>NC_139679.1:99459487-101903152 GCF_964106915.1 Podarcis gaigeae
TCCAGCCAATGTGATAACTATTTGTTGAATATTCCAATCTCCTTTTTTCAAGCCATCTAAGGAAGTGGCCTTTACCACACACTGAGTGAATTCGATGATATGTCATGTAAACTAGAGACATACAAATCCATCAGTTTTGGTTTCTTTTGCTTTCTCACTTTGCCATCATAATTTCCCCCCAATTTCTGCAGGAGTTTCTGATTTCTTTCTTTGTTTGTTTTTAATCTGCATGGAAACTTGTACACGTTTTGAGGGGAATTTATCCTAATCTGCCATTTTTTATGCATGATTTTAGCAATACATCCAGTGTAGAAAGTTGTTTTCCCCGATATAATGCATTTTTGAATGTCATTTTCCCATAAGACATGCTTCTTTGTGCACAAAATTCAAAGAAATGTGAATTTCAAAGGATAGCCGCATACTGGTTTATGTAGCAGTTTAGGAAACATGAATTGGGTAGGTCTGCATTAAGATTTTATGATGCAAACTTAATGTATTGCTCCCCCATCCACAATACAGACAATCTCTCTCCCCCCACCACAAAATAACTGTCAAGGTTCTGCCTCCGATTTAGTTCTGCTCCTGGTACCCACTGCCAGGACACCAGTATTTTTGAAATCACAGGTGAACAATTTGGAGCTATAGTCAGGTTTAAAGGTAAATTTGGCTTCTGAGATGTTATCCTTGTGATAATTCAAAACTGTTTGTGAAATGCCTTGTTACTCTATTTGGGACTGAAGCGAAGAAATTAAAGTCATTTGTCCTAGTTTATTCATTTTTAGTGAGTAGCAGGCTCACATTCCCCTTCATGTTCCTTGCCCTTTTATTTCTAACATCCCTTGGTAGTTGTCACTCCTTGTAGATTTGCCTTTCTATTTGAAGCTTTACATGCTTGCTGTGTAGCATTACACATACCTTCAGCAGAATCATTCTCGTTTTCCACACACACCGCCTTTACCCCTGTATTAGAAAGCCTTTGTACGGCCACGATGATTTCACACTTTAAAAATACAATGACTCTGGGTCTGTTGTAGTTTTGCAACTTTGTGTTCTCAAGGATACAACCCACTCACTTCTAGGGCTCTGGAGGAGTTGGTTGAAACCTGCAGAGCCTCTCTAGCAGTTCAGATGAACTATTTGTGAAATAAATCCATGAAGAACCCAAGACAGACATGGGGAAATGATTTAGCAGGCATCAGAATATTCAGATCAGTTCTGGTAAATAGAGGCCATTGGAAGGGATTGAGTTGAAACCTGAATTGCAAATACTCTGATGTGTGACTAAAATGCAATACATAAACAATAAAAAAATGTAAATATGTTGCACTTAATTGTAAGAGCTAATTCACACAGTCCAAATCAGTTCCACAAACCATCTCCAGCCTCTTATTTAACCAGGAGAACATTCTGTGAGTGAAGTGGAGAATTCCCACGATCGCACCAGGAGGTTTCCCTTGTGCGCTGAGATTTTAGAGTATGCGCTATTCATGTTGCTTGTTATTATTTATTAAATTTCTTTGCCACCCTTCATCCAAGGATCACAGGGTGGTTTACAATATAAAAACACAAAAATACATAATGTAGTAGCAACCAAAGCAATACCCCCCCCCCGCCTCCATCACCACACCAGGTTTATCACTCTACAGCCTACAGGTGACTCAGCCTATTTCCAGCCTATCTTACTTTCAAATGGGTTCACTCCTAAATCCATTTCTTCTCATTTCTGCATAAATATGCAATTTTCACTTGACATCTCACATTTCATTATATAGTTAAATGTGTGGTTTCTCTCAAAACGTATTTTCTCTTGAGAACCTATATTTCTGGATACATTATTGTGTGTGTGTGTGTTTAACTGATAAGTGCACCACAACATTCAATGTGCAAAACCTGATTGAGATCTACATTCTAACCCTCACATCAGTTTGGGAGGTTTGGATTGGGGCACTTCATTTCAGAAATGACAAAGACTCAATTCATCAAACACACCTATTTTATAGTAAGATTGATGCCTATGCTGGATGTCTCATGGTTCTTGTTAGGATTGTTTACATCAAGCTTGCAAAGAGTCACTTTCTAACCCTTCCTGGGCTCTTAAATGATGTGACAACAACTGCTTGAACATCACAATGCACCGAACATCACAATGCACCACCTTCCAAATTGACCTTCATGATGTGTTCCATCTCCATGCCATGCTGAAGTGGCACAGGTGTGCAGGAGAGGAACAGAAAGAGGAAAATGCTATAGCCACCTGGGCAAAGAATGCCCAAGAAAACTCAATTCACACGATTTTTATTCATATTTCTTTGGGGCCCTTTTCAGATCACTAGTAACATTCTAATCTGGAACTTCCACAGCAGGCACATCCAACTCTCTAGAGACTGCTATCTACTCTGAGCATAATAAAACTGGCAGCAATCTAACCATTGTCATTGTTGTTCAGCTTTCTTTAGGGGGTGAGACCAGAGTTGCTGAGCTTTTTTTTTGGGGGGGGGGAGGCCAGAGTTCTTGAGCTTTGTGGGTAAAATAATGGCCAGCATTGTTTAAGCTTTCTTTTAGGAAGGGTTGGCACAAGTTGTTGAGCTTCTTTTAGGGGGGTGACAAGAGTTATTAAGCTTTTGGGGGTAAAGATTGCATAAAAACTAGCTCAAAATTCTGCTTCCCACACTCTGACACCGACGCAGGGAATTCAACCTTTCTAAGCAGTGACGGTGCCAGTGATGGAACACAGTGCCAGGGGCACAGTGCAGCACGCTTGCTCATAGGAAACCAGCCGATCACTTTTTAATCTCCCACGATCAACCGGGAGCACCCCGATGATCTACCTGTCGATCGCAGCCAACCGGTTGGACATTGCTGTTCTAGAGCATATGATTCATGTCAGAGATGCCTTACAGTGGTGCAGTCCTGGGGCAGTTAACACCTGTGCTGCCATACTCTCTCTCCGCACCACCCTAAAAATGTTTTGAGTTGCATCCAACAAAGTGTCCCATTGGTGCAAGGACTTCAGCTTATGCAAAAGAACTTCCTCATCTCCCCATGCAACCCCCAGATCTCCTCCCAAGTGTTGGGGGGGGGGAATTACCTGAACATACGCATGTGGTGGGAGGAGAGGGAAGTTCTGCTGGAGAGGAAAGTGGCTGGATGGGACAATGTGGTTGGATACAACCCATAATCATTTGCTTTTATAGCTTCAAGGCAGGGGCAGCAATCAAGGTGAAGAAACTAGTCCAAGGACAAAACAAGGCAATAGTTAAGGAAATCGAATCACACTCCACATGACAGTCATGGCTGTAGAGAAACATGTGTGACAACATAACAGCATTGGCAGGGCATCAGTCAGTGGCATCCTGGGATTCCCTGGACAAGGGCCACATGTCTTTGTACTTTTAAACCTAACAAAAAAAAGCATTTAAACTCACCATATTCCCCATGTTCTTAGTTTCAAAATCACCAACCTAGCCATCCACGTGGAGAAATGGTTTCTCTATGCAGCTCTATTTAAAGCCAAATTCAAGAGCAATAGATTAAGTCCACTAAATCATGTGATATTTAAAATGCTGCACACTGTGGTTTTTAAAGGAGATCTTCCATTTATCAAGTCAAGGAGGTGGAAGACATAGTGAGACTTGTCTTCCTTAATTTCCCCATGCTCTTGTCAAGCTTTTAAAAATTATTTGGAAGCCCTCTTACAAATTAAAGACCCCCACCAAGAATTATGGACTGAGCCGCCATAAAGTGCTGGGAGATTGTGATAGTTGGGGTGGAGGTATGCTAGACAATTAATTACAGTTGTGTGTGTTTTCACCTTATTAAAAATAGAAAGGGCCTTCTGGTACAACAGTATGAAATTAGAAAATTATGCATCGATTCATCTTCTCCTGTTTTTATTCACTCTTCTCTCTCTCCCCCCCCCCCCGATGCAGTGTTTTAATCTTCCTTAAACAGTGGCTAACTCAAAGTGGCTAACTCAAAGTAAATGATGCATTCCTAATAATATAAATATGAAAAATAGCAATCGCTTGAGGACTGCAGCTGAATATATTAAAAACTCTGCTCATTTTCATCATTAACACATTTCCATTTCCTTTTTCTTCATGTTGTGCAACACTCCCCAACCACCACCACTTGCATTCTCAAATAAGATGACAAATTCACAGATTAGATAGATAGATAGATGATAGATAGATAGATGATAGATAGATAGATAGATAGATAGATAGATAGAATTTCTGTATTGTGAAAAGAAATCTCGTAAGAACCTCTAACTCTGTCTTCCTAAAGGACTCTCAGTGTATCTTCTCCTATCCAGACATGGAACAACCTGAATCAATGGTGAGCATTTCCATCAAATTCCACTCATCTGTCAACGTAGTGGCTTATTTCTTGAGAGACTGAAATTGGCTGCCTGGGCTAAGAAGACCATCAATCTTACTCATGTAGGGTGCAGGCTGCCTGCCTCAGAAAGTCTCGCAAGAGGGAAAGCTCTGCTGTTCCTAAGCAGGTGATGAGGCAGCTGTAAAGCCTTCACTCTGTATCACAGCCCCTGTGAAAGATATGTCATATTTCCCATTTCCCCCAATGCTTTGTATGCACCCCATGCCGTGCTCTTCTAGCTTCATAAAGGAGGTGATTTTTCAAGCTTAGGCAAATGCTGCCAGCCACCGGAAGGTCTATCCCTCTTTCCTTTCTTTTTTTCTCATCATGTCACTTGTTTCAACTGATTGTGCAAAAATGAGATTGCATTTTCCCTTTGACTATTTATACATACAGTGG
This sequence comes from Podarcis gaigeae, assembly GCF_964106915.1. Lineage (NCBI taxonomy): Eukaryota > Metazoa > Chordata > Lepidosauria > Squamata > Lacertidae > Podarcis > Podarcis gaigeae. The sequence goes on from NC_139679.1 coordinate 99,464,267, forward strand.
CTTGTTTGTCCATTGTGCTGCCATTGGTGGCAGATAGCTGGCACCTTTCTGTTTCAGTGGGCACTTTGTTTCCTTCTCTTGATGGCTCTGAGAGAAAGACATGCATACCGGTTGTCCCACCTGCCTCCGATCAATTATAATGACAGTTAGTGAAGCAATCGATTGCGCACCCTAGAGCAAAATGTATATGAAATCCACAACACAGAGAATGGCATGGGTATATAAGACATAAGAGTAGAACTGTGCTCCTGTGCAACTCTGATTCAAGGGCTGTAACTAGAGGAAGCTAACAATGAGCAATTTCACCGCAATACTTTGGGGCAAATCTTCCCTTTCGTTTCTAAGATTCTTAGGCTATTACTTCCTGGTCTGAAGGACACTTTTCCTCACCCACATCAGATTGAATAAAGACGTTGACATCTATTGGAGCCAAAAGTGATATTCTCAAAATCTGCAGAGCATGATTACCCATCATCACTACACGCATTTCACCTTTGAAACTCTAACAGAGTGAAAGGGGGTGGGAAGCTCACCACATCCTATGAGCAGTGGCCAGTTCATCAGCCTTCTTATATTGCATTGTATGCACATGGATCATTTCCTGGACAGTAAGCCCATGAAGCAAGTTCCAAATGAATGGTCAGCTTTGAAATATGACATTGTTGATTTCCATCTGAGGAATGTCAATGCGGCGCAATGCCTTAGACGCAATCTTACCTTAATCAATTTCTATTACCGACACCAAAATCCTCTCTTTTTTGCACCTTTCAACCATGGAGCATCCTTGGAAACATGACATGCTTTACCACCAGAAATACCGTTCGCCTTATCATACCACGATCACAAATAGCAGCGTTCGACAAAAATGCAGGCCATGTCGCAGCATCGTTTACACTTGGCATAACCATCCCAGGAACAATAAGTGGTTACATAAGGCTTGAATTAAGGGGCTTTCTGGAGGCATGGCTTAGTTGCCAGGGCATAAGCATCACCGAATACAGGGGGACATACTTCTGAGTAAAAGGGCTGAGATTGTGCTGCAACATTGCCAAGCGGGTCTCCCCACATTCTAGAATTCACCCTGCATGTGGCAGTAAAGGATAATGCATAGTTATTGGTAGGTGGGTGTTTTGAGTTTTTTGTCTCCATCCACAGATGTAAGAGAAAATAAGTTACTAAAATAGGCATGTGATTATCTGTCCTTTTCTCATCTGAATGCAAACATTGGGCCCCCTGTCTTTTCTTTTTCCTGCAGGGAGGGGAGACTTGTGCCTCAATTCTCAAATGTACAGGAAATAAAAGTGCTCAAAGTTATATAACTGCATGATTTCTCCACAGGAGAAAGAAATCTTATTCTCTTACCACACAGTGTAAAAAGAATCTACAGTATAATCTAAAGAGCTTTCCCATGCCAATTTGAGGAAACTGACAGAAACACACACACACACCCAAAAAAAATTGGTTGTGATTTTCCACGGCAGGAGAGCAAATATTTGGTTGATTTCATTGTCATGCAAGGAAGCAGCTCGTAGAATGTCAGGGGTGACACAGATTAATCCCCATTGCATTGATATACAGTATAGGCTCATACACAGAGCAGCATCTTTGTAACTGGTCCTACCTGGTCTGTGCAGAGGATGCTGCTGGAAGGTGTGGTGAAGTGAGCCCTGACAGAGCAGCATGGCACAGGCACTTATCCACAAATACAGGACCCAGGACATTGCAGAGACCATGGCCGTTCTCTAAAGGAAATAGTAGACAACAATTAGCACCCACTGCAAGTGAATCCACATTCTGCTTCCATTCGGATGCTATGTGCATCTGAACCATGTTGGAAGACAGGTAGAGGGGGGGATGTTTCCCCACCTCAATTCCCCCCCCCCTTCTAGACTGCCAGTTGTCATGTGACAAAGGAGTGCGTCCAAAGGAATGCAAGGAAGCTGCCTGCTTCAAGATTAACTTTTAATAATTCAGGGGCATAAATGAAAGCAGTGCTAAAAGAAGCCCAAGGTTAACAGGAAACCAAGGTGCAGCTGATGGAGGAGGTCTGAGCCTACCAAAGCTCATGTCATGATGGACGTGTCAGTTCCATGGGACAGTCTTAAGGCAGGAGCTAAGAAATCCACACTCCATTTCATTCTTTAATTGCACTTTCAAGGTGTGATCAGAAACACTCTAGGCAAGTATATCTCCGATGAGTAACTCTGTTTCGTGATATGGGCGCGCAAAGCATGCAAGCAAATCGCTTGGGCGTACAAGATTTTTTGAGAGTGAATCCATCCTGCAAAATAGCAGCAATGTGGGACGTAGTGGGTGCCATCGCAGGGTGCCATTCACGCCTTCCTAGTCAATGGAAATGGACCAGGAAAACTGGGCATTGTAGCTGGAACATGCTACTGCCAAATCTCACAGCATTAAGGTGCCTGTGCAATCACAGAGAGATGAATATAGATGAGCCCTCTCAGAACTTCATAAAGCACGTTGTAAACAGTAACTTGACATCCAGTGCCAAGACACATTTCAAGCAAGCTCTGCCTTGACAATCTGGCAAGTCTAATCTCTCTCCGGCAGGGGCTGCATCGTTTTTAACTTCTAAGGCCATTAATTTTTAATTGCAGTGTTGTCTGCTAAGCAAAGTAATTGTTTCTCAGAACTCTGTTCTATCTGTCCATACACACACAGCTTCCTTTTCTTTTGTGTCTCGTCGAAAGAAAACTTGTAGGACTAGACTGAATTTCCTGAGTAATGGAGGAAGGGCGGAGGACTGATCTATTCAGAAATCAATTTGTATCGAAAACAGAAAGGAATCCTCATTACAAAAGCAAGAGATCTCTCTCTGCTAGGGCGACATACGCCATCACTTGATACCTCTCTGGCACTGGGCATTTACACACACACACACACACACACCTTGTAAACTTTACAAGTTTAACAGCCTCTCCTCTAAGCCTTCAAGGATCGCCAGATTTCCAAGGCTTGGCTATGCTGCACTCCATCCAGTTCTTTTTAACAACACCTTCTGCTGCATTCCACATTGCCAAATTAATCAAACTTCAGGCATGCTCCTTAGTCAACCAATGACAAGATGGCATTTTCTATCTAATAATCCAATCAGATGAACATCTTTTTTTTTCCCCCAGAGGAAGGGAGAAAAGACATTCAAGCTCAAATAAACCTCTTTTATCTCTTGTGCAGAACAACTCATACACACACAGAGAGAGAGAGAAAAAAAACATTTGAAGGTTGGGCTTACGAGTATTAAAAAAAAACCCAGAAGTGATGTATCCTCACGGTTGGTTAACAATTGAAATCACTGCCAGTAGCAGATCAGTCACGGAGTACAAGTGTCAAGTGTAAGACATGGACATCATTGTTCTTTTCTTCTTCTTCTTTTTTTTTTTTTTTTTTTGAATTTTTAGGCATGTTCTTTGTAAGAGGCTCTTTTTGAGGGGGGAAATGGGGAGGGAGGAAGCTGAATGGATCAAACACAAGTTTCCAGCTCCAAAGGAGAAGCATAATTAACAACCAAATTGCAAAACATAATTTTCACCAGCGGGATGCCCTTTTACTCTCTGTTCTGTGTTTCTGATGTACTCACCCAGCATATATATATAATTAGTTGTTTCCTTCTCCCTGCTGTTTACTTTTGGCTTACCTCCCCCCCCCCCTTTTATTTCCTTAAATCTCAGCAACAAAAGCACCACACACAGCCAGCCCTTCCCTTCCAAGCACCTCACAAATGCACTTCTGGGTGGATTTCAAAGAGATGGATGCCCCTCCCCCCTTTTCGTTTGGGATATATATATATATATATATGAATGAATGATGTGTGTGTGTGTGTGTGTGTCTGATGCAATCAGCAAATACATTTAAAGGGGAAAAGAGGTTTCCCCCTCCACTGGCGCTGATCTTCCAAGCAGAGTAGTCTGTTAAACAGCGGAGAAAGACAGGGAAAAAGAACTTCTCTTGCTAATCTTTTCGCATTCTCTCTCTTTTCAGGCAGCATTTCTAGAGTGAGGACTTTTCAACACCCCCCCCCCCCCCGCAAGCGTTCACCATCCATCTTCAAACAACATTATGGGTATGAACTTTTCACCAGAGCCAACATTTCCCTTTTCTAACCTTTCTTCCCTGGGTTTGATGACCCTCCCCCCCCCTCTCTCTCTCTCATCCGAATAATAACAACAACAACTATTATTATTATTACTGATGCATATAGGTATATTTATTTGACATTCGTTCGGCGGGAGGATCCCGAGAAGTCCTCCGAGCAGCTCCGTCCTTACCTGAGGATTCCAACCCAAAGCACAGTGCCCGGTTCGCGTTCATTGGAAAGACTGGACACTTTCCCCCAAAAAATCCATCTGCACCACAACACGGGATCGTGCAGTTTCGCCCGGCAATCTTCGACAGCAGCCTTTCTTGAGGACGCACGAAAACGAAACCGGGGATTGGTTTGTGTCTCGGTGTTCTCGTTGGCAATCCTATTCCAAGAGTAAAGAAGACATCTAGGCTCTCTCGCTCTCTCCCTCTCTCTCTCTCTCTCTGTCTATCTCCCAGGCTGTCAGAAAAGTAGCCAAGCTTTGAGAGGTGGAAAGCCTGTCATTTTCACCTTTAAATCATCTCGGAGCGACACCTTCTGCTCGATGAGACCTTTCAAGTGATCTTGAGATAATTCGCAGGCTTCCAGGGCACTTAGAGAGGAGGATCGGTGGATGTTTAATGACACGCCAGCCCACCCCTCTCTCTCCTTTTTTACCTCCACCCTCTCTCCCCTTTCCTATATATATGTCTCTCTCTCTCTCTCCAATGCACTCAGAACGGAATAAGAGCAGATGTACGTAGGAAAAGCGCAGATCGCCTATACAGCGCGGTGTAAGTACCGAAGAGTCTATTTCAATGCATCCCCCGGCTGGGGGGAAAGTATCACATGTCTTTAAAGGGACACGGCCCCTCTTCTGGCAGACGGGAGCCTCCGGCTGACTCACCTGCCCAGCCCAGCCCAGCCCTCCTCCTGGAACGCCTGCGGAAGGAAGGTGTTTGGAAACACCGGGAGGGTCCCTAAGTCTGGCTGCCACCCTAATCTCTGCAAGTCTCTCTTCTTCCTCCTCCTCCTCCTCCTGCTCCGCCGCCACCAAAGAGAAGGGAGGAGTTTTGAATCCGCTCGAGATTGGGCAGGGAAGCACCTACAGTCCAATGTGAGAAGACAACTTTTTTCCTTCTTCTTCTTCTTTAAGCAAAGGCGGGTACCCAAAATAGTCATCAGATGCGGGGGTGTCATTCATATATATACGGAGCCTTTGTCGGTATTGCAGGAAAGGCTCAGAATTTTCGCTTAGCAATGCTGACCATCTTCTGAAAAACTGCACGAACAAACCTTTTTCTTTTTTTCGTTTTTGGCGGATCTTAAAAGATATACGGGTTTTGCTGTGGCATAAAAGCATATTTTTGAGAGTGCTGGAACCTGCCTGTGGTGGATAGATTGTACCAGCATCGGATGAAGATGAAGGAGACTCTAGTCTAGTCCATGAGGGCTAGAAACCTGTTAAGTCTTTTAAAGGAGGCAAGGCTCTTATTTCCTGCGACAGACTAACCTCTGCAAGGAAAAGGCAGTGGTAGCTCACAGGGCTAGGATGAATCCCCAGCATCTCCACATAGGAGAGGCATCTGTAGGCAAAGCTGAGCTAGGTAGACTGAGGGTCTGACTCAGCGTAGGGAAACTTTCTACCAACCTAAGTTGTCATGAATGTCCAAAAACTCTGACTTCTGCTGAAAGACTGGTATTAATTTGCTGGAGAGATACGGCCATGACCCCCTTCCATCAATCGATAGAAGACGTGGCAACTGTAGCAAAATATAAACAGATTGCTTTTAGATGTAAATTGTAAATTTGGAATACATTCATAAAAAGTATAATGTCTTGTTAACAATTTTACATTTATTGGAATAACTGGAATACGTATATAGCCATATATTCTATTTATCACATCACCCCCCGTCTTCATTTTTCTTTCCTTTCACATTATTCTCCCACTGAAAACCTTTAATTGAAAAAACGAATGTCCAAAAAACTCTTAAATGTGATTCACCTGGGTACCTCTGAAAAGTGGGTTTTTTAATTAGTATTTGGGTAAAAAATTAGTATTTGGGTAAATACAATTAAAATACAGTTCGTGCCCAAAAGGTGAAAACTCTCAGCATTCATATGAGCATACACCAGTTGATGCTGATTGTCAAAGTTAGTCACAACAGGGCAATGCCTTCATTAGGGTTAACTGAAGGTGCCACAAAATGGTGACAAGCTTGTGGATTCTCCAGAGCTCTTTGTCAATCAGGAAGCTACACAAATCAGGGAGTGGAGAGGTGAGGACTCTGCTGTGTGTAGCATATTTCCTGATGCAGAGTTTTGAAATACTCAAAGACTTGCTACAGTTTCTTTGCTGTTTTGGTTGGTTTCAACAAAGGTATTCCCCAGCTGTGAATTTTGGTGTTGGTTTGTTATGGACTTGCATGTCTCTTGAGTTTTGGGATATTTGCAAAAGTTGCCTAGGCGTGTGAATGTCAAATTGACTCAAACAGTTTCAAAACAAAAACAAAACAACTCCAAATTATTTAAGCATATAAGATTCGGCAGACAGGGAAGTAAAGATAACTTGGAAACTGGGAGAATGAAGGCATTTCGTCCCATGACTGAATGAGTTTTTGAAATAATTCTCCTTTGCCATAAGTAAAAAAGAAAAAAAATCAAGAGTGCAAGACAGCCAAAAGCAGGGGTCAGCAAACTTTTTCAGCAAGGGGTCGGTCCACTGTACCTCAGACCTTGTGGGGGGCTGGACTATATTTTGAAGAAAAAAATTAATGAATTCCTATGCCCCACAAATAACCCAGAGATGCATTTTAAATAAAAGGACACATTCTGCTCATGTAAAAACACCAGGCAGGCCCCACAAATAACCCAGAGATGCATTTTAAATAAAAGGACACATTCTACTTATGTATAAACATGCTGATTCCCAGACCGTCCGCGGGCTGGATTTAGAAGGTGATTGGGCCGGATCTGGCCCCCGGGCCTTAGTTTGCCTACCCATGGCCAAAAGGAACCACTTTTATTTCCAATTTATTTCAATGGGACGAGGGGGTATGCATTCAAAGTCTTCCTTGTTGAGGGTCAGTGGGGGTGCTTAATTTTGCCAGATCATATATATAGGATTTTCTAATTCTGAAATAGTGCAGGATGTGCTGGGAAAGAATAAAGTCCCTTCCCCTTCCTCAGCATCCTACCCTAACATGAGGCCTTGACATGAAGAACAATTTATTGCAGTCATTTATTTGCTGCCAACAACTTAAGTGGTCATTTACAGGAATGAACTCATTTCCCTCCCCCTCTTCTCATATATTATCCTGACAATAACGACATTGAAGAGGCAATCCTATGGCACGCTTACCTGAGAGCAAACCCCACTGGTCTCAGTAAAGCATGCTTCCAAGTAAACACACGAGAGCAATCGGGCAATTGGGTCCTGAACGGGCTTCCTTGAGAAAGTCACTTCCTTAAAAGTAATGGTGTTTGCTTTGCACTAAAACCAGGGAAGTAGGATCAAGATGCATCATCTCCTATAAATCCAAGCTCTCTGCATAAAAGCATAGCTACAGTGGCCAACACTGCAGGCAACACAATAAAATACAAGTTCAAGTTCACAGTAACACTCACGCTGGCCTCAAGCCACAAACAATTTCATCCACAGTATTCTTGCTCCGAACCCTGCACTGGAACTACTCTAGAGCAGGCACTTAATGAATGGCCTTCTGCTGTTCTTTCTTTTTCAAATGCTAAAATTATTGTGCTGGGGGGAAAAACAGACAAACAAACCTGTAGTAATTACACTCACACCAATAAGCTTCTTTGCTAAAATTCAGAAATGTCAACTAGCATAGAGAGTAGTATTAAGAGAATGCAGTGCAGTATCTCCCATGGCTTTTAATGCCTCCTTTGGCACTATTATATTTTATTGTGTAATATAGACATAAAGAGACTAAGACGGTTCTTCCCTCCCATCGCCCGAGACTGACTTTGGTCTTTGAGGCAGTGAAGTTCAATAGTACAGCTCCAGATTCAACAAATGCATCTGCTGAATCTGGTCCAGCAACTGCTGGGTGGAAGCCAACACTCCAATGCATCTCAAACCCTCATCATTTTCTTTAATATCAAGGTGCGGGCCATGGATATATACAGCGGTACCTCGGGTTTCAGACGCTTCAGGTGACAGACTCTGCTAACCCAGAAATAGTACCTCGGGTTAAGAACTTTGCTTCAGGATGAGAACAGAAATCGTGCTCCGGCGGCACAGCAGCAGCAAGAGGCCCCATTAGCTCAAGTGGTGCTTCAGGTTAAGAACAGTTTCAGGTTAAGAACAGACCTCCAGAACAAATTAAGTTCTTAGCCTGAGGTACCACTGTATATATCTCCCCACCACTCATGGGTGTAGCCAGGATTTTTGCTGTGGGTGGGGTGGGGTGACAAAAAGTTGTTCAGCGTTTTTTGAAAGATCACCCAAAAAGGTCTTTAGCTTTTAGGGGGAGATCACGGGTAAAAATCCCCCCAAAAGAGGACATTACACAGGGACGGACTTTTGTTGGGGGGCAGGTTTCTGCTATGGGGGGGGCAGAACCTCAATTAATTAAGTCTTTTTAATGGTTTTCAATACTTTTTGAGGATTTAAGGGAGGCAGCTACTCCCCTGCCTCTCCTTATCTACGCCCATGCCACCACTGGTTTGTGTGTTTTTTCTAAGAAACCTCAAAGCTTGAAACAGCTTACAAAAGTACTGAAAGCTCGTTTTCAATACATAGCCTTGTAGAAAGGTGCTATTGTGGAAATAATGCATGTGAATGGTGAGAGTGGCTTTGAGCTTGCTTTGCTCCTGCCCATCCCCATTGCCTCCCATGAGTCAAAGAGTAGCTAGCTGAGGTTCGGATGCTGTTTCTACTTCTGTAGGCTCCCCGTGTGATCTTGAACCCTGGAAAATCAGGGCTGGGTTCAATTAAATTAGTTGCACTAGCGTGAGCCAGCACAAATCCCTGCTAGTGCAACAGGGCTTTCTTCCTTCCCTGCTCCACATGCACCCCTGTGCCCCCAATCAGTTCTGGAAGGGTCAGGAGAACCCACAGAACATAATGCAGTGGGGAGAAATGTTTGTGTTAGTGGAGCAATTGGATTAGCATGATGCTGAATTCCATCTTCCAGGTTCTAGATTAATGCATGGGGGGACCACAGGGGCTATAAGTGGGGATGGGCAAATCTCTCAATTTCACTTCCCAGATTTTCTCACTTTTCCAATCTTAAATCCAGCTCTCCAAAACTGCACAACAATTTTGTGTGTGTGTGTGTGTGTGTGTGTGTGTTTTAAAAAAAGTCCTCAGGCAAATTTGTCAGCATTTTAATGTTATTTTAATGCTCTTTTCTCCTAATAAACCTATTTTTGTATGCAGGTATGACAATTTGACAAGTAATATGTACCAAGAAAGAGGCCCGTGTATTAAAGTTTGCACAAAAATGCACTGCCTTGTTGCAAGCAATTTCCCTTAAGGCTGTGCACTTTTGTGCAAACTTTAATATATGCCTCTTTTGTGGTGCATATTAATTGGCTGGAGAACTGTATTGCAAAATTCAGTGTGAATTTTGAAGAATGGCCATGTTCCAATTTGCATATTGTCTGGAAAAGAAAAAGTTTGGCAGATTCGCCTTTAAATGAGAACAGCATCAAATTTCTCCCTCAACCCCCCCCCCCCCCAAAAAACCTACAAGCAAGCTCCCCACTTCAGAAAGGCATCCTTCAGCTCCTAGCTGGTGAAATGAAAGAGCAGAGGAAGAATATGCATCACAAATGTTCTCTTCTGACCGGCATAATGCCCAGGTAGGTGGAAGCATAAACACTGTGTTTCAAACGTTGCAAACCGATGAAGGCAGCACCCTTCCGATTCAAGTTTCCAAACAGGCTGGGGATAGCCCCAGAGTTAAGCTAAATGTCACAGCATATAGAAAGAGGCAAGACTTACAACATTCAAGGGAACCTTGGGGAGCAACCTTGCCACAGAGGAAGGCCAGATGAAGGCTGTGGAGATGTTCCTGATAGATGGAGGGGATGTGGCAGTGGATGCCAGGGGAGGAAAGCAAATCAGGAAGGCCAAGAGAAAGATCAGACCATGGGTGGTTTAATACTTTGGTGATGAAGGCACTGCCAGCTTTTGCAAGCCACAGATTTATGTAAGGTACAATCTCGCTGTTGCTCAGCCAAATCCTGCTCCCTCGATGTGAAATGCAAGTCACGCCACTCTATGACCCCAGACAGATGCCGCCACTGTGCAGGGCTGTTGCTTAGGAAGCATGGGGCATGTTGCTTTGAGTAATAGGGAGGGAATATTCAACAGACAGGGTTGCTTCCTTAATCTCTTCCCTGCCCTGGTTCTTGACCTCATTGAGAGGAACAAAAGAGTCCTTGGCGAATATACTCTTGTGCGTCTTCAACCCGCACCTGCCTCAATATTGCTTCTGCCAATTTTAAGAACTACAATGCAGAGGAAAAAGCTCATCTCCCCAGGATCCCACTAGACAGACACAGGACTGTTACCTGCAGCTGCAAATGAGCTCAGAGCAGCACCTCGGTGGGCTCCCTCGGCCCGCTCGGTTTATAAGTCAGCAGTTTCTGCCAGCAGTAAAGGCAAGCTTGTCTACGGCAGATTGAGCCCCTGTGCCAAATTCAGGGCGATGAAAACCAGAATGAGTTTGAATAAGAAAGGCTTCAAGTATGTGTGTGTGTGTGTGTGTGTGTGTGTGTGTGTGTGTTGTATGAGGAGTAAGGGGGGAAGAGAGAGTCTCTGGAAGCCGTACAAAATTTTAAAAAGAGAGAAATCCTTCCTCACAAAATGGAGAGTCTGGGAAATAATTGTCTGATTTGCAAAATGCAGTAGTTTAAGTCAGGTCAATGAGGGTGAGATGGCAGGGCAGCGGCTCTGAAAGGAATAGGGGAGACTCTGGACTCCACTGTCTCCTTGCTGCCTGCTGCGTATTTCTGTGTCTGCATGGGAGCGTCAAAGGTTTCTTCGGTATCTAAGTGCAGCTGGCTCCATTGCTCTCTGGGGATATCCCCAGGCTGACTTCGTGCTGGCAGGCGTGTCAGGGCAGGTTTCTCTCTGGTTCCAGATCTATGCCACAGGCTCAGGACAGTGGGGAGAGGGAAGGAGGCAGAAAACAGTGGGTGACACAGCGCAGGCAGCATGAAGGAGAAGGCAGTTGATGGCTATGAGACATTGTGAATGCCCCTCAAGTGTCCCAGAAAAACCGGGGCTTCCTGTTTCTCCCCATGAGAGGATGGCGACCATTTTGGTTTTAGTCCTGTCAGCTGGAAAAACAGAGAAGAAGTCAGTTGAGGGACCTCTGGAGCTGCTTTTGGAAGAGGCTTCACGAGGAGAGAGGAAGTAGATACAACTCCAGAACTCCATCAATCCTAATAACCACTTTTGAAGTGCAACTCTTCTTCCTAGCTGTTCCACGGGTTCAATCTGACACAGCACCACTTACCTCTCACATTCATCCAAAACACAACCTTTTGTGATCACCTTTCTCCAGGGTGTGTGTGTGTGCAGAGCTTAAGAGACTAGTGCGGTGGGCATGATCCCTTTGTATTTCAATGGATGGGATAAGAGTACACGTTCAATTCTCTCATACTGAACCCAATGAATGTTTGAAGACCTGGATGTTTAAAAACCAATGAATGTTTAAAGAGCAGCTTGTTTTCTCCTGCTCTGGAGGGTAGGACTCGAACCAATGGATTGCAAGAAAGAAGATTCCAACTAAACACCAAGAAGAACTTTCTGGCAGTAAGAGCTGTTTGACACTGAAACAAATTCCCTTAGAAGATTGTGGACTCTCCTTCGTTGGAGGCTTTTAAGCAGAGATTAGAGGGCCATCTTCCATGGATGCTGTAGTTGAGATGCCCTTGAGGGTCTCTTCCAACTCTACAATTCTATAGCTCCCTCCCCAACCCGATGACCTGGTCTGTAGGATGCTATAGCCATTTTCATCTCCTTGACACCTTTTGCATAATCCTCAAACATCTGCTGATACGTAACTAAAATCGGTAGGAGATGGGTAGGAGTAGGGGAAGCTAAACTTTTTGTCCTCAACCTAGCATAAACTTTGTTTTAAAAACGGAGATCAAGTCATGACTCACGAAATCCAGATACAAAAATATTCTTCCCCTTTTTTTAGGACGGGAGGAGGGGGGGGGAAAGGATGTGTATAAAGAAGTAAGCCTTGATTTATTTGTCAAGGAAGTTTATACCTAAAGTTTATTTTTAAACAATAAATAGAGTACACAGCAGAAGCCATCAATAACTTGCATACAGCTGGCAATGATGTACAGCCACATCCTGGCAAACGCTACAAAGAACGACTAACAAAGGTGACCAGTCTCTGGGTCTTGGGGAAAGTGGTACCCAGGGAGGTGGCTCAGAGTCTCTCGGTCCCTTTGATGGATCAGTGCACAAGGCACAGAAAGTTGAATGTTGGACAAGGCGTTTCGAAACTGACGTCCAAAGAAAAAGAACTAGAACTCCGGGAACACTCAATGAAGCTGAATGTCAGAGGATTCAGGACAAACAAAATAAATGACTTAGTCACACAGCACATGGTTAATTTCCTCTTCACCCAACCAGCATGATTCAGAGTGGGCCACTTCCTCCTGTCGCCCACAGCCTTTGATTCCCACTCCAACTGTTGGGTATGGTTGATTTGATTTCCTGCTTTTCCCTGATGTAGATCTTCACTCACCTCTTTGTTTCCAATGTAGATCTTTATTCCCTACTTGTTCTCCATGTAGATCTTCACTCATTCCTTCTTCTCCCAGAGGTGAGGCCTGCCATTTTGTGGTTTGCCTCAAAATGACTTGGGCAGACCCTGACTGCAGGTCTTGGACACACTGTTCCAGCACTTTCAGGGTCTACTGGCCCCGTGGTGATTGCATACCACCTGCTCTGAATTCCTCCTGACCGTTGGCCAAAACACAGAAAAGGTGATGTGTACAGACTGCCCGGTTCCCAGGCAACCGATGCTGATTCTCTGCTGCTGACTCTGGGACCTGGTCAAGGTGTGAGCACCTTTATGGTAGACTCAGACCCTTCAAGTGTCTATTTTCCAGGGGCAGTCCTGGATTTCCCTGTTACTGATTTGATCCTAGAATTTCCTGCTTTTCCTTAGGACATCCCCATTTTCATCGGAGAAATGTTGGCGGGTATGAAGTTATGCAACCCCCAAACCAAGGAGATAAGTAACTATCCAACCTTTAGAAGACACCTGAAGGCAGCCCTGTATGGGGAAGTTTTAAAATGTTTAATGCTTTATTATATTTTTATATATATTGGAAGCCGCCCAGAGTGGCTGGGGCAACCCAGTCAGTGTTGGTTTCTATTTCCCTCACTGAGCAGCAAATGCTTGTCACAAGACAATGTTTACATTCCACAGTTCAAGTTACTGTTGGATTCCCACGGGAATGGGAGACTGGATGTGACGTACACTGGTTTCCTGTTTTTCAGTGTTCTGTCGTTTCTTTGTTTGAGAGAGAGTTGTTTCTCTGCTCTCACAGAGGCAAGATGTACGTTTGTGTGTTCTCGGTATAGATGAGAAATAAAACAATTAGCATGTAGCACAATACCTGCTTATCCTTTCATCTGTGGGACTACACTCTGCTGTATCAGCTCCAGATGGGCAGGAGCTGATCAAAATCTCACAGTCAGATGGGTGGGGTATAAATGAATATGATGATGATAATGATAATGATAATGATGATGGAATAGGACATCCCTATTTTCATCAGAGAAATGCTGGGGGATATGTAGACTGACATACTTAACCGTTTATTTGCATTTTGTAGTTGTAATTTTATATCTATTAAATAACAACACCAATTTGACCAATTTTCGAATGGCAAGTCATAAAGTCTCTGGTTTCCTGTGGACAGATTTAATATCACAAAACTTAGTCAGATATGCTTGCTGAAACTGAGATTTTCCTGTGCAGAAATTCTTCCAAATGAAAGAAAAATGAAACCAACAGCACCTCTTAGAAATGCCAGTACTGAATGCCAAGTACTGAAATAGAATCAGCAGCAGGTTCAGCTGCCAGTTTAAGCAAAGAAGCTGAATGGGTTAAGAATATTGCATCTCTTCTCCAATTGGTTATTGGATCTGCAAACTTTGTGCACCAGCATGGGCCTGGTAGATGTTTTGCACAAACTTTTGGCTGCCTTTTTGCTTCTGATTTAAATCTCATTCATTTACCAGACTTAAGGCCCATTGAGCCCTTCAAAGCTCAATAATCAGATGCTGTGTCGCCTACTCCTCTGTGTGTGTGTGTGTGTGTGTGTGTGTGGCTTCGTGCCTCTTTCCATCTCTCCCTAAAACAACGCAGCAGCCTGTTCTTGCCGAGGGCCATACTGGAAACATACCATAATGAACTGGATTTCGACAGCCAATCTGCATTTCATTAACACATAATTTATATAATCAACATAAAAGTTGCATGAGGACGGTTGATGCCAGCCACCGTTGATGGATATATTGCCATGTGTGCAATTTCCATTATGAAAAGTGGCCATTCAGAGGATGCTTTCAGTATGGCAGAGCATCAATTGAGACTTTGAGTTGCACTCGTGATGGTTCAGCAAAGAAAATGTTTGCTCATAAATGGAAGTGCTACCAGGGTAAAGTGAGAGATGCTGACAGTGTTTGTGACTAATGGGTGGACAACACATGTTGCCACTGCTTGGAATACTTTTTTTTAGTATTAGTAGTTAAGACACCCTTGCCATCAAACTTGAGCCCTGTTCTTAATGCATAATGAGAGACTTTTTGAGCTAATGTCCCACCTGCACAATGTTTCTCCAGAGTTGATCACAACTGGACCTAATGGTCAGGGGTCCCTTTACCTTTACTTATACAAACAAAACCTCAAAGTAAATTTGGAGTTTATTGTTGGGGCCAAACAGCTGAATATATTTTTTTGCAGGGGAGAGATGAAACACTTCCCATAAGTCATGCAATTTTGAGGCAGGTGGAGTTGCACTGAACACCCGGTTTCACAACGCTTTCTGCCAAGAATTTAGAAGTGTCTAGAGCAGCATCTTGAGGTTGGTCACGCCCCCCCCCCAAAAAAAAACAGATCTGGAAGCTGAAAAACAGGCCCAGTTCTGTAACACTTCAGCATCCTCCTTCGGGTGGCTGTGTGTGTGATGAGCAGATGGCAGCCCAGAAAGATGGCATGTGCTGAGGAGAACTGAAATTGAAAAGCAAACATTCTGACACCTATGCAAATGCTCAAAGGAGCATTGTCTGTCGGAAACGGCTTGGAAATGTGCAATGGTTCCAAGTATTCCCAACATGAAGAGGCTCAACATATGCCACTAGGGATAAGTTCCATGTACATGTTTACACAACTGCATTAGACAAGGGTGGCTCTCCAGATGTTGTTGGAATACAACGGCCATCATCCCTCTCCCCTCTCCAGGTTCGCTGGGGGGTGATGGGCATAGATGTCAACGTTTTCCCCTTTTTAAAGGAAATTCCCTTATTCCAAATAGGATTCCTCGCAAGAAAAGGTTGACAGCTATGGTGATGGGACTTGAAGTTCCTCAACACCTGGAGGGCTATTGGTTCCCCAGCCTTGGCGCAAAAGAACAAAACACAATGCAATTTATTAATCCGGTCTCTTTTAAAAAGATTTCTATCCCACTCTAGCCTTAAGAAACTAACTATTATCAGGTCCACGCTGGATTCGTGTTAAAATGCTTTTATAATCTGTCCAGTGCTGTAGGCTACTAATATTTCCTCATATGATTTCTCTGTGCAGGAGAACTAAAATGTGAGTTGCTTAAGAGCAGCTTCACACGACAGAGACTAGAAAGCACATTTTGTGCACAACAATTATATATGCAGCAGGTAGATATGCTGTTTGGTTGGTACACTGCAATGGCCTCTGTAAGTAGGCCACTTTAAAATCCCATGCTTCTTGCATAGATTAATGTCTTTGAGACATTTGCATTTTTCAACTTCTGTCCAGAGCAATTTAAAAGTGTGGCGTGTTTTCGGGACCACACAATACCTCCTACCATTTGCCTCGAGGAAGATGAAGTATGTTAAACTGAAGTCTTTACAATTAAATTCACAAAACACTTTAATTCTGTGACAGTTAGACACCGCGGAACAGCAAAATAATTTCTTCTCATAATGTTTTGGGCCCCGAGGCAAATGTAAACGGTCTGTGGTGATCAAGTGAGGATTTATTGCCAGTGCTTAACAGAGTGTGGGCTGATTTGTTTGGAATTTGGCTGGATTTTTCTACGAGATTTATGAAATTGTTTACGGAATTTCAGTCACAAAAGTTAATAGCAACTTTGAACGAACGGGCTTATTTGTGCCAAAACATGCCTTATATATCAAGCACCCGAGTGGTGTTAGGGTAATGTGAAGCCAAGTAAAATTAATAAACTGGATTGTAAACATGAGCTATTACTACTTAACACATTCCGTTCAGCCAAAGACCTCTGAAAGCTCTCACAGAGAAAAATGTCAAGTTGAAGAAGGAAAAGTGGAAAACAAACTTTGCTGCTTTCAGTGCCCATAGGCAAATGTGGTGCAAGTAACTCTTTTTCTAGGATACCTGATAATGTTCACTATTGTTGCAGTAACTATTTCTGAGGAATAAGAATGTGAGAGCCCTACTGGATCCGGCCAATGGCCCCTCTAGTCCAGCATTATGTTCTCACAGTGGCCAACCAGATGCTTATGGGAAGCCCACAAGCAAGACTTGAGCACAGCAGCATTCACCACGGTTCCAGTTGACATCTAACTCAGGGTTAAGTATACTGTATCTCTTACTATTTCAGAAAATGACCATCCAGGCATATCTGATGGAGGGCTGGCAGTGCCAGTGGGTGGCTAAAGTGTGTTTGCTGTGAACCCCACAATCCGGTGACCTCTCCAAACCTCAGACAAAATTTTCTGCTGGAAACCCTTAGAATGATGTCTCCTGACATCCAGACGTGATTATTAGTTGACCCCAAAATCCAACACAAATGACACAGCTTGGCCTTGAAGGGTGCTACAATGCCTAGACCACTGGACCACTGTTACAGCAGCAACTGTGCTCATGAAGATTTTCATGATAATTTTAAGTGCAACTATCAGGGGCTGGGCAGAGGAGGAGGAGTGGTGGAGACCACCTCCCCATCCTGACCCTTCCAGGGAGGAGGAAGATGAAGACAGTATAGATTTACAACAAGGGTTTGCGGGAGGTCACAGCTCAGAGGCAGATCAGGGAGGAAAGTTGGGAAATAATGAGAGAAGAGGAGCTGGCAGAACTGGAGCAGCAGCTGGCTGACACATTGTCACTAGAAAGCATTCCAGATCCAGCATCTCCCAGAACCTGATGAGCCTTAAAAGTAGGAGAGCAAAGAGCTCAAAGACAGATAGCACTTAGTGGCACCTGTAGAGGAGATGATGATGATGACAAATGAGGAGGTGGGAGAGATGGGGGTGGAGATTCACACCGGACAACGCCATTATCCAAGAGGCTGGGTTCTATAGCCGCTCTCTGTAAAGTTTGAAATAAAAAAGGACAGTAAGAAACTTTTGCTTGTCTTTATACTTCCCTGGGCAACCAGCTAAGAGCCACTGACAGCACCCTGACAGCAACTGAATGACAAAACCAGCTGAGGACCCTTCCTTTTTTAGGGTTCCTTGAGCATGATTTTAAAAAACTACATGAACCCACAGAGCTAAAATCGTGTAACACGACCAAGTGCTACAATGCCAAAGGGCAGCATGCCTGATATTTAAGACCAGGCATCCCCAAACTGCGGTCCTCCAGATGTTTTGGCCTACAACTCCCATGATCCCTAGCTAACAGGACCAGTGGTCAGGGATGATGGGAATTGTAGTCCAAAACATCTGGAGAGCCAAAGGTTGGGGATGCCTGTTTTAGACAATGCTTTCACAAGTGATCTAAAATGACTTAGTTTTGTGAGTTTGGTTAATGCAATGTAGAACAATGAGAAATTGCCATTTTGAATTTGAAGGCTTGCGGATCAGTGCTAGAGCACATTCTTTTCATGCAAACAGTTCCAGGTTCAGCCCCTGGTGTCTGCATGTAGGACTAGCAAAGAGAGCTGCTGCCAGCCAGTCTAGACAATGTTGAGCAAGATGGAACAGTGCTTTAACTTCAAGCGGGTTCCTGTGCCATAAAACATGACTCCCCCCCCCCCCATAATTTGACAGATGTTCATACGAAGTCTTAAAGGTGTGCATCTTTGGTTTTTGCCAGTAAGTCACATAGCACAGTGAACCAGTTACTGAGAGGGGGGGGGAGAGAGAGATTGTATTATATATACTTTATGATTATGACTGGCACACAAATATTACCTTCTGGATTTTTTAAAATATCAGAACGGTGACAATCGTTGATCAAAGTTTACAGCTACATTTTTGACAGAGCTGGCTCCCTCAATCCCACAGACCACATATTGGTTCAGGTCCTGGGGTGAGTCTCTTCCCAGGAGTATAGGAAAGGGGGGACGGGGATGTCCGCCCCAGATGCCATCATGGAGGGGGGGTGACAAATTATCAAGGAACAATTACTGCCCTACTTGGGCAGTTCATAAAAAAACTTTTTAAAAATACCTGCTCCGAAGGTCTTATCTTACTACACTAGTGATTATATATCTACATATGAATTTTCATGCATATCAGTTAATATCTTGACCCTCCTCCACGAAAATAGCTGTTTACTTGGCCGTTTTCCTATGTCGTGAAGGCTGAAATTTCAATTCAGTGGAGCGGAGTCAAGATATTAACTGATATGCATGACATTTCAGATATAACTATATAATACCTAGTTTCGTAAAGGGGCAGGCATTTTTTTTTATTTTTAAATAGTTTTTTATGAACCACCCCACTGCCTTAACCTCCGCTGGGCTTCCTGGGTCCTGGAAAGTCAGCCTATGTGAAGAAAATGAGACTAGGCTGAGTAGATTAGGCCTTGCCTTGCCTTTACCACGCCCCCTGCACACAGCTGATTTTTCTTGATTTAATGCTGTGGGGTTGTTGTTGTTGTTTGTATTGGTAAACCACTTTACAGGTTTTTTAAAATACCGTAAATTTTATTAAATAAATAAACGATAAATATAAATAAAACAACACAAGCCAAAACACAATCCATCCTGTAGATTTAAGTATCTGTCCATAGTTGCCTACTTGTTATCAGAGGCCCAGAATCCACATTCCTTTGTAAGAAAATATGAAATACAGTGGTACTTCTGGTTACAAACTTAATGCGTTCTGGAGGTCCGTTCTTAACCTGATACTGTTCTTCACCTGAGGTACCACTTTAGCTAATGGGGCCTCCTGCTGCCGCTGCGCCGCAGGAGCATGATTTCTGTTCTCATCCTGAAGCAAAGTTCTTAACCTGAGGTACTATTTCTGGGTTAGCAGAGTCTGTAACCTGAAGCGTCTGTAACCTGTGGTACCACTGTAACGTAAAACCATTTTTGCAGGCAAAAAATAAAAATAAAAAAATCAATGGGGGGGTGACAAGAAATTTTCCACACCATGTACCACCTGACCTTCCTACGCCTCTGTCTCTTCCTAGGTGATAGTTTGAAAAAGCTTTTGGGAGGGGGGCGGTTCTGAAAGATAGACAAATAAAAAAGAGGAGGGCTGGACAAGGCTTGCCACATCTGGACCGAAGCTTTCGGAAGTACAGACTGACCCATGTCCTGTTCTGGCTGCGGCTGAGCCCTTTATCCCTGCAACACTGAGGCAGGGTGGATGTGTTAATGTGTTGGCTCCCTTTCAAGTTCTCTGCTCATGTAAGGCTATTGGTTTGATAGCAAACTGGAAAAGGCTTCTGGCATGGCAGCTGGCTGGGCAAGCGGCAGGAACATGTTGTGAACTGAACCTCACGATTTAATACTGCTAGCAAAGCACACTCCTCTTTGCAGCAAAGTTGCATTTTATAGCTTTTCCAATTCTAATAGAGACGTTTTACAAGTTCATGTTGTTCCCTGTAACTATCACACAGGAGTCCGCTTGCCATCCTTCTGGGCCCAATATCTCCACAGCATCTTTGATGTCAAATAGTTTCAGGGCAGTGGAGGGAGGGGGCATTCCAGACTGTGTCGAAGCACAAAACGAAAAGAGTAACTGGAAATTTTGCAGTTTTTGTCACAACCTTTCCCAGCTAATGTACCATGTTATCAGTTCTATAGCTAGAGAGCTACATATCTCCATCTCCATCTATAGACACAATGGGTTTGGGATTGAACCATTTTTCTTCTTCCCTAAGCTCATTTATGAAACACAGCCTCTAAAGCAGGAATCTGTTTTATAGGCTTTTATATGTTTTTACACTGTAATAATAATAATAATATCCCACAGGTAAAACACTGAAAACATGTAGCTTGTATTTCTGTGTTAACGTTAATTATTTTTATATTTTACATACTGTATACAGGAAAGAGATTTATTTATTTATTTGTTTGTTTGAAATAGTAAGCAGTTTAAAAATGCTTAAAATAAAATATATAAGCAGACAAGTAGTCACTAAAGGGAAAGAGGGGCGTAGGATTTAGTGGGTCTCCAGAAAAGAACACTAGCCTAATTCTCAAAACCGAAAAGTCCACCAGCATTGCCCCCCCAAAAAGAGAGAACTTCTCAAAGATAAGTTAATAAAAAGTATTACAATACTGAATTATTCCACATACACCCATTCTAATACTGAAGATGCAACATACTAAACAGACCTTGTTGATGTCAAACAAATCTACTCGTAAGAGCTACAATTTTGCAGCGTTACCCTTTCACAAACCAGTCCATGTAATAGCTGAAGGCATTTCGACCGCTTGATTTTCATCAGCAGCTTGCACACATCAAGTCGCTTTCTGTATACAGAGCACACTTGAAATCCTACTTGACACAAATGAGCAGCCAATTTGTTTCAAAGTCTCCAGGAAAAGTCCTCTGCAGTGACTACATCCTCGTCCGCCTTCCACGGACTAAATGTGACCATGTTAATCCCATATGTTATTGCGGGGGGGGGGGGGGGAGGGCAGACCAAGCCCTTCACCTAAAGTGATTGTTTTGCAAGTCAGCAGGAAGCCCAGTTGTGGGAGAAGCTACACTAGCCTTCCCAAACCAGGTGCCTTACAAATGCTGTTGGGTTGCAACTTCCATCATCCATGACTATTGGCTGTGACAGCTAGGGCTGCTGGGAGTTGTAGTCCATGTTGGGAACTGGGTTAAGCTACACCAGGCATAGGAAAACTCGGCCCTCCAAATGTTTTTGGGACTACAACTCCCATCATCCCTGACCACTGGTCCTGTTAGCTAGGGATGATGGGAGTTGTAGTCCCAAAACATCTGGAGGGCCAAGTTTGCCTATGCCTGAGCTACACTCACCATGTTAAGATCCCTGTACATAGCTTTTGTATGTGCATATGAAGATGCCTAATATTAATTCAGTCCTCTCTATTCTGACCAGCAAGAGCTCTCTGTGTTCTCAAGTAAAATGGTCTCTTCCATCCCAGGAATCTCAAATCTCAAGGGAACACATTCAATGGCTGTGCTCTACCACTGAGCTAAAGTCTTTCTCCATCATTCTGAATACGTTACTATTTAATTAGTTAGTTTGCCATAATCTAATAAGAAAGTGGCAAACAGCTTAGTCATCTGTGAACTTTTTGTCAAAAACAAACTGTCGTTTCATTTTTTTAAAAAAAATTCTAAGCATTTTTTTCTTTCCCTCCCTCATTTTCCCATTCTTAAGTTTAGTTCCCACCATTTCAACACCATAAAAAAAGTTCATATGGAAATTCATACGCATTTTTCAACACAATTTCATCTGATGCAGATATTTTTGAAAGCTGGTTTGTCTGTGTTCATGAAAATAAACATCTTTGTGTGCACTTTCCCCTGATATGCATACGTTTTGGTGCATTTTTCTTGACTGTGTTTCAATTCACATTCAATTTCAATTCAGGAAATGTGAATTTGTTGTGCTAACCAAATTATTTTCTCCCCTATCCCTATTATAGATACATTCAAAATAAAGTGGTACCTCTGGTTAAGTACTTAATTCATTCTGGAGGTCCGTTCTTAACCTGAAACTGTTCTTAACCTGAAGCACCACTTTAGCTAATGGGGCCTCCTGCTGCCGCCGCGCCGCCGGAGCACGATTTCTGTTCTCATCCTGAAGCAAAGTTCTTAACCTGAAGCACTATTTCTGGGTTAGCGGAGTCTGTAATCTGAAGCGTATGTAACTTGAAGCGTATGTAACCTGAGGTACCACTGTAAAGAAGTTTGAAATCTGCAGCAAATCTCAAGCATGTCTTCCTTCTCCTTCTCCTTTAAACAAGTACTTACAGATCATTTTCTGTATTCACTTGGTTATTGATGGAATGTCTCCAAGTGCTTATCGCAGTTATTGTTAACATCATGAAACTGTCATTACAATCAACTTTTGCTGCATCAACTCACAAGCCGGCTATTGTAAGGCTGTTCTTCTTTCCAGTGCATGTCAGTTTAGCCACAGATACTTAATTATGAACCATATATCATCCGCCACTTACAATACTTTCCTTCGTCTGGCTTGTCATTATACACACCCTGGAAAAAGATGCAGCCCCCGGATACAGCAGCCATTCAACAGCTGTCTCAAGAAAGTGGAAGGTGTTTACTTCTTTGTATTTACATGTATAATTCAATCTTTTCCTGTACATTGGAGGCTTACAAGCTTGTCAAGTGTGCCTTCCTAGTCAATAATAAATTAATTTGAGCCTCCCCACATATAAATAAGACAACACAAGCCCTTTGAAATAATTAAATTTAAGGAAGTCCTTTCGTAAACAGTCACTGAATACAAGCATGGATTTCAAGTAAGGACATAACAAGATTTTTGCTGGACCAGGCCAAATACCCATCATAGTCCAGTATTCTGGTCTCTCAGTGGTCACAACCGGATGCCTATGAGAAGCTCATCAGCTGGGCCTAACTACCACAGCACTCTCCTGACTTGTGAGTCCAAGCAACTGGGATTCAGAGGCACACCGCCTCCGACAGCGGAGCAAGAACACAGCCAACATGTCTAGTAGCCAATGAAATCCTCATCTTCCATGAATTTGTCCAATCCTCTTTTAAAGCCATCCAAGTTGGTGGCCATCACTGCCTCTTGTGTGAAGAAATATTTGGTTTTGACTGCATCACGCTACCTCTCCAAGCCTTCACAGCCATCCACTTTCTGGCGTTTATGCTAATGATATAAATATTTAAGCGAGCATTGTAAGATGAAGTGAGGAACCAAAAATAAATGCTGTCCAGACTTCTGCACATACTCACTGGGGCTTCGTTGCAGCTGCATCAGATCTCAGTCATTGACTCTTGGGTTTGATGAAAGTTTGGTGGAGACAATTCTGGTAGTTATTTTAAAAAATCACTGATTCGCCATTAATACAAGCCTACCCGGCCTTAAGGTCAGCATCTGAGGTCAGCCTGCAAGGCTACCATTAAGATATACCAGACTACTAGACTACTAGGACTGCAAGAAGATCAAACCTATCCATTCTGTAGGAAATCAGCCCTGAGTGCTCACTGGAAGGACAGATCCTGAAGCTGAGGCTCCAATACTTTGGCCACCTCATGAGAAGAGAAAAGAAGACTCCCTGGAAAAGACCCTGATGCTGGGAAAGATTGAGGGCACAAGGAGAAGGGGACGACAGAGGGTGAGATGGTTGGACAGTGTTCTCGAAGCTACTAACATGAGTTTGACCAAACTGCGGGAGACAGTGGAAGACAGAAGTGCCTGGCGTGCTCTGGTCCATGGGGTCACGAAGAGTCAGACACGACTAAATGACTAAACAACAATTGGTCTGTTGACTGACCCCACAACAGGACTCATATTACAGGGAGCCAGAGGCAGAACACCCACCTTATTTTTTTCTTTAGCTACTGTTTTTTACTATAAGGGGGCATAGATTTGGTGAGCCTTGGGTAGTCAGAAGGTGGGGCATGAGAATTTCATTAAACCCATCATCCCCATCTTCCCACCCCTGCCCAGAATACTGTATCACTACACACAACTTCCTGATCAGGACCTTTTCCATACTGTTTATTGAGGGTTGAACCTTCCTGTAGGCTAGATTCAACTAATGAGCCCCACTAGCAGAAGCCAATTCAAAGACTTCTGCTAGTGCAGTGGTAGGGCTGCCATATTTCAAAAAGTAAAATTTCTGACACCCGCAAAGATGTTGAGCTTTCTGGGGGAACAAACCCATTTTTTGAGCTTTCTTGGGGAAATGTTTTCCCTGACATTTTGCCCCCTGATGCCGTTTTTACACATGAAAACCAGGATATATTAGGAATTTTCCTGACGTATGGCAAGCCTATTGACTCAGGGTTGGGGTGTGGGAATCAGAGAAAGCCCCAGAACAGCACACAGGGAAAGAAGAGAGTCGATTGTTCTATACGGCAAGCTGAGAGGGGAGATTGCTCCATCTCCTTAGCTCTACACTGATTTCCTCCCAGCGACTTAAGCATCTGGTTGGCTCTATCATTTGCATTACGCCTCTGCTTCTTTGCTTCTGACTTTTCAGACGGCTGCTTCTCCCACCTAATAATTTTCTTCTGCGTCTGTGACTAAAACCTTTCCCCGGGCTTTGGCCTTCGAGTATTCTGACCTCCTCCACATCAGCCTTCCCTCCTCTTCTCTCTATCCTCTTCAATCAGTTCAGAGTGCCTCTGTTAAAATCATCTTTCTCTGCCTCCTTTCCCGTTTTTGCTCTCTGCACTGGACTCTTTCTCTTTTCTGCATTCATCTATCATAGTCCTTAGAGCAAACGAACCACTCCACATCCCCCTTAATTACCTCTCTTCCCTCATCCTTCTCCTCACTGACTGCTGAAGCTCATCTCTGACTGACCTCCTTAAGGACTGTCCAATTACACTGGCTGGCAAAAGCCATTCCTAATCTGTCCCCCTCAGTACTTTTAAGGTAGTACACAGTTAGCATAGGACATTCGTTAACATGGATGGTGATGGTCACATACTCAAATGCAAGTGCCACAGAGAACCTTTCTCAAAATGTGGAGCTGCCACAATTCCAATAACTCATTGGAACAAAATAAGTTTAATTTAAAAAATTCTGTGTTGCCTTTCTGGACAAGGCCCCACCAGCACCACCACCAAGGCAGCTTACAAAGGGTAATTTAAAACATAAAACGGTTTTTGAAGTGCATATTAAACAATGCATTTACAAAACCAATGAAAGATACCCCCAGTTTAAAGCCACTGAAAGCTCAGCTAGTTGCACTTTTAACAGAATGCAGTTTGAAATGAATAAATGTTTAAGATCCATTTAGAAGCTTATCAAAAAAGAAGTCCCCATCTTTGGGGAGTGAGAAAAGCCTAGTAGCCTAGTTGTTGTTTAGTCGTGTCCGACTCTTCGTGACCCCATGGACCAGAGCACGCCAGGCACTCCTGTCTTCCGCTGCCTCCTGCAGTTTGGTCAGACTCATGCTGGTAGCTTCAAGAACACTGTCCAACCATCTCACCCTTTTCCTTGTGCCCTCCATCTTTCCCAACATGGTCTTTCCAGGGAGTCTTCTCTTCTCATGAGGTGGCCAAAGTATTGGAGCCTCAGCTTCAGGATCTGTCCTTCCAGTCAGCACTCAGGGCTGATTTCCTTAAGAATGGATAGGTTAACAGACCAGTTAAATATTGTCAATTTTTTTTTTATAATAATTTTTTATTATTTTTACAAAACAAAGAAAACAGGGAACAAGGGTATAGGAAAAACAAACAAATCACAAACAAATACATAAAACGTGACTTCCCCATACCTCCCCTTCTCTGCATCATTATTTTATAATGTGTCAGCAACCCTTCAGTCAATTTCTCTATATATTCTCATTAAGTTTCCCCCTTTAATTTACGATTTACAGCTGTAGTTCTTTGTTTCTAGCCTCTCGACATCTTAACCGTCCAATATTTTACAATAGTTCTTAAGGTATACTTTAAATTTTCTCCAATCTTCCTCCACCGCCTCCTTCCTCTGGTCACGGATTCTGCCGGTCATCTCTGCCAATCCCATATATTCGATCACCTTCATCTGCCATTCCTCCAGAGTGGGTAGTTCTTGCATCTTCCAATACTTTGCTAAAAGAATTCTTGCTGCCGTGGTAGCATACATAAAGAAAGTCTTATCCTTCTTCGGTACCAATTGGCCCACCATGCCCAGAAGAAAAGCCTCTGGTTTCTTTGAAAACGTCCATTTAAGGACTTTCTTAATTTCATTATAGATCATTTCCCAGTAGGCCTTAATTTTTGGGCAGGTCCACCAAAGGTGATAGAAGGTTCCTTCAGCTTCCTTACATTTCCAACATTTGTTGTTGGGCAAATGATAGATCTTAGCAAGCTTGACTGGAGTCATGTACCACCTGTAAATCATTTTCATAATATTTTCTTTCAAAGCAGTACATGCTGTGAATTTCAAACCGGTGGTCCATAACTGTTCCCAGTCAGCAAACATAATGTCATGACCAACATCTTGTGCCCATTTAATCATAGCTGATTTTACCGTTTCATCCTGTACATTCCATTTCAGCAGCAGGTTATACATTCTAGATAAGTTTTTTGTATTGGGTTCTAACAGTTCCGTTTCTAGCTTTGACTTTTCACTCTGGAATCCTACTTTCCTGTCCAGCTTAAACACTTCATTTATTTGGTGGTAATGTAGCCAATCTCTAACTCTATGTTTTAATTTTTCATAGCTCTTTAATTTAAACTTTTCTCCATCCTTTTCTAACATTTCATCATATTTTAACCAATTTGAGTCCATGTTAAGTTTTTTAACTGCTTTTGCTTCCATTGGTGATAACCATCTGGGGGTTTTATTTTCCATTAAATCTTTGTACCTGATCCAGACATTATACAATGCCTTCCGTACCATATGGTTTTTAAAACTCTTATGCACTTTCACCTTGTCATACCACAAATACGCATGCCAGCCGAGGTTATTATCATAACCTTCTAGATCTAAGATGTCTGTGTCCTCAAGAAGTAGCCATTGTTTTAACCAGCAGAAAGCTGCTGCCTCATAGTAGAGCCTCAAGTCCGGCAGGGCAAACCCCCCTCTATCTTTTGCGTCTGTTAAGATCTTAAACTTAATTCTGGGCTTTTTGCCCTGCCAGACAAATTTAGATATATCTTTTTGCCACCTCTTGAAACACTCCATCTTGTCCAGAATTTGTAAAGTCTGAAACAAGAATAACACTCTCGGCAATACATTCATTTTGATAACAGCTATACGGCCTAACAAGGAAAGTTTCAGTCTAGACCATATATCTAGATCCCTTTTGACTTCTGTCCAACATTTCTCATAATTGTCCTTAAATAAATTAGCATTTTTTGATGTTAAGTTTACCCCCAGATATTTAACTTTTTTAACAATTCCCAAACCCGTTACGTTTTGAAATCTATCTTTTTCTTCCGGTGTCAAATTTTTCCCCAACACTTTGGTTTTTTGTCTGTTCAATTTGAATCCTGCCACTTGACCAAATATCTCAATTAGGTCCAACACTCTTTTCGTACTCTCCTCTGGCTGTTGTAATGTTAGAACTAAGTCGTCTGCAAATGCCCTTAATTTATAATGTTTCGCTCCGACCTGAATACCTTTAACCAGCGGGTCCATTCTAATCATGTTTAACAAAACCTCCAGGACAGATATAAACAGGAGGGGAGACATAGGGCATCCCTGTCGTGTACCCTTTTCTATTGATATATCATCCATCACCATACCATTCACGATTAATTTTGCTTTTTGTTCTGCATATATCGCACCTATACCATTTTGAAGTCTTTGGCCTACCCCCATTCCCTGGAGATTCTTCATCATAAAACTCCAATTGATATTGTCAAAGGCTTTCTCCGCATCCACAAAGATTAAAACTGCCTTTTTGTTAATGTCCATTTCCAACAGTTCCAGAATGTCTAAAATATTTCTCACATTACTTGACATATATCTCCCTGGGAGAAAGCCTGTTTGGTCCTTATGAATCTCCCCTACTAGCACTCTTTTAAATCTTTTTGCCAGAATGTCTGCAAAAATTTTATAATCCACATTCAACAGTGATATAGGCCTATAGTTTTTTACTTGGCTTTTGCCAGTCTCTGTCTTTGGTATAAGTGAGATGAATGCCTCTTTCCACGTTTCGGGAGCCTTTTTCCCCTCCAAAATTTGATTGCAAACTTCTTTCAATGGTTGAATCAACCATTCTTTTAACATTTTGTAATATCCTGCAGTTAAACCATCCGGTCCTGGAGATTTCCCCAATTTCATATTCTGAATGGCACCCTCTATTTCTTGTTCTGTTATTCTCCCATTTAAGGTCATCTTATTCTGTTCTGAGATTTTTGAAAGTCCATATTTTTTGATGAATTCCTCTATTTCTTGCTCGTTTGTTGGGCCTTGCGCGTACAGTTTTTTGAAGAAGCTTTGAAAACAATTGCTTATCTCATTTGGTCTAGTGATTATTCTTCCATCTTCTTCCAAAGATGTTACAGTATTCAGTTTTTGTCTTTTTTTCAATTGCCATGATAGCAGTTTCCCGCATTTATCTGCCGATTCAAATGTCTTTTGTCTCATCTGCTTTATCTTCCATTCTATTTCTTGATTCATCAGTTCCATATATTGCATCTGATAGAATTTTATTTCTCTTAATATTTCTTGTGACTTTGGTTTAGATCTTAACTTCTTCTCTTCTTCCTTTATTTTTTCCAGGATTTTCTCTTCCCTCTCCTTTTGCTTTCTTCTCTTTAGGGAATTCTGCTGAATAAGAAAACCACGCATCACGGCTTTACTTGCATCCCAGATTGTTCTTTTCTCCACATTTGTTCTTAAATTTATCTCAAAGTATTCTCTTAAAGTTTTTTGGGCCTTCTTGTAGATTTCTTCATCTTTTAAGAGGGTGTCATTCATTCTCCATCGAAATGTTCCCGCCGTTGTTTGTTTCATTTCCATTTTTACGGCATTATGGTCGGAGCAGGTTTTTGGGCAGATTTCTATCTTCTTAACTTTTGATGCCAGATTGCTGGAGATCCAAATTTGGTCAATTCTAGTCCATGTCATCTTTGCTTCGGAGAAAAAGGTTCCCTCTCTTTCTAGAGGGTTCCTTGTTCTCCAAATGTCTATTAAGTCCATATTGTCGGTCATTTCAAAAAAAGCCTTTGGTAGTCTCCCATCCTTGGATATCACAAGTCTTTGAGCTTTGTCCATGTTTGTGGAGACTACTCCGTTCATATCGCCCATCATTACAATTTTGTAGTCCATAAAGTCTGATAGAGTCTCATGCAGTTTCTTAAAAAATTCCGCCTTCCCCTCATTAGGTGCATACACCCCTACTATTAAAAGTTTTTCTCCTTGCGATTGAATTTCAACTGCCAAATATCTTCCTTGCTCGTCCTTAAATATCATTTTTGGGGCCAATTTTTCTTTAATGTACATCACTACGCCTCTTTTTTTGACTTTATCTGATGATATAAATTCCAATCCTAGTCTCTTATTTATCAGAAGCTTCCTGTGAGTCCTGGCTATATGTGTTTCTTGAAGGCATATTATGTCCAATTGTTCTTTTTTTAGAATGTAAAAAACTTGTTTTCTTTTTCGGGGAAGGTTCAAACCATTACAATTCCAGGTTAATAATTGCAGAGACATCTTTGTTTATTGATGGGTATCTGTTCCTCCGACCGCACCCAATAATTGTTCTTCTTCGGTTGGTGGTGGTGAAGTAAGTCCAAATGATAGATTTGAGATGTCTGTTGGTTCTCTTAGGGTCACAGTCCCTTTTTGTAAGTCCTCAAAGTTTCTTTCCAAAAACTGGTCCTTGTCCTGTACTGTTTTGATCTTTATCTTCCTCCCTTTAAAGTTGAAGGACAATCCTTGTGGGAATTCCCACCTAAATGGGATACTATTTCCCTTCAGCAGGTCAACAAGGTCTTTAAAGTAGGTCCTTACTTGCAAGATGTAACGGGGGATGTCTTTAAAAATCTGTATCTGAGAGTTTCCTATCACCAATGCCTTCTGAAAATGTAGATTTAATATTTTGTCTCTCTCTTCTCTGGATCTTAATGTGATTAGACAATCCCTCGGCTTTTTGCCTTGTCTCCTGCCCAGCCGGAAGGCTGTGGTTATCTCAAAATCTTCTTCTCCTTCCCAGTCCTCCAACCAAAATCCATGAATATTCTCTGTGAGGAATTCCTTAAGGTCGTCCTTTTCTTCTCAGGGACAAGTCTCAGCTTCAGATTCTTCCCTTTTCTCTCAAGTTCCATCAAGGCCAAAGTTGCATCATGTTCACCCACTTTCCTCTCAATTGGAACAAATTTTCCTTTAAATTCCTCAACCGTACTTTGAGCACTCTCGGCTATCCTCCTCGTTTCTGTATTTTCCTGTATTAATTTATTTATGGAGTCAGTATGAGATGATATCGTTGTTGTGTTCAGGTCTAATCTTGTTGTAAGTTCTGTCAATTTTCTGGAATTTTCTGCCAACTTCTTGGAGTTGTCTGTGGATTGCTTTGTCAATGCCTCTAGAGACTGGTTTATTTTAAGCAGTGCCTGTGTCATAGAATCCATTGATGCTGTTGTTACTCTTTCCTGTGCAGCTGGTAAGCCTGCCGTGGAGGCCCTTTTCTTTTGTGCTTGTGCTTTTGTTCTGGCCCTTGTTGATATTTCCTCCACTGGATTGCTCATAGCCAAGGTCGTTCTCACAGGAAAGGTTTAAGTGGAAAATCCCACTGTTATTTTTTCCAATGGAACAATGTCTCTCTTTCCCTCTAGGGGGAGTAAAATGTATCCCAAAAGTGAAAGTCACAAAGAAGCTTTAAGCATATATCGATACAAATCCAATAGTCCAACACGAACTTTACTTTGTTTCAAGGTAAAACAATCTTCTAAATAAGCCAAAACCGTTACTTTTTGTCAAATAGAGTCATTCACGTCTGCCGTCCGATTTTGACAGCTCCCTTTTGACAGTTCCCTTTTTCCGGCGATACAACTCTGATCAGGCAGCCCCTACCAGGGGGGTTTAGCGGTGAGGGGGGATGACTTCTCTTAATGTTTTCAGCAGGTTAATAATGTCTCTTTTTTTCTTCCCCCCCCCTATTCCTGCCCAAAAAGGGGGGGAGGTTACTCTCTGATGTCGGGCTTGTAGTTTTAAAAAGCACTTGTCATATAAAAACAACTTGATTTTTTCGTTGCTTGATTAAACATGCAGTTTCCGGGGGGCAGACTTCCTTGATTTAATGCCTCCCGTTTTCAGCCAAATCCAAATTTTTAAGTCCCGTTAATAGTTGTTTTGAAGTTCTTACTCACGGGTATCGATGCCAATTGTAGTTTCAGGAGGGAATCGGCGCTCTCCGTTAATGGCGACGCGGCTTCACTCTGCGGGCTGGGTAGCGACTCTCAGCACCGCGCTCACACCCGATGCCGCTCCGGAGCCTTTAAAAAGGCTCTTTCGCAGTACCGGGGGGCGCAAAGGTGCCCACCGAGTCTCCTTGTTCGCAGGCTTCAGCGCCTGCGATTTTAGGGGTCCCCCGCTCGCCGTAGCGGGTCAGACCCGAACTCGCAGAGCAGTCTCGCCTCGGAGCTCGAGGCTAAGACCGCCATTAAAACGCTGGCGCCGACCGGAAGTCCAGTTAAATATTGTCAATTGACCACTGTGGTTGACTGTGCTCAAATAATCTGTATAACCAGCACACTGCTTTTAAGTAATTCGACCTTTTAATCACATCATGGGATATTTCAATAGCTTTGCAGCACCCCTGAGGAGGAACAGGTGAGCAGGTGTGTGCAGAAGAAAACATGTCTTCTTTAGCGGCATCCACCATAGTTCCGACAATAACGGATTGGCATAACAAGCTACAAGGATTTACTGAAATGGCGCAGTTGACAAGTAGCCTGAGAGTCAATTCAAAACAAAAATTTGTGGGAAAGTGGGATAGATATAAGATATATGTCCAAAAATACAGTGAAGGTTCGTTATCTATGCTAGCATTCGATTGACGTTGGAGAGAGACTTGAGTTGAGAAATAAGACCAAGGGTACATATTGGTATAGGAATATACTAGATAAAATGGTAAAGAAATATACAATAATAAGAGTACATTCATTTGTTTAAAAAAGGAATATACAACGAGATAGGCAGGAAGTCCAAAGTGTTGGTATATATATTATTTTGGAATAATTTTTTGTCCTTGTGGGTTTCTTTTTCCCTTTAAGTATATAAACTTTGCATACATGCTGAAAATTACAGCATAATGAGCCATGTGATGTAATATGGCAATGTTTACTGATGTAATATAAGAACATTAATAAATAAAACTGCAAATAAATAAATACATACATACATACATACATACATACATACTGTCAATTGACCACTGTGGTTGACTGTGCTCAAATAATCCGTATAACCAGCACCACGCTTATAAGTAATTCGACCTTTTAATCACATCACGGGGTATTGCAATAGCTTTGCAGCACCCCCTGAGGAGGAACAGGTCAGCAGGTGTGTGCAGAAGAAAACATGTCTTCTTTAGTGGCATCCACAAGTGCTCAGGATTTGGACTGCCATTGTGTGTGCTGTGTGGAGGAAGCACCACCATGTGATCTGGCATGCTGCTCTCTACAATATAAAACTTCAAGGAGGGAATGGACACAGGAATCTTCCAGAAT
Organism: Podarcis gaigeae; assembly: GCF_964106915.1. Lineage (NCBI taxonomy): Eukaryota > Metazoa > Chordata > Lepidosauria > Squamata > Lacertidae > Podarcis > Podarcis gaigeae. The sequence goes on from NC_139679.1 coordinate 99,497,092, forward strand.
GCATCTGGGTGGCTGCTGTGAGAACAAGATGCTGAATTGCATGCATCTTATGTTCCTAATACAGGTGTTTTACGTGTGTGTGTGTGTGTGTGTGTGTGTGTGTGTGTGTAGCACAATACCTGGGCCACAATAATAATTTTTTTTTAAAAAAAAATGCAGCTTCATTGTTGCTTCAAATGCAGACTCTCCTTTCTGTTCTTTTTGAAAATAAAGTAACTCAGGTGAGACATTGGGCTGGAAATAGCAGTGAGCCTTTGTGAAGGAAAATATTTCCAAAACTGAAAAGAACTTTATAAGGCGGGAAACACCTAAATAACTTTAGAAGAAACAACCCCCGCGCTCTTTCTACATTTATGTTCCACTTCTACAATGTAAAGATAAATCTCTTGCCAAAATCACCAGTCAGGAGCACTTTGGGAGAAATGTGATATAGTGAGGCAACGGAATGAAGCTAATTAATGAAAATTCAGGTTTTTGCTGCAGTGATTTAAGGTTTTGCTGAATTTGAGGTTTTCTGCCAATGCTCTACGGGTCAGAGATTTAGATAAATTAAGGGCATAAATCAGCTGGAAGCTGGTTTATAAATACAATCTTTTTATCCCTCTTTATTTTATGGCTCGGCTATCATTATGTTAAGACAATTCCTTCCCTGGGATTTCTGCCTGCCTACCTCATCTCTTTCCAGGATTCTCAGCTCCTCAGCATAGCAGATCATGACTATGGGGAAACCCATGTTACTGGCCTCCTAAGTATTGGTAGCTGCTGGTGCTGTCTGCATGCGGGCTTCCTGTAAGCATCTGGCTGGTCCTGAAATAACAGAATGCTGGACTAGATGGGTCTTTGGTCTCATCCAGCTGGGCTCTTCTTGCATTCTGAGCACCAACCATTCTGATATTACTGTTGGAAACACGCCCTGGGAAAGCTGCCAACTTCCCATGTCTTCAGAGCGTCTCTCCGGTGGTCCTTCCTGGCTGTAAAGCCCCCTCAGTCCAGAGAGACCGGTAATAGGCGACCCCTCTCTCCTGAGAAGAGCACACTAGTCTTCTGGCATATCATAGCAGAAGAAAGACTCAGTCGTAGTGCTAAACTACTTTATTTACAGTCTTGTAATACAGAGACTCCACCAGTACATCTGTGTCCTCTGAACAGTACAGAACTGCATCACATACATAAGTGAAACTAACTTCCAATAGTTCTCAGACTTCCTGTCTCACGCTCACTCAGACACTCACATGATATATACAAAACTTGTACCACTGCTGGAGCAGCTCGGATAGATAAAAAGCCTAACAATTACTGCAGTGGCTTCCAACAGAGTTGCCACAAGCAGCCTTTTCCTACCACCAGACATCGTAAGAACATATGAAAATATTAATGGATCAGACCAGTGGCCCGTCTAGTACAGCAGCCTGCTCTGATAGTGGCCAATGAGGTGCCCATGAGAAGCTCACAAAAGCAGGACCTGAGCACAAGAGGACTCTCCCCTCCTGTGGCTTCCAGGAACTGGTCTTCAGAAGCAGCACAACAACAACAACAATTTATTATTTATACTCCGCCTATCTGGATGGGTTTCTCCAGTCACTCTGGGCAGCTCCCAACAGAATAATAATAATAATAATAATAATAATAATAATAATAATAATATGGCAAAACATCAAACATTAAAAACTTCCCTTAGCAGGGATAGTTGTTTATTTCCTTGACATCTGGTGGGAGGGCGTTCCACAGGGCAGGTGCCACTACCAAGAAGGCCCTCTGCCTGGTTCCCTGCAACCTCACTTCTCGTAGGAAGGGAACCGCCAGAAGGCCCTCAGCGCTGGACCTCAGTGTCTGAGCTGAAGGATGGGGGCGGAGACGCTCCTTCGGGTATACTGGGCTGAGGCCGTTTAGGGCTTTAAAGGTCAGCACCAACACTTTGAATTGTGCTCAGAAAGGTACTAGGAGCCAATGTAGGTCTTTCAGGACAGGTGTTATATGGTCTCGGCGGCCATTCTCAGTCATCAATCTAGCTGCCGCATTCTGGATTACTTGTAGTTTCCAGGTCACTGCATACAGAAGTCCTTTCTTTTATCCACCCTGAACCTTCCAACACTCAACTTGGCTGAACATCCAGCATTATGAGAGAGGGAGGAAAAAACCTTTTCTCTACCCACTTTCTCCAGCACCTTCGAGCAATCATTTTTTTCTGTCCGACTGCAGCTTCTGGAGGCAGCGTTGCCAGAGAAATATCGGGTGCAGAACAGTGCTGCAGTGAAGTGCACCGACGTCATGTCGTGCTCAACTGCTGAAACACCTAAACGTATAAATCTCAGGATAAAGTGCCTTGATTGATAAGGTTTTCAGGAAACATCTGCGAGGAGATGAGTAAGTTTACTCAGAGCTCCCCAGGGAGGCGATAAGCTGCTCCTCACAATGAGCTGACGTACAGCGCCAGCCTTGCCACAGCAGCGTTATGGTTGGCACAGTGGCCTTGTAAATGCGCCGTGCCACTGGGGGGCCTGTTGCACACTGGCCATTATCGCTGACTGTCTGGTTGAAAGGAGACATAAAATTAAATACTGCACGAATGCAGATGTGACTAACAGCCTTCTTAAAACATTTAACCAGCTACGAGGCTCGCTGACGAAAGCCTGCTGTCAACAACCCATCTGCTTCCTCATTGTTGGTTTGTTAAATAGGGAGAGCAATGTTGACGGCAGTTGCACAGACTGAACGGTTGCATGTTGGAATAAAAATATAGTTCTGAGCAGCAGTAACCCAGCAATCAATGCAGAAGAACATCTGTATGACTTTCTTATTTTGCCTACAGAGAGCTCTGATTAGGGCAATGGGGTTGCAGTGTGTGTGGTTTTTTTAATCTGTTTTTAATCTTTGGGGAGCCTTTTCCACGTTGATTTCCCCACCAGCAAACTTCTGTGGCTTGTACGTGATTGGATGTACACACAGTTTATGCTAAATGCTAAACAGTTATGCTGGGCCTCACCCTGGTCTCCTGCAAATGGAGAGCGCACTGTCAAAGGCATGCAGAACTCCCTGGGGAAGATTCTTAGTAATAGAGAAGCTGCCGTACCTAAAAACATGGCCACTCATTGAGGAATTGCTGCTTGGCTTCACTGATGGGGCACTATGTTTTGGGTCAATGAAGATAGCGGGTGGTCACAGTGAATGAGAGCCAAAGTTGACTGCCAACCCAAAGTGACGCCGCCACCAGTCCACTGCCCAAATGCCACCCAGGGGACCAGTGGGGATAGAGTCGAGTCATGCTGCTTGCAGCAGCAGATAAAAGGTTGCACTGCACAGTCACCTTGTGACATGTGAGAGTTGTGCTTGTGCTTTACTACCCAGACTTATCACTTGCTAACTTGGTTGTCTGTATTCACCCATATGTGTGATGGCATCTAAAGCTCCATTTGCAGCTGGAGGCCCTCTGAATACTGATTTGCACAGCTGCTGCAAACCTCACTTCCTTCCCGCTGCATCTCTCTGCCCCAGTAGCAGTAGGGTAGTGGTCAGCATCCTTTCATGATAGTCACAGCCACATCCCTCACAGATTATAATCCGTCTAAGATTGTACAAACATCTAAAATCATACAATAATTTTATACAATAATATCAGGCAACAACCAGTGCAGATCTCCATGTGTTGGCTTTCAACTAGATCCATTTTCTGTGCATGTAGACAGAACAAATTGTTTGGAGTCCTCCAATATCTTATTCAGGAGTGACTTACATTTTGTTTTCCTTGAACTTCCATTGTACAACAACCGAACTCACACACCATTCTCTTGACAGCAAAGATCCCCTGTGTTGCGAAAAATCCCCTACTTTGGGAATTCTCTGAAGTCGCATCAGTCGGTGTCACCTTGTATGCCACTTGACTTTGAATGAAGATGCAATTTAGTAGCTATATAAAGTGTTGTAATCAAATTATTAGCCTGTCATGTTGCTTTTAGGTTACCATTCTCTTGAAGCTGTAGGACCCTGTACTTTCAGTGTTCCTAAATGCTCAGCACAAAGGAGGAGAAGGCTTCTTCTCAGTGGCTAAAAAGCTCTCCTTTCATGCTGATTGGGTGCCTCTAGGATGCTGGAGACAGGACGTCTGCTGCAGAAATAGTAACGGGTTTTTGACACACCTCATGCAACTCAAAACTACTGCATCTCTGCCCAGTGGTGTGATGCAAATGGGCCGAAAGCAACCTTTGCACCCGGGCCAAGTATTGGACATTGCCAACTTGACTTGTGACCCTTGAAAATCCTCTTTCGTTGATCTGACAGTTGAGTTCTGGACCACAGAATCTGGAAACATGAGGGTTAATATGAACTTTATTTGTGTTTTCTATTGTGGTGCGCTGGTGCTGGCTCGCCAGAGCAGCTTCGTCACGCTGGTCACGTGACCCGGAAGTGTCTTTGGACAGCGCTGGGCCCTGGCCTCTTAAGTGAGATGGGCGCACAACCCCAGAGTCTGTCAAGACTGGCCCGTACGGGCAGGGGTACCTTTACCTTTTTATTGTAGAAAACCAAACGAAAATCCTGGATTCCAAATTTAGCTGTGAAGCCTGCCTCTCGAACATGTTTGGTGATTAATTTTTAATCCTCAGCCGATAAAAGTCATGCACACACAATAATGTTAACATTAAGATCCTCCTCGTTTTAAGCCATTAATCTGAAGCTCCTTGTTTTTACTAATGGGGCTTATTGTGTTTCTGAAAGGAGCAGTGAACAATAGCCTAAAAAAGTCCGCCCAAACAAGGCAGCTATGAAAAGGGACAATACTCAAATGAAAAGATTATTGTTTTCTTTAAAAATAAAAATAAATGTGAGAGGGAGAGGGAGAAATGCATGCTAGCTTTTTTGTTAGGTAATAATAAAGGCACTTTGGTATTAGCCTGCAATCTAAAAGAAGCACATTCACTCTAACCAGAAAAAAAGCATTAGTTCTGTTGCATAAAAGCAAAACATTTCCTTTCCACTTTGCGTATATTAAGGTTTTGGGGTTGTTGTTTTTTAAAGACATGGCTTTTCATGGTTTTGGATCAGCTGAGAAAGTGATAAAATAGAAGGCAATTTTATTAATAATTTACAATATGGGGTTATTTATAGCTTGCCCAGTGAGCAAGCAAATTGAAGGAGCACGACAATAAACAAATCATTAGGAGCCATGGGATGGAGAGGGCTTTCAATTTGCAGTTAATTGTGTGCAAATAATATGTAAGCCATTAAAGAAGCTTAAAAAAGAAAAGAAAAAAAGGTGCAGATTTCCTGCTAAATTGAACCCTGATCTGGGTGTATGTATGTGCACCTCATCATATGGGCCACTATAGGTGGAAGTTCTGTGCACATCTGTTGTATGCAATCTTTGAAGGGCCCAGAGTCCAAGATCTGCCTACATCTGAAAGTTTAATAAAGTTGTGGCCAATTTTAATCCCATAACACGTTGTCATGCATCATTATTCAACCCGGGTGTCACCTGGGGTTGGGGGGTCTCTGCCTGGCCAGGCAAATTTCCCTGGTGACCTTTCCTGTCTTTGAAGAGTTTGGATTTGATATCCCGCCTTTCACTCCTTTTAAGGAGTCTCAAAGCGGCTAACATTCTCCTTTCCCTTCCTCCCCCACAACAAACACTCTGTGAGGTGAGTGAGGCTGAGAGACTTCAGAGAAGTGTGACTGGCCCAAGGTCACCCAGCAGCTGCATGTGGAGGAGCGGAGACTCGAACCCGGTTCCCCAGATTATGAGACTACCACTCTTAACCACTACACCACACTGGCTGTAATATCTTTGCTTTACGCCGAAAATGTAACAAAGCTAAACAACTCTGGAGTCAAGTGGCTGAGATAATAAGAGGAAGTTTAAAGGCTGAACTTCTAGTAAAGCCCATAGTGTGCTTACTAAATTTTGAGAGAGGTAGGTCTCTGGCAAGATGTAAGAGCCTCCATATGTTAACCATTGCAAGGCTGCTCGATGCAAGAGACTGCGAACATTCTCATAATGTAAACCGACTAAACAAGACATAATTAGGAAAATCTGGGAACAGTTCAATCTGATTAAATTAACATTGATGCTAAAGAACAGAGAAAATTGCCAAGTGGAATTAGACAAATAGGTTTTGTTAATGGGCTATCTAAAAAAAAGAAAATTAGGAGTACCAGGTGCTGAAGTAGATTGTTCATTGTTGTAAAGTGTTATCAAAATGTAGGGTAGCACCACTGGCATAAGTAATCAGTTAATACATCCTAACACTGAGAAGAATTAACACACCAATATATTTTCTATTTAAAAAAAAAACACAGACTCTTGTTCTTATAAAATATCATGGATGAAAACTGACACTGATTGTGTTGTCTGTCCCTTTGGAATCACCATATATATCTATACCCAGTTCTTATTTTCTGGGGGGACATAGGGGTACGCATACTGCTAAACATTTTGTGAATCTAATGGGAGAAGAAACTAAAAAAAATCAAAAAATAGTTTCTTCTCTAGCATGGTGAATCATCAGTTCAGTTGCTACCCCTGATGGCAGCCTCATTTCTGTCAAGGTCAGGAAGAGCCGAAATCTGCAGCTACCGGCTCTCCTCTGTCTGACTAACAACAAAGCCTCTCTGTTCCTGGCTGCTTTCTGCAGTTGACTGCAAACCTTCGCTTGGAGCTGGCTGATTCCTGATAAGTAATGCTTCTGCATGCCGTTGCTGGGAATGGGAGGTGAGCAAGGGTGCTGTTGTACTCAGGTCCCACTTACAGGCTTCCCATAGGCATCTGGTTGTCTGCTTTGAGAACAAGATGTGGGACTGGATGGGCCATTGGCCTGATCCAGCAGGACTTAGGCTGGAAGTGCTAAGTCCTGGAACCCACTTTGGGCTTTCTTTATGTGTGTAAATAAACACATTTTAAATGGGCACTAGAATGAATAGAGCAATGAGGTGCCATCCAGAACATGCAATTGGGCAAGTCTCCAGGGCCGGACGGGTTAACCTCCAAGTACTATAAGACTTTGAAAAATTATTTAATTCAACCACTAAAGGAGGTGTGCAATGAGATTATGGAGGGGAAGAAGGCACCGGAGTCATGGAAAGAAGCGTTCATCACACTCATACCAAAATCCGAAGCCGAAAAGACACAACTTAAAAACTACCGTCCCATATCCCTGCTAAATGTGGATTACAAAATTTTTGCAGATATTTTAGCCAACAGACTGAAAAGAGTGTTAAATGAAGTAATACACAAAGATCAGGCGGGCTTTCTCCCAGGTAGACATTTGTCTGATAACACAAGGAACATTATCGATATACTGGAGTTATTGCAGACAAATACAAATACAAAAGCAGTGTTAATTTTTATTGATGCGGATAAGGCCTTTGACAACATTTCTTGGAGTTTTATGAAAAAAAACCTTAAGGGAATGGCTATGGGACGAGGGTTTGAAAATAGTATAGAAGCAATCTATTCGGAACAAAAAGCAAAATTGATAGTTAATAATGTGATGTCAGAAGAGATCAAAATTGAAAAAGGAACACGACAGGGGTGCCCTATCTCTCCATTGCTATTTATTTCGGTCCTGGAGGTGCTCTTGAATATGATTAGGAGGGACCAGTTGGTTAAAGGTGTGCAGGTCGGAGCCAAACAATATAAACTTAAAGCCTTTGCAGATGACCTGGTTTTGACGTTGCAGGAGCCAGAATCTAGTACGAAAAGAGTTTTAGAATTGATTCAGGAGTTTGGTCAGGTGGCAGGATTTAAATTAAATAAGCAAAAAACTAAAGTATTGGAGAAAAATATGACTTTAATGGAAATAGAAAAGCTTCAGAAAGAGACAGATTTAAATGTGGTGTAGAAAGTGAAATACCTAGGGATAAATATGACAGCCAAAAACCTGAATTTATTTAAAGACAATTATGAAAAATGTTGGTCAGAGGTAAAAAAAGATCTAGAAATATGGTCAAATTTGAAGCTCTCCTTGCTGGGCCGAATTGCTGCTATAAAGATGAATGTATTGCCAAAAATGTTGTTTTTGTTCCAGACCTTGCAGATTGTGGACAGAATGGACTGTTTCAAGAAGTGGCAGAGAGACATTTCTAAATTTGTCTGGCAGGGCAAAAAGCCCAGAATAAAATTTAAAATACTAACTGATGCTAAAGAAAGAGGGGGTTTGCCCTGCCATACATGAAACTGTACTATGAATCGGCAGCTTTCTGCTGGATAAAGGACTGGCTACTTCCTGAAAACACTGACATTTTGGATTTGGAAGGGTTCAACAATGCGTTTTGGTGGCATGCATATGTGTGGTATGACAAGGTTAGAGCTCATAAAGCATTTAAGAACCATATTGTCAGGAAAGCAGTTTTTAATGTCTGGACAAGATATAAAGATTTATTAGAAAACAAGACCCCAAGGTGGTTGTCACCTATGGAAGCTAAGGCTCTGAAAAGACTCAATATGGAGGCCAAATGGCCGAAATATTGGGAGATTTTAGAACATGATGGTTGAGAAATTAAAAGATAAAGTGCGAGACTGGCTACACTATTACCAAATCAGAGAGGTCTTTAAATTGGACAAGAAAATAGGTTTCCAGGTGGAAAAATCGAAACTAGAAACGGAATTGTTAGAACCTAAAACTAAGGTATTGTCAAGAATGTACAACTTGCTGTTAAAATGGAATACTCAGGATGAAACGGTCAAATCAGCTATGATTAAGTGGGCACAAGACATTGGTTATAACATTATGTTTGCTGACTGGGAACGGTTATGGACCACTGGTATGAAATTCACGGCATGTAATGCCTTGAAAGAGAATATTATGAAAATGATTTATAGGTGGTACATGACACCAGTCAAGCTTGCAAAGATATATCATTTGCCTGATAATAAGTGTTGGAAATGTAAGGAAACTGAGGGAACATTCTTTCACCTCTGGTGGACGTGCCCAAAGGTAAAGGCTTTCTGGGAAATGATTTATAATGAACTGAAAAAGGTATTTAAGTATACCTTCCTTAAGAAACCAGACGCCTTCCTCCTGGGCATCGTTGGCCAGAAGGTGTTAAAGGAGGATAGAATTTTCTTTATGTATGCAACAGCAGCAGCAAGAATACTTATTGCAAAGTATTGGAAGACACAAGATTTGCCCACCTTGAAAGAATGGCAGATGCAACTGATAGACTACATGGAATTGGCAGAAATGACTGGCAGAATCCGAGACATGGGAGAAGAACAAACAGAAGAAGAATGGAAGAAATTTAAAGACTATCTGCAAAAACACTGTAAATTATTTGAATGTTAAAGTGATGCAGGATGGCGAGACAATGTGGCATTAGTGACAAAGCTGAAAGAAATGTGCAAAGATGTTTTATGAACAACAAGTAAAGAAACACAGTCAAATTAATCAAATGATGGGGGATTAGAAGATAAGTGGATAGCAGTGGGAATGGTTAATTTAAAAGAAATTAAGGAATATTAAAATCAGTTAAAATAGAGGAAGAATTTGCTGAAACTAAATTGGAAATTTGAATACAGGAAAGGGAGATGTGAGGAAGTCAGGAAAGTAAGCTATATGAAATTAAGATTTGAACGCATATATTTTTGTTTGGTGTAGGTGTTTTTTATTGTTTATTGTTTGTTTGTTGTTGTGTTATTTTGTTTTGTTTGTTATTATAAATTTGTTGAAACTTTAATAAAAATCTTTTTTTTTAAAAAAAAAGAATGAATAGAGCAATGAGTGCTCTAGCTTCTCTTTGCCATCCCAATTTGCAGAGGGTGGCTTTGTGAAGTGGGGAGCATGCTTATGGAGGATTCCCCGTACATTGTGGAACCCCAGAAAATCAGGGCTCTCAACTGTGTGGAGCATAGCTGTCAATGTTTCCTTTTTTTAAAGGGAAATTCCCTTATTCCGAATAGGATTCCTCGCAAGAAAAGGGAAAAGTTGAAAGCTATGGTGTGGAGTCTCCATGAGAACAGGAGGTTCCATGAGGATACCCTCAGTGTGCCGTAGGGTGACCAGAACAGCAAGAGGTGCAGAGCTAACATGCTCGCGCTCCATGCATGTCGAACATCTGAAAAGAGGCTTAGGATGTGGCAGAATCCTGATCACACATATATTTGGGGTGTTCAGAACAAACACCACCCATGAGAATAGCTGCAAACAAAAAAAAGTCACACCCAAACTGAATGCGAGAAGCAAGCAACAGAGTCTGAAACCCCTATGCGCCAGTGATGAGAATTGTGGGTTTGCACTAGATTCAAAACCCCATGAAGTACTTTTTATCATTTCAGTCTAAGATTCACTGCTTCACCACTTAAAAACTAAGAATTGGGATATAAGTCATAATCTAGGGTAATTAAGAATTCCAAAAACTTCAGCTGGAAGCCAATGTATCATTAAATGAATGTTCCATCTGCACATTCTTGTTCTCCTCCTCTTCTCCCCTGCCCTACACGTGTCCCCTAAATCCACAAAAGGAAATCCTTGTGTTGACATGATGTGGTTAGTTGAACGCCGCCCATGATGGCATGCCACAATTGAAATACTTGGGATTGTTGGTAAAATAATAGTAACATCACCAACAATACACTTTCCTTTTGATAGAATAATAATTTGTGTGGAGTGGACTATCTTAATGGATCCAAAGTCCAGAAAGCCACCACATCATTCTGTTTCCTTCTCCCCAGCATGAGTATGCCAACTCTTGGAGTCATTTTGGGGAATAACTCAATTTACCACCCTATAGTTCAGGAAGCCAATTTCCTGGAATAAAGCACATAGTATATTTCTCAAAATTACATTATCAGAAAAGCAACCGGCAGCATAACAGGATTTCTGCTCATTTATAAAGAGCAAAACTAGATGGAAGTATGAAACACTGGCTTTATGTAGGCACAGAATCTGTTATTTAGGCTGGTTAATGGTGATGTCCTGTTGAGTCATAGAGAGGTACAATGAGCATGGACATAATTATAGTAATCCCATAATTATATTAATCCTTACTTTCTACTCCTTTTTTTTATAGAGGCTCTGGGTAATAGAGGCAGAAGTAGGCATCAGAGGTATATGCTTTGGGGGTGTACAGACAAACACTAATATCTATGCTACCCATAAAGCTCACAGCCTTTATTAAGCATGTAAAACCCATTGCTTTTTATTGCACCCCTATTGTCCATAATACAGCCATGTAAATGGGGATGTGCTGTTGGGCATCTTACACTGTAACACTGCATGGACATATAGATGTAAGCATGTATATACGTTGCACATATGTATATTTATGCACACATTAAGTTTATATGAGGATGTTTATCTACTTATTAATCTTGGGAATAAAGTAATAGCAAGTGGATCAGGCATTTGAAAATGAATTGAGGAGCACTGAGAATAGCTCCCTGGAAATAAGATTCAATAAACATGTTGGGTTGTAAATCTAAACCCTTTTCCTGGCAGAATATCTTAAAGAGAGCCTCTACAGAATTATAAAGAGCATTCTGAAACAGCCATTTAAACACGGAAATATAACTCTGAGCTGTGCCGCTGAAGAAAAGCCATCAAGCCCACAAATCAGGAACAACATCTTTTCTTTAGATTTTTACATTTTAATTCCTCGAACATGTTACATTAGCTAAATGGCTACTCCTAGTAGCAGATAGCAATTTTCTCATAAATTGCATGGTGTTTTATTGCGAGTACAATGAAAACCAGAGAGTAGTGGTTGTGTTAGCATTAGAACCTTTGTTTAACAAAATGTTTGAGATGACTTAAAGGAGGCGCCGTCAAGGAGAAAAAGGTATTGTGTGCTTATATTATGGGGTGCATTATTTCCAGGAGATAAGGCTGGCTATAGATGCCGCTAATGTAGTCTTCCATCAATGCCTACTCCGCTAAAAACAGTGAATGAAAATGACGGATCTACAATTTGCATCCGCCTTTCAGTCCATCAACAGAACATTATTAAAACCAGCGAGCCAAAAGCCCATTAGAACAGCTCTCACGTATGAAACAATGCATAGGTCGGCTTGTTCCCCATTTTTATGCACAGCTATAGGACTATAAATATTCATCGTAATGTAACTGAAAATTATTGAAGTGAGAAAAAGAGAAACAGGGAAGCCATTTGCTTCAATTCATAAACAGCATCTGTTGGGAAGTTATTCATAGATTGCTTCAGGGCCTGCTGAGCAGTAAGCCCATGCAAAAGGATGCCATTGCAAGCAAATTGGCCCAAACTGCAATGGAGATGCCATTAAACATGATTCACCGACAGCCAGGGAGAACGATCAGGCAGGGGGTTGCTTTATGTCTTCTTTTATCACTGGGACACAGGAGTAGCCTCCAGCCAAAGTCTCGCACAGTTCAAATTAGAAGAGCAACCTTCTAAGTATATTAACGCCTAACTAGCGGTTAGAGAAAGTTGCACGGGGTGATATTGCCAACGACTGTGGTTGTTTATTTGTCCCTACCTGAGGCACATGCAAAAATGTATCCCATGAAGCAGATCTGACCTTTCCCTGCTGTGTATTTTTTCCCCCGTTAGAAGATGCTAAAATGGCTTGCTTGGAAGAAGGCAGGCATCAAAGTCTAGAATAGGAGGAAAGGCAATTAATAAGACGTTAAAGAGTACCGACAGTGACACACACTCATACAAAATGCTTAAGGTTGGAGCCATATAGAGTGAAAAATGCCTGTGACAATTTGACAGCGACTTCACCAGGGGAGCTAAGTTCTGTTCCCTACTCAGTACCACCTACTCTGCCCCAGATATATCATCTCCTCTGTTCCACTTTTCATTTTCTAGCCTACACCCAAATTCATCCAATGTTGACATTGTTTGATATGAAATATATAGCCAGTTGTCCAGGTTGAATTATTTTTAAAGAACACTTCCTGAAACAAGTCCAAGAAACAGATGTGGTCATGTAAGATGTCTGCGAACTTGAAGACAGCAAACTTGAAGAGAGGGAAGTAATAGTACTGCTCTATTCTGCCTTGGTCAGACCACACCTGGAATACTGGGTCCAATTCTGGGCACCACAATTTAAGAAGGATGTTGAGAAGCTGGAACATGTGCAGAGGAGGGCAACCAAGATGATCAAGGGTCTGGAAACCAAGTCTTATGAGGAATGGTTGAAGGAGCTGGGTATGTTGGGTATGAAGACTGAGAGGAGATATGACAGCTTTCTTCAAATATCTCAAAGGCTGTCACATGAAAGAGGGAACAGGCTTGTTTTCTCCTGCTCTGGAGAGTCAGATCTGAACCACAAGAAAAGAGATTCTGACTAAACATCAGGAAGAACTTCCTGATAGGAAGAGCTGTCTGCAGTGGAAGAGACATCCCTGAGATGCTTCCTTGGAGCTTGGATTTTGGATGCTTCTCACTGTTCTTAGCTTATCAGTTTCTTTCTGCAGATTTTACATGCAGCCACTGGGAGAGATCATCAGGAGGTTTTGGCTGGGTGTTCATCAGTATGTGGATGATACCCAGCTCTACCTCTCTTTTAAATCAGAACCAGTGAGGGCGGTGAAGGTCCTGTGTGAGTGTCTGGAAGCGGTTGGAGAATGGATGGCGGCTAACAGATTGAGGTTGAATCGTGACAAGACAGAAGTAGTGTTTTTGGGGGACAGGAGGTGGGCAGGTGTGGAGGATTCCCTGGTCCTGAATGGGGTAACTGTGCCCCTGAAGGACCAGGTGCGCAGCCTGGGAGTCATTTTGGACTCACAGCTGTCCATGGAGGCACAGGTCAAATCTGTGTCCAGGGCAGCTGTTTACCAGCTCCATCTGGTACGTAGGCTGAGACCCTATCTGCCTGCGGACTGTCTCGCCAGAGTGGTGCATGCTCTGGTTATCTCCCGCTTGGACTACTGCAATGCACTCTACGTGGGGCTACCTTTGAAGGTGACTCGGAAACTACAACTAATCCAGAATGCGGCAGCTAGACAGGTGACTGGGGGCGGCCGCCGAGACCATATAACACCGCTCTTGAAAGACCTACATTGGCTCCCAGTACGTTTCCGAGCACAATTCAAAGTGTTGGTGCTGACCTTTAAAGCCCTAAACGGCCTCGGTCCAGTATACCTGAAGGAGCGTCTCCACCCCCATCATTCTGCCCGGACGCTGAGGTCCAGCGCCGAGGGCCTTCTGGCAATTCCCTCATTGCAAGAAGCAAAGCTACAGGGAACCAGGCAGAGGGAGGGCCTTCTCGGTAGTGGCACCCGCCCTGTGGAATGCCCTTCCAGCAGATGTCAAAGCGATAAACAACTACCTGACATCTTAAGGCAGCCCTGTTCAGGGAAGTTTTTAACTTGTGATATTTTACTGTATTTTTGGTTTTTATGGAAGCCGCCCAGAGTGGCTGGGGAGGCCCAGCCAGATGGGCGGGGTATAAATAATAAATTATTGTTTTTATTATTATTATTTAGGAATGCAAGAAATTGCCTTATTCTGCATATTTCACTATCTATCTATCTATCTATCTATCTATCTATCTATCTATCTATATATAATTTTTTATTAATTTACAACAAAAACATACAACAGTTTCATATCCAATTTCTGGACTTCCTTCAGCTTTTCCGTAAATCGTCCATAGTCTTTATTTAAGTTACACATTCCTTAAGTTTGTATTGTCATTATTTAATCCTTTCCCTTTCTATTCCCTTTTAACAATACTTCTCAAATTTCACAGTGCTTCTTTAAATCCCTCTAGCGTTCTCTGTCCCTTACTTTTACATTCCAGATATTCTGCAAATTTTCCCCAGTCCTCGATGAACATTTGGTCTCTTAGGTATCTGATCTTCCCAGTCAATTTGTCCAACTCAGCATAGTCTAACAGCTTCATTCTCCATTCCTCCATCGTCGGTATTTCCTGTTGTTTCCACTTCTGAGACAGTAATACTCTTGCTGCTGTGACTGCATATTGGAAAAATTTACAGTCCTTTCTCTTTATCTCGTTTCCTAATATCCCTAACAGAAAGGCCTCTGGTCTTTTTTAATAAATGTGTATTTTAATATCTTCTTCAACTCATTATATATCCTTTCCCAGAAGCCTTTCACTTTCTTACATTCCCACCACATATGGTAAAAAGAGCCTTCTTTGCCTCTACATTTCCAACACTTGTTACATGTCTTATACATTTTCGCTAGTTTTACCGGTGTTATATACCATCTATAAAACATTTTCATGACATTTTCTTTTAACGTCATACATGCTGTAAATTTTAAATTCTCCTTCCATAGTCTTTCCCAGTCTTCAAATTGTATATTATAACCAAAGTCTCTTGCCCAATGTATCATTACCGACTTAACTTCCTCATCTTTCAAATTCCATTCTAACAACAACTTATACATTTTAGATAGAATTTTAAAATCATTATTTATTATTTCTGTCTGAAATTTTGAGTCTTTGTCTACATATCCACATTCTTTAATGTCTTTCCTAAACATTTCATTTATTTGAAAATAATGCAACCAGTCATATACATGTTCTTTAACTTGTTCATATGGTTTCATTTTCCATTTTCCTCCTTCTTTAAATATCAATTGGCCATATGTGATCCAATTACCTCTCATATTAATTTTCCTTACACTTATAACTTCTAATGGAGATAACCAGTGTGGTACTCTAGGTTCAAGTAGGTTTTTATACCTATCCCAAACTTCTATTAAAGGACCTCGGAAGATGTGGTTCTCAAAACCTTTGTGAATTTTCTTCTTCTCATGCCATAAATATGCATGCCATCCAAATCTGTTATCGAACCCCTCTAAGTCTATCAATTCCTTATTTTCTAATTTTATCCATTCTTTCAACCAGCAAAGGCATGATGCCTCATAATATAATTTCAAGTCTGGCAGGGCAAAGCCTCCTCTTTCCCTCACATCTGTTAGTAGCTTAAATTGAATTCTCGGCTTTTTGCCCTGCCAGATATATCTTGAAATCGCTCTTTGCCACTCTTTAAAAAACCTGTTCCCCTTAATTATGGGGATAGCCTGAAATAAGAATAACATCTTTGGAAGCACATTCATCTTAATTGTAGATATTCTGCCCCAAAAGGACAGTTTCATTCTTCCCCACACCTCCAAGTCCTTTCTTATTCCATTCCACACCGGTTCATAGTTGTTCTTAAATAGGTCTATATTTTTAGAGGTTAACCATATTCCCAAATATTTCACCTTTTTAACCACCTCTATCTCTGTTTTCTGTTGCATTATTTCTATTACACTTTGGTCCATATTTTTCTTGATCATTTTCATTTTCCTCTTCTTTAGTATAAACCCTGCCACGCTTCCAAATTGTTCAATTTCCTCCAATACTTCTTTTACAGTACTTAATGGATCTTCTATCGTTATTACCAAATCATCTGCAAACGCTTTGATTTTATATTCATTTTGACCAATTGTCACTCCTTTTATTTTTCCATTTTGTCTAATCGAATTTAAAAGGACTTCTAGCACCATTATAAATAATAATGGCGAAAGCGGACATCCCTGTCTTGTTCCTTTAGATATCTTTACTTCTTCTGTAATTACATTGTTTATAAACAATTTGGCTTTTTGCTCTGTATAGATTGTCTTTATTCCGTTGAAAAATTCTTTACCAACATCCATATGTTCTAAATTTTTCAGCATAAAGTCCCATGCTATATTGTCAAAGGCTTTTTTTTCCTGCATCCACAAACATCATTATGGCTTGTTTCTCATTCCTGGCAGACAGATATTCCACAATATTAATTATATTCCTTAATATTATCTTTCATCTGCCTACCCGGAAGGAAACCTGCCTGATCCTTGTGAATAATTCCTAATAGTATGCTTTTCATTCTTTTCGCAAGAATCCCTGCAAATATTTTATAATCTGTATTTAGCAGTGAAATCGGCCTATAATTTTTAACTTGTTTTAAGTCCGAGTCTTGCTTTGGAATAAATGTGATGTAGGCTTCTTTCCATATTTTCGGAATGTCTCTTTCCCTCAAAATGTTATTCATTACTTCTTTCAGTGGTGTCATCAAAACAGATTTCATTTCTTTATAATAACTTGCGATGAATCCATCTGGGCCTGGAGCCTTTCCCCTCTTTAAATCTTTTATTGCTTCTTTTATCTCCTCCATTTCTATTGGGGCATTCTTAATTGAATTCTGCTGAATAAAAAACCCTCTCATCACTGCCTTGCTTGCATCCCAAACCAAATTTATCCTTGTACCCTTATTACAGTTGTCAACAAAGTATTCCGTTAACCTCTTTTGTGCTTTTTCTGTAATTTTCTGATCAACTAAGAGATAGTCATTCATTTTCCATCTGAAGGTCCTTTACTCAAAGCCTTTTAGTTCAAATTTTATTGGGCTATGATTGGATATCACTTTCGGTTGAATTTCAATTTGTCTGGTTCTTGGAGTCAATTCGTTCGAGATCCAAATCTGATCTATCCTTGACATTGACTGGTTCGGTTCTGAGTGGTAAGTAAACTGTTTGTCCAATGGGTGTCTAAGTCACCAAATATCTATCAGATTGCAATTCTTTTAATTGAAAAAAAGGATTTGGGTAATTTCCCTTCTTTACTTGCTCCCTCTCTAAGTCTATCCATTTCTAGTGAGACCACCCCATTCATATCACCCATTATTATAATTTTCTGATCCATGTAATCAAATAATTTTTCTTCCTATGTTTTGTAAAATTCAGTCTTATTACCATTAGGTGCATAGATCCCAACTATAATCAAATTTTCTCCTTGCCATTTGATCCGAACCGCTATTATCCTTCCTTCTTCATCTTTAAAGATTTGTTGAGCTTCAATTTTGTTTTTTATATACATAACCACTCCTCTTTTTTTCTCCTTATCTGAAGATATAAATTCATTTCCTAGTCTTTTATTGATCAAATTTTTTTTGTGTCTTCTTGCCACATGCGTTTCTTGTAAGCAGATGATGTCTAGGTTTTTCTTTTTTAGAAATTGTTCAATTTTATTCCTCTTTTTTATCATTCATCCCATTAATGTTCCAATTCCAATTTTTTAGCACCATGATGACGTGATTTTAAATAAATTTTATTTATATTTTTATAATTTATCTGTTTCTTCTTCTCCTACTTCTTCTTCCTCTTCTGATTTCTTTCCATTATCTCCCTCTTCATCCTCTGGTTCTGACCCCCCTGGTGCTCCTCCTCCTGCTCCTTTAGTTTCATCCTTTTCTGCTCTTAATTCCTTATATTTTCTCAAAAATTTCCCAGTCTCCTCTGGGCTTGTCAATCTGTGCCTCTTACTTCTATATGCAAATGAGATTCCTTCTGGGAACTCCCATCTAAATTTGATATTATTTTTCTTCAATGTCTGCCCCAGTGGTTTGTATGGGGCTCTTCGTTTAAGTAATCTGATTGGTATGTCTTTAAAGATGATTATGAAGTTCCCATCTATACTCAATCTCTTTTCTCTGTTCTTTTGTAGAATCATATTTCTCATTTCTCTATCTTTGAATGTAATCAAGCAGTCTCCTACAAATCTTGCTTTGGTTGTTCTTACTCTCATTCTAAATGCATTTGTACCATTTTTGCCATTTCTTCTACTGGTAATTCCAACCATTGTGCTATTTCTGTTGTCAGTTTCTCTTTAATATTTTCTCCTTGTGTCTCTGGCACGGCTCTGAACCTCAGATTCACCTCCCTCTGCCTCAGTTCATTCATGGCTATCACATTCTTCATCTCTTCTTGCACTTTATTCAATTCCGTCATCCCTACTTTAATTCTCTCCTCCTCCCGTTTAACAACTTTCATTTCCAATTTTGTCTTCTTCATCCCCTCTTCTAAAGTTTGCGTTCTCCTAGACACATCTTTTATTTGCCCTTTCAACTCATTGACTGTTTCATCAATTTTTTAATCCATTTTTCCAATCTTATTATCTACTTGCTCTAATTTTGACTCCATTTTTTTCACTTTGTTTAATTTCTGCAAACATTCTTAAAATCTCTGCTTTGAATTCTGCTTCTTGCTTAGACCCTTTCCTTTCTGTTGGTTTCCCCCCATCCATCCCTTTCTTTGGTGGATTCGACATTTTAATCTAAATAACCCAAAAGAAGGGGGGGAAAGAAAAGTTTTTCCACAATAACCTTTTGTGTCCACCAGTCTCCTATTACAAAAATTGACACCTCTTCAAAATACCTTAGACCCCTCCAATATTATTAAATATTTGTCAAATAGAGCAGTTTTTTATAAACCTCAATATTTATCAAATCCAAGCTTCAGATATTATATTTACCCAATTTGCTGATTTATAACTTTTAGAATAATTAACAGTCAATAAATTGTATATAACCAACCAAATGTCCATACAGAGTAGTCTTCTTGCCACCAATCAGGCTATTCCTCTTTTTGGATTATTTTATTCTGTAGATTATATCTTTTTAAATTCAAATTATTTCAATTAAATCACTCCAAATTTAAGTTCTTCTAACGTAGTCCAAAGAGAGACGTGAAACAGACTCCAAAAAGATAAACTTGATTTAGCTTAGTTCCCTCTTAAGCCGGAGAACATAGATGTTAAAGTAGAAGAAAACAAAATCCATCCCATAGATGAAGAAGACAAAATGGTTAAGTCCTTATTGTCAAATTTTTATCCAAATTTGAATCTAATTTCCACCTAAGTGGTCTAATAATACAAGAAGGTAAAAACCAAATCCAAGTCCCACAGTTGGGAGAAGGCAAAACAATTGTAAATTCCTTAGTGCCAGGTTTATATCCAATTTTATATCCAACTTTCAATGTCAAATATTGAAGAAGTAAAAAAAAAACAAGTTGCATCATCTCATTCCCTCCACTAGAGGTCCTAAGTCTGCGTTGGTGTGGCGTAGTTATAAAAATTGTAAAAATTGTGAAAATGTCCCAATTAGTTAGAATCTCTTACAAACTTTTCCCTTCTTTATGACAAGACTCAAAGGGAGAAAAAGTAAACCAAAACAGCAAATAAAACTAATCCAAAATGTGCTTGTTCATTAAAACATCTTCTAGCTGTTAATTCTGCTTAAAAGTTCTTAATGGAGTCGGAGGCGTCCCTTTCGTTTCACTGTCCTTTCTTCTTTGAAAGTGAAAGTAGAGAAGCACTTCCTTCTTCTATATACCTCCTCCATTACATCAAAGACTTCAGTTTTTAGATAAAAAGTTACTCTTCTGTTTCCCCTTTTACTTTAGTATTGTCCTTAATATTGTATCTCTTCTTAAAAAGTTACTTTTTAAGAGAGTTAGTGGAAGAAAAGAAACAATAGCCGCTAGGCAACTCACTTTCCTTTTTCCCCCGCTCTGCGTGCAGCGCTGCATCTGAGCTGATTTCGGCTGATAGCTGAACTCTGTAAAATTTCCTTCTCTCCGGAACCTCCTTGTTGTTTCGAACTTCCAATTTATAACTAATTTGGAACCGGATTTCTTTAATTTGAGAGCGAAGCGCTTCCTCTGCAAGCTTGGGGCTTCGCTATTCGGAGGTAGATAATGGCTTCCCTTGACCCGCTGTTCCACTCCACCATTCTCTTCGCTCCTTTCTGAAGCTACCTGACGGCCGGGTGAACCGCTTCTGGTACCGCCGGGAACCTGACCTTCTGGTCATCCACCAGAGGTATTTTAGGGGGCTATTGCGCCCTGTAGCACCCCTATTCCTCCGAAATAGCCCGGGATTCTCCTTGCGGTAAAATCCCTGCTTGTGGCAAGGTCGCGGTCCACCGGAAGTCCTGCATATTTCACAAATTTATAAACCGCTTCACAGCCTGAGGCCATCAAAGCGGTGTACAAAATAAAAAAAGGAATAAAACATTTGTGGTTGAGGCCTCCATAGCACATGGGTCAACAAACAGCATTCCTTCAGATGATCTCATTGATGGAGCTAGGCTATTTATAGTGGCTTAGGTTGGGACCTAAGTATCATGGACCCATGTTGTTCAGGGCATTGTATATCAGCATTCCCTTCTGTGTCCTGCACTTTCTGCAATCACTAGTCCATAAGAAAGCCTATCCATTTGTTTTGTTCCTTTTTTTTTTTTACAATGTATTGATTCCCCTCCCACCTGTCAGAATCTTGCCAAGCCAATAAGGCCTCATCTTCCTCTGAGCCGAGCCTTTGAAATCACCTCCGACGTGTTTAATGACCTGAGCCTTTGATAAGGCCTCAGGCACATTCTATCCAGGAGGTTCCCAGCACAGGGGAGAGACGAGAGGTTTGGCCACATTGTAAAGAGTTTTATTTCTAAACTACGCAGAACAGAAAAGGCATCCTCTCTCTGTGAAAGCAGAGAGCAACTGAACAAAGGAACAACGGAAGAAAAGAAACAG
Source organism: Podarcis gaigeae (assembly GCF_964106915.1). NCBI lineage: Eukaryota > Metazoa > Chordata > Lepidosauria > Squamata > Lacertidae > Podarcis > Podarcis gaigeae. The sequence continues at coordinate 99,518,362 of NC_139679.1, forward strand.
GAAACCACTAACGTCACATCCCGTCTCTCTTTCCCGTGAGACTGCAAGGTCTCTGGAATGTAAACAGAGTCCTGTGACTCCCAGCAGCTGCTCAGTGAGAAACAGAAACTAACACCACCAATAAAATTCCAAAATTTGATATTTGTTGTAATGGGGTTTTTTTTGTTTTGGTTTTTTTACTTTGGAGCCTTAGGTGATGCGGTTGACAATTTAAAACAGCACTGAATTAAAGCAACAGGATCCATCAGACTAACCTACCTCACAGGGCTGCTGTGAAAATAAATTGGGGAGGGAGAATTGTGTACGCTGCCTTGAGCTCCATGAAGGAAAGGTGGGTCACAAATATAATAACAGTAAGAAAGATGATGGTGGTGGTGATATGTTAAGAATGCATTCTAAATAAAGAAGCACATGAGTAACAGGAAAGAGGTAAAGGAAGATAGAAGAGGCAGAAAGATCCCTAATTGAAATAACATAGTTAACTGGGAAAGGAATAGAAAAGATCTTTCCCTTGTTTTCAACACTTGCCATATCACAAAAAAATGGAAGAAAACAGACTTCAACATGCAAGCAAACAATAGTCCCTGGATGAATGCTCCTCTCACTTATTCGGAAGTCATTTTACACTTTTAATTAGCTGAGGCACAGAATCAATTCCAAGTATAACTGAAGCTGTAATCAAGTTAGCAAATTTCTGGAGGGCTGTGTGCTACGGCGACCGAAATGTGTGCCAAGCCACCTGCTTGCATTGTATTATAGACAGGATGCAATTGGGTCCCTGGCTTCTTAAAGATGGCCAGAAATACTTCAGCTCTTCTCTGTACTGCTGCTGCTGTCAAAATGCACAAAAAGCAATAAACTCTGGAGATCTATTGCAACAAAGGCATTTCTCCCTCCCACCCAAGTACCCAGTTCCCATTTTAATGGCCACAGCTGCCTTTGTTTTGCTTGCCTTTGTGTTTGTTAGTAGGCATCCAGCTGGCCACTGTGAGAAGAGGCTGCTGGACTAGACAGGCCTTTGACTTGACCCAGCAGGCTCTTCTCATGTTCTTACGATGTAAGAAGACTTCATTTCCTGTTCCACCCTGGATTAGTCGCATGCAGCACCGCTTCCATTCTGCTGCAGGCTGCTTTCTGCCAAAAGTTGTGCTATTTGTCTTACTGTCTGCTGTGGTGACATTATGAAACTTGCAAATTTACAGAACTAATTACATAAATCGTGTAAGTATAATAAATGATGCATCATTTGCAGACAGAAAGCAACAATTGTATTCACTGGACTGATTTCCATTCCAGACATGGAATGAATAGGCCAGCACTGGAAATTTTCCCTCCCACTTCCCTTTTCCCTGGAATCCTTTGGCATCCCCATTTATTAGTAGGTGCATTTATTTATATACTCATTTTATTCATTTTGCAAATTATATTGTTCTCCCCACCTCCACAATGGCCATGTCTAATCCATCACACTGCAAGACACCTTTACCTCTTCACCTTACATCGTTTTTAGTTAATTAGCTAGTTATTTCAGCTATTGAGGAGGTGAGGGCGGCACAACACAGTGGTGCAGCTCCTACTTTGCATGCAGGAGGTCCCAGATTCAATCTTCAGCATCTCCAGGTCAGGCAAGGAAAGATTCCTGCCTGAAACCCTGGTGCAAACAATACTGATGAAGCAATAGTTCACCAGTTAGGCACCTTCCTGTGTAAAAGTTTCCCAGGTACCATCTGAATAGGCTAAGAATCTCAATAGGCGTGACACAACAGGAATGAGGGCGAAGAAGCAAATGCATGTACGGTACTAATTCTTCATAAGGTTATACATATGTTTGAGGATCTGGTGGAATAACCACTGAGCAGAGAGTCACATGGCTGTTAGGTCTAGTAATGCTGAAGGAACCCATTCTCTTGAGCTGAAGATGTATTCACCAAACAATATCTGTGGCCTGTTAAGCCAAAGAATATAAGACGTGCTGAAGCTGACTCCTTCCTTCCTTCCTTCCTTCCTTCCTTCCTTCCTTCCTTGTAGAACATAAAATCTGATAGCAGAGATTTGCCATGCAGCACTCTCAGAGGTCAAGGCTAATACACTCAAGTAAGTCAGGGTTAAGATTCCAATGGCTGAACTCAAAAACAAAAGAGTTGCTTGGACCCAAAAGGACAGTTTGGACCAAAGGATCCTGGCTTAATACAGCATGGTTTGTTCAGATGTGAATGAGTGGTGTGCCTACACACACCTCTTGCTCCTCTGTTCCTTTCACATGCTTCTTTGGGGGTCGTATTGCAGTTTTGGTGCTTGTCTCTGTTGGGCACATGGGTGGTGGGAGATGTGGCCACAGCAGTGAGAGGTCAGCAATGGGAGACAGGTCTGGTCCACACAGTCCCATGAGCCTGTGTTTCACCATGCTGGTGCGTGGGGAGGGATCTATGTTCTACAGCAGAGCAAGTAGAAAGTGTGGGACTGATTTCTAATGAGGTAGAAATTGTGCAAAAGGCAAGTGTCATGTACATAAGAGTGCAGCCTGACCATAAAACTGGTATAAACCAGCTTAGGAGAAACTACTTGACTGCTAAGGTGAAAAGCAGCGGCAGATAAGACGCAAGGAAGGCTCTGCTTAAACAGTAAAAATAAATAAATGGTTGAGTAGGTATGTTCAAGGACTGTTTGGATGAAGAGATGGTGAGGTGTTGGTGGCAGAAGGTGGCTGGCTAGAGAATGAACAACCAAGATGGCGTATGTTTATCCTATATACATAGGGTGTGTGCTAATGGAGTCCTTTTTGACTCTGGTAATGCTTTACTAAATAAAATCTGGCTAGGAATCTGATTTGAAACTCCAAAGGAAATTTTCTCCCACACTAAACACGATAACATTCACAGTGTTACTAGTGATTTTGGTGAGAGAGGCACTTCCCAAAGTCTTTTGGGGTGGATGGTGTCAGGACTTGCAGGTCTCGGATAGCACTGTGGCAATGCCCGGCTTCAGTGGAAAGAAGGAGGCTGTGCCTCCACTGTCAGAATCTATTTAGTGCTGCCTGGTGCCAAAGATGCAGTTGCTAGCTGCGGTGGGCGGGGGCAGAATGCCTGACTGAGATTTGTGTTCACAATAACTTTTAATATTTGCTGGCAGGGTTCTTTGTAAGAAGCATGTATCAAAACTGAATGGTAAGTTCTTAAGCGGGCCACAGATGGAATTAATACCATCTGGCTTATCACATCAGTCTCAAATAAGCAACAGATCACACATTGACAGTTTGCAACCAATCAAGAAACTGCCACAAAAATAACAAAAAAGAACACAGGATTAACTCAATACATTCAATCAACATTTCCGTGAGTGAAAACCCAGCCACTGGAAATGCTACAAGATGGAAAGATGTTGCGTTCATAAATGTATTATGCGCAAAGCGAAATAATATTAGCTCAGCATTCACCACCTGCCCACTGGTCTGCATCAGACAGAGCTTCGACCAATGTAAGCAGTCATCCCATGGAACCACCAAACCACCCAGCTGAATTCCTAATTCTATAAGGTCTTTGTAATAAATTTATGAATGTAATGCATACTTATAGATTTCCTGCCCCAGCTTTCTAAGAGCAAACAAAGCCATTACACCCACAGAGGTATCCCTACTCAATATTATGGGATGTAAAACTGCAGTCAAGTACAACATTCCTATACAGTGGTACCTCGGGTTACATACGCTTCATGTTACATATGCTTCAGGTTACATACGCTTCAGGTTACAGACTCCACTAACCCAGAAATAGTGCTTCAGGTTAAGAACTTTGCTTCAGGATAAGAACAGAAATCGTGCTCCGGCGGCACGGCAGCAGCAGGAGGCCCCATTAGCTAAAGTGGTGCTTCAGGTTAAGAACAGTTTCAGGTTAAGAATGGACCTCTGGAATGAATTAAGTACTTAACCCGAGGTACCACTGTAGTGGACATGTTAGGGGATGTTTTGTACCACTCAGGAGAAGACTTCCTGTTTCCCCCTGAGCTGGGACAGACTTCCACTACATGTGACTTGAAGAGGGTATGGTCTGTTGTACTAGCACAGAGGAGCACACACGCTCCATGTTCTGATCAGTGTGTGTTCTCCATTTTGTATGTTGCTGTGTGTTTGGAGACGTGATTGCTTAGTTGCAGTCTCTTGGGACTAACTTCTTTATGGAGTAGTTCTAGTTGTTATGTAACCTAAGCTTGCCTTCAGGGATATGTCTGTGAACCTGAATGAATCTGTGAGTAAACTACCTCTATATTAACGTTAATCAGATTCTTGTGTTTATTCTTTTTAAGAGGGATTAGAAGGGATTTTACCAGGAAGGAATATTTAATAGTAAGACTCAGATGAGTCAGCAACAAGCTGATTGCTGTGTAATTTAAAAAAGGGGTTGTGTTTGGAACTCTGCTAGAATATGGAACTTGCTAGTGCAAGTTAGGAAGGATGTGATTAAATAATATATCCTCTCCTGCCTCCCTAATCATCCCCACAAATATGAGTAGAGAGGAACTCTTTGCTTTGTATTGTTTCTCTTCCACACTAGAGAGGCTTCGATCCTGACCTCTGTGTATTCAAGGATTATTTTGCAAACCCAACCTGATTATGTAGCATACACACCAAGAGAAAGTAACACAGAGAACTAAGATTTTGTGAAAAGCTCCATGACTTGAGAGCCTTCTCATTATGGCTTAGAGGCACTACTATAGCTGTCAACCTTCCCTTTTTTTTGCAGGAAATTCCCTTATTCCAGCGCCATTTCTCGCTGCTTCCTGCTGCTATCCCTTTTTTTAAAAATAATTTTTATTAACTGGCCAATCACATCAAATTAAATCACATCACATAAATTCCGAATTACAAAGCCAAATTTTTAAATTTTGTTGCGGGAACCCATACTTCAAGATCCAAAGGGGGATTCAAATCATCTTCTTATTACTGCGTTAATGTCCAAATCAGTCCAAACAGAGTTCATAGTTCTATCCAGTCTTATCTTGGTGTTTCCACATCATATCTTGTTCATATAATTTCTCTTTTTCCTTTACGATCTCTTCTGTTAGTCTCCTTAAGCCGATAAGCAAATATAATAATCCTGTGTGAATTTCCCGTTCTTCCAATCTAAGTCCAAATGGTTTCCATATATCATCTCCTTCGTAGATAACATCGCTCTTTCCATCATAAATTAGGCAATTGTCACTCTTAAGTCCCACTGAGGAGTTAATCCACGATATGTAAACAGCTCTATTCTCTCTTTCTCCTCCCAGACTCAAGAGCTCCGACAGTGCCTCCCAAAATGGCGATGGCATTTTTAACTGTGTCATTCCAAAACTCTTAACTTTCCAGCTTCGTCTTGGAACATTGCTTTGGTTCGAAAATTTATCTCCACACAGCCTTAAATCCACAGCTTAAGTCCTTAAAACGACATTTCTGACTCATTAGGGGAGGGGATTCTTGTTTAATCACATAGAGAAAGAAAGGAAGGTTTTTTCCCCTCCCCCCTTAGTCATTTGCCGTACCGTATCTTGACGTATCTTCTCATATTTTATTCTTGTCTTGTTTTATCAGAGATCTCTTCTGTCAGCAGTCTTTACTCCCCCTCTCTCCTTGAAGTATGTGCAATTTATCTCGTCCAAATTGTTTCTTTTGAAGATTCTTGCAACTACTGGCACGGATCAGAGACAGCATCAAGGAGTGCCGGAATCCCACAAGAGGGCTTTGTGCCTAGTGCCCCCATCCCCACAAATTCGGGGGTGGTGTAGGGCACAGCAGGCAAGGGCCATCCCCCCCCCACAATCCTGGGGGGGTTAAGGAGGCTAATTACCCCCATCATAGCCTCCAAATTACCTCGTGTGGGTCAGAGAGATGTTATTGTCAGCCATCTTCCGATGTGCCCCCTAGTGCCCCCCCCCCGCTTCCTGCTGCTATCCCAGATTGTTAGATATCCCGTAGACTGTCCCTGGGACAGGTGAGGCTGCTGATCCCTTATTTTCGAGGCTCCCCGGGACAGGTGTGGCTGCTGATCCCTTATTTTCAAATATGAAAGTTGACAGCTATGGGCGCTACTCCTTGTTGTTGTTGTTGTTTAGTCGTTTAGTCGTGTCCGACTCTTCGTGACCCCATGGACCAGAGAACGCCAGGCACCTCTGTCCTCCACTGCCTCCCGCAGTTTGGTCAAACTCATGCTGGTAACCTCAAAAACACTATCCAACCATCTCGTCCTCTGTCGTCCCCTTCTCCTTGTGCCCTCCATCTTTCCCAACATCAGGGTCTTTTCCAGGGAGTCTTCTCTTCTCATGAGGTGGCCAAAGTACTGGAGTCTCAGCTTCACAATCTGTCCTTCCAGTGAGCACTCCGGGTTGATTTCCTTCAGTATGGAGAGGTTTGATCTTCTTGCAGTCCATGGGACTCTCAAGAGTCTCCTCCAGCACCATAATTCAAAAGCATCAATTCTTCGGCGATCAGCCTTCTTTATGGTCCAGCTCTCACTTCCATACATCACCACTGGGAAAACCATAGCTTTAACTATACGAACCTTTGTTGGCAAGGTGATGTCTCTACTTCTCAAGATGCTGTCTAGGCTTGTCATTGCCCTTCTCCCAAGAAGCAGGCGTCTTTTAATTTCGTGGCTGCTGTCACCATCTGCAGTGATCATTGAGCCCAAGAAAGTAAAATCTCTCACTACCTCCATTTCTTCCCCTTCTATTTGCCAGGAGGTGATGGGACCAGTGGCCATGATCTTCGTTTTTTTGATGTTGAGCTTCAGACCATATTTTGCGCTCTCCTCTTTCACCCTCATTAAAAGGTTCTTTAATTCCTCCTCACTTTCTGCCATCAAGGTTGTGTCATCTGCATATCTGAGGTTGTTGATATTTCTTCCGGCAATCTTAATTCCGGCTAGGGATTCATCCAGCCCAGCCTTTCGCATGATGAATTCTGCATATGTTAAATAAGCAGGGAGACAAAATACAGCCTTGTCGTACTCCTTTCCCAATTTTGAACCAACCAGTTGTTCCATATCCAGTTCTAACTGTAGCTTCTTGTCCCACATAGAGATTTCTCAGGAGACAGATGAGGTGATCTGGCACTCCCATTTCTTTAAGAACTTGCCATAGTTTGCCGTGGTCGACACAGTCAAAGGCTTTTGCATAGTCAATGAAGCAGAAGTAGATGTCTTTCTGGAACTCTCTAGCTTTCTCCATAATCCAGCGCATGTTTGCAATTTGGTCTCTGGTTCCTCTGCCTCTTCTAAATCCAGCTTGCACTTCTGGGAGTTCTCGGTCCACATACTGCTTGAGCCTTCCTTGTAGAATTTTAAGCATAACCTTGCTAGCGTGTGAAATGAGTGCAATTGTGCGGTAGTTGGAGCATTCTTTGGCACTGCCCTTCTTTGGGATTGGGATGTAGACTGATCTTCTCCAATCTTCTGGCCACTGCTGAGTTTTCCAAACTTGCTGGCATATTGAGTGTAGCACCTTAACAGCATCATCTTTTAAAATTTTAAATAATTCAGCTGGAATACCATCACTTCCACTGGCCTTGTTATTTGCAGTGCTTTCTAAGGCCCATTTGACTTCACTTTCCAGGATGTCTGGCTCAAGGTCAGCCACCACGCTACCTGGGGTATACGAGACATCCATTTCTTTCTGGTATAATTCCTCTGTGTATTCTTGCCACCTCTTCTTGATGTCTTCTGCTTCTGTTAGGTCCTTTCCACTTTTGTCCTTCATTATAGAAATATTTGTACGAAATGTACCCTTCATGGATCACTGCCTTGCCGTGGCGAAGGGGCTTGAAGAACTCAGAGAAGCTATGAACTATGCCGAGCAGGGCACCCAAGATGAACAGGTCATAGTGGAGAGTTTTGACCAAACGTGATCCACCTGGAGGAGGAACCGGCAAGCCACTCCAGTATCCCTGCCAAGAAAACTCCATGGACAAAGACAACAGGCGCTACTCCTACCCAGCTCTAAATCACATCCCAATTTCAGGAGAAATACATATCAGAACAATAAAGGAAAAGAGAGACCTCTTCCTGCTCAGCTGCCACCTCTCTTTTAAAACATGCCTTTGAATACCAGTTGCCGGAAATTGCTGGTGGGGAGAGTGCTATGGTTCCCACGTTCTGCTCGCAGACTTCCCAGAAGCATCTAATCAGCTGCTGTAAGAACAAGATGCAGTTAGGACTCTTCAGGGTGATTTGGAGAGGACATGAGTTAAACATGCAGGATTTCTTTGGACTCTTCGCTGCTTAATGGACCTCACAGTGGATTGTTATGAAAATAAAAATGTTCCTTTTGGGAATTATGACAATTAATATCCCTAAAGATAAAATAAGATTATTTATTTAGGTGACATCGGTGGAAAGGGTCTTGGTGGCTAAATATTGGAAAGAAAATCATATACCCACCAAAGAAGAATGGTTATGCAAGCTGACCGAGTACTTGGAACTCACGAAGCTATCAGATGTATTAAGACACAGATCTAATACAATAGTTGAGAAAGAATGGGATCATTTAAACAACTAACTGATGAATCAAGGTTCAGCTCCTAAGATCTGGTTGTGCCTAGAATAACACTGCAAAAGCAATAGTGTCCTGATACCAAGATGAGGAACCAACTGATATGCAGGAAAGCATCTTTACTAAGAAAAATGAACTGTTGTGGTATTGGCGGAACTCTTTATTTTGTAGGTAGCTTTATATGTAGTTCTATGTGTTTTAATTTAAGAATCTGTTCGTAAAATATTAGTCTAATAATGAGTGATTTACTGTTATCCTACACACACACATTTTTTCTCTGCTTTTCTTCTCTTTCATACTTCTCCTTTCTTCTTCTTCTTCTTCTTCTTCTTCTATATTATAATTTTACTTTTCCTTATTAATTTTTTATTCTTTTATTTACTTAATCTGTCTGAGGACTGTAAGTTGTGTTCTAATTGTTTGTGTATGCAACATAACTCAATAAAAAAATTAAAAAGAGGAAGATAAAAATGTAATGGCTACTTATTATTTATATACCTCTTGTGAGGTGTACAGGAAGGCTCACCAGGTGCCTTTGTTACATACCTTGTTCAACATCTTTATAAACAACTTGGATGAAGGAATTGAGGGGATGTTCATCAAATCTGCAGATGACACCAAACTGGGAGGGGTAGCTAATGCAGCAGAAGACAGAACTGGAATTCAAGGCAACTTCCACAGAATGAAGAACAGGGCCAAAACCAACGAAATGTATTTCAATGGGGACAAAGGTAAGGTTCTATGTTTATGCAGGAAGAACCAGCTGCACCAGTATAAAATGGGGGACACCTGGCTTACTAACAGTACATGGGGAAGGGATCTAGGGGTCTTAGCAGACCACCAGCTTAACATGGGTCCACAGTGTGATGCAGCAGCAACAACAACAAAAAGGGGAGAGTGAATGCTATTCTAGGCTGCATCAACAAAAGTAAAGTGTCCCTACATCCCACCAGGCTTTTACATCTCTAATGCAGAAAACATTGACCTGGTCATGCACTTGAGGCCAAAGATGTAGCTGTAGTGTCAACTGGGCTGCACCCATCGCAGATACTCAGTTTAAACCTTTGGCCATTTGATGTTGATATCCATCCCATGATAGCATAAACAGGAAGTTTTCTCTCTCTCCTTAGACAAGGAATTGTCGGCTTTACATCCTATTATGAAATGGTAATATATTTGGTTGAATTAAAAACCTTTGGGACCTGATCTAAACTAAAAGCTATTTTCTCAAGAAAGCAAAATGTTAATTGTTCTATAAATGCCAGTCTGTTCATTATGAAACACATGAAGTGGGTCTTATTTTTGTTCGTGCCTTTTTTTGCAGATTCTCATTCCTTGACATTCTCTCCCCCTTGTTACCTATGAATCAGCTCCATAGCAACCCCTTAATCGCTAATCCTGCATTAATACATTTGAGGATGGTCTACCAGCCTTTGTCTTTCATGTCCCTGCAGTCTATCCACAGAGATGTTTAAATCTGGATAAATGAACCAAATACCCACTGAGCTTAGCAGCTTGTTATCAAAGCAGATCTGAATGCCCTCACCTAAAGTTGATTTGTTAATTACAAGATCTGCCTGAAACTGAAATGACGTTAATCAAATTTAGCCCGCCTTTCCCAAAGTGAAGCCTTTCACACTGTAGCTCTGTCTGCACCTATGCCTGTCCAGAAAGAACCCCTGCCTCAACTTAGCATATAAGAGTTGGAAGGGATTCCAAGGGCCATTTAGTCCAAGCCCCTGCAATGCAGGAATCTCAACTAGTTCACACATGACAGGTGGTCATCCAACCTACTTCCCTTCCCCGGTTGTTTCCTTTGTGGCAAATCTAAGTTTGGAATCACCTGGGGGCAGGGACCTGTCCTCTTGCACTCCATAAATAACCCTGATGGTACTGCATCAATGAATAATCTATAAGGAAAGAATAGAAAAGTGCAGAATTGTCTCCCCTGGGAGTTTTGGCTAATTCTATCGAGGAAATATTCATAAACCCTGATGGGCACCAGTGGGGTTTAACAGAGCAGGGCAGCCACCTCTATCTTCAGCAGTGCCACATGCACCAGACAGCTGAAAGCTGGCAGAAAAAATGCTGGGTTTTTGTTTGTTTGTTTTTGCTGTGCCAGTTCCGGGCTAGCACACCAGAGAGGCCAGGGTCAGGCAAGTAGATGGACCTGCTTAGGGTTCAGGAGGTCACTGATCACTGCCTTTAAAACATCCCGTTGCAGAAGTATATGCAAGTTATTGCCAATGTGGATGCTACTAGCAGGAACTTCCACCCATCTGCGGGTCTTCTGCTTGGATCAGAGATAGGGAGCCTGTGGCCCTCCAGATGGTGTTGGGTACCAACTCCCATCAGCCCTTGTCAGCATGCCCAATGGTCAAGATTGATGGGAGCTGTAGTCCAACACCACTTGAAAGGACCACATCCCTGACTTAGATCCAGCTTCATGAGCTGGTGCATTACTGTCTGCGGAACTTTACAGGTAGGAACTAATGACTTCTTTTTCTTTTTCCTCTTCCTTCACAATCCCCTTTCCTTTTGTGTCTTGCTTATAATCCCAAGAGCAGGAAATGACTTCTGATGTTTGTAAGCTGTGCTGGGGGGTGGGGAGATTCTGCTGAAGAATGTGGTTATATTATTATTCTGCTGAAGAATGTGGTTATATTACTACTACTACTACTACTACTACTATTACTACTACTACAACCACAACTACCCATCCTTCACCAGCAGGTCCCTTCACAGGTAACAACAATTTAAAATAATTAAAATCCGTTCAAGCAAACTGATGTCCCAAGGATATGGTGGAAACACACATCTCAGGTGTCAAAGGCTGGGGTAAATTACCACCATCAATAATGTCTTGAAAGGAGCTAAATGCTGTTCTAGGGGCATTCCACATTGCTTGCCATGAAACTGCAGCTGTGAGATGAGCTACAATAATCTCACTCCTATGTCACAACTGCTGTATCTCCCAGAAGACCCAAGCCAATACGCTATGCTTGCATGGCATCATAGAATAGCCTACTTCTGTGTAACAGAGACACACAGCTTGAATGGTTCCTTCCCCCCTCCTTATCTAGCTACTCTCCCAATATTTGAAACAAAAAAATTCCTTCCAGTAGCACCTTAAAGACCAACTAAGTCAGTTCTTGGTATGAGCTTTCGTGTGCATGCACACTTCAGATACACTGAAACAGAAGTTTCCAGACCCTTCTATATAGTGAGAAGGTGGGGAGGCGTATTACTCAGAAGGGTGGTGGAAATGGGTGATTGGCAGATAGCTGTGATGAGCCTGTTGACGACTCTTAATGACTGCAATAGGTCTTACAGGAAAAAGCAATGGGTGAGAAGGTGAAAAGTGGCTTTGTCATGTATAATGAGATAAGAATCCAATGTCTTTGTTCAGACCAGGTTTCTCCATGGAGAATATTTGGGTATTGAGAGCACAACCGTGTCATAGTGCAAAAAGAGCAGCCTATATTTTCGCACAAACATTGCATTTCACAGAGCTGCCTGTCCTGAAATGTCATGCTCTGTGGAAAGGAAAAGATGAGGTGTTACACAACATGACACCTTAATGTGTCATCAGATGCTTTGAGGCAACTGTCAAGGTAGCAGCTCATGTAAGAGGTGTAGTGAAAGTGTCTTTCATTGATTTAGAAAGGTAGAAAGGTAGCTCATCCAAAGGCAGACCATTGATCCATTGACCTCAGAACTGTCTACACTGCATGGTGCCCCATGATTTCAGACATGGACATTCCCAGCCCTGCCTGAGATTGAACATGAAACCTCTGGCATGTAAATCATGTGCTCTACCACTGAACAATAGTCCTTCCCCATTTTGTCATAAGTTTGCTTTCTTTCTGAAAGAACTGATATGCAGCTTAGGGGTGCTCTTGGAAGCTTCTTTGTTCATTGAGAACCTCTGTGGCAAAGGGTTTGGCACAAGCTTTGGCTGGTACATCAACTGTGCCCTTTCCTGGATAGGGATAATTTGGCCACTGTGATGCACACATTGGTGACATCATGTCTGGAGTATTGCAGTGTGCTCTGGGTAAGGTTTCCACTGCAGCTGCTCTGATACTGCAGGAGGTACAGAATGCTGCAGCCTAGGTAGTGAGTGGTGCTCCTTATCGGGTACATATCACATGAATATTAAGAGGTCTTCAAAGGTAAAGGTACCCCTGACTGTTAGGTCCAGTCATGGATGACTCTGGGGTTGCGCTGCTCATCTAGCTTTACTGGCCGAGGGAGTCTTTACTGGCTGCCAATTAGCCACTGAGCCAGTTTTTATGTTCTGTTATTAACATGCAAAGTCATAAATAATTCTGGACCAGGTAAACTTAAAAAAGGGGGGGGGGGAAATCCTCTCAATTGCCCAGTAATGACGCCCCCTGTGGAACGCCCTCCCACCAGATGTCAAAGAGAACAACAACTACCAAACTTTTAGAAACAGATAGGTAGCCGTGTTGGTCTGCCATAGTCAAAACAAAACTTACCGTATTTTTCGCCCTATAGGACGCACCGGCCCATAGGACGCACCTAGTTTTTTGGGGGGGGAAATCAAGGGAAAAATTTTTTTTCCCGCCCAGGTTTGCGCAGCCATCCCCAAGCTAGAAGAGGGAGACGGAGCGCTCCGTCTCCCTCTTCTGCCTTCAGGGATAGCTTCTCTAGCCTCCGTGGGGCAGCGGCTTGCCCTGCTGTCCCCCGAGCTGGTGGGGCTGGTGATGGGGAGAAGCTTGCTTCTCCCCCCCCTGCCCGCCAGCCTCCAGACCAGGTCCGGGAATAGCGGGGTGGCAGCGCTCCGCCTCCCTGCTATCCCCCGAGCTTGTGGGGCTGGCGGGGGGGGGAGAAGCAAGCTTGCTTCTCCCCATCACCAGCCTCCAGATCAGGTCGGGGAATAGCGGGGTGGCGGCGCTCTGCCTCCCCGCTATCCCCCAAGCTTGTGGGGCTGGCGGGGGGGGGAGAAGCAAGCTTGCTTCTCCCCCCAGCCAGCCTCCAGATCAGGTCGGGGAATAGCGGGGTGGCGGCGCACCGCCTCCCCGCTATCCCCCGAGCTTGTGGGGCTGGCGATGGGGAGAAGTAAGCTTGCTTCTCCCCCCCCCCCGCCAGCCCCCAGATCAGGTCGGGGAATAGCGGGGTGGTGGCGCTCCGCCTCCCCGCTATCCCCCGAGCTTGTGGGGCTGGCGGGGGGGAGAAGCAAGCTTGCTTCTTCCCCCAGCCAGCCCCCAGATCACGTCGGGGAATAGCGGGGTGGCGGCGCTCTGCCTCCCCACTATCCCCCAAGCTTGTGGGGCTGGTGGGGGGGAGAAGCAAGCTTGCTTCTCCCCCCCGCCGCCAGCCTCCAGACCATGTCGGGGAATAGCGGGGTGGCGGCGCTGCGCCTCCCCGCTGTCCCCCGAGCTTGTGGGCTGCAGGCTGCTCCCCGCAAGCCTTGCGAGCCCGCGGGACCTCCCGCCAGGCTTGCAAGGCTTGCGGATAGCTTTCTGAAGCCTGGAGAGCGAGAGGGGTCGGTGCGCACCGACCCCTCTCGCTCTCCAGGCTTCAGCGAAAGCCTGCATTCGCCCCATAGGACGCACACGCATTTCCCCTTCATTTTTGGAGGGGAAAAAGTGCGTCCTATAGGGCGAAAAATACGGTAGTTGGTCTTTAAGGTGCTACTGGAAGGAATTTTTTTTGTTTAAACTTTTAGAAGACATCTGAAGGCAGCCCTGTTTAGGGAAGCTTTTAATGTTTGAGGTATTACTGTATTTTAATATTTGGTTGGAAGCTGCCCAGAGTGGCTGGGGAAGCCAGATGGGTGAGGTATAAATAATAAATTATTATTATTATTATTATTATTATTATTATTATTATTATTATTATTAAAATGAACCTGGCTTGTTTTGCGATGACCCAATTATTATTGTCTTCTGGAAACACAGAGATGGTCTTTTTCACTGGTGCCACCAGTGCTGTGGAATGCCTTCCCTACCAAAATGTGAGAGGCTTCATCAGCACTGGCATTCTGCCGGCTCCTGAAAACACACCTGTTTAAGCAAGCATTCCCCTGAATTTAAACTGACCTTATTGTTTTAATTATTTTAACTGTTTATCATGCTTGCTTTATTCAACTAATGATGTTTTGATGTTCTAATCAAATCGGTATTGTGTTTTTTAATTATGTATCTATTCTATAATTGGCTTTGTAGTTGTAAACTGTGCCTAAAAGCCATTTTGGTACGTAAGCGGTATATAAATTAAATAATAGTAATAACTGCTTTCTAACTTTGTATGACATTACTGGCTGGTACAACACCACAAATGGATTTATATGGAGTCCCATCACTCACATGTTGATGTGGGACACATATTCTTTTCAGAAGAGCCACATATTTTCCCATTATATTCCTAGCTTCACTGGTAATTGGTTTTATTTTATTTGTGGCCAAGTGCAAAAATGAAGACTATGATCACATTCTCACTTTGGTTTCCCCTTTGCTGATAGAAATTCTCAATTTCAAGATTCCTGCTTTTCGTAATGATGAAATAGCATTTTGTCGTGGGGATGTTAAATCAAGTGCAACAAATAGTTCACTGTGTTTCTGTTACTTCTGCTCTGTGCTTCTGTCATCAAAAATGTAGCATGTGTTTTACTAGCCCAGAGCAAATCTCACTTCAAGCAAAAGATTAAAGGAAGGGTGTGAGGAATGATAAAGCCTGCTGTCATGTATTCTCAAGCCATTGGACAGGGCACGCTCTATAGTCTATACCCTTATCTCCACTTAATCTCCATGTTTCAGGTTTCTGCCTTTGTGTCAACTGTAGGCATTGTTGTTTCCTCTTAATTAGCACTCATTTGAGGCATCCATGTTGTATGTCTGCAGCAGGGAGCCACCATAGCACAGTGGGCAGAGTGTCAGACTACAACTGTACAGACGCAGGTTCAAATCCCCACTCAACCATGAAGCTCATGGAATGATCTCAGGATATGATGCATTTATTCATTTCAGCCATTCATGTATACTGCTTGATCACAGTCATCCAGCATACTCCTGATTCAATAGAATAAAAATGAGTTAAAAGGATAAAACTAAAATTCAATTTTTATAATTTTATAATTGTATTTATCATTTTTCATTACAATGTTTCACATTTCTTTGAATATAACTGTACATTCCATCATTGACTTCCCTTCCCCCCGCTTCCACGGTTCTATTTATTTATCCATTAAGACTAATTTCCCCACATGTTCCCCACATATTCATATTTCTCCCTTCCCCCTATATCAGGGACGAACAACTCCCAAGAGTCTGCAATCTGCTCACAGAATAAAAAACTAGCAGTGATCCACCCCTTTTGGGTGGGGGGGGGCAGACCAAAGTTGTTGAGCTTTTATTAGTGAGGGATGTCCCATTTGGAGGGGGGGTTCAAGTTGTTCAGCTTTTTCGGGGGAGGAATGTGACATTATGGAGAGGAATATGTTGAAACTGAGTAAAGGGGAAGGGGGGAAAGTTGCTCACCAACAGGTTACTAAGGAAACAATCTGCCTCACAGCAAAAACTCTGCCTTCCGTTTCAGCGATCATATGAAAATGGAGAGTGGGGCAAGGGGGCAGGGCTGGATGCTATTATGACACAGCAAAGGAACCAGCAATCGACCGTGATCAAACAGAACCTCCCGAGGATCGACCAGTCAAATGCAATCGACCTGTTGGACGTCCCTGCCCTATATCTTTAATACTTTACACTGCTGAATTTACAATACCCCTGCTAGTGTTTTAACCTGATTCTTCAGATATTCTACAAACAAGGATAAATGGGATCAGGTGATCCCTGAGTTCTGCCTTCTGTCTTACCAAGAGCTAAGCTAAGACCAGAATCTAGATTACAGTTCAGTTTTTCTGAAGGGAGACAAACCATGAGTCAATGTAGGAGCTGAGCAGTTCTACCATCTCTCAGTCACCTAATAACATTTCTCCATCTTCTTAATTTACAAGTTCAGTCTCCATCTTCTCCAAGCAAGGGACCTACTATTTGCTTGTTCTTCTTGTTTCAAACATAACCAAAGAAAACTATTTTGTTTGCAAGCTCATTCTAAGCTTTAGGTTCCTAACCTCCTCCCTGCAACTGTTGGCTACTTGTGTATACTCTTCCTTCATGATTTCTCCTTTCTTCCATTTCTTATGCATTCCATTCTTACATCTCAGTTCCTCTGTAAGCTTCTTATGCATCCGCACCAGCTTCTTTAAGTGCTTCCCACTTTTCTTTCTTGTTGAAATTGCTGCATTTCTACCTTCAATATTTCACCTTTAACAAACTCCTATCTATCTTGGACTGCTTTCTCTTTGAGTATTTCTGACCATGGGATTTCACCTAGCAGTTCCTAAACATTTTTGAAATCAGCCTTCTTAAAGTCCAGTGTGGATGTCGGACTCCACTCAGCTTTCCCATGCTTGTATTTAATGAAACCCAAAAGGTCGCGATCCCTTCCTTCATCAATCAGTTCACCCCTGCTGATGAGGATTAGGTCCAAGAGAAATGACCGTCTTGTTGCTTCTTCCACCTTCTGGGAAGTGAAAGCAAGGAATGGAGAAAACAGGAAGGGAGGTTGTATGTAAAGGATGTACATTTGACAAGAGATCCATGACTTAGAGCATGGAAGGCAAATTGAGAGTGTACCGGTAAAAACTGCAGGAGCTGGAAACAACAGTGACATTGCTGTGTCTGCTATAGACCTCCAAGCCAGACTGAGGACTCGAACAATGCCTTCCTAGATAATAGTACCAAACATTCAAAAAGGAGAGATATAGTAGTCATGGGGGGATTTCAACTACCCTGATATCTGTTGGAACTCAAACTCTTCCAAGAATGAAAGGTCCAACACATTCCTCAATTGCATTGTTGACAATTTCATTTCCCACAAACACCCCTGCTCTTATTTCTGGGAGCGGCACATTCCTGTCACAAACAGTTAACAGTTTACATCAGCAAAGGAGGCGGAAAGCAATTGCGAAACAACAAGTAAGAAAATATCTTATCCAATTGCCCTCTTTGTCCTGGTATTTCCCCCTCCTTGTTGTTAAACAGCTTTCTTTACTTCTCTCCCCCCCCCCCCCATTTCTTTCCCCTCCCACACTGGGACAGCTTCATTTAAAGTACTGCAGGTGAGTAGTTAGAAAAGGAATGATTTATCTCCCACCACCACACTCTATGCACATTTGCTTTCTATATTTTGGCCTGACATAATCAGAGCTTTCAATATGTGAAAACATGCGGCCTCTTTTCACTTTCAGATGTGAAAAGTTGTCACTAGGTGGTTCACCTTGGAATTGCTTAGCCTTATTCTTTCCACACAGCAGGGGGAGGAGGGGGGAGTGGTGGTGGAAAGAGAATTGCGTGTTTTTCACCTCCCCACCTCCTCTTTGCTACCAGAAAGAAACTGTGTCCTTAAGAACTGCAAGTGGGGGGAAATATAAAGATTTGCTAAACAATGGGGTTGACAATCGCTAATCAGGAGAAGTACAGCGATGGCAGGGATGGGAACAAAAGCCCTAAAATGCCTTCTCCTGCTTCTTGAGCTTTTAGGGGGAGCAAGGAACACACTTGAACATTTTATTTCCGCCTCTTGTGAAGACAGATTGCAAAGGAGAGCAATTCCTATCCCATCCATAAGACAAAGGAGAAGAAAAACAACACAACCCCATATTTGACAAGTAAAATGTGCAGCTTTTCTCACCTTGCGGAAAAGGTCTGGACCGACACAGCAGCCCTACATAGGAAGCTGCCTTAGGAAGAGCAAGTGTGGTGTAGTGGTTAGAGCACTGAACTAAGTGTTGGAGGCAGCAAGAGCAGGGTAGACTTTGATAAAGAAAGAAAGCAGCCACGAATGCTGGGGGTGAGGGATGTCGCTGATGAATACTGAACAGAAGATGGAACGAAAGCCTACAGTCAATGAAAACCAGCATATCGAAACAAGGTGGAACGGCAGAAGAAAGCTAGGTAACAAACAGAATGCCCCCAGCAAGTACAAAAGAATTGATCCAAATACCTTTTAAGGAGGGAAATCCTATTGCCGAGAGCTAGATGGGCAATATTGAGCTAGATGGGCCAATGGTCTGACCCAGTACAGTGGTACCTCAGGTTACAGACGCTTCAGGTTACAGACTCTGCTAACTCAGAAATAGTACCTCAGGTTAAGAACTTTGCTTCAGGATGAGAACAGAAATCGCACAGCGGTGGCACAGCAGCAGCGGGAGGCCCCATTAGCTAAAGTGGTACCTCAGGTTAGGAACAGTTTCAAGTAAAGAACGGACCTCCAGAACGAATTAAGTTCTTAACCTGAGGTACCACTGTATTTATTTAATTTTTTAAATTTGTATCCCACCTTTTCCTTCACGGAGCTCCAAGTGGTTCTCCCCACCTCCATTTAATCCGCACGACAAGCCTGAAAGGCAGCGCATCGTCCCTCGGCCATGAAGCTTACTGGGGGACCTTGGGCCAGTCACTGCAGGGCCATAATCCCATGGGATCTTTGCATATCACCATACCACTTATCCAGCATCATGGCTTCAACAGAAAATCGTGGCAGGATGTCCTTTAGGTTTGGGATGCATTTGACTGGAGTTTACTGCAATGGAACAGATGGAACCGTGAAACACAATATCCAGCAGGGGCACTGGATAAAACAGCCAGAGGGCAAGAGAGATCATCAGCCTATGCTGGTTCAGAAATCAAGTACAGTAGTAGCTCGGGTTACATACGCTTCAGGTTACATACGCTACAGGTTACAGACTCCGCTAACCCAGAAATAGTACCTCAGGTTAAGAACTTTGCTTAAGGATGAGAACAGAAATCGTGCTCTGGCAGTGCGGCAGCAGCATAAGGCCCCATTAGCTAAAGTGGTGTTTTAGGTTACGAACAGTTTCAGGCTAAGAACGGACCTCTGGAACGAATTAAGTACGTAGCCAGAGATACCACTGTACATAAATCAAACAAGTAAGTAATGCTGTAATCACGAGATACCCCAGTAAGTTTCCGAGCACAATTCAAAATGTTGGTGCTGACCTTTAAAGCCCTAAACGGCCTTTGTCCTGTATACCTGAAGGAGCGTCTCCACCCCCATCATTCTACCCGGACACTGAGGTCCAGCGCTGAGGGCCTTCTGGCAGTTCCCTCACTGCCAGAAGTGACGTTACAGGGAACCAGGCAGAGGGCCTTCTCGGTAGTGGCACCCGCCCTGTGGAACACCCTCTCACCAGATGTCAAAGAGAAAAACAACTACCAGACTTTTAAAAGACATCTGAAGGCAGCCCTGTTTAGGGAAGCTTTTAATGTTTAATAGACTATTGTATTGTTAATATTTTGTTGGAAGCCGCCCAGAGTGGCTGGGGAAACCCAGCCAGATGGGCAGGATATAAATAAATTATTATTATTATTATTATTATTATTATTATTATTATTATTATTATTTGCAAATATGAACCTCTAAAACCAGGGTTTCAAAGGATTGCAAGGTCATATGTTAAGTCAGGAAAAGGACCATGGTGGAATCAGGAGCCAGTGAAGGATATTATGTACTGTATCATACATATTGGCTACCAGCCATGGTGGCTATGCTCTGCCACTACAGTTGGAGGCAGCAATGGTTCTGAATGCTAGCTGCTAGAAACCAGAGGAGATGCTTGTGCTGGGGTCCTGCTTGCAAGTTTCCCACAGGCATCTGGTTGGCCACGGTGAGAATGCAATGCTTGGCTAGATGGCTATTGGCCTGACCCAACAGGCTCTCCTTATGCACTTATGTATCCCTGAGCAGACAGCCGCCACATATCATTGCTGCGGTGTGGATAAAATGGTGAGAGAAATCTTTGCATGATGCTGTGAGTTCTCTTTAGGGGGGAAGGTGAGATACAACCAGTAGCAGATAGCATGACCTCAAGCTAGTTGTGCTGCTGCCACTTACCTGGAGGTAGAAAGGGAGAGGAAAGGTGGCAGTGAGGTCTGTATGGTGCAAACACACCAACAGAGCCAATACGGTGTTCCTGCCAGTGCATTCGCACCATGATGACCTTAGCAGTGCCTCAACCCCTCCACCTCTGTGACCCATCAGGTGAGTGGTGTAACTGTCCTCTAATACAATATAGATGGACAAGAGAGAGAGAGAGAGAGAGAGAGAGAGAGAGAGAAAGAAAGAAAGAAAGAAAGAAAGAAAGAAAGAAAGAAAGAAAGAAAGAAAGAAAGAAAGATGCAGACAAGGTCTTCAGTGAAATATTAATTTGGATGTATAAGGCTTCACATTGCAGTAGGGAGAAACATTTTAAGATTCTTAATAATTAAACTACAGCTGATGTTGGATGCTGTAGAGTACTTAATATAATGGTTACTCCTGCCCTGCAGGCAAAAATAACACTTAACTAGGAGAGTTCTTTTTTTTAAAAAAAAGGGGGGCAAGTATTGTTTCGGTTCCATCCAGATATTGCAGTGTCATCACCACCAGCTGTGTCTTGCATCTCTAAACCAGTCTAGAGGCAGGATGAGGCCAAGAACTTTAAAAAAGGTGTTGTCACTTGTGAAACATTTCCATCTGTTGACGGGAAACTATAAATGGAACTCTCTCCCCTGCCCGTCCCCAACAATGCCAGAAGGCAAGGCTTTCAAGGTATCTGATACAGAATGCATGAAGCAGTTGACAGTGATGAATACATGTTTGTGACATTGTTTGATCAAAACTTTGAAAAGAAAGTCCAAATTCTATTTGCTAACTGTGCAGACGTTGAGAAGAGACCATTTAGAATGAGTAATGATTCTTTTCCATTGTATTTATCAGTCTCTTGCTTCAACAGCTGAAACTAGTTCTCTCTCTCTCTCTCTCTCTCTCTCTCTCTCTCTCTCTCTCTTTAAAGTAATGTATAAAGATTTGAATGTGAACTTCTCAAGCACTTTAGCCACAGTTTCTTCCCAATGATGGATCGGTTCATGTTTTCGCACAGTAGCTCAGCATCAGGCACCCACGTCCTCCTCCTCTCCTGGAAATAATGACCAGTTAACACAGAAAAAACCCAAAATGAAATGTCTAATAAAAATTACCTCATGAAAAAAGGGGCCATGTTGAGCTCCTAACTTAAATTCCACCTAACATCTTTGAGCGATGGATTTCTGAGGAACGTTTTATTCATCACCATCTTGTTGTTCTTGTAGTCTGGTGAAGTGCCTAACAATTACTGAGTGCTCTGTGCATGTGATTAAGATGGGGCCTGCATGTGCCCATGAGGGAAAGGGATGTTGGGAGAAGAGGTGCATGCCAATTTAAATATTGTAGGCGGGGGGAAGCTGTGTAAACAGCTGAGTTCTACTCAGTCTCAATACATTCCTGCATAAGGAAGATATGGACAATCCTATCAACTCCCTTTTAATCTTTGGCTAAGAATCGGCCTATTAGAAGCTTCTGTGGTGATATATCGTCTTCGCTTTCCAGCGTTTGTTTGCAAGATCAGTTATCCTAATTATCCTTAATGTGTTTCAGTCATCCTGTGATCCCATTGTTTAAAAGACAAGCTTGCCCTCGTGGACTGAGAGGAGCAAGAGCTCCAGATGTCTCCTCATGCCTGACTATGCACCTCATCTATTTGTCAGATTCCTACACAAGCAGATGCCTCCATTTGGCCATTAATCAATGTCGGTGAGAACCAACAGTGGCCACACATTCACAACATAACATTTTGAACAGTCATGGCTTCCCCTAAAGAACTTTGATGAAAGAGTTCTTGTTGTTGTTGTTTAGTCGTTTGTTGTTGTTGTTGTTGTTTAGTCGTTTAGTCGTGTTCGACTCTTCGTGACCCCATGGACCAGAGAACGCCAGGCACCTCTGTCCTCTACTGCCTCCCGCAGTTTGGTCAAACTCATGCTGGTAACCTCAAAAACACTATCCAACCATCTCCTCCATCTTCCCCAACATCAGGGTCTTTTCCAGGGTGTCTTCTCTTCTCATGAGGTGGCCAAAGTACTGGAACCTCAGCTTCACGATCTGTCCTTCCAGTGAGCACTCAGGGCTGATTTCCTTCAGAATGGATAGGTCTGAGCTTCTTGCAGTCCATGGGACTCTCAAGAGTCTCCTCCAGCACCATAATCCAAAAGCATCAATTCTTCAGCGATCAGCCTTCTTTATGGTCCAGCTCTCACTTCCATGTTTAGTCGTTTAGTCATGTCCAGTTCTTTGTGACCCCCATGGACCAGAGCACGCCAGGCACTCCTGTCTTTGAAAGAGTTCTTAGGAGAACCCTATTCCCCTCACAAAGCTACAGTTCTATGTGAAGATGGATTGATTGTTTAACCACTTAAAACCATAGCTTTGCGAGAGGAATATGGGTCTCCTAGCAGCTCTCAGCACCCTTAACAAACTACAGCCCCCCAGAATTCTTGGACCTACCTTGGCTCCCAGTACATTTCCGAGCACAATTCAAAGTGTTGGTGCTGGCCTTTAAAACCCTAAACGGCCTTGGCCCAGTATACCTGAAGGAGCGTCTCCACCCCCATTGTTCAGCCCAGACATTGAGGTCCAGCGCCGAGGGCCTTCTGGCGGTTCCCTTCCTACGAGAAGCAAGGTTACAGGGAACCAGGCAGAGAGCCTTCTCGGTAATGGCGCCCGGCCTGTGGAACACCCTCCCATCAGATGCCAAGGAAATAAACAATTATCTGACATTTAGGAGACATCTGAAGGCAGCCCTGTTTAGAGAAGTTTTTCAGGTTTGATACTATTATTATTATTATTATTATTATTATTATTATTATTATTATTCTGTTGGGAGCTGCCCAGAGTGGCTGGGGAAACAAGCCAGATGGGTGGGGTATAAATAATAACATATTATTATTAATTGGGGGAAACCAGGACTGTTCAGAGTAGTTTGATACTGCTTAATAATAACAACAACAATAATATTTGTGCCCTGCCTATCTGATTGGGTTGCCCCAGCCACTGCATTAAACGTATCGTGGGAATGTGGACAGTGTGATAAGGATAGAATCCTTCACCTCAATTTTGCACATGGGACTCCATTGGCAGTCCACAGTTTTGCACTCCTCACTCAAGGCCAAGGTCACACTTAGCATATCTATCCAGACTCGTTCAAAATCCTCACCTCTACTCTTTCAGACAACTCCATTCCTACTGTGGTAGGAAATTTATCACTCTCTTGCCTGTTTATAATACCTTTTTGTTGTTGTTGTTGTTGTTTCAGATAATCCCACCCCTCGGAACAGCAAGTCTTCAAGTTTTTGTCCCCAAGTGAACAGTACTTTTTTTGTAAAAACAAAAACAACACTTTCTCTGTCTCAGTCTGGGGGCGCTTCCAGACCTGGGCTTAATATCAAAAATGGATCATTTGGATATATCATTTTTATAATAATTTTTATGAAATTTCCATTTTATAATATTAGAACACATCCTCATTATCCACTTATTTTGCTCTTAAGAGCCCGTCGACTCGCCTCCCTCCCGCCTCCTGGTTTTCTAGGATAGTTTTTATATCATAGCCTTTATACATTTCCCCATTTATGTTTCATTCATTCAAAGTCTCACAATTTTTAAATAAATATAAAAAGGTACAAACAATTAACATTACAAATCTTCTTACAACCCTGCTGGTGTTGTTAATTGCTTACAAAGGAGAAGGCATGCAAAGACCTCAGGGTATAGTGCAGTGTATAAATTGAACAAATAAAAAAATAAAATAAAGATAAGGGCCTCTGTGATGGGATAATGAGCTGCTTGTGCGTAAAAGCTTGATCCCTCTGGGGTTTGGCTGGTCACCCAAACCTAGGCACTAACGGAGCCCCCCAAAGCATGACTCCGTCAGTCGCTGGTAGAATCCGACAGTGGGCGTTTACGGAACTTACTCCAACATAAAAGTTGTTTGACGGACATGCGCCTCCTGGACTCTCTGCGTGACAGCTTCCGGCGAGGGGTGGGGGTTGCTAAAGGGGGTCTTGTTACCTCCTCACTGTTCTCACTAGAAGTATCCCAGAGCCTCTCCCCCGATTCCCTTTCCGCTGGAACTCCTGCTCTCCCCCTACTGGTTCCTTCTTCTGCTGTAGACTCTCCTATTCTCCTGGAGCCTCTCCACCACCTGTCCCTCCGATGGCAGTTCCCTGACAGCCTCTTCCTGGGTATCACCCCAGATCTTCCTAGCTCTTTTGTTATACTCATGCCTTATGCTTAGTCTTAAACCTGTTGTCTCTACAGGCCTAGGCCAGAAATGAACCTGAGGAAGTGGACTGCAACTGCAATTCTGCACTCAGTTACACACATGTAAATATTGCTGAAATCAACAGGATGTAAGTTTATGTGACTGAGTTCAGAGCCCTGACTAAACCACCATTTTCATGCACTAAAATCTTTCTTGCCGGATCTTATGTAAACCATTATTTTTCCTCCAAAGTTTGAAGTGCAGAGTCCTGCATCTTCATTTGTGTGCTGAAAGTATGGGGAAGGGAAACTGATTAAAACATTCTCCGATGTACCATAACTGACATTTGATCAATGCTTGCCCATTGTGTTTGTTCACATTATAGTGTGCAACTGAAAGTGCTCGGGGGTTGTTGTTTTGTTGTTGTTCTATTTTCAACTCATGCATAACTCCTACACTTACAGCTTGACAAAAAGCATGTGGCACCTACTTTCTCTGCAGAGAATTGATTGCTTGGGACCCAAGGGCAGAGTGCTAATCTGTACCCAAAAAGAATTAACTTTAGAGATAGGATAATTTTGGCTATCAATTCTATACCAATAGACTTCTGCAAGTTGGTCCCATAGCAGAATCTTGCCTCATCAGATTAGGTTTAACTAATTTGCATTATCTGCTTCCATACTGTTGGGTGTCTCATGATACTAAAGAATGTCTAGCAAACTCAGTTCTGTTTGGGTGACTGGATATAACTTCTCTTCTTCCCAATTTATGGTCCCTGCTTTGAAAATTGAACATACCTGTATCTGCTTCAGTGACGGGGAACATATAACCCTCCAGATGTTGTCATCATCTATATTCCTTTAGCCTCAGCCTGTATGGCCAATGGCCAGGATTAACAGAAGTTCCATCTAGCTATGCTGGCAGCATTAAGATAAATTCAACAGTGTAAATAAGTTTTGATGGTGTAAATAAGTTTTGATGGATGCAATAATGGAATATTGAATGGTAGGGTTTTTGTAAAATATGCAGGGATTTAAGACATGTAAAATGAACCATGGAAAGAGAAGAAGGGAAGTCATTGATATCTTAAGGATGTAAAATGAGTATTTTAAATTGTAAAACAGAAAATTTAATAAAAATTATATATACAAAAAACTCAAAATGTTAAGCAAATATTGTACTGAAATGGAATCGAATTTGTTAAATTGTATGAATATCAATAAAAAGGGGAAAGAAGAAGAAGTAGTTCCATCCAGCTGTATCTGGAGGGCCACAGATTCCCCACTTGGTGAGCATGCTTGTATATGTCCTCACATGGCGCAACATAAAGACAGCCTCTTCTGTTGTCTAAAATGCTTTTCAACATGTAGCAGACACCATGGAGCAGCATCATTGCTCAGTTGACACATGGTGGGCTCAGTTGACCCCTGGTGGGCCACATTGCTGCTGCTTACTGGAAAGTAGACGAGGAAGAGCAAGGTCAGCACAACGCAAATGCAATGACAAAGCCAATCCAGTGATGTGTCTGCACCACACTGACCTAGCCTAGGTGCTGCCTTACCCCCCACCTCACCCAGGGTTAGTGGTGCAGCTCCACCAAGCCATCATCTACTGAGGCAGAAGCAGTACTCTTCCCTTGGTGAGAAAATCTATCATGGTGTATGCTCATATCATCACTGGTTTTGCAGCCCAGTATTAAAGCTGTGTTTTCAGAAACTGCAAAGCCTGCTATAAATAAATGAGCATGCAGTCTTCCTGCACTTCTTCACAAGTTTCTCTGTCTTCACTTGGGCTGTTTGTGCAATAATCAGGGTCAGAGAAATGAGAGGCACAAACTGCTCTGGTGTATTCATCATGCCTGGACTCTTTCACACAACCTTATTAAGGAGGATGGGTTTCATATATGTTTGTGTGCGAACCCACCCACACTTCTTTAGGGATCACAGTGTTCTGTATTTTAATTTTATGTAAGTAACTTCAGTTTTTGCTTTATATTTGATTTTGTTTATTTATTTCCCCTTGTAGAAGAATGCATAAGCTTGAAAATGTGGGGATGTTCAGGGAAGCAGGAGAGGATATATTGTTTAATAACATCCTTCCTAACTTGGGTTAGCAAGTTCTATATCTTAGCAGAGTTTAAACATTCCCCTTTAAACACACAGCGGTTTGCTTGTTGTTGCAGGCTCGTCTGAGCCTCTCTGTATAAGATTCCTGGTAAGATCCCTTATTGTCCCTCTTAAAAAGAATAGACACAACAATTTTATTTTATTTTATTTTTAAAAATAATTTTTATTGAATGGTTTTATGTCACAAAAAACAATACAGCCATACTACCACTAAATATAATTAAGAAATAAAAATTACATACATCGATATTTAGTTTGTTATTTGTTATTTACTGTCTTATTTCCTCCCACATATGTGTGTTGTTGTATGCAATGTTTAGGAGGAAATAAGACACAACAATTTTATTAAAGTCAATATAACAGTAATTTACTCACATTCATTCAGTTCACAGTTGGATCCCTGAAGGCAGACTTAGGTTACAAAAGTATATATATATATGGAACTATCCCACAAGGGAGTTAGTCCCAAGTGACTGCCGATGGGCAGTCACTTCTGCTAACACGAAGAAAAACAAAATGGGAAAAAGGACCAAAGGAAGAACGTGTGCTCCCCTACCCAGATTAGGCCACGCCCACATCATGTCACATGCAGAGGAAGTTTGTCCCAGGTCAAGAGGAAAACAGGAAGTCTTCTCCTGAGTGGTACAAAGCATCCCCTAGCATGTCCATTCTAGGAATGTTGTACTTGACTGCTATGTGTTTCACATCCCACAGAAAAGCATTCAGAAATTTTGAAATTAACTTGATCACTCCTTTCACCATGCATCGGTTCTGCCTTTTGCATCCTTCAGAAATCTACCACCTATTTAACTCGTGATTTCACCGGGACAGCTCTACAATGAGTGATGGCATGTCACCGTAGGCATGTGCTTGCAGCCCGCTGTTGAAAAGTGAGCATTGCCCTTTCATCTCTTGCAGCTTCCTCTGCTGCAGTTGTTTTCATAACCCCACTCCCTGCCATTGCCAATTGCATCCAGCATGCACAGAGCATAACACGCAGAACCTGCATGTCCTTGTTTAGCATTCTAAGGAGAGGTTTGCTTTGCTCTGTAGCATTAATTCCTTTTGCTAAGCCCATAGGCTTATTTGGTATGATAAATACACACATGAAAATGATGAGATTAAAGCAGCGCTTATCGGACCAACAATATAAAGTTACTACAGCGGTAAGGCCAAGAAATGGCTAGGCTGAAACATCATGCCACTTCTCCGCCTGCCGTGGTGATGGTCTTGCCATTGTAAATAGCAGCATTCTAGTCTGTAAATGTTTCATTAAAACACACACACACACACACACACACACACACACACACACACACACAGATTTCTGCTTGGGCAGTTGTTTTTCCTGGTCCTCCTGGAGAACAAAAGCAGTGATAAATAAACAGGATGCTTATTTATTTATATCTTTATTTAACAAGATTCAGATGTGCAACTGATATGTTTGCGTAATTGGTTTTAACCCTTGCAAACCTCTCAGAAGTCTTATTTTTTCTATTAAGCAGAATATAAATAAAACGATTACAATAATATTAACAGCAATCTTATTAGCAATACTGTAAGTTTTTATACGTTACTCTCGGGTAACGTAAACTTCGGGTTGCCAAAGTGGTAAACCCGGAAGTATTTTTCCGGGTTTTGCCGCTCGCACATGCGCAGAAGCACTCTACACGCCGCGCACATGCACAGAACAGGATCCTCACTCAGGATCCGACCGGAGCTCCGGAATGGATCCCATCCGCAACCGGAGGTACCACTGTATAGATAAAATCAACCGTTTTAAAACCAAATACTCGTAATGAAATTGAATCTATGGCTATGCTTGCCTAAACGATAAAGGTTTCCATCAGGTGTTGAAGACAGTACTGTGAAGGCTCCTGCCTAATCTTAATATTACTCTTCTGCCTTTGCCTCTCTTTCATACAAGCTGGCAAGGAAGCAAATCTTCTCCTTGCCCCCTGGAAAGATCCATCACCATAACAAACTACAAGTAGTTCTTACCTAATAGTAGTAGTAGTAGTAGTAGTAGTAGTAGTAGTAATAATAATAATAATAATAATAATAATAATAATAATAATAATAATAATAATAATTTATACCATGCCCTCCCCGGCCAAAACTGGGCTCAGAGTGGCTAACATCAAATATATAACATATTACCAATGTAAGTGGAAGCCATTGGATTCTCAAACTCAGAATGTATTGTTGTTGTTTTTTTAAAATGATATTTTATTAAGTTTCACAAAAGTTAACAATAAACAATAAAAATTAACTAAAATCACCAAAAACCAACAAACACACACATCAAAAATACAAACAAAAAGACAAAATAAAAAGAAAATAAAAACATAAAAAAGAAAATTCAGCATTAAAAAAAACTCTGTTTCAAGTTAATGCCCTTCCAAATCTTATTTTCCTTGCTTCCACCCGCCTTCCTTTCATGTATTCCACTTTAAAATTAGTTCAGCAATTATCATATTATTCAAGTTTATCCTTTATCCTTCCCTTTATACTCTTATTTATCTTAATCACTAGAACCCCTTCGTTTCATTTACAGTGCCCTTAACATTCATAAATTTTACAATGTTTTTGTAGATAAACTTTGAACTTCTTCCAGTCCTCTTCCACCTGCTCTTCTCCTTGATCTTGGATTCTGCCGGTCATTTCTGCCAGTTCCATATAGTCTATAACTTGCATCTGCCATTCTTCCAAGGTGGGTAAGTCTTGTGTCTTCCAGTGCTTTGCAATGAATATTCTTGCTGCTGCTGTGGCATACATAAAAAAGGTTCTATCCTTCTTTGGCACCAATTGGCCGACCATGCCCAGGAGAAAGGCCTCTGGTTTCTTTAGGAAAGTATACTTAAATACTTTTTTCAGTTCATTATAGATCATTTCCCAGAAAGCCTTGATCCTTGGGCAGGCCCACCAAAGGTGAAAGAATGTTCCTTCCATTTCTTTACATTTCCAACATTTATTATCGGGCAAATGGTAAATTTTTGCTAGCTTGACTGGGGTCATGTACCACCTGTAAATCATTTTCATAATATTTTCTCTTAAGGCATTACATGCCGTGAATTTCATACCGGTGGTCCACAACCGTTCCCAGTCAGCTCCAAAATCAGAATGTATTGAACTGACCTTAAATAATTCTTGTAGGAGAAGGAGAAATAAACTTGTCTCTAGAAATCTGACAGCTTTTTGATAGGCCTTTAAGTTCCTGTGCCTTTAAGAGCGGCATGATCTGTAAACATCAGCGGTTGATAATATTTATAACTATACCCTGAAAAGCTTCATTTATGGATCAAGTGCTCTTAAAGACACAGAAGCAAGCCATGCAACCCACCTCGGTCAGTTGGCAACACTGTTCCTCATTCAGAGAGACGCATAAATCCTGAACTGATTTATTAATTTGTATTGCATTTCCCCACTCTCCCCCATCATTTAAGGTTATAGGTAACACTTGGTTTTGTTCCTCTATCCCAGAAGGCTGTGCCAAATAAAGGCACCTTTAGATGTGGCTTTTATTAGATCACTGTGTTTTATGTGCTCAATTTGACTGCTAACTACCAAGGTATTTCTTAGCTGATGGCCATGACCACTTAGCAAGATTATTGTGTTTTAAATATATTAATGGCGTGATTTGGGGCAGCAACAGCCCTACATATTAATTTGGAAAACTTTTTAAAGCAGCGCAATAAAGCACTCTAAAGCCACAACTTCCTTTGCAATATCCTTTGGATATTCACGCAAGTGCTCAGCCCAATGCACATACTTAGAAACATATCTAAATAAAATGAAGAAGGCCACCTAAGAAGGGACAGAAAAGGGAAAATGCATCTGCTGAGCACCTACTTTTTTGTGTGCTAAAAGTACCACGTTCAATCCCTAGCATCTCCAGTTAAAAGGATCAGGTAGCAAGTGATGAGAACACCAAAACATCAAAGGGCTCTGCATACTTTAGTGGCATATTACACAGATCTAACACCATCAGTTGAAATTTCATATCGCTACACGTTGCATGAAGCACAATATTGTCATGTTGACACATGCAGCGGTGAATAATCCAGTGAGATGCAATCAGCTGATGTACATTCATGTGCAAGCCTTTCCTTATGCGTGACCCTCCAGATGTTCTTGGATCCCAGCTACCATCAGCCCCAGCCAGCATGGCCAACGGTCAGGAATTCTAGGATGCCACAGATTCCCCATCCCTGCCTTAGTACTTTAGATTGCCACACTTAGAAATTGCTTGATATTGCACTCAGCTTAGAATACAGACTGGCGCCAGTCGTTGGACAGGTCACACATTGGCTGTCAGGAGTCCAGGTTCCCAGCTTGATAACACAGTAAACGTAGGTAATTAAAAAGGAGTGTTTCTTGCAAAAACAAAGCCCTAAACGGCTCTAACAAAGCCTCTGGCATCATCACTCAATATGGCCCTTCTGAAGATTCCTTCCGGTGTCTACAGAAGATATTGAACTTACAACCCTTACGTCTCTTGTTTTGCTTCCTATCCAGCAGCCCTTCGCCTACACTTCGGACTTAGTGGATCAGCTCCCCCCTCTTTTTGTTCTGAGAGGCCGTCTCTGTGTCTGCTCCTGTTTGTGCTTCTTGTGAGCTTTGGCTGTGTAGCCTGCTCTCAGCTACTGCCTTATCATCTGGCTGTTCTGCAGCTGTCGGCTCTCCCTTGCCTGAGTGAAATTTAAGCATCTCTGTTCCTGGCCGCTTTCTGCAGTTGGCTGTAAATCTTCACTTGGAGCTGACTCATTCCTGACATTGGCTAAGGTTCTCAGGACTCAGAAGGGCCTCTCACCACCCTCGTTACCGGGTCCTCAGCTCATTGTTTTTATGAGCAGAAGGTGGTGGTGATGCCTTCTTTGGGTTCCCATCTGCAGTGGTCACCTGTCATCTTAACTTACCCAAAAATGCAATGCCCCAGCCTGTTCACACTCACAGAATTACAGATCTGGAAGGGACCCCAAGGGTCATCCACTCCATTTCCCTGCAATGCAATAAGCACAACAAAAGAATCCCTGGCAGATGGCCATCCAAACTCTGTTTAATAACTTCCAATGAAGGAGAGTCCACCACTGGCAGTACTAAAATACCCCAGGCAAAGGGGAGAGCAAGGGGATGGCAGTAAGTGGCGATGCTGCTGTGGTGGCTGGGATGGAGGGGGAAATTATGGCACAGCTGCATTGGGAAGGGGGCATTGGTGGCACCATGCTGAAGGCTCCCTGAAGTTTGTGTTTGACTCCTTGTTCAACCCAAACAGTTGTGTTTGCTCAGTCCACACTGTTGTGATCCAACACATTCTTCAAGGGATCAAAAACACCTCCAGTACTGACTCTTCTATTGGAAACTTTTCCAACAAGGGCTGAACTGAACTTTCCACCACTGAGATAAAGAGCAACAAAATTCTGAATAGGCATGTTATGAAGCCGCACAAATGGCCAAGTGCATTGCGGGATAGAATATGTGGAGAAATGATCATCCTAGGAAATCAATATTTGATTACATCACCAAGCGAGTGAGAAGACCAAACTGCTAACCGCTATCTGAAGATCAGTAGAACTGGTGGGAGATCACAACGCCATATGTTGCAACAGCCAAGAATGATGTCAGACATTACGGGGAGATGAAACTCTCTCTCCAGAAGAACAGTTAGGAAGTAGAACAAGCACTGTTGTTTTCATCAGTGGAGATTGGTAGGTACAGGCTGGGAAAGGCAGAAGGTGAAGAGTTAGCAATTATTAGGAACCTGCTGGGGCAGCTCTTCTGTTCCCACCACCTACACATAAAGTAATAATTGAAAAAAGGAACTCATGCATCTTCCTCATGGGATGTGTGTAAGATCCAAACCTATCTGAAGTGCAGTTGTCTCACTATGTAAGCTGTCTGGGTGCTGTTTCTGAGCATGGCAGAAGTCAGTAATTAAGTCCACTGCTGCATCTACTTTTTGATACATATTGTAATATCTGTGCCCTGTTCCTGCCAACACTGATGCCTGGCTCAGATTCTCATCTCATTGGCAATGCCAGCAGACCAGGGACCAAGGCTTCCAATATATCAGATTTACTAGCTACGGCCACAATGAACTGGGAGCTGAGACAGAGGTGTTTTGTATCTTCCACCCAGCAGCCTGGGTCTTCTGCCCTCTTCCTTCTTGGAGTAGATCAGGGCCTCGTCTTGAGCCTTTGCTGTTTCCGGCTTCTACCTCTTGAACAAGGCTTAAGGGGTGGGGGGCTCTCCATCTGGTCTGGACCTCCGATTAGTCTTACTTGGATTTCTGCTCCTGGGGTTCAAGGGCTGATTTTAAGGTCTAGAGTTGGGGGAACAAGTCAAGGTGTGCCTCCCTGCAAGTGGTACACCTTCTTGTTCAAATAAGTTTCTATTAGTTTCCCAATATTCCACCAGTAATATCCAAATTATAACAATATCAATTAATTCCAAATCGATACAATTATTCAATTGCCAATCAACGTCCAATGAATAAATTTCAGTTAAAATGGCTCCCTGTGTGGTGGAATGGATGCATTTTCGAAGGTGCCCCTTCTCAGGTGGTGATCTCAGTAGGACTGTGAGACTTTCCTGATAGCCCTTGATCTCTATTAAGTGCTAGAGCCAAATATGGGGTCCTCTTCTGAGGAGCTCTGGTATAGTTTTGGTCTGGCTCCAACAGGAAAGTGGAGCGTGATGGTCGGAACCCAAGCTCAGCTAAGTGACACATATTGATCCTTTAATATTCCAGAAGGCAACTCTTACGGAGACCTCTAGGTTTTAAGCAAGATAGTTTAAAAGCCTGAACTTCAGCATTTTTATTATTTGCCTAGGCATTTAAAGAAGGGATTGGTGTACTTTCAGATAAGTGGTTTTTTTCTTCGACTTTATGCATGCCAGTGCAGAGAGCTTACATTTGAGTTGTATGTACCTCCACGGTTACTTAAGAGGCTGTCATTTAATAACTATCAATGATGTGAAGTGACTTACTTCAGACAACAAATTAGTTTGGCCATGCTCTATGCTTCCCTGACACTGCTCTGTCACATTTATAAAGCCTTCACAAAAGGAAGGATATGCAGGAAGCGATTTACCAAATTATACTGGAGGGGGGTTTATTGGGGGGTGGAGGTGCGGGGAAGACAGAGAGAAAGGGAAATCAATACTGTACATTCAATGTTTGTCAAGGGTACACAGCTTCTTTGAAGAAGCCTTTCTAGAGTTAGATCAGAGGATATGGCAACCCTTAAATGCTAAGATGCAAAAATTCTTCTGATCGCAAACTTACTTTCTTTTACCTGCACAAACAGACCAAGACAGCCGTGCAGGCACTTTCCCCCACCCTATCCTGCCACTCTCTCACTTGAAAATATGCCATCATTTCCAGCGCATTACTGGGCCCATTTCAAGGTGATCACATCAGTGTTTTAAACCCCAAATGACTCTGGCCCCAAATATCTAAAAGACTGCCTCCTTCCTTACAGAACCTCTCAGCAGTTCTACTGACCTCAGAGGCTGGGAGAGTGGCGGCCCAGGAAACAGCCTCTCCTCCTCGATTGCTCTCTAGCAGCTGGTATGAGTGGCCCAAGGGATGAGGCCAGCAAGGGATGAGGCCAGCAGCAGCATCAATGAAGAGGCCATGGAGAGGCAATGGGATGCTCTCCCCCCAGCCACCATTCCCCAGGACAAGCAGCGACTCATCCTCCTCCTCAAGCTCAACAGCACTGGGGCTGGCAGGAAAAATAGGGACATTCTGGGATCGAATCAGAAGCTGGGGTGGCTTTCATAATTCCAGGACTGGAATATAGGGACACTTAGAGGGTATGCAACTACCTTCCATTGCCAGCAAGCTTGATAGGCTCCTTGGTGGGTATTCTCTGAGGCCTATGCACCCTCATGAAAGCTGGGGGGGAAGGATAAAGAGACCTTAGCAGGAGATGGAGAATTCCAACCTTCCAACCTTCTATCCTCTTTGGGAAGGTGGGCAAGCTTGACTGAACATTCCCAGGATTGGAAAGACTCTCCATCTGCTCTTCCTTCCATAAAGGTAAAGGTAAAGGGACCCCTGACCATTAGGTCCAGGCATGGCCGACTCTGGGGTTGCGGCGCTCATCTCACTTTATTGGCCGAGGGAGCCAGCGTACAGCTTCCGGGTCATGTGGCCAGCATGACTAAGCCGCTTCTGGTGAACCAGAGCAGCGCACGGAAACGCTGTTTACCTTCCCGCCGGAGTGGTACCTATTTATCTACTTGCACTTTGACGTGCTTTTGAACTGCTAGGTTGGCAGGAGCAGGGACCGAGCAGTGGGAGCTCACCCCGTCACGGGGATTCGAACTGCTGACCTTCTGATCGGCAAGTCCTAGGCTCTGTGGTTTAACCCACAGCGCCACCAGCATCCCTTCTCTTCCTTTCATAATTTGGTTCGATTGACTGCAGATCTCAACATTATATACGAATGATGAACTCTATGTCAAGTGCTATATCTGTCGAGACTTCTTTCTGGGTGTGCAAGGGCAATGTGGAATATCTTCCTCTGTCCCTAGTTGTTCCACTGTTGCAGCTGTGTACTGAATCTGCAGCTAACACTGCCAGCCCTTGTTACCTGGCTGGGAAAATACCATCAGTTTTTAGAAGTGACCTCAAAACTTTGCTATCCTGACCTGAATTTTGAAATTCTAATTGGCTTCATTGTTGAGGAGAGAAATGTTATGTGACAAGAAATACGTGCAAATTCATGACATCTAAATGTGTGGGTTTTCCCTCCCCGTGTGGCAGGGAAATACATATTTAAAAGTGACTATTTTAAGCATGTTTTGAAATAGGGCATGTCACCAGAATGACTCCATGGAAGCAGCTCGTGCATTGGGCTGGCTTGCTATCATACCGTGTAAATCCCTTGTGGACCTCAACATAGAAAGCATACATTTCTTTCCCCTGGCTATCAAATACCAGAGGGTATGACAAGGTGTCTCTAGCCTCACAGCCTTTTCTTTCTAGTTCCCAAGCAGTGATGCTTCTAAACAGCTCCCTCCAGGAAAGAACACATGACTTGAAAGGGTCGGCTAGCACGGCCGCCCTGCTACAACAGCAACTGAAAGCTCCCTGAGAGCGAAGGAGGAAATGGCAACTGAGGATCCCAGACCTAGACAGGCGCCTGGGGCAATCCAAAGGACCAGGAAACCAAAGCAGCTGAGATTGCCCAGTCCCAAAAATTCACCAGAGAAACGGAGACAAACACAACACGAGCATTTCCCGAAGTCATTTCCTCAAACCCAGTCCTTCTGGGAAATGGAAATGAATTAAAATGTTGCCCAGGGCTTTGCAAAAAAAACCCCAAAACCCTGCAGCTGTCACCTGCTTGTCATGTCAATGACAGTGACGGACGCAAAGCCATGTTTGCTGGAAACGGTGTGTTCGCTTTCTGACATTCTTGTTAACCCCCCCATGTAAACAGACAGGCCACTTTGATCCATCGCATGCAATTCATTTGGGGTTCTTAAAACAGTGCAGGTGTGATTTCTGCCTTCTCTGTAAAATCATTAGGAACATTATTGTTATTTTCATTTTTTTAGAAAAGAAAAAAGGGTGTTGAGAGACATTACACGTTATGTCCCAGCTTCAAGCAATCACGGAGCATCATGGAAGTGGTTGTATGGCAGCAGAAATCATGCCTTTGTATGATGTAATAACTGGACCACTATCTG
Organism: Podarcis gaigeae; assembly: GCF_964106915.1. Lineage (NCBI taxonomy): Eukaryota > Metazoa > Chordata > Lepidosauria > Squamata > Lacertidae > Podarcis > Podarcis gaigeae. Next base: position 99,554,872 of record NC_139679.1, read on the forward strand.
TGTAGCTGAGACAGATGTCACTGTGTGTACATGAGCATTGGGGGGAGGGGTTCCTGCCAGTGTCGACTCTGCAGGCGCATCATTAAATTATTGTTTCTGCTTTGATTTGTTGCCCTCTGTACTATGCAATATTCACTGGACACCCTAATCCTGCCTACTGTTCTGAACTAAACTTCTGGACACTTCAGAGCAGAGAAGGCAAGAGAGCTCCATCCCCCCCCCCCAAATGCCAGCAGAGCAAGAGACTCTTAATCTCAGGGTGGGTGGGCCAAAGATTCCTGCATTGCAGGGGGTTGGAATAGATGATCCTTGTGGTCTCCTCCAACTCTACAATTCTATGATTCTATTCTATGAAGCAATCCTTTGACACAGACAATCATAAGTCCAGGAGGCTCTCCATTTCCAATGATAGCTCTTCCACCTCTGAAGCATTGCGAACTGGATGCCCTGGAAGTGGTGGGACTTGCCAGAGTTGTCACTTGCATGGGAATGACCGTGCAAGAAAAACGAACATCCAAATAGGGCTAATCTCTAGTTGGACCCAACACTTCCTTCCTATCTATTTTCCACGAAATCCTTAACTGAGAGCAACTGCTGGTCTGGACCTGATTTCAGCCCCATCTGTGACTCTTTCTTTTCCAGCTTTTCATTGCAACTTCTATACATGCTGACATGTCACTAGTTGCCATTCTCTATCATTACCTCTTTTTCAAGCTATGTGATATTCCTTTAACAAGAAGGAACATTGTTATTAAAAAGCAAGCTTGGATGATTTAGGTAATTGTTTTGATGTACTTTGGTGCCCGCCAGGCTTATCATCAATAGTTCTATGCTATTCATGCCTGACAAATATATCTGGCGAAAACTGCAAAGTCTTATTATTGTATGCAGATTTGTATCTGATGCAATGGCTCTGTGGTTAGAGTCCAAAGAGTCTGGTCTTGCGGATAGGCCTGAAATGGTTGCCTGATAAAAATCTCTTCTGCGTGCACCTGAATTTCCCAGGAAAGGCATACACTGCTTTATGCTCTGTACATTGCTTTGGATTCAAACATCCTCTAAGATAAACATCAGTCTGTTTTTCCAAAGCATGAGATGCCTGTGGGAACTGCCCAGATTGTCCAAACAATGGTGTAGGAGGAGGTCAAGGAACATTGAGGGAACATGGATGTAAATATGTTAGAGGAAACTGGATAATGGAAATCAGCAGGCAAGTTGGAATCAAGACTTGATTTGCACTTTTTCAAGTTTGCTTTTCCTTCCCATGCACTTACACACAAAAGAGGGGGCGGGGCACTTCCAGACTGTTTTCAGATGGGATTCAATCAAGTTCCAGCAAATTCAGATTGCACAATTACAGTGGTTCCTCAGGTTAAGAATGTAATTTGTTCTGGAGGTCCATTCTTAACCTGAAACTGTTCTTAACCTGAGGTACCACTTTAGCAAATGGGGCCTCCCGCTGCTGCCGCGTGATTCCTGTTCTCATCCTCAGGTAAAGTTCTTAACCTGAGGTACTATTTCTGGGTTAGCGGAATCTGTAACCTGAAGCGTCTGTAACCCGAGGAACCACTGTAAAGTTGATTAGGAGGCAGTGGTGGGGGAACGGGGTGCGGGGTGTGTGATTCGCCCCAAGTGTGACAAAATGAGGTTTTTTTAAAAAAAAAATGGGCTCACAAAACTTTTAAGGAATGTTGTGGTGGCTTAGGAGTCTGCAGGTTTCACGCTGCCTGAAACGGCAGAGTGAGACTTGCCTCTACCTAATGCTTCTCCCTCAGCCGTCCTACAGCTGAGGGGGAGGCAGTGGAGAGGCTCCACGTGGCGGAGAGGCTTGCCCTGCCCCGATGGGCAGATCGTCCCACCCCTGGCTGCAGGACATGCCCCCGCACCAGGCATCCAAGCGGCTAGCTATGCCGCTGTTAGGAGGTCTTGTGCAACAAACCCTCTTCCACCAAACACCAGACTTTTTGCAGTAAGTGACAGGGAAATGCTCTGGAACAAGTGGGATAACGCTTGCTTCATTGTTGCAAACGATGCTCATTAAAGAGCCAATGCCATCTAATCTCCTTGGTAACAAATCAGGACGAATGCTCAATAGACTGGTCATCTGGAAGTGGAGAGAGAAAGAAATATTCTAAAACTTTTGGTCTCAAGTCCACGATCACTGCAGATGGTGACAGCAGTCACGAAATTAAAAGACGCCTGCTCCTTGGGAGAAAGGTGATGGCAAACCTAGACAGCATCTTAAAAAGCAGAGACATCACCTTGCCAACAAAGGTCCATATAGTTAAAGCTATGGTTTTCCCAGTAGTGATGTATGGAAGTGAGAGCTGCACAGTAAAGAAGGCTGATCGCCAAAGAATCGATGCTTTTGAATTCTGATGCTGGAGGAGATTCTTGAGAGTCCCATGGACTGCAAGAAGATCAAACCTATCCATTCTTAAGGAAATCAGCCCTGAGTGCTCACTGGAAGGACAGATCATGAAGCTGAGGCTCCAATACTTTGGCCACCTCACGAGAAGAGAAGACTCCCTGGAAAAGACCCTAATGTTGGGAAAGATGGAGGGCACAAGGAGAAGGGGACAACAGAGGATGAGATGGTTGGACAGTGTTCTCGAAGCTGCCAGCATGAGTTTGACCAAACTGCAGGAGGCAGTGGAAGACAGGAGTGCCTGGTGTGCTCTGGTCCATGGGGTCATGAAGAGTCAGACACGACTCAACGACTAAACAACAACAACCTGATCTGCATAGGGGAGCACACTTTGAAACTTCATGTTGTATTGTGCATAAGGAGAAAGAATGAAAAATGGGTTTGGGCTGGCAAAAGTATGGTGAAAATATAATTCCCTGTGATCCTTGGTCAAAGGGTGCTGCATAAATTTAATAATTAAAATGAAATAAGAAATAGGTCTTTTTTTTCTTTGTGATTTTGTCTGCACTGGGAATGGCTCATATTGTTGAAGGATTTAAATGGCATGAAAAAACGTACTAGGTAATTTTGCAGATTTATTTCGTTCTGCATTGTTCCCACACACCTACCTACAATACAGCATATCTGATCTCCGCATTACAGGTATCAAAGCAGTCTCTTTCCCCCTGTTCACCGTGGCATTGCTTTAATTTCACAACTCAATAGTCCAAGCACTTCCTGAATTCCTAAAAAGAATTGAATAATTGATCCACGATAATTAATGGATGCACCACGCTAGATAAGAACAGTAACATGATACTAGTTAATACACCGGGCAACTTTGGGGAATGAAGTTGTGTGCTTTGCATGCCATTAATTTTCATTAACTCTTCTCACATCAACACTGTCGCATTCCGAAAGATGCTTCAGGGCGCTACAGCCAAGGTGCTTCAGAGTTAAGCATCATTCTGGTTTGAGTGCATGCAGCTGGCATATGGCGGGGGGAGATCATAAATAAAAAAAGTTTGAGCAGGGCTGGTCTGAAAGAGACAGTTGTATAGGACTCAGTGGACTGAGCAATGCAAATCCCTCTTTTAGCAGGATGGGGGAGCGGTGTGGATTGGGCATAGGTTTCCTTCAGCCCAGTTTTGCTGGCTAATCCAGCCTCCCACTGTTAGCACAAACTTCCACTTCCACCTGCTGAATGTGTAGGCAAGCAAAGATGCTGCTGGTGGGATCTCTGGCAATGGCAGTTAGCAGAAAGCCCCTAGTATGGGGAGGGACTGAGCAAGCACAGAATCTGTTGGATCCTGGGCTGAATCCTATTCCACCAGGTAACAGTATCTGGCCCAATTTGGGCCCGATTGCTGCAACAGCTCTAGGGTGGTGCAGAGATATGCCTGTGCCCCACCCCATCTTCTGCCCCAGAAGCTCTGATTACATGTTATTTTATATTTGTAAGATGCTGAACCTGTGTTTGGACAAGACCATGATTCTGTGCAAGTATTTTGGAAATAACATTATTTGTTTTTGTTTCTGTTTGTTAGTAAAGCTTTGGAATCTTATTTTTGGTCTGGACAATTTTTATTCGAAGAAGGGTCTGTCTTTATTCATCATATCGCTTCAAGCTGCGCAATAATAATACCTGCAGCAATTCCTCCTACTTAACACCTAGCTTAAGTCAAAAGGGGAACAGGGGTAAAAAAAAGGGGGTCAAAATGTACTCCCATTTGACTTTGTTTGTTTGTTTGTTCATGTGAGTGGGCATTGTTGTTCAGAGGAGGTTTAAAGCTACTAGAAGAAGGACCACTGTTCTGTCAAGCAGTTAAGTTGGCTTGTGGTCTTGAAATTCACTCTGCCCTATCAAAGACTTCAGCAATCGGGCCTCCCCCATTTCACCACCCTTGGTTTCCCCCCCCCATCCCCACGTTTATGGAATACCCTTTCCAGATAATTTTCCTTGGAACCGCTTAGGTTTAGGTTCTGATGTTCAAGCCATCAATTTGAACAAATATTTTTACCCGAGCTTTTAATTGAACAGTGATGAGAAGACATTATCTGCTGCTACTGAAGTCTTACACAGTAACTATTTTATTGTTATTTTATCTCAGGTTTTTATGCTGCTTTCTGCCGGTTTTTACGACGACGCTTTACTGTTTTATTATCTTGTATCCTGTGATGTTTTATTCTTTTGAGAGCCACCATGTGACTTCTGTCTAGAAGTGAAAGGTGAGTGACAAATGTCTGGAATAATAAATAAATAAATACCGGCCTGTGTGTGTCAAGGGAGAACTGGAATACAAATGAGCAATGGTATTGAAAAGGGATATGCTAACCCTGAAAGTTTAATTTCCAAGTCGGGATAAAGGATGCTGTTAAAATTATAATGAAAGCCCACCAGTACTGACATTTCCCCCAGTCTCATCTTTGATACATAAGTAGGCCACACAAAAACATATGTGGTGGTGGTGAGGAAACCCAGCCAAAGCTGTAAGAAGAGCTCTATTGGATCAGACCAAAGCCCAATCTTAGCTAATCTTGCAGTCGCCAGCCAGGTACCTTACAGGTAACACAGAAAAAGCACATAAGGGCTCTGACCTCCTTGTGTATGGAAGGCCTACCAAGTTCTGTAGTCTGCTTCCCACAATGGCGAACCAGATACCTCTGGGGACTACACAACCAGGACATGAGGACAACCAGGACAGTGTCGTGTGGTGAAGTTTTTCATACCGGAACATTAGGGCCATAGGCATTGGCTTACGAGGAGCGCTGATGTCATTCGTGTGATGTTCTGACATCTTGACATCACACAAGTGAGCATTGTACCCGCCTCCCTAAGCCAGGCAGAAGCTTCCCAGGCTTTGTGAAGGAGGCACCAGGGGAACATTTCAGGGAATAAGCCTAGTCCCCTTATTCCAATGACCGCACACCACTGCCTGGTCATGTACTTCCTATAGGTACCTGCTTGATATCACTCTGGGAATCACAGGATGGTAGAAAAGATGGTCCGGTTTAATGGGGAACCATTGAACTACAACTGCAAGCATGGCCAATGACCTGGGATGATCGGAGTTGTGGTTTAGCAACAGCTTGAGAGCGGAAATAGGTCAGTTGGTTAGACCGTGGTTCGGATAATGCCAAGGTTGCAGGTTTGATCCCTGTATGGGACAGCTGCATTACAGGGGGTTGGACTAGATCAGAGGTTGGCAACCTTATCCGAGGATGGGCCGGTCCATGCTCTGTCCGTCGGAGGATGGACCGGAGCATTGTGCAAGCGCACTCTTCCAGGTCGGAGGAACGCCCGTGCGCATGCACACACACTATTTCTGGTGCTCCTCAAACCCAGAAGTGCGCCGGAAATAGCGTGTGTGCTTCTCCATCCCACATGCGTGCACACACACTATTTCCGGTGCAAATCCAGGTTGGAGGGAGCACCCGTGTGCATGTACACAGGCGCCATCAACCCGGAAGTCAGTCCCTGCACCACACCGGTAAGAACGAGAGGCAGGGGGCAGCAGGACCAGTTAGACAAGCCTTGTGGGCTGCTACCGGGCCTTAGGTTGCCAACCCCTGAACTAGATTATTATGAACTCTATGATTCTATGATCCCCCAAACCAGAGAAAGGCCTTTGGTCCTATCTAACTGAAGAGATGATAGATAGATAGATGATAGATAGATAGATGATAGATAGATAGATATAGATAGATAGATAGATAGATAGATAGATAGATAGATAGATGATAGATAGATAGATAGATGATAGATAGATGATAGATAGATAGATAGATAGATAGATAGATAGATAGATAGATAGATATAGATAGAAAGATATAGATAGATAGATAGAGATAGATAGATAGATAGATAGATATAGATAGATGATAGATGATAGATAGATAGATATAGATAGATAGATAGATAGATATAGATAGATAGATAGATGATAGATGATAGATAGATAGATAGATAGATAGATAGATATAGAGATAGATGATAGATAGATAGATAGATAGATAGATAGATAGATAGATAGATGATAGATAGATAGATAGATAGATATAGATAGATGATAGATGATAGATAGAGATAGATAGATGATAGATAGATAGATGATAGATAGATGATAGATAGATAGATAGATAGATAGATAGATAGATAGATAGATAGAGATAGATGATAGATAGATAGATAGATAGATAGATAGATAGATAGATAGATAGATAGATGATAGATAGATAGATGATAGATAGATGATAGATAGATAGATAGATAGATAGATAGATAGATATAGATAGAAAGATATAGATAGATAGATATAGATAGATAGATAGATAGATAGATAGATAGATAGATAGATATAGATAGATGATAGATGATAGATAGATAGATATAGATAGATAGATAGATAGATATAGATAGATAGATGATAGATGATAGATAGATAGATAGATAGATAGATAGATATAGAGATAGATGATAGATAGATAGATAGATAGATAGATAGATAGATAGATAGATGATAGATAGATAGATAGATAGATAGATATAGATAGATGATAGATGATAGATAGAGATAGATAGATGATAGATAGATAGATGATAGATAGATGATAGATAGATAGATAGATAGATAGATAGATAGATAGATAGATAGATATAGATAGATAGATAGATAGATAGATAGATGATAGATAGATAGATAGATATGATAGATATAGATAGATAGATGATAGATAGATAGATGATAGATAGATAGATAGATAGATAGATAGATAGATAGATAGATAGATAGATGATAGATAGATAGATAGATGATAGATAGATTATAGATGATAGATAGATGATAGATAGATAGATAGATAGATAGATAGATAGATATAGATAGATAGATAGATAGATAGATAGATAGATAGATAGATAGAGATAGACAGATAGATATCAGTGATAGGGGCTCTCAACACACACAAACGGTTTTTGTGCAGGCAACATACATCTTGAGGATACGAAGGGGGAAATATCCATAATGTCAGAACAGTAGCTGAAAACTGAGTTTCCAAAACGTGAAGATTGGATTCGACTTTCAACAACCAGCTCAGAATTGTTTGTCCTTCTGATTTCTAGAGCATTTCAGTACACATGACCCTATATATCTCCCTTTTTGTAATAGCTATTCCTTCCACCCCTTTGTTAGTTCCAGACTTTGGTTCTATAATAGAATCTGTTTCAGAGATGAGAAAGCTTGTTGTCTCTAATCATCAAATGTTTTTAATGTCAAAGCTTTGATGCCACAATACTCTACCCAGCGAGAGACAACAGAACCATATGGTTCTGTTTCATATTTCAAATGGTACTTAAATATGGCAGATCAAAAATATTTGCACTTGGCTGTTGCAAAACAACACAAGTTTCTCCATTGATGTATTTTTCACAAGTTGACATATCTTGGGATACCTCTCGCTCTCTGAACTTTCCAGGCTGTTTAGCATCATCTATCTCATGGGCAATAAGTAGATCTTTTAATCCAAATTAGGACAATCTCTCCCTTATGTTTTGAAAGTATCTCAATCAAAATGAGAATTCTGTCTACACTATACCTGTGATCAACCCTGTCCTCCTCCCTAAGACATGTTTGTGTGTTATGATTGCTGAACCTATATTCAAAAACTTACATTTTATTTCCTCTTCCAGACTGAGCAAAGAAAATGAGAATGCCAGTACATAACAATGTTTCCAAATCTATGCCAACTGTGTATATCAGCTAACTTTAAAAGACAAATCTTTAATATTGTATATGTGGCAGAGTTACCAGTGCTTTCACTAAACTCTCTTTATGGGTTTCTCTCTTATGCTTTCTTCCAAACTGCCAGAATTCCATTTATTTCAACGGAGTTTGCTCCATTTGCATCCCCCACTCCCACCCCGGGTTCAAGAACATAGAAAGGTGTCAGGCTAGCTGATCCATCTAGCCCAGTACAGTGGTACCTTGGGTTACATACGCTTCAGGTTACATACACTTCAGTTTACAGACTCCGCTAACCCGGAAATAGTACCTCAGGTTAAGAACTTTGCTTCAGGATGAGAATAGAAATCGTGCTGCGGCACAGCAGCAGCAGGAGGCCCCATTAGCTAAAGTGGTGCTTCAGGTTAAGAACAGTTTCAGGTTAAGAACAGACCTCCGGAACGAATTAAGTACGTAACCAGAGCTACCACTGTACTGACTACTCTGACTGGCAACAGCTTCCCAGATTCACAGGCAGAGAGAAGACTCTTCTCCCAACAACTGCTACTCCACACCTCTTTGGACTAGGCATGCCAGGGATTGCATGGGAGGCTTCTCACTTGCAAATTATTTTATTTATTTATATATACATACATACATACATACATACATACATACATACATACCCCACCCATCTGGCTGGGTTTCCCCAGCCAACCTGGGCAGCTTCTAGCAGAATATTAAAATACATTGATTCATCAAAGCATGCGCCTGACCACCAAATTATGGTCCCTCCCCTAAAGTTCAGAAACCTTTAACACACAGTTGGGAGAATGGCTATTGACAAGCTGTTCCAGATGGCTAGCAAAATTCATGCGCCAACTGCATACTGATCTTGTCACAGTACCGAGCCACGCAAGTACATCAGTGCTCAGATGCTGACAGCTTGCCCATTTAGGGATGCTCTTCAGAAACATTTTGGAGCACTCTCATCCTCATTTGTTCTGTGACCTACCAATAATCACCCAGATCCAATGTACCGGTATGTTTTCTTGAAAGTCCCACTGAGTTCAATGGGATTTTCTCTCCTCAAGTTTTTTTTTATTATTGTGCGGTAGAAAACCCATAAGCCCAGCAATAACCGGTTGTTCAGTGGGCTTTTATTATTATTTATCCCTTTTTTGTTGTTGTTTATCTTGCCCTACCTCGCAGCAGGGGATCTACTTTTATTCATTTATTTATTTAGGCAATTTCTCTCCTGACAGGCAAAAGCCTCTCCCAGCAGCTCAATGTGTTTTAAAACGCAACAATGATAAATAGAAACGCCCAAACAAAACAGGGCTAAGAGGAAGAGGGCAGATCAAAAGCAGCCCTTAAACAACTTAAAAATCCTGAGTGAATAAAAAGGTCTTTGCACAGGACTGAAAAAGATGCTGAGGTCATTGTCGGGGGTGAGTTTCCCTGGGGAGAGGTTTCCAAAGTCAGAGGGTCACCTCAGGCCGCTAGACTTCTGAGGGAGTAGCAGAGAGAGAGATGAAGTGGGGGAGAGAATGAACATGAGATGGGGTGTCATGGGAGAGGGAGAGAGAGAGAGAGAGAGAGAGAGAGAGAGAGAGAGAGAGAAGAGGTACGTTATGTACTAAGTTGAATAGGATCCAGAATGCAGCAGTCTGATTGGTCCTAGAACAATAGGATTCAGAATGCAGCAGTCTGATTGGTCCTAGAACAATGCAGCAGTATGATTGGTCCTAGAACAATACAGCAGTATGATTGGTCTGCAGGAGCCACCCAATCTTGCTCCAGATGGAAGTGAATCCACAACCTGATTGGCCTACAGGAGAATTCCGGAATTAGCCAATCACGTGCAGCCCATTGTGTAAATAATGTATATAAAGCAGATACTGTGGGGGAACTTCCATTCCTCCTCACCACTATGAGCTGAATAAAGAGCATGAAATCCACTCTCGACTGCGAGTATATTTCAAGGTAGCACATAAATAATTGGGGCATGGAGTGACTGGGACATAGGCATGCCATCTGGGGGGCTGGGGGGGGCAGGGGCACTGTGAAATTTTCAAGGAAGGGGCTGGCCCCCCTCCAAATTCCCTGGTGGCTGTAGTCACATGCCACAGGGTGTTCACACAGCACATCAGTGTGCATGAGGCATGCTGACATCACACAGCCCTGTCCCCCTCCATTGCAACAGCAGAGAAGGGAAACTGAGCAGGGAGAGTGAGGTGGTGGTGGCAATTTACCACCAGCTCACCATTGACTATTGCCCCCCAACTTTCTTTTCCTCAGCCCTCCGCAAGACAAGTCCATGCATTGGTGGAACCACCACTGTTCCAACAGACTAAATTCCAGTTTGAAACGGATTCAGCTATGTAGGTTTGTTGTTGTTGTTTAGTCATTTAGTTGTGTCCGACTCTTCGTGACCCCATGGACCAGAGCACGCCAGGCACTCCTGTCTTCCACTACCTCCCGCAGTTTGGTCAAACTCATGCTGGTAGCTTCAACAATACTATCCAACCATCTTGTCCTCTGTCGTTCCCTTCTCCTTGTGCCCTCCATCTTTCCCAACATTAGGGTCTTTTCCAGGGAGTCTTCTCTTCTCGTGAGGTGGCCAAAGTATTTGATCTTCTTGCAGTCCATGGGACTCTCCTCCAGCACCAAGTCTCCTCCAGCACCATAATTCAAAAGCATCAATTCTTCAGCGATCAGCCGTCTTTATGGTCCAGCTCTCACTTCCATACATCACTACTGGGAAAACCATAGTAGGTTACTGTTTGACAAATCCCGCAGGAAAAATAAATGCCGGAGCATGGGAGTTGCTGTCCCTCATGTAGGTAGCAATCATACAATCGACTCAGGCCACCTGTCTGGCCTTCCTCAGCGTCGGCCTCCACTGATGGTATTGTGCAGAATCTCTAGGGTGGTTACACCGTCAGTTCACAAGTGCTACAGGAAATCCAGGTTGGGGGGGGGAGGGAACTCTAGTGCATTTGACAGATGAGGCCTCATAAGCTTGTAATCCTCGACCGTGTATGCTATTGGATAGTAGTAGATGTTTTATCCTGTAAGTGAATAATGGCCTGGTTCTCTCCTATATATATTTACAAATTAGACATTCTTGAGGTGTCCCACAAGATCCAGCTTAGCGTTTTAACATTCCTTAGCCATATCTGTCTCTTCTCCCCTTCCCTCCCATTTGACTTTCTGCACAGTGCTTCTGAACATTCGAGACGGCAGCTGGGGCTGCCTGCGGAGCAAGCATTAACTCAGAAAATAAAGAACGCGGTTTTATTTCTTTTACATATGTGAAGGATCTCACAGACTCTAATAAGGTCATGGAGTCACAGCTCTCATGGATGCATAGAGTGCTTCTCCTGGGAGCGGAGCCTGGAAGAGTTCGCCTTCTTGACACCATTGTGAGGTTAAGCCTAATTCATTTCTACCTGTGATTTGGAATATGACAGTCTCTCACTCGCTGGAAAACAGTGAGGGCATTTATTCAGATGCCTGACAGCTTGTGTAATAGGTGCTTCTAATCATCACAAGAGAAGGGGCAGACAGTCGGGTGCTAAAATTATTCCACCAAGTTTCTGACTGTAACCGGTGCCCCGAGATTCCGACGTGTTTGAGAGCTGAAAAGATAACAGCATTTTTCTTGGAGATATTTACTAGAATCCTAATCTGTTTGACCATATACTTTTCTTGGCCGCTTGTAAGAAGCACAGCTTAATATGCAAAAATTATCACTCTGGGGAAGAATCTTGGTAATGAAAATGAATATATTGTTAGTAAAATAACAATATTAAGGATGAGAGATAAAGATTGCTGTAATGGTTCTAGGGGTTGCTCGTGCGTAAATCGGCGCCACACCTGGCTGGGTTACCAGGGTGGACTCTTTCTGTCCGGACAGCCACTCACCCATGGCTGTCTCAATCGCTGGCAGAATCCGTCAGTGGGCGTTTCTTGAACTTCTTCCAGCAAAGAAGCTCTTTGACGCCTAGTCTCCGCCTACTCTCCCTGCGCGGAAGCCTTCTGCGCAGGGAGGGTGTGGGCAGTGGAGGACCCATGCTCTCCCTGCTGGTCTCCGGCGAGGAGTCATGGAGCCACCTCGCCGATTCCCCCATCTGCCTCCCTTCTCCACTGGTGCTACGCTGCTTTCCTTCCCCAGAAGATGGGCTACTTCTCTCCCTCCCGGGACGCTCTCCGGAATCCCTCTGGAGCCCTCCCTCTCCCTCTGGCTCCGATGGCAGTTCCCTGACAATTGCAATGTAAATAAGAATATTAAGGAATAAGGAGTGACGTAGACTGGTGGAGGGAAGTCACATCAGTGTAGTATTTATTTTTGTATTTGTATTCAAGTTTTCTAAAATAAGTGACTATATGTTTGGTTCTATGTGCATATTAAATAATAAAAGTGTAGTAGAATAAAAAAAGCTACTTGTTTATGGAAGAGAAATTTAAAGTAACAACAGCAACAACTCCTCATGAAATTCATCAGCACTTGCTGTGAATTTCTGCTAAAATATTTGTTGATTTCATCCTTCTGTCTTGAGAGACAATGGAGGAATGCTTCTTTGCCTGCTATGGCTGTGTAGAGACTGATCCATGGTCATGTTCTTGAAATTGTTTTAAGCCACTTGGGGACCTTTCTGTGTAATAAGTGAAAATAATAATAATAATACAGTGGTACCTCGGGTTACAAACACCTCGGGTTACAAACACCTCGGGTTACAAACACTTCAGGTTACAAACTCCACTAACCTGGAAGTAGTACCTCGGGTTAAGAACTTTACCTCAGGATGAGAACAAAAATCACGCGCTGGTGGTGCGGCGGCAGTGGGAGTCCCCATTAGCTAAAGTAGTACCTCAGGTTAAGAACAGTTTCAGGTTAAGAATGGATCTCTGGAACAAATTAAGTTCATAACCAGAGGTACGACTGTAATAATAATAATAATAATAATAATAATAATAATAATAATACGTTCTCTTAATAAATACAAGGCTTTTTGTCATCTTCTTTTCCAAAGCTGGCTTCTCTTTTGGTATCTCTTGAAAAGAATGACAATCCTTGGTGGTCCTCTCAGCTTCCAGCATTTGAACCTGCTGCATAGATGACATTCTTCAATGGGAGCTCTCTTTTACCATTCAAAATGAGGAAGATCTCAACATAACAGGAAGCTTCTAAGGTAATCATTCTCTAGATGTAGAAGTAACAGTAAACAGAGAAGATCTCGAAAATAAATATCCAAATAGATTGTGTTACATTAGATTTCTGAAGATAACTGGCCTTCCAGCTCACCGAAGCATCCAAGTTGCTACTTTATTCTGTTTCTTCTTGAACAGATGGTGGTTTTGCAGTCCCCATAAAACACCAAAGGCATTCTGGAAAACGCAAGGGATAAAAATATTCATTTGCTGGCAAAAAAAAAAATTATATATACTTTTTTATTGTACAGAATCTTTCCTCATTCTCTTTCAAATTCTATTTGAAGAGGGCTGTTATCTCCCTGCCTCTAAAGGCATAAATCCCAGGCAGTGTATATATTTTAGAAAGCTTAATAAGGCATGGGTTTTATGAGTGACTGCAGTTAGTTAAAGGTAAAAATCCTTCCCTGTTGATCCTTTATACCAACTGTGTGCCCAGTCTTCCTATCTTCCTCCAGCACTTTGGCAATGGCTTGCATTCCTGATGTCGCAAGAGATTAGCATCCTGTTCTTTTCAGAGAAAAGACCTCAAGCACTCCATTTGGTCATGAAGTCACTGTAGCAATATAATAAAAACCAGCGCCAGTCAGATACAAACTTTGAGACAAAGAGGTTTCATAGCTTTCTAATGCACACAACCATACTAGAAAAGATTTTCTTCTTTTTTGTTGTTTTGGGGCCTTTGGATAATGGGTTAACAAACTTTTGAGGCAAGACATGAAGCTAAACTGCCCTGGAGAAAGTTCTCCTCTCCCACCCAAAACTGTTAATATCCACTGGGGATGGGAAGAAAGTTTCCTTCCGAGACAAAATGCAGTTGAGGGAAGAGGGATTTTCATCAGGACAGGAAAACACACGCACAGGCTGTGATGTTGACAAATATTGAGGAGTCCTATGATGTAGCACAGTTGCAAGTGAAACATTTACTATTTTATCTAGTTTGGCCCCAACTGAATAAATGTGAAGGGGCAAGAGGAGAAGCAAATTCAAAACGCACCACATGCATGGCTAATATTCTTTCCCATTGGGCTTGTGCCAGGTAGATTGTGCTCGACTCAGTATCACTGCTGCAGAAAATATTAGTTGAGAGCTGCATCTTCAAAACAGAATTTTAACCATATGGAAGGCAGTTGCAGAACCCCCAGGATTTCAGCAAATATTTCTGATATTTTCTGATATTTCTGATATGACTGATATTATTTTTCAGCATCCTACATATATAAGGACTTATTTGCATTATACTAAGGCAGTGATTTTCAACCAGTGTGCCATGGCACCCTGGGGTGCCATAAATGATGGTCGGGGTGCTGCGGGCAACCCTGGTCTCTGTCCCTCTTTCCTTCCCTCCTTCCTCTGATGTCCTCTTGGGTCTCTGCCTCCCAAAGACTTGCATGCTGTTTGTGGCAACAGCCCTGGCTACAAGCTCCCCAGGCAAATGGTGCCTCTGGGGCTGGCCAGTGGGTGCTGGTTGCCAGGAGCTGAGGTGGCTCAGAGACCAGGAGTGGCTGTGACAGCTGCCTGGAGGACTCCCAAGGAGAGGGGAGAGCAGAGGCAGCTGGGGGAACCATTCCACAAGGGAAAGTGTTCGGAAAAGGGTGGGGGCTGCCAGCTCCGCAGGCAAGGATGACATAACTGGGCTCCTGAGCACCCCAGGGCTGCCGCAGAAAGAATGCAGTTGATCAAGGAAGTCGTGGACTCAAAAAGGTTGACAACCTCTATACTAAGGTCTCACCCATACTTACCTTTGCTCTGCATTTCTAGGCACAGTTCCAGGCTTTTCAGACCCATGTCTCACAGCTTTTTTCTCACCCCACCACTTTCCCAATGAAAATCCACCCTTTACTACTGAATCAGGGCAAACGGTAATCCCTGGCAAACCTGGATTTTGCTCCGATTCAGCAGTAAAGATTGGGTTTTCTGGGGATAGTGGAGGGCAAGGAGGAAAGCATTTGAATATGGACTGGGAAAATGCAGCCCCTGTGTCTAGAAAGCAAAGGGTGAAAGGTAAGTTTGGGTGAGCCTTAAGAAAGAGCAGAGTTACATCTGAAATCATCATCAGATTCAAGATCATCTACAGAAGCCCTTCTCTGGGTTGCCATTCCCATCATGGTTGATTGCTGGAGGAAGGGCCTTTCCAGGGGTGGTTTCCTGGTTTTAAAATGTTGTTCCAGAAAGACTCATCAGGTACACAAGATATTGATCTTTCCAAGGCCAGGCAAAAAAAAAAGAATGAAAAAATCCAACCTTTTAAACCTCTGTTGATCTTGGGTTCTTTGGAAGCTCATTATCCTGCTGGTAATGTGTTGGGAAGGCAGGGTGAAAATCCAGAGAAATAAATGCCTTCATACATATATACATATTTGCCCAAGAGAGTATGGGGTGATTTCTAATCCATCAAAAATGACACTCACAAAAACCTGACAATGACAAAGGCGACAGTGGTAATAAAGGGCTCAACAGACCACAAATTGCTCCATGTACCATCTCCACGTAAGGTAACATTGCTGCACATCTTTAATTTCTTACTGTTCTGTAGATATTAAAGGAAACCTCCCAGAAAAAAACATGTAAACATCTTAGAGTACAAAATTAGAGGCCTCCAGGCAAAATGCAATAAGAATAAATATAGACAAACTATCAGAGCCAGAAGATGAAAATACAGCACAATAACAAAATATTGGTAAAAATATAAAGTCAGTGTTATTAAACACTCTATCAACCTATACTATCTTATCAGCTTTCCTATAGTGAATCCTATAACTTATTTATAAATAAGTAAACAAATGTATCAAAATCCGTGGTGTTTCTAATCGAAAGAACCCTAACTGAAAGACACACCCCCCCCACACACACAAAATCTACTGTTCATTTAGATGTTTTGGTGAAAAGGTGCAGATCATACATCTACTTCCACCGGTGTTTTTCTTCGGTTTTATTTCAATAAAAGTAGCATAGGGACGCAGGTGGCGCTGTGAGTTAAAGCCTCAGCGCCTAGGGCTTGCCGATCGAAAGGTCGGCGGTTCGAATCCCTGCGGCGGGGTGCGCTCCCGCTGCTCGGTCCCAGCGCCTGCCAACCTAGCAGTTCGAAAGCACCTCCGGGTGCAAGTAGATAAATAGGGACCGCTTACCAGCGGGAAGGTAAACGGCGTTTCCGTGTGCGGCTCTGGCTCGCCAGAGCAGCGATGTCACGCTGGCCACGTGACCCGGAAGTGTCTGCGGACAGCGCTGGCCCCTGGCCTCTTAAGTGAGATGGGCGCACAACCCCAGAGTCTGTCAAGACTGGCCCGTACGGGCAGGGGTACCTTTACCTTTACCTAGCATTGAAATAGCCAGATCAGCTGAAGGAGGGTTGGCAAATGTAAGGCAAACTCTTACAAGATAGTTGTCTGAAGGTGGCTCTCAAAACAGTAGCACATTGGAGAAATGATATACACATCAGCCATCTATGGCTGCAGCCTTCCTTCTCTGACTTGGTGCCTTCCCAGTATTTTGGACAGTAACTTCCATCAGCCCCAGCCACCATAGTCAACGTTTTAGCCATGCCGTCCTTAACCTGTGCAGCGCTGGCTGGAGCTGCTGGTAGCTGTAGTCAACATCTGAAGAACATGGAGGTTGGAGACAGTTGCCTCAAGCACTCTTACCCAAAAACCAAGAAGTCTAAATCCTTTGCATGTCGACTCAGAAGTAAGCATTAAGTGGTGTTTACTCCCGGAAGTGCAGATGGGTTTGCTGCCTACATCAGATGGAATCCAATTCACTTCTTAGAAAAGGTGCTTAGGATCCAGTCTGTAGGCACATAAATAGCCATGGTTTGATCAGTATAAAGCCAAAGATCAGTCATGAACTTCCTTTCAGGCATGTTGTAGCAAAGCTCAAACTTTTCAACTTCAATGGATTTTTTATAGGGACTGATTTGTAAATCTGGGGACTCTCCCCGGGAAACAGGGATGTCTGGTAACCTTACTCTAAAGTGGTATAAGAAAACTTCCTCAGACCCCATTGGTGGTATTCAACTAGATTTTCCCTGGAGTATTATTCATTGTTTCTGAACTGCTGTTTACTTTATTTACTGTATATCCCACACTTTCCTCCAAGGAGTCAAGGTGGTGTAGATGGTTCTCCTCCTCTTTCCCACTTCATCCTCACAACAGCCGTGTTGTGCAGAGGAAACAACCCCCACGACAGGTTGCCAGGAATGGATTAGATAAGGAAAAGTCCATCTGATTTTACCATCTGATTTTTATTCAGTATTTAAAGAGGGAGGCTTGGAATGCAGCCTCTTGAAAGAGTGGTGTTGTCCCGAGTAACTCTCCACCCCCTTTTCATACCACTTCCTCATTCATCGTCATCTCCCCTATGGGTAGCACTGAGGGCCTTTGCTTCTGAGCCCTTTGCTCTACTACTTTCTAGGCTCGCCGGGTTCTGGGAGAGTGGGGGTCTGGAATGCTTTCTATTTTTTAAAGTTATAACAAAACATATTTTCCAAAAACATATCCTTATTCCCTCCCCATTTTTCCTCCCCCCACAAAACCCATCCCCCACCCCACCCCCGACTTCCCTTTGGTTTCAGTCTTTGGTTTCTCCAATAATGCTATTTTCTGCATGTTACAGAGTTGTATAGATCCTCCAACTGTTTAGCTAATTATTATCAGTAAAAAATAATAATAATTGTGGATGTTTATTCAAAACCTGCCAAGGAGTCCAGTTCGCTTTGTTGCATCTTCAAATACTTTGTGAAAGGTTCCCATTCATCCTTAAAGTCACAGTTATCCTTGTCCCGTAGCTTATGAGTCAATTTTGCCAGTTCTGCATAATCCATCAATTTTTCTTGCCATAATTCTTTAGTTGGGATTTCTTCAGTCTTCCATCCTTGTGCTATCAGAACAGGGTCTGGAATGCTTTCTAAAGACACTGTGTCCATCAGCTGTTGCCCTCCTAGTGGTTCCTCTTCCTCCTCCTCCTATCCCATTATTTCCCAGCTTTCCCCCTCATCTGCCTCTGAGCTGTGAACTCCCTCAAACCCCTGTTGTAATTCTGAACTGTCTTCTTCTTCTCTGGAAGGGTGAGGCTGGGGAGGCGGTCTCCACCATTCTTCCTCTGCCCAGTCCCTGACATCCTGTGAGGTAGGTTAAGTTATGGTGACTAGGCCAAGGTCACACCCAGTGAACTTCACAGCTGGGCAGGGATTCAAACCCTGGTCTCCCAGGCCATAGTCCCACTCTCTAGCCAGTAAACTACACTGGCTCCAATTGATCTATCCATAGACCCACTGAGATTAATGAACATGGCTAAGTTAGCGACATGAATTTAAAATGGCTGGCACTAACCTAATAACCGTTTTATCCCTCCTCAACACAGAAACAGCCTGCAATGATTAGCACTGGATGTCTGCAAAAAAGAAAAGGGCTCTTCCTTGTGATCCTCAACATCTGGTATTCAGACGCATATGACCTCCGATAGTGGAGACATGATGAAGTCATCATGATTGACAGTCATTGAGAGCTTTATCCTCCATGAATCTGTCTCACCTCCTTTTAAACCCATGCACCAGCTTGGGTCAGAAGAGCGCTGAAGCTGAGGAACCGTGGTTTGCCTATGGCTACCTGGTGAGTTCATCGCAGAGATGAGATTTGAGTTAAGGACATCCCAGTACACACACTTATCCACAACACTTCGTTGTTTAGTCGTGTCCGACTCTTCATGACCCCGTAGACCAGAGCACTCCAGACACTCCTGTCTTCCCTCATTTTGGTCAAACTCATGTTGGTAGCTTCGAGAACACTGCCCAACCATCTCATCCTCTGTCCACTCCTTTTCCTTGTGCCCTCAATCTTTCCCAACATCAGGGTCTTTTCCAGGGAATCTTCTCTTCTCATGAGGTGGCCAAAGTATTGGAGCTCAGCTTCACGATCTGTCCTTCCAGTGAGCACTCAGGGCTGATTTCCTTAAGAATGGAGAGGTTTGATCTTCTTGCAGTCCATGGGACTCTCAAGAGTCTCCTCCAGCACCAAAATTCAAAACACTACCCTGCTTCAAAACAGAGATGTGTGTGCATGCACTGAAACAAAGATGATAATATTCAAATTTATCTATTGCACTAGAAGCTAAATTTGAAAGGAGAAAAATTACCTGCTTCTTAGCTTTGGTGAGGGTAGTCCTTGCAATGATAGCCTTGAGATCATTATGAGCATTGCCAAATAAAAGCCCAGCCATGTCGTTCTGTGTCTTTCTAGGATTGAACGAGCTTTCATTCGATTCTAAAAGGAAAGTGTGCGAGATGTCACTTTTTGCATGGGGTTTTCTTGAAATTCAGCCCGCATGGGGGCCATGATCAGCATCGCTCCACCATTTCTGGTCCTCAGAGCAAGATTTGGCAATTTGAGCATTGCAGCTTGGAAATGGGGGAAATGATAAAAGCAGCCACAATTGCAGCCTCTGAGGTTTTGCTTCCAATCCATTAGATTATAAACCATCACCCCTCCCAGCTATTTCCTGAATCTAGGAAATCCACAAATTACACATCAAAGCATCCCATTTCTATTCCACTGTCTGTCTGAGCTGCCTCATCCACTCTGCAGAAATTCATTTCCATTGTGGACCTTCAATTGAGTTGTTAAGAGTCATCTTCTGCCTCAGCAGATCTTTCAAGAGCTGTCAGAGTGCGCTGCCTCCTCGCCTGATCTTTGCGTTTGGTTTCCATCCCGTCTTCTTTTCCATGACAATTCATCTGTCTAGATAAAGTGAAACTTTCTCCACTTCTTACTGTTCTACCCCCTATGCGTTGCTGCTTTCTTCTGCTTTCCCCACTTTCATCAACTTTCCCTCGGAAGCTCGTACTCCCACCCAGGTAACACCAAGAGCCTTAGCGGTGCTCCTGCAGAGATCTAGGCAGCCGAAAAGAAGGAGATGGACAAAGTTACAGTCAGAATGGGAAATTGGATGCCTGCACTATTAATAACTCCCATAAGGCCCACTTCTTATTTCATTTTTTTAGTTTTTATGTCACAGCTACATGCACTTCTCCTGGAAGATGGAAATGCTGATTTGCTTCTGCTGTAATGCTGTCCCAGCAGGGTCACCATTCAAGAACTATGAATAATATGTGATGCTGCAGCAAAAGCGGGATGACTTGGGAAGATGTGAATATATGTATGTGTGTGTGTATTTATGAGTTAGCTGCATATATAGACAGTCAATATTTTAATACACATCTCAGGAAGAGTCCTAATCGCTTGGCTATCCTAGGTCACATAGCTCCAAATGGAATCATAGTATAGCAAAGGAGGAGAGCCTTTTTTTTTCACTACAAACCTCTGGTCTGAGGGCCAATGCGGCCCTCCAGGCCTCTTCACCTGGCCTTTGGGACTCTCCCCTGGCCACACCTCTTACAAGATCACACCCCTCTTCCCAGGACCCACTCCTCATCAGCCCTCTTCAAATGCCTTCACCTGGTCGGAATTGGTCTTTGGGCCATGATAATGTGCTTGATTGCCTGGATAGAGCACTGTGTGTTTTGAGAGAGAGAGAGAGAGAGAGAGAGGCAACCTTTAATTTCTGTATGACTGGAATATAGCCCATTGTACAAAGGTAAGAGTCACACCTTTTGATCTATCCACTGCCATGGGCCAGAGCTCCTTGGAGGTGGTGGACTCTCCTTCATTGGAGGTTTTCAAGCAGAGGTTGGACGTCCATCTGCCGTGGATGCTTTAGCTGAGATTCCTGCATTGCAGGAAGTTGGACTAGAGGACCCTTGGTGTCCCTTCCAACTCTACAATTCTACATGTCCACTTTTCCCCACTGTGGTTTCCAGAAGCATTACTGCCTCCGGCTGCTTAAGCAGAGCAGAGTCATCATGGCTACCCTTTCCTCCACGAATTTGTCCCATCCTCTTTCAAAGCCGTCTTGGTGGATGGCCATCTCTGCCTCCTCTTTTAGCAAGTTTCACAGTCTAATGATGCACTGTGTGAATAAGTATATTCTTTTACCTGCCCTGAATATCTTCAACATTGTTGTTGCCCACAAGTGACGAGAGAGGAAGAAAAAGTTTTCCCTATCCACTTTCTTCATGTCAGGCACCTTTTTATAAACTTCTATCACATCACCTCTCACTTGCCTTTTCTCTTAACTAAAAGTCCCCAATGCCGCAACCTTTCCTCATAGGGGAGTCGCTCCATCCCCTTGATCATTTTGGTTGCCCTTTTCCTAACCTTTTCTGGCTCTGCAATATCCTTTTTGAGGTGAGGCAACCAGAATAAAGGAAGCTCATCCAAGTATTCCGTGGGGAAGGACTTGGAGGAAATCATCTCCCTGGCAATAAAATACCTACCATGCAGCAATTCTTGGATTTTACAATCTGCCCTCAACCTGGGTTTAATTTCGTTCTGGCCCTACAAGCAAATGGGAGCACAGTGGTACCTCGGGTTAAGTACTTAATTCGTTCTGGAGGTCGGTTCTTAACCTGAAACTGTTCTTAACCTGAAGCACCACTTTAGCTAATGGGGCCTCCTGCTGCCGCCGCACCGCCAGAGCACGATTTCTGTTCTCATCCTGAAGCAAAGTTCTTAACCCGAGGTACTATTTCTGGGTTAGCGGAGTCTGTAACCTGAAGCATATGTAACCTGAAGCATATGTAACCCGAGGTACCACTGTACTGCCTGACCTAGAGAATAAACCAAGGAGGATAGGGTCCCTGTATTCATTCATATATATTTTTTCCAGCCTATAAGTGTCAAACCAGAATTGAATGCACCACTTACCAACCAGAGGGGGTTTCATTGAGAAAGAAGGGGTTCAAATGAGTTGCCCGTGGAAAACTTGCTCATGCAATGGACCCAAACAAAAATCAGGATTGAAGTCTCCGCTCATCAGTTGACGGGCTGGGAGTTCAATTCTGCTTGCTCGCTTTCTCTCCATCCCACCCCAATGGACCAACTTTGACATCAATGTGGTGTTGCCAGGGGCGTTTCCAACTAAAGGAATGCACAAGGCAGAGAGTTCACTCTTTACTGTCAAAGATAACAGATACCTACACAATCTCCGCAGCTACTCCCAGGTCTGCACTCTATGGAGCAGTCACAGCAACAGGAGACCACTCCCCCTCCAACAGTTTATGTACCTTCCCACGAAGGGCTGTGCACATGTAGCTGGAGACTATGTCTCCAGGGAAACTTCCTCTGCTCTTCTTGCTTCAGTTCTCTACTGGTTCTGAGAGACGGTGGTGCAAGAGAGGGTGGGAAAGCGCCTGGCCCTTCACTTGCCTGGCCTGCGTCTTCCCTCCTCTTCCTCTAGCTCTGAAGCTTCCCCTGCCTCTGATTCTTGCCTCCTGGCTGGTGAACCACCCTGAGATCTTTTAATGAAGGGTGGTATACAAATCTAGGTAAAGGTAAAGGGACCCCTGACCATTAGGTCCAGTCGTGACCGACTCTGGGGTTGCGGCGCTCATCTCGTTTTATTGGCCGAGGGAGCCGGCGTACAGCTTCCGGGTCATGTGGCCAACAGGACTAAGCTGCTTCTGGCGAACCAGAGCAGCACACGGAAACACTATTTACCTTCCTGCTGGAGCGGTACCTATTTCTCTACTTGCACTTTGACGTGTTTTTGAACTGCTAGGTGGGCAGGAGCTGGGACCGAGCAATGGGAGCTCACCCTGTTGCGGGGATTCGAACCATGGACCTTCTGATGGGCAAGCCCTAGGCTCTGTGGTTTAACCCACTGCGCCACCCATGTCCCATATACAAATCTAATAAATAATAATAATTACAAACCACTGCCCCTCTCTCCTGAGAGACTCCAGAACTACTTCCTCCAGTGCACAATCATCAGCATCCTGCCAATCCTTAGCAGTTGTTTAGGGCATAGAGAGAATTATCTTGTGGGGCCTGGTTGGCCTCTGATGAGGGGACAGCCTTTGACTCCAACCAGAAGTGGGACAAGCTAGGACCTGAGATTTGATTGCAGTTTATGTCAGTGGCCAAGTCAGTACCAGGAGAGGAGTTGGATAGGTGGACACCTGGCAACTAAGCAAGCTTGAGGGACCACAAGGCAGGTGCTTCCACCCCACCTGCTACATTGGGAGTATAGATCTGGATGGCATGGCAATAGACACTGTCAGGGGTTCAGGAGCAGAGACACAGGAGATGGAGCAAATGGAGAGTGAGGAGGAATCCGAGGGGGGTGTAGGCAGTGACAGTGGTCAGAGAGATTCCACGAGTCTCTCCAGCGAATCGGAAGATTCACAGAAAGGAGCGCCGATGGCCAGGGCAAGGGGGGTGCCAAGGGGGAAACCCCAGAAGGAAGGGGCCAGCGGGGACTCCCTGAGCAGCAGTTGGAAATCAGGACCAGCTTCCCCACCAGAGCGCAGTGGGGGGGAGGAGTCCCAGGCATCGGGACCAGTGTTCTCACCACCAGAGAGAGGAGATGAGTCAGGATTGACCACGCCTCCATCGGAGAGCGGGGAAACGGTCAAGAGGAAAGTCACAGGCTGGGCGCGCGCGCCAAGTTCAAATGTACAGGCGAGCGGCACAGCAGGTAGCCCCGATAGGGAGCCAGGTCCTAAAGCCCGCCGGAAGGAAGGGCAAGACTCAGGGGGGTCAGCGTCAGAAGAGTCCAGGAAGGAGGAAACCCCAGGGGGCAGAAGGACCCAGAGGAGGAAGGAACAGCGCAGGAGGTGGAGCCGGGCTAGGATCTTAAACTGGTGCGGAAGGGATAGTGACTCAGAGGGGACTTCGTCGATCTAGAGTCAAGACGTAGGGCTGCACGCTCTGGGGTTTGAAATGGAAACTAAACTTCAATAAAGACTTTTGTACATTACATCAACCGGGCGTTGGTCCTCTGTGAGCTGGGACCTAGAGGCAGCTCTGACAGACACCCATGTCATTCCATACCTGAGTGTTCTATTTGTGTGTGCCATAGGGGTTTCAGCTCATATACAGAGGAAAGTTCTTCCAACCTTCAAGAGCAAATTCTGCTTGAGTTGATGGAGGGGGTGTACATGAGCGATAAAGAGGCACACAAAGATCTGCTCCGCATCCTGCTGCCATCCCACCCCACAAAGTGAGGCTGCTGCAGAATCAGTACCGAGCCAGCTTGAGGTGAGGTCCTGGTGAGGTCCGTTAAATCTGAGATTCTTGACTGTGATTAAACAGGCTTCTGGTTAATTTGAAATCAAGCCGCTCATTTTCCACTTTCTCGGATGACATAATTGGTGTTTTTGGCGCAAAGGCTGGCAGTCTCACTGCCCATGGCTAGCAGGTTTTAGACCTCCGATAGGAATCTGTAGTATTTGCAGGGCACTTACGGACAACAAGGGAAGTGTTAACAAAGGGCCTTTGGCAAATTTGGGATGCTTCAAACCCAGGTGCTTTGCTGCTCTGTTCAATGATGCACAGAAGAATGAGACTCGGAGCTCTGTGTGCTGGTAGACTAGCCTGCTGCTTTTCAGGCGTTTTGTGACAGCTTTCAATTCCGCTCAAAGGAGCAGACAAGACAGCTGCCTCTGAAGTCACAAACCAATTTTAACCCACCTCTGACCTGGTCACTTCCTCTCCTTTTCATGGCAATAATGTTGCTCCCTTCGCCAGAACAAAGAGCAATATCACTATCATTTGTTGTTGTTTCTTTTGAGGATTGCTGTAACACAAACACGGGGCTAAATAAAGGTTGAAATTGCCAATTTGGCCTGGAACCCAACATTTTATAGACAGAGCCCACAGGCCAATAACCAGCTGCAGCACAAGGCCACCCTGCTGAACAGACTCTTGGGTTGGGGCATTGTTGCTATTGGTATTGTGTATCATTATTTTAGATCTTTTGATTTATGTGGAAACTGGTTAGTTTGGTTATGTCTTTTTTGATGTTTTATTTATGGTTTCCATAAATGGTTTCCACTTTTGTTATGTTGCATTTATGTATTTTTTCATGTTATAAACTGCCTTGAGCATGGTTTAAACTGTGGAAAGCCAGCATGCAAATACAATTATGTAATACAGTACAGTGGTACCTCGGGTTACATACGCTTCAGGTTACAGACGCTTCAGGTTACAGACTCCGCTAACCCAGAAGTAGTACCTCAGGTTAAGAACTTTGCTTCAGGATGAGAACAGAAATTGTGCGGCGGCGGCGTGGCAGCAGCAGCGGGAGGCCCCATTAGCTAAAGTGGTGCTTCAAGTTAAGAACAGTTTCAGGTTAAGAACGGACCTCTGGAACGAATTAAGTACTTAACCTGAGGTACAACTGTATGTATGCATTTGGAAATGACGAATGGGGAGAGAACATCTTGATGGTGTTTTCATGGAAAGGATATGAGGTGGCTGAGGGGTTTTGTACATGTTCTTCCATTCTACAAATCACCTCTCTGGTGGTTTGTATTCCATGACATCTTCCGCAGGCTTTTCCTGGGTGTGCAGGAAGCTGCCCTTTTCATTGTTCGGAATATATGTTGGAACCCACCCAGAGTGGCTGGGGCAACCCAGTCAGGTGGGTGGGGTACAAATAATAAATTTGTTGTTGTTTTGCTTTTCATTGTTTTGTTTTTTTTTGCTTTTCTTTAATCTTTAAATACTTTTTAAAATAAGTAATTTTGGAGAAGCTGCTGAATTACAACTTATCACCAAACTTAAAACCATGGAGAAACCTGGCCTGAACAAAGACCTTGGATTCTTATCTCATTATACATGACAAAGCCATTTTTCACCTTTTCACCCCTTGCTTCTTCCTGTAAGACCTATTGCAGTCGTTAAGAGTCGTCAACAGGCTCATCACAGCTATCTGCCAATCACCCATTCCCACCAGCCTTCTGAGTAATACCCCTCCCCACCTTCTCACTATATAGAAGGGTCTGGAAACTTCTGTTTCAGTGTATCTGAAGAAGTGTGCATGCACACGAAAGCTCATACCAAGAACTGACTTAGTTGGTCTTTAAAGTGCTACTGGAAGGAATTTTTTTTGTTTTGACTATGGCAGACCAACACGACTACCTATCTGTAATTTTGGAAATGTGTGTGTGTGTGCCTGTAGTTCTATATAAAAGCAAAAGTCATGAGTTCTATTAAAAACAAAATGAACAAGTGTGCAGAACTCAGGCACTTGCTAGCCAGCCTTCCTGGCTTCCTGCACTTCAATTAAAGCCCAAGAGAAGATAATATGAGTTAACTCTTCCCATGGGTCTTCTTCAGACCAGAAAGCATGGGCAGCCAGGGAGGCTGCAAAGAGCTAGAGAAATGTTTCATAGAAAGAAAACCATTTACAGCTTCTCACATGCTGTCCTATAAAGAAACCCCAAAGTTATCTGCAAATGGGGCAGAAAAGCCAAAACCTCTTTCACTGGGGAAGGAAAGAAGTAGAAGGGCAGGTTTCAACACAGTACGCCTAAGAAGGATTCCTGACTGACAGGTGCTGCTTTTTATAGCAAGAGGAGTGTTTGCTCCTTAGGCCTCATTGAGGTGGTAAACTTGTATCTCAGCTGCGCTATGTCAGATTTCAAGAAGGTGTTGAGGTTGAATACACCTCAATGCATACAAAGAAAAAGTGGCCTAGCCTTCTGCCTGACATGCTATTATTATTTTTTATTCACATACATTTCGGTGTTTGCATGGAGAAGTACTCAATAACTCGGTCATGGTAAACCCAAGTATATTACCTACTGAGAACTTGATTTTAGAGGTGACTGACAATGGCCCTTGTGGGCTCCAACTAAACAGGGGAAATGGCCTCTGAAGCAGAGTGCTAGAATGAAAACCAAAGCATCTCTTATGTAGAGTGTAATATATTTTCATATGTACTCTGAAATATTTGTAGTGCAGATATATTTATTTATAGAGTTTGCTGCTCTTGGAAGCCTCACTACCCTAATGTAATTGAGGGTCTTCTTTTTCCCTTTTAATTAGCAGGACTTCGTCGTACTGCAGATATCGTGCTGCTGACGTCCAGCAATTCAGCGCATTTGCTTAATGAAGGTAAATTCTACTTCTTCTTTATTAGCTTGGTTAGTTTGCTAGAATTGCAATTAGCATGTTTAAAATCAATCTAATTGAAGTCAAATTTTGAGTTTGTTCAAATAAGCACCTTAAGTGAATTACACAGAGAAAGAACAGCTCACTAATTTCCACTCCTGCTTTCTTTCAACATCCCAAGAAAGTAATTCACATGAACCTAATGTCTGAGTTTACTTACATAACAGCTAATACGACTAGAGAAGGAACTAATGGTACAATCCTCTACATGTTTACTCAAAAGTAAATCTTGCAGAGTTCAGTGTGAGGCTTACTCTCAAGTAAGCATGCATAGGATTGCAGCCTGAGATCTTGTGAATTTCTAGGCCAGCTCAGGACTTCATGGCTGCCCTGAAAGCTATTGGACTATTTCAATACGGCATATGCCCAATACATACCACAGGTCATACCATAGATCTGATTTTTGCTACATGAAGAAGAAGAAGAAGAAGAAGAAGAAGAAGAAGAAGAAGAGGAGGAGGAGGAGTAGTTTGGATTTGATATCCCGCTTTATTACTACCCGAAGGAGTCTCAAAGCGGCTAACATTCTCCTTTCCATTCCTCCTCCACAACAAACACTCTGTGAGGTGAGTGGGGCTGAGAGACTTCAAAGAAGTGTGACTAGCCCAAGGTCACCCAGCAGCTGCATCTGGAGGAGCGGAGATGCGAACCCAGTTCACCAGATTAGGAGTCTACCACTCTTAACCACTACACCACACTGGCTGTGGTGTTCAACACTTATGTTCCATTCACGAAGCAGACATCTGCTTGCACAGTGAAACTTCCCCTGCCTCTCCTCCTCCCCGAACTTGCACCATACACCCTCTAAACCTGGTCCAAGGGGTTGGGGGCTCTTCCAGAGCAGATTTTGGGAGTGCACAGGGAAAGAAGGAGGAGGAGGACAATTGCACAGAATTGAAAAAAAAAATCCTTTAAAAAATATTTCTTTCAAGATACTGGCCTAGAAACAACGTTGTCTGACTGCCAGCGCAAGGATAAGATGACTGGTTGTGCAATATGAAATCCAGTGCCACAGCTATGCTAGTGGAACCTCTTGTGCAACAGGAAGTATCAGGGCTACGGCAATCGTTTGTGCAACCTGCCACGAGAATCATGCTGGTTTTCTGTGCCTTCTGCCAAGCAAACCATTCCACTGGTGCAGATATTACACCACTAAGGGACTCTTAAATTTTAGCGCTTAACACCCATCCAACTGAAATACAATGCATAAGTTCTACACAGAGTGGACCTACTGAAAGCAATGGCCCTAACTCAGTCATGTCATTTCAATGCGTCTACTCTGCCTAAAACTCAGATGAACACTGCCCAAGGTCATTAAATATACCCACGTCATTTACGTTGAACTGTCTCGTTTTGAGGCTGTGCTATTGTGTGTTTGGAATGCTTTTAAGATAACGAATAGCACGTTTTAAAGAAGAGGTCCGTGCATCGCATTGGTTGGCTGCCTAAGGACTCAGAGCTATGTATTAAATTGCACTGCATTCTCCCCTCCCCTCCCCCCCCACTGCCGCCGCTGCCTTTTTGAATAGGCAACATGTCACATAACCAACGGATATGTTGAGTCTGTGCGAAGAAGAAAGAAGATTAATGTGAAGGAAAGGCACCAGTTCATCTGAGACGTTGGCATTTGCGAGCTCCTTTGAAGTTCAAAGGTCAGCTTTGGCTATTCAAGCTGTCTGGCCTCAATGCAATTTGCACCTAAAGATCAGGCCATCTTCCTGAAGAGACTGTTAATAAGACATCCCAGACCTTCCGGGAGTCAATCAATATGACAACTGTGGCTTGATAAAATGGCTGGAACTGAACAGAGCTTCAAAAGAACATGCCACACAAATAAAGAACAGCCCTATCAGGGTCTGAAATATATGCTGCAGGAGACACTGTCTCTAAAGAGGGCTATTTTAATTTCATTAGTCCTTATCTCCCCCCCCCCCTTTGAAAATACAGAAGAGGCTTCTTCTTTTTTTAAGGTGCTGTCTTGAAAAGTGCAGAGAGGCTTTATGCAACAATAACACACACCAAAAAACCTATCACGAGGGCTTTATAGAAAAGGGATAGAGAGAAATCAGAAAGCCTTTCCCCCGCCCAAGCAAATGATGGATGTCAGTGGGAAAGAATTCAATATGATGAATGTGCTTGGCTGTTTATTTGCTATTAAGTGAATCCCTGTGATACAGTTTGCCCATCCTGAGTCCATATTTCCAGAGGAAATTGCACATGCTTCGCCATGCAAATTCACAGCAGCTGCACAGGGGACACGAAGCATAATGCAGCTGCTGCGCCACTTGGCAATCAAAGGTAGCAGCTAGACCTTCCTTATTCCTGCTCAGAGAAGTGTTTTGCTTTGGTGTCTCGTTGATGTTCTCCATTGGGGAGGAAGTAGGAGCTGACGCTTGTCCGTGCACTTGGTATACTCTGTATTGTTGTTTTCTTAGCAGCAGCAGTCATGCAGCAAATGAATAAAAATAATTAATTCTTAAGGTTTCTTGCACATGCCAAAGATTAAGGGTTGCATCCAGTGAAGTTGTCACATTAGTGCAAGGCCTTCCATTTGAGCAATTGAGCTTTCCCTCCCTCTCTTCCTCCTGTGTTCCTTCATATATGTTCTGGCGATTCCCACCCACAATAATCTTCAGGAGCAGATCTGGGGGATGAAAGGGACAGGAAGTTCCCTTGCACAACAGGAAGTCCTTGCACTAACGGCTGGCTTCGTTTGTCAACTTTGGCTTGCAACTCTGCAGCTGTGATATGAGAATAACAGCTCTAGCGCACACCGATAAATTGCTGGCAATCTCAAAATATTCACTCAGCAAAAACCGAACCGGGCTTCTTTTCTTCTTAGCAACAGGTACTTGGATTCACAGTCACATCAAGGAACGCTGAGGTACATAGACTGCATAAATTGGAAATGCTGCAGCAATCTCTGTGGTCATTGTGACTTGGAAAAGGGCAGCTGTGATCCTGTATCATCCATGCCAAAT
Organism: Podarcis gaigeae; assembly: GCF_964106915.1. Taxonomy (NCBI): domain Eukaryota; kingdom Metazoa; phylum Chordata; class Lepidosauria; order Squamata; family Lacertidae; genus Podarcis; species Podarcis gaigeae. Next base: position 99,585,206 of record NC_139679.1, read on the forward strand.
CTTCTTCGTGTGGTTATGTTACTGCACAATCACATGGAGAAAATAAATGCCTCTGGCTTTCTCAGGGGAACTCTTGAGGTCCTCTCAGTGCTGATGCTTATGTATTTATTGTGTCTATAGTCCACCTTGTTCTCCAAGGTGCTCAAAGTGGCACACATGGGTTCTCCCTCTCCTCTTTTAATCCCCACAACCACCCTGTGAGGTAGGTTAGGCTGAGAGGCAGTGGTTGGCCAAGGTCATTCAGTGAACTTCATGGCTGAGTGGGGATTTGAACCCTGATCTCTCGTGTCCTAGTCCAGACATGTCCAAGGCGTAGATCATGATTGACCAGTCAATCCTGGGGTGAATTCTGGTCGATTGCCATCAGATCACAGGCACACTTTTCAGCGTCTGGGCATGCGCAGAGGCAATTTCAGGCATTGCGCTGCACCAGTCCGGCCCACGGACGATCTCCACAGGAGTGATCCGGCCCATGGCTGGTAAGCCTTGCCGACCCCTGCTCCAGTTGTACAGTGGTACCTCGGGTTAAGAACTTAATTCGTTCTGGAGGTCCGTTCTTAACCTGAAACTGTTCTTAACCTGAGGTACCACTTTAGCTAATGGGGCCTCCTGCTGCTGCCGCGCCACCGGAGCACGATTTCTGTTCTCATCCTGAAGCAAAGTTCTTAACCCGAGGTACTATTTCTGGGTTAGCGGAGTCTGCAACCTGAAGTGCCTGTAACCCGAAGCATCTGTACCACTGTACACCGTTAAACCAAGTTATTTTACTTCCTGTTAGAGCTTCTCTTATTTGTTATATGCTTCTCATTTTCTCCACCCATTCCTATATTTTAAGTATTTTCTTCTCTTTCGCTTTCTCTCAATTTCCTTTTTAAATACAATCATGGAGGACAATGCACATGCTTAGGTTGGCCGTGTGTACAGAGGACAGTCCTGTGTTTGAAGTACAAACCTTTATTTGAAGGGCTGCCTATTCCAAGTCTGGTTTAAAGAAAGAATCGTGAGAAAGGAGAGGAGGAGCCTTGAAGTTGCCCATCAACAGTCAGCTGCTACATAGCACACAGCTAGCCTGTGCACAGCCTTCCTTAATATGATGAGATGTATTTCTATTGCTATTTAAATGACACTAGTTAGTTCTATAGGGACGTGGGTGGCGCTGTGGGTGAAACCACAGAGCTTAGGACTTGCCGATCAGAAGGTCGGCGGTTCGAATCCCCGCGACGGGGTGAGCTCCCGTTGCTCGGTCCCTGCTCCTGCCAACCTAACAGTTCGAAAGCACGTCAAAGTACAAGTAGATAAATAGGTACCGCTCCGGCGGGAAGGTAAACGGTGTTTCCGTGCGCTGCTCTGGTTCGCCAGGCATGGCTTAGTCATGCTGGCCACATGTACGCCAGATCCCTCGGCCAATAAAGCGAGATGAGCGCCGCAACCCCAGAGTCAGCCACAACAGGACCTAATGGTCAGGGGTCCCTTTACCTTTACCTTTAGTTAGTTCTATACATTAGCATATTTAAATCTATGTCCCCTGCCCCATCCACTTCTTTTTTTGGGGGGGGGATGCATTTCCTGAGGGGGGAGAGCTGAGTTGTACTTTTTTAGGCATACATCAAGATATTTTTAAGCATGCACTCTAAAATGTGAATTTGAGCAATGTGTGGATGGAAACACATGCAGCATAAAGAAAGATTCATCGGGGAGCCAGGATTGCCTGTAGCAATATAAAAGAGCTAGGAAAGGACCACGCAGAAACGGGTAGCTGGAATTCCCAAAATAGGGCCACAAATAATTAGAAGGGAGGCTAGAGCTGCGCCGTGTTCCTTGCATGACGCAGCCCTGAGCTAGCGCAGGAACAAAAGGTGGTTATTTTATTGGATTCTAGGGATTTCAGACATGCAAAAGAGAAACACCCATTAAGCCTGAACATTACCCTAATGCCATCGCAATGCTACTAGGTTCCTGTTTTGTGTTTTTAAATAGCTGTCATGTCTTTCATTTCTTCGTTCGGAAATTCCTGCCAAATGGATTGAGGAAAAGATTAAGGGAGGAAATTACAAGAGCTGGTTTCCAATGTTTTTAGGCTATTTCATATCAAGCAAGGTGATGAAGGCAGCAATATCAGTCTACCTGTAGTTACGCGCACATACACTTACTATATCTGCCAAAACCAAAATGTTTTTTTTATTATGAGCAGCAAGGATGTGGCATTCCTGATAAATGCTACTTTAAGATTCTTTTGGGTTATGGCCTGCCTTCAAACGTATTATCAATTTACTAATAGATTCTGTCACTTTTGTCCGGCCATCATTTAGGGGCGTCGTTTACTCTCAAATGACAAAAAAGGAAAATGCTCCTAAATGTCCAATTTTTCTCTTTTTCCCTGAGTGAGTGACTAATGACTAAGAAGAATATCTTTTATTCATGTTGTCAAGGTGACAAACCCTTGCAGAGTGATGAATATCAAATACTGATGTTTTTATTTAACTTCTACCCCCCCCCCAAAAAAAAGTCAACACCAATTTTAGACCTTAAACAAAAAAAAGATATGTGTTGGAAGGGATGGTAATTATTGCAGTTGTGGAGAGCTATAAATTCCCTGTGCTCAAATGACAGCTAGAAAGGGCCTGCCCTCTCATCTTTTGCTCAGTGTTTGGGAATCTGTGGTCTTTCAGATATTGTTGGAGGCCTGCTAAGTGTGGCCAGAATCCAGGGTGTTGGAATTGCAACAGCAGGGATCATTCTGACTGTAATTTAAGGTTTAACTGTTGTCAATAAGTCATTTGTCCAAGAGGAATGGTGAAGGTGTTGTTTAGCAACCAGGGAAGGTGGCATAATGTTTGCTGAGGTTGCACATGCTCCAATTGGCTATGTAGTTCTGGGGGAACGCTTCTTCTGTATGTTTGGCTGACTGTCTCTCTACTATGTACAAGGCCTAAAGAAAGAGAAAACTTCACCCTTCCTTTACTTTCTTTATTCAGTTTCCCTCAGTTACATGCTATCAGTATTTCCTTTCTCTCTGGACTCCATCAGTGTTATTTAAGTGACTTTGTTAACACAACAATGATAGGAATTGTAGTCCAAAAACATCTGGAGGCCCACAAGTTCCCATTCCCTGCTTTAGCTAATGTTTTTAGATGACTAACGTGAACCCATGATTTTGCTAAAACTGAAGATCTCTTGGAATGGTGTGTGCAAGTTTAATAAAGGGCCCTCTGCCTTTCTCTCCATAATTCAAGAACTAGGGGAGAGGGGGAATCAGTAAAAGCGGCTTAGGAGCTTTCATTTCCTAGGCTGAGGCAGAAGGTGGATTCCATTATGGATTTTCATTTGGATCAGTTGCACACACCTGGTTAGAATAGATCAGGAGAAGCCTTCCAGTATGTACAACAGTCGGAGATGATGGAAGTTGTAGTCTAACAGCACCTAAAGGACACGACATTGGTTACCCCCATAACTGATCACCCCAATCCAGAAAAAAATGGGTGAACTTCGTCAACTATGCAAGCAGTTCACACCTCACATTTTCCCAGGCCCTATGTTGTTCCTGCAAACAGACCCTCCATTTGCTAGAGAGGGTGAGAGGATAAGGCACAAGCCCTGTATGCATGTGAATAGTTTTCTATGCACAATCTTATGAAACAAAGAGACCAGTATGGGCATTTGAGACTAGGATCATTCCAGGGTTGTCTCAGCCAGCTCCAGATTGGTCTGAATCAGGCCAATATGGTTCATAATCCAGACTTTGGTCAAATAAGTTGCACAGCTATATTGGAAACACAGCACACCTCTTGGACATCCAGAATAGGCTGTAGCTCCTTTTCAGGTTAGCATTCAGGAGCAAACCACATTTTCTGCCACAGGAACTTCTATCTAGCTCCTTATAGACTTGGAATACAAAGCCATAGCACATTTGTTTCATAAAATATAGATGTACTAATTTACGTGGATAGATGCCACTGGAAAAGCAAGATGGAGGGTAGCTCATCTGCACTGCACTTTGCAGTGCTCCCAGACACCCTATAAACAAAGTAAAAGGTTTTAAAAGTGGGATGGAGGGGAAGGGGATCCAGGACCCCCTGGCCAACTCCTTACAAAGCCCCTGCTTGTTGCCACAATATGTGGAAAAACTGCTATATTTAAGTAAGCATCCTCTCAGTGGGCCAGGCCAATGTATCAGCTGTTCCCTGCCTGCCTGTTAAAATAGTCATAACTCTTGCAATGCTTTTAATTTGCCACCAGGTGTTGGTACAGTGCCAATCGCAGTACACTGGTACCTCGGGTTAAGTACTTAATTCGTTCCGGAGGTCCGTACTTAACCTGAAACTGTTCTTAACCTGAAGCACCACTTTAGCTAATGGGGTCTCCTGCTGTTGCCGCGCTGCCGGAGCACGATTTCTGTTCTCATCCTGAAGCAAAGTTCTTAACCTGAAGCACTATTTCTGGGTTAGCGGAGTCTGTAACCTGAAGCGTATGTAATCTGAAGCGTATGTAACCCCAGGTACCACTGTATAACAACTTCCCCTGAACAAATGATAGCATTAACTCAGAATAAGCAAGGAGGTGTCCACCCCAAATGGCCTTTCCTTCTTTCGATGTCTACAGTAGGGAGGGAGAAATCATTCCCCTTCTGGAGATGGAGGAGGCTGCACTATATTTATGCAAACAAGCAGCTCTGGTTGGAAGCCAAAGTATAGTGTTAGGAGTTTGTGGGTGCTAGACGTTTCTAAATTCCTGGGTCCAGTAGGTGTTAGAATTCAATCAAGGCTTGGGGTGTTAAAAATAGGTGCCAGACCCATGTGTATTAAGTTGTTTACTAGATGCTTCTAATCCCCTGGAATCAGCAAGTGTCAAAAGCTCAGGAAACCAGGCTAAGCTTCCTGCATGAGGTGATATTCTGGGGGATGAGCCATTAAGAAAATGAAGGATCAAAGGACTCTGCGTGAGCTGTTGCCCTACTTCTGAGTCTGTGGCCTAGAACTGTCTGTGGTGATTCAAGGAATCCTTACTATTTGCTCAGGATGACCTTGCCCTGTTCTTCTGCATGTAGGCGACACAAAATCTCGACTCTGCCCTGGTCTAGTTTATATTTAGATCCCTGCCAGCCCCTATATCTGTTTGACCTTAAACTTCGGTAGCTGACTTTCAATGCAATATTCCAGCCCCTCCCAAAAAAAACCTGCTACCCTCCAGATGTTTGGGACTACAACTCCCATCAGTCCCAGCCAGCATTGCCAGTGAACAAGGATGATGGGAGTTGTAGTCCAAAGCATCACAATGGCACCAGGTTGTGGAAAGCCTTGAGATGTGGTAAGCAGACTGCAAGATCAGTTGATGGCATATGTTCATTTGTCTAGTATTACAGAAGATAAATCATCCAATTCCAAGATTCTGTGATTCCACTTAAAGACACTTCTGTGCCAAAAAACCAAAACAACACAGCGCCACAAGCCACATCGAGGGATTGTTTAGCAAATGTAGGCCAAACTGAAAGAAAATATGTTCTGTTTCATCATTTAGTGGGATCTTTCCTTGCTGCAAAGATCTGCTGTGGTCGTGCAGCAGGTTGTGCAATGTGTAAACTCCACAAAATAAGCATCCCCAGCTATTTCCCTTCTTTCTGATTACACTGCTAGAAATGCACGATAACGTCTGACAAATGTAAGAAAACAGCAGATGTCAATCCAGCCTTCTTCCCGAACTGTTCTATTTCTGATTTTCAGTTTGTTGAGATATCCTTGCCTCACCTGACTCACTTGTGACACATTGCTTGTCAGCTTTGGGAATGTGTTGCAGTATGGTGCTAAGATCTATGGCTAAACAATTCTGAAACTGTGACAGTTGTAAGAGAGGAAATGGCTGTGCTTGAGGGACAGGCTAAGTTACGGGCTGAATCAAATTGGCAAATGATGAGAATTTGCAAGCTCTTTTATTCATTAAGGCTGCCACCCTGTACACTAGGGCTGGGGAGCCACTTGTTGCTAGATCATAATTTCCATCATCCTTGACCGTTGGCGCATCCTGACCGAGACTGGTGGAAGTTGGGTAGCATCTGAAGGGCCACTGCTTCTCCATCCCTGCTTTAAACATTTACCTAGGAGTAGTAGTACAAGCCTATGCATATCTGCTCAGAAGTAACTTCCAGGGAGCTAACAGCGAGATGGGAGTGCACAAGATAGCTGCATAACTCCCACTGAAATCAGCATGGATTACTGAGCATGCAATAGCACTCTTAGTGTCCTATTAAATAGTCCCGCCTTGCTTCTTCTGGTTGTCCATGTGTTCCCATGTTGGGACATCAGAGTGCCTCTCTCATGTGGCCTAGCGTTGGAGAGGGACAAATCCACTTGTATTCTGCAGATAGCATGATCTTTAAATCCATCCTACGATTTGGAAAATTTTATGTACAATTCCAGTCCTGGAAATGTAGTCTCACTCAGGAAAGAGATTTATTGAAGATGGGGATGGGGCTTCTAGACATCGTGCTTCAACCGCTGGCTACAAGGTACAGGAAGGCGGAGAAGGAAGCCCTCTGCTCTCACATCCCCGGCCTCTATTCTAAAGGGTCCCATGGTTCCATCTCACCTCCCATGCTGTTATATGACAAAGTGAGGCCCTCCAGAGATTTGGGATGGAACTTGGTTTCTCCATTGCGTTAGATTCAGGTGAGGCAGTAGACATATTGGATCAGTACTACAATGGTAAATGGAAGCCAATGAGCAGAAGCTCCGTTCAGATGAAATGGAGATTCATTTCCACCTTCTGAAGAGGGGGAGGCAATGCAGTTCCCTGGCATATATGTCATGGAATTCTACTCAGTATTGATCCAATGTATTTTTAGCTGAGTAACAACTTAAACATATTGCAGGATTCCCAAAAAACAGACCAGAGGCAATTGTATTTCACCCAGCAGAGCTTTACTGCTACTGAAGGCAAATGAACATAACGGTCACAAATCCAATACATTCAGGATTGCCGCTGTCCATAAGAAATCCAGTTGCAGCAGACTTAATGTAAACTTACAATAACTTATAATAAGACTAAACCTTAACACTAAGTATACTGTGTATGGAACACCACACCAGAAGGAAAAGAGATAGAAAGAAAAAGTGAAGATCCAGGCTCCTTCTGGCCTATTATTATAGTCAGCATGACCTTGACAGAAGAGGTAAGAGAGCCAGTTTAAACCAGCTGTACTCAGCTTCTCTGAAGGAATAACCCAAACATGAAGTTTCTTTCACACAGAGAAGCTTCCAGAAGCTTCCAGAACCCTCTTGAATTAAGTAGAATAGGAAAGATCTCTGCGCATCAGATCAATACTTTCTGTACTGAGAAATGCAAACTGAAAATATATACCTCATGCTTTGTCCCAGCCTCAACCCCTGGCATCTCGAGGTAGACTTTAAAAGGATCCTTGCCTGCATCCCTGGACAGCTGCCACCACACAGTGTTACTGACCTGGATGGAGCAATGGGCTGACTTGATGCAAGGCAGTTCCCCATGTTTCTGTATGCAGCTCAGCAGAATTTCACCTCCTTACATAAGGCAAGAGTGGAATCATGGCTAGGAAACCACACACTTGATGTTAGAAACTGGACAGAGGAGAAGTGGTGGAGACTGCCTCCCCATCCTGACCCTTCCAGGGAAGAGGAAAAGGAAGGCAGTACAACAGGAGTTTGAGGGAGCTCACAGCTCAGAGGCAGATGAGGGGGAAAGCTGGGAGATCATGGGAGACCAAGAACACCAACACCCAGCTGACACGTTGTCTTTAGAAAGCATTCTAGACCCTCCATCTCCCAGAACCCAGCAAGCCTTAAGAGTAGGAGAGCAAAGAGCTCAAAGACAGACGACACATTGCAGCACCCATAGAGGAGAATGACGAATGAGGCAGTGGGAGAGATGGGGGGGTGAGATTCACTCAGGACAATGCCATTATCCAAGAGGCTGGATTCTATAGCCTCTCTCTGTAAAGTTTGAAATAAAAAAAGGCATGTAAGAAACTTTTCCTTGTCTGTATAATTTCCTGGGCAACCAGCCGGGAGCTGCTGACAGCATTCTGACACTTGGCATTTGTTTGCACCAGACCCAAGTGCCCGACGCCTCTCGCCCGCAGTTGATTCAGGGTGTAAGTCTATCAAATATTGGGGTGGAATGGTTGGGCTCTGAGGCCTGTGAAGCGACTTCCAGCCTGGCTCAGAAAGGCCTAGGAGGATGGTGAGAACCAACCAATCCGAACCCGACCTGAGACACTTCTGTGCCTCACATGTATCAGAAAACATTTCTAGCCTGCTTTAATTGAGAATAATTATATGCCTCCACTTGCTGCCTAGCCGGCAGAGCCGGCGAGCAACGCTCCTTGAACGCAGACTAGCAGAAGGTCATTTCATCGCCATGCCCATTGATATTGCTGTGTCTGTATCTCCTATTACCACATGTGCTTGAAGCTCTGCCTGAGGCATCCCACTTCCTGGCTGCTCAAGGGGGAAATCTGATGCTTGGTACGGGTATCCTTGGTTTGTTTACAAATAATTCTCTACATTGAAATGGGTTTGTGTAAGAGGCAGCATGCAAGTGTAAATAAAAGTGTGCATTATTTTCAGTAAAACATACTGATCGGGGTAATTAAGTAACCCGAATAAAAGGCATGTGTTTTGAAATGAAATGCTATTAACATTTGTAAGGCAGATTTAAATTCAAATTGCTCTGCACAGATGATTTGAAGGGGGGACACCACAAGGATATTAAAATTCTTTTTTATGAAATTATTCTGATTTTTTTTTTAATCAGGGGAGTGAATGGGTCTTAACGGCTCCATTTCAGACCCAGCCTCACTTTGCCTGAATATTTTTGCATTATATTTTAATTAAAGTTATAATTACAGAACTAAATATAATTAGCTCCTTTCTTCAAAAGACATCGGAAGCCAACTTACTTTATTAAATTTTCAATTTGTTTCCCGCAGTGTTACATAGTTTATTCTAATTAATTGAAGGAGATCTCATAAATATTTTATCAACATAGGGATGTGATTAAAAGCAAAAGAACTCTCACATATTTTTTAAAAAAATGCCGTTTCCCACCCCTTTTCAAATGCATCAAATTTTTAAATAAATAAATGTCTCTTTTCCTTTTGTTTCCCATACACACCCTCTGCCTTTTCTATTAATAATCTTAAAAAGAGAGCTGTAACTAAATTCACTGCTATAATAGATAAAATAGATTATATTTGAGCGGTTCCATCAGGCTCCTGTAAGCCCTTAAATATTTCTTTACCTCTGGGGATGGCTGCTAGTTAAGAAATTCCTTGCCTGTTGCAGACTACGGAAAAAGATTCTAGTCGCTGATATGATTTCCAAATTAAGTCGCTCGCCATTGTTTTTTCAGATTAATATTTGCATATCTAAAAGGCAGCTATTCTTGAAGAATCCATTCCCCCCCCCCCCCATTCTCTGAGGCAAAGAAAAGTGTCAACATTTATTTCCCCCCACATGGTTAACATAGGAAATTGCCTTAGAGCCAGTCAGATCATTGATCCATCTTGCTCAGTTATATCTACATGACTGGCCCCAGCTCTCCAGGGTTTAAGACAGGGGTCACTCCCAGTCCTACCTGGAGTTGTTGGGGGTCAAACCTGGGAGCTTCTGCATGCAAAGCGGATGCTGTGCCACAGAGCGACAGCACTTCCCCTTCCCCAGAGATATAAGGGGAAGACAGATGCAACATGTACCCTGCAGTAGGACCAAGACAGATGCTGTTTCATGCTGTTCAAACGTGACATGAATGAACTCTGGGAAAAGCAAAAGGTTTGCCTAAACTATGGCAGAATCTGGCCATGCACAGGGCTCATTGACTGCTTCCTTGTGATGTCAACAAAGGCTCTCTTCCCCAGTCCTCAAAGCAGTTTTGCACTGCTAACATTTTGCTTTTGGAAACCTGAGGAATAAATAGATAATATTGTAAATTTTCAAAGCTGGGCTGCAAAAGGTAAAGCATAAAGAGGGACAAGACTTTCCTGTGTTTTATTCCTCCTTGCAAAGTTGAGGAATTGACTGAGAACTCTTGTCTTTTCTGACATCTTGTCTTTGCTAGGATTGGGAGAACCGGTCAATTTCATTTGCTCTCCATTTCTCATTTTTTTTCCCATTCAGTTCAGTTTTCCACATTTCCACATCAGTTTGTGAATTTATGTATTTTAAAAAGTTCTTTGCTTTGCTCATCTCTGATCAAATAAACTGTTATTTGTACAACTTCAACAATAATATTAATGGCAAACACAATTTTTATGCAGTTTTGGTTAGCTGCATTTTTCTCCAGTTCCTAATGTGCTGAGAACAATGGGAAAGGGCAGGAAAGTGGTGCTTGTCGTTAAAGTGACAATATTACGGGGATTTTCTAAACTCATTACAGGAAAGGACTGGGACGCATATGTAATATTTAAGACATCCTAAATTGTTTAGGTGTTTACATTATTTATCACCAATGCAGTATATTTCCTGAATATTTATTTCCAACTCTACAGATATTGCTCTTGGAATAAAGTGAAAAGAGAGAGAGTTTTCATCTGTCCTCGTACAATATGTTATATAAAAGGTGTTATGGAAGGGTTAAAGGACACATTAGTCAGGAAGCTAAGCAAGAATTTTAATAACTCTGTAAAGGAAGAACAGAACAGGAAACTCCTGATTCTTCCCAAATATAATTAGACCCAGTGCAACCTAGTGGCTAAATTATATAATGACACTATCCACACAAGTAGCTACTTCATCCATTTGTTCAGTGTAATGTAGCCAACACATTAACCCAACTTTTGGATCAGTGAACTACTTAAACTCTATCTCCCAGAGAGGAGAAATGTTCAGACGTGCTCTTTTGCAAGAGCTTTTCCTGATTTAGAAAGGAGTGCCATGAGAATATCAGTCAGCAACACGTCTGCACCACCAGAAAGTGCTGAAGCAGCCATTATTCAGTTTTAAGATTTGGAATTTGGACAGGAGAAAGCTAATGGAGTCAGAAGAACTTCTGAACCTCCCTGGCAAAGTTCTGGGGGCTAATCTGCCAGGTACACCTTTTGTTAAATATTTTGCTGGTTGATTGCTCTCAGCAGCTGGATCTTCTACAGATTTTCTGAACAGGATAGGAAGGCATTCTTTCGTCTCCTGGCCAAGGATGATGTAGTCTAGGTCTCTGTGTGCAAAGAAAGAGTAAAATCACAGTTGTAGGTAGGGAGCTGAGTTCTGGATTCTGTAAGCTTGGGAAAGTGCCTTTTGAGGGGGCTATAATGTAGACTTCTTGAATTTGCTGTTAAAGTGCGTACCCTGTGTGCCTCCATCTGTGTTCAACCTGTATATATGTAAATAAATTAGTATTACAAAGTGTGATAAGCCTCCTGCAACCTACTTCCAAGGAAAACAAACACAGATAAGTGCTATACCCCTAGAACTTCTCTCTGTTGAGCAAGCATAACAAGAAGGGGTTGCTGTAATTTGTAGGGGCTTTCTTGCTGGGTGGACCTGAGTATTTTGCGTCAGGCTCCAGATCTCCTGTTCCTCTTCCCTTTCTGTAAACCATTTTTTTAATGCACTTTGTGTAACCCACTGCTGTGTATCAATTTAACAGCCTATGCATACTCAGCTGGAGAGTTGAGGCAGGGTGAAGCCACCATTATGGGCAACTGGCTTATTACCTCAGAAATGCTGGAATGATACTTTTTGCCTCCTTTCTGTAAGGCCCTGAACCATTCAGAACAGGTTGGCAGCGAGAATTCCCATAAGGTTTTAAAATGAGCTATGAATTTCCCCAACACTATAAGATCTTTGTTTGTCAGTGTTTGTTATGTTGCAAAGGGATGTGAGGTGCAGTTTCTGGAAAGCTCAACTCTGTTGTGGAGCTGAGGTGAATGAGAAGAGGCCATTTCTCCTCCAGCCAGCAGGAAGATCAAGGTTCAGGGAGAGGTTTTGTGGTGTCATGAGCTGAAAAACAGAACTTTGAAAGGCTTTGTTTTAGAAAGTTTATGACACTTATGGACACAGAAAGCTTTGCTTGTAGGATGCCTGGGCATTTTGCAAAGCTCAGTGATGATGAGATCCCAGGGACAGGTCAGCTCCCAGAAGCTGTCCTCTTTTGCGTTGTGAGGATAAAGTAGGCAGAGGGAAAACCCATGGGCATGCCTCTGAATTCCTTGAGGAAAGTGTGGAGTTGAAAATAGATTTGACCCATGTGCGTGTAATTAACAAAAGAATTGGCTGGGCACCTAGATTCAAAACACAAGGCTTTGCATACTCTCCAGCAGAAGAGAGCTCCCAGAGGAGTTAAAAACACAGCAGCATAGCATTGAATATAGGTTGTTAAATCCTTCTGCATATCCTGTTAGTCTGCTTACAGCTCTTGCCCTCGCTGTCTACCCCTCTAGCAATGAACAGACTACATAGCATTGAGAAAGTTTTTTAACTCAGAGCCAGAAGTGGAGGCAGGGCTCCCAAGCGATGCCGGAGAAGGGCCAAGCAGGGAGAGAGGGAGCTCATCGGCTGGGGAAGGAAATCAGCGTAACACCAGGAATAAAGGGGGGCGGATGGGGGAATCAGAGAGAGGGCTCCAGGACTCTTCGCTGGAGACCAGCGGGGAGAGCACAGGTCCTCCGCTACCCACACCCACCCTGCGCAGAAGACTTCCGCGCAGGGAAAGTAGGCGTAGACTTGGCGTCAAAGAACTTCTTTGCTGGAAGAACTTCAAGAAACGCCCACTGACAGATTCTGCTAGCGACTGAACAGCCACGAAGTGAAGGGCTGTCCAGCCAGGAAAGGTTTAACCAGGCTACCTAGCCAGGAGTGGCGGCAACTTACGCACGAGCAACCCCATATAACCATTACAGTCTGGTTCATGCATTATTCCATGCAGCAACAAGGAGAACACAGGTATATTACTGTCAGGTGCAAAATACAGAATGTAGTTTCAAACATGCCTCCTGAACTTTGGAGCGAATTCAGAGACATCTGTCCTGGCCGGTTACGTGGCTGGAAGAGAGCGAAAGAAAGGAAAAGAAAAAGTTTCACTTCCTCCCTCATGGCGGAGACGGGGGTGTGTGATCAAGCTGGGTCTAGCAACAGACCTCTCTGGTCTTAACCCTTTCATGCACTACCCCTGAGCTACAATAGGTAGTAAGATGGGTGTGTCACCCCTGTTTCCTTTGACACCAAGAGCAGTCCCGGGTGGCTGACCCAGGCAAGCTGAATCTGCCTAACAGAGAACTCTAAACTTACAATGAGAGTGTTTTATCTGCCTTTTCTTGCTTTAGTTTGTTTTCGTATCTCTGCAGCCCTGTTTTTCAGCTTGTAACATAACTCTAGATGCTTTTCCTGTCACAGCTTTCTTTATTGCTTGCCATATCTTTTCTGGTGGCATATGGGGAGAACTGTCTCCATGCTTTCATCTGTTCTGCATTCTTAGCACAGTGGATGGTGAGCTGTGCCATTGTTAAAAGAGAGTCAAACAGGATGTATGCAATGGGGTCTGGTGAAGGGAGAGACCTGCAAGGGCTTTTCTTATCAGTGCTTGAGGTGTTTAAGCATTTATTAGCATTTAAACTGGCAAAACAAACATATAGGACTAGCCTGGAATCAAGCAAAGCTCAAGTTTTAGCAGGCAGCATGCATACATATATATATATATGCCTGAATTTGCAAATCACAGTACAATCCTATATCTGCCTCCTTGTACAGATCCATCTGGTCAAATAGAGCTTAGCCCCAAATATTCAGGGATAGGGTTGCAGCCATAGAGCTTTGAGACTGACACCAAACCAAACACAGTCTGAGATGTATGCACCAAAGAGTCAAAAGCTTGCAACTGAGACTCCTACTCCCCTCCCCCCTTTTTTGGCAAAATTTTGTTTGGCGCTTCTCAAGCTAGTTATTTCAAATTCGTTTTTATACCCTCTTGAGCTGAATCTTTGCCTTAAGTTTTGGCTGGACCTGAGGCAACACTTGTTCATTTACTTGCCAATCATATTTGCATCCCACCCAACCTCTAAGGGGTGTTCCAATTGCAACCACATGAGATAGGTCAGACTAAGAGATGGGGATGAACCTCAAGGTCAGCTTTGTAATCGAGTGGAGCTTTGATCCTGGATTCCCATGGTCAGAATCCAGTACTCCATCTACTGCACTACAGTGACTTGGATCTTAAGCTAAGTGAACAGAAGGGATGGAGTTTTCCTGCTCCCTCCACAGCTGCCTGACACCCCAAGAGCCTCTTCATTGGGCCCTGATGTTGTCCCATGGAATGCTCCTGTTCAAGGCTTCAGACAGGACTTCTGCCTTCTCTTCCAATGGTTGGCTAGAATTCCACAGCCACTGAGCATTCTCAGTCTTCATTGAGCTGTTGCTCATTCGCTTGTTTTTGTCCTGTCCCTCACAGTTGCACAAAGAACTTGAACTTTGGCTTCTGCCAAAGGCTTTAATCTTCAAATCAGTCCTGTACATAGGCAAGGTACAGCAGGTGCAAGAGAGGTATAGATCTTGATCCAACCAGTAACCAAGTAACCTGCATCTTCCTTTTGAAGGACATGGTGGGTACAGCACTTAGTGTGGCAAACAACTTGAGTCCCAGCAGTCGGTCACTTTTTCAAGTAGGTTGAGCTTACACAGTCTGTTCCTGCTGGTGGGTGTCTCTGTGTCCTTGGAGGGTTAGTGGTAGAGTCAGCATCTCATTACACTCAGTTGCCTTCTCCAGAGGAGGATCTTCACTGAAAGGAGGAAGCCCTGGAGGTATCTGAGAAAGGATGTCCAGGGCAGAATAATCTTGTCAACTCATTTGGTCCCTCTCCTGGACCCAATTCCCCATTCTCCAGGCTATTGACCTCCTTCCCAGGTTCAGACACATCTTGGGGTCCTTTTTGGACTCCCCAAAATCTGCTAAGATCCTCCCTGAAGTTACTGGTTTGCTTTTATTATGTATTTTGCCTTTTTTTTAATCTAGTATTTTAATGTTGTGAACTGCCTTAAGATCTACAGATGAAAGATGGTATACAAATTTAAATAAAAAGTATAATAATAACTCCCTATGCCACTCCCAACCCTCGAGAGCCAGTGTGGTGTAGTGGTTAAGAGCGGTAGTCTCGTAATCTGGGGAACCGGGTTCGCGTCTCCGCTCCTCCACATGCAGCTGCTGGGTGACCTTGGGCCAGTCACACTTCTCTGAAGTCTCTCAGCCCCACTCACCTCACAGAGTGTTTGTTGTGGGGGAGAAAGGGAAAGGAGAATGTTAGCCGCTTTGAGACTCCTTAAAGGGAGTGAAAGGCAGGATATCAAATCCAAACTCTTCTTCTTCTTCTTCCTCAGGATCCGACCACCCCCTCCATGGCACTTTCACAAGTCTCAGGACAGTTTCTGCAACCCTTATGGAAAGATGGTATAAAAGGAACCACATTCACCCCTGAACTTGGCAAACAGAGGGAATGATGATAGCGGCAGAATCTCAGAGGCACTCAATCAAGCCTTCCTCCCACAAGATGATGGTGATTATGGCACTGCAGGTGAATTGTGCAATGATTGAATGGGGTAGCTCCTTCCCTCTAGTTGAGGGCAAGCTTGACTTTGAGAGTCCTGCAGGGCAGAATATGGAGTGAGCTGTGCTGAGTTTCTAAAAGAAAAGCGAAGAAATAAGTTATCAATGCTACAGGCGCTGAAGAATATAGTACACTAACTTCACCGAGCCCTAAAAGGATGATGAATTATGAGTGGGAGAATGGTTGGCACTGTGCATCTCTATAACCATTTGTCCAGGATCATTTTACGACAAACCTCTGTCTTCCTGGCAGCAAAATTCTCTGCCATATAAATATTATTAGCTGGGATGCATCAAGCTGGCATACTTAATAAGCCAGAACTCCTGCGAATGACCACAGTGGGATTTAAAAAGAAGATGGTAGTAAAGATGGCCATGAATTTTCCTTGCTGGAGCCTTACCTGCTAGGGAAGGGCGGCTGAATTCATTATTGGAATGCTTCAGCTTTGATTAAATATGTATTTTGGCCATGTCCTAGGGAGGGAAACAAACAAAAAAAGCAGAAACTCAGCTGTGCCGCCTTCGTGTGGCATATTGTGTCACATCACTTCATGTACGAATGAGAGCAGCAGGGAGCTCCGATCAGTGAATTTTGCTTTTGCTTCCCCCTCCAGCCTGGCGGAAATTTATGTAAGAGCTGGTAACCGTACAACTGCTAAGAGGTTGGCTGTGCTACTCACGGCTGGAACAATCCATATGCAAAAGCTGCATTGGGGATCAGGGAGAGCATGGCTGGGTTCTTTGATTCCCAGGCTCAATGGCTGCCATTGCAACCTTGGGAGCATATTCTTCTGCATCTCCCATCTATGGCCCTCTGTCTCTTCCCTTCCCTTCGTCATTGCATGACACCTTACATTCTTGCCTGTGGGACATGTGTTTCACCCTCTGCCTAATATGGGGGGGTGGCCTTTTTCAGCCAGAGGGCCACATTCTCCTCTGGGCAAGCTTCCGGGGGCCACTGGCAAAGGTGGGCAGAGCAATGCCCACTCACATACCCCTCTTTATCCTCCTCTTTATGGCTCAGGCAAGCAAGAGGCATAGACATTCAAGAAGCACAGGTGGTGAGGAACATGGTCTGAAGAAAGTGGATTCAGTGGGGGGGGGAGTCTAATGCAGGCTTCCTCAACCTCAGCCCTCCAGATGTTTTGAGATTACAGTTCCTATCATCCCTGACCACTGGTCCTGCTAGCTAGGGATCATGGGAGTTGCAGGACAAAAACATCTGGAGGGCCAAGGTTGAGGAAGCCTGGTCTAATGGGCCAGCTAGAAAGGCATGGGGGGGCAGAATTTACCCCCCAGATCTGAGGTTCCCAACCCACACAATATGGCATGTGCATACCATACACAGAAAACAGGCATAGCTTCAGGAAATGTATCTTTAGAGTAAATGTCTCTTTAAAGGAGGAGGGGACCACAGGGGCAGAGGACATGTCCCAGGACCATCCCAAAAAGCATTCCCAAGAGAGTCCATGTCTGCAGAGTCCTCCATGGAAGACTCCATCCCTGTCACCACCGAAACCCATCTTCATATGCCAGTGACTTCTTTCCTGAAGCTTTAATAGCTCCCAGCTTCCCACTTTCACCACCTTGCCACATCCAAAGGTGGCACACTTAAGGCAAATCCCCACATAGCTAGAACACATGGCTCCCAAGTGAGACTGAGTGCCAGCACTTGAACAGAAGACTGTCTCTTTCCCAATAAGTTGGGTATGGACCCTAAACCTCCTTGCCTTCCAGAGCTCAGTTGGCTCTTGATTAATTATGGTGCAATATTAAGGATGACCTTCTTCCTGGTTTAGCCTTGCATCCAGTTCTCTGTCCGTGGTCCTGGTGCTTTGCCAGCTATCCCAGATTCCCAACCTAAGTCTGGAACAGAGTTAAGTGCTCAGGGGTCCAACTCACAGGGACAGCCTCTGCTTGCTGACAGTCTGCCTTGCTGCAGACATCCTCCCCAATGAGCTTGAACCGGGCTTGTAAGTCTACAGTCAATTAGCCAATCTTCACTCCAGCAGAGTACCGTAAATGCCAATAATGTGATTTAATTCTCAGATGATGTATTTCAGACACCCGACTTTATGTTGGTTTCTCTCGTGCCAACAAAGGACATGTCAGGAACCTGTAAGAGAAGCAGCTCGCTGTGGTCTGCAGTGCAGTTTTTGTCACCTGGCTGTGAGTCAAGGACACCTGGGGGATGGTTCCCCATGACTTACCACTTGAAAGGCCTCAAAGCTTCGCTAAATCGCTTTGATGTTGGCCAGGAATGCAGATCATCCAGAGGTAGCTCAAAGCAGTCAATCACATCCAACAATGCTCTTGTTTTCTGCGTAGGCTGACTTGAATGGCTTCCCTAGTGTCAGTCTCCGAGGGCCAAGAAGCAGCTTTGTGGGAGTCATACTGCTGTGATGTGTGCTCCCAGATGGGCTGGCGGCGATAAGGGAATGGCTGGGGAGTCCTGCTACTGAAAAGCATTGCAGGATACGGTAGAGCTTCTCAGAAAACAAAAGCACTGGCACTAAGTTGTCTCCTGAAATGACTCCGCAGAGCAGGCTCACTTTGACTGCAGATGTAATCATAATATCCTGGCTATTGTGGCGAGGGGGAGAAGCGATCGTATTTAGTCCAGGTAGTATTCTTTAACTAGGTGTCACTTCCTGAAAGACATGTTCCTGTGATTTTGCAAGCTAACTGGCCTCTGTGCAGTGTTTTTGTTTATTAAAACGATCTTGATTTCTTCCAAATGGTCGTAAGGATCTCCCCTTTTGCTCAGCTCGTCTTCTGCTATCTATGCCTCCTGTGGTCAAATCAGAACTAAAATCATAGTGAATCAAATTAAAATTAGGTAGGGAATAGCATTGCCTATTGGCCCACTGGCATTCACAGAGTTTTAAAAGTTTCAGCAGTACTTAAGCTCTATGATTTTAAGCATTTTTTTAAATGCTTCTCTGGAGTTTTGAAGTCCAGAGGATGCTTTTGGTCATAGAATTTAGCTGCTGTTTTGAGATCTTCATGAGGACCTAAGACACTCTTCACATGATTCCCCCACTCACCAGTGATGTCCGTTCCCTTTTCTGTGCCCCATATATATATATATTTCTGGTGGCGCAAACTGCATCCCATGGGATCCCAGCCCCAAAAATAATTTTTACAAGTGCTCACCAGGAAGTTATACACAGATAGATAAAACTTCACACCAATGTTCATTTAGTGCTATGGGCTTCCT
Organism: Podarcis gaigeae; assembly: GCF_964106915.1. Lineage (NCBI taxonomy): Eukaryota > Metazoa > Chordata > Lepidosauria > Squamata > Lacertidae > Podarcis > Podarcis gaigeae. Next base: position 99,603,981 of record NC_139679.1, read on the forward strand.
CGTGGCACTATTTTGCATATGAAGCTATTGGGAGTGATTATTAGGGGTTTTGGAGCTGATGATACAAACTAACAATTTTGGCATTCCTGGGACCTCTGGGTATGCAGAACCTCTGCCTCATCTGCAGATTCTCTTGCTTCATGTCCTGCTGACAGACACAAGACCATTGAGTTCACTATTAGTTGTATCTAGAGACAGATGACAGCAGTACTAAATTCCTGAGGAAATCTGCTCTTCAGCCTGGAGAAAAAAATGGCACAATTTTTGGAGCATATGCCTAACTCTTTTATTAAAGTCAAAAAGCTGTGAGGCTTTGCAGTGTTTAACCAACCAGATTGCACCTTCTATTTTCTTTCTCCGGGTGTTGCATTTTACATTTTCAAGACCCTTCACGTACTTTTGCTCATTGAGTCCAATTAGAATTTCCTGTGTCTCGGCTGAATAAAAACCTTTTAAAAACATGGCCGTGTTGTAATCTTTGTAGTCAACTAGAAGGACTTCCATTGTGCTGTAGGACTTCGCCTCCTTTTCCTACCCCTGTAGTGTCTCCACATCTGCCCCAGAAGTTCGGAAGAACTCCCAGAACAGGTATAGAGGGCATGAGAGGGGGCAGGAGGAAATTCCATCTGGAAAGCTGGAAAGCTTGTTGTAATGGAATAATCTCCTGTGTTGAACAATCTTCTGTGTTGAATTCCTCCCTAAGCTTCCACTGGGTGCCCACGCAATTAAATAATAGAATAGGGTTTTTTCACAACACCATCTTCTTCTTTTTTATAATATTTTTTATTAGTTTTATGAAATACAGAAAAAAGAATAAAGAGCATATTATAAAAGTAGAAAAGGAAAGTTACAAATTTTTCTTACTCTTTTTTCCAAATCTGTTGGACTTCCCCACGTCCTCCCAACCCTGCATTCTCTGTAATGCATAACGTCTGCAATTTGTTAACTTGTTTCAATACTTATTGTATCTTCCTTTTTATCATGTTACCCAATTTCAAATATATTATGGCCCAAATCATGTACGTTTTCATTTTAACACAATAAAGTTGTTTCATTATTCTATCTCTGACTCCTTGTACCTTAATTTCCATTTCTTTAATTTAACATTACTGAAGCTAGAATTTCCTAAAAGGTGCGTTTTTTAACACTCATACAACTTATAATGTTTTTCCAAATAGTCTTTAAATTTTCTCCAATCCTCCTCGAATGTTTCTTCTCCCAAGTCTCGGATTCTGCCAGTCATTTCGGCCAGTTCCATGTAGTCCATCAACTGCATGTGCCATTCCTCCAGTGTGGGTAAATCTTGTGTCTTCCAATGTTTTGCAATCAGGATCCTTGCTGCTGTAGTAGCATACATAAAAAAGGTTCTGTCCTTCTTAAGCACTCTCTGGTCCACCATGCCCAGGAGGAAGGCCTCTGGTTTCTTAGGTAAGGTAAATCTAAGTACCTTTTTTAGTTCATTATGAATCATTTCCCAAAAGGCCTTCACTTTCGGGCAGGTCCACCAGAGGTGAAAAAATGTCCCTTCCGCCTCTTTACATTTCCAGCATTTATTATCAGACAGGTGATATATCTTAGCAAGCTTGACTGGGGTCATGTACCACCGGTATATCATTTTCATAATGTTTTCCTTCAAGGCACTACATGCCGTAAATTTCATTCCGGTGTTCCATAACCTTTCCCAGTCTTCAAACATAATGTTATGCCCCAAATCCTGCGCCCACTTTATCATGGCGGATTTGACTGTCTCATCCTGAGTATTCCATTTAAGCAGCAGGTTATACATTCTCGAAAGTAGTTTACTTTTTGGTTCTAACAATTCTGTCTCTAGTTTCGATTTTTCCACCTGGAATCCAACCTTCTTGTCTACTTTAAAGACCTCTTGAATTTGTGCATAATGCAACCAATCTCGCACCTTGTTTTTTAGTTTTTCCAAGCTCTGCAACCTCCAATTGTCTCCAATCTTTTCAATAATTTCCTCATATTTAGGCCAATTGGCTTCCATATTAGGTCTCTTACGTGCCTTGGCCTCCACCGGTGAGAGCCACCTCGGAGTCTTACTCTCCAATAAGTCTTTATATTTTGTCCAGACCATTAAAATTGCTCTCCTGACAATGTGGTTTTTAAACATTTTGTGCGCTTTGACCTTGTCATACCACAAATATGCATGCCACCCAAAGACGTTGTCAAACCCTTCCAGATCTAGGACATCAGTGTTTTCCAGTAAGATCCAATCTTTCAACCAGCAGAAGGCTGCGGATTCGTAATATAACCTCAAGTCTGGCAGGGCAAATCCCCCTCTTTCTTTCGCATCAGTTAATATCTTAAACTTTATTCGGGGCTTTTTGCCCTGCCAAACAAACTTAGAGATATCCTTCTGCCACCTTCCAAAGCATTCCACCTTGTCCACGATCTGTAAGGTCTGAAACAAAAATAACATTTTTGGCAATACATTCATCTTTATAGCTGCTATTCGGCCCAACAAGGAAAGTTTCAATCTTGAACATGTTTCCAAATCTCTTTTGATTTCTGACCAACATTTCTCGTAGTTGTCCTTAAACAGATTCAAATTTTTGGAGGTCAGATACACCCCTAGGTATTTTACTTTTTTAACCACATTTAATTCTGTTTCTTTCACAAACTCATCTGTTTCTGTACTTGTCAAATTTTTCGCTATAACCTTAGTTTTTTGCTTGTTCAGCTTTAATCCCGCCACCTGACCAAAGTCCGAAATTAATTCTAACACTCTTTTAGTACTAGAGACAGGCTCCTGCAATGTTAATACCAGGTCATCTGCAAATGCTTTCAATTTATATTGTTTCACTCCGACCTCAATTCCCTGTACCAACCGGTCCTTTCTAATCATGTTCAATAGCACCTCCAGAACTGAAATAAACAATAGGGGGGATAGGGGGCACCCCTGCCGTGTCCCTTTTTCAATTTTAAACTCCTCTGTCACCACATTGTTTACTATCAATTTCGCTTTTTGTTCTGAGTATATTGCTTCTATTCCATTTTCAAACCCCCGCCCCACTCCCATCCCTTCCAAATTTTTCTTCATAAACATCCAGGAAATATTGTCAAAGGCTTTCTCCGCATCAATAAAGATTAGCACCGCTCTAGTGTTTAGCTTTGTTTGTAAAAGCTCCAAAATATCAATAATGTTTCTTGTGTTGCCAAACAAATGCCTACCAGGGAGAAAGCCAGCCTGGTCCTTATGGATCACTTCATTAAGCACTTTTTTAAACCTACTTGCCAAAATGTCTGCAAAAAATTTGTAATCCACATTTAGGAGTGAGATGGGGCGGTAGTTCTTAAGCTGAGTCTTTTCAGTTTCTAGTTTGGGTATCAATGTGATGAAGGCTTCTTTCCACGTTTCCGGTGCCTTCCTCCCCTCCATAATCTGGTTACAAACCTCCAACAAAGGTTGTATCAAATAGTCCTTCAAAACCTTATAGTATTTGGAGGTAAGTCCGTCGGGGCCTGGAGATTTGCCTAATTGGAGGTTCTGAATGGCGCTTTCAATTTCTTGCTGTGTGATATTACTATTCAGGGTTGTTCTCATTTCCTGAGGTATTTTCTGTAATCCGTTGGTTTTAAGAAATTGGTCCACCTCCGAATCTTTCTGTGGCCCTTGTGAATAAAGCTCTTTGAAATATCTCTGGAAGCACTTTCTAATTTCCTCGGGTTTCTGTACCATTCTCCCTTCAATCTCTAGATTTGTAACTGTATTAAGTTTTTGTCTCTTTTTCAACTGCCATGCTAGCAGTTTCCCACACTTATTTGCTGATTCAAAAGATCTTTGTTTCATTTGTTTAATTCTCCATTCCACCTCTTGATTTATCAATTTCAAATATTGTGCTTGGAAAAATTTCACTTCTCTCAGCACTTCCTTCGACTTGGGCCTGGATCTTAGTTTTTTTTCTCCATCTCTTATTTTTTCCAATATCTTCTCCTTCTTTTCATTCCAGAGTTTTTTCTTGATCGTGTTTTGTTGTATTAGAAACCCTCTCATGACTGCTTTACTTGCGTCCCAGATTATTCTTTTTTCCACAGTGGTATTTAAATTTATCTCAAAATAGTCCTTTAAAGTTTTTTGGGCCTTCTTAACAATCTTCTCATCCCTTAGTAGGGTGTCATTCATTTTCCATCTGAAGGATCCGGTTGTATTTAGTCTGAGTTCCATTTTCAAAGCGTTATGGTCGGAGCAGGTTTTTGGGCAGATTTCCACCTTTCTAGTCTTAGGTGCCAGTCCTCTAGTTATCCATATTTGGTCGATTCGTGTCCATGTCAGATGAGCTTCAGAAAAGAAAGTCCCTTCTTTTCCTAGGGGGTTCTTAACCCTCCATATGTCAATTAAGTCCACATTGTCAGTCATTTCAAAAAAAGTTTTAGGTAGTCTGCCATCTTTCGTTATGTTAGCACTTTGCGACTTATCCATATTTACAGACACAACCCCATTCATATCACCCATCATGATGATGTTGTTGTAGTCTAGGTAGTCCAGCATAATCTCATGCAGCTTCCTGAAAAATTCCGATTTTCCTTCATTTGGGGCGTATATTCCTAATATCAGAAATTTTTCTCCTTGCGTCTGAATTTCAATCGCCAAAATTCTGCCATGTTCATCTTTGAATAAGAATTTCGGTGACAGGCTCTCCTTTGCATATATCACCACTCCTCTTTTCTTCACTTTGTCCGAAGAGATGAATTCTTGGCCTAATCTTTTATTAATTAGCACTTTTCTGTGGAGCCTTGTCACATGTGTTTCTTGCAGGCAAATAATGTCCAATTGTTCTTTTTTCAAAATATGAAATACTTTTCTTCTTTTTTCCGGAGAATTTCCGCCGTTTATATTCCAACTAAGAAGCTGCAGCGACATCCTGGTCTAATTGGTGGGTCTACGATGGGGTGTCTAGGTTTCCCTCCGATTTTTCACAACACCATCTTCTAACACATTCACAGTGACTATACTAGGGGGAGTGGGCTCGCTATACCTGTTGACGCGCATGCTAGCTAAGCCACTTGGCAACCACTGTTCAGTATCATCATGAAGAGGTCCTACCTGTGTACAGATGCTCCTGCATAGGGACTCCTCCATGCAAATGGGAACCTTGGCCAACCAGGGAGTCCATGTACAAACATGCATCTGTAGATATTGAAGTATACATCTAGGCTCCTTCACAAGGATCTGAAATGTGCAGCCACTAAGTGGATAGCTAATGGACAGTGGTGCAAGAATTTGGTGGGAAGGGTACAGACCCTCCAAGTGCCCCTATTTTCCAGGGACAGTCCTGGATTTAAAGAAGCCACCCCAGACTCTGATTTGATCCCAGAATGTCCTATTTTTCCTTAGGACATCCCTACTTTCATTTGAGAAATGTTGGAGGGTATGGACTTACGCAACCCCTGAGCCAAAGAGATAAGTAAGTATGCAACCTTTGGAAGACATCTAAAGGCAGCCCTGTATGGGGAAGTTTTTTTAAAAGAAATGTTTAATGTTTTATTATGTTTTTATATATGTTGGAAACCACCCAGAGTGGCTGGGACAACCCAGTCAGATGGGCAGGTATAAATATTACCACTATTACTAGTGTTGTTGTTGTTTAGGATGTCCCTGTTTTCAATAGAGAAATGTTGGTGGGTATGGAGGTAGTTTTGCTTTGCGTTAAATGCATAAATGTATGCATGAAAGGGAAATTAAGTGAACCTCCCTAATCTAGGAAGAGATTAGAGGGTGATCTACTCCAGAGGTGGATAATTCTTTTCAGTCCAAAAGCCACATTGTATTCAGGACAACCTTATGAATGCAGCAGTCTGATTGGTCCTAGATCAATAGGATCCAGAATGCAGCAGTCTCATTGGTCCACAGGAGCCACCCAATCCAGCTCCAGGTGGAAGAGAATCTGCAACCTGATTGGCCTACAGGAGAATCCCGGAATTAGCCAATCACATGGGGCCCATTGTGTAAATAATGTATATAAAGCAAACATTCTGGGAGAACTTCCATTCCTCCTCACCACTATGAGCTGAATAAAGAGTATGAAATCCACTCTCGACTCTGAGTATATTTCACCTTCCCAGTCCCAAAGAGTCCAAACTTTTCTTTGTGTCTCCATTAGTTGTAATTATATACATCTAAAGCTTATCAAAGAGCTCAAAGGCTAAGCAATGAATGAGAATGAACAAAGATTCCTGCCATAATTCAAAGGATTCCCCCCCCCCCGAAAGTCCAAGCCTTGTGTTTCTGTTGTGAAGGGGGTGTTGGGGGGGGGGATCCAAAGCTCAGGCAATTGTGGATAATTTACATCAAAGTATGCACCAGTTTTGACTACACAAGTAGTCTAATTTCGTAGTATTCTTTAACTAAGACCACTTGCCATAGGCAAAGATTTAAAATTTTAGGCTGACTCCATGTGCACATGATTTCCTGAAGTAGAGTTTGGCTCCTGCATTCACATTTAGATGGCAAAAATGGCTAATAATATTATCAGATCCGATTCAGCGGAAAGGGGAACTAGCCATATCCCTCTACCGAGTCTCTCTCTCCTTGTTGTGCTGAGGCTTGCTGTTCCCTCCATTTTTTCTTCCTCCCAGGTCATTTAGTTAATCAGTTTCCCTGTTTCCTTAGTTTGACCTATTCAGTAATGGAGGAGAATTTCATCTGTTCTGCATTTTTAAGTGAACTAACAGAATCTGCACAAATGGACTAATACCTAGATCAGAACATAATTTTTTAAAATTGTTTTTATTTTTAAAAATTCTGGGGTTACAAAAGTACATACATTGTCTCTTATTTTCAGATAATAAAGTCCTTTCCACAGGTCAATTGCATTTGATGAGAGTCTTTGATGTTGTCTACAGTATAAAGTTGCAGGAGAAGACAGGTGGGGGAGAGAGAGAGAGAACATCAGATTTTGCATTTCTCCATATTTTGTGATTAAGTTATCGGCACAAAAATGTGCAGATAATGAGCTGTATCTAATGCTGCCATTCCTGTTGCACAACAAGCTTCTGCTTGTGCTATTCACCTTCCCCCTCCTCAATAGGCGGGAATTCCAAATGCTGGTGCTGCCACAGCCAACAATCGAGTTCTTACAGATATGATGTGGGTATTATAGGGCACCTGCAAAAGTGTCAATTCTGCAACGAGCCATTCACCAGAGCTTTCTTCAATGTTCCAATTTAAGAAATTGTTTCCAGTGCCAATCCTAGGAAACACAAAGTAAAGAAAAGAGTCCCTGTAAGCATGTGCAAAGTGCCCTCATCCCATATACTATACCCATCGTTTTATGTTTAAGGTGTTTTGTGTTTTATTGTACTTCTATATACAGTGGTACCTCGGGTTACATATGCTTCAGGTTACATACGCTTCAGGTTACAGACTCCGCTAACCCAGAAATAGTGCTTCATGTTAAGAACTTTGCTTCAGGATGAGAACAGAAATTGTGCAGTGGCGGTGCGGCAGCAGCAGGAGGCCTCATTAGCTAAAGTGGTGCTTCAGGTTAAGAACAGTTTCAGGTTAAGTACAGACTTCCGGAACGAATTAAGTACTTAACTCAAGGTACCACTGTACTCTTGTGCTGTTTTTTTAATATCCTTTAAGTTTTATTGTCCTTGTGTATATTGTTGTACACTGCCTTGATACTTCATCATACTTTGTGGTATATAAATTTTTAAATAAATAAATGCCATCTGTTATGTGGGGAGGGTGGTCAATTAGGCAGAGAAGGTTCTGGGCTTCTGCATTAGGCATCAATTCAGTTGTTATTATTTACACAATTATACCGAGCTTTGTGAAGGGCGTCACAATTCTTGAGTTTGTTCTCAGGTAGGCATTTATTTTAAATAATAGGCAAGACCTAATATATTTAGCAAGGCACCCTGTAGATACCCTCTTTATTATAGCAGGGCTCCCTGTTCTTTTGGGACGCGGGTGGCGCTGTGGGTAAAAGCCTCAGCGCCTAGGGCTTGCCGATCGAAAGGTCGGCGGTTCGAATCCCCGCGGCGGGGTGCGCTCCCGTTGCTCGGTCCCAGCGCCTGCCAACCTAGCAGTTCGAAAGCACCCCCGGGTGCAAGTAGATAAATAGGGACCGCTTACTAGCGGGAAGGTAAACGGCGTTTCCGTGTGCAGCTCTGGCTCGCCAGAGCAGCGATGTCACGCTGGCCACGTGACCCGGAAGTGTCTCCGGACAGCGCTGGCCCCTGGCCTCTTAAGTGAGATGGGCGCACAACCCCAGAGTCTGTCAAGACTGGCCCGTACGGGCAGGGGTACCTTTACCCTTTACCTTTACCTGTTCTTTTACAGACTTCAAGAACGGGAGACAGAGGAATAATTCCTCCACAGCTTGTTGAGGCTTTCTTAGTTGCCATTCTATTTTTTTCTGTATTCGATTGCTTGTCTCCCTCATCTCCATCTCCTTTATGTTCTATTTTTGTCTGAGGGATATATATTCATCATACTGTTATTTCAGCATTTTATGTTAATTGCCTGTCTTTCCCCAAACAGAATGTAGCCGAGCAGACAACTTTTCCTCTTTAAAAGCAATTCTGTTTATTGAATCACAGTTGTCATTGTGAAGCCCGCTTATTACACTAACAATATTGTCCCAAAAGACATTTCATTAAGTGATTGGAGGGCAGTTGAGGTGGGGGCGGGGGATATAAGGACAATCATATGAAATGAATGCAGAACAAGCCATAAGATGGGAAAATCCACAGAGATTTCACACGTGAAAGGAAAAATAGATTCACACACACACACACTCCTTCCAAAATAATCACAGGCATAGAAAATAAAAAGACATTCAGATTAAATTTTCATGGCTGTAGGGTTTTGCTAGCTATGCACAACAGCTATAGATTTCCTATCCACTTGACATCAGAAATGCAGATTCAGGGAATCCATTTAAGGCAAAATTGAAAACTTATCTTTTGAGTCTGTCTCTGTGAGCCTTAAATGCAGCTAAATTTTCAAGCTGCTGGATATTATTTTATGTAAAGCCCTCCGAGATCCTTTGTATAAGCAGTGCTATAGAAATTTACTTTGGATTGTACTTAGTCTGTAGGTCTTTTGAAATAGCAACGAAACGGCAAAAAAGTGCTTATAGTGGGAGAGGCAACAGAGTCAGTTACACATGCTGAAGAGTAAACACAAGGGAAATTCAAAGCTCCATTTCCCCCAATTTGCCTATTTAAATCATAAGGGGAAAGTTAGGCTGCAATGGTAACCCCAGTTAACTGGGACTAAACCCAATAGGAGTTACTTCTGAGTAGATACAGTTAGGATTATGCTTCTTAAGGGCTTTATTTTGCTATCATATATACAGACATATATATTGCAATAGTTTCCATTCACCACACACAATGAGGTATCTAGTTTGCAAAGTTGCCAGATAGACATTTTCCCCCAAGGACTGATCCTTCATATGAGCTGCTGTGCTTTGTCACATTTCTCTGTTTCACCAGCCAACCAGAACTCCACAGAACAAAGGGAATGGTTCTCATCCAAAAACCTCGCGGTCATTCAAAGCATCATGGACCTGCTTCCCTCTGAGGGAGCGAAGGATGAATCTTCCAATTTTGGTTTCTCTCATTTTAAATCCCCCCCCCCCCAACCTTAGGTTCAGGCCACCACTATGCTCCATGAGTTTATGAATTTTGGGGTGGGGAAACCCTCAGAAAATTTGTCCATGCTGTATTTTACTTCACATGTTTCCCTCATGTGCACATTTTTAATGCAGTTTTGCAAGCAATTCTTACATAATACGGTGCATTTTTGTGTGTTGTTTTCCCTACTATGCATTTCTGAACAAATGTTTTGCTTGGAGGACTATGTTGCAAAATTCAGAGAAATGCAAATTCTGAAGGCTCACCACAGTCCCTAGTTTCCCCAGCAAGCCTTGACTCTTTCTGCTGCTGCATGGTGAGGTACCTGGCACATGTCACTGTCAAACAGCTAACTGTTTAAGGTGAAAGGCCAGAAACATATAAATCAGATAAATATTGATGGGGAGGATCATGTGAAACACTTGACTTCAAAAAGTAAACATGATGTAACAATGGTGTGCTATGCCAAGTTATTTCAGTATGGTATTCAATCGATAAAGCGGTATCATATTTGTAATCTGATTTTTTCTCGGGTTGCTGCCACAAAGCATGTGACATTAGCAAAGATGCCTAGACTTTTCTACAAGAAAAAGATGCATCTTTTCGAAAAAAATAAGTAAATTATTGACTTTTTAAAAAATTATACAGACAGCAAAACAAAGAAGTCTAAATTAACATTGCCTTCTGCTGATAAGAAATAATAATAACTATTACAATAATGAAAATGCTAAAAGTACATTTACTTCTGCTTTTAAACTTCTATTCTGGTTACAATATATTACTATTCTATAATAATCTATTATATCCCATATATTATTTTATTTCCCAAATTCAAACTAACCCTCCCCTCCTCCCCACTGCTTCCCTTCACCTGTGTGAGATCTTCCCATCATAATATTTTTTTTCTAGTTGCTATGATAAAATAGAGTAACTTGAAAACTGTTACTTGAGTAACTTAGATGCATCTTTTAGTATGTCTGTTGTTGGGCTGCCTGATCAAATCAGCATTTCACTTCAGACACTTAGCTTTGTAGAGCCTCAAACACCTTCAGGTGATTAAACTTCTGCTGGGACTCCTCTTGCCTTCCTTCTGGGTTGCTCTGTCCATCTGCCTTTCCAGCTACATGTGCCCCGCTACACTTCCAATCGCTTTCTCAATCAATGCAATATCCCAGTCAAAGCCCAGTGTGAGCTGGGGTAGGTCCTTTTCAGTGGTGGCACCTGAACTAGAAGTGGATGAATCAACCTATTTCTACCCCACGTCAGTTTCTCCTTACTGGTCCATGTTGGCCTGTTTGTGTGTGGACTATAAAAAATAAATCCTAAAAAACAACAACTGTGAAGTTCCACTAAAATAATTAACAAAAGCCATGTGTTTATGAGGTGGTCTGAGGGCTGCCTTCTGTAACATTTTACAGCTCCTTGGAGCAGTTAGCAGCTTCATTGTATCTGCTAAAATGCTCCCAGGAAGCAACTTACCTCAAATGTGACCAGTTCGTATTATTACAACAGGCACTTATTAGTGGTTGCTACAGTTCATTAGAAGGGAGTGTAAACTGTGGATTAGGTGTGTAGGAGAATTCACACATAAGGACAGCAAAAGCAACCACCTTTCAAAACAGGTGATCTCGGAAATCACTTATCTTGCTCCTTTTCATTTTCTTTTTCTCATGAACATTGTTTCCCAAGTGCTACAGGAGTTCCTGCTTCGGATATTATAGCCCCATTCATGGTATTAGACTAGTGCGGTGCACAAACAAGCAACTAGTTGGAAGGTTCGGAACCAGCCCTACTAGGAACTGTTTGCTGGTAACGTGAATGGATTGAATCCCACATTAAAATGATGTGCTGGTTTTTAATTTATCCTGAGGAGCCCCACTTCCAGCTCCTTGACACTGTTTTGTCAAACAATGGGCTCTGCTGCAAGAATATGACACCGCACTGTAAAACAGGATTTCAAAGTTTACATCGTAATCCGTTGTTATCTGCCAGGCAAGCCTTTTCCAAGGATTATTTGGGGGGAACTGTATTTTGAAGGATTAAAGGAAATAAAGCCAAATGCTCTTCTTATTGGGGAAAGGAGGGATTTTGAGGGTGATCTTCTTCCCCACTCCATAGGAATAGACCTCACTCAATACTATCGGTCTTTGAAACACTTTTCTACCACTTTTCTATTTAGATAATTAGTGTGTGTGTGTATTATTTATCTGTGTAGGCCAAAGCCTAGGCTTAGGATTTTTTTTTTAAAAAAAAATAATTTTTATTAACTGGTCAATCACATCAAATTAAATCACATCACATAAATTCCGAATTACAAAGCCAAATTTTGAATTTTGTTGGGGGGACCCATATTTCAAGATCCAAAGGGGAATTCTGATCATCTTCTTGCTGCTGCATTAATGTCCAAATCAGTCCAAATCAGTCCAGACAGAGTTCATAATTCTATCCCATCTTATCTTGCTGTTTCCACATCACGTCTTGTTCATATATTTTCTCTTTTTTCTTTATAATCTCTTCTAATAGTCTCCTTAAGCCGATAAACACCAATAGTAATAATAATCCTGTGTGAATTTTCCGTTCTTCCAAGCCTCAAATCAAGATGGTTTCCATATATCATCTCCTTCATAGATAATATCGCTCTTTCCATCATAATCTTGCAAAACTGTCGCTCTTAAGTCCCACTGAGGAGTTTAATCCACAATATATAAAAAGCTTTGTTTCTCTCTTTCTCCTCCCAGACTCAAGACCTCCGACAGAGCTTCCCAATATGGCGATGGCATTTTTAACTGTGTCATTCCAAAGCTCTTATACCTTCCACACTCTTCTTAAAACATGCTTTGGTTTGAAAGTTTATCTCCACACAGCCTTAAATCCACAGCTTAAGACCTTAAAATGACATTTCTGACTCATAAGGGGAGGGGATTCTTGTTTAATCACATAAGAAAAGAAAGGAAAGTTTTTTCCCCTCCCCCCTCAGTCATTTGCCGTACCGTGTCTTGGCGTATCTTCTCATGTTTTATTCTTGTCTTGTTTTATCAGAGATCTCTTCTGTTAGCAGTCTTTACTCCCCCTCCTTCCTTGAAATATGTGCATTTGCCTCATCCAAATTGTTTCTTTTGAAGTTCTTGCAGCTAGTGGCGCGAATCAGGGACAGTGTCCAGGAGTGCCGAAATCCCACAGGAGGGCTTTGTGCCTAGTGTCCCCATCCTCACAAATTCGGGGGTGGTATAGGGCACAGCAGGCAAGGGCAGTCCCCCCCCCCACCATCCGGGGGGGGGGTAGGGAGGCTAATTACCCCCATCATAGCCTCCAAATTACCTCGTGTGGGTCGGAGAGATGTTATTGTCAGCCATCTTCCGATGCGCCCCCTAGTGGCCCCCCCGCCTAGGCTTAGGATTTATTGACCTGGTTCACACCAGAGTTTAGCTTTCTGTGACCATGGTTACAACCATTTAAAATTCATTATTAAAAGCAGACCTGAAACAAATTACTGTTACAAGAATAGAGTGGATCCTATTGCAAAGACAGGACTGGGGGAATGGGATAGAATAATGCAGGGCTTTTTTCTGGTGGGACACAGGGGTACGCATACCCCTAAACATTTTGTGAATCTAACAGGAGAAGAAACTAAAAATTAAAAATTAAAAAAAATTGTTTCTTCTATAGCCCGCTGAATCATCAGTTCCATTGCTCTCCCCGATGGCGGCCACATTTCCTGTCACTGTGTTTCCTGAGTCTCAGATGAAATGAAAGTACCCCTAAGCATTTTTTAGAAAAAGAAGCACTGGAGTAATGGATGCAATCTCTGAGCTCCTGAATGGAAAAGCAAGATATAAATAGATTATGTCATTCACAATAGCACCCTTGCTTTAACTGCAGCGTTTCACAGTCTTGATCTGTACCACAAAACACCAACACTAAACAAAAAAAGTTTGCCAACCCTAATAAATAAAAGAATAATAATAATAAAAGAAGCTAATAATAATAATAATAATAATAATAATAATAATAATAATAATAAATAATAATAATAAAAGAAGCAAAAAAATACTCAAATTTTGTTGTCTGAACTACTACCTCTCAGCCTAGCCTACCTCCCAGGGGCATTGTGAGGATAAAAGGGAGAAGGGGAAGACAATGCACCTAGACTTGGGGTCCTGGGAGTAAAAACAAGAAACAAATCTACAACAAGCAACAAACAGGTGAAATTTCAGAATTCTCAGTGAAACACATGCATGGAACATCTTGCCAACCTCAATACACACAAAAAGTATCCTTGTGTTAAAGTACAGTCTGTAGGAATGTTAGCTTGCTGCAGCTGTAAGGTGTTTGATTTTTCATTTTTGTTATTGCTGCTGCATATTAATAAATAATAGCCCAGTGGTAACATAGGGTGATTTGCTAAGCTTCTGCATAAGAAGCATATTTCCTGTATGGAGATATCTTGTCTTTCTGGGGGGGGTGAGAGAGAGAGAGAGAGAGAGAGAGAGAGAGAGAGAGAGAGAGAGAGAGGAGATGCTGGTTAAGTGAGTCCAGGTTTCTAGTGCCTATCGAGCTGTGACCATCGAAACTGCTTCTAATTGGGTTGCATGTACCAGAAGCAAGCCAAATTGTGGCCACAATGCAGCAAGCTCAGTGCTGTGCGATTACAGCTGAAGTATATGGTATCAGATTTAACAAAGCCCTGCTCTTAAGCCTATTTTGTAGCAAAATTGTCCTAATATTGATACAGCGTCTAAACAGAAGCGGGATGCTTTCCTTCAAAGCATCACATTGGGCGCATGAAGTCATCTAAGTGGAAACAATCTCCCAAGTCACATATGAGGCAGTCGTTGCCCAGAGTGCTGGGGAATAGTACTGCATTGCTTTGAAGCCATCTTCCTTGGATGGCAAAGAAGAACTTCAATATACTTGCATGAATTATAGATGAAGGCTGATCCTCTTGTTAAAGGAGATACAGTGTGATTTTTTCCCCTTCCCAAAGACCCTACAGCTTATTGCAATGCTATTTTGCATGTGCAAACACAAGCCATTTGTGTTTTTGAGGGGTGGGGTGCAGATGGAAACCTTTTTTTTATTGTTGCAGGTGCTTTCAGTAAACTGTTTTCTTTTGTTTGATGGTGGAGATAGTTTTTTTCTTTTTTCTTATTGTTAATTCAGTGCGTTGCAGATATTCCTCTAATCTGGAAATGAAGTCATAGCTTTTAAACAATTAGGTTTTTTGAAAAAACAAAAACCAAACTAACACAGAATTGATTAGAAGGGAATAAATGCCCATAAAGACATAAGAGACAAAACCAGAAATTGATTCCAAGGGACAGTTCCTAAATAGTTCAGACATTTTGGTGCCTTGAATTAAGCATCTCGGCTGTCAAACAGAAGCATAATGATATGCAGCAAGGCAGATCAAAGGCTGGGAATTATGGCTTTGCTTTCTCAGCTTCACAAATGATTTCATTTACATTCTTTTTATATTGTTTTGTATTGCTTTTAGAGCCAAACAATTCACTAGTTACAGCTTTGCCTAATGGTACAGAATGAATGATAGAGAGCCCTAACTCCATTCTCTGCAATATTAGATGCCAGGGCAGCAAGCTGCATTAAGTATTCTCTGGTTTCAATTTCCAGATAGAAAACAACCATTTCAGTGGGGCAGAAATACGCCCTGAAATACTCGCCTTTTAAAAGCTGCAAAAACAACAACATAAAACCCTGCTTGGTGTCATCCTTTCCCCTGGCTTCTGCACATTTTTTCTCTAGCTTTCCTTCTTTCTGGATTAGTCAAATGGACATTTCCACCGAGTCACAGATGAAAGAGTGAGCAATATAATACAGGCGTCTCTCAACTTAGGTGGGGGTTATGTTCCAAGCATAGTGCATCAAGCCAAAATGGCATATAAACAAATCACCTTGGGTTCAATGGCAGGTGGGATTGCCAAAGTTGTTTTCCCTGGACACCCTGCCCCCTTTTTATTTTTATTTTTGCCAAGTGCATAAAGCTGAATAAGCACAAGTTAAATGTGTGTCAGATGTAAGTTACCTGTATTACAATCCTGCACAATCAGATTTACCTATATGATGATGTCCCTAAGGCCCAGTGAGCCTGAGGAGAAGGACACTCAGTGTACACAATAAACATTTTACATAAAGAATGACAAAATAAAATGGAAAAAACGGGAAGCAGTTTTCGAAGCTTCCTTCCCCGCCCAGCTCACCCCCGCCTACGCACATACAAAGTACACAAAAATATGTTTTGCGTTAAGAAATTACAATTAAGATATTTATGGGAGAAGCATGTTGACTTCTCAGCCTCACTGAGCCCAGGAAGGACCAAAATAAACATGGAGTGTTGTGTGTGTGATAATGTTGGGAGGCCACAAAATATCGTGAATAGAAACAGAATGCAAATAGCAACATTAATTTTGAGCACTAGTTGAATATCTAATATATGGCTGAGAGAATCTCAAGGTGTTATTCCCAAGTCTCATAATCCATTGCATTGTTCGCTTGGGGGGAGAGCAGTGTACAGTGACTACCTATTCCTTTTGTTCCTACCCACAGGCTAGTACAGGAAAGGGCTGTAGCTCAGTGACAGAGCAGCTGCTTTGTCCAAAAGGCATGGTCTTGCTTAGTGTTTTCAGCTGTGTGGCATATTGCTGTATGCTTTCATTCATTTGCTGCATCCAGAAAGTCCTACGTTCAATCCCCAGCATCTCCAGGTAGGTCTGAGAGAGAGGTTCCTGCCTGAATCCCCGGAGAACTGCTGACAGTCAGCATAATAACCTTCAGTTTTGTACAGTTGATTCTCAACTTACATGTTCTGGAGATAGTGCATAAAGGCAAAACCCCATGTATAGTCAAAATAAACTCTCCTTGCACCTCCAAACAATCAATGCCTCTGAACCCTCTCCCAAAACTTGGGAATTAAACTTATTTTGGCCCCTCTATAAAACCAGGAAAAAGTGTTTAAAAATCAATGTGTTTTTGATAAAATAATATGCTGAGACTTCCAATTGTCTTTGAAACTATATAGAAAGTGGGGCGGGGGGCAGTGGCATAGTGTGGGTTGCCAGTGCCCGGAGCACAAAATGAAGAAGGGAAGGAAGAGATAGTAAGAAATTCTGATGGGAAGAAAGAATGCGGCAGCTTCAGGAAGTGTCAAGGGCTGCATAAAATGAGGTGAGGGCAACATCCACTTGCAATTTAACACCTCCTTTGGAACCTCAATGCAGTGAGAGAGAGAAATGAGTTGACAGGGTGGAGAAGCCACAAACGCACTCCCACAGTCCCTCCTAGTCTCCTCCCCTTGAGTCCAGCAAGGGTCATATCATGCTCTAGCTGCCATGCAGATTCTGCCTTAGATATTCCGTATTGCAGTTGTCCCCATGTGGGTCTGTCAATGGGCTTATCTGTGTTCTTCAGCTCACCAAAAAGTGACGGGGGGCAACAGGGGGTATCCACTGGTCTGAAGAAAATTGCCTAATGGAACAATTCAGTCCATAGAGGAGTCTTGTTCTTCTAACTTACTTATCTTAACAAAATATCCCTTAGTGGAGCTAAGCTTTTGCAACAAGCTTTGGTTTGATCTAGGCCTGCATTCAGCTGTGAGGTTCATTGCACTCATTTCACTGGTTCCAACACTAGTGGTCCTGTCCTTATTTCTAACATTCCAGGAAAAAGCTGTGTCAATATACCACCCCAAATTTTATCGACGCAAAACTCCTGCCATTTTACAGATTAATGGGGCTGTAGGCAGATGTTTTCCTGCAAACAATTAATACAAGAAGGATTTCCATTAGATTTCCAGGAGCGACTTTTACATTGTGCGAAAAGATCACATAAAATGTGAAAATGAACAGGTAACGTAGCATTGTGAGGATGGGATAAAGTGCCATCTGAATGCAGCCATAGCCATTCAGCTCTTGTGAAACATAGCTTTGGCTTATCTTAATTGCCAATAACTTGACTGAGGAAAGATGCATTGTGACAATGAACACCTTGTAGTGCTTTGGAGAAAGCCAGACGGAGCAGAAACATATAACGTACGGCGCCGATAAGACAGAAAAATAATATGAAAGTAGATCACCCGTGATATCAGTGTTGGCAGCTCTGCCTCAATATACAGGCAGCGACTGTCGCTGCAATAGATGTGTAACCGGTTGCCTATTAAGAGCAAGAAGATAAAACTATACAAATCTCCTTATAACAGATACTTCTAATGCTCAGTGTTGGCTTGTTCGCTATTCATTTTGAGAGGTTTGTTAAAAGCCTTGGCTTCCATAATGGCAGCACAGGGCTGGTGTCACTAATGGGCTTGCTAGGTTGGTTGATTTGACAAGGCCTGAAAAGAAGGGGAAGAAACAGAACAAACCCAGCCTCACTCTGTAGACAGCAGCCATTTTCCTGGATCAACAGCAGGACAAGGATTAGTTCTTCTCTGAACAGAAGGGAGTCTGAAGCATGCTAAACTTGGAGCCATGATTCTGACCAAAGCTAATGGAAGAGAGCCAGAGTCAGGCTAGGAAATCAAAATGGAGGGGGACCTCATTGGGGTGGAGTGTCTGTAAGACCATGCAAGGGCCTTTTCACCCCATTGTTCTTCTCATCCATTTTTTCTTCGTTCAGTCATTATAGCATTGGCAAAAGGTAAAGGTAAAGAACCTCTGGACAGTTAAGTCCAGTCAAAGGCGACCATGGGGTTGTGGTGCTCATCTCGCTTTTCAGGCTGAGGGGGCTGACGTTTGTCCACAGGCAGCTTGCCGGGTCATGTAGCCAGCATGACTAAACTGCTACTGGCTTACAGAGGACCGTGACAAGTGCCAGAGCACACAGAAATGCTGTTTACCTTCCTGCTGCAGCGGCACCTATTTATCTACTTGCACTGGTGTGGTTTCAAACTGCTAGGTTTGCAGAAGCTGGGACAGAGCAACAGGAGCTCACTCCATTGTGGGGATTTGAACTGCCAACCTTCTGATCAGCAAGCCCTGGAGGCTCAGTGGTTTAGACATGATTATGGCTAGAAAGAGGGATGAGAAAATTTGGTTTCCATTGCAAACACACCCCCAATCCACACCAGCAAATTGTGCATGCTCTGAATCATGGGCAAAGCAATTCTAAGGCCACATTGATGCCATAGGTTTAAAGCACCAAGATACCACTTTGAACAGTCATGGCTTCCCCCAAAGAATTCTGGGAGGTGTAGTTTGTTAAGGGTTCTGAGAGTTGTTAGGAGACCCCTTCTCCCCTCACACAGCTACCATTCCCTGAATGGTTTAACAATCTGTCCCTCTTCACAGGATATTCTGTTAATTGTAGCTCTCTAAGGGGAGTAGGGACCCCCTAACAACTCTCAGCCCCCTTAACAAACTACTAAAGCTCCCAGAATTCTTTGGGGGGAAGCCATGAAAGTGGTATGGTGCTGTGGATGTAGGCTAAGGTGGCCAGGGAGGGAGATTCCATAAGTGGAAGTGACTTGACTGACAGAAATAGTATTGGATACAACCTCTCCACCCCCACCCCAAACAACCACAACTGCAGCACCTATAATAAATATGTGTGTGTGCCTTTAAAGTGACCTGGGAAAATAGAATGATTCAATTTGAGATCCTCTATCTTAGGCTGAGCTCTCTAAGTCTATTCCTTGGAGGCAGGTTGTGGGTGTCTAGAAAGTGGCTCTCTGCAAATATCAAGGCCACCTTTCTGCTTCACTTGTCAACACATTGTGTATCTTGCTTATTTGCTAATTGTTCCCCAGATAATTCGAGCAAAGTCAGCCAAGGAGCAAAGGAACACACATCCTGTACCTGCTCTCTCTGTTTTGCCCATGACTCTCTTGTCAATGAACACAGTGCTGACCTGGGTTTATTTACTTTTTTGGGATTTATTTTTTTGCTCCTAAAGTGCTTTTGCGTATACATCCAAAACCTTCTGCAGGCACAAACAGTATTAAAATTAGGATTATGCATGACCATTGTTGTGGAGGTGGGGGGATGATAGACAAAATCCTCCTGGCAAACTGGGAATATCCCATCACTCCCCCAAGTTTAGGATATTCCACCATTCTTCAGCAGAGCTCCTTCTTACTTGAGAAAAATAAGTAGCTCATGTAAATGTAAACTAAGCTTTAATAATGAAGAAAACTGTAACGAAGCAACATAATGAGAGAAGTTAAATACAACATGAGGCAAGTCTGAGGCAAGAAGAGGCAGTTGGTCCCTCTTAACTGACATTCTTAACTGAGCATAACTGAACACACACTAAAGGGAGGGGCTGATTCCAAAGCAAAACACACAAGCCCCACCCACCAGATACCAAACACTCTACTATTCAAATTAGGCCCCAGTGCTTTTCTTACAACCACTCCAGGAGCATCATGGGCACAAGTCATCATGGATGTGCAATAAAAAGGATGTTTGGATGTTTGGCACCCTTGGCCTATATGATGCTACAAGACTGGGTTTTTCCCCCAATAAAGCTGACATTATTAGTGGAAATGTCTGGCTGCACTGCGGATACTCGTTTAGACAGATTGGCAAATGCATATCTGTCACAGTGACTGAAACCAGTAATGATTTTCATTGGCTCCCAGTAAGTTTCCAAGCACAATTCAAAGTGATGGTGCTGACCTTTAAAGCCCTAAACGGCCTCAGTCCTGTATACCTGAAGGAGCATCTCCACCCCCATCATTCTACCCAGACACTGAGATCCAGCGCCGAGGGCCTTCTGGCAGTTCCCTCACTGCGAGAAGTGAGGTTACAGGGAACCAGACAGAGGGCCTTCTTGTTAGTAGTACCTGCCCTGCGGAACACCCTCCCTTCAGATGTGAAGGAAATAAGCAGCTATCCTCTCTTTAAAAGACATCTGAAGGCAGCCCTGTTTAGGGAAGTTTTTAATATTTAATGCTGTATTGTTTTTAACATTCGATTGGGAGCCACCCAGAGTGGCTGGGGAAATTCAGCCAGATGGATGGAGTATAAATATTTTTTTATCATCATCATCATCATCATGGTTAGTAGTCACTGATAGCCTTATTCTCCCAAGAATTTGTCCAATCCTCTTTTAAAGCTATCCAGGGTGGTGGTCATCACTGTCTGTGATGAGTTATCACAGATCGAACACCACATATAAAACCTTGATAGTACTTCATATCCCTTCAGACACATCGCATTTCAGTGGACTTAAACCAACTGTTCATCTGGTAGTTGCAGATAAAATCCAGTAAGTGCACTCCCATATGTGAACAAGGCCCGACACCCACCAATGAACCAACAAACATACACTTCCTTTCCTGCATACATTTGGTTGTCAGCAGGTAAGGACTGAGCACTGAGGCCACTTAACTGAAGGCTACATCTAGCATGTTGAAGCATAAACGTTCATCCAGTACAATCATGCAACTTCCGGGACACAATGGCGGTGACTTTCTGTTCATCAAGAAGAAGAAGAAGAAGAAGAGTTTGGATTTGATATCCCGCCTTTCACTCCCTTTAAGGAGTCTCAAAGCGGCTAACATTCTCCTTTCCCTTCCTCCCCCACAACAAACACTCTGTGAGGTGAGTGGGGCTGAGAGACTTCAAGGAAGTGTGACTGGCCCAAGGTCACCCAGCAGCTGCATGTGGAGGAGCGGAGACGCGAACCCGGTTACCCAGGATTACGAGACTACCGCTCTTAACCACTACACCACACTGGCAGAGGCCTCAACTGGTATTATGAATGACCTGCTAGCGAACGCTTCCAAACTCAAGGGCATTTTAACAAAAGAAAATAATGAAATGTCAAAGAAATAATAATAATCAGAAAATGAGTGATTCATGAGACAAGAGGAGCAAGCCTAAGCAGATATGCTACGAATATGTACAATAATAAGTCAACTTTAGGCTGAGGGGTGCAATTCTTGACATCTGGGACGCAACTGTATCACCAAAATACATTCACTAGTGTCAAGACTCATAATTTTTCAGATAAGAAGGAAAATGTGACTCTAATAGAACTCTGATTAAGAAGGCAAATGTGACTACAGCAATATTGCCAGTCCTAATTTCTCCATTATGCCAGTCTCAGCCCTTTCAGTACCCCTCAACTGACCTAAATCAGACCTCTTCTTGAGTTTTTGAAGTTGCACAGGCAACTTCATCTGAAACTCTTCAGAAATGCTTTGCTGTGTTCTATGAAATTGCATAGAACTCCCACACAGAACCTGGGACACCCATACATACATCTGCTCCACTTGTCCCTATTAACCAGGAGCCAGTTCCTGTTTTCATTTTTGTTGTTTTATGAATTGCCCTATCGGTCCCTGTTTCATCTTTTGGGAATGCTTTGCTAAAATTGTATTTGTGTGCAAGGTTAGAGTTGTTGTTCTAGAGGGTTCAGCTCCCTTGTCACAGTCTGAAGAAGCTCATTCGGAGTGGGAGGGGAAGATACAACTAGTCTTCAGTAGGCCTGCAGAGAAATGTCTGCACAGGAACATAAACTGTGACTCGATGCTGCAGTCATCTGGTACATGGGACAGATGTGTGCAATAGCCCCAAGTAATTCGATGGGGAGAAATTAAATGATGTGCGCGCTCATATGAACCAGCCCACACAATTAAGGCACCGAGGGCAAGCAATACTTGTGCTGGTTGTTCAGCTAACCAAGAACAGGTGCCATTCCGTACCTGAGAATTATAAATGTAAAAGGAGCTGGGGGTGGATGAGAACCAGGCTCCTGGGATCCAGGGAGGTGACTTTAATGTTCAACATCTCAAACCAGCAGCATGTCAAATTATCGATGCAAAGCATTTGATGACTGTCTTTAAGAGGCAGGGACATGGGCTGTCTAGACATGATCAGATATCAAAGTCGACGAGTTTTGCAATCTGATGATTTTCTTTTTCTTTTTATGGCAGTAAAGAGGCACCTGTCAGGACTTGACAGGCTGCAAACCCAGTGATTATAACAACAATAACTGCTCTAGGTGGTATTATCAGCCTTTGGAATAACGTTGTCTTAAGAAAGCTCTTGCTGCTCGCTTATCTGTAGCTTGGTTTTCACCGCTGAGTAGACTGACTTGCTTACTTTACTTATTTATTTATATTTTTTCTAGACACCTCAGAAATAAGTTCATGGAAACATCATGGAAACCAAATAAAAACATTATTATTTACCCCACTATGTGGTAAAATCTACAATATATCTTTAAAATTCAACCCACCAGAAAAACCCAAATAGAAAATATGTAACACAATAAAATACAATGCAAATCATGGAAGCTTATGAAGAGAGCGGCCTTTACTTGCAAGTCGCAACAGATTTAGGATTCAATTGCACTGACTTTGGCTGGCAATGTGTTTTGCACTGGAAATGGTTATTTGTTTCTGTGAGTGCTGTTTGATCAAGCAGTTTACCAATTTTCTAAATAAAATAAATAAATGAATACTAAAGGTCTGAGAGAGAGAGAGAGAGAGAGAGAGAGAGAGAGAGAGAGAGAGAGAAGACTCCTCACACACAGTCTAGGTGTTACCACTTTTGTACTATTTATAAGATGGATGAATAATTGTTTTGTTGCAAGTACCAAATAAGGGGTTTGGTCCAGATTGGGACCCTGGTGGAGAGACTTTGCTGATATTAACCCTCTGCCCCCCTCCCCCGCCAATTGTGACCCCAGTCAAATGAGAACTTGTCCCCCACTGCAAACAGCAGGCAGGGATCCTGCAATCCAGGTTGGGACCATAGCAGGGAGCTATATTGAAGCTCCACAGATCACTGTCCCGGGCCCAAGCTGTATCTCCACCCCCACCCCAGCCTGTTATATACTTTTTTAAACCTTCCGTGCAATTGCTTTTCGTGTGAATGTCAGTAAGTATATGCTCAATAATTGATCATTCCCACCAGCTTTTCATGGTATGACAGCTGTGATAGTTCCTGGACCAGGGATGCTTGATCACGGTAGTTCAGGCATGGGTAACACCAGCACTGGATTACTGCAATTTGCTCTATGTGGGGCTTCCCTCGCACTTGACCCGCAAACTGGAGTTAGCACAGAATGCTCCAGCATGGTTGTTGACATCAGTGAGATAGCCACTTCCGCCCTAAGGAGGAGGAGGGGTTGCAGGCTTCACGCCCCTCCACGTGCGCAGTGGGTGGAAGCCAACCGCTGTGCAATTGGGGGAATTCCCGGCCGTGTCATGCCCTGGCCGGCCAATCGGCCAGTTCAGGGGGCATGGCCTGCCCTATAAAGGCAGGACACAGCCGGGGATCTCCCTCTTTGCCACTTGCCAGCTGTTCCTGCTTTCCCCACCCACCCACCTTATAAGGTTTCATTCTTTGACCTTGCTATGGACCTCAGTTGGTCGCCGTTGAGGGGCCTGGTAGGCATTTTTCCACTTGGCAAATTGGCACAGCCACTTGGTTTTCACCCACCTCGTAGCAAATCATCACAACGTTTTGGGTATTGGCGGTTAGGCATTGGTATAGTTCTATAGATGGAAGAGGGGAGGTAGCGCCATCACCTGCCCCACATATTGAATGGGTAGTCCGTTAAAGGATTCCGGGGAGCATGGCCCTGTCCGAAGCCTAGGGAGGTTAGGACCTAAGGCACACCCCCTAGTGGTGATCCCCATGGGGAGTTCCTAGTTGATGTGCATCAGCAGGACTCCCCCTGTTGGTGGTTAACCCTTCCCGGACTTCGCGCAGACGGGCTGAAGTCAGATATATTTGGTTAGGACCAATGCCTAAGCCAATACCGCTCATCACCTGTAACCAATAAAGTTGTGGCCTTTTTTTAGCCCATTAACCTTAATAATTGCGTCATTATTTCCACCGGGGGGGGTGAGAACTCACAACACAACCTGTCAGCACTTAAAAATCTCTGCCATTTGGTTACCAGGCAAAGTTCAGGGAGTTACTATTGGCCTATAAATCCCTTTAAATAACAGCAACAACAGTAGTCAAAGTAGTAAAAATACTGACCCGAAAAGGTTGTCAAACCATGGCATGTATCAAATGGCATCATCCTGATGCAACATCGTGAACATTTTCAAAGTTTACGTCCTAAATTGAAGTGCTGACAGCCAGTAGCAACATCCACAGAAGTTGCATCACCTAAGCTGCAGATCTAACTTCTTTTCCGGTATATTATTATCAGATATAATTCATGGTAATCAACCCTATTGCTTTCCTAGGTTATCATCTGATTTTGTCTCTGACATCTAATTTGGTAGGCGACAAATCTGTGCTCAGACTGTGACAGTGCTTTAGACTTGGGAGCAGCTGCTATCCCGTATCTTGAAATGAGCCTCGAGTTCAGAGGCCACAATCCGCTGGGAGCTTGGCATTTAAATTACTGCGAGTGCCGCAAGAGAACTGCTGTGAGGCCTGAATTGCTTTAGCCTCCTAGCGCTTTGTCCCAGTAGAGCTTAATGGTTGGGGAAATGGGATGAACCCACATGGGGTCAAACAAAACCACAACAACATTGTTCAGGCTGCGTTTTCTTATTTTATGTATGCATCTTGCTGAGTTGCTTTGCTATTTCTTCCAAGAACTCATACACCTGACTGTCTCTCCTTACGGGGGGGGGGGGGGCGCTCATAGTGGTAGAGGACATCTCTTTCAATCCCAGGTAGGGCTGGAAATGATTCAAATCATGGAATCCTGGTGCCTCTTGGTTCTAACTAGGGTGGTGAACTGGATCTGGCCTGGTAGCCAGACCTCTATATCCCCTACCCCATGAGCTGAGCTTCACAGGTAGGCAGCACTGCCCACCTGTCAATCACTTAGCATCACGGTGATGTTGGATCACCTATTTTCCTTTGCCAGTGGAGTTTGACATCAAACTGAGTAAGGCATTGCAGCACTAGCAAAGCACAGGTGCCTGCAAAGTCCTTTTCAGTACAGCTACATCTTTGTCTGCTTCCCACATCTGATGTTATATATATGACACCAGGTGTAAGACAGGAGGGGTGGGACTTGGCTGAAATGTGGAGGCATCCCACAAGTCAGAGGTTCTGCAATGCTAGTGTAGACAGTACTGGATTAAATGGGTCAATGCTGTGAAGCCTACAGCTTCTTATATCCATTTTCTTAGCGAGAAAAACGCTTCAAGGTCGAATAGAAATAAAAGTCAGCATTATGCCTAGGATACATTACATAGTCCTCCCCTCCACAGCATTTTTATTTATTTTTTTATTTGGGTTTTGTGTAGGTGGATCCTGCTAATGTCGGCATAGAAATCTTTTATTTCCAAGCGTCTGATTTGATTCGGACGTTGCTATGGATGCCATTCAGGTGAATACCCAAGAGCAAGATTGGATAATGTTGTTATCCGCAAGGAGATTAAGTGATTTGATGTGGAACGTCACTCTCATATCTTAAAAGAAAAATAAATTTTGGAATCATGGAGTGGGGGAAAGGCATAGCTGCGGTGCCTCTCCTTGGTTGGGCTCTTAAAGGAATAATGTCCAGCAATGTCTTATGCCTGTGAGTCAAATTACACTTTTTCCAGCCACATCTTAGGAAGAGAACAGTGGCAGGCACTGGTTGCCAGGCCTAATCTCTCTGTCATATTTCAGAGGCTGGCAACTCAATGTTCAGAAAAAACACGTAGTACAGCATTGCACTGTAGAGTGTTTGTGCTCAGGGTTCCAGCCAGCCAGTCATGCCCTTTTCCAGAATACACTGTTCAGACCTTGCCCAACCCAGTGCCCTCAATATTATTTTGGACTACAATTCCCAAACAGCACCAGCATGGTCAATGGTCAAGGACGATGGGGGTTGTAATCTTCTTGTCACTTTTTTCCAGGATAATGAGGAACTGTTAATGAGTACTCTTTGAGTTCAGTCAACCAGCTACAAATCCACGTAACAGTCCAGCCCTCATTTTACCAGCTCTGTGAGAATATCATGGGTGTTTTTTTCTTTTGTTTGGTCTTGTTTTTTGGTCAAAAGCTTGTTTTGGTTCTGAAAATTGCATGTAATTATATGCATGGACTTTAATTATGTTGTCAGCCACCTCATAAGAAGAGGTTGGGAGGCAGGAAATAAATATGTTAAACAAATAAAAGCTTATTTTCTGCAGGTATAGATACCCTTTCCTCGCTCACAGAGCTTTAATTTCTCACGTTCCCTGCGAAGAGGGATTGGTTGTTACATCGCTCAGGGAACTGCAGTTCTGTCACTCTGTGAGGAGAATACAAGGTCTTCTAACAACTCTCAGCACCCTTAACAAACTACGTCTGCCAGAAATCTTTGGTGTCAATGTGGTGTGAGATAGTATTGTGATGTCACACTCAATCTCAGATACCAGAGCTGCAGTAGTAGACTGCAGTGCACCTTGCTAGAGGCACTGTGGGGATTTCAAAATGGCAGCTCCAAGCCACCTGGCAGTGCTGCCCCTGGCCTGGCACTAGTGGGAATTTTGCCAAGTACCCCCTCAGACCTAGAGCCAACTCTAGCTGCAGAATTTGACCAAAGTGAGACCTACCTCAGCCCCTTGCTGAGCTCTGCCGATGTCGCTGGAGCCTCAAGCTTGAGACAAATGTATAATTATCACATAATTAGTTACTATACTCCTGTTTGTTTTATTTAAGGCATTTCTAGCCCAGTCTTCATTAAAAATAAATAAATCCCAGAGCGGGGTAGAAATGCCCTAAACAAACAACACAGAGACAGATACCATAAGCAAAGAAAGAAGAAGCAGAATTGCACAGCCTTAGCCCCGGACTTAGAGTAAGTGTTCGTTTCTCTTTGAATAATTTTCATCTGAAAATGGCAGGGCCAGGTCATATTATTTGACCTGCTCTTGAAGTTCAATTGACCTTGTTATCTTGGCATTGTTTTGTTGTGCACCTCCCAGCTTTCACTCCAGCCAAATTCATGGTTGTTGACAGTAAGGGCAGGGCAGCAGGCAGCTCCATGGAGCATCTGCTTTGCAAGCAGAAAGTCCCAGGTTCAGTCCCCAGCATCTCCAGGGAGAGAGAACCTTGCCTGGAACCATGGACAGCCACTGCAAGTAAGTACAGACGGTCCTGAGGTCAACTGACCAATGGTCTGACTCCGTATAAGTGTCATGAGTTTCCTCCCACACTTGTTCCCAATGTAGATCTTCATCCCCGCCTCATATTCCATGTAGATCTTTACTCACCACTTCTTCCTTGGTAATTGTTGTTGTTTAGTCGTTTAGTCATGTCTGACTCTTCGTGACCCTATGGACCAGAGCACGCCAAGCACTCCTGTCTTCCACTGCCTCCCGCAGTTTGGTCAAACTCATGCTGGTAGCTTCGAGAACATCTGTCCAACCATCTCGTCCTCTGTTGTCCCCTTCTCCTTGTGCCCTCAATCTTTCCCAACATCAGGGTCTTTTCCAGGGAGTCTTCTCTTCTCATGAGGTGGACAAAGTACTGGAGCCTCAGCTTCACGATCTGTCCTTCCAGTGAGCACTCAGGGCTGATTTCCCTCAGAATGGATAGGTTTGATCTTCTTGCAGTCCATGGGACTCTCAAGAGTTTCCTCCAGCACCATAATTCAAATGCATCCATTCTTCGGTGATCGGCCTTCTTTATGGTCCAGCTCTCACTTCCATGGGAAAACCATAGCTTTAACTATACGGACCTTTGTTGGTCCTTGGTAATAGGGTGCCATTTTGTGGTTCACCTCAGGTACCAAAATGTTTGGGGCCGGCCCTACATCTAGCTCACTATTATTTATAGTGACTGGTAGAAGCTTTGGGGAATTTCCCCCCAGTCCTACCTGCAAATGGCAGGGAATCAGCCTGGGACCTTTCGCAGGCAAAGCACATGCTATAGCTCTGAGCTGCAGCCCTTCTCAGCTGGACTGCAGGGTCGTTGCAAGCCTTACTCTCATTCCATAATGATAATTTTACTATTTATACCCCACACATCCTACTAGTTTGCCCCAGCCACTCTGGGCAGCTTCCAACATATATAGAAACATAATAAAACATTAAAATTCAAAAAAACCTTCCTTATACAGGATTGCCTTCAAATGGCTTGGGGTTCGGATAACTCCACACCCTCCAACATTTCTCCATTGAAAATAGGGTAAAGTGGGACATTCTGAGATCAAATCAGAAACCGGTCTCAACCATCCTTTCCAATTTGCATTGTGTGGATAATGACACTGGAGCACATTGTCAAGTTGTCAAATGCTGCTCTCTGCTCCCAACCCAGCTTGCAGTATATGAGTTTTAACAATCTGATATTTACATTGACAGTTCTATTTTTTTAAAAAAAAAAAGTTCATGTTGTTTATATATATGTGCATGTTTCAAAAATGCAGTATACAGAATAATAATAATAAACACTATCACAATTACCATAAAACAACACTTTAAAATAGCAGGGTCAGTCATATTTCACACACACAACACCGTGCAAGTGTGTTTGTTTGTTTGTTTGTTTGTTTGAGGGGGAAAATTATGAACTTCTTCCTGCCTTTGCTTCCGCTTTGGGACACAGGCACTACTATGAAATCATTGCAATGATAAATTGTTCCATTGTCTCTTACAAGAATTTGTCATATTTTAGTACCCTCTTCTAAGCTGGCCATTTAGTTCTGGAGAGCTACATCTAGTGTACCAACACAAATTGGTAATCTCTCTCTCTTTTGGGGGGTGGGTGTAGAGAGTATATTACTTATATTGGGCTATAAATCTTTTTTTCAAAAAAAATAAAATCATTTTAAAAAATGAAGCCCATAAAAAATTGAAGCAAAAGAAAGTGTGGGACAGAAATGTCCTTTTTCTCCCACCGTTGCCTGACCAGACATTTTGCTCTCTGCTTCCTTTATGAACCGATGTCAAAGAGCAGCCTGACATCAGCGCCTATCTTTCAAATCTTTCAACGGCACTTCTCAAAAGGTCCTCTAGACTCTTGACATAAGCAGGATTGTTCTGTATTATGAGTAACGGTGGCTAAGCAATCATGGAGAACAGTACGGAGATGCCCCTCCATCGATCTTCAGGAATGAGAAAACTTTTGTCAGGAGATATCATCATTTTGCCAATGCCTGTAGAACTGCTTAATGGACCAAGAAGCCTTTTTATTATTATTTTTCATTATTTTTGCACGCACATTTCTGGAACACATCTTATAGGGAGAAAAA
This sequence comes from Podarcis gaigeae, assembly GCF_964106915.1. NCBI lineage: Eukaryota > Metazoa > Chordata > Lepidosauria > Squamata > Lacertidae > Podarcis > Podarcis gaigeae. The sequence continues at coordinate 99,633,690 of NC_139679.1, forward strand.
ATGCTTTCCCTGGCACTGAGATTTTTTTTTTTTTTTTTTTGCAGAGACATTCCCAACGCAAAGACCGAATGAAGTGTGTGTGTGTGTGTGTGTGTGTGTGTGTGTAGTGGTTAATTGAATCACAGACAGTTGGTTGGAACTTGGAGACCAGGGTCCACGCTGTTGTTTATTACACTTTGTCCACTGCTTGGGGCCACTTACATTGAAGAGTTTTTGGCGCCAATTGCAGCGTTCTAATTGAGCTGCCCAGACGTAGAGGAATTGCTTTGTGCTAAAGGAAAATGGCTGGTGGAATTACAAAAAAAATAAAATAAAATAATGTTATTACCAGGGGGGTGGCAGGGAGTGTAGTGTACTTTCCTGCTTTTTGAAATGTCATACTCCCAGGCACCAATTTATCTGACTTACATTATATTGCTACAAATAGCCGGCGAGTGTAACCGGGCCATTTTTCACAATAAAGGTACTTTCAGAACTGCTATTTTAGTTCCATAATGATTGTACAGATCTATTTATTATGCATTTGTGTTTCCTTTCTAAGTAATACCTTGCTTTTGGCAGTGCGTTGGAATGTGTGCATGATATTAATCAGGGTGGGCTGCTTAGTTCACCGTGAGCCCGCATTTCGGAGAATGGAGAAGAGGAGAAAGTTAATGTGCGAACGTAATGCTGTTTGCACAGGGGTGGTAAAATCCATAGGGCGGGGGATTAAGAAATCTTTTTTTTCTGTTCTTCTAATTTCCACTCTTCATAGCAGCATAATGGCTGTATTGACAGTGGGGGATGAGATCTCACAGACTGCAGAGCGCAGCACAAAATGGATATATAAAAGGTCAATAAGGAGAAATGGCAATGCCCCTCTCTTGGCTCATTTGGGTCAGTGTACAGGATGTTGCAGCACAGGCAAACCCGTCATGTATCAGAGGAACAAAGACCAGGCCTATTTTTCTTCCCACTGCTTGACGCTCGAAGCATCAGCCAAGTCCCTGATGAAGAAGCGGAAGCGATTGCGCTGCACTATTGTTTGCCTGGTGCTCTGTCCGCACTTTTGCTGGGCTGAAGTATGCTGGAAGTGCAAGCATGAGAAATATACCCGCTACAAGCAGGAGGAGTGTGGCACATGAGGACAACCTGAAGCTAACGCCAGAGAGCCAACCAGAGTGATGTCCATAGTTCTCCCCCTCCCTGTGTGCTTTTTGTTTTATTTTATTAACTTTCAAGAAACAGGATATAATCATAAGCAAAACATTATCAAAACAACTGGTTTCCCCACCACCCTAGAACAGAAGGTCAATACAGCAGATGTTCCCATAAATCTATACGCTCTATAAGACGCACCCGACCATAACATGCACCCAGTTTTTAGGGGAGGAAAACCAGAAATAAGAAAGCAACGCGAAGCCTCCTTCGCTCAGGAGGCTTTGCGGGGCTATCCCTGAAGCCAGGAGAGCAAGCGGGATCGGTGCGCACCAATCCCTCTTGCCCTCCTGGCTTCTTGCTGGCTTTCCCCCCACCTCCTGCAAGAGCCGTGCGCTCTTTAAAGGGAGCGTGCCTCTTGGGGGCTTTGCTGGGAGTTGGGGGAAGGAACAGAGCCACGCACCTCTGTTCCTTCCCCCATCTCCTGCAAAAGCCAAGGATAGCTGCGCGTAGCCTCCGCAGGGCAGCAGGATGAAGGCTCCCTGCTGCCCTGTGGAGGCTTCGCGTGGCTAAGCCAGAAGCTAGAACAGCGAGAGGGAGCGCAGCGCAGCACTCCCTCTCGCTGTTCTGGTTTCTGGGATAGCCGCGCAGCCTGCATTCGCTCCATAAGACGCACACACATTTCCCCTTACTTTTTAGGAGGGGGAAAGTGCGTCTTATAGAGCGAAAAATACGGTAGTTCTTGGGTGCTGGCCGTCAGGGTGTTCATTTGAATACTTTACAAAGGGATGCCATGTTTAAGCAAAATTGTCCGTCTCAGTTGCATGTACTTTCTTAGTTTCCTCACAACAACCCTGTAAGGTAGGTTAGTCTCAGAGACAGTGACTGACCCAGGGTCACCCATTGAGCTTCATGGCCCAGTAAGGATTTGAACCCTGGTCATCCAGGTCAATGTCCAGCACTCTAGCCACTCTAGAGTTTGTAAGAGAGACCCGATTAGGTAAGTGCGTCAGTTGCTCCTGCTGCTGCTGCTACCGGTAACCACTATTTAGAGATTTGTTATGACTTCTTGTGTTGTGATTTTAATGATTGTGTTATCTTAGGGATTTTATGCACTCTTTTTACTCTGTTTGAATTTGTTGTAAGCCACTCTGCTTCCAATTTATTTATTTTTAACCTATAAATAAATAAAGAAATGGATGGATAACTCAGTTGGTTAGACTAGAGCATGGTGCTGATAACACCAAGGTCTCAGGTTCAATCTGGATCTGGGACAGCTGCATATTCCTGCACTGAAGGGGTTGAACTAGATGTTCCTCTGGGGCCTTTCCAATTCTGTAATTATATGATTCTATGAAATGAATGAATGAATGAATGAATGAAGGCAATCTCTGCAACAGCACAAACTTGATCTGCTAGGAGCAAGGCCAGGTCCGGAAGCATTTCCAGAATGAAAACCTGATCTTTCAGAGGGACCTCATCCACAACTGTTTAGATTGCTCTTTCCTGGACTGGATTTCCTATTGATCAAAAGCAGCACATTCCTGGATTACGTCTCATCTTGTTAGCAAGCCCTTTACAACCTCCAGGCATGCTCAACCTTGCCAACTTGGCCAAGGATCAAGTATGTGAACCGTCAGCCACACAAGTCCAAGGATCTTGTCCATTTGCTCAGCCAGGGGTAGGCAACCTAAGGTCTGGGGGCCAGATGCGGCCCAATCGCCTTCTAAATTAGTTTGCACCAGGCGTCCTATTGGGAAGACCCAGTTTTCTGAGTGCATGTTCTGGAAGTTGGGCAATAGGGGCAGTACAGGATTCCTTTTGGTGTACCGACCTCCCCGCTGCACCAAGGATTCCCTGCCCGAGCTGCTTCAGGTCGTGGCGGATGTTTTCCTGGAGACACCTAGCTTGGTCGTCCTAGGGGATTTTAACATCCATGCCGACACGACCTTACAAGGGGCAGCTCCGGACTTTGTGGAAAGCATGGCCTCCATGGGGCTGTCCCTGAATAAGTCTGGCCCAACCCATAGCCGCGGACATGCCTTGGACCTGGTGTTTACCTCTATGGATGTTGGTGATCTGACACTAAGTAAAAGTGAAACAAAAGAAGTGCCATGGTCAGATCACTTCCTGGTGCAACTGGCCTTCTCTGCGACCCATCCCCTCTGCAGGGAGGTGGGACCAAATGGTTTCCAGAGAGTGGTAGGGGATGCTTTATCCCATGTTGATGGCCTTTCAGCTGATTCCCTGGTGGCCCGCTGGAATGCGGAGTTAACCAGGGCTATTGACTGTTTGGCTCCGAAGCGCCCTCTCCGATTGCATGGTGCCCGGAGAGCCCCGTGGTTTTCCATGGATCTGAGGGCAATGAAACAATTGTTGAGACGGCTAGAGCGCTGGTGGCGGATAACTCATTCCGAATCTGACCGGACACAGGTTAGAGCTCAACGTCGAGCCTACCAAGTGGCGATAGCGACGGTGAAGAAGAATTTCTTCACCGCCTCTGTTGCATCTGCAGAAAACAGCAGCAGGAGACTTTTTCAGGTGGTTCACAATTTAGCGGAACCACCTGTAACATCGGGGCCCAGTACGGGCCACATATTCTCCTGCAATGATTTTGCAAAGTTTTTTGCAGATAAAATCGCTCAGATTCGGGAAGAAGTAGATTCCACCATGGGAGCAGGGCCGGGGCGGGAGAGTGCTAGAGTTCTGTCTAGTCAAGTTGAGTGGGATCAATTCCAATCTGTTACCTCCGAGGATGTGGACAGGCTGCTTGGACGAGTGAAACCAACCACCTGTCACCTGTCTCCTGGATCCTTGCCCATCCTGGCTTATAAAAGCTAGCCGGGAAGGACTGGGCGATGGGCTTCATGGGGTGGTGAATGCTTCCCTCTGTGAGGGAGCCTTCCCAGACCCACTGAAAGAGGCGGTTATTAAACCACTTCTTAAAAAACCATCTTTAGATGCGGCCACAATGGCCAACTATCGCCCAGTCTCAAATCTTCCATTCTTGGGCAAGGTGATAGAGCGAGCGGTTGCCGAACAACTCCAGGCACGCCTGGAAGAAGCGGACCATTTGGATCCCTTCCAGTCGGGATTCAGGCCTCATCATGGGACTGAAACTGCCTTGGTCGCACTGGTTGATGATCTCCGGCGGGCTAGGGACAAAGGTGAGAGCTGTTTCCTAGTTCTGCTGGATCTCTCAGCGGCGTTTGATACCATCGGCCATAACATCCTTCTGGACCGTCTTGAGGGGCTGGGAGCTGGGGGCACTGTCCTACAGTGGTTCCGCTCCTTCCTCCTGGGCCGTGTTCAGAAAGTGGTGGTGGGGGATGAGTGTTCAGACCCCTGGGCTCTCACTTGTGGGGTGCCTCAGGGTTCTGTCCTCTCCCCCATGCTTTTCAACATCTACATGCAGCCGCTGGGAGAGATCATCAGGAGGTTTGGGCTGGGTGTTCATCAGTATGCAGATGATACCCAGCTCTACCTCTCTTTTAAATCAGAACCAGTGAGGGCAGTGAAGGTCCTGTGTGAGTGTCTGGAGGCGGTTGGAGGATGGATGGCGGCTAACAGATTGAGGTTGAATCCTGACAAGACAGAAGTACTGTTTCTGGGGGACAGGAGGCGGGCAGGTGTGGAGGATTCCCTGGTCCTGAATGGGGTAACTGTGCCCCTGAAGGACCAGGTGCGCAGCCTGGGAGTCATTTTGGACTCACAGCTGTCCATGGAGGCACAGGTCAAATCTGTGTCCAGGGCAGCTGTTTACCAGCTCCATCTGGTACGTAGGCTGAGACCCTATCTGCCTGCGGACTGTCTCGCCAGAGTGGTGCATGCTCTGGTTATCTGGTTGGACTACTGCAATGCACTCTACGTGGGGCTACCTTTGAAGGTGACTCGGAAACTACAACTAATCCAGAATGCGGCAGCTAGACTGGTGACTGGGAGCGGCCGCCGAGACCATATAACACCAGTCTTGAAAGACCTACATTGGCTCCCAGTATGTTTCCGAGCACAATTCAAAGTGTTGGTGCTGACCTTTAAAGCCCTAAACGGCCTCGGTCCAGTATACCTGAAGGAGCGTCTCCACCCCCATCATTCTGCCCGGACGCTGAGGTCCAGCGCCGAGGGCCTTCTGGCGGTTCCCTCATTGCGAGAAGCAAAGCTACAGGGAACCAGGCAGAGGGCCTTCTCGGTAGTGGCGCCCACCCTGTGGAACGCCCTTCCAGCAGATGTCAAAGTGATAAACAACTACCTGACATTCAGAAGACATCTTAAGGCAGCCCTGTTCAGGGAAGTTTTTAACGTGTGATATTTTATTGTATTTTTGGTTTTTATGGAAGCCGCCCAGAGTGGCTGGGGAGGCCCAGCCAGATGGGCGGGGTATAAATAAATTATTATTATTATTATTATTATTATTATTATTATTATTATTATTATTATTATTATTCCGGCCTGTGGATGGTCCGGGAATCAGTGTGTTTTTACATGAGTAGAATGTGTCCTTTTACTTAAAATGCATCCCTGGGTTATTTGTGGGGCATAGGAATTCGTTCATTCCCCCCCCAAAAAAAAATATAGTCCGGCCCACCACATGGTCTGAGGGACGGTGGACCGGCCCACAGCAGGAAAAGGTTGCTGACCAAACCTGACCAAACCAAAAAAACATCCATTGCAATAGAAGAAGCAGAGGCATCAGATTTAGCTGCCCGTATTCCAAAGTGATAAATGATAGCACACTGAGTTGGGGCAATATTATACAGTATATCCAATTAATATAAAACCAGGATGTCTGTTTTATCAAAGTAAATTTCATAAGCTATAGTACTACACGAACCACCACGGATATGCATCGCAGTGTATCTCTTGTCCAGGTTTGTTACGTGCATACCTATTTAGAGGAGATGTTCACTACGAACAGCCAAATCTCGGTAAACGCTGGGATTTCATCATATGTAGCCAGAAGCACAAGGCGAATCTGAAGAAAACAGAAATCTAAAGAAAAAAATATTTGTGTTTCTGGGTATGTATGCATATATGAGAGAGAGAGGAGGGGGGAATTATCTCCAATATGCTTCACCATCTGTTCCATGTAAATGTGCAAAAACATATCCAGGAGTGATTAGGGTATTATTTGTACTAGTAACAATTTGCATTTATAACACTTTCCCCCAGCACTAGCGGATTCTGCTCATCGGCAAGGATGATAACGGAGGATAGATCCTTAGCTGAAACAAGCAACCGTAGCTTCAGCAGTCAGTGGCGCAAAGTTCTTGCTAAATGAAACCAGCTGAGGAGCAAACATGGGTCCGAATTCACCCCTTTGATTAATCCTTGCCTATATCAAGCCGTTGTTCCTGTCATTATTTGGGGGCAATCAGCACTATGGATTTGTTATTTATTTTATCTATTCACAGAAATGTGTACAGCGCCACCACTGATGAAAATCATGGTGATGAATTATGTAAGATTGGCAAGAAAGCTACATCTATACAACCAATATGGAAATACATCCCCTATCAGCAGTTCAGATGAATGCCTTGACATAGATGGTTCACTCTTAGGGAAAGAAAGCTTTGGTGAGCAGGCAAGTTTTAAACTGGCACCTCTTATGAAATATTAAGTGGTATATAAATACTTTGAAATAGTTTATAATCCCAGCACTGTAGGTACTTGGAGATTACACACAGGGCAGCATAGGAATTCCAAGTTATTTGGCTTCCAGATTCCAAAGTCCTGCCCCTTCAGGCAAACAATTTCAAATCTGGGTTGTTTTGGCCTAAAGTATCTGGGTGAAATTTTCCCAGTAGTGATGTACGGAAGTGAGAGCTGGACTATAAAGAAGGCTGATCGCTGAAGAATTGATGTTTTTGAATTATGGTGCTGGAGGAGACTCTTGAGAGTCTCATGGACTGCAAGAAGATCAAACCTATCCATTCTGAAGGAAATCAGCCCTGAGTGCTCACTGGAAGGACAGATCGTGAAGCTGAGGCTCCAATACTTTGGCCACCTCATGAGAAGTGAAGACTCCCTGGAAAAGACCCTGATGTTGGGAAAGATGGAGGGCACAAGGAGAAGGGGACGACAGAGGATGAGATGGTTGGACAGTGTTCTCAAAGCTACCAGCATGAGTTTGACCAAACTGCAGGAGGCAGTGGAAGATAAGAGTGTCTGACGCGCTCTGGTCCATGGGGTCACGAAGAGTCAGACACGACTAAACGACTAAACAACAACAACAAATCTGGGTGAAATAAAATCCATGTTTTATTTTAACTGATACTCAAAATATATGAAAAGGTTTGTCCCAAATACAAAGTATCTTTTCATAATATACCAGAATAAAAGAAAAAAAAATTAAAAATCTAATCTAAGAAGAAACAGGAGCAAAGAAAAGAGAAGAAGAAGAAAACATAAGAAAGGAAAAGGGGGAAAGAAAAAGGGGGAAAGATTAAAAAACTTCAAATTCTCTGTCTGCCAGCTACATATAATAAATTGTCCAACATATTCACTCAAATTTACATCCAACTATTCTATTTTCTATAAGCCAATATTTTTTCAATCTTCAAATCCAGCTTTCCCAAGTTCATATTCTCTTCCATGCAAAAAGTCCATAAGAAGTTTCCAATCCTTAATATATGTCAATAATGATTTTTCTCTGATCAAATACGTTGATTTTGCCATCTCAGCTAAATCCAATAATTTTATCAACCATTCCTCCATAGAAGGTAGGACTGTATCTTTCCATCTTTGTGCATCTCACCGCTATAATCATATATGAAATTTATCTTCATTGGAGGCAAACCAACTGAACATTGGGCCCCAGAGTCCATTCCTACTGGCAACTACTGCTTTGGGTGAAACTCAGAAGCAACCATAATCCTCTCTAGCATGCACTCTCCATCTCACCCAGCCTGCCTTTTCTGTAGGAGAAAATCCTACTGCTAGAGCAAATCTTGCAAGGGTGTGGTTATAGCTGCTTTTGGAACATCATTTCACAGAAGTGCCAAACAGCAGACATACCGAGAATATGAATGGAGAGCAATTTCAAGCTTTGCTGGCAACGTATGCTGGAGACTCAGAGCTCTTCTGAGTACGCATGGGTTTGTGTGTATAAATTAGATCCTTTAAAATAAACTGTGGGAAGACGCCACAGATTAATTAGCAAATAAAGTAGCTCAGCCTGTGGTTTTGTATGTGACTAACATCCTCGTTATACTTTGATGCCGCATATGTTGCTAGAGTATTCTTAGGGAAGGATGCTGGTGGCGCTGTGGGTTAAACCACAGAGCCTAGGACTTGCTGATCAGAAGGTCGGTGGCTTGAATCTGTGCGATGGGGTGAGCTCCCATTGCTCAGTCCCAGGTCCTGCCAACCTAGCAGTTCGAAAGCACCTCAAAGTGCAAGTAGATAAATAGGTATCACTCCGGCAGGAAGGTAAACAGAGTTTCTGTGCACTGCTCTGGTTCGCCAGAAGTGGCTTAGGCATGCTGGCCACATGACCCGGAAGCTGTACGCCGGCTCCCTCAGCCAGTAAAGTGAGATGAGCACTGCAACCCCAGAGTCAGTCACGACTGGACCTAATGGTCAGGTGTCCATTTACCTTTACCTTTAAGGGCTCAGCTGTTTGGCAGTGGCCACGATAGAACGTATGAGAAGTAATCTGGGAGGTGGTCGGTGCCCCATCAAGATGTGGGAAGAAGCTTTGCTGCATAAAGCAGAGGCTTGCTCTTTCTGACGGAGATGCACTTACGGTTCGCACAACATAGAGTCTCTCTACCAGCAGTAATGCCCCATCTGGGAATTTAGATCTTGCTCTGAAAGGAAGGAAAACACAATGATCTAAAAGCTCCTAGCGCTGTAGCCATATGGAGAAGAATACGTTTAGGCTGGGATGGAAGAGGGGTGGGGCACTTTTTCAGCCTGAGAACCTCATTGGTTTGTGGACAAAATTCCATGGGGTACAGGCCGGTGATGCGTGGGGGTCAAAGGCAAAATGTGGGTGGAGCTAGAGATATGACCCTTAGCTCTGTGCAATAGATTATATTCCAGCCATGTAAATGCCAGAGCTCGCTCGCTCTCTCTCTCTCTCTCTCTCTCTCTCTCTCTCTCACACACACACACACACACACACACACACCTCCTTCCATCTAGGCAAGCAAAAGCTATTTTCACAATTCAAGGACATGTTTCAGACAGGGAAAAGAAGCATGGGCACAAAACCCAGGCTCTAGGAAGTCCATCATGCTTGTAGCTAGCCTTGCTTATACAGTGGTGCCTCGAGTTACATACACTTCAGGTTACAGACTCCACTAACCCCGAAATAGTACCTCGGGTTAAAAACTTTGCTTCAGGATGAGAACAGAAATCGTGCTCCGGCGACGCAGCAGCAGCAGGAGGCCCCATTTGCTAAAGTGGTACCTCAAGTTAAGAACAGTTTCAGGACAGTTAAGAATGGACCTCCAGAACGAATTAGGTACTTAACCCAAAGCACTACTGTATATATCTGTGTGTATTTAAAGGGGTTGGTACTGTGAAAAGAAGTACAGGTCAGGGGACTACAGGTTCAGCTGCTGCATCTTCATGACCACCAATGCCTCTGCGCCCATTGTTATGCCTGGAGAACTGGAGATGGTGGCAGCTGCTGCAGCCAATGCTGATGGCTTATCTTCTGCCACTGCCTATCCTCACTGCTTTCTGCCACTGCCCGCCACCATTTGCCCCTGACACCTCTGCCTGCTGACTTAACCTGCGAAAAATACTCTGCAGTTCAAAGGCAGTCTCAAGCCCGTTGGGCTTTTGCCTCAAATTTGTGTGCGAGTGTACACGGACTGTACATTTGTCGAACAATGTATGTGACTAACCATGAGTATAAACCTCAGCTGCTAATGCACGCAGACATAGAATATAATGGGTGAACATGTGTCCTAGTCCATGAAGATTTTATTTGTTCCTATGTATATATGGGTGGAACAGTGTAGCGGCCCCACAACTCCTACATCTGACTTAGTTCTTTTCCAGGTAAAATGCAAACTTTTTCATTTTTATGCATCTCACATAAGCTGGTAAGGTGAAGGAAGTAAAAAAAAATGGAGGGGGGAGAGACAAATCACACAATAGGGAATGTTCACAGTAACCCGTTCTTGATGGGAATGACAGCCCTATTTGTGTTGTTAAACAGTACATAATTAAAAGTCAATACACCCAGATCATAATAAAATCTGTGTAACTAGTCAACCTCTCCCTCTGAATACCTGCGAGAGAACCTCGTTTAAAACTCAGCTCTGCCTAATTTGCAAACAAAAGTAAAAGAAGAAGAAACAAAAGCAACCCTCGAATATAAAGTTTCACTATTATATCAAAGCTGTAGATTAACTTCCATAGGCAAAGTTCACTTTAAGGTTATCTAGCTCTCTGGGTAAGCTGGGGAGTGTTATGCCAAGGAGATAAATGGTCGTTTACTTCTACAGGTTGTCTGTAGTATACTGTGCAGAAATGAGCTTAGCTCCTTGGAGAATATCTGTCATATCAAACAGGAAAGAATACCTTATTAGGCTGTGCCCATTTCATAATGAACAGAAGCTGCGAATCTCCGGAGAGGAGAGCTTTCTGCTTGCAAGTTCTGAGACGTCTTTTAAAGAAAGAAAGGTAACCATTTTTCAGGAAGCTAATGCAATCAAATTAATTGTTTGCTTTTGCTTTACTTGCACTGGTGCAAAGTACTCATCATAAAATTATCCGGTTAACTCCAGATTTGGATGGGCATGAGAGGCAGCCAGCTAAGTTTTACTCAGCGTTAGAGACAATGGAATTAATGGACATGACTAAGTTAGCTCCATTCATTTCCATGGGTCTACACTGAATAAAGCTTAGCTGAATATCACCTCATGTGTTCTACTTTACAGAGGGCACAATAGCCAACAGCCACATTGGATGTTTGGCTTCCCAAAAAGTTAGAAAACTGGAACACTTACTTCTGGGTTTTCGGCATTTGGGAACCAGGCGTTTGAGAACCAAGGTATTGTGTTTCTATTTAAATTACAGTAGTTAGTCCTAACTTTGCTTCTATACATATAAATTACCATACACAAACTTTATGCAGATTTGGGTCCTCTTTTGTCTTTCATACATTGCTCTTGGCATGCACCATCTGAGGCCTTGCCCCAGGTTCCATGGTCAAATGAGATACAGCAGGCAGTCACTAAGAGCAGGGCCTTTTCCATAATGGCCTCCACTTCCCAGAATGCTCTCCCGAGGGACGTTCATGAGACCCTGACACCATTCATTTAGGCAACAGGCCAAAGCACTACGCTAATGCAATTCTGGTTCTAAACGCAGCATAAGGGGTCTCTGTAGTATAGTGTATTTTAAAATGGGGTTTTAGAGTTTTTAGGGGGTTTTGAATGTTTTAAGTCGTTTTTATGTAGTTTTATGTAGTTTTTATGTAGTTTTATGTAGTTTCGTGGTAGTTTTATGTAGTTTTTATGTAGTTTTATGTAGTTTTTCAATTTCATTGTTCTGCAAGGGTCAATGACAATAAAGATATTGTATCGTATCGTATCGTATCGTTCCAGAGAGCTTTTAGTTGACTCTCCCCTTAGCTTCTTTATTTCGGTGCTGTTCCTCAATGACTGATGCTTTGTTAAGTTTGATTTAATTATTATTATTATAACTTTATGGTGGAGATCTTTTTTATCTGTTGTATAATGCTTCCGTGCTGTAGCTCTCTTAGGGTTCACTTGCAAAACCTGGCTCATCAGTGATAGTTTGAGCCATTCTCACCCACCCACAGCTGCCTACAATCTGTGTGGTATACATTTCTAGTTTCCTACCTTGGTCTTTATTTATTTTAAAGGCATTTATACACCACTTTTTATTAGAAAATTTCAAATCAGTGTACAGAACAGTAAGATCATACTTTGAAACAATAAAAACCAGCAACATACCATCTATCATCATAAATCCCAGTACTACACTGTAACCAGCCATATGCACAAACCAGTAAGAATGGCCAGGGAATGACTGAGTAAACAGTTAAGTCTTCAGCATGTGCTGGAAACATCTGTAGCACATTTGTCAAGGAGGTAAGGACATCTCCCTCCACCTGCTCACCTCCACCATATAAACTCAAGACACAAGTTGGGGTCCAATGCTAGTCCTAAGATTAGACCCATTGCAATTAATGAATCTAATTTAATCCTGCCCATTAATTGAAACAGGTCTACTGTAAGTAGGTAGAAGCCCCACACAATGGACAGGATCCAACTTCTGCTTGTGGAAGCCTAAACAAGGACTTCTGCTAGCACAGTGGGGCTCTCCCACCTGCACCCCCCAAAACTGGCTCTGTGGGGGTCGGGAGAACCCTCAGAACAGCACAGGGGAGAAGGATGGGGGATCACTGCATCTGGCCATTTAGGGCTGGTACTTAAGAGTAGTCAAGCTCAATTAATGGACATAACTAAATTAGGTTCATTCATATTGGTGGGACTGCTCTGCATTGATCTCAGTGAAATCACTCATTATTGTTGTTGTTGCTGTTGTTATCCCTTCACAAAATCATCGTAAGCATATCCTTCCTTATTGGTACTTCCATTACCATTTGCTTTGCATCTTCACAAAATTCACAGCCCTGAGGCTACCTGCTTATTTTGTCCTGTATATTTCTGTGACATAATGTAGATTTTAAAACGCCAGGTAATTACCAGTGATACATTTCCAGGGACAGTCTAGTTATCTGTGAATGGGAAACTGCTTTTTAAAAGATATATTTTCCCCAAATGTGCCCAGCAATTAGTTGGCATCTTTACTGTAAAATGAACTAATTTTATGGGGCTACCTTCTGGTCCCCATTTATAGCAATCTAAAGTCTGAAGTAATAGTGTATCACTAAGGGCCGCTGGCACTCTGATGTGCTAACAGCCTATTTAGGTGTTATAAAGCAAACTGCTGTACACAGATTTAAATTCAGGTGCAGTCTAAGGTCAGCCTTGAATTGTATGTGTAATATGTTTGTCAGGCACCCCATGTGTTCGACTGACAGCTCTTAACTTACTTGCCACAGGCTGTTTTGTGCAGCTGGGAATATTCTATGTTTTGGACCCAGGTGATGTGCACATAAAAAGAAAATTCTTCTACGCTGAGAAATCCTGCGGAGTCAGATCATACCCAGGGAAGAATAATGCCATAAATGTACATAAATGAAGGCGTTCGGTTTTGGAGTTAATGTAGACAAGAAAACAGAGCACCTACCAAAATCAGGTTTACGTTTCTTTCACTAGGTGTTGTAGATGGGGATCAAGTACAGAGTTGTGTATGGAAGGAAGTATATGGAAGGAGCAATATTTATATTTCTCATTTACTTATATATTAGATTTGTTCCCTGGCTTTTTGACAGTCCCTGAAAATGAATTGCAACATTTTTATTTTATTTTATTTATTAATTTATTTATTATTTATTTGTTTATTTATTTTTCGGCAGGCTATATACTGCTTATATTTAAACAAAATTCTAAGTAGCTTGCAACATAGGTTTAAAACATCTTAGCAAATATTTTAAAATACCAGAGAATTTCCACATTTTTTAAAACATCAGCTACGATAAAACAGAATGCCTTCTAAACACCAGGAAATAAACTAAGAAATTGATGCGTCTATTATATACCCTGCCGCTGTCCAGGAAAAAAATGGGATATCCCATTTTTTCATCATGAGCAAAGGGAGGCCATTTTGGACACCGTGATCTTGCGCGATTCTGCTCTGCAATTTTTGCGGGGCCACAATCTTGTGTGGTGCCAGAAACATGCACTTTGGGGCACTGTGCCTGAAAAAAGCACTATTTTGAAGGGGAATTGCGGTGTGAAATTGCACAAGATCATAATGTTCAAAATGGCTACTGTTCTCTCATGAGAAATAATGGGAAGATGGAGTCTGGGAAGATTGTGTCTTAGATTTTCCTGTCAAGGTGTTGGCGGGTATCCTATTACATTTGATAACTTTCTAGTTTAACCAAGAATGAAAGACCAGTCCAATTAAAGCAGATGATGTCTGGTGTCATATTTGTCACCCTGCCTGCCCACTTCCTGGCTTCCTTTTCAAAAGCCATTGGCGTAGCGTGGGGGGTGCAGGGGGGGCCTGCCGCACCGGGTGCAACATCTGGGGGTTAGGGTTAGGAGTAGGGTTAGGGAGCGCAAATCCACGGGTTAGGGGGCGCAAATTACTTGCCTTGCCCCGGGTGCTGACAACCCACGCTACGCCACTGTCAAAAGCCACTTCCACAGCATACATTTAAAGCACTATGATATCACTTTAAAAAGTCATGGCTTCCCCCAAAGAATTCTGGGAGCTGTAGTTTTTAAAGGTGCTAAGCATTGCTAGGAGACCCCCTTCCCCTCAGAGAGCAGCATTTGCCGGAGTGGTTTAACAGTTAATGCCTCATCACGGGGAACTCTGGGAATTATCGTGGGGGGCGGGGGCAGGATAGAGTGCCCCTAGCAACTCTCATCTTCTGTTAACAAACTTCAGTTCCCATAATTCTTTGGGGACACCATGGATGTTTAAAGCGGTATCATAGGACTCAGCTACTTTTGTAAAGATAAAGCGCTTTATATGCTTTATAACACTGTGACACCAGATGGCGCTGCAGAGTCCCGTTTTTTGCCAACGGGATTTCCCTGTGCAAAGTTTACAACATGTTTAACTGAATTGCTTCTCTGATGTGTCTAGATCCAGCCATGGTGCTTTGAATGTACACAGTGGCATAGCGTGGGTTGTCAGCACCCGGGGCAAGGCAAGTAATTTGCGCCCCCTAACCAATGGATTTTAGTAGGGACAGAGAGCTGTGAGTGTGAACGCGCCCCCCCCCAGATGTTGTGCCCGGTGCGGCCGGCCCCCCCTGCACCCCCCACGCTACGCCACTGAATGTACAGTGGTACCTTGGGTTACATATGCTTCAGGTTACAGACTCCGCTAACCCAGAAATATTACCTTGGGTTAAGAACTTTGCTTCAGGATGAGAACAGAAATCGTGCTCCGGTGGCACGGCGGCAGCAGGAGGCCCCATTAGCTAAAGTGGTGCTTCAGGTTAAGAACAGTTTCAGGTTAAGAACAGACCTCCGGAACAAATTAAGTACTTAACCCAAGGTACCACTGTATGCTGTAAATGTGTTTTCGCATGGGGCAGAGGTGTGCCTCTGCCAGCCTCTCGCCAGCAAAGAGCAGCCCAATGTGCCTGTTCATATGATGGGTTCATAGAAGCTACCATCAGTGGCATTGCCGCTAGTGGACCCTCCCCACCCCCACCCCAGGATATTTGGGGAGAAAAGAGGGGCCAAGGCTGGGCCAGCCCAGGATCCATTTTCCCCTGAGCCAGCCCTGCTGCCATCACATGATGGCAACAGCTTCAGTTGGGGCCTCTTTCTCCAGCTAGGAGCCGTCACAGCAAATATCCACCTTTTCTTGCATCATGAGCCTCTGCGGTCAGACTGTCGATGTGGCAGTGCTGGTGCTGCTCCATCAAGCCCTGCCTCTGCTAGCCAAGCTTTGGGACTGCAGCTTAATTGTGTGTGTGTGTGTGTGTGTGTGTGTGTGTGTGGTGTGTGGCTTCTATCTGCAACAACATCTGCTCTGCCACCGCCGCTTCTTTTCCTCCTTTTGCTGCTGAAGACCACTTGATGCAGCCATCTGCAAACAGGAGAGGACCGCAATCAAGGACCCTTTATTGCAGGGGAGGGCACAGTGTCGGTCAAGAACTATTGATAGATCTCTCGATGATTTGCTGTCGTTCAGCAGAGGTTTCTGACTCACAGTTGTTTAACAACAACTAGAAGTCTTTTCCTGGTTTGTATAAATAAATAAATAAATAAATAAATAAATAAATAAATAAGCAAGCAAGCCTGCCTGCCTGTTGGAAAACCAGGGAAAGATTTTTGTAGAAAGCGTCTGGTGCTAAAAAAAAATAGAAATAAAATCCCTTGAATATGTGCTCAGGGACAGCTTCCCTGTCCATTCATTCAAGCCCCCAGATCCAGTGTTCCCTCTGGTTGCTGATCCTAAGAAGTTCTAGTAATAAAGAGAGTAGGTCCGATAAACCTGAACTCTGCCCAGTTTGCGCCAATGTAGCTTACAGAATCGTTCTGTGCTAAGCAAGCCTGTCTTTTTTAGCCTGCCTCTGACTTGCAGTCTCATGATAGCTTGCTTGCTTGCTGTATGTGAAGGATCATAGAGTTGCTTAGGCCACCATAAAACATCTGTGCTTCTTGGTGAAGTAATGTTCCGAGCCCTAAACGCATCGTGGCCTCACCACAGCTCTCTCTAGCTGTGCCTTCAGATACAGTGGTACCTCAGGTTACATACGCTTCAGGTTACAGACTCTGCTAACCCAGAAATAGTACCTCAGGTTAAGAACTTTGCTTCAGGATGAGAACAGAAATCATGCTCCAGCGGCATGGTGGCAGCAGGAGGCCCCATTAGCTAAAGTGGTACCTCAGGTTAAGAACAGTTTCAGGTTAAGAACGGACCTCCAGAATGAATTAAGTTCTTAACCCGAGGTACCACTGTAGCATTGCATTGTCCTACTGTACACTGAACACGGAAATCACAACGAGGCAGTTGAAGGGGAGAGAAAGGCAGGAAGCTGCCTAACCTCAAGTCCACACAGCTCAGTATTGTCTAGACTGACTAGCTGGGTTTCTCCAGGGATGCAGGCAGCGGCCTAATCTGGCCCTACCTGAATATGCAGGGAACTAAACCTGGGACCTTACAAAGCAGGTTCTCTATCACTGAGGTACAACCCTTTCCTATTGGATAGGATGGATCTTTGGCTCTGAGGCGATGTGCTAAAATAGCGGATGGCCATGCCAAGATACAGTTAGGAATCTATGTCAGAGTCATCCAGAATATGCACATACCCGGTGCTAATTCTGCCTTTATGCAGTTTTGAAGGATGCTTCTTGTATGTGGGGGGGGGGGGAATAGTCAGAGGGGAGTGGGTGAGGGGAGGGAACACACCAATAATGGGCACAGTGGCTGTGTGAGTCATTCCTCCTGCGGAAAATTATCTGCCCCCCTCACCTGGTATGAGTTATAATTATAATGAGGGCCACAACTGCACAGATGGTAAATCATTACTCATGAGGCAGTCTTTAACCGGGGGGGGGGGGGGGACCACAACACAAAAATATACCCTGCTTCATTTGCAATAACGGTTACCTACCTCCTCCCCACAAAAATACATTTCTACTTATTTTTGTTATTTCCTCCCAAACATCCCCTTTCTCAGAGTCCTTCCACCAACACAGATCTCTCCCTTGAATAAGACTTTCTGGCAACTGCTTTCTCTTCCCTCCTCCTGCAGGTGAAAAGAAGTGGGTGCTGGATTCCACATCACATTTACACTGCAAATCTGAAGACAAGAGGTGGTGGGTGTTTCCAATCCTTGGCAAATGTTTCTGCCACTGTTCTGAAGCTTCATAGTAAATGGCTAAGGCTTCTGGGGCTCTCGGTCCATGTGATGTGACCACAGCAATGGGAAGTCCATAACTGAAGCCGTCCTGTGTACAGCAAAACAGATTACCATGGTCTTCACTGTTGTGAAACTGTGTACGTGCAGCTACTCACACAGAGTCAATTAAGGTTTGGCAGACAGCCAGAAGGCAATCTGAAGGAGTAAGTCTGCCTGGTGATAACAGAGACATGGAGACCGCTCCCTGATTGGTCAAGCTCTCTCAAGGGAGTGATAATTAATGGCCTACTAACTGGAATGCATTAGTTCAGTGTTTGTGTTCAGAGTTCTGTGTCAGTGTAGTTGTGAGTCGTGTATGAGAGAGCAAGCTAACGATCCGTGTTCTGTTTCTGTAAATAGTCCACTGTATATAATAAACACCTAACTACAAGTTCCTGGTTCCTGCTTCGTCTATCCTGTCTGCAGCCAAGTCGCCAATTGCTTCCGTGGATTCTGCGTGTACTCTGCTAGGTCTGGCTAACTAGTCAGAAAATTGTGAAACACCAAATATGTTGCCCAAATGAGGAGACAAAAGTGGGGCTACCACCCCCTGTTGTCTACCCTGGTTAGACATGGACACAGGAAGCAAGTTTAAGCTATCTGCAGCAACTGCTGCAGATTCTTAAATGAATCACGTAAGTACGTTGTGGTCTTATTTTTGTTTTGCATTTTCATTGGGAGAAACTGATGCATCTTCAAAATACAGAAGCTCTTTCACATATCAGGAAAAATAGGGTACATTTTTTTATCTCGGTAAAGTGGGTACAAGGGCAGAAGATGTAAAGCATAAGAAAGTAGCTAGCTATAGGGAGGATGGATACAGCAAAATACCCTTTTTCCAAAGTCTTGTTTATGTTTTTCAACTTCAAAAAAGAGAAAGCTTGCATGTGCAAAATTAACATCAACAGCTGTTTGGCTTCGGCCTGAAATAAAGAAACTGCAGAAGGTAATACCACCTGCACACATCTAATTGCAGCCCCTCACAATCTGTTCCACAGCTATGGTGTAATGGGGAAATAATAGGTGGCACTCTCCATCCAAAGATTGCAAAAGAAGTTTACAAACAGAAATGCATTAAACCTCCAAAACTCAGTGCAAAACAGCTTAGATCTGCTTGCCCTGTCCAAACACCAGTTATCTCTTCCACTAAGAAAGCAGCATTGTGCTTTAAAGGCAAGGATGGGCAATCTGCAGCCCTTCCAAAAATAAATTTCTGGACTACAACCCCCATCATTCATGGGGCTGCATCTGGTGGGCTTTGTGTTCAGGTGTTAGTATGAATACATCCAAATGTGGCTGGTGGCAGGGGCATTCACCCAAGCCCCACATCTCCCATCCATGGACATTTATTTACATCTTTGCATGGTTAGCACAAAGGTGTGCTTAAAAACCTTCCTCTGATTGTAAAGTTTCTGGTTGCAGGGAGGCTTCTCTGTGCATTCAAATGATTGGGCTCAGAAATTTAATGTCCTGGGAGTGTGCTGGTCAGTAATCACATAGTTCAAAGTTAATTCTTTATTAGCAAAAACACTCAGCCAAAGATTTGGTTGAGTGACAGGCATATTGAGCTGATCAGCTCATTCCTGGTGATCTTACTCCATGAAAATCAATTGGTGAGACTGAAAGTCCCCACCTCCTCAAAGCCTTCTAAGTCTCCTTCTCTCCAAGGCTTTTCCCAAGCAATTGGAGATTGCACTTATGTGCAGCCTGCTGGTGCTCCACCCATTTCAGTCCTCTTCTGGTTCTGTGAGGGAGAGACACCTGTGACTCTTCACCAGCCTGACTCATCTCTGCCTCTTGGCCTCCCTCCTCCGACTCTCCTGCTTCACCTTCTGACTCTGATTCTGGCCTCCTCTCTGCCACAGACTCCCAAGCTCACCATGCCCTGTTACCTCCCCAGATTCTGACACCTCCTCTTCCCAATCTTCTCCCTCTGACCACACATCATTGTCCCATCACCACTCCCTGGGCTCTGAGCCTTCTTCCCTTGGTGGTTCTCCAGTTGGTTCTTCCCAACATTCCTCTGCATCCAACCAGTCCATGACATTTAAGCATGCAGCATTGATCCCAGGATTGAGAACTGGCAACCCTTGACTAGACAGATTAGATCGGCCACATGTTTTGTTGACTCCTACTGTACCATTGTGAAGTTCATGAATAAGGTATGTTAGCAAAACTGGCCAAAGAACAGCATGGCATCCAAATAGGTTTACAGCTGAATTCCTGCACAAATGCTGTGCTGAATATCAGTAGTAGCATGGATTTAATGTAACTACAGTTATCATGACTTATGAACCTTCCATCCGGAGTAACAGTGGAATGGATGGTGAATATTCATTTGTATGTTGGCATTGAATCTAATCCCAGCTATCAAGCTGATGAACTTTCCACTTGGGAGATACAGCTGAGATGTATCTTTCGAGTGCTGTAATTATTTATTGATGCCATCGCTCAGGTTCTTTGTCTGTTGTAGCCTACTGTATAATAAACATAGCTGGTTCTATTACATTGCACATATTTTGATCCATTCCCATAGTGTCATTTTTCTTGGCGGTACTACAGTATGGCTAGGGGAAATATCTGAACCTGGCCTGGTCGTGTATGGACAGCCAGGGAGCATGTTTTATCAGAGATGTCACAAGCTGTTGGCTGTCTGCCCACATCATCCTGCACCAGCTGGAACTTCCAGGTCAGGCGCGAGGGCAGCCCATGTAGAATGCATTGCAGAAACCCAGTCTCACAGTTGCCAATTTGTAGACTACAGTGACCGGGTTTCAAACTGCATCCAGCTGCACTCGCTTAGAATCTCTTTTAAGATAAGAGTCTGCTAGATGATGGCCTACCTAGTCCAGCATCCTGTTTCATAGTGGCCAACTAAATGCCTGTGGTACACCCCCAAGGTTTTTCCATACTGCAGTTTTCAGCAACTGGTCATCAGAAGTACGTTTCTAAGCACAATTCAAGTGTTGGTGCTGACCTTTAAAGCCCTAAACGGCCTTGGTCCAGTATATCTGAAGGAGCGTCTCCACCCCCATTATTCTGCCTGGACACTGAGGCCCAGCACTGAGGGCCTTCTGGCAGTTCCCTCACTGCGAGAAGCCAAGTTACAGGGAACCAGGCAGAGGGCCTTCTTGGTAGTAGCACCCGCCCTGTGGAACGCCCTCCCACCAGATGTCAAAGAGATAAACAACTACCAGACTTTTAGAAGACACCTGAAGGCAGCCCTGTTTAGGGAAGCTTTTAATATTTAATAGACTATTGTATTTTAATATTCTGTTGGAAGCCACCCAGAGTAGCTGGGTAAACCCAGCCAGATGTGCGGGGTATAAATAAATAAATTATTATTATTATTATTATTATTATTATTATTATTATTATTATTATTACCTCCAACTCAATATGGGAAGATCTGAAGTGGAGCAACCATGTGGGGGGGAGCTGTGCCAGGCCCATAGGTGCTGGGTCCAGGGGGCCCTGGGGGCTCTAGCCCCCACAAAATTCCCCCTGAGGGGGCTGGGCACCCACAAATTTTGGTGGCGCACACACAGGGTACATGTGTCCAATGTAAGTGCTGGGCACCCACAGTCACAGGGGTAAATTGGCGCCGCTGGCCAGGCCCCTTCCCAGGCCACAACCCTCAAACACTTTGCTCTGCACTTTCCTTAAGTGATTTTCATGGAATCATAAAATTGTAAAATTAAAAGGGACCACAAGGATAATTTAGTCAATGCACCACAATGCACGAATCTTTCGCCCAACATTGGGCTCAAACCCATGACCCCAAGAGTAATACTCTACCAGCTGATGGAGCGTATACACAGAGGGTGTGAGTGCATATCAAAACCTCCTTCTTTTCCATAACTTGAAACACAACAATTTTTACCAATGTAAGAGTTCTGTCTGTTGCTGCACCCGCTGTTGCCTTTAGACCTTCCCACCACTGGAATGTAGTCCCTGGAAGGTTGCCTAGGTGGAAATGTGGCCCTCAGACTGAAAGAGGTTCTCTCCCACTTCCTGGGGTGGGGAGAGAAATAAGTTCTGCTGTTGTCACAGCTGATGTGCAGCCCCGTGACATTGCTGGAGAGATTCTCCTCCTGGAGAATATTTGGCAAAATAATACCACTGCTTTTGCTGCCAGCAAAGTGGGTAAAGAGTTTGGGGAGAGAATTTTTTCCCAGCTCTGCTTGAAACCCATTGTTTTAGTACACAGAGTAAAATACAGCTGTATTATCATTTTCATAATATAGGAAGCCATATTAAGGGCATAAAATCGTACTGACAAATTTTCTATCCGGCTATTTAAACTGTTTCTCTGATTATGTATAATAATATTGCATCGTTTTTGCTTAGGCTTTATATATTAAACCAATAAATTGGTGGAGAGAAAAGACCACGTAATAAAAAACGGAAATGTGCATGTTCTTTTCATAACTACAATGTTTCCTAATCATGCCAATGTGAATTCGATACAACAAATCTATTTTTTGCTATTCTGTGTCCTGGCCGAAATCAATTCTTCAAAGGAGAAAGCAATAAGAACATTCGCAGATGTAAATGTCTGCTTGAAATCAATGCAATTATTCTACAGCCCTATTTGTGTGGTGGTGGGGGGGGGGGGTTAAGTACAATGAACCATGGCTGAGATGTACCTTTTTCAGTTCTGTACTTTCCACAGAAGGCTCTCCTCCCATGGGAGAGCTGAGGGCCAAAGCTATAGATGGCATACACACAACACCTTTAAACAAGTTCATTTCATTCCACCCCTCAAATAATTCTGGGCACTGTAGTTTGTTAAGAGTTGCTGGGAATTGTAAATCTCTGAGGAGTAAACAACAGGACCCAAATTTCTTTGAGTGGTAAATGTGCTTGGAATGAAGGTATAGCCTATACAGAGACTCTGTGACGCAACAGCCCAGGATTCCAACCCTCCAACATTTCTCCGATGAAAATAGGAGCGTCCCATTCCATATTTATACCCCACACATCTTACTGGAGACTCAGCTAGACTGGTAAAGAAAAAGCGGTTTAAGTGTGTTGTATGTGCAAAATAACATTGTGACATCAGATAGCGACATGGAGTCCCGTTTTTCTCTACATGTTTTCCCTGTTTAAACTTACAACGCTTCTTGGATGTGTCTAGATCCAGCCTGGGTTGCTCCAGCCATTTTGGGCAGCTTCCAACATATATAAAAACACAATAAAACATTAAACGTTTTTTTTAAAAAAAACCTTCCCTATACAGGATTGCCTTCAGACAGCTCGGGGGTCAGATAACTCCACACCCTCCAACATTTCTCCAATGAAAATAGGGAAAAGTGAGACTTTCTGAGATCAAATCAGAAACCGGGAGGGTTTCTCTAAATCAGGGACATACCTGGGGGAAAAGGACACTTGGAGGGTCTGGGATTCTGGTTTCCTCAGAAGCTCAGTTCCTTTGGCCTTTTGTCAAAGAGACACACAAGTACCTTTTCCAAGAAGCTGCTATCAGTCCTTCGACTATCAGTCCATCTATTGTTTGTTATCAGTTTGTTATTTATAAGATCTGTATACTGCCCTTCATCTATAGATCTCTGGGCAGTTCACAACATAAAAATACAGCATAAAAGAACACAAAATACATAATAAAAATTAGAACAAAAACAAACAAACAATCCCCCTCCCACAAAACATTTAAAAGGGTATCAGATGTTCATCACCATTGCCTACACTGACTGGAAAATGGCTTCCAGCTCTACCTGAACTAAATCCGGGACATCTTGTGTGGAGCAGGGCATCTTCACCCTTCTGTGGCCCAAGCTTGAAGGTGGCTGCTGTGAGACTAGGATGAGGTCACCTTCTGCAGAGGTTGTCATAAGAGACAATTCTGAGAGGACTTTTGAACGGCCTACCCTGAAAATCATATGAGAGTGGTTCTCAGGGGTCTGGTGGGTGTGGCAGTAGCCATGGCCTACGGTGACGCATTTCAGCATAGAATATTCTGGAACAGGAGCATGCACTAGGATCCCATTAATAGCAAGGTCTGGCTTGATCAACCTGGACATGTCAGATAAGGTTTAGATTTCCTGGAGCAGAAGGGCCCTGCTCTGTGATTTTCTCTTCAGAAGGTATGCTGGGATTAATACATTTACCTTCCTTAATATAGTCACAGCTTTAGTTCTTTAGTTCTTATCTGCTCAAAGAAAACAAGTGGAAGGTGAAGGGGGGAATAATAGCTGTGGTGAAACATTTACAATATGTGCATTGCCGAAAATCAGAAACTGATTGAAAAAAACACCAAAAAAACTGCACAGACATTTGTATTTATATACAGAGCTAAATAATAGTTTTGAATGCACATGTCTAAACATATATTCTCTCAAAATAAACATTTATCTAAAAATGTGTGTTTTAAAAGATATTTTGATACTTTTTTTTTTTTTAGCTGAGTACTTACTTCAAAATTTAGAGAAATGCAAAAATCCAAAAGATGACTACATTAGTCTGGAGTGTGTGGATCAGCTTGGCTCACAGCAGAATTCGCAAAGGATAAATTCCTCAGGCTTCCTTGCCACACACTGGAGAAGACACATTCACCTGATGTGTCATGAAACAGCAGGTAGTTAAACTACTCTACACACACACACACACACACAAATACACAAATACATAGAGAGAGAGTTGCTAAGAAATCTACACGTTCTTCCTTTACTTTAAAATACTGGCGAACAGTTGACTTCATAGCTGACTTCATAGCTGTTGCTAATGTGAAGTGGCTCCTTTAGATACCTTCAAACAACACAGCAAGATTTGCTATTTCAACGGTACACTTTTTTTATTTGACAGAAGCTCCTAACTTGAGCTCACGAGCAAAATGCCAGCATTGGAGGGTGGGGGTGTTTGCTGCCTCAGGTGCTATTGGGAGATCCTTGTTACTGGAGAGGCTTGTTAGTCAATCAGAAACTCCGCATGAAATAGGCACACATAATGCGCTGGAGATGAAAATAGATTTCTCCATTTCCTAACAACATAATGGCAAATGGTGGTCTGTGATGCGTCAGGAATAACATTCAGCAGCGACACTTTCAAAGTGCGGGTAGCTCAAACAGATTCATTGGAGACTTAGAAATCAGGGCCTACAACCAACCCACTTGCAGAGTATCTTATTTTTACCTTCCATTTTCTTTCTTTCTTTCTTTTTTACCACCAGCGGCAGTTTCCTGCTTCTGGCAAACAGGTTGTCTGGCTCATTCACCGTGATCAGAACATGGAATTTTGCACGCCGCTGTAAACTCCCCCAATGTAGGTTGAGCAGTGGAGTGAAAAATGCCAGGTTTTGCTTATGATGAATAATCATTCAACCCATTCTCCACAGCGGGGAAGAAACAAGCTTCCCCTCAGAAGGGTTTTTAGCATGTGTCATCCCTAAGGCTGAAGCAAATCCATCCAGTGAGGTTCAGTGGAGAAAGGAAAAGATTTACTGGATGGGTTCAGCCGAAACCAGACAGTGAGCTTTCTGGGCTCCCTTTAGGGTTGCCAACTCCTGCTTCCTTTTATTGCCCTTGCTTGTGTAGCTTTAGCGTAAGAATGCCATAGCAGTAAAATATTTCTCCTTTGCCAAGAAGAGCATCACCTGCTGGATTTCCTTTAAAGGTGCAGAGCAGAGCAATTAATACATTTTTAATTCTCAGCTTCTTCAGAAGGAACTTAGCTGAAGGAATTGTTTTGGGTGGATAGTGTTATTCTATTGTTCAGTCAATAGGTGGCACTGGACTCAGTTGTATCTAAATAGGGCTGGTTGGTTGTTTTTTCTTGTTTAAGAGAGACTATACATTTATTATCTAGCCTCCTGGCTGTCCTGTCCTCTCAGCTGTTCATGGCATGATGTCAGAAGTCAGGTTTTAACATCTGAGAGATGTTTCCAATGTTTAGATTAAACCTGGAATAATATTCTCAGCTGAGCTGCTTTTGACTATTTGCAACAGGAGGGGTGAAAGGAAAATGCCCCCACCCCCCCACCCCCACTATTGTGGTGGTTTGGGATAAATTACTGAAAATTTCAGAACAGGTGCTTTTTTAATTTACTTTAGAGATGTGTGCTTGCAAGTAAGTTTGTTTGTGTAGATGGCTTATATATCAGCCTTTTCACAGATCGTTGGGTGGTTTACAATAAAAGAAAGTAGTTGAGAATACATAAAATCCATAAAAATAACACAGTCCATGAAACATGCACAACAGATCACTGAATGCCAATTACTAATAGCAGCACCAGTCAGGTCTCTCCTCCTCCAAACGCCCTCCAAAATGATGCATCTTGAAGTTATAAAGAGATGAGGCCAGACAGACCTCAGGAAGGGCAGAGGTCCACAAGAAGGGCCACTGAAAAAGCCCTTTCCTGGGGTCCTCACCTCAACCTGCAATAGGAATCACCAGGAGGGCTTAATCTGCTGATCTTAAGTCATGGGCAGGTCAATATGGTAGATGGCATTCTTGCAGGTATTTGGTTTTTCTGTCTTTTGTTAATATTTGTTTATGCCTCACCAGCCTCTAATCACAACTGGCAGGACTCCCCATCTGTATAGCCTGAGCACCTTCCAGCCTGTGCCAGTCAGATTCCCATGGAAACAGTGCTACATGACTAGAAGGGGCTAAGAAGACTGTGGAAACGGAAAAAGAGAGAGATGTACAATGTCTAGAAAAGAGGGAGGGAAGTGGAGGCCTTGCCACGCACCGCCTCTTGCACCCCTCCCCTGTTGCAGTGGCCAGGTTAGGTGCATGGCCTTGTGAGCACCTGCTTTCCACGCAGAAGATCTTGGGTTCAATCCCCAGCTTCTCCAGGTAGGGCTGGTAGAGATCCTGCCTGGACAGCCAGTGCCAGTCATTGCAGACAGTACTGAGAGAGATGGTTCGATGGTCTGACTCAGTAGAAGGCTGCTTCCTATATTCCTCAAGGGAAACAGGGAAGAGGGAAGCAAGCAGATTTGCTCCTGATTCAGCTCAGAGTTTCCTCTCCCGTTGCCCCCATTCTCAACTTTCAGAGGGACAAGGCACTGTTGACCTGTGGGGAGTTTTATTTTTCTTGTTTGGCATTTTTTAATGGATGTTATAGATGCTGTGAGCCACCTTAAGAGTTCTGTATGAAAAATGGAATACAAATCTAATAATATAAGCACTATAATAGAGTCAGGTGAAGGACAACCTGGTCTGTATAATGGAAATAAAATAATTTCTGACGGAAGTGCAGAACAGTCCGATTTCTGGATACCCACAAAGTTGCAAGCCTAGATTTCCAGGCTTAGGTAATCGCACTCAGTTTGGTCAACATCATGTTTAGCCACATCTCTAAAATTCTTCTGCATAGAATCGTTATTCACCACGCCACAATTATACTAATGTCATGGGTGTCTATTTTTAAAGTTTACCTGCTTTTAGGTAATCACACTCAGTTTGGTCAACATCATGTTTAGCCACATCTCTAAAATTCTTCTGCACAGAATATTACTCACCACGCCACAATTATACTAATGTCATGGGTGTCTATTTTTAAAGTTTACCTGCTTTGGGGGTCTTTTCAATCTGTTTTTAGCTGATTTTTCTGTATTCTGTACATTGCCCTGAGAATGTGTGAAAGGTCCACATGAAGAGGCCACCAATAATATAATTGGACTTTGCATTTCCTGGCTCAGAAACTTAAGAGTGTAAGAAAAGTGCTGCTGGCTCAAGCCAAACACCCACCTAGTCCAGCCTCCTGCTCTCACAGTAACCAATGAGAAGCTTATGGGAATCCCACAAAGTAGACTCTGGATGCCACACCATTCTTTCCACTTGCAGTTCCTATTGGAGATT
Source organism: Podarcis gaigeae (assembly GCF_964106915.1). Taxonomy (NCBI): domain Eukaryota; kingdom Metazoa; phylum Chordata; class Lepidosauria; order Squamata; family Lacertidae; genus Podarcis; species Podarcis gaigeae. The sequence goes on from NC_139679.1 coordinate 99,661,138, forward strand.
CATTCCCTTTTTCTGCAGTCATGGGATTGTTGTCTATCATGTGACAGTGTATGTTTTCATTCCACAGAGTGGGAAGTGACGGTGACAGGATGTTTGTGTTACTATGTTCCGTGAAGTAGGACTATTGTCCTTTGCTCTTTGCTGTCTGATGAGAAAGAGGAAGAAGCTAAGTCAGAATGCTCCAAGTGTTTTATATGTAAATAAAGTAGATTAGCCAAAATGCTGAGTTGCTGAGGTCTGTTATGCAAGCTGCAAAGACTCTGCAGATCCCTAAGAGTGCTGATGTCTCCAAAGGCATCAGTCTCTGTGATTGAAGCTCCCGAACGATCGACCAGGAGGGAGAGAACATGACAGTAGGGCATGTATCTCTGCCAGGATCCTACTCGCGAGTAGGATGGCTCCTAACAGTTCCCAGCAACTGGGGTTCATGCTGAAGATAATGCACAGCCATCATGGCAAGTGGCCATTTTGATAGCCTTATCCTCCATGGATTTGACCGTTTGTAACAGTCATCTGAAAGACAAGGTGAGCATTGCATTCCCAGAAGTTCTTCTCTGGCTCAGACTTAAATCCAAGCTGTAGGTGAACTTGTCCTCCTTTGACATCCAACCGTCTGCCTGACCTCCAATCTCCCTCCCCCAGCCTTACACATTTTCAAATTCAGTTTCCCTTGGTTACCTAGCTCACTGCTCTAGTTGTGGCAGGAACAGGAAGTGTCTTCTCCCCTATGTCATGCCTCTATGGCTGTGAGTCTGGAGGATGAGAAAGTGTGGCTTTCCCAGCTCTGCTGGCACACATCATTGCAGGATGAGGGAAGCAGGTTTGATTGAACTTGAAATAAATTGGGCTGCTTTCCATGTTTTGGGGAGAAAACTGTTTGGGTTCCCAAGCCAAATTCTGAGCTTGATTGGGAGACCTTTCCCATCACTAATCTAGTCCTCCGAAGCTCTTGACAACCTCACCTATCTCCGTTTCTATTAGAAGTTCTCAATTCTCTGCTTTTATCAGTATGAGAAAAACCAATCTCTACAAAATGATCTTGAGATAAAGCCTCAGAACCTGCTAGGAGAGATAGCTGTATCCTTCCTCACCTCATCTCTCATCTCCGAACGTTCAACATTTCCACGACTCATGACATCTCCCTCTACCTTCCTGTCTTTTACATCTCTGTCTTCAACTCTTGTCATTCCTTCAGTATCAGAGAAGGAGCTATTAGGACATTGTCTTCATCTGCAATAGCAGGACTTGCAGCAAATAACTATTTTCTCCTCTATCTTGAAAGGTCCACCATTTCCACAGCTCCTATTTCCTAGCCCAGGATAAGCTTTTTCAGCTAACTGATCCTGAAGGGAATCGACTGTCACTTTCCACACTGCATTCCTACTCACCATGTCTTTGCGACTGACTTTTGCAATTTCATGTCAGTCTTGCTAGCTCCCTGTGCAAGCACCCTGTTCTGCTCCAGGAAATACATTTCATTCTCTTTGTCCCAGAGAGCAGCTCTTAAACCTTCTTTCTCCAGCAAAACACAACTGAATGTACCTGCATTTCTTTATTTTATAGTTTCTTATAAAGCAAATATCCTTCATTGTTCTTATCACATGTGAGGGATGAGGGAAATGTTCTATTTGGTCACATTTCAGTGAGAAACTATTTAATTTGTGCTTCTAGAAACAATATTCAAAACACATCTGTCCTTCAAAATTCACACAGATTCTGCAGTGCAATTCTCCAACAAAACAATGTTTACAAAAATGCATATACTAGTTGTAAGTGTGGGTGAAAGTGCATACATGGGTGAAAACATACAAATTGCATTCTCCCTGGGGAAACTGCTTGCAAGAATGTGCACATTCGTCAAAACTGCACACCAAACTATGTTAGAAGAAATTTGCACTAAAATGCTGTCAATTTTTAATGCAAATTTCATTTTGTAAAACAATCTGCAAATTGCTGTGAAAATAAGTAGAACTGAATTTAAGGTTGGAAAAATTAGGAACTGAGTGCATAGGAGCCAACTCCTAGGGGCCAAGGGGTCTTAGCTCCATCCAATAAAATCTTTGAGGGGGCTGCCCCCCCCCAGTTGATGGGCATTGCCATTCAAATGGTGTGCATGCATTGCATCATGTGATTGGTTCTGTGGGGCAGGGCTTACCTGGGGCCCCCAATATTTTGTTCAAGTTGGCACCCACCCTGATTGAGAGAAATTAACACTGACTGATTTGTCCATCCCTACCACCTGCCCAAGGTCAATCTGACCTTGTCCCAACATATCATGGGCCTTGGGGCAGTATGGTAAGCACAGAGAAAAGGAGGTGCTGACAGATGACGCCACGGAGGGATCTACTGGTCTGGGCAGATCTCTACACCCAGGTCAGGAGAGCCCAAGGAAGAGCATCCTGAGGAAGGTCCTAGTGGGGTATTTCCCTTACCTCACTCCATCTCCCTGTTTGTCCCCACAGCACTGGGATCAGGTTGTTCCTCCATCTTCAGACCTGTTGGAGGCTGGTTTTGGCTCATCCACTTTGATTATTGTGCCACCAATTCCACCTCTGCTGTTGTCCAGTCCCATCTCTCCAATGAGGGTTGTTACACTACCTGTCTCTGAGCAGGTAGTGATGCCTCCTACATCACCCAGGTCATGGAGATGCTGTTGCAGGCTTTAATAGACAGGGCTGACTCAGCCTTCTCGATGAAGTACTAGGTTGCTTGCCCAGCCTAAGGGTTGGGTCCACTTGCTACACTAAGCTGTGCCCACCTCTTTCCCTTATAACAGGGCTGCAGGGAGCATGTCATTGTTGGATCACTGCCTTTGCTTGAGTAGCCATATCACCTGCAGTGCCTTTGGACAATGTTTTTCATATGTATTGCACTGCTCTGTGCATTAAAGCTTTTGGTAGAAATGCCATCTGAGTTCAAGTTTGTCATCGAGCTGGAAGCAGGACTACCGTCTAGCATGACCACCTTGATTAGCTAGTAATCAATAAACTCTTTGGCAGATTTTCTCCTAGCTTGCTCTGGAGGGACTCCCCAGTGTAGCTGGGTGCATGACTCAGCTCCTCTGTCGAGACCAATCAGGTCTGGTCTTGTAAGCTAACTTGATGGCTGACTGTTTCAGGTGACTCTCTTTCCTCTGCTGGGATATCTGGCACAGTTAGGGCAGCAACATTTTTTGCCACACTACTCAGCCCCTCCTCAACAGCAGGCTCAACACTCTCAGTATTACTCCCTGGCGTTCTCATTCCATGCCTCCTCCCTCTCTGACCAGTCCTGCAAGAGTTTTCCACAGGGCCCATGGCAATCCCCATCTCAGCTTGTCATCCACTCCCTTGCAAGAGAAATATATCATGTAGAAAAAGAAATCAAGTCCATACAGTGGATTCACAGTACACTGCTTCCCCCGATTAATTCATCCTAGTCATTGAATTTCAGCTTCTTGATCACAATTTTTTCATGTGGATGTTATTGTGTGGACAGCATGACTGATGTCTAAGCAGTATTTGGTTGAGGTTTTTCCCCCCCTATAGAAACAAGAATTGCCACAATGGCTTTTTAGGAGGGAAATTTGCATGAAAACAGTTGACATCATTTGTAAACTGGCTGTATGAGTTATAATTGATGGAACTGATGAAATCTGCATATTGATGAAAACTGCCTGTTCAGTTTATATCCTGCACATTCAGCACACATGGACTCCGAGGGTGGCTTACAATGTGAAGATTAAAAACAATATCTTCAACCATTTAAATGTGCAAATGAATAAGAGCAATAACTCTGAAGAAAAGAAACAGGCCTTGTTTAGGTAATGCACAAACATGCTCAGATGTGCACCATTTTAGAAGAGGTCACGTCTCTTTCCTTTTTCAGAAAGAAAAAAGAACCTGCTGCCTTCTAATCAATCAAACGATTTTCAATACATTACCGTATCTGGCTAATTGAAACTGACACTTCTGCCCTACTTGGATAGTTTGATTCACAGCAGAAGGAGTAAAACCACCGCTTTCTCTCCCATCTTTCATTCCTACATTAGTGAACCAAGGCTCCCAGTTTCCTGGGAGTAAGCCCCATCAATCTTAACAGGACCTACTTTTGAGTAAACATGACTAGGACTGCATTGCCTTCTGCAGATCTTCTTCATGCGTGGGACCAACTCAGGGTCAGTAGCAGTCAGTAAATCTGTTTCCTCCTCTACATGGTAAGAAGCTTCCACTAGGGAGAATATAATAAACTTTCTGCTCGTAACAAACACCACCTCTATTTACAAGCCTTGGCAGCTGGTAAAGCCATTTTCTTTAGAATTTCTCCTTTCACATTCTAAAGGGTTTCTATTGTCATACATACATACCTGGCTGTAAATGACAGGACCACAGCATGGGGCTGGCAATCTGTCAGCCCTTCTCCCACAAGCTGCTACTTGTGCGTATTCACTAGGGAAGCAGTGAGTTTTTTGAGCTCTTAAAAGCAGAGTCTGTAACCTTTTAAGCTCTCCAGACTATCAAAGGGCGCAGCAGCAGCAACATTCAGTCCAGAAGGTGGAAACTGGGGATGGGAAAGTGGGGAAAATAAACTATTTATTTGTACTATCAATGCCCCCCCAAATCTATAATCTGTGTATTAAAACGTGCACTGTACATACATTATACACCAAAGTAAGACATAATGTTTATTATAAACCTGTTGTAACAATTAGTGAAGTATAATAAATTTGAAGATTGATTTTAAAAGGTGTCCCTGATTAATCAGGGGGCAGATCAGAGAGAGAGAGAGAGAGAGAGAAACAGAGAGAAAGAGAGACAGAGAGACAGAGAATGAATGAAAGTAATCAGACAAAAACTATGAACTGGCTGAACTCCAAAAGGTTTTCACCTCTACATGCTGGGAGATTACCTGCATTTGGAAACTGGGAGCTAACATGGTCCCTTTTCTGCTTTGTTCACCAAAGGCAGAGCAAGCTACCCAGGGTGGGTTAACTCTCACAGGCCTCAGTGAGAGTTTGCTGGTTGCTGAAGCAACATTTGAGCTCACTTATCACTATCCCCGAGCTTCACATGGAGCTCTCCATGGTGCTACCCAATTTGCTGGCATCTTCCCTCTTCTTTTGCTCGAATTTGTCTTATCGGAATCTGACCTCTGTTTTGACTTGTTTAGACTTTGCCTAATCATGACATCAGATTGCCAGGTGGGTGGCCCTGCCCACCCATCAAAACTGATTGATGGGATGAAGGGAGTTCCAGACTACCGGACCACACAGGTTGCTCACCTCTGCCTTATTGGAACCTGGTAGAAGAAGAAGAGTTTGGATTTGATATCCCGCCTTTCACTCCCCTTCAGGAGTCTCAAAGTGGCTAACATTCTCCTTTCCCTTCCTCCCCCACAACAAACACTCTGTGAGGTGAGTGGGGCTGAGAGACTTCACAGAAGTGTGACTGGCCCAAGGTCACCCAGCAGCTGCAGGTGAAGGAGTGGAGACTTGAACCCGGTTCCCCAGATTACGAGACTACCGCTCTTAACCACCACACCACACTGGTACATTAAACCTGCAACTATTCTTTGTGCAGGAAAGAATAGGTAGGTAGGTAGGTAGGTAGGTAGGTAGGTAGGTAGGTAGGTAGGTGATGATAAATAGATAGATAGATAGATAGATGATAGATAGATGATAGATAGATAGATAGATAGATAGATAGATAGATAGATAGATGATATAGATAGATAGATGATAGATAGATAGATTGCAGAGGAATCCCACCACTCTCTTCTCTCCATTAATTTTTTTTCCAGTGGGTTTTCTTCACTTTCCAGCCTCTGGGAAGGAAGCCTCTAGAATACCAGAGTACAGTAAGGAAAGCTCTGTCTCTTTTAGCAGGGTCTAGGAAAGTTGTGGGAGGTCCCTGGGAAGCAGCCCTCCATCTTATGGGGGGGGGGCAATTCTAGAGGATCTTGACTTTGCATTATTTTTCCTTTGTTTGCATGCCCCTGTAATGGAAACGTTTGTTCACTGTGCAGGTTGAGTCACTGAGTCTTGTTGTTTTCTCCCTGCCTACAAACAGTTAACTAGCAACAGCTTCTGATTGGCCAGAGATCCAAGGGAGGCAGTTGGAGTGGAGTGAGAGACTTTGGGGGATTCTGGGGGTCTGTGAGTGGGATTCTGTCAGGAGAGTTCATTCTGACAGGTGGTAGAGCTGAGGAGAGCCAAGAACTCTCAGAATATGCTCTAAGGCTTTGAATCGCAGAACACTGTTAAAATAGAAAAGACCACAGTCCCACACAGTGTTTACAGGAAAAAGGGTCCTGTGAGGGAATACATTGGTACCTCAGGTTACAGATGCTTCAGGTTACAGACTCCGCTAACCCAAAAATAGTACCTTGGGTTAAGAAATTTGCTTCAGGATGAGAACAGAAATCATGCTCTGGTGGTGCAGCGGCTGTGGTAGGCCCCATTAGCTAAAGTAGTGCTACAGGTTAAGAACAGTTTCAGGTTAAGAATGGACCTCCAGAACAAATTAAGTTCTTAATCCAAGGTACCACTATACTTTGAAAGGAAAGGGCAGTAGTGATTCTGAGGCCAAGGAGGATTTGGGTGTGTGTAAAGAAACAGCCAAGTTAAAATCCTAAGTTCCTGAAGTGTGTGTGGAAAAGTCTGATGTATGAAAGATGTGTAAAAGAAAGTAACCTTAAGCCTGAGCAGCATACAGCCTATAACTTGAGACCGTATACGTTTTAATAAAAAGCAACAGTACTGTTTGTTGCATTTCTGTGGAAGAAGAAGAACCAAAACTCCTTTTTTTACATCTGTTATAATAAAGTTTGTTTGCAACCTGTTTTCCCAAAAGGAAAACCCACTGTCGCTTGTGATTCAGACTCCATTGGGGATTTCACCTGAGGAAAAGGGAAAACAGAGGGCTGGCACAGTGGCATCAGGGAGAGAGAGTGCTGTAGTGTCACTGCATATTAGTTGGTGGCAGAGGTGGGATATGAAGTTAAAACCCACACAGAAACATGCCCACAGATACAGAACAACCAGTTTAATAAAGTATTGAGGATATTTTATTAAAAGAAGAAAAAATCTGTCAGAAAATGGTCAGCAAGCGCCAAGCAAAAGAGACTCGCGATGACCCAGCGAAGGGAGTATGAGGAGGATCCTAATACTGAATTACAAATGATGAGGCTAAGATTAAAATTGGCCAAAGTTGAAGCAGTGAGAAAAAAGGGAAAGGCAAAATTAGCAGATGAAGAGGCCAGAATCTCAGCTGACATTCAGCTAGCTCAGATACAGGCTGAGAGAGATATGGCAGAGAGAAAGAGAACAGATTAGCTCATGAAGAAAGAGAAAGAGAAAGGGAGGCCAAGATGGCCCCTGAAAAAGACATGTTTCTTTTAAAAATTGAGGAAATTAAGCTGAGAGCAGAACTGCCACATCCATTGGTAGGGGGTGGAGACTTTACCTCGGCTAATGTAAAGAGATTTCCTAAGTATGTCAAAGGTGATGATGTACAGGCACTCCTGTTTAGTTTTGAACAGACCTGTAAGGATTTAAATATCCCTGAGGAAAACTGGATGCTGTATTTATGCTCACAGATATGTGGAACTTTGAGGGAAATATACTCAGATTTAAGAGAAGATGAAACCTCTGATTACCTCACATTCAAAGAAAGAGTGAAAGTGTGGTTTGGTTTAACTGCAGAGCAAAGTAGAAAACCTTTTGTGACATTAAAAGAAAATCAGGAGAGACTTATGTCCAACTGGGTAGCTGTATTGATAAAGCTCTGGACAGATGGATGGAAGGAAGTAAAATTAAACCTTTGATGAGCTTAAACAGTTGATCAGTTTAGAGCAATTTTATAGACAGGTTCCTGCACACCTGCACTGCTTCCTTAAAGATAAGAAACTGAAAACAGTAACAGAAGTCTCCACCTTGTTAGATGAAATCGAAGGCGACTTAGGGGGAGCAGTAATATCCGGTCCCTTCAAGAATAATGATTATTGGAAACCCAGAGAGAAAGTTGGGACTCAGAACAAGAACCCTGAAAGGCAGACCACTCCTACACAATACAAACCTAAAGGAGTAGTTTGTTACCACTGTCTGGAGGAGGGTCACATCAGAACACGTTATCCCCGACTAGAGAAAACAAAAACCCCTGTAGCTGCTAAGACTATTAAAATGGTACAAAGAACTGATAGTGTCAGCAGTCAGAACCCCAGTTCACAATCACCTGAGCCCAGTCAAACTGAGAAACCTGCCAGAGATATGCAAGTCTGGAGGGTGAAGGAAGACCTTAACAGAGATTGTATGGAGACTGTTACCATAGATAATGAGGTCTTAAGAGCGCTGAGGGATACTGGAGCAGAAATTTCCCTTCTACACTCTAAGCTGGTACAAAAAGAACAATTTTTACCAGACAAGTTATACCAGCTAAAAGGCGTATGCAGACCACAGTTTGAGGAAAGAACTTTTGAAAGCCTGTGAAATAAAACACTTGACCACCACAGCTTATCATCCTCAGAAAAATGGACTCACTGAAAATTTTAATGGGACCTTGAATCATATGCTCAAAATTTATGCCTCCCACCACCCAAATGATTGGGATGCCTGGGTGCAACATTTCCTGTTTGGGTACAGGGAGGTACCCCAAGAAAGCTCAGGATTCAGCCCATTTGGAAGACAATCACATGGTCCTTTGGACATCTTAAAAGCTGCATGGACCAAGAACAAATTGAGAGCCAGAGTGTGATGGCGTGCCTACAGAAGCTCCAGGATAACCTTAAAGAACTGAAGGAGTTGGCAGCGAACAACTTACAGAAAGCCCAACAACGACAGAAAACATGGTACGAGCCAGGAACCGAGAGTTCAAGCCAGGAGATCAAGTGCTGATGCTTCATCCCAGACGGAAGAGAAAACTGGAAGTTTCCTGGAAAAGTCCCTTCCGTATCATTGGTAGAGTATCTAATGTAAACTACTTAATTAGTTTAAACTCAGAAGGTGGACATTGTAAAGTTTTCCATGTTAATATGCCTAAACTCTATTATGGATGGCGTAACCTAGTCTTAAAGACTAGCAGGGAAATAAAGCCATGCTTGTTGGCATTTACCCTTTGTACTGACCATTTCTCTCTGAGATGGTTAAACCCAGTAAAAGGTGCCAATAGCAAACTAATAAGGTGGAGTCTGCAATTGCAAGACTGCAATTTTGATGTCTCCCACATCAGAGGGAGGGATAATATGATTGCAGATGCCCTGTCATGAAACTTTTAGATAAGTACAGGGGCAATCATGCTTATTTAATGTTTATTTGATAAGATGTAGTTGTTTGAAATGCAATTAGTTAAAATGCAAATTTAAAAGTGGTTAAAATGAATTTCAATCCTGTATTTTTAAAGTGCAATGTCTATTTATAGATATAAAGGAATATAGAGTTAAATACAGTGGTACCTCGAGTTAAGTACTTAATTTGTTCCGGAGGTCCGTTCTTAACCTGAGACTGTTCTTAACCTGAAGCACCACTTTAGCTAATGGGGCCTCCCGCTGCTGCCGCACCGCTGGAGCACGATTTCTGTTCTCATCCTGAAGCAAAGTTCTTAACCTGAAGCACTATTTCTGGGTTAGCGGAGTCTGTAACCTGAAGCTTATGTAACCCGAGGTACCACTGTATTATGCTATATAGTTATGTTTAAAACTTTATAGTGTTTATAGCTTAATAGTATTATAAAGTATATAAGGCATTGTGTGTACAGTACATGTATATTTGCATATTGAAACAGGAACCCCAAAATACTTTTTACAGTTCCTGCCCATTGCTGCATCGAGGCTGGTATATGTAACCTCACCTACACAATTATTTTCAGGGGTGGGACATGTGATGGAAAAGTTTGTTTACTGAGCAGGTTGAGTCAACGAGGTCTTTTTTCTTTTTTTACCTTTTGTAAATTTATTTGTGACAAATACTGTTTCTATTTTATTTGTTTCACTTGATTTTGACATATTTTTCTCAGACACAAATAACTCTGCATTGATTTGATCTGCTGCAGTTTCCTTTGGTGTAACAAAAGTATCAGCTACACAGACTGATATGTAATCTTGGTTATTTCCATCATGTTCTGCAGCCTGAGGAGTGCTCACATGTTGCCTGATAGTTCATCTAATTGGTTGATCAGAAATCTCAGGCTGTTGACCAGAACTGTTGCAGTGGTCTGCTTCCAGTGCCAAGGGTTTTTGAATATGCTCTGAAAGAGTGCTCATTTCAATTGCAGTTATAATGTTATTATTCAAGAATGCTTTCAGTTCTATGACAATTTTATTGGCACAGTAAGACATTCTGCAAATGCAGCTCATCCACATCTTTCTGTAATAAGAGATTTTCATTTCTTAGCATCCTAGAATTTTCTTTCTCTGAGCTGAGGGCCATGGCCGGAGCCTTATTATTGTGTTTCAAAGAAGTCTTAAAAAGTGAGGAGCTGCTTAGTATCTTAGCTTTGATTTTACATACAAGAGCAGCATTCAGCTTCCCAGCTTTTAGAGCTCCATTCTCCTTTTCCCCGACATGTCTTTTAATATCTCCAAAGGTCAACGAGGAAGATGCTTCTGAAGTTACATTGCTTTCCATTTTAAAGGATTCAGTTTATTACCCAGTAGAAATAGGTTGTCCACATTCCTCCCCGAACTGAACCTTCGCATCAGTGGCAGGCCAGCTGTATTTGCTTATCCTGATTTTGCCCTACTTGAAGCTGAGTTTAAAATGTTCTGCTGTGCCTTGCTTCCCATCTTGGAATCCAAATATGTATTTTGCATGCTAAAACACCTTCCAGTAGAGACCCTCCCTATCAGAAAAAAACAGCATGAAACCAGAGTAATGTAGCCCAGTGACACACACACACACACACACACACACACACACACACACCATGAAGATGTTAGGTTTCTGTTTCTGTCAGGAATCAAGCTCAGCCTTCATGGCGGTTAACCATGGCTCAGCATCCTTCAAGTCCAAAGCCTCGATCTCTTGGAAGTTTGAAGGTTCAAATACCTTCTTGGAGATACATTCCAGACATTCCAGACTGTTGGAAGTCTCATGGGAGACAGGAGATGGATGTTGATATTACTGGTTTCCTGTTCCTTTGTATCAGTTACCTCTCTGCTTTCACAGAGAGAGGGTGTATATTCTTTTCTGTCTGTGTAGTTAGAAATAAAACTCTTAGCAATGTAGCCCATATCTCTCGTCCTTCTGCTGCTACGTGTATACTCTGTGTAATGGGAATGTGCCTGAAGCCTCATCAAAGGCTTAGGTCATTAATCAACATCGGAGGAGATTCCAGAGGACTCGACCAGAGGAGCAGCTTGGTCGTACAGAATTCCAACAGAAATATAATATCTGTCTTATCCAGCTTGGACATACGTAACACTGGTGCTGTGCTATGATTTGGCCACACAGTAAGTTTGAACTTTATTATCCAGCGTGGCTACAGGGTAGAGCAGGAAGAGCTAGAGGACAATAGTCTGAGATGCTTCATTTTCTCCTTTGAGAGTGTTTAATGTTATGGCAGCTCTTCTGTAGATTTTAGTTGTGTCACCATCAGGAGTAGGTGGGGTCTACCCACTGAATGAACATAGGATTTCAACTAAACTCTGATCCTCCTTGATGCGCCCATCAACTTGCCTAATTTACTCTCTTGCATTTGCAGATTCCTGGTGGCATTAAGGGTTATGCCCTCAAACTCCCACCAGCACCAGGGCATTGTGTAACTTTTTCTTTTCTTGCCAGAAAAATAGTGTGCTATGCTGATGCAGTGCAAGAAGATTTAGGAGGAATCGAATCCAACTGGCAGCATAACTTGATGAAAATATCAGAGTGTGAGTCACTATTCTACAGTAGCTTTCTGCAGTTTTGTGTCCAGAAATGTCAGACTGAACTAAAAATAAAATAAACATGCACTAATATGCTTATTGTCAATGTACAATTCTGCTTTCAACATAATTTACATCTTCTTTGAAGTTCAAGTTTTGAGTTAGCACATGGGATTGCAGAGCAAACTATGTTTTGTTTTGTTTTTTTGGAGGGGTGGGAATTGAAATTCAGGATGAAATAATACACATTCCTGAGCCATTCTTGACAGACATTGTCTAATTACCTGCACAACAGAATAAAAATTTCATTCAAACAGAACTCAGGAAAATTGAATTCTGAAACTTCTCAGCTGTAATGAAATCCATGCCGGGAAGTTTTTTTAAAAAAACATCTTGATTGGGATAAAAGTCCAGATCACACCAAACAGCAAAAGACAACTTAGATCTGTACAGATGAGAGCATTATTGAACAAGTAACAGACTGTGTGCGTACAGGTCAAATGGAAACCAGATGAAAATAAATCAAGAGATGAAGCAGCCTTGGTCGGAGCATGTTTGGAAACAGCAATCATCCCATGCAGTCAAAAGAGGAAGGTTTACAGCCTGTACATCTTACGACAGTGACAAATGACTCTGACAACATGGTACCTCGCAAAGAAAATGGATCAGAAATGTCTTCCAAATGCTGTGGCAACCAGAAAGCGAAAAACGATGTTGAACATTCCGTTGCATCATGCCATGATGGTGGCAAGACATAAGTACTGAACACTGAGCCTGGTAACAGAAGCAGGTCTTGATTTTTTTTTGGGGGGGGGGAGAGGAAGGATGGAAGAATGTGATGCATGGCACATACGTTCAACCCTCTCCCAGCAGGTGCTGAAGGATTTCTCTTTTCAAGAATCTGCAAAGCCCTTTTGAGAAAGAGAGAGAGAGAAATAGGTCTATGCATCTTGGGAACCACCACCTCTATCAATCAAAAGCTTTCATTTATTTAATTTATACATGCATACATACAGTGGTACCTCGGGTTACATATGCTTCAGGTTACAGACGCTTCAGGTTACAGACTCCACTAACCCAGAAACAATACCTCAGGTTAAGAACTTTGCTTCAGGATGAGAACAGAAATCGTGCTCCGGCGGCGCGGCAGCAGTGGGAGGCCCCATTAGCTAAAGTGGTGCTTCAGGTTAAGAACAGTTTCAGGTTAAGAACGGACCTCCGGAACGAATTAAGTACTTAACCCAAGGTACCACTGTACATACATACATACTCTTTAAATGATTGCCCCCTACCTAAACCACAGGTAATAACAGCCTACAATTATTTCTCCCCAAACCAGATTGATTCGTAGCTGTAGTGGTGGGTGGGTGACTTATGGCTCCTTGTCTGTTGCTACACCACAACTTCAGGCACCCCTCATAATTGGCAATGCTAGCTGAGGCTGATGGGAGTTGGAGTCCAACAACGTCTGGAGGACCACAGGTTTCCCATCCCTGCCAGACACTGGGGAGCATGCAAGCAGCTTGACCCCCTTCAACGAATGGGCAATGACACACATGAGGGGCTGTGTTTGCTTTCTTGCTTTCATTTATTTAAAGATCGTCAGGTTGCTTTTGGGGGCACAGGCCTTTCCAGACAGCATCTATAGCCATTAAAAAAGCATTAGTCATATCTCGGGTTACAGACGCTTCAAGTTGCATTTTTTGGGGTTACGGACCGCCGAAACCCAGAAGTACCAGTACCGGGTTACTTCCGGGTTTCAGCAGCCGCACATGCACAGAAGCACCAAATCACAACCTGCAGGTGCGCAGATGCGCCACTGTGGGTTGCGAACACTGCAGGTTGCGAACGTGTATCCCGCACGGATCATGTTCGCAGCCCGAGCATCCACTGTACAAACATGGTGCATCTCTGAACATAAAATACCTTCAAAGTCAACTTTTAAGAACAATAAGAAAAGGAAATAATGGCAAAAGTAACACCAGACTCACACAATACAATGGCAATCAGCACTGTTTCAGTTAGCAACACTACGGCATCTTTGAAAGTAAGCCAGTTGGAATTAAGGGTCTACAAAGCTCATTTAAAGGCCTGTGTATGTGCCGTACTTGGGAGGCAGCTCCATAACCAAGGGGCCTGCACTCAGAAGGCCCTCTCTTTTGAGCCCATAAATCCTGACCCTGTGGGCTCATGGAGCGCCCTACTTTGCTGGGGTAAAAGGCTTAGGTTTTTGCAGGGCTAGGGTCTTTGTGTGCTTTAACCAAAAAGAAAAAAAAAAGTATATGTGAATTTAGGATTTTGCACAGAGTTGAAACCAGAGGCCACGTTAAGTTTTGTTTCAAAATAAATCCGTCTCAGGAATTCTCCGAAGGTTGGGGGAAACCGCTTGCGAAGGTTTGTAGTAACCTGTCTTTTAGGAAACGAAGATCCACTGTGTGCACATGCAAACATCTTAAGTGTGAATAGTCACAGAGGAAGCACAATTTGGGTCCAGGTTGATGCATTGCTGAGACTGATCCAGTGAATTGAAAAAAACCTAAAAATATCAACACCTGGGCTAGTACAAGGGTGTGTGTGAACACATATATCCTCAGTATGAAGCCAAACACTTCCACCAAATCTCTCCATGAATCTCCTTCTGAGATACGAGCCATGATTGAAACCCAACAGATGCCCTGGGAATTAGCCATTTCTGTTCCATGATGCATTTATGGGAGAGATATCAGCTGTGCTTTAACAGTCATGTGAGATATTGATCCCAGGCTTCTGAAAGAACACACAAGACAATAAGCCATCTGAGCACCAAAGAGTGCTAAACTGAAATATATGTTCATTGGTTCCTACTGTGTAGTGTTATTGAATTTCCCACCTATCACAGTCCATTTCTCCCCCTCGCTGAATTTATGTAGTTTATTGAAGGAGTAATAGAACCAGTGAATAAAATAAAAATATTCTAACCAATATGTCATCCAAATGGAATCGGATTTAGTGAAAGGGTGAATAGAGTTCCACTCTTCATCCACAATGTTAACATTCATGTCTCCCAACCAAGATTGTTTATCCGATAAAAGCTCCTTCATCTGGGGTCGGATATTAATACATAAATCCCAGAGATGTGTCTAGAAAAACTCATACAATTTGAGCAAACAAAAAGATAAATAAATTACACTGAAAACTAAAGCAGAATAATAGTCTTTCAGAACGAAATGTGACTTCTTGACCTTCTTTAGAATAACAGCATAAATAGATGTGTGTGGGGAGAGGAGTACACAAGCATGGAAGGGTATATTAAATCAGGCTTCCCCAACCTGGTGCCCTCCAAATATTTTGAACTACAGCTCCCATCAGCCTTAGTCAGGATGACCAATGGTCAAGGGTGATGGGAGCTATAGTCCCCAAAATCAGGATGACACCAGGATGGGAAAATCTGTTTTATACAATTCTTTAAGCAGAGTTTCACTGAATGAGATTAATGGAACAGCTAAATGGTTGTAATAATTATGTCTACTTGCCCTTGAAATATTGCAGACAGCTCTCCCAGGTAGACTGAGCCTTCCAGCCTTTTCATGGTCTCAGGTGACTCTAAGTCAGCGTTCGCTAAGCTCATGCTCTCCAGATGTTTGGGACTGAAGCTTCCATCAGCACAAGTTGGTGATGGATGCTCTACGGGCTCGTCTGCACTCCCGCTTGTCCCATGCCTGCCTGGAAAGCATGGATCCAAGCAGTTTTCCACTTCTCCCATGCTTTCCAGGCACAGGTCCAAGCGGTTTTGCCTTGCTCTGCCACTTTCTCCCAGAAAACCCACCCTTCAGCACTAAATTGGAACAAGGGTCAATCTGAAGAAAACCTGATTGACATTTGCTCTGATTCAGTGGTAAACAGCAGGAGAAAGTGGCAGGACAATTGGAAGTATGCGTGAGCTCAAAGTCTCTCTTCTTTTCAAAGCCCAGGAGGAGCTGTCCAGGATCCTGCCTTGCCTTGCCTTGCCTTGCCTTGCCTTGCCTTGCCTTGCCTTGCCTTGCCTTGCCTTGCCTTGCCTTACTACAATCTGACCTGGACTTGAAGAGGCTCTGGTATTCCCAACCATTCCCCCCCCCCCCGCAGGTCCCAAGACCCAGAAGAACAGGATACAAGGAGGAGCTATGTGCAGAATTGGGCTTCTGTTTGTGAATTACCCTCCCTGAGAACACATAATACTGTCTGTCCTTTCACATTCCAATCAAGGTTGTCATGGAGAACAACAATTCTACATTCACATTGCCGCAGGTGTGAAATAGATGATCAGCATTGGGAGTTTGTCATCCACAGATTTTATTTTGGGCAGTTAAGGGGGGAAAGGAGGGCCAGAACCAAGTCTGGCAGCCACTGCCTTCACCCGTCTTGTAAAAAGCAATCTGATCCATGCTGAAGTATCAGAGGACAGCATTTGACAGACCTAGATACATTTTCACAAGCATAGGTTGGGCCTCTGCTACAAAACAAAACAAAAATTGAAAGATGGCATGGTGTTCAGATGCCTTTTCTTTTAAAATCATGATTGCAGGATATTTCTTTTTAAACACAAAGCTATTGTTGTGTGTTTGGGATTTGTAGCTTTGTAGGTCACCTCAAACTAAGGTTGCGTGGCAAGTCCCCTCCCCCATGTGAAATGAAGACACGGGACACATGATTTAAGGTTAATGGGCATAAAAAGGCCACAACTTTATACAAAATCCATTGAAGATGAAAAGTGTCCCTGGATTCATTGAAAAAAATCTGGTAACCTTAACTCAAACACATGGAGAGGTGTGATACAAGCGTGCATTGACAGAGGCAATAAATTACATATATAGAGGGGGGAGGACAAAATAAAAAGGGGAGAGAGCTGTAAATATGATTCCCAAGGTGAGAAATGATACACTCTACAAAGATACAAAATTGTACACCGATTATTACCTGTATGTTGGAGGGGGATGTAACATTCATATATGCATATATGTTGGGACTGCTCCACCATACATGATTTTTGTGTGGTGGTTTCTGCGGCAATCTCTGATTTAGTTCAGCAGGTTGTGTTTCGAAATCCTATGCTCACTTTGCCTTTGAGACATGAGGGTTCTCACATTTGGTTTGGTTATGCGTCTATTGGTTGATTTGGTTATGCGCCTATTGGTGGTGGCGTGATTGGAAGTGGCAAAGCACAGGAAAGCAAGAAGAGGTCACTTTGTGGTGCTGGTTTTCGTGTAGGTGCCAGGTGGCACTGTCAGAAAGATTAACTCACCAGGTTAGGTTAACAAGGGAAACAGTGAAATAATAGTTGTACACAGATCTGGTTCCCTTTCCTTGCATATGTTAATGAGAGGGTGGAGAGCATCAAGCTGCCAGGCTATCAGAGGTCCAGCTGGACAGAAAAGAAAAGCTTGATTTCTGCGTAATGATGTACGCAACTGATGACAAAGAACCATTGTACTCAGGCAGGTGCTCATTGTTGTAAAAGTTCACAATCTAAGTATAAAGGCAACACAATCCATTATATTGCATGTTCGTATCTGAGTGTAACATTTTGGATTTGTTTCTGTAGAAATTTTCCTGAGATAACGAGCTTCCTGGAAACACACTGGGAACAATTTTGTTGTTGTCGTTTAGTCGTTTAGTCATGTCTGACTCTTCGTTTCCCCATGGACCAGAGCACGCCAGGCACCTCTGTCCTCCACTGCCTCCCGCAGTTTGGTCAGACTCATGCTGGTAGCTTGGAGAACACTGTCCAACCATCTCGCCCTCTATCATCCCCTTCTCCTTGTGCCCTCAGTCTTTCCCAACATCAGGGTCTTTCCAGGGAGTCTTCTCTTCTCATGAGGTGGCCAAAGTACTGGAGCCTCAGCTTCAGGATCTGTCCTTCCAGTGAGCACTGGGAACAATAGTCACCTCAATGTTCTCTTTATGCAACACAAGGATAATCTCTTCCAATGTGTACCTATTCCAGCCTCCTTTGCTGTTTCAATAAAGCCACTTCTGCCCTCCAAAGGGGGTGGAATTGTGGGCTTCACACTCCCACCACACTCGTGGTGGCTGTAGCCCAGCCCCCGCGCGATTGGGGGAATCCCCAGCTGCGTCACCCCCTGGCCAGCCAATCAGCTGGCTCTGGGGGCGTGGCCTGATCTATTTAAAGGGGGCGCGGCCGGGGATCTCCCTCTTTTGCCCCTTCCAGCTGATCGTGTTTCCCACCTTCCCGCCCTTTAAGGTTTTCGTTCCTTGACCTTGCTATGGACCCTGGTTGGTCGGCGTTGAGGGTCTGGTAGGAATTTTTCCACTTGGCAAATTGGCACCAGCCACTTGGTTTTCGCCATAGCAAATCATTACAACTTTCTTGGTATTGGCGGTTAGGCATTGGTATTGTTCTGTAGATGGGGGGGAGGAAGTGCCATCACCTTCCCCGCATATTGAAGGGTAGTCCAATAAAGGATTCTGGGGGCATGGGCCTGTCCGAAGCCTATGAAGGTGAGGGCCTAATGCACGCCCCCAAGTGGTGACCCCGGGGGAGTTCCTAGTTGATGTGCATCAGCAGGACTCCCCCTACTGGTGGTTAACCCTTCCCAGACTTCAAGCGGACGGGCTGAAGCCGAATATAGTCAATTAAGACCAATGCCTAAGCCAATACCGCTCATCACCTGTAACCAATAAATTTGTGGCCTTATTTAGCCCATTAACCTTAATAATTGTGTCATGTGTCTTTATTTCCACTGGGGGGCGGGCGGGAACTCACCACAAACAGCATGTTTACCAAGATAGGGGCTTTTCCATTGTTGCACCTAACTTTTCATGGGGAGTCTTGTTGTTTTTTCCTGCTGGCTTCTGACAAGAGACAAAATCAGTACTGGGTTTGTTTGTTTTTTGGTGTAGCACTGAGATTTTGTCCTCTCTGCAGGTTTTTGTTGGGGTGGGGAGCTGGTAGTTTATTTTCTTGCTTTGCTGCTTTTAATGGTTGCAGTTGTTGATGACGACAACGTTGTTTACTCACTTTCCCCACAGAATGCCTGCCCCTAACCAACTTTCATTAAAACAATATTCAATTAAAAAATCTTTAAAAACACTCATAGAATCATAGAATCATAGAGTTGGAAGAGACCACAAGGGCCATCGAGTCCAACCCCCTGCCAAGCAGGAAACACCATCAGAGCACTCCTGACATATGGTTGTCAAGCCTCTGCTTAAAGACCTACAAAGAAGGAGACTCCACCACACTCCTTGGCAGCAAATTCCACTGTCGAACAGCTCTTACTGTCAGGAAGTTCTTCCTAATGTTTAGGTGGAATCTTCTTTCTTGTAGTTTGGAACCATTGCTCCGTGTCCGCTTCTCTGGAGCAGCAGAAAACAACCTTTCTCCTTCCTCTATGTGACATCCTTTTATATATTTGAACATGGCTATCATATCACCCCTTAACCTCCTCTTCTCCAGGCTAAACATGCCCAGCTCCCTTAGCCGTTCCTCATAAGGCATTGTTTCCAGGCCTTTGACCATTTTGGTTGCCCTCCTCTGGACACGTTCCAGTTTGTCAGTGTCCTTCTTGAACTGTGGTACCCAGAACTGGACACAGTACTCCAGGTGAGGTCTGACCAGAGCAGAATACAGTGGCACTATTACTTCCCTTGATCTAGATGCTATACTCCTATTGATGCAGCCCAGAATTGCATTGGCTTTTTTAGCTGCCGCGTCACACTGATAAAGGGCAGGGCTTTCACATCCCACCCCACTAAAAGAAGCCACAACACTACCCTTCAAATTAAGGGCCAGGGGTAAAAAGTCATTGCCTGGTGCCTAAAAATAGATCAAGATGGTGCCCAGTGTGCCTCCCTGGGAAGAGCATTCCCTAAGTGCGGGCCACCACTGAAAAGGCCCCATCTCGTGTTGCTTCCCTCCAAGCCTCCTATGGAGGGGGCTCATGAAGAAAGACCTCAGATGATGATTGACTCTTGTCAGTTCATGTGGCGAGAGATTATCCTTGCTAGCTCCTTTGTTGTTATTATTACATTTATTACTCACCCTTACCCACCATACACTACTTCAACTTCCATTGGTCTGCCTTCTGTCCCCCAATAACTGTGGTCACAACCATTCCCAGATCACTTTTTAGGTTTAGGATTTACATATTCCAACTACTCCAGCAAACATTCAAGCCGGGATCCAAAGATCTACTGTAAGCAAACACCACTGAATTCGTGACTTTCCCCCTTTGAACAGCTGGCCTGCATGCCATGTGGCAAACTGCTTTTGGAAAGGAATTTGCTATGTAGCCTGGATGAGCTGTTTTTGAGAAACATAAGCCCCATGACTCGGGCATGTAAAACTAGTTGGGCTCTCGGCTCCAAGAACTGGAATGCCATTCAGGTATGCTTATCATTCACACCCCAGCTCTCCGGAATCAGGGATGGAGAACCTGTGGCACTCCAGATGTGGTTGAACTACAACTCCCAAAATCCCTGCTGATTTCCTGTGCTGGAGTTGGAGCCCAGTTACTAGAGAGGCACAAGTTCACCAGCTCTGCTCCAAAGTGACATCCCAAACCCTTTAATGACCCCTTAATGACAGAAAGTTCTGGAAACAATTGTTTGGATCCTAATATAAGTTAATTTCAGGGCATTCACCTAGTTTGGGGCTATTTCCCCCTGACAATCCTGTCTATCCATGCTATATTGTTCAGGAGTCTACCTCATCCTCCGTAGAAGCTTGTAAGTTTACGGGTGACTTCAGGGAGGAGTAGAAGAGGAGGGGAAATGACCCTTCTACAGTGGTACAGTACCTCAGGTTAAGTACTTAATTTGTTCCAGAGGTCCGTTCTTAACCTGAAACTGTACTTAACCTGAGGTACCGCTTTAGCTAATGGGGCCTCCCGCTGCCACTACACCACCAGAGCACGATTTCTGTCCTCATCCTGAAGCAAAGTTCTTAACCCGAGGTAATATTTCTGGGTTAGCGGAGTCTGTAACCTGAAGCACCTGTAACCTGAAGCATATGTAACCCAAGGTACCACTGTATAAACTTCTTTTAGCTAACTTATTTTAGGATCCAAGCCAAACGACCCTTAAAACTTAGCTTGTTAGGGGCTGGAAGGTATTTGTGTGTTTTATATATCCCACTTTGATAATCATAGTTTGTTTGTTGTTTATTATTATTATTTTAGCAACTTCAAAATAAACTCTGCATAATTTCCTAGTGGCCCATGAGCAGAATACTTGGTCTTGATGTAAGCATATTGGTTATGAATCTTACATTTTCATTAACAATCAAGTTAAACTATAATGTGTTCCTGATCACTGGTGTGGAAAGTTAGTATTTGGAAGAGTTCATACTAGAGGCAGCTGTCTACTGCTTTAAATGGAGAAACAGGGTAATCACATCGGAAGAAAAATCCAATGAAAGCGAAAATGTTTGCCCACAATGTATTAGAATATTCAGAATCAGTATACATGGAGACATGAAGTGTAGCTTTAAAAAAGAGAGAGAAGGAAGAATTCAAATCAGGTTTATAATATGTTCTACTATTTTGATTCAGTGCCCTGTGTCTGCAGGATGCTGATGCTTTTCCAGATAATCAGGGGTTGGAGCTGGGACCATGGTTACTTCACTACTGAGCTATGTCCCTTCCCTTTCAAGTGTGAGCATGGGATCATTACTGGATGGCAGAGTACTGTGGACTCAGCTACATTCGTCACAATATAGTTTGAATATGTTATAAACATCCAACACCAGAGGGTGCCAGAGAGCACAAAGGATTATAAAATCCAAATTATATGGATTTTTACATAGGGTTTTTTCTTTCCATTCGTTGTAATGATTTGACTTATTTATAGATTTTAAACCTGTGTCTAGATCCACCCTGTGTCCAGTTATGGGCACCACAATTTAAGGAGGATATATTGACAAGCTGGAACATGTGCAGAGGAGGGCAACCAAGATGATCAAGGGTCTGGAAACCAAGCCTTATGAGGAACAGTTGAGGGGGTATATTTGGCCTGAAGGAGAGGAGACTGAAAGGAGATATGAATGATAGCCGTCTTCAAATATCTCAATTGCTGTCACATGGAAGACGGAGGAAGGTTGTTTTCTCTTGCTCTGGAGGCTGAGACCCAAACTAATGGATTCAAGTTACAATAATGGAAATTCAAACTAAACATCAGGAAGAATGTTCTGGCAGTAAGAGCTGTTTGACAGTGGAACAGACTCTCTTGGAAGGTGGTGAACTGACCTTCCTTGGAGGTTTTTAAGCAGAGGTTGGATAGCCATCTGTCATGGATGCTTTAGTTGTGAATCCTAAAGGCTTGACCCTTGGGCTTCCTTCCAGCTCTACATTTCTACAATTCTATGCATTTTCTTTTTCTTTTAAGTGTTTTTATTGATTTCTACAAATAATTTCCAAGTATAACATATTTTCTTATCTTATACAATGTTTTGGACTTCCATCAACTGCATCTGAATATTTTTCAGTCTTTATCACTTAATCTGCATTTCATTATTTTCAGTATTACATTTGATACTCCTTCACTAATAATTCTTAATTCTATGCATTTTCTGCTCAGAAGGTGCTCTTCAGACTACTTTCTCTTTTTTATAATTTTTTATTAGTTTTCCAACACAAATTAAAAACAAAACAACACACACACATAAACAAACAAAAACATATAAACATGTATAATTTCAAAACCTCTTTTTCATAAACCTTGCTTCTCGGACTTCCCCTTACCTCCCCTTTTCTGCATCCCTGTTTTAAAATTTCTTCAACAACTCTTCATACCAATTAATTAATTATTTATTTTCTTTTTAAGCTTCTTCTCATACTTAATCAATTACAGCTGTAATTCTATATTTTCCTTTCCCTTGACATTTTAGCACTCATCAATTTTACAACAATTTTTAAGGTATACTTTAAATTTCTTCCAGTCTTCTTCCACTGTCTCTTTTTCTTGGTCACGGATTCTGCCAGTCATCTCCGCCAGTCCCATGTAATCAATCACCTTTGTCTGCCATTCTTCCAGCGTGGGTAGTTCTTGTGTCTTCCAATACTTTGCTAAAAGGATCCTTGCTGCTGTGGTGGCGTACATAAAAAACATCCTATCCTTCTTTAACACCAATTGGCCGACCATACCCAGGAGAAATGCCTCTGGTTTCTTATGAAAGGTACATTTAAGTACCTTCTTAATTTCATTATAGATCATTTCCCAGAAGGCTTTAATCTTCAGGCAGGTCCACCAAAGGTGATAAAAGGTTCCTTCAGTCTCATTACATTTCCAGCATTTATTATTGGGCAAATGATAGATTTTTGCGAGCTTGTTTGGGGTCATGTACCACCTGTAAATCATTTTCATAATATTTTCTCTAAAGGCATTACATGCCGTAAATTTTATACCGGTGGTCCATAACTGTTCCCAATCCGCAAACATAATGTCATGACCAATGTCTTGTGCCCACTTAATCATAGCTGATTTGACAGTCTCATCTAGTGTATTCCATTTCAACAGCAAGTTGTACATTCTTGATAAATTCTTAGTATTGGGTTCTAACAGCTCTGTTTCTAATTTGGATCTCTCCATCTGGAAGCCAATTTTCCTGTCCTGTTTAAACACCTCCATTATCTGATGGTAATGAAGCCAATCTCATACTTTAGACTTTATTTTCTCAAAACTCTGTAATTTAATTTTTCCACTCTCTTGCTCTAAAATTTCACAGTATTTTGGCCATTTAGATTCCACCTCCTTAGCTTCCATTGGTGACTACCACCTAGGGGTTTTATTTTCCAACAAATCATTATATCGAATCCAAACATTATATAATGCTTTCCTGACAATATGATTTTTAAATCCTTTGTGAGTTTTTACCTTGTCATACCAGATATATGCATGCCAACCGAATCTATTATCAAATCCTTCCAAATCCAAAATGTCTGTATTCTCAAGAAGTAGCCAGTCTTTCAACCAGCAGAAAGCTGCCGATTCATAGTACAGTCTTAAGTCCGGCAGGGCAAACCCCCCTCTGTCTTTTGCATCAGTTAATATCTTAAATTTTATTCTGGGCTTTTTGCCCTGCCAGACAAATTTAGATATATCTTTCTGCCACTTCTTGAAACAGTCCATTTTATCCACAATCTGTAATGTCTGAAACAAAAATAGCATTCTAGGCAATACATTCATCTTAATTACAGCAATTCGGCCTAACAAGGAAAGTCTCAAATTTGACCATATTTCTAGATCTTTCTTCACCTCTGTCCAACATTTGTCATAATTGTCTTTAAATAGGTTCACATTCTTAGATGTCATATTAATCCCCAAATATTTCACTTTCTTTGCCACCATTAATCCAGTTTCACTTTGAAACCTCTCTTTTTCATCATTTGTTAAATTTTTCTCCAAGACTTTAGTTTTTTGCTTATTCAACTTGAATCCTGCTACCTGACCAAAAACTTGAATTAGTTCTAAAACTCTTTTCGTACTAGTGTCTGGCTGTTGTAAAGTCAATACTAGGTCATCTGCAAAGGCCCTCAGTTTATTTTGTTTGGCTCCGACCTGGATTCCTTTAACCAGCTGGTCCCCCCTGATCATATTTAACAATACCTCCAAGACAGATATAAAAAGTAGTGGGGATATTGGGCACCCCTGTCGTGTCCCTTTTTCTATGGAAAGTTCTTCAGTAACCACATTATTTACAATTAACTTTGCTTTTTGTTCAGAATATATTGCACCTATACCATTTTCAAACCTTTGGCCTACCCCCATCCCGTGGAGGTTCTTCTTCATAAAGCTCCAAGAAATATTATCAAAGGCTTTCTCCGCATCCACAAATATTAATACAGCCTTCGTATTAATATTAACTTCTAACAATTCCATAATGTCAATTATGTTTCTTACGTTATCTGACATATGTCTCCCTGGGAGAAAGCCGGCCTGGTCCTTGTGAATCTCCTCCACCAACACCTTCTTTAGTACTTTCTCAACTCCTCTGTATTCAACAAGCACATACTGAAAACACAATTTTACTAACATCAAGCCCATCTGACATACCCACATGGTTAAGCTAGCAAGTGTTGTTTCAAATGTTGTTTATAGTGGTGTGTGTGTGTGTGTGTGTGTGTGTGTGTGTGTGTTATTTCCCCCCATAATTGTTAGTTTCTGTTTGCCACTGAGCAGCTGCTTGGAGTCACAGGACTCTGTTTACATTCCAGAGACCTTCCAGGCTGTTGGAAGTCTCATGGAGGCAGGAGACGGATGTGATGTTTACTGGTTTCCTGTTTCCTTTGTTCCTTTGTTTCAGTTGCTCTCTGCTCTCATAGAGAGAGGATGTATTTTGCTGTCTGTGTAGCTTAGTAATAAAGCATAGCAATGTAGCCATAAATCTCATCACTTCCGCGTGCTGTTTTGGATTCTCTGCTGAATGGGGGAATATGCCTTGGAGCCTCATCAAAGGCTCAGGTCGTTAATTATTCATCAGGAGGGCAATCCAGGAAGTTGAGCTTTATCAGCTTGGCCGAGCGGAGATCCCGACAATAATCCCATAATACTGAACTACTAAGAACATAAAAAGAGCATGCTGGATCAGGCCAATGGCCCATCTAGTCTAGCACCCTGTTCTCACAGTGGCCAACCAGATACCTATGGGAAGCTTGCAGGCTGAGCATGAATGCAACAGCACTCTGCCTACCTGCGATTCCTAGCAAGTAGTAAAGTAGTATTCAGAGGCATAACACCTCTGGCACTCGAGGTAGAACATAGTAGATGCCAACCATTGAAAATGTTTTAATCTTTTTTTACTTTACACATTTGTTGACTTCCAAAGCAGTCCCCTGAGAGTTGGCACCTATGATTCATGGTGGGATCCTGGATTGAGGAGGATCATTCATGCGAGTGATCCAGAAAAGAAGAAGGAATAACACCTCAGAGCAGGTAGTGGCATTGCAGCAGTGGTGGGTGAGGCTGCAATCCTGACCTCAGTTGGTTGGGAGTAAGCCCCACTGAATTCAATAGGACTTCAAAGTCTGAGTAGACATAGTTAGGATTGCATTGTTACCTGGGAGCAGGTTTCAGTGTAAAGGGTTGCACTGTAAGAAAAACAAGGCCCTAATCAGGATGTCAAATACAAACTGAATATTCACGCAGTTGATTTTATATACGGATATATATATTTTTAGGAAGCACCTGTCCCATCATAATTGCTAGTTTCTACACAAAATTCAAACCAAAACGGAAGGATGTTCAGTGAAGCTCCTAACTTTACTTCAAATATAAATAAAATTACCTCTTGGAAGACAGAGCGCTTTGAAACCTTCAGGCTGAAAGCCAAATGAAAAGTGTTATAATGAAGTTAAGTTGCCCTCGTTAACTCTTGCCTTTCCTACCATGAAGGTTACAATTAAAAACTCTGTCTGTTTATACTGCGCCAGCTGCTTAGCTTCTTTCAACTCACTTTATTCTTTTGCTGTAGATTTTAATTAATGAGGCTTCCTGGATTATTATTGGACTGGCGGGCTTTCTACAAATGAAAATTAGTCCCCTGCTAAAAATGTCATCTTAGTTGATCGATAAAAAGCTCCTCCAAATAAAACCTATATCTATCTATCTTACCGTGACATTTGAGTGACTGAGCAGGTAATTCAATAGAATGATGTACTGTCCACCCACTTTGAAAGATCCAAGCTGAACAGAGAATCAAGCTCTGCTACATTTAGTTGGGGTGGGGTGGGGGGAGGAAACATTATTCATGAAGCCTTACTGTCTGTGTAAAATAACCTGACACATAGCATGAGGCTATGTGTACCCTGTGTCAAGATATAAGACACGTTCTGCATCTATGTGGGGGTGGGTGGGTGTTATTGGGTTATTTTGATTTTTATGTATTTTGTGGTTCTATATTTTTATTTTTATTCTATGAACTGCCCTGAAACCTCTAGGTATAGGGCAGTATATAAATTCAATGAAGAAGAAGAAGAAGAAGAAGAAGAAGAAGAAGAAGAAGAAGAAGAAGAAGAAGAAGATTCTGTTGTTGGACCAGATCCGAACTCTATCATTTTATCTTTAAGAGCAGCCTTGTCAAGAAAACAAAAACAAAATAAAACCTATCACAAGCAAAGGAATGTGCCAGACTCTGTTTCTTTTTTCCTTTTTTTGTACTCAGCACCAGGCAACAAAGTATATTGCCTCTGACAATGGGGGTTCTATATCACATCATCGTGGCCAATATACTCTATGTATTTATCTAATTGTCATTCTCATATCAACTTCTATACGAGTGGTCATCATGATACCCTCTTCCAAGGAATTTGCAAAAAATAAGGATTAGAATGTGTGTGTGTGTGTGTGTGTGATACACACAATGAAAAATTGCAATAACTTTATTCCTTTTGACAGAAGTGGTTGAAATTTGCAGGCACACGAGCACTTCATGAGTGGATTACGTCTGCCTTATTACAAGAAAATTGGTGTAGGGGAGACATACTGGGTACCTTTAAATTTTGTTTCAAAACAAACTAAAATAGAAAATGTCTATAACTTATTCATTCATTCATTTTGCAGAACTGGATGGCGTTTGTAGGCTGGGTTTACTTCTTCCGATAAAAGGCACTTTGAGCCACACACGTGACTTGCATAGTGATGGTTAAGTGTTGGGGGCATCATTAATATTCTCAGGATCGGATTAGAAGCCGTAGAAAAACAAACATGTGTGTCAATGTTAATGACAAGTCTATAATACTACCTTCACATGCCTATGCATATCCTGAATTTGCAATTCTGTGCATGCTTACCTGGGAACACAGAATAGTCCAATTGAACTATGCATGTAGACATACATAGAACTGTGTCTACAAAAGCTGGAAAAGCTGACATTTTTTCTTAATGCCAATTTAGATATGCAGAACTTAGCCCTGATTGAGAATTTTTTGCATATGGCAAGGTTGACAAGAGGTCACATAGGCGGCTTTGACTTCTATGCCACATGGTGTCACTTTATAACATGCACAAATCAAAGGTGAGCACACCATAATCTTCCCAAGCCGTTCCTACAGATCTGAGGGGGAAAGACTGATAAAATACGATGCACTTTATAGAGGTGAACAGGAGAGAGCAACACCCTCCAAATCACCTGGAAGACGATGTCAGGACTTTAGTAAGCCTTTCCTCTAACTAAAGAGACAAATTTCAGCTAAACTCTGATACTATGGTACCAACAACACACACAATCTGTATTCTTTTCTTTTCCTATTACTTTCCTTGTCTTTAGAGTTTCTTGGAAAGTTCAAAATGAAAGACAGGGTTGTTTTTTTAAGAGTCGCCAATTCAAATGTGCCCTCGGAATCGTGGGGCTGTAGCCAATGCTAATCCCTACTCCGAGTAGACAAACTGAAATTCATGACGCTTGGTTAGTCGGGTCTAGTAGCATCGCTGGGTCTACTCTGAGTAGGACCCGCTGTGGCAACAACCCTTAGATCAGCTTTTCCCCTAAATGGGCATGCCATCTGTTCTCTCTTCATCTTTATAAGATCCATGACTTCTCTCTCTTTCTCATTCTCTTCAGTCCAGTGAGAGAAAGACTTCTGAAAAATAGAGTGCTGGGAGGTATTATTAGTGTATTGTTACGTAAAGGGGTCCGTGCCTTTTCATGAAAGGCAATGCCTGCCAGATATTCGCTATCCTCAAAAGGAAGATGCTGAAGAACAAAGTGTAATCCTACCTTGAAAAATACCCAGACTGAAACTGCTCCCGTCTCAGCAGCTCCGACTGTTCATTGTCAGTGTTTATTAATCAGAGTCTGCATATGTGGCCTACCGTCAGGTGACAAGGAGCGCAAGAGTAGCTCACAATGAATAATAGGCCTTACAAAGTTTCCTGGAACACCTGCCTGCCTGCTGTGTACGTCCCTCTAAATGATTTCTTATGCAGCAGGATTTGAAGGGGTGTGTTTTCAAAACCTGAAGACAGTTCTCGGCAGCCCCATATGAAGGGATTCTTTGGGATTTCTGCGTTAGAATTGGGCTGCCATTCTAGGAATACAGTGGTAAAGGTAAAGGTAAAGGTACCCCTGCCCGTACGGGCCAGTCTTGACAGACTCTGGGGTTGTGCGCCCATCTCACTTAAGAGGCCAGGGGCCAGCGCTGTCCGGAGACACTTCCGGGTCACGTGGCCAGCGTGACATCGCTGCTCTGGCGAGCCAGAGCCGCACACGGAAACGCCGTTTACCTTCCCGCTGGTAAGCGGTCCCTATTTATCTACTTGCACCCGGAGGTGCTTTCGAACTGCTAGGTTGGCAGGCGCTGGGACCGAGCAGCGGGAGCGCACCCCGCCGCAGGGATTCGAACCGCCGACCTTTCGATCGGCAAGTCCTAGGCGCTGAGGCTTTAACCCACAGCGCCACCTGCGTCCCTAAGGAATACAGTGGTACCTCAGGTTAAGAACTTAATTCGTTCCGGAGGTCCCTTCTTAACCTGAAACTGTTCTTAACCTGAGGTACCACTTTAGCTAATGGGGCTTCCCGCTGCCGCCGTTGCATGATTTCTGTTCTCATCCTGAAGCAAAGTTCTTAACCTGAGGTACTATTTCTGGGTTATTGGAGTCTGTAACCTCAAGCGTCTGTAACCTGAGGTACCACTGTATAGGAAGCGGCCTTGCAATATGCCAGAGCATTGTTCCATGTGGCTCGGTATTATGTCCAAGTCTTTTCTCCAGCCCCACCTGGAGACATCAGGAGGAGGAGGCGTTTGGATTTGATATCCCGCTTTATCACTACCCGAAGGAGTCTCAAAGCGGCTAACATTCTCCTTTCCCTTCCTCCCCCACAACAAACACTCTGTGAGGTGAGTGGGGCTGAGAGACTTCAGAGAAGTGTGACTGGCCCAAGGTCACCCAGCAGCTGCATGTGGAGGAGCGGAGACGCGAACCCGGTTACCCAGATTACAAGACTACCGCTCTTAACCACTACACCACACTGGACCTTCTGAATACCGAGCAGATTCCCTACCTGTGAGCTACAGTCCTATATGCACTTATCGGAGAATGACTTCATTGAACTCTGCAGGACTTACATTAAAGTAAGCAGGCTTAGGAGTGCTCTGCACCTGCTCCCCCATTATTATTTTTTAGTCTACTATCTATGTTGGCAAGTTGCTTGCTGGCATTTGGGCACCTCTTAAGATATCATAACCCCATTTTACAAGGTTGTCCCCAAGATCAAGATTTTTGTCTGTGCTTGGATACAACTGGATGCCATTTTGAATCAAGATGGCAAAACGAACCACACTGAGGAAAGGCAGCCTTTTGTCTCTGAGGCAACAATGGCACATCAAGAGGCAGGACCAGCCTCAGACCCCACAAGAAGAGCACTCAGCTTCAGCCAAATATTTCTCAGGGTGGGGCGGGGAAAATAGGCATGCCCAAGAGAAGCTATTTAAAAGTGGAATGGGTAGGTGGGCTTGTTCTTGGAACAACATCACATTCTTGTGCAGTCTCAGATTGCAGCTCTTGATCCTGGACTCCTGACCCCAGGCCTTTTTCCTGAACTGAGGAACCCTCAAAGCTCCTGCCTTTCATTGGCTAAATCCTTGCCACAACTCTGCTGCCTAAGGGAGTCTGGGCTGATTTCTGCTCTTCTCCTGTTACTGAATTTGCACTGTTAGTCTGCTAGAATAAAGCTTGGGTTCTTATGAGAAAGTGCACTTGCCACTGTCCTTGGGTGGGAGCAGGACATGTTTCCAGCAAAGTGCTCAAGGTGAGATAAATTATTCCCCCCAATTTACTTCACAATAGCCCTGTGAAGTAGGTTTGGCTGAGGCAGAGAGAAAGAGAGAGAGAGAAACTGGCTGTGGTCGTTCAGTGGGCTTCATGGCCAAGTGGGATATGGACCTAGGTTGTGTACAAGCCATACATTTAAAACACACAACTTCTCCCAAAGAATCCTGGGAACAACAATTTGCTCCTCACAGGGTGACAATTCCCAGGATTCCTTGGGAGAAAGTCATGTGTTTTAAATGTGCTTTTAAATGTAGAGTGTGTACGCAGTCTACATTATACCACAGGCTCACACACTCTACCATGTTAGAAGGGTGGAGCCATGCATACAAAATATACCTTTTTTTTCCTTTTTTCTTTTTAGTAAAAAGTCTAAAATCTGAGATAAAGATTTTTTTAAAAATACACGTCTAGACCCTTACCTCAAATGCCAGAACTATTTCAGTGATGCCTTTGAACAGAAGTTCTTTACTTTCTGTCATATAAATGAATATGTGCCACTCATTCATAGGAGGAGATATAAAGTGCTAGAACAGGAGCGAAAATTGAAAACCTCGCTGACAGAGCTCACATGGGCAGGGGACAAAATGTGTCTTTGCAGGCCTCCTCATCACAAAAGGCTCCACCCTTCATGACAGGCGTTCCATTAGCTTCTTGAAAGCACTTGGGATTGTGAAATGGAACACAGGTACTCTTGCTGGTTCTCTGTAGAGGCCTCCAGCCTCTAGTCTTTGCAAAAGGCCTCCAACCCCCATATAATTAGAAGTTTGCTTAAGAGCACCTGAAAACTCTGGATTCTCTCCCCACTCATCAAAGCTGCCCGTTCCCACTTAGTGATAAGCAGATTTCACAGAGAAGCTTTAATAGATGGAAATTCAATCAAAGTAAATGGAAGGTCTAAAATAAGGAGCATTTAAAATAAGCGAATAAAGCAGTGGGTAGCTTCCACAATGTAGGGTATTGCTGAGTGCACATTACCTGAATTTTATACATTAAATCTCCACTGGCTCTTCAATGAGCTGCTCATTTATACTTTCCATTCTCCCCTTGGAATTTTTTTAGGGCAATATGAATTTTCTGTCATATGTCTCTTATCACCTTGTTTGTGTGGAATTTGTTTTTAATCTTCTTGGGTTTTTGCTGAAGAAGATAAAACACAGGCTCTTTCATCAAGAGTAGATTGATATTAAAAATACAATTGGGAAAGATTCTGAGTACAGACTTCATTTTATGCATTTAAAGCTTAAGAGAACTAAACTGTATGCTGATTGCATGGTAAACTAACTCTCTCTCTCGCTTTCTCTACACACACACACACACACAC
This sequence comes from Podarcis gaigeae, assembly GCF_964106915.1. Classification (NCBI taxonomy): domain Eukaryota; kingdom Metazoa; phylum Chordata; class Lepidosauria; order Squamata; family Lacertidae; genus Podarcis; species Podarcis gaigeae. The sequence goes on from NC_139679.1 coordinate 99,693,038, forward strand.
ACACACACGCACACACACACACACACACACATACACACAGTTAAACTCACAGATGCTCTGATCCTTTATTAACTTAGACTGAAAGCAGAACCACTGGCAGCCTGGAGCAATTTTAACTTAAATGTGCTATTTCATGCAGAATATCAGGATGGAATTTTCTGAGCTTTTACTACAGTCAGAGTAGTGGCTTGAGATGCTTTCACTCTGTTAAAGAAGCATACGGTGATTTGAAACTTCTTTACCTTTTTGCATGTTAAACCCAGTGTCCCTGGAAAATTTTTATGATATACACAACTGGTTGAATTGTTTGCTGTATTCCAGATAGGAAAATCCTTATACAAACACAGTTGTAGAATTGTGGAGCTGGAAGGGGCCAGAGGGTCAACTAGTCCAACTCCCTGCAATGCACAATCTCAACTAAAGCAACCATGACAGATGGCCATCCAGCCTCTGCTTAAAAACCTCCAAGGAAGGAAAGTCCACCACCATCTGAAGGAGTCCATACCGCTGTCAAAAAGCTCTTACTGCCAGAAAGTCATTTCTGTTGTTTAGTCAGAATCTCCTTTCTTATAACTTGAAGCCATGGGTTCAAGTCCTACCCTACAGAGCAGGAGAAAGCAAACTTGCTCCATTGCCCATGTGGCAGCCCTTGGAAATTTCTCCAGTAGTACAGTAAGGCTCAGATACTTCAATTGGCAGTACAGGTCCAGGATGACATGTGGTGTAGTGGTTAAGAGCGGTAGATTCGTAATCAGGTGAACCGAGTTCGCGTCCCCGCTCCTCCACATGCAGCTGCTGGGTGACCTTGGGCCAGTCACACTTCTCTGAAGTCTCTCAGCCCCACTCACCTCACAGAGTGTTTGTTGTGGGGCAGGAAGGGAAAGGTGATTGTTAGCCGCTTTGAGACTCCTTCGGGTAGTGATAAAGCGGGATATCAAATCCAAACTCCTCCTCCTCCTCCTCCTCCTCTTCTTCTTCTTCTGGTTCCAGGCACTCTATCCTTCCTATCAAGATTTGGGTCTGAAAGGCTAAGGAAATCTGTGGCCATAGGAAGGGTAAGTTGTAAACAAGCACAATTTGTGACATTCCTAAACTTCAGGGTGGCTGCTAAGGTATTTTTGCCTTAGCTCCAACTTCCCAGCTTTGTGCACTTTGAGTCAACATAAAATAGCCTCACCTCTGATATTAAACTAGCAGGCATGTGTAATGTGTATGAACTTGATTTTCACTGAACATTTGAACCTGATAAAGTTACAGCAAAACCCTAATTTAGACCCGTGTAGTCAATACGCAGCCTTTAAAATGTTTCATTTTGAAATTAATTATACGATGAATTTGCCACGATTTGTGTCCTTTTATTATTCAGGTCTCTCCCTCCCTCCATCACACGGGTTCATTATGTCTGAATTACTGCATCCTCTCTCTAACCTCTTTTGGCTAAATTCTAAGAAAGGCACCTCACCTTATGTTTTAAAGATGACTGGATGACTTTCTGGAGTAAATCCCATGTCTGAAAAGATGTGCAAATGTTTTGCTGAATGGATAATGCACAATGTGGCTCCCAGCCAGACCTGCTGAACTTCAAAACACTTGGAAGTGGTTGGAAGTTCACAGGTCTGACTCAGAAAGCTGTTATTGTACATTACCGATTCAGAAAAAGAAAGTTTTTTATAAGACACGGGAGCCAACATCCTTCTTCAGTTGTAATATACGGCCAAACTAGACATCAGACCTAAGAAGCTGTGTTACACTGAACCAGAGCAGTCATCCCTCTAGCTCAGTAGGGTCTACACTGGCTGGCAGTTGCTCTCTAGGGTTTCAGGCTAGGGGACATTCCCAGCCCTACCTGGAGATGTTGGGGATTGAACCTGGGACCATCTGCACTCAAAGCAGATACTCTGTCACTGAGCTATGGTCTTTCACTGACCATGAGATACACATGAAATGCCTCCCAATGTATCAGCTTGCCTGTCTTAGTAGAGAAAGGCTGAGCAATGCCTAAGAACATACTGCAACAATAGTCTCCTGGATCAGGCCAATGGCCCAATGAGTTCAGCATCCTGTTTTCACAGCAGCAAACCAGATGCCTTTGGGAAACCAGGGAGCAGAGCATGAGCACACCAGCACTCTTCACTCCCATGGCATCCATTAATTAGTATCTGGAAGTATTACTGTGAAGGTAGAGCATAGCCATCAATGGCTAGCAGCCATCAATAGCCCTCTCCTCCATGAATTTGTTTAATCCTCTTTTAAAGCCGGTCAAATGGGTGGACATTACTGCCTCCTGGGGGAGCGAGTTCCATAGTCTGACTACGCGCTGTCCTAAATCTTACAACATTCTGCTTCATTCTGTTCCTACCATTTCTCTGCTCAAAATCATGCTACTGCATGAACCTCAAATCTTTTGGTCCTGTGGGCTCCTTTGGAAGCTGGGCAAATAAATCATGGGCACAGCATGCATACGGCAAGAACGCATGCATCACAGTCTGTTCCACTGCCTACAACAGAATCATTCTTTCCAGCCTAATTTCAGCAGGGAGAGAAGAAGAAGAAGAGTTTGGATTTGATATCCCGCTTTATAACTACCCGAAGGAGCCTCAAAGCGGCTAACAATCTCCTTTCCCTTCCTCCCCCACAACAAACACTCTGTGATGTGAGTGAGGCTGAGAGACTTCAGAGAAGTGTGACTAGCCCAAGGTCACCTAGCAGCTGCATGTGGAGGAGCAGGGAAGTGAACCCGGTTCACCAGATTACGAGTCCACTGCTCTTAACCACTACACCACCACAGAGGAGACACTGTGGACGCCAAGGAAAGTTCCTCTAGGCACATGTGCACCAGTGGGTGTCATGTTGATGACCTGTGCTCTGCCATACCTGTTTAATAATAATAATAATAATAATAATAATAATAATAATTTATTATTTATACCCCGCCCATCTGGCTGGGCCTCCCCAGCCACTCTGGGCGGCTTCCATAAAAACCAAAAATACAGTAAAATCACACGTTAAAAACTTCCCTGAACAGGGCTGCCTTAAGATGTCTTCTGAATGTCAGGTAGTTGTTTATTACTTTGACATCTGCTGGAAGGGCGTTCCACAGGGTGGGCGCCACTACCGAGAAGGCCCTCTGCCTGGTTCCCTGTAGCTTTGCTTCTCGCAATGAGGGAACCGCCAGAAGGCCCTCGGCGCTGGACCTCAGCGTCCGGGCAGAATGATGGGGGTGGAGACGCTCCTTCAGGTATACTGGACCGAGGCCGTTTAGGGCTTTAAAGGTCAGCACCAACACTTTGAATTGTGCTCGGAAACATACTGGGAGCCAATGTAGGTCTTTCAAGACCGGTGTTATATGGTCTCGGCGGCCGCCCCCAGTCACCAGTCTAGCTGCCGCATTCTGGATTAGTTGTAGTTTCCGAGTCACCTTCAAAGGTAGCCCCACGTAGAGTGCATTGCAGTAGTCCAAGCGGGAGATAACCAGAGCATGCACCTTGTAAGAACAAGGATTCCTGAGGGAAAGGGGAGGGGGAGGCCATTTTGATCATCCCACTTCTGCTGCTTCCCCACCTTTAATTTTCAGTTCAAACACACACAGAGAGGGACACACACGAGGACATTGGATACTGTTAACATTGTACAGGTTATACTATTGGCCTCAGAAGAGGGATTCTCTTCAGGACCGCAGGGGAGAAAGGGGTTAATTTCCCCCTCCATAACTTCCCTGATCCCATGAATTATCACATTTCTTCAATTGGTGCAAAATGCTTTTGAAAAAGAATAGGAAACCCTGCACCATAGGTATTTAGGCCTCAGCAGAAGCCTTGCAAGAGGACATCTGAGTGCACCCACCATTGAAAGCACTTGTTCCTTTAACATCAGCATATGCGGCCGCTTTGATTTCCATGCTGGACAATTCTTTGCTTTGTCTTTATTACATTCACTACACTTGTCTCATCATATCCTTCAAGCAGCTTCTTAAGCTGTCTTTGAAGGGGTCACAGTCACCTTTTATCGGTGGTCCTTCCTCTTGAGAAGTCATTTTCCTCCACTAGATCTCGCAGCTCAGATCTTAGCGCTTTTTACCTCCTTGGTCCTCCATTGTCTCTGACAGAAACTCAATAAAATTGCCTCTCTCCCCCTGCGATATAGAGCAGCTCTGCCTATTTGGAACCGAGCGTCTTGCAACAAATCTCTCTCGATAGACTGGGGCTCCCTCTCTTCTTCGCAACATAGCAGCCTTTTCGATAAAGATGAAACATGCCTTTCGTAAACTGATGTGTTGCTTGTTTCCAACCCATTCATTTCAATCATAATTACTGTCCTCTGTGTGCGCGTCTCTGTGTGTGGAAGTTTGCGCCATCCGATACCAAAAGAATGAGGGATGATTATTACACTCTGTCCACACCAGTTGTAAATTTCCTTCAAACACAAACACACACATTCTTTTGCTCTTGTTTCTCTTCAGCTTGCTATTTCCTCTTGAACGTTAGTAAGTGTTTCCTTGGAACAAAATTTTTAGCTCTCTTGAGGTAGGTGGAAAGGTTAGTCCCAGAGTTCTTTGAAGCTACGATTTCACTGCAGGGTTCTTCAGATCACTTGCAATGAAAGGCATAATCACAGACCACCCAGACCACAGTGGGGCAACCCACAGCCCCCGTTGCCTCACGCAGCTCCTGGCCTCATTTCATATGGCTCACCACACTTCCTGAAGCTGCCTCATTTCCCCATCCCATCAGACTTCCTTCCTATTCATTTCCTCCTTATTTCCTCCTCTTCTGCTTTTAACAGTGTTTGGGTTTTTTTGGTTTTTACATTGCTTCAGAGCAACCGGAAAGGGCAGTATTAGCTGTGATTCCTGCATTGACTGGGCAAACCTTCCAACTCTACAATTCTATGATTTGATAAAAATTAAAATAATTTATTATTATTATTTAAAAAAAACCACCATAGTTGTATAGCTTGGGGGAAAGAAGCCCATTCCTTACCCACCTGACAACAAATTGGTTGGTGAGGTTGGTGTGTTGCAGGTGCACCAGTGAAGCCAATCCTGCACTCTTGCTAGTGCATCATAATAATAATAATAATAATAATAATAATAATAATAATAATAATAAATTATTATTTATACCCCGCCCATCTGGCTGGGTTTCCTCAGCCACTATGGGCAGCTTCCAAAAGAATATTAAAATACAATAACCATTTGGGGGGCCACTAGGGGGCGCATCGGAAGATGGCTGACAATAACATCTCTCTGACCCACACAAGGTAATTTGGAGGCTATGATGGGAGTAATTAGCCTCCCTACCCCCCCCCCCCAGGATGGTGGGGGGGAACTGCCCTTGCCTGCTGTGACCTATACCACCCCTGAATTTGTGGGGATGGGGGCATTAGGCACAAAGCCCTCCTGTGGGATTCCGGCACTCCTGGACACCGTCCCTGATCCGCGCCGCTAGCTGCAAGAACTTCAAAAGAAACAATTTGGATGAAAGAATGCACATATTTCAAGGAAGGAGGGGGAGTAAAGACTGCTAACAGAAGAGATCTCTGATAAAACAAGACAAGAATAAAGCATGAGAAGATACGCCAAGATACGGTATGGCAAATGACTGATGGGGGAGGGGAAAAAACGTTCCTTTCTTTCCTTATGTGATTAAACAAGAATCCCCTCCCCTCACGAGTCAGAATTGTCGTTTTAAGGACTTAAGCTGTGGATTTAAGGCTGTGTGGAGATAAACTTTTGAACCAAAGCATGTTTTAAGAAGAGCGTGAAATGTATAAGAGCTTTGGAATGACGCAGTTAAAAATGCCGTCGCCATATTGGGAAGTTCTGTCGGAGGTCTTGAGTCTGGGAGGAGAAAGAGAGAAATAGAGTTGTTTATATATTGTGGGTGAAACTCCTCAGAGGGATTTAAGAGCAACAGTTTTACGAGATCAATGATGGAAAGAGCGATGTTATCTATGAAGGTGATGATATATGGAAACCATCTCGATTTGAGGATTGGAAGAACGGAAAATTCACACAGGATTATTATTGGTGTTTATCGGCTTAAGGAGACTATCAGAAGAGATCATAAAGAAAAAAGAGAAAATATATGAACAAGATGTGATGTGGAAACAGCAAGATAAGACTGGATAGAATTATGAACTCTGTTTGGACTGATTTGGATTGATTTGGACATTAACGCAGTAGCAAGAAGATGATCAGAATCCCCCTTCAGATCTTGAAATATGGGTCCCCCCAACAAAATTTAAAATTCGACTTTGTAATTCAGAATTTATGTGATGTGATTTAATTTGATTTGATTGGCCGGTTAATAAAATATATATATTTTTAAATAAAAAAACCCTTTGTTGTTGTTGTTTAGTCGTGTCCGACACTTTGTGACCACATGGACCAGAGCACGCCAGGCACTCCTGTCTTCCACTGCCTCCCGCAGTTTGGTCAAACTCATGCTGGTAGCTTCGAGAACACTATCCAACCATCTCGTCCTCTGTCGTCCCCTTCTCCTTGTGCCCTCCATCTTTCCCAACATCAGGGTCTTTTCCAGGGAGTCTTCTCTTCTCATGAGGTGGCCAAAGTATTGGAGCCTCAGCTTCAGGATCTGTCCTTCCAGTGAGCACTCAGGGCTGATTTCCTTAAGAATGGATAGGTTTGATCTTCTTAAACAGGGCTGCCTTCAGATGTCTTCTAAAAGTCTGGTAGTTGTTTTTCTCTTTGACATCTGATGGGAGGGCGTTCCACAGGGCGGGCGCCACTACTGAGACGGCCCTCTGCCTGGTTCCCTGTAACTTGGCTTCTCACAGTGAGGGAACCACCAGAAGGCCCTCAGCACTGGACGTATATTTGCATTTGTCAACCCCAACCCCACCGCCCACCTCTACCTCCTGGTACCGTGACCAGAAGAGTTCAGGTGAGTTGCACCACTGCCCCACCACTGCCACTTATTTGAAAGTAGTGTAACTATTTTGAGAGTGACCCTGTCAAATCCTCTCGGACTGAGAGGATTGGGTCAATCTATATTGAACAATCCCGAAGTCTTTCGCCTTTGGCTCCAGTATGCATCACCCGCAAATTACTGCCAAAAGAATGTGGCCCTCAACAGTGGGTGCTGCTCAACCCCTGCTCCAAACCAGCTCATTATCTATTCCTAAACATTGGTGTAACTGGTTTTTTTATACTAGCCAAACCCTTTAGAAGCCTATTTTGGCACTGAGCACTAAATAATAAACAGCAAGTCACCATATACTTATTGATTGGTTGAATTTATAGCCCACCTTTTTTTCTCCAAAAAGATCAGGGGGGTAAGCATGGTTCTTCATGGGGTAAGCCAGTGTGGTGTAGTGGTTAAGAGCGGTAGACTCGTAATCTGGGGAACCGGGTTCGCTTCCCTGCTCCTCCACATGCAGCTGCTGGGTGACCTTGGGCCAGTCACATTTTCTGAAGTCTCTCAGCCCCACTCACCTCACAGAGTGTTTGTTGTGGTGGAGGAAGGGAAAGGAGAATGTTAGCCGCTTTGGGACTCCTTCAGGTAGTGATAAAGCGGGATATCAAATCCAAACTCTTCTTCTCTTCTTCTTTTCCCTTTGCTCATTACTCTTCAAAACAGCCCTGTGTGGTAGGTTAGGCTGAGAGGCAGTACCTGTCTCAAGGTTATCCAGTCAGCATCATAGCTGAGGAGTTTGAACCCTGTTCTCACAGGTCTTAGTTCTATACTCTAACCACCACATCACACTGACTCTGATGAAGATATTTCCCCAGACTTTTTTGGGAAATCGCCAAGGAATGAGTTTCCACATACCACATTGGCCTGAATATAAGCCTCCCCCCCCCCCCCAATTCCGACTGGGAAAAGTTAAAGTGCGGCTTAAATTCGCAACCTTACAAAAATGGGCTTTTACGATATTGTTGCTGAAACAGACAAACGGTAAAACAGAACAGGTGTGAGTGCCTGCAGAATTTTAAGGGAGCGGCTTATATTCGGGTATTCTCTCTCCCCGGCCCCATTTTAAATATAAGCTGATTATATTTGGGTGCAGCTTATATGTGAGCCAATACGGTAATCTACCTTATGGGTTTAAACAGTTTATATATGTCAGGATCGTTCGGTGAAGGGCAGGCTGTAGGTGCAAATAATAAAATAAATTAGTGTCAAAACAAATCAGTCATTTGTTTTTCTCAGTGAGAAAAATCTGAAAGATGATTCCTCGCCTCCCCCCCTACCCCTTTTCCTTTTTGCTTGAAGAATTCCCACTTAAGTCAATGGGGACCAACAACATTGTGAAATGAGTGAAGGTGAATTTACTCTTGGTCTATTTCATTCTAAATTAGAATCTGTTATCCATTAAAAAAAAAAAAAACACACGAAGCCATAAATGTTCTTTTCTTCACTGCTGTAATAGCTGTTTTATTCTTGACATGTACCAGCAGGAGCTCAGATGGTATTCAGGGCATTTATTTATTTATTTCCTTTGAAAGCTCCATGCAGCCCTGGTGGTTAAAATGAGTTTGTGTTTGTTAAATAGGGGTTTTTTTATGCTTAAAGAAAAGGTTAATGATAAACAACATTCCTTGAACTGCTGGGCACTCACCACCCAAGCGCTGGGCATGGCATTCATCTCAAACAAATCAGAAAAGGACCTACACAAAAGATGTTGGGAATGAACAGGCTATTTTAGCATTAGCATGCACTGACAGTGATACCTTGTACAGTGGTACCTTGGGTTACATACGGCTTCAGGTTACATACGCTTCAGGTTACATACGCTTCAGGTTACAGACTCCATTAACCCAGAAATAGTACCTCGGGTTAAGAACTTTGCTTCAGCATGAGAACAGAAATTGTGCTCCTGCAGCGAGGCAGCAGCAGGAGGCCCCATTAGCTAAAGTGTTGCTTCAGGTTAAGAACAGTTTCAGGTTAAGAGCGGACCTCCAGAACAAATTAAGTACTTAACCCAAGGTACCACTGTATAAGGAAATGAGGGGCTGGCACAAAAATGGAAGCAAGAAGAATTACTGACGAAAGAAGAGTGGCAAATGAAATTAATGGACTGTGCAGAAGGATTTGAAACCTGCAAGACCAGAGATTCTCAGAAGACTGGAGTAAATATTTGAATTATTTAAAAAGCAACTATAATAAACCGACTTACACTAGTAGGATTGCAAGAAGTTCTGTAAGGGGGATTATGTGAAATATTGTAAAGATTATAAAGAAAAGTATTAGTTAATGATAATTAAAAGTAATAGAGAAATTAAGAAATGCAGATCGGAAAATCTTCAGAGGTTGTTGATGGGAGTCTAAAATATTGTATAAGATAAGAATTTATGTTAAATGATTGTTGGAAATGATATGTTTAAAAATTAATAAAAATGTGTGTGTGTGTGTGTGTGTGTGTGTGTGTATATATATATAAATAAAGGAAATGAGGGGGGAAATGTGAGGTCGGTTGCGAAAGGCTTTGCAAACTAATAATCTTAACCAAGATGTTTGGAATGAAGGAAGTAAGGTTCAAGGTAATTTTCGAATGCACCAAGATGAGCGCAGCAGCTGGATCAGTCCAAAGGCCAATCTAGTCCAGCATCCCGTTCTTTAGTGGTCAGCTAGATGCCCATGGGAAATATACAAGCAGAACCTCTTGGGAGTTGTTGTTGTTGTTACAATAGTGAGCACAGACTTGAATCCCCATTGCATCAATAAGTACATACAGTGGTACCTCGGGTTAAGTACTTAATTCGTTCCGAAGGTCCGTACTTAACCTGAAACTGTTCTTAACCTGAAGCACCACTTTAGCTAATGGGGCCTCCTGCTGCCGCTGCGCTGCCGGCGCACGATTTCTGTTCTCATCCTGAAGCCAAGTTCTTAACCTGAAGCACTATTTCTGGGTTAGCAGAGTCTGTAACCTGAAGCGTATGTAACCTGAAGCGTATGTAACCCGAGGTACCACTGTATTAAAAGGGTGGAACATGCACCTGCTCATTACTCTTTTTTAATAGCCATCCTGCTTAAAAGGTCTTCATGGGTGATTAATTTTAAGGGGTCTGGGATGCTAGTAATAAAAGCGTTATACAAGGGTCACTACACATATGAAGTCCATGCATTGACCCCCATGCTCTGGGATACTTCACAAGCCACAGCCAATTCACATGGGAGATTTGTCACAGATAATGAGGAAAACATCATGTGCAAAGTGGCTCTAATGTTTGAAACAGGAAGTCATCCTTGCCGCCCAAAGCTGCCCTCTTCTTACAAAGTCTTGTGGAATGCTGTACCTGTTCATCTGGCTCCTTCATTGCATCTCTTTTAGGCACCAGGCAAAAATGTTTCTCTATAACTCAGCCTTCGAACTCTCTATGGCCTTTTAAACATGCTTGTGGGAGGGAGGTTATTGGTTTGACTTTCTTGTATCATGTATTTTGTGTTCCCATTTTGTATTTGTGTCATCTGAATCGCCCTGCGATGTTCTAATGACAAACTGAATAAATAATCATCATCATAATAATATGGGGAAGAGGAGTATCTGAAAAATTTCCCCCGGAGCTTGAATTTCTTTTATTATGGATTGTCATGTTGGATTTTTGAATGTGTTGTAAACCGCTTTTGAGATTTTTCCTTTAAAATATAAAGCGGTATAGAAATGAACAATAACAAGCTGTATCGTGGGTTGTAGCCCGCGCTTCTAGCAAAACATCTCAACTGTCCGGGACTCCCGGCCGGCTTTAAGGACGCTCATCCTGAAATCGGCTCGATTTCATTGGGACTCGCTCCCACATAAATAGGGGCAATAGGAGCATCACTCCGGCTGCAGCAAGGTGTCCTGTGCAGATCAGCCCCATGTATGCACAGCTGCATCACTTCAGCCCCACCCTAGGCACGCCAGTGGGCTTCTTTCAAAGCAGCATAGAATTGCCCTGGAGCGTGAATCTGGGCATGGCGCGCGGGTGCGTTTTTACGCGCGGGGGAAGCACGGCGAGGCGGTGCCACCGGTCGCCGTGGCATTAATTAGGCGCTTTTCGGGGCCACTGGAGTGGCTCAAAGGTCGCCGCGGGCCAGCGGCTGGAAGCAGACGAAGGCAAGCTGCTCCCCGCTTCTTACTCCTCTCGGAAAGAGGTGCATTAGCCCGTCCCCAAGCAGCGGTCTCCAAGGTCTGCGAGGGCGCATTTCCCCTCAAGCAGACGTCTCCGCCACGGCGCGCGGGCAGCGCCGGCGCCTTCCCTTCCCCGCCCGCCCGCCGCCGTCTCCGCCTCCTCGCCGGGGCCGCCCCCTGGGCTGTCTCCGCTCAGGCGGCCGCCCCTCCTCGCTGCCCACGTGTGGCTCGACTTAAGATGGCGTCTCCCATGGCAAGCCAGGCTGGGACAGCGCTGCGGGACTTGGCTTTGCTCAGAGCTTCCCTGCTGGCGAGGCGCAGCCCGGTGAGTGCGCCCGGCCTCTCCCGGCGTCTCCGGCTTTCCTGCCCTGGCGCCGCAGCGTCCCGGCGGAGGGTTGGAGCGGCTGGCCAGGCTTAGGCGGAGCTTTCCCTCACTGCCCTGGGTCTCCTTTGGGTGCTGCTGCTGCTGCTGCTGTTCTTGGGCAAGGGATCCCGGTGGCAGTTCTGCGAGCTCGGCTTTCCTCTCGGCCTTTTCTTCTAGGAACGTGTTTAAATTACTTATTTACCCGTTCGCAGTGATAACGGAAAGGCACTCTGTTCATGCTCAAAACACTCGAAGCGCATAACAGCAGGCTTTCGCTCTGATACACAATCCTAGGGGTGTATATTCGGAAGCAAGTCCCACTGATTTGAATGGCAGTTACTGTATGCCTCGCCTTTCAAACCACACCGCACCAACCAGGGCTAGACTTTGAAAGAATCTTGGCAACGTGTCCATCCCCTGACTCCCGTAAAGGAGCCTCATCCCAGTGGGTGCAATTCTGTTGGCCTTGCTCATACAGGCAATCTCAGCTAAGCCCTGGTTTAAATGGTTTACTTGTTGACCTTTTTGCACCTTCGCTGGTGCTAGTCTGGCTCTGCTGTGCCATGGGAAAAATAAGGAAGTGGAGCTCCCTGTAGCTCCCTTCTGTTACCTTTTGCTCATCTGGTGCAGGAGGCTGCAGCTAATAAGCTTGCCATCAGGTTGGTTTGGACTTCATTAAGATGCTGTGGTGCTGGCCCTTTCCGCTGCACAGCCCAGAGGGCAGGTGGGTGGATGGAGGAGAAACCGCTTGCTCGCCCCAGCAGGATCTAAACCATCCAGCAGCGGTTCTCAACCTGTGGGTCCCCAGATGTTGTTGGACTACAACTCCCATCATCCCTGAGCTCTGGCCTTGCTATCTAGGGGTGATGGGAGTTGTAGTTCAACAACATCTGGGGGCCTACGGGTTGAGAAAAGCTGATCCAGAGCAAGCAGAGCTGGTGGCTTCCTTGAACTCATGCTTGCTTGCTGAAGGAAATGAAGAGGAGGAAGTGTTTCAGCTGTCATTGCACAGTAGCTAGAAAAGAGAACGGGCCCCTCTGCTGCACATTTAACAAGTGCATGGGTGGCAGGGTGGTCAGACAGAACTACTGACCACCCTGCCACCTTCGCTGCACAGAGAACAAGGCCCTTAAGAGGCCTTCTTATCTGTGGCGGCAGCACCTACTGTTTCTGTATCACAGGTTATGCAGGAGTTGGTGCTGGTGGGCTATTCTGAGGAGGGCCATAGCTCAGTACTGGGGCATCTGTTTTGCATGCAGAAGGTCTGTGATTCAAGCCTCAACATCTTCTGGTAGAGCTGGGAGAGAGGCTAGTGGGAATCCTGACTGCCAGTCAGGGTAGATGATGCTGAACTCAATGGACTGATTTCTGACTTTTGGAATAAGGCAGTTTCCAACGTTCCTAGGAGCCAACAGAGCCCCACAGTCTCCACAATCAACCTTTCCTTTATTTATCCTCTTCTGCCATTGCAGCTCATGCAAACAACTCCTGCCCTTGCCCCCAGAGTTCTGGCCTTTTATTTATTTTTCTCTTATTTTCCCGCTCCCCACATCACAGCTCTCTTCCTGTCTTCCATCACAATATTCTATGATCTTCATTCGTACTTCCCCCATCCCCCACTCCCTTTGGATCTCTCTTAATGCTTCTTCCACACTAAACAAAAGGGCTCCCTTTTGTTTTTAATTTTTCTTCCTGATAATATTTCAGAGCAGCTCATGGAATGTGATTTCCCTTGGGCCGTGGCTGTGACGGCGGTCCTGCCGCCAGTCACTTTTACCTTCAAGAAATAGGGAAACTGGCCTAGGGGCCTCAGGTCAGCGATTGACCCTCTCTGTGGGTTGCCAGTGGGTGCCTGCCAGTGGGTAGCTGTCTAAGCTGTGGCCTTGGCACATGCCCACTGACCTCTTGCATTTTCGTTTACCAGAATAAATGTGGTGCGTGGAGTTTGCACCCTCAGTTCATTAGTTCTGATATTCTAAGGGTGTGCCTTGACATCACAGATAAAACTCTGTGACTGAGGCCTGGTGAGCTCTGGCTCTGTGCCTAAATTAAAACTTCACAGTAGAATAACAGCAGCAGTAGCAGTGATGCAGCTTAAAGCACTTAACAGTAATGCTAACTGTAACCCTGTAGGATGGGGCAGTGCATATCTAGCCTATATTGCATAAGTGTGAGGATATGTGAGAGAGTTTGTCAAAAGCTACAATCATGGGTGGCACTATGGGTTAAACCACAGAGCCTAGGACTTGCTGATCAGAAGGTCGGCAGTTCAAATTCCCGAGACGGGGTGAGCTCCCATTGCTCGGTCCCTGCTCCTGCCAACCTAGCAGTTCTAAAGCATGTCAAAGTTCAAGTAGATAAATAGGTACTGCTCCGGTGGGAAGGTAAATGACGTTTCTGTGCGCTGCTCTGGTTCGCCAGAAGCGGCTTAGTCATGCTGGCCACATGACCTGGAAGCTGTACGCCAGCTCCCTCAGCCAAGAAAGCGAGATGAGCGCCGCAACCCCAGAGTCAGCCACGACAGGACCTAATGGTCAGGGGTCCCTTTACCTTTACCTTTTTACAATCATGGTGAAAAGAAAGTGCACCCTCTTTGAATTCTGTGGTTTTACATAGGAAGACATAATAACAACCATCTGTTCCTTAGCAGGTCTTAAAATTAGGTAAATACAAACTCAGATGAACAACGACACATGACATATTACATAGTGCCATGATTTATTTAACAGAAATAAAGCCAAAATTGAGAAATCACGTGTGAAAAACTAAGTGCACCCTTACTGCTTCCATAGGAATTAAGAGGCTAAGCAAGCAGACAGGTGCTGCTAATCAAATGCTCTTGCTTAATTGATCATCAGCAAGAGTGCCCACCTCTATAAAAGCTGAAGTTTCAACAGTTTGCTGGTGTGGAGCATTCATGTGTGTTTTAACGCAGTGCCAAGGAGGAAAGACGACACAGTGCTCTTAGAGAAGCAATTACTGCTGCCCATGAAACTGGGAAGGGTTATAAGGCCATCTCTCAACCAATGTAAAGTCTATCATTCTACAGTGAGGAAGATTATTCAAAAGTGGAAAACATTCAAGACGGTTGCCAATCTTCCCAGGAGTGGATGTCTCAGCAATTCACCCCAAGGTCAGACCGTGCAATGCTCAGAGAAATTGCAAAATACCCCCCCCCCCCAAGAGTTAGATCTCAGGCTGTACAGGCCTCAGCATGTTAAATGTCAAAGTTTATGACAGTACAGTTAGAAAAAGATAACAAGTATGGTTTGTTTGAAAGGCTTGCCAGGAGAAAGCCTCTTCTCTCTAAAAAGAACATGGCAGCACTGCTTAGGTTTGCGAAGTTTCATCTGAACAAACCACAAGACTTCTGGAACAATGTCCTTTGGACAGATGAGACCAAAGTGGAGATGTTTGGCCATAATGCACAGCATCATGTTTGGTGAAAACCAAGCAGCATATCAGCACAAACACCTCATACCAACTGTAAAGCACGCTGGTGGAAAGCTGATGATTTGGGCTTGTTTTGCAGCCACAGGAGCTGGGAACCTTGCAGTCATTGAGTCAACCATAAACTCATCTGTGTGCCAAAGTATTTTAGAGTCAAATGTGAGGCCATCTGCCCGACAGCTGAAGCTTGGCTGAAATTGAGTCATGCACCAGGATCCCAAGCACACCAGCAAATCTACAACAGAATGGCTGAAAAAGAATCAAGGTGTTGCAATGGCCCAGTCAAAGTCCAGACCTCAATGCAATTGAACTGCTGTGTGGGACCTTAAGAGAGCTGTGCATAAGCAAATGCCAGCAAACCTCAATGAACTGAAGCAACATTGTAAAGAAGAATGGGCCAAAATCCACAGCAATGTGAGAGACTGATGATGTCCTACAGAAACCGATCACTTCAAGTTATTGCTGCTTAAGGTGGTTCAAGAAGCTATTGAATCCTAAGGTGTACTTAGTTTTTCACACATGGCCTCTCCGTTTTGTCTTTATTTCTGTTAAATAAATCATGACATGATGTAATATGTCATGTGCTGTTGTTCATCTGAGGTTGTATTTACCTAATTTTAAGACCTGCTAAGGAACAGGTGATTGTTATTATGACTTCCTATGTAAAACCACAGAATTTAAAGAGGGTGCACATTATTTTCCCCATGACTGTACCTAGTGAATTCATGGTGGATCTTCCATTGTGGAAGATGGTTTTCATAGGAGCCAGATCCAACCCCCTCTCAGAATATGCTTGCAACATTAACTAGTCACTAGTCTGGTATATGCTTACAACAATGGCCCAGGTGCTATTGCACTACAATATCTCAAAGATGCCTGCCCTAAGGGCACATAATGGTCTGTAGGTGTGTTTGCTCCATATTTTCTCTTGCAGTCGTCTGCTGGATTTCTTAAAACACGTGACCCTCCCTTCACTACATAACTCCAGTTCTGCTGGAGGTAAAAAGCTGATAGTTAGCTGTTGGTTTTTATGCATAACTGATATGACATATGGTAAAGTAAAAACATTTAGCGGGATGAAAGGATGCTGAAAACTGTGCACCACCTGGAGCGGTGCAAATGCTGTTAATTGGTCTTCATTGACTTATAGGTCTAACAATCTTCCTAGCCCAGGTGTGCATTAAATCCTAAGGACATGTGTGCTCTTAGCATTGCATTTTGTCAGAAAACAAGAAGCGTCATGGTTGGATCATTGCATGCATAGGTGAGCTGTGGCATCAGGGCTCTTCCTTTGCTAATTGAGAAGCTTCGTCTACTGAGCCAAGGTTGTCCCTGAAAGCAGCTGGTACCAAATGATTACAGACGTTATTACTCTGCATTATATTCTGCTATAAGACCATGGTATTATACAGAGCGTGCCCCCACTGGCACTCCAGAACATATAGCCTTCTGCTCGCTGTTGATCATTTCTAATTTAAAGATGCCGATATTGTTTCACATGAAATTATTTTACAGTGTATGTCTGTGGTTTGTTTTTGTTTTAAAAAAGAGATATTGTTGGCCAGAAGTTCCCCGTTCCCCTCTTTAGTTTTGATGTCCAGTTTATTAGTTATGGAAACTTGGAGCTGTTGTTAACTTATACAGTGGTACCTCGGGTTAAGTACTTAATTCGTTCCGAGGTCCGTACTTAACTTGAAACTGTTCTTAACCTGAAGCAACACTTTAGCTAACGGGGCCTCCTACTGCTAACTGGAGCACGATTTCTGTTCTCATCCTGAAGCAAAGTTCTTAAACTGAAGCACTATTTCTGGGTTAGTGGAGTCTGTAACCTGAAGTGTATGTAACCTGAGGCATATGTAACCCAAGGTACCACTGTACACAGTCTAGGGCTCCGCAGTTCTCCAAAAAAAATTATTGCATCCAGCTGCAGTAATTTCCAAACGTGGAATAATAATAATAATAATGTTGGAATTTGCGTGCTAATTTTCTCGGCTGCCTTTTAGGATAAAACACAGAAGCCCTCTTCAGGTATTCACTGTAAACATGCACTGGGGCGAGTGGGAATGGGTTGGTAGCCTTACACGCAAGGAAGGTAGCCTAATGGCGATTACGTATCAGCTGGGTATTTGGCCCTAGGTGAATTCATTCTGAATGTCTGAAGAGGATGAGGGGGAGCACAATTACTCATTCCCTGTCCTTTCCAAATTACTAATTCATTGGTTCCTATGCTTTTAGCAGAGGAAGGGAAACTTGGAGATAATTGCATTCCCTTGGGGGTTGGCTACATGCTGGCAGTGGGTGAGGCTAGAGTCAAAGTTGTGTGGGGCATCCGCTTCCCTCTCTACTACCCTGTTTCTTTCTTTATGTCCTGCCCCCTCCTTTTTGCCATTGGATGGGGCCCATGTTTCCAGTCCCCACATTAGCATTTCACACTTTAGCCTGCCCTGTTTGGAAGATGAATTAGGGAAGCTTACTAGACAAATAGGGACGCGGGTGGCGCTGTGGGTTAAACCACAGAGCCTAGGGCTTGCCGATCAGAAGGTCAGCGGTTCGAATCCCCGTGACGGGGTGAGCTCCTGTTGCTCGGTCCCTGCTCCTGCCAACCTAACAGTTCGAAAGCACATCAAAGTGCAAGTAGATAAATATGTACTGCTCCAGCGGGAAGGTTTCCGTGCACTGCTCTGGTTCGCCAGAAGCAGTTTAGTCATGCTGGCCACATGACCCGGAAGATGTACACTGGCTCCCTCGGCCAATAAAGCGAAATGAGCGCCGCAACTCCAGAGTCGGCCACGACTGGACCTAATGGTCAGGGGTCCCTTTACCTTTACCTTTATATTTCATGCAATCTCTCGCCAATGATGAAGTTCCAGCCAATGATGCCAACTTGAACAAAATATATGGGGGGGCAGATAAACCCCGCCTTGCATAATAAATCACAAGACGTGGCACATGCACACCATTTGAATGGCAATTCCCATTAACCTGGTGGGGCAGCTCCCTCAAATATTTTACTGGGGGGACCAAAGGGACCTTGGCCCCTAGAAGTTGGCTCCTATGGTCTCAACTGTTGTTAAAAATGGTGGAACTGCCACCATTTTGAGGACTGGAAACATTCTGTTGAGGAACTGAGTTGGGGATTTGGGGGGGGGGGATGTCTCTGCGCGCTGCTCTAGATTGCCAGAAGCGGCTTAGTCATGCTGGCCACATGTCTGCAGACAAATGCCAGCTCCCTCGGCCAGTAAAGCAAGATGAGCGCCGCAATCCCAGAGTCGTCTGCGACTGGACTTAACTGTCAGGGGTCCTTTACCTTTTACTAGACGAATGGAAGCTTCTCATGCCCAATTGGTGTGAAGGGCTGTAGAGCAATCTGCTTTGTAGACAGCAGGCCCCCGGTCCAGCCCCTGGTGTCTTTTCCTGGGCTGGGAAAGAACCCCACCTGAAACCTTGGAGAGTTGTTGCCAGTCGGAGTAGACCAGACACCCTCAAACCTGGCCCTCCAGATGTTTTTGGGACTACAATTCCCATCATCCCTGACCACTGGTCCTGTTAGCTAAGGATGATGGGAGTTGTAGTCCCAAAACATCTGGAGGGCCAAGTTTGGGGGTGCCTGGAGTAGACAGTACCTCGCTGGATGGATCAATGGTACAATATAAGAAGTGTTGCTGGTGGCGTGGTTTTTAGCGGAGACTCCCTCGGGAGGTTGTGGACTCTCCTTCCTTGGAGGTTTTTAAGCAGAGGTTGGATGGCCATCTGTTATGGATGATTTAGCGGAGATTCCTCCATTGCAGGGGGTTGGACTAGATGACCCTTGGAGTCCCTTCCAACTCCTAAGATTATATGATGCCTTGATTCCTCATTGCCGGTTTTCGTTCTTGTTTTCTCGTCCGTCAAGGTAGAACTTTTACAGTGCAAGCCTCTGAATCGTTACCTGGAAGCAAGTCTTATTTTGTTCACCGGGACTTCTAAATAAATACGCATAACATTGCAACCTCATATAAGAATGGACAAGAAGCAAAATATTGTCAAGGTCTTTGCATTTTAAACGTATTATAAAAATGATTAATGTCTGGAGCTGTCAACTGGTTGAAATTGCCCTGGAAATCCCAATTGACCCTTGAAGGGTAGAATATAAATTTTTGAAATGGAAGCGATAAATAAATCTTGCTTTTCTTTTTTTCTTTTCAATCATGTCTCTTACCTGATCAGTCAGTTGCATTTAAGTATATTTGCATACTTACCAGAACTTAAACGTAGCTGTCTTCTTGAAATGTTGAAGGAAGGTAAATTACCATTTAATGAACCTAAAATCTGTTTAGAAGGAAAGACTGTTTAAAATATTTTCCTTTCTGAAGGAGGGAAGTCAGCTCTGAAGAGCAAGTATAAATGTAAAATGTAATACAATATGTGTATGTGGAGTATCTAATTGAAAAACTAATAAAGATTATTTAAAATAAAATAAAATATTTTCCTTTCTATCCTCTAGGGATGCTTGCCCTCCCCAAATCATAATTAGGTCACCAATTATGAATGCTCTCTGCAAATGCTTAAGACATACAGATTGTTGTTCTAAACCGGGTAGCATTTTTCTTTTGTGCATGCTGTGGGGAGGAAAAATTGTTGTCTAGACAACTGCATAACACCCCTTTCCTTTCCACATACAGTGGTGCCTCGCAAGACGGAATTAATCCGTTCCACAAGTCTCTTCGTCTTGCGGTTTTTTCGTCTTGCGAAGCACGGCTATTAGCGACTAGCGGCTATTAACGGCTTAGCGGCTTAGTGACTATTAACGGCTTAGCGGCTTTAAGAAAAAGGAAACAAACTCGCAAGAACTCGCAAGACGTTTCATCTTGCGAAGCAAGCCCATAGGGAAATTCGTCTTGCGGAACGACTCAAAAACCGGAAAACTCTTTCGTCTTGCGCGTTTTTCGTCTTGCGAGGCATTCGTCTTGCGAGGTACCACTGTAGCTGTGTTGTGCATCACGACATCTTGCATTACAATTGGCTTCTTAATTGGTTTGTTTTGTGAATTTTTTAAGTTGGTTCCTCGATCCTGAAGCCTCTTCCCCCCACTGCCCTGCTAATGGTCACATTTTATTTTTCTAAATAGTGGGGTTTTTTCTGCTCATAAAGGCCTTATATACATTATGCATGTGCAGCAAGCATAAGCCACGATCCAATTGTGTAGTGAACTTGAATGAGAATTTAAACTAAGAGTACAGTGGTACCTTGGGTTAAGTACAGTGGTGCCCCGCAAGAACGAACGCCTCGCAAGACGAAAAACCCGCTAGACGAAAGGGTTTTCCGTTTTTGGAGGCGCTTCGCTAAACGAATTTCTCTATGGGGTTGCTTCGCAAGACGAAAAAATCTTGCGAGTTCCCGCGTTTTTTTCTCGCTTTTTTCTGCCCTTTCCCTAAGCGCTAAGCCGCTTATCAGCTGTTCCGCTGATAAGCCGCTTCTCAGCTGATCGCTAAAAGCCGCTAGACCGCTAATAGCGCTAATCCGCTAAGCTGTCAATGGGCTTGCTTCGCAAGACGAAAAAACCGCTAGACGAAGAGAATCACGGAACGGATTAATTTCGTCTTGCGAGGCACCACTATACTAAATTCGTTCTGGAGGTCCGTTCTTAACCTGAAACTGTTCTTAACCTGAGGTACCACTTTAGCTAATGGGACCCCCCCCCTGCTGCCACGCCGCTGCCACATAATTTCTGTTCTCATCCTGAAGCAAAGTTCTTAACCCGAGGTACTGTTTCTGGGTTAGCGGAGTCTGTAACCTGAAGCGTCTGTAACCTGAAGCGTCTGAATCCTGAAGCATATGTAACCTGAAGCGTATGTAAGCCGAGGTACCACTGTATTTATTTCTGCTTCAAGCAATTTGGTGTTGTTGTTTTTTTATTAAGAAAGATGGCTTCAGAATCTTTCACTTCAGTATTTTGAAGCTTTCGTTCTCTATAGGTTCTCTCTTAGCAAGTCTGGCTTTGGGCCACAATGTGTTGTGTTGGGGCCACGATGGTGTGATGCTCCCACAAGGGCTTTGGCTGGAAGTGGTACCTGTTCCCTTGCCTCTTCGTCCACAAAATGCACCTGGTGCCTGGCAAATCTCGAACGCTGGACATGCGCATTGTTAGAAGTTGAAATCAGTTTGTGCAATGGCTGAATATGCAACTAACAACACAGCAGCAGTGGTGGGGTTTTTTATGCCCCTTGGTTATGTTCCTTTTAGACCCCACAGGAACAAAAGAGAAACGTATGTTCCCAGAAGTCTTAACTTGATTGTGAGGAAAAAACCAGTGGCAAAGGAGCTCACTCTGTGTTTCTGAATTGCGAGCTGGGTAAATGTGCAGAGTAAGCTGGATATTTTCAAACTTCAGTGGCAACAACAACAACAACAACAACAACAACAACAACAACAACAACAACATCAACATCCCACCCATCTGGCTGGGCTTCCCCAGCTATTCTGGGAGGCTTCCAGCATATATAAAAACACCTCTACAGGGCTACATAGCTCATAAGCATAGTAACTAGAGCTGCAATGTTTTGATCACAAAAACCGGTTTTTCTTATTAATTGGTCAACAGGTTTTAGAAATAATGGTTTTTAATACAAGTGTATTGCAGACAAGTGCTTTCATAGGAGGCATTCCCTCCTTTGAATGAGGCTGTGGGTAGCGCCCCTTACGCTTCCTGTGAAACAAAGAGACTTTGCGCTTAAGAAAAAAAGACATTTAAATTCAGTTTCATGCAGATTTAACTAAACAATCTGATCATTTTACAGTTGCTTACACAATTAATTAATATTTCCTCAGTCAGGCTACTGCTTGAAAAGCAACACACCTGAACTAAATAATATATTTTAAACGAGTGCTCTTAATTGATAACCTCACTGTTTAAATTTGGCTTTTGCTCACACCAGTTAACTAACAAATATATGAATTGAGTGAGCTACTAATTAATTGGCTGCAGTCCTATTAATATCATTTTACCAAAATGTTATTTGGCTTCGTTTGAACTAATTGTTTCTGATATCATTCATAAACATAGGTTGTTGTGTTTTGTTTTTTAAATCTATTTTAGATTTTTAGTTATAAAAAGGGCCTTTGAGCAAAACCCTTATCTGTTTTCTCTACTAATTAACAAGAAGAAAATGAATATTCATGCTGAATCAACTATAATACTAATATTGTTTTCAAATGAGATTAAAACTAGTCTTTAATAGTTTTTAGGGTAGCATTTATTTTTGGTCAGAATTTCAGCTGCAAGTTTACTCTCTGAGGTCAATTCCTCCTCCTTGCAATTCAATCTTCGGCTACTTTACTGCAGAGAGAGCTTTATTTCAATTAAAACTGCCATTAGCTGTTTTAATGGAACACAGATGATCTCTGTGTAATATACCAGTATGTTCTTTAAATAATACAAGGGGAATCAATATGTTATGGCCTTGCAAATACTTTTTTCCTGCTTTTGTATAGACCAATTCTTACTATAGCTTGCACAATGTATTATCCTGGGTTAAAATCGGCCCCAAGTTAACCGAGTATTGTGTGTGAGTGAATAGTGATAGATGGATTTGGAAGTGAGAACAGGCAGTTGTGGTTCAGACCCGGCATGTGAGAGTGGGCAAGAAATTAAACTACTACTATTACTACTACTACTAATAGGTAAGATGGGAATCTTGGTGGGTGCTAAAGGATTGGAAAAGCTAAGAACATAAGAAGAGCCTGCTGGATCAGGCCAATGGCCCATCTAATCCTGCGTCCTGTTCAACCAGAATAATAATTTTATTATTTATACCCCACCCATCTGGCTGGGTTTCTCAGCCACTCTGGGTGGCTTCCAGCGGAATAGTAAAAGCAAAACATTAAACATTAAAAACCTTCCTAAATAGGGCTGCCTTCGGATGTCTTCCAAAGTCAAAAAGTTGTTTGTTTCCTTGACATCTGAAGGGAGGGTGTTCCACAGTGCGGGTGCCACTACTGAGAAGGCCCTCTGCCTGGCTCCCTGTAACCTCACTTCTCGCAGTGAGGGAATCACCAGAAGGCCCTCGGGGGAAGACCTCAGTGTCCAGGCTGAGCGATGGGTGCAAAATGTTCCTGGCGCCTAGCTAATTTTGAACGTTGAGGGGGAGCTCCTGTTGCTCTGTCCCAGCTCCTGTCAACCTAGCAGTTTGAAAGCATAGCAGTTTGAGTAGATAAATAGGTACCATTGTAGCAGGAAGGTAAACGGCATTTCCGTTCACTCTGGTTTCTGTCACAGTGTTCCGTTGCACCGGAAGCGGTTTAGTCATGCTGGCCACATGACCCGGAAAGCTGTCTGCTGTCCCTCGGCCTGAAAGCGGAGATGAGTGTCACACCCCATAGTCAAATACAACTGGACTTAACTGTCCAGGGGTCCTTTCTTTTTTACCTGTGCCTTCTGTAATGTACAAAACCTGTCTCTAGAGCCAAGGCAGTCATAAATTCTTCTGTGAATGCATTATAGAAAATGGTCAGCTGTGGTCTCCAATGTAAGGCCAGCAAGTCCTGGCCATCATAACAGGGTGCCCATCTGCACCCAGACTTTGGCAAAAAGCTGCTAACACAGATCCTACATGCCTTAGGTCTCGTCTGCTTGTTTTCCACTTGCCCCGTTCTTTCTATGGGTCCAAGCGGTTTTGCCTTTGCCCCACTGCTTTGCCCTGGAAAACCCACTCTTTAGTGCTAAATCACAACAAATGGCAATCCATTTGTGGATTGGAAAACTCCATTGTTGTTTGTTCCGATGCAGAGCTACACAGCGCCCCCTATTTTTGGCGACTCAAATTTAAGAAAATGGGGTTAGATGGCACAAAGTTGTTGAGCTTTTTTTTTGCCAACAGGAGCTGCAAATCGTCCGCCCAAATGCTGCAACGATGGCTGATCAACACAACCAATTGACGCAGCAGCCAATAACACACACAATAGCTGCTGGCAGTAATGACAGGAACCAAAATTAATAATCAGACTTTACACAGAAGTAGCTTTTAAGGCTTAGTATGTAAATATGATCTTGTTCTCATGTATGATGAAACCAGTTAAGTCATGCTGAAAGTAATAGCAGTAAATAATGCTGTGGATAAAAGAAGTTGTCAAGTTCTGGTATTTATTTGTCTGCCAAAACTTCAAAATGCCTTTTCTCCTGTTTAAACATGGTTTGTTTTATGGAGCCAAGCATACTTCGGCTATTCTCTCACAAGCTTTCAATTTTGCAAAGGGATGTTGCAATTGTAACTAAGTTTTTAAAAGTTTCTGGATAGGGAGAGGCTGAAAGAAGTAAGAGTTAGTGCTTTAAAATGCATGTTCTTTGTTCTCCAAATATTCCAAAGCCTTTTCAAAATATGTGAAATACTAAATGTGTTGATAAAAATGTTCAATTAATTCAGTGTCTAATTACTACATACAAGTGAAAAGACTTTCTCAAAGGCAACATTCTTCAGTTAACTGCATCACACCATATGAAACTGTCTAGGTTGTTAATCATCAATTTTACTTGTCCCTTTTGTATAATTTCTTACAAACTAAAAATGCTTTGGGTTTTTTGACGTATCTGGAATAATAGATACAGGATTTGCAATGACCAGGAAAAAAAAGAGTTTATTAACATATTCACCTTACGGCAAGAAATAATTCCTTCTCTCCTGCCCTCACAGAGCCCCACCTCTGAAATACCTGTCTGAGAATGCTACATTTAAATTGCAAGTGTTGTTTTGTTGGTTGGTTTTTTTTGTTCTTTTGCCACAAAATGAAATAAACTTTCAACAACTGTGCACAAAAGCACTTGTTATCAGCATCCCATTGTGGGTGCATTGTTTGCACAGGTTCTAATGTAAGATGATGAGTGGGCTCCTTGGGAAGGAAGGGTGTGATATAAATCCAATAAATAAATAAAATTGTCATGGCGCTAGTGGTTGCAGCTTGGAGGATGTGCTAGAACTTTGCAAAAAAACTGTGGTGTTTTGAAAGAGGATAAAGGAGCCCTTTTCTCCCTCTGCACCACCTAATGAAATTAATGGGTTGTCGATTAAGGGCAGACAAAAGGGGAATACTTTTCAAAGGAATGGATAAGCCCATGTTTCTCAAACTTGGGTCCCCCGCTGTCGTTGGACTACAACTCCCATCATCCCTAGCTAGCAGGACCAGTGGTCAGGGATGATGGGAGTTGTAGTCCAATGACAGCTGGGGACCCAAGTTTGAGAAATACTGGTATAAGCGATGGAATTTGGCACCATAGGACACGGCGATGGCCGAGGGTTTAGAATTGGATTGTAGAATGCCATGGATATGCTATTGTGGTTAAATCGAGCCTCTGTGTTCAATACCAGTTGCTGAGGGGCCGTTACACCGTGGGAGAATGTTTGTCGTCATGACTTGCTTGTGGACTTCCTGGAATAACCTGGTTGGCCACTGTGGGAAGCCAGGTTGATCCTCAGATCTGACCCAGCAGGGCTCTTCTCATGTTAGCTCTCTCTCCACAAGGCCTCTTGATTGACACAAAGCCGTGGCACTGCCAAGCTGAAATTAACCATTCTCGCCCTTGTTTTTGCTGCAAGAGCCTGGAAACCACAAATGGTGATATAGACATGCCTCTGGAATTCCACAAAACACTAGTCCTAAGAGGTCTACATTGGTTCCCAGCAGTCCTTTTTTCTAGAAAAATAGATTCTGGTACTCACCATGAAGTTGTTACAGTAGGTGTCACACTTATTAACAACAACTAAATCAGGTGCCAGTACTGAATACCTTGACTACCCCCTAAAAAAAACCTGGTTTCCAGTATGTTGACCTTCTAAAGCCCTAAATGGCTTTGGCACTGTATAACTGAATCGTATACCTGAATCTCCACCTGCATCGTTCAGCCCAGACACTGAGATGTAGCTCCAAGGACCTTCTGGCGGTTCCCTCACTGTGAGAAGCGAAGTTACAGGGAACCAGACGCAGGGCCTTCTCAGTGGTAGTGCCCACTCTGTGGAATGCCCTCCCATCAGATGTCAAGGCAATAAGCAACTATCTTACTTTTAGAAGACAGCCCTGTATCGAGAAGCTTTTAATGTTTGATGTTTTACATTTTCAGATCTGTTGGAAGTCACCCAGAGTGGCTAGGGGCAGCCCATTCAGATGTTGTTGTTGTTCCTTTGACGTCAGTAAACTGCAGCTTTTTGCAAGCTGCAGCTTTTTGCAAGCTCTCCTTCACAGCCTTCAGTTTGGAAACCTGTTCTTGTTTTAAATTTGGGACCGTGGAAGGCCCTCTAAGTGACTTGGGAGCGAGGCATGCTTCTCTCTGTGTGCCTCACTGGAGAAGGAGAGAGGGAGAGAGAAAAAAATTGGCAGAACTTCCCTGTAGCTTGTGTTGTGCTGATTATGTTCAGACACAAAGCAGAACTCTCTCACAATTCATTATCCTTGGTGTCAAATCCTTCACTCAGTAATCGTGTTTGCTGAAGAAGAATGCTTGGTCCCCTGTTATGTACCGATGATTCATGCGCCGCATTCGGGTCCCTGGGTGATCTGTTTCTTTGGCATCAAGC
Source organism: Podarcis gaigeae (assembly GCF_964106915.1). NCBI lineage: Eukaryota > Metazoa > Chordata > Lepidosauria > Squamata > Lacertidae > Podarcis > Podarcis gaigeae. The sequence goes on from NC_139679.1 coordinate 99,719,468, forward strand.
CTCAAAAGGCTTTCCTCTGGTGGCGTATTTCGAGGGAAGGGCTTGCTAATGGCTCCTTCTTTACTCTCTCTGAATCTGGTAAGTGTTCTTACGAGCGTTATGAGATCAAGACGGCGAATGGGTCATTATGCCAAATGATTGCCAGGAAGACCCAGCAAATTGAAGCCTGTTAGCCAGGAGTTTCCCAACACAGAGATTGCATTAGGACACAGTGGCCGCTCTTTCTCTTATTACAACAGGGGAACAATAGCCATGCCAAGAAATGTTGACACAGCTCAGCTTCGATGGAGAGGTTGCTGGTTGTGGTGGAGCCCAGGTAGACAAAATCGTCTCCCACCACAAGTGGCAGGGCAGGTATGGAGTGGCATAAAAGGAACTCTTCCATGTACAGTGGTACCTCGGGTTACATACGCTTCAGGTTACATACGCTTCAGGTTACAGAGTCCGTTAATCCAGAAATATTGCTTCAGGTTAAGAACTTTGCTTCAGGATGAGAACAGAAATTGTGCTCCGGAGGCGCGGCGGCAGCAGGAGGCCCCATTAGCTAAAGTGGTGCTTCAGGTTAAGTACAGTTTCAGGTTCGGAATGAATTAAGTACTTACCCTGAGGTACCACTGTAGTGAAGAGCACTTATTTGGCAACGTTGCCAGTCATGTTCCCAAACTTAAAGGCACTGCATGAACCAATCTTAGGAGCACATCCTTGTAAAACCCGTGTGACTCACAGCCCCCTTTGCTCCAATTTGTTTAGGATTCACGGAAAGTAAATGAATAACCATAATAGAATTTTTAGGGCCCTTTCGCACGATAGCTCCTCCAGGGACACGCAGAGTTTTGTTCAGTTGCATCTAGGTGAAAGATGTACCAGTTGATGCTGTATTTCCATTTAGTGCTCCTTCAATGTGCGTCTTTATTCTGAAATTCAGACACACCTATATCTTCAGTGCCTTTATACGAGTTACATTAAAAGAAAGAAAGAAATGCTCATTGAAGCCTGAAGCCAATATGTTGTACTTCTAGGTTAAGAAAATCAACTCATTTGAATGAAGGCTGCTGGACATTGCGTATTAAAATTTCACAAACATAATCCCCGTAAAGCTGTGCATTAGGTGGTTCAGAGGCTGTGTGTGCTTTTTTAAAGCAACCTCATAATGCATTTCCGGCTTTCAAAACTATTGCTGCATATTTGGCCCAATGACAGTAAAGCAGGCAATTTTTTTTAATACCATTGTAGCTTTATATATATATGTATATGTAATCGCCTGCGAAACTTGCTGCTGGTCAGTTTGCAGCTCAAGGTATGGAAAATGACACCATCTATATCAGGCAAAGGCAAACTCTGACCCTCCAGATGTTTTGGACTACAATTCCCATCATCCCTAGCTAACAGGACCAGTGGTCAGGGATGATGGGAATTGTAGTTCCAAACATCTGGAGGGTGGGAGTTTGCCTATGCCTGATCTATGTCAAGAGTGCAGGAACTTTGCCCAGAGGCCAGATTAGGTCTTCCAAGTCTCCCTAGGTTGCTTTGGGTAAACCACACTCACCTGCCCTATACCTGATGTCATAATGACTTCAGGTGAGGGCAGGGCTTCAAACCTCTTGCCCGCCCCCGACCAATCAGGAGCTTAAAGAGAGATTCCCATTGTTCCTTTGCTGGAGCAAGGCACACTGATGGGTGGTATGAGCTTGCCTTGCACCAGGAGGGTAAAGTAGTATCCATTGGGGAAACCACTTCTCAGTCCGCATGCTGCTTCCTGAACCTCTGAAAACTGGAGGTTCAAAGAGCAGTGTGCTGGGCTGTTTGAAAGCCCTTTTGCAAGCAGCCCCTTGCTGCTCTTTAAACCTCAGAAACCAGAAGATCAAGGAGCAGTGCAGGGCTGTTTGCAACAGGGCTTTCAAACAGCCTATTTGGAAGGCCCCACAACCTTGGTTTCAAAGAATAGCATTGCCTGGCAGCATAGTGACACCAGGTGGCTGGGCTTCCCCACTTGTCAAATTAGACAGGGGGTGAGTTGATAAAGATCTATCCCACTGGCCAGCAAAAGTTCCGCACCCTTGATCTAACTGACCCACTGTGTTGACATGGGGTCTGTATCAACCCCCACCATGATTTGGGAACAGGTGGGTGTGGCCAGAAGTAGGTGTCACCTCTCCCAGAGGCAAAAATGCCATGCGACATTTTAAAATGTCCCAGGCAGCCACACTACCTGTAAACTCCTTCGTCTCTGTGAACATGGCACAAGTTCTGGTAGGCTGGGCAGAATGGGCACTTAGTGGTGGAGGTCAGGGGGCTTTTGTACTGATCATGTCACCTGTGCCCAGTGAGTCCTGATCTTCTGGTGCTTGGCACCAGGTGTTGTTTGCTGCACTCCCAAAACAGGCCTCCTTCTCATAATGTTGTAGAATTGGAATGGACTCTGGTCTGTACATGGAGCTTTCCTGCAGGCACCATAAGAGGCCTTCTAAGAACGTTCAGTGCAGGCAAATAAACAAGAAAGGAGGGTATCTGAAGGTTTTGCTAATTTTGAGTTCCCTGGACACTTTGACGGACACTTTGATTAAATCTGTCTCTCTGTGTTGTGACAAGGAGACCTGAAGATGCTCATCAAGTATTTTTTATTAGTGCAAACAAAACACATTTGTCCTACTTACTTACCCTTGGGGAAACCAGCCGCGGGCCCCAAGTTTGCAAGTTGTACCAGTTGAGCATCTTTGCCTAGGCAGACACCTGCTTGAAGTCCGTGGAGGTCTCCGAGACAGTTTAATGAGCAAAAGAAAAACCTCCCCCTTCAACAACCTTCCATTGCATCTGCTTTATTCCTATCTTGTTTAACAGTGTTGACTGCCTGTCATTGAAAAGAGACAGGCAGATGCTCGGCTTAGAAAAGGGCAGTCTTGAAAAGGCTGGAGATTATTTTTATTATTTTAAGATTCCCCACTTTTTTTCCCTCCCGAGTCGAGACGCAAGGTGTCAAACAAAATCCCTACAATATCAAAACATGGGAAGATGGGACTGAGACAAAGATGACTAGAATACTATAAACAGTGACTGACAACAACAAAACCTTTTAAATCGGTGCAACAGTAAATTAATTTTTGAATTAAGGGAGGGGGGATTAGTCTCAGCCTAGGGGCTACATTCCAAGCTGGACCAGCTTCCGGTAGTCACAAGATAGTGGTGCCAGGGTGGGAGGTAAACAGTGGGTGGGGTCAAGGAAAAGTGGGCGGAGTAATGGGTGATGAACAGCCAATAAAAAACCAGAGGTTTCTTCTCTCTAACATTCTTCAGTGTCATTCTGGATTCTTAGGTGTCAGATGTTCACATTTACTCAGGAGGAAATCCCAGTGACTGGCCCCCGAATAAACGTATCCTTGCAGTTTAATCCGACGCATTCCTACTTTGAAACCATTCCACCAAATTCAGTGGGAGTTACCTGAAAATGCATGGGATTGTAGCCTCGGTGTCCTAACCATTCACTTGCACCTGTATTCTACTATCGTTTGGGAAGGTCAAGGTTAATTGTGTTTCTTTAAACCTATAACAGACCTGACCTGTTTCTTACTCTTGTTATTTAATCTGATTTGATGGCATCTGAAGGCACCCTGCGGTTCTCTGTGCTAAAATTTCACTTATGATTATGGCTTCCTTTTGGAAGGCTTCTGGTGCTACCTGTAGGGATATTTAAGTTTCAATGTTCTTTTAGCCTCTTATTTATCCCTCCCTGCAATGGATTTTGATAATGTTGAACCTAACTCTTATAACTTACTGATAAATGCCAGCAGGTGTTTCATATTGTAACAGTCTCTGCCTGAAGAAAAGTTTTCATGATTAATATCTAGAATTTGTGCCTATAGGGAGAGGAAATCATGAACAGAAGCACAATTTGTCTTGGTGGGTGGGTGGGTTGGAGTTGCATGCATCTTTTAAAAAAGCTCAGCAACAAATCTAATTTTTAGGATGTTATTTCTCAGAATGGAAAAACAGCAGCCCCAAATCCCACAGGTTGGTTAAGATAAAAAGGTAAAAGACCCCTGGACAGTTAAGTCCGGTCAAAGGCAACTATGGGGTTGTGGCGCTCATCTCACTTTCAGGCCGAGGGAGCCGGCGTTTGTCTACAGACAGCTTTCTGGGTCATGTGGCCAGTAGGACTAAACTGCTTCTGGAGCAATGGAACACTGTGACGGAAGCCAGAGCGCACGGAAACACCATCTACCTTCCCGCCACAGCGGTATCTATTTATCTACTTGCACTGGTGTGCTTTGAACTGCTGGCTTGGCAGGAGCTGGGGCAGAGCAACGGAACTGCCGACCTGATCGGCAAGCCCAAGAGGCTCAGTGGTTTAGTGTGGTTCGACTAGCATTGGGAAGCAGTAGCAGATAAACAAGACAAGCAAAGGAAAAGGACCAAAGGTTCTGTGTATTTTCTTATCAGTTAGGTGGGTCTGTACAGGTCTAACTGTTGGTGGCAGCATTCCTCATGCCCTGTCTCCAAGCAACGCCAGCCTTTTGCTCTGCAGGATGAATATGCGACTTTAAAATGTCCAAGCGGTTTTAAGTTCCTGAAGACTAGGCTTTATCTTAAGAGTGTGTGGTAGAAAGAATACTGACCTTCAGGATTCAATGGACCTTAAATGATATCCCGCTTTGCCCTAAATTGAATTAGGCTTTTATGACTGAACTGTAAATGAAAGAGTATGTTTGGCAGAAAATGAATGGTTACTTCTCGGCATATCACTTTCAGCCGCTTAAATAAAAGCGCTCGTTCGGATGTTGTGTGCCCTGAGTAATTCAGGAATGATAAGCAAGCCTGATGACGGTAATAACCGGGGAAGGTGAAAAATGATAAGAGATTATGGTTTGTGTCACCCTCAGGGCTAATCCATGCAACTGTGGCGCATGGGGGCCTCCTCTTCGCTCTTCTGCTCGGACTGCATCATATTCACGGTCAGCAGGTCAACAGGACTGGGTTTTCTGGGAGTTAGTGTGCTTTTGAGGGGGGTGGGGATGGGATGATTCAGATAAGACTGTTGTGAGAAGAGCACAGTAAAGAGCAGGAGGAAAGGAGCTCGAATATTCATGTGATTCTCTGCACCTGTTTTCAAGGGCTGGGGGAGATGCAGATGAGATGTGCAACAGGCTACCTGGAAGCAAGGCGTCTGACACATTGTGCTTTAGTGGCTCAGAATGCGAGGTGCATCTGCATTGCAAACTTGGCTCCAATTTCCCGCATCCATCTCTTTCATAAAAGAGAGCTAGAGGGAGAGAGCGATATCTTTTTCTTAGAATCTGGTCAGTTTCACATGGCAAATATTTCTTTGCATGTGTCCTTACGTGATGACAGTTGGTACCTGCCAGGTGACGGGAGCCTGTTTTGTTGCATGAGCTTTTTTTTTTAAAAAAAATAATAATAATCACCTGTCATCACTAGGGACACATTAAATGCGAAGGGGGGCCTGCAACAAAAGGCTGCAGCTTCTCCTCAATATTTCTGTCAGCCATTCCCTCCAACCAGGCTATTCCACCACTGCCAATTTTCCATTTTTCTTTTTCTGTTGTTCTGTGGCTGCTGGGCATGCGCAGTCCCCATTAGTCTTGCTTCCCTTCTCAACCTTCTCTTTTTAAATATATACAGGAAACCTGCAACTTATGCACATTCAGTTTCATGGGCTTGGCAAATTGTTTTTTTTTAAGGGGGCAGGCATCTGGGGAAAAAGCTGTTGGCAATGCTGCCCACCATTGCACCCAATATGTTTTGACTATGGGCTTTCGGTGTGATGCCTGGAACATAACCCCCATGTAAGTTGTGGGTTTACTGAATTGGTCCCTACCTGCTCCTGCTTACCTCTTGCTTCTCAGGGCACCCATTTTGTTGGTACCCAGTGTTATGTACTGATGTTTTCACCTAGGGCCAGCAGGGGGATACTAGATAGTTTTCACTCAGGTCCACATATGCAAATAAGGGATTGAAAGTGATGCTCAGTGATTGGATAGTTACAGAAAATGGTTACTGTTGCGTTGTAGTGGAGCTCTATATAAGCAGGCTGGCTGAACCCTTCAGTTCAGTTCTGTTCTGGCCTGTGTTGTCTGATATGTTCACCCACAACTTAACACCCACCACCTGAGTAGCTATTTATAAGGGAGAGTAGTTGAGGCGCCACTCCTCGCCCCATTTATCTGGGAGGAAGCCCTATTGGATTTAGTAGGTCTTCCTTCTGGGCAAACATGATTAGGATTGCGCCATTATTCATCTTGTGAAATCCCATGGTAAAACATCACCCGTGTGATGATCTCTTGCTTTTGTGTGAGGACTGAACTTTTGCATTCGTTCTAAAAATGGTTCAGTCACTTTTAGTCCTGGGAATTGGTAGTTCTGTGAGGTTGCAGCTGGCCTAACCCTGCCACAGATACACGATCCCAGGAGTAGGTTGTCAGAGGTGGGAGTTGGCAATGGTGGTTCTCAACTGGGGACAGTAAAATGTCTTTTCATACCTATATTTCAATTGCCTATATCCTATTCAAGGTGGGGTTTACTATATAGTAACAATTGAATGATGCTTAATAAACACTGAAACAATCTAATAAACCATACTGAAAATGGCTGAAAAGACTGTTGTGGCGTGGGATCAATACAATGGGAGTAATTTGCAAGCATTCTATGAAACAAAAATGTCTTCTCAGTCCACCATAAAGCCTGTGGGGCCAGGTGGGTCTCCTAAGTGATGTTGGGCCACAACGGAAAAGGCTGTGTCCCAGGTTTGCACTTGTTGTGTGGCACCTGAAGCAGAAGGAGCAAAGTTGTCAGGCATGCTCATATGGATAAATTCACAGGTGTTTATTGAGATAGAAATAGCTTCTTTTGCTGTATCTTTATGCATGTGCAATTCAGACATTTATACCTTTCATTTGTGCCTTTTGGCGACTTAATGTGAAATGCTGTCTCATTTCCTAACTTTATCACCTATTATTATTATTATTATTATTATTATTATTATTATTATTATTTAGATTTGCACACCTGGGCTCTCCCATCGTCCACTGAATGTCCCTATAAATGCTGTTTGTTGCTGCCCTGCTTCTTAGGAGTGCCTGGCTACTTTTATGAGTCGCTTTGGCAGTGACCTCTAATACTGCAGCCTGATTTGATATTGTCAGCAGCTGGGTCTCCTTCAAGACCTCCTGAGTTTTGGTGGAAAATTGCTCTTCACCATACCTTCCGCTTACCTGATCTTGCTCTTATCACACAGTAAACGTTAGGGCATGTCTGAAAAAGTTCCAGAGGCCTAGTCAATGTTTGCATTTATGGGAAGCAAGAAATCAAACATCCTTTTCTTTTGTAGACTTTCATTTGCTAGGATTGTTTGATCTTTAGGGCCAGCTTCTTTTATTATTGCGAGTAGGTGATGATGTTGCTTGCCATTGTGACTTGCGTTATCAGTGCTTTCAGAATTCGCTTGTTCTCAGTTCTGTGCCTCTCCAATCATCTTGTGTCAATCATCTGGATATGATAATTGAAGGTGATTTGAAGTGTGTGGAGGAAAATAGAAGTACAGTGGTACCTCGGGTTAAGTACTTAATTCGTTCCGGAGGTCCATTCTTAACCTGAAACTGTTCTTAAACTGAAGCACCACTTTAGTTAATGGGGCCTCCTGTTGCCGCCACGCCGCCGGACCACGATTTCTGTTCTTATCCTGAAGCAAAGTTCTTAACCTGAGGTACTATTTCTGGGTTAGTGGAGTCTGTAACCTGAAGCGTATGTAACCTGAAGTGTATGTAACCCGAGGTACCCCTGTAACTGCAACATTTGTTACAGATCTTAACAGTCCAAAAGTGAAATCCTAAACATGTTTATCTGACCATAAGGATGGCTTATCATACTGCAGCATGCCAACGGATTGGGATTTTAAAGTACAAATTGAGATCATACAAATCGTAGCTGGCAAAAGCGGTGGATTTTTTATTCTCCAGTACTGTATGCACTCTTCTTATTTCTGAATTAAGAATTCTGAGTTGCGAGACAAACTTTATATTGGTATGATTTTTAAAGTTCGGTCCTGTACATATCTACTCAGAAGTAAGTGCCATTGAGAGTTTCAGTGGGACTTGACTTACGTAGACAGTTGGGTGTAGGATTATACCATTGGTACTACTGAAGCCACTCTGATAATTTTCTCAACTGGGATCCGCTCCTCTTCAAGCAAAGGTAATTTTTCATCACCTCTACAACTTGCTGCATTGCTCAGCCATTCCTACCATTAGAGCATTTTGCTGATATGCTGTGCAAACCTAATGGCCTGCAAAAAACATTTGTTCCCCTTTTTCTTTAGATTTTCTTCTTAGGCTGAAATGGTCTGTCATTCTTGTTCTGTTCCTCTCTGTCCTCCCCCACTTCCATTCCACCCTCTGGCAGTTCTTAGTATGCTATTAAAAAAGACAATGACCTAAAGACTAAGGGAAATTGTGTACACTTGTGGCAGTGGCTGGGTGTTATAGAAATGTACAAGAACAGTAGAAATATGTGACTCATTAACCATCCCTACTAGTGTGATAGTCATTCTCGTATTGCAGGCTGAACACAGCACTTGCTTTTTGTTGTGGAACACCTTCTGTAATGAACCACTGTGGTCCTAGTGAGCCCACTATTGTACTTGGACTGTAGAGAACTGGGTTTAGATCAATATTCTGCCAGAAAACTAAGTTAGTCACTATTTCTCAGCCCACACCTAACTCATAGACTTTTTTGTGTGAGAATAAAATGTGTCAGGAGCATGCCAGCATTAAATTACACTGAGCAAATTGGAGTTAACTCTTTATTAGCAGAGACACAATCTGTAAAGGAGTGTCAGACCTAATGAGCCCAGTGACTCATCTCTAGTAGGTCTTGGCCCCGTGAAGCAGTTGCTGAGACTGAAGGTCTCTGCCTAAGTTCCCCTCCTCTCCCGGGTTTTTTCCAAGCAATTGGAGACTGTGTTTGGCGTCGCCAATCTCCTCCTCCGCCATTTTCTTGCTGCTTCTCCCCTTTTCAGGAGGGAGAGACACCTCTTAACCAGGAGTCCTCTCTGCCTCTTGGCCTCCCTCCTCTCCTGCCTAAGCTTCTCTCTGAGACGTCTCTCTGCCCCAGACTCTCTTAGCTCACCAAGCTACCTCCTCAGCTTCCAACAGCTCCCTGGTCTTTTCCCTCTTCTCCCTTTGACCACTCATCATTGTCCCCCGACCACTCCCTGTGTTCTAAGCCTTCTTCCTTTGGTGGTTCCCCAGCTGGTTCTTCCTGCCATTCCTCTGCATCCAAACTGCCCATGACAAATAGAAGAGGGCTCATGCATACATCCCCATGCTCTTTGGGAGAAGGATTTGATACAAATCCGTTCAGCAATAAATTTCATGGGCAGGCAAGAAACATACCGTATTTTTTGCACCATAACACTCACTTTTTCCCTCCTAGAAAGTAAGGGGAAATGTCTGTGCGTGTTATGGAGGGAATGCCTACGGGTGGCGGGGGGATCTGCTGCAGTCGTGAGCAGAGGATCCATGGTTCCCCTTCCTTCCCTCCTCCGTGGCTCGCTTTGAAACAGCAAAGCGGGAGAAGAGCCGCTGAGTGGGGAGGAGAGAGGGACAGAGAGCCTGCTTCTTTAAAGGAGCAAAGCGGGAGGGGAGGCTGTCCGGTTGGCTCCTTTAAAGTAAGCAGGCTCTCTGTACCTCTCTCCTCCCCACTCAGCGGCTCTTCTCCTCCCGCTACACGGCAGCAAAGTTTTTCAGCTCGCTAAGCCGGGGATGAGCGGGGAGGAGGGAGAAAAGCAGAGCCTGCTTGCTTTAAAGGAGCAAAGTGGGAGGGGAGAGGAGCCTTCTCCCCTTAAACCCCTCTTCTGCATTATTAGCAGCATCCTTCTCCACACACCCCACGCCTGCTCCTTGTCCCTTGAGTGCTTTTCCTTCCCTCCCCACTTAAAATGTGGTTACTTGTTTTCCTCCTCTAAAAACTATGTGCGTGTTATGGTCGGGTGCGTGTTATAGAGTGAAAAATACAGTAGGTGTTAGAATTAAGGGCAAATGATATGCTAAGGCCACACACACACACACACACATTGTTGCACTGCTGAAAGCAAAAGTCTAGTTTGAACGTTGTCGACTCCCACTTCATGCATGCATGGACATACTGGACTTAAGCATTCATCATCCCTGACCATTGGCCGTGCTGGATGGTGCTGATGGGAGTTGGAGTACAACAGCATTTGGAGGGCCACAGGTTTCCTATACTTCGATTGCTCTGTGTTTTTTGGTTCAAAGAATCAGAACTGTAAGTTGGAAGGGACTTGGGGATATCTAGTCCCAACAGTGCAGGAATCCTTCTGGTTAACAGCCAGACACACTGACCCATTGAGCCACCTGAAGGTGATAGGATGCAGCTGAGATGATTATGATTATGATTACGATTTTATTTATTACCTGGCCTTCACCTTATAGTCCCAGGGCAAGTTACAACAATTTAAAATACATTAAAAACAGTTTTAAAAACTTTTGCTTGTAAAAAACTCTCTCTCTCTCTCTCTCTCTCTCTCTCTCACACACACACACACACACACACACACACACAGAGTTAGTCCTGATGATATTCATCTCTGGTGTCAAAAGTATTGTGCTCATTTCCTTCCAGATGCTGATCTTTTTCTAAAGGATCTTCATAGCCTTTGTATTTTAAAAGAGATTTTTGTTTTGTTTTGATGACAAAATCTATTCAATATTCAGTTTGGTTACTAACAGAAAGTCATTGACGTGGTCTGCCGAAGGGGTGGAATGAGTTGACCTTTGGGTCTTCTCTGATTCAAGCCATACAAAAGCTGGCTATTTCTATCTTGTATGTTCTCCCTCAAGACCCCATCTCTGCTGCCATGCTTATTCCCTGGTTTGCTTGCCTCTGTTCTGAAATAAGCCCTTATTTATGCAATCTGTAATCTGGCTATTGCACACGAAGGAGCCTTTTTTAGACAGGTTCCCGCTGCTTGCCCTGTCGACCCTCCTTTCCCTCTCTGTTCTTTGCCGTCATTTTCTCTCCCCTTCTTTTTCTCATTGGGGGCAGCCCATAAGTTGGAAGATTCTGGACAGACAAAAGATAGTGCTTCTTCACACAGCTCATAGTTAAACTGTGGAACTCACTGGAGCATGAGGAAGTGAAAGCCATCTCCGGACAGCGCTGGATGGGTTATAAAGAAGATGAGGACAAATTCTTGATGGATACGTAATTATCAGAAAACTTAGACTGCCTACTCTTGGAAATCACAACAGTTCAAAACATAATTAGACAGCACAGAGATCGTTCGAAACCCATTTTAGTCATAAGTAGTAAGAATATTTTTAAAGCGGCTGTCTTCTGTTTAATTTGTTACCGCTAAAGAAGAGGAAAAAATAGGTAAAGTTAACTCCCAAGTTATATTTTGTATTGTGTTCAATATTCCTAAAGACACTTCAGTTGTGGCTGGAGTCAAGATTCCTTGTGCAGTAGAAATGACATTTATGTCAGCTACCAGATTTTTAAAAAGCAGTTCTTCTTGACAAGATCATTGATCATAAGTTGGCTTTACTAAGCTCTCAGAGAAGGTAGAGCAGCTTTGTGTGCAGCAAAACTACTGGAAAACACACACTGAAGATAGTAAAATAGTCCTTTTTGTGCACTATAAAATCTACTTTTTTCTTGGTTGTATTAAATACGCAAAACACTTCTGTGTTTTGCATAAATATAATTTTAATGTAGTAAAATGATGAAGTTAGGCATTTTATAAGATCAGAGCAAAAACATTAAACTTTCCCTTAAGGTACTTAAAATAAAAAAGAACATTTTCAATGCATAGAGAGAAAATAATTTCATTTAACTTTGGGGTTGCTAATGCATATCACATGCAATCTTATTTCATTTGCAAATGCAGTGAATGTATTACAGTATTTTATACAATTGATTATACAGTTGTATATTGCAGTGTGAATCTATTTTCATCAGGAACTTCAAAGTGCTTATTTTTTTAGGTCAGGAAAGCATGCCTTTCCCAGAGCTTTGAAGTTTTCATTAAGCAAAATAGTCATAAATTGACTTGAGTTAATTACATATGCAATATAATTTCTGTTGATAGCTGGCACATTGGAACTGAGTCACAGAATCAGAATTGTAGAATTGTAGAGTTCGAAGGGACCCCAAGGAATACCTACTCCAACCCCTTTGCAATGCAGAAATCTCAGCTAAAGCATCCATGACAGATGGCCACCTAACTTCTGCTTAGACACTTCCAATGAAGAAGAGTCCACCACCTCTCGAGGGAATGTGCCACCTGGAAATTTGATGAGTATCCTCTCAACTCCTTTATCTATAAAGCCGTTGAACAACAACGGGCCCAGGACAGAACCCTGAAGCACCCCACTTTTTCCAGGATGATGACAACGCATTAGTGAGCACTCTCTGGGTTCGGTCAGTCAACCAGCTACAAATCCACCTAACAGTTACCTTGTCCAGCCCACGTTTTACTGGCTTCTCTGTAAGAATTTCATGTAGGACTTTGTCAAAAGCCTTACTGAAATTAAGGTACACTATCTCCACAGCATCCCTCTGATCCGCCAAGCTTTTATTAAAAAAGAAAGATAGATGTGTCTGGTATGACTTGTGTTTGAGAAATCCATCCTGGGTCTTAGTAATCACAGCATCCTTTTCTACGTGCTCTCAAACTAACCGTTTAGTTATCTGTTCCAGGACCTTTCCTGGTATTGATGTCAAGCTCACCGGCTGGTAGTTACTCAGGTTTTCCTTTCCCCCTTTTTGAAGATGGGGACAACATTGGCCCATCTTCCGTCTGCAGGAGCCTCACCTGTTCTCTGAGAATTCTCAGGGATTATAGACAGAGGCTCTGAGATTACATCTGCAAGCTCCTTGAGTGCCCTTAGACACTGGAGATGTGAATTCATTTAAAGTAGCTAGATGTTCCCTTACCACCTCTTTTCCTATCTTGGGCTGCAGCTCCCTGTTTGCATCGTTTATTCTGTTATCACCAGGTTGGGCACCGCTTTACTTTTCGGAGAAGATGGGGCCAAAGTAGGTGGTGTTGAGATATGTTATGTACTGAAGTTCTCACCCTGGGCCAGCAGGGGGATACTGTAGATAGTTATGCAAATAAGGGATCGAAAGTGACGTTCAGTGATTGGATAGTTTTAGAAAATTGTTACAGTTACATTGTACTGGAGCTCTATATAAGCAGGCTGACTGAACCCTTCAGTTCAGTTCTGTCTTGGCCTGTGAATAAACAAGAGCTGTTTGAAGAATCGCTGTGCCGTCTGATATGTTCACCCACAACTTAACAAGATGTTCTGCCTTCTTTCTGCCACCCAACCGTATTTCTCCATCTTCTCCATGCAGTGCACCTACCACCTGTTTGTTCTTCCTCTTCCTATTCACATAGATGAAGAAACCCTTTTTATTATATTTATCCTCTCTTGCAAGCTCATTCTGAGCTTTGACCTGCCTGATCTTCTCCCTGCAACTGTCAACTACTCGAATATACTCCTCATTTGTGCATTATTTAGCATAGATATATTGTATTTTTCCTACACTTTCTTTTAAATCAGCGCCTTCTATTGTGAAGGCTTCCAGGATGATGATTTTGCATTTTTGTTCCTAAATAAACTTCATGAACAATGTTACTCACCACTCAAAATGTATAGGGTTCTATCCCTCCATTGATGGAGGTCATATAGAAGCTTCAGTCAGTAGAATGGTGAGAGGTGATTTTTCAGTGATTTCGCTTCCTTCCAGCTGCTCCTTGGACCTCCCAAATCTGCTACAAATGGGGGGGGGGGACTTTTGAACAGCATGGGGTGGCGGCGAAGGGGCTTGTAGAGAAAGCAAAATTTGTACCTGTTTTCTGGATTCATGTAGCGGGAGAGTTTTCAGATATGGCGCCTTCCATTGGCTCTAAATGGACCTCCAAATCTCCCTTTCCCTTTCTTAAACCAAATCTGTTTGTTTCATTTGCTGCAAAACTTCCTTTAAGGTTTCGTAACTTCTATCAAGCTTAAATGGAGTTGTTCAACTTCTCCGCGCTAATGAGAGGATAGATTTCTTTTGAGTCAAAATGTTTTGGTGAGTTAATGCTGAAGGCTGAACAAATGAAGACAGACTGAAGAAAAGCAGAATAAATACTTGGAGATGCGTTTAAATTAATTTTTTGGCGGAGGGAGGGAAGTGATTCACAGCTCAGCGTTAAGTAAGCTGTTTAAGGGCTTTTGTTTCATTTATAATGTTTTGAATGTCCTGCAAAACTTGACTTGTAATTAAGCAGAGAAATTAAAGGGGGGCCCTCCCTTCCCCTCCCTCTTTTATTTTGGTGTGCTAAGTAGATAATCCAGCGATTCTGGTGGATTAGTGAATACAGTTTCCGTTCTATGGATTTCCCTCCAGTGTTTTAGCTTTTTGCTAGTTAGTGGGTTTATTGGGAGATGAGCTTTGTGTAGCTTGACACTTAGCTTTTGTTTTGGTCAGAGGCTATTAAGGGTTTCTGTAATATTCCATGCTGATTATCCCATTTCCTATGGATTGAAATAGCTTTCAGTGTCCTTATTCTAATGAACCAATTTATTGTTCCACCGCTCTTCCCTGGTTGCAAAGATTAAGTGTTAACAGTGAAGCCAAGTGGTTTTTCTCTGTTTGTTGTTTGTCTGTTTGAGACCCCCAAACCACCCTCCTCAATTTCTAGTGCATGGAATGTGATAGGAACACACTGCCTGGTCTTCTAGCTTTTGCCGTTCAAAGACAGTGAGTAAAATTAAACATATAGTAAGCATGGAAGGAAAATGGCAGCCTGCTTTGAGCCAGAAAGAACTGTATCTGGGCTAATATCATGAGGGACAAAAGAAAGTCCTAGTCTTGTTCTGCTGTTGGAGTGTATCTCAGCTTATTGACCCAAAGTTCAAGTTTCTCATATGCCCTGACTCCTTGTATGATTTGCCTTCTCAGTAATATGACATAGTAACTCTACTCACATAGGATAAATAGCACAAATATATTAAACATTCTTACCAAAATGAAGGGGCTTTATGAAGGGCAAGCTGGGAGCCAGTTCAATTTTTCAAAGCTCATTTAAGCATCAGTAAGCTCCTGATTTTACTCACTTTCTGACCTTTTATCATTTCAATGTGATTATTTACAGGGAAAGCTAACGGGTTGTATATTTAGAACCTTAACATTAAACTCACCGGAAAGGCTGAGGTAGAGGGCGAGAGAGGGTGGGGGAAAGTTTTCGTGATGAATTTCACTTTTGCTGTGTTGTCCCTGCTTCTTGTTAACCTTTGCGTCAAGTTCCTACCCCCCCGAGTAAATAGTAATTGTGGGATTCTCGTTTCTCTTGACTTCAATCTTATCTCATGAAGACTTTCCGATTAATTTCAACTCTCTTTATCTTCTGGATTCTCCAGTGTGCTCTCAGGTTTCTAGGGAGGATCTCTAGAACAGCCAGAATTACTAGCGGATAAAAAGAGGCTTTCTCCCAGGACACTGCAGATTGCAATAGAGAACACACAGTAGCCTGCAGTGCAGCGAATGAGTCCTGGAAAAAAACAACAACCCTACCTATCTCAAGTCAGACCAGAAAATATTCCCAGGAAGTCATTTGTACCTCCCCTGGGAGCCTTTAAACGTTGGACATCTGTCTGGGAGTGGGCTCACTGATACACACTCAAATTGTGCACTCTCTGCTGTGTCACAGACTAGTTGTGATCAACTTGGCTCCATTGTCTGATATGGACAATGGTGTTACAGACAGGAAAGTTGTATGAAGTGTGACCTTGTTCCCTTAGATCTAGTTTGGATGGAGAACAGTGGGCCTCCCCCCCCGTGAGAAAAATGGGGCGAATCCTCTACAGTGGTACCTCGGTTTGCGAACTTAATCCATTCCAGAAGTCTGTTCTTAAACCAAAGCGTTCTTGAACCAAGGTGTGCTTTCCCATAGAAAGCAATGGAAAATGGATTAATCCGTTCCAGACAATGAAAAACAACCCTGAAAACAGCAATTTAACATGAATTTTACTATCTAACAAGACCATTGATCCATAAAATGAAAACAATAATCAATGTTCTGTACTATAAAATAAATAAGACAGTATTGTAGATGTTAAAAATTAAAATTAATGATGATAGTCATAAAACGAAAAACAAGCCACAGTCACAAATACGAAAAAGCCACACAACCAAAATGCAAAAGATTAGCAAAAACAAAAGACCAAATATCACTTCAGAACACTGCAGTTAGAAACGGAAGGCTTTAATTACGGGGGGGGGGGGCTCAAATGAGCGGGGCAAGGGCAGAAGCAGGAGGGGAAAGGCTTAAATTAAAATGGGGGGATGCAAACGAGCCACGCAAGGGCAGAAGCGGGAGGGAAAAGGCTTAATTACTATGCGGGGGACTCAGATTAGCTGTGGAACAGGAAAAACAGAAGCTCAGGAGCACGTTCAGCTTCCGGGGCAAAGTTCACAAACCGGAACACCTACTTCCGGGTTTGCAGCATTCGGGTTCGGAGTTGTTCGTGAACCGGGCTGTTTGTAAACCGAGGTACCACTGTACTTTGGTTATGAGTTCTCAGTACAGGTCTCTGGCACAAACATAAATTAAGGTAAAGAAGAGAGGGTCTCTTTCATAAGTCATCAGAATTAAGTTGATGCCATCTTTTGTTGTAGCCAATAAAGGAATTTGTGGGGTATGTGAATACAAGAATATATGAAAGCAGGAATTGGATTAGGTTGCTTAGGAGAGATGTGCATGTGGTTTGCATTGTTTTTCCAAGCTCCCCCCGCCCCTTGGGTGGATGATTGTAAGATGTTTGGAACTGGGAAGACTAGGGCAGTGGATTGTTGCTGTTTTTATGAATGGACCGTCTTGCGGAGTTGTGGAGTTCCTATGCTATGATTCTAGACTCTTAAAGGAGTTTTTCTTCCTTGCTGAAGCCTTGAAACATATGCCGCAGGGGTTCTTGGTGCCTGCTCTTCCATTCTGGATCTTGACGTTTGCCAAAATGAGTTATTGTTGTTGTTTAGTCATTTAGTCGTGTCCGACTCTTCGTGACCAGAGCACGCCAGGCACTCCTGTCTTCCACTGTCTCCCGCAGTTTGGTCAGACTCATGTTTGTAGTTTCGAGAACACTATCCAACCATCTCGTCCTCTGTCGTCCCCTTCTCCTTGTGCCCTCCATCTTTCCCAACATCAGGGTCTTTTCCAGGGAGTCTTCTCTTCTCTTGAGGTGGCCAAAGTATTGGAGCCTCAGCTTCACGATCTGTCCTTCCAGTGACCACTCAGGGCTAATTTCCTTAAGAATGGCTAATTTCCTTAAGAATCCATTCTTAAGGAAATTTGATCTTCTTGCAGTCCATGGGACTCTCAAGAGTCTCCTCCAGCACCATAATTCAAAAGCATCAATTCTTCGGCGATCCGCCTTCTTGATGGTCCAGCTCTCACTTCCCATACATCACTACAGGGAAAACCATGGCTTTAACGATACGGACCTTTGTTGGCAAGGTGATGTCTCTGCTTTTTAAGATGCTGTCTAGGTTTGCCATCGCCTTTCTCCTAAAGAGCAGGCGTCTTTTAATTTCGTGACTGCTGTCACCATCTGCAGTGATCATGGAGCCCAAGAAGGTAAAATCTCTCACTGCCTCCATTTCTTCCCCTTCTATTTGCCAGGAGGTGATGGGCCCAGTGGCCATGATCTTTGTTTTTTTGATGTTGAGCTTCAGACCATATTTTGCGCTCTCCTCTTTCACCCTCATTAAAAGGTTCTTTAATTCCTCCTCACTTTCTGCCATCCAGGTTGTGTCATCTGCATATCTGAGGTTGTTGATATTTCTTCCGGCAATCTTAATTCCGGCTTGGGATTCATCCAGCCCAGTCTTTCGCATGATGAATTCTGCATATAAGTTAAATAAGCAGGGAGACAAAATACAGCCTTGCCGTAATCCTTTCCCAATTTTGAACCAATCAGTTGTTCCATATCCAGTTCTAACTGTAGCTTCTTGTCCCACACAGAGATTTCTCAGGAGACAGATGAGGTGATCAGGCACTCCCATTTCTTTAAGAACTTGCCATAGTTTGCCGTGGTCGACACAGTCAAAGGCTTTTGCATAGTCAATGAAGCAGAAGTAGATGTCTTTCTGGAACTCTCTAGCTTTCTCCATAATCCAGCGCATGTTTGCAATTTGGTCTCTGGTTCCTCTGCCTCTTCTAAATCCAGCTTGCACTTCTGGGAGTTCTCGGTCCATATACTGCTTGAAATGAGTTATTATCTTTTTTAAAAATGAGTTATTATCTTTTTTTAAAGGCAATGTTTCAAAAGAATGGATGGAAACATGAAACTAGAGCTAATCTGTTATGGAAACCAGCGGGGAAAGGTCTTGAACTGGGATTGTCTGCTTTTAGAGTAGCTGTCTTGCTTGGAAAGCTGCATGTATACTACGACAGACCCCTTTGGGTCACCTTATTATTCTCCAGCCCGAGAGAGTGCTGCCCTGGTAATCCTTTTCATAGTTTCTTTATGGGGACTTGTAGGCAAGACATCTGCTTTGGCAGTTGTCTTCCATATTTCGTCTTAGCCTTCCTGCCTTGGGTAAACAAACAATAAAACAATAAACTAAAGGCAAAGAGAAGCGTGGAGGTGATAAAACAGCCAGGTAAGACGTTAAAACTGAGAGTTTAAAACCAAGAAGTGGCTAAAAACTACTTAAAAACTACTTAAAAACTAAACTAAAAGCCATCTGCTATTTTTCTTTCATGTCCTTCAACACACTTTTGAGGTGTACGAAATGACAAGGAGTTTGCATGTCACCTTTGTCCATTTATTGTAGGCCCTGAACCTGCAGGAACTTTAGCACACTGGTCCCGATGCTGCCAGCACTTGCCAGGTTTTTGTTTTGTTTTTGTTTTGTTTTTACAAAAGTCTCAAAAAAAAAAAAAAAGGATTTTGAAGCCAATTGTGATGGATGAACCTATTGTCATCGTGTAGTTTTCTGTACTGCGATCTTTATATTTTAATCAACTAATTGAAATTCAGTTAATCAGATAAACTAGAAACCTTTAATCATCTCTTAGTTTTCTACATAAATGTATGGATGTTCATATCTAAATATTTTGGTGCTAGGTCTAATCATTATGCCTTCAGAGCATTGCAGCAGAAATGCCCGATTTTGCATCTGTGCAGGACGAACAGACCATTGAAATTTAAATGAGAAAATAATGTTTTATCCCTCTTGAAGAAATTGCCTGTGAATACATGATAAAAATTTAATTGAAAGAATAATAAAGATACTGCTTCTAGTCATTTTTTCCACACATACGGAAAACCAATTACCTCATCTGCCTCACCTTTGGAGTAGCTCGGGCTAGTCAGATATTGTTTTGAAGAGATTAAGGTTTTTGGGTGGGAGAACTGGGTCCACAGAGTCATCGAGACACACAAACTCACCAGTGGACCTACAGACTGTGTTGAACGTTGGCTATCTCAATAGAGCATGAGACTGTTAATCTCAGGGTCTTGGGTTCGAGCCGCATGTTGCGCAAAAGGTTCCTGCTTTGCAGAGGGTTGGACTACATGACCCTCGTGGTCACTTCCAACTCTATGATTCTGTAATCTAGTGGTAATGTGGAAATGGGCCTTCTCTGTAGTGGTGCCTGTTCTCTGGCAGACTCCCCTCCCATATTATTTAGGAAACATCAACTGTAGTGTGTTTCCAACCTTTATCTGAAACACTCATCGTTAGCTCTGATGATTTCTGATTATTAGCAGTGGGTTCTACAGTCCTGTTCTTTACAAATCTTTTTGAAGTGGTTTAATGTCTAATCTTGCGAACCACTTCGAGATTTTCCTTGAGAGTAAGCAGTACAAAAATATTTAAAATAAATAGACTCCCTAATGGGACGAGGGTGGCACTGTGGGTTAAACCACAGAGCCTAGGACTTGCCAATCAGAAGGCTGGTGGTTCGAATCCCTGTGACGGGGTGAGCTCCTGTTGCTCAGTCTCTGCTCCTGCCAATCTAGCAGTTCGAAAGCACGTCAAAGTGCAAGTAGATACAGTGGTACCTCAGGTTAAGTACTTAATTCATTCCGGAGGTCTGAACTTAACCTGAAACTGTTCTTAACCTGAAGCACCACTTTAGCTAATGGGGCCTCCTGCTGCTGCCGCGCCGCTGGTGCACGATTTCTGTTCTCATCCTGAAGCAAAATTCTTAACCTGAAGCACTATTTCTGGGTTAGCGGAGTCTGTAACCTGAAGCATATGTAACCTGAAGCGTATGTAACCTGTGGTACCACTGTAAATAGGTACCACTCTGGCGGGAAGGTAAACGGTGTTTCCGTACGCTGCTCTAGCTCACCAGAAGCGGCTTAGTTATGCTTGCCACATGACCCGGAAGCTGTACACCAGCTCCTTTAGCCAATAAAACGAGATGAGCGCTGCAACCCCAGAGTCGGCCATGACTGGACCTAACATTCAGGGGTCCCTTTACCTTTAGACTCCCTATTAGAGTCACGTGTGTCTTCAAAGTAACTGCAAGTATCCCTTTAAAAAGACAGAGGTAGGATGTTGGTATTTGCCATGAATTTAGGCCTGTATACAATCAGAGTGAACAAATCTGGTGAAAGGAACATGACGTAGATGGACGTTTGTCAAATACAGCAGAAACATTTTGGATCAGATCATCAGGTACTCCTGTTTGTTCACAAAGAGTGATAGTACATAGGGTTTTTTATTTCCTTTTTTATTACTAATGATAACCCTCCATGACTACCATCCTGCTCCCAAATACTGCCTCTTACGCTTCTAATAGTAAACCAACCAACCAACCAATCAACCAAAACAACGCTTCTGTAAACTTGCCTGTAATTCTCAGAGGTCTTGGAGTTGAACTGTACATTTCTTAACTTTAATATTTGTTCTGTAACTTTCCCGGCCTGCATCAGGTCATGATTCCAAGGGACACTACAAAACAGAATCAAACTACAATAAAATGCACAGATTAAAATATAATAGCTAGCACTTCAATTCACTTGTCTGTAGAGCAGCAAATTGACTATTGCTCAGTAGTAGAATACAGGCTATGCATGCAGAATGTCTGAGGTTCTGTCGCCATCATCACAAGGTAAGGCTGGAGAAGACCACTGTCTGGAACCTTGGTTGAACCACTGCTATCATTGTAGACAGGGCTGACCTGGATGGGCCAACGGTCTGACACTGTGCAAGGCAGCTTCCTGGGTCCCTCTGAAAAGCCTGGGTGAAGAGGTGCCTCTTCGACTGGTGCCAAAATGCCAGCAGCTTCTGTGCCCCTCTCATTTGAGTGGGAAGGTGTACAAAGTCAGAGCACTATCACTTAAGGGAAGGGTGTTTGAAAATCAGGGCATCACCACTAAGAAGGCTTTGTCCTATATCCCAGCACAAGTGATGGGGCAACAAGACGGGCTCCCCCACAGAAATTAAAACATGGGCCAGTTGATAATTGATCTATGTGCCCCCTGCCGCTGAAGCAATATTTATCTTGCCGTCTTCAATACTAAGGGACATTGATGTAGGTCTTTGTTAAATGTGACTAGGTTCTCTGCTTCTTTTAGTTGCGTTCTCGCTTAGGGTAACAAAACCTCATGATGGGGGCACAGAGGAGAAGCTGTTCCTAAGTTGCCCAGGGCCCAGGCACTAGTTTATAGTCTGTGACCTAATGTGCATTATGTTGGGCTCATCTGAAAATTGTATTGGCTCAAGTTAACTTTCCTAATACTCCTTTGGCTATGAACAGCTGCAACAAAGGTGTTGTCAGTTATGTTTATTGAATAATTCAGAGTCTGCAATAGAAAAGCTCTGCTCATTTTATTGATGAATTGTACCCTTTTTCATTATAGACAACTTGGCGTATTTCCTTTCACGTAGTCTTGAAATTGCAAAGAGTGCTTTGTATTACAGGTCATAGCACACAAGCAAATCGAATAAAATGTTGAACAGCGAGAAAGGCAGTATATGTTTACTCTCTTCTTTCCCCCAGCAATGGATTCCCAATTCATCTGCCTTTTCCTGTTAAAGACTGTTTTCTAAATGCTTCTCTCCCATCTACCCACATAATCAAGTTTACTTTTGCTAACATAATGCCTTTTAAAAAAGATATTTCATATTTCTACCACCCCATCCAAAGTCTAAGTCATTGGTAGATAATTGTCTGGTAATTTGCAATGCTAGAGCGATTGAATGAATTTTATTATTTCGGTCACAGACCGGTTCCAGCCCCCATACAATATCAAGGAAGTCATAAAACACGATAGGGATACATTTGAATTTGCAATTAGGTATAACAGGGACAATACAGATATAGCAACAGTTAAAAAATATATAAATTCAAACTTAGTCATTAACATATAACCTAAAATTATCATTTAAGGCCTTAATCACTATGATAGCACAGCTTGTTCCCTAAGTTTTATGGCAATCGCACAGAATTTGGCTACCCTTTATGTGATCTCAGGATCCTTGTCCTCTACCAGGGATTTTAGACATTGAAGTTCGGATTCATTTGGAGATTTCTGCATAGCAGGGGTAATAAATACTGAGCGTATATCCCCGTAGAAATGGCATCGTAACAAGGCATGAGAGACAGTTTCTACCTCCATCAAGCCGCAGGGGCAGACCCGTTCCGCATATGGTTTACCCTCGAATCTGCCCTGCAATAAGGCAGATGGCAGCACGTTGAATCTAGCGAGGGTAAATGATCTGTATTTAGGTATTTGTAATTTTGACACATAATTTGCTGGGGTAAATCCTCTCCCATTATCTTGTATTGCTGGGTGTTTATTCATCTTGCTCACGTGGCATTGCAGTTCCACATCCCAAATTCGTTGGTGGATTATTGCTCTAGCTTTCTCATAACCTACAGCTATCAGGGCCTGTGGGGAAAACCCCAAGCCTCTTAGCTTTTCATGCAGTGTAGCTTTCCGTTTGGATTGGTAGGAATCCAGTAGGGTTAAGGGTGCCAACCCAACAGGGGAAAAGATAAGTTTTAACCAATAATGGATCTTCAGAATCCATATCCGAGCGCTAACAGGGAGCAATGCTAGAGCTGTTCCAACACCAGCAGGAAACCTGTGATCCCAAGTTGCCAACAATGTCAGTTCAGAGAGGCAGCATGGTGAGAAGGAGACCGCATTTCCTTCCGTTTCCTTTACATACTGTGTGTCATGGAACTAGTTCTTTTCTGCAGGACTTGTGGCTGCTGCATGTATGGGGTTTATTTCTGAAGCCTACTTCTTTGTGTTCACATATTGCTGTTTACTTGTACACCCATTGGTAGACCTTTCATCTTACTGAACACTTCAGTGTTGTAGCACTGTGACATCGTCCCATTCACTATGTTCTCTGATTCCCATGTGTCTAATACAGAAGGAAAAAACTAGCAGTAACACACTCACTCTCTCTCTCTCTCTCTCTCTCTCTCTCTCTCTCTGTGTGTGTGTGTGTGTGTGTGTAGCAGCTTCTAGAAGAACCAAAACGAATATTCAGATTGTGAATATTCTCACAAAGTGGTGTTGGTGCATTCCCCCAGTAAAACATTTGTTTTTCTGCACCCTTGAGATATCTTTCATCCCGCTTCTCTTGGCGCATTCTCTCCTTTAGTTTCCCCAATACCCCTAACCAAACAGAATTAATGTTTGAATAAAGTACGGACAAAACTTAAAGTATAGTGGTGCAGGCATACGTCTAAGATTTCAGATGTTTATCAGATCCATCCTTCCTAGTGTACTTCTCTCTGCAGCAATTTGCATTGCATCCATGCTTCATATTTGTTTTACAGACCAAGGAAACAACCTCTGCGCTATCAATATTTAAAGAATACACATAGTGTTTAAAGATTTAAAGTTCTTTTGTCTTGTAAACCGGGATGGAAAGTGGCTGAGAGTGTGTATGACATGATCTCCACTGGCCTCCTGAAATAGTTTTCGAAGCGTCTCCAGCTATGCAGCAGCACACTCCATGCCCAGTGAGCTGGCAGAGTTTCTAATGGGTCATGGGCAGGTGGACAGCTGGAAGCTGACTTGACCACTTGCGGCGGTCAACTATGTACCAGTCAAAAACATGCTTGCTAGCTTGTAGCTTGCATTAAAAAAAACAACAACAACAACTCAAGAAACTGATTTAGAGTGTGAAGTAGAAACATCTAAAGTAGGTTGTGAAAACATGAAATGATGGTTCAATGAGATAGTACCAACTCTGTGTTTTAAAGTTGTCTGAAAATGTGACATAAACACAGGCAACATCAACCCTGCAGGGTGGGAATCCCTTGCAGATGATCACAGTGCTTGGAGGTGAGTCAGGTTGTGTACAGTGGTACCTCGTGTTACATATGCTTCAGGTTACAGATGCTTCAGTTTACAGACTCCGCTAACCCAGAAATAGTGCCTCAGGTTAAGAACTTTGCTTCAGGATGAGAACAGAAATCGTGCTCCAGCAGCGCAGCGGCAACGGGTTGGCCCCATTAGCTAAAGTGGTGCTTCAGGTTAAGAACAGTTTCAGGCTAAGAACGGACCTCCGGAATGAATTAAGTTCTTAACCCAAGGTACCACTGTATCCACATCAGTGACCAGAGGAGGAATGACTGCAGGGAGGTATATAGAGAGACTTGGTGTTGTACCTGCAGTAGCAGACCCAGATGCTTTCATCCGCCCCAGCTTCAACAAAACATGTCTCTCCTGTATCGGTCTTCATAGCCACGGCAGGTGCTGTAACTCTCCAATGGTTTGCATTTGCATTTGAAGGAACACTCTTCCATTGTCTCCAGAGACAGATGGATGCCAACCATCAACATGACTCATAAGGACTGGATTTCCCTTATCCAGAGGGGTCGGTGCGCACCGATGCCTCTGGCTCTCCAGGCTTCAGCGAAAGCCTGCATTCGCCCCATAGGACGCACACACATTTCCCCTTCATTTTTGGAGGGGGAAAAGTGCGTCCTATGGGGCGAAAAATACGGTAAGAGTCAGTGTGGAAGTAGCATTTGTTGTTGTTTAGTCGTTTAGTCGTGTCCGGCTCTTCGTGATCCCATGGACCAGAGCACACCAGGCACTCCTGTCTTCCTGCCTCCTGCAGTTTGGTCAAACTCATGCTGGTAGCTTCGAGAACACTGTGCAACCATCTCGTCCTCTGTCGCCCCCTTCTCCTTGTGCCCTCCAACTTTCCCAACATCAGGGTCTTTTCCAGCAGTCTTCTCTTCTCATGAGGTGGCCAAAGTATTGTAGCCTCAGCTTCAGGATCTGTCCTTCCAGTGAGCACTCAGGGCTGATTTTCTTAAGAATGAATAGGTTTGATCTTCTTACAGTCCATGGGATTCTCAAGAGTCTCCTCCAGCACCATAATTCAAAATCATCAATTCTTTGGTGATCAGCCTTCTTTATGGTCCAGCTCTCACTTCCATACATCACTACTGAGAAAACCATAGCTTTAACTATACGGACATTTATTTCTCTGCCTTTTTTTTATAATATTTTTTTATTGAGTTTATGAAATACAGAAAAAAGAATAAAGGATAGATATAAGAAAATAGAATAGAAGAATAACAAATTTCCATGTTCTTTTTTCATCAAATCTAAAGGACTTCCCCGCATCCTCCAAACCCTGCATTCTCTGTAATATAAAACATCAGCAATTTGTTAACTTATTTCGAAGCTTATTGTATCTTCCATTTTATGATGTTACCTAATTTCAAATATACTGTAACTCAATTCTTGTACGTTTTATATTAAACACAATAAAGTTGTTTCATTATTTTACCTCTAAATTCTTGTGTCTTAATTTCCATTTCATTAACTTACATTTGCTGAAGCTAGAGTTTCCTAAAAGGTGCATTTTTTTTTAAACATTCATACAGCTTATAGTATTTTTTCAAATAGTCCTTAAACTTTTTCCAGTCCTCCTCGATTGTTTCTTCTCCCAAGTCTCGGATTCTGCCAGTCATTTCGGCCAATTCCATATAGTCCATCAACTGCGATTGCCATTCCTCCAGCGTGGGTAGATCTTGTGTCTTCCAATGCCTTGCAATCAAGATCCTAGCTGCTGTGGTAGCATACATAAAAAAAATTCTATCTTTCTTAAGTACTCTCTGGTCCACGATGCCCAAAAGAAAGGCCTCCGGTTTCTTAGGTAAGGTAAATCTAAGTACCTTTTTTAGTTCATTATGAATCATCTCCCAAAAGGCCTTCACTTTCGGGCAAGTCCACCAGAGATGAAAGAATGTCCCTTCCGCCTCTCTGCATTTCCAACATTTATTGTCAGACAGGTGGTATATCTTAGCTAGCTTGACTGGGGTCATGTACCACCGGTATACCATTTTCATAATATTTTCCTTCAAGGCAGTACATGCCGTGAATTTCAAACCGGTGTTCCATAACCTTTCCCAGTCTACAAACATGATGTTGTGCCCCACATCCTGCGCCCATTTTATCATGGCGGATTTGACTGTCTCATCCTGTGTGTTCCACTTAAGCAGCAAGTTATACATTCTCGAAAGTAGTTTATTTTTTGGCTTTAACAGTTCTGTCTCTAGTTTCAATTTTTCCACCTGGAATCCAACCTTTTTATCTATTTTAAAGACCTCCTGAATTTGAGCATAGTGCAACCAATCTCGCACCTTGGTTTTCAGTTTTTCCAAGCTCAGCAACCTCCAATTGTCTCCAATTTTTTCGATTATTTCCCAATATTTAGGCCAATGGGCCTCCATGTTAAGTCTCTTACGTGCCTTGGCCTCCACCGGTGAGAGCCACCTCGGAGTCTTACTCTCCAATAAGTCTTTATATTTTGTCCAGACCATCAAAATTGCTCTTCTGACAATATGGTTTTTAAACAATTTGTGCACTTTAACCTTGTCATACCACAAATATGCATGCCACCCAAACGCATTATCAAACCCTTCCAGATCTAGGACATCAGTGTTCTCCAATAAAATCCAATCTTTCAACCAGCAGAAGGCTGCAGATTCATAATATAACCTCAAGTCTGGCAGGGCAAATCCCCCTCTTTCTTTCACATCAGTTAATATTTTAAACTTTATTCAGGGCTTTTTGCCCTGCCAAACGAACTTAGATATATCCTTCTGCCACTTTCCAAAACATTCCACCTTGTCCACGATCTGTAGGGCCTGAAACAAGAATAACATTTTCGGCAATACATTCATCTTTACGGCAGCTATTCGGCCTAACAAGGAAAGTTTCAATCTTGACCATGTTTCCAAATCTCTTTTGATTTCTGACCAACATTTCTCGTAGTTATCTTTAAACAAATTCAAATTTTTGGAGGTCAGATGCACCCCTAGGTATTTTACTTTTTTAACCACATTTAGTTCTGTTTCTTTAAAGAACTCATCTGTTTCTGTAGCTGTCAAATTTTTTGCTAAAACTTTGGTTTTTTGCTTATTTAACTTAAACCCCGCCACCCGACCAAAGTCAGAAATTAATTCTAACACTCTTTTAGTGCTAGAGACTGGTTCCTGTAATGTTAATACCAGGTCATCTGCAAATGCTTTCAATTTATATTGTTTCACTCCGACCTCAATTCCTTGGACCAACCGGTCCTTTCTAATCATGTTTAGCAACACCTCCAGAACTGAGATGAACAATAGGGGGGATAGGGGGAACCCCTGACGTGTCCCTTTTTCAATTTTAAACTCCTCTGTCACCACATTGTTTACTATCAATTTAGCTTTTTGTTCTGAATAGATTGCTTCTATACCATTTTCAAACCCCCGCCCCACTCCCATCCCTTCCAAATTTTTTATTTCTCTGCTTTTTAAGATGCTGTCTAGGTTTGTCATCGCTTTTCTCTTAAGAAGCAGGCGTCTTTTAATTTCGTTACTGTTGTCACCATCTGCAGTGATCATGGAGTCCAAGAAAGTACAATCTCTCACTGCCTCCATTTCTTCCCCTTCTATTTGTCAGGAGGTGATGGGCCCAGTGGCCATGATCTTAGTTTTTTTGATGTTGAGCTTCAGACCATATTTTGCGCTCTCCTCTTTCACCCTCATTAAGAGCCAGTGTGGTGTAGTGGTTAAGAGCGGTAGTCTTGTAATCTGGTGAACCAGGTTCGCGTCTCCGCTTCTCCACATGCAGCTGCTGAGTGACCTTGGGCTAGCCACACTTCTCTGAAGTCTCTGACTCACTCACCTCACAGAGTGTTTGTTGTGGGGGAGGAAGGGAAAGGGGAATCCTTCGGGTAGTGGGATATCAAATCCAAACTCCTCCTCCTCCTCCTCCTCTTCTTATTCTTAATTCCTCCTCACTTTCTGCCATCAAAGTTGTGTCACCTGCAATCTTAATTCCGGCTTGGGATTCATCCAGCCCAGCCTTTCACATGATGAATTCTGCACATAAGTTAAATAAGCAGGGAGACAATATACAGCCTTGTCGTACTCCTTTCCGAATTTTGAACCAATCCGTTGTTCCATATCCAGTTCTAACTGTAGCTTCTTGTCCCACAGAGATTTCTCAGGAGACAGATGAGGTGATCAGGCGCTCCCATTTCTTTAACAACCTGCCATAGTTTACCATGGAGCTTTCAGGTCCTTGCACATCAGTCCCCACCCATGCGCAGTATTTTGAGTTTGCTGGGGGGAAAACTGTGATCTAAAAGTCACTTAGTAAATACTGTATTCCCCCGCTAGGGTAGTATCAGCTGCTCTTCGTTATTCTACCCCTTCCCTGCGTGTGCAGTGATGAGAGAATTTCAATGAAAGGCTCTTGAGTGACTGGATAAAACGAAACTGCACATTATGGGGAGTGGGTCTAAATCATCTCAAATACAGCTTAAATCTACTATTCACCACAGCAGTTAGGTAGAGTCAGATCCACTGCAGTACTTATGCAGTGTGTTCATGCAAGGGGAGTTCCTCAACCTTCTTCGTTACTGCAATGCCCTGTGCCCTTGGAAATGTTTTGTGGAACCTTAGAAAGGCTTAGATTGTGGGGTGGAAGGAATTAGGCAATGAGGCAGAGGTAGCTTATGCCAGCTGTAATGGCCGAAATGTATGGCTGCCCTGTTCCTAGGAATCCATAAATGCTTTTGCCATCTTATATAAATGGGCTAATAAAAAGACAAAGCCGGGAATTGGTGTTTGTAATAATGGTCATAGCGAGACTGTTTTATTGGAAAGTCGGTGGATAAACAAATTATGGGAAATGGCAGCCTTGTCGGAATCAACAAATTATGTTCATCTTCAGGACAGAAGACAAAAAATCTAATGACTTGGCTCAAAGATGGATAGCCTTTATTTATATTGGAATAATAGGTACCAGATGAATGTCGATAAAACTGTTTCTGTTTATTAAAGACCATTTCACGCATAATGGATACTTCTTTTTCTTACGCTGCATATAAAGAAACACAGCTTTTTTAAAAAAGACACTTGTGCAGAAAGTGTAGGGTTCCTCCTCCTGAACGCAAGTTTTAAATGGTCTTTGAGAGAATCAAACAAAAATTACAAAAATCCTCTCCCCAATGTTGATGCTTTACCAGGCAGTATAACATTCCTCATTGCAGTGTGTGTGTGTGTGTGTGTGTTTGTGTAACACAAGGTTTCCCTGTCATACTAGTGCAAGGCTTCCTTGTATCATGTGCTGGTGCATGCAGACAAATCCCATCAAATCCCAGTCCCATCAGTTACTGATCACTGTCCTGTAGTCTTCAGACCTCAAGGGCCCCCTTAGCTGCACCTGTGTGGGCTGTCTGCCAGGGCAGTGTCCAGAAACAATATGGAGCTCAGCACAATTTAAGGGTTTGACCCTCATGGTTTATATCAAGGCTGGGAAACCCAAATGCTGCCATTGCCTAGGACAGTGATGGCCAAACTTGGCCCTCCCGCTGTTTTGGGACTACAATTCCCATCATCCTTGACCACTGATCTTGTTAGCTAGGGATGAAGGGAGTTGTAGTCCCAAAACAGCTGGAGGGCCAAGTTTGGCTGCCACTGGCCTAGGACTATTGGCCATTCTGTCTGGGGCTGATGGGAGTCCAACATCTGAAGGGCCATAGTCTCCACCCCAGGTTTATATTCTTAACAAATGCACATGAAGGCTTGAATGTAAAGATTTCAGAAATTCAGCCTTGATCCTCTGAGAAGCATGCTTTTGCAGCTGCCAAAGAGGCATGTGTGCTGAACAGATTCATGGAGGATACGTGTATGAATGTCAGGATGCTGTTGGCGGCTCCCAACTGGTTGCCCAGGAGAGTATAAAGACAAGGAAAAGTTTCTTGCCATCCTTTTTTATTTCAGTCTTTACAGAGAGAAGCTGTAGAACCCAGCCTCTTGGATAATGGCATCTGGCTGACAACTGTGATAAACATGATTCTGGATTACATGTGCCTTTGTGGTGATCCAGCAAAGCTCTTTTTATTAATTGTTGGAAGTACAACAGCAGGGATCATTCTGTGCATAACCTAAGGGTTAATTTTGTTAGTGTTACAGTCAACTAGCCAAGAGGGAGATGGGTAGATATGTTGCTGTATGTTTGGTTGAACATCTCATAGCTTGTGTACAAGGCCTGAGACAAAATGTTCCTTTCTCTTTGAATTATACTCCTTTTTTGGCTCAGTTTTCTCAGTAAAGTGTTACCAGGACTTTTCTCTCTGGACTCCCATCTGTGTTATTTAAGTGACTTTCCTAACATTTATCTCATTTTAAATATTTATATCCTGCCTTTCTATGAATCACACAGTTCTAACTAAGCAGTAAAGCGGCAAAAATAAAATAAAAATCACCACATCTTTGTGCAAAAAAACCAAATACACCACATAGCCCTTTAAATATTTATGTACATTATTATGTACATTATTATTATTAGAATTTTCTACTTAGAAGCAAAAGATCAATTCTAAGCGTAATGTTTTTAAAATAAAAACACACTGTGAGAAGATGGTGTCCTCTGTTTTGAATGAAATGGAAATGCATATATATATATATATATATATATATATATCACAGACAGACACACATTGCTCTCTTGTAAGTAAATCTCAGGTGACATCCAATGAACCTTGTTCGAACCCTGGTTTCCCCTGCTGTCCATCTGTCATGGCCAGGCCAGACTGCATGGCTACCTCTGGCATAATGCTGCAAGGGACATAGAGGTTCTTGACAGCAGCACACAGTGGCAGGAAGGGATTGTCAGAATGAGTAGTACAGCTGGCAGGTACCTGATGCAAAAGCTGGATTCACATGCTGCTTTGATTCCCTGCCAAATGAAAGCAGCCTGTTTAGTAAGTCTCCAGGGGGCTACGCTGCCAGAGGGATGGTCTGAGATATGTAGGGCTTCTTTTCAAATGTGAAAGTTATTTTACAGCTCTCATGCGTGCGACATACGAGGAAGGTTGGTTCGTGGTCTTTGCAAATATCTGGCACATTTGTAGCGTGGGCCATGCTTAGCTATGTATGTTTCCTGCGCACTGATTTACACAAACATACTGCTGTGAGATTAATCGGGGCATAGGTAATCAATCAATCAATCAATCAATCAATAATTTATACCCCACTCATCTGGCTGGGCTTCCCCAGCCACTTTGGGCGGCTTTCAACAAAATTTTAAAATACAGTAATGCATCACACATTAAAAGCTTCCCTAAACAGGGCTGTCTTCAGATGTCTTCTAAAAGTCTGGTAGTTGTTTTTCTCTTTGACATCTGAAGGGAGGGCGTTCCACAGGGCAGGTGCCACTACCAAGAAGGCCCTCTGCCTGGTTCTCTGTAACATGGCTTCTTGCAATGAGGGAACCACCAGAAGGTGCTGGACCTCAGTGTCCGGGTAGAACGGTGGGGGGTGGAGACGCTCCTTCAGATATACATTGCTAGGCAAACTCCGGCCCTCCAGATGTCTTGAGACTACAATTCCCATCCCTGACCACTGGCCCTGTTAGCTAGGGATGGTGGGAATTGTAGTTCCAAAACATCTAGAGGGCCAGAGTTTGCCTATGCCTGGATTACTCAATATAAACAAGTGGAAAGCTGTTTGCCTGGATCAGGTGTATGGAGTCCTCAGGCACTGTGGCTAAATTTGGCTGTCTGGAATCCTGTACCCAACCCTAGAGCTTTTTCTCAGGCCACACACATTGCTAGGCCACACCCCTCTATGAAAGCCACACCCTCTAACCAGCTTTGCTCCACAACCTTCTCACATGCTTTTTACCATGCTGGAATGTGCCCTTAGATGATGATTCGTTGATCCTTTGATTATGAGAGACCATCAATATCTTTTTACCATGCTGGAATGTGCCCTTAGATGATGATTCGTTGATCCTTTGATTATGAGAGACCATCAATATCTTTTAAAAGGTGGGGTTTTTTTGGAGGGGACGGCAAGATGCTTTGGCCACACTGGCTCATAAGATCATAAGTAGGACCTCCTGGATTAGGCCAGTGTCCCACCTAGTCCAACATCCTTGTCCTGCAGTGACCGAACAGATGTCTATAGTAGTATTTTGAGCGCCAAGAAGATCTACATTGAAGATCAGGTTTGCATTAGTGTAGTATTGTTTTGATATCAGAGAGAGAAGTTAGGGTGCATCAAGGGGGAGAAATAAGGAAACACCATTGAAAATGGGATGGGAATTCGACAAAACAAAAGAAAAATGTATTATGTATTAGAATGTACCGGTATATGTGAAAGTTCTGAACATTTAATAAAATATATCTGGAAAAGAAAGAAAATCAGATTTGCAGTGCCCATTTGAAACAGCCGGGTGACAAAATAGTGAGCTTTCTCCCTCACATTCAAGGTATGGTAAATCATTTTTGTGCTTTCCTAAATATTTCACCCACTTTTTAAAAATAAAATAAAAATCCTTTAATATTACTTGCTCCGATGAGATGTGAAAACCGCAATGTAAACCATTTGGATAGCTGTTCTTCATAGGAGGGATATTTTTCTTCTCTTCAGAGAGAGGTTCTATTTCTCTGAAGCTTGTAATGTAACTTTTAAACATGTTTTCTTTAGCTCTGCAGAGCTTTTAATACACAGTCAATTTCCAGCGATTTCCAAAGTGTACAGATAATCAATGACTGTTGTATGCAGGGGTAGGCTGCATTCATTCATCTTCACCGGTAGTTCATTTATCACAAGGAGTTTGTGTATTGTGAAAAATCCTGATTGAAATCCTGTCTCAGTTGAAATTCAGGATGGAAAGTGTTTGCTTGACGATTGGAATGTTTTTTATGGTCCACAAAGGGAAATGTTGATAAATAAGAACGCCTGGCGTGTGTGTTTCTGTCTTTCAATTGACAATGTGCTAAGACTTCTGATGATTTCTTTATACTGTCATTCTCAAGATTAGTTGCCTGCCTTACTTCCAAGTAAATGTTTCAACTTGCTAAACTTGCTGTAAGATTCTATTGTAAATGGGCATGGGAGCTCTATGCAGAAAGGTGATATAATTGTTTTACTGGTAAGTAATAAAAGGAAAACTAGTTTATTTTGTGATCCTGTAACAAGCTCAACATGTGCATTGCAAAAGAGAAAAGTGACCTTAAGAATTCTTCAAATATTACGGTGTTCAATGATGGGGTTGCTCTCCAAAGTTTGCATCGGATTAAGACATAATCCCAATTCTTTTTTGGGGGGGCAGGTAGGGAGGCAGAGAATATATGAGGAACTGTGGTAACTTAGCTGAACCAATAATCAGGATTAGGAAAATGGCAAACACATCAAATCCCTTGCTTCTATGCACCCCCTCAGTGGTTTCTCTCATCCTTTCCCTGGCAAGTGGGGGGGGGGCAGGAGTGCCAGCAGGAATACCAATGGTACCCTCCATTGTACCTGCCTTTTGGGTTTATTCTCTCCCAGAATCCTATGCCTAGCACTAACTTGCAAAGTTTGTTCATTGTGAACATGAGCGTGCACTTGTTTGTTCTGAGCATATATTAAGAACTTGGCCAATGACTAAATGAAAATCTGTGAAAGGAGAAAGTACTATAGCTGTGGGCTTTGACAAGAGTATATATTTCTTGAATGTAATGGCCAAATGGCTCACATCCAGATTTGTACATAATATTTTACCTTCCAAAATAGCTTTCACCTGTTGTCTTCTAATCAGCTATTCTGATTTATCCTATGTCCTATTTGGTGATGAAACAAGGACTTATTGCCTACATGACGCAATGCATTTATTTATTTTTTAGTTGTCCTGATATTTCAGTAGCTTTAGAGTGAAGAAGGTAAGGTCAGAGGCAAAGCCTGGTCAGGTCTCTTTAAGCGGAGGTGAAAGAAATCAGGACCCTGGGCAGCTTCCAGTGAGTCTCCCCTACCTCTGCTATGGAGAGATGTTCTCTCAGTGGAGAGTTGAGACAACCTGAAGTCTTATGAGGATTATATTGTACTTGGTCCTGCGTCTTGGAAGAAGTTCTGTCTTAAAAGGCCCTTGTCTGATTCTGCAAGTGTTTGCTTCTGTTGTGAAAAGGGCATGTGGCTGTTATTGGAGCTTGCCCTATTCTGTGGAAGGTACAGAGGGACCCTCTGCCCCAAGCAGCACTGCTTGTTTTTCTCCTCACCTGTATCCTAGGGAGGGCTGCGGTTGAGGCATCACAACAGCTCACTTCTTGGGTGACATCGTTCTGGCACTAGCACAATGTTAGTCTCCATTGTGTTCATTCCCTCACTTAATTGGCTCAAAAAGAAGACACCTTATGATGTTTTGCTGTGGATGGTATCACTTTTCAGTTCGGCACTGAACCTGGAATGGGAATTTCATTTGCATAGACTCTTGTTTGTCTGATTCAGAGAGTAGACATATCTGGGATTGCCACCCTGTCACTTGCAAGCCACACAGCACCAAGGTAGTGGAACTAACCACAGGATTGGATATCACAGAAATACTGCCTAAAAATGCATATGTTAAGGGCATAGACTTTCATAGATTTAATTTCCCAACATTGAGTGAACATGGGAAGTCCCTAGCACAACTTCTTACAAACTGAAAAGTTTTCATGTTTATTGAATTGTAACTTAAAATGTTTAAAGGACCTATGATCATTTATATTTATCAATAGTGTTACTCGCAAAAGTGTCTCAAAGTGATTTGCAGCACAGTATAAACAATAGAGCCGGCTCCCAACCAATAAAAGCATAAAAAGCGACATTCACCATGCAGAAATAGTTGCTAACTTCTTGTTTGAGATGCTTTTAAGGCAGGGCCGAGAAATGGAATCCTGCCAGAGGCCGGATCCGGATTATCCCACCCTCTGGAGGGCCACTTTGACAGCTTTGGTGACAAGAAAAATGTCAAAAAGTTACTGATTCTGGTAGCTGGAAAGAATTTGGAGAGACTCTCCTGGTTCTTCCTTTTGAATTTCAAAAGGAATTTCAAAAGTTCAAATTTTTGAATTTGAACTTTCCATACCCTGAGCCTGAAGTCCTGCGGTGTCAGGTTGGTGTGGTTTAGCGCAAGCCACATTATGACCCAAATGAGGAGACCTGGTTACCTGATTAGGGCCACAGGTTCTCCATAGCTCATTTTAAGGTTTCATAGGTTTAATATTTTGCAAGATGTTTTCATTGAATTGTAGGATTGTAGAGTTGGAAGGGACCCCAAGTGTCATCTAGTCCAACCCACTGCAATGCAAGAATAATTTAAATATATTCCTGTGGTGTTTTAATGACATTGAAGATGTGCATGGTGCTTTTACATCTGTGACATTAATCGTAATGGCCAGTGTCAACCTTCAGCCTGGTGCCGTCCAGACATTTTTGGACTATAGTGGCACCTTGGGTTAAGTACTTAATTCGTTCTGGAGGTCTGTTCTTAACCTGAAACTGTTCTTAACCCGAAGCACCACTTTAGCTAATGGGGCCTCCTGCTGCCACCGCGCAATTTCTGTTCTCATCCTGAAGCAAAGTTCTTAACCTGAGGTACTATTTCTGGGTTAGAAGAGTCTGTAACCTGAAGCGTCTGTAACCCGAGGTACCACTGTATAGCTCTCAACAGCCCCAGCCAACACAGTCAGTGGGAACTGTAGTTCAAAACATCTGGAGTGCACCAGGTTGGGAAAAGCTGGTCTCTGTTTTAGAAAGCTTTTTCCAGGACTCATGAACGTTTCTAAATGAACAGAAATTGGGCAGCAGTCATGATCTTTAAAAGGTTACAAAACAAGACAAATACAGGCGTGGAAAGGCGCCTGCAGAAACCCGAGCGAGCAGAATGCCAAAACTGACCTGTATGATTGTAGTGAAAGGCTAAAAAGCTGATTATCTGTTCCCTTCATTCCCTCCCATTTTATTGCAATCCCATCATGTTCATTTAGTGTTGGAGTTTTTATAGAGAGGGAGATGAGATTTTCAAAGCGGACCTTTCTTTTTTGCTTCCTTTGTCCCCCCCAGCGCACAAGACCTTGAGTGACTTGAGGTTAAGCGATGCATTCTCTTCTACCGCTGCCTCAAATGCATCTTGCTCCTCCAGCCCCATTTGTTAGTTGCCCCCAGAGGTCCTCGTTCCTGCTGCTCCTTAGTTGCAGAGGCAAACAAAGAGCCTGTCACAAACCCCAGCTAACTGTGCAGCGAACTTGGCTGAGAGCCTCAAGGTCACCTCTGACAGCTCTAAGCATCTGTGCAACTCCATTCCCCTACTGCAGCGCAGAGCCTGGCGTTCGCTCAAAGCGGTTGTACGCGGAGGGGGGACGTTGGCAGGCTCCCATGCACGGGCCCATGCACAAAGCCAAGCTGCGCTTCTTTACCCAGAGTGGGGCGGAAAGGAAATAACTTAGTTTGCGAGAGCTTCAGCAAATGTCATTTTCAGCCTGTATTTGGGAAATATTGCGCATGCTGAGCCATCATCTAAAGGGCAAAAAACAGAAAAGAAAGGAAAATCATAGTAAAAATGTGCATTGCTTTTTTTTTTTATCTTACACATATTATTCTTGCCTTTAAGATGGCAGCCGGGAGTTTCTGAACCTAAATAAGCTGGTTTGTGACTCTCACCAGGTTTGCAAATTGCTGTTGGAGGGTTTGAGAGGCCTTCCCCAACCCATCAACAAGGGCTCTCTGTTAACTAGACAGCAACTGCCTATTACAGTGGTACCTCGGGTTAAGTACTTAATTCGTTCCGGAGGTCCGTTCTTTACCTGAAACTGTTCTTAAGCTGAAACACCACTTTAGCTAATGGGGCCTCCTGTTCCTGCCGTGCCACCAGAGCATGATTTCTGTTCTCATCCTGAAGCAAAGTACTTAACCTAAGGTAATATTTCTGGGTTAGCAGAGTCTGTAACCTGAAGCGTATGTAACCTGAAGCCTATGTAACCCGAGGTACCACTGACTGTCATTTAAGCCACATGCCTTCCTTTGGTCAAAGGCTTCCTCTTCTATTGAGAGGTGGGCTGCCTGCCTCTGGGGAAATGCCTGAACTCAATTTCTCCTGAGTGTTGATTCCCATCTTTGCATCTAAAAGCCCTCAAGGCTTAAGGAGAGTTTGTCTGTGAGGAACTGCATCCAGGAAGCCCTACGAGCGCCTTGCAAGTGAATGTCAACTTCATAGACGAGGATGCATCTTTCCAGCCTCAGTCTTGGGAATCAGTATGTAGCCTGTTCTGAGATGCGTTGGGCCTCTGAAGCTGTCTTTGAAATAAAAAACCCAAAGCCAGGGTCAGTTTCCCCCCACTTTCTTCCTTAGCTTCGAGCTTCAGCATTGGACTGGGGCTGGTTTGAACTGCGCTGTGGAGGCAACAGAGGCATCTTGTAAGAATAGCAGGATATGGAAAAGGTCCAGACCTCTTCCTGTTGGGAGGATGCATCTCAGAATGGTTCTGAGCCTTGGAAGCTCATTAGGATTTTTGGGCAGCCCAAGGCAAGCCAAAGTCTGTATATCTCTGGGTCATTTTGAAGTTAGCATCACAGCCTGTCTTTGTCAGGTTCTGCAACCAAGAGCCAATTGAGGCATCTCATTTGGGACTTTTTAGCTTAGAGAAAAGTTGTGGGTGACATGTTAGAAGTTTATAATGTTGGATAGAGAAAAGTTGTGGGGTTTTTTTACACTCTCTCATAGTGCTAGTACTCTTGTAACTCCATTGAAGCTGAATGTTGGAAGATTCAGGACAAAGAAAAAAAAGTACAGTGGTACCTCAGGTTACAGATGCTTCAGGTTACAGACTCTGCTAACCCAGAAATAGTACCTCGGGTTAAGAACTTTACCTCAGGTTGAGAACAGAAATTGTTCGGTGGCAGCGGGAGGCCCCATTAGCTAAAGTGGTACCTCAAGTTAAGAACAGTTTCAGGTTAAGAACGGACCTCCAGATCGAATTAAGTTCTTAACCCGAGACATCACTGTACTTTGTCACACAGCACATAGTTTAACCATGGAACCTGCACCTATCAGAGATGGCCACAAACTCTTAAAAGAGGGTTAAGGATATTCATGGAGCAGAGGGCTAGGATTAGCTACTAGCCATGATGGCTATGCTCTGGCTCCACAGTTGGAGGCTGCAATGCTTCTTGGGTACCATTTGCTGGAAACCTCATGTGTTGTGATTCAGTGTTTCTTGACTTAATGAACCATAGTTCCATTTACGTCCAAGCTAGGGAGACTACAGCTAGTAAGACAAGAATGAGCCAAGATCATAAACCATGGTTTGGAGTTGGCTTAAGATCCTGGCATGCTCTGAACCTGGTAACCAGAAGTTTCCTGATTGGGGCATAAGAAACGATGGTCAATTAGCCTGGGAAACTAATTAATTAATTAATTATTATTAGTAGTAGTATACCACTCTATACCCGCAGGTCTCAGGGCAGCTCACAGGATAAAACCACAATATAAAAACACAAAATACATAATCAAAATTAAAAACAAGAGTAAGCCAATCCCCCCCCCCCCGGGGACATTTTTAAAGGGCATTGAATGTCAGTCAACCAACAGCCCGGCTAAAGAGGAACATTTTTGGAAATGTTGAATTGTGGTGCGCTGAGGACACAAAAGGCAAGTTCGAGGCTTGTTCATCACTTGCTTGAATAAGCTGAGCTGGGTACATTCCAGCTGGGCCATAAAGTGCTCCCTCCATGGAGGATTCACTCTGTGTAGCATTCCCAGGCATTTGAGAGTTTGTAAAGCTCTCTCTCTCATACAGCGTTCCTTGCACATAACAAAGCTTTTCGTTGCAGCTCCAGCCCTCCTGTGTAGATTGAATAAATAAATAAATCTCCAAATATGCTCTTTAAACACCAGTTTATTGCAAGGGAAGTTCTTACTGTTTTGTGTTATTCACTTTTTTGTGGTGCTGCCTATTTATTGCATCCCACAAAACTTGCATGTTTTGATGGTCGTGGTCCATGATGTACAGTCGTAAAGTAGAGGCAGCAGCAGATGGGCGGCTGCTTTTGATATAAGGCTTTAATATTGCATGCAAGCCATATACGTATATAGCTGTGAGATAATTACTTTTTCCCCCTGTAATGCAAAGCTGTTAAGGAAGAACCCGCTTCTCCACTGTGTGTGTGAGTGTGGAAATAGATGATAGATAGATAGATGATAGATAGATAGATAGATGATAGATAGATAGATATAGATAGATAATAGATAGATGATAGATAGATAGATAGATAGATAGATAGATAGATGATAGATGATAGATGATAGATAGATGATAGATAGATAGATAGATGATAGATAGATAATAGATAGATGATAGATATAGATAGAGATATAGATAGATAGATGATAGATAGATAGATAGATAGATGATAGATAGATAGATAGATAGATAGATAGATAGATAGATAGATGATAGATAGATGATAGATGATAGATAGATAGATAGATAGATAGATAGATGATAGGATAGATAGATAGATGATAGA
Organism: Podarcis gaigeae; assembly: GCF_964106915.1. Lineage (NCBI taxonomy): Eukaryota > Metazoa > Chordata > Lepidosauria > Squamata > Lacertidae > Podarcis > Podarcis gaigeae. Next base: position 99,759,315 of record NC_139679.1, read on the forward strand.
TATAAACACATTGCAGTATTAATCTAATAAATAATTCCTATGTGTCTGTTTTGTCTCAGCTGGTGGACCAATAGTGGTTTTTTGCTTGATGAACAGCTGTTTGATTCTAGCAGGTTAGCTGCCAGAGGGGCACAGCTCATCTCTCCATAAGGAGGATGTCTTCCACAGGACATAGAATGTAATTACCACACAGCTGGGTAGTACTACAGTTGCTTAGGTTGACTTCTCATTGCTATTTACAGTGAGATTTTCCTCCCTCTCTCAAAATACTAGAACTTAACTTAGGGCAGCCCATGAAGCTGACTGCTGAAAGATGTGGGGCAGACCAAAGGAAATACTTTTACATGGTCATATGACACCCTTATGATGCTGGCTCCCGTGGGAGGCAACGATGGTCGCCAACTTGTATGGGTTTAAAAGAGGAATGGACAAATGGATGGAGGACTGGTTATGGTTGGAGGCAGCACGCCTCTGAATACCAGTTACAGTGGTACCTCGGGTTACATACGCTTCAGGTTACAGACTCCGCTAACCCAGAAATATTACTTCAGGTTAAGAACTTTGCTTCAGGATGAGAACAGAAATTGTGCTCTGGCGGCACGGCGGCAGCAGGAGGCCCCATTAGCTAAAGTGCTGCTTCAGGTTAAGAACAGTTTCAGGTTACCGTATTTTTCGCTCTATAACACGCACCTGACCATAACACGCACATTGTTTTTAGAGGAGGAAAACAAGGGAAAAAACATTCTGAATGAAACAGTGGATGTATAATTTTTGTGCTTCATGCTGTGGCCACAGACATGTGATCTGATGGTGAATTTGGGCTGACCCACTGCAAAAATCCTGAGAATCCCTGTGCATCCATGGTTTGTAACCACGTTTTTGCACCATTGCAGCCCCAGGCAACAGTGGGTGCGTGATTTTTGGGGGGCAGGCTGTAGCCATGGACATGCTATGTGCTCTGATGGTGAATTTGGGCTGACCCAATGCAAAGATCCTGAGGATCCATGTGGATCCATGGTTTGTAACCACGTTTTTGCACCATTGCAGCCCCAGGCAACAGTGGGTATGTGATTTGGGGGGGGGGGGCAGGCTGTAGCCATGGACATGCTATGTGATCTGATGGTGAATTTGGGGTGACCCAATGCAAGGATCCTGAGAATCCCTGTGGATCCATGCTTTTTAACCACATTTTTGCACCATTGCAGCCCCAGGCAACAGTGGGTGCCTGATTTTTGGGGGGCAGGCTGTAGCCATGGACATGCTATGTGATCTGATGGTGAATTTGGGGTGACCCAATGCAAAGATCCTGAGGATCCATGCTTTGTAACCACATTTTAAGTGGGGAGCGAAGGAAAAACAAAGAAGGGACATTAGAGGGGTGTGCAGAGAAGCAGCTGGCTAAGAATGCAGGAGAGGGATTTAACGGGAGGGAGGAAAGAAAGGCAAAAGTTTTCCCCCACCCAAGCCAGCCATCTCTCTCTCTCTCTCTCTCTCTCTCTCTCTCTCCCTCTCCCTCTCCCTCTCCCTCTCTCTCTCTCTCCCTCCCTCCCTCCCTCCCTCCTTCTCTCTCTCTCCCTCCCCCCTCTCTCTCTCCCTCCCCCTCCCCCTCCCCCTCTTTCTCTCCCTTCCCCCCTCTCTCTCCCTCCCCCCCAGCAGCACCGGAGCTTGCCTGGAGGGGAGGGGCTTTCCCTGCTCTTTGTTCCGTTTCAGCAAACACAGCAACGAAACAGAGGGGGGGTGGGCAGTAAGACCCTGAGGCAGAATGCAGGAAAGCAGCCGCTTCCTCTTTTCAGGTTTCGCTTCTCCGTGCAGCGTGCAGCACTGCGATTTGATTTTTGCATGCTTTTTCGGCTCCAGGGACCACACATTTGCTCTATAACACGCACAGACATTTCCCCTTCCTTTTTAGAAGAAAAAAATCTGCGTGTTATAGAAGGAAAAATACGGTAAGTACGGACCTCCAGAATGAATTAAGTTCTTAACCCGAGGAGCCACTGTACTGGGCATCACAAATTTAGAGAGCTCTGTTGTACTTGGGTCCTTCTTGTAGGTTTCCCATAGGTCTCTGTGAAGACAGGATGATTAACTTGATGGGCCTCTGGCCTTATCCACTAGGGCTGTTCTTATGCCCTTTGACTTCTAACATGATTGTCAGTAACTCATTATGGGGCCAATCCTTTGCAGGGTTGCACCCGTATGCCGGATAACGCAAGCATGTGGAAGAGTACAAGGGAAGAAATGGCATACTCAGCGTTGGGACGAAAATGCGGGTTAGCCTTGCATGTTGAGTTAGCAAGGTTTCAGGATGGATAAGCAAGTGAGAATTTGTGGCAGGCTTGTCCAGGACCTCTAAGTTGCTCAGACAGCTAGCCACTTAGACAGTTTCATATAGTGCAGGGTGTAGTGCTTCAGAGCGGTGGACTCGTAATCTGGTGAACCGGGTTTGATTCCCTGCTCCTCCACATGCAGCTGCTGAGTGACCTTGGGCTAGTCACACTTCTCTGAGGTCTCCCAGCCCCACACACCTCACAGAGTATTTGTTATGGGGGAGGAAGGGAAAGGAGATGGTTAGCCGCTTTGAGACTCCTTCGGGTAGTGATAAAGCGGGATATCAAAGCCAAACTACTACTACTACTACTACTACTACTACTATTCTTCTTCTTCTTCTTCTTCTTCTTCTTCTTCTTCTTCTTCTTCTTCTTCTTCTTCCAAATGTTGTTGGGACTACAGCTCTCACTTTTGGCGACCAGTGGCCGTGCTGGTTGGCGCTGATGGAAATGGGAGTTGATCAACATCTGGAGAGCCACAGGATCCCCATTCCTTAAATAGTATATGTTGAACACTGGGCTATGTGTGGCGTAGCTTGAAGTTTGGTTTTCCAGGTGGAGCAGACAGTGGTAGGATGGAGTTTTGAGTTTGTGTAGTTCACAATTTTGGCCTCCGGGGCATAGAACTGTAGAGTTGGAGGAGAACCCAGCTGTCATCCTTTCCAACCCCATGCAATGCAGGAATCTTGCCCACAGCTATCCCTGGGTGGGTTCGAACCACCAACCTTCTAGTTAACAGACAGACATACTGATCCCTTGCACCACAGAGCCCCTCATAGAATTGGAAGGGACCATGTGGGTCATTGAGTCCAACCCCCTGCAATGCAGGAATCTTTTGCTTAGCATGGGGTTCGAACCCACAGCCCTGAGATTAAGAGTCTCATGCTCTACTGACTGAGCTATCCCAGCATGATAATGTGTTGTGGTTATATGGCCTTACTGATGCCTGAGTGGCAAAGGGAATGAGGCCCGGGGACCATGGTTCAAGATCTATGACACCATTTAATCTTGGCATTTTGGTTTGAACTAGTGTAAAATGCAACCATGCTCACAAATATTTAAATAGCATAATTTTTATTTTTTTAAAGTAAGTATGCACAGGATCATAGGGATTGAAGAAGCTGCTTAAGCTGATCAGGTTCTAATTTTAGGTCAACTTGAAAGTGATTATAGCAGCAAAATCTGAAATAGTTGTGGCGCTAGAAGAAACGATGCTGTTACAAGATTGTAATAGTAGACTAGATCTTAAGCGTTCATTGTGTTCGGCACTGAGGGCCAACTTGCCCGTTTCTTAGATTTGCAGATCTTCAGCTGTATAGGAAATAGAAAGTTAACAGCCAATTCAACCCTCTTCAGTTCCATGCAAAGGTTGCTCTGTCTCCCCCCCCCCCCCATCTTCTTTTTCTCTTTCTGCACAATTCAGCCACAATAGGAAGAAGCCGAGGAGAGAAGTAGCCAGATTTGGAGCACGTAACAAATTCATGGCTGATGAAGGATTGCAGCACAGGGCTCCCTAACCAGTACGCCACTAGATATCCATCAGTGGATATGGATGAAATATCTGCTAGATCACAGTGGCACTCATTTTTTTTAATATAGATTTTATTTAGAACCTGTTTGGCCCTGATGCCTTTTTTAAAAAATGTACGTTTCCTGTTCATTTGGGGATGCTTGGAAAGTCTGAAACTCAGGTGAGAACTGCACTGAAATTAAGACTGAAAATCTCACAGTTACACAAGAATAAACCCCAATATTGTGACTGGGACTTGTCTGGATGGAAGCATGAACAACCTAATCTAATAACCTGATAACGATGTTTTGTGCTTTGGGAGCTTGGGAGAGGGAAACCATCAAGATGCAATTTATTTCACAGAAGCTAGAGCACACCTGGATAAAATTAAGAAGTACTGTACCATACACTGGTGCCATCTAAATGCCTTCTTCTAAAGATGCAGAATATTTTGCTCATAAACATGCATGCAGTGTACTCTATGCAAAAATCTTAAAGAGTTATTTCCTAGCCTTGTTTATTGCGGGTTGCAGGTGACCACAACTATGCTGCTTAATAGCTCTGTTGACTGCTGCATGAACTGCTCATAATGAACATTGTGATCTCCTCCCCATCTCATTTCTGTAGGCTGTTCAGTTGGCCCCTAGACGATGGCTAAACCTGCAGGAATACCAGAGTAAGAAACTGATGGCTGATCACGGGGTCACAGTTCAGAGATTCTTCGTGGCTGACACTGCAAATGATGCTATTGAGGCTGCTAAGAGACTAAGTAAGTTGACTAGTAATGAAGTGAAACCTGCAGAGGCTGTAAACCAGCCTGGAAAATTATGTTGTGCTGCAAATATATCGTTGCATACATGTTGCATACAGTCTTTGAAGCGAAGACACGTTTTTATTCTAGGGATCGGAAATATATAAAGATAACGAACATGGTTTCATATGCAATCTTTATTCCATTTAGTCCCAGAGGCTCTGAGCGTCAACATATATACATATGTAACGGAACGTGTAGTGTAGTGCAGAACAGCAGATGCTGTTGCTCAATATGACTTTTCCAGAATTTCATTTCCCTTTCTTGCTATCAGTCCTGCTAAACAGCAAACTTGGATAGTGAGCGCTGACAGGATTGTAGACAAACTGGGACCACTGATAAACAGGAGGGATAGTCCTATACTTGGGCGGGACACGGCTGGCGCTGTGGGTTAAACCACAGAGCCTAGGACTAGCTGATCAGAAGGTTGGCGGTTCGAATCCCCGCAATGGGGTGAGCTCCCATTGCTTGGTCCCTGCTCCTGCCAACCTAGCAGTTCGAAAGCACGTCAAAGTGCAAGAAGATAAATAGGTACCGCTCCGGCGGGAAGGTAAACAGTGTTTCTGTGCGCTGCTCTGGTTCGCCAGATACGGCTTAGTCATGCTGGACACATGATCCGGAAGCTGTACACTGGCCCCCTCAGCCAGTAAAGCGAGATGAGCTCCGCAACCTCAGAGTCGGTCACGACTGGACCTAATGGTCAGGGGTCCCTTTACCTTTTAGTCCTATACTTAGGGTAGGGCTGGGGACCCCAGTATTGCACAATCTTAAAAAATAAAAAAAATAAAAATCCACCAAAGGGGGCAACCTCCCCCCCAATGTGGAATGAGCATGCTCACTAATTATGAAATGTTGACTATCAGTTGGAAAAGGAAAGTGGTGTGTAGGAGAGAATGGAATGGCATTCCAGAATGGGGCAGGGCTGGCTGCCTAGGCCCCTAAGCAAGAAACTTGCTGTTAGATAATGAGGGTACTACAATCTTGTGTTGCCAGCTCCCACATGTACTTTAAAAAACAAATAAATGAAAAAGAAAGTGTGGTTGGCGGGAGGAATTGTTGCTTAGTCTGCATGGTGACCAAGCTGCCAGATGCCATTAGCTGGTGACTAGATATGTATGCAAGTCTACGTCTCTGCATTCTTATTTACTGAGCTGATTTTGTTATGTCGTTAGTGTGCTGCCAAAACTCCCCTTGGCTGTTATGCCAGGGGGTGGGGTGGTCTCCCTGTGCATGTGTGAAGGTGTTTGCAGTATTAATGTTAATGGTTTATATGAATTTTTAATGGTATAATGTGTTTATGTTTATGTAAGTCACTTGGAAACCTTGGTAATAAGTGACTAATACATCTAAATATTATTACTATTATTAAGTAGCAAGTTTCCTCAGACTCTGGGGCTTATTTCTGCAAAAACCTGCATAGGACTGTGCTGCAAGCCATTGCTAAGTAGTTTATTTTATGTTCGTTACATTTCTACGTAAAATTCCTTGGATCACCAGGTAAATAAACTGTCAAACAATAGCAATAAAAAACGTTCCAACAGTAAAACCATCAAAATCAACAGGGAAACATCCAAAGGCAATTAAAAACCAGGAAACCAAAGCTGCTCTTGTGGTGAAGTCTCACCTTTCCTTTCTCTGTTTTATGAAGGGCAACATGATTTCTGCCCAGCCTGTCACACATGTGAAGACTGGGCAAGTGCCATGTGTCTTGGCTGCTTTGTGTTCTTGTTGTACAATTAATTCAGGTCAATTGGGAAGTCACACAGGCACTCATAGTTAAGAACTGAGCCAGGGACAGGTCTGGCTCCATGCCTTCAAGCCATGTACATCATTCTGGAAAAGTGGCAGAGGTATTCGGGAGCTGCATGGGCTTCTCTTAGCCCCGCACCTCGGTTGGAAACCTATCGGCTTTAATGCAGGCATAGGCAAACTCCGGCCCTCCAGATGCATGGGACTACAATTTCCATCATCCCTAGCTAACAGGACCAGTGGGATGATGGGAACTGTAGTCTCAAACATCTGGAGGGCCGGAGTTTGCCTATGCCTGCTTTAATGGGACTTCAAAGTCAATTCGTAACTGTGTGCTTAGTGCCTGTAAGTGCTGCGTTCCAAATTAAAGAACGAAGCTCTACATATGCAGCCTTGCTCTTCCATAGGTGAAAGTTGTTTCGGTAATAGTCCTTCAGATTGCAATGACAATAAGGCAGCAGAATGCAGCGTGTGCCACTTCAGCAGATTAAATGAAAATTATCTCCTGTGAGGCTCTGAACTCATCATTTTTAATCTCTCCCTTTTCATTCTCTCATCAACTCACTTTAAGGACTGCTGAGCCCAGAAAAAGATCTTGTGGCGTACCTTTACTCACTGCTTTTAACTTGAGATGTGATACTACTTAATAAGATAAGGGCTTTTATAAATAGGACTGAAAAGAAAACTAGTTGTATGCCTGTCATAATAAAAAGAGACGGATCTCTAGACTGAGTAATGTTCTCACTGTTCGGCATTTCCATGGTTTATTAATGATATTGCCATTGATTGCAGTGTATGATTACAGGGATATTAATATCGGAAGGGGGGTGGGAAGCATATTGTGTTTTTAAAACATGGAGCAAACAACAATAACAAAGGGGCCGGAGTTGTCAAGCATGGGAGGCGTTTCTGCTTGCACGATTTTCTGCCAACTCCCCTATCTCTCTGCAGGACCCCATTCCTGAGAACCACCCGACCCAAACTGGGCTCTGAAGTGGGGGTTCACGTCTAATGCATCGGGCAGGTCATGGTTGGTCCATGGACTAGAGCAAGACAGGAGCCCAGCTGTGATTGAACAATGTTGTATGAAACTAGAATGCATAGTGGGAGCGCATAGTTTCAGAGCCTAGCCAATGTGGGCTTGAACAGTTCTGAAAACAAACAAGATACAGAACGATGGAGAGGGTGTCTCTGTTGAAGTACGATAGCCCCATCTGTACTGGCATTCTGTTGGCTTTGGAAAACGGACCTGTTTACACAGGCATTCCCTGTGTAAACGACTAAACAGCAACATTGGCTGTTTTATTAATGGGTGCTTATATTTAAATATTTGTGGCTTTTTGCACCTTGTAAACCACTTAAGGGCCCATAGCAGCATTAAGCAATATATAAATTTATTTATGTTGCTGCTGCTGCTGCTGCTATTCTGCTGTCAGTGTTCCGTCACTCTGTCAGTAAAACACATGGTGTGGAAAAACGTTTATGATTCATTCATTGAACTGTCTTGCATCTTCCATCTTTGAAAGCATGTTTCCATCATTCGCGGCGATAATGTTCCATTTTATTTAAGTGTATCAAGTGCACAGTGAATTAACTGGATTATTTAAGACATCTTTGAATTTTAGTGTAAAGGGAATTGCAAGAGCTATGAAATTACTGCCATGCTCCACTAAGCCGTTAATTAACACAGTCCTTGTAGTTAACTTGCTTGTTGGGGCATCATTTTGTTGTGTTTAGTTAAATTCAGTCTGAATAATGCATTTCAAAATTGATATGTTGTTCCTCTACTTATCCCTGCAAACCAACGTATGTTTCATTTAGTTATCTAAAACGTCATTTGGGTCATTGCCGGATACGACGCCATGATAGTTACATAAACAGAAACCACCATTGCACTTCTGTAGATTTCCCAGGTGGTATACAAAGCCATGCGCTTCTCTGCTGTACCCTGGGGTTGAAAAACCCTGGCAGTCCCTAGAAAAATCATCTTAGCTGGGTGTCTTCTCTTTCCCCATGCCGACAAGATACACAAAGTGGTAAGACAGACAAAGACCAGTAAGAAACCTGAGTTAATTGTGTTCATGTCTTCAACCAGACCTTCAGATGTCCTTTTAAATGTGTTTGGTTGGGGGGGGTATTGTTTTATCACTGTTCTTATTAGGTATTTTGTGTTTATTTATATTGTAATTTTATGTTGTGAACCCCCCTGAAATCTTTGGATGAAGGGTGGCATACAGATCAAATAAATAATATACTGTAATGTAATGTAATTAATATTATAATAATATAATATAATATAATATAATATAATATAATATAATATAATATAATATAATATAATATAATATAATATATAAATGTTCACAACAACCCTAAAGTTTAAAAAACAGATTTAAAACTAAAAGGACTGAACTACAGGAGTTGTTTAAAAATACTTGGATGAAGCAAAAGGTTTTCTCTTGGCATTGAAAAAAACCCCCATGAGGATGCGCACTTGACAGCACTGGTTGTTCCAGAGTCTTTGTTGGCATAGATCACAATGTGTGAGTGTCCATCAGGTCTTTAATGGTTTGGGGGCAGATGTGACCATTCTCAGTCTCTTCACAAGGGATTCATTTGGGTTTTTCCTCTTGGGCTTGCATTCCCCTTTCTCTCTGGTCTGAATCTCTCCCTACCTGTATGATCTTCACCATGCTGAATGCTAACTGTAAACGTAAAGGTACCCCGACCGCTAGGTCCAGTCGCGGACGACTCTGGGGTTGCGTGCTCATCTCACTCTATAGGCTGAGGGAGCCAGCGTTTGTCCGCAGACAGCTTCCGGGTCATGTGGCCAGCATGACTAAGCTGCTTCTGGCGAACCAGAGCAGCACAAGGAAACACCGTTTACCTTCCCACTGGAGTAGTACCTATTTATCTACTTGCACTTTGACGTGCTTTTGAACTGCTAGGTGGGCAGGAGCTGGGACCGAGCAACGGGAGCTCACCCCGTCGCGGGGATTCGAACCGCCAACCTTCTGATCGGCAAGCCCTAGTCTCTGTGGTTTAGACCACCCACGTCCCGAATGCTAATTGTAGTTTGATGTAAATCAGCATTTGAAACCCAATTCTGATTATTGTTTCAGCTGACCACAGCATCCCAGCTTGAGGGGCGTGGGGAGCGTGTTAGCTCATGATCTCTCATTCATCATGATTCAGAGATTGAGAAGTGTTGCATCTGCGTTGAGCCAGGGAGAGACAGCCTTGGAATAGTTTGCCTGACTGCCAGTGCTTGCAGTTAATAAACAGCTTCCAAAAGTTTCTGTTTGCAAATGAAAATTTTAGTGGTGGGTACAGTGCCTTCAGATACAAACCTCTGCAGTACCAAAGTCGGTGGCAATGTTAGAATGCCCTATGTGTTTAGTACATTTCTTGATTAACGGTTTCCCTGAAAAATATGTCAGAAACTGCTGGAAGTTGCTAGTGAAAAAGGGGGAAAGAACATAAAAGGATTTGTAAACATGCTTAATGGAGTTGATAGACTCCCCACCCCCCACCCCAAGCTAAGCGGATGACTAGAAAATTAAAGTCATGGCATTAATGCATGCCTGCAAAGGGGATTCTGTCTAGTAAAAGACAGAACCCAAAGGATTTTTGGCTTTGCACATTGCCAAGCAATTCTTAGTTGAAACGACTTTATAAGAAGCACCGCTTATAAGTCAGCATTAAGTCATTTTATGCTCCAGGTCAAGAGCCTGCAAGTATCCAACAAATAAGGAAATAACACATTCTGTATAATCATGAAAATACTCTGTTATGCCCAATCTCCCTTATGATAGAAGCTCAAAATAAACAACTTTGTCTTTTTATATCTGTATTTAACATGGCATAACAAGCCAAGAGATTTGAGAGCTTGCTTCTGAATTTGTCTGTGAGGGAACGATCATAATGTATCGTTAGTATTTGCACGGGGCTTTCAGTCGGTGTCAGGTATGAGGCTGAACTTCTTTAGAGAGAGGAGACAGGTGGGATGAAGGTAGCAACCTAAAAATATCGGCATTGGTATTGACTTCTAATGAACATGAATAAACAACCACATTTGCAAGATGCAGATGCATTTGAAGTTGCTAGATTTTGGTTTTGCTGCATGAACAGAGTAAGATCAGATTTCCCTTTATGGCTTTGACTTGCTGAGGGCAGGTTTCTCTGGAAGGGGGGGGGGGCTGCCTTCAGTTAGTTCTTTGTGACAAAGGCATTTAATACTAGGATGTGAGCCATGTTAGTAATTGTTGTGTATTTTGGATTCCCACCCCCTTATCAATAATTTCATTTGATGGGGTGAGTGAAGGTTCTGCTGTGTGAGAAAACTTTTCCATTCACTGTCAAGAAGAGAAGAGCTCTGTGCAGGATTGTGTACAGTGGTACCTTGGGTTACAGACGCTTCAGGTTACAGACTCCGCTAACCCAGAAATAGTACCTTGGGTTAAGAACTTTGCTTCAGGATGAGAACAGAAATCATGTGGCGGCAGTGGGAGGCCCCATTAGCTAAAGTGGTACCTCAGGTTAAGAACATTTTCAGGTTAAGAACGCACCTCCAGAACGAATTAAGTACCTGAGGTGCCACTGTAGTTCCTTGGGTTCAAATAAATGTTTCTGCAAGCAGCCATTTTTTGCTGAAAAAGCAGCATACCCTGTGGGTGGAGGATGTGCTAAGCAGCTAATTTTGATCTCTTTAACGTTCCATCAATCCGCCAATCCATCCCATTGCATGCATTTTGTGTGCACAGAACGAAAAATATGCACTTAAAGTACATACATTTAAATGTTTTCCAGTGAGTTGGTTGATGCGCATTTGAACATACATAGTTTACATAATTTACATAAACCTCAAGAAGAGGTGGCACATCAAGAAAAAAGAGGGAAGCTCTTTGAAACAACTTTGCAAGTGCCACACATTCTTGGAATTCTTGTTGCTAATTCTGGATGCCTAAATCTTGACCGTTGCTTCTGGACCGGACTTACTGTTGCTGCAGCTTTCACAGGCCTTGCTTCACTGCCCCAGAATGTTTTTGCCTGGTTATTCTTATATATTAAATTTATATACCATCCTTCATCCATTGATCTTAGGGCGCTTCATAACATAAAATTGCAATATAAAAAACACAAAATACATAGTAAAACTAAGAACAAAAACCAACTTAATAATTCTCCCTCCCAGGGTCAGTAGGAATCCCCAAGAAGCTGGCAAGGCAGACAAGGTCAAGTAACACGTTTTATTTTCTGTTTTTCCTTCTTCTGACACACGAACAAGGCACGGCTGAATGTCAGTCAAACTTGACAGATCTTATCGCGATGTATCCCTTCCACTGGGCAGAATTTTGCAGAATTCACCCCAAGCCGATCAGGGAACTTGACCGCCTGGTCTCTGCCGATCTTTACAGTCACTTCCTCGTCATCAGAGGACATGCAGATCTTGGTGTCTTCTCCCTGCTGGAAGGAGAACTCCCGCAGCTCCATGCTTTGTCTCCTTATAATTGTGTCTCTGTACCATGATAATGCCTCTTTTTTTTCTGGATGGAAAATAGAGAAGAGTGTGTCTATAGAAAACAGCTTTATGTACAGAGGTAAAATTTACTTTCGTTGTCCAGTCACGTTTGTCTCTGGCCATGCCCACTGAAGATTGCCCCAAGCGAATGACATCTCTAGATCGTGAAAGGTTCCTCATCTCTCCCTTTATGCCAACTGGGAAACCTGAAGCTGAGCTGCAAACAAAGAAGCTGAGTATGTAGTTAAGAACTGATGTTGGCTTAAGGTAATCGAACAAAGGCTGTCTTTTGACACCTTCTCTTCTAAGTAACTAATTAATCTCCATGCTAGCTAATTATCATCACTACATCATCCCTCCTTAATATGTTTCACTTACCACCTATCTTCTTTTTTGCACCTGAGCCAGAGGGCAGTTTTGTTGCTGGAAATTAATATGGTGTTGAACTCTCAGTCTAGCGAGATCTTCTGAATTTTCCATTTGCCATGCCGTTCCAGCATTATTTTTGCCGTTCCAGGGCGCATAAATTGGCAGTATAGTTTGGGGAGGGGTACCCAAATAAGGGACGTGGGTGGCCCTGTGGGTTAAACCACAGAGCCTAGGACTTGCCGATCAGAAGGTCAGTGGTTTGAATCCCCGCGACGGGGTGAGCTCCCGTTGCTCGGTCCCTACTCCTGCCAACCTAGCAGTTCGAAAGCACGCCAAAGTGCAAGTAGATAAATAGGTACTGCTCTGGTGGGAAGATAAACGGCGTTTCCATGCGCTGCTCTGGTTCGCCAGAAGTGGCTTAGTCATGCTGGCCACATGACCCCGGAAGCTGTACGCCAGCTTCCTTGGCCAGTAAAGCGAGATGAGCGTCGCAACCCCAGAGTCGTCTGCGACTGGACCTAATGATCAGGGGTCCCTTTACCTTTACCCAAATTTTGCCCCTTAGGACCTTGAATGTACTCTAGAGTCTGTGAAATTAAGGGGTGGATTTATTCATGTTGGCTGATTTTACAGACACAGACAAAAAAGAGTAAGCCATTTGCCAAGCACCACTGAGAAAATAAATACCTGAGCAGAGACTTTGTATGTAAGCTTCCAGCTTGGCTGTCAGTCAACAAAGACCTCTTCAGTGTTGGTGGCATTTCTCATAATATTTTAAGTCAGTGGGTAGGGAACCCATAGCCAGAATTTGCTGGATTCCTACTGTCCCTGACCCTTGGTTATGCTGATGGGAGCTGGAGTCGAACAGCATATGGAGGGCCACAGGATTCCCTAACCTCAGCTCAAAGTAACATGTGGTCTTCAAACAAATCAAGCTTAATTAATAAAGCAGTGTTGATAGGGAAATTCTCGAATAAGAAAATTACTCTCCCTCCCTCCCTTATTCCCCTGCCCTCCAGCACTTAGAAGTATCCATTTATACTTTTAGAAACTTTCACTAAGGACGTGAGTGCAAGCTGCAGCATACCTTTACTTATTTTATAACCCTTCTCTGCCACCAAACGTCTTTGAATCAAATAGATTTATAGTAATGTGAGTAATGGATAGGGGGCCAGCAAATCAAAATCTCATTTCAGCTGTTTGACACTAATGTTGTGCTGAGTTACTGTTCTCCGTGTTGGATTTCTGATCAAATTACTAAAATTGCCACTTGGAAGTGGGAATGGAGACGAAAATACAAACAAAATATTGTTATAAATTGAGTACTGAATTTCATAGTTAGCATATGCCATAGAAACCATTCTTTTTAATCCTGGCTATGTTGTGTGGTTTGTTTGTTTGTTTTTTGTTTTAAGGGAGTTTGATTGGTGACTTTTTCCGCAGAAGGCACAATTCCTAATATATAAATGTGAAAAAGAGCCAGATTGTATTACAAATAACACGAGCGCAAGGATAATTTGGATTCTTTATTTCTAATTTATCGTGATGTATACTGTTATTCTTCAACTGTGAAAATAACTAGGCATGCAAGCGAGGATGTGTTGCGAGTAACTCCACCTTCCTAATGTGTAAAATACAGAACTATTGCATGCTTAACATGGGCTGTGTTTCCATGTACGGCAGCTTGACACATGCTTTATGGACTTAAAGCCCTCCAATGGGAAACTATGTAGGCATGAGTCTATCCATGCCCACCCAATTTTCCATGTTGAATTTTTTCTTCTCTGACACAATATATATGATAGCTAGCAGCATCCTGTGGTGAGATTTCTAACCTATATTCCATGTCAACAGCCGTTTCTGGTGAAGGCAGGATAGCCTACTTAAGACGTAGCCTACTTAAGACGCTGCTTAACCTCTGCGACAGGGCTGGGCAACTTGTTGTCTCCAGATGTTGTTTGGCTCCAACTCTGTTGGCCTCAGCCAACAAGACTGGCATGTTGGAGCTTGATGGGAGTTGTAGTCCAGGAGAAGAAGAAGAAGAGTTTGGATTTGATACCCCTCTTTATCACTACCCGAAGGAGTCTCAAAGCGGCTAACATTCTCCTTTCCCTTCCTCCCCCACAACAAACACTTTGTGAGGTGAGTGGGGCTGAGAGACTTCAGAAAATGTGACTGGCCCAAGGTCACCCAGCAGCTGCATGTAGAGGAGCGGAGACGCGAACCCGGTTCACCAGATTACGAATCTACTGATCTTAACCACTACACCACACTGGCTCTCAATAACATCTAGAGAGCCACAAGTTGTCCATAGAGGTATTGTTGTTGGTTTAATTTTTATCCCACATTTTCAATGAGTAGCTCAGAATGCTACACATGTTCTCTTCTCCCCATTTTTTTTCTCCACAACACTTCCGTGAAGTAGGTTAGGGAAAGAGAGAGAGAGAGACCCAAGGTTGCCCCACACTCTTCTCAGACAGGCATGTGATTTACACCAATTACATATGTAGCATCGGAGGAGTGAAATTTCTAACACTAAGTTCCTCTGCAAGTTGCCGTTGTAGAGAGAAATTCACTGCTTCCAAGCTGTCGGGCCTGGAAAAATCCTGAAAGACTCAGACTGCCAGTAGTGACCGCTACTTGCTACTACAAGCCAACTCCACAGAAATGGAAAACAGAATGTATAAAAAGAACGAATAAAAATTTGGCGAATGCTTGTTGGAGATGTGGAGGAAATAACGGTGACATGATCCACATGTTGTGGACGTGTGGAAAGATTAAGATTTTTGGGGGGAAAATATACAATGAATTTAAAAAGATGATGGGGATAACTTTTACTAAAAAACCGGAGGCATTTCTATTAAGTATTTTAGATAAAGAGATCCCAAAAAATCTAAGAGAGGCATTTTTGTATGCAACCGCAGCGACTCGTATACTTGTGGCCAAGGGATGGAAAGATCACGAGGCTCCAAAAATAACAGATAGGCAAATCAAATTACAGGAATTGGTGGAGACGGCTCAACTGACTAGTAAACTCAGAGGAAACTCAAAGCAAAAATTAGCGGAAAAATGGGATGTTTCTAAAAAATATGTTCAAAAATACAATAATGGTTTTGACTCTATGCTAGCATTCGAGTGATAAAGGAACTAAAAGGAGGTGGACTACAATTAAGGATTTATTATGTTTTCAGAATGTATTAGAAAATTTTTATAGAAAGGTTTATTGTTTTGTGTACATTCGAATGTAAGATAAAACATATGCAAAGGGACTTGACAGGAAGTCAAAGTTGAAGAAAAGATTTTGGAAGATAAAAAGGGGAAAAAATATTTACTTTCATTATTATCATTTTCTGTGCGGGTGTGGGTGTGTGGGTGTCTGCACATATGTGTGTTGTTGTATGGAATGTTTGGGAGGAAATAAGATGGTAAATAACAAATAAGAAACTAAATATCGATGTATGTAATTTTTATTTCTTAATTATATTTAGTGGTAGTATGGCTGTATTGTTTTTTGTAACATAAAACCATTCAATAAAAATTATTTAAAAAGAAGAAGAAAGAAATGGAAAACAGAAGGTTCCTTTGTCGTAAGCCCATTTGACCAGGGAAATACCCATAGTTAAAGGGTTGGGGTGGGACTCCCAATGACTGCTGTATCTTTCTATCAATGGCCCTTATAGAAGAACCCAAAAGAGGGCTCCATCAGAAATTTGGAAAAGCCCCCTTTAAAGGGAAATGGGAGAAGGGAGGGTGGCCTGTAACCATTCCTCTTAATCTGCTATCTGGTTGATTTTCTGAGGATAGAGGAATAGTGCGGCATTCTTGTTTCTCGGCTTAAAAAGTTCAAGAACGTCATTTCTAGTTGTTTTTCTTGCTGTCAGAGCAGGCTAGGTATGATTGAATCAGAATTTCCCAATAGCATGGAATGCATTAGTACAGCAAGAGCTGTCAGTTTGTTTTGACATTAATTTTGCTGTCACTTTCATGTTCCTGAAATACTCAGACAAGATGTAAAATAATAGTCATGGTTGAAAAATCAGATAGCGTGTGATTGCCATAACTTTGTCTTCCTTCCAGAAACAGTGTAATCCTGATGTCGACCACTGGCATTGCAAAGGCTTCCCCAGAAATTACCTGTTAATATTGCTATGTTCCTTAGCACAGATTGGGTTAGTAATATTCAGTTGGATCCAGTACAGCTTCCTGTGAGCACTTCTCCATAGGCTGGAGGGGTGGAGCTTGCAGGCTTTTCCTGAGGGACAGGCTGTAGACGGTTGGTGGTGAAAATGGCTCTCAGAATGTGGACTGCTGTTTCTTCAGTCCTTGGCAATCCCCCATCAGGTTAGGGATAAACCACTCCTCCCCTGCATATGGCATGTCCATTGCAGAACCATGTTCCCCTTCTGCTGCTTTGTAGCAGAGAAGGGACATCCACGTTTCTAGTCCCCTGCATGTCTCCAGACTTTTTCTTTTACTTCTGATATGTCGCTATAGTATGCTGAATAGTATGAGAACAGCTATCTGGCTATGTATTCATGCATGCATGTATACAGTGCTTTTTCCCCTTAAAAATGTTTAGGGGTGCTCTCATTTTGACTCAAGAAAATCACCATTTTATAGTTCAAATTGGGAAAAATAAATACAGTAAATAGACAAAGATTTGCAAAATGTTTAGGGGTATTAGTACCCCAGAAAAAGGTCTTTCTTTCTTTCTTTCTTTCTTTCTTTCTTTCTTTCTTTCCCAACCACTCCTTGACACTAACTATTTATTTATTTGTTTATTTAAATCACACTTTTTACTCAGTAGGTGAATAATAATAACATATAAAATATGCAGTGGTACCTCCGTTTACAAACTTAATTTATTCTGGAAGCCCGTTCTTACACTGAAAACATTCTTAAACTGAGGCGCGCTTTCCCCAATGAGGCCTTCTGCCGCTGGTGCCCTTCCACCAGTCGGCTTCCGTTTGTCTTCCAGGGCAAAGGTCGCTAGCCAAAACACCTACTTGCGGTTTTGCGGAGTGCATTGCCCGAGTCGTTCATTAACAGGACTGTTCTTCGACTGAGGTACGGCTGTACAATAATTAGGCAATATACGAAACTTAAAACATACATTTAACTTCCAAAATTTAAAGCGTTCAATAATTTAAATTCATTTCTTTCTTTTTTTTAAGTAAAACACCTGAGAAGCATTCAGGGTGCAGCTTTGTCCAGGTGTCTGAAAGTCAGTAGGGATAGTGCTTGTCTAAACTCCTTGTGGGAGGGAGTTGTGGCTTCAAAACCGAAGGCTGCTGCAGGTAGAGGTGCTCCATCAGGCATGGAGAGCTTTGTATGTTAATGCCCTCACACTGGATGTGAGAATGTATAGGCGTTCATTGCCATCTCCAGGCACCAGTTCAGCACCAATACAGGTACAGCTGGTACAGATGCCATATTGCAAGTAGAGGTCCTCCTGGCCTAAAATTGCCATTGTGCCATTCAGCAGGTGTCTGTTACTTCCAAATAGCGGACATACAGGTGAGTTGCTTGCATAGAAGAGATCTGGGTTGACAAAGAAGCAAAACACGTTGCTACAGCTTTCCCCAACCTGGAGCTCTCCAGGTGCTTTGACTACTACTCCTATAGACCCTGACCATTGGCCATGTTGAATGGGAGCCAAATCGCAAGGACCCCAGGTTGGGAAAGATGGGGTGCTATATTGTGAGCTACAACCCCCACACCCAATCTCTCTGAACAGTAACCAGGTGGCTAACAGTTGGAAAAGAGATTCATTTATCAGTGAAATATTCTTTTTGGCAAGCAAATGTTTGGAAATGCAAGATCCAACTTTGAAAGTAGGTCAGCGTAGACTGACTCTGGTGTCTGTTCTGTAGGACGTTGAGTGCATACGCCTGCTCACATTTCTTGAACCATCTGTCTCTTGTATGTTCTAAGGAATATTATGCTTTCTATGGTACTTCACGAAATTTATAATTTTCGAGGGTGATGGGCTGGGGGAAGCGAATGCTATGGTGTTATCAGGAAAGGAATTAAAAACAGCAGTGTTAGAGGGTTGCAATGTCATTCCCGTGGCATGCCCCTGTTTAGCATGCACTGTGGGTTAAAGCCTCAGCGCCTAGGACTTGCTGATCAAAAGGTCGGCGGTTCGAATCCCTGCGGCGGGGTGCACTCCCGCTCCTCGGTCCCAGCGCCTCCCAACCTAGCAGTTCGAAAGCACCTCCGGGTGCAAGTAGATAAATAGGGACCGCTTACCAGCGGGAAGGTAAACGGCGTTTCCGTGTGCAGCTCTGGCTTGCCAGAGCAGCTTTGTCACGCTGGCCACGTGACCCGGAAGTGTCTCCGGACAGCGCTGGCCCCTGGCCTCTTAAGTGAGATGGGCGCACAACCCCAGAGTCTGTCAAGACTGGCCTGTACGGGCAGGGGTACCTTTACCTTTACCTTTAGGCTCCATATCAAAAGAATGCGGGCAGATACAGTATAAGGGCATAAGAAGATTCATCATGTATCAGAGCAAAAGTCCATGTAGTCTGGTATCTTTGCTTCCTATAGTGGCCAACCAGAGGCTTCTGGGAATTCCACAAGCAGGGCCCAAAGGCCACACCCTACTTGCTGTTTTGTGGCGTATTTCAACTAAACTGATAAGAAGGATTGGACTGTTTAGGAAAGCCTAAATAGGTTGGGGATCCTCAGCTCTGGAAGGAGAAGGAGAAAGAAGAGTTAAGCATGATAGAATTTAGTGATGTGCAATGAAATTGAAATTGCAAACAGTAAATGATAAAAATAGAAGGCCTCGATTCACACAACACATAATTAATAGAATTTGTGTTGTGGTAACTGTATCATAAGGTGTGGCCATTGGTTTGAGTGGCTTTCAAAATGGTTGGATAAATCCCTGAGGTCGAGTCTGTCAATGCCTATTAGACGCGACAATTAAAAGGCATTGATTCTTCGGTCAGATGTGAGGATCGGCAGGGGGCTTTTAATCTGTATCCTGTCCCTGCTGGCAGCTGCCCATGAGAGTCAAGCTAGAGTGCTAGGCTAGGTCAACTTCTTATCAGGGAGGCAGTTTTTATGTTGAGTAAAGTGTGGAGGAATGGATTTTAATGGTGGGAATTGTATTGTTAGGCTTTTTGCAAAAAACGGAGATTGCGTGGGTCGCAACGCAATGATAATGTTATCCTGCTCCTATTAATGTCCATTAATTTTATTGGGTATACTCTCAGCATGACTAACAGATACAGCCCCTAAGTGTTGGGATGCTGAGTAACTAATTTTTCTGTATCTTGGCTTGCAAATGAAAAATGGTGTGAACGTAGGAGCAGGGAAGGAGAAAGTAAAATTGCGAAGTTGTAGGACGCTCTACTGGACAGTGAGAACATATAGAGAAGAGATGGAGAACAGTTTTTGTTGGTTTGTTTGGTTTTTTTCTGTTGAGTTGCACATTGCACAAGTGACAATCCTTGGACTAGCACAAAACACTAGTTAGATACCACCCAAGGTACTCAACGGGACGTGGGCAGCGCTGTGGGTTAAGCGTGCCTACCTAAGCATGCCTTCCCACAAACCTTTTAATCGCAGAAGTCACGCTTCCTTCAACCTCCAGTTCACTTTTGGCACCATTCACACGAACCAGTTATTCCTGATTAAATCATGGTTCACAAGCTTAAACACTGCCTCCAGCTTTTTTGTGAGCATGTTTAATTGTGATAAGGGGGGTTGCAGTGTCTTGGAGTAGTATTTTATATATTGTAGAGACCACCCCTCTGTTGTTAGGAGGATTTTCTCAAAACTAGTCAGTGGCCTGGTGGACTTGTCAGCTTGCTATACGTAACAAGAGAGCTTAGTCCCTTTCCCTCCCAAAAATGCTTCTTTGCCACCACCACTACCTCCCTTCCAGCAGCCCTTCACAAAAAGCACTCCCATTCTTCACATCTCCCCCACCTCCTGCTTCTGCCATCAGAAGGCTCTTTGTTCTGTTCTGGTCCTCCTAC
Source organism: Podarcis gaigeae (assembly GCF_964106915.1). Lineage (NCBI taxonomy): Eukaryota > Metazoa > Chordata > Lepidosauria > Squamata > Lacertidae > Podarcis > Podarcis gaigeae. The sequence continues at coordinate 99,779,593 of NC_139679.1, forward strand.
TGAATGCTCCAAGTCTCATCCCAGCAGGAGCCTGAAATCTGTTTTCTTTAGCGGGACTATAAGTATGGTGTATGTCATCCTTCCCTCAAGAAAAGCAACATGCTCCAGGTTCTTCTGCCCACCTCCCTTCTGCCCAGCTTCTCAGTTCTTCACAAACTAACAAGGGTTCTGGGGAGACAAGCTGTCAGAAGGAAGGAACTGATTAGTTAGAGACTTCTCCTTGTACTTGCCTTTGGGCTGCATGGAAGGGCAGCTGGGAGAGAGGCCAAAAACAGAGGAACATCATTGGGGAGATAAGTGGAGGCTGGGGGAGAAACAGGGATTCAGTTGAGGATGCGGCACCCCAAATCAGGTGGGACACATCTAACTATCTATTGTCTCTTCCAGGTGGAGCAAACATGGCATCTTTCAGATGTTGTTGGACAATGACTCCCATCATCCCTGACCCATTGACTATGCTGATGCTAGTCCAACAACATCTGAAGAACACCACATGGGCCTCCCTGGTTCTACACTAACTTCCCAGGGTTTCAGACAGGGAACCTTTCTCTACCATACCAGGAGATGTCAGAGACTGAACCAGGGATCTTTGGCCTGCGAAACATCTGCTCTCCTGCTCAGAAGTGGCTGTTGGATCCAGCCTTTGGTCTCATCAGGGAGGGTTCTCCTTAATTTTTGTAATTAAGATTGCTAAACTTTAATTTGATTGTGTCCTGAACGATATTATTAATGGGAATAACATGTCACTGCCACACATAGTCTTTGCCGTCTTTAATGTGTTTTGCTGAAATTGACACACACACTCGTCGTTTGTTTTCCTGCTGGCTATTAATCTCGTATTGTTAACAGAAGGTCATGGATGCAGTTAAACTTGTGTGTCAGCTTTAACATGTAGATTTGTATTAAAGTCAGATTTCATTTTGCATGCAAACGCACACACGCTTTAAAAAACAACAGCTGATGTGATTATTAACCCTCCCTCCTTTTCAAATGCTTTTAATTCTTCCCAGTCACAAAGAAGGAATGTGCTTTCAGCCCTCTCTTTCCAGGTAGTTGCAGCAAGTGCTTTGTCCCCCGGGTCTAGAAATGAAACTAACAAGCCCCAAGGGACACAGATAGCTGGGAGGATTTGCAGTGGGAAAGAATATGGTCTTATTTATAGCTCCTCGTGCCAGGTAGACTGCTAGTATTTTAACTTTCCCCATGAATTTAGAGATGTCCACTGCCACCATGTGATGTGTAAGAAAAGGAAGTTTCCTTTTTGTTTACCTACATCTGGAAGTTACTCAAGTAACCTGGAATATGACAGAAAATAAGCTCTCTTCTGACTTGAAGGTCCACTTGTAACTTCAGTATTTAGTTGTCTCCTAAGCTTTACATATATATAGGGACGTGGGTGGTGCTGTGGGTTAAACCACAGAGCCTAGGACTTGCCGATCAGAAGGTCGGCAGTTCAAATCCCCGCAACGGGGTGAGCTCCCGTTGCTCGGTCCCAGCTCCTGCCCACCTAGCAGTTCGAAAGCATGTCAAAGTGCAAGTAGATAAATAGGTACCGCTCCGGTGGGAAGGTAAACGGTGTTTCTGTGTGCTGCTCTGGTTCGCCAGAAGCGGCTTAGTCATGCTGGCCACATGACCCAGAAGCTGTCTGCGGACAAACGCCGGCTCCCTCGGCCTATAGAGTGAGATGAGCGCACAACCCCAGAGTCGGTCACGACTGGACCTAATGGTCATCTTTACCTTTACCTAAGCTTTACATATACAGTCGTACCTTGGGAGTCGAACGGAATCTGTTCAGAAGCTCCTGCAGCCAATTGGAAGCCACGGAAGTCCTGTTGGAACACTCACTTCCAAACAATCGTCCAGGAGCCTATTTGTTTGGGAGCCAAGGTGTTCGAGATCCAAGATATGACTGTATTTGCTTTCTCTCCCCCCACCCTTTAATTTAGTGAGGATTTTAGATAAGCATTTATAAAATATCAAGACATTACGGTGAGTAATTCCGTCATCATAAAATATACAATTGGACTCCAAACACCTCTTACATTCTGATATTAACTGGAATGCACCAGTTTTGCAGTTACCTTAGCTATTTCATTTCCCCTGAATCAGAAATTTATTTCCATTGTTCTGCAAATATGATCTTGCTGCAACGCAGTGGGCCATGTAAATTCATAGGAGAAGCCATTCCCCCCCACCGTCACTTATATGATCTGCCTACCTCATATTGATATGCATAGCAAGAACAGTCTTCATTTCTTAAGCCAAAATCTGCAGCATGAAGACAGAAATTACATAATAAGCGAGTGCTGCCTAGTCATTTAAAAGAGTGAGCTGTGAACTGGGATGAACTAGGAAATTCACCTTGGCCTTCTAAGCTATCCGACATGCCTTAGGCAAGCCAATCTCTTAGCCTCAATTTTCCCATTTGTTCTATGGGGAATGCTGTCCTATCGTCTGTATTTATAGTATAAAAGGTAAAGGGACCCCTGACCATTAGGTCCAGTCGTGACCGACGACTCTGGGGTTGCGGCGCTCATCTCGCTTTATTGGCCGAGGAAGCTGGCATACAGCTTCCGGGTCATGTGGCCAGCATGACTAAGCTGCTTCTGATGAACCAGAGCAGCGCACGGAAACGCTGTTTACCTTCCCGACGGAGTGGTACTTATTTATCTACTTGCACTTTGACGTGCTTTTGAACTGCTAGGTTGGCAGGAGCAGGGACCGAGCAACGGGAGTTCACCCTGTCGCGGTGATTCGAACCAACAACCTTCTGATTGGCAAGTTCTAGCTTTGTGGTTTAACCCACAGCGCCACCCACGTCCCATTTATAGTATACAAGAAGCATATTGTGCATTTGGCATTTATAGAGAATGTTTCTTACACTGATTCTCCTTAAACCTATGTGAACATAGACACATAGACAAATGCCCATTGCTGGGGAGTCACAGTTAGAGAGGCCTGTTGCCTTTGCCCTGGTTGGCCACTGTTAGAAGCTTTGGTCTGATAGGATGGATGGACATTTGGTCTGATCCAGCAGAACTGTTCTTTTGTATTTGCTCAATAGATTTTGACTGATCTCGATGCCAGCAATTATTCGTGGTCATCACAGACTGCACTCCTTCCCCCATGTTTCCTGTCATGCTGAGACGATTTAGCTTCTCACTTTGTTCCAGACGTTTAAGACATTTTTGAGAAGTGAGAATCTCTGCTCTGGTTCAGGGTGTCTGTGAAGCCCAAGTGTGAAGTGTAAGTCCGACGCTCTCTTCTACTATGTTCAGAGCACATGACAGACGGCTCAAGAGAGGGCAGGGTCTGTCACTCACCCACCCACCCACCAGCCTCTTCTCAGATCTTTGTGAGGCACAGAGAGTTAAACAGGAAGGGCATCTCACTTTGTGATGGGCATTGTGGTCACTAGAAAGACATCTGGAGTTATTGTTGGCCGCTTGGCGAACGCATGCGAAGAGCACATTCGTTCAATATTCTTGAATATTTTGATGGTCACAACGTTGGAGATACTTCTAAGAGCAGCTCTTAAAAATAATCAGTAAATGTAGCAAAAGCCAGATGCTTCCAACTGAATCCAATAGTGTCGTACCTTGGAAGTTGAACGGAATCCATTCTGGGAGTCCGTTCAACTTCTGAAACGTTTGGAAACCAAAGCATGGCTTCTGATTGGCTGCAGGAAGTTCCTGCAGCCAATCGGAAGCCATGGAACCGCATCGGACGTTCGGCTTCCAAAAATAGTTCGCAAACCGGAACAGTCACTTCCGGGTTTGCGGCGTTCAGGAACCAAAACATTCAAGAACTAAGCTGTTCAGCAACCAAGGTACGACTGCATTTCTATAAAGAGATACACTCTTAGATGTGTTTAAATGCCCTTTTTAAAAAAAGTGAAATCTGCAAATTTTGGAAGTAATATAGAGATTTGAAAGTCATAGCAACTTCTCAAATCTGAAGCAGCAGATTAAGCAAATGCCAGAACATCTTCAGCTGTACGAAAAGCTTTCCCAATTTAGGTAGAGATTAGCTAGGGAAAAAAGCACAGCACATAGAGGTAATGGAGTTTAATTGCGCTTTCCAGCGATAGTTCAGTGTTAAAATCCAATCTCATTAACGCTTCTTTACATGCACACAATTTGGTTTTGGTTTTCACATATCATGTTTTAAATCATACCTTAAAGTGCTCGCAAAAAGAAATGTCTATTTTTGTTCACCTGGAAACAGACAGTTGCCTAGAACAACCTTTGCTGTCCCACCAACCCACCCACCAGCCTGTGTTTATATTCTTCAGGGATGCTCTCCTGATAATACTCTCTACTCGTTTGTCAGCATAGTGAAAAAGGGAATCAGGCAAAAGCTGGCCTCTTCAGGAACGTTCAGATTTACCCACTCACACATTTAAAGTGCACGAGAGGGAGCTGTGGGGTCAGCTCTGCCCCACTGCTGCTAAATCTGCTGCTTCACTGAGTAGTGGGAAAGGGTTGTTGTGTTCAGGTGTCAAGGCACATGCAACAAGCACCTCCATGTGGAGGGGTGACCCTTGCGCTGTTCAGGATCTCCCCTCATGTAGAGAAGCAAATCCGGCCCACAGGCAGTCTGGGAATCAGCGTGTTTTTACATGAGTAGAATGTGCCCTTTTATTTAAAATGCATCTCTGGGTTATTTGTGGGGCATAGGAATCCGTTCTCTCCCCCCCTTCCAAAATATAGTCTGGCCCCCCACAAGGTCTGAGGGACAGTGGACCGACCCCCTGCTGAATAAGTTTGCTAACCCCTGATCTACTCCCTCTGGCCCTTATCCCTCTGGCATGGCATCATTGCAAGGAAGCCTTGGAGGTTCAGGAAACAGGAAGCAGTACACCTTCCTGTTTCCTGAACCTCCAAGACTTCCTTGCAGTGGTACCATGCCAAAGGAAGAGGTGGCACTTTTTTGAGGTAGGCAGAGGTGCCCAGTTTCAGCAGAGGTTTGGATGCCACTGGAAGGAGCTATCCTAGATACTAGTGGATTTAACATTGATTTGCCCCTAGAGATGTGGATCTGGTTGGATTTTAGGAAGTTCTGGAAGCATATTTATCCATCAGTTGGGCAATGCGCAGGATCTGGGGATTTGGTGGGATTCTGGACCTTCCTATGCAAGGCCCAAGTTGACCTCTGCTTGAGGTAAATTGCCTGATCCCATGGAAGCTTTTAGGTGTGTCAACAACGATGATATGTGGGTTTTCCTGAAAATCTGCATAGGGTAATTTGCATTAGAAAATTTAGCATATTTACTTGTATTTAGTAAACAAAGCTAGAAAAAAAGACACTTGTGTTAATTTTTGTCCCAGCATACAGCAAATATTTCATCATGAATATTGGAGGGGACGGGCGGGTAGGGAACTAAAACATACTTTATGTGATTATAAATATTATATTGGACAGAAATTTTAATTGGAATACTACTTAAAGACAACAGCATTTCAGACAACCATTTCATTGTTTAAATCTCAATAAAAAACGCAAATGTACTGAAAACTGTTGACACGCCAACAAATTTTTAGCAACCCAAAGAATTGTGTACAATATGCTGACTCACATACTTTCTCGGGCTAATCACCTGAAAAACGTTAATTGCAACTATGAAACTGCCAAGCTTGCCTAATATTGTATTTGCCATTAGCATCCATTCATTGTTACTAATGCACTTACAAAGCAGAGCAATTTCCACAAAAAAATAATGCACTGAATTGAAAAAATAGAGGGATGAAAAGAGGAGACAGAAATGAAACATGGTTTAGGTCTCCAGATTATCGCTTCTGCATTCTCCTCCTACTTTTCTTTCTTTTCTTTTTCACTTCTAAATGAGACTTTAGGTATATAGCTATATTAGTACAGTATTCAAAATGAGTAATAACAATCGTGAGAGCCACTGAGTATTACAGTCATACCTCGGGTTGCGAATGTGATCTGTGTAGGAAGCACATTTGCAACCTGGAGTGCCGTTTCTGTGCATGCACGTGATGTAATTTGGCATTTCTGTGCATGCGCAAAGCACCGAAACCCGGAAGTAACCCATTCTGGTACTTTTGGGTTCAGCACGGTCTGTAAAAACGTGCAACCCGCAGTGTTCACAATCCAGTTATGACTGTATTAAGAGCTGGTACAAAAGCACAAAATAAAATTAGCAATTAACATTCTCCTATATTTTTATCTAGAAAAGCCTGTCTAAATTTTGCTGCTAAGAAAGCAAACTAGGTCACTTCTAATGTTACATATTTATCCTTGTAATTTAGCATTTATCTAAGTCTATAAAACAATGGCCAGCTTCTATTTTTGGCAAAAGAAAAACAACGTCAAGTGTTCCTTCTAGAGTGCTATGAAAGAGAGTATAAATAAAATAAACATGCAGAATAAAACTTCTGCCTTGTGTGTTTGTGCATGCATGATTAAACTTTTAGTAGATTTTTTAAAAAAACTTTTCTGAAGCATTTGATGAATAAAAGTCCTCTCTGTGGCAACTCTGGAATTGTTGGTGTGAGAATAGTTGCCTGCTTTAATAAGTTTTGAACAGTTCGTATAGGGTTGTTTTAGTATTGGCATATTTGCTGCCCTTGGCTCCTTTGAGGATATAAATTTAATTAATTTACTACTACTACTATTACTACTACCATAATAATATTGTGAGTATGTGTGTGTACAAAGAGAGGGGTGCCTATGTAGTGTATCTCCAAAGTGCTGTTCTTCTGGAGTTTTTTACTCTCTGTGGTTTTTTTCTCTTGTTTCATAGTTTCTCATTGCTCTTGTTAGGCGTGGACAAAGATTTAATCGTCATTCACCTTTTAAATCTGAATTTTTACTTAAGATTTTAGTATTCAGCATGTAGTTAGAAGAAACAGCATTACCCAGAAAATTAAGGATTTTAAGGCACCCTAGACAAATGGAGGAATGTAAAATCGTGACTGCATGTTACTCTTGAATATCAAGGGAGATATTGGAAAAGCTGGGTACTGATATAAAGAACACTCCGACAGGAACATTTAGTTCATTAACTTAATTGTAATGATGGAGAGAGAGTAAAGGATAATCTCCCACTGTCTATGTTTCTTTATCTGTTTGCAGCACAGTATTCCACAGTCTCTGTAAGGACAAGGGCAGCAATTTAAGTCTCCTGTGGATAAGTTACTGAAATGCCCATTTTTTCCAATGGAGCTACTCCTATTGTAGGATGCAGCCCATTATCAACTAATTACCTAATATTCCACATTCTGCTGTTCTTTGGTATATGAGAACTGAAACCTGATGTAAAAGTCCTTGTGTGCTAACAAAAAACCAAACACATTTCTAATAAATTCCTAATCAGCCATTTCCCTGTTTGTTGAGGTGACAGGAAAGGTTTGCTTGTTCATAACAGCTGTCATTTAACTACAACGCAGCTGAACTCAGCGATTCCTAAACAGACCATAACCATAAAAGATCTACCTGTCAACTTATAAGTCAGAAACTCCTTTGGTTCAAAGTTTGAACACAGTATTTTCGGAGTTCTCTTTCCATACTACTAAAAGAAATAGGCACTATGCACTTGATTACAATATCTTGCTAGGGTTGTGACAGCTCCCAAATAACTAATCATGAAGTAACTAATCTAGGTAACATCCTTGTGGTTTTTTTCTCTTCTGTCTGGTCATTGAGTCTTCCCTCTCAAGTAGCAAACCAAAATGGTGATACATTTTCACCCTCCATCCACTTATTATAGGCAGAGTCAGATTTAAATACAGTGGTACTTCAGGTTAAGAACTTACCATATTTTTCGCCCTATAGGACGCACCGGCCCATAGGACGCACCTAGATTTTTTGGGGGGGGGAAATAAAGGGGGGGAAATATTTTTTCCCCAGGCACAGGGCTGGGGCCGGGGCCGGGGCCGGGGGAAGCCCAAGCTTCCCCCGGCCCCAGCCCCCAGAAGGGAGCCAGAGCGATGCCGAAGCTGCGCGCAGGTTCTGCATCGCTCTGGGAGCTTCCCGGGCTGGGGGTGGGGGAAGCCCAAGCTTCCCCCGACCCCAGCCCCCAGAACGGGTCCCAGAGCGATGCCGAAGCTGTGCCGGGCTGGGGGGATAGCTTCAGCGAAAGCCTGCATTTGCCCGATAGGACGCACACACATTTCCCCTTCATTTCTGGAGGGGGAAAAGTGTGTCCTATAGGGCGAAAAATACGGTAATTCGTTCCAGAGGTCTGTTCTTAATCTGAAACTGTTCTTAACCTGAGGTACCACTTTAGCTAATGGGACCTCCCGCTGCTGCTGCACGTTTTCTGTTCTCATCCTGAGGTAAAGTTCTTAACCTGAGGTACTATTTCTGGATTAGCGGAGTCTGTAACCTGAAGCGTCTGTAACCCAAGGTACCACTGTAGTTGTCATTTTCCTTTTCATTTTGCTGACTTACAAGTTATGTTAGGAAGTACTGATGGAAGCCTGGTTACTGGAGACTGAATTGAACCCGTGACCTCTCTAGGGTAGGGTCTTCTGCTCTTTCCCCAGGCCACAAGGGTGTGAGGAAATGACAGATTGCAACTGACAAAAACAATTTTCCTGGCATTGAAGAAACTGTGCAGCAGACAGAAGCATGCAATTCAGTTGTGGAACAAATTGGGAGTCCCACTCATTGGATTCCCTTGCCGGACGTCCCATCAAAGGCACAGATGTTGGGAGCTTCCCTTCTTCACATGTTTAACATACGCTTGGAGAGGATGCCTGAATGTGGACAGTGTTCACTCATTCTCTCTCCCCCCTCAACCTAGTTAAGTAGAGATTTGTCAAAAGACCACTACCCAAAGACATGCAGTTATGACAATGTCAGAGATCATTTCTGTGGTTCCATCTCTGTTCCTGAGAAAAATGGGGGCACATCTCCGTGATATAGGAGTCTGGTTTTTATGTCACACCAAGGCAAATCATGGCCTTGCACAAAAATATGACCCCTTGGAGAGTAGATTGCGGTTTCTTTTCTCCTCCCCTAGTCCTTCTGTGCTGCACTCATAGTTTAGCTCTCTCCACAAAAGTCATGAGCTATAACCAAGCGGTTTTCAATGGTTTTCAGCTTGTGGTTTGTCTGGGAGAGCTATACAATTAGCCTGGTTTCAGACTACATGTTGAGACAAACTTGGACTTAGTTCACTTAGTGCTGCAGCAGAGTGACCAGGCAATAGCAAAGCAAATGCAATCTGTCTAAGTTCTGACTAAGCCATGTTTTGGCTCAGCACAACGTGGGAACGAGAACGGTATATGCTTCTTTCAGTAGGAAGTCCCAGGTCCAATCTCCTTTTTTAGGTGGTGTCAAGCAGCAGGACTGGGAAGGAGTGCTGCAGGTGGTTGTGGAGAACAGGGGTAGACAGTAAAGACCTAGATGGACCTCAAGTAACAAGATAGACACAGAGTAAGGAAGGTTCATATGCTCACACTCCAAAACATGGCTCCGTTCTTCAGCTAAAGCATCCACACTGAGTACCTCCAAAGACATTTTTGTATGTTCTTACAGTGCAGATTTTCCCTCTTTTCTTTTTTCTTTTTTTGAGATTCTGTTTTGAATGCCATTACAAGGCTCATTTTGTGCGTTGTTTTTTTTGAGATATTAAAAAAAAATATCCACATTGAGGCAGCTTTGAGTGATTAGAAACAGCTGTTCTGTGAATTATTCTGCAATGAATGAATTTCTGAGAGCATTTCTTTCCTGTAATCGAGTTTCCCAAAACAACAGAGATGATTGGTATTCTTTGTGTATAAATAAGGAAATAAGAGTTTGTGGGGAGAATGAAGAATCTTTTAATAAAACATCGTCCCTTTTCTACTTTTCGCTCATCTGGGAAAATCAATTTTTGGGTTTTTTCAAGTGCAGAAGAGAGATCAAAAGGAAGAACTGACAATCTAAACAAAGGGCAAGGTGCGAAGCGCTGCTTGCTCTCTATTCCCTGGTGAGCTTTATCTAGGCATTTCTCTAAGCAGAATGCACTTGCTGAAAAATAAAGTTTATGCCACACACCCTCCCATAAATCAATAATGTTATGAGTTATAGAATTTTAAATGGAAAAGAGCTTCAAAATATCAAGTGCTAGATTAATTTTTATGGCATTTCTAGGTTTCTTGCGACTGGAAAAATGACATATAGAGGCTTATTCAAATAGTTTTCAGGTGCAAGTTAACACGCAGCACTAAGTGAAACCATAGCTTAGCACAAATGAGCAAATGTTTAGGTTCCTGGAGTGAAGCTCATAGCCATAGCTCTCCACTCCTGGTCCTGATGCTGCCACACTACCCGAGGCTAAGCTATGGTTTAGAATTTGGCTTAGCATTACAGTCGAACCTTGGAAATTGAACACCTTGCCAGTCGAATGTTTTGACTTCCGAATGTTTCAAACCCGGAAGGGATTGTTCTGGTTTGCGAACGTTCTTTGGAACCTGCACGTCTCTTGTGGCTCTGCGGCTTCCAAACGTTTGGGAAGTCAAATGGACTTCCAGAATGGATTTCGTTTGACTTCCGAGGTACCACTGTATGTCCAGACCGAAGGTCATGGTTTGTAGCCCCTAGGCAAACCATAAACAGTAAACCAAGAACAAATGTTGGTTATAGCTTGTGGGTTATCTAGAGTAAGACAAGCCATGAGCCTGGGTTCAGACAATGCTAAGCCAAACCATGGCAGGACTAGAGGAGCAGCACAGTGGCTACGATCCAACGAAGCCATGGTTTATGTTCAAACCCAGTTGGTGAAGAAGTAGCACCAAGGGCTGAGTGCAGCAGTCATGGTCTTCATTCTGGGAACCCACACATTTCCTGATTCATGTTAAACCATGGTTTGGATTGGATTAGTGTCATGTGTGAACTGGGCCAGTGTATCCTACATACCTCTTTGAGGACAATGCTACTTATACAGAGATGAGTTAAAGTGAAGGAGCCAAAATATTTTTTTTTTCTTTATGCAAAAATTGCAAAAATTAGAATACTTCCCGCATTCCCCATTTCACAGTAAATATGACTACTTCTACCATAGAAAGCACAAGGAACTTTGGGATAGCCCTACATAACTGTTCTGCCCTTCTATTTGAGCTATGAGTTCCAACAGCCTCAGCCAGCTTGATAGAAATTGTAGACCTAAACAACTAGAGCAGCCTTTCTCAGCCTTGGGTTCCAAGATGTTGTTGGACTATAACTTCCACCATTCCTAGGCAGCATGGCCAGCGGTCAGGGATGGTGGGAATTGTTGTCCAAAAACAACTAAAGACCCAAGTTTGGGAAACACTGGTGTCAAGGTTCTCCACATGAGGAAGGGAGGAGGTATTGGGTCAAACTTGACTTCCAGAATCCAAAGATGTCTATTATTTGTTCTTGAAGGCTTCGGAATTGTTTCTTGAGCAGCAAACACACACAGCATCGTGTAGCAAGTACCGATAAAATTCAAGAGCTGGTTATAGACATGATGTGTGTTTGGTGTGAGGTATGTAGCCTGTTAAATACTAAAATATATATTTTTTAAAATTCTCTAACACAGACGTTGCCAACATGGTACACTCCAGATGTTGCTGGACTCCAGTTTCCATCAGCCCCAGTCAGCATAGCCAGGGGCCAGACAGTATGGGAGTTGTAGTCCAACAACATTTGAAGGATGCACGTTGGCTACCCATGGCCTCAAATGTAACTGAATAGAGATAAGCATTTTTTTTGGGGGGGGGGACACACCTAAAACCACTATTTGCACCCCAGCTTTAGTATCCAACCTCTTCAGAGCATCAGTTATTGAGTCTTCTTGTTTCTTTTAATGAAAATTGCATTGGGTCAACTTTCTACTTTGGATCCTGGTCTTAGAAAACAACATCATTCTGGCTCGGGGAATTGTTTGGGAGAGGAGAATAGCTTTTGGTCTTGTTTGAGTAGTTTCAGGCGACTCGATCCCTCGATAGCATCCTTGGAGATGTCAGCAGAAAATTGCCAACTGTGCCCCCTTGGTCTGCAATGTCAAGGAAGTGACATTGTAATATTTCATTGCTTTATGTCACCAGCAAAAGTGTGTTAGCATTTCTTTCGGTTTAAAGGAACCTTCACTTTATTTTCCCCTCTCCTGAATGCTTGTTGAGAGGAGACCTGGGGGCCAGCTGGAAAGCCAGTCTTTGAGAAAGAAGAGAAGGATGAGGGCAACTTTTTGTATCAAACCAGAATAGGCTCTAGAAAGCACCCTACAAATGTATTACTTATATCAACAGCTGCACCCCCACTCCCAGAGGAAATGTGTTCCATTTGATTTTTGATGCATTAAAGTGGTGGGCATGTATCTGATCTTGATTGTTATATATATAGAAACATGTTAGGATGGATATTGAATTATTGAGATTTGAATGAATGATTTTATTGCAGTCTGAAATGTTGTTTATTTATGAGCCAGGATATCTATGTTTAATCATACAGCGGTAAGCTTACAAGTCTTAATCAAAGTTTAGGCTTATTATCATGTTTTGTGTCTGCGCTTCTATTTCTGCTCATGAGTGGCCTTTTTCATTTATTGATTCATTTAAAATTTTTATCTCCTGCCTCATCCTTCGAGGCAGCATGGAAAGAGAAAGCAGATCCTTAAATCTCCCTTCACCCAAAATGTGTTGGGGATCATATGCCCTGTTGTTTTTGTAATTTCGCCTTCCCAGATGTTGCACTAGGAGAAGGCCAGGTCGTGCAACGTAACAGGTTGACCTTCTTCCTCCACCAACTGCTGCAGCCCCCGTATGTCTTGGAAAGCTTCTCATGATAATTGAAGGCTTCTCAAATGTTGTGAATCATATGGGGTTGCAGGAGGAGGGAATGATCACCCCAAATCAGGTAGATGAGATCATGTGCTTTGTGCAAAACTATTGCACCTGTTGTGAGGCTATCAGCCTCTCCCAGCATGAACCCATACGGCACAATATTTAGTAAGTACCTCCTATACTCTGAATCCGAACTTCAGTGTCTAAAATCCCTGGTAGAGGACAAGGATCCTGAGATCACATTAAGGGTAGCCAAATTCTGTGTGCTTGCCATAAAACTTAGGGAACAAACTTAGGGATCAATCGTAATGATTAAGGTTTGAAATGATAATTTTAGGTTATATGTTAGTGACTAAGATCTGATTTCTTTCCGCAGGGCCTGTAAGACGGAGTTCTTCTGCCTGGCCTTTGGCTTAGAATCAGTTTGATTCCCTCCCCCTCTTTCTTTTTCCTTTCTCCTCCTATGAAGAGGCTGCATCCTAATGTTTTAATGTTGTATTTTAATCTTGTTTTTTAAATTGTATTTTAATCAACTTGTTTTTATTATTGGTTGTTAGGCGCCCTGAGCCCGGTCATGGCTGGGGAGGGCGGGGTATAAATAAAATTTATTATTATTATTATTATTATTATTATTATTATTATTATTATTATTATTATTAATTTATATATTTTTAACTGTTGCTATATCTGTACTGTCCCTGTTATACCTAATTGCAAATTCAAGTGTATCCCTATTGTGTTTTATGACTTCCTTGATATTGTATGTGGGCTGGAACTGGTCTGTGACCGAAATCATAAAATTCATTCACTATGATACTCTGGAGAGGTGTTTGGGAAAGTACAGGTGGCTGCAGGTGAGAAGTTAGTACAGGTAGGAAGGGGATAGCTGTTTGTCCTGTCTGTGTCTGAGCTAGGAGACACACAGACATCTTGGCTTGATGCCCACAATCTTTTGCTAGGGTCACACTGGCTTAGGCTCATTGTACACAATGAAAGACAGATATGACTAAGTCCCACTACCGTGAGTGGGATTAAACTGCACAGTTAAATGCTTAAGTCATGGGAGGCTTAGAGCTTCCAATGCAAGCCCCGCTTATGTCCTCCATGCGACGCATGCACAAATGCAGGGAGAAATGATCGCACGTGGATGCAGCTGGCAGCGACCTCTGTCACTTGCTGTGCTTCTGCCAGCCACTGTTTTCCTACTTCTTTACAGTTGGCTAAAGCTTTTATCTAGCGCTTCGTTGGAGAGGGCTAGGAGAGCCCCTTTATTCTAGGAGAGATGATTACTCAACCTCACTCATGTTCTGATTTTCCTACGCTCGCACACACACACCCATTTTCCATGTTCCAGGTTTGCAGCCAATGCTGTTTCTGGAGGATCTTATGCTTTGTTTTCTTCTAATTCAGATCTGGCCTTTATAAGAGACCTGCAACTTTTTTCTCAGAGGGTGGAGTTTATCACTGTACACGGACCATTAATCCTCAACACTCAGGGGGCTGGATTTTAGGAGAGGAGTAATCCATTTCTCTTTTTAATACAATTCCCTTTGTAGGAAAAATAAATAAAAAATAAACCAGGACTGTGTTGATACTCCCAACATTGCTTCAGGCTGTAACTAAGAAGCTAACCTCAATTTAATTCCTGCTGCTTATATGTTTCATAGGCAGATGTACCAGGTCCTGTAAGTGTCTGCTGAGTTAATATTAGGTGGCGGCGGGAGCGGGGTGGGGGTGGGGGGTGGAGAGAAACACATAGGCATTTAACGTGGCAATCTCACTGGCTCAAGAAAATGACTTGATTGTACACGTTTGGGTTTCTGAAGAGCGGTAATGAACTAGAAGACAATTATTGCACACATTATCTCATTTCATTTCTCATTTACCCAGTAAAATTGGCTTTAAAACACCAGTCCTGAAGGCTGTGTGTCGAATTTGCTTTGAAGAGCAATCTAGCGAGGACTCGCCAAGACGCTTTTCATATCTCCCCAACCACAATATTGTCCCTTATTAATCTGGTGTAACCGTAGCTGGGGGGGGGGGCCAAATTGAGTGGATTCAAAGCCATAGGAGAGCAGCTGTTTTAATATTAGTTCTTTGTGAGCGTTTAGGAGGAGGGAAAATGGGCACAGTGTGGCATGACTTTGGAATTGGGCCACTCCTCTTCTGTTCATGGAGCCCCCGCCTGCATAAGGTATGTGAAGAAGCCTTCAGTTGTTCCCAAGTAAGGGATGCATATCCTTAATTTGTACTGCTTCATTTTAAATCGAGTTTTATTATTTAGTGTAATTTATTGATACTTCGTTGAATGCATTTTGAGATGTTGTGCCCTACCCTGGGACCATGTTGTGAAAGGCATGATATAAATTGGGGCTGAAGATTGTCTAGTCCCATGGTTTCCAACGTGAGGCACATGCCCCACAGGGGGGCAATTTGATTTTTAAGGTCGGAGGGGGGCAATTCGAGAATGCGTTATTAACAGTGAATGGCCTTTTAGGCTTCCTCCATGTGAATAGGAGTTCATTTTTTGAATAATAAGAATTATATGTCACCGGGGGGGGGGGGTCAGGATTTTAGAGATGCTTAGGTGGGACATGGACAGAAAATGATTGGGAACCAAAAAATTGTTGGTAACCAATATGGGCTGTATCGGACCAAAAACAAGTCTGTGTTAGTGAACCAAGAACCATTATGCAAGCAAAAATGCTTTGTAAAAAAAAGTGTCAACTAGGTAACACTGGTTTGCATAATAATAATAATAATAATAATAATAATAATAATAACAACAACAATAATTTATTTATACCCCGCCCATCTGGGCAGCTCCCAACAGAATATTAAAAATAGAATCAAACATTAAAAACTTCCCTAAACATGTGTGTATTTTAGGCAAAATTGCGTCAATAAAGCATTTTTTTTTTTTTTTTGGTGCTAAAATGCTGACGAATTTCCATGAGGCCTTTAAAAAATATATGAAATCATGCCCTGGAGGTGGAAATGTGGAGGACCAAATTTAAGACTGAAAAATGGAAATTTGAAATTGTCCAATTCACCCATTCAAAACTGTTGTGTTCAGGTTCTGCCTATGGGCTTCCTATCAAAATTGGCCACGATGAGAACAGAATGCTGGATTAGGTGGGCTTTGGCCTGATCCAGGTGGGGAGTCTTTTGTTCCTCATCTGGTCCATCTTCTTCTCCCCAGGTTAAATTAGGGTGCAAAGGCCATGGTGCTCCCCTGTTTGTCCCCTGACAGAAGCTGGGAGAGATTTTATTTATGATTATTATTTTCTGTATCAGACAAAGAAAGGGAAACATGATGGAAGAGGAGAGCAATATATCAGAATGCAAAGGAGGGTGGAAGTGAACAGGGACACCATAGTTTGGTCTATTTTCTTTCTCCTTTATGATTTCAAGAAGTATGAGGATGTTAAATTTCACATTCCCCATTTAATTGAGCAGTGAGAAGTTCAAGGGCAGCACTTACCCAGCTTTCATCTCTTCAGAATAAGTGATCACTGGATACTTTATCTTGTTTTTGCAGTCTTTGGGTTTATTTGCAAATTGACCTGTTAACCATAAGGTGGAAGCCGACTACACTTCTGCAACCGGCAAATTCACTGCCCCACATGAGATTGCCAGAGAGGCAAAGGCTTATTTTTTCATTATTCTCGAGAGACAGTGAGAACTAGAGTACAAAACAGCATAGTGAAGAGCTGAATAAACCCATAAGCTTAGAAAGTGTTACAGAAAGCCTGGAAGCTTTGGGTCATAATACAATACCACAGTATGCAACATCTTGCATGTAAACATCTATGGAATAACGTCCAAATAAAGACTGAACATGACAAATGTTTGTAACTAGAAATGTACTTAGGTCTCCTCACCCAGTAATATTTCGCAAGGATGATGAAAGATTCTATCTATATTTTTTGTTGCGCCCGTTAAGAAAATGCATGACTCTGTTAAGCTTTCTGCCAACATCCTTAAGTGTTTCCGTAAGGAACTCTGGTGTTCAAATTTGTTTGTTATGTTTTGTAATGCAATTTGCAGCTAAAGTTCTTTAAAAATAATCAAAGGAGAGTTTCCAAAGATTGGGCTTCTGACTAACTAGATGGCCATTCTAGCAGTATGGTGGTACCTCGGGTTACAGACGCTTCAGGTTACAGATGCTTCAGGTTACAGACTCCTCTAACCCAGAAATAGTACTCAGATTAAGAACTTTGATTCAGGATGAGAACAGAAATCGTGCAGCGGCAACAGGAGGCCCCATTAGCTAAAGTGGTGCTTCAGGTTAAGAACGGACCTTCGGAATGAATTAAGTTCTTAACCTGAGGCACCACTGCACAGAGGAATGGTGGAATGGGATGCTGATGGACTGCTTCTTAGGATGCTGCAGAGGTTTTTGCCCCAAGACATCTTTGTCCCCAAAGTTCTTATAATTTTCTTGCATCTAGTTGTTCAGCCCTCTGAGAAGTTGCTCAGACCTTTCTCTGTTTCCTCTGCTGAAAGTTAATCAGCAACTCATGTTGTGATCATGAGTACAGGGATCTCTGGCCTTAACAGGAGGCTGTTGCCCTTTCTGGAAGACCACTTCCCTGACTGTGTGATTTCACCCAATTTATACTATTTTATACTATGCTGATTCCAAGGATGGTAGCTCACATCTTGGTTTTCCCGTGGCAAAGGCCGGTTTATTTGAGATAGCCATTAACAGCTTCCAGCAGTTTAAGCAGAGATAATATTCATTCCAGCATTCACTCGTTCATCTAGCTCATGATTGATTACATTAAAAGCTGTAATAATAGAAGCTTAGTGCCATTAACTCATGAGTATATATCACACTTACTGTACAAGTAATATCTGACTTACTGTGTTGCATGACAGGAGCACGCTTGCTTTCCTTGGGCAAAATGCAAGAATGGTGCAAGTTTTATTCCGTATAAAGATTGTTCTTCAAGCTTTGATGTGGGGAGTGGCAGCCACTCTACCAACATCTACATCTGCGTTTCCCAAACTTGGGTCTCCAGCTGTTTTTGGACTACAACTCCCATTTTCCCTAGATAGCAGGACCAGTGGTCAGTGATGATGTGAATTGTAATCCAAAAACAGCTGGAGACCCAAGTTTGGGAAACACTGATCTACACATTCAGAAGACCCGGTGAGGATCTCTCCCACGTGAAGGATGTCTATGCACGTAAAATAATAATTTATTATTTGTAAACCCCCCCCCCCCAATCTGACAGGGTTTCCCCAACCACTCTGGGCGGCTTCCAACAAAGATTAAAAATACATTAAAATGTCACACATTAAAAACTTCCCTGAACAGGGAATATTGGTATATTGGTACAGTGGTACCTCGGGTTACAGAAGCTTCAGGTTACAGATGCTTCAGGTTACAGACTCCACTAACCCAGAAATAGTACCTCGGTTTAAGAACTTTGCTTCAGGATGAGAACAGAAATTGTGTGGCGGCAGTGGGAGGCCCCATTAGCTAAAGTGGTACCTCAGGTTAAAAACGGACCTCCAGAACGAATTAAGTTCTTAACCCGAGGCACCACTGTACACCCTTCCAATGTGCAACCAGTGGATGGCGTGGCTGCTCTTGTGTTGTAGGGGTGGAAGCTGGGCACAACCCTGCTCCCTTAGCAACAAGTGAGGTTTATTCATATGAACACCCCCTGGATAAGCACTGAAGTCCTGGTGATTCCACTGGAACCCTATCATTCCAGTTGCTACCAACCTAGATGGCTTTCAGAGATTATTAGACAAATTCATGGGGGAGAGGGTGATCACTAGCCACAGTTGGAGGCAGCAATGCTCCTTTATACCAGTTGGCGGAAGCCACAGGAGGGGAGAATCCTGCTTGCTAGCTTTTCACGGCTATCTGGTTGGCCACTGTGGGAACAGGAGGATGGGACTAGATAGGCCAGTGGCCTGATCCAGCAGGCTTTTCTTATGTTCTTCCCATGTTTTTATGACCTTATTCTCTGAATTGTGCCTAATACCTTTGATCTTTTAAGTTCTCTTAGATCACCAGCTCACATTGTCAGAATCAGAGCAGCTGTTTATTTTGATTTTATCAACTTCCGAAGTTGGCTCATAGCACAATTAAAAACTAAAAATGGGGAAAAGCAAGATTCCCTCTCCGGAAGATGACTGAAGTTATGACCACCAAAGTTTCTTTTTCTCCATTGTCTGAAAACTATTTGTATTTTTTTTCCCCTTTACCGAGTGAAGATTAGGAAATTAGTTTTAATTATTACTTATGAGGCACCATATGGCTACTCTATAATTTTGGCTTCCCATGGAGCCTTGTGCGCGTATGGAAAATGAAATTAATTAGGATTCACACTTTGAAATCTATTATTAACTTAATAAAGCTGGCAGCTTGTAGAGTGCCTTCGTACACTGTGTGATGTAATTGTTTATGATAACAAGCCACTATTTATAAAGCCGCATAGGAAATCTGACACACATGGGGAGTAAAGGTCAAGAAAGAGAGTCTACAAGGTAGATATCATTTCTATCCAAAGTAGTGCTTTTGCAATTAACTCTGCACACATCACACAAAAAACCTTTCAGCAGCTTTGACTAAATTCAGCAGTATTTCCTTTGAAGCTGAAAACTGAAAACACAGTGGTGTGCAGTCCTCAAAGGCTGAGATGCTAGCCCATTAGGTCCTGTATATCATTTGACAAGGTGCCCCATGATATTCTTGTAAAGAAGCTGGTAAAATGCGGTCTTGATTATGCTACCACTCAGTGGATATGTAACTGGCTGACTGACCGAACCCAAAGGGTGTTCATCAATGGTTCCTCTTCATCCTGGAGAAGAGTGACTAGTGGGGTGCCACAGGGTTCTGTCTTGGGCCCGGTCTTCAACATCTTTATCAACGACTTGGATGATGGACTCAAGGGCATCCTGATCAAATTTGCAGATGACACCAAACTGGGAGGGGTGGCTAACACCCCAGAGGACAGGATCACACTTCAAAATGACCTTGACAGATTAGAGAACTGGGCCAAAACAAACAAGATGAATTTTAACGGAGAAATGTAAAGTATTGCACTTGGGCAAAAAAAATGAGAGGCACAAATACAAGATGGGTGACACCTGGCTTGAGAGCAGTACATGTGAAAAGGATCTAGGAGTCTTGGTTGACCACAAACTTGACATGAGCCAACAGTGTGACACGGCAGCTAAAAAAGCCAATGCAATTCTGGGCTGCATCAATAGGAGTATAGCATCTAGATCAAGGGAAGTAATAGTGCCACTGTATTCTGCTCTGGTCAGACCTCACCTGGAGTACTGTGTCCAGTCCTGGGCACCACAGTTCAAGAAGGACACTGACAAACTGGAACGTGTCCAGAGGAGGGCAACCAAAATGGTCAAAGGCCTGGAAACGATGCCTTATGAGGAACGGCTAAGGGAGCTGGGCATGTTTAGCCTGGAGAAGAGGAGGTTAAGGGGTGATATGATAGCCATGTTCAAATATATAAAAGGATGTCACATAGAGGAGGGAGAAAGGTTTTTTTCTGCTGCTCCAGAGAAGTGGACACGGAGCAATGGAGCCAAACTACAAGAAAGAAGATTCCACCTAAACATTAGGAAGAACTTCCTGACAGTAAGAGCTGTTCGACAGTGGAATTTGCTGCCAAGGAGTGTGGTGGAGTCTCCTTCTTTGTAGGTCTTTAAGCAGAGGCTTGACAACCATATGTCAGGAGTGCTCTGATGGTATTTCCTGCTTGGCAGGGGGTTGGACTCGATGGCCCTTGTGGTCTCTTCCAACTCTATGATTCTATGATTCTATATCAGCTTCCCCAACCTGGTGCCCTCTAAAAGTTCTGGCCTACAACTCCTCATCATCCCTGACCACTGGCTACAATGGCTAGGGCTAATGGGAATTGTAGTCCCATGAGTAAGGAAGGCTGGTGTGCAGGGAGAATTGGGCTGGCTTCTCATGCAGTCTGCTTTGTGTTTGCCTCACTAGAATCCCCTTGAATAATCAATATGTGTTTAGCTTTATGAAGTTTATGAAGTGCAGGCTCAGGAACTCTTTGCATTTAAGGCATAATTAAACTGGTCAAGTGATCTTGAGAAGGCACTCAGCGTAAGCAAACATCAGGTTTGCCCTGCTCAATTAGACCGAGGTTTGTTTTCCTGTGCTAGCATTCTGTCAACTACAGTCGTACCTTGGAAGTCGGAATGGAATCCGTTCCGGAAGTCTGTTTGACTTCCAAAACGTTCAAAAACCAAATCGCAGCTTCCAATTGGCTGCAGGAAGCTCCTTCAGCCAATCAGAAGCTGCGGAAGCCCCGTTGGATGTTCAGGTTCTAAAGGAACTAGAGCCAGGGCTTTTTCGGCTGTGGCGCCGATCTGGTGGAACACTCTGTCACAGGAGACTAGGGCCCTGCGGGACTTGACATCTTTCCGCAGGGCCTGCAAGACAGAGCTGTTCCACCAGGCCTTTGGCCAGGGCACAGCCTCACTCCCTCCCTTGGCAATTTTCGCGGAGCTCTGGCCCAATGGTTGCCAGTGGCTTGATACGAATTAATTTTATAATGAATGATTTTAGAGTGTTGTTTGTGCTGTACTTTTGTACTGTTTTATTGTTGTTAGCCGCCCTGAGCCCGGCTTCGGCTGGGGAGGGTGGGATATAAATAAAAATTATTATTATTATTATTATTATTAAACGTTCGCAAACCGGAACAGCCACTTCTGGGTTTGCAGCGTTTGGGAGCCAAAATGTCCGAGTTCCAGGGCATTCGGGATCCAAGGCACAACTGTATTTGAAAGTCGGTGGCCCACAAGTGAATTGCAGCTACTTTCTGCCCAACCGTGATATGTGTGTGTGTGTGTGTGTGTGTGTGTGTATATATATATATATATATATATATATATATAGGTTTGATGCTGAAATATCACTAGGATGCAGTGGGCTTGTGTACAAGATCATTTGAAGTCTCTTATTGTTTTATGCTAAATGCTTACAAATATTTAAGCAGCTCTTATAACTGGAGTCCATAAGGTGTTCCTATCTCTCGTCTTTATTTAGCATTCTGTAGCTGTGTGGTTCTAGAATAAATTCAACAACATATGAGTGTTTTAAGGCTGACATCTGCGCTACAGAAATGTGGCATTAAAAAAAAAATACAAGATGTAGTATTGTTAAAGAGCTAGCAAGACTTCAGCATTCTTTTGCAATTAATACTTGATTATTTATTTTTATTTGTACGCTGGTTGCCATTGAATGTTATATATATTTTTCTCTTCCTCCGTTCCCTTGCACCTTGCAGATAATTGTGAATGCATTACACTGTCCCTTAGCTGACTCAAGCTGTGAGAATTCTTTTCTCGCGGTTCCTGATTTCCTTTGAGCAAGGGTTCTCAACGTGTCGCCACGAACCACGAGCTCCCTTCAGGTCGTCCGTGGCATGTTTGTAAAGAACACTTACAATTTCAATTCTAAAGAATTCTATGGAATTCAAATTAGAATGCAATGAAATGCAATATAAGAAAACAAAGAAGCAATAAACATATAAATAGAACCCATGCAGCATCTAAAGTTGCTACAGCAGTCAGGAAAATATCATGAAGTGGCCTGCCTGGACCCTCAGCAATTGTCAAGTGGTCCATGGGAAAAATACTTGGAGAGCCATTGCCTTAGAGCAAAGACTCCTTTGCTCAAATATGGAATAGACACATCTCAGCCATCTAAACTTCTAATACACAATAGCACAGCCAGTCTCAAACTAGCGCCCTCCCGATTTTTCAGACTACAATTCCCTTCAGTCCCAGTCAGGGCTGCCAAACCTTAGTATTTTCTCTTCAGTTTAATATGTCTGACAGGAACTTACAGAGATCCTTCCAGTTTGTACCTCTTTCCTACTCTGGGCAGTGACAATCACCCTCACATCCCCATCTCTGAAGACTTTGGTGCTCTACCTCATGTTGATCCAGATTCCCCATTGGTTTGGCTTCTGCCTGTCCACCTCAGTGTCAAACAAGATATAGGTGAGGTAATTTTTTTGTTTGCTAGTTTAATACGTCTGGCATATAAGTGGAACTTGGCAGCTTGCTCAAACTGTTAGGCTTGCTAGATGTTGAATTTATATTCCTTTTTTAATATTGTGTCCTTATCTCTCTCCCCATACCCTCAATCATTAGCTTCCTAAAATAAGCCCCTTATCGTTTGGGATCCTGGAGATTGACTGGTAGTTTTCAACCACTACTGTTTATCTTCCACAAGTCACACTGTTCGGGAGCATGTTCCAAGGTCTGTGCAAACACATTTGTGAGAGGATAGGCCTACTCTTGCAGACATCTGCGACTGGAGAGAGTCTGATGGCAGGTACCCAGTTCGTAGGATAAAAGACTGAAGGTTGTGGGGATCCCTTCTGCTCATTAGCTTAGGGGCTTATCAGCTATTGCTGGTATCCATCTGTCTTGGGAGACAATGGAGGAGTGCGCCCATGGGCGTGAAGTCAAACCACAAACCATTGGAGAATTACAATGCCCGCTATGGCTGTAGAGATCAATATGGGAGAGGCATGTTTTGCTGCAGCTGGGGCACATGAAGGCATCTGGTTGAGTTGCTGCAGATGCATTGTGGCGTTCCTTCTCTCCGTGCTCCTCCCAGTGGTCATTCCTCCTCTGGTCACGGCTATGGATGCACAACCTGACTGTCTGTCTCCAGCACTGTGGTCATCTGCAAGGGTTTATGTTGCAAGCCTCTTGTTTGCAGACATCTTAGATGGCAAAAATAATTTGCCTTCCTCTCCCTTCTCAGCCTAAAAATTTGGAGCGTCTACGGAGCAATTCAGAAGTTTAGTAATTATATGTTTAAAATAAAGTTGTGATACTTATTTACCGTAGATTCCGGCGTATTAGGTGACTGGGCATATTAGACGACCCCCCAAATTGGCAGCTGTGAATTTGGGGGTCTGTTTTATAAGCCCCATCGCCTAATACGCTGGGCAGCTCCACTCCGGGAGAAAGCCGTACCTGGCGTATAAGACGATCCCCGACTTTTTAACCTCTTTTCCGGGGTTAAAAAGTCATCTTATACACCGGAATCTAAGGTACTTAGCAAAATGGATAGCATTACAAGAGATGGGATGTAACAATTTCCAAATTTCACTTCATATGGGAGATTGGGGCAGCCATGATTGAATGGTCCTCCATACAAGATGATTTCTCTGCACTTTATGGGGTTGAGTTCAGGTGTAACAGAAAACCATGGCTTTTGCCAACCTCGATTAAGAACTTACACCTTACTTGAGCTTCCTTGTGTAAAACAGGAAAACCATAGTTTCGAGTTGCTTTCCTGGTTTTCCCCATCTGCTCAGTGCTTAGCATTGTCAGTTTGCTCCCATCTCTATGGTAAAGCAGCTGTTGAGTGGAGCAGTTTGTGAAACCATGGTTTGTCAGTGAAATAGCAGCAACCCCGAAATGGCAGCAAAAGACAGTTATCACAAATTGTAGTGTCAAACAAGATTCAAACCGCAGCATCAGATTCCCAAGCAGCACCAAACCAAACCACAATTTGTGGGCTTAACTGATTTCAGACACTAAAGCAAACCATAGTTTTGTTTTATGTTTGAACCCAACCTGGATATAAAGGAGAAGAGTTGTAACCTAGCCTTCTTCTTAACATTTCTAATGATCTATGTGCTTGAAACTTTTTTAAAAAATAGAACTAGTCATTTAAGTTACAGGTAAACAATACAGTGGTACCTCTGGTTAAGAACTTAATTCGTTCTGGAGTTCTTAACCTGAAACTGTTCTTAACCCGAGGTATCACTTTAGCTAATGGGGCCTCCCGCTGCCACTGCACAATTTCTGTTCTCATCCCAAAGCAAAGTTCTTAACCCGAGGTACTATTTCTGGGTTAGCGGAGTCTGTAACCTGAAGCGTCTGTAACCCGAGGTACCACTGTAATGAATACCTGTCATGTACCCATTATGTCCACCGGAATGCTCTCATCAAAGCTGTCTTTTATTTTAAAACAGTTTTTGGAGATGGGCTCAAAATTTGTATGTTGCAGAATTACCAGTGCTCAGTTTATTATTTGTTCTGGTGTATATTAAATTATAAAATGGTGGAGCCTGCTTCTGAGGAGACTTCATCTCTTTGCAGTAGTTAATATGTACCAGTTGCCTCGGGGCCATAATATTTCTCTCTCTCTCTTGTACTGTTTAATGCAGTCACTTTTCAATGGTGAAGTGGGGGAGCTCAGTGCTGTGAATGCTAGCAAATAAAAACTCTTGGCAGATTCCCCTCACACCCTTCAATAAACAGGGCAATAAGACGCGTTCAGAAATAAATATATGCCTCACTTTCCTTCTGCAGTGTTTCTGTATATAATTAGTCTGCGGTTCCCCGCCCCCTCTTTGTTTTGTTTTCCTCCTTTTTAATATAGCCCATGCATCTATAAGCAGTGGCATCTATAACGAGTGTCCCTCTGTAGCTTGGGTGAACTGTGTTCCCTCGATTCTCGATGGCGTTAGACATGAAAATAAGCTTTTGACCAGCAATTTCCAATTACTCAGCCCTCACTGCACAAAAAAGAAACATCATAACGAATTCCCGTCAGATTTCCACTCCCCTCCCCAATCCCTTTCATTTTTATTCCTTTTATTTATTTTTTTGCTCTCCTTGTGTCTCTGTGTGAAATTTGCCCCTAAGCAGAAAGGTCAGCACAAGGACAGCGAGCCAATTTAGTTCTGTTTAGATCATCCAAAGAAGACTTGAATAGTACACAAATCTCTTTGCACAGAGATGGGCTCCGTCCTCCCTGTGTCTCATATTTGACTGCTCACATCTATCAAATGGATGCCAAGACTCCACAGGTGATTTTTTTTTGGGGGGGGGAGGAGCGGGGTCATCGCTTGCCCTGTGTGAAAGAGCCGGGCAGGTGATGACAACATCTTTACTTAAACATTGCTCCGTCTTCTACCTCCTCCTGTGCTGTTCATATAAGCAGCTTTCTCTCCATAGAACATTTGCTTGTTGGATTCAATGTATTCTGTTGCGTGTTGAGGTCCCCAAGCCAACCCCCAATAACCCACACATCACACATCAATTTTGGTTTGGGTTTTTGGCACGATTTTGGCCACAACTTTATTTAAATACATCCAAGTGAGTGGTTGCTTAAGCATTGGTTCAGACTATCTGTCCTTGCCCAGGGGACAGGACTGACTTTCGGATTCCAGTGGAAGCCAGTCAGGGTAACAAATTTTGGGGAGAAAATGAAGCTGGGCCTCAGTCCCTCACTTCTCACCCTCATGCTCCTGGTGGCTTGCACAGCCCAAGTCCGATGCCAGGGACAAGGACGAAAAGAATGGCAAGCCCCTGGATTCCTTTAATGGAATCCCCTTTCCGCACCACCATTGGAGGGGTAGGCACTTACCCCTCCACCAACCAATTTGAACCAATGCCTAACCGTCAACCTTACAAGTTGTGACGATTTGCTATGCAGTAGGCAAAACCAAATGGCACCAGCCAATCAGCCAAATGGACAAATTCCTACCAGGCCAGGCCCCTGCCTCAAAGCAGATGACCCCATGGCAGGCATAGCAAGGTCAAGCGAACAACCCCCCCAATACAGGGAGGTTGGGCATGTGATCCGGTGCAAGCAGCCAAGAGAACGCTGAAAGTTGGGCGACCAGTATTTAAAACCTCTGACCCCTCCTTCAAAATTGGCAGCAAGCAGTTCTCCCCAGCGACTCGATTAACCAATTCATTGCCTGGGTCCCGCTACAAATCCGCCCAGCAAATCCGCTAGGGAGAACACGTTTTGTAGTGTGTGTTTTTTCTTTCCCTCCTGCTGGTGGGTGAACTACTCTACCCAGGTTTGGAATTCAAGTCTAAAAACATTGTAATCTCCTCCTCTTCCTCCTCCAAACTAACCCCCTCTTTCCTTTTTTCCTGGCCTGTGCAATTTGGACTCTCCTCCAGAACACCTTCACCTCTGGTACCTCTCTTACTTTCAAATCCCTTCTCAGAACTCACATTTCCCACGACACCTTTGGCACAATTCCTTTGTCCCCATACCCTACAATCCTAGATAACTGTCGCTGAAACAACATGCGTATGCTATGCTTGCCCGCATCACCCTTTCCTTCCTTTGTTGTCTTTCTATGCAGTGATAGGAGTTTTTCTAGGAACTCTAGAATTGCATTGGAATATTTTCAGTTTGCACTGGGATATTTTCTGGGGCTCTAAAGTAAGGTCCCCGTTTCCTGGGAACAGTCCCCAGATTTACAAATCAGTCCCCATACAAAATCCTATCATTCCTACTGAAGTTAAAAAGTGTCCCTGGATTCATTGAAAAAAATCTGGTAACCTTATCTAAGGAGTGATTTAATTCAGCATGTTTATATTATTGTATTTGCTAAACAAAGTTAGAATATTTGAAACTGCCAAGCTTCCGTAATATTTAAATAATATTTAAATATTATTTTTATTTTTATTTTCAGTTGACTTCCATGTGTTGTTACTAATGAACCTACGAAACGGCCATGTTTTATTTGTTGGTTGGTTTGTTTTGTAGAAAAATAAAGCACTAAAAAAAAATTGTGTGCCCCTCACCACTATGTTCCTATGTCAGATTTTTTTATTGTTAGACTCTGGGTGAAGGGTCTTGTCTGCTTGGACTTTATAAAGTGCACCTGCCCCAATCTATTGGAGTGTGTTGATTTATTACATAGCAGTAGCTTTTGCAATGTGGTCTATTCTCCTTGCTTGGACTACGATGAGAGGTTTCTGGCCACCAGAGCTCCCAAGCTTGTCTGCCATGGATAAGAGGTTCCCATTGCAATCCAGTGCATGTCTCCTTGGAAGCGAACCCCATTGTCATCAATGGGACTTGGTGTGTGTTGGATTATAGCCTCAGTTATGCTTTGCCATCCTCACAGTAGGGCCCAAGTGCTCTCTCAGGCATATACAGTGGTATCTCTACTTACGAACACGATCTGTTTTGGGGTGCCGTTCGCATCCCGAAAAATCCGTAAGTAGAGTGCTGCTACTGCACGTGTGTGAAGCGCGATAGGGCGCTAGTGCGCGAAGCGCGCAGATCACTTCTGTGCATACAACAAAACTGGAAGTAAACACTTCCAGGTTTGTGGCGTTCGTAACCTGAAAAGCCGCAATGTGAAGCAAACGTAATACGAGGTATGACTATACTTTGTTAAGGAAAACTTATTTCTATTTTTAAAAAAAAATAGAGAGGGGAAAAAAGATGTATATTCACAACGCTATTCTAATTCTTCATTTTCTAGAGTTGGAGATAAATAAAAATTCCCACCGTGAATTCCGCAGTTCAGCCATGCATAAAGAAGCAAGCTCAAAAGCAACGGTTCTCTCTCCCCCTCCCACCTCCCAGCTCTGTTCTGCCATCATTACAAAAGACGAGGGGGGGGGGGAAAGAAATCAGTCCAGGAGCACAGGTGTGCATATTGTTGCTGCTAGGGGCAAGAGCTGTGTATTTCGTTCTTAATGACTACTTGATTTCAACACTGCCTACTTCATGATGCATAAAAAAGTTATCCTCCAAGCTGCATTATAATAAATGCTATTATGAATCTGAAGACACAGCTGAGCAGTCTTTCGCTGCTAACGTTTATCTGCATTAATGATAATAATAATTTTAAAAGAAAGAAGGAAGGAAGGCGGGGAATACCTCCTGTGTGACTTCCCTTTGTCTGCTCATGTAGCTGTTATGGGTAGACATAGGGGACTGGCTTACCCGTTTTCCCAAGCACGATTGGCTCCATCATAGCCTCCAATGGTAGCTGATCATAGCACCTCTACCTGTTTATCACATCTCTTGCCGGAACCTAAATGCTTTATGCGCAGGTGAGTTTCAATGCGACAAGGATATTATGGTGACCACCATGAAAATTAGTTTAGTAGCAGTACTAAGCAGGCATAGCTAAGGTTGGAGGCAGGGGATGGCATTCAGCTAATGTCTCTCATTAGTGCAAAGATTTCTGCTTCTGCAACGGGACTTTCTTCCCCTGGCACATACCCCATGTCCTCCCCACACCTTCTCTGGAAGGTTGGAAGAATCCTGAGAGCATACTTAGGTGGGAGGGAGGGCAAGAGTTCTTGCATTGGCGGGAATCTGTACCCCAAGCACTGGAGTTTGGCTTGACACAGATCAATGAGTATTATCCCAAAGCACAAAACAACAGCACCAATTTGTTTTGTTGATTGTTGAAATTACTACTACTACTACTACTACTACTATATTTCATAATATATTTATTTATACCCCACCTTTTTCCTGGATGACACTCAAGGCAGCCAATAGATAAAAAGAAGAATCACTAAAACATAGGGGGGGGGGGAATCTTTAAAAAAACAATTAAACCTTAATAGAATTTAAATGATAGATGATGATAGATGATATAGATAGATGATGATAGATAGATAGATGATAGATAGATAGATAGATAGATAGATAGATAGATAGATATAGATAGATAGATATACTGCCCCCCAATGAGGCCAAAATGCTTAGGGGTATGCATACCCCTGCGTACCCACAGAGAAAAGCAGTGTGTGTGTGTGGGCGCACACGTGTGTGTTTAAAATATACTCAGAATTAGAATAAAAAGCAGCATTTCATTAACCCTGCTATTAAAAAGTAGTCAGCTCCCAAAAGGCTGTTGGAACAAGAAAGTCTTCAGTTGCTGACAGAAGGGAAACAAGGAGGGAGCCAGTGTGGCTTCTCCAAGGAGGAAGTTCCAGAGCCTGGGAGCAGCCAGCAAGAAGGCCCCCTCCTGCATGCCCACCAAGCGTGCCTGTGAGAGAACCCAAGACCGAGAGAGGGGCCTCCCGCAAAAATCTTAATACCTGGGCAGGTTTTTCAGGTAGCAATCTCATATAGCTTGGACCAAAGGTGTGTAGGACATTATAGGCCACAACTAGCACTTTGACTTGTGCCTGGAAACAGATCAGCAGCCTGTAGAGCTGTTGTAATAAGGGAGTTGTATTCTCCTGATGGAACGCGGGTGGCATTGTGGGTTAAACCACAGAGCCTAGGATTTGCCAATCAGAAGGTCGGCGGTTCGAATCCCCGCAACGTTCCCTGCTCCTGCCAACCTAGCAGTTCGAAAGCACGTCAAAGTGCAAGTACATAAATAGATACCACTCCAGCGGGAAGGTAAACGGCGTTTCCGTGTGCTGCTCTGGTTTGCCAGAAGCGGCTTAGTCATGCTGGCCACATGACCCGGAAGCTGTCCGCCGGCTCCCTCGCCAAAGCGAGATGAGCACTGCAACCCCAGAGTCGGCCACGACTGGACCTAATGGTCAGGGGTCCCTTTACCTTTACCTGTTCTCTTGATAACCAGCTCCAGTCGACAATCAGGCTACAGCTCTTTGAGCCAGCTAAAGTTTCTGCAGCACCTTCTTACCCATAGGCACTAGGGGTGTGGGGCAAGAGTCTGGGGCCTGAGAGTTGAGTCTGGGGAACAGCCCACCGTCGGTCAGAGTGCCACAGCGGGCTCTTCTTGTCTGCACTGCGAGTTTGGGGGCAACCGAGCCTGCGAGACGCTGAGGCGGCCGGCCGGCTCCGCCCCCCTGTGTGCCTGGGACTGGGCAACCGGGGGGGGGGCGCCGTGCGGCTTTTTGCACCCCGGCGCTGCATATGCTTAAGACAGCCCTGAGTTTCTGAGCACTTTCCAAAGGTAGCCCCATGTAGAACACATTACAGTAATCCGAACGGGATGTAACTAAGGCATGTGTCACTGTTGCTCAAGGAGAGGGTACCTCAAGGAGAGGGTCCAAAGCTTTAACTGTGCAAATGTCCTTCTGGCTACCACAGAAACCATGGCCATCACCATGCTCAGGTCTGAGTCCAGGAGTACATGGAAACTGTTGTGTTTACAGGGTTAGTGTTATCCTATCCGGTGCAGGCTGAATCTTGATTCCCCGATTTGCCTTCTGACTGACCGAGAGCACATCTGACTTGTCAGGAATAAGTTTCAGTTTGTTCACCCTCTTCCAGTCTGTCACTGAGAACGGACACTGGTTTTGAACCAAAACAGCGTCCTTGGATTTAGGTGGAAAGGAGAAATAGCGCTGGATGTCATCAGCATGATGGCGACACCAAGTCCCAACGCTCTGGACGACCTCTCCAAGCAGTTGCATGTAAATGTTAATAATAATAATAATAATAATAATAATAATAATAATAATAATAATTTTTTATTTATACCCCGCCCTCCCCAGCCAAGGCCGGGCTCAGAGCGGCTTACAAGCAATAATAAAAACAAGATGAATGATTACAACTTAAAAACAAAAATAAAATACAACATTAAAATAATGGAACATTAAAATATTAAAATGTAGCCTCATCGCAGGAGAAGGAAAAGAAAAAAAGAGAAGAAAAGAGAGAGAGAGAGAGAGAGAGAGAGAGAGAGGGAGGGAATCAAATTGGCTCCAAGCCAAAGGCCAGGCGGAACAACTCTGTCTTACAGGCCCTGCGGAAAGAAATCAGATCCTGCAGGGCCCTGGTCTCATGAGGCAGAGCGTTCCACCAGGCCGGAGCCAGAGTTGAAAAGGCCCTGGCTCTGGTTGAAGCCAATCTAACTTCTTTAGGGCCTGGGACCACTAGGGTGTTATTATTTATGGACCTTGAGGCTCTCCGTGGGGCATACCGGGAGAGGCGGTCCCGTAGGTACGAGGGTCCTAGGCCGTGAAGGGCTTTAAAGGTCAAAAGCAGCACCTTAAATCTGACCCTGTACTCCACCGGGAGCCAGTGCAGCTTGAAAAGCACTGGGTGAATATGCTCCCATGGCAGAGACCCCGTGAGGAGCCTCACTGCAGCATTCTGTACCCGCTGGAGTTTCTGGGTTAAATAGCATAGGGAAACCTTGAGGGACCCCATAGGCCAATGGCCAAGACATCAAACAGGGTCACCCAGGACCACCTTCTGGGTTAATCGCTCCAGGAAGGAACAGAACCACTTTAAAACAATGCCTTCAAGTCCTATCCCAGCAAGTTGGCCCAAAGGATACTGTGGCTGATGGTATCGAAAGCCTCTGAGAAGTCCAGCTGAATGAACAGGGACACACTCCTGCTGCCCAGTTCATTGGCAGACATCCACCAAGGCAACCCAAGCCATCTCTGTCCCATAACCTGGCATGAAACCAGATTGAAATAGATCTAGATAATCAGTCTCTTCCAGAAACCCCTAGAGCTGAGATGCCACCACACTCTCCAGTACCTTGCCCCAAAATGAAATATTGGTATCTTCAGTATTCACCAGCATAGCTGCTGAGTCCCTCTATGCAAGATTCAAGATGGCAGTGTGAGCCTTCTGGTAAGGTTTGCCTTATTACTCTGTTCCTTACATCATTGATACCACATCTGTGATAGCTGAACTAATTCAGGAAAGCATTAGCATTGTTAGAGTACTACTACTACTACTACTACTACTACTTTATTATTTGTACCCCGACCATCTGACTGAGTTGCCCCAACCACTCTGGGCAGCTTCCAACATATATTAAAACATAATAAAACATTACACATTAAAAAGCTTTCCTATACAGGGCTGCCTTCAGAAGTCTTCTAAAGGTTATATAGTTACTCAGATCCTTGAAATCTGATGGGAGGGCATTTCACAGGGTGGGTGCCACTACCGAGGAAACCCTCTGCCTGGTTCCCTGTACATATCCTTTTGTACATATCCTCTTTGGTTTCACCCACAACTATTACTAATACAAGGTTGTGATGTCATATCCTACTGGAGCCAGGCTGACTGGAGCTGTTGGAAATTATAGGTCAGGGCACCAGCTTGCAGAAGGCTTTCATATACAGTGGTACCTCAGGTTACATACGCTTCAGGTTAAAGACTCCGCTAACCCAGAAATAGTACCTCGGGTTAATAATAATAATAATAATATTTTTTTATTTATACCCTGCCCTCCCCAGCCAAGGCCGGGCTCAGAGCGGCTTACAAGCAATAATAAAAACAAGATGAATGATTACAAACTTAAAAACAAAAATAAAACACAACAATTAAAATAATGGAACATTAAAATATTAAAATGTAGCCTCATCGCAGGAGGAGAAGGAAAAGAAGGGGAGAAAAGAGGGGGGGGGAGGGAATCAAACTGGCTCCAAGCCAAAGGCCAGGCGGAACAACTCTGTCTTACAGGCCCTGCGGAAAGAAATCAGATCCTGCAGGGCCCTGGTCTCATGAGGCAGAGCGTTCCACCAGGCCGGAGCCAGAGTTGAAAAGGCCCTGGCTCTGGTCGAAGCCAATCTAACTTCCTTAGGGCCCGGGACCACTAGGGTGTTGTTATTTATGGACCTTGAGGCTCTCCGTGGGGCATACCAGGAGAGGCGGTCCCGTAGGTACGAGGGTCCTAGGCCGTGAAGGGCTTTAAAGGTCAAAAGCACTTTAAGAACTTTAAGAACTTTGCTTCAGGATGAGAACAGAAATCGTGCTCCGGCGGCGCAGCACCAGCGGGACGCCCCATTAGCTAAACTGGTGCTTCAGGTTAAAAACAGTTTCAGGTTAAGTACGGAACTCCAGAACGAATTAAGTACTTAACCCAAGGTACCACTGTACCAGACAACTAATTAAGCACATTCCTGTGCTAGAATCCATGACCCCAGAAGGTTGCCATGTACACATAGCCTTTTGCCACATAGAAGAGGTACTTTGCGGCAGTCAAGGTACACCATAGTTGAATTTATCTAGCTTCCCCCTCCTCAGTTTTTAATATTAGTGAAGTGTGTAATAACAGATATGAAAACAATTAATAACATTGGCTGATGGAATCAAGAGACTGGGTAATTTATCATTATGGATTTTAATGAGGCCTACAATCTTGTAATAAATACACAACATTTTGAAGAGGTTGGAGTTATATATATATAAAAAGATGATTAATCTGTCTTCAGTTCTGAAACGAGGGAGGAGAGAATGTATGGGGCAGGATCTGGAAACCTGTGTGGAAAGGCCTGGCTGCATCTGTGGGGGATGAAACGTAAGTGGGATTGCTTAGAATGTGGGTGGCATCGATTTAAAAATAAAAAACCCTGCAAGTTGCTACGTAGGCATTTAACATAAATATGACACTGCCGATTTCTG
The DNA here is from genome assembly GCF_964106915.1 of Podarcis gaigeae. Taxonomy (NCBI): domain Eukaryota; kingdom Metazoa; phylum Chordata; class Lepidosauria; order Squamata; family Lacertidae; genus Podarcis; species Podarcis gaigeae. The sequence goes on from NC_139679.1 coordinate 99,813,463, forward strand.
CTTGTGAGTGGGAGGCTGATCTCTGTCTTGTAGAGAAACTTCAATTTCACACCTCAGTTTCATTTATTCACTTGTTATTTGTGGGAGTGCTATCTTTATAAAAGCAGAGGCTGCTTTTGCATGCAGGTGTCTTGGCCACCATTCTGGATCTTCTTCCTTGGAAGAGGAGCAGGGGAGGGGAAAAGAATTGCCACTTCCTCTTGAAATATTATTGGTGCTGCAGTCTCTCTCTCCCAGGTTAGGTTGTCATCCTTTATTCTGGCCCCAGCCCCCTGCCTATAACAGCAGAGGAGGCTTTTCTTCTGCCACTTGGATCTCTATGCCAGGAAAAAAAAATTCACCTGCTAGGTTTCTGTGATAGGAATATAGCCCATATAAATAAAAGGCCCAGGAGTGTAAAGGGGCCATTGTTTTTTTAAAAATACATTTGTATCCTACTTTTCTCCCAAGGAGCTCAAAAGTGATGTACAGTTGTACCTTGGATCTTGAATGGCTTAGTTGCTGAACATTTCGGCTCCTGAACGATCAAAAACCAGTTTTTGAACATTTTTTTTTTTGAAGCCAAATGTCTTCTGTGGCTTCTGATTGGCTGCAGGAGCTTCCTGCAGCCAATCAGAAGCCACGCTTTGGTTTCCAGACGTTTTGGAAGTCGAACGGACTTCCAGAATGGATTCTGTTTGACTTCCAAGGTACGAATGTACTTGGTTCCTCCTACCCTCTCCTCGTTTTTTCCTCCCAACAATCCTGTGATGTAGGTTAGGCAGAGAAACTGTGATTGGCCTACGGTTACCCAGTGAGCTTCATGGCTGAGTAGAGATTTGAACCTGGTTTTCCCGTGCCCTAGTCTAATTCTTTAAACCACTGTACCACCCTATTCTTTTTGTTAAAACCCTATTCTTTTTGTTAAAACACTATTCTTTTTGTTAGCTACCGTATGGTCTGTACAAAAGGGGGAATATAAATCCCTAAATAAATAACTGGATCAAGCATTCATGAGAGCTTATTTAAAAGTTTTAATAGTTGTTTGATTATTTTAGTACAAGTGGCTCTCCCCCCATAATAGCCCAATAACACACTCATATCATGGGATGTTATTTATGTGTAGAGAGCAAAATATTTTTGTTACTATTCTTGCAGCAGACTGTAAACTCCCATCAGTGTGAATGGAATATTAGAACAATGTGTAGGTAGGTAAAATTAGCAATCCCACATCAAAACTTCAGTCACTGTTCTCACCCAAGCATATTGTTTCGTGATCAGGAATCCAGCAGTTAAATAGACACAGCAGTGGGCTGAAAACAAGCTGCTCGTTTCTGCTCCAGGCATTTCCAGTGGACCAGAGCAATCATAGTTGCTAAAGTAGGTCCAATTTTTATTGATTCACAATGAGCTTTCATTATAGTATGGAGTCCTGTTGCAATTTCAAGGTGCAGCACTTCAATTTGTATTCACAACACTAAAACGCAAGGAGATGTATTGTAAAATCTAATACCCAAGGTTTTGTCCCTTGAAAGAATTGCTCTGTATAGATTTAATTCATTTGCTGCGACGGGTCGGTCCAGACTGAGTACAAGTCTTTTGAATTGGACACAATCCTCCAAACAAGCACTCCTTTCATCTAGTTGCCACTGAAAGGAACTAGAGCTAGGAAGCAAGCAGGTTTAGAACGATGGCATCCAAGGCTACATTTCTCTCAAACCTTTAGCTCGTGGGCTGAGTGAGGGTGTAGCACAGGGTAGACAGACAAATACAAACCAGCACTTTGTGCAAAGACAGGAAGGAGCCTGGCCTACTGTAAGAATGAGGTGCAGATCAGATCTCTTGTTGTCAAGGCTGAATTAGATAACAGGCAAATGTACTTTCAAAGGAGGCATAACGAACATTGTGTATTATGTCCTGTGCCACAAGTGCTCTGCTTTCACTGCAAACCTGGCAGACTGAACTCTCTGTTTGGGGGACAGTTCCTTGGCTGCAGTGCCAGCCTGCCTTGGTGTTGTTCATTCTCAGGGAAACCAAAATGCTTGTTTACAAAGCTATTGTATTACCAACCTTACTATATGCTTGTGAAACATGGACCACTTATGAATGACATCTCCAACTCCTCGAAAGATTCCATCAACGGCGTTTCCGAAAAATTTTACACATCACTTGGGAAGACAGGCGAACTAATATCAGTGCACTGGAAGAAGCAAAGATCACCAGTGTTGAAGCAATGCTTCTTCAATATCAACTTTGTTGGACCGGTCATGTTGTGCGGAAGCCTGATGATCATCTAACAAAGCAGCTACTCTATTCCGAACTTAAAAATGGAAAGCGTAATGCTGGTGGTCAACAAAAGAGGTTTAAAGACTGTCTAAAGGCAAATCTTTAAAAATGCAGTATAAACACTGACAACTGGGAAACACTGGCCTGCGAGCGCTCCAGTTGAAGAACAGCCTTTACCAAAGGTGTCATGGGCTTTGAAGACACTCGAACTCAGGACGCAAGGGGAAAATGTGCTAAGAGGAAGGCATGCTTGGCAAATCCACACCGTGATCAACTCCTGCCCAGAAACCAATGTCCCCACTGTGAAAGGACGTGTGGATCCAGAATTGGCCTCCACAGTCACTTACGGACTCACTGTTAAAACCGTGTTTATGGAAGACAATCTTACTCAGCTACAAGTGATTGCCAAAGAAGAAGAGTGTGGTTCAGCCAGCTGACCCCAAAGGGCCATTTCTTACCTATCAGACTCTGCAAGGGCCCTTTTTCCTAAGCCCCTGCTCCCAGTCCCTGTCTCGTTCTCACTGTGTAATTGCTTCTCGCTGTGCTCAGAAGAGCAAGAGGGATCGGTCCCTCTTGCTCTGCTGGCATCAGGGAGAGCCTCAAACCTCCAATTCGTGCACTACCAAGTTTCAAATCAGTCAGCCAAATCCTTTTCTAACCTAGGTGAAAATCCAGAGTCAAAAGTTGTTGAGCTTTCCCACCCCCCACCCCCCCAAAAAAATTGTTGGGCAGAAATAATTGCCTATTTTGAGCTATTGTTTATGCAAATCAACAAAAACAGCACTGCCGCCATGGCTTGCCACACGTCCATACTTTCCTGGACATCATTTCCGCCAGGGTATATCCGAAAAATTTCGGATGTATACAACCCTAGTCTAACCATAAGCTGTAGAATCTGCTGAATTCCATTCGGCCAACCCCATCTTAAGGCAGGGCTACAAATTTCCCTTTAATTCAGTGGAGATTCACATATATTTGAGGTTAGCCAATCATCCTGTTGTAATAATATAATATAAATTCTCAGGAAAGTTTTTCCATGGCTAATAATGCATTTTTAAGATTTGCTGGTACAATACTTAATGACGGAATTGGATACAAAGGCAACACACTTCTAACAAGCATTTTACTTATCTTACTAATTTGTTGTTGTTGTTTTTTACTTTGGAGCTCTACAAACACACTAATGTGTTTCACAGTATGTCTTATCGGCCAGAAGACGGGACTAGCAATTGATTGAGAGGCCTTAATTGCAAAGTGAAGGAGTGTTGAGAATGCTACATTATATTGCACTGTAGCACACCCCCTGGTTGTAAATATCAATATGACATTAGTTGTGCCAGCCACTTTCTAAAATTACATAAAATCGGGGCTTTCTTTTCAGCTTGAGCTCACCGGAATTCAGTTCCGGGACTTCTCGGGTCAGCACCATTGCCATTACAGTGGTACCTCGAGTTACAAACGCCTTACAAATGCTTCAGGTTACAAACTCCGCTAATCTGGAAGAGTTACCTCGAGTTGAGAACTTTGCCCCAGGAAGAGAACGAAAATTGTGTGCCAGCAGCGCAGCAAGAGCAAGAGGCCCCATTAGCAAAAGCACACCTCTAGTTAAGAACAGTTTCAGGTTAAGAACGGCTCTCCGGAACGAATTAAGTTCATAACTAGAGGTACCACTATATAAGAAAACAAGGGAGGCATACAATTGTGAGTTCTGGCCCCTGGTTTTTTTATTTAAATAGCAATACAGTATAGGGATTTCCCCCACTTTCTCACACAGAGACATACATATACATGCAGGGAAAGAGAGAGACATCTAGTATGTAGTTAGAAAAAGATTTTTTTCTCTTGGAATTATTTGTAGATTTATTGGAGCTGAATGATAGACGTTAACTGAAGAGATCCATTTTAATGTTGTTTCCTGAATATGGGCCTATTTCATTTCCATACAAAGCCTGTTAGAAGCTGCGCCTTTCTTTTGTGCATCATCCTGCGAGGACAGTCGAACCATGTATATATTTTCGGATACAATTAAATTTCCTGTGTGAGGTACTCTTTCCTAACGCAATCTGGGAATTCAGGCAGGAGACAACACGGAAAGCGCGGCGGCAAATAGGAATTGGTTGTGGTGCACTTTGTGAGAGTCGGATCTTTAAATAAAATGGAAACAGCGACATTGGAGGAGCGAATCAGCTTGGTAAATACTAAGCCATCAGGCCTAGTTACTGTAAAATAAGATTTGGCTGGTTTACTGCATTTTCCAGAGCTTGGGCAAATAACTGTGGAATTAAATTACTCCATGTCACTTTCCCCTAGGGTGTCAGGAACCTGTTTGTAAAGTGTTCCGCTAAGTCGCTATATTGATTAGTACTTGAGGTCTAACCTTTCCATAGTTATGCTTACTTTCCTTATGCACTTATTTATGGCTTTCATACTTGTTGCCGTGAAAGAACTTTCACGGCCTTGATGCTCTTTTGGCAGGTTCACTGAAGTTGTTGGGTTTTTTTTAACCACCTCTTTCATCCCTCCCTTACCCCTCTCTCTCAGTCTGTCTTCTCTCCTTATTTGTTGTTGCCAAGTAAAAAGTAATCAGTATGCAGGCTATGAATGCAACTGACTTGGCCTGAAGAGCCTGTGGCACAAAGGGTAATGATCGCAGTCATAATTGACAGCACTTACCATGGTGCATACAAGGCTTTCATTGTCGGGATGGTTAGCGACTCAAAGTAATCTAATTAAATGCTCGTAGCGTCTATTAACAATGCCAAAATAGATGTTTTATCACAGCGGACAGAGCAATTCCTGGCTTTTGCTATCGTCAGTTGGAAAGTGGCTTATTTTTTAAAAAATCATCTTAATAATTTGTATGCTTAGACAACACAGATATGAAACTGGATTCTTTTTTTATTTGATTTTTTTGGTTGCATTTAAATTTCCTTGTTATGTGCCTTTTGGCGGCATGAATTATAGAAAAGCTGGGGATGGGGGAAAGCGGGGGGGTGGGGGGTATTGGAATGCACGGCAGATCTTCAAGGGGAAGGATTTAAGGTTCAAAGTGATAGGTGTCAAAAAATAAGTGCTTGGGAAGCAGATCTTTTCTAGTGCACGCCTCCTGCAAGCTGTGTGGAGGGGAGAATGTAATTTCTTTTCCTGGCTTAAATTTTATGCTTTTATAATAGGAAAACACACACACAAAATTTAACTCATCAATCCCGTTGCAAGCTCTGTATGCATGGATCTCCTAGGGTTCTCAGTAACAAGCCAGATATGATGCAGGAATGCTGAATCTTAGATCTCCCACTTCTTTTATAGCAGCAGCTTGGGTGGGGTGGGGTGGTGTTAGTGGGAATCTCCGTTTGGATGGAGTCGCACAGTTTGGAGCCACTCCATGATCCAGCTTTGTTGATTGTGGTCCAGGTGGCCTCAGAGGCCATGTGCGCATATTTCCAACATAGACTGGTTGCCCTTCTGAGTTAGGGTTGCTTGGCCACAATGATCCATGCTCATGTGACTTCAGGACTGGACTACTGTCATGTGCTTTGTGTGGGGCTACCTGGTGAACCCATATTCACCTATTTTGTAGGAGCTGCACCTGCTGCCCATTCGCTGCTAGGCCCAATACAAATGTTAGCGTACAAACCCATACTATGCAAAGCAGTACCCCACTATAAAAAGAACCTCCTTCTCTTATATCTGCCCTAGGGCTCTGTGTTCTGTCAGAGAAGCTCTCCCCATGATCCATTGATGGGCAAGACCCAATATCACTGGGGGAGGGCCTTTTCCACAACAGTTTCTTGATTTTGGAACTCCATCCCTTTGGAAATACGACGTTCTCCTCACTGAGGGTACTTAAAAGTCAACTGAAAACGCTTTTCTTCAGACAGGCATTTGAGTGAGGGCTGTAACTCAGATGAGCTTGTTTAATACCACTGTACTGTTTTAATTATTGAATTATTGAACTGATGCTCTTATTTTATTGGTTGCGTGCACTACCCTGCTATACGTTGGATGAAGGACAGTCTAGGGAAAAGGCAAAAACAAATTTTCAAATTTTACTTGTTTATTAAAAATCGTTGACCACTTGCCTTTCGGAGTGGTGCACAACAGACTCAGACAATAAATTTGTTCACAAAATGCATTCATATTAAAATCCCTCAAACCATTAAATAGCCTGTCTATAAAATCACCATCAGTTAGTAGAACAAGGACAGAGCACAGCAGCAAAATGTAAAGAGCAAGGGAAACAAATAGCTGGGTAGAAGAGTACATTGTATTACGTTACAATTAATATGTCACTTTTTGACCAAAATGGCCCCAAAGCAGTGAACAATCCAAAAGAGAAATACAATAAAAATACAACAGACCAATCAAAGAAACATAAAATAGCAAAGTCACCTAACACCCACCCATCACACTGAATATACATTTGTACATTGAATGAATATATATTCATTATCTCACTACCAACACAGCTTCCAAGCATTGTACTTAGAAGCCAGGTTAACTCATACCTCCACCCCCTCTCCCAGTCTGCTCCCATTTCTCATCTAGGTGTGTGCCCATCCACAAACAGTTTCCCAGGAGACGTGTCCTCGCTTTCATTGCAGTCTGCCAGAGTGACCAGTAGTGACCCAGAGGGGACATTTCTCTTCGGGGCTGTCCCAGTGGTGGCAGGTCTCACGACAACATGGTTTGAATCGCACAACAACGTGCCTTGCGTTTTGTTTCACAGATGCTACAGAAATTGTGTTGAAGGCTCAAATCTTGGCCGGAGGAAGAGGAAAAGGTGTTTTCAGCAGCGGACTGAAAGGAGGCGTGCATCTAACCAAGGAGTAAGTTGGGAAATTACAGCAATATTATTATTATTATTTTTTAAGCCATCCATCTTAATGTCAATTTTTGCCTTTCTCTCTCCCTTTTCTAGCCCTAAAGTGGTAGGGGAGCTTGCTGAACAGATGATTGGATACAATCTCACCACGAAGCAAACTCCGAAGGGTGGTGTCAAAGTTCAGAAGGTAAGAGAGTCCCCCACCTGCAAATCATAATAAATGTTGTCAGGTGTAGCTTGAAGCTAGTGGACACACTGCAATATGTCTTGTGCTGAGTGAGGCAATTGGTCCATCTGCCTCAGTACTGTTGACACTGACTAGCATTGGTCCTCCAGGGTCTCAGATAGGCCTTTCCCAGCCCTAGCTGGAGATTCTGGGAATATGAAACAGTTGCCCATCCTTTCCCCCAGAAAGCTAGCTGTCTGATGGATGCAGGGCTGGTATGGACTTGATATGGTGGGATTATCAGGAAGAGGGCTTGAGAGTGTGAAGGGAGGCTTGGCAAATAGAAGTTATTAACAAGCAATGATCTAGCAGAAAAAGCAGGAACTAGATTATGCGCAATGAATGCTAAATGCGATAAGCAGATAATAATAAAGCATTCTTGACTTAAAACGTTTATCCCAGCCTGCAGTTAACTGCTCCCTTTTATTTGCAGAAGTCACATTGATTTCACTGGATCTGTAATAATTGTGCGCAGGATCGTTGCCAGGATGTTTTAGGTGCATGAAAATGACACCCATCTTTCCTAAATGCATGTGCTCTAAAAAGAGCCCATATCTCTCCAGTTACTGCTTAAAAACTGCCTTTGGTACACCGACAGGGAAATGTTTCTCTTTCACTTGCAATTGAAATATTGCACATCCATTATTAGATGGTTAGGCTTGAAAAGCAGGCTTTCTGCTTTTCTTCTGAAATCGATATGAAATGAAAGCCTTGTATGTTTAGAACAGATTATTCAAATGAATGTGCACTGAAGTGCCCTTTTGATGTTCTCCCAACCGCGTGGAAGCTGCTTATCTGTCAAGAGCTCCTGCGCAGCTGAAAAAAATGTTTAAGTGACCCAACTGTGTGGGCAGTTTTTATTAATGACTAGTGTGGGTGAGAGAAAGGGATGGAGAAGCATGTTGATGGAATTTGCAGATGACATTAAGGTAGGAGGCAATGTCAAGTAATTTGGGAACCAACGCTGAATATTTTTGCAGTGAGATGAGACCAAATCAGCTGGAGGGGAATGGCGAGGGGGAAAGATAAAGGTATTTATTCGTGGATCACAAGATGACTATGAGCCGTCACAAGATGGCTATCGAAAAGGTTGTTAAAGTGTCCCAATGGACGAGACAATATTGACTAGACAGGACTCCAAAGGCCAACAATTGTTGGAGAAGATTTGTTTTAATGACAACCTCAGAAGGCCAGTGAACATACTGCAACTTAGAAAAGATAGAACGTACAGTATTCTTATTCACACTGGTGTATTGTCTGAGTTTGGCTAAGGCCTTCTCAACATTTCTGCCCTCAGTATGGGCTATCAGGCCTATTTCTGTCATGAGACACTTCTTTTTCCCTTCCCATTCCACAGCTTGTGGGATGATCACCAACATCAAGCATGTAGATTTGCTCCAAAGCCATGCTCATTAACAACTATAAGCCATCAAAGTGGTACCGTTTCAAAGAGGGCAAATTCAGTCCATTGAATGGCATAGTAGGGTGTTTCTGTCCTGCTGACACATCTGAATTTTGTGTCTAATTTCTCAACCATACTTGAAGAAAAATGAATACAAGTTGGAACATTAAACGCGAATTGCTGCTAAAATGATTTGGTCTGTCGCTGTAAAAAACCATTTGCTCAGACTAAAATGATCATAAATATGAGGAGCAGAGGTTACAAGTCTGTTGAGGACACCTCATGGAACTTGGCAATAGATTAAACTCATTGCCCCGAGTCAGATAATTGCAAGTTCTTTGGCTCCCGTACAAGTAGATATCTGCTTTCCTTCATTGGAATGGCCATTTCAATACAGAAAGAAAGAATCAGAGCAACTAGAATCATAGAATCATACAATAGAATCATAGAATTATAGAGCTGGAAGAGACCACAAGGGCCATCGAGTCCAACCCCCTGCCAAGCAACTACTTTGACCTGTTTTCAAAAGACATGGAACACAATCTATTTCATATTTGAAGTCCATTTTGCGCACTCCCTAGTCATTGCAAATACATGTGGATTTATCTACCACAAACAATTCCCCTTCTTTTATCTCACCTTCCTAGCTTTCCTTGAAGCTTACAAGGACAGAAGCATGTCATGGTTGGTTTGTTGTTTATTACATTTATATGCCACCATTATCTTCCGAGAAGCTCAAGGTGGTACACAGGGTTCTCCTCCTCCCCATTTCATCCTCATGAAAACCCTGTGAGGTAGGTTAGGCTAAGGGATGGTGACTGGGCCAAGGTCACCCAGTGAGATTCAAACTCTGGTCTCCCAGGTCATAGTCCAGTCCTCTAACCATTACGCCACACTGGCTGCCATGTGCTAAATGGCACACAGTCTCCTCTGTAGTCCGTGAATTGGATGCATGTGTGTGTGTGTGTGTGTTTGGGGCCATTGTCCCCCCACCACAGTCATTATTTTAAAATGTTAGACATATTTGGCAGATGTCAAACACTATAAAATTACTATATAGCAAGTATTGTGAAATATTGGGCTTACTTTTTCTCTACCTCTATTGCTGCCCCTGTTTTATACCCACCCCACCGCTGCTCCCAGAAGCCTGGGGATGTGATCCTACAAGTGGTAGCAAGGACCACAAATGCAGAATTCTCAGCAACCCAATGAAACTACAATTCTGAGGCTTGCTGGGAGGGCAGAACTAGGAACATTGTGGTTTATGTCCTGAGTACAGATGATGTCCTTATCAACCAATGAGCTTTAGAAGGTAAAGACTTTCCTTTCCCTGAAGTAATGCTTAATATGTTGGTGCAAGATCAATCTGTCTTAAATAAACAGCACTCCCCTCGGCTCCTTCAGAAGTTGGCAGCTATTTTATAGGTTTACATAAAATTCTCTTACGGCCTCATGGCATTTGGAGAACCTGGTTATCTGCAAAGACAGTTTCCGTTTATCACAACTCACTACCTGTCCCTTTTCTCCAAGCAATTAGGGAATTAACTTTATTAAAGTTTGAATTAAAGATCTGGGTGATTATTTTTTTAAAAAAAAGACTTCAATGTCATGGTAGATCGTTGGAAGATATTACACAACCTCTCAGTAATGGGTTCTAAATACAGGATTCCATTCATTTAAATTCATAGTGGTCCTCATCTTGAAGGCTTGGAGCAGAAATAATACAGTGCAAGGTAAAAGAGCATTCACAAAAGCCAGTCTACACGGATATATCTTGTAGAGCTCCTGAAAGATGCTAAGATTTCTAAGAGGTGGAAGTGCTGTCAGTATGGTGCAGCCACTAAAAATGCGTTTTCATGCTCTCTTTATTCCTTAATCTAGGGTATATATTGAGTTGAAGCCTATTTGACTTTCCAAAGTCAATTGAGGGGAAGGGATATGTTGGCATATAGATTAGAATGCTGAGTTTCCACCTTTTCTCAAAGCATAAGGAGAATAACATAAGGCATTACAGTGGTACCTTGGTTCTCGAACTTAATCCATTCCGGGAGTCCGTTTGACTCCTGAAACCATTCAAAAACCAAGGTGCACCTTCCTACACTCAGTTGGAAGCCGTGGAAGCCACGCCGGACGTTCGACTTCTGAAAAACATTTGCAAACCAGAACACTTACTTCTGAGTTTATGGTGTTCGGGAGCTGATTTGTTCGACAACTAAGCCATTCGGGGACCTTTGATATGGATTAGATCAAAGGCCTCTGAAGTCCAGATTCCTGTTTTCCACCCTGGCCAACCAGATACCTCTAGGAAGCCCATGAGCAGGGCCTGTCTATGTGCAACCGCAGAGTAAGAGGGACCAATACAGAAATGATTGTTATGAGCTAGCTGAACATTGCATGCCACAGGCCAGTTGTATTCAAACAGCATAGTGTGGTGAAGGAGACCACCGCAAGCCTGTATAAGAGCCTAAGAAGATCTCTTCTGGATCAGGCCAATTGCCCAGCTTGTCCACCATTCTCTTCTCACAGTGGCCAACCAGTTGCTTATGGGAAAGAAGGAACTGAGCGCAACAGCACTCTCCCCACTTGTGATTCCTAGTAACTAGCATTCAGAGGCATACTGAAGTAGAACAGAGCCATCATAAGTAACAGATAACACAGCAGAGGAGGATTGCAAGGGACAAATGGGTATATGCAATGTCGTGCACAAACCACTGTTATTATTATTATTGCAATTGTTGTTAAAGATTTTTAAAGATCTGAATTCTGTTCAGCCAGAAATCTGTGCCTGAATTACTGCAACAAATTAGAGCATACTGTATTTGTATTAATTTCTTCAAATGCCAAGGCTTTAAAAAAATGGTTGCGTGCTTTTTTCGTTTTGAAAGGAAGGAAGGAAGGAAGGAAGGAAGGAAGGAAGGAAGGAAGGAAGGAAGGAAGGAGGTACAAAATCTAGATAAAAAGAGGGATATATGCAGTGCTATTTTTCAAGAAAAAGAAGTGCCAGAACTCACCACAAACACCTCCCTTGATCTCTTTTGATGGCAATGATGCCTACCTGAGAGGTGCCGGAACTGAGTTCCAGCTGAAAAAAAGCCCTTGTTAAGTGTCAGGGGAGGAAGGGGAGAGATTCTCAGAAATGGGAAAATAGCAAAAACAAATATATGGGATATCAACAAAACACTGCCATTTGGGTTCATTCATATCCCTGCTCAGCCATATACCTCACTGGGAGACCTTGGACCAGTCACTGTTTCTCAGCCTAACCTAACTCGCACAGGAAACCCTCAGGTTTCTAAAAGAAGAAGATGTAAGATAATTCTCCATCATTCTCAGCTTTGGTTAAAATTGCCCCTTTTAAATTTCTCTCTTATTTTTATTTCTTTTGATGTAAGGGCTTGCTAATAGGACCAAGGTAAGTATACTGTTCCTGCATTTGTTTCAAATAACTTGTGAAAACGTCCCTCCTTAGTTTGTGGTAGTTTCTCCTCTCATGTTCTCTCATCTCCATTGTGGGTTATTTCCATAATCCTGAGGAAAATGAAATGGAAAGGAACTGTATGATACCAATGTCCTAATGAAGTCATTGATTTCTTCCGTGACGAGAGAAATCAATGATGGATTCAAGAATGTGAGTCGAACTCCAGTGCACATTTATTACAGTACAATGTGTTCTCTCTGAATAATGGCCACTTCCTCACTCGGAAGCCTGAATTTCCAACGCAGCTAACGAAATACTGTCTCTGTTGGATATTGCCAGCAAAGACGTGCTAATAATACATTGCCAAATTGTACTTTGCAGGTCATGGTGGCAGAAGCACTAGACATTTCAAGAGAAACTTACTTTGCAATATTAATGGATCGAGCTTGCAATGGACCTGTTCTGGTTGGCAGCCCACAAGGTGGGGTTGATATAGAAGAAGTGGCAGCTAAAAGCCCGGAACTCATCTTCAAGGTACATTTCAAAGCTTGGTGACTTAAGTTTTTAAAAATCTTTACATTATTATTATTATTATTATTATTATTATTATTATTATTATTAACACCAGCAAACCTTGTATGGGAAATTGGAGCTTCCCAAGACCCCAGCTTGAAAATTTCTTCCAATATCATGAAAAAGCAAACTTGGCATGTTGAGTTCCTTTAGCCAGGTTCATACGGCACACAATAACAGTCTAACTTGGTTTGGTTTCATTGGGAACAGCAAAGGGCAGCTTACTGTACAAATGGGAAACTGTGTTGGAGATTGTCAGCTATGGCTGGGGTACTGGATTGGATCCGCATCATTATCTCCTATTCCCCGGGGGACCAAGTTTGGCTGGTGGGCAGCTCTGACCCAAATCATGCAGGCAAAAATATTGTTCTTTGCGATCCCCACCAATGAATACAGCTGATGGTGTCATGTGTGGGGAAGGTGGGCATGGCTTGCCTTGAATGAAATCACCTCGCTGGTCCAATGGGGAGGACTGGAGCATCTAACAAAGATCCTGGTCTGCAAGTTCCCTACTGCTAAGTTACGACATCCCTGACAACTATCACTTCTTTTGCAGTCTTTCAACTGTGTATGCATCTGACTATTACAATACCAGTGCTCAAATGCAGATTGAATTGATACATTTACTCTTGGCGCTATTAGATCAGGTCCTCTGTGTGTACAGTGAATGTGTGTGCAGGGGCCAGCTTCACCCGCTGCTCACAGAGACCATGCACACAGTAGCCCACATAGAACCCTGCCATTTCAGAGTTTGCAATTATATGGCTCGCAGTCTCCATGCGTACAAGATATGTTCACATGGCGCATTGCAGAATGGGCTGTTCATGTGCCAAACACGTGTTGTATTGGAGGGGTCAGAGCTCAGGGTGCTTTGCGTGGAGATGGCCCTAGGCTGAAATTATGGTATCTCCAGTTGAAAAGATTACAGTTTGCAGAGACTTTGAATAGTCTCAGCTACTCAGAGCAGCTTTTGGGATAGATAGGACTAGTGGTCTGAACAAAGTATTGCAGAGCTTCATGTGTCATAGCAAGTCAAACGATGACTTCCCAGGACTGCAAATCTGATGGCTCCCTGAGAGGAGCTTAACACTCGCTCTGCTCCTTCCCAGTCCTTTTACTTTAGCTCAGCATGGCAGCTAAGCCAACTTCCAGCTTAGCATGTCATCTGAACCCAAGATACAGTTAAGCCATCTCCTCCTGGACCAAAACAAAGCTCTTAATATTCCACACCCCACCTGCAGCCTAAAGGGGCTCATTCTAAGAGAATATTTGCCACCAGATTCTGCTGGTTTTCCAAACTGGCCCTAAAGAGAAAGGTCACCTAGGTTGAACACAGTGGGGCTTACCTCTGAGGAAAAAGAAAATTGGAGTGTCAAGGTGCCTGGCTTCCACAATCATAGAGGTGAGCATCCAAACAAACAAGCATTGTTCGCTTACAGTCTGAAGTGTATTGTCCAGCAGTGGCTATCTGTCTGGTTCTGCCCCTCTATAAATTAGTCTCTATTGCCCCCTCAGCAAGAAAATACTCTTTCGCTCCTTAGCAATACAAATGGTTTACTCGCTGTTATGAAATGCCTTTCCCCCCCACATTAGAGCTAGTTGTTATTTCATGTTACTGTACTGGAATGCTTGATTGTATTATGACCTTCTAATAGTGGTTACTGTCTTAAAAGTATTTATCATGAGACAGTCACTTAGCAACAAGGATCCCTTTTATATATTTGGTGAGCTAACGGTAGATGCATGCAGAGTTCCATAATGCACATTTGAAACGTACACAAACAGAGAAACGTTACCGGGCAATGACACCAGTGCTCTGGTTCCTTGCCAGAACCAGTCACAAAAATTAACAGACTAAGTATTCATCGATGCCATCTGTACAGTAATTAAAAGTGAAAACTGGTGTCAGATTGTCTTGTCAGCATGCCACCCTGAAGAATTACATAGTTTTTTGGAGGGACTCTCTTCCCTGGCTGGCAAAGTAATTATAACATACCCTATAGGCAGCTGCTATAGCCTCAGTCTCAGACTTTTGGCAACTTGCCACATTTTAATTAATAACTTGCAAATATATATTAAGCATTTTGGGGGTGCTTTTGAAGTCATGGGTCTGTTTTCAAACTGAATATCTTAGTTCTGTTTTGTGCACTTTGTTGCAACAGGAGGAAATAGATATTTTTGAAGGGGTGAAGGATCTTCAAGCCCAACGGCTGGCAGAAAATCTGGGATTCATGGGACCTCTGCAACAGCAGGTAATTTTTCCCAGGAACAAGACCGTGACTGCATTCAGATGTCTGGGACCCTTTTCCACTCAGTAGTTCTCTGGAGTTCCAGGAACTTTTTATACATAGGGAGGATTGCACTCAGTGTGGTAGTGACCTTGATGGCATCAGAGCTCATGGGATACCACCGCCTCTGGTTTCCTTTCTCATTTAGGAGTTATGGCAGACAATCGGTGTTCAAAATACGGGTTCCAGCTAAATCATACTCGGAGCAGATCCTTTGAAATCCACGGACTTAAGTTGATCGCAATAATTGATTTCAGTGGGTCAGCCCTTCAGTGTAACTTGGTTGACTTCATCCCAAGAATCTATTCTTAGAGCATGCCTACTTGGTTTGGGATAACAAATAGGTAGGGTCTAGATGTAGGATTGCTGAGCATAGAACCATTGAAACAAATGGATCTCTGAGCTGGCTAAGTTTGAATCCAACCCAATAAGCCTTTCACTGCTTACTGGAAATGACCTCCTACTTTCTTCAGGCATTACCTTGAATTGTGCTTCCCCGTCCGTCTTTCCAGAAGCTCATTCCCAGAATTCCATCATGTTCCATGACCAAGAAACAGCATCAGTGGCCCATATGTAGGTAAAGGGATGGTGCTTTACTTTCTACAGTACACAGGAATTTCCACCATTTGCAAATCCCTGCTCCTGGGTGCAACTTTATGATGAGGACAATGCCAAGTGGTACCCCAACGGCTGTATGTAGAGTGTACAAGATTACATGCATCAACAGTATACAAACTGTCCATTTTTTTACCCTGCATAACAATGGAGATTTATATTATATTAATTGCAGTCGTACCTTTGATCCTGAACGCATTGCGAGTCGAATGTTTTGGCTCTCGAACACCGCAAACCCAGAAGCAAGTGTTTGGTTTGTGAACATTCTTTGGAACCAGAACATCTGACGTGGCTTACACGGCTTTCCATTGTCTGCAGGAGCTTCCTGCAGCCAATCAGAAGCCGCGCCTTGGTTTCCGAACGTTTTGAAAGTAGAACGGACTTCCGCAACGGATTCCGTTCGACTTCCGGGTACAACTGTATATTAATTAATTAATTAATTTAATTTCCGTTCAACTCTGTCCTTCCTCCCAAAGGAACCCAGTGCAGCAAATCATAAAATAACAAATACAATACAAATATATAAACAGGTAGCACTTCATTCTTCCACTGGATGCTTAAGAGAAATGTCCCTGGCCATCCCTTCCAGGGTAGCCAATCCTGAAAAAACAGTATGAAGATGCATGACTTCCGGAGGCGGCGCGAACGGTAATGGCTGCCCTTTCCTAACTGGGAGAGGGAAGCTCCGCTGGAAAAGGGTCGTCCGCTACGGCGAAGCGGAGACCCATTCTGGAAAACCGCAGGCAGCGGAAGCCTGCGGTCTCGGGACCCGGCGGGCGCCAGGAGCAACCCCCGAAACGTTGAGGGAACCCCGTAAGGGGCTCCGGATCGCAGAGGGGGCAGCGGCGCTGTGGGTCTATGCGCATTCAGCGGAGCGAAGCCGCGCTGCCGTTGCCGGTGAGCGCCGACCTTTCTTCCTGCAATACAAGATCCTAAAATGCAACAACCCGTGAGTAACTGAGGACTTAATTAAATTTTGGGACTAAAATATTTGAAAATAAGCTGAAAGCGGAGAGACGAGGAAAAGGAAGTCCATCTTCCGCAGCCATTGACCTTTAAAGCAAAGAGCAGGAGGAGTGGAGGCATAGAGAGAACTTTTTGACAGCTCAGATTGAGCACCCGCAGAAATTACTTTTAATCCCTTTAAAGACTGTAAGCAACTGAATTTTGGACTTTGATCAGGACTTATATATTCTCTTCTTTGTGGATTACAATTTTATTTAAGAAGCCCAGGTGTCAGAACTGCCGGAGCAGTAGAACTGTCAGACTGCAAATTTGGATATATTGTACTTAAACTTTGAGACAGTCTGAGGGAGTTCAGAATGGTTACGTTCTTGCATTATGGAATTCCAGTAAGCACAACTTGAAATATTGTGGCAAACCTAAAACCAACTCTGCTAAAACTACTTTTGTGAAGATCCCTAAGTACTGGTTCAGATTTCGTATGATTGGAATGGACTCTTCTTCCTAGGACATTTTATGCTCCCCCTAGAGGATTGAGGATTTATAACAAAAACATTGTTTTACTTTCTATTTCCCGGCCCTCTGTTTGACTGTTACCATCTGGGCCGTAGCTTTCCCATGGGAACAACTCAGCTTGACCTTGACTGCTAGATAACTTTGGAATGAGTGGCGCAAAAAGAAAGGGATTAAGAACTAGACAAACAACTCTGACAACCTTAACTGCAGCCTCACAAACACGTAGATCATCTGTGCCTACTCTGCCCTCGGAGGAAAAAGCTACCTCCCTGTCACAGGCAGGGGAGGGAGAAACTGAGGAATTACAACTAGAAGAGATGGCTTCAGGAGGATCTGGTTCTGTACTAGAGAGAATTCTTGAGAAATTGGAATCTTTGGACAGGAAAGTTGACCAACAAACTGCGAAAATTGACCTTAATACAGAAACTTTAAACAAATTATCTGGGCAAGTTGCACAGAATGCACAAGCAATCGGACAACTGAAGGAGGCTGCAGGTGAAAATCAGAAACTGGCCGAAGAGACCAGCCAAAGAGTGGGAGAGTTGGAAAAAGAAGTAAGGCCGCTCAGCAAGCAGGTTGGGGAACACCAGACCTACCTCTCTATGTTGGAACTTCGGAACAGGGAGACTAACTTAAGGATAAGATCGATACCAGAAGTGGAAGAAGGTAACCTAGCTGAGTTTTTGACCAAAGAATTCTCCAAGTTCTGGGGTCTAGAGGAGGAAGACTTCAAAATTGTGTCAGCCTTCAGACTTGGAAGACTTACAAAGAGAGAAAAGCCCAGAGACCGTTTGATTACGTTGAGATCAAAGGAGGAAAGGGACAAGATTCTGGGCCTGCACTACGGAAGATCTCTGAATATTTCGGACAAAAGAATTGAGATTTTTAAGGACATTCCTAAACAGCTGTTGGATCTCAGATCTGAATATTTGGACTTAGTAAAACTGTTGAGAAGCAACTCAATCATCTTTAGGTGGGACTTTCCCCAAGGATTATCCTTTACCTTTAGAGGGAAGAAGATTAAAATTAGAACTTTGGAAGATAGGGATAAGTTTTTGACTACCTACGGAGAGGACCTTCACAAAGGACTTGAACTACCCTCAGGGCCTGAACCACCACAGGTACCTGTACCTCAGAACCCTGAAGACTTACAGAACAAAACACCATCCCAAGGAAACTAAACAGATTTATCCAGGATGTCTCTGCAACTTTTAAGCTGGAACATAAATGGCTGTAACAGCCCGGAAAAAAGGAAGAAAATCTTTCACATATTAAAGAAGGAGCAACTAGACATCACTTGTCTACAAGAAACACATGTGACTAGGCTCCACAGAAAAATATTGGTAAATAAAAGGTTAGGCCAAGAATTTATATCTTCGGATTCAGTTAAGAAGAGAGGAGTGGTGATATATGCAAAGGAGAGCCTCTCACCAAAATTTCTATTTAAAGATGAACATGGAAGAATTTTGGCAATTGAAATACAGCACCAAGGAGAGAAAATTTTGATATTAGGAATCTACGCTCCAAACGAAGGGAAATCAGAATTCTACAAGAAGTTGCATGAGATTATGCTGGATTATCTGGACTATGATAACATCATTATGATGGGAGATATGAATGGGATCGTTTCAACGAATATGGATAGGTCACAAAGCCAAAAGGTTACTAAAGATGGCAGACTACCAAAGACATTTTTCGAAATGACAGACAATATGGACTGGATTGATATATGGAGGACAAAGAACCCCTTGGGGAAAGAAGGAACATTTTTCTCTGAAGCCCAACTGACTTGGACAAGAATTGACCAAATATGGATTTCTAGAGGTCTGGCTCCTAAGGTGAAGAAAGTGGAAATCTGCCCAAAGACCTGCTCCGATCATAATGCGTTGAAAATGGACATGACATTATTACCAACCGGCTCCTTCAGATGGAAGATGAATGACAATTTGTTTAGAGATCAGGAGATTATTAAGAAGGCCAAAAAAACAATAAAGGACTATTTTGAGATAAATTTGAACACTGCTGTGGAAAAAAGAACAATCTGGGACGCAAGCAAAGCTGTGATGAGAGGGTTCTTGATACAACAGAACGCCATAAAGAAAAGACTACAAAATGAGAAAAAGGATAAGATTTTGGGGAAAATTAAGGAGTTAGAGAAGAAACTAAGAGTAAACCCGAAGTCACAGCCGATCTTGAGAGAAATTAAACTTCATCAGGCACAATACTCTAAACTGATAAATCAGGAAATAGAATGGAAGATTAAATTAATGAAACAAAAAACATTTGAATCGGCTAACAAATGTGGGAAACTGCTGGCTTGGCAGTTGAAGAAGAGACAAAAGTTGAACATAGTAACAAATTTGGAAATAGA
The DNA here is from genome assembly GCF_964106915.1 of Podarcis gaigeae. NCBI lineage: Eukaryota > Metazoa > Chordata > Lepidosauria > Squamata > Lacertidae > Podarcis > Podarcis gaigeae. The sequence goes on from NC_139679.1 coordinate 99,832,922, forward strand.
AGGAAGATATATTCAGAACCCGGTGGAAATTAGAAAATGTTTCCAGAAGTATTTTAAGAAATTATACACTCAAGGGCCACAAAATGAGGAAGAGATTGCAAAATTCTTGGAGAAAAATGGACTTAAAAAACTATCACAAGAAAATAGATCTCTCCTGAATAGTAAAATAACACGTCTAGAGATAGAACATGCCATTCAGAATATGAAGCTGGGCAAGTCTCCAGGGCCAGATGGCTTGACCTCCAAGTATTATAAGACATTAAGTGACTTTTTGATTCAACCACTGATGGAGGTCAGCAATGAAATTATGGAGGGAAAGAAGGCGCCTGAATCGTGGAAGGAAGCTTTCATCACATTGATACCAAAATCAGAAACTGAAAAGACACAACTTAAGAACTACCGTCCCATCTCCCTTTTAAATGTGGATTATAAAATATTTGCTGACGTTTTGGCAGGAAGACTCAAAAGAGTTTTAAATGAGATAATTCATAAAGACCAGGCAGGCTTTCTCCCAGGAAGACACTTGTTTGCTAATACAAGGAACATTATTGACATTTTGGAACTTCTGCAAACAAATATTAACACTAAAGCAGCTTTAATTTTTATAGACGCGGAGAAGGCCTTCGATAACATCTCTTGGAAATTTATGAAGGGGAATTTAAAAGAAATGGGAGTGGGGCGGGGTTTTGAAAATGGGATTGACGCCATTTACTCAGAACAAAAGGCAAAACTGATAGTCAACAATGTGGTTACAGAAGAGTTTAAGATTGAAAAAGGGACACGACAGGGCTGCCCGATTTCCCCCTTGCTGTTTATTTCTGTCCTGGAGGTGCTCTTGAACTTGATTAGAGGGGACCGGTTGGTGCAAGGGATTCAGATCGGAGCGAAACAATATAAACTTAAAGCTTTTGCAGATGACCTTGTTTTGACATTGCAAGAGCCAGAATCTAGCACAAAAAGAGTGTTACAATTGATTCAGGACTTTGGTCGGGTAGCGGGCTTTAAACTAAATAAACAGAAAACTAAGGTGTTGGGAAAAAATTTGACAGATGCAGAGTCAGAACGGTTTCAGAGAGAAACAGAACTAACTGTGGTTAAAAAAGTAAAGTACCTAGGGGTAAACATAACAGCAAAAAATCTGAGTCTTTTTAAGGATAATTATGAAAAATGTTGGTCTGAAATTAAGAGAGACTTGGACAGTTGGTCAAAATTGAAGCTTTCTTTGTTAGGCCGAATTGCTGCTATTAAGATGAATGTATTGCCTAAGATGTTGTTTTTGTTTCAAACATTGCAAATTGTGGACAAGACGGAGTGTTTCAGGAAGTGGCAGAGAGATATTTCTAAATTTGTCTGGCAGGGCAAAAAGCCCAGAATTAAGTTTAAGATATTAACTGATGCGAAAGAAAGAGGGGGCTTTGCCCTGCCAGACCTAAGGTTGCACTATGAAGCCGCAGCTTTCTGCTGGCTAAAAGACTGGCTACTTCTAGAGGACACCGATGTGTTAGATTTAGAAGGTTTTAACAATGCATTTGGTTGGCATGCATACTTATGGTATGACAAAGTTAAGATCAATAAGGCCTTTAAGAACCATATTGTCAGGAAAGCAGTGTTTAATGTCTGGACAAAATACAAAGACCTATTGGAAAATAAAACTCCAAGATGGCTATCACCTCTGGAGGCTAAGGCCCGAAAAAGACCCAATATGGAGGCCAAATGGCCGAAATATTGGGAAATAATAGAGAAAGAGGGAAATAATTGGAAATTGCAGAGTTTGGAAAAAATGAAAGACAAAGTGCGAGACTGGTTACATTACGCTCAGATTCAAGAAATTTTTAAAAAGGATAAAAAGTTAGGATTCCAGGTGGAGAAATCGAAGTTGGAAACAGAATTGTTAGAACCTAAGACTAAAGTACTCTCAAGAATGTATAACTTGCTGTTGAAATGGAACACACAAGATGAAATGGTTAAGTCGGCCATGATAAAGTGGGCACAGGATATTGGGCATAATATTATGTTTGAGGATTGGGAAAGGTTGTGGACCACGGGGATGAACTTCACGGCATGTAATGCTCTGAAGGAAAATGTAATGAAAATGATATATAGGTGGTACATGACCCCAGTTAAACTTGCCAAAATATGCCATGTGCCAGACAATAAATGTTGGAAATGTAAGGAAAATGAAGGAACATTCTTTCACCTCTGGTGGACTTGTCCCAGGGTGAAGGTCTTCTGGGAAATGATATATAATGAGCTGAAAAAGGTATTTAAGTATACCTTCCTTAAGAAACCAGAGGCCTTCCTCCTGGGCATTGTCGGCCAGATGGTGCCAAAGAAGGATCGAACACTCTTTTTGTACGCAACAGCAGCAGCAAGGATACTTATCGCCAAGAAGTGGAAAACTCAAGATCTACCCACTCTGGAAGAATGGCAGATGCAGCTGATGGACTATATGCAACTGGCTGAGATGACTGGCAGAATTCGAGACCTGGGAGAAGAGAGGGCTGAAGAAGATTGGAGGAAATTTAAGATTTATTTACAAAAATATTGTGATTTGGTGGAAGTTAAGTAGGATGTTTGATCATAAATAATTGGCCACCACAAAATCGGATCGGAATGGGATGTAAAGTGAGATTAAGAGAAATTAATTTGCAGAGGATTATATTTAAATAAGTGGTTATAAAATTTGCAAATTAGATGATAAATTGCATGAAAAAAAAAATCTATGATGATGAAAATGGTAGCGGGAGATGTGAGGAAGTCCAAAGAAGTTATGAAACTCTGTTAAAAGCAAGGTTGTTTATTGTTTTTGTACTTTATTCTGTAAAAACCCCTAATAAAAATTATATTAAAAAAAAAAAAAACAGTATGAAGATGCCTGTTGATTGAAATGGCACTGGAATGCAGTGTTGATCTTTTTGCCACTACCATCCAACACGGCTCTCTTCTGCAATTTTTTTCCGGCAGTTTTCTTCAGGTTGTTATTGAAAAGCAAAAGCTTGCCATTTTGTAGATGGTAGATTCTCAGCATGCATTTCACTCCTTTTAAAATTTATCATTCATGTTCCAAAATGGGAGCATGAAAATGCAAGCCACCAAGCCTGTTTTGCAACTAGCTTAATCTTTATTTTACTGCTCTGGGAAGAGAAGGATGATAAATTGTTTTTTTGTGAGGGGTTTTGCACAGAATTTTCCATATCATCAAAATGCCACTTTTGTAAAACCTTTGAATTTTTAATACACCACTTCTAATTAATTTCTATCCCAACTGTGCAATTAACAAATGCATAATCATTAAGATGATTAACACCCATTTGAAGATTTAGCAGTATCTTTAATGAGAGAGAATTATTATTAAATCTTTCTAGCTTTGCATGTTCTAGCACCTAATTATTAGCACAATGCATGAACTGCTTAACTAAACAACAGCTAATACATTTCTTCCCATGTGCTATAACCTTTGCAGTGTGATTTACTGGAGCATAGAAACATAATGGCTACATCAGTACAATCAAAGGTCTATTTAATTTGGTCTTATCATAATCGTTTATATTCCCCAGTAGGTAGATGCCAGAAGAATTCTAGTTAGTACAACAGTGAAATTCTTCCATTTAACATACTGTGGAGTCCTTGTGACAAATCTTAATACTGCTTGACGACTACCTTGTAGGGTGTTTTTTTGGAGGGTGGGCTAAATTTCAGTTTATACTAACATTTCCCATTAGTAGCCAAATTATTTCAAACATTAACGTGGTGAACTTTACTGTAAACATGGTAAATACTTCATTTGATAAAACGTATGCTTAGGGAACTGCCATTTGTTCTTCAGATTCAAAACATTTGGGGTTTATAGTTCTGGTCGTGTGGAGCAGTTCATTCAAATTAGAATTGGATCCATTCTTTAAAGGCCTTGACTGATGTTCTGTGCACAAAAGTGGCTTATGTCAGTGAGAACCATAAGCGCAGTTGGGATGAAGTAAACTATGAACAGCTACACTAAATCACTTATGGCATCAGCATGTTGAATCCTTGGGCAGCCGGGAGAACCCGCTGCTGATGCCTGCCCTCCCCCCAGCTCTACGCCATGAGCAGCACCACATGGCTAAACCCAGCTGCCATTTTAATTCCCCCCAAATCTCCCTGATCATCATTCGGTTGCTCTGGGGCACTGTGGGAAATCAACATGGCGGTGTACAGCCATCTACTGCTGTCTCTGGCAACTACTGCTCTCCTCAAAACTCCCTAGGCCACTGGTTCCCACTTATATAAGCCACTTTTTGTGCAGAGAAGATCAGTCAAGGCCTTTAAAGAATGGTTCTCATTGCCTCCTCCATCCATGTGAGGTCTGGAAGGTGGCAACACGAGAACAGGCCTTTTCTGCAGCATCTCCCTGTTTGTGGAATACTCTCCCCAGGGAGATTCATCTTGCACCTTCATTATATAAATGTTCCTCTTCAACCAGGCCTTTGGCTGATTCTATGGCCTTTTAAATGTGTCTGTGGGAAGCGGGGGTTATTGTTTTGTTGTTTCTGTTTTAACTATTTATCTGTGCTTTTATCTTGGGAAGCGCCCTGAGATCTTTAGATGAAGGGCGGTATAGAAATCAATCAATCAATCAATCAATCAATCAAATAAATTTTGAACGAGCAGCTCCACCAACAGAGGACGAGGCCTACCAGAGAGTACTTTGCCCAGCGTCTCTCAACCTAGAAAGCTGCCTTACCCCACGACAGACCTGGATCCATCTAGCTCAGTCTTAAGCTGACTGGCAGTGGCTTTCCAGAGCTTCATGCAGGAGTTTTTCCAACCTTACCTGGAAATGGCTGGGGATTGAACTTGGCACTTTCTGCATGCCAAGCTGATAGGAGATCAACAACATCTGGAGGGCCACCTGTTCTCCAGCCTTGCGTTAGAGACAAACATCCAAGGACTAAGATTCCTCATAGCACCCATGCAGTTATTTTATGAACAGCTTCCTCTATGTTGTTACCAGGTCAGCAGTTTGTTTCAAGATAGGACCACTGGAGGGATGATGTGGCATATGGAGGGGCACACGCTCTTTCTTCCCCAAGACAGCCACAGACATCAGTCTCTCCATACTTCTGTTTAGCCTTGGAGTTGGCAACAAGAGGCTAGCTGATTCTTTCAGAAACTTGCAGTTGTTGATCTGCAGTTGTTGATTCCCCAATATAATGAGACAGAGGAACAAACTGTTAGATAAACCAGCCCCTGTTTCGTTGCTCCGGGTTGTAGGCCAGAATATTGAAGGTGAAGTTGTTCCAATGCCATTTGAGTATGCCTAGTCTTTTTTGGAAATGTAGGCAGTCTGAATAGAAAGCGACCTGTACTTCTTCACAGCCATGCAGATGCACCTATTGTCACCTTTCCTTTGCACCTGGTCACATTATGTTTGAATTTTTAAGGCTTGCAAACATGTCCTGTCTAGCTACAGGATCCAAACACTCTGTTGCATCTGCCCGCCTTATTTGCATGCGTCTAGTTATAAATGAGTGCTGGAAGCCATCTAACTAATGCTCAGAGATCCAGCGCTACTTTGTCCTCACCATAGTGCCTTAGGAAAGGTAAGAAAGCCAAGGTAGAGCTTGCCAAAGTACAAGTCAATTATTTCAGTCATCTGTGGCAAGAGTGTCCCTATTTCTGCTTCCATCCCCTTTTTTCGGGTTTTTGTTCTTCTGGGAGATGTTTGATAGTATCCTTTGGTTCAATGAGAGAGAGAAAGAGGGAGATAATCAATTGCTGTTGAGTGAGGACTGTATCAGTCCAACTTCTTCTTGTGGAAGTTTATCTTTTAATTTTGAATTTTTTTTAATTAAAAAAATGAACAAACTTAGTGATTTGCATATTGTATCCTCCTGGAGCTTTTCAGAATGCATAAAGCAAAACAGAAGTTCTCACTTCAGAGATTGCAAGGTAAACCAATGGTTTCAGAACTTTTTGGGGCCACGGCCTCCTTGGTTCCATAAACTCATCCCCAGTGCCCCTTACCCTACCCTACAAAAAGCACTATTCAGAATGGTGGTTTGCACAACCCACTAAGGAAGGTGATAACACAATAAAATTCAAAATGGTAAGAAGTAATTGCACAGTTATTCAAAATCCACCAAGCAAAAACTATTTAGCTTAATTCAACAAAAGAGATGGACCTGATCCAGGGATAGCAGCTTTTCATATTCTGATAAGTCATTTATACTTCCGGAGCCCCCTCTCCTACGACCTCTTGCCTCTTAGCTCCCTCCTAGGTAATTCCACTGTCTCCCAGCAGGGTGGTACCAGCTACTTTGGGAACCACTGGTCTGAACTTTGACAGGGAAGGGGACAGCAGAGGGAGCACAAAATCAAGGACAGCAGGAGAAGAAGAACGCACAAATACAATAATAAGCATTTAGGCCATTTAAGTAGGGGGCAAGGATTAAGGGGTTCTAGTTGAGCAGGTTCTTCGCAGCTAAGACCAGGAGCGATGGGCATGTATTGCTGAATGGCAGTTTTCTCATCAGTCCTGTTCCCCCTTCCAGCACACAGCCACAGGAAATCATGTGGTATCTTCTAGGTCACACATGTGAAATCATACTGAATCAGCAACACAAAACATGCCCCAGAATCTTCTAATATGCATGGGAGTTCCTGAACAGGGAAGGGACTGTGCAAGAGTTTTTTCCTGAAAGCAGAAAGTTTGAGGATCACTGGGGTCCCCGGATCACTTACTCCAAGAACAAGTAACTTGTGGTTCTCCAAATGTTGTTGTACTACAGCCCTGACAATTGGACACATTGCCTGGGGATTATGGGAGCTGAACAGCATGTGGAAGTTCCACATCCCTGAGTTAAAGTATTTGAAAATACAGTGGTACCTTGGGTTACATACACTTCAGGTTACATACGCTTCAGGTTACAGACTCCGCTAACTCAGAAATAATACCTTGGGTTAAGAACTTTGCCTCAGGATGAGAACAGAAATCGCGCAGCAGCGGGAGGCCCCATTAGCTAAAGTGGTGCTTCAGGTTAAGAACAGTTTCAGGTTAAGAACAGACCTCCGGAACGAATTAAGTACGTAACCAGAAGTACTACTGTACCTCTGATATGATGCTGGGGTGGGGAGATATTGGAGAATAAAGGACTCCTTATCGTCCCCAGAGGACAAAATTTGGGAACAAACAGTTGAGTTGGCCTCCTGTAATATAGTTATCAAAGTAGAACACTGAATTAATTGTAGTTCATGGTAAGGAAGGTTGTGGGGGATTATAAAAGGCTCAGCAGATCATGAAGTTAATGCCGTTTCTAAATAGTGGCCTCCCTATTATGTAATTTTTTACAATTACATTTAAGGAATATGCAGCAGTTATTTAGTTAGTTCTGATCATGTGTCAATGCTGCTTACAAGAAAACAGATAAGAGCTGAGTTTAGAGAGCAAAGAAGCCAATTTTTCAACAATTGTTTCTTCAGTCAGAGTTGCATTTTGATGCTGGAAGGGAGGGTTTATACATTTTCCAAACAAATTCAGCAACTAATCTGCATTTGTCAGCTGCATATTGCTTCACAGTTTCTGAATTTAGTCTCATTAAGGTAATCACTTTAACTTCAATATCAGCATAATGTATTCATTATCAACTCTCAAACTTGGTTCATTGTGCTTAAATTAAGTTTGTTTGAATTAATGACACTGCTCTCTCTCTCTTTTTTAACTACAAAGTTCTATTTAGTGCACTGCAAAGAGTGAGCCTCTGTAATGTTTGACGTTTTAAATCAGCATTCCATTTCCTCCTGGCTAAAATAATCGGCCACTGATTTAAAAGCAATAGATAGCATTAGTGTTTCATAAAGGAAGGTTATTATGTCATTAACTTTTTGTAGCTGCTTTTACACTGATGCAGAAAATACAAACATCTTTAGCATCTTAATTCAGGATAATTCTCTGTCTGCTTCCGCTGGTTTCCTTTTGTGTAATTATGCACCACTTTTTTCAACTTTAGGCTGCCGATCAAATTAAGAAGCTGTACAACCTTTTTCTGAAAATTGATGCCACTCAAGTTGAAGTGAATCCCTTTGGCGAAACTCCAGAAGGACAAGGTACGAAAGAGAAAAAGAAAGATTTTAAAAAGCACCTTGATCTAGCAGAGAAATAGGAATTTCTAGATGAACTCACATGCATGGGAGTTCTATACTACACCCTTGTGCCAACATAAGCTCCCTAATTTTCTAAGAAAATGTGCCATGGGCACACCATCTGCCTCTTTTCCACCATTGTCACATTCAAAATCCCCACCTCCTTTCCAAGGTTTGACTGCAATGTGTGATTCTGCATTCATCGATGCTAAACTCTTGTCCTGTTTGCATGTTTCCTTGCATGAGCAAGTCCTGACTCCTGCCCAAAACACGACGACGGGCTCTTACAGAGACCTTCATTCACATAAGTAATGATACAGGCTCAGCAGCCGACTTGGCAGTAGGTGTCAGGAGTTCAGGAGCCAGGCAGAGAGGTTCAGAACTGAGCAGGAGCAACCAAGATGCCCCAACCAATTGTCACACCCCTCCCACCAAGCTTTTAAAGGCTAGGTCCGGTGTGCTTGCTTACATGGCTCTCTTGCCCTGCAAGACTGCTGTGGTTATAAATGCACACTCTTTCCATCTATGGAGAGTGGCACCTGGTCCTTGACAACAATGCTGCATCCTTCCCTATGGTTTTCCCAGTAGTGATGTAGGGAAGTGTGAGCTGGACCATAAAGAAGGCTGATCACCAAAGAATTGATGCTTTTGAATTATGGTGCTGGAGGAGACTCTTGAGAGTCCCATGGACTGCAAGTAGATCAAACCTCTCCATTCTTAAGGAAATCAGCCCTGACTGCTCACTGGAAGGACAGATCCTGAAGCTGAGGCTCCAATACTTTGGCCATCTCATGAGAAGAGAAGACTCCCTGGAAAAGACCCTGATGTTGGAGAAGGGGATGACAGAGGACGAGATGGTTGGATAGTGTTCTCGAAGCTACCAGCATGAGTTTGACCAAACTGCAGGTGGCAGTGGAAGACAGGAGTGCCTGGCGTGCTCTGGTCCATGGGGTCACGAAGAGTCGGACACGACTAAACAACAGCCTCTGCCGCCTCCAACTCAAATGAAGCTCTACGCTCCATGGGAGAGGCGAAAGGGGGGGAGCCTCCATCCTTGGTTACCACAAAACCCCACTACCACCCAGAGTTCTGCTTCTGCTTCATGAGTCTGGGCATGCCCGATCCTGACAGGACCACTGGGATTGTGAAATTGAGAGGGGGACCAGAAGCACCTCCCTGCTCCTCCTGCTCCATGCGAGCACCCTAAATGCATGCACGCTCGTGGCTGGGGCAGTGGCTAATTCTAAACCGAATCGCCTTCATAGCCATAGCTTGAAACTCACTTTAGGCCTGCTCCTCATCTGGCTAACATAGCATTGAGTTAAAGGCCAATTAGACTCTCAACAGGATCTTTATCTCCCTTAACAGATGTTTATTTATGGGAGGCTTATATACACAACTCTTCTCGTAACAGCTTCCAGCATAGTTACTGTCATATTTCAAGCAGCCGAAATCTCATTTTCCATGGATTTTCCGCCCTATTGTTGCTTTACTTGATTATTTTCCCCATTTCTGATACAATATGTGAGTGAAACTTGTAATGATTCATTTGTGTCATAAGGAATGTTCAGGGCTGAGCAACAATGCAAAAATGCAGTAGTTTCTTTCTTTCTTGGCGGACAGACAGTATCCCAAGTCGGTCCAAATCCCAAGAAACGTGTGGACTAGACTGAAGTATAAATACTGCAGTGCTTTTAGGGTGAACAAGATTTTTTTATTCTATTTTACTTCTGATATTTCTGGGAAAGCTTTGCACCATAGATAGTCACAAAAGCAGTGTACACAACCCTCAATGAAGATACCCATCAATCAAAATAATTCAGCGTTTAAAACAAAACCCACAAGTAAAAACATAAGCTGTATTATGCTTGCTTGGAATTTCATAAAATGCCTGCTGAAGTGGAAATATCTTTGCCCAGCACCTGAAGTTCAGCAGGGAAGGGCATATCTGACTGCAAATGGGAGTTCCACAGAATCAGGCCCACAAAGCTGAACCCTTTCTTCCTGGTGGATGTGAACCATAGATCTGATCCACTAACGGAGAAAGAAATATAACTGTGCATAAAGAAACCTAAATAAAGGAGAAACCCTTAATGGCTCAATTGATTTGACATATTTTTTCCTACGTTTTGGTTGTCAAAATGCAGCAAGATGCCATCAGTTGTAGTCCACACAGTTATAAGCAAATAGCATAATCTTCTCCAGTAATTTGTATCTAACAGATAACCCAGTAAGGAGAACTTGCCACATTAGTGAATAAAACAGAATGTTTTGAGTCTTAGAGCGAAAATCTCTGGTTACTTAATGGCTCTCTTAAAAGCCACAGATCTTTGATGATGCAGGAAAGATACATTTCCCTTTGCCTCAAGATTGTGTTCCTTTGGACACACAAAATGAAATATAGTAAAGTGACTTTTTTTAAAAAAAGAGCAAAACATCATAAAAATAATTCATTTATAGTAACACATGGCAATAATTCAGAGATTGAATTACAGTCATGATCAAGTGTGTGTTTGTTTTATGACCGTAACACACAATAGTCAAATTAAACTGAATTATTGGGCGAAATGATTAATGATCAGAATTTACAAATGTTGCCTCTGTGCAGGAGCTGCTGCTCTCCCCCTCGCCTCTAAAAAATTCCCTACGGCATTTTGAATAGATTTGTGGCACCACGAACAGAACAGTAAAAGAAACCAGATTCAAAAAAAAATGGAAAAGAAAGATGTATTATTTGTAAATTATTGTATTACACTTTCTAGCTGGATTCTAGGTGTTTTACGTTATACTAACTGCATGCAGATTAGGGCTGCAGCAACACAGCAGTTTATTCCATTTCCCTGATGTTTCCCTCACTGTTTATTTCCTCATTGTATTTGAGCTTACACGTAATGTAAAAGACACTTCCAGAAAACTAATGGAATATGGCACACGTTTAGCACTCGCTTCCATGTGACCTGATTCCAGGAAAAAAAATCCATTTCCCATTCCTTTCAATGGAAGCCGATGTAGTAGATAGTGGTGGGTTTATTGTACTGTATCCTGTGATCATGACCTCAATCCGGATACAGTAGTTTGCAATTGTTATGTAACATGTCACCAGGAACCTAGGATAGTGATCTTCGTTTACATTAGTTACAAGGAAGGAATTTCCGACTGAACATACAGGAAAACTTTCCGGCAGAAAGAGCTTTTCGACAGTGGAACAGTTTCCCTCAGGAGGTGGTGGACTCTCCTTCCTTGGATGTTTTTAAGCAGAGGTTGGATGGCCATCTGTCATGGATGCTTTAGTTGAGACTGCGTTGCAGTGAGTTGGACCAGATGAACCCCAGGGTCCCTTCCACTTCTTCGATTCTATGATTTCAAGACTGATGACAGAAGCCCATATAAATATCCTGCATTAATATTGGGAATGGCTTTTTCGGCTGTGGCTCCGATCTGGTGGAACGCTCTGCCACAAGAGACTAGGGCCCTACGGGACTTGACATCTTTCCGCAGGGCCTGCAAGACAGAGCTGTTCCGCCAAGCCTTTGGCCAGGGCACAGCCTGACTCCCTCCTTTGGCAATCTTCTCAGAACTCTAGCCCAATGGTTGCCATCAATTTGATTTGAAGTAATTTTTTAATGAAATGATTTTAGAATGTTGTATTATTTTATTGTTGTTAGCCGCCCTGAGCCCAGCCTCGGCTGGGGAGGGCGGGAAATAAATAATTTTTATTTTTATTATTATTATTAGGTGTTTTGCATCCAGATGTATATCCACGTTCAATCTATGAGTGTGGTTATGAATAGAATTTGAATGTTCTGCTGCTTTGGAGCAAGTAGGCAATTTGTTTACCTCCTGTATCACAACACAAACACACCCCGGTGCTGCTTATGAAACTGTGGATTAAATTAATATCCTTTTTTCCATTGAAAAGAGATCAGTAGTCTTCAAAGAATGCAAAAATAACTGTTGGTGGAATAGGAGATCTTCACTTTAGGCCCCATATGCACTTTGTATTTAAGGCAGTATCATACCACTTAAAGCAATGGTCGCTTCCCGCAAAGACTCTTGGGAATTGTAGTTTTTTAAGAGTGCCAAGACATATTAAGAGACCCCTGTTCCCTTCACAGACCAACAGTTACCAGAGTTCCCTGAGAAGTGGAATTGACCATCAAGCTACTCTGGGAACTGCAACTCTGTAAGGGGAATAGGGGTCTCCTAACAGAATATTGGGGCAGGGGAGCCATGCCTATTTAAAGTGGTGCCATAAATGTGGCCACTGTCCACATGTATCCCCTCACCCCCTGGATTCTTTGGGCGAAGCCATAACCCTAACCCTGCTGCTTTAAATATATATTGCAGGTGGACCGGAGTATAAGCAGGTACATTCTAGAGTAGGTGAACAGGAACTGCGAAGAACTCTGCAAGTGTTGTTGCAGTTCATGCTTAAATCGGAGATTAAAATGTCTGTCCTAGATGGCCCCAAGGACTGCCAGCGTTCTCCTTGCCCCTTAGCATAAGCTGTTGAATTCACGCATCTCCGACAGCTTCATGTCAATAGCAAAAGCAGTGGGAAAGCACTCCAAGAATAGAAGTGCCGGGGCTCTCTTTGATATTTGTTCAGAAGAAGAAAAAAGTGCATTTGTATAATCTATCATGTATGTAACAATATTCTTTTGACGGCAGAAAATGTTTTATAAATATTAATAGGTGGGCTTATTTCCCTGCTGTTTTGCAATGTTGCTCTTGTTAATGGTGAAAGTTCTGCAGAAATGAGATTTCCATGGTGACGTTAGGAAGGTCTGCCAGGAGAGTCCTGCTAGCGGTGCAGGCATGGATCAGGGTTTCATATCTCAGTTAAGAGCAAACCCTGGTTAAGGTTGGAGCCGGAAGCGGGAAGGAGATGTTAGAATTCCTGCCCCATGATTGCAGTCATGGGATTGTTGTCATTCACATGACGGTATATATTTTGACTCCACAAAGTGGGAAGTGACGGAGACAGGATGTTTGTGTTACTGTGTTCCGTGAAGCGGGACTATTGTCCTTTGTTCTTTCTCTTTGCTGTCTGATGCTAGAGAGAGAGGGAGCCATGTTGCAGTACTCCGTGTGTGTTTATATGTAAATAAAGTAGATTAGCCAAAGTGCTGAGTTGCTGAGGTTTGTTACGCAAGCTGCAAAGGCTGCGGATCCCTAAGTGTGCCGATGTCTGTCGGCATCGGTGATGTTCGGTCAGAAGAAAGCTTTTGAAACTCCCGAGCGAAAGACCAGGAGGGAGAGAACATGCCAGTCGGGCATGTGTCTCTGCCAGGGCCCTACTCGAGTGTAGGACAAGCTCCTGACCGGAGAGTGCAATCTCACGGCTCCTCATGTGTGTAATCTGCTTCCAAAATTGCACTTGTTTATATTTAGCTGCTTTTTTTTTGTTTGATTACTTCTGTTTGATTTTAGGTTGCATTTCCTCTTGTTTTCAGATCTGTTTGTTATTACATTTATACCCCACCTTTCCTCCAGGAAGCTCAAGGCATATGTGGCTCTCCCCCTCCCTAGTTTATCCCCCTTTTTTTCTCTGACTGTGTTTGTTTGTGCAGGATATATTAAAACAATCGCTTAAAGGCTTTATTAACATAACGCGTAAGAGCTACAGCTATTACAGATTTGTAATTAAACACATGCATTGTTACGTCGGTCTGTTGAGAACATTTATGGGAGACTGCTCTGTTGAGCTTCCCTTTTCTGCCCTGACTTTCATTGTGTGTTTTCACCACGCTGGCGTTCCACATCTTAGTTTAAGACTCTTGACACCTGGTAGGCCTATGGCAAATTGAGTTTTGATGTCTGCTGTTCTAAGTCCCTGAGGCCTGCTTCTGTATAATTCTGTTGGGGGGCGGGGCGGGGAGTTACATTGATTTTGCAGAGATCAGGACTGTGCACTCTCGATACTGGAAAGTGTGGTGCTTAAAAATTATGCAACTCTATTTCACATTTGGAACTAACCACTCAATAGCTCTGATGTATTGATTTCATTTCCCTTTCATTTAGTTGTGTGCTTTGATGCCAAGATAAACTTTGATGACAATGCTGAGTTCAGGCAAAAAGAGATATTTGCCATGGATGACAAATCTGAGAATGAGCCAATAGAAAATGAAGCTGCCCATTATGACTTGAAGTACATAGGCCTGGATGGAAACATTGCCTGTTTCGGTAAGCAAAAATGTATTCATACAATACGTTTCTGTCTTCGATTCAAAGATCTTATGTGTTAAAAGATGGGGGGGTATTTGGAAGCTGGGGGTGTTTCAAAACCAGCATGCAATAGGACATGGAGGTATGCAGTCCAATGAAAACCAGTCAACAATTCTGCCATGCATGCAGGTCTTTGAAGAAGAAGAAGAAGAGTTTGGATTTGATATCCCGCCTTTCACTCCCTTTAAGGAGTCTCAAAGCAGCTAACATTCTCCTTTCCCTTCCTCCCCCACAACAAACACTCTGTGAGGTGAGTGGGGCTGAGAGACTTCAGAGAAGTGTGACTGGCCCAAGGTCACCCAGCAGCTGCATGTGGAGGAGCAGAGATGGGAACCCGGTTTACCAGATTACGAGACTACCGCTCTTAACCACTACACCACACTGGCTCATGACTAAAGTTGTCTTTTGGATTCCCAGCCATGTGTTTGACATAACCATTAACAACCATGGAGGCTGCGTTCAAATAATCATATCTCAGCTTAATGAGCCAAGGTATGAATGTGCCTCACGGCTGCATCTACATCCCATTTGCACAAGGTCCTGAACAAAATAGAAAGTTTGCAGTAAACTTGGCTTTCCCAGGAAACTATGGTTAACAGCTTCAGATATTGAAGTTAATATCTTGGCTTGTTCTGAAGCTGTTAACCCCAGTCTCCCAGGTTGGACGAAACAGGAAACTATAGTTAACTGAAGACTTCCTGGTTTGTTTGCCAGCTCAAAGGTTGAAATCAAAGACTCATTCATAGATTGGCTAATTAAGCTGCAATATGATCGTCCAAACGCGGCCACTTAGTAACATTAAAAATGTGCGGCAGAGCTGTTCTTCACATTTAAGCTGCATGCAGTCATTATTCTTGGCATATGCGCGCTCTGTGAACATCAAAGATGCCAAATGATGGCGGGTGGGTGTTTACTTACTCCACAACTGTGTTACTGGAATTGTCAGCCATGTATCCAAAAAGTTGTCAACATTTGAATAGAAATGAATTCTAAATAACAGAAGGAAAAGTAATTGCTGCCCCAAGGAATCTGGGCAGAATGTTTCGACTGCATACCCAGAACTATCATTTGAATTTAGAATCAGTGTTTTCTGTATTGCTTCCTGTATGGAGAACCATCAAAGAAAATGTGCTACAGACAATGAATGGGGCCTTTTTAAGGGTTCATGCTCTTCTGCACATCATAGACCTATCCACTGGAGCAAGTCATTATGTTTTGGTGGACGCCAGTCCAGGCTCCCTACCCACCACCCAGGCAAGATTGTAGAACAGTTGAGACCTCAACTAGATAATAATAATAATAATAATAATAATAATAATAATAATAATAATAATTTTTTATTTATACCCCGCCCTCCCCAGCCAAGGCCGGGCTCAGAGCGGGTTACAAGCAATAATAAAAACAAGATGAATGATTACAAACTTAAAAACAAAAATAAAACACAACAATTAAAATACTGGAACATTAAAATATTAAAATGTAGCCTCATCGCAGGAGGAGAAGGAAAAGAAGGGGAAAAAAGAGAGAGAGAGGGGGGGGGAGGGAGGGAATCAAACTGGCTCCAAGCCAAAGGCCAGGCGGAACAACTCTGTCTTACAGGCCCTGCGGAAGGAAATCAGATCCTGCAGGGCCCTGGTCTCATGAGGCAGAGCGTTCCACCAGGCCGGAGCCAGAGTTGAAAAGGCCCTGGCTCTGGTCGAAGCCAATCTAACTTCCTTAGGGCCTGGGACCACTAGGGTGTTGTTATTTATGGACCTTGAGGCTCTCTGTGGGGCATACCAGGAGAGGCGGTCCCGGAGGTACGAGGGTCCTAGGCCGTGAAGGGCTTTAAAGGTCAAAAGCAGCACCTTAAATCTGACCCTGTACTCCACCGGGAGCCAGTGCAGCTTGAAAAGCACTGGGTGAATATGCTCCCATGGCAGAGACCCCGTAAGGAGCCTCGCTGCAGCATTCTGTACCCGCTGGAGTTTCTGGGACAGCTTCAAGGGCAGCCCCGCGTAGAGCGAATTACAGTAGTCAAGCCTGGAGATGACCGTCGCATGGATCACTGTGGCCAAGTCAGGGCGGGAAAGGTAAGGGACCAACTGCTTGATGTGGCGAAGGTGGAAAAATGTCGCCTTGGCTGTTGCTGTAACCTGCGCCTCCATGGAAAGGGAGGCGTCAAGGATTACACCCAAACTCTTAACGGAAGGCAATGGCACTAATTTGGCCCCCGCAAGAGAAGGGAGTTGGTCCCTCATCCCCATGCCATCCCGACCTAGCCATAGGACCTCTGTCTTCGAAGGATTTAGTTTCAATCAGCTCCCACGAAACCATCCAGCCACAGCTTCCAAGCATCTGGTCAATGTGTTTGGGGCCGAGTCGGTGTGGCCATCCATCAGCAGATAGAGCTGAGTGTCATCAGCATATTGGTGACAGCCCAGCCCAAAGCTCCGGATAATCTGGGCAAGGGGGCGCATAAAGATGTTAAAAAGCATCGGGGAGAGAATTGTGCCCTGCGGCACTCCACACACCAAGGAGTGGCGCGACGACATTTTCCTCCCTAGTGCCACCCTCTGTCCCCGACCAGAGATAAAAGAGCACAACCAGTTACGGGCTATGCCCTGTATCCCCACGTCTGCGATGTCACTCAAGGAATCCCTGATCAGAATCTTTCACTTTTTAAAAACATTGAAATAGCCATATGAGACTATTAATGGATCAGCGAATGGGGAGTGGACTTTAGCTGGTTCCTCCCATGAATTTTCCCCAGTCTAAATTGCCTCTCTCCCCAAGCTGCTATTAGCAATTTTTTTTGGGGGGGGGAGTAGATAATGTTGGAGATAAGCAGTGTCCAGTGCACAGCGGAATGATGAAAAGTACGTGCCAACATGCTCTATATTACTTTATTTACACTTCAAAGCTGGTAATTTACAGAAAAACATCTTCCCTCTGCCGGAGCAGAGAAAGGCATCCTCTCTCCTCTAAAGCACGGAGAGAATCACACTGAACTGCAAAGAACAGTGAAAAACAGGAAACCAGTGTACGTCACATCCAGTCTCCTTTCCCGTGAGAAAACCCAACAGCATTTGACTGTGGAATGTAAACATTGTCTTGTGACAAGCACTTCGCTGCTCAGTGAAGGAAGCAGAAACCAACATCCTCCCCCTTTCTGTGAACATCACTGGGCAGCGTGTTCGTACAATATTAGTACAAACCCAACTTCTGCACATAGGTACAGTGTTGATCCCTTGATACAATCTTGGACAATACATCAGCAGGAATTTCATTACCTGGCATATAGGACACCGTTACGAGTCCCTTTTGAATACGTTCCCTAGCATGTTGCAACTTCAATTGCAAGTGCTTTGTGCTTTGCTTACAACCTTCAGAATTCAGCAAAGCCAAACATGCTTTGTTGTCCTGGTAAACCTGGATTGGACATTTGACAGGAATTTTCATGTCTTTGCACAATTGTAACAACCATTCACAATCCTTAAGTGAATAAGACAGTGCATTCAGTTCAGCTTCACAAGTACTTAAACTAACTGTTGTTTGCTTCTTGCATGACCAATCAAATAGACCCTGATTGTACTTATAGCAAACTCCAGACGTACTTTTCCTGTCTGTAGTGTCACTTCCAAAACTTGCATCTGCAAATATCTCAAGACCACCAGACTTCTGATTGTTAAATCTCAGTCTGTAATGCATAGTGCCTTTCAAATACCGCGCTATGCGTTTCAGAGCTTTCCAATCCTTAACAGTAGGATTGTTGACTTGTCTGCTTAGCAAATTACAGCTAACAGCAATGTCAGGTCTTGAACATCTGGCAATGAAGTTTAGCTTGCCTAGCACACTTCTGTACAGTGTAGTGTCAGAAAATGCTTCTTCAGTGTCATCTACCTGATAACCTGTTATCATCGGTGTGTCCACAGGGTTAGCATCCATCAGGTTTAGTTTGCTTAACACATCAGCAATTTTCCGTGACTGGTGTACTAGAATGTTACCATCTTGATCTCTCTCTATTTCCAGAGATAGGTAGTTGTTTACCTCACCAAGATCTTTCATGTCAAAGTGCTCTTTCAATTGAGCTAGGGCATTATTGTACATTGTGACATCCTTCCAAAAGAATAAAAGATCATCAACATAAAACAAACAATACAGTTTCTTTTGCCCCTCCTCTTTGACAAATACACATGGATCAGATTTCCCTTGCTCAAAACCTAGAGAAAACAATACTTCAGTGAGTTTTGTGTGCCAACACCGTGCACTTTGTTTGAGACCATAAAGGGACTTCTTCAGAGCACAAACAAATCCCTGTTTTACCTGTACGCCATCAGGTGGAAGCATATAAAGTGATTCATCTAGAGATCCGTACAGAAAAGCTGTATTCACATCATGGTGACTAATGTGTAGATTCTCTTCTGCAGCTAGCTTGAGCATAAGCCTAATGCTCTCATACCTCACGGTGGGTGAGTAGGTCTCGTGATAGTCTTCACCTGGTACCTGTGCAAAACCTCTGGCTACCAATCTGGCTTTGTGTCTGACTATCTTGCCATTTTGATCTGTCTTCGCTTTGAAGACCCATTTGCTTCCAAGGAGTTTCATTCCTGGAACTACTGGAACAAGGTCCCATGTTTTGTTCCTTTCCAAGGAATCAAGCTCAGCCTTCATGGCATTTAACCATGGCTCAGCTTCCTTTGAATCCAAATCCTGGATTTCTTGGAAACTTGAAGGTTCAAATACCTTCTTGGAGCTTTTAACAGCTGTTACTGCTATCTTAGCAAACTCATCAGCAAATCTCTTTGGAGGTCTGCCTTTTGTTGCTCTCTGTGACCTGCGAATTAGCCTTAAGTCTTCAACACTCTCCTCTTCCTTCTTGGGAGAAAAGTGACCTATTGTGAACAATGGTTCCTCCAATTCTTGATCAGAGCTTTCAGAGGGTCGCATAGAGGCTTTCGCACTCTTGAAATCCTCTGAATCACCCGATTCAGTTTCAGACTCAGACTCAGAACCTTCATCAGTGGGTGTGGGTTGTTGCGGTTGCTTTTGACTATCCTCAGTTTCATCACTGTCATCAGGATAACATTGGAAAATTCCCACATTCTCCCCCCACTTGGCATTGTACTCAACACTTCTTGTGAGCTTAATTGTCTTAGAGTCAGTCATCATTATTCTGTAAGACCCTTTCTGATAACCTAGAAAGATACCATGCAATCCACGCTTGTCTAACTTGGAGCTTTGTGGTGAGTGAACCCACATGTCAGAACCAAAAATTTTCATGTGTTTGATGTATGGCTTCTTGCCAAACATCTTCTCATAGGGGGTACAACCAATCGCTGAAGATAACCTGCGATTATAACTGTAAGTGAAACATGAGAGAGCTTCGGCCCAATAACTCTCTGGAAGATTGGCATCATGCAGCAAGGTTTTTAACCCTTGAAGCAATGTCTGAT
This sequence comes from Podarcis gaigeae, assembly GCF_964106915.1. NCBI lineage: Eukaryota > Metazoa > Chordata > Lepidosauria > Squamata > Lacertidae > Podarcis > Podarcis gaigeae. Next base: position 99,852,703 of record NC_139679.1, read on the forward strand.
TTGCTCGTTCCGCAAGTCCATTCTGCCATGGCGAGCGAGGACTAGACAAATCGTGTTGAATTCCTTTCTCAGTCAGAAAAGCTTCAAACTGCTGAGAAGTGAATTCTCCCCCGCGATCACTGAAAAGAGTCTTTACCTTCTTTCCATGCACATTTCCCAACCAAGCACAGAATTCCTTGAACCTTGGAAAAGCCTCTGATTTCTGCTTGAGATTGTACACATAAATATACCTGGAAAATGCATCAATGAGAACCATGAAGTACCTGTTTCCACCCAAAGAGGGCGCTAGTGGTCCAACCAAATCAGCATGAACAACCTGGTATGGTTCTGTAGCTTGCCTACTAGACACCTTACCTTTCGCAGCCATTTTTACCTTGTTTGCTGCGCATGCCTTGCACTTCATGTGGTACCTGCAGGGTTTAATAGTCATACCTTCAACCAAAGCAGGCATTTTAGATACTGCCTCAAAATGCAAATGACCAAATTTTCGATGAAAATCGTGAATACATTCTGCATGCAAACTTTTGTTAGAACCTGCAATGCAACAAGTGTCATCCTGCACAACATCATCAAAATACAAAACATACAAACGATCAACATATTCAGCATGCAATACATAATCATTTTTCTTTGTGATGATGCACCTTTTGTTCTTAAAGGAAACGTCAATTTTCCGCTCATTCAGCTGTCCAACGCTGAGCAGATTATGCTTGGCATCTGGCACATAAAGCACATCCTGTATCGATAAGTCCAAACTGTGAAGAACAACAGTTCCGTAGCCTTTACTGGGGATTGTGTGGTCATCCGCTTGGTGAATCGCACCTTCCTGCGGTGTAAAAGACACGAACAGTCGCTTATCGTTGCACATGTGATGGGTCGCCGCTGAATCAACAACGAAGAAAGATCTAGACGTCTTCTGGACCTCTGCAACCTTTGGAGTGAAGCGTGAGACCATTGCCTTGTGCTGCGTTGTCCTGGACACCGGACCTTTGCCTTTGCCTCTGCCTTTTCCACGCGATGAGCTTTCGCTGCGCTGCTCTGTCTTGGCCCTGGGATATCTGCATTCCCTCTTCATATGGCCTAGACGTCCACACGTGTAGCATTTCACTGCCTTCAAAGCTTTGGCGCCATCTGGTGGTTCCACTGCACTATGGGATGACGTCTGTGAAGTCTCCCCCTTGTTGATGCAGCTAGCACCCCGGCGATCCGCTTCATTCAATATCACGGCAGTAACATAGTCCACTGTTAGCTGAGCAGTTGGCTGTACAGCAATCTGAGTCGCAACAGACTCCCAACCTGAACCCAAAGATTGTAGTATCATAAAGGAATACACTTCCTCTGGAAAGTTGAGTCCTCTCTGTTGCAGCTCATGTCTCAGATTCTGCATCTCCATCAGATGTATACGCACATCTCCACCTTCAGCAAGAGCCATATTATGCAGCTTGTTAAAGTAAAATATTGTGGACCCAGCTTCTGTCCTCAAGTGAGCCTCTCTCAAAGCGTCCCAAATTTCTCTGGCTGAGGTCTTATCACGCAACAGACAGAGCTCTTCTGGGGATACTATCAACGTAAGAGTTCCCCTTGCCTTGGAATCCATAGCTTTCCATTCATCTGTAACTGGAGCTGGGGGGGTCTCTGTAATAACTTTAAACAGACCCTCTTTCCGCAGAATAGCCTCTGCATAGAGAACCCAGTCCGCATAGTTCTTCCTATTGAGCTTAGGAATCCCACAAGCATCCTGAAGGGCCATCATGACTTTGGCATTAGCCTTTAGCGTCATCTTTGCTGCTTTAAATCAGGCTGCTTTATGCATGCTGCGTCTGTGTACAGCTGCTTCAATCCAAAAGCAAATTCAAAACAGCCTCTGCCTGTGAACCTGTGCCTTTCTGCTTAACTGCTTTGCTTATCTGCAGCTGCTTCAAACCGCATTCCAAAGGCAAGTTCAAAAGTGAAAGTTCTCTCTGCTGTCTTAAATTCATGCTGCGACACTGCTGCAGCTGCTTTACTTTCGATTTCCCCCAGCATAGGAAAAATTTATCCTTCTAGCCTTTTGCCTGTGCCACGGCAAAACCGGCTATAAAAGTTCAAAGTCCAGCCATAAAGCCATTAATTAGAAGCTGGCAGGCTGCCCGGAGCTGTAGCACATACCTCATCAAATCATCTTGACGTGCAGAGCAGATTCCGTTCCGATCTGTCCCTCTGCATTCCGATCCTTTGCCGGCACTCCAATTCTTTGCTCCTTTGTTCCTTTGCCAGGAGCCCGACTTCTGGAGTCCATTCTCAAAACACTGCGTTTTTCTGGGCCCGGAACCAAATGTTGGAGATAAGCAGTGTCCAGTGCACAGCGGAATGATGAAAAGTACGTGCCAACATGCTCTATATTACTTTATTTACACTTCAAAGCTGGTAATTTACAGAAAAACATCTTCCCTCTGCCGGAGCAGAGAAAGGCATCCTCTCTCCTCTAAAGCACGGAGAGAATCACACTGAACTGCAAAGAACAGTGAAAAACAGGAAACCAGTGTACGTCACATCCAGTCTCCTTTCCCGTGAGAAAACCCAACAGCATTTGACTGTGGAATGTAAACATTGTCTTGTGACAAGCACTTCGCTGCTCAGTGAAGGAAGCAGAAACCAACAGATAAGTCTCTAGATCTGTAGTTCCCAATTGGTGGTCTGTTGACCCAGGGGGTCCGTGGCGCCATTTCCGTAAAAAAAAGCTACCTCTGAAGGAACATCTCCACCCCCACCGTTCTACCCAGACACTGAGGTCCAGTGCCGAGGGCCTTCTGGCGGTTCCATCACTGCGAGAAGCCAAGTGACAGGGAACCAGGCAGAGGGCCTTCTTGGTAGTGGCACCCGCCCTGTGGAACACCCTCCCACAAGATGTCAAAGAGAACAACAACTACCAGACTTTTAGAAGACATCTGAAGGCAGCCCTGTTTGGGGAAGCTTTTGATGTTTGATGCATTGCTGTGATTTGGTATTTTGTTGGAGGCCGCCCAGGGTGCCTGGGGAGGTCCAGCCAGATGGGCAGGGTATGTATAAATAAATAAATAAATAAATAAATAAATAAATAAATGGGAACCACTGCTCTAGATCAGGGGTCTGCAAGGTTTACCTTCACTCCCATGGAGATCGCTCCGTGGGCTGGATTGCGAATGCGGGGGGCTTGGTCCAGGAGCGGGTTGTGGGCCGTTTAAACGACCCACCATGGGCCGCTTGTGCCTCATGGGCTGCAGGTTGCCGACCCCTGCTCAAGATCATATTAGAAGCCCCAGTGCAGCTGCTTTGTTACTAAACAACAACAAAAGGATCACAGATCTCAGGTATGTCATGGCTACAACCATACCATACATTTAAAGACATGGCTTCCCTCAAAGAATGTTGCGAATGGTAGTCCTGTGAGGGGTGAACTACAGTTCCCAGGATTATTTGTGGGTAGCTTTATTCTTCAAATGAATGATGTGGATGTGACCCATGCCTGGATTGGCTCTTAGTCAGAAGCATGGGACAATTTTTGAGAGGGCGAGGGGAAGATTCTCTTGTACACACAGAATCTTCCTACCCAAACCTTTGCCTTTGGATTATTGTCTCTTGTTTCCTTACAATTCTTGTTCACTTTTCTTTTTAAAAGGTTTGATTAGGTTATATATAATAATGATGATGATTTATTATCTATATCCCACTCATCTGGCTGGGTTTCCCCAGCCACTCTGGGTGGCTCCCAACCGAATATTAAAAACACAATACGACATTAAACATTAAAAACTTCCCTAAACAGGGCTGCCTTCAGATTTCTTTTAAAAGTTGCTTATTTCCTTGACATCTGATGGGAGGGCGTTCCACAGGGCAGGCACCACTACCGAGAAGGCCCTCTGCCTGGTTTCAGTGTAAGTTAACATTATACTTTGGTTCCCCAGAATTTTAAAAGCCTAACCTGATAAACAGAATGTACATGCGTGACCATGTAAATTTGGGATTCTGTATTGTTTGAAAAATGTTTCAGTGAATGGAAATAAAAGATTAAATTATTTATCTGGACCACTTACCGTATTTTTCGCTCTATAAGACGCACCAGACCATAAGATGCACCTAGTTTTTGGAGGAGGAAAACAAGGGGGGGGGGGGGAATCTGAATCACAGAAGCCAGAACAGCAAGAGGAATCACTGTGCAGCGAAAGCAGTGATCCCTCTTGCTGTTCTGGCTTCTGGGATAGCTGTGCAGCCTGCATTCGCTCCATAAGACGCACACACATTTCCCCTTACTTTTTAGGAGGGAAAAAGTGAGTCTTATAGAGCGAAAAATATGTATATTTAAGCAAAAACTCTTAAGTGCTTTACAACATAACTTAAAACATCTGAAATAAACAGGAGATACAAAAAAAGGGGGGGGGAAACAACCCAGGGAATTTTTACGTTCTGCAAAACACTATTAACAACTACAGCATCATTTTTAGTATCAAAATAAATATTACACATAAAAATCAGTTTCAGATATAAAAGGAAAATTCATAATAAAAATGGAAATAAGAGCTGAACCAGTCTATATTTGACATAAACATTTCATTTACACTTTTTTTTAAACCTTCATGGGAATTTTTTTTTTAAATGTAGAGAAGTAGCTTTTTGCTCCTCACAGTTTATGGCATGTAGATTTCTCTCCATGCTTAATTGCGAGATTCAGAGATTGTGGTAGAACAAATTTGTAGCTTTGGTACTGAGGTCTTAATCTAACTGGAATTAACATTTTTAAAAGGATTTGTAGCTCATTAAACCAATAGCACCATCAAATTATATGCCTGAAACATCCCATCCGGATTGTAGGCTCCTGTTCAAGGAATTTTTTTAAAAATAAAAGCTTACTTTGTAGAGAAGCAATCAATTTAGCGTGCCAAAGCATTTTCTTCTCTCTTACCCAGATGAGTTAATGTATTTGCAACACAGGCAACATTTAACATAGCAGAGGTGTCAACCATTAAAAAAAGAAGATAAAATCTAAAGCATTGTCATCAAAAGAATATCCAGTGGGAGTTTGGTTAAAAGGAGAACTGAGTTTTTAAATATTTTCCAACAGGATGTTAGCTTTATGCCAAGGTTAATGAAATTAGACATGGCCCATAAAACTGCCAAGGGAATTAAGGGATCAGTGGTAAGTGAAGGAGACGTTTTGTGGGGTTTCTGCTGGTTTCAGAATATGCTTTTTGCTCCTAATTCCCTGGGAAAGTATATGCAAGTTCAGAACATAAAACTGTGAAAACATCATTGTGTTATGCACAATTAAAATTATGCCTCATTTATTAAGTACTAATCAATTAAAATTACCCTATGAATGGGCATAATTTAGCCTGCAAGTCACATGCAATCCCCAAGCAAGGTTTGCTCTATGTTTTCTTCCCAGCATCTGTCAGGGCTCCTCTCAATCTCTATACAAAACCAGTGGGGAGCCTGCAACAAAACATTGCAGTATATTTCCCGACTCTAAAAGAGACTGTTCCTCTTCAGCCAGCCTTGGACAGGAACCTTGTGCCACTGTTTTGGACTTCTTAGCACCCCATTTTCTCCACCCTGCCATACTATATTGGGCCTTGAATCTAGGCTTGCAGCTAGCGTTGAACCATGAGGCCAAAGTCCAGGACTCTGCAAATCACCACTCAGAGAACAGCAATTGGAGAGTCAACAGCAGACAGGCCCAATGGTGTCAGCTGGGTCTATTTGGGCTCTCACTGGTATATTTTAACGGAGGCGGGGGGAGTACACTTGCAAATAGTGCTGCTCTGTTTCCACAGATAAATGGCAATTGCAGCAGAGAGCAGGACGTTGCTATATGGCCTTTCTTTCTGACACACACACACACACACACACACACACACACACATACACCAATAGTGAAACATGTCTTAGTCCATTTAGTTCTGCATAATTACTGGGGAGAAATGAATCAATAAATAGCAGCCTAAGAATGCCAGACACCAAATATTGCTGATGTCTTCTTTGTATCCATGTGCATTAAACCTGAAAGTCCATCTCTTTTACACTGTTCCCTGCTCTCTCTCTCTCTCTTTATTGTATTATTAGTGACAGCGTTTTCCTACCACTCTTAAACTGTAACTTCTCTGGGTAGTGGTAGTGGCACTTTCTAAACGGCATCCCTACGAGTCTGCATTTCGCCATTTTAAAATGCACAACTCTGATTCTCTTAATTGCAGTCAATGGCGCTGGGCTTGCTATGGCAACGTGCGATATCATTTCCCTTAATGGCGGAAAGCCTGCCAACTTCCTGGATCTTGGTGGAGGCGTGAAAGAAGCACAAGTATATCAAGCATTCAAACTGCTCACCGCTGATCCCAAGGTAAAGCCTGTTGACTCTGCACAGACGCTTTCTCGATACACTCGTATGTTTGTCTTCATAAAGCCAAAAAGTGTGCACTGAGTAGCATCGAATGCAGCAACTCTCTGAAGTTGTGACAGTTTGAGTCTCCTTGGCTCAATCCTGTTCAGCTACAAGAGGAGGGCCTTAATGGCTCAGTGGCAGTGCTCCAAAGTAGCAGAGCTCATGGAGCACAGCTCCTGCACTGAGAGGAAATGCCATAGCTCTGTGAACTGGTAGCTTCACATGCACAAGGTCCCAGGCATCTCCCGTTTGTGCATGCACAAAGTTATTCCCAGCCCTACAGATCTGTCTCAACACCCCTTTTGATTTCGGAGACATGCATCTGCATTCCTGGCCCCTGGTTGTTATGTGTGCTTGGGCCGCTCACAACTACAGCTTGATCACAGGAGTGAGGTCACCACCTTCTGTAAAGCTTCAGCTCAGGTTCACAATCTAACACAAAATCTTTCTGTGATCCCGTTGTTCTGATTCCTTTGGAAGTAACACCAAGCACTTTTTCATTCAAACATGATTTTATTATATTTGAAATATTTAAATATTTTGATTGCATGAGGGGCAGATGGGGCTCTTCAACCTTGGAAGGTCGCCCATGTAGGAGAAGGATAACTCTGATCCTAAACTTCCACTGCTTTGCAGGATATCTTTTGAGAAGAATGAGCTAAGGAGTAAACCCTACATAAATCCAGAGTGGAGTCCCTAAGACAGTTGGATGGCTCCTTGTAGGCCTCCTTCCGGCAACTCCTGATGCTAAACGTATTGCTCTGTTTTCCTTTGGACCACATAAGCGAGGCTGGGAGCAGGGTCTTATCATCTGGGCAGCCCAGGACCTCCATACACACTGCCCAGGCTAGCACCCTGGGGAGGTCACTTCAGTGCTGCTAATACTGTGGTTTGACTTCACCCCTGAAGGCACACTCCATGGTCTTTTGAGGCAGATGAATGTTGATTGTACCACATTGTAAGCAAACCATAAGGAAGAAGTCGTGTCATAAAACTGAGCAGGCCTTTGGCCATTTCAACCACAGCCATCGCATTTTGAAGCTAGCAAGCCCAGTAAGTCTTATCTCCCAATGCCACACTTTTATGCATTACTAGTTGTGTGGGAGCCATTTCTGTGGGGCTGTCTCAGAAGGTGGTGGGCTCTCCTTCATTGGAGGTTTTTAGCCAGTCGTTGGATGGCCATCTGTTGGGAATTTAGCTGCAATAACTGCATTTCAGGGAGTTGTACCAGATGAAACTTGGGGTCCCTTCCATTGAGTTCCTGCACCACTGCAATCCAATGAGCATCTGAATACAGAATATATGCAGACTGCTTTCACACTTGCTCACCATGCCAGTCATGTAATGCCATTTTATTGGGTAGCTTATGTGGATATTCTAATGGCGTGAAGGAGAGAAGCACAGGAGTCTTGATGGGGAATATATGACTGGGGTATTTATAAATTTCCCAACAGCCTGGAATCACAGTGCAGTGAGAAGCAGTTCCATTGTTCTTAGATGAGTACAGTGGTACCTTGGGTTACAGACGCTTCAGGTTACAGACACTTCAGGTTCCGCTAACCCAGAAATAGTACCTCGCGTTAAGAACTTTGCTTCAGGATGAGAACGAAAATCCCGTGGCGGCAGCAGGAGGCCTCATTAGCTAAAGTGGTACTTCAGGTTAAGAACAATTTCAGGTAAAGAACGGACCTCCGGAACAAATTAAGTTCTTAACCCAAGGTACCACTGTATGTCGAAGTTACCAGCATGAGTTTGACCAAACTGCGGAGGCAGTGGAAGACAGGAGTGCCTGGCGTGCTCCAGTCCATGGGGTAACGAAGAGTCGGACACGACTAAATGACTAAACAAACAAACCACTGTATGTAAAAAGGGGCATGAACTGAGCCAGTTGGGCAGCAAAGACTAGTGTAATTACCTCTGCCTACATTTTTTCCATATTCAGATTATTACTGCAGCAATGACTGGCATCGTGCCATGGTTCAATGTGAGTGGCGCCAAAGAAACAACACCACAACTGGATTTTTGTACTTGTTGTTAATATCACTGTTCGCCAAACAACAGCTCGGTTGGTAGAACGTGAGGGTTGTGGGTTTGAGCCCCACGTTGGGCGAAACATTCCTCCACTGCAGGGGGTTGGACTAGATGGCCCTTGTGTCCCTTCCAGCTCTACAATTCTATGATTCTCATCTCAGAAACATCAAGTTTCAATTCCTGGCTTTGCTGGAGACTTTCTGTGGCAAATGAATCAAAGGGCCTGGTGCATTTGATCATAGTGTCTATTCCATTCGGGGGTTTTTCTTTTTTCTTTTTAACCCGTCGCAATTTTATTTAATAATTCTGATTTCCTTTCATCTGTTCCTTTTGTTTTTTCTGTTTCATGTTCTCTCTTTTAATTAATATTATCCACTTGGCTCTCTGATAGAAATGCTTCCTGTTCTGTAAGTTGGAGGGAACTGGCCACCTCGAGCTTGCCTCTCTCCCTCGCTCGCCACGTTTGTTCTTTTTCACTCTTTCCATTTTTACTTTCTCGGTTCTTCCTCCAGCTTGCGTCCTGCTGCTTTTCAGAATATGCCTTTTTTACTTTTCACTTTCACTTTTATTTTTTGTATATAAAGCATCCCACTGGACAAGTTGGGCTTTTGCCATCCTTTGTAAAATAAGTGCCCTGCTAAAAGCGGTGTCTGCCCTTGGGCGCCTTGCTAATAGGAATGTCAGACCTTGACAGGTAGATACAATTGGAGCCTGTGGCTTTGTCCACTGTAGATTTCAAATCAGACAGAAATTATTGCCATCATCCTTTTTAAAAAAAACAGAAAAAGGAAAAATATTAACCTCTTTGGCTTTGACTGTATGCCTCTGTATACCATTGCTTTGCTTCCTGAGTTGTTGTTTTTTAAAATATATATTAAATATATTCATGCTGCAGTTCCCTTTAAATCAGGCGCATCTGAGCTGCCTGTCCCTTTGGTTCTGCAGAGTGAGGCTTAAGTGTTGCCCCTCATGTCACTGCTGTGGTTGTGCACACCAGAGAGATTACGTCACTTTTTCCTTTCCACAGCAAGTTATGAGGAATATTGCAGGCAGAGCCGAATTGGGATTTCCATCAATACATTGCAAGCGATCTGTCTCCTGTTCAATGCAGACATGCATCAGCTATGCATGGTTTAAGAAGAATTACAGATTGCCTCTTATTCATAATCACCACTCCTATAGCATGGGGCAGTTTTTAAGGCACTGTATGAGCTGTTGGGACGTAACATGCAAGAACGCTTTTTTTGCAAAGCCTTTCTAAAAGTCCTCCTGCTCCACTTACATTTCCTCTTGTCTCTTCTGCACTGCCTCCCATTCATCTGTCTCAAATCACCTTGTGTTTATGTTGCTGAAAAGAACTGTTTGGCCTTCCGCCGCTGGCCCTTTAAGACTGGGACAGACAGAAGAGTTTGGATTTGATATCCCGCTTTATCACTACCTGAAGGAGTCTCAAAGCGGCTAACATTCTCCTTTCCCTTCCTCCACCACAACAAACACTCTGTGAGGTGAGTGAGGCTGAGAGACTTCAGAGAAGTGTGACTAGCCCAAGGTCACCCAGCAGCTGCATGTGGAGGAGCGGAGACGCAAACCCAGTTCACCAGATTACAAGTCTACTGCTCTTAACCACTACACCACAATGGCTCTCATGTCCTGGCATCAGGACGTTCATTCCCTGAGATGTTGTAGCCATGAGATGCCAAGCTACTCCTCAAATCCCTATACTATCACAGATCCAGCACAAGCTCCCTGTCCTTACCTTCAGAACCCTCCATGGACTTTCCCTCCCCTACTTCCTTTGCTCTTTTATCTCAATACATCCCTGTCTTCACTTTTCCAGCTCCACCAGCACCCAACACCTGAAGGTCTCCTCCTTCTTCGTAGACCTCTGTGATGCCACCTCTTCCTGCTTTCAGATCCCTCCTCGAAGTCCACCTTTTCCATGAAACCTTTGGTACTATCCCTTAGTGCCTCTCATGCCCTTCAGTGACTCGGTGTGCAACTAAGCCTAAGCACATGTTACTGAAACAACTGCATGTTGCTTCCCCGTTCAGCTTTGTCTCTACCAATTTCCCTCCTTCTGTTGTTTCTCCTCTGTCAAATTCTAGATTGTAAGCTCTTCACAGCAGGGACCTGGACTCTTCCACTTTATAAAGCACACCCATGTACACTGAGGGTGCAGTAAAAACTATTATTATTATTATTATTATTATTATTACAGTGGTACCTCAGGTTACAGACACTTCAAGTTACAGACTCTGCTAACCTGGAAATAGTACCTCGGGTTAAGAACTTTGCTTCAGGATGAGAACAGAAATTGTGCTGTGGCGGCACAGCAGGAGGCCCCATTAGCTAAAGTGGTGCTTCAGGTTAAGAACAGTTTCAGGTTAAGAATGGACCTCCAGAATGAATTAAGTACTTAACTCGAGGTACCACCGTATTATTATATTTGCAGAGCCAGTGTGGTGTAGTGGTGAAGAGCGGTGGACTCGTAATCTGGTGAACCGGGTTCGCGTCCCCGCTCCTCCACATGCAGCTGCTGGTGACTTTGGACTAGTCGCACTTCTCTGAAGTCTCTCAGCCTCACTCACCTCACAGTGTTTGTTGTGGGGAAGGGAAAGGAGATTGTTAGCTGCTTTGAGACTCCTTAGGGTAGTGATAAAGCTGGATATCAAATCCAAACTACTACTCCTCCTCCTCCTCCTCCTCCTCCTCTTCTTCTTCTTCTTCTTCTTCTTCTTCTTCTTCTTCTTCTTCTTCTTCCTTTTTGTTGCTGCTCTGCTTGATGGCAGAATTGCTACGACTTACTAGGATGGGGTAAGGGCGGGGTGAAGGCAAGATCAGAGCTGTGCAGTAGTGGGAGCACCCAATTGGCCCTGCCAGCATGCCTGCACAACCCCGATCTGTGCCCCAGTCCACAGTGATGCTGCTGTCAGGAGGGCAGCAGCAGAGCACCATTCCAGGCACCAGTTGCTTCAGGGCTTAAAACACAGCTGCAGCAAGTCCTCTCCTCACCTTTAGTGCATTGTCCAGATTACAAGAAGGGCAGGTGTGGGTGGGGAAGTTTACTTGTAATGACTTCCTTAGATGCTGTTTTTAGAAAGCCAGAGGGAGAGCATGGCTTGGCTAAACGTTCTCCACGCCTCTTTCATCCTTCCCCCTATCCATCAAGGTTGAAGACGGGCTGTCATTAGACTTTCAGGCATTCCCTTCTGGGAAGCATTGTTGACATTGCCAGGATAAAATGTTCAGTGGCTATTACTGAATGGGGGTGGCTAATTGCATCCAAGAATTGAAATATTGATATATCTGGTATGGTGAGGTGGGGAAATAATAACCTGACATTGTTGTGACAATCAGACTTCACAATCCATTTATTTCTAGACACTTCTTGCGTTGTAATTTGTTTCTGTAAGTTGCTCTCCTCTTTCCTTCTGATTATTTGAGCAATGGTATCAGTATACAGAAGGGACACAGGTTGCTCTGTGAGTTAAACCACAGAGTCTAGGAAGGTCGGCAGTTTGAATCTCCGTGACGGGGTGAGCTCCCATTGCTCAGTCCCTGCTCCTGCCAACCTAGCAGTTCAAAAGCACGTCAAAGTGCAAGTAGATAAATAGATAAATAGGTACCGCTCCGGCAGGAAGGTAAACGATGTTTCCGTACGCTGCTCTTGTTCGTCAGAAGCAGTTTAGTCATGCTGGCCACATGACCTGGAAGCTGTACACTGGCTCCCTCAGTCAATAAAGCAAGATGAGCGCTGCAACCCCAGAGTCGGTCATGACTGGACCTAATGGTCAGGGGTCCCTTTACCTTTACCTTTTTATCAGTATACAGAAAGCCCGTCATGTTGAAACAAACCCTCATTGTTTCAGGGGCATGGTTTTCTGTAAACAAGAAACTGAGTAATAAAAGAAGTTTCTTCGAGGTCACTGATGCTTCTGTGATCAAGTTCAGACATGGATCTCACACAACTCCTCTGTAAGCATAGCAGGGGAGGCTGTCCGCTCTGCTCAGGACTGACCTGTGTGAACTCTTGTTTCCTTTCCATGAGGCAAAAGGATCACACAAACCTCTGCATGTGACTGCAACACACTCGCTGTAGGCTTGGTCTAAGCTTGGGTCCTGCTTATAGGCTTTCCCATAATCTTGTTGGCCATGGTGAGAACAAAACGCTGGACAAGCTGGGACCATTGACCTGATCCAGAAGGGCTGTTCTTCTACACTCATATAGCAGTGGAGTTCCTACTAGAGACAAGTGATTGATTCAGGTTATGTTGAGCATGTCTAATGCTTGGCTGTGGTCAATTGCGCATTCTTAATTGTTAGAATCTTGCCCTTGGACCAAAATCTGCTTTAGATTAGTCCTTCTTCATTTGCTTAAAAAAGAAAATCAATCTTTTCTGTATAAAATACCCAAGGCAGCTAACAAAATAACCACCAAAACAACAATTAATTAAAACATGACATTAATAAATTTTAAGTGGTGCTTTAAAAAAACAAACAAACCCATAGCAGCATAAGAAGTGAAATAAGTAGATAGATAGCCGTAGAAAAGTATAGGAAGCCAAACTGCCATGGCATCATATGCCTGCAGAAATGAGGCGGTCTTTATCCTCCACTGAAAAACCAAAAGGGAGGAAGCCCAATCAGCATGGCCAATGGGAATTGTAGTTCATCAACAACTGGAGAGCCAGAAATCCCTCATTCCTGTTCCAGAGTCTGGGAGAAACCAGTGAAAAATCTCTATGTGAATACCCATCCCATTTCATAGCATCAGAGAACACAGAGGGAGAGCCTAATACAGGGGTCAGCAAACCTTTTCAGCAGGGGGCCGGTCCACTGTCCCTCAGACCTTGTGGGGGGGCCGGATTATATTTTGAAAAAAATAATGAACAAATTCCTATGCCCCACAAGTAAACCAAAGATGCATTTTAAATAAAAGTACACATTCTACTCATGTAAAAAGATGCTGATTCCTGGACCGTACTCGGGTTGGATTTAGAAGGTGATTGGGCCAGATCCGGCTCCCGGGCCTTAGTTTGCCTAACCGTGGCCTAATATTTCTAAAACTTATGTCACACTTTTTATGCCTGTTAACATTGCATATTTGCTACCACAGCATATGGTGATGGCCAGTAGTGGACAGCATGGTGGGGAGTCACCTGACAGGGGAGTGACTGCTCATTACTGGAAGGAGAAGCCATGAGGCAGGGAGGTCAGTGGGGTGCAGACACCCCAGCAGGAGTGCCAGATGGTCTCCGCTGGTGTGTCTGCACTGCACAGACCTCGCTGCCTCCTAACACCCACCACAGTAAACAGTATCGACCCACCTATCTGGAGGTCAGGCAAATCCCTCTAACTGATCATGCTGCTGGTGACCATGAGCTTCAGGGGCTCTAAAAGGGAATTAATTTTTTTTATCAAGGACTAGGTTGGTAATGGCTACTGGTCATGATGGCTTTATAGTATCTTCAGTATCAGAGGCAGTCACTGAGTACCAATGGTGGGAGAGAGCTATTGCCCTCATCTCTTTCTTGTAACCTTTCTGGTTGACCACTATAGGACCAGGTGGGTTCTGAAATTTTCTCTGTTTAAAACGAGACAATGTTATTTTAAAAGTAGGTTTGAAAAGGCAGGAATAGCACGGTATCTCTTGCTAACAGAACAGAAGCTTCTACTTATAATATTTAGAATATGGTCAATAGTAACATTAGACCTTTAATCAAACCAGCTGATTATTAATAACTGTTTACTTGTCGTATTCAGAGGAGATTATATTGACTGACATTTCTCCAACACTGTAAAATGTTGGCTATTGGCAGCTGTTAGCTCCCATAAATGGAATAATTGATGACAAGCTTACTTTGTTTTCTTCTGCAGCCATGCCTCAGTCCAAACACAGACTGTTGTTTTCTGAATATGGAATAAGCATTTCTTATTCATGTCACTTTTCTTAAGCTTGTTTACTCCTGTCCAACGAATCACTTCTGTCTAAGGCAGCGAAGGTAAAATAATGGCAGGGGAACATCAATGCCATTATGTTGTGTGTGTGTGTATGAATTGGAGATCTTTTGGCTTTTCATTTTCTCAACATCTCAGGCAGTGATCAGAATCCTGAAAAGAAGGTATCATTAAATATTTCTGCTATTTGCTTATTTCTGGAGCTGTCGCGGGTATAAAAATAATACCAGTTGTCCTTTTAAAAAATACTTTCTTACCACTGCTGTTTTCCTTTTGAAGCAACAATTCTTCTGGATTTCTTTCCCCCAAATTGCAGCCTGTTCTGCAGCATAATGGGCAGCTTTTCTGATTATCAAGCGTAGAAGAGGTCAAATGGCGGAAGAGGAAATAAATGATATTTTAGATGTTTAGTAAAACGAAACAAAAAATAGAAAGTGGAGATAGAGGAGGGAGAAATATAGCACCACAAATAAGTATGCTGTCCCAATTGACATAGAAGCTGGAAGAACCTGCCCCCACCCCCGTTTAGAAAAACCTCTGGCTTCCATTAAAATACATTAAGCTGCTTGCAATGATGAGTTTGGACACCCTGTTTTGTGGGGTGGTAAAGAGAACTGCATTTGAAGAAGGGTTAAACACCACCTCTTTTAGCACTGCTATTCCAATTGAGTCTCCATTAAAAAACCTGGAAAACCTTAGGAGAAACAACCATGGACTATGCTTCTCGCATGTACATTAACAGTACATCTCGCGTGTACATTAACAATTCCTGACTGAGGCTCATTTTGGCACTGTCTGCAGTAGGAAGAGCTTCGTCCCAAAGTATATTTTTCTCCCCTCCCCACTGTGAGTGAATTTTCATGGCAGCTCCAACTACTGTTCCAAGTTGCTTGGCTCAAGGCAATTTGAGGCAGCCTTAAAGAGGGTTCTTCATTACTGCTATGTTTAAATCAATCTCTCATAAAAGACTTTTGCATTTCTTGGGCGTAGTCCAGATAAGATAAAAGTGCCTGAGCTCCATTGAAATCAATGAGACTTCAGTCCACATCAAGGCGCTTGAGCTGCATTGAATGTAGCAGGACTGAATAATGGCTTTGCTTTTTTTTAAAATGGATTATGCTTCCTGACACCCAATGGCTCTGTAAAGACTTCTACTATTTGTTTGTTTTGTTTTAAGAGGATGCATCCCTCCCCCACCCTCACCCCCCGCTGTCCGGTATACCGTTGCTGGCAGACGGTAATGAATGAAGCAAAATGTCAACGGCCTTCGCTTCTCAATGTAACGCGGTATGTCAGCAGCGGATTTATTTGAATTGTCAGATTGCATGTCATTAGGTAATAGAGAAGCAACCATATTTTTCTGTGGTCATTAAGAAGCCTTTTGCATTCCGATTCAAATAACCATGCATCTTTTACACGCCTCATTGCCCAGTTCTCCTCTGCGCAGCATGAAAGCGTCTTTCATTTGTGACTTGCTCCCCCCCCCCCCCCGATGCAAGGAACGCAGTATGAAGTTCTTGGGAAGCTGGAGGAGAGCTGGGGCGAAGAAAAGAAAGTGTATTTCAACAAAGGCATAGGCAGGGGTCAGCAAACTTTTTCAGCAGGGGGCCGGTCCACTGTCCCTCAGACCTTGGGGGGGGGCAGACTGTGTTTTTTTGGGGGGGAGGAAATGAACAAATTCTTATGCCCAACATATAACCCAGAGGTGCATTTTAAATAAAAACACACTTTCTACTCATGTAAAAACACCAGGCAGGCCCCACAAATAACCCAGAGATGCATTTTAAATAAAAGGGCACCTTCTACTCATGTAAAAACACCAGGCAGGCCCCACAAATAACCCAGAGATGCATTTTAGATAAAAGCACACTTTCTACTCATGTAAAAACACCAGGCAGGCCCCACAAATAACCCAGAGATGCATTTTAAATAAAAGGACACATTCTATTCATGTAAAAACATGCTGATTCCTGGACCGTCTGCCAGCTGGATTTAGAAGGCGATTCGGCCAGATGCAGCCCCCGAACCTTAGTTTGCCTACCCATAGGCATAGGGGTAATAAGATTAAACTATGGCCCACATCACTTAGCCTACACAGGGACTTGTGCTTAGGGTTGAGGTCACGCTGGGTAGAGCATAATGTCTTGCATGCAGCCCTTAGCATCTCCACTGTCTAAGATGCAAGAGAGCATCCATTCCTAGGCTGGGTGGTCCAACAGTGTGACTCCACATAGTTCTAGGGTTCATAAATTCAAATGGAGATGATACAGATGAGGGGTTGGCAACCATTTGAGGACAGTGGACACACTGAAAATTTCGCGAAAAGGTTGTGGGTGCCAGTAACAAAATGGTTGACATGGGGTAGGTGGCATATCACAAAGGGGCGGCTGTGGACATGTGGCATAGCGCAAAATGGCCACCACATCCAAAGGGACAGAAAAAGGATAGAATCACACAAAATGGTGTGAGGTGAGCTTTTTGTACCTCCTTTCTATATGAGAGAGAGAGGTTGTTCAGCCCTGGAATACAATGAAATACAGCCATGTTTAAGGGTGAAGATTCACTCTAAGACAGGTTGAGCCAGAAACTGAGCAAGAAGAGGAAACAGTCTTTTGTGCATTGTGGATTTTTGAGGCAATATTTACCAAGACATTTCTCATGTGCCGCAGATTGCAGCCCCCCATCCACATACACAAGGCTTTAAACCTTATAAGCAACGGCATATCTGAATACAAAATTCATAAATAGTATGTGGCAAATGTTCAGAATTTGGCCTTGGAAAAGGCTTTATGATCTGGGGCACATAATTTCAAGTTTAGTTGATATACGCCATGTAAGGCCTTATCATTTGATTTATTTAATGTTTATATAGTGCTTAATATATTAAAAATATCCCTAAGCAGTATACAAGAAAGCAGCAACAACAGACAACTTACAGAAAACATTACAAAAAATACAGTTACATATAAAAATATAATACAAGTTACACACACACACACACACACACAATATATATATATATATATATATATATATATATATATATATATATATGTGAGAATATCAATTCATTTTCCTTCTGGCACAGTCATTTTCCTTCCTCCTTCTTACCCAGGGTCCAAACAAACTCTCCCACAAACTCTTGCCCATAAAAGTCTTACAATGAGAAGAGTTCCTGGAAACAGCGGACATCACCCTAGTCTCTCACTCTAGCCTTGCTTTTTGTAGGAGGCCCAAGGTGGATGGTCCTTCCTCAGGCTGCCCATAGCTGTATTCAGCTGCACTCTGCACACCTAATTCCAGGTATAGCAGATTTGTTGAGTTTCCCAGGGGGTCCAAAGGATGGGGAAAGGCCCCCGCTCCATTCACAGCTTTCTTCACCCACTGTTGGAAGGGTTTCTGTTGGAAGGAGACACACTCTTATGGGTCAGAATAAGGATGTTGTCATTAGGCCCAGGCCACAAGACACTAAGAGACATCTGTGTGGGTTATGAAGTACTGTTTGAAGAGCTTTCAGGGGGATTATTCTGGTTCAGAGTTTGACCACTGAGCCCTGAGAAGGTCAATGAAATAAACTATTTTTTACATTCCGAATTGCACTTTATTTTTAGCAGCATTTTAAACCCATCTTTTGTTGCACGGCACTCAGTAAAAATACTAAAATACAATAGAAAACACTTAATCTGTGATTTTGCCACAATGCTTAGTCTTAATTCTGTTTTCTTTCTTGTTTTACCAGCAAATAACTGGGTGTTCAGGCAAGCGATTTTCATTTTGTATTGTTGCATTTAGTGCATTAAATTTCCAGTGTTTCTCTTTCCCAACCCCTCCCTCCTTTTAGGGGAGCAGGCGTTTTCTGCCATGATTTAGTGCACTGTCCTTCCTTATTACAAGGTAGAACCTTCATTTGCTGTGTGGGCATTTTTCAAGCCATTGGAAGGAGAAGTGATTTAATACCTTTTTATTTGATGAATGGAGATGTAATGGTTTGCTTAGAGTGGGGGGTGTTAATGGAGGCTTTGTCAAACTTAGCCACAAAGTCCTGCGCTAGCAGAAGCATGCTAACATGAGGCTTGATGCCATCAAGGCTTAATTAACCATTAAAATTCTTTACAGGTGCTGAATTCCTTTTATTTTGAAATAGGTATGAACAGCTTAACCACAGAGCGCGGATACAGGTGGTTGCCTGTGGGCCTGATTTGGTTTGCTTCCAGACAAGGAATTTAGGGTGAAACTGCCATTCTGCATTCACACACTTTCTGTGAATACTTAATATCATCATCATCATCCAGTCTTTGTCCTCTTCCACTTTCTTTAGTCTTTTCTTAGACTGAAGGAAATCTGTCCTTTTTTAAAATAACAAAATTTGGAGCAGTAGCACATGATCTTCAGGCAAGGGCATACACGGGCGGCGGTGCAAGAGGAGTATGGGCAGTTGTTCCCATTGAATGAATAATCCCAATTTTTCCAGCATAAAGATAGAACCATCAGTGAAAATGTGAATTGTATGAATGAAGTTAATCTGTGTGTATTTTGTTAGAAGGTAAAGGTAAAGGACCCCTGAAAGGTTAAGTCCAGTCAAAGGCAACTATAGGGTTGTGACACTCACCTCGCTTCAGGCCGAGGAAGCTGGCGTTTGTCCACAGACAGTTTTCCAGGTCATGTGGCCAGCATGACTAAACCGCTTCTGGTGCAACTGAACACCGTGATGGAAACCAGAGCGCATGGAAACGCTGTATACCCTCCTGCCACAGCAGTAGCTATTTATCTACTTGCACTGGCGTGCTTTCAAACTGCTAGGTTTTTAAGAGGTGATTTAATTATTGTTTTATTTTATATCAATGTTTATAGTTGATGTTAGCCGCCCTGAACCCAGTCTCGGCCGGGGAGGGCAGGATACAAATAAAAGTTTATTATTATTATTATTATTATTATTATTATTATTATTATTCAGTTGGCAGGAGCTGGGACAGAGCAATAGGAGCTCACCCATTTGTGCAGATTCGAACTGCCGACCTTCTGATCAGCAAGCCCAAGAGGCTCAGTGGTTTAGACCACAGCGCCACCTGCGTGTTATGCACCAAGGGCAATGGGGAGGGGAAGTAAGGAGAGTGCTGTTGCACTCAGGTCCTGCTTGTGGGTTTCCCATGAACAACTGGCTGGCCACTGTGAGTACAGGATGCTGGACTAGGTGGGTCCCTTGGCCTGACCCAACGGGGCTCTTCTTATGTATTTGATTTTGCCCTTAGTCAAAGTCCCTTGTGGTATGTGGCAGTGTGCACAGCAGGGTTGCCTCTGAGGGACAGCAAAATGTAAGCAGTGTTTGCGGCAAGGGGATGACAGAGGAGCGTGGATGGGGGGAACTTGAGAAAGATGAAAACCGCATTTGCCTTACATAGGGGAAGTGAGAGCATTTGATTTAGGGGAAGGTTTCAGAGCCATGTTATATGAACTGTGTAGTAACTTGAAAATCCATTTCCCTTTTCTACATTTTTCATAAGGATATCAGTGCTGGCTACAGTTTTGTTCTGCTACCAAAGCTTTTTTTTGTTTGTTTAAAAGCATTTCTGAAACGTTTTATATTTAAAAATCTCTAAGCCCGTATACAGAGATGCAAGCATAAAAGGAAGGAAGTTTCATAAAAACAGAGATACAACATGAAAGCCAGTAAAGCAGTATTTTACGAAAAGAGAAAATCAGCAATAGCAGAGTCCAATTTTATGGGTCAGGGAAAACCCGGGCAAAAGATGCATCTTTCTAAGACGTCTGAAGCAACTCAGGGATGGTGGTTTAATTACAGCATTGTATTAGTTGTTGTTCGCTCTGGGAAAAGGAAAGAAAACTTGTTAGGCTGTGTGCTCTGTTCTCCAACAAACAAAATATCTCTCTGTTTATTAAATTTAAAAAGAGCTCTTTGAAGTCGTGGCATCAAATTAGATTCTGTGTTTAGTTCAAACTGTTTGGAGGGCAGCAGGTTGGGGAAGGGTGCTCAGAGTGATCAAGGATACAACCGTAGAGAAACACATCTGAGAAAGACATCTTGGAATCAAATGGCACAGCCAAGCATAGAGTTGCACTGTAAATATCTTTAAAAAAGAGGGGGGGGGGGAGAGAAGCCTTATGTTCTGTGGCAGGGGAATATTTTCAGGGACTTATCTGCACATGTGTCATAGAAAGTTTCATATTTGGGTTCTGACTTGTTGTCAGGAGTTGGAGTTTCTTTTGTGGGGGAGAACTGGCTTGGAGATCTAAAGCAGGGATGGGGAACATGTGGCTCTCCAGATGTGGCTGAACTACAACTGCCATCATCCCTGAGCATTGGCCATGCTGGCTGAGGCCGATAGATGTAGTCCAACAATATGTGGAGGTTCCCAGGTTTCCCTTCCCTGCTCTATAAGTTTCCAGAAACTGGCAATGTAACAAAAATGCAAGCTAATGTACAAAAGAGTGACATAGTGGGTCTCAAATCCGCCAGGTAATGTTTGTGTGAATTTATTCTCTGTGTTGCTGTTGTTGTTAATCTGAATTGTACCTTATATATTAGTCTTCGCTGTGCGGTGAGAGGAAAGGCAGGGGTATAACCATTTAGAAGAGAGTAAAAACACATTTCTTCCCTGCGCCCTCTTTGGTAACTGAATAGTCACTGTGTAAAAAGCGTGACTGTATGCAGGTCCTGTGCATTTTGATGACGGATGTTCGGGAGACATTTACGGTGCCTTTCACAAAATCCCTGTTGCACAGTAAAGGGAAGGCACATTATCTGAGAGGAAGGTGGTGGCTCTGCAGAAGCCATTTCAGACAATTACTTGGGTGGCAGAGCAATTGAAGTGGTGGTGGAGCAGGCACACAGCCCTCTTTTCCGCGATCCATGCTGATGCCTGTGTGCGTGAAGGCTTGATTGTGCAATTCTTTCCCCTCAATTAGAATTGAACTGCGGGCCACCCACACAGAGCGTCTCTGCCTGACTTTGGGAGTGCGGTGGCGGAGGTGGGCAGTGCCGCGTCTTCCCGCCTCCGTTACAAAAACGGCATCAACCAGCCTGATAAGTTTACCAGCAAGGCTACCGGGTCACGTTTGTCCCAAGGACGGAGTTTGCATTGCACGAAGTTGCGAACATATTGGACCGAGACAAAGGTCGTTTTACAGAAAAGTAAAATAGTCACTGAAAGGCGATGTTCAAAGGGGAGAAGAAAAATCTTTTAATTTGGTTTGCAAGCACATGCCAGATTGAGTTGTGCTCAGAAATGAACTCCAGCTGAGAGTTTTATTAAGCGTGAGAGTTTGTGAAGCTTTATTCTTGTTGACAAGGTAATGTCAACTGTACGTGATTAAAGCAAGCACATTAAGACAGAAAACATGTAACAATGATAGATTTCTTAAAATAATCATTTCTCTGAACCCAAAAAAAGGGAGCTTGTTAACTAATTGGGTTTTCTAAGTTTGCTTGTTTTGAGAGTATTATTATTATTTACTGACAACATTTTTATTTTGCAAAGTTAATTTTGTTGAAACTAAGTCCCGATTAAGCCAGGCCTTCTGGATCCTATTGCAGGACTCTTCAGAGGCAAGTCTTTGAAAAAAGAAATCAATTACTGTTAAGAGTAAGTCAGAGAGAGGGTATAGGGAGGGGAACGAATGTGCAGAGTCAATATTTTATAGTAGGTGATGAAACTTGAATGCCTGATGCCCAGAAAATCATTTGATTTAAAGGTTTTGGGACTGCAATGCATGGCTTTTCATTGAAGAAATATAAAAGAGCAAATTACTATTTGCTGGAAAGTCACAGAAACCTTACCAGAATTGTTTAGTTCCTCCAGCTCTCTAGAGGTTTTCCTCTTCAGCCCCTGATTGAGTATGTGCTCTGTGGATTGTGAAAGATTTGCCTTTAATCAAAACTTTCATATAGCTTTATATACTTTTTTCGTATTGTGCGATACTTAGAAGAAAACCTTATTTGGCAGCGGGGTATTTTGTTTTTATCACAAGCCACAGAAGTCCTTTGAACTAATGACGGTTTTTAAAAATTACTAAACCAGAACCATCTACACTGTTAAGTTTCACCAGTATATAACCCTTTGAAGGTGGTTAACAAATAATTAACACAATAATTAACAATAATGACTTTTAAAAGGATTGGGAACCTTTTAAGATATATATACAGAAGCAATACATTGAAATGAACTCACTTGCAGGATTTGAGTAATACACTTACAATGAACAAATAAAAATAGTAAATACAAATAGGGAATAAGAGGTTAAGAATAGATTAGGAAATAAATTTATTTTAGCATGGAAGGTACATAAAAATATATGCAGAACAGAAATAATATACTCTAAACCAGAAAGGGAAGTTGGGGGAAGTCGTTGGAGGGGGAGGGTTAAACTGAAAATGTAAAGTGTAATTTGAATTTTCTGAATATGTTAAAATTTGGTGGAAAATCTCAATAAAATTAAAAAACAAACAAACACATAATTAACACATGCTTATGAAGAAAGGCAGCTTCCTGATCTAAACTTCTCAGAGAGTGAGCATGCCCACAGAGCAGGGTCTTCCTCTTTCAGTTCAGTAAGATTGTGTTTGACACACAATGGGGAATGGAGAAGCACTCAGTTGAGCAGGGCTCCGTATCTATTGGCACCAAATCAAGCAGATCAGGGGAAGAGCCTGATTTCCTGGTCTGGTGTAAAGCGGATCTCCAGAATAAAAATTTTCATCAAACGATTGCTCTCAGTTTACAACTGATTACCCATTTTGTTTTCAAACCAATATACTTCCCAATATACATCTTGTCCTAACTGTGATTTGGGCCTCAGGCACATCAAGCAACAAGATGCTCTGACTGTCCCCATTTTTAACTAGAAGCTCTGGAAGAAGCGGCTGATGTGGGTCTCCTCAAACCTACAGCCTATGATTGATTGGTTTGGTTGGTTGATTTCATTTTGTATCCTGCCTTTCCTTAGTGGGTTCAAGGCAGTGTATGTTGTCGCCTTCTGCCGCCATTTTATCCTCACAACAATGCTGTGAGGATAGATTGCTCGTTTGTGAGTGGTCCAAGGTTACCCAATGCGCTTCATGGCCAAGTAGGGATCTCCCCATTACTATGCCTGACACACTTTAAAGCCCTCTCAGCTGGTTGTCAGGATTTAAAAGCATGGTGGCTTGTCTAAAATGGCCTGTCAGACCTGATTAGGCCCATGAGTCAAGTTTTCCCCATCCCTGCTCTACGCAGATGAGCCACGGATGAGCTACGCAGTGGCCACAGACCCACTGAAAGTCAAAATTCACCTCATACTTTGCAAAATGAGTTATTACTATAGAAAGATTGATGTTACAAAAGCAGGTGAAATTACTTTGGTACCTCGGGCTACATAAGCTTCAGGTTACATACGCTTCAGGTTCAGACTCCGCTAACCCAGAAATATTACCTTGGGTTAAGAACTTTGCTTCAGGATGAGAACAGAAATTGTGCAGCAGCGGCAGCAGGAGGCCCCCATTACCTAAAGTGCTGCTTCAAGTTAAGAACAGTTTCAGGTTAAGAACAGACCTCCAGAACGAATTAGGTTCTTAATCCGAGGTACCACTGTATAGATAAGCAGATGTACAAATTTCTATAGAAAGCAGTAACTATGTACATTCTGTGTAAGCTAAGATGGGGAACCGGTGGCTGCCCACACTTTCCTGGACTCCCAACTCCCATCAGCTACAGCTAAAATAGTCAGTGGGAAAAGTCTATTAAAGTAGGCAAGCAACAACTGGAGAACCACAGTTTCTAGCATAGCCTGAGGAAGTACCATCCGCCTTGGGCCTGCCCATAAAAAACAAGGCTAGAATGAGACACTAGGGTGATGTCCGAGGTTTCCAGAAACTCTTCTCATTGTGAGACTTTTGTGGGTGAGCAGGGAGCTGGTTTGGACCTTGGGTGAGAACCTGGAAGCTAAGAGAGAGGAAGGAAAATTAATGTGTCAGAAGGAAAATGAACTTGTGTGTGTGTGTGTGACTTTGTATTAGTATAACGTTTTTATATGTTGCTGTGTATTTTCGTAATATTTTGTTCAAGTTGTCTGTTGTCGCTTTCGTTTTTTGTACTCCAGTTAAAGATACGTTAAATAATAAGCGGTATATAAATTAAATAATCAATCATACTTGCTATGCTGAGACACACTATGGTCCATCTGTTTCAGCATTCTGTCTTCTGTGGTATCCAGGCACAAGGGCATCCATCTGGAGCTCTTGCTAGCGATGTCCATTTGCTGCTGTTAATCTCGCATCAGTCTGCAGCCAGCGGCCATGATGCAAAATAGCCTATCTTAAGCTACTGGTTTTAGGGTGCGAATACGCACTGGCAGCATGTTATGATACTTTCAGCTTTTGCCGTGTGTATGCTCGGGGACACCCCCCCCCCCCCAAGCCTTTGGCAGGGCAGGCGCTCCAGGGGAGATGATACTTAGGCTATAAGTAAGGTGCTGATTGCCCAGTCAGTCAGTGCTCTGAGGAATGTAGAACTTCACAGATTGATGCTTGACAGAATAATTAGAAAACTGTCACTTGAAGTAACCACTCCAGTGTTCCCTAAAGAAATGTGGCTAAGCCAAATGTGTGCTGTCCAAATCTAGAGGTTAAATGTTCAGTAAGACAAAACACAGCCTGTCACTCGAGAAAATTGCTTCAAACATGCGGTGAAAGTGATGCCCCCACCCCTCTCAAAAAGAAGTAAAAAAATAACTGCACAGCTTATTGAACTTACCTGTTTTGAGATCGTGTCTCGGTATCAAAGGGATTCCTGGTCAGTTCCGACTTAGATAAGATGTGAAATAATATGGGTGCTGCATGGCGTTGTTTGCATATTGCAAACAATCATTTTAAATGCTCGCGTGTTTATATATCTTCTATCCAGTGGAGGGACACGGGTGGTGCTGTGGGTTAAACCACAGAACCTAGGACTTGCTGATCAGAAGGTCATGGTTTGAATCCCCGCAACGGGGTGAGCTCCCATTGCTCGGTCCCTGCTCCTGCCAATCTAGCAGTTCGAAAGCACATCAAAGTGCAAGTAGATAAATAGGTACCGCTCCAGCGGGAAGGTAAACGGCGTTTCCATGCGCTGCTTAGTCAGAAGTGCTTAGTCATGCTGGCCACATGACCCAGAAGCTGTACACTGGCTCCCTCGGCCAATAAAGCGAGATGACTGCCACAACCCCAGAGTCGACCTAATGGTCAGGGGTCCTTTATCCAGCGGAGGACCTCTACCTAAGTTCTTGAAGCTCCACCACTGATTAGAAGTAGGCAACATGAGGATTAGGGATGGGCACTGAAATTCTGTAGTGGGCTATGGAATCCAAAAAAAGTGTCCAGAATCCATTCTCCAGTCATGCCCTTCACTTGCATATGGTAAGGTCAGGGTGCATTAGACCCACCCATCCCCAGCATCAGACAGAAATGTCCTTTCCATGATGGACTTTCATGTACCATTTTTGCACGTGGCCGTGTTTGCCCTTTGACATGCCAGGGCATTCACCAGGTGTATGAGGGCCAGCAGCATTCCTTCATGGCTGTCAGCAATCTGGCGGTTTGCTCACTGTAGCATAGATAAGATATTTTCGAGAAGGGAAACCTTTGTCCCAGATGGCGAGGGAGGAAGGAACCGTGAGAGTAAAAAAAAGGGGGGGGAGCCGCAGCAGCAGGAAAAATGACACAGAAGAAACAGTATCAGTAAAATATTTTGAAGATGTGGGAAAGCATAAAATTGTTGCTACTTGTGCAGAGAAAATCTACATAGTTTTCATCTGTATGGACACCCTTGGGCTTAGAAGTCATACCAAGAGCTCTGTTCATAAAATCTCTTTAGGGCCTTGTGCTGTTCCACTTCATACTTCTCCCATAATTTCCCCTCTGCCACATAACCAATTTTCCACACATGTTTTATATGCGTATTTTTATCACAACAAGTGTAAGCAAACTTTACCTTGAAGCTATTATCCAGTTCGGATGATTTGTTGGTGTGTGTGTGTGTGTGTGTGTGTGTGTGTGTGTGTGTCCCTTTCTCCCTGAATTATATCACAGTGCTACTCTCTCTTAGGCTTAAAAAATAATAATAATCCATTTTTCCCTCTTGTAAATATTTTTAAAGGTCAGGGCGAATTTGATATTTGCCATTAAACTTTACTGTGCGCGCAACTTGCTTTTCAGCTTCCAAAATGTTGCCCAGAATTGTCTCGACAAATAGTAAAACTTCCTTGCATAAACATTGGGAGGGGGAAGGGTTGTAGAGGCTGCACCTATTTATCTGCATAAACAAATATGGACATCTTTGTGCATAAGCGATGGGTGTTGTGGTGGAGCTTCACTGACCGTCAGGTCTTGCAAAGCCTAGAGCACAGCTCTCCATAAGCTCTGACTGCCAGCTGTTTTTTGGTGCTTTGCAGATTGTTCCTTTGTTGTCATTGTGATGTCAGGTGGGCAGCACTGTCCATTTGTCAAACTTGGGCCCACTGGATCTGGTCCACTGCAAGGATCAAGCTCTCTGCTCCTGACTTTCCTAAAGGTAAAGGTAAAGGTACCCCTGCCCATACGGGCCAGTCGTATCCAACTCTAGGGTTGTGTGCCCATCTCACTTAAGAGGCCGGGGGCCAGCGCTGTCCGGAGACACTTCCGGGTCACGTCGCCAGCGTGACGAAGCTGCTCTGGCGAGCCGGCACCAGCGCAGCACACGGAAATGCCGTTTACCTTCCCGCTATAAAGTGGTACCTATTTATCTACTTGCACTTAAGGGTGCTTTCGAACTGCTAGGTGGGCAGGAGCTGGGACCGAAAGACGGGAGCTCACCCTGCCGCGGGGATTCGAACCGCCAACCATGCAATCGGCAAGCCCTAGGCACTGAGGTTTTACCCACAGCGCCAC
Organism: Podarcis gaigeae; assembly: GCF_964106915.1. Classification (NCBI taxonomy): domain Eukaryota; kingdom Metazoa; phylum Chordata; class Lepidosauria; order Squamata; family Lacertidae; genus Podarcis; species Podarcis gaigeae. The sequence goes on from NC_139679.1 coordinate 99,879,981, forward strand.
CCGCGTCCCCCTGACTTTCCTAGCGGAAGTTATATTCGAGATCACTATCTGGTTTCTGTTGAACGTTTTATGACTCTGGTCGTTTAGGAACTTTCTTTTGTTTTATATGAAAGCGCGAAGAAACTGCAAATGCCCAAGCCATAACAAAATGACCTGTGGCCTTCCAGAACTTACTGGACTACAACTCCCGTTCGTCCCATGATACGCCACGCTTGTTATGGCTGATGGGAGTTGGAGTCCAGCAACACCTGAAAGACAAGACTTCTCCATCCCTGCTCCAAAAGGCCACTTCCCTCAGTGTGCGAAGATGAGAAGGTGTGTCTTTGAAAGAGAAAGGGTCAAAGCAATGGAAAACCAAATGAACCTGCCTGAATCTGCCAAGCTCAAGCTGAGCCACATGGACAAAGAGGCATCCTACTTAGCCTTATAAAGATTCTTGCTCTCTCTCTTAACAGCAGTGCTTTTTGTCTAGGAATAGTGTTATGCTTTTCTCAAGGGGCTGCTTACATGCCCTACTGCAAGAGTCCTTTGTGTAGGAGTGATGATTTGGGACTCTGAAGCAAGTCCTCCTTGTCATTATCGACCTCAGCTTGCTGTGCTCACATGAGATGGGCGCCTATTGCTGCCTACTCTGTCTGTGCCCCTTGTGTGTCTTTGTGTGCATTTGGTTTTTCCCTCCCCCCACCAAGCATTTCGGCACCCACCATTTTTATCTGAAATCGATGGGCACTTCCATTCCTTTTCCCCTCTGAAATATCAGGACCAAGGAGGTCACTCAATATCAAAGGCTAAATTGGAAAATGTAAACCCTAATGATTTCTCTACGGACACATGTCAAGTGAGTAACAGAACCAGGTATTGATCTTCTGTGTCTCATTCAAAACTCCTCTTTTGGCCACTTCTTGAATATTGAATTTTGCCTAATACCTTATGGTTCTCCTTTCTCCCCAACCGCCTCAATCCTTTATTTTTGGTCTCTTGTCTTGTAGAAGGACCATTAATGTGATTGCACACATGTTTAATTCTATGTAATGTGATTTTGTTTTTCCTTTTCCAGAAAAGGTGTGTGTGTGTGTGTGTGTGTGTGTGTGTGTGTGTGTTAGCCTCATCCTAAATGCAACCACCACAACGAAACGGTAGGCATTTTGATGAGGAAACCAGATATGGTGATCAGTGGTGGCTTGTGCTCCTTTGGACTAGGAGTGGAGAAGACAAAGACCCCAAACAGCACAGCAAGAGCCAAGACAGGCAGAGTCAGCTAATTCTAGTTTGGGCCACATCCTCCACCTACAAGGGCAGCACTGAGACTTAGGAGGAGAAAGCTGATGGGCAGGTAGGGGCTGCGGTTTGGTCAAGTCGCTTTGGTCTTACCCAGCTTGTCAACTGCAGTGAAATGCAGTCTTATAAAGTAGGAGGAAAAATTACTTTTTAAGATTTAAGGCCTGGGAAATAAACAAATGTGATGCCTAGGCAGTAACACTTCAGGCATTAAGACATTTCTTAGGGATTAATGACTAGCAGGGAGGAGCTGATGGCTCAAGTATAATTAAGGGCAATTAAAGTCAACTGATCATCTGTCTCCAAGGAGTGGCTTGCATCCAGCTCACCTTCGTTATTGCAAAATAAATATCAGGGTGATAGCTGAGCGCTCTGGCGTGTGCCACTCCTGGTCCTTTAAGGGGATGGGCATGCTGCAGCCACCCAGGCAACCATTTTTACTTTGCAATTGAACTAACTACACTGAGCTCCTTACTGGTTTTCATACCACAAGTCCTCCTCCATAGCCGCCCCATAGTTTCTCATATTCTCATTTATAGACCATTAAGTCATGGTTTGGTTTTGAAAAGTGTAGGTTCTTTCATTGTTGCAAGTACAGGTGAAACTCAGAAAATTAGAATATCGTGGAAAAGTTCATTTATTTCGGTAATTCAACTTAAAAGCGAGATATGTCAAGCCTTTATTTGTTATAATTGTGATGATCATGGCGTACAGCTGAGGCAGTAATTGATGCAAAGGGGGCCCAAACCAAGTACTGAATACATATGCATGCTTCTACTTCTTAGAGGTCCAATATTGCTCTATTTGCAGTCCTTGTTTTGCTGATTTAATTTAATATTCTAATTTTCTGAGATTGTTAATTTGGGGTTTTCATCAGCTGTACACCATGATCATCACAATTATAACAAATAAAGGCTTGACATATCTCGCTTTGCATGTCATGAGTCTATCTCATATATTAGTTTCACTTTTTAAGTTGAATTACTGAAATAAATGAACTTTCCCACAATATTCTAGTTTTCCGAGTTTCACCTATAAAGTATGGGGCATACCATAGCACACCTTCCCCCAAAAGACACGTGTGCATATATGCATAATAATGATTATTTTTTGGATGAGACTTCAATTGGAACTCCAAAATCCACATTCTGTTGTCCTCCATCCCTGGACACAAAAAAGTACTCAAATGTTTTGGCTACTTTCTTGTGGTACTTTCTTTGTTAACTGGCCTGAAGATTTCCAGGAGAGACTGCTGTTGGAGGACATTTCCCTACATGTCTCATATTAAAACCTGTGGTCATCCTTTCCGCTTCCTTGCCATGAGAATTCTTGCTGCTGTGGTGGCATACATCAACAGTGGTCTTAAGTCTTTTTTAATTTCTAATGGTAAAGTGCCTAAAAGAAAGATCTCTGGGGTTTTTTAAAAAGTGAGTCTGAATAATTTCTTGAATTAATTATAGATATTATCCCAGAATTCCCTAATGATTGCACAAGTCCACCACATGTGGTAGTATAACCCCACATCTATTTTACAATACCAACAATCACAGATTGGCAGATACTCATGATAGAATGTTTACAACTAGCAAAACTGGCGGGAAGAGTTAAAGGAGTATTGAACCAGAAAATATTTGGAGAATTGAGAATATTTAAGGAATAAAAAGATCATATTGTACCAACCACACCATATTAGCAGAACTTGAGTGATACTTGTAAACACAACAAATACCGTTTGTGGAGTAGACGGGAACAATATTAAAGAATATAAAACTGTGCGGGGAAAACAACGACAGTATAAACAGTACAATGAGAATGATTGGAAGATTCGTTTTGTCAGAAGTCTTTTTTTATTTAAGTGTTTATTTAAGTATTAATTAGGAAGGTTAAGTTTTTTTATGCACATAAATCTGCATTTTCTTCTTTCCTTTTTCTGTATTTTCTTCTTTTGTTTTTTCTTAATTGTTTTTTCTTTAATTTTCTTTTTGTAATATGAGATTGTACAGTGGTACCACGAGTTAAGTACTTAATTCATTCCGGAGGTCCGTACTTAACCTGAAACTTTTCTTAACCTGAAGCACCACTTTAGCTAGTGGGGCCTCCTGCTGCTGCCGCGCCACCAGAGCCAATTTCTGTTCTCATCCTGAAGCAAAGTTCTTAACCCGAGGTACTATTTCTGGGTTAGCGGACTCTGTAACCTGAAGCATATGTAACCTGAAGCGTATGTAACCTGAGGTGCCACTGTAAATTCTTTGTATGTGTATAATTTAAATTAATAAAATTATTTTTTATAAAAAAAAGAACCTGTGGTCATCCAGTGGTACCACTGAATGGTAGGAGATTCAGGACAGACAAAAGGAAATACTTCTTCGCCCAGTGCATCGTAAAACTGTGGAATTTGCTACCGTAAGACATTGTGATGGCCAGAAACTTGGCTGGCTTTCAAAACTGCTTAAACAAATTCTTGGGGAATAAGGCTGTCAATCACTCCTGGACATGATGGCCTCCTGGATCAGAGGCACCATGCCGGCTTCTGAATACCAGTCATTGGGGAACAGCAGCAGGAGAGGGCTATTAAGCTTATGCCCTGCCTGTGGGCTTCCCATAGACACTTGGCTGGCCACTGTAAGAAACAGGATGGGTTTTGGAAGAAGCCTGTGTGTGAATTTGTTTTACGTGTGGGAGATCAGTGCACGCTGATCAACGCGTAGCCTTCACAGGGCTGGATTGACCTTTGGTGTGATTCAGCAGGGCTTTTCTCAATGGTACAGTAGTCCAGGCTTGGGCACAGCAACTAGCTTTGGTGCTCCTGGCCCTGTCTTTTCATTTTCTCAGGATTTTACCTTTTCCCCAGTTCTTAAAATGCAAATATTACATATATATATAGATATATGGGTTATTTTCGCATTGCATTATTCATAATACCTGCTTAGTAGCTTGAAATTAAAATTCCTTTTCCTACCGATTTTGCCCCTTTCTATTTGGCAAACATTGATTTCCTTCCCACCCTCCGTGTCTCTAATGGACCTTGAAATTACCATGTCCTTTTCAGTTTCCTTCTCAGTGCACCATCATTGCCTGGGTTGCCGTAGCTCTCCTAATTGTCTCTTAGTTTGGCAAACAGTGTCCTGGACTAGATCAGCAATTCCATGCAGGCGTCTGTGTATTCTAAGGGATCCTCTACCCGCTTTGATTTTCAGGATACGCTGTCTTCATCTATCGGATTAAAGTTCTGCCATTCTTTTCAGCATTTCCCCTTCCTTTTCTTTCTTTGTGTGTTTGTGTGTGTGCATAGTTTCTGAATTACATGAAAAAGTGGTGCATTTTCATCAACAAAAGAAATAAACACCATGGACTGGCTTCCACAGCTGATGGAGATTAGCATAACTCAGGAGAAATTGCTGGAGCTAAGATGATTTCCATGGCAGAACATCTGCCATTGTGTCTCGTTAATTTGTGGGGAATCCAATTGCAACTTTATCCTCAAGCAACCCCTCACCTTTATTGTGGGATTGGGAGGGGGGAGAATCCAAAGTAAAAGTCACATTTTATAGGTTCACGGCAAACAGACTGAAATGGAACCAATTATGCAAATGCCTCCTCAATGGAAGTAATCCATCCGTCAGGTTTAATTGGTTAGACACACACCCTCTTTGCTATTAGTGGAAGTGGTGACTCCTAATTCTGAACAGTATGGCAGGCTCAGTCGACGCCAGTTCACATCATCACCTGTGTTTCGTGGTAAATCTAGACTGGAGCTCTTTAGGCTAGAGGTGTTTAGTGCAGGCATGTTTGCTGCATCAGGAAAAAAGCTCCCTTCATATAGAGGGAGCTAGCATGCAGGTTCCTCCCATCCCCGAATGAGAGAAGCATTTAACCACACAATTGTTCACCCGAAACATGAAGTTGTATAGTCCAGGGAAAGTTTTGCCATGCATGGAGATCTCCCCATAGTATACCCCAGAGGTAAGGAACCCTTTTGGCTCCATAAGCCAGTTTAGCATCATGGGCCAAATATGACAAGGTGAAGCCTAGACATTTCTTGGATTCTGCTCTGTTTGTTTTGTCAGGGATAGGAGTATCTCTAAGAGCTCGTCTCTTTTGGAAATACTTGTTTCTTACCACAAGTGCCCCAGGTATATGCCAGTTACACATTTTATTTTATTTTTGTGCAAAACACTCTCTCCTGCTGCAGCTGATTGTGCATAGTTCCACAGACAACCACATAAAGGAATTAAAAACAGAGGGGGGAGAACAATCAACAGCATCACAAAGGATGCTCTGTTTGAACAGTTCCTATAATGCTTCCTAAAGAAGATTTTAGATTCAGAAAGTAGAATCACAGGGGAAATGAGCAACAAGGCAGCTGAGCCTTTCAGTAATGGCAAGTCCCACACAGTTATCTAACAAATCAGAAGAATTATGTCTCTTCCTTTCAGGTTTTGCCTGCAAATATAAGATTTTACAGCGTGCTCTTGGGTGTCTGGCATGGTTAAGATGTTGTGTGCTCTGAAATAGATTTCAGCACAGATGGGACAACATGGTTACAGCAACCGTTTCATGAATACGTTTCATGACCTGACTATAATAGCAAAACCCTAACAGTCCCTGCCCACACAATATGTGCAAAAATGACGCTCCAACACAGATGTCCCCACCAGGCTAGACTCTGTGTTCTTGGTTCATCTTATGGAGTGGCTGCTGTTCAGCTAAATCTGGCTTCAATTCTTTACTCCCATTTGGGAAACTCTGTGTTTTCTGCATAACGCCACGGGATTTCTTAAGACACCCCCCCCTTACCAAATAAAAAGCATCAGCATTCAAAATATTGGTACTATGGCAATTAGATCAGGTGGAGAAGCCAGAGAAATGGGGCTCTGTCAGAAATTAACTCTTCACGAAAAGCATAGCTATTCTATTCTTGTTTTCCTTCCTCACCCCTGTTTGGTGTGTCACCTAAAGCGAAAAGCCATGGTTCCTCCATGGTAGCAGCCCTCCACTGCCCACCTTTTTTATAGCTGCAACAAGTATGAAAAGGGATCAGCATCACTGGCTTTGCTGATAACCTGATTAATCAACATAGAGGATGTCAGGGTAATGCAGTGCTAATACAGTTGCCTTTCAGACTGCAGTGAGAATGGGATAAAACAAACTCCTCAAGCATTAATTCAGATTACTACATTAATTATTATTTTTTATTTTAAGAGAGTTATGAATAGTGGGGTAGGGGAGAGAAAGAAAAAATATGCCATGAGCCTGGAGGGCAACATCAGGCTTTGCATTTGAGTGCTGGTGGACGTGCTACAGTTTTGTGATTCTCTGAGACAGTTGCCTAACAAACCATGGGCAGCTAAAATCATGAGGTGCTGGAAATCATTGGTTCAAAGCCATTGGGACATACCCACATCTTGTTGCCGCGTGCTTCTTTCTCCAACATATTCAAAAGCGTGTCCAGCCGCTGGTTTCTCCTTTGGTTACTTGATTTAGCACTTAGTGTTAAGCCAGGTGTGAAGAAATGCATCTCCAGGGAAGTCACTTCCAGATGGGAAGATTTTGGAGCAATACCCAGCCACTACACAAGACTGGACTCTTCTCCCTGTGTTAATTGTTTTTGGTAGTTGAAACAGCAGCGAAAGGCGCAACGTGAGTCTTCTCATCATTGTTTATATCCTTCTCCTGGAATCCTGGAGAATGGGGCTATCAATGGCCACTAAACCTGATGCCTAAGTTCTGTCTCCACTGTCAGAGGCAGTCAAGAGTACCAGTTGCAAGAAACCGCAATTTTATCAGATTTACCACAGGCATCTGATAGGCCACTGTGTGTCAGGGGCTGGACTGAGGAGGAATGGTGGGGGCTGCCCCGTCCCCCTTTGCCAAACTTTCCCGAGAAGAGGAGGACAGTATAGTGGTTCCTCAGGTTAAGAACTTAATTTGTTCCGGAGATCCGTTCTTAACCTGAAACTGTTCTTAACCTGAGAAACCACTTTAGCTAATGGGGCCTCCCACTGCCGCCACGCCGCCACTGTGCAATTTCTGTTCTCATCCTGAAACAAAGTTAACCCGAGGTACTATTTATGAGTTAACAGAGTCTGTAACCTGAAGCATTTGTAACCTGAAGCGTCTATAAGCGCTGTTGTATAGATTTACAACAGGTCATAGTTCAGAGGCTACAGAGGGGAGACGCTGGGTAATATTGGGAGGGCAGCAGGAAGAAGAAGCACCAGGGGAGAGACAGCTGACAGACTCAGTGATTTTAGAAAGCATTCCTGATCCCCCCCCCTCCATCCCAGGACCCGGCATGCTTTGAGAGTAGTAGAACAGAAAGCTCAGAGGCAGAAAGCACAGATAAGCCGGCGCAGGGATGACGTAGAATAGGAGAGACAGAGAGGGTGGGACTTTAGTTGGAGCAACGGCATTATCTAAGATAGACTGCATTTCTATGTTCTCTCTCTGTGAATATTAAATAAAATACTTGGTAAGAATTTTTCTTGTTTTTCTGCTTCTTGGCTGCCACCGTGGGAGGGGTCGGACTCCCCGAAGCCTGACACTGTGGGAAGAGAATACTGGTCTAGATGGGTCGCTAGCTGTTCTGATGGGGAAAACATGACCCACAAACAAGCATGATCAGAAAAAAGGGGGTTACAGCACAAAAGCCGACAGTCCTTTGCAAATGAGGTTTTATAGCGTATAGCGTACACTGTCTTGATATATATTATGATGTGGCAGTACAGAAATGCTTTGTAGATAAATGTTTTTTCCACCTTTAATAATAACATGGCCCATATTAGTTGGTACTCTTTTAGGATAAGGGGAGCTGTGGCCCTGCATAGACGTTGTTGCCACTCTAGGGCTTCCCTGACCTCGCTGCCCCATTTCCATTCCGACAAGCACAGCACTAGTGCTGGGAAAATGTCCCACCACCATCCAACGCACAAGTCACCACTGAACAGTCACGATAAAACAATAACTGAGGGGAAGTCTACGAGATTCCAGCTAGAGAGGAGCGAATGGGTGTAAGTTATAAGCTTGTCGGTCCTTCATACCCTTTCAGTGGCACTCGTCTTTCTGGGGCCAAACTTGCCATTCCGTTTATTACTGCAGTGATTGGCATGGTGCCCTAAGGTTGCCATGTATTACGCACTCTGAGGCGGAACATCCAACATTTTAAAATGGGGTGGACTTTCCGTCTAAAAATGCCTAAGGAGCTTCCTTCTCTGCTCCACCCATCACAGTCTTATCTTCTCTGCCTCTGTGTCTTGCTGAAGACGTTACTGATGCATTCGTAAAGGACTGCAAACAAAGGTCTAGACCACATTTTCTATTTAGCTCACCAGGTCCACTTAGCATACCTGCAGTTTTCACTATGCAACTTTATCACAAGCCATTTTTGTATACCTGGCAAATTGTAGAATGTCTTCCTGTCGTTAATACATTTTCAGGCGGTCCACTTCCATTTGCTGCTATTTCCATAAAACAACATGGCTCCCGCTTATTTAATGCATTCATCCATGGTTTTCTCTTCCCTCTCTTTCTATAAAAGCTTCCGCATTTTTGGCCTCCTGCCCCAGCCCCACATACCTGTCAAGCATAAAGTTCACTCTTGCGCTGCCAAAGTCGGAAATGTTTAAGTAATCCATTAGTACATTCTGTAATGCTGCTGTGGTGAAAGGACTGGAATTCTGTGTAATGGGTAGTGTACTGTACCAGGCAGCACCACATTCACGTCCAAACTCGATGTGATGTTAAAACATGTCACACTAACTGCCTGTCCTGATTATAAAAAATATGAAATAGCAACTGCGTGACAGCTGGAGGGTGCTGCAGGGATGAGGAGCTGTCTGCTAAAGATTTGTTGTTGTTGTTGTTGTTGTTGTTGTTGTTTATTCATTACCTTCATATACCACTTCTATCCTCCAAGGATCTCAGGATGCTGGGGCAACCCAGTCAAATGGGTAGGGTACAATTATTATTATTATTATTATTATTATTATTATTATTATTATTATTAATTATTATGTGGTATACATGGTTCTCCTCCTCCCCATTTCTTCCTCACAACAACTCTGTGAGGTAGGTGAGGCTAAGAGATGTTGACTGGCCCAAGGTCACCCAGTGAGCTTCATGGCCGAGGGGGGATTCAAACCCTGCTCTCCCAGGTCGTAGACTAACACTCTTAACCATGGATAGGCAAACTAAGGCCCGGGGGCCAGATCCGGCCCAGTCGCCTTCTAAATCCAGCGTGCAGGCGGTCTGGGAATCAGCGTGTTTTTACATGAGTAGAATGTGTCCATTTATTAAAGATGCATCTCTGAGTTATTTGTGGGGCATAGGAATTCATTCCCCCCCCCCAAAAAAATATATAGTCCAACCCCCCCCCCCCACAAGGTCTGAAGGACAGTGGACCGGCCCCCTGCTGAAAAAGTTTGCTGACCCCTGCTCTTAACCATTACGGTACACTGGCATGGTAGTAATAGTGGTAGGGAAATGGCATACACCTTCCACTAAGACTGGGATGCCAATACAATTCAATCCCTGCTTTAAAGAGAGGGGGGGAATAACATGACGGGCAGCAACGTGTTAATGTTTTGTCTAGAGTGTCCGTATGGGTCTCTACAGTCCAGGGGGTGGAGAAGCAGGTGTTGCTGGGGTCTGCTATATCAAGGCTTTTATATTTTGTGTGGTTTTTTTACATATTCTTTTGTTCCCTTCAGAACAAAACTGAAACTAGTAGTCGAGCAAACGTTTTGGAAAAATCCCATCAGTTCCTCTCTGTTTACTAATTTGGGGATTGTTGGTTTGTTTGTTTGTTTTGAAGAGGCTGAATAATGCACACCAGCACCGAGCAAAGTTTTGAACCGTTGCCCAGTCATTCGCGGAGAGAATTGGATTGGGTAGCTCAAGTTTAGGAGCTAATTCAAAAGAATTTTCCCGTCTCTGACGGGCAAGGGATTATAAATGGGTCTATCTGTCGGTTGCAGACACTTAGACAAATGACAATGTGAAACAATGATAATGAATGTATTATCATCTGCAGTTATTCCAGAATAATTTTGTCGTCCTTTGCAGAATTCAACAGAGCTCTAAAATTAAACTGATGCTCTTCTCTTCCCCTCCCCACCCCCGCCTCCTCTATGGCACAAATACACTTCTTGTTTTTCACGTATTATTATTTAGTCTGCTTATTTGTCGGAAAAAGCTGAAGGCACCCTATGGCCATTGGGTGAGATTAGGGCTTTTTCAGCCCGGTATGAGAATCAGCATGCAAGGTGTTCAGGGCTGCATGTGAATTTGCCACCACAAATAGCAAATATTGTGTGGATTTGGTGGTATTAATGTGTGCAGTCAACAACCATTTTGCACAGAGGTTCCATACCCGGCCCCCGTGCAGATTGGAGAAGCGTGCATAAGCGTGTTATGCCTTGGTCTGCCCTGCCGCCATTCCACCTTTTTAATGACTTGTTTAGCGCCAATTTTGGGTCACTTCCGGGTTCGGTGCCATGCGTGATTGTGCAATCGTGCAGCATTCGGATGTCCATTAATCAGTCACTTTCTGTATTATACGTGGCAGGTAAGGCCTGCAATACAATGCAGCATGCCCCCCACACACCTGAAGGAGAATGCTTTTATACAGGGCTCCCATCTTCCCTGTACAGGAGTTGAGTATTCCTGCAAAGACTTCAGAAGCTGTTGGAGATTTTCAGGAAGGGGGATGGAATGAATTGGCATGCTACCCTTTCAGTTCTATATACAGTGGTACCTTGGGTTAAGAACTTAATTTGTTCTGGAGGTCCGTACTTAACCTGAAACTGTTCTTAACCTGAAGCACCACTTTAGCTAAGGGGCCTCCCGCTGTCACTGCGCCGCCTCTGCACAATTTCTGTTCTCATCCTGAAGCATAGTTCTTAACCCAAGGTACTATTTCTGGGTTAGCGGAGTCTGTAACTGAAGCGTCTGTAACCTGAGGTACCACTGTAATGTTAGAGGGCTGGTTGGGGGCTGCCTTTCAGCTCCAAACCTGAGTATTTTATGACTGTTTAGCAGAGAGAGGATTGTTTCTTTTCTTTTAATAAATATTTTTTATTTCCTTTTATCAATACAAATTTACAATCGAACAATTTATGTAATCATTTTGTGAGATTCTCTGAATCTCACGACCCCTCCCCCCATCCCCTACATTGGTCCTTATTACAATATTTAAAACTACATATCAGTATATTTTCATTTTTCCAAGTTATCCGTAATCTTCGTTACTTTACAAGTGATTCTTTAGAGTCCAGCTAAGGTTTTGATTTGCTTACAGTGGTCTCCTAGGTAAATTAAATATAAATTAAAAATTCCCCATTCCTTTTTAAAGTCCTTTTCTTCTTGGTTCCTGAGTCTCCCAGTTAGTTTTGCCATTTTGGCGTAGTCCAGCATTTTGGCTGGGAGAGGATCGTTTCTACGGTGTAAGGAAAACTGCCCTTTTAAAATTTTGTTCCTTGTATAGTGTGGGGATGGGAGGCATAATCTGGATGATGATGATGATTTTGAACCTCACTACACACATCCTTCAAACTCCATTCTGCCCCTCCAGGTAACATATTATATGCTGCTGGGGGCTTGAATGACCTACTCTGTGAGGAGAACCTGAGCTTACAGGGTTAAACAGCTCAGAATGTACGCCCTGCTACATTTGGGAGGGGGGAGATTGCGTCATATCCGAGAGTCTCCAGCCTTTTTTCTTTTTCTCTACTTTCGCTTTTGAGGAGAGAGGACGTGTTTTCACGATTCTGTTCGCTGTGATAGATAATGGATAGTTTCTGCTTAAATAAAACTGCTTTTAGCTGCTAAGATCCTGAGTGGACTTTATTTAAGCACACTGGAGAAAGCACTGAAGTTCGCAGCTTTCTCTTACCACTGCTGAACTCTGTGTGTTGCTCAGAGCCTTTGGAATGTGGCCTTTGAAGTCCGGAGGCCTGGCTGGTAGCTGCGCAGCCGAAGCGGGCTGGACGCCAAGGCTCATCTGAGCAATAAATTCTTCATACTCTGCCCCGCCACCTTGTTTTTTCTCCTTGCACAAGTCTCAAAATCTTACAGGTCCCTGTAAGGCCCATTGGGTCTTAAAAATAAATAAAAATTCAGTTATATAAAGAGCATAATATGAGCCTGCTGGTTCAGGCCAGTGACACCCCTAGTCCAACATTCTGTTCTCCCAGTGGCCTACCAGATGGGAAGCCTAAAAGCAGTAGTGGAGCAGAGCCGCACTCTCCCCTCCTTTGATTTTCAGCAACTGGTATTTGAAGCATATAGTGGTATCTTGGGTTAAGAACTTAATTCGTTCTGGAGGTCCATTCTTAACCTGAAACTTAACCTGAAGCACCACTTTAGCTAATGGGGCCTCCCGCTGCTGCCGCTGCGCCGCCACCATGCAATTTCTGTTCTCATCCTGAAGCAAAGTTCTTAACCCGAGGTACTATTTCTGGGTTAGCGGAGTCTGTAACCTGAAGTGTCTATAACCTGAGGTGCCACTGTACTGTCTTTTAACTGGAAGAAGGAGGTCATGCTTCTGTGTATGTGGGATAGTCCCTTATGTAGAAGCCACAACCTTATTTTTGGCTGGCTCTGTTTCACTGCCAAATGGATGGGGCATGCCACCTCCTTAGTTCATACTTGGAAGAAGGACTGGTAACTCCAACCTCCCCACTCCTTCCTCCTCTTGGATATTGTTAATATAGTATCCAGTGATAATATCGCAAAGCGCATAAGAACTTTGAAACCAAGTATCAAACTCTTATTTTAATAACGTCCTCTAATCTACTAAATATTTGTTCTGTTTATTCCCAGCTACGTTTTACTTTTTACTTTTTGCTTGTGCGGTAAGAACTCAAGTCTTTTTTATTATTATTATTTTCAAAGCAAGTTAATTTCCTCAGAAGCTAAAGGAGTTATGGCGGCTCTCTCAAAGAATTCATCTTGACCTTTGACCTTTAACATTTCTGCACCACCAGATTTTTGAAAAGAGTTTTCAACTAATAAAGGGTTAGCTTCTTAGCAGTGAATGCAGATGGAGAAGCCTGCAATTAATAGATAACCTAAAACAATAATTTTAATAGCCCATGATAGAGAGCGTTTAATATGTGAGGGGATTTTCTTAGTTTAAAACAAAACAAAGGCTGAGTGAATGCGGGTGAGATTAGCAACATGCATCAAGGGTATGGTATTGTTTCTGCTGAAAAGAGCCGCACATGTGTAGATAGTTGATAATGCAGATAATCATTCATTTGTATATAGCTGACTTTCACAATGGGAGAGAGGCTACAAGTTCTGTTTGTGCTTTTTTCTATGTGGTCTGAATTAGATAGGGAAATGATTAATTACAGAGCTATATTTCTTGTCAAGTCATGAATAAATATGTTTAGCATTAGTATAGCTGTTTACAAACAAGGAAGTCGCGTACTCGCTAAAGATTTGATTAAAAATATATATCAAAAAATCCCAACATTCAGTTTATCTCAGTATCCTCTGTAGGAAAGATCTTTGCATTTGTATAGTTCGGCACGTTGTAATTAAATGGTTCTTAAACATTTTAATTAGACCGAAGGGTAGCAGGAAATCTGCACTTTTTGTGTGAGCGCTCTCTTGGGGCGCCACCGAGCAGAGAGCGGTTTGCAGATGTGGCGCACCATGGGGGGAGGGGCTGGTTGGAGGGAGCTTGGCATGGTTTCTGTCGCATCGTGGCACACCTCTTTACCCTGGCCTTTGACAGCAAATTCACATTTATGCAGTTGGCTTGGGGGGGAGGATAAAGGGGTTGGGCTTCCAGGGGTAAAAACATTGGCTGTCCCACCCGCCATTGGACTCGACTTTGGAGAGCGTTCAAAGGTGCAGAGAGTATCTTGGTAGAGTACATGTGGCCTTGGGAAAGTAGAGAGTGTGTGTTTTGACCATATGAATTTTGGCTTTATGCACTATACAGTGGTACCTCGGGTTAAGAACTTAATTCGTTCTGGAGGTCTGTTCTTAACCTGAAACCGTTCTTAACCTGAGGTACCAGTTTAGCTAATGGGGCCTCCTCCTGCTGCCGCCGCATGATTTCTGTTCTCATCTTGAAGCAAAGTTCTTAACCCGAGGTACTATTTCTGGGTTAGCAGAGTTTGTAACCTGAAGCGTCTGTAACCTGAAGTGTCTGTAACCCGAGGTACCACTGTACCCAGAACGTTACCCTGGCGTAAGCTGAGAGTCGGCTGTATATATTTTCAGGACAGGTCCTATTTCTGTGTTTGCAATTTGTTTCAAACTGGTGTCAATGCTGAACTTTAGATTGATGTTGTTAACTGCCCTGAGACCTGTGAGTATACAACAACAACAACAACAACAACAACAACAACAACAACAAAACCCACCTCAGGACCTTAAGGTGAAGGGCGGGTAATAAGATTGTATTATCATTATTATGAATAATAGTAATCCAGTGCTCCTACTGGTGCATTTACACCCTGCCAACCTCCTCGCCCTTCTTCCCCCAGCAAAACAGCAGCAACCTATGTGCTGGGAAGCCAGTACAGCAGTTCCACCTCACCCGGGCGAGACACTTCTGGTGGTTTGTGTTGCAGCAGGGCCATCCTCTCAGCAGGTTTCCTGCAGCCACACACTACTTGGAAGTCGGGGGCGGAGGGCGGACAGCAGAATGGTGATACTAGGCTTGCTTAAATCGACACATTTATTGTGCTAGGCTTGAAGTGATCTTGGCCACTTTAAAAATAAATTTCTAACATGGTTTTGACGCTTAAGCAATGAGCTGAAGGTAAAATAAGATAAAAGTGAAAATATGGTATAATTACACTAAGAACCATTACATGGCATAATAAAAAGAACAAAACCATTCTGAAATAACTGAGGAGAATAAACCTTAAACTCTCAGACAGCAGCTGGTTCTTTGCTGGTTCTTTCCATCTGATGTTTCCTTGCAGCTAAAGCATGTAATGTTGTTTTGTATGTCACAAATTGGTAAATATCTTTTAACAGAAAGCAGATAGTTTCTTCATTAGAACAGGTTGTTAAACTAGACAAAATATTTCTCAAGAATGTTTCTTTTGGACCATCAAATAAAGGGAATTCCAGTACACAAAGGATTGCATTCTCCACCTTCTTCAAATTACAGATGCAAATATGTTAGGAGACAGGTATCTCTTTGTAGCTACCGTCCAATGTAGCAGAAGGCAAATCTGTAGGCATAATTCTAGAAAAGCCCTATGTAGGATGGAAACTATCAGTTCTTTTAGGTATCTAGATCATTTGTTGTTCTGTTTTCAAAGAAGAGACTATACCATTGGGAAAATTTAGATTGTTGTAGCAACCTCCCATCTTCCTCAGCTTGGTCTTCACGTCACCTGCCCCTTAGTTTTTCTTTATCCAAGTGATCCCAAAACACTTTGGGCAGATTATACAACTGCAACAAAACTGTGATAACGCCACTTTGATGTCCCATGCTGCTTGAGAAAAAAGCAAGCTTGTTTTGCCAGCTGTTTCATTTATTTGTATAAAAAATACATATTTCTATACTGCCAACTCATATAAAATATCAAGGCACTGCACATCAATATATGCAAATGCAACAAAACACAAAAGGCTGTAAAAACAATACAAAATAATTGTTACAATGTCTGACTAATCCTGAGGAAAATATGAACAACCAAATACGGCTGTCAGTATAAAATGGTCTTCAAGAGATTCCTGGAAGTGAGCAGCAAAGAGGCCTGCCGAATCTCCAGAGGAAGAGTGTTCCACAGCCCAAAACCAGCAGCAAGACTCCTGATTGGGCCTCTGTAACACAGGGGAACAACCAGCAGTGCTCTTTCATATTTGCCAGAGTTGAAAATCCCTACTCACAACAATATGTTGTGGGGAACTGTAAAAGAATAGCCAGTGCTCTTGAAGAGACCTAGGGATACTATTTCTGGTTGTGTGTGTGTACTGTACTACACTCCACTACACTGAAATGTTTAAAAGTTTCTGTGATTGTCCTTGAATCTTCCTACCACGGCTTGCCATCCGCTTCTGCCACATCCTTTGACAACCACTGCCTTAATGTATCAAGGGGCCCAGTGGTTTAGTGCTTTGTGTATTACCACAAAAACCTTGAACTTGGCTAGTAGTATATGGGAAAATATGCAATTAATCAAGCAATGCTCTCACCGCTCAAAAGTGCATAAAACGAAGTTCTATGCCCTGTATAAGAGAGATACACACTGTTGTTTAGTCGTGTCCGACTCTTCGTGATCCCATGGACCAGAGCACGCCAGGCACTTCTGTCTTCCACTGCCTCCCACAGTTTAGTCAAACTCATGCTGGTAGCTTCGAGAACGCTGTCCAACCATCTCGTCCTCTGTCGTTCCCTTCTCCTTGTGCCCTCCATCTTTCCCAACATCAGGGTCTTTTCCAGGGAGTCTTCTCTCTCATGAGGTGGCCAAAGTATTGGAGCCTCAGCTTCACGATCTGTCTTTCCAGTGAGCACTCAGGTCTGATTTCCTTAAGAATGGAGAGGTTTGATCTTCTTGCAGTCCATGGGACTCTCAAGAGTCTCCTCCAGCACCATAATTCAAAAGCATCAATTCTTCAGCGATCAGCCTTCTTTATGGTCCGGCTCTCACTTCCACACATCACTACTGGGATGCACACTATAGTAGGCTATCTTTTGTGTACACGTAGAGAAGTCTGCTGAGTTGGATGGAGCGAGTCTCAGGTGTATATCCAGATGTATATCTGCATGCCATGTACATCCAGCTCTTGAAACCTCTGTAATCATGCAAGCTGAGTGATATGCATGGAGAGAAGCACTGATGGGGGGGGGGGGTTCCACAAGCACATAATGATGGTAATGTGCATCTTTATTGAAGCCACACATTGCAGGTTAGGCTATGCATCTCAGTCCTTCTTGCCGTGCAGATGAGAATACCTTACCCACATCTGATCTCTGGATCCATGTTCCTTTGTTGCATGCCACACTTTGTTTTGGCTAATAAATCAGGTACATAGCACATGTAAATGCGGACACCTTCATTTTTATGCCTGCTTCAGATTTGGACTAGAGCATTACATCTGAAATGTGATTTGTTTTAAAGCTGCCCGGCAAATTTACAAATATTATAGCTTCAAATTGGCAGTGATAAAAGGACTTCAAACTCATTACCGAGCCTGTGAGCCATCTAGTTCATCCTATAATGTGAATTCCAAAGTTAGCACTTTAGTTGTATGAACGTTATTACTGATCATTAATTTTTAAACTGTCACAGTTATTCAGGTTCTTTTTTTATAAAAAAAATCAAATTAGTTTTATATAACCCTGCAGAAGATAAAAATGAACATTCATCTTCCCAAAACTTTGCTCACAATGGATGGCCTTTAATATACTCAGCAAGTAACCTGGCAGTCCCTGAAGATAACATTAAGGACAAAAGTTCTTCCCTAAGACCTTTTAAGTCTAAGTGAAAGTGAGCAAGGGACCCTATTTACTGGGTATACTAAATTGCTTCATTATTATCCTACTCTGAAGTAACGTTTTGTCTGCTTTTCTTCGGAGCGTGTGTACTATCATTATTTACATATTCAACCCACGCTCTTGTCGGACGTTTGCACTATCTTTGCTACTCACCCATCACTTTCCCCATAACCCCACTTTTAACTTGCAAAGAGGACAATTGCAACACAAAGTCAGTGTCATGTCCCAATGCCTTCTGAGTCTCCTGATCCAGCTATCCTCCCACATGGGCTAGAATCCAACAAAACACAACCAGAAGACCCATTCACTGCAATTTAACATTCAAAAGGCAAAATTAATTCACCAAATGGCATCTGCAACCCAGATCTCCATTTTGAACGGCTACTAACCCTGACAAGTCCATTAGAACTACTCACCTCCCTAACCCACCCCAAAGACAACTTCCCCAGTGGCTGTACACAAGTAATAGCACTTCACTTGGGAGGCCAACAGACCGCTGAATCACAGAATCATAGAGTTGGAAGAGACCCAAGCATCATCTAGTCCAACCCCCTGCAATGCAGATATCTCAGCTAAAGCATCCATGACAGATGGCCATCCAGCCTCTTCTTTAAAACCTTCAAGGAAGGAGAGTCCACAGCCTCCTGAGGGAGACCCTTCCACTGTCAAACAGCTCTTACTGTCAGAAAGTTTCTCCATATGTTTAGTCGGAATCTCCTTTCTTGTAACTTGAAGCTATTGGGTTCTAGTCTACCCTCCAGGGCAGGAGAAAATGTTGTGGTTAGTCCGTCTTCAATTCTCTCACCACCACCATTAGGATTGCACCCTCGGCCAACAAAATCAAGAATACGTTTTTAAAAATTGCCACAATTAAAGTACCCTTTTTGATTACTATGTTCTCATTGCTAAAAGACCCTTTTTAAATTACTTGCCAGGTGCAAATATTTGACATAACAGATGCAATTCAGCACACCTGACATTGTGTTTTTATATGTTAATTACTCTCTTATTATTAAGAAGCGTCTGTCTATCAATTAAAAAGTGACTTGACCTAGATAGGAATTACTGAGAAGCTGCTTTTTCTCTCCTGCACAGGGAATAAATGCCAAAGATGTTTCTCAGGTGACAAAATGCTGAAAATTCCCAAATCTCTCCTAGCTGGTGACTAACTGTTTCTTCGTCTGTTTTTATTCTGGTGGGTGGGTATCAAAAGTAAATGTTTTGACAGGTGCAGTAAGTGAAGGCAGCATATATTTGGGGAATGCTGTTTAGCAGGGCATGATGTTTCTTCAGGGTGAGATTTTGGTGTTCCCTTGTTGTATGTCCTTTTAAAGTATAGCACTTGCCCTGCGCCCTAAGGAAAATATGGAACTCTGCCTATAAAAGAGACAGCAATAAATGTCAGCCAAAAAGAGAGAGAATTCAACATTCTGTGTGATTTTCAGAAGGTCACAGTAGGAGTGTGGAAAGAACAGTTTTTGCTTTCCAACCTATACATTAGCCCTCTTTAGTTTGGGTGAATGCACTTTGATACCTTGAGATCGGGAACCCTGATAAGACAGCGGTCTTTTCCACAAAGAGGATTGCAAGTCAGGATTTCCCTTCCGACCTTCCCCATCAATGCAGGAAGGTCTGAACTGGAGCTAGCATGCAGAGGATGGGGCTTACTTGCGCCCCTCTCCCCACTTTCAGCCCACACAGTTCTGGGAGAAAAAAGACTATACAGATAGACAATGCCAGAATAATCTCCACGCAGCCCTTGAGTTGAGGGTCGGACTTGGGTGAAGATTCATCAGAATCATTGTAGTCGCTTCCTCCTTCCAGCCACCGGCCCTCAATCCTTCACCCAAGCCTCATGGTTCCACTGTATGTCAACAGTAGCCACATCTTTAATATTATAAATAGGCATGGCTCTCCCCACCTCCATATTCTAGAACTGTAGTTTGTTAAAGGTGCTGAGAATTGTTAGGAGACCTCCTAGTTCCCTCACAGAGCTACAGTTCCCAGAATGGCTTAACGCTCCTGAGAATTGTTGTTCTGTGAGGGGGAATAGGAGTTTCTTAATGACTCAGCACCAATAGCAAATGACAGGTCCTAGGATTATTTGGGGAAGCCATGGCAGTTTAAAGTGGTGTCAGCAAACGTTTTCAGCAGGGGGCCGGTCCACTGTTCCTCAGACCTTGTGGGGGGCCGGACTGTATTTTGGGAAGGGAAAAAAAGAATGAATTCCTATACCCCACAAATAACCCAGAGATGCATTTTAAATAAAATGACACATTCTACTCATGTTAAAACACGCTGATTCCTGGACCGTCCGCGGGCCAGATTTAGAAGGCAATTGGGCCAGATCCGGCCCCTGGGCCTTAGGTTGCCTACCCATGGTTTAGTATGTGGTGTAAATACAGGCAGCATTGGACACACTTTAGACCTCACAGAGTAGCTGAGGCCCTTCAGCCGAAATCCAAGCTGAGAGAGCCAGTCACTGAGAGAGCCAGTCACTGAGGCCTAGATTTATGCTTTCCCTGAACCTAACTCACAGAACCATCTTCAGAGAAGCAGCTGCAATTTTTGGTTCCTTGGAAGAAATTTACATGATATGTCATGGTGATACATAACGCTTGCTAATTTGGAAGGTTGCGGTTGATTAAAATAGACCTCCTTATTTCTTATATAAGATTCTTTTTTTGGCAGAAGAACTCCTCTAGTTTTGTTTTCGTTGGGCATTCTCTTGCCTTCAGAACATTCACACATACATGGGATTGTGTCATTTCAGAAGATTATCGCCCTCTTCAAGTGGTTAAAGTCGCTCAGCCCCTTAGCTTTGTAACGCCACGTAGAACATGATGAGGTTGTACAGAAACGCGCTCTCTGTCACAGCGCATTGGTAAAACGCCGGAGAAATACACAACCTGTTGTGTCACATTGCTTAAATTATTAATCCTACGCTTGCTTTCCCCTCCACACCACCCGCTTTACTTCTCAGATCACTGCATAATTCTTGTTTTGTTATATGTCACTGGAGCTTTCGGTACATTTTTAAAAGTGCCACAGACTAATTGCAGAGGAACATGCGGCATGTTGTTGTTGCACTGGCTTAAATAATAAATAATTTGAGTCCTGCTTCATTATTGTTATTATTTTTCCTTTTAAAAAAAGAAAGAAAGAAATCACCGTTTTCCATAAATCATAAAAATAAACACAAATTGAGATAGCTTCCTGAGATGTGAAGTGGTGTCCGCTCGATAAAATGGCATTATGTATTCACCCTGTGCAGGAATGAATTTAGCGCTGCTGCATCTTATTTGCCATCTATTTCCCGATGATTCAAGCCAAAGCTGTCCTGTAAACAAGGCACCACGTTAAGCCCTGCCAGTACCTGGGGTGTCTTACTAGAAAACGGAGATTGAAGCTGACGTGATGAGCAGCGCTGACAGGTGTCACTTGGCCACATACCATGTCTGTCCTGAACTTTATGATGGCAAGGAAGGATAGCCCTTTAGCCTTCCCCCTCCCCCCACAGTAGCTGAAGCCTCCGGCAATTTGGCTGAAGGAAACTCTCCTTCAGCTGCTATCGCTGGAAGTCCTGCAACCCGCGTCCCAGCAGCCACGATTATATTGAGCATTCTAATCACTGCACTGATTATACCAATTATACGGTAGGATACTGATTATACCACACTGAGCGGGGACTGTGGCTCACATGTTAGTCAGTTCATTACGAGGATTTTCCCTGATACGGTGGCCAAGTAGGAAAACAAGCTATTAATTCCTGAGCCTCTCCACATAACATGACCACTTTGGGCACAGAGAGGGCAAACTGGAAGGGAGAAGAAAACGTTTCAAGTTGATTCCGATTGAGAGCCAAGCTAGGCAGTCCTAGTGCATGAGCCAGCTAATCCCTTGCTATGGGATCTGATGGGTTCTTCAGGCCACCCTTGAAATAAGTGGCGCATTTGACGGAAACGACTCGTTTGCGTTATCTTTCTTGTAAAACGGCAGTGCTTCCACTTCATTTGCTTGGACGGTGGATGCCAAGACATAACAGAGATGGGTTTTCATTTGCCCTGGCAACATCCTGGAATTGTTTAAATTCAGCTAAGAAAAATAAAATCGAGCCAGCCCCTCAAAAAGTCATGAAATGGGGAAACAATGAATTATGATGACTTCGGTAGGGGCAAGCATGATAAAATGGGGCTCCTTGCCATTTCATTCCTATATTTGTTGTTAAATTTTCAATTATAAGGGCAGAGGACTTGAGAGACTTACAGGTTTCTAACAAGACCCAAATTAGTATTCAGACATCTCCCCACCACCACCACTCTCTTTCCCTGCTGCCGTCTTTAAGATTTATTTTTTTAAAAATCAGTTAAAACACAACCATCTCCCTTATGAATCTCACCTGTAAAGGAATGGCCACAGCTGAGTGATAGAGCACATACTTCCAGAAAGTCCCAGATTTGATTCCTGGAATCTCCCAAGTACGGCTTGGAAGGTCCCCTGCTTGCAACTATGCAGAGATGCCACCAGTCTGTGTGGGTACACAGTAGTCAGTGGGCCAGTGGTTTGACTTGGCATAAGGCAGCACCCTATGAGATCCACTGTAGCGTAGTGGTTGAACCTGGGAGGTCAGTGTTCAAATCCCCATTCAGTTCAGGCCAGCCACGGTCTCAACTTAACCAGCTCACACAGTAGTTCTGAGCACATCCACACTACAAACTTGAACTTTCACGTGGAGTGCACCCCCTTACAAAACAAATTGAGCCCCATTTCCCTGGGCACAGGAACCATCCACCCACAGAACCTCCCATCTTGCTAGAATTAAGCTGTAGTTTACTGGCCATCATTCAACCCATTACTGAAACCAGTTCCTGGATTGAGTACATCCATCACATCACCTGATTCTGATGACAAGGAGAAATATGTGAATGTCACCTGCTTATTGTTGGCATTGCACTCCAAGTCCCCCAATGATCTTGCCCAACAGTTTCATATACAGTGGTTACCTTGGGTTAAGAACTTAATTCATTCTGGGTGTCCGTTCTTAACCTGAAACTGTTCTTAACTTGAGGTACCACTTTAGCTAATGGGGCCGCCTGCTGCTGCCGCCACACGATTTCTGTTCTCATCCTGAAGCGAAGTTCTTAAACCAAGGTACTATTTGTGGGTTAACAGAGTCTGTAACCTGAAGCATCTGTAACCTGAGGTACCACTGTAGATATGAAAAAGCAAATAGAACAGGATGGAACTCCTGAATTTCATAGCAGAGATGGGGCCTCGCAGTAGTCCCTTAGTCCTGCCTTCTGGTCATGGTCTTGCAACTAAGAGCAGAACATCCCTGAGCCCACAGAACCAGTCCAAAGGGATACTTCATTGAAGGCATCACAGCAACTTTGAGGGAAAGGTCACAGCTGCGTGGTAGAGCACATGCTCTGCATCAGAAAAAGGTCCATGTTTCAACCCCTGGCAACTCCAGGAAGGGCTAGGAGAGACCCCTGCCTGAAACCACGGAGAGGCATTGTCAGTCAGTGTTGACAATACTAGACTAGATGAACCAATTGTCCGATTCCGTATAAGACAACTTCCTGTGTTCCTAAAAGAGTCGCACCAGTTAGCTAGTTCAATTCGGCCCAGGGTGGCTAATTGTAACTATCCTTCTTAGGCTGACGGGAGAGGTGGTCGTATTAAATTACCTTGCATGTTTACTTTCCTTGGATTTTGAAAAATTCACACCCCAAAGTATTGAAACAAACGGCTGATTTCGGATTTTTTGCTTTCTAAAGCCCCCATTGCATTTTTATTTTCCCTTCCCATTCTGAATTTATACTGTCCTCTAGTGGAAGTCTGAAGCAATTGTTATGTTAACATTATCTTAAATCCCTCCATGTTCATCCCAAAGAGATGCTGGGACTTACTTCTTACAGAGTGAAGAGATCCGCACACAGATTTTAGCCCTTCTATGGCTGATGCAAAAAGTCACAGCAGCGACACCCAGATACTCAAAAATGTTCCATAGTTCCCGTGTTAACTTGGCTTCTCCTGTGCCTGGGAGAACTGTGACGGTAACATCTTTGTGAAATAATCAGAAGGGAAATGCTCTCTTTAACAACAGGATTTTGGGTACCACTGCAGCCAGTGAAAGGGTTAAGCGGAGCTTGTTTGCCTTGGGAAGGAGGAGTGTTCAACAAATGCATTGAGCTACCTGCAGGTGTAAAAAGGTTTTGTCAGATTTCAATCACCTCAGGCTTGAGGCAAGCTCTCTGCCAATATGTAGCTTTTAATTCACTGCAGACACGGCTTTACTGACAGTTACTGAGCTGCTTGTTTCAGCTAAAATAAATGGATCAAGCTACAGAGCAACAGATTACAGCAAGGTCAGACAGCGATATCAGTAATTTTAGAATATTGTTTATAACAGATTTTTTCCCTGTGCTGGTGTTTTCTGATGGAGATATCTGACACCAGCAGCAGATGAAAAACTAACCCAGAAGATTAGGTTTTCCTACTGCTGCAAGATTAGATAACATTTAATTTGTCTTCAATAGAAGCATCTCATAAAGAGAACATTAGCAGCAGCTTTGATTCTTGGGATCTAAGGACTCCTGTTAATTAGCCCCCTCAATTACATACTTGGTGTGTGAGAGAGAGAAAGGGAGACTGGGACTTGTTTTTAAAAATTATTTCCCCACTTTATATTGAGAAGACCCATTGTGTTTTGGAGAGGTCTTTATTTTGAATTAACATGTGCCTATAAAAGTATCAGAAAGTACATTTGCAATCTCTGATTTTAAGTCAACATTGATGCTGCCTTATGAATTAATCAGTATTTCTGGCATTCTGGTCCAGAAGCAGCTGGGGTTGTTTTTCTCACGGCGATACCGAATTCTTCTCTTTGTCCTGTGCTGCTAATAATAAATGTATGCTAAGGCTGTGAAGGTTTAATATGGACACCATTGTATTGTTCAGTGCTTTCTAAGTGGGTTCCATATCTGAGAAGCCATTTTGAAAACTCCTACGCTGGCATGCACAAATCCTTTTAGCCACTGTGTTCAATATTCATTTTGCTGATGTAGGATTCAAAGGGTACCTGTGATAGGTGAGATTCTTGCTGCATCAAACAGCTAGACTGTATATAGATTTATAGATGTGTTCTCTGCGTGTGGTAGGGCTTTTTGTTTGTTTTTTCCTTTTGAAACACAAGGATACTTTAGTAGATTTTATCTAGTTCAGAGTGACTGTGTGTATAGGGGCCATCGTAGACATGGCAACAGCCGCCATGTTTGTTGTTCACCTCCTTATGTGAATGTCTAAAGCAGGAGGTGGGAGCCTCTGATTCTAATCTTAAAAGGGAGCTTTGGGTGAGCAGAGATGAATTCTCCCCTCTTCCCGACTTCCAACTGCCCATTGGACATCATTCACTCCCGGACGTGTCCAGAGCCATGCCCAGGCTCAGTAATGGAGTGGCAGACTGAGATAGGCAAGGAGGAGGAACAGGAGGATGACAGAAGCTCACATTATTGGGAAACAGATGGACTCCCCTCGGCCCTCTTGTGGGAAGAAGCACCGCATAGGAATCTGGGGAGGGTGCCAGACCACCGCTATGGAGCAAAGAACCACAGCCAGAAAGGGAGGGCACAGCCCAGTCACCCACAACTAAGTGACACTCCTGTTGCATCCTTCCTGACACAGTGCACATCTTGCAAGGAACAAATGCATTAAAAAATAAGCATGTGTTGCCTTGCCTTGGGGGAGGGGTAGCAATCCATGGAACTACTCCATTGCTTCCATGTAGTTCTGAACTCCTCTCCTTGACCATGGACTCTTTAAACTTGGGCTGCTGCTCCCAGCTCCATCTGTCTGTTCCAAGATTTGAGGGAGGCAGTTGAGGTGTTAGACTGGTATTTAAGGGGTGTGGTGGACTAAATGTAGGCTGAGAAATTGAAGCTGAATCCTGAAAAGACAGAGGTTTTATGTGTCCCAAGTTCTCAAGTCTGGGTGGTGGGAGATGGCCTGTCTTAGAAGGAGCAGGGCTGAGGTTGCTCCTGGATCTAGCCCTGCCCCTAGAAGCTCAGGTGGCCTCAGTACCTCATATCCAGAGCGTCCACTGTACTTCATATTTTGTATATTGGTTGGTAATAAGCCGTAATAAGCTCTTGACAGGATTAATAAATTAACAATAAGCAGGCACTTTGTGGCAACTAGTTTATGAAGAATGGGTCCTGAAGGCAACTCAGTAAGGGTGTAAACGTGATTGGCTAATGTGAATGAGTTTCATGGAGGTCCTTGTTCCAGACAGGCAGGAAGTTAACCGGCCCACTTCTTAACCCCCTAGGATTCTGGCTGCTAAACGTCATTCTCGACTTGCAGATACCAGAGACGCACAGTATTCTGTGAGGAGCTTGTGAGAGGCTGTTGCAAAACGCTGACAGTCCTCATGTAGCACCTATTTCCCAACA
Organism: Podarcis gaigeae; assembly: GCF_964106915.1. Taxonomy (NCBI): domain Eukaryota; kingdom Metazoa; phylum Chordata; class Lepidosauria; order Squamata; family Lacertidae; genus Podarcis; species Podarcis gaigeae. The sequence goes on from NC_139679.1 coordinate 99,906,186, forward strand.
TTAATCCTTTGTATTGATGAGCTGTGCGTTGGCCATAGCAGTGGATGTCTTTACATATTAGCATTAGCTGTTGCCGTCGGCCGTGGCTTCCCTTTGATGGATATTTCATGTCTGCTGTGTCAGTAAAAGCAAACAATTACCGGACAAAGATGCTTGCATCTATACTTCCTACTAAAAGGCTACCTGAGAGATAAAGCTCTGCCTTGCAAGGCATGAAGCAAGGGTGGAGATGTTAATCATTAATATGCCATTCGAGGAAATCGCTCTCTTCTGCAGGCAGCGTACTCTGTTCTCTGTGCACATTTTATGTTCTGTGTCCTCAGATGCTGGGTATGTTAATGAAGACTTGTTTGCAATATGCAATGGGTGGTTTTTCTTTTCCCCCACTGAGCACTTTTTCAGTCTCCTTCCTTCTTCTGTGAACACAAGAATACCAGAACGTACCCCCTTCATCAGAATGCATTGCCTGAATGTTAAAAACTGCAAAATCCATTTAGGGCAGCAGAGAAGTGATAAACAATGTTCACCAATTTTCAGCAGAGTTTGTAGCGGAATCTCTTGGCTGTCTAAACCGGTCTTTAGGCTTATTTATAAAATTATAATAAAGCCCATGATTAAATTCTCCACCTGATTCAGTTTCCTACTGATTGAACTCATTCAGGCTCCTCTCTAATTTAGCTGATTTTATTTATATTATTGTTGTCGTTATTATTAAAGCCAGGCACACGTAATGTCGGTTATCCGGTGCCAAATTTAATTTTCTTCCAAAATACTTTTATTCTTCTTCATGTGGCTGCCAATGGAGCTGATTAGAATTCAGCTTGAAAACTGAAAAGGCAGATCTTTAAATGAGTGTGCCTGCATTAGGAATTAAAGTGTCTATATTGGGCATAAAATCCTCTTCCTTATCTTTAATGATATAAACACGATTTCTTAAATGGATCTGTCATGTAGCTGGTCCAGTGCCCCAACATGAGGAACATTAGAGAGAGAAAAGTTTGAAGGTTTTCAGTTGTGTTGGCAACAGAGCTCTGGAGAGCCAGTGTGGTATAGTGGTTAGTAGCGATAAGACTCGTAATCTGGGGAACCGGGTTCACGTCTCCGCTCCTCCACATGCAGCTGCTGGGTGACCTTGGGCCAGTCACACTTCTCTGAAGTCTCTCAGCCCCACTCACCTCACAGAGTGTTTGTTGTGGGGGAGGAAGGGAAAGGAGAATGTTAGACACTTTGAGACTCCTTTGGGTAGTGATAAAGAGGGGTATCAAATCCAAACTCCTCCTCCCCTTCTTCTTCTTCTTCTTCTTCTTCTTCTTCTTCTTCTTCTTCTTCTTCTTCTTCTTCTTCTTCTTTTCAGTGGATTCATTTTAGAATATCACGACTGAGTCATGTGCACACACACTTCTTCCCCCCCCCTTCCTTTTCTCAAGCAACTGGTTCAATAGAACACTTCCTGGTTCATCATGAGAGCTGACTCGGAAGGTTTGCTCCAACCAATTCTCCAGTTCAGATATCATAGCAAACTTTGACAAACCAGGAAGATTTCTGTTAATGGTAGGAGGAAAGGGAAGGATTAAGTATGTCTGTGCACAGCTTATTCCCACTCTTCCAAGTCATGGTTTGGATCAGGCACCCCAAAACTCAGCCCTCCCGATGTTATGGGACTACAACTCCCATCATCCCTAGGTAACAGGGCCAGTGGTCAGGGATGATGGGAATTGTAGTCCCAAAACATTGGGAGGGCCGAGTTTGGGGATGCCTGGTTTGGATGATCAGATAATGTGATGTTTGAATACGTCTCTGCTGACATGTTAGTTAAACTAGAAGGTTTTGAGCATGCATTTGCTGCTGGAAATCACATATCACTCCTCTCTTCTGTCTGTAGTGTATAACAGAAGTTTACTTGTCCACATTGATTGCCCCTCACAACCAGAGACGTGGGCAGTGGAGATGGAGAAATGCAGAGCATTGTGACATCACAATGCTTGGCAAGCTCTACTGGTTCTTACAAAGAGAAGTTAAACACCTAGCTGAAAACTGCAACTGTGTGCTTATTACAAGTTTCACATTCAGAATATGATTTTTATTTTATTTTAATTTATACCCCACCTTTTCCCTTGACTCAAGGCAGCTTACAGATTAAATATGAGCTGCTACAAATATAGAAAAAACACAATCATTTAAAACAATTAAACATTGATAGATTTTTTTTAAAAAAATATTTAATCTTTTTTTGATACAAACAACAACCGCAAAAGACACATACAACAAAAACCATAATAACAATAATAACACAATTTGACAATTCAGATTTGAATACACCGATATACCTACGACTACACCTTTTTTAACAATATTTCTCCACCTCTCTCTCCTCCCCCTACTTCCCACCACTATCCTCCTTATCGCTTAAATATTCATTCCAGATTTCTTCATATTTATCCATTATTATTTTGCGTCGACATGCAATTCGTTCGTATGTAGCTAATCTGTCCATATTATCCACAACTATCTGCATATATAAAATCTGTTTAAAATATACCAATGAGTACAATAAAAGCAGCATGGCACCAGCCCTTAAAGCAGTCAATTCCCAAAAGCCTGTTGGAACAACAAAGTCTTCACCTGCTGGCGAAAGGACAACAAGGAGAGATCCAGTCTAGCTTCTCTAGGGGAGTTCCAGAGTCTGGGAGCAACCACCAAGAAGGCCCTCTTAATATTTGAAAGCCTACATGCAAAGCCTGCGCTTTGTTCATTGCTCTTCCATGGACTTGGTGGAATATAATAATATAATAATAATCATCATCATCATCATCCCATCTGGCTGAGTTTCCCCAGCCAGTCTCCCAGCTGCACCAGAGTAAAAGTTATTATGGTCCTATTCCAAGGCAAAACATGTGATCTGCAGAGAAATAGGAAGGTGGGATTAGTTTATGTTGCTGAAGGTCCAGAAATTGAATCTTTTCTAATTAAAGTGGTTCCTAACAGTGGTAGCTTCAGCTCCAACTATCTCTGGATTATTTGTTTTCGTTTTCTGAAGAAGCTATATAAAAGGTTTTCAAGTTTTTCTATCTCAACAGTGAGATTAAGAAGCAAGTCTTTTCTTTCCTTTAAATGAAAGGTCAAAATCAGCAGAGACTATTCATAGTGCATTCTTATCCTTCATAAATCCCTTTACACACATTTTGTCTTATGTGGCTCCAATCACTTATTTCTTGACTAGGGGAGCTTCGCTGTGGTAATCCTTCTATGCCATCAAGTGTGGTATTCAATGCAGTATTTAGCAGGGAAATGTAAAAGCAAGATATAAACTATTCAAGACTGAAAGGGAAGCACAAAAATAATATAGTAAAAACTAGTTGAAAAGGAAGTTAATGAGAAGATACCAGTGCCATCTTGATCATATTAAAATGACACTAAGTTTAGCATTCCCTTGCACTCTTAATTCTGCATATGCTTATCCTAAACAATGGTCCTGGTCTGAGAGCACTGAAGAGTTTTAGTGAATCCATTTCTGGCATGGAAGGATTGTTTTACAGATATAATATGGAGAAGAACATTCTAATACTAGAATGTTCTAGTATTACTGCTGTCAGGCAAATTTACATTGAGTGGTATTCTGTTTTACTCAGAGTAGACCCATTGAAATCAATGAACATGGCTATTTTAGGTTAATTTCTTTCAGTGGGTCTAGTCTTGAGCCAAACATCACTGAATAACACCCATTATACTTTGTTTTGTCTTCTGTTTACTGTTTATTAGTTTTTCAAATTATTTTTTTTATTCTGGATGTTACAGCTCTCATTTTTGTAAACTGCCCAGTAATATACCCTGATCAAGAATTACAGAACAGTAGAGTTGGAAGGGACCATGAGGGTCATCTAATCCAACCCCCTGCAATGCAGGAATCTTTCGCCCAACGTGGAGCTCAAACCCATGACCCTGTTATTAAGCGTCTCATGCTCTACTGACTGACTGAGCTGCACCCTGAGTTGCCCTTCTTCTGCTTGTAGAAGAGCTTGTGTCCCATAACTGTTCAAAGCAGATTTTGCAGGGCACAGGGAAAATGTGTGAGGGAAAATGACAGAAGGGCCTCCCATGTTCTGGCAGCAGGAGTATCCTATGTGCGAAATTCTGCTCACAGGATTCAAGCCAAAGGGCAGCATCTAAATGCTTGAAATGATTATACTCTGTCCTGAGCTTTCAATTATACATTACTGACCACCTGTACCCATGGGGTTTTAGGCTGGTTATTTATATGTGAAAATCATCTCCAACCCCATCCTGTATGTGTATTGGTTTGGTTTGCTTCCCTTATGGGTCCTGGGTCCACAGCCCTTTGTCTTCCCTAATCACCTGTTTTCCACTAGGAAAGTTGTGAGTTGAGGCCCCTCTTCCCACTTTGTGATGAAATAAGACACATGGACACAAGCATTTTAGGTTAATGGGCTAAAAAAGGCCACAACTTTATTGGTAAAGTGGTATAGGCTTAGGCATTGGATCTGAACAGACTATACTTGACTCCTGCCCGCTCTGCAGGGAGTCACACAAGGGTTAGCAACTAGTAAGGGAAGCTTGTTGATGCAAATCAACTGGAAGCTTTCCCCTAGAGTCACCGGAGGGTTGTGCCATGGCCCTAGCCAACACCAGGGCATCGAACAGGAACCACAACCCCCGGAATACCCATCAAGGGAAGGAGTAGGTAATGGCCACAACCTCCCCTCCAACACACAACACATTTCCTAACCACCAAACCTTACAAAGTTGTGACGATTTGCTACAAGGTAGGCAAAAAACCCAAGTGGCTGGTGCCAATCTGCCAAGTGGAAAAAAAATTCCTACCAGGCCCCTTGGACAACCAAGGCAACCAACCAAGGTCCATAGCAAGGTCAGGTGCAGAAGCAAAACCTAGAGGGAGGGTGATCTAAGGAAGCCGGAACAACAAGGCAGCGCTTGTGTGCCCACGGCCATTTTTAAACAGCTAAACCACACACCCCCAGCCAGCCAAATTGGCTGGCTAGGGTGCATGATGCGGGCACAGGGCTCCAGGACGCAGGGGGCCCAGCCGGCCGCCCCTGCAAGCGTGGGAAGTGATTCCTGCTCACAACCCCTCTCCTCTGGGAAGAGGAGAGGCTTTCCCAGCAGCCCATGGCTTCTCCTGCCTGTAGCTCCTTTCCTACTCATGGCTCCTCCACTTTCTGTTTTCCTCATGGGAACTCTAGTCATTTTCAGTGTTCCTTAAAAGATGTTCCCCATAGGTAGTTAGAATGTTTGTGGCTATTGTGCACCATCACATTAGCTAGGGGCCTATTTCTTCATCTCTCATGCAGTACACTATTTGTGCCACCAAGCACACTGGATAATTTTCACTTACGTCACAACAAGGAACTTGTGGCTCCATGCTGAACTCACCTGATCTACATAGTTCCCAGGTGCACATAAACTTTGAGGTAAAATTGAATGTGTGGAGTTAATTAAGGCAGTTTCCATGGAGATGTGCAGATAGGCCATGTGCATGCGTCCAAGTAAAATAATGGCCTGAAGTCAAATGGGAAGGGAATTTCCATAGGGCAATTTGATTGTAAGTTACATACCAGAAATTTCGATTCCTCCGAGTTGATGGACAGCCCTTTTCCTGGTGGGATTTTCTTACCCTGTTTATCACGTCAGGACAAGTACTTTACCTCTGTGAGTCTCCTCTGCTTTGAATATGGAATATGCCCCAGTGATTTCAGCAAAAATCCACTTGCTAAATACTGTGGGTCAGATTATTCAGGCAGTTGACTAAAGAGTAGGAAAAGCTGTCTGGCCTTTATGTTTTCTTCAAGGAACGTACAGTGGAACCTCAGTTGTCAAACGCCTCCGTTACCGTATGTTTCGGCTCCCGAACGCCAAAAACCCAGAAGTAACTGCTTTGGTTTTCAAACAATTTTCAGAAGTCGAACATGCTACACAGCTTCTGTTTTGAGTTTCCCTATTGCATTGAGACTTCCACTTTCAGTTTTCGAACGTTTCAGAAGTCAGAACGATCTTCCAGAACGGATTATGTTTGAAAACCGAGGTTCCACTGTACTGGGTTTTTAAAAATAAATCTTTTTGCCACAAACATCGCTTATCAGCTACCCAGATCTCACATGTTTATTTAGTCATATCAGTGGGAGCTGTTTAAACCCACAAGGTTTAAAAAGTATGAGCCAGGCCGACCAAAAGTGAAGTTTATTTTTAAGAAACATGCTGTGCCTTCATGAATGGCTGCTGTGGAATTTCTGGCCTGAATTGTTGATAAGCCCCATGCAGTGTTGGAGAGGTATCCCCTTGATAGCAAGAGCTCTCCTGCTGTTGAGTTCCTTTGTGGACATTTTCCTGTTGCTATTAAAGAGTAGGAACTAGCTGTCTGTTGATGGCGCTTTCTTCAGAAGCACTCAGAGCATAACCCGGTCACATGTTACACTTTGCAGAATACCAGTGCAATTTCCCATTTTCTGGCTATCGTGGTATATTTTGTCGCACATTATAGAGTGAGAAAGTACAGCTTTCTTGGATTGGCATAACCGCATCTCTGAAACCTGACTCAATGTGCATGGAGGAGGCAGCGTAGATGACTTCTATTCAGTATTATTATTATTATTATTATTATTATTATTATTATTATTTTAATATGATTAACGAGCAAAAGGTTCACATAACTGGAGATTTGTTTTGAAAGCTTATCTTGCTGAATCCCCCATCTAACAACTGGATGAGATCTCCCACATTATAATTATGGTGTTAACACCTCAAAAGAATTGAAGAGGAATAAGCATTTTTAAAGGAGGGGGGAGTTTACAAAATAGAGCCATTGCAGGGGACATCGCCACTGCTCACTAATCGTGGCATACATTATCCAGCAGCTGTCTGTGACACTTGCGCCATCTCATTCCACAAAGCAATCACAATAAGCAGTAGATGGCAAAACCTTCGGGAAAGTTTTGCATTTTCGCAGGTGTTATATACTATGTTTCTAACTGCTGGATATGCAAATCTCCCGGTAACAGGAGTGCGACCTGTAGGTGCATATTCTGCAACAAACGAGAAAATTATGCAGATTACCAAAACGGATGGCACTGAAGGCCTCTTAAGAACCTATTTATACAGGGCAATCTTAAGTCAGAAGGTCTGGCTGAGTCACTAATCACCATTCTCAAAGCTCAGCCTATATACTATATGTTTGGTCCATTACCTTATGCATTTTCATCACACGTTTACCGATGTTTGTCAGTATTACCACAATTTTATTCGTGGAAAATTACATCTGAAATTATCTGGCTTTCCCACAGCTACTCATCTGAACCCAGAACTCAAACATTTCAAGGCTTTGTAAAACCAGGAACCCAGACCTTTCACATCAAGAGTATGCCAGCTGGTCCCTAATAATCTGAAAGATTTTCTTCAATTTTAAGTCTGGCGACAAAAGCCAGTGAAGTTCTCTGATACTCAGATATGAACTTCTGGAGCTCATAAAGATCTCCTTAAAGAAAAGGCAAGCTTTTCCAGCTCAGATTTTAATCCAAGCTAGAAAAGAATTCTTGGCTTGCCTGCCCAACTCTCAATATCCCTCCCCACTTCCCTTCCAATTAGAGATGCCAGACCAGTCCTTAAAAGCCATACTCAGAAAAAACGTCAGGCGCTTGTTAAAGCTTGCCTCTCAAAGGGACCTGGAGAATAATCACTGCCTTCCCTTATGCAGTGTTACAGAGCTGTGTCACTGCTTTACATTCCTTTGAGCAGGGGTGGCTAACGTATGTCCCCTGCAGTGGTTGTTGTTGGACTCCAAATCCCATCGGTCCCAGCCAAAATGGCCAGTAGCCAGGGATAATGGAATTTGTAGTCCAGCAACATCTGGAGGGACATACATTCTCCATCCCTGCTATAGGGAAAGAGAAGAGGAAGTGATCTATCTTTTTTCTCCAAAAGCAAAAGTGGCTTTTGAGAACTGTAGATTTTCCCAGGGCCACTTTGGCGGCAAATAGGACAAAGGGTGAAGATAACTTCTGAAGCCTAATTGGCTCAGAAAATAAGCTTCTGACTTTTGAGAAAGCAGCCGAACTCCTATCTAAGCCTGTCCAATTCAGACTGCGGGGAGTTCACCCATTACTGCATAATACTGAGAAATCTACATTAACTTTTCCAGCACACTATATGTTGAATCTCACAGGCTTCCACTGGCTCCAGTCATATCCATCCACTTCTAGTAGTAGCTGCATCTACTGCTACTACCTTATGCCTCCATTTTAAAAGGCACATGTTTTAACAAATCTGACAGCATGTTTCTTTTTCTCCCCCAGGTTGAAGCAATTCTGGTCAATATTTTTGGTGGGATTGTCAACTGTGCCATTATAGCCAACGGCATCACCAAAGCCTGCCGAGAGCTTGAACTGAAAGTGCCTCTAGTGGTCAGACTTGAAGGTAAGTTTGAAATCTACAACATTCCTTTGCATATGTTGACCTTTTTATTATTATTAGGGTTGCACACCTACCATACATTCAGTTCTAACTCCAATTCAGTGGTTCAGAAAGGAGCAACATTCAGAAGCCTCAGGGTCTCAGTTTGATTCAGAAGAAAAGAAATTTCACACTTCCCCCACTCACTGTTGCCCATAACTTATTTCTGTTTGACAGAAGTGGATAAAATTTGCAAGCGTATTAGCCCTTCCACGTGGATAAATTTTGACAATTACTGAAAATTCTATCCAGCTTTTTGTGTGTGTGCTGGGGGCCTTTGAAACGAGATATTTCTCTCTCTCTCTCTCTCTCTCTCTCTCTCTCTCTCTCTCTCTGTGTGTGTGTGTGAGAGAGAGAGAGAGAAAAAGAGAGAGAGAGAGAGAGAGAGAGAGAGAGAGAGAGAGAGAGAGAGAAGGAACTGTACAGTGGTACCTCTGGTTACATACTTAATTCGTTCTGGAGGTCCGTTCTTAACCTGAAACTGTTCTTAACCTGAAGCACCACTTTAGCTAATGGGGCCTATTGCTGCTGCCACACTGCTGCTGCATGATTTCTGTTCTCATCCTGAAGCAAAGTTCTTAACCCAAGGTACTATTTCTGGGTTAGCGGAGTCTGTAACCTGAAGCTTATGTAACCCGAGGTACCACTATACATAACTTGTTCATTTTGTGTGTGTCCTGTAGAGAGCATCCTAGAGCAGATGTGGGTGAGAAATGTAAGAAGAGTCCTGTTGCATCAGTCAAAAACCCTGTCTAGTCCAGCAACCTATTCTCACAGTGGCCACCAGATGCCTATGGGAAGCCCACAAGCAGGACCAGAGTGCAACAGCCCTCTCTCCCACTTGTGATTCCCAGCAAATAGCATTCAGGGCTCTGTCCTCTGGCTAACATAACCTCTGACAGTGGAAGTAGAGCGCGGCCATCATAACTTTTAGCCATTGATAGCCTTATCCTTCATTCATTTGTCTAATCTTCTTTTAAAGCCATTTTGGTGGCCATCGCTACAACTTGTGAAAAAGGTCTTTGGTGTCTTCCAGAACATCCCTTTCATTGAGGAAACATGTGCCACATTTAAAGATCTCCGATGTTTTACTCCTTCTATGTTTCATTTTTATTTTGGGTTTTTGGATCACTGGAAGCAGTGTTTTGTTACAATCGGCATCTGAACAGCACTATACTTGTAGGCAAAACTCATGTGACACCAAACATCCACCCGCAAGTTTCGTAATCATTGGCTGAGATGCATGTAGATTTAGTTTCTTTAATCTTCCCTTGTAGCTGATCCTCCATCGCAGACCCTTAATCGTATTATCTGCTCTTCTTTGAACTTCCCAACGCGTGGAACGAGATCAAAATTAATTAAAATTAATAATTCCTTATTTTTTTATGGGGAGGCTGGAGTCCACAGATACAATAAAAAACAGCTTCATAAGATGGTGAAGAGGGACCTAGTGTGGTTTGTGTTTTCCATTTGGCACATTTCCCCTGAACCGAAGGTTCATGATTATTCCCATAAATCTTTACAGATTTGTGCCCTGGACTTTAAAGACTATTTGCCCACATGCAATGTATTACAAATGTCTGGATGAGTAAAGTTTTAATCAGTCAGATCTGTCTTGATTTAGCTGGATTTTCTGGACAAATCTTTGTTCCCAGCTATATAATAATTACCAGCTGTTTTACCAGTGGATAAAGAAAGGATTATTCTCCCGTTTGAAAATGGTAACTTTATAATTACATGTATTTTCTTGCTTGATAAAAGAGAGAGAGAAAAAAAATGAATTTTCCAGCAGAAAAGCCATTTCTTTTCTCTTTTTTTAGGAGCCAGGGTGACCAGAAGAACAGTGTATTTTGCATTTTAACTTGAAGTAGTCATTTGTGCTGGGAAAGAGCAGCTCCTGGTTAGCATTTTTTTGTTAACAGGATTTTCATAGCAAATAGTTAAAAGTATTGGATTAAAGCCAGATATGCACTGCTCACACAAAGTATAGACACAATTGCAAAATAATACAGGATTTTTCCTCAGTCATGATGCTCTGGGTTGTATCCAACTTAAGTTCTACACAGAGTAGACCCATTGAAATTAATGAGCCTAAGTTAGCCATATCCATTAACTTCAGTGGGTCTACCCTGAGTAGGACTGGCATTAGATACAACCCACTGTTACCAGCTTTCTGTAAGTCGCTATCTCCAGGCTGGGGTTCCATACTTGTGTAAACACACACAACACACAATCTTCGTTTTAGTGGAAGGAGTAGTTCTGATTGCATGTGTACTTTTATGCAGGGACACACCTGTTCCCTCGTATTAAATGAATAGGAAGTCTCAATACACCACTGAATGAATAAACAAACCACAATCTCTTTCTCTTTAGTTATTCTGTGTCCAGGGCAGCTATTTACCAGCTCCATCTGGTACACAGGCTGAGGCCCTACCTGCCCACAAACTGTCTTGCCAGAGTGGTGCATGCTCTCATTATCTCTCGCTTGGACTACTGCAATGCACTCTACTTGGGGCTACCTTTGAAGGTGACCCAGAAACTACAACTAATCCAGAATGCGGCAGCTAGGCTGGTGACTGGGAGCAGCCGAGGAGACCACATAACACCGGTCTTAAAAGATCTACATTGGTTCCCAGTACATTTCCGAGCACAATTCAAAGTGTTGGTGCCGACCTTTAAAGCCCGAAATGGCCTTGATCCAGTATATCTGAAGGAGCATCTCCACCCCCATCATTCTGCCCGGACACTGAGGTCCAGCTCCGAGGGCCTTCTGGAGGTTCCCTCACTGCAAGAAGCCAAGTTACAGGGAACCAGGCAGAGGGCCTTCTTGGTAGTGGCACCTGCCCTGTGGAACACCCTCCCACCAGATGTCAAAGAGAAAAACAATACCAGACTTTTAGAAGACATCTGAAGGCAGCCCTGTTTAGGGAAGCTTTTAATGTTTAATAGACTATTGTATGTTAATATTTTGTTGGAAGCCGCCCAGAGTGGCTGGGGAAACCCAGCCAGATGGGCGGAGTATAAATAATAAATTGTTGTTGTTGTTAGGGACCAATTCACATAAACTCAGTGCATGTGGCACATCAGGATCATTGTCATCCCACCTCCATTTCTGCCTCACTTACACCATGCATTGGTGTAACATATGCAGATGATGAACGTCCGCCTATTACAGAATGTAGATACCAGATTCCCACAGAAGACACTACAAGGCAGTTAAAATTCGACATCTGACAAATGCAGATGTTCAGCTCCAGAATAAATGGTTGAATCAAGCATGGTGAAAATGCCTTTGAGCACGTTTCCCTGCTGTTCCACATCAAAATTTTGTTGCGTGGCAAGGCCCCTCCCCCACGTGAAATGAAGACACAGGACACGGTATTTTAGGTTAATGGGCATGAAAAGGCCACAACTTTATTGATTACAGAATTGAAAGGTATTGGCTTTAGGCATTGGCTCCTAACGACTACCCGGCATGGAGACCGGGAAGGGTTGTCCACAAGCCGTGGGGGTCCTGTTGAAGTACGCCAACTAGGATCCCACGGGTGTCACCGCTCGGGGGCGTGCCGGAGGCCCTTACCTCCCTAGGTTTCGGACAAGGCAACGCCCCCCGGATTCCTCTACCGGACTACCCCTTTCATTTGGGGAAGGTGATGGCGCTTCCTTCCCCCCACTCATTTGCATATCACTTCCCCCTGCCAATGCCTAACCGCCAATACGGTAGAAGTTGTGACATTTGCTACGAGGTAGGTGAAAAAACCAAAAGGCTCAAAGTAGGCCAAGTTGGAAAAATTCCTACCAGGCCCCTTACGGCGACCAACCGAAGTCCATAGCAAGGTCCAGCTAGCTAAACCTAAAGGGTGGGTGGGATGGGAAAGACCTCGAAGCTGTCCAGGTGGAAGAGGGCGGTCTCCAGGCGTACCTGGCCTTAAATAGGCACAGGCCCCACCTCCCCGGTCCGCTGATTGGCAGGCCGGCTCGGTGACCCGCCCGGGGATTCCCTGCTCGCGCGGGAGGCAAAGGACAGCCCCTGTGCGCGTGTGGGAGGAGTTAGCCCGCAACCCCATCTCCTCGGAGTCGGAAATGGCTTTATTGATTTAAGACAGGCTTCCTCAACCTCGGCCCTCCAAATGTTTTTAGCCTACAACTCCCATGATCCCTAGCTAGCAGGACCAGTGGTCAGGGATGATGGGAATTGTAGTCTCAAAACATCTGGAGGGCCAAGGTTGAGGAAGCCTGATTTAAGAGGCACCTTTTTGAGTAAAAAGGTAAAGGTACCCCTGCCCGTACGGGCCAGTCTTGACAGACTCTGGGGTTGCGCGCCCATCTCGCTTAAGAAGCCGGGGGCCAGCGCTGTCCGCAGACACTTCCGGGTCACGTGGCCAGCGTGACATCACTGCTCTGGTGAGCCAGAGCCGTACACGGAAACGCCGTTTACCTTCCCACCGGTAAGCGGTCCCTATTTATCTACTTGCACCCGGAGGTGCTTTCGAACTGCTAGGTTGGCAGGCGCTGGGACCGAGCAGCGGGAGCGCACCCCACCGCAGGGATTCGAACCGCCGACCTTTCGATCGGCAAGTCCTAGGCGCTGAGGCTTTAACCCACAGCACCACCTGCGTCCCTTTTTGAGTAATCCATGCTTAATAGTGAAGGTATACCTTTTGGATTCGGATACATGCTACAAAAGATGGAGCATGGAATACGAGTAGGGGAGCTCTAGTGAAAACAAGCTGAGGGACGTTACTAACTGTCCCACTGCATCAAGTAAGGCATAGATATGTATGTGGCTTCATGGCAGCCAGATATAGAGATGATGAATCCCAGGACTAATTGCTAGACAAGCAGCTGTGCTACTCTTTAGCCCTGTTCAGGTGTGCAGCACACACCATGAGGCGTAGTGAGGATCAAGCCCCATCGCACCCCCCTGCCTAGCCCAGCCACTTTCCCCGCCTTGCAGAGACAAACGTGAGGTGGGGAGCCTGTTGTGCTTACAGAGGTTCCTTGCACAATTTAGGATCTCGAGAGGGAGGGTTCCTGAATCACTTGGGGATCCACCACAAGTACAGCCAGAGCCCTGCTGCAGACACTTCCCCGCCCAGTACATGGAGGGTAGCAGGGCTATGTTGTTGTGGGCATCCGTCTGTCAGTGGAGGAGTGTGAAGTCCAACCTTTGGAAGGTTGCAGCGCCTGTTGCGGCTGTAGAGACCGATGCTGTTTTGTTTCAGCTGGGGCAAATGAAAGCATCCAGTTGTGCTGGATGCGCCGTGGTGTTTCTTCTCTCTGTGCTCCTCCCAGCAGTCATTCCTCCTGTGATCACTGCTGTGGATACCGTACTTTTCCATGTATTGGACGAGGTTTCCCCCCCCCCAAAAGATCATGTTTAGGGGGGGCGTCTTATACATGCTCAGTGCACTTTGTTGATGTGGGATTGGTTGGTCTGCAGTGTCCTTGGTGGCTGCAACAAGGTCTGGCATCTATTTGCTCTTGCCGCGGTAATAGGGCTGGTGTTTTCTATTTCTGGGCGGGGAAGGAACAGCTGATAGGTGGCTTTTGTGGAGTGTGGGCGGCAGCGCTGCTCAGATGGGTGAGCAATTTTCGGCAATATCCCCCCCTAAAAAAAGCTCAATAAATCTGGTCCACCACCCCCACCCCAAAAAAGCTGAACAACAACTCTGGTCAATCATTCTCAAAAAAAAGCTGAACAGCTCTGGGCAATCTCTCCCCGTTTTCTTCAGTTTGAGTCCCCAAAAATAGAGGTGGTGTTATACATGGGGGCGTGTTATACACGGGAAAATATGGTATGTGACTTGACTGCCTGTCTCTAGGCACTGCGATCACCTGAAAGGGATTCCGACCAGAGAGCTATGTAATGGGAATGCAATGGAGGGGGGCGGAGGTAAACAATGCATACCCACTTCCCCCAATTACTAATTGTGTTAATGCCTAGATAAGATTCTTGACTACTTCCCAATGCCACAGTGCTCAGCACAGTATCATACCGCCCAAAATAAAACAGGCCATATTTTTGCACTATCCATTAATATCTTACCCAACTTCTTCCATTTGATCAAATCATCCATTCAGCTACCTAATGTACATCCATCCAGTTTAACTTGTGTCCCCCCATGTCCTCCATTCAAAACAAGGGCCAGCTAGCCATTGGGCATACATCTGCCTTGTGCAAATGGTACGTATCATCATACATGCAGGTCTCACTATGCAAACACTCATTCTACAAACCTTCAGTTCGTATACCAGGGGTTGTCAACCTGGTCCCTACTGCCCACTAGTGGGCGTTTCAGAGTTCTGGGTGGGCGGTAGGGGGTTCTACAGCTTCCATCAAGCACTGGTGGGCGGTCAGGAAATTTTACCATCAAGAAAGATGCATTAGTGGGCAGTAGGTATAAAAAGGTTGACTACCCCGGTCTGAACGATGGGACCTGCATTCGTACAAATCAGCAAGAAATTGTTCAGCATCCTGAACAATTCTCCCAGTGGTAATGTAAGTACGATCTCTCCTTATAATAATACTGTTGTTTAGGGTTTTGCTGGACTTTTAAAAATCATTTGAGAATTAAACTTCCTTGGTTGGGAACACATTAGAATTTTCCCCACAGGAAATAATGGAAATGCTCGACTCGCTATGCAAATATTTGCCCTACAAACCGTTTCTCAGGAACGAATTAGGTTTGCATAGCGGAACCTAAGTGTATATGGATCTGCACTGCCAATCTTGTGCTTCTCCCTCTGTTTTTGTATAATTGTTTTACTCTGTGCAGCATCTTGCATGAGAATTTGACGTGTTTTTCTTTTTTCTTTTTTTAATCTCTCCATGGATCTGCAATAAATGTTTTGGAACCTATTCTTATAATTCAGGACACTTATCTGAAACTTGAGAAATGAAAATTCACAGACATTTGCCATATCTTTCATCTTCAGATGCAAGTATGCATCCAAAAGTAACTTTACTGTGCCTTCTAAAAGTAAAATTGATAAATAAAAATAATAAATAAATAATGTGGAAAACAGATGTACATTTGTCAGGCCATCAGAGGCCCAAATTTGTTTGGTGCCCAGCTCCTCAGCGTATTTAATAAAACGGTCCATCATTTTGCCCCACTTTGCAAGAGTTAAAATTTGAGGGAAATCTTCCCTATTATCCGGTGTGACTGGAGTAAGGCAGTATAAATCTCTCTTCAAATCCCATGCCTTTTCTCTGTCAAACTTGCTTTCGTGCAAGCGAAGTGCAGATTATTTTGATAGCTTTGCGTTGGAAACCTGTTTACAGTTCTCTAACACCATCCAGTGGCAGGAGGTTAATGCTGGTTTAGTTTAGAGGGGAAGCTCCCCCCCCCCCAAAAAAAAGCCTGCTTCTTGAGCTTTCTAGGTTTCAAATATTTCAGTCTTTGCTATACTTTCTGGTGATATTCTCATTCATTCTCACTCATAAGCAAGGTTTATCAAATTCCCATGCTTTGTGGCAGGAACGGGGTGCAAACAATTGGTTGCTTCCACCTGTTTTAGTTCATGGAAGGCTTTTAGCTTCTGTTTCTTGACATCCTGGAAATGTCTCCTCTGCTTTTAATAAACCTCACCATGCTGTGCATAGTTAATTTTGCTCATAGTCTATCTATTGCCTGTACATCATTTGCCTGTTTCCTTTCATTTCTGCAAGACAGTTTAATTCAAGTGTTTGCTTTGTGCGACTGATATCATATGAACTACTCACACCCATTTATATTCCTTGTGAGAACGCCCGACTTTGTCCATTTTACTTTTTTTGCATGGAAACTTTTACTCACATCAATTCTGTTTAATGTCCTTTGTGGAGCCGCATGTAACTTTTGACTAAAAAAAATAATACTAAAACCAAAACACCAGAGAAGAGATTTTTTTTTAAAAAAAAATGGTTTGGATAAAACAAACCACTGATTATTCCTTGCCATTAGTGAGAATCTTTACTACTTTCCCTTTTCACTCATTTTTAATGGCAATAATAATAATAAATAAATAAATAAATAAATAAATAAATAAATAAATAAATAATTTTATTTATACCCCGCCCTGCTCAGGGCAGCTAACAACAAATTTTAAACACTTAATTGTAATACAACATAGAAGCAGCATAAAATACAGTATAAAAACATGAATAACTATAAAATTCAAAGTTCAAAAATCAATTTGGGGAAAATCCATCCAATAAGCATTAGATAGTCACAAGTGCTAGCTGGCTGAATTAGTCCTACTTGGGCCAGCGAGGAGGCCAGGGGAGAATTAGCTGTGGGGTCTCAGAGCAGGTAATCTTCATAAAAGGGGAGGGGGAGGGGGAGGGAAGGGAAGGGAAATAAAATATCAGGCTGAATTCAAATTAAAGGCCAGGCGGAATAGCTCTGTCTTACAGACTCGGCAGAAGGAGGTTAAATCCTGAAGGGCCCTAGTCTCATGGGACAGAGCATTCCAGCAGGTCGGAGCCATCACTGAAAAGGCCCTGGCCCTGGTGGAGGATAGGCTCACTTCCTTAGGGCCCAGGACCTCTAAACTATGGTTATTCATGGACCTGAAGGTCCTCTGCGAGGCATACCAGGAGAAGCAGTCCCATAAATACGAGGGCCCTAAGCCACAAAGGGCTTTAAAGGTCAAAACCAGCACCTTGAACCTGACCCTGTACTCAACCAGGAGCCAGTGCAACTGGTAAAGCACTGGGTGAATATGCCCCCATAGCAGGGACCCCGTGAGGAGCCTCGCTGCAGCATTTATAGAAATCTTTTATATATATATATAAATAAATTTATTAGTTTTCATCCAGTTATACATTTTATATCGAATACAACATATTATACCTGTTTTGAACTTCCTTCAGCGCCTCTGACATCATTCGTACTTATACCTTTAGTACACATTCCCTTTTTCCATATTGCCATTATTCCTCCTTATTCCTGTTTTTTTTTTATAAACAAAACTTATTTGTATTTTTACAGTGCCTCTTGAAATCCCACTAACGTTGTTGTCAGGACTGCCTCTAGGTCCCAGCTCACAGAGGACCAACGCCCGGTTGATGTAATGTACAAAAGTCTTTATTGAAGTTTAGTTTCCATTTCAAACCCCAGAGCGCGCAGCCCTACGTCTTGACTCTAGATCGGCGAAGTCCCCTCTGAGTCACTATCCCTTCCGCACCAGTTTAAGATCCTAGCCCGGCTCCACCTCCTGCGCTGTTCCTTCCTCCTCTGGGTCCTTCTGCCCCCTGGGGTTTCCTCCTTCCTGGACTCTTCTGACGCTGACCCCCCTGAGTCTTGCCCTTCCTTCCGGCGGGCTTTAGGACCTGGCTCCCTATCCGGGCTCCCTGCTGTGCCGCTCGCCTGTACATTTGAACTTGGCGCGCGCGCCCAGCCGGTAACCTTCCTCCTGACCGTTTCCCCGCTCTCCGATGTGGGCGTGGTCAAACCTGACTCATCTCCTCTCGCTGGTGGTGAGAACACTTGTCCCGATTCCTGGGACTCCCCCTCCCTACTGCGCTCTGGTGGGGAAGCTGGTCCTGATTTCCAACTGCTGCTCAGGGAGTCCCCGCTGGTCCCTTCCTCCTGGGGTTTTCCCCCTGGAGCCCCCCTTGCCCTGGCCATCGGCGCTCCCTTCTGTGAATCTTCCGATTCGCTGGAGAGGCTCGTGGAATGACTCTGGCCACTGTCACTGCCTCCACCCCACTCGGATTCCTCCTCCTCGCTCTCCATTTGCTCCCCCTCCTGTGTCTCTGCTCCTGAACCCCTGACAGTTGTGTTTATACCACAAATGTTTTTCAGATAATCCACCAATTTTCCCCAGTCCTCGATGAACTTTTGGTCTTTAGTATATCTAATTTTCCCAGTTAATTTGTCCAGTTCGGCATAGTCTATCAATTCTTCTATTGTCGGTATCTCCTCTTGTTTCCACTTTTGGGCCAACAGGATTCTGGCTGCCGTTGCTGCGTATTGGAAAAGCTTATATCCTTTCTTCTTATGTCCTTTACTACAATACCTAAAAGAAAAGCTTCTGGTTTTTTCACAAAAGTATATCTTAATATTTTTTTCATCTCATTATAAATCATTTCCCAAAAGCTTTTAACTTTCTTACATTCCCACCACTGATGAAAGAACATCCCTTCTTTATCTTTGCATTTCCAGCATTTGTTATCAACTTTATACATCTTCGCTAATTTTACAGGAGTCATGTACCATCTATAAAACATTTTCATTACATTCTCTTTCAATAACGTACATGCCGTAAATTTCATATTCTCTTTCCACAGTTTTTCCCATTCATCGAATTGAATATTATACCCAAAATCCTTTGCCCATTGTATCATTACCGATTTAACCTCTTCATCCTTAGTGTGCCATTCCAGCAATATCCTATACATTTTTGACAGAGTTTTATACTCATTGTTTATTATATCTTTTTGGAAAATCGATTCCTTTTCCACATAGCCTTTTTCCTTCAAATCTTTTTTAAATATTTCATTTACCTGACGATAATGCAGCCAGTCATACATAAGCATTTTTACTTGTTCATATGGCTTCAATTTCCATTTCCCTCCTTCATTAATCACCAATTCACCATACGTACCCCATTTTTTCCTCATGTTAGTTTTTTTAACACACATTACCTCTAACGGAGACAACCAGTGCAGAACTTTGGGTTCCAATATATTTTTGTATCTTTCCCATACCTCTATTAAAGAACCCCTGAAGATGTGATTCCCAAATCCTTTGTGAACCCTCTTTTTATCACACCAAAGATACGCATGCCATCCAAATCTGTTATCAAAACCTTCTAAATCGAGTAGTTCATTGTTTTCTAATTTTATCCATTCTTTTATCCAGCATAAACATGCTGCCTCATAGTACAGTTTCATATCTGGCAGGGCGAAGCCTCCTCTTTCTTTAGCATCTGTCAATAACTTAAATTTTATTCTAGGCTTCTTTCCCTGCCAGATGTACCTTGAGATCACTTTTTGCCATTCTTTAAAGATTCCTATACCCTTTAATATGGGTATAGTCTGAAATAAAAATAACATCCTTGGTAGCACCATCATTTTTATCGTGGATATTCTTCCCCAAAATGATAATTTCATTCTGGCCCACACCTCCAGCTCTTTCTTGATTCCCTTCCAAACCGGGGTATAATTATTTTGATACAAATCTATATTCTTAGGTATTAACCAAATTCCCAAATATTTAACTTTTTTCGCCGCCTCTATCTCAGTTTGTTGCTGCATTAGTTCAATCATATTCTGTTCCATGTTTTTTGCAATCACTTTCGTCTTTTGCTTGTTCAGTCTGAATGCCGCCACCTTTCCAAATTGTTCCATCTCTTCTAATACTTCCTTTATGCTTTCTATTGGCTCTTCCATAGTCATTACCAAATCATCAGCGAAGGCTTTAACTTTGTACTCATTTAGCCCTACTGTTACCCCTTTTATTTTCTTGTTAAGTCTAATTGCATTTAATAAGACTTCCAGAACCGTTATAAATAACAATGGCGATAATGGGCAGCCTTTTCTTGTTCCTTTAGATATTTTTATATCTTCGGTAATCACATTATTTACAATCAATTTTGCTCTCTGCTCAGTATAGATTGCCTTTATGCCATTGAAAAATTCTTGTCCCACTTCCATATATTCTAAATTTTTCAGCATAAACTCCCAAATCACATTACCAAAGGCCTTTTCTGCATCCACAAACATTAAGATTGCTTGTTTATCGCACCTATCAGACAGATATTCTATGACATTTATTACATTTCTTATATTATCTCTCATTTGTCTGCCTGGTAGGAAGCCTACTTGATCTTTGTGTATAAATCTTGTTAATATCTTTTTCAGTCTCTTCGCTAAAACTCCAGCAAAAATCTTATAATCCGTGTTCAATAATGAAATAGGCCTGTAGTTTTTCACTTGAGTTAAATCCGAATCTTCTTTTGGGATTAGTGTAATATATGCTTCTTTCCATGTTTCTGGAATGTCTCTTCCTTTCAAAATGTTATTCATTACTTCAGTCAGCGGGGTCGTCAGCACCTCTTTCATCTCTTTATAGGAAGCATGAGACCCTTGGTTGGTGACAGATGAGAAGAGTTGGAAGAGTATAGAGAAGAAAACAAGAAGCAAGGATGAATATACATCCCAAATTCTATGGGCCCCTTTGATTATTCCCAGCTGAAATCTATCTATATCTATATGCATTTCCCACATTTTCCTCCCACTACCCATGTCTCTTCTCCTCCTCCATGGTCTATTTTAAATTGTAAGTTAACTGGGAACAGAGACCAATACATCTTGCTTATGCATTTATAGAAATCTAAATGTTTCCTGAAGAAGCTTCGTGGCCCAAGTTCTAATACTTTACTGCACCTACTCACACTGCCAGTTTTGTGTCGTCATGAATTTCAGCTCCAGTGAATATCCCTTCTGCTTCCTATTGAGATACCATCCATATTGGCCTCCATGCCTGCTCTGTAGATGCAGAACTTCCAAGAGTATCACCTGCACTAGGAGAGCACTATTGAAGTCACTGTGCATTTTGCAAATGATTTCCGCATACAGCTAGAACAAGACATACAAAGAGCCCTGCTAGTTCAGCACTCTGCTCTCACAGTGGTCAACCAGATTCCCATGGGCAAAGACATGTATAATCATTCCTGTTCCAAAGAAAGAAGGGCAAGGGAATCATAGAATTGTAGAGTTGGAAGGGGCCACGAAGGACATCTAGTCCAACCCCCTGCAATGCAGGAATCTTTCGCCCAGAGTGGGACACAAACCCCTGACTCTGCGATTAAGAGTCTCATGCTGTACCAACTGAGCCATTTGGGCATGAGTTTGCTGTCCCTTGGCAACTTTTGAGATATACTTGCATGCCTGGGTCAGAACTGTCATTTAGCCAACTAAGTAGTTGAATAACACAACAGAACTCCCCTCCCTTTATTTCTACTGCATGCCCCCTGTCCCACACTCAAATCTGCTATGGAAAAAAGGTTAAGTAAAATCTTGGAGCAGATTTGGGGTGGGTGCAGGTGGTTTTCCATTGCACAATGCCGTTTCGCTCGTGCAATGACCTAGTTGGATACAAGCCCGGGTGTCTCTTGCCCTGCTCATATTGCTCTCCCACATGTTTTAGAAATATCTCATCTATGTAGCAGAAATAATCCTTTATGGTTAACAGTTAAGGGGTGTCATTAGAAGAAAGCTGCTAGTATAATTAGCTTTCTTTTAGGAGGATCTCATTAACATTCCCTTAAGCATTTTGATGTGGCAAAATGAACAAGGAATTTGGTTTAGGGAAGGCTGCCGAGTAAGGAGGGAGCAGGGCACTAGTATGGTTTTAGATGTCCTGGCTTGATGTTTCATGACGTTTCAAAAGTGCCAAGCCTGTAATACACCAGAGTGACAACCTCAGAGTGATCTCTCAGTGACATTTCCCTGAAGACAGCTCCAGCAACCATTTGCAGCCATGCACCTCAGTTTTGAGGCCTGCTAGCACCAGCAAATAATTGCTCAAGGTGGAATGTGCTGACTGCTACAGTGGTACCTCAGATTAAGAACTTAATTCATTCTGGAGGTCTGTTCTTAACCTGAAACTGTTCTTAACTTGAGGTACCACTTTAGCTAATGGGGCCTCCCGCTGCTGCCACGCTGCCACTGCACAATTTCTGTTCTCATCCTGAAGCAAAATTCTTAACCTGAGGTACTATTTCTGGGTTAGCGGAGTCTGTAACCTGATGTGTCTGTAACCTGAGGTACCACTGTATTTTAGCACAACACCACCACATGTCATAAGACAAACCCAGGGTTGTCAGAACCTTAAAACAATGGGTTCAAATTAGAAGAAGGAAGATTTTGACTAAGTGTTAGGGGAAACTGATTGGGAAAGCTATTTAGCAACGGAACAGTTTGCCTCGGAAGGTGATAGGCTCTTTCATTAGAGGTTTATTGGCAGAGGCTGCATGGTCACCTGTCAGGGAAGCTGTATTTCCTACTTTGATAGGGGATTGGACAATTTGGCTTTTGAGATGCTTTCCAACTGATCTGTGATACTCCAGTTTTTCAACAATTTCATTTCAAAACTTCAATATCTTGGTGGAATGCGGGAGTCATTTCACACAGTACTTTGGATGTATTTGCGGAATCTTTTCCTCTCAGAGCATATTGTTCATTCCCTAAAAGGAGCAGGTGAGTTTCATGATTCTCAGCTGCAGTTGCCTCTGCAATTTTCAGTGTTCCGAGTACTCAAACATGAGAAGTTAGAGAAATTAGTGTACCGGAAACCTAAAAGCTACTCGTTCATGGCTCTTTTGCACAAGTAAACCACTTTACCTGGTAAATGAAAAGTTCACCTGAGATTTTACATGAACTGAACGCACCGAAAGTCAATATACTGCAGGAGGGATTCTGTATTGTTGATACAAAAGTTGGCAAAGGGGATATCAAGAGCAGGAAAATAAAACCTTAAAATCCCTCTATGAAAGTATAAAAAGAATTTGGCACACACACACCCAAATTAAAATGATCTTGATGCAATTTGGAAGCTTAAATTGGTTCAGCATCTTATCCCGTTTAAAAATTCCCCATTCTCGTCCTGAAGTGACCTGATTATAATTTATCTTCACATTCTGTGGAAACGTCCTGGCATATTCATGAGCATAAGCAGTAGTCTCCAGAATGACTAACATCCTTCTGCTCTCATTTAGGATTATCTCCGATTAAAAGGGCTGAAGCAGCACAAATTGTTAAATATTGAGATGACATTAATTACATTCTAGTGGCAAAGGAAGAGGGAGTTAAGGTCAAAACTGTGTTTGTCTTTTGGAAGCTGCATTGGGGCTGCATTATGTGTGCAGAAAGAAAACAGGGCAGAAGGAAGCTCTGAGCACTGCCAAGTGATAGTTTTTCAGAGATTGCCAATTATCAACAAAAAGTGGCCCAGATAAGCTCTTCTTTGGAAGAAGTTTCCATGACCTTATTTCTGTGTTTTTCAGCACACTTGGTGCATAATCAAAGTAAAACTTATTGTAAGGTTTTTATGTATGCCTCTCCAGATCGCCGGCACTGCGTGCCACAGTTCACTTTTCCTTTAAAATGTTGCATCAGAAGTCCCTTTTAACTAGAGCTGGCCTGAACTCTTCTGATTGCATTTTAAGACCCCACAGGGCTTCACTACACATTCAAGAGTTTTGTTCAAGCTGGAGCTATCCCAGTCTTTTAAATGTCAGATAAGTCAGTTCATAACTCTTGAGTGTTTTGTAGCAATTAATCATAAGGATAATTCCCTGCTCATGCACAGTACCAAATGGCCGCTTCCTGAGCTTGCATACTCCCTCTCAGCCTCTCCTCCTGAGGAGAAATTCAGAAGCTTTCCTCTTCCCTTACCCATGGTTTATCTTGCCACCAGGTGTAACAAACTGTGCTTAACACTAACTCTGGTTAGTTTAAAACATGTCATTTTGAAACACTGTTTATGAAAACTGACTTCTTTAAACAAACCATAGTTGTTATTATTAACCACAATTTTCAGTTTGGGCAGCATGGGAAGTTTCTGTTAACTAAAAGCAGTCACATAGGAAGAAAGGGTGAGCGGAGCATGCAGTCCTCAATGAGAGGGCAGGCTTGTGCACATTGTGCTAAACTATTTAAAAATCACGATGGGAAACCTGTGGTCTTCCAGTTGTTTTTGCACAATGGTGCCCACCATCTCTTCTCATTGGTCATGCTGGCTGAGGCTGATGGAAGTTAGAGTTCAACAATGATGCAAAAATTGTGATATTTGATTGAATATTAGATATAGATATAGATTCTGCACTAACTGTCCCAATACCAATTGCGTTTAACCTTTTAGATAGAATGTATTAGCCTTGGTTTTTGTGTGCCTGCATTTTGTAACCTCCATGCTTTCTTCCTATGCTGTGTGAACATTGCATAGCCTTCTAAACCTATCTGACCCTAGAAAGGGAAATGATGCTTTGCCAAAGAGGTATGTGTTGAGTTCGCATCTGGAAGGCCACAGGTCATTCAGCCCTGGTTTAACCATTCAACAAGACAGAAGAGCACAGCAATGAAATCAGCTGAATTATACAGATAGAGCCTGGCTTTGTTCTCTGATGACTTAGTTGGAATTTCTGCCAGGTAAAGTCAAACCACTGTATGATAGGCTACTGTATGATAGGAGGTTCCTCTGCTCCATCCCGTTTTTGAAAAAAGGATTGTTTTTTCAGTTTCCCTCCGTGCATCACAATCAAGCAGTTTTGATTGGAGGTAAATGAGTTGAATCAAGATAATCTTTTCATGGGTATATTCAGTGCAAAGGTGCATTTAGTACATTACTATAACAAGAAGTATTGCAAGTTTGGCGATACTTTGAACAAAGAAACAGGCTAAACCTATCACAGTGGGTGGTAAATGACTAATGTAAGTGGTCTTCAGTGGTTTTGTTACTTACAGTTTGAAGCTGAGTAAACACTATTGAACTGGCCTTCCTGCAATTGAGATGGAGAGATTTCACCTGCTGTTGGGACTGTGAAACCATTGGCTCTTAAACTTAAAGATCGATGTTCTCACTCACATGCAATTTGAGGGAAAGATTTTGCAAGAATTTTTCCATCCACCACAATTAAGATAATTCTTCAGCTCCCTGGTTAGTGGTGATTTAAGCCACCTACTAATATTCCTGGTATGTGAAACTCATTTCATCCAATTGAAATGTAGTTACTTAACGAACGGGCATAAGCCTCTACTTATTTTGTGTTCAAGTGTAGAAATTGAAGGCCCACAGAGAATTGAACTTCTTGAGCATCCGCTCTGAATAAAAATAAGTCTCTCAACCAGCCTTCCCCCAACATGATGCCCCCCACAGATATTCTGTACTACATCATCTCTAACCATTGACCATGCTGACAGTTTGACTCCAACTCCCATCAGCCCTATCCAGCAGTGATGATGGGACATGTGGTCCATCAGCACCTGGAAAATCACATTTCCCGTCTCTAGTATAAATGCATAGTAGCAGACCAGCTCCTGCAGGGCATAGGCATTTGAATAATACTTCATTGGTGCATATTTCTTGAGCCGCTTTGATGCTTGTTGCACTTGTTGCATAAGACTTAGCCAGCCAGCCCTACTTAACTAGAAGAACTGCTGATCACTGGTAGACCATTCAGAAGGTCCCTGGTCCAACCTCTGGCATCTCCAGGAATGGCTGGAAAATGTCCCCGGTCCAAAACCCTGGAGAGCCTCTTCCAATCAATGCAGACAATGGACTTGTCTAAAACAGCTCTGTATGTTCCTGCCATCCTGACTTACATGGGGGAAATATATCTGTTCCACGTTATACAGCCAGACACTGATCCCTTTCCCGTTGATTTATTACAATGCTTTACTGCTCCAGGAATGAAACATAAAGGTGACTGTCCTCTTTCTAGCTTTAGTCCCAACATAGACCTGTGGATATTTCACCCAAGGCCCAGATGAGGTCTCCACTCCCAGGATGGTTCCGAGACGGCACTTGTCATTTTTGTATTGATCTTCCTTATTGACATTCAGTGCCTGTGCTTATTAAAGCCTCCAGAGCTTGGGGGGGGGGAGCACCTGTCTTGATTTCTGACAGACCTTTTTGTCTTGTGCATTGCCCTTTCTGCTACCCCGTGAAAGGTGCCATCATTGTCAGGAGATGCCCAAAGCGCATAGGAGGCTTTTGGGAAAGCTGGAATTTATATGATCACTCTGCCAGAACATTTCAACTGCGCCTATCTTTTTTTCCAGCATTAATGAGCAAAGAGCTACAGGATGTGAGCAGCAATCAGTCATCTCTTTTAATTAATCTCCTCTCATTTAGCTATGCATGTGCCTTTTATAGGAGCTTGACAGAGTGTAACGCACACTTCCCTGAAATGTCTCTCTTAATTTATGGCATTTTTTTTTCAAAGGGGAAGCAGTGCTGCTGTTGACTGAACATGAAGTGTGCATCAGCTAATGCGGCTCTTACCATTCCGTCCTGTGCATATATACTCAGAATTAAGTCCCACTGTCTGTTAAATGAAGCTTACTTCCAGGTAAATGTGCACAGGATTGCAACCTTAGGCTCAAAAGTGTGTTCTGTTGTTCCAAGGAATATGCACTGCATTGCAGCAACCTTAATCTAATCAGTGTAGGAAAAAATTAGCCCTCCATATGTTGCTGGACTGTGACTCCCAGCGTCTCTGCTCATTGACCATGCTTGCTAGGGGTGATGGGAGTAGTAGCTTAGCAATGTCTAAAGGGCCAAGAGTTTCCTGCCCTAACCTAAACAATTTACTGCTGAGCACATATTGGCCTGTTTTGAATATACAGCAGGAGGACCTTTTACTCAGCAGTAGAACATATACTTTGTATGCCAAAGGTCCAAGGTTCAACCTTTGGCATCTCCAATCAAAAAGGTTCTACGAGAACACAGAAAACTTGTTGTTTAGTCGTGTCTGACTCTTCGTGACGCCGTGGACCAGAGCACACCAGGCACTCCTATCTTCCACTGTCTCCGCAGTTTGGTCATGTCGGTAGCTTGGAGAACACTGTCCAACCATCTCGTCCTCTGTCGTCCCCTTCTCCTTGTGCCCTCCATCTTTCCCAACATCAGGGTCTTTTCCAGGGAGTCTTCTCTTCTCATGTGGTGGCCAAAGTATTGGAACCTCAGCTTCACGATCTGTCCTTCCAGTGAGCACTCAGGGCTGATTTCCTTAAGAATGGATAGGTTTGATCTTCTCGCAGTCTATGGGACTCTCAAGAGTTTCCTCCAGCACCATAATTCAAAAGCATCAATTCTTTGGCGATCAGCCTTTTTTATGGTGCAGCTCTCACTTCCATACATCACTACTGGGAAAACCATAGCTTTAACTGTGCGAACCTTTATTGGCAAGGTGATATCTCTGCTTTTTAAGATGCTATCTAGGTTTGTCATCGCTTTTCTCCCAAGAAGCAGGCATCTTTTAATTTCGTGACTGCTGTCACCATCTGCTGTGATCATGAAACCCAAGAAAGTATAATCTCTCACTGCCTCCATTTCTTCCCTTCTATTTGCCAGGAGATGATGGGACCAGTGGCCATGATCTTAGTTTTTTTGATATTGAGCTTCAGACCATATTTTGCGCTCTTTCATCCCCATTAAAAGATTCTTTAATTCCTCCTCACTTTCTGCCATCAAGGTTGTGTCATCCTCATATCTGAGGTTGTTGATATTTCTTCTGGCAATCTTAATTCCAGTTTGGGATTCATCCAGTCCAGCCTTTCGCATGTTGAATTCTGCATATAAGTTAAATAAGCAGGGAGACAATATACAGCCTTGTCGTACTCCTTTCCCAATTTTGAACCAAACAGTTGTTCCATATCCAGTTCTAACTGTAGCTTCTTGTCCCACACAGAGATTTCTCAGGAGACAGATGAGGTGATCAGGCACTCCCATTTCTTTAAGAACTTGCCATAGTTTGCTGTGGTCGACACAGTCAAAGGCTTTTGCATAGTCAATGAAGCAGAAGTAGATGTTTTTCTGGAACTCTCTAGCTTTTTCTATAATCCAGCACACGTTTGCAATTTGGTCTCTGGTTCCTCTGCCCCTTTGAAATCCAGCTACCAAATCAGGCCAATGGAGATTTCAGCTAAACATCAGGAAAAACTTTCTGACAGTACGAACTGTTCGATAGATAGGTTGTGGACTCTCCTTCCTTGAAGGTTTTTAAGTGGAGCTTGGATGGCCATCTGCTGTGGATGCTTTAGCTGAGTTTCCTGCATTGCAAGAGGTTGGACTAGATGACTCCTGGGATCCCTTCCAACTCTATGATTCTATTATTCTACCGCTCGCTCAGTATTGTATACACTGGCAGGGACTCTCCAAGTTTCAGAAGATTTTTTTTTAATCTTTTTTTTTATATAAATATTTATTAAGATTTTTTGTGAAAGAAAAACATAAGTAATAAACAACATTGCTTATATCATAACAAAATTTCATAACTTGTTTAGACTTCCTCGCGTCTCCTGCTCCCACTTACATTGTTGAAAAGTTTTTTCAAGCAAATTATCATCTTGTTTACAATCTTATATCCACTCATTTAAATATAGTCTAATAGTTCTCCCAAAGGGTTTGTCTTTTCCTTGATCTCACTTAGCATCAAATTCCAGTCTAATTTGGTGGTGGCCAATTATTTATGATCAAGCATCCTTCTTAACATTCAATCAAATTACAATATTTTTGTAAATAAATCTTAAATTTCTTCCAATCTTCTTCAATCCTTTCTTCTCCCAGGTCTCGGATTCTGCCAGTCATCTCCGCCAGTTGCATATAGTCTATCAGCTGCATCTGCCACTCTTCCAGTGTGGGTAGATCTTGAGTTTTCCAATTCTTGGCAATGAGTATCCTTGCTGCCGTTGTTGCGTACATAAAAAATGTTCGGTCCTTCTTTAACACCTTCTGGCCGACAATACCCAGGAGGAAGGCCTCTGGTTTCTTAGTGAAGGTATACTTAAATACCTTTTTCAACTCGTTATATATCATTTCCCAGAAGGCCTTCACTTTAGGGCAAGTCCACCAGAGGTGAAAGAATGTTCCTTCATTTCCTTTACATTTCCAGCATTTATTATCAGACGAATGGTATATTTTGGCAAGTTTAACTGGGGTCATGTACCATCTGTATATCATTTTCATTACATTTTCCTTCAAAGCATTACATGCAGTGAAGTTCAGCCCAGTGGTCCACAACCTTTCCCAGTCCTCAAACATAATGTTATGCCCAATATCCTGTGCCTACTTTATCATAGCAGATTTAACCATTTCGTCTTGTGTGTTCCATTTTAACAGCAAGTTATACATTCTTGATAGTACCTTAGTCTTTGGTTCTAACAATTCTGTCTCCAACTTCGATTTCTCCACCTGGAACCCTAGTTTTTTGTCATTTTTAAAAACTTCTTTAATCTGGGCGTAATGTAACCAGTCTCGCACTTTACCCTCCATTTTCTCCAAACTCTGCAATTTCCAATTGTCCAAGTTTCAGAAGATTGTCCTTGAAGTTGTATTTCTGTGGCTCTTGAAACCTTAACAGACCCCATCTTTGTGTTTTGATATTATCTGTGCAGTCATGAATACTGGAAACCTGCTGAGTTGTTGTTGTTGTTGTTGTGTGTGTGTGTGTGTGTGTGTGTGTGTGTGGTGATTTCACATCAAAATGTTCATTAGGTGTAAAATAGGATCTCCATTCGGTCTCCTTCTTCTGAACCTGCAAAATCTAGAAGACAAAAACTGGAAGTTAACTTTTCCCCTCCTCTTTCTCCCGCCAGGGACAAATGTTCATGAAGCCAAGCGCATTCTGACTGAAAGTGGGCTCCCAATCACTGCCGCAAGTGACCTTGAAGATGCTGCCAAGAAGGCAGTGGCCAGTGTGACGAAGAAATAGAAGACACTTCCAGCAAAGGACTTTATATAACACACAACATTCCCCAAGTTGTCTCAAATGCATATTTAGGATTCTTTTAACCAGCCAGGAGTAAAACTCTATTTGGTCAGCCTAACCTATCCACAATAAATTACGAGTTTTTTGGTGTGTAAAAAAAAAATTGTTTGGAACTTCACACAGAGCTCCTGTTGTTCAGTGATTTTTCACAATGGTCTGCGAGTACAATATGATGAGTAACCACTATCTATTTCCACTCTGGTTTCTTCCTCATATAATATGCCATTGTTAGTGACTTGTAATTTTTGTAAGGTGTTTTGGTACATCTTTAATGTCCTGGAGGAATAGTAGAGAATGGTTCGGTCTTTATTGGTCATCATGGCCAGGATCCAAGGAAGCATACAATGGGAATTTTGTTTCTCAAAAATAGCAGCCTTCCAACATGGCAAGAAACTTTTGAAAGTGTCACAAATGCCATTTGTGACAAGACTTGCCAATTGAATTTTTAAAAGACAAAAAAAAAAAAAAAAAAGACTCCAAATTGGGTATGCCCAAAAGCCTTCAGGGTGTAAGATACAGCTTTCTGAATCTTGGCCATTTTTATTTTTTAAAAAAGTTTTTCCACTTAGGGCTAGAGAAATGGTTACATTTATATTATGTCATTTGAGCCAAAATAACAGGAATTGGATTTTTCACTTAGAAGATGCGTACCTTTTTCACACATGCCTTAAAATTGAATGTTTGTGCTTTGATATCCACTGTATACCTCACATCAGAAGAAAACAAAAATGTAGCTGTGTGAAACCATACTGATATATCATATCATGAATGAGTGAGTTTCTTGTGTGAATACTTAAGCAGTGAAGGACAAATGCAATGCATAGTGCCATGTTATTTTGATAACTGTGTGTCCACTTAATACTGACTGTGACCTTCCTTAAATCAATGTGCATTGTTGCTGGAGAATCGACATAGTGTGCTGAAGATCTTTTTATTGGGGGGGGGGGATGACATTTCTTCAAACATTTATACTGTTATCCCACTGAGATTAGTCAAACCTGCCTAGTATGAGCTGTCAGGGAACCTGCCATCATTAAAAAGAATGTGAAAAAATATATAAACCATAATGAGAATTATTAGGCCATAATCTGGCTTGAGATAAGAACTTTCCAGTTCTGTTAATTGCAAAGAAGGTATTAATCATGTGCTTCATTTTCATTTTGCAATAAATTGAGCTTTCAAGTAGTTAGCGTTGGCTTTATCGTGCCTTTGATTTGTAGAAAATATGTATGCAAAAAAGGTGCAGAAGCCGTTGAACTGATTCAATAACCATTATGCTTATTTCACAATGGAAAGATTTGTTTTTTTAAAAAAAAAACACAACTGGAATGTTCACTGTTGAAATCTACTTTGTTTTTGGTGCTGGTAATTCACACGAGCTCTACAATAAGGAAACAGAAGTATACGCCACGTTGTCTAACTAACTTAAACCACAAATGCATGTGCTGAACTTTTTTGTTTAATGTTCAGGAAGGACTATTGAAACTAATTTAAGTGAAAATTATCTAATAAATTTTTCATTGTTAATATCTCATTAGTTCCAATTAATGCTGTGGGTTTGTTTTTTTATACAAGATTCTCATGAAGTCAATAGGCAAACCGCCAATTCCAAAGCTGTGTTGGACCCATACTAGCAAGATGGGAGGGAATCTCTAGTTTCTTTCCCCCCCCCCACCCACTGTAAAATCTGATGCTCCTCTGGGACACACTCCCAGACACCACAGAATTGCACCATTAATGTTAAACCACACATTTTTTTCGCACGCAGAAGGTTCCAGCCTCTGCATATAGGGCTGGAAAAGCCGTTCTGACGTCTGTACTGGCTGGATGTCATGGACTGGGGGGATACAAAAGAGTGATGGGATGCACCAACCAGGAAACCCCCAAGGGAAGAAGGCTCAGAGCCAGGGAATTGGTGGTGGGACAGTGATGAGTGGTCAGAGGAAGAAAGAGCAGACTGGGAGGAGGTGGTGTCAGAAGCTGAAGAGGTAACAGGGTTTAGTGAACAGGAAGAGGCTATGGCAGAGATTGGTTCAGACTCTGACTCTGAGGCTGGAGAGGAGGGCAGCCAAGAGATGGAGCAGAGACAGGCTGCTCCAGGGAGTCTCCCCCTTGGTCTCCTAGAACTCACAGAGAAATGAAATGAAAGAGCAGAGGGTGGTTGTGCACAGACACAGCATGAGACTGCATGGGAAAGACCCTGGAGAGGAGGACTCCAGGTGGACACTGGGAAGGTGGCGACCTTCTGTCCTTGCAACTGCTTCATTGGGGCAAGACCAGGGAAGAGTTGCTAAGAACACTATTCCTGAGCTGTGGCTTGTTCCTTTGAATAAAGATTTAACTGCAGGTGATCTATGGTTTTTGTTGCTGGCCTATGCCTGACTCCAACCCTGAGACCCAGTGTGGTGTAGTGGTTAAGAGCGGTGGACTCATAATCTGGTGAACCGGGTTCGCGTCCCCACTCCTCCACATGCAGCTGCTGGGTGACCTTGGGCCAGTCACACTTCTCTGAAGTCTCTCAGCCCCACTCACCTCACAGAATGTTTGTTGTGGGGCAGGAAGGGGAAAGGAAATTGTTAGCCGCTTTGAGACTCCTTCAGGTAGTGATAAAGCGGGATATCAAATCCAAACTCCTCCTCCGCTGCTGCTGCTGCTGCTGCTGCTGCTTCTGCTGCTGCTTCTGCTTCTGCTGCTTCTTCTTCTTCTTCTTCTTCTTCTTCTTCTTCTTCTTCTTCTTCTTCTTCTTCTTGACATGTGGTCTGACTCAGTATAAGGCAGCTTCCAGTCCTTCTTCATTTCCCCCCAACATTAATTTATACCGCAGTCTCATTCCAACAGAGCTTCCTAGTGAGTGCACTTCTGATCACAGTCTTGGACAACAAGGATTCCCTTTAAAATTGCAAGTGTGTAGCAGCCCTGTTACCTTAACTGGTTTTCTAGTCCTGGACCAATGCCCTGATGTATTATCTGCATAGCTAAAAAGTGTACCTGCCATTAATAGCTCGCTTGACTCTGTTGGACTATAGCCAGTTTGTTCCTCCAGATTTTACAGGGGGGAGGGGGGAGTGGAGCCAACGTTTTCCCCTAGGGCAGATGTACAGGAACGGTGTCGGAAAGTAGTCTGATAATCTGACACTAAATTCCTATTGAAATCAAGACTAATTTGTTCTGAAAACTAATGGGGCCAGTCGGTGACAGAAGTAGGTTACTCTGCGAATGAGCTGCTGTTGAGGGAGATGACATGATGGGAGTTTGAGGCAGACCTTTTTACATTTTGTAAACTGACGCTTCTGGAAAAAAGCAGGTCATGGCAAGGCAGGCTGACAGTGACAAAGCAT
Organism: Podarcis gaigeae; assembly: GCF_964106915.1. Taxonomy (NCBI): domain Eukaryota; kingdom Metazoa; phylum Chordata; class Lepidosauria; order Squamata; family Lacertidae; genus Podarcis; species Podarcis gaigeae. The sequence goes on from NC_139679.1 coordinate 99,939,488, forward strand.
CTGTAAACACTTCTGGGACGGCAAGGCTCGGAGGACTATCCACGTTAAGACAGACTTCCTCCCCCAAATTCCACAAGCAGGAAAAAGAGATGTGATCTTTCCAGCATAGTAATGGCCGACTTGGTTCCCTCCAGATGTTTTGGAGCATAACTCCCATCAGTTGCAACCAGCACAGTTATGCTGACTGAGGCTAATGGGAGTTATGGTCCAAAGCATCTGGAGGGAACCAGGATGACAACAGATCTTCTGTTGTTGTTGTTTTTATAAATATTTTATTAAATTTTCAAATACATAATAAACAATATACATACACAAAAAAGCCAGAACAGATACACCAAAAAACAATATAGAAAGAAAGAAGTAAAAAATAATAAAAAAAGAAAAAAGAAAAGAATAAAACCAACCATTCAATACAATTTTTTTATATAACTAACTGGACTTCCTCACATCTCCTTTACCCTGCATTATTTATAATAAAAATATCAGCAAATTATTACCTTGTTTCATACCTTATTTTATACTTTCCAAATATTATACTTCTAAATTTAAGATAATTTTTATCAATTACTCATACCTTAAATTTAAACATAGTGTTGCCTTAAATTTCGACCTTTTCTTACTTATAACTTAATTTTCTATTTTACAAAATCTATTTGCTGGAACTGAAGTTTTCTAAATCGTGCAGATACTTAACATTCATACAACTTATATTGTTTTTGTAAATAGTCCTTAAACTTCTTCCAGTCCTCTTCCATTGTTTCTTCTCCCAAGTCTCGGATTCTGCCAGTCATTTCAGCCGATTCCATATAGTCCATCAATTGCGTCTGCCACTCTTCCAGTGTGGGCAAGTCTTGTGTCTTCCAATACTTTGCAATAAGTATTCTTGCTGCTGTTGTCGCATACATAAAGAAACTTCTGTCCTTCTTTGACACTTTCTGGCCGACAATGCCCAAGAGGAAGGCCTCCGGTTTCTTAATGAAGGTATATTTAAATACCTTTTTTAGTTCATTATAGATCATTTCCCAGAAGACCTTCACTCTTGGGCATGTCCACCAGAGGTGAAAGAATGTCCCCTCAGCCTCTCTACATTTCCAACATTTATTATCAGACAGGTGATATATTTTTGCAAGCTTGACTGGGGTCATGTACCACCTGTATATCATTTTCATAATATTCTCCTTCAAGGCATTACATGCCGTGAATTTTATTCCGGTGGTCCATAACCTTTCCCAGTCCTCAAACATAATGTTATACCCAATATCCTGAGCCCATTTTATCATGGCTGATTTAACAGTCTCATCCTGAGTGTTCCATTTAAGCAGCAAGTTATACATTCTCGAAAGTACCTTAGTCTTTGGTTCCAACAGTTCTGTCTCTAATTTTGACTTCTCCACCTGGAATCCTATCTTTTTATCCTATTTAAAAACCTCTTGAATTTGAGCGTAATGTAACCAATCTTGCACCTTATTCTTTAATTTCTCCAAGCTCTGCAACCTCCATTTGTCTCCAATTTTTTCTATTATTTCCCAATATTTCGGCCAACCGGCCTCCATATTGAGTCTCTTCCGGGCCTTAGCCTCCATTGGTGATAGCCATCTCGGGGTCTTACTTTCTAGTAAGTCTTTATATTTTGTCCAAACAATAAATATTGCTTTTCTGACAATATGGTTTTTGAACATTTTATGAAGCTTTGCCTTGTCATACCACAAGTATGCATGCCAACCAAAAGCATTATTAAACTCTTCCAGATCTAGGACATCAGTGTTCTCAAGAAGTAACCAATCTTTCATCCAGCAGAAAGCTGCAGCTTCATAATATAACTTTAAATCTGGCAGGGCAAACCCCCCTCTTTCTTTTGCATCAGTTAGTATTTTAAATTTTATTCGGGGCTTTTTGCCCTGCCAGATAAATTTAGAAATATATTTCTGCCATTTTCCAAAACATTCCACTCTGTCCACAATCTGTAGAGCTTGGAACAAAAACAACATCTTTGGCAATACATTCATTTTTATAGCTGCAATTCGACCCAGCAAGGAAAGTTTCAATCTTGACCAAATTTCTAAATCCTTTTTAATTTCTGACCAGCATTTTTCATAATTATCTTTAAATAGATTCAAATTTTTAGCAGTCAAATTAACCCCTAGGTACTTCACTTTTTTAACCACATTTAACTCTGTCTCTTTCTGAAACCTTTCTGATTCCGAAGATGTCAGATTTTTTACCAAAACCTTAGTTTTTTGCTTATTCAATTTGAATCCCGCCACCCGACCAAACTCATATATCAGTTCCAGAACTCTTTTCGTACTAGATTCTGGCTCCTGTAATGTTATTACCAAGTCATCTGCAAAAGCTTTCAATTTATACTGTTTCACTCCGACCTGTATTCCTTGCACCAACCGGTCCTCCCTAATCATGTTCAAAAGCACCTCTAGGACTGAAATAAATAACATACTCTGGTTTCTCTTCAGATCATATAAATCTTTCGCCCCTCTGTTATTTATAACAGATCTTCTGTTTTAATGGACGCAACGAATTGTTGGCCAACACAACCAAACCAGCCAGTTTTGGATACTTCTAAGACTCTTCACTGTTTCCCTGTGGCAATACATGATCAAGGAGTTGGAATTCAGGGCCAAAGGACACAGGAGCACACCAGGGTTTAGGAAAACCTTGTTGCTTAACAGGAAGTCTCCCTGTCCTGATTGGATGGACAATCCGGGCTCTGAAGAGACGAAGCTTCCTTGGGAGCTGCTACAGCATGCAGTTCAAGGACTCACCACATGGGGCAGCCACACAAGGGTCCCAATCCAAGCTCTGGCAGCTCCTGACACCCCCAAACGTCTCTCACCTATTGAATCACCACCATACTAATGATTATAGTAAACTCCTATAGTATAATTACAAAATACAATAACATGTCAAGAATCCAAACATGGCCAGTGTACATAAACATTAAAACATCAACACAATATTAATGAACAAAAATCAAAACATAGCAAGGTCTGAGAAGTAAGGACCAGAGGGGGCCACTAAGGGGCGCATCGGAAGATGGCTGACAATAACATCTCTCTGACCCACACAAGGTAATTTGGAGGCTATGATGGGGGTAATTAGCCTCCTTAACCCCCCCCCCAGGATTGTGGGGGGGACAGCCCTTGCCTGCTGTGCCCTATACCACCCCCGAATTTGTGGGGATGGGGGCACTAGGCACAAAGCCCTCCTGTGGGATTTCGGCACTCCTGGACACCGTCCCTGATTCGCGCCACTAGCTGCAAGAACTTCAAAAGAAACAATTTGGACGAGGCGAATTGCACATACGTCAAGGAAGGAGGGGGAGTAAAGACTGCTGACAGAAGAGATCTCTGATAAAACAAGACAAGAATAAAATATGAGAAGATACGTCAAGATACGGTACGGCAAATGACTGATGGGGGAGGGGGAAAAAACTTTCCTTTCTTTTTCTATGTGATTAAACAAGAATCCGCTCCCCTGAGTCAGAAATGTCGTTTTAAGGACTTAAGATGTGGATTTAAGGCTGTGTGGAGATAAACTTTTGAACCAAAGCATGTTTCAAGATGAGTCTGGAAGGTATAAGAGCTTTGGAATGACGCAGTTAAAAATGCCGTCGCCATTTTGGGAAGCTCTGTCGGAGGTCTTGAGTCTGGGAGGAGAAAGAGAGAAACAAAGCTGTTTATATATTGTGGATTAAACTCCTCAGTTGGACTTAAGAGCGACAGCTTCGTAAAATTATGATGGAAAGAGCGATGTTATCTATGAAGGAGATGATATATGGAAACCATCTGGATTTGAGGATTGGAAGAACGGAAAATTCACACAGGATTATTATATTGGTGTTTATCGGCTTAAGGAGACTATCAGAAGAGATCATAAAGAAAAAAGAGAAAACATATGAACAAGATGTGATGTGGAAACAGCAAGATAAGACTGGATAGAACTATGAACCCTGTTTGGACTGATTTGGACATTAACTCAGTAGCAAGAAGATGATCAGAATCCCCCTTCGGATCTTGAAGTATGGGTCCCCCCAACAAAATTCGGAATTTATGTGATGTGATTTAATTTGAAGTGATTGGCCAGTTAATAAAAATTATTTTTTTAAAAAAAAAAAGAGAGAGAAGTAAGGACCAGAAGCTATTCATCAAACTAAAAATCTGAAAAACCTAGGCGAATAAAAATGCCGTAATCTGGTGCTGGAAAGAGTACAATGTTGGCGCCAGTCTTGCATCCTTCAGCATGGCAGTTTGAAGCCAGAGTGCTTGGGTCTCCTGCTGCTTAGCTCCATTCTTTTTCCCTTGCTCCCCCTTATTCCTGGAACAAGCTCCCTGAAAACCTTCAAGCTGTTATCTCAAATCTCAGGTCTTCGGCCGAGGCTTCAGAATACGTTTCCTACTGAAACTCATTCTGAGCTGAATGAACATTCCCTTGTTTACCCTCCCTTCCATTTGTCACCCTGTGTCAAATTTCAGCTTGCAAGCTGCTAGGGACATGGGCGTGGAAAATAATCATAAGTTTGCGCAAAATCTGGGAGTGAACAAGGAGCTCTCTGTACTTAAGGAGGGACATCACATGCTCACGGCCAGTGCTTTTCTGAAATCTGTCCAATTCCTTCCCCGGTGAAAAAGGCTTCCATTTTGCTGCTTTTTTCTCGGAGCACATTAGAATTTCTTTAGCAGTTCTGCGCATGTGGGCTTATCATTGCAAGGAAGCTGTGGCCGGTGTAAGTGTGTGTGTTTCAATATGATTAGGAGGAGTAAATCAGCTTGACAGTCTATTCTGGCTTCCTAAACCATGGTCTAGGGCAGGGTTGAGGAAACACTTTCAGCTCGAGGACCTTCCTGGAGTCACCTGCTGGTGGTGGGTATGGCTGTGTCAGGGAACTGCCATTGGAGCCAGAGGGAGAGGGAGGCTCCAGAGGGTTTACGGAGAGCATCCCGGTAGGGAGAGAAGTAGCCTATCTTTTGGGGAAGGAAATCAGCGTAGCACCAGTGGAGAAGGGGGGCAGATGGGGGAATCGGCGAGGTGGCTCCATGACTCCTCGCCGGAGACCAGCGGGGAGAGCACGGGTCCTCCGCTGCCCACACCCTCCCTGCGCAGAAGGCTTCCATGCAGGGAGAGTAGGCGGAGACTAGGCGTCAAAGAGCTTCTTTGCTGGAAGAAGTTCAATAAACACCCACTGACGGATTCTGCCAGCGATTGAGACAGCCACGGATGAGTGGCTGTCCGGACAGAATAGGGTTCACCCAGGTAACTCAGCCAGGTGTGGCGATGACTTACGCACGAGCAACCCCTAGAACAATTACAGGCTGAAGGCAAAAGTGAGGTAGGTAATGAATGTGACATTCCAAAATTCAGAGGCCTCTCTCACACACACTCACACACACTGTCATCATCACAATTCAATACCACATGCTAGCCAGGTAAAACAGTTGAGGAAACTGAGGATGTTCAGTTAATGATGTGACCTATGGGGTATTCCAAGGTCTGAATAAAGAGACCCATTCAGTTTCTGGGCAAAAGGTTCCTCTACACCTGGTTTAGGAACTCAGGACTGTTACATCCAAACAGGCCCTCAATCTTTCCCTGGAGGTGCCAGGGATAGAAGCTGGTCCTTTGCATGCTAAGCAGAAGCTGTACCACTGAGCTACGGTTCTCCCACCAAGGGCTATGGCTCTAGTCCTGCAGCCTGTTTCAGCTGGAGATGTGTTTCTGTTGGCACAAGTGTTTATGTCTGTCGAAACCAAGCCTGGAGATTTATATGAACGTGGTGGGTTCGTATTTCAGTCTGTCAAATGTCAATAGGCAAAGCAAAATGTTTTATGCCGTAGTTACGGGATCCAGCAATTAAAGCATTTGACGAAAGTGTTTTTATTAGAATATCCATCAATATTTGTCCCAATTATTCTGCCGTTAAGCATTAAGAATAATTGAAGCAAATGGTGCCCAATAGAAGGGATACATCTGCTCTGATATATTCTAGCCAAGAAGCATTGGGTCTCCTTTTTCTCAAGCAATATATTTCAGTATTACTCTCTACAGCTAATAGAGTGAAGCTTCTGGAGTTTATTATGACATACAAATTAGGCTGCTTGAAACTGGTAACAAATTGTCTCTCGTAAAAAGAAATAGGAATGGTTTCATGGAATGAATTCTGTTAGGAATTGAGCAACAATAAATAAGAACATTTTTTAAAAAAAGAAACCAAGGAGTTGCGATACCTCATTATGGGGAAAGGGTTGGGCAGCGGGTGGGGTGATGCCGCAGACCTATCCAAATATTTATTGCAATGACTAGCTCTGTGGGACCTCCAACCAGTAGGTGGCGATATACTATTCTCTTATTGGGTTTAATCACTAGCCCATAAATGCACAGTAAAAGTGCAACCTTGGTGGAAGATGCCTGTGTTAGTGCTGTTTGCAGTGTTCATTTTGCTATTGCAAGTGGGAGTGGGTGGGATCACGAAGAACCTCAATCCGCCACTACTTCTTGCACTTCTGCGCCTATTAAACAGCTGCCCAGAGTGGCTGGGAAAACCCAGCCAGATGGGCGGGGTATAAATAATAGATGATGATGATGATGATGATGATGATGTCAGTCCTCATGTAATTGCCCATGGTCTGTACCAGGTCTACATTAAACTTCTGGTCTGGCCACTCTTGTACAGGGCTGCTCTTTTTGTGAACCAACAGCTATACTTCTACAGTGTTGTTCCCCTAAGGTGTCTGCAATGGTGAAAGGTGATCAGTTGGTTTCTTTGAGATGCAGCGCTCAGCGGCTCTACAGAACAATTTTGTTATATAGTAATAATTTTATTATTTATACCCCACCCAAATGGCTGGGTTGGCCCAGTCACATACACTCACACAGAAGCATCAGCTTCTACAAAGAGTGCTTCACTGTGCAATGGTACCTCGGGTTAAGTACTTAATTCATTCCGGAGGTCCGTACTTAACCTGAAACTGTTCTTAACCTGAAGCACCACTTTAGCTAATGGGGCCTCCTGCTGCCGCTGCGCTGCCAGAGCACGATTACTGTTCTCATCCTGAAGCAAAGTTCTTACTCTGAAGCACTATTTCTGGGTTAGCGGAGTCTGTAACCTGAAGCGTATGTCAGATGGGAGGCATATAAATAATAAAACTCAAATGAATTCTGTAGAGAAGGGCCGTTGCTCAGTGATAGAGCATCACTTTGGCATGCAGAAGGCCTCAGATTTAATCCATGTCATCCCCCATCTGAAACCTGGAAGGCTGCTGTGAGTCTAGACCAGCCTTTCTCAACCTTGGGTCCCTGCTGTTGTTGGACTACAATTCCCATCATCCCTGGCCACCGGTCCTGCTAGCTAGGGATGATGGGAATTGTAGTCCAACAACACCTGGGGACCCAAGGCTAGTCTAGGCAATACTGAGCTGGATAGACCAAAGGTCTTATTCCGTTTAAGGCAGCTTACTATGTTCATGGTAAAAGCTGCTAACTCAGAGACTGGGGACCTGCTTTCTTCCAGATGTTGCTGGACTACAGCACCCATCATCCCTGACTATTGGCCAAGCTGGCTTGGGCTAATGGGACTTGGAGTCCAACAACGTCTGAAGGACCCCAAGTTCCTCATCCCTGTGCTAGCTGAACAAACACCCGCCTCCTCACAATCCTGCAGCAATTTTTGTGGAGGCTGTTGTGATGTGTGGACCAGCCCACAGGATCCCTGGAGAGAAGAGACAGGCGTCTCCATAAGTCTTCTCTGTTTCTTCACTCTCCAAGGAGGAAACCTGCCAAGCAGAGGGTAAATGTGTATAAAAGAACGTAGCTTGCATATTTTGTTTCGATTTTGATGACCTGTGGTTAGAACCGCTTTGTTTGGATTGCTTCTCTCCACAGAATATGCAACTCTGTGTTCTGTGACATTTGTTTCTTTGGCCACTCATTGTAATAGGATGGGACTTGTAAAGCAAGATTGGAACTCATTACAAAAAATGTTGAGTGTTGTTGCAACATCCCAGGGGAATATAGGGCAGGAAACATGGGCTGACTGGGCCAGATAACAGAAAGAACAGGCAAGAGGAGCTTGTGCATTAGCTGCATAAGCATTTTGAAGAAGCCATGAATTTTTTACAGGATATTTTAAGTTCCCTGGAAGGAAAGGTGGTAACTTGATATGAATCCTGGATGCTCTCAAATATTCAGTGTTCACTAAGAATATATTCCTTTTCATCCATTTTTTTGGAGGGTAGATTCATATCTCCAGTGTGCCTCAGTAATGTTGGAGACATTGTAGAATTTTATTTAAAAACAAACACACACAGTCATTGCATGACCACAGGAGGAGCTAAAAAAATTCGTGGTAGTTCTCACTTTGAAAAGCTTCCTAGAATCATTTGTCCTCTTTTTGATGTAATCCACAACTTATTTAGATGCTCCTGAAAACTATGTTTGCATTTTAACCATCTCTCTGAGCTTTGTTTTTTTTTAAAAAAAAAATAACCCAAAACGAAGCATCATCTCCAATACTAACAAAAATTAGGCAACTGCCAGGTGGTAGAAATTCCCATGGACCATCATGATCCCTAAACTAAACCATGGATAGGGATTATGTCCAAATGAAGCCATGGGGCAGGACGGCCAGATACTGTGGGACTACAAGTCTCATCATCCTTGACCAATGGCCATGCTGGCTGGGGTTCATGGAAGTTGGAGTCCAACAATATAAGGAGAGCATCTAGTCCAGGCTTCCTCAACCTCGGCCCTCTAGATGTTTTGAGACTACAGTTCCCATCATCCCTGACCACTGGTCCTGCTAGCTAGGGATCATGGGAGTTGTAGGCCAAAAACATTTGGAGGGCCAAGGATATTGGATCTAGTCCAATATCATGTTCTCATAGTGGCCAACCAGATGCCTGTGGGAAACATTCAAGGAGGAACCAAGCGCACCAGCACTCTCCCCTCCTCCAGCATACGCATCATGGCTAGTAGGCATTGATAGCCTTCTCCTCCATGAATTTATCCAGTCCTCTTTTAAAGCCATCCAGGTTAGTAGCCATCACCGTCTCCTGTGGGAGCAAGTTCCATAACAAAGACCTGTATGAAGAAGTACTTTAGAGAATAGCTTAGACCTGAATTTGGAGAAGTCGGGACCTAGCCCACTGAGACTTTTTCAAACTGGCCATTGTTCAGACTGAAGTATTTCAGACTTCCACCATTCCAAGTTCAGTCCCTGGTTTCTTGAAATGCAAAGTGTTAAACAAAACACCCACTGGGTATTATCCTGTTTGGGAGTGCAACAAAAAGCAAGTCAACGTACACGCTAGTCAGAAAGATATTTTCCTCGGTTCATTTAGGGCTAATAATCACCTTAATGTCTTTCTCTGAATCTGAGGCACTTTATAAGAAATACTGGTTTGGAGCAAATGATTAGAGCAGTGGAGCATGAAATCTTATGAGTGTAACACTGGCAAAAAAATAACATAAAGCCAGCAAAAAATAAAATCCCAGATTGGTGTGTTGTTGTTTTTGACCTAGCGTGATAGTTTTGTGTGGGAAAGAAATGCAGTGAAGCTTAACAAAAGTTACAAGGCCCTTTGTATGTATTTGTTATATTGCTCACTGAGTAAATTGAGTCTTTTTTGTTGTGCTGGTGCAAACTTAAGCTTAAGTATGTGGGTAGCAGTTTTTGCCCTGTATAAGTGTATAAATTGTGGCATCGCCCAGTTAATGTGAGTGGCTTCCAAACCATGTTTTGATGACAGCTTGAGGAACCTTGGAAGAGGTGCTATTTTTCAAGAAAAAGACGTGCCAGAACTCACCTCATTCTCTTAGAATGGCAATGGTGCCCACCTGAGAAGTTCCAGAACAGAGTTCCGGTGAGTTCCGGTTGAGGGGAAAAAGCTCTGCTTGGAAGTCTGTCAGCACTGTTAAGTTAGAATAAGGATGGGCACCTTGGGCCTGGGTGCCACATGTTGCTCTCTAATCCACTCTATTTTTTGTTTTATTTCGACAATTTTCATACTGCTTAATCATCCCTAAGTAGTGTACAAATAACTCAATACAATGAAAATAAAAACCAGTTATTACTATACAACTCTTTAAGGCCACACACCCTCTCCCCAGGCTACACCCCTCCCTAGCACACCCCTTACGGCTGTTGTTGCTTGGCTGGAATCCATCCTTGAACTCTGATCATGCCTCTGACTTGACTGGTTGGAGTATCGAGAGGGATGTGTGAGTGTGTGTAGACAGTACAGTCACACCTCGGGTTACAGCTGCTTCAGATTCGGGTTACGCACCCGCCGAAACCCGGAAGTACTGGAATGGGTTACTGTGACGTTAACATATGAGAGTGTTGGAGGTGAAATAGTTTAATAATAATAATAATAATAATAATAATTATTATTATTATTATTATTATTATTATTATTATTATTTATTATTATTTATACCCCGCCCATCTGGCTGGGTTTCCCCAGCCACTCTGGGCGGCTACCAACAAAACACTAAAATACAATAACCTATTAAACATTAAAAGCTTCCCTAAACAGGGCTGCCTTTAGATGTCTTCTAAAAGTTTGGTAGTTATTTTTCTCTTTGACATCTGGTGGGAGGGCGTTCCACAGGGCGGGTGACACTACCGAGAAGGCCCTCTGCCTGGTTCCCTGTAACTTGGCTTCTCGCTTACAGGAACCGCCAGAAGGCCCTCGGCGCTGGACCTCAGTGTCCGGGCAGAATGATGGAGGTGGAGACACTCCTTCAGGTATACTGGACCCATTAAACAGGTTACCCAATCAGAACCCAGGGGGGTGGAGTCCGAGGAACTGTAAAACCAGCTCTGGGAGGGGTGAAGGGAGGAATTTGTTGGGAGTTGGGTGGTTGGTTGGAGTGGGAGTGAATTGGGATAGAGTCTGTGGGTAAGTTGAGTTAAGTGTAGAGAAATAAGCTGAGTCAGGAACAGTTAGGAGCTAGGAAGACAAGTAAATATCTGAGAGGTGGTTTAGTGAGTGAGAGCAGGTAGTGGAAGTTATAGGTCTGGATAGGCACCCCATGATTGCAATTGACCGATAACCCGTTAAACTGCAATAAATAAACAAAAGTTTATGTTCCAATTTAACCCTGACTGGACTCAGTATTGTACCAGGTAGGGCCTGGGTGGTGGCAGCGAGAAATAAAGTGGTGGCACAGGGATCAATAGACGGTGAAACGTCCGGGGACCTTGTGTGATCACCACAGTTACTTCCAGGTTTCGGCGGTCGCACATGCGCAGCAGCGCCAAATCGCAACCCACGTGTGCACAGACGCGCCGCTGCAGGTTGCAAACGCTATAGGTTGCGAAGATGCATCCCACACAGATCACATTCTCAACCCGAGTGTCCACTGTATTGTACTATATAAAGGTAACATATATATTCATTGCTCCACCTGTTTTTGCCTCTGCACCCACCCACCACAGCCATGTGGCCCTCAGAAGGGAATGTGGCCCTAGGATGGAGAAAGGTTCCCCATCGGTGAGTTAGAAGATAGTAGTAGTAATAATTTTATTATTTATATGCCACCCATCTGACTGCGTTGCCCCAGCCACTCTGGGTGGCTTCCTGACAACCTTCTATCATAAAGAGCTTCCTGATATGCCCGTGAAATTCATAGCCTCAGATGCATTTTGGGCGTGTTCTAGACCATGCTTTCAGTACCCACTGTGTGACATGAGGCCCAGCTTGTTCAGTTACCATGTGCAAACTGTGTACATCCCATATTATGCCTTAGAATCCTCACAAAGCACAGGACTTCTATGGATGACATGGAGAGGTTCCTCATCAAGCATGGAAGGAACTTCCACAGGGAGAGTTTCCAGACTATTGGTTAGCTCAATGCACCTATGTATATCACAGTCAGAATCTAGTGGGGCCAAGAACACAGTTGAAGCATGTTCACGACAGCCCAGTCTCTGTGAATGATGGCATTTCAATGTCCCAAAGTGGGAGATGATTCCTGATCCGTCATCCGCTCCATTTGCAGCCTCTCCTTGATTCCTGGTCACATGGGACTTTAATTCTCCTGTCCTTAAGAGTGATGCAGAGATATATATGTTGGCTCTGCTCAAGTGCTAATCAAGGGCTCAGCAGCTCTCAGTTTCCACGACTGTTCACTTTAGAGTGGGAATACATCAGGTGCAGGGCAGGAATGCCATTTCTCAGCAGTGTGTCATAATGATTGGTTGTATGGGGGTCAGATGTCGGGAAGAAATGCACCGCGTTTCATTCTACCGTCAGGTCCGCCGTCTCGCCGGGAAACATTTGTAACTAAAACTGTTGTTCATTTGCAGAATGTGCAAGAAGAATGAAGCCTCGGCTGAAAATATGCTGAGGAGCTGCTGTAATAAATTTGATATTATATGCATGACATGGATGGATAGACCATTGTTTGGAGGGCCCAGCAAATAAAACTGGTGCTGTGGAGCGAGAATTGCTGAGAAGGGGGAGCAATGCTGCTCAACAAGGCATGCCTCAAATAGAAACCTGGTCGGAAATAGCCATTTATTATTCCACTGCTCTTTTTTTTAGGGGGGAAATACCCTGAATGATGAGGAAGGCTTCCTTTGAAAAGATATTGTGCCTTGATTGATGGCCATTAAATGAACTGCTAAGAAACTTTCTTCCTTGTAAACAGAAACTCCAGCATACTTTCTCGCTGCATTTGAATGCTCCAGACAACTGAGTGCAACTGGTCTAGCATTGCCAAGCCTCCAGGAGTGGACTACTGATGTCTGAATGTAGCATGGACTTGTTGGCTGAGACGAAAAAGTCCATTCAATACACAACTAGCAGATCAAGAGACAAAACTGTTCCTGGGTGGAGAAAGCTTAGAAGGAAACTGTGATTGGACTAGACGACCCTTTAGGTCCCTTCCAACTCTACAATTCTTTGAAGGCACTGCCCAGTGGAAGACTACATGCTTTTCAATTCCCTTCATCTGCAGCTAGAGGATAGTAGTTCTGGGGAAGACCACTGCCAGTAGATGTAGCTGGTCTGTGTGAGCCCCCTGCTCCTGTGTAGCCCTAAGAACAGACCTTTGCATTTGATGATGCTCATATCCTAGGTTTCATCTGCTCATTTTGGCAAATGAAGCTGCTGTTAAAGGCATAGGAGCAGGCCAGGCCTTTTTTCTGGTCAGTTGGCAGCTCTAGATCTACTGCTTGGGTAAAGCAAGATTTAGTCTCCCTTGATTTGTTATATGGGAAGTGCTGGGGTTCCTTTCTTGCATATTTCTACTTGACTGGACTCTTTAAGATTTCTGTTCAGCCTGAAGCTGCATTTAGAATGGGATCCATTCCACTGCTTTCCCCATTTTCGTCCATCATTTTATCATGCTTTTCAGCCAGCCAGTTTTCCTCCATAATAAACTCCAATCAGATCTTCATGTGTAAAGCGTGAGTCTCACGACGCTGTTGGATTCAGCTTTAATATCCAAAAAGGGCCCATTGCATGATCATTTTTGACATCAGGAACAATAAATTATATAAGTCTCAAACTTTTGAGTTGTGCCAGTGCCTTTCTGGAAGTTATAAACAGGCACATTAGGGTTGATTTCCAATTATTTTGCAAACATTGCAATATTTGTATCCATAGGCACTTACGTAGAGGAATAACCAACTGATGTCGTCTTCTTCTTCTTCTTCTTCTTCTTCTTCTTCTTCTTCTTCTTCTGCAATCGCTCATAGCCGAGTAAGATTGTCTTCCATGAACACAGTCTTAACAGTGAGTCCGTAAGTGACTGTGGAGGCCAATTCTGGATCCACACATCCTTCCACAGTGGGGACATAGATTTCCGGGCGGAAGTTGATCATGGTGAGGGTTTGCCAAACGTGCCTTCCTTTTAGCACGTTTCTCCCTTTTGTCTTGAGTTCAAGTGTCTTCAAAGTGACCTAATGCTGTAGCATAAATGAACAAGTGCTTACCATGCCATTCCCCAGCAGTTTGCAAGGGAAAAAAATTGCAACCAACTAAAATCTAGGGCAACACACTAGCTACTCATCCATTCACAGCATCATTGTTAGCTTTAAGAAGGATATTGTGAATGAAGGGGTAGCCAATATGGTACCCTCCAGATGTTGTTCCCATCATCCTAGACCATTGGCCATGCCTTCTGGTGCCCTCTGTTCAGAGACAACATGTGGGATATATGCTCAACAGTTTCCACACATAAATGGACTTTCCTTTAAGTCACAGAAAGGAGGGTTTGAACAGGGCTTCCTTCATTTACTGCAGTGCAGTCAACAGAATTCTCCCTTCTAGTTGCTAATCAAGAGTCAGGCAAGAACCCTGTTTTCTCCTGGATCTTTAAACTACCGTATTTTTTGCCCCATAGGACACACCGGCCCATAAGACGCACCTAGTTTTTTGGGGGGGAAATAAAGGAAAAACATTTTTATTCCCCCCCCCAGGTGCACTGCGCTAAGCCCGAAGCTTGGGGCGTGCTGAGCTCAGCACGCCCCAAGCTTCGGGATTAGTGCAGCGCACCTGGGGGGGAAATAATTTTTTTCCCTTTATTTCCCCCCCCAAAAAAAGTTCTGGGTGCCGGCAAGCTTCTTCACCCCAAGCTTCTGGGTGTCGGCAAGGTCTCCGCTAGCCATGGGAGAGCCGCGCGACTTCACGCGGTTCTCCCACGGCTAGCGGAGTGCTGCGCTAATCCCGAAGCTTGGGGCGAGCGGAGCTCAGCACGCCCCAAGCTTCTGGGTGTTGGCAAGGTCTCCACTAGCCATGGGAGAACTGGGTCTCCCACGGCTAGTGGATAGCTTCCTGAAGCCTGCATTTGCCCCATAGGACGCACACACATTTCCCCTTCATTTTTGGAGGGGGAAAAGTGCGTCTTATAGGGCGAAAAATATGGTATATCCTTCATTGATGTCTATGAACTTTAATGTATGCTAAGAGTATTCGAAGATAAAATCAAATGAGACCTAATTGTATTATGTCGCATCCTGTTATGACCTGGCTGGTTACCTGGATCTCTGCTTCTGATGCTCAAGAATGGCAGGTCAATAATTCACTTTAAATACGTTCACCATATGTGCTGCATATTGACTGAGCCATTTCTTATACTGTACAGGAGCTGTGGGAGCCAAGCAATGATATCACCTGACCACATTTTGGGGTTCAACCAGCACTGGCATAGTACCTGGAAATATGAATGCTCATTTAAAGATAGCTGTGTTTCTAGCTTTGGAAAAAGGAAAAAGGAAAAGGAAAAGAATTACAAACTGAATAGCCTCACTTTCCCTTCCCCATTTCCCCAACCCAAAGGCATGGTTCAGATGTAAACAATAGTAGTAAGTTCATACAATCACTGAAGTCGCGAGAGACTGGAAATTGCTAATATCAATATGAAGGAAACAGTTAATACAGCCATATGTATTAAGGAATTTAAACAAGTACATTTTGTCCTTGTTTGTGTGCTGGATGAATGGCTACAGTCTGCCCTGGAAGTCTCAGGTTTGTTGCCCTCTAGCTACACAGGTTTTTGCATTGGTTTTCAGATCCCCAATTACATTAACAACAACTACCACAATTTGTTTTGTGTACCCGTCCATCTGTGTTGCCCCAGCCACTCTGGGCAGCTTCCAACAAATATACAGTGGTACCTCAGGTTAAGTACTTAATTTGTTCCGGAGGTCTGTTCTTAACCTGAAACTGTTCTTAACCTGAAGCACCACTTTAGCCAATGGGGCCTCCTGCTGCCACTGCGCCACCGGAGCACGATTTCTTTTCTCACCCTGAAGCAAAGTTCTTAACCTGAAGCACTATTTCTGGGTTAACGGAGTCTGTAACCTGAAGCATATGTAACCTGAAGAGTATGTAACCCAAGGTACCACTGTACAAAGACACAACAGACCATCACATATTAAAAACTTCCCGATACGGGGCTGCCTTGTTATACCATTTTTGTACATTTAAACTCTTCACTTCTTTCCAATTTCTAGCTATCAATATTCTTTCTGCCACTAATAAGTAACCAATGAAATGTTTATACGATGACCCTTGTTTGTCACCACTGAATGTATCCAGCAATGCTATAAAAATAACCATGTTTCTAGTCTTTATGGTGGCTGACAATCCAAGAGCAAGACCTGCAAAAGAAGGGTGGGGTGGGTGACTGTGACCGCAAGCTTCTTCTGTCAAGTTCTCTTAAATGCAGGATTCTTATTACGATTTGCTCTTACCACATTATTCCCTGAAATAATTCTTCAAATTCTATTTTTAAAAAAACTCAAATTCCCTCAATAGGGAATTCAGAACAAAGCATGCGAAAATAATTACATGCAAGTATATAACATTTGCATTGAGGGGCTGTAGAGATTCCTTCCACCTCACCAGTGCCAAGCTTTTTGCTTTTTCTCTTTTTAAGAAAACAGTGTTTGTGTCATGCCTGCTCCAGTAAAATACCCTGAACCCTAACTAATGCTTAAACGTTCCCCATATTTAAGCACAGTGTTTCATTTCATTTCAAATGGAATGCCATTTCTAAATTCTTACAACTGTGTCTGTTTGGAAACAATGGGTAGGATGTGCACAATTAGACAAATACTCAAAGCTGCATAACACGGTGTGCAATGCAGTCCTGCAAATGTTTACGCAGAAGACTGCAAATGGAGCTGGAAAAAATGTAAAGCCTGAGTTCTCATAACCTTCTTATAATCGCTTTAAGGGAACTAGCCAAAGAAGAACTAGAAAGTAATGGGTTTTATATTTCATTGTACACCTATCGTTGTACAGCGCCCTGATAATTTACAAGAGAGCAGCACATAAATACTTAGATAGAAATAAATAAGTAAGATTGCAGACAACACCTGCATATAGTTTGACACAGCATAACAATTTAACAACTTTGTCTTACTGGGTTACTTTGCCCTACGTCCAGAGGATATTTGAGCAGATGGCCTAAGAGAAACCCTCCAACTCCACGCTTCTGTGATGCAGAACCAAACTTAATATTGGCTGGAGCTTGGAAATAAATTACCCGTGGACATTCTGTGGCGGTGACTTGTATATAGAAAAAGAGAGGGGAGTGGAGAAGGAACTATTCCCTGAATACAACAATAAACCAGGCCTATTTCTCATTGCCTCTGTACTTTATATATATATATTTTAAAAAATAAATGCACACACTTGACAAGGGGCTAAGGGCCTCCGGAACATTCCAGTCCCTCAGACAGAACATTACTCATGTTCTAGTGTCTCCGATACTGACTGAGGTTTCAAACTCGAGTAAAATGAAGCTGTAAAATGGTACGATGTGGGGATTTGTTTATTTATTTCATTTTGTTTGCTTCTGCTTCTGGTGCCGGCATGTTGAAAGCAGCTTCCCGCCTGTGGCAAAAAGGCCAGGGAAATGGCCAGACGTTAATTTTCTCCCGAAAGCATTGGGTGTTCCGTATGAGAAAGCTGGATGTTTCTTGTCATAGGTTCTGAAACAAGGTGGTTGTGGCCTGTGCTGTAAAGCTGAAAGCGTAGCACTGCTGTTGGTGTGCACATAGTCCAGCCTTTCTCAACCTGTGGGTCCCCAGATGTTGTTGAACTACAACTCCCATCACCCCTAGCTAGCAAGGCCAGAGCTCAGGGATGATGGGAGTTGTAGTCCAACAACCTCTGGGGACCCACAGGTTGAGAACCACTGAATAGTCTATGTTTGATGCTGTAATCCAAAGCGAGGAGTGAGAACTTGTATTACTTGAGGACTGCACATCTGGACTTGAGACATTGCTAGGTGGCTCTGTCGATGGGGACAAGAAGCACAATTTCTGTTTCATGTAATGCTAATAGGTTGGGTGCTTTGGCCTGTATCGTACCATACATTTAACTTACAGAGGCTAACATGAAATCAATCATGTTGAACCTATAAGGTAGAAAAAGTAAAGGACCCCTGGATGGTTAAATCCAGTCAAAGGAGACTATGGGGTTGCAGCGCTCATCTTGCTTCAGGCCGAGGGAGCTGGCTTTCGTCCACAGACAGCTTTCTGGGTCCTGTGGCCAGCATGACTAAACCGCTCTGATGCAATGGAACACTGTGATGGAAACTGCAGTGGTACCTATTTATCTACTTGCACTGGCATGCTTTTGAACTGCTAGGTTGGCAGAAGCTGGGACCGAGCAACAGGAGCTCACCCCGTCATGGGGATTTGAACTGCCCACCTTCTGATCAGCAAGCCCGAAAGTCTCAGTGGTTTAGACCACAGCGTCACCCGCGTCATACCACCTGTATCATACCATACATTTAGCTTACAGAGGTCAACATGCAATCCATCATATTGAGCCTATAGCCAGTAGCGGCTGGCAGAGTGGAGTTGGCTGGAGTGGCGTTGCTTACCTGGCTTCCCAGTGTGGAGGTCGCTGCAGGGGTGAGGCAGTGAGGAGGTGAGTGTGGTGCAGGCACAGCAGCAGTGCGAATCCAACACTCCCAATGCTGTACTCACACTGCATGGACATCGTCCCTCCTCTTTCTAGGGTTCTGGCAGAGAGCTCCATGTTGGGAAACTAGGAAAGCCACCCCACCCCACACTGTTCCATCTGCTACCACTACTGAGCCTATGACTACCTCATAGCCACGGGCAGCACATCCTACTTGAGGCAAAATGGAAAAGGCAGCTAAAATACAAAATGAAGACAACTATGTATGCCACATGTTCTAAAGAATCTGCAGGACCCATGGTTGTGCTTCATAGAATTAAAACATCTTGTTTTCTCAGAGACACCAGATCTGGTTATAAAGGCAAGCTTCTAACCCTCAGGATTTGAGTGAATAGTTTTAAACAATGAACAGGCTACCTTGGAAGATGGTGGATTTATTTGAGGTTGGCTGGCCATCTGCCAGGGATGCTTTATTTCTGAATCCTGCATTGCGGAGGGGCGGGATGGGATTAGATGACCCTTGGGATTGCTTCCAACTCTACAATTCTGTGTTTCCATGACTCTCTTTGTTGTTGTTGTTGTTGTTTAGTCGTTTAGTCGTGCCCGACTCTTCGTGACCTCATGGACCAGAGCACGCCAGGCACTTCTGTCTTCCACTGCCTCCCGCAGTTTAGTCAAACTCATGCTGGTAGCTTCGAGAACACTGTCCAACCATCTCGTCCTCTGTCGTTCCCTTCTCCTTGTGCCCTCCATCTTTCCCAACATCAGGGACTTTTTCAGGGAGTCTTCTCTTCTCATGAGGTGGCCACAGTATTGGAGCCTCAGCTTCATGATCTGTCCTTCCAGTGAGCACTCAGGGCTGATTTCCTTAAGAATGGAGAGGTTTGATCTTCTTGCAGTCCATGGGACTCTCAAGAGTCTCCTCCAGCACCAAAATTCAAAAGCATCAATTCTTTGGTGATCAGCCTTCTTGATGGTCCAGCTCTCACTTCCATACATCACTACTGGATGACTCTCTTTAGTCAGATGCTATTAGCAAGCGATCTGAAAATAGGATGGCAGAGCTTCTGTTGGAGAAAGGGCACTCTATATTGAAGCTGTTTAGTGTTGTCACTGAAGGCCACTGCCACTTCTATGCTTTAAATATATGTATGCATCCAAGGTTCCTCCAGTCCTAGAAAAGGTTGCGTTTTTAAATACAGCCCTGGACATAATCTGCATTGCCTCTCTGAGCAAGATATTTGGGCTTTGTAATTGCTTCCTCTTTGCAACATCTGATGCATTGTGAACAGCTACCACCGTATGAGGAGAGGGAAGGAGAATGTGCTGTGCTACATGCTCTGCCCAATATGTTGCTTGTGTGTTGAGAGAAAAGGGAAGGTCACCTTGCAACAACTGAGAGCAATTATCTGAAGGAGTTTAGCTCTGTGTCCTCTTTCTTTGTATTATTCTCATAAGCTGCATTCTGTGGCATCGCTTAGAAGCAGGGAACATATCAAACCTGCATATGTCAAATGCTATTGACATCAAATACCTTTCATCCAGCCCCAAGCCTCCCCAATGTCTTTTGAGCACTTCACCCACGAAAGTGGCTTGTCACAGCTGATTTTTCCAAGTGAGGAAGCATGTGGCATAATGAGACAATGTCGTTCTGGCGCATACCTTCCAGCTCGTTCCCCCTACAGTTCGGGCTCCAAACATGAGGCTGCATAGCAATTAGACTCTCAAGGAACACCGAGAGACATCACATTAGGCTCCACTTTAAGTTCTTCCCTGCAGTTTTTGAAACATATCTCCTAAACTACACACACACACACACACACAGAGAGAGAGAGAGAGAGAGAAGATGATTCAGGTAGGTAGCCATGTTGGTCTGATGCAGTCGAAAGAAATTAAAAAAAATAAAAATAAATGTCCAGTAGCACCTTAGAGACCAACTAAGTTTGTTCTGGGTATAAGTTTTCGTGTGCATGCAGTGTGTGTGTGTGTGTGTGTGTGTGTGTGTGTGTGCATTGTGAGAGAGAGAGAGCGAGAGAGAGAGAGAGAGAGAGAGAGAGAGAAGTAGATACGAATGCAAACAGAGAGACAGAGATGAAGTCATATTGAATCCTCTTCTCTCCTCTATGCCTTGACCTTGGTCACAACCACTACTTCTCAACTTTTGTTCCCACAAAAATGTCTATTTTAATGCATGGTGCAATCCATAAACATTGTGTTCTGTCGATTTTTAAATGGCTATGTAATAATCATAGCAACTATAATTAATATCCGTGGTGAAACATCGTATTAAGATAGTGATTTAATTTACTGAAATTGGGAATGCTTACATGCCTTACTGTGTGTTCGATTCCAGAATGCTCCCCAGTAACTCTCGTGTGATTGTTACAGATAGGTAGCCGTGTTGGTCTGCCATAGTCAAAACAAAACAAAAAAATTCCTTCCAGTAGCACCTTAAAGACCAACTAAGTCAGTTCTTGGTATGAGCTTTCGTGTGCATGCACACTTCTTCATGTATCTGAAGAAGTATCTGAAGAAGTGTGCATGCACACGAAAGCTCATACCAAGAACTGACTTAGTTGGTCTTTAAGGTGCTACTGGAAGGAATTTTTTTTTTGTTTCTCGTGTGATTGGTTAACTTTGGTCACATGGGCGGTAGCCTATTACATTCTCCATTTTGTTTTGTGTGAAAGTGACTTGACTGCTACATCTCCATGAACAACACTGAAGAAGAGACAGGATTAGATAACTCTCTCTCTCTCTCTAAACGCAATAGAGAGGTGTGAGAGATAAAAATATTGTGAAAGTTGCAAGTGTGTTCATTTCATCTATTTGTAAGAGAAGAACTGATGCTATTACAAAAGGGCTTTGTGTCTAGACAGATGGATCCTTGCATCTATTGAGTTGACTTATAGAATGTCAATCTATGTGAGTTTCAAAACAGTAGCCCTGTTAGTTTGTTATTCCAGCAAAATCAAAGAGTCTTGCTGGATCTTAAAAACAAACAATTTTTTAAAGACACATATATTCCATTATACTTGAGACACAGCATGGGAAGCAGCCCTTAGGGTGGAATGAGTGTCAAACTAGAGGTTCATTTAATTGATAACCAAAACCAGTGGAGACTTTTTTCTAACTTTCCAAGCCATGTGGAGGTAGATCTGATTTCTGTGGGGAGTGAAGACATCAGATTCTCCTAACCTATTCTGCCATTCCAGTAAGAATCAGGCTCAACTGTGCCTGTAATTATTTAAGGGAAAACAATATAGAGTGTTGTATCACACAAGGAAGCGTATCGTTTGGCTCTTTCCCAACACAGTTTCTGTATCACTATGCAGACAGGAGGGAGCTATAGGTATGCAGCAATCACAATGCTCTCCTAACATGAAAATCTGCAACCAAACATATTGTCCCAATTTATGTGTGCATACGGTGGCTTTCTTTTACAATGGTTTTCTATGCACAGCTTGGCTAGATGGAAGTTATAGTTGTTCAGGAAATCGTTGCATGTGACAAACAGCCTTAAGCACTACTTCTGGCTGCATGAACTCTCCCAGCTTGTGCAACTTCTTGTGCAAGATTTTTGCTTTTCAGCTAGGAGGAGGGAGTGTATGTGTAACTGAGTGAAGTGGGATGGCCATCTGCTCAGTAGAGACAATGCATTGCACACTAGAAGCAATTAGCTATTCCAAGGCATGTGATGTTCACGTGCTCAAGGTTACCTGACGTGGCACCCTCCAGATTGTTACAGAACTATAACTCCCATCATTCCTGCTCATTGGCCATGCTGTCTGGGGCTGATGGGAGATGGAATCCAACAACATCCAGCTACCTCTGAACCACACAAGCCACTGGATAGCATCAAACCCATTGATTCTACGTTAGCAACACAGTGTTCTACAGCACAGGGACAATATCCACATAGATCCACTTGTTGCGGCACCATAAATACTACAACAAGCAACTATATTTTTCCTGGTCAATCACCATGTCTCCTTTTAATGTTGCTCTCCGTTTCACACACCCTTTAAAAGTGACAGCAGGAAGAAACTGTTTCCAAGCAACACAGTGTAGATACTGAACATTTCTTGGGCAATTCTATCTTCCAGTGTAGACTTCTAAAATGTATGAGTTGGCACCAGACCAGAAGAGGTTGTTGTAAGCAGTTATAAGAACAATAGTTCAAGGCAACCTCAACAAACTGGAAGTTCCGTCCCGAAACAAATAGGCTGGAATTTAATAAAGATAACATCTTGGGTAATGCATGTGGCACACGTTTGAATTATTAACCAATAAGGCAGCAATCTTATGTGGGCTGGATATATTTAAAATATTAAAAATATATATCACAAAATTAAAAATATATATCACAAAAAATATATATCACAAAATGATTCTGCATCAAGCAGAATCAAATAAGGAAACAAAATGCAAAGTAAAAAAAATGGGAGGAGAGAAGCCCCCCCAATCAAAACGGGAAATAATAATACAATTGGCTGCGTTTTATCATTATCATCCAGTAATGAAGAAACAATGACTGGTGAATGTATTAGATAGATTTTGTGAGTCAATGGAGGCAATTCTCTATCAGCTTCACCTCTACAGCTATCTCTGAGATTCCTGTATGCCATTTGTACCAGTTTGTGGTTATGACTGTTTTGCATGAACACACTATTCCACAATTCCCTTCATACTGCCTAAAATGACACTTGCTGAGTGCAAGAATTCCCATCCATATTCAAAATCTAGCATTTCCAGCTGAAAGACCTGAGATCAGGGATGGGGCACCTGTGGTCTGTTGCCTTATCCCATGTCCCCTGATCCTTGACCATGCTGGCTGAGGCAGAACGGAATGGATATCAGCTACATCTGGAGGGACATGGAACCAGGGCCGGATTTAGGTTTGATGAGGCCCTAAGCTACTGAAGGTAATTGTGCCCTTTATATGTCCAGCTGTCCTTTTTCAACAACAGATAGTTGCTGGTTTTGTTTTGAATATATACTACAGTATATGGTAATTTATGAACCTAATAGCCATTTCCACATGTTGCACTGCAACCATTCCATGCAGAATGTAGGCACCCTATATATAGAAATGAGCAAACCAATGATATTTTAGGGAGCAGGCGGAGCGCATTACTTACATCATAGTAGCCTACACAACACAAAACACTGTTGCTCTATGTAGGTTTTGTTTTATTTGTTTTTTATCTTATATTTTGGAAATGTACATCCAGTTGTTTTTTTCCTTTACTTTTTTTGGGGCCCCCAAGAGAGTGGGGCCCTAAGCTATAGCTTGTTTAGCTTATAACATAAATCCGGCACTGCATAGAATCCCATCTTTGCTTTAGGCAGACCTCTGTCTATAGAAACATTACCTGTTGGAGTAAGCAGCACTGTGCTAGACTGTTAGAATTCCTGCTCCGTGATTGCAGTCATGGGATTGTTGTCTTTCACATGATGGTATATGTTTTGACTCCACAAAGTGGGAAGTGACATAGACAGGATGTTTGTGTTACTGCGTTCCGTGAAGTGGGACTATTGTCCTTTGTTTTTTCTCTTTGCTGTCTGATGCTAGAGAGAGAGGGAGCCATGTTGCAGTGCTCCGTGTGTGTTTATATGTAACTAAAGTAGATTAGCCAAAATGCTGAGTTGCTGAGGTCTGTTAAACAAGCTGCAATGACTGTGCAGATCCCTAAGTGTGCTGGTGTCTGTTGGCATCAGTCACTGTGATGTTTGGGCTGAAGAAAGCTTTTGAAGCTCCCGAACGATTGACCAGGAGGGAGCGAACATGCCAGTAAGGCATGTGTCTCTGCCAGGGTCCTACTCGAGTGTAGGACAAGCTAATGGCCTGACTTAGAGATAGATTAGTCAGTTAGTCAGGACCTATAGCCAGGTTGCAGTCTGATCTAAGGTGTGTCACAACACACAGCCACCATATAAGTATATGTTAAACCCTTAAGAAATGCATGCTTTGGTTAAAACTGGGTCCTGGAGCTGAAAAAGTTGAATAATACTGGAACAAGGTTACTTCATGCATTCAATCCAATCCCAAATCCCAGATGTCATGTGCTGTGACCTCGTCTTCCACCTAGTCTTAGCTCAGTGCCGTATGCCAGAGTCCCAGGGACCCATAGCCAAAAGTTTTGAACAGTCTTGACACAGCATGGATAAATGGCCTAGCGCAGTTAGCAATATCCCTCACCTCTGGTGATGTGCAAAGGTTATTCTTCAACCTGGAAATGGGAAATATTAGCATCATGTTTATTTCCTCTTTTCCTCTGACAGCCCCCTGAACAATGGTGTTTTAAAAGCTGTTTTTGTGTGTCAAGGACTTGTCAGATCATTTATTATTAAAAAGCGAAGAACAATCATTCTGGGTAATAGAGTGCTGATGCACCAGCGAGCTGCCTTCCTTTAATGTATTCATAAAGGGCTACAGTTGTAGATTTCTCTTTTATGCAGGTCAAGCGAGGGCAATGAATGCTGAATCGATGCCTCTGCCTCCTTACTTGTTCAAATTTTCAAAGAATGCATTCCTGCTAAGGTTTCAAACAGCCTTTTATTATTATTATTATTATTGTGTCTCATCAAACGAAAATTCACATAAGGTGAGTCTTTTTTAAAAAAAATAAAAAATAAGGGTGATTTTCTGCTGCGCAAGAGACGCTTTGAGATTAATGAATAAAAAGCAAGCTATGCCAGCCTGGAACATCGGCATCACAGCCTTCTCGCTGAATAAATTCTCCCAGGTCAATTTGAAAACAGTTCAGGGTCAAACTCTCATCTAGTCACCTAGATTAAAAACTAATTTAGCCAAAGTTTATCCTATATTGAAGCTTTTTCATGCAAATAAATAGCCAGGGTCCTCATTCTTTTGAGCTTTATTAGTTGTGCATGTCATGAATTTGAACGGGGCATGTTATTATTTGCTAAAATTCCATGTGGTTTTTTTTAAACAGGGGAGATTAGGAAAGACACTTTTTCTTGGCATGCATATCACCAATGAGCATTTTTAGAACTTCAGTTCAATTAGGGTAGCCGACATGGTGACTCATAATAATGTAAACATTTATTATTATTATTATTATTATTTTAGTTCATGCAGGATTAGTAGGAGTAACATGGAAGCCATTTCTTCCATCTGAGCAGAAGCAAATCTAATCACAGCCAATCCGTGTCTAAATTGCATTTCGGCCCAAAATGTATGGCAACATGCCAATCTATGAGGTAAGGAGCATAAAAAAACCCAGATACTGATTAATGATAAAATAAGCTACCTTTTAGAAACCAGCTATTAACAGGCCACAACTTTCACAATTTTTTATACAAGAGTATGCCAGAAACCTTCCTTTTAAGATTACCCATTTCAGTTTTGCTTTATCTGTTGAAAGCTATCTTCAAAGCAAGTAATAAAAGCTGTTTTTATTTTGAAATAAAACCTAAACCCCAAAAATGTTTCCTAGTACTTGTGGACCTCCATAGGCTGTGGACTCCAGCTCCCATAAGTCTTAGCCAGCTTGGTTAAAGGTCAGGAATTGCCAGCCAATGTGCAAAAGTGAGATGGATTGGTAGTCTGCCTTAGTGTAAGACTTAATCCATTCCGGAAGTCCATTCTTAAACTGAAACTGTTCTTAAACCAAGGCACACTTTCCCTAATGAGGCCTCCCACTGCTGGTGCCCTTCCACTGTTCTGATTCTGTTCTTAGAGCGAGGTAAAGTTCTCAAACCAAGACACTATTTCCAGTTTTTCAGAGTTTTTAAACCATTTTTTTCTTAAACCGGACTGTTCTTAAACTGAGTTACCACTGTAATCTAATTGACGGCAGGCCTATAACAAATGAGTTAAGTCCAAAACTTAGATACTCTCTCTCACACACACACTCAAAACATCAAGAGGATCACAATTCCTTTCTTAGGACCAACCAAAACAATTGCATAATAGTCTACATTTATTTATATTTGTGCTTTTCTCC
Source organism: Podarcis gaigeae (assembly GCF_964106915.1). Lineage (NCBI taxonomy): Eukaryota > Metazoa > Chordata > Lepidosauria > Squamata > Lacertidae > Podarcis > Podarcis gaigeae. Next base: position 99,965,859 of record NC_139679.1, read on the forward strand.
AGCTGCATGTTTTATTAAACAAAAATGGCAAAGGGGATGTTTGTGTTTCAGAGCACATTAGAAAAGCAGCAGTGTGAACCGCCATACAATTTCAGAAACAGAGAAAATGTAATTTCAGAATTAACATAGAAGCTTGACTTTCATAACATAGGGATGGGGTCATCACGGAGCCATGATAGCTGTGTACTGACCCCAGCATCACAGGAAGGATACCTCTGAATACCAGTTATTGGGAAATGATGTTGCACTGGTGCTGCTTGTGGAGTTCCCAAAGGTATGTGATTGATCACTGTGAGAAAAGGATGCTGCATTCCTTTGGGCTTTTGTTTTGATCCAGCAGGGCTCTTCTTACTTTCTTATTGTCTTATCTGTGCAGGATGGGGCCATTATTTCAAGTTGATACTGGGGGCCAGCAAAGATGCTTGGCTCTTGAGACTAGAGGTAGAAGACTTTGCCGGTGCCCATTTGTCTCAGTTCCTTGTTTTTCCAGTCTTATGACCACTACGCCACATTTCCACATCAGTTTGCGCTCTCTCTCTCTCTCTCTCTCTCTCTCTCTCTTTCTCCTTCTTCTCCTTCTTCAATTTCTTACCTCTCTTTCACCCTATGGTCCCAGAGCAAGTAACAACATTAAAACACAAGTCCTCGCCAAAAGTTCATTGGCATTTTAGTGGGCAGCTCTTTCAATATGCACACTTTCATGCAGTTTTGTCTAATATACATATTTTGGCAAGCCATTTCCCCTTAAATAATACGTTTTGTGTGTGTCATTTCCATGTTGCACTCTTCTCTCTAATATACAGATTTTTATGCACATCTTTTTTGTTTGGAGAACAGCATCGCCAAATTCAGAGGTGTGTGAATTTCAAAGGGAAGCCGTGTTCACATATTGTTCCAGAGAGCAAGAGGTAACTCAGCTCACACTGAAATGCGAACTGCAATGAATTTCTCCTCATCCCTACTTGACACTGACTTCTAGGCTTAAAGATATATAAGGCTGAAGGATAGCAACTGGTACCTTGAGATTCATGACTGTCAGGACTGCGACTAACTGTCTTCCCAAGCTAAGTGTAACACCTTATCCACAATGCTCCTCTAAGTCTTCCTATTATTTAGACCTTGATGAAGGATTTTAGCATTATCCAGGGCAGGGGGGGGGGGGCGGCGGGCAGGTAGTTTCATTTAACACCAAGCATCTTCACTGCTGAAATAAATGTCTTCTGACTAAAATTATTCTAAGCTTAACCTTTCACTTGGCTAAAACCGTCTAATGGTCTGTCTATGTTTGCACAATCCCCTCAGATAGGAATAGCTATTAAGGAAGGAAAGTGGGGCTCTGTCTGTGTTCTGCAAGAAGTTTTGCTGTAGAGTAAATACATTATGACTGGGGAATGGTGGGTGGAAGACGCGTGGCAAAGGAGCGGTATCTTCTTGACCAAATATTCATACAAACAGAGCACATCTCATCATCTTCGATGAGCAAATACAGCGTCTCTTGCAAGCAATAAAGGCCCATTACCTAGATAAATGACGGGATGAAGAACTTTCCACCAATATAAAAATGGCTTAGTATTTTAAGAGCTTTTGCTCAAGTCTTCTCATTGGCAATTTCTTTTCCTTTTATTATACCTGCTAGGCTCCCGATTCATTGGTATCCAAAGGGGGGGGGGGCCATAAAGTTTATCATTTGCACTGTTTAAAGGGTTCCTGTTGAATGCTGTTAAGTTTCCTTGAAGTGAATGTCTCAAATTAGTTGCAACGAAGTGATGCGAACTGGTTTCAGAGGGAGCTCATCACAACTAACTTCAGCCGAATCAGGATTGTTTTTAATTTTGATATAGAGGTGAGATTTGGTTTGCTTTTGAGCAGGCCTCCAGAAAAGTCTATGTGGGAAAACCTGCAAGTGAAGTCTACTAGAAATGTCTCAGGCAGAAGCTGCTTGGCCCAGGGCAACCCTGTAAACCTCTTCGAGACAAAGCAGAAGGTGGTGCTTGAATGGTAGTGTCCTCCACTCTTGCCCATTGGATAACTGGATCAAGGCCAACATACAGAGAGCACAAAAGCAGCAAACTTTGGGGTGAGGCATACTTTAAGAAATTGCCTCAACATTGCCTGCATAAACAGTGGAGTGCAAAGACTCGCATCATATATAGTGGTACCTCGGGATAAGAACTTAATTTGTTCTGGAGGTCCGATCTTAACCTGAAACTGTTCTTAACCTGAAGCACCACTTTAGCTAACAGGGCCTCCTGCTGCCACCACGCAATTTCTGTTCTCATCCTGAAGCAAAGTTCTTAACCCAAGGTACTATTTCTGAGTTAGCGGAGTCTGTATCCTGAAGCGTCTGTAACCTGATGCGCCTGTAAACCGAGGTACCACTGTATCTAGGAAGAAACACAAACACATAACACACTAGACCTCAAGTCAAAATGATTTTTTGGATCTCAAACTTATTGGTCTGATTTATTTATATCTCGCCTTTCTCCCCAGTTGGGATTCAAGGTGGTTTACATTTAAAAGAACTAATAATAAAATACAGAATGATAAAGACATGCCAGTTAATAATTAAAATACATTGCAACATATGTAAAACAGCAGTTTGCCCTCACAGCAGCCCAGTGATCAGTATTGTCTGCACATGGCTTTTGACAATGGGTAGGTAGTTGCCCATTCTGAAGGAAATCAGCCCTGAGTGCTCACTGGAAGGACAGATTGTGAAGCTGAGGCTCCAGTACTTTGGCCACCTCATGAGAAGAGACTCCCTGGAGAAGACCCTGATGTTGGGAAAGATGGAGGGCACAAGGAGAAGGGGGCGACAGAGGACGAGATGGTTGGATAGTGTTTTCGAGGTTACCAGCATGAGTCTGACCAAACTGCGGGAGGCAGTGGAGGACAGGAGTGCCTGGCATTCTCTGGTCCATGGGGTCACGAAGAGTCGGACACGACTAAATGACTAAACAACAACAACAACAGGTAGTTGCCCAAACAATGAACTTACTTTCCACAGCTTTGTTTACACCAAAGAACAGTACAGATGTGTACAAATTCTCTCCAAATTTGGTCTGGATCTGTGGTTTCAGTGCTTCATTCCTTCTTTGGTTTGTAATCTTTCTTTTAAAAATCTGGCACTTCAGTGTTTCATAACAAGGGGTCTAGCAATTAGTTAAACAGAATAAATAAATATTTCTCCTCTCTGTTAACCTTCACCCTCATTCATCTGTTTTTAAATGATAAGATTTCTGGGGAGATTCAAGCTATGATTAGGATCCGTAAGTGTATTACTTTTAGCAGTCTTGGAGCAGGAATGAGGCTAGAGATTAGATTAAATCATTTGGCATAACGATGCTTGAGAAAACACCTAATGCCCTAATGAATGTTCAGATATAAAGGGCAAATTGTTTATTATCACTGATTTAAACTTGAGATACCCTCATTGTAAAATAAAATAATAGGATAGGTTCTGGCTATAGTTTTGCAGCTGGCCTTATTTTTGGCTTATTGGAACCTGTGAATAGGAGTCCTCTTAATTACATTTTATCTTAGTTAAATCTAAGACTCCATGTGAAGGATTCCATTTGTGTGGCAAGGCCCCAGGCTCAAAGTTCCCCTTAGATAATAAACACAGAGACACAAATATTTTGAGTTAATGGGATAAATAAGACCACAGCTTTATTGGTTACAGATGTGAACAGTTTGGCTTAGGCATTGGGTGAAACCAGACTATATCCTGACTCCTGCCCGTCTGCAGGAAGTCTCTGAAGGCTCACCCACCGGTAGGGGGAGCCCTATGATAGACATCAATTAAGAGCACCCCCAGGGTTCCTGATGGGGTCGTGGCATGGCCCTAGCCCATGCCCAGGCTTCGAACATGAACCACGGCCCCCGGATCCATTTAACAGGATACCCTTAACGAGGAGGGGCAGCTGGAGGCAGCAACCTCCCCTCCCATGAACAAGGTTTACCCAGTGCCTAACTGCCTAACCTTACAAATTCATGACAATTGCTACAAGGTAGGCAAAAAACAAATGGCTGGTGCCCATTTGCCTAGTGGAAAAAATCCTACCTGGCCCTAACAATAAGGCGACCGACATTAGTCCATAGCAAGGCCAAAGTCAAGCAATGCATAAGAAGAGGGCAGGTGGGCTGGGTGATCCAACGAAGGAGGCTGCCTCCCAGTTGCCTCACGATTTAAATGGCAGCAGCCACACCCCCTGGCTAACCTGATTGGACAGCCATGGGGCATGAGACGGCTGGGAGTCCCAATGATGCGGGCGGCATCACTCCACCCCCTGTCAGGTCACAGTGAGGTCCCAGATGCCCTTCCACAACTCCACACACGCACGCACACACACCCAGGGAAGGGGAGTGGTCAAACAAGAATACAGTACTGAGATGATTTTGGTCTTAATTTCCATAATGAGCATACCAATTAGCCACATCACTTTTTTAAACTATCCAACTATTTGAGCACATTCACACTACAGTGGTACCTCGGGTTACAGATGCTTCAGGTTACATACAGTGGTACCTCGGGTTACAGATGCTTCAGGCTACAGACTCCGCTAACCCAGAAATAGTGCTTCGGGTTAAGAACTTTGCTTCAGGATGAGAACAGAAATCGCACAGCGGCGGCGCAGCAGCAGGAGGCCCCATTAGCTAAAGTGGTACCTCAGGTTAAGAACAGTTTTAGGTTAAGAATGGACCTCCAGAACGAATTAAGTTCTTAACCCGAGGTACCACTGTACAAGAAAGATAGCTTTGACCACATTCACTTTTGTAAATGAGAAGATTGTTAACATTGGTAAAATGTAAATTATGCCTTTAAGGGGCTAGAAGTCATGTATCATATCAGCATCCAACATATTGAAAACAGCCAGTAAATGTTACTCACTGTATTTTTCAAACATTAGATTACATTTGCAGGTTCTTTGCATGTCTGAACATGCAGGTGATAGCCATTTGCTTGAATTTGCATCTAATCTGTCCGGTTGTTTAAAAATGCAAATAGCATAAGCTGGGTGAGGATAATTATCCAGTATACTGGGACCAGAGCAGGCCTAGAGGGAAATTTAACTCTTGCCTGCCTCTACTGTGACCATGAGGGAAATCCCTCCTCTGAAGCTGGTATTTATTTTGGGGGGAAATCTTCCATTGGTGCCAACAAGAGATTTTACTTGAAAGCAAATGTGAAGGATATTCCTCAGGACTGCCCCTAGGTAGAAAGGCTACAATTCCCTTTCTACTACTGTTCCATTAATTATCAGTCTCTTACACTCATGCCATTTGCATTTTTTTAAAAAAAATCCAAATAAAACTGCATCCTTGACACAAATATGAATTTAACTTTGTGTATAGTTTGCTCACTAAGTGTTCCGGAGACAGAAAAAGCCTGGAAGCCAAAGAAAGGAGACACAGAAAATTGAAAAACAGGTATCCTTTTTTCATGATAGCAAACCATCTTCCTGAACTTTATTTAGTGTTGTGAACTTCACCCTCTTGAACATTATCAGCAAAAGGGTGTTGTCTTTCAGTTACTGGGCTTGAGGCCCCTGCCTCAATTTGATTCCATTCCCATTTCTCAAGATGAGAAACGATCACTGAGGAAATGCTGACGTGACCACTTCCTTCTACAAATATCCTTCTAAAGTAAACCCATGGCTGTGGGCTCCTCCAGACGACCTGTGGGTTGAATATTTATCCTGAATTACTCGCACAAAGCTTATGCCAAGGTTAGACTATGTCAGGACTTTATCAAGCATTTGTTTTGATTTGTTTGTGGGGAAGTTATACGGCAATGAGCATTCATCGTGATTTCCTTGTGCAGCTTTAGACACCATCTTGTTCATTATTCAGACCCCATCCTACACCTTTCAGAGCTGATCAACGGTGGAACGGGCTCCCTTGAGAGGCTGTGGGTACTTTTTAAGCAGAGGCCATCTGTCTTGGATGCTTTAGTTGAGATTCCTGCATTGCACAGGGTTGGGCTAGAAGACATCTGGTATTCCTTCCAACTCTATGATTCTATGATCTCCCCTTCATTTTCCTAACTGCAAACAGTCTCTGCATTTTTAAGTGGATTTGTTACACTAGGCTAACAAGAGTATATTCATCCACTTTAATTTAACCTAAATTTACTTGCACTTGAATCCCTCCTGCCAAATACTGACAACCTATGTGTTTAGAAATGTGGAGTAAGAGACTCTTTCAGCTATTTTATTGAGCAGACGATGATTTAAAATGATTACAGAGAGGTATTTTTTCTAACACTGTTGCCATGTGAAAGATTGCCCTTTTAAAAAAACAAACATAAACGTGATTAGGTTTTCTGATTGTTTAAGAATGCCCATTTAATGCTTTAACACTTTTTTTTATGAAACCAGAGTGAAATTCCCTATATCAGCTTTTCCAGGGAGACCCATTAAATCTCAGGTACACAGTAGCAGCTTTGGAAATGTGAATGTACCAGCCACCCATTTTATTTCAAGAACAGGCAGTGCTGCAAATGTCCTTTTTGTTAAGATCTATCTGTCTAGATTTTGTGCCAGTGTTTGATTGGCTTCCATAGTGCCTTGATTCAAGATGCCGTGGGATGATAACACTAGCCTGCTCAAACCGTGGGTACTTATGGAATCCTATTAGCCAGAGAAGAGGAATACAAATAAATTCAGGCTGGCCACCGCATTTCAGTTTTGTTTACAGAGCTCTGCATCAGAGCCCCAGCATTCTGCACCATGCATTTGTTTGCTTCAGAGGGAACAATTTATATGGGTGAAAATTGCAATAACCTGTTCAGTTATATTGCCGGTATGAAATCCAATCTGAGAGGGGCTTTAAGCTCCTACCACTCATCATTCGAGTTATGCAGTTTGTCACTCTTCTGAATAATATTGTATGGAGTAAGGATTCCATTACAGTCTTTGTCATGAAAATGAGGTACCAGGGATTGAATGCACACACACACACAAAAACCATCACACAGTTGTCAATAGCACAGTGCTGAGGGCTATTTTAGTTATTTGTGATTTGATTGGTTGGGTGTTTGGTCTTTCTTGTTTATGAAGAACTGGGCCAATCAAAAGGCAGAAGAAACTCCAACAAATCTGCACAAGGAAATGGAGAAATCCCACGTAAGTCCCATTACCAACATAGATTAGTTCAACATTTCCTTACACTTGGACACCAAACAACAGGATTTATGATTCCACCCACTTACCTCAATTAATCCTCACAACAACCTGTGAGACAGGTTAGATTGAGGAGGGATTGTGTGGTTTCATGGCTAAATGGGTACTTCAGTGCCAGAAGGCCTATGGCCATTTTATCTGAGAGATGAGCAGGACAATCCAACCACTGCCAGGGCACGAAGTGGCAGAGACATTGCCCCGCCCACAGCCCTGTTGCTTATTCTGGCTGGGGTGGAAGGCAAGAGGCAGGCAAATTGTGACACCATCCTGGAGCGAGCACAACAATTGGGCCCAATGCCATCATATTGATGGCAATGAGCCCAGCTCAGAGGCCAGCGGATCCCAGGACCCACCAACCCCAGAATGCCCTGTTTTAGGGCTTTCCTTGGGCTACTCCCAGCATCTTTTGTAGGCAGAAGGTGTCAGGTTTGGTAGTCTCTCCCACACAAGACGCGACCTCTGACAGTTTTATTACTTCAGATTTATTCAGCAATCAATGGGCTCAGCAGTCTGTTGCCGGATCTAGCTTCTTTTTCCGGCGGAAGCATGATACTGTCCACCTCTTCCCCCTCCTTTTCCCTGTCATGCGCTTTCCTGCTAAATGACCCAATCTCTGGCTTTTTGGAGACTCTGGTCCTCCAAGCCCTCCCCCCTCCTCTGTTGCATCCAGTTCTCTGCTCTGTGTTACTTTCAGAGCTGAATTCCTGAGTGACATAAGTCTATCTCAGTCTCACTGTGTGAAGGAATCTGGTTCCTACTACTCTCTGGTTCCTCTCCCTCCCCTTCTGATTCCTCTTTGTCTGTCAGAAATGTAATGTCTCTGACAGAAGGGAGAGTTTTGTACCAGAAGAGTAAGACTGGTGTAGCTCCATTGCTGCATGCTGATAGAAGCCAGCAAGGCTGGGCAGAGTCATGCCTCTGAAGGAGCGTCTCCACCCCCATCGTTGTGCCCGGACACTGAGGTCCAGTGCCGAGAGTCTTCTGGCGGTTCCCTCACTGCAAGAAGCCAAGTTACAGGGAACCAAGCAGAGGGCCTTCTTGGTAGTGGCACCCGCCCTGTGGAACGCCCTCCCACCAGATGTCAAAGAGAAAAATAACTACCATTTTTAGAAGACATCTGAAGGCAGCCCTGTTTAGGGAAGTTATTGTATTTTAATATCCTGTTGGAAGCCGCCCAAGGTGGCTGAAGAAACCCAGCCAGATGGGCGGGGTATAAATAAATTATTATTATTATTATTATTATTATTATTATTATTATTATTATTATTTCTCCACTGGATCCCATATATAGATCTGAAACATGGGGAATGAGGGGCTCAACCTCTGCACTCCATACATTTAACTCCTCCCTAAATCCCAGGGATACCCAAAGTTGTGCTATAGTACACAGTTGTCTTAATCCAGTTTATAATCACCTTTTCCTGGCTCCAAAAGCAGCAGCCATATCTTCCCTGAAGATAATTCAGTTGAGCAGCCCCACTCCACCCCCAGCACCCAAATATGTCAATACATTTTCAGCAACAAATGGATATCTGTGTTATTGTCACTGGAGGAAGATTGATGGTAAAGCAGGTATTCGGGAAATATATTATCGAGCTTGTTTCCGTGTAGATGTTTGTGCATGCTTCGTATCGCAAAAATATTTAAATTCTGTTTGGTTAAGACAGGATACTTATGTTATACAAAGCAGCAGTCAGAAGGTTATAGCCCTCACTAGACAATTTGCCAGCCAAGAAAGATGGGCCTATAATGATGCTGACAGCTTTATTGTCCGGATGCTGGCAGAAAAATAGGCCCAAAAAAAGAAGAAAAGATTGCACAGACAGCAGCTTGCAATGCAACCTGAAACTTGAGAAAAATATTAACCAGTTGCAAACAGATGGAAGTATTCAAGGCTCTTGCATTTCAGGTATAATGATGCTGATTGCAACATTTCCCTCCCCCGCAACCAAATTATATACTTTCTGTTGTACATTTGTATCTCTCTCTCTCTCTCTCTCTCTCTCTCTCTCTCTCTCTGGGCTGGCAGTACATAATTCTTGGGTGAGGTATGGAAGCTTTATTTAGCAGGGGGAAGTACAAACAGCTGTGAATCACTCCAGGCTGAATCAGTCTATTGATTCCAGTGACAACCCCTTGACAATTTGGCTCATTTAAAAATATATTAAGTGTTGTGCTTTTTGCAGATCTGCCCTATCCTTTCATTCCCTTGCCAGGCCATTAAAGCACACCTGTAGAATTACAGGCAACTCTCAACTTACGCGGAACTTACTTCCAGAGATAGCGCAGAAAGCCAAAAACGCGTATAATTCTGCCCCCTTTCCATTGCCCTTCATCCCCTGACCTGTCCTCGGTGGCTCACCACCACTCCCCTGGCTCTGATTCTTCCTCCTCTGAGACTTCCCTAGGGGGCTCTCCAGCTGGAGCCTCCCACCACTTCTCATCATCCCGTCAGTCACTAACATCAAGTGACGCTGGACTGCCACATTTCAAGCCAGGATATTATACCTTTCAGTTTTGTCCTGGCTGGATATTCAGTAGGCCTCCTACACAAATTAGAAACTCGTTGAGCAGTGGTCTTTATTGGAACAACACCTATCTTTTCTGGGAGCTGTCCTAGGTCCTGTTCCATCCAGTCCTGCCTGGCTAAATTCTATCGGACTTTCAACATAAAGCAACCGCCCCTCGTGGGCCCAAAGCCTTTGTTACTATACATCTGCAGGGGTTTCCTGATCAATTTCAATGGAAGAACCAATCTATGTATAAATTCCACTGCATGTGCAAATTGACTGCATGCATTGAAATAAATAAGGGAGCCCATGCACATTGGTGCTCTGTGTGTAGCCTCAGATAAATATTAAGTTGACTTGGAAGCAGGAGCTGCCTTTTGTATATGCTACAAATATTTCAGAGCAGTTCGGGAGTTTGTAATTCAACATTAGTAGTTTCCTGCAGTGCAACCAACATACTGAATAAATGGAATTATAAGGGGAATGAGGCATGCTTCAAAAGCTAGAAGAAAAATAGCACATCCAAAGCAGGGGGAAATTCAATCATTTGGTTACATGCACTTCTGAAGCTAAAAACTATAAAGTAGCCTTGCTGACAAAGCAAAGGTATATACCTCTGAAAGATATTGTGTGAGATGATTTATTTCTTTTTTCCAATAATGGGAATTCTGGAAACATACTGTAACAGTAGGCAAAGGAAGGGTAATGGCCTTGTAAAAGTACAGACAAAAACTACAGCAGAAACCTCTTAAACCAATTGGGAGAGAGAAAAAACTTTAGATTAGACATAGGTTTATGGCAGGGCTGGGGCACCTGTGGTGTTCTAGATAAGATTGGATTCTAACTCACATTAGCTGTAGTCAATGTGTTCAAATGGGTGAGGGATGATTGTCTATAGAGCTCAAGGTGCCACACATAGTTGTCCCCATCCTTATTTGACCCCCACAACAACCCTGTGATGTAGGTTAGGTTGAGAGACAATTATTGGTCCATGCCCCTCCCCTAAGTGAGCTGAGTGGGGTCCTAGTCCAGCACTCTAACAGCTACACAACACTGGCTCTTGATAAATAAACAAACAAACAAACAATAAAATTTTATTTATATCCCGCCCTCCCCAGCCAAAGCAGGCTCAGAGCAGCTAACAGTAAAAAATACAACATTCTAAAACCATTTCATTATAAAATTAGTTCAAATCAGATTAATGGCAACCATTGGGCTAGAGTTCTGTGAGGATTGCCAAAGGAGGGGGTCAGGCTGTGCCCTTGCCAAAGCCCTTGTGGAACAGCTCTGTCTTGCAGGCCCTGCGGAAAGATGTCAAGTCCCGCAGGCCCCTAGTCTTGTGGCAGAGCATTCCACCAGATCGGAGCCACAGCCGAAAAAGCCCTGGCTCTGGCTAAGGCCAGCCTAACCTCTCTGTGGCCCGGGACCTCCAAGATGTTTTTGTTTGAAGACCGTAAGTTCCTCTGTGGGACATACCAGGAAATAACATAGCTTTTCCAGCAGTATCCCACAAATGCAACTGTAGGTGTTTTTTTGTTTTGTTTTGTTGAGTGGCGGCTCTTATGATTCCAAATTGGCTTTGAGTGTGTACAGCAAGAGCAGCGACTTTTCTAGGGATAGTTTTATAACCTAAAATGATCTTGTGGGCATTTCTAAGGCAGCTTACATCTCTTAAACAGGTTCGCTTCTATGATCCATGAGCAGCACAGAGTCAGGTATGCCATTTTTGTGCGCAGCCGCCTCCATGATTGCTTGCTCTCCCACACATGCCTGTAAAGTATTCCATAAAATGTCCACCGAACGAATTATTAAGGTCCTCTGCAGAAATTGCATTTCTTCAAAGCTAACAGCAACCAACATCACCCATAATTGCAGGCTTTTAAACAGATTGTACAATCAAAACCTGACTGTTCGGTAAAGAATTATTTGAGCAATAAAGTTAAATACTTTTGAGTTTATATCTTGAGGGCACTCTCAGCCTGGTGTAAAAAGAAATGGGGAAGGATCATGCAAGTTGTGTGCCCAGCTATGAGAGTGTGGGGACACAAGAAACAGGTAATCATTTTCAATTTGTGTGAGGCAGGTTTTCCTAAAAAGGATGAACAAGCATATTTTCTGCTTGCTGGAAGAGAACTGCATTGGAAAGTTAGCAACTTTCCAAGGGCGCCCAGTGGATGTGGCTGCAATGGAATCTGAAATCAGAACTCCCAGGTCCAAATATTTATTTCACTTAAGAACTTTAAACCCACAATTTTTCCCCTGCTACAATCACCCCCAAGGTGGTTCGCAAATCGATAAAAAACAATCTAATATCACAGTAAATCATTAAGCACAAAACGTAACCTGAATAAGCAGCAACATGCTGTAGAAATCAAAGGCAGTAGAAAATACAAGTAAGAAATGGTGTACAGTCAATAAAAACAATTACTCTTAAAAGGGTGAGGAAACAGGAAACAGTATAGACTAAGTCTTGTACTGAAAAGAAGAAGATTCCAGGTGAAGATGAAGACGAAGAAATTTATTATTTGTACTACTCCCATCAGACTGGGTTGCTCAGCCACTCTGGGTGGCTTCCAGCATATATGGAAACATAATAAAAAAACCAAACATTAAAAACTTCCCTATACAGGGCTGCCTTTAGATGTCTTCTAAGTCAGATAATTATTTATTTCCTTGACATCTGATGGCAGGGCATTCCACAGGGTGGGCGCCACTACTGAGAGGGCCCTCTGCCTGGTTCCCTGCCTGTGTTTGGAGTGGGAGTTCCATCACCAGGGTCCCACCATTAAAAAGGTCCTCTGTCCAATGGCCAACCCTACTAAGCTCTGAAGCCTTCAGCACAAGGAGAAGAGCCTCAGATGGAGATCTAAGTTATTGAACAGATTCATGTGAGAGTAGGTTGCCCTGCAGATACGCCAGCCCAGCATATGTGGCATGGCCACTGCACATTTCCAGTAGAGAGATTAAAGTTGGGAGTGGTTTGAGATGCAAATTTGTCAAGCCCATGCTGTTCCGTGCTGTTCCTCTTTCCCTTCTTGCCTCCAGCTTCTTCTCCATCTCAGATCATATTCTGAACCAAGTAAGAACTCCCCAGATCTGTCCAGCTAGTGTGCTGTAGTGGTTAAGAGCGGTAATCTGGGGAACCAGGTTCATGTCTCCACTCCTCCACATGCAGCTGCTGGGTGACCTTGGGCCAGTCACACTTCTCTAAAGTCTCTCAGCCTCACTCACTTCACACAGTGTTTGTTGTGGGGGAGGAAGGGAAAGGAGATTGTTAGTTGCTTTGAGACTCCTTGGGGGTAGTGATAGGTATATCAAATCCAAATTCCTCCAACTCCTCCTCCTCCTCCTCCTCCTCCTCCTCCTCCTCCTCCTCCTCCTCTTCTTCTTCTTCTTCTTCTTCTTCTTCTTCTTCTTCTTCTTCTTCCTTCTAACCTGACCTGGAATAGCAGTAGAGGCCAAAACAGCAACAAACCATTTGGAGAGAAAATAATGCTTAAGATTTGAATATTCCAAGCACCTCACAAGCATTATCTAGCTGTAAGTCTTTCACAGCAACACTGTAAGAGAGGTTGGAATTACAACCCCACAGACTGCAGAGCAAAGCTCACCGAGAATATGTTTTCCCCAGCCCAAAAGTGGCAAGAGGTGATAGGAGAATCTTGATTCATAGCTCAGTCTCCTAGGCACTTTTATTTATTCATCTACTTCAGATGCATAAGCCACTTCAGATGCATAAGCAAACAACTGAGGCTAATTCTAAACCATTGTTGTTAAGGCCCTGTGCCCTTGAACACAACCATCTTCTTAAAGTCCTGATGGTCTTCCTAATGGTTTCATCAGAGGTCGACCAACATGGGAAGTGTTCTCACCTCAGCTCTTGTGGTAAACCTTTCTGGGTCCAAAGGCCACATGCTAGTGTGGATGTGGCCCATACTCTCTCACCTACACTCTGATGTGCTGATACCATCATTTCTAATAGGTTCTCCTTTACCATCTGTCGTCGTCTTTAAATGTCCTAGCAGAACTGCTGATGCTAATAAGTTGCCAGAGGAAGGAAATAGCAATGGGAGAGCCTACTTGGGAAGAAAAGCCCTGGCCAAATGGCAAGCACTGATCTATCCCTTTCATGTGTAATGCAAGGCCTTATGTAGATAGTTTACATGGCCAGAAATGCAAGCACATTGTGATTTATTGCCTATCTTTCTTTGGCTAGGGCAGCCATAATATTGAGAGTTGAACCTCCCGCACTTAGTATGACTCCAAGAAGCCACAGGGAGAATCTCATTATTGCCCCATGGCCTCTAATCTGACTTTAGGCTATCGATTTCCTAATAGCAGGAATTGATCTTCATTCCCGTGGATGTGCTGGTACAGAGACCCGAACACAGCCATCACTTTGGGAAGCATATTCTTCAGTCAATCACAGGTGTTGGACTTGACCATCAATCTACTTTCCGTTGCTCAGAGATGAGGAAGAGGCAACATTCTGGCAGAAACTGACACAGGAAACAGAGTGTTTGTCACCCAATACAGGGGAAAACAAGTGCTATTCATATGTGCACTGCTTTAAACAGCAAGCAGTAGCTTGACCAAACAAAAGTCTGTGCTAAAATAACTCACATAGTTCTCACTGCCATTCCTGAAGATGCTTTCAGACCAACCAGCACACCCTAATGTCTTAAAAAAACAACAACAAAAGACCCCCAAAGTATTCGGTTGGCAGTTGCATATTACACAGCAAAGTGGTAAAATGTGGGTAGGTTTAAATTATAAATTCTGTAACACAATAAAAAAAAATGGTTATGGAGTCAGATCACATAGCATTAAACTAAAAGGAGAAAAAGTATTTCTAGAACTGGCAAAACCTCCCCCCACATACATACACATACCAGTAAGCAAACACTGAGGCAGGGCATATTGTACAGGTACAAAATGGTAGGAATCCAATCCATTTCCCACTGATGTATGTGTGTGTGTGTGGTGCCTGGACTATTTCATGCCTAGTCTCATTTTCTGCTCTTTTTGATATGGCAGCCATTTTGTGTTATGTCACACCTGCACAGCAGCAACCATTTTGTGACTGGCGCCCATGGCAGATTCTCTAAATTCCAAATGTGCCCATTGGCCTAGAAGATTTAGTGGTCCCTGGGGCAAAATATAGGCAGGGCTGGCTTTAGCATTCAGCATACTGAGGCAGCCATTTCAGGTGGCAAATGCTGGATGAGGGGCAGCATTCTTTTCTGTTGGAAGACTAAGTTGTCTGTACCACACAGACTGTCTTGCACCCTCCTCAACTAGTCTGCTGCCCTCAGGTGTGATTAAGGAGGCTGTCTCATTGTCAGTGCTTAGGTAACATTCAACTGCTGGTCTTGTTGGCTTCTGTATGTGAAAGCCCCATGTGGAAGCCAGTGTGGTGTAGTGGTTAAGAGCAGTAGTCTCATAATCTGGGGAACCAGGTTCACGTCTCCGCTCCTCCACCTGCAGCTGCTGGGTGATCTTGGGCTAGTCACACTTCTTTGAAGTCTCTCAGCCCCACTCACCTCACAGAGTGTTTGTTGTGGGGGAGGAAGGGAAAGGAGAATGTTAGCCGCTTTGAGACTCTTTCGGGTAGTGATAAAGCGGGATATCAAATCCAAACTCTTCTTCTTCTTCTTCTTCTTCATCATCTTCTTCTTCTCCTTTGCCTCAGACAGCAAAATGTAGTGGGCTAGCCCTGGACATAGACCAGATCTTATCAGTGATGTCTTTAGCATACATGCCGCCAGGGTGCAAAGATCTGCCCAGCACCCCCAAATTTAGTTTAGCCCCCAAATTAACTTTTATTATGCTTATGTCAGACACCACGCTTACACCTTATCTCTGGTTTATGAAAGAAGGGAGGAAAAAGAAATGTGTTTCTCGCTTAGTATTTGTCGTGAAATGAAGAAAAAATGCAGCTCGCGGAATTCATAGTATGTGCTCTAGGCGTGTTTTTGTGGAAATGGAAAACTAAAATTGTATGCTGAAACGCATGTGTAGTAGAGCCCTAAGTACTAAGTAGTCAAAGAATATGCCGACAATTAGCGAAAATAAACATTATTTCTTTAACGATAAATCTAAACAAATTTGAACTGTAAGTGGGGAAATTAAAATGTGCCTTTGTGAATGACAAGCGCTGCCACTGGCACAGCACGTCTTTGGTAAATGAGCACACAAAGTTGAAAGTCCTTTAGTGAAACAGTAGGTATACATTTCGGTAATACCTGGGTATTTTGTATTTTGTTTTTCTATTTATTTATTTTCTATGTATTTTGTTTTTCTAGTTTAATCAAAATTATTTATTATTTCATAACAGGTAGATAGTTAAGAGCGGCCGGCACTTGATGCCCCCCCCAGAATTCTGTACCCAGGTGCCCCACACACCTTTCATCCCTGGGTAAAGACGGCCCTGGATCTTTTACAGAAGACTTAGCTTAACTGCTTCTGAAAATGGGGATTCATTAAGTTGCATACGAACGATCAATAGATGCCTCAGTAGAGGTAGAAAAGTTTTGTTTTATGGGCAACATTTACTTTGGAAATGTGATGCATTATAACGTCTCCAAGGTGCAATGTACCTCAGAACCAGTTCACATATTACAGTTTTATTAGTACATGCAAAATAATTCACATAGTCATGTACAACAGTGCTTGGCAAACACCAAATGTATAATTCTGGTCACATGCTTCATATAGGCCCAGGAGCTAGGAGGAGTAGCTGCAACTTGTGGGTCTCTACGGCAGGCCCACAGTCTCCAAAGTACATTCCCTGAATGGGAAAAGCAGCGGGAGGTTGGTACATAAAAACATTTTGAAACACCCCCCCCCCCCAAGAAAAAAAGCTTCAGCAGGATGAATAGATGAGGTATACTGGGAATAACAGAATGTAACGTTTTTGCCATTCACAACTGAAAGCCAAAGGGTTATGTAGAGGATGCTCCGCAGAGTGATTCATGACTCTTTCTCCTTTATGCATTGATAGACTCTGAAATTTCCAGTCCTGTGTTCTTGCGTGGCTCTTTCCTCCATCCGCTCAACAGAATTCTAATTCAGCTATTGCTTTATTGCTCACCGTGCCTGAGCTGTGCTTAGGAGGAAGTAAAGCAAAGTTGTGTGTGTGTTTAGCTTAAGTTCCCTAATGCATAAAGATAGGCCTTTCATAACGCAAGGTTATGTGCCCAAGGACCAGCATGGAGAAGACCTTACTGACTTTCAGCTATTCTGAACTGTGCCAATTGAGCTTCACTACCTAAAGTGTAACTGAAATGCTGCATCTACAGATCCTCTTAAGGAGAATCTAGACAGTTTGCTGTACAGGGTTACAATCCCCACAGAACACAGGAGACTTTGCAAGCTGCCTTATACTGAGTTCAGACCATTGGTCTAGCTTGCTCAGCATAGTCCACACTGGTTGGCAATGGCTTCCCAGAGCTGGATTCCTTCCCAATCCTACCTGGAGATGGTGAAGATTGAACCTGGGACCTTCTGCATGCAAAGCACATGCTCTGCCACTGAGCAATGGCCCAATGCAGATTGCTCTAGGTTACTCTGGTTCCCAGCAGTCCACATAACTAGTAGGGATGGAAGCCTGGAATCTTCACTGGGATCATCACTGGACTTGGGCACTGGTCCCTGAAGCCTTGAAAATAATAATAATAATAATAATAATAATAATAATAACAACAATAACAACAACAACAATTTATACCCCACCTATCTGGCTGGGTTTCCCAGATAAAACACCAGACATTAAAAACTTCCCTGAACAGGGCTGCCTTCAGATGTATTCTAAAAGTTAGATAGTTGCTTATTTCCACAGGGCGGGCGCCACTACCAAGAAGGCCCTCTGCCTGGGATTTTTGTTTGTTTGTTCCCTCTGTGTGAGCAGTGCTAGGTGGGCAGGATTTGAAGTCAAAAATAAATGGCCTTTTAGATAGTAGTCCAACGACTTTTGAAATTTCCAATAAAATGGGAAACCCTTTCCTTATGAGTTTTATAATCATGATTATAACCCTTTCCTTATGAGTTTTATAATCATGATACCGGTAATATTGGAGAATAGCAGTTCATAGCAGTTGAAACTGAACACACAGTGCTACTGTTCAGCAAGGGCCAGTCCAAGGCATTTTGCTGCTTGAGGCAAAGGACAAGATGGCACCTCCTCCCTGTCCCCATTCCTGAACTCTGGTAAGGAGAAGAAGAGAGATGGGGAGGACAGCAAATCCACCTCTCCTTACCAATATTGAGGCCTGTGAGTTTCCTGAGGACTGGGAAGGGGAGAGAAATAGCTCTTACTGTCACTCTCTCTTTTTTCTCTTTCATATTTGTCTTTGCTCTGTTGTGACTGTGGAAAAGGAGTGGGACAATTCATGCCACTCGAGGTGAGAACCTGAATGCATTGGAAGGTTGCTCAAAAAGCCCCAGAGTCTGATGGCACAGAGTGGGGCCCTCTTGTGTGAGAAACAGCTGCCATTAGTGAAGAACAGGGTGGGAACTGTTGCTAAGACAGTTTAATCAGTTTGAAGGTCTTTTTCTTTTCTTTTGCCTAGGTATTTGGTTAAACCAGAAATTTTGATTTTTCTCATTGCAGTTTTGCTTGTTTACCTTAAGACACAGTTTCTAATGCTAATTCATTGTTTATTGGGTCTGTTTATATGATTGTGCAATTTTTGTATTTTGGTGCTTTTCCTCATGCTTATTTTTCTTACTTTGTTCCCTGCTGTGGGATTGAAAATATTCAGTGAACAGCAGGCTATGAATACAAGCAAATCCAATGTACTGAAGCCAACAAGAGTGCAGCTGAATGTTACTTCAGCACAGGTTGTAGGGAGCTTCGTCCTCCATCTCCATATTCATTTGCAGCAAACTAGCTTAGGAGGCGCAGGCCAGGCCATGTGGTGCATACAATTCTGTCTGCTCCAAGCCCCTCAGCTTCTGCTGCCTAAGGCAGCCACCTCACTTTGCCTAGTAATAGGGCTGGTCCTGGGTTTGGCTCTGTGCATAAAAGAAAATAAGAGGTAAGCCTCTCTGGGCTCAAATAAAAGTGAAAGGGAGCTTACACTATGACCAGCCTTTATTGAGCAGTCATTCTGATTTGTTTGTGGAGTGGTTAGACACCAATGAGCATCTGTTTGTTTATTATTATTTTTAAAAGTGGATTCGTTGTGCCAGCGTGACAGAAAGCATTTTAACCCACTTTCATTACACAGCTAATGCACTTGAACCACAAAATGCTGATGGTCTGGAGGCAGTGAAAAGAATAGCCAGTGCAAAATGCCTTTTGGGAGAGGTAGTGCCGAATATGAGTCAATAATAACCGAATCTCAAACTTTCTGACAGATAGTGCCTTGATTGAGAGTGAAGCATGATACCCACCCTACCCATCCCATAATATACAGTGGTACCTCGGGTTACATACGCTTCAGGTTACAGACTCCGCTAACTCAGAAATAGTACCTCAGGTTAAGAACTTTGCTTCAGGATGAGAACAGAAATTGTGCTCCGGCAGCGCGGCAGCAGCAGGAGGCCCCATTAGCTAAAGTGGTGCTTCAGGTTAAGAACAGTTTCAGGTTAAGAATGGACCTCCAGAACAAATTAAGTTCTTAACCTGAGGTACCACTGTAATGCAGAACATAGTGCCTCTTTCTAGAAATGAGGAAACATTGCAGCTCCGGGTACTTTCTCATAACATATCTGCATTTCTTTCTCCTGTTTCCTTGACGTTTGTTGGTATTTACAACTCTTTATGTCTGTGTTAAAATGTTGCCCTCTGTCAGAAGCAATCTGAGGCTCAAGAGAGTGTCGGCAACTTAACTTAGGCATGAGAAGCTCATTTTTCAGGACAGCAGAAGGCATCTCAAGCAGGCTTTTAAAGGCCATGCTGTTTACATGCTGTTTTAGTTTGTTCTCAATAATTTATTATCCATTAATGTTCTTTTTATATATACTTTTTCAGTCACTTTCTCAGTTGGTTCTGAGGGCACATTTAAGCACAAGTTTTTGCAGGGAGGAAACAGGGACATTACTTCCCTCTAAATGCTCTAAATTCCCTTCCTTTAAATGCTCATATCTTTCTTTTTAAGCATCTATTTTATGCTGAATATCACTCTCATAGCACATAAAGAATGGTGTCTGGTAGATTCAGGGCAAAATATTTCCAAGACCTTCAGCTGTATTCTCTCCCCCCCCCCCCCCGCCGCCCATATTAAACCCATAGAGTCTAAAGGAAGCTGATGTCCATATATAATATGGTCATATTAAATAGATCTCTCTAAGCAATAATCTATTTCTGGCACAACACCCCCCCCCCAAAAAAAGAAGAAGACCTTTCCTCCACCCACAGCATGAGAAGAAATTTAATATGGAGATTTGAAATGGTGTGAGGGAAACAGTTGATCAAAGGGATGAGAATCTGGAAGGAAGGTGAGGCAAACAATTCCAATATATGTGTGTTATCATATCTGGGCAGAAGTTTATTTATTTGAATTTGCTTATTATTTAGCTACTCCCCATAGTCTGCTTTAAATAGTCTATTAGATGATTTGATCTTGTTCAGGCATACACCCTTCAGAGAGCAGCAGTGCATCCCATAATCCCCAATTTATTAGGCTCACTGATCATCAGAGAACGGATGTTTATAGAAGACATTCAGCTTGTAAAACACACCGAGCCTGAACAAAAGATATTCAGCCAGCTGAAATGCAGTGTTTGCTTTAAATAAGAACTGCAGATGATCCGGTAAAGTACTGGCATTCATAGAGTTAGCCTGAAGGTAGGAACTCAGTCAAAGAAAAAGAAAGAAATATCCATCCTCTGCTTGATTATTTTCCTTGTTTTCTACACTGTCTATCACAAAATCGTGAAAAAGTGCTGATTAACTTTCCAGAGCAAGGACGACCCATCTATTACCCTGGTGGCATCACTCCTACTCTGAAGGAAGCTGCATTCCCCTGTGCCGCCTCCTCCCCCTTTACCACTGCCTCCAGTGCTACTCCTCTCTTGCAAGATATACACAATGAGTTGTTAGGGACTTGAGCAGGCTGTTTTACTTCCCTTGCCCCCTCCCCTCTCTGCACAGTTTGCCTGGCTTTTTATAGTTTCAAACTCTTTTCTCTTTCACTCACACAATTAGCACATCTTCCGTGAACATTCTGTAAGTCCTGTGACCTTACAGGGGCTTGTGGGGCCATTCTTGAGATTTCTGTTACTGCTGCTATTGTATTCTATATTTAACAAACATTTATTTCTGCATACCTCAAGAGAAACCTGGGTGTGTATTAGGGCTGTATGAGTCTCTCAGTTTTTGTTTATCTCGTCGTTTTCAGTCTTAAGTTCTCCACGTTTCCGCATATGTTTGTGGTTGTTTTTAGTCTTCATGAAAATTCATCACATCATAGTGCAATTTTCTCCTAATATTCATGTTATCTGTATATGTTCTTGTCTAAAATACACATTTTTGCAAGGCAATCTCCCCTCATAGAGTGTGTTTTTGTATGTTAGTTTAATGCACAGTTTACCCTAGTATATGCACTTTTGTACACATTATTTGGCTGTAGAACTATACTGAAAAATTCCAAGAAGTGCTTTTGTTTCAGTTTGTGTACTGCTTCAGAAAGTGAAAATTAGGGGGGGGGAGCAGGTAGGTAGAGTTCATTTTTTTAATGGGAATGGAATTGATCATCTCCCCCATTCCTTGAAAAACAAACCACTTTTCTAATGTTAGGTAGCCCAGTTCTAAGGCATTCCACTCTCTAAGTTCGCTATCAGAGAAAGGTATACCAGAAGAAAAATAGTGTCAAAAATACTTTTGTGGGTGCATTAAAAATGTGTGTGTGTGGTGTCATTGATTAAAAATGATGGAGGACCAATTAAAGTTGTAGTTGATTAATCTGTCAGCTAAGATTACATATTTGTTTTCCTTTCGCCACCTCCATTTGCTCAGCTGCTTGTCGCACTGAACAGATCAGACGAGACCGCCTTCACAAAGCACATCAGTGACTTGCCAGGCTCACCTCTAGTTGCTCTCTGTCAATTTCTTGATGTGTCAATGCCGTGATAGGAAATGGCCCTGGGCACTTTGCTCCTGGGAAAAAAGTAAAAAGATTGCAAAGGACCAGTCTAGTAGCCCCTCCATGCTCATCAAGAATGAAGTGCTTTCAGACATCCAAAATCAGCCTCAGTATCTGTGTTACTTTAGTGGTAGGGGAGAGAATACGGGATCATTTTATCCAAAAGCTAAGTCTTGTGGTGCCTTGCCTACAGCCAAATGTCTTAGGCTGCTGCATTTGGACTTTTGCTGCAGCAACACAGATGAAAAGATGCTTCTCTTCCTAGCACCCAAATGCTTCCACTGCTCAGGAACAGCAGGAGGTATAAGAATAAACAGAGTTTTTAGGTTACAAGGAAGCAAGGACTGTTAGGAGAGAAGCAATTGCAAGGCTATTTAAAGATCCAAAACCATCACTTGGAATGAACCTGGAAACCAAACTAGGAGCCAGTTAAGGATGGGTGAATTTATTCTTTTCTGTTCCTCTTAGTTTCTCATTATTGCAATCTTTCAGTTCAGTTTGCAAGTGCTAATATATCTTTAAAAATCCTCATGAAAATTCAGCATTTTCACGTGAATTTCTCCTCCTTTTTTGTAATTTTGCCTAATCTATTCATTTTCTGCAAAGCAATTTCCCCCAATATAATTCATTTCTATGTGCACTTCACCCTAATATGTACATTTTTTGTACACATTACTTGGCTAGAGAACTGGGCTGCAAAATTCAGAGAAGTGCAAATTTCAAAGTATGGCTGTGGATCAGTTCACAAATTCTGTTGGAATGTGCAAATTGGGTAGATTCACCTTTAAAAGTGAACTGAATCAAACTTCATCCTAACGCCCAGTAAAGTTATTTCAGCAATGACTATGTTCACAGCAATCAGGGCCAGTGCAAAACATTTTGCTGCTTGAGGCAGAGCAGCAAATGTACATTGTTCCCCTAAAGTCCCCACAAGCTCCTCTCCCTGTAAGTCAACAATGCAATAAAATTTATACAACCAACCTTTTATGAAACACAAAACCAGCTGCCCG
The DNA here is from genome assembly GCF_964106915.1 of Podarcis gaigeae. Taxonomy (NCBI): domain Eukaryota; kingdom Metazoa; phylum Chordata; class Lepidosauria; order Squamata; family Lacertidae; genus Podarcis; species Podarcis gaigeae. Next base: position 99,988,652 of record NC_139679.1, read on the forward strand.
AAGAAGCAGCTTCACTCTGCCTAATGATAGGACTGGTGCTGCACAGCATTCTGTAACAGCTGACAATCTGCCCACAGTATTTCCTTCATAAATCATGCACCATATCCAACCATCTACAATCTCGACTTGGTCCCCTCTTCTTCTTGAACTTTATGACCCTTAATTCGAAGTTTTACAGAATGTTTAGCAGCTCTGTAATAGGAGGCCCAAACATCCTTGTTTGTTCTCCTTTATTGTGAAAGAGGCACGGTTTTAAATATGTATCTATTTTTATGTTACCAATGGCTCTTGGTTTTTGTGAAAGCAGAAGAAAGGAATTCGTAGGCAGACGGTCCCACCCCCCACAGGCTGGCTCTTTGTTTTTTCTCTTCTGCTTTTGGCATTGAGATCAAGCAAGTTTTACGGCTCAAGGCCCCAAATCCCCCACGTAAATATTTCAACTCTGTTCATTTTGAATACGTATTGATAAAAATCTTCGTCTCGGAGGACTTGAAAAGCCCTTTGCTGTTGTACTGGCAGCATCTGCAGGAGTAGACCTTCCCTCCCACATCTGGCGAGAATGATCAGAAGGTGCATACATAATGCAGAAGGCAGCACATCATTTGGGACTCGGCTTTCTGGATGGGCCTTTTCCTTTTCCTTTCTTTCTCTCTCTCTCTCTCCCCCTTTAACAATCAAGGATTCCACAGGTGCTTGAACAGAAATGAAGTTGGAAACCACAAGAGAATCTGCTAACCAGATGTGCAGACTTACAGGGGGAGGCACAGAAGTACATTTATAATAAGCTCAGATTAAAACTTCACTTACTGCAGATACTTAGAATAGCACAGTTTTTCAAGAAACTTGGCCATCCCTTTATCAATATCAGCAGGTGTTCACAGTTCCCTTTTATTAAAGTTCTGCTTCTCAGTTCTCTCGCTTGCAGTGTGTTCTGGTTTTATAAAATAAACCAGACTGGCCTTAATCTGTTTCAGAGTCAACCCTGGGACTGATCTTCAGGGCTAGGCCCATGCATCCTCATATCTAGTCCTTAGTGAGCTGGTATAGCATGGTGGCTGAGGGACTGAGCTATGGATCAGGGAGTTACAAACACCGTAGTTTTCGCTCTATAAGACGCACCCGACCATAAGACGCACCTAGTTTTTAGAGGAGGAAAACAACAACAAAAAATATTCTGAATCAAATGTTGTTGAAGAGACTTCGCGGGACTATCCCTGAAGCCAGAACAGCGAGAGGAATTGCTGCACAGCAATCCCTCTTGCTGTTCTGGCTTCAGGGATAGTCGCACAGCCTGCATTCACTCCAAAGACGCACACACATTTCCCCTTACTTTTTAGGAGGGAAAAAGTGTGTCTTATAGAGTGAAAAATATGGTATATGTGGACCTCTTGGTATAGGTGAGCTCTGAAACATATGAAATCATCAAAGCATGTTGCCTTAGTGCCAGGAAGTACGAGACCTTTTTCAGCTCAGGGCTCACATTTCCTCTTTGGCAGTCTCCTGTGAGCCATAGATCAGTGGTTGGCAGGGCCAGAAGCAGGTGGAGCCACAGTTGTGAATCTTACCTTTGTATCCTAAAAGTCAGAGGTTTCAATATAGAGCTATGCACATCCGACACACCTCTCTCTCATCTATCCAGCCAAGTGAGAGGCATTATCATGCCTCTTAAGCACACATTCCATCCAGGCAAAAACCACTTGAGGAGGGTGTGGACTGGAAAGGGGTGTCACCTTGGGAGAGTCCAAGGGGCTAGATGCAGAGGTCCTGAGGACTTCATTCCACCTGGGACCTGAGGTTCTCCACCCTTGCCTGAGTATCGCTATTGAGCACCACATTCAAAATGCCCTTGCCTTTGCTTGGCTTTCCATTCAGACAGTGTGTCTTCTAGATCAGCTTTAGCGCCAGCAAACTGGTACCATAGTATGGGCATAGCATAATAGCCGTTGCAGTAAAATCTCCGAAGAGTTTTGTGGCACCTAAGGCATTTATTACAGCATTAGCGCTGATGGCACAGAGCTCACTTCATCAGATGCCTGAAGTGGTGATCTGAGTACCTGAACTTAGGGAGAAGAAAAATGGTTGTTGTTGGTTTTGGGTGGTCAAGAGATAGCAGGACAACAAGGAGCACAAATGAAAACAGAATGTCATCAAATGAATATAAGAATCAGAATGGGGGGGGGGACCCAGTGACTAGCAGCCACTGATGATGAATAAGCATAGCAAGATGGATAGTGTAAATAATAATAATGATAGTGATAATGATAATTTCTATACCACCTTTCTTTGGAAGATCACAGGGCAGTTTACAATATAAAAATATGCTTATTGCTTATTGGTTTTAATATTCATTGCTTGCTAACTCACCAAGTCAGCCTTCTTTCAGTGAGATACAAACACAGCCAGGCTACCTCTAGATGGCTCTTCTGTCTCACTTTGCCTGTTAGAAATACACCTCTCCTGTGTTACCTTGGGCAGATTTAATGTGATGATTATTTTCTCTGAGCCACAGAGATAACATGCCAAGAAGTATTTAGCATGTGCCTCAAAACAGGCCCAGTGCTGCAGTGCCTATTTTGGAGTGAAGATTCATTTGAAATATGAAGTGCTGCTTATCGAGTGAGAGAGAGAAAGTGCATACAAGAAAATATGCCCACTTACTCATATCTAGGAAGCATCCCAATGGCTACACTTCCCCTTCTGCAAAATTCATAAGTCATTGCTTTGTTTGTTTTCGAAACTACGGCATTCAAATTATAACCCTGGATCATTTATCACTTATATGTGCGGAGAATAAATACCACCATGGATTCCACTTATCGAGAGATGCCTTCTGTGCCTCAATTATTCATTGGGAGTTAGCACTCTTAATTTTTAACTTCTCATAAGCTGGAAGCAAGTATTTTAAATACAGTCGGCAGATATACTATGTGGAAACAAGGGACTTCCCCCTCCCTTTACTGTAACATTCTTAATTTCATTGCTGAAGGTCTCTGGGGTTTACTTGCTGCAATAATGGAAAACACTGCTATTGTAACTATAACCAAAATAGTAGCGCTGATGGCAGCCATCATCATCATCACAGGCTACTATGGTACACATAAATAACAACAAATTAGCCCCATCACAATACCTACCATATTTAAACACATGAAAAGCCTATTAATTATTTTATTTTGAATAATGAGCAGGCATATATATGCAGGAAGAATGTGCCTTTAAATATCTGTGACCTTTTAGAAGCAGACGGGATGTTTTAAATGTGTTTCTTTTTCCTCTTGGTTTTAATGTAGCAGCGGTGGCGGCTTTTGTCTGCCTGTTTGGTTGGTTGTAAGTTGCTTTGGGTTGCCCTGGGCAAGATAAAGTGACCAGCAAATAATAATAATGAGGCTGACATACCCCACAAGTGTCCTGGAAAACCTGGGACATCCCATTTTTTTCTGCAAGAGCACAGTGGCCATTTTGGGCACTTGATATTGTGCGATTTCGCACTGAGATTTCACCCTGGACAAAGCACTGGGGGGTGGGCTGGGCACAATCTTGTGTAGTGCCCCAAAACATGCATTTTTGGGTGTCACGAGAGCACAGCCCTGAAAAAGTGTGTTTGGGGAGGACTCCATGATCTTGCGCAGGTCATGCGACTTGCACGGGAGCACAGACAAGAAGACACCTATCCTGGTTTTGGGACTCAACATGTTGGAGGGAATGGGATGAAATGAAAGACAAAAGGTTTGAAAATGAATTAATGGAAGGGGGCAGGGCTGACACACTCAGGGATGGACCCATAAGGGAACATAGGTGCAGGACTTGTGTGGACACTCTTATTTCTCATCCATGGGTGCAGAACTTGCATGCCTTCTGTGTGTTTTTGCTTTTTCACATATTAGAGAATTCACTTAATGGAGGCTTCAAAGGAGAGCCGGGAAAATATTGGCCATTTGGAGTCTCTATGTTCAGATGCAACGTGCCACCATGGGAATAACAATGGCACAGGGCTCTTGACTTCCTGCCTGTATAGTGGCTTCCTGTTGGCATCTGGTTGGCCACTGTGGGAACCCCGATGCTGGACTACATAAGCCTCTGGTTGGATTCAGCAGGTTTCTTCTTAGCATCTGTCAACTGGGTATTCATTCGACTTATGCACTGTACTTAAAACTCTGATTTTTAACTAGGGGCTGTGTAAGACCCCCATAGGAACACAGGAAGCCGCCTTATTAGTCGAATGGTCCATCTAACTCAGTATTGTCTACACTGACTGCCAGCCGCTCTCCAGAGTTTCTGCATGCAAGGCAGATGCTCTACCTCTGAGCTATAGCCCTTTCCTGAACCCCAATTCAGTTCAACTGGGTATCCCATCAGTTTGTGCCCAGTAACTCTGACCATAAGATATATGCATCAAACAATGTGGTGGGTTATACTATGTTTTCCATAGTGCAAATCTTGTAGAGAGGGGGTGGGGATGTTTTCAGTTCATTGAACAAAATAAAAAAGTGGTTCACAACTGAAGATTAACCATATTTAAACAAATCTGAGAATTCTGCCTGAAAATCCAAGTTAGACTCCTGCAGGAAGAAGGAGATAGAGGAGGAGGCGAAAATACTCTCAAGTCCCATTTGCATGATTATGCTTTGCTAGCAGCAGACTGAAGCAGTAGAAAGATTTGAATAATACATTGAGGCTTCAGTTACTAGGCATGAGGCAGCTAATTTAACATTAATAAGGAATAACACAGCTAAGAACAATTCAGTGCGGGGCTTTAGTTTCCCCAGAAAGGTTAATATCTTTAGGACTTTTTTATTTAGAAAAAAGACCCTCTGAAATATTTACATGAGGTATTTTGGGAACGAGCAGGCATCAGGGCAGATTGATGGTAACTGGATTATTTGATACTGCCGTTTCAGAGAAGTCTACATTTCGCTGGAACCATTATGCATCCATCAAAACTTGAGTTGAGTCACAAACATTTGCCTGTTCTGCAGGCTCCACCCTTTGGACAGCTGAACTGGAAGCCAGTAGGGTGGACTGGTTTTTGGTGTCCCACACATCTGCTGTCAAAGCAGAGATGGATACTTCTGCTGTAACAGGCCAACCCAGTGTTTTTTATCCCTTACCACTATGTTTTAATTGAAGTATGGGGTCATCCTACAATTTCACCCACAAAGAAAGCAGTTTCTTTGTAAAGTTGGGAGATACAAATCACAGATACACTGTGATTAATGCAAAGGTCCACTTGTCTGGGTAGAAAGTGATGTCGTTTGTGTAGAAAGCTCAGAATTCTCCATGACTTGAATGCAGCCTACTGTTCAGATACAAGAGCTACATAGGTTGCTCCACCTATTTTTATTTTGCCTCTGGTCAAACCCACACTTGCATGTGGGCCCCAGAAGGTTGCCCATACAGGAATGTGGCAAAGGGTTCCCACTTCTGGTTGCAGAAAATCTCAGGTTCAATATACAGCACCACCAGGCAGGTATGGGGATGTCCCACACCTGAAACTCTGGAAAGCCTTTGCTAGCCAGTGTAGGCAATATTGAGCTAGCCGGGCCCAATGGTCTGACTCAGTATAAGACAGCTTCCTGTGTTCCTGTGTATATTCTTAATACCATGATGTCCTGCCTCACTGCTGGTGGCACCATGAAAATGTCATGGGCTAAAGACAACATCTTAAAAAGCAGAGACATCACCTTGCCAACAAAGATCCGTATAGTTAAAGCTATAGTTTTCCCAGTAGTGATGTAAGGTAGTGAGAGCTGGACCATAAAGAAGGCTGATCACCGAAGAATTGATGCTTTTGAATTATGGTGCTGGAGGAGACTCTTGAGAGTCCCATAGACTGCAAGAAGATCCAACCTATCCATTCTTAAGGAAATCGGCCCTGAGTGCTCACTGGAAGGACAGATCCTGAAGCTGAGGCTCCAATACTTTGGCCACCTCATGAGAAGAGAATTATTATTATTATTATTATTATTATTATTATTATTATTATTATTATTTATACCCCGCCCTCCCCAGCCAAGGCCGGGCTCAGAGCGACCCAGAAGACTCCCTGGAAAAGACCCTGATGCTGGGAAAGAGAAACAAGGAGAAGGGGACGACAGAGGACGAGATGTTGGACAGTGTTCTTGAAGCTACCAGCATGAGTTTGACCAAACTGTGGGAGGCAGTGGAAGACAGAAGTGCCTGGTGTGCTCTGGTCCATGGGGTCATGAAGAGTCGGACCTGACTAAATGACTAAACAACAACAACAACAATCTTGGGAACATGGACCAGAAACAGAATGAACTGCCTGTTCCTAGTTCTGTCAGATGGACTTAACCGCCAGCACAGTGACACATAGGATTCAGCTGCTGGTCACCGGGACTTATATTTGTGTGGGTTTGTTTCCCCACTGCTTGGTTAAGCAAGTGTCTCTCAGCATCCTCATTACAAGATGAACCTGTCAAGCCCAGCACATTTTGCCACAGACTTCCGAGTGTATGTAAGATGGCCCTGATGGGAAAGAAAAGATGTCGGATGCCAATGTGTATTAATGATATTAATCATCCACAGCTGGATGGTTTCGAGAGCTATTCCTGCTCTGCCTGAGTGTTGAACTGGAGCACAGTCCTGCTGGCTGTAAGCTTGAGTGCCTCGCTGGAAGCATCTCCATAACAAATGTCTGGGGCACAGAAGCCCACACCAGAGAGACAAGAAGTCCGTCCTTTAAAGAGAGGTATAATTATAACATGGATTATGGTGCGTGACTTGTTCTGAAACAGAATAACTCGCTGGGTTCTAAATGGCCTTCCCTCAGTCACTGAACCAATCCTGACGGTTGTTCACTCATTTTACCAGTAACATAAAAATACTTAACAGCTGGCAAAAGATACTGGGTGGAGTGTCCTTGTACTTGTGGAGATTGCTGAAGACTGTACACCTCTGAATCACAAGTGGAGAGGGAGCTGTTCTGCTCTGGTTCTGGCCCCTACAAAAACAGGATGCTGGACCAAAAGAGCTATTGGTCTGATCCAGCAGGGCTCTTCTTATGAAAGGGATTTTGTTCCAGTAAGCACTTCCATGAATGGAAGAGTAGAAGAGGCAGATTTTCCTGATTTCACCTTTCCTCTGCCATTCCCCACACTACACCCCGCCTCCAAACACCAATTTTCAAAAGGCTTCCTTGAGTACCAGGCCATCAACTGAATTCCACCTGTTAAGTCTACCATATTTCCTTGTTGCTTCTGGTTGATGCATTCTGGTAACCTTCAGATATTTTGGGTTACATTTCCCATCAGCCCCAGCCTGCCTCTCCAATGGCTATAGATTATGGGAATTGTAGTCCTAACCATCTGGAAAGTGCCAGGTTGGCAAAGGCAGTCTTAGGTCATATGAAAGATGGAACCACTTGCCATCCAGTCCTAGGTTCCAGATGTTTAGAAAGTACGTATGAGTTTTAATTTGGTTTGGTCTATTCTATTCTATTCTATTCTGGCTTTAACCTTCTGTATGTTTTAAATTATGGTTGTAACTTTTTTTGTGAAAACTTTTTTAAAAAACCTCTTTGGGGAGTTTTCTACAATCAAGTGGTATGTCAATTGAGGTAGGTAGGTAGATCCACCAAGGTCAATGGGCCTCAGACTGCAATCCTTTGCTAATTTACCTGAGAATGAGCCCTACTGAAATCAATGAAACTTACTTCTGAGTAGACACATATAATATTGCTCTGTAACCCCCTTTTGTTGACTGGGAGAAGTCACAGTTTCCCTTCTCCTTTGTTCTTGCTACAACACAGAAATAGTTCACTTTTAGAGAGCCAGTGTGGTGTAGTGGTTAAGAGCGGTAGACTCGTAATCTGATGAACCGGGTTCGCGTCTCCGCTCCTCCACATGCAGCTGCTGGGTGACCTTGGGCCAGTCACACTTCTTTGAAGTCTCTCAGCCCCACTCACCTCACAGAGTGTTTGGAAGGAAGGGAAAAGGAGAATGTTAGCCACTTTGAGACTCCTTTGGTTAGTGATAAAGTGGGATATCAAATCCAAACTCTTCTTCTTCTTTTTAGTTTGTGTTGCCAGATGGAGAATTGTGTACACAAAATAACAATTTGCTTCATGCCTGATCTTGACTTTTCTACCTGTTCCTGATCATATACAATAAGGCATTGGTTCCTGTATTTTCCTAAACCTGCAGTCAAATGTTGCATTAGTTTGATTTATTATTGTGGATCTGTGAGAACCTGATGGCATGGAGGTTGAGATGAAACCATATCAACTAGAAACAGTGAAGGGTTGATACAACAAGATGGAAGACTATGGGAGAAGAAAAGCTTTTGCTGGACGGGACTGATTCTGACTGCTGATGAAATGACTTTTCCTCACTGCAAGTTTTGCTAGAGATGACAACACTCTTTTAATTCTTGTTGGAAACTTTCACTATGAAAGAAGCAATAAGCTGCAATTACTGGTGATGTGGGGCCCAAACCCTGTCTAGGCTGTGAATAGATGTTAAATGATCCCATCAGCTAAGGGGAACACAGCAGTTGTGGGATTTTTGTGGGGGAAGGCAGGAAAGGGTTGAGGGCCCAGATTATTATGATCATAAATGCATTTAATTTCTGTGTATGAAGTTAATAAGATAACGAAGCACCTCATCACAAAAGTATAAATATTTTATTTTACTCTAGCACATACTGGTGCATAGCAGTTACAATATGCCTTAGCAATGTGAATTAAAGAGAGAAATGAATTCTTTAGGTTCAGAGAAAGGGCATCATACTTAGATGACAAGCCACTAATTTGGGTGGGTGTGGGTGGGTGTTAATTTCTGCCCCCTGTTGGGACATTTATTTTTCAATTTTACTTATCCCATAGCCACCGCCCCTTTTCTGAAAATCCCAAGGAGAGGGCAGCAAATGATTTTCTAATGCAGTGGCAAGCAACTAGGGGGCAGCTTCAGTGCCAGCTGGACCCCCCCCCCCAAACCTGCCCTTCAGGCTGGAGCTTCCCCACCCCTGATCTAGAGCACAAATTTCCCCTTCTAGCTGCAGCCACTTCTGGTGCATCAAATGTCATTCCAGAGCGTCCCAGATCTTCTGAGACAGCTCGTAGATGCAAGCGTAAGTGGAGCTATACATTGGGAGAGGTATCCTTTGGTGTGTACACAGAGCACCCTTTGGATCTTATAGATGGGTGGCTCTTTTTTTGTTGGGGTTTAATCCCTTTCTTCGCACAACCCAGGAAATTCCTCATTTTTATTCCTTAGGATTTATAACAGGAAGATATAGAGTCCAATCAATGTTCAGATGCCCACATAACCTTTCCTTGTCAGCATGTTCACAAATTAGAAATAACTGTCTTTTTTTCAGTGGCCTGTGGGTTGTTTGCTGCTGCAGTTTTTCATTGCTGTGGTAGAGGACTGAAAATAACATAAAATACAGCATATAAGATCATGCAAGGCAGAATAGTATTAATAACAATTGTACTCTTTGTATAACCTTAATGATGGGTGTTATCCAGGTTTCATCCTGGAGAACAGCCTTTACCAAAGGTGTCATGGACTTTGAAGACACTTGAACTCAGGACGCAAGGGAGAAATGTGCTAAGAGGAAGGCTTGCTTGGCAAAACCACACCATGATCAACTCCCACCCGGAAACCTATGTCCCCACTGTGGAAGGACATGTGGATCCAGAATTGGCCTCCACCGTCACCTACAGACCCACTGTCAAGATCTTGTTCATGGAAGACAATCTTACTCGGCTATGAGTAATTGGCAAAGAAGAAGAAAACGATTCATTTCTAGGGGAATAAGTTCCAAAAAGGCTGTATCTTCAATTAAATGGGGGGGGGGGTGTCCTTTCACGGGAATGAATAGGATTTGTTTGGTTAAAACCTGAAGTAGTTACGCTGGAATATATCAAGGTAAACTGCAGGTATCCAGCAATATCATCATGGCAACCCTTCTAGAGAATCATAATCAATATTGTACACAGTATTACTTACCATAGACAAAGCTAATGTGTTTCTCTCTGTGTGTGGTAAAGCTAGTTGGCTGATAAGGCTCCCTGAAGGAAACATGAATTTAATAATACATTTTTATGGTACTTTGGAAGAGTCCAGAGTGCTGCGCATATATTGTCTCAGTAATTCCTACAGAAACCAGTTAAAACAGATGGGGAGCTGAGGCAGATAGACAGTGGCTTGCCAAAGACCACAAAATATATTCATGGCTGAGGTGCAATTTCAGCTGGAGGCCTCAGCAACAGCAGCTTCCCACCACCAGGCAGGCCCATGCAGAGCTTGTCTGAGGCCTGGGGCAGGAGTCTCCAGTCGACTGGGAGGCCCAGGGCATTCTTTGGGCTTTTTGACTGGACCAGCTCTACCATTCAGCAGAGGGAGGCAATTACCGCTGCATTATACCATCTCTATGAGAAGCCTCACATTAGCTGAAAAACTGCTGTGTGTTATAGGGAATGTTGTTGTTGTTTAGTTGTTTAGTCGTGTCCGACTCTTCGTGACCCCATGGACCAGAGCATGCCAGGCACTCCTGTCTTCCACTGCCACCTGCAGTTTGGTCAAACTCATGCTGGTAGCTTCGAGAAACACTGTCCAACCATCTCGTCCTCTGTCGTCCCCTTCTCCTTGTGCCCTCCATCTTTCCCAACATCAGGGTCTTTTCCAGGGAGTCTTCTCTTCTCATGAGTTGGCCAAAGTTTTGGAGCCTCAGCTTCAGGATCTGTCCTTCCAGTGAGCTCTATTTTCGGACTATTTTCAGTGGTGCCCTATTCTGGCCTCTAAGGTAAATATCTGTAAAGTGATGCCTGTCATCATCCAAGTAAGTAATAGCCATGGTGCTCCCAATTTCAACCCACCGGATATTCACCCATCTACACAAGCAGAACAGAGTCACTAGCCAAAACCTTAAGGCCAGCTTACAAACCTCTTCCCCTTCATTCTTTCAGGGTGCAGCAACTGTATTGTGTGTGGCAGGGGAAGATTACTAGGGGTTGTTACACAGGGTATGATCTGTTTCTTGTCTGATGACTTCATGGAAGATCTTGTGTAAATCCCATATTGGCTGTGAGTCCTGGAAGACCTGACCCTGCCTTGCAGACCTTTCCCACCTGGCCTGGGAAAGCGGGGCTTTGATGGACTCCAACTACAAAAACTGAGGCTGCTGAATAGACTCTTGGGTTGAGGTATTTGGGGGGGGGTCGTTTGGGGTATTACTGGTGTTCTTGATCTTAATTTTTTTGTATCTTTACTTTTAGATCTTATTATGATTTAATGTGGAAATTGTTGATTTTGCTGTGTACTTTTTGAGGTTTTTATTGCTATATTAATAATCATGTTATTTCTTTTCATGTTGTAAGCCCCTTGAGCATGGTTTTAACTCTGTACAAATAACACAATGTATGTACACATGTATGTAAATGTATATCACCCACCTGTTTGAATAATGGTTAGAAATTGTCATTTTGGGGGAATCGGGGCATTTGTGGTTTTTTTGTTTTGCTTTTTGGCCCTCCCAAACGGAACTCACAATGCCATAATGTAATTACGTTCTCCAGTCACCTTTAAATTGCTAAGGACTCATCCAGTGACTGACGCATTTTGATTACTCTATTGGAAATCCATGCGTGCCCTCAGGGCTGAATGCCAAGGCTGTTTGCTTCCTCAGCCTGGAGCTCTTTCCAAATGAAGTCTTTGGAGGGTGGCTGCATGCAGAGGTTTATTCGTGATTGGCCTCCTTTTTCCTGGGCACAGAGAATGTCAGTTCTGTTCAGCTTGCACTCCTGACACTCGATGACTTTCTGCCAGGTTACGTGTCTGACAGCTGTTCTGGGGTGTCCCACCACCTCACACAGTTATTGGCCCGACTAGCCTCATGAAGCCAATTACAGTCACAGGCAATTAATGACACCCTCCTCAAACACTTGTCGAAATGATGGCATAATGTGGCAGATTAACATTAAAATCCATGACCTTTGGAGATATAAGCTTGCAAGGGGACAGGAGGCTGAGCCTGCATCAAAACAGATCCAATTAAACTCTATAAAGGACTGACAAGGAATCTAGACATGCATGGGTTACTGTTAGCACTGTGCGTATATTAAAAAAAGCAGCCTATGCCTTTATCAGGGCGTTCTCAAACAGAGTGCTCTTTGCTTTTTCTGTTACTGCTGTTATCGTTGCTGTCGTTGTTGTTCACAAAACAGTAAGTATACACACAATATTACAAAATTATGTATGATACATTATTACAATAAAGCGAAAAGATTATATAGATGGTTGTTATCCTGGAATCTATCATTCCAGAATAAAATAAATAAAAACCATCATTCCAAAAACCTGTTTACTTGCTCATCACTTGCTCTTCTGTAATATGTTGATTTGATCATTGTTATTATATCCCAGTTTTGTTCAAATGAGTCAGTGATTAAAGGAGCTTACTGTGAATTCTTAAGCGGATTCTTACTAGAAGCTTAACGCCGCTTCTCCAAAACTGTGTTTTTAAAATATCCTAATAATAACCCTGTGGCAGCGAAAAACCATTTGGTTCAGTAATAAGATTCTGTGTATTTGTATAGATTTGCCTTAGTTTATATGGGGCTAGATACCATCAACACAAGCTTTATGACTTCTTCTTCTTCTTCTTCTTTTTTATTAAAAAAAAAATGTTTCCTGCCCTTACTCTCTTGTCCATTTCAAGCAGAAATTTTTGACTCCACCAGCAAGCACTGGTTCAGACTATGTTAACACCTTGGTACAGAGGCCACCACTTAGCACAGCAGGAATCACCCTGTACATTCAATTTAATTATAGTCATATTATCCACTGGCTGGAAGGGGGTGAATTCAAACTGTGCAGTTAGCAGCGCTGAAGTAATTTCCCTGGGGCACAAGCCTAGGCAGTGTGTATGGAGGCCCTGGGCTGTCCAGACAACAGACAAGACACACACACCCCTACCTCGCTGAAGTGGTCCAAAGGAAAGCACAGCAATACCATTGGTTGCAGGAGTTGCTGGAAGGAGGTGTACAAGGTGCCGTCCAATCATTTTAGGCACTCTACTCTGGATTTATGTAGGGTTTACTCTATAGCCTTTACTTCTCCCGAAGATATCTCTCAATGCAGCGGAGTTTTAGGATCAGAGTTTTCCTTCTAGATGAGCTACCTTCCCAGGTTGACCAGCCCCATCTATCCCTCACATGCAGAAGCTGCCTTCTTGACCATTGGACCCACTATTGGTCTTGTACGCTTGATTCACTGAAGCCTGTCTTTGCATACAGTGGACATCCCTAACTCACTGATGGTGTTAAGGGAAGAGTAGTACCTCTGGTGGGGGACATGTTGTGCTCTCTGTAGGGTAGTTTGTCCACCTTTGGTTCTCACCAGTCACTCAGGTCTCACCTGTGAGCTCTTAGAAGCTGTTTGCATGTGACAGTAATCACACCTCCGGGAACATACACCAGCATCACCTACTTAAAAGAAAAGTTCATTGGTATATTCATTGCATTGCACTGAACTGAGCTTCTGTAGCCTCTGACTCAGTTTTCCCAGGAGCTGTAAACTGATGAGAGTTTCATACCCTCAGGCCCCAGATGTTTGGTTGCAATGTTGAGATCCAATACATAGAGCTATGGAGGCAGATGGTGAAGAGGTGGGGGGGATATCTCTGACGTTTCAGAAGATCTAGCACCCGAGGTAGCCAAAAACGGGAAAATAATGTGATAGAATATTTTATTTTACACAAAGAACTTGAGTGCTGGGAAAACTGCCATTCCACACTGGGCAGTTTGGCCGAGTTCCTTGTTATTCTGCTCATTGTCTTCATGACATGCCTAGTAGTACTTTTGCTTCAGATCCAAGCTACATTTTTTTGCATCCCACTATTTCAGAAACCCTAAGCAGAATATTTTCAGAGGGCAAAACATGTGACTCATAGTTCCTTGGATAAATGAAGACCTCTGATGTTGATTACTATAATGATAATATGATATTCATGGCAGACAGCTTGTTTGTGTGTGGGAGAAATAGAACTCTGTGGCTTAGTTAACAAATAATTAATTGTTGCAGTTTGTTCTCTCTTATTGCACAAGGCAATGAAGAATATGGCTGCCATCCCTGTCTGCTGGCTGCTAAGTTTCCTGTGTCACATTGTCAGAGACTATGTTGGACACAACCCTTGTTCAGGCAACCTCAGATTGCATTAGTTTTGTTTAGCAGCTAGATTGTTGCATCTGGACTAGCCATGAAGTGACATGGGGAGAGGCACATATTCATTTAAGTCATGAATGACATCTCTAACTAGACTTGCTGAGGAGTAAAGGTAAAGGTAAAGGTAAAGGGATCCCTGACCATTAGGTCCAGTCATGGCCGACTCTGAGGTTGCGGCGCTCATCTCGCTTTATTGGCGGAGGGAGCCGGCGTACAGCTTCTGGGTCATGTGGCCAGCATGACTAAGCTGCTTCTGGCAAACCAGAGCAGCACACGGAAATGCCATTTACCTTCCTGGTGGAGCGGTACCTATTTATCTACTTGTACTTTGATGTGCTTTTGAACTGCTAGGTTGGCAGTAGCAGGGACCGAGCAACGGGAGCTCACCACATTGCGGGGATTCAAACCGCTGTCCTTCTGATCAGCAAGTCCTAGGCTCTGTGGGGGATATCAAAGCCACACCCATCCCATTGTGATGCAGCCTGCTCTGGTCTTTGAAATCATAAAATCTTTTGCAAACCCTACAAAACAACTTTTTTTATAAAAAAAAAAAGCCACAGCGCAGCATATTAGAGAATACATCACAGGGAGGCCAAGTAATGTAATTGCCCTGTTGGCCTTTTCCAGTCGCATAACTGCATCATCTGGCTTCCCTGTGCATAAAATCACTGGCTGCTTTTGTATTTCCCCAAAACAAGAAGCATCACCTTTAAGCTCAGGTATTGGAGTTTCTGGCCGAAAGATAATTATCAAAGCAGAAAGCATATTTCGCCACGTTCTCTTAAGGGGGCAGTCAGGAAAGAGAAATTGCCGTTCCTGGGGCTCTTGTCTGCTGTTCTCTGCCTAGAGACTCTTAACCTCTTTACTGCAATGTGGATATATGCTGCATGTCAAAGTTTACTGCACCTCGGGTGCTGTGTGCGGAACATACGTCCTGCCATTTCGCTGGCCCCTTTTTTGTGTGTGACTGCAATATTGCTCGCAGTGGGGGGAAGTCTCTCAGGTGCCCAATGTTCCTTCTCCTCTCCCTTCCCTCCTCGCTTCTCTGAGGTGGTTTTGAACTAGGCTAAGACTATTTGTATCATTTGCTTCCCACGATACACAAATAGTAATGTGTGATTAGTTAATGGGCTGATTTGTGCTAGCTAGGTATGTTTGTTTCTAGTCCCTCAGCAAAACCCACCTTTCCTGCTGTGCCTCTGCTGAGCCACAGCCCTGAAGAGAGTGAAGGAGGGGTGAGGAACCTCAGGCCCTCCAGACCTCTCCAGCTGGCCCTTGGAACATTCCCCCATCCTGTCGCTTCTCCCGCAGACATCTAGGGCACATCATACCCCATTCTGCCTCTTAAGTGAGTTGAGTTGTGTGTGTTGAGTTGAGCTCTATAGTTTTGTAGTTTTATTTCTTTTCCCAGCATAGAAAAGTTTTCTTGCTGCCTCAGGTCTGTGCCCAATTTTTTTAAAGGTTCTAGGAAATCGGTTCTTTGCTGCATAGACTTAGTATCTTTCCAAACATTGGTATGCACTTGATGAGTTTTAATTACCTCCTGGGTCTCCACCCCAATTTCTGCAATGAAGTAATTCCTGAAATTGAACAATTAATAAATAATGATCACATCTGCATTGATTTTAGAATATGCTTTGTACATATTTTTTTTTAAAAAAAGAAGTAACATGGCAATAGCTTGCTGTCTCCCCTGAGGTCTGGTTCTGGTCCCAGCAAAGATACAGGCTTTCGATTTAAGGATGGTCTCATTAACAGACAATTAAGTGAGGTCAATGATGATGGGCCAGAAAGTGAGGGGTGGGGGATGGCAATAAGAAGATGCAAGAAATGGAGTAAATGAACCAAAGCCTGAAGGTGACTTTGAAGGAGGACATTTTTACAAAAAGCTCCAGACTTTTTAAATTATGCTCTGTACCTTGTTATATTTCCATTGCTGTTTGGGGGCAGAAAGGTACCCAGGTTAACATCTATGCACACAGGCAGAATGCAAGACCAGCTAACTCCAAAACGCCACCCAGATCCCCAAGAATCTGAGAGGAACATGAGGGTTGTCAACAACTGGGATTGACCCCTAAGTTAAGAGAAGTGGGTTACTGAATCTCAGCAGCAACAAAGACCATTGTGAGGGATACTGATTATTGATTATTTAATTTCTGTAACACTTAATAAAAAATATCTCTAAGTGGTGTACAAAAAAGAAACAACAACAGACAACTTGAAACAAAATATTACAAAAACACAGTTAACATATAAAAATGTTGCATTAATGCAAAGTTATTAATATATTAGAGACATCACCTTGCCAACAAAGGTTCGTATAGTTAAAGCTATGGTTTTCCCAGTAGTGATGTATGGAAGTGAGAGCTGGACCATAAAGAAGGCTGATCGCCGAAGAATTGATGCTTTTGAATTATGGTGCTGGAGGAGACTCTTGAGAGTCCCATGGACTGCAAGAAGATCAAACCTCTCCATTCTGAAGGAAATCAACCCTGAGTGCTCACTGGAAGGACAGATTGTGAAGCTGAGGCTCCAGTACTTTGGCCACCTCATGAGAAGAGAAGACTCCCTGGAGAAGACCCTGATGTTGGGAAAGATGGAGGGCACAAGGAGAAGGGGACGGCAGAGGACGAGATGGTTGGATAGTGTTTTCGAGGTTACCAGCATGAGTTTGACCAAACTGCGGGAGGCAGTGGAGGACAGAGGTGCCTGGCGTTCTCTGGTCCATGGGGTCATGAAGAGTCGGACACGACTAAACGACTAAACAACAACAACATTAATATATTTCCTTTTAACACACCCTCCCTCTCAGCTTCCAGGTTCTCATCCTGGGGCCAAACAAACTCTTTCAGGATGCATCAGGTGATCTACTTGTGGGAAACAGAATCCAAGGACTCTTCTTTCTTTTCTGCCAGCTTTAAAATTAAACCAGAGTAACTATTAGGACCAGAAATTTACTTGTAATGAAACTGGAATGAAACTATGGGTTGGTGTGAATTAGGCCTCCACCAAATTGCTGAATATTTTAGTCCTCTAATTCTAGGAGATTTTATATTCAAAATCACTTCTGGATTGGCCTAATATCTACAATCACAATTTTTCTGTTAACCAGTGCAGGCAATGGAGATAATCCTTAAGGCAGCGGTTCTCAAACTTTTTTCTCTGGACCACACTTTCAGAATAAAAATTTGCTTGAACCACACCAATTTTTTTATTGATAAGAAATACAGTGGAAAACACAAAGAAACAACTCCTAGCTGTGCTTGATTTATAACATAGAATGCAACTACTTTATAATATGATCATGGGACATCCAGAAAGTAGAAAACAAGGCAGCTATAATTATTATTATTATTATTATTATTATTATTATTATTATTATTATTAATACCCCACCCATTTGGCTTAGTTTCCCCAGCTACTCTGGGCAGCTCCCAATCAAATGTTAAAAACAGTACAGCATTAAATATTAAAAACTTCCCTGAACAGGGCTGCCTTCAGATGTCTTTTAAAGATAGGGTAGCTGCTTATTTCCTTCACATCTGAAGGGAGGGTGTTCCACAGGGCAGCGCCACTACCGAGAAGGCCCTCTGTCTGGTTCCCTGTAACCTCACTTCTCGCAATGAGGGAACTGCCAGAAGGCCCTCGGCGCTGGATCTCAGTGTCTGGGTTGAACAATGGGGGTGGAGACGCTACATAAGAACATAAATCATTCCCAAAATATAATGATAAACCTCTGACAATGTACCTTAAATATGTATACAAACTCAATGACAGGCGCGAGCTTGCTTTTGCCGGGCAATCTCCTTTGTATTAGGTCTAATTTGAAACAAACTCTCATCTTCTCCTCAGCACAAACATGCCTTTCTCGTCTCTGATCTTTCATATTTGCCAGAGTTGCAAATCCCTGTTTGCCACAATACAGTGGAACCTTGAGTTGCGGACATAATCCATTCCAGAGGCACGTCCGGAACTCTAAGCATTCACATACAGAAGTGCCACGTCTACGCATGCACAGAGCGTGATTTAGCGCTTCTGCGCATGCACAAGCAGCAAAACCTGGAAGTAACCCGTTCCGGTACTTCCAGGTTGCCGTGGGATACAACTTGAAAAGACGTAACCTGAAACGGACACAACATGAGGTATGACTGTATGTCGTGGAGAACTGTAGAAGAATAGCCAGTGCTTTTGCAAAGAAGGGTGGATACTGTTTCTGTTTGTACATCCAAAAAAATTATTTCAATACAATGTGATACAATACTACACTGAAATGTTTAAATGTTTCTTTAATTGTCTTTGAATTTTCCCACCACACTTGCCATCCTCGCATGCCACACAAGTGCAGTGCATTTGCGACTCACTGCCTGAAGGGCTCATCAAGATCCAGTTGATTCAAACACCTTACCTCTCAGAGGACCACCAAATCCCAAGCTAGGGACACGGAAAGCACATTATTTCTCCCAAAGAATCCTGCAAATGTTAGTTTAAATCTCACACAGCTGGACTTCCCAGACCGCCTAACAAACTATAGATCCCAGGATTCCCTGGGGATAATGTGCTGTGAAATTGTTTTAAACACATGACATGCACACAGCTTGGGCAGACAACTGTTTGCTAAGCAGAAGCACACTTTTGTTTTAGCTATGGAGTATGCTATAAGCATCTGCAACTACATGCGATTTTAGTAGCACTAAGTTATTCTACAATAAGGGGAGGCAGGTGGGGTATGACACATGAACGAGAGACAAAGACGCAAGTACATCTCGTATTCCAGACATTTGCTAGCCTGCCAAGACAAATCATTTCCACAACTAGTCTCACTGCGACACTCTGAGCTCCCTAGCCAGAGATGGCCTATTTTTGTATTCTTCACTATTACCTTTCATAGCTCCACAGAATATTCTCCCCATGTACACAGCCACCATGGCATAAGCCTGGAAAATAAGCTGTCAGCGATGGGTCATGGCAAACAGTAATAACAAATCAGGCAGATCTATACGCATCTCTCCTTCCCTAAACGCAGACTGTGTGGAAGGAACACACACTCAGGATTTCTTTTGTTCTTTGCAGACCTCACAGCCAAACGTTGCTGAAACGGTGTACAATGCAACACAACACAATACAAAAGATTACAAACTCAGTGAAACTGAATGCAATAAAACCATTTCTACAGTTATTATCCCACAAAATGACTGGGTGACACTTTGGGGGAAACTTTTTCAAACCAAAATGTCTTCTTTGATAGCCACCTCAATATCAGGATGCTAGGCAACGGTCAAATTTCAATCAGCAATTGATTCCAGAGGGCTGGAGCTGCAACACTAAAACCCCAGATTCTAATCCAAATTAAGCATGTCTCTAGGGCATGTGGTACTCACAGCAGTGCCCCATCTGAGGAGTGCAGTTGCAGGAAAGGGATACAGTGGTATCTTGGGTTACAGACACTTCGGGTTACAAACACTTCGGGTTACAGACTCCGCTAACCCAGAAGTAGTACCTCTGGAATGAATTAAGTTCTTAACCCGAGGTACTACTGTATATGGTATAAGACAGTCTCTTAGGACTTTAAATGCTAAAAGCAAAGCCTTGAACTGTTTCCAGTAGAGTATCAGCAACTGGGGCAGTTTACTCAGTAGAGGCTGTCTGACATAACATATGCCAGTGAAACCCATTTGTTTTCTTTACTATGGCAACAATGACGACTACGATTAAAGAAGGTAGCTGTGTCTGTGTAGTTCTGTGTTGTTTACCGTCACCAGCAGGTTTCCAGGACGGAGTATCTCCCGGCCTCCCAAACTGAGCTAAGTCATTAATTAAGATTATATGGCTGCCCATCAACAAACAATTCCTGTGTGGCTTGCAGCAAAATACAAAATAGGTTCAAGCGCAGTCTTGGGCTCCTTTGGAAGAAGGTGTAAATCTAATGAATAAAAAAACAAAACAAAATAAGAACATAAGAGGAGCCATGCCATATCAGACCGGTGGCCCAATCTTGTCAAGCATCCTCTTCTCACAGGTGCTTGTGGAGAACCCAAACCCAGGACATGAGCACAGTAACACCACTCACACCCTGTGTCTGTTTCCCAGTCAAAGTTACTGCTTAGAGGTATGGTAGCAGGTAAGTCCCATTCAGATCAATAAAAAGGCATAAATAAAATACCTATTTCTGTGCCAATCAGGTGGACGTGTTCTACTCTAATCCATTCACAATATGACCATGACCCTGTCTTTCTAAAGGGGAAACAATTCCTGGTTTTCATTCATCATCCCCTCAGGTGATGCAGAAAGGGGCCATTGCTAATGCTCCCTTTCAGCCCATTATGCCTTTAAAATGAAAACGAAACGAAAACTTACCCAGCAGAGCTGCATTGTCTGCGAGTATGATCCTAGAAATCAGCCATTTGGGGATTGTGTATACAGCTGAGTGACAAAATTAAGTATCGACAAAGGTCTGTATAGTTAAAGCTATGGTTTTCCCAGTAGTGATGTATGGAAGTGAGAGCTGGACCATAAAGAAGGCTGATCGCCGAAGAATTGATGCTTTTGAATTATGGTGCTGGAGGAGACTCTTGAGAGTCCCATGGACTGCAAGAAGATCAAACCAATCCATTCTTAAGGAAATCAGCCCTGAGTGCTCACTGGAAGGACAGATCCTGAAGCTTAGGCTCCAATACTTTGACCACATCATGAGAAGAGAAGACTCCCTGGAAAAGACCCTGATGTTGGGAAAGATGGAGGGCACAAGGAGAAGGGGACCACAGAGGATGAGATGGTTGGACAGTGTTCTTGAAGCTACCAGCATGAGTTTGACCAAACTGCGGGAGGCAGTGGAAGACAGGAGTGCCTGGTGTGCTCTGGTCCATGGGGTCGCGAAGAGTCGGACATGACTAAATGACTAAACACAACAAACAAAAACTTGATCAACAGGTGCTTAGAAGGCCTAAGGATGTGTCACTCCTTTGCTGAGAGCATCCACATGATGCTGAAATATATTAGAAGGCTTATACCAAACCAAAACCTGCATAGGAGATCCAGGAATGCATGCATCCTTACCCTTGGCACACGACTGTTAAAGCCTGGTCAATCACTGAGATCTTTGGGGGAATCCCATGGTTCAGATGCACAACTTGTAACTACCAGAAGCAATGCATTCAGGATGTTGGATCCAGTCCTGAGGAATTCCCTTCTAGACAGTCCCCGCTCCCAGCTGAACTTCAGGTAGCTGACAAGGACTTCCTATTTCAACAGCCATTTTCAGGGAGGTTTCTGCTTTTTGTTGGATGAATTTTAATTGTTCTTATTCTTCGCATATATTTTTTTAAAAATGTATTGTCCTCTGCTTAGCAATTCTGAACGTTAAGTGGTGTACAGATACCTGGAATAAATAAACAAATTCACATTATGAACTGCAGACACATGTTTTCTTCCACCCCATCTGAAGTATAACATCTTGTTGAGATGCAGAATAATCTCCTCACATCCCATCCTGATGGTATTATATGCCTGAAAAAGAGCTTAATAACATGCCTTTGTGTGATTTAGGGTTCTTTCAATGTTACAGCAAATGGAAAACAACCATTTAATAAGAGGGCATAACTCATCAACCTGGGAAGCAGAGCGATTTTGCTCTCCAGTAAATTCTCCTGATTATCTTCAAAACAGAGAAGTAAATATTTCTTTCGGCTTGTAAGGTAAAACGGGGCTGCCTTGTATTGGACTTGACAGAGTGCACCCCAGACACAGACCTGTCCTTCCTCCTCTTTGCTTCGCAAAATTGTCTTTGAGGCGGCACAGCGTTTTCATGTCGGCAATGATATTGCTGATATCATTTCTAAGTATGCCGTGGAGCGAGATAAAGGCAGTGCAGTGTGTGCTTTTGTAGATCCCTGGGGGTGGGGGGTAGGGTGAGCATTTGAGTGCAACACACACTCATTTCATTTTCAGAGTTACACTCCTGAATGTCACCCCAAATCCTTTCTGACCCATCCTTCTGGCTTGCTCTGTGCTTGGACCGCTCCTGAGAGGTAAATAGGTTTTTGTCTTCCAGGGAGTGTGGGAGAAATAATAATTCATGTTAATTGATTACGCTTCCCATGTAAGAAGATCCAAATTCAGCTTCTCACATCTCCTGGGTGATGCTTGGGGAGCAAAGCTATCAACTTTTCCCTTTTCTTGTGAGGAATCCTATTTGGAATAAGGGAATTTCCCTTAAAAAAAGGAAAACCTTGACAGCTATGTTGGGGAGTGCTTTTCATCCCCATGGAGCCTTCAATGTGGTGTTGCCAGCATGTTTTTTCCTGGAGGATCAATGGCAGATATTTGGACTGTGTGCAATTGATTGTATACGGCCTTTGGCTGATTATTATTCAATGGCCTTTTAAATGTGTTTTTGTGATGGAGGGTTCTTTAGGGCTGCCACACACCCAGATTTTACCTGACATTACTGGGATCTCAAAGGCGCATTGATCTTAGGTAAGTAAATTGAAAAATTGTAAAACAACATTCGGGTGCCGCCCCTATAACTCAACAACTTTTGGTTTTGACTATTTATTTTGTGCTTTTATCCTGTTTTAATCTTGTGAACCACCCTGAGATCTTCGAATGAAAGGTGTCATATAAATGTAATAAATGCATGTACATGTCATGGATCCTTTGTCTAAGGGCTCAGAAGTGGGGTCAACAAAAGAGGTTTAAAGACTCTCTCAAGGCAAATCTAAAAAAAATGTAGTATAAACACTGACAACTGGGAAACACTGGCCTGTGAGCACTCCAGTTGGAGAACAGCCTTTACCAAAGGTGTCATGGGCTATGAAGACACTCAAACTCAGGACGCAAGGGAGAAACATGCTAAGAGGGAGACATGCTTGGTAAACCTGCACCATGATCAACTCCCACCCAGAAACCAATATCCCCACTGTGGAAGGACGTGTGGGTTCAGAATTGGTCTCCACAGTCACTTATGGACTCAATGTTAAAACCGTGTTTATGGAAGACAATCTTACTTGGCTATGAGTGATCGCCAAAGGAGAAGACTGTGCAGTGTTTTAATTGCTGAGGGCAGGGTTACTCTTTTCCTTACCAGTGTCTTTAAAGCTGGCAGAATATTTATTTCATAACAGTGCAGAAGTGTCCAAGTTTCAGAATATTTAGCCACTAAGTGACATCACTTTTTTTAAAAAAAAGTTTGTTGCAAACTTCTGAGGAGACTCTAGCCTACTTTATGCTTCCAACTTCAACACACCTTCCCTGACTGAGAGCTGATCACCAATTCAGGAATGATTTATGTACTCCTTCTGACACTGGTGATCAGATCGAGTTTTCTGGGAGGCCTCAAAATAGAATGAACTTTCTGGGAAGATTCAAACAGCAATTGTTATTTGGAGGATATTGTCCTTTATAGCTAAAATGTCACAATCCATGAGAACTTGAGTCAGAGGTAGAGTTTCTTAAAATACATCATATAGGGCAAAGAAAGATGCACAGAGGACAATAGAGATGATGGATGAAGCAGTGTATACAGCAAGTGACTCCAAGACACCTGTCCCATCCTGTCCTGTCCTTTATTCTAATAGTGAATGTGGGCAACATCTGTACTTTACACTTAAAGCACTAGTAGGCTACTTTAACAGTCATGGCTTCCCCCAAAGAATCCTGGGAAATGTAGGTTCTAAAAGGTGCCGGGAGTTGTTGAGAAATATTTATCCCCCTCACCAATTCACGAGGTCACAACAAGCCCCACCCTACTTGATATTTTGGGGGAGCGGTGTAGGATTCTGCTACAAATATATCTATGTCTAAGGTGTTGGCTGTTGAATGAAAGGTTTTCTTTCCCCTCTTTCTCTCTTTTTGAAGAGAAATGCTGTTTTTGGTTTGTTCCATATCAAGATGTATCCCTGGCCATCCTACCCCATATTTAACGAAATCACAAAGCATATGAGTAAAGGTAGTCAGGATCCTAGGTTTGAATAATCTAGACATGGCTGCTTAGAAGAGTTGGCACAGAATAACAATAGAGTTATGACTACGACCTTTAGCCATCCCCTGGCACAATGGCCCCCTTAGTGATTTGTTCTATATATTAAATATTGAAGCCCAGGCTCCCAACTTGAGTTACCTAGGGGTCCCATAATATACACTAAAACAGCAACGCCACAGTAAAATGTAACAATGAAAAAGATTTAAAATAAACAGTAAAAATTAAGATGAAATCCAATTTAAAGCAGCAACAAAACCAGAAAGTAGATTAAGCCTGCCAAATGTTAGCAAATATAGCTGGTATTTTCATACAAGCCACTTTTCAATTTTGATTATTTTTAAGATAAAAGGTGTATTTTGTCTTCTGAAGGAATTGGATGCTGCTGTGACCACTCTGTCCGAGGGAATGAAGTTTGCCAAATTTCTGAATGACCAGCTGCAGTGATTCTTTACCGTTTGGGGGTGGGTACAAAAGGAATTGTAAGCAGCAGCGGTGATGATGGGGACAGCATGGGCTTCCAGGAAAACCCAGGGGTGGGAAAAATGTCAACCTCCCTGCAAAGACCCTGTCACCCCAAGGGGCATTGGTGGGGGCTGGGTTTCTGCCACCCATCACAGATATTGAGGGGTACAGCTTCTCAGAGAGAGAGAGAAATCTCTACTGCCCTGGATAACGGAAAAAGGTAAAGGATAGGCAAAGTGGGGTGGGTAGAAAAAGCAGCACAAATCCATATGAAAAACAAACACAGATTTTCATATATACCGCAACAACCCTCTGCCAAAGCCCTGAAGGAATAATTTATTGTAATTAAAACCTTAACCTGTCTGCCAAAATGAAGCACCCTCTTTTACTCCTTCCTGCTCAAGCCCAAGGGATTTCTGCAATCAGCTTGCTTTCACTTTTTCTTTTTTAAAAAATAAAAAATAAAATAGTCACTTGGGGGGCACCCGAGTCCACAGCGTTAGTGCAATCTGACTTGAGCCATGGGCAAACTTCACCCAAATCACCAGCATTCACCCCATGATTTGGGAAGTACACAAGCCAACACACACCGCTGCTTCCAACATTTAGTTTTGATCCATATCTTTGACTTAACTTATTTGGTGTTGGATGGAATAACAGATAATGGCTACAGAAGCTCTCCATGGGATTCATACATGGAGTGAGTTATGGGATGTTTTCCCACTCCACCTACAGGTTTCCCATGAGACGCCTTTCATAAAGCCACGTCCCCATTTGATTTTCGTGTCGAAATCTCCTATTCTGTAGATCTCTCTGAAGGTTCTTTTTGGCAAGTAACCTGAAATTACTTTGTCGACATTTGCACCATCTCTTAATGTGCCACAATTTTATTGTTGGTGTGTTTGTGATTCTGCTTGATGCGTTTGACTCGTAAGTATCTGAAGCACAGGAAGCATTAATTCCTTAATTTTTATTATTGCAGAGTGGGTAGCAGCGAACATTCTGCTAGGGAGCGAACGTAGGCCATTTGATGAGCCTGCACACTAATGAGAAGAGCAATCAATCATCTTCACCGCCAGGCATGGGGATTTTACAGACAAAGAGTGATATCAGCTGCCCTTTCGCCAAGCCCTATAGCGTGCTAAGACCCTCTTCCTGAAGTCACAGCATTCTGTCAGTTCTGTTTCTATCAAGCATGTGGTGAGTGAAAAGTTATTCAAGGATGGTGTTATGTAGCCTTCATGAATTATGCATCTTAAACAAACTTATATGATCTGAGGCGCTCGAGTGGAAGCCTTTTAGCTAGAAGCTGGCCACTGGAGAGCTCAGCTACAGATCTCCGGTGATGGGTTAAAATAGCTCACTGGAGTATGCTAGCTCTCGGTCTCTCTTTGACTCGATGGCCCACAGTTCGCTTCATTTGCTTACTGGTACCGTGGCTGTGGAGCCTTTTTAACACCCCTCCAGGAGAGAACCATCTTGCAGCGTCTTCAGTTGGTTAGAAGCATTCCTTTCCGGCAAACCGTCGTCTTCTGATGCACTTTTCAAAAGAAAGGAGAAACCCTACCAAGGTCATTTCTTTCTTTTTTTAAGCATTCCACGTAGAGATAATGAGTGTTTGTCTAATGTTTGCCCTCAGCCAAGGGGAATTTTCCACCCGTTTCCCTGGCTCAGGACTCCTTGAAGCAATGCACAGCTCTTTTGTCACTTGTCTAGCTAGAATATTTCTAGTTTCAGGAAAGTATGAATCACTCATTAAGTTTTCACTCAGGTCCAAATGACACATTTACCATGGGTTCAGCTAGACAGATAGATAGATTCCATTCATATCCCATCATTTTCTTTAAGGGGCTCAAGATGGCGCACATGGTTCTCCCTCTCCTCTTTTAATCCCCACAACCACCCTGTGAGGTAGGTTTGGCTGAGAGGCAGTGACTGGCCCAAGGCCACCCAGTGAGCTTCCTGGCTGAGTGGAGATTTGAACCATGGTTTCCCAGGTCATAGTCTGACATTCTAACCACTCCATCACACAGGCTCTCAATTTTAAATTACTTCAAGATTCAATAGTGGCTAACAAGTGGGATGTACGGTAAATGTATTAACCAATAGTATACCAATGGCTGCTTTCTATGGTAGGGAAACATTGAGCACATTGATGTCACACATCCTACATCTTCTTAATCAAATGTTACTGGGGAGATTTGGGGGGAAACAGGAAAACAATGGCACAGTAGACACATTAAAATCATTTCCTCTGCAGGAATTGGACAGATTGGTCTTTTCCTGAATTTTAGAGATTTGTCCACTCCATGAAACCATCATGGAATTTTGAAGTGTGACATGAATAGCCTAGATGTGTTGTTTCTCACACAGATTGTGCATGTAATTTTGCAGGAAAGGGTGCCTAAATGTGCCAGATTTGGGTATTTTATTATCAACATGGGTAACTCGGAAAGTATAAAGAGCTGGCTGGTCTCCTTCCTAGCCTCTCCAACTCTCTCCAACTCAGATCCTAATATGTGTACAGTCAGTTATCCTAATATGCCACAGTTTCAGATCGTAACACACACACCCCATATCCCATTGAGGAGCTTATGCTGTTTAGGAATGTACCATGGCCTACGGAGGTTCGGATTCAGACACAACAATACCTTCTCCAAAGGGGAGGATTGGAATCCTGCAGTAACACAGACAGCACCCTTACTCCAGAGAGTCAACACTCTCTGAGGGCAAGCCAGAGCCCACCTCCCAAATAACGCCTCATCTGAGGAGGCTGCAATAGGGAGGGGTTCATCAAGGCCTCTTCCTCACCACCCTTAGAAACTCAGGAGCAGTGATAAACATGAGCCTGTGCTAAACTTTAGGTGCCTGTTTGGTAACCCAGGTCTCCCCTCAGGATATGGTAAGTCTGCATGTGCTTCAGAAGAACAGAGGGAAAGGTGGAGCCACTAGGTTCACTATCTAACTTTCAGTCTCATGGTTTTCAGTTTGGGTGTGTCAGTTTCTTGGAGAAGCTCCTCAAACATTTCTGTAGGCCTAGCACTGACCACTTGGATCCTGTGGGTCAATTTCCCTGCTGTTCCAGGATTTCCAGCCAAGGTGCTGCTCTTCTTCACAGTTCCTGCTGTGCCTCAAAGCCAGTGGGGTTTAATATAATTACCTACACATCCTCTGAAACACTTTTAGAAAATTCATTGAAAACCCAGATATAATGATTCAGATCTGCACAGGAGATTGCATGGATATCTGCGGATAGATAAAGGGAACAGGAAATACATACAGAACTTGAAAGAGAAGCTTTGTATGTCCCTATGGAATTCTCTGCTCATCAGCAATGGAATGTTCTGCTTATTAATATTGCTTGGGAACCAGTTTCCCTCATCAAATGGAAGATTCCTTCGCTTTTTACAATATATGGCCAGAAAACAGATGCACAAGGATTTGTGCAAAACAAAATAAAAAAATTCCTTCCAGTAGCACCTTAAAGACCAACTAAGTTAGTTCTAGGTATGAGCTTTCGTGTGCATGCACACTTCTTCAGATACACTGAAACAGAAGTCACCAGACCCTTCTATATAGTGAGAAGGTGGGGAGGGGTATTACTCAGAAGGGTGGTGGGAATGGGTGATTGGCAGATAGCTGTGATGAGCCTGTTGACGACTCTTAACGACTGCAATAGGTCTTACAGGAAAAAGCAAGGGGTGAGAAGGTGAAAAATGGCTTTGTCATGTATAATGAGATAAGAATCCACACGAAAGCTCATACCTAGAACTAACTTAGTTGGTCTTTAAGGTGCTACTGGAAGGAATTTTTTTATTTTGTTTTGACTATGGCAGACCAACACGGCTACCTATCTGTAACAAGGATTTGTGCATTAACGTTTACATTTCGTAATTGTGCCCATCCTGATACAAGCATCATAGCCTATGGCCGCATGCTATATTTCTCCTAACTAAAGTTTTCTTTCGTTTAAGATTTGTCATCTTGCTTTGGTTTGTAGTGAAATCTCTGTTTTGATCAGTTTTGTCTTATTATGATTTAGTATTGTTATTTTCATACTTTGGAGAAGCTTTGGAAGGATTATATCCTGGTGTGTAGTGGTGTTACCGTGATTACTTTGGTGGGGTGCCATGCTTTTAGCCCCAACCCCAACATCGCATCTCTTTCCTTGAGCAGCCAGATGTTGCTTGTGGTTAAAGGTCAGCACGTGCTCTCCTCTTGCCTATTGGGTCTCTGTACAGTCAGGAGCCCTGGTTGTGCAAATGTACCAATCTCATTGAGTCATTTCCTGTGAATACGGAGTTGGATAATGAGCGCTCAATTCCAATGAAGGTGCAATATTAGGGGTCAAAACACAATCCTGCCTTGGTGAACTGTGGCTACAGTGATCAGGTAAGTGAGGGATAAACTGTGGATATGGGGACGGGGATGGCAAAGTCTGTGTTTTATAGTTCACAGCTATTTTTCCACACTTTGGGTACATATGGCTCAGGCATTTCAACTCCTCTGAATCATGATGCATACTTCAAGGTACTCATGCAGCTGAGCCTCTTTTTAGAATCATGGAAACTTTCCAGCCACATATTTTCCTTCAGTTGATCGCAGACTGGAGAATGCCACTTTATACCACGAATAAACTAAAATGCTGACCCTTAATACCTTCAGGATGTGAAATACACCTTTAATACATTCAGAGGAACATAAATGCTTAGGCTGCAATTATATAGTGACTTTCCTGGGATTACATGCCATTGAATGGGACTTACTCAATGGGACTTACTTTTTAGCAGACAAGTACAGGATTCCAAAGACATTTAGACAGTGCAAATTCTACTGAAAGAATCAGGGCTGCAGCCTGCTTGGCTGAAAGGGAAACAGCTGTGGGAAACTGCTGTTCCAGAAATATGGTGAGAGCCCGGAGTGCTTTCATCTGTAAGATGTGTCCAGCCAGCCTGCATTGCAAGACAATACAGTTCACCAGGTAAGGGCAGAGGGCATATCAGCAGAACTCCCTTGGATTACTACCTTTACAGAATTAAACAGGCTCGGATGTGAGTTATTTCCAGGTCAGCCTGAGACAAAACTGTTCAGATCATGTTGCACATGGCTGATCTGGAAATAATCTAAGTCATGCTCTGGGGTGTGCTATGTTTATGTGATCTGCTCTCTCCACCATGGGTGATGTTGTATCATCAGGCGGGACCAGGTCACAATACGATAGGCACAAGCTCTTTGATGCAGCTATTGCACACACACACACACACACACACACACACACACACACACACTAGTGTTTTTAAGTGGGGAAATTGAAGTCAATTTACAAGAGAGCTCATGCCCCCTATTACAGAAGTCTAAAGCTCTGTGTCCACAACAGCAGAAATATAATTGCAGTTCAGAAAGAACCCATCCTATGTGTAGGCAGTGGTGGCTGCTGCCCAGTGGGTCTGGTATGGTGTAAGGCAGGAGGACCAACTGTAGGTGGAGCCAGAGCCTATAATAAGCAGGACTAAGTGCATACCCTTCAACATTTCTCCCATGAAAATAGGAACGTCCCATTTCATAATGAGAATTTTACTATTTATACCCCACACATCTTACTGGGTTGCCCCAGCCACTCTGGGCAGCTTTCAACATATATAAAAACATAATAGAACATTTTTAAAAACCCTTACCTATACAGGATGCCTTCAGGCGGCTCAGGGGTCCATACCCTCCAACATTTCTCCAATGAAAATAGGGACATCCTAAGGAAAAGTGGGGGACGCAGGTGGCGCTGTGGGTTAAAGCCTCAGCGCCTAGGACTTGCCGATCGAAAGGTCGGTGGTTCGAATCCCTGCGGCGGGGTGCGCTCCCGCTGCTCGGTCCCAGCGCCTGCCAACCTAACAGTTCGAAAGCACCTCCGGGTGCAAGTAGATAAATAGGGACCGCTTACCAGCGGGAAGGTAAATGGCGTTTCCGTGTGCGGCTCTGGCTCGCCAGAGCAGCGATGTCACGCTGGCCACGTGACCCGGAAGTGTCTCTGGACAGCGCTGGCCCCTGGCCTCTTAAGTGAGATGGGTGCACAACCCCAGAGTCTGTCAAGACTGGCCCGTACGGGCAGGGGTACCTTTACCTTTACCTTTTTAAGGAAAAGTGGGACATTCTGAAATAAAATCAGAAACCGGGGCGGCTTCTCTAAATCAGGAAAATAGAGACACTTGTAAACAATCTAATTTGCATGCAAAATTAAATTTGCATGCCCCAGGTTCAGTCCCTGGCATCTCCAGGTAGGGCTGGGAGAGTTTCCTATCTAAAACCCTGGAGAGATACTGCCAAGTAGTGTAGACAGTTCTGAGCTAGAGGGACCAAGGATCTGACTCCTTATAAGACAACTTCCTGTGTCCCTTTGTGCACCTCTTGAGTTGTAGTTTCCCTGTCTGAGAGGTGCAGCCTAACAGGCAAACTACTACAACCAAACACAGAGATGCAGTCTTTACTCAAGGAGGAAAATATACATTTGTCAGAAGAAGTCTATGACATCAAGTGCACTAAATAGGTTTTTTTAAAAAAATCCAGCCAAGCAACCCCACAATGCAAAGCAGGAAGCTGAAGAGTGTTTTCTTTTACAGGACTGCCCATCTGTGAGACAGAGAAGTTGACAATACTGCCACAGCAGGGCAATGCTGAGTTTCAAATGTATGAATAAACTGGAGCACAGAGGAGCCAAGGATGCAGTCCTCAAGACCTTACTCAATGGTTGTCCAAGGTCACTCCAAAAGTATCCCAGCCAAGCAAGATATTCAGCCGTCTCCTTTGAGCCTCCTTTCCTCCTCCTCTTCCTCCTCCACCACCACCTCTAGCTAACTTCCCATCTGCTCATTCTCTGCTGCACCACCACCGAAGTCATTCTGCAAATGCAGTCGTGAAAATCTGGGCGAGCGCAAATGTTCAGCATCTTTGATTTTTGTGACATGAACAGAAGTGATGCCAATGGCAGAAAGAAAGAGAGAGAGAGAGAGAGAGAGAGAGAGAGAGAGAGAGAGAGAGATGGAGAGGAGAAAAGAGAATTCCCTTTCACTGGAAACTACTCAATGTGTTGTAAGCTGCTGAAGTTCCTAACAGAAATTTCAGAAGTCAGGAAGAATCCAGCAAGCATTTAATTGCCAATGTGTGCTCAACAGCCAAGATATCTTTATTGAGTGCAAATGGTTTTCTTTCTTAAAAAAAGAAAAGAACAAAGGAGTTTTATTTGACCCTTTATCCTGCCCCCTTAATCACTTCTCTGATCGAGACTGTCCCCAAGGAGCTCCACTGGCCTGCTAAAACATCTTCCTTGGCACGCAAACTGTCTCCTTATGGAATAGAATACAGTGATCAACCAGACACCAAGCACTGCATACTGTGTCCTTTGAAATGATGACTCTACCAATTCTGGCCTTCTCTGACACCCCCCCCCCTTGATTGTCCTTTTGGAGTTCTGTAACTCTCCTGACTTTCTCTGCCTCAAAAGAAGGACGGTAAATCCATACAATCTCTTCCAAGCAATACTCCTTAGCTAATGGGCTTGTTAATTAATAAACACTATAACAGGATGTCCTTTACCCCATATGATTTCATTGGAAGTTCAGTACAGTTTGAAGCACAGTTTGAAATAATAAAGATCCTAGGTTGGGAAGCAGACACAGGGAGAGAGCAAAGAACATATTTAATGAATAGATGAAGAAGAGTTTGGATTTGGTATCCCGCTTTATCACTACCCGAAGGAGTCTCAAAGCGGCTAACATTCTCCTTTCCCTTCCTCCCCCACAACAAACACTCTGTGAGGTGAGTGGGGCTGAGAGACTTCAGAGAAGTGTGACTGGCCCAAGGTCACCCAGCAGCTGCATGTGGAGGAGCGGGGGGTTACGAGTCTATCGCTCTTAACCACTACACCACTGCATTCAAATTGCTATTTCTTTAAGGGGAGGGCTCGGCTGAAGATAGCTTGGGAAAATCTGCTGGTAGATCTCTGGGTGGGTGATAAGAATGAGATCAGCAAAGATTTTCTAACTCTCAATTCTGTAACTGTGGCAAAAACAATATGACCCCACCCACCCAGTCAATTATACTCCTTAAATGAAGAGGCTGGAGGGAGCAGATTTTTGTGTGAGAGGGTTGTGGCCTTAGTTCACTTCTGGTAAGCAAATTCCTGGGTTCAGAATTATTTAAACCTAAGTGCCAGTGTCTCATCCAGTCCAGCATCCTATTCTCACAGTGGCCTCTGAGAAGACCAAAAGCAGGACCTGGGGGCAACAGCACTCTACCAGTGTGAGAGCCAGTGTGGTGTAGTGGTTAAGAGCAGTAGTCTTGTAATCGGGGAATTGGGTTCTCTTCCCTGCTCCTCTACATGCAGCTGCTGGGTGACCTTGGGCTAGTCACACTTCTCTCAAGTCTCTCAGCCTCACTCACTTCACAGAGTGTTTGTTGTGGTGGAGGAAGGGAAAGGAGAATGTTAGCTGCTTTGAGACTCCTTAGGGTAGTGATAAAGCGGGATATCAAATCCAAACTCTTCTTCTACCCAGGAATGCAACTGGCATTCAGAGGCTTATTGCCTCCAACTGTGGAGGACACAGCCATTGGGGTGAGTAGCCATTGCTAGCCTTAACCTCCATGGATCTGTCTCTTTCAAAGCCATCACATCCACCCTTCATTTCCATTTGGGGGGGGGGGATGCCATAGTTCAACTATGCACTGCATGAAGAAGTTTCTATGCTGTTCCAAACATCCAGCTTCTTTGGAATTATCCCTGAGTTCTATTGTCATGAGAGAAGGAGAAAAACTTTTCTCTAGCCACTTTCTCTCAGGGCCGTCTTACCCATAGGCACTAGGGGTGCGGGGCACCGGGGATCTGAGCTCTCAGGAGCTCCAGGCCAAGAGTCCTGGGGCCCGAGAGTTGAGTCCGGGGATGAGCCCGCCTGTCGGTCAGAGCGCTGCGGTGGGCTCTTCTGCTGTGGGCTGCTCTGCACCACGATTTTGGGGGCGACCGAGCCAGCAAGACGCTGAGATGGCCAGCCAGCTCCGCCCTCCTGCATGCCTGGGACTGGGCAACCCGGGGGGGGGGGGACACGACCAGGTGGATCTTTGAGCCCTGGCACCGCATATGCTTAAGACAGCCCTGCTTTC
Source organism: Podarcis gaigeae (assembly GCF_964106915.1). Lineage (NCBI taxonomy): Eukaryota > Metazoa > Chordata > Lepidosauria > Squamata > Lacertidae > Podarcis > Podarcis gaigeae. The sequence continues at coordinate 100,022,420 of NC_139679.1, forward strand.
TCTCTCTATGAAACAAATCCAGTTCATTGAAATAAAATAAAAGCTCTGTTCTAAAGGAGGTTTCGGTTTTCTTTTTGAACGGTGATGTGCAGCTGTCAAATTAGAGGCTTAGCTTGCAAGACCACACACACCCCTCCCATGACTTTAACTCTTGCTGAAAATCTGCTCTAGAGATGTGGGTTGGTTTCGGGCAGAAGGGGAAATCAGGGTGTTTTTAAAAAATAAAATTGCCTCCCCACTTTTTGCAGTGTAAACCTCCAATAACACGAGAGAAGTTTCAATTACAATTCCCTCTGTGCAGACTTTCCATTCGCAAAGGGTTAGTGGATCCAAACCGTAACTCCCCTACCCCCCAGAAAAGTTCTGCATTCCTGTTATAGAGGAGGACTGCATGGTGAATTTCTATTTTCCACCTGTGACTGACCAAACTAAGGCGCTCTAGATTTACACTTTTTTCTGGATTAGGACTTACACACTACCGTCTCCACTTGCCAAACAGCTTTCGCTGAGTGGAAATCTGTTACTCCTTAATAGTATCTTTTAAAATATTTAGAGAGAAGCGCCTTCATATTCTTTCAGATGCTCTAAGATATAATCGTAAAAATGCAGATAAAGAAAAGGAATTATAGATGCTAAGTGGCATTCCAGTCTATAATCATCTTTCAGACGGATTGTTAAAAACTCAGGCGTTTCATTTTATTGCCGACTGCTTAAGCCAAACCAAGATGGAAATATAAATCTGCAGCTGTGAGCCAGGCCGGCTTAGGAAAGGAAAAATTAGCATAAAGATACAATGGCCCCAAGCAGGAAGGGCAGAACCACAAACAGGGAGAGGTTCGTAGAATGGTAGAGTTGGCAAGGACCCTGAGGGTATTCTATTCCAACCTCCTGCAATGCAGGAATCTCAACTTAAGAACCCCAGACAAAAGGCCATCTAAGCCCTATTTGAACACGTCCAATGAAAGGAAGTCCACCACCTCACATGGGTGTTTGTTCCACTGTTGAACAGTTCTTCCTGCCAGGAAATTCTTCCTGATGTTTAGTCGGAATCTCCTGCCTTGTAACTTGAATCCATTGCTTCAGGTCCTACCCTCCTGAACAGGAGAAAACAAGCTTGCTCCGTCTTCCATGTGACAACCTGATAGATGATAGATAGATAGATAGATAGATAGATAGATAGATAGATAGATAGATGATAGATAGAGATAGATAATTTATTACAGTCAGAGACCAGCTTATAAAACACACTTGGGGGTACAAACCCAGAAGGAAAACAAACATTTAAAACAATGTACAACAATAAATTTAAAATTTATAAATGCAAGTTAAGCGTATAAATGCAATTTAAGTGTATAGACACTTAAAACTTTAAGATAAGCTACCACAGAGAGATGACCCAGAGTCACCCATGGAACCAAGTTTGGGGATTTTCTTAATGAACTAGCTTGGGTTGGGGGATGTTCTGCGCCTACAGATCTGTACACAGAATCTGGCAACCATCCGGGTCGTCTTATGATCTTTGCCTAACAGGAGACAGTCAAATTTTTGCTATACTGGGAGGTCAATGAGCCTCGCCAGCAGGGGATCAAACCCTTTAGATATTTGAAGGTTGTTGTGGCTGGTGCTACTTCAAGTGTGGATGCAGAAGAGTGCCATAGGATGGAGGTGGGGGTGGGAGAGGAATTTGATTCAGTTGAATTTAAAAGCAAGCCTACCTAACCCACACTTTCTGAAACAACACAAGAACTGAAATGCAGCCAGTGTTCGACATTTGCACATCACTGAATTTGGCATGCAGTTCTTCAGCCAAGTAACGTGTATGAAGATGCATATTCCCCCACCAAAAGTGCACATATTAGTGAAAATAGCATACAGTGGTACCTCGGTCTATGAACTTAATTCGTTCCAGAAGTCCATTCTTAAACCGAAAGCATTCTTAAACCAAGGCACACTTTCCCTACCCATCCACAGTTTGTCTTCCGTTCATCTTCAGGGGCAAAGTTCGCTAGCTGGAAAGCCTACTTCCGGTACTGCGGAGTTCGTTCCCCAAATAGTTCATTAACAGGACTGTTCGTAGACCAAGCTACCACTGTATTGTGTATTGTTGGCAAACTTGTATATTAGGAGAAATTGGTATTGAAGTGCTGGTGAATCTTTAAAAAATCAACTAATTTCAACTAGCAGAAGCCAGCACAGGGATTCCTACAAGTTTTGTGGGTCTTTCCCCCTCTCCACCCCACACAGGGCCCTGAGCCCTTTCCAGATCTGCTCCTGAAGGTTGGGAGAACCCTCCAGAACAGGGCATGGGAGGAAGAGAAATGCTTGCACTGGTGGAGCAATCTCCTTAGCCTTATTTCCCCCTCTCACCCTTTCCCATGCCATCACCTATTCATGTTTTCTTAATGATAGTTGTCATGGATGCTTCAGTTGAGATTCCTGCTTTGCAGGGGATTGGACCAGATGACCCCCCCCCCCAGGAACCCCTTCCAGCTTACAATTCTAGGATTCTATGCTGAATAGAAGCCAAAGTGTTTCCAGCCACTGCAGCTAGTCCAACCATCATTAGGATAACATGAGCAGGTAGTGGTAGGGGGAAAGAGTGAGCAGGGGAAATTTTTTGTTTCAACCCAAAACTTCTCTCCAAGCCTTACAGTTGGTATTGAATAAATATATCTCCATGCTTTATTAAAAGGTAAAGGGTCCCCTGACCATTAGGTCCAGTTGTGACTGACTCTGGGGTTGCGGCGCTCATCTCGCTTTATTGACCGAGGGAGCTGGCATACAACTTCCGGGTTATGTGGCCAGCATGAATAAGCCGCTTCTGGCAAACCAGAGCAGCGCACGGAAATGCCGTTTACCTTCCTGCCGGAGTGGTACCTATTTATCTACCTGCACTTTGAAGTGCTTTCGAACTGCTAGGTTGGCAGGAGCAGGGACCGAGCAATGGGAGCTCACCCTGTCGTGGGGATTCAAACCACCGACCTTCTGATCGGCAAGTCCTAGGCTCTGTGGTTTAACCCACAGCGCCACCCGTGTCCCTCCATGTTAGACCCACTGTAATGGGGGCTAACCCACCACCAGAGGTAATGTAAACTGGGGCTGATGGAAATTGTAGTTGAAACCATCTGGAGAGGTGCAGGATGTGGAAGGTTGTGCCAGAGCAAAAGCTTCCACTGCAAGGCAGCCGCTCTGCATCACATTCGCCATATTACTTTTCAAATGAAGAAGTTTAGAAGAGAGAAAGAGAAAATCCCCTCCCTGCTCTCTCTTCAGCCATTTCAGGGAACATTTCTGCCTCTGCTTCTCCGAGCTGCTGATTGATCCTTTTTTAATTGCGCCGAGAATATGTTATAGCTTTTGTAGTGGGTATTAAAAATTAAATAAGTTCAGTTAGCAAATAATTTATTTGGTGTGGGGGCAGACAGACGGTCCCCCAAGTACGGCAGCAGACAGAGAGCCGAGCGAGAGATACCATATATTAGAATGCCAAGGCACCTTCTGTAGTCCTGGAGGGTGAAAAACAGACACTTGGATACCCTCGTCGCGGTTTATTGATCCTATTAACATTATCTCACGGTAAGATCAATGTGGGAGTTTCAGTCTTCCAGGAGACATGTAAATGAGGAGGTGAAAAATAAAGCCAGGACAAATGGCTTCTTCCTGTTGGAAAATGAAATATGAAAGGGAGCAATTGGACAGGAGCTGTATTTGGGGTCAGGGGAGAGGGATGAGAGCCAAACTGTTTAAATGCAGGACTATCCCAATTTCTGTAGAAAGATATTGAGTTGAGAGGTCCAATTCTTTTTAAAACGGTGGGGAAGAGCTACATGGGTGAGAACTATAGAAACTCTCTCAACACCCCAACACCGCCTACCTGTCAGGAGCCAGAGTCAGGAGCAGGTAAGCAACAAAACACACAGTGTCCATGAAATTAACTCTTTATTCACAGGAACCAAAACAATGCAGGCCTAGTGGTCACAGCAACTCTTACCAGTAGGCCTTGCCTCACTGAGGCAGTTGAGAGGACATAAGGTCCTCACCTTCCCACAATTCCCTAAACCTCCTTCTCCCCCTTGATAGTTTGTCCTCCATAGATTTGTCTACTCCTTCTTTAAAGCCGTCCAAGCTAATGGCCAATCACTACATCTTGCGGGAGCAAATCCTATGTGCTGCATGAAGAAATGCTTTCCTTGGTTTGTGCTGGGTCTATTTGTTTCCAGTGCCACCACTGCAACCATCTCTACATTGACAGCATGTGACACCGTGCTGGAAAGAGCAAGTCAGCAAAAAAGTGAAGCCCGTGTGGTGTAGTGGTTAAGAGCTGTAGGCTCGTAATCTGGGGAATCGGGTTCGCGTCTCCGTTCCTCCACATGCAGCTGCTGGGTGACCTTGGGCCAGTCACACTTCTCTGAAGTCTCTCAGCCCCACTCACCTCACAGAGTGTTTGTTGTGGGGGAGGAAGGGAAAGGAGAATGTTAGCCGCTTTGAGACTCCTTCGGATAGCGAGATATCAAATCCAAATTATTCTTCTTCTTGAGAGCCAGTGTGGTGTAGTGGTTAAGAGCAGTAGTCTCGTAATCTGAGGAACCGGGTTCGCGTCTCCGCTCCTCCACATGCAGCTGCTGGGTGACCTTGGGCCAGTCACACTTCTCTGAAGCCTCTCAGCCCCACTCCCCTCACAGAGTGTTTCTTGTGGGGGAGGAAGGGAAAGGAGAATGTTAGTCGCTTTGAGACTTCTGAAGGGGAGTGAAAGGCGGGATATCAAATCCAAACTCTTCTCTTCTTCTTCTTCTTCTTCTTCCACCTCCAAAGCAACAACTTCAAAGGGACAACTCCTATTAAACCCTTTGGATTTCAATTCAATTTTTCTGGATTATGCTCCGCATCCCTAGATTCCCCCCCTCACCTCCCAATTAATTCAAAATAATTGCTGCTGTGAACTTGCTTGTAATTCAAGGAAGATGTTCAATTTTTCATCGGCCTTTTCATTCCAGTGAAAATATAGTTGTGTTCTCTCTCTCTCTCTTAAGGAAATGGACTCCATAGAGAACTCCAAGAGAGTTCCTTGTCAAAAAGGCCACTGACATTCTTTTAACTTTATTTTTTTTAATGCAAAGAAATGCAAGAAACTGGGTGTGTGGTATGTTCTGCAATTGCACTGTCAGGAAAGGCAATTACATTTTATCTGATTGGCCTGTTTCTCCTCTATGGCTCCTGCAAACGCCAGCCAGCTGCCGCAGACATGGATTGCAAGAGCCCTGTTTGTTTTCCCTGATTGAAGCCATTCTTTGCTTCCCCGTTTTCAGCTCCTGATGAGCACCAGCCATCTTTCGCAAAAAGAAAAATAATGTTTGCCTTGGAAGCCGTCCATCAGGGAAGCCCTTTTAGAGCTCTGCTCTTAAAACGGAACGCCACTTTGCCACGAGCACCCTGCACAGAGTCCGCACACTGTGATTCAGACTGGCACTGGCACTGGCAGGGTTATGTCAACTGATTGCCACCTGGTAGAGGGAAAACGACTTTGGCAGGAAGGGACTCAGTTGAGAATGAGGGCCCGTTTCATACACCCACCCAGCACCTATCAGCCTTCTCAGGGTGGCGTGCGCACAGGTACATGAAGTGGTAGATCCAAGTCAAGACTTCAAGGCAAAGGTCCAGGGCCCCACGCACTTGAATGAGCAGAAGAGCATCCAAACACAGCAGGAGGGGCTTAGCACATTTCAAAATAAGCACTGTGATACCACTTTAAAGAATTGATACTTTTGAATTATGGTGCTGGAGGAGACTCTTGAGAGTCCCATGGACTGCAAGAAGATCAAACCTATCCATTCTTAAGGAAATCAGCCCTGAGTGCTCACTGGAAGGACAGATCGTGAAGCTGAGGCTCCAATACTTTGGCCACCATGAGAAGAGAAGACTCCCTGGAAAAGACCCTGATGTTGGGAAAGATGGAGGGCACAAGAAGGGGATGACAGAGGATGAGATGCTTGGACAGTGTTCTCAAAGCTACCAGCATGAGTTTGACCAAACTGCGGGAGGCAGTGGAAGACAGGAGTGCCTGGCGTGCTCTGGTCCATGGGGTCACGAAGAGTCGGACACGACTAAACGACAAAACAAAACAACAACAACCACTTTAAACAGTCATGGCTGCCTCCAAAGAATTCTGGGAGCTGTACTTTGTTAAGGGTGCTAAGAGTTGTTAGGAGTCCCACCGTGGCAATTCCTAGAGTTCATTGTGAAGGAGAATTTATTGGGGTGGGGATATGTGGGGTCCTAACAACAACAACAACAACACCTCCCCTCTGAAGCTGCTATTTGCACTTGCATTGAAACCAATGGAGACTTCTCTTGCAGCGCAAGAAGCAAGGACATCGCCTTTGAGGCTCCCCTACAGCTGTTATTTACGCATTTACTGCATCCATATAACAGCCCTATTCAAGGCTTCCTAATGGGGCTTTAATTAAACAGGTGAGGAGGGGTGTGTGTGCTCCAGTCTGCTAGCTGCATCCCTACTGCATTCATTCCCTGTCTGTGGCAGGGAAAGGGTGCATGGGAAACAAGTTACTAGGGGGAAAGGCTTTGGAGAGAGGAGACGCTTTCAGGAAGCGGCTGAGGACCAAATATGCTTTCCAAAGAAAGTACCTGTTCAGTAAATCCTGCCTGCTTTTGCCTCAGCTAGGTGGTGGGGCAATTTAAGATTGGAATAATGAAAAGGCTCACTATGTGAGGTGTGGTGTAGAAGCACAGTTCCAAGTCTACTTCCTCCTCAATGCACACAAGTGACATTTCTATTGTGCAAGAGGGTTCTAGAAGCATCCTTACAAGAGCACAGTTCGTGAGGAATACCGTACTCTTCTTATTCTCTGAGGGTGGGGTGTATGCCACAAGCTTTGGGCAGGACGTTTTAAAACTAGGCATGCCACCTGTGCTTTGGAGAAGTGCTTGAGTGTGTGCTTTGTGTGTGTATTGATGCTATAACAATATAATTCATGTATCATCTTATGGCATGGTTAGCATATGAAAGAAACAATCTCAGTGGCTTGCAACCAGCTCTTTGTCTTTCAGTGGAAAGACATTTTACTTTTGCAAAAGACAAAATGCTGCCATTAGTGGCACTTAACTGGCTTCCCCACTTGGAGCAGTGCAGAAAACCCCAGAGGGGTAGCTACTTTCACACGCAGGCAGAGATAACCCTCTGGAGCAACTGACCCTGGAGCAATTTCTTCCTGATCAACAGTAGAGTCAGCTGCCAGGCGGGGAAGCACTGGTTTGCTCCAGGGCACCGCACTTGTAAAGCAGAGAGCTCAGGGACCGTCAGGGGAGGAAGGCCAGCTGATGCAGAAAAGACCCAACACCTCTGTTCAAGAGCGCAATCTCTTCTCATGCTCTCTTCATAACAATCTCAGCACTTGCAGACGACGCCCGTCCCCATTGTTTGAGAGCAATGACATTCATTCTTCTTATGTTTTATGTAAACCACTTAGAGGTTGTTTATTATTAGTAGCAGTAGTAGTAGTAGTATGTAATCTGTATTAATTTGATTTCCATATATGAATTGCTTCCTATGAAACATCTCAATGCAATTAACAATACTCCAATCAGATGTAAAAGCAACTATTTGACTTTTAGAAGACACCTGAAGGCAGCCCTTCAGTTTTCAATGATGTTTTATTATGCTTTTGTAATTGTTGGAAGCCGCCCAGAGTGGGGGCAACTCAGCCAGATGGGTGGCATATAAATAATAGCATTATTATTATTGTTGTTGTTGTTGTTGTTGTTGTTGTTGTTGTTGTTGTTGTTGTTGTTAGCATTTATATACTGCTTGATCACTGCCTGATCATTGATGTCTTCTGGGAATTCAGTGTTTTCACCTGTGCTGCTGCTCCTGCAGCCCAGGGAACTTTCATAAGGAAGCTGTTTCCAGAGGAAGAACTGTGAGGGAAGAGACTCTGTTTGCCATCGGGGTGGTTGGTTTCACCTACAGTCTGAGGAACCTTCAGGAGGGAGTTGCTGCCACAGGTATATTATGTGGATGTGTATTTTATTGAGCTGAACAGAGTGAAGGATTATGAGTCATGGGGTGTATGAACTTAACAGTGCTTAGTTTATCTTTCGGTTGCTATTTTGTTCATGTTAATGTTGTTGTGTAGATTATAAATGCTGTATGGATTTGTTAATCATATAATATGGCTTTTGCTTTAATTGTTATGTTTGCCTTATTGTTTTAGTTGTTGCTTTGTTAACAGTGATTTATAGACTGTAATTGTTTCACTGGTGATTAGTTAATTATTCTGTGTGATTTATGCTATATTTGTGATGTCCTATTATATTCTATCATGTCATTGTTAGTTATTGTTTGTAAATCTACTTTGGGATTCATTTGAAGGAAAAGTGGCATAGAAATATAATAAATCAAATCGTTCCTGGATAGCTCAGTTGGTTAGAGTCTGGTGCTGATAATGCGAAGGTTACCAGTTCAATTCCCGTATGGGACAGCTACATATTCCTGCATTGATCTCCAGGGTTCATTCAAAATTATTCCCTTCTGGGCAACCTTGGAGGAGGGGTCCGGGGCAAAAAAGGGGGGATGTAAATCAAGATCAAATCAAATATGGTGCTCAGACACATGACTCATCTCCACCAGGAGTCAAGTACTGACTGTTGTGGGCTCAGTGCTGTGGAACTCCCGCCCAGCTGAGATGAGAAAGGCCTTCTCCCTGCTGAACTTTTGACACCTACTGAAGATCTGTTTATTCCAGGAGGCATTTTAAGTCGGTTCTGCAGCTTCCAACTGAATTTATCTTTATTTCATTGTTGAATCTTAATATATCCTGCTTTGGAGACAATTGTGATTGAGTGGTATATAAATTTTCTAAAAATGAATGATAGGTAATGTTATTGTAACCTGGCCCCAGACCATTTGGGGCAGCAGTTCTCAAACTGTGGGTCCCCAGATGTTGTTGGACTACAACTCCCATCATCCCTGAGCTCTGGCCTTGCTAGCTAGGGGTGATGGGAGTTGTAGTTCAACAACATCTGGGGACCCACAGGTTGAGAAAGGCTGATTTGGGGGAAGGGCAGGCTATAAGTACAAATAAATAAATGTATGGAGCTACATCCACAGTGATGGTTAAAAATGCCACAGGAGGCCTCCACAGCCCCCCAGAACTGAATCATCTGCTTGCTGAAGATGCTGCAGCACTGCTGTGGTATTTGCTACACAGGGGAAGAAAACATTCCCTGTCTCTCCTTGCACTGATCATCTTTGATGAAGATACATTCTGAATAACAAATGGTGCTATGTTATATTCATTTGTCTCCCTGCTAGAATTTTATGTGCTCCCAGGATATTAGTTAGGGGATAGGATTGAGACATATCTCAAAGAGAAAACCAAGGTAATAGAAAACCATATATACAAGGCAGTTACTGGAGTGAGAAATTTGCACATATTCCCACTCCTGGCATTTTTAAATTTTATTTATTTATTTTTGACATCTGAAACTACCCTCTGACAACTCCGGACTTGATCTGCTACTTCTTACTCAGTGGGTCGCCTTCAATTTCACTCTGGTTTGGGCTCTGCTAGAACAGGCATGTTTTTTACGTGGCTGGGCAGTTCTTGAACTCTGTTTCCAAAGTATTGAACATTGGGAGAGATTTACTGGGAGAGAATGTTTTCTTCCATATAAATCACAGTCTCTGCTTTTTCACTGCCTTTTGCTGTAACATATTTCATTTTTGTGTCCTTTTCTAAGAAGCAGGATGTGTGGCGTTGGGGTAGAGCAGTGATAGGTAATAATTCTGGCAAACTCAATCACACAATGATTAGGTAGACTGGCGTCTGACAGGGAATCCTTTCATTGCTGGCATAAATTAGCCTGGTGGTTGCTTCTCATAGCACAATGTCATCTTGAAGATCTAAAGTGGTGTAGGAAGTTGCCAGTACAGTGGTACCCCGAGTTACAGACGCTTCAGGTTACAGACTCCACTAACCCAAAAATAGTACCTCAGGTTAAGAACTTTGCTTCAGGATGAGAACAGAAATCGTGCGCCGACAGCGCAGTGGCAGCAGGAGGCCCCATTAGCTAAAGTGGTGCTTCAGGTTAAGAACAGTTTCAGGTTAAGAACGGACCTCCAGGACAAATTAAGTTCTTAACCCGAGGTACCACTGCATCTTGTTACATAACAATGGTTTACAGAAGTATGTTTCGGATCCAACCTAGCTGGAAACAGGAACAGGAATTAAATACCAGCCTAGGGATGAATGAATCTGTTGGTTTTGGTTTCTCTCTGTTTCTATTCTTCTAGTCTTCAATTCAGCTCTCACATTTCTGCAGCAACATGCAAATTTCATTAATTTAGTGTGAATTTTTCTTAATAAACACATTTTGTATGCAGCAATTTCCCTGAATATGCACCTGCACATATGCACATTTTTGGTTGATATATTCATCTTCATGCACTGCAAAATCTGGGAAAGTGTGGGTTTCAAAGCATACCTTTGCTTCAGTTTGCATATTGGTTCAAGTAGTGTGAATTTCTCCTTCATGGATTACTGCCTTGTCGTGGCAAAGGGGCTTGAATAACTCAGAGAAGCGATGAGCTATGACGTGCAGGGCCACCCAAGACAGACAGGTCATAGCCGAGAGTTTAGACTAAATGTGATCCACCTGGAGAAGGAACTGGCAAACCACTCCAGTATTTTGCCAAGAAAGCTCCATAGACATAAAAAAGAGAAGCTCTGAGAAGAAAGTGAGGGTTTCCACAGCATGCTCTGGTTCATGGGATCACGGAGAGTCAAACACAACAAAGACGACTAAACAACAACAAGTGTGAATTTGGTAGTTTGTCATTAGAATCCAAATCTCTCCCCTATCCATATACCACCCACATGTATTTGCTGGGGTGTGGGGAGTGGAGATATATATTCTCACTCACAATTTAAAGTGCAAGTTGGGCCTGTGGCAAAATCTTGCAGTCCATCCCCATCTCCTCTCAGGAGTGCTCCTGTTGAGGCTTCTTCAATCAGTTTATTGCGTTCCTTCTGGGTGTGGTAAGCTATAAGCAGTGGCTTGTGGTTAATTTTTTCATAGGGGAACAGTTAGGGCCAAAGCTGCCAGCTTGCAAGGGCAATTGGGGGGCAACGTTGCGTATGTGACATCGCGATGTCGTGACGTTGCATGTCGTCGTCTTCTTTGGCAAGTAAGATTGTCTTCCATAAACACAGTTTTAACAGTAAGTTCATAGGTGATTGCAGAAGCCAATTCTGGATCCACACGTCCTTCCACAGTGGGGACATAGCTTTCCAGGCAGGAGTTGATCATGGTGAGGGTTTGCCAAGCATGCCTTCCTCTTGACATGCTTTTCCCTTTCGTCCTGAGTGTCTTCAAAGCCCATGACACTTTTGGCTGTTCTCCAATTGGAGCACTCGTAGGCCAGTGTTTCCCAGTTGTCAGTGTTACTACTACATTTTTTAGGATTTGCCTTCAGAGAGTCTTTAAACCTCTTTTGTTGACCACCAGCATTATGCTTTCCGTTTTTTAGTTCGGAATAGAGTAGTTGCTTTGGAAGACGATATTCAGGCATCTGCAGCATCATGCCTCCCTCCTTAAGCCAAGCAGAAGCTTACTCTATGGTCTTAACCCCTTCACACCAGTGTGGTGTAGTGGTTAAGAGTGGTAGTCTCATAATCTGGGGAACCGGGTTCGAGTCTCCGCTCCTCCACATGCAGCTGCTGGGTGACCTTGGGCCAGTCACACTTCTCTGAAGTCTCTCAGCCCTACTCACCTCACAGAGTGTTTGTTGTGGGGGAGGAAGGGAAAGGAGAATGTTAGCCGCTTTGAGACTCCTTAAAAGGAGTGAAAGGCGGGATATCAAATCCAAACTCCTCCTCCTCTTCTTCTTCTTCTTCTTCTTCTTCTTCTTCTTCTTCTTCTTCTTCTTCTTCTTCTTCATGCATTAATTAGAGTTAAGCATGTTGGTTATATGAGGCAGGATATCCTACAAATTTTACATCTTGAGTTCATTTATTCCTACCTATCAATGATATTGTATGCATCCCTATCCTGAATTATGTCTGAACTGTGTTCAGGAGATCTTGCTCCCTACTTTTATCCTCACTGTTTTCAGTTGGTCTTACCTCTAGTATGTGTGTTTAGATTGTAGGCTTAGTCTTGATCCAACCCTCTCTTTTGAAATAATGGATAGACTCCATGAGTGCAAAACAGGATTGCTCAAGAAGTGCTTAAGAAAGATGTCAGAGCAATAAGCTTATTTCTTAGACTTTGTTTTGCTTGAAAGCTCTCAGCTACGCTTTTTATAGAACAGTTTTAAATAATAGCATTGAGAAAATAGAGAGAAGGTAAAGCCATAGCATGTAAAGGCATTCCACCTTTTATTTCTATGAGAAATATGTTACTGTGATGTTATTTAATTACATTCAGTGAAGCATGTTTAATATTGACTCAGACCAGAATCACTCATGTTTTAATTTATGATGTGCTACCAGAGCCTTAGCCCAATGTAAGTGCTGCCTCTTTGAAGTATTGCTAGATTCTATAATTTTATTGTACGCTGAGTTGCCTTGTAAAAATTATTATCTTTCTGTCCATCTAATTAAAATAAAGATGTAATAAAGAATTTACAGTTTTAATTAGAGCATAGATCTTAAAGCTATTACAGCGTGATTAATAATTCTTTAACAAGAGATGAGGAATAAAAGGTTCTACTCTCATGAAAAATCAATAGGCATTACTCAATTATGCTAACAGAGTTATACAAAGCAATCTAGGTCCCAATTAAATGGCTTTTCTTGTTAAGCTGGTTGGTGGAGTTAGCAGTTATTAATGAGTCCTGATTTGTTTGTTTGCTTGTATTTTAACTCCATTTAAAAAGAAAGAAAGACAAAGAAAGAAGTCCTTGAGGGCATGCTAGGATAAACAATGGCAGCCAAGGAACTTTTTGTGTGTGTGTGTGTGGTCTGATTCACGCAAGACAAGGCACTGTACACATTTAATGGCATCACTTCTAGACAGGTTCATAAGTCACAAGCTTAATGCTGGGGTTGCAATTTGATTTGGTTCGCATTTAAAGGTGAACTTACTTAGTTTGATCTTTCCAAAACAATACGAAAACTGAAACACAGTTCATTCTTCAAAACTGGCACATCTCCAAATGTCACAGTATAGTACCCCATCCAAGTCAATGTGCATACCATAGTAAAGTGTGCATGAAAATGCACATCTTAGCAAAAACAACAGCAACATAAAAATGTGCATTATTTGGGGGGGATGCTTTGCAAAAATGAGTATGCATCAGGCAAGATTGTGTGCAAATGTATTTCCTGAGAGAAATCTGCTGATGAATTTCCACTGGGACTTTTTTACTTTAAAATAAAATCACAAATTGATGTGAAAACCTGAAGACTTGAACTTGAGGTAGGAACATGAGAAACTGAGAGAAACCAAAACTGATAGATCTGCCCATTCTTACCCAAGATAAATATGCACAAATTAACCAAGCTCTGCAACAATCTCCACCCCTTCAGCCAATCCATCAGCATTATACCCAGTGGCCACAATTCAGGAAAAAAAGCATTTAAACCCACTTGCCTGTGTTGGGTTTTGCCGCAGAATTTATCTGGGTTGCACCATCCTACCAGCGCCTTTATGTCCCTGGAGCTAGGTAGACCACTGGTAAGACTTGTTGTAAGTTAGGTTCTGCCCCACTCTTGTAAAGCAAATTTGATTGCATTTGGGGCAGCTTTACACTAGGATTGCCTTGGCTAAATCAGTGAGTGTAAGTCTCTGCACCAGCTCCCTGCTGCTTTAAAGTTCATCTCATGGCGGTCGAAGCAAACATTTCCATTTTTGACTCTTTGCTTCACCTTGTCGTTTCCTTATATTTTGGCAAGTCAATTGTTGGCAGATGTCTTTGCATTGTAAGTTCCTACTTTCCCTCCGAGCAGTCAGATCTAAGCCAAATGTTAGTGACCTGCAGGCCATATTTCAAGACACACTTATGCTCTTGAAGCCTATGATAGATTGCTTGCAAAATGCCATGGCTAATGCACATGCTAATCTTTTGCAATTCAGCACCCTAGCTGCCAGGTGATTAAGTGCCCTGGAAACTAGTGAAGCCAAGAAACAAACTCCGGCCTGGATATATGGCTAATTTTGCAAGCCAAGTAGAGATTTTGCTTGGAATAAACAGCCAGTGCGGGCGGCTCTCAGTGCTGATATTGTACAGCTTCAGTTTGTGGGCTGTCGTCCCGAATTCATCCTAAGTTCCTCCTTGATTATGAGTTCTCCTAACTTATGAACTTACCTTTCACTGTTAACAGTAATGTCTGCTGAAGCTAGGGCTGCACTTATGCCTAGGAGATTGTGTTAGGATATTTCCGTTCCACCTTAAAAGGCAGCAGGCTTGTGAGTCACAGAGTCTGCGTATTTCCTGTTCACAGGATGTTTATGTTTGCTATTGCTTTCGTTTTCTCTCTGCGCCAGAACACGCTAGCAGGCAGTCATGTTTGTTCTTTGTTCTGACCAACGCTGAATAAACATTCTAAATTATACCCTCCTGAGTGCAACTTTTGCTGTGTGTGAATTCTGCTGATAGAGTGTGCATCAGCCCAGGAATGTGGCAATCTATTTCTGGAGCTCGTGTCGCTAATCGCTGATACTGTATCTACGGGAGATCGATGGACGTCCGGAGTCCGACGTGGAGGCAGTGGTGGCCTTTGTCTCCCTGGTAGTATCCCAACAGATTGTGTGTGTGTGTTCTGGTTAGCCACAGTATAGGACTTTTCCCTGTAGGCTAAGCAATGGGGGACAGTGCACTGGAAAGCATGAGATCACAATTGCTTGACACAGTGTCATATAGCCTCCCACAAACTTTCTGCAAAGAAATCAGGTGTTATGAGTTCCCTGAACAATGTCCTAAGTGAAACTCATGACCCTTAAAGAACTAATGGTCTGTCTCTTCATAGGACCCCCCAGCAGGCTCTTTCAATATTTTTAATAGCCAGGAGACTGATGGCTCTTTCCTTGAGGGTTCTGAATGAGTTAGATGGCACACCTTGTCCCCTGTGTCAGTTAAGGATGTTGTAATGTAGATAGCTGTGTGAAGAACAGAAAGTAAAATCTAGAGGCAGAAGGAGAGATGGGAACAGATGAAGTGAGGGAGGAGAGAGCGCAGAGAGCAGAAGCACCAGTGAAACCAGACACCTTGATCGGCCCTACCTGCAATAAAATATGTCTCTGCCGTATTGGACTCTATAGCCACAGCAAGCAGTGTAACTCTCCAATGGTTTTTTTATTTACCCCCAATGGCACACTCCTCCATTCTCTCAAGACAGATGGAGGCCAACAATAATAGTACTTCCAAGAATGATTTCTCCTCTTCCGTTCCCCTTTTGCTCATTCTGCCATCTAGATGAAATTTGCAAAAATGACCACACTGCAGCTTGACATGACACAACACAAAAAGCCAAGGCATGGTGGGCCAAAGAAACTTACGGTACCCACTAGTTATTCACCATTTTGTTTGCATTGACTGAAGTGGCACATCCCAGAACTGAAGTGGACATACCCAGAGGGGACAAATGTTATGCAAAATTATCTAGGTATCTGGCAGATTCCTCAACATAATAGTATCAGACATCACATTTTCAAATCCTGGTATTTTGTGGCTCTGAAACAATGCAGCACTATTTTTTTTTATTTTTTTTTAAGCTCACCTTCCTATACACATAACATCTTCACACACGTAATCAGCACATGAACAACCAATTTTTACATGACCACACCCACCAGAGCATGCCCAAAATAAAAAGAGATCACTGTGAAATGCTCGAGTTAACAACTTATTAAGCCAGGGCACTTCCAAAGCAGGATTCCCCCCCCCCATTCATCAGTTTCCCTTTCCCCCTCCCTTTCCTCCCCCATAGGTTTCTCTGTCCCAGAAAGACTAAAGGCTGTTTGTTTGCAGTCCTATGTAATGTCATGCTCCATTTGTAATCTTAATAGCTCTCCGGGGATCATAAGAAATATCTAAATGCGACCATGCCACCTTTCACAAAAACTGCCTACCAGACCTAATTAATAGTGCATCCTAGTTAACACATGCAGACTTGGCATTATTAGTCTAATTAAATGGATTTGAGCAATCCCAGTCGCCCTCCTTCCCTCCCCCGCAAGCAGTCCGACATATGCAACTCAAGGAAATTAATCCCATTAATCACCATTGGTGCAAATGATATACATTCTCAGAGCACAGTCCTGTCCCTGAAACAGAGACACTAACAGCCCTCATTATGTTTAATTTTGTTCCCCAGCCAGGGCTAATAAATACAAATTGTAACATCACAATAAAACATTTAATTATTCAAGAGTAGGTACGGAACATTATAATTAGCATTCTGGTACACGTCTTCATTTACGCGATAATGGAAACAATTTGGGAGTTTCAATGTCCCCTGGTCAAGTAAGAGTTTGCTGGAACTTTGGCCGAGCAGAACAAATTTAAAGAAATGTGACTCTTTTGGGGTTAGTGTGCTGGAGGGAAAAAGAAATGGGATGCTCTTAAGTTGAATTGCATGTGATTTTAGTTTTATTTACAGTCATAACTCATGTTACGTTTGCTTCATGTTATGTTCTTTCAGGTTACGTCCCACGGTGACCAGGAAGTACCGGAAAGGGTTACTTCCAGGTTTCACTGCTTGCGCATGTGCAGAAGCGCAAAATGACATCATGCGCAGAAGCAGTGAATCATAACCTGCAAGTGTGCAGACACGCCGCTGCGGATTGCGCTCTTTTCATGTGGCGAACAGGCCTCTGGAATGGATCCCGTTCGCAACCAGAGGTACCACTGTAGTTACATTGCTAAGCTGTCTTTGAATAAGAACCCATGGCAAATGACTTTAAAATCAAAACATCAGAACATAAGAAGAGCCTGCTGCATCAAGCCAATGGCCCATCTAGTCCAGCATCCTGTTCCCACGGTAACCAACCAGATGCCTGTTCAGATAAAGAAAACAGCAATGATGATGATGCTCAAGATCTTGGTCTTTTCTAAGCAATGAACTGTCCTAGGACCAAAGGCATCAGGAGGCATGTGACACCAGAGATTTTGGTAGAAGAGGAAAGGCTTGGGTTTGTTTTTTTATTTATTTCTAGCTTAATGCTAAATCAGAAATCGTAGAATTGTAGAGTTGGAAGGGACCCAAGGGCCGTCTAGTCCAACCCCCTGCAATGAAGGAATCTCAGCTAAAGCAGCCATGACAGATGCCCACCCAACCTCTGCTTAAATACCTCCATGGAAGGAGAGTCCACAACCTCCCGAGGGAGACTGTTCCACTGTCAAACAGCTCTTACTGCCAGAAAGTTTTTTCCGTTTGTTTAGTAGGAATCTCCTTTCTTATAGCTTGAAGCCATTGGTTTAAGTCCTACCCTCTAGAGCAGGAGAAAACAAGCTTGTTCCCTCTTCCATGTGACAGCCTTTAAGATATTTGAAAATGGCTATCCTATCTCCTCACAGTCTCCTCTTTTCCAGGCTAAACATACCCAGCTCCTTCAAACCATTCCTCATAAGGCTTGGTTTCCAGACCCTCGATCATCTTTGTTGCCCTTCTCTATGCATGTTCCAGCTTGTCAACATCCTTCTTAAATTGTGGTGCTCAGAACTGGACACAGCAGTAGGCTAGTCTGACCAAGGCAGAACAGAGTATGCCAAGACCCCTGACTAGAGAAACAACCTAGACTCTGATTTGGATGAGAAAGAGCTGGCCAGCTCCCCCAAGCCCAGCAGCACTGGAGGCAGATCTCAGGACTTCCACCCAGAGCAGCAGCCTGGGCTCTCACATGGAGGGACTAACCTGATCCATTGTTCCTGAGGCATGGGAGGATCTGAAAGAAGGCCATGCCATTGTGACTATGCCTAACTGCAGCCAAAACCCAGTGAACCAGGGCCTCTGAAGCCCAAAGCTCTGTAAGGGGAATAAAGGGTCTTCTAACAGTTCTCAGACTATGGCTCCCAGAATTCCTATGGGGAAAGTATGACTGTTTAAAGTGATATGACAGTGCTTTCAACATATGGTGTGAATGTGGCCTTATTTTATCCTCACTGGATCACAATCTTAAGGATTCTTTGAGGAGGTGGGGACCCAACTGCCAGATACACTATGCAACAAAACATTTTTAGTATAGATTTATATTATTTTATGTTTGTTTACATTTATGGGCATTTATATTCCACTTGCCCACTGCAAACAAAATTGTATAGGAGCTTTTATCTCTGAGACCTGTGGTGAATTTGCTCATAGGCCCGTCCGTAAGCATAAATGGGATATATGTTCAGGAGAATATGTTCAGCCTATACTGCTGATCAAAGCTTCAGAATGCTGAAGCCATTTGATAGTTTAAAATAAAGAGCCTTGCCTGTAAGTGTATGGAAAACCAAGAATAAGTTGCATGCAGGCCATTCAGCCTTTAAGATATAATTAAAGGAATTCATTAAGACCAATGGCCTTTGTAAAGGGTTCATTGATGAAATCTATATGTGGGTGGAAGGGAACAAGTCACGATCCTGGCTTTTGGTTATTACGTGTCTTATGGGAACAAAGTCAGCTTAAGAGTGGATTAATGCTCAGAGAGCATCTGGATTTGAAAATTTGTTTCCAATGCACACTCCAGACATCCCACTATTGTGACCTTTGGTAAAAGAGAAACCCTTCGTTGGCTCATGCCAGAGATAAGCAGTGGAATGAAAAAAAATGTGAATTGTGCAGGTCAAGCAAATTCTGTAAAATAATCAGTACTTAGATGACTGAATAGATTCAGGAGGAGGAGGAGGAAGGAGAAGAAGATGAAAGTTGCAAGGTTAAAGAGGACTCCAATTTGGAATAAAATGGGAATGCCAACAAAGGGATAAGCACAACTCTTGAAAGCACATTTTTCAGTACAGGGCAGATACTTACAGTTTATGGACATGAATGATGATGTCCTTCCTAAACACACAGCTGAATTAGTCTAAGAAAGTATGAATGTGAAAAGGCAATCAACTTAATAAATGTGGTACGGGTGTTATTTCCTCTTCTGCTAAGTCTTCCCAGCAAGATTGACCATCTCTGGGAGTCTTGCAAATAAATTAAATATAACGTGAACTAGATACTTGCTCACAGGGAGCGCCTGGTTTAAGGGCTCATTAATCACTAGTTTAAATCCTGAAGTCCCCAGCCGTACTAATTAATGGGACATTGCAGAACTTTGGAATACAGGAAAGGCAAAAACGAGCTTGAGAGGAACCTGATATTTGTTTCTCTGCTTTTGCTTTTAAGGCTGTTAAACTGCTATTTTAATTTAGATTCAAGCAGGAAGGAGAACAAGCTGACACCTGTCAGTCCCTTATAGGGTCATTGACGCCTGCTATCTGAACCACATAGGGAAACGCTTTACGTTCTGGTTGTTTCTGGTTAGATCTCCTTAGGTTTCTAATTGTGAAGGATGTCTTGCACCACAGCTCTCTGGGAAAAGGTCAGACAACTATCCAGACCATCAACTGCAGATCCTGAGAAACAATTGGGGAGTGGCAAGGCGACATTTAATTTTTCGAAATTACTGCGTCTCCATTTAGTCCACCTGTCCCCAGGGGGCCAGTTACACCCTTTTGAAGTTTCTGAGGCAGTCACAGACTGTTTAAAGCAGCGCCTACACAAATGATGAAGCTTCAGGTTTGTTGAACAGATTCTGGCCCTCTCCACAAACAGTGCTCGCAGTCTGGATCACTGAGTAAGTGAGAGTAAGTGAGTAAGTGATCTGTGCTGGGCCAGATTCAAAGTGTTACCATTAGTATATAAAACCCTTAACAACCAAGGACCAGTTTACCTGCATGACCCTACCTATTGATATCAGGTAGTCACTTTCACTGTATTCTTTTTGGCACCTGCTGAAAACATTTTTGTTTAGACAAACCTACCCATGGCACAAGGAGAAGGGGACGACAGAGGAAGAGATGGTTGGACAGTGTTCTCGAAGATACTAACATGAGTTTGACCAAACTGCAGGAGGCAGTGGAAGACAGGAGTGCCTGGCGTGCTCTGGTCCATGGAGTCACGAAGAGTTGGTCACAACTAAACGACTAAACAACAACAACACCAAGATATCAAGAATATTGGTGTGTGTTTTGGTGTGTTTTTGTTTATCGTTGATTTTTATTTTTTTATTTTAGTGTTTTAAATGGTTTTTAACTGTTTTTGCCACCAATAATGGTTATTGTTTCATTATTCTGTAAGCCGCTTTGAGGTTTTCCACAATCAAGTGGTGTATATAAATAAATACTAACGGAGCAAATACTCAGAGATTGCAAACCGGGGTTTCTACTTTCTGTTTATCAACCTGCTAAATTCATACCAGTGTATGTTTCCATGGCTATGCCTCTGTTTATTCTAAAAAGCCAAAATGTTTGAGGTTTATCCCCAACCAATTTCACAAATTAAAGAGGTCTCTATTCATCACTCAGGCACTGTTATGACAGTTTTTAAGATATTGGAAATTTATAACCACAAATGAAATTCCAGGACATTGTGTTCATTTTTTGTTATTTTGCAAATGAGCTGCTATTGCCCATGCGAAACAGTTCATATCTGCAGCAGCAAAGGCAGCAAGCTGGTTTCCATTACAGCACTATTTTTCTTTCCGTTTGTTTGTTAAATATTGGCAGCAGATTCCGCTGGCATAATGCAGACTTGGTTGTTGTTTTTGCTCCCCTAAGCCCTCATTCATGGCCCAAAAATAAGCAGGAGAGTCAATTGCCAGAGCCTTTGCCCTGGTTGGTCTCCACCATCTGGAAGTTAATTAATTAGCAGGTCTTGAAGGGTTGAACCAAGCTGTCAGGAGGGGGGAACGTCTTTCTGGAAAAAGGTAAGTTGTTACTGCCATGAAAAACCTCTCTAGGGCATCACCTCATTGTGTGGAGATTCTTAAAAGAGCAGCACGGCGGTGCAAATTCTCCCATTAACTTCAGATTTGGAATTGGTTTCCTATTCATTACAATGGACTTCACTGGAGCTCAGGTTTGCTTACACAAGAACAGGGATGAATGTCAGCACACACAGCCACACACAAAAACATTATTTGTTTCTTATTAATTTTGTTTATTTTATTTACTGATTTATAAACTGCTGTTTGGTGGATTAGCAAAAATAGTGTTAAAAATCACAAACTGCTTCTAATGAGAGAGCTGATTCTGTGCTGTTTTTATTGCAGGTTTTATATGAGTTTTGATTTTGTGTATGTGTGTGTGTTGTGTGTATGGCATCCTTCTGTCTTGAGAGACAATGGAGTGTGCCTCCAGGGGTGGCATCAAACTGCTGGAGGATCACAACACCTGCTGTGGCTGCAGAGACCAGTAACTCATGACTGCTGGCTCCCATTTTGGTTTTGCTGCATTACAGGACCAAAGTGACCTCTCTGGGATGTGTAACTGTGTATGGAAGTCCTGGGCTGCCCAGATGACAAGACCCCCCCCCCCTCAGTCTTACTGATGTGGTCCAAAGGAAAGCAGAGCAATATGTTTGTCCCCAGCTTGGGGCCTCCACTCCATATTTGTGTACGGTTTACTCCTTAGCCTTTTCTTCTAGTGAAGAAAAGTGGAAGAGAGAGAGAGAGAGAAAGACAGACAGACAGACAGACAGACAGACAGACAGACATGATAGAGATTGTTTTCCCTGTCAGGGAAAGGGCATGGTGGGAAGAAGAAGAAGAAGAAGAAGAAGAAGAAGAAGAAGAAGAAGAAGAAGAAGACGACGACGACAGTGGTACCTCTGGTTATGAACTTAATTCATTCCAGAGGTCCGTTCTTAACCTGAAACTGTTCTTAACCTGAGGTAGCTAATGGGGCCTCCCGCTGCCGCCGCATGATTTCTGTTCTCATCCTGGGGCAAAGTTCTTAACCAGAGGTACTACTTCCAGGTTAGCGGAGTCTGTAACCCAAAGTGTCTGTAACCAGAGATGTTTGTACCCTAAGGTACCACTATAATAATAATAATAATAATAATTACAAGTGGATCAACATCAACACTCTTGCTGCATCCTTCCTGCCCTCTTCTAGATACAGAATTCCCTTACTCTCCCACATCAGGTGTGGTGCCAGGTAAACACCTGCAGAACTTGGACAATAGACTAGACCGAGCTCTACTTATCAAAACCAGCAGCCCCTAAAAGCAACAGCAGTACGTCAAAACAGCAATTTGCAAAGCAGCAGTTCTGCTACTGCCAAAGATTCATCTAATCTCTGAAACTCTATGAGAGAAGAACAACCATGAGGCTGCTTTAGAAAGTCATTCCAGGACACCCTGGAATGTGGCCATGTGGCCAGCATGACTAAACGGCTTCTGGTGCAATGGGACACCATGACAAGTGCCAGAGCACACAGAAATGCCATTGACCTTCTCACCGCAGCAGTACCTGTTTATCTATTTGCGCAGGCAGGCACGCTTTCAAACTGCAAGGTTGTCAGGAGCAGGGACAGAGCAATGGGAGAGCTCACCCCATCGTGCAGATTCGAACCACCGATCTTCCGATCGCAAGCCCAAGAGGCTCGGTGGTTTAGACCACAGCACCACCTGCTCCTCCAGGACACCCCAATCTTAAGAGATTATCTTCCCCGATGTGTGCTGCCCAATATGTGCTCAGCTCAACAACAGAAGCTTTCCTCTAGAAGCTTCCACTGAATTGGCAGGGGGGCGGGTGTTGGCACAGCAGAACCAGGGCATTTTCATCCAAACATAAGAATAGTCCAGTGGCCCATCACTCTACCCTCTTGATCATGTTGGTTGCCATTTTCTGAACTTTTCCCAACTCTAGAACATCCTCTTAGAGTGTAGGCAACCAGGACTGTACATAGTATCTGAAACGTGGTTGCGCTATAAATTTGTATCATGGTATTATATCAGCAGTTTTATTTTCAATTCCTTTCCCAATGATCCCATGCCTGGAATCTACCTTTTTCACAGCTCAGCATCTCCATCCAGCTTTGACCTTAGGGATGTGTTCCTGGTCAGTCACCACCAATTCAGACCCCATGAGTTTATATGTTATATATAGTGCCTTTTAGGTGACAGCTAAATGTTCTGATTTGAATTTAATAACTACAAACTAAAGTTTTTCCAAAAGAATTAATTTCAGATTGTGATCATTTTATTTATTTAGCATTTCTCTTTTGTAGTTCCCCCACCCCATCCAGGATCAAGTGATTTTTACTATATTATGTCTTCACTCTTTTCATTGACTTGAATGTTGGGGGGGGGGGAGGCTGCACCCCGCCAATGTCTGCTAAGGACATATGGAGCAGGAGGATGCTTAAAGATTCTTTGCCACCACCACCACCCACCCACGCCCGGCATTTACAGAACCAAAATCCTTAAAATCAGTGAACTACATCTGCATTAACAGAATAGGAATGCAGGTTTCATGAAAGAAAGAAGTTGCAAACAGTATCTTAAATCTCAAAACGAAAAGGCAGGAAAACCCACAAGATTGCTTCCAGCACACATCTCTAGTAAAGAGTGTCAGACGCCAAGCTTGGTGTTTTTGAAAGTGGAGAGTTGTGAAGACCTTGGATCTAGATCAGATAAACCAGCAATTGTCCAGGATCTCACATGTCACAATGCTTGGTTATCATAATGCTGATCCGTCCCCATGTATAATACCCAAGGTCTTGGTATCCCAGGCAACAGCTCACTCCAGAGTTCGCAACAACAAAATGTAAAAAAGCTCCTACAGAACCAACATCAAAACTGAAATACACTCAAATAGACAAACAAAAAAAAGGGCTGCCCCATCACTTAGAAACTCCATGTCAAACAGAAAACTGAACCCCATATAAATGGCTCGGTCCTGCATCATGATAGATTGTGAGCAGGTAGGGTGCCAACAGGTGGCATAGCGTGGGTTGTCAGCACCCGGGGCAAGGCAAGTAATTTGTGCCCCCTAACCCATGGATTTGCGTCCCCTAACCCGTGGATTTGCGCCCCCTGACCCTAACCCCCAGATGTTGCGCCCGGTGCGGCCAACCCCCCCTGCACCCCCACGCTACGCCACTGGTGCCAACCAAAATAATTAAAGGAGGAGCAACTCCCCTATGTGGAAATGATACACAGTTCAGAGCTTTTTCTTTTCTTTTCTTCTTAAAGATGTGGAAGGTGGAGAAGTAGACGGAATTGTATAAAATTACACAAGAAGTGGGAAAAGTGGAGAGCTAAACTATGGAATTCGCTACCACATATTTCATTGAGGGGAAGACCATCAGTGACTACTACCAGTTGCAACTGGTAGGGTGTGTGTGAGGTTCTGAATTGTACTCCTCTTTCCCCAGCAGTTTCCCCAGTTGCTGTTGGATAGCCAGAGTGGGAGGGGACAGGAAGTCAGGAGCTGGCCCTTGTGTGGGCCCAGTATCAGGAATATTCGATTGGCTCCACTGTTGTGCCTGCACCATGCTGAGCTCTGGGCTGCCTTGACCCTTCCCCTCCCAACCTTGGTAACCAGCAGTGACTCACAGTGTTGGGAAAAGAGGACAGCAGCATGGCTCCTCCAGCCAGTGTTTACTGCTACTCATGATGGCTTTATTGCCTCCAGCATCTGAATACAAGCTGTTGGGAATCATGACTAGGAGAATGGTCATGGACCTGCTTGTGGGCTTCCCACAGGCATCTTGCTTAGCCATTGTGAGAACAGAACACTGCACTGTGAGGGCTTTCGGGCTATCAGCGGAGTTCCTTTTTATGTCCTTGTTCTGTAAGCGAGCAGTCTCCTTAAAATTTATAATATTTATCACACCCTGGGCTTGCTTCCTTTTGCCTCCTCTTGCCTCCTAATTCTGAGCCTCCCTGAAGTGAAGAAACCTTCTCCTCAAAGAGGGCACGGAGAACTTCCAAACGCAGAAAGCTTAGTGGTGAGTGCTTTGACAGCCATTTATAGTTATTATCCAGTCGCCAGACTTGTTAGTCAGAGAGCTGGATTTAACATGCTTGTGGCTTGGCACCACTCGTCCTCTTATTAGCAAGAAGCAACATCAGCACTGCTGTTCAGAGCTCTATCCAGTACCCAGAAATGCAGCGCTAGTATCTTTGAATCTGAAATATTTATTCAGGTGTGTGGAAGACAGGAGCCTAAAAATTTGCTGCCTCTGGCAGTGGGGTATAGAGCATAGCCCTTGTGGCTAGAAGCTGTGGATCAGGCTCTTCTACCACTCCAGGAATGAGCAGGGCAGCAGGGGCAAGTATAATAATGCTCAACTGGTATCTAAGAATTTCTAATGCAACACCTTACCCTGCTGAGCTTTCACTGCCTCCATTTCTGGACAGCTCCCAAGCTACTTTCATCCCTGATTTACTGGACAGCTCCCTGACGAGATGTGCACACATTACATTTACTCTGGCTCCAGGGCACTCCCACCAGTGGTGTTGGAAGCCGCATACATGATGTTAACAACAATCCATAAGTATCCTCAAGAAATACTGCTGTTTGGTGCATTTTCACTCTAGCCAGCTTCCATCAGCTTGGAAAAAGCTGAGGTGTGTACATTTGAGACAGTCGTTGCACATGCTCAGACGAGAGAGAGCATGCACACATATGACAGCTTCATCTGAATAGGAGTCAGCACGGGGAAACAAGTCAGATCATGTAGATCAGATGAACACATCCCCACCTGCTCTTTGGTTTGTACATCAACATAAAAAAAAATCACTGGCCTTGCAGCTGCTAACAAATGTATACTTAGCCTGAGTGATGTTGGTAATGGGACTGCTACAAGGCAGTATGTGCAACCCAAAATTACATGGATGTGATCTCATCTTCCATGTCTTTTCTTCCTGCTCCCTTTGCATTTCTCCTGTGCATCCTAAGGCTCATATAAGGTTCAGTCAGGGTGTAAAGATGAGGGAACACAGTCCCACACTTAAAGAGATTTAGCACATCAGAGAGGTGGGGGGGGGGTTGTTTTGCAATGACAGGAAAAAGAAACACCAATAGGCAGAAACTGAAATCTTAGGCCTGTAATAAATGTATAACTACTTAGATGAAGCTTGAAAGTTGTGCACAAGTCTCCTTTATCAAAACGTGTACCACTGAAATATATCACCAGGCTTCCAAAAGGTGTTTCTTTCTCCCTTGGACCAATATAGCAATAACCTCCTGCCTGCCATCATTTACAGGTCAGAGGAGGTTGGATCATATTGAATAAACTACACCGGTGTAAGTGGTTTGCTTCATGTCCTTTTAAATATTCATTATAGGCAAATGTATTGATTTTAAACACTGTTCATTCTTCCCCAAGACACAAAAAATAGGAGAGGGGGAGTGCGCTCGCTCGCTCGCGCGCTCTCTCTCTCTCTCTCTCTCTCTCTCTCATTTTGAAATGAAACTGTAACAAAGTGTGACATTTTTTGAAATGTTTAATCACTGGTTCAGAGCAAAAAAAAATTGTAGATGTTTCCATTTTGACATGCCTGGTTCAAAGCTCCATTGATGTTTTGGACATTTCACAATTCATTCTGATTTAGAATAGAAAGTAATTAAGAAACATCAATGTTTCCTTTCAAATGAAAACCAATTTCTTGTCAGGATGTGGAATGCCACGTTAAGCCATCATGTTCAGAGATGGGGGGGGGGGCGGAGGAAATGGTCTGGAATAGCAGGCATGGCAGATGCGGGGAGACCTTTCGCATACTTTTAGGAATACAATACACTTTTTTGCAAGTGACTATAACCGTGAGTATCACTTATCTCTGAGGAGCATTACAGTGGTACCTCAGGTTAAGTACTTAATTTGTTCCAGAGGTCCGTTCTTAACCTGAAACTGTTCTTAAACTGAAGCACCACTTTAGGTAACAGGGTCTCCTGCTGCTGCCATGCCGCCAGAGCACAATTTCTGTTCTCATCCTGAAGCAAAGTTCTTAACCTGAAGCACTATTTCTGGGTTAGCAGAGTCTGTAACCTGAAACGTATGTAACCTGAAGCATATGTAACCCGAGGTACCACTGTATCTGAAAATATGTTGGGTAATCCAAATATTCAGGGCAGGGAGAGGGAACTGTTTTCTCACAAAGGGTCCCGTTTCCACTTGGGTCAACGTTCTGCAGGTCACATGCCCAGTGGTCAAGGCAAGATGGACAAAGCAATGTAATCAGTGTCACCTTTTGTGATGTAGTCTAGTTTCTACACACACTCAAATACCTTTCTCTATCTTCCATCCCAGCAACCAATAGACAATGTCAGAGTTAAAGGACATGTTCAAGCCAGGCAAAAACACTGAAGGAGGGCAGGAACTAGGGCTGATGTGGAGTGTGGCCTGCAGAGAGTGGGTGTGGCTGAGGAGTGGGCGTGGCCTGGGGAGAGTTTCAGGGGCCAGATAAAGAGGTCTGAAGGGATACATTCCCCCTCCCCCATGGCCTAAGGTTTCCCATCTCTGAGTTGGGGATGATATATGAATAGTATTAGATGTATACCTCTCATCAAACTCTGTTTGACATCTGATGTCATATGACCTCATAGGAAGTCCCACCCCATGATGGTTGCATTCAACTACTAATATGATGGGTGGCCAGACAGGCACGGACTTTCCACATCCTCTAAGACTGAATAAGATTTCAGTACCAAAGGAGTGTTAGATGACATGTAGAAGCATGAATCCAATAATGAGGGGACCTGTAATGGGTGTGTGTGGATCTGAACTTATTTCCATGGTTTATCACTGTAGATCATGTCATTAATAATAAGGTTAGCATAACTCTAATATGACAGGAGCCTCGCATCCTGAAAGGCATTCAGGCATATCCTGAGTTCAGCTACACCAGACCGAAAGATTAACACATGCAGATTTTGTTGCCAAATGAAGGATACTGTCTCCCAGGTGGGAGACATCCACACAATGGTAATGTGATGTGAAGGAAGATAGCAGACTTTATGTGCTAAGGTCCCAAGTTTGATCCCTGGCATCTCCAGGTAGGCCTGGGAATTCCCCTGTCTAAAACCTTGGAGAGCCACTGCCAATCAGTGCAGGGTCCATACTGAGCTAGATGGAACTAGGTTTTGACTCAATAGATGGCAAAATCCTATTTCAGGTACAATGTCAAGGGGGCCACATTTGGAGAATAAACGTACAGTGGTACCTCGGGTTACATACGCTTCAGGTTACTGACTCCACTAACCCAGAAATAGTGCTTCAGGTTAAGTACTTTGCTTCAGGATGAGAACAGAAATTGTGCTCTGGTGGCGCGGTGGCAGCAGGAGGCCCCATTAGCTAAAGTGGTGCTTCAGGTTAAGAACAGTATCAGGTTAAGAACGGACCTCCAGAACGAATTAAGTACTTAACCCAAGATTCCACTGTATTGTGTTTTATCATATTTTGAGGAAAGATAAAACATTTGGGGAGGTTTGCAGTGCAGCGTCTGAGTTGAAGACTGAAAGATCACAGAAAAATATAATATACACCTTCAGGACAAAATTCTCCATTTGAATTGCAAACACCCGCTCACCCTACATATGTTTTCAAAGGGGAGAAAGGGAGGAAATACAAAATAGACTTTAAT
This sequence comes from Podarcis gaigeae, assembly GCF_964106915.1. Lineage (NCBI taxonomy): Eukaryota > Metazoa > Chordata > Lepidosauria > Squamata > Lacertidae > Podarcis > Podarcis gaigeae. Next base: position 100,051,003 of record NC_139679.1, read on the forward strand.
TTCCAATATGTGTTGGATATTGAAAAAGTTGAATAAAAGCATACCACGAACCATGGTCAGAGATGATGGGAACTGTAGTCCAACAAAATCTGGAGGGCTGCAGGTTCTCTGCCTCTGGTTTAGAGAGTACTGGCAACTGCTTAGTGAGATCTGCAAGATCAATTTTTTCTGCTTTTCTCTTTCCTCTGCACCTGTTAAAGTTCCCTCTTCCCAGTTTTCTTTTGCATCTAGTCATCCCATCTATATACCATGAACAACAGAAACTGTGTTTATCAGAGCAATCCTAGCTATGGAAAACCAGTGCAATTTAAGACAGCATAATTTGGGCCAGATTAAGTTGCCCCTATTCCAAACCCCATTCAGTAGGAATTTGTCTTAAACCACCCTTTGAGCTGGCTAAGTTCTGCTGAGTTGCTACTGAGCTGAAAGGGAACTGGAATCAGTGTCTATCCTTGCCTTGCTCTCACCCCAAACACCTTTTTTGGAGCGAAGCTATGCCTGCAAAAGTTCTGCTGCTGTGAATTCTGCTATCTGAGCCAGAAGAGTTCTAGCCATAGGAGCCTACTCCTAGGGGCTGACGTGCCTTCACCCCCCCCCCAATAAAATATTTGAGGGGGCTGCTCCCCCCCCCAGGTTGATGAGCATTGCCATTCAAATGGTGTGTGTGCACCACATTTTATTCAAGTTGGCACCCCTGGCTCCAGGTGACCTGAGGGATTTACAACAGCCTAAATCCAGCTCATGGGACGCAGGTGGCACTGTGGTCCAAATCCCTGAGCCTTGAGCTTGCTGATCAAAAGGCCGGTGGTTCGAATCCCCGTGACAGGTTGAGCTCCCGTTGCTCGGTCCCTGCTCCTGCCAACCTAGCAGTTTGAAAACACGTCAAAGTGCAAGTAGATAAATAGGTACCGCTCCGGCAGGAAGGGTAAACGGCATTTCCGAAAACTGTGGAGTGGACAAACATCGCCTCCCTTGGCCTGTAAAGCAAGATGAGCACCGCAACCCCAGAGTCGTTCGTGACTGGACTTAACTGTCAGGGGTCCCTTTACCTTTACCTTTAAATCCAGCTCAGCTTGTTCCAGCATAGGCACAGTGTAGCCCTGGCTCAGCCAAGAAAGTCAAAGATTCTCCAAACCTAAATTGTCTTAACCTGGCACATCTTGGGTTTGGATCATACCGTAAATGTCTGAAACGATCGCCTCTCCTTCTTAAGCTCTCCCTTTCATAACATCCCATTTCTAACTACAGTACATGTGTTCAAAACACAGAGAGGGAAGAGAGAGTTATGAAAGGAATTCTGGAAATAAAAGAAGAATTGAGAGAAGATAGCTTAGGAGTGAGGGAGGATACATTATCTCCTGGCTGTGGATACTAGAAAGTGTAAAGTATTCATCTCACATGATTAAAAGTGGGTCAGCACAAGATTTAACTCATTTCTTACTTAGCATGCATGTCTATTTTGGCAGCAATAATTAGTCTGAGCAAGCAGAAGAGCAGAAAGCCGTGTGGCAACTGATTTGGCCCACAGATGCTTCTCAGTGCATGGTGAACGTAAGCCTGCAGGCATCTGAAACCCTGCACTTTCATCACCCTAGGACTAGAAGGTGAGAAACTGCTTAACAATTTGAATTAGAGGTAAAAGAGTCTAATAAAAAAAGCAGTTTACAAGGTATCTGGGCAGCAATCAATAAAGTCACCTACTGCTTAAAGGGAAATTACATTCAATCACTAATCTAAGCCTTTGAAGTCTCTTAACAAAGGAAATTGCGGGGGAAGAATGCAAAGTAAAGGCCACACTTCTGTAAGCATGAAGGAGGGGAGGACTCACGGAGGCAGGTGTTCCCTTCTGAGCATCCACACAGGTCTCTCTTGTGTGATAAGGGCCTAGAGAGGCAGGAAGTTCAACTGCAGAGAACCCCCCTCTTAACTGCTGGCTATTTTTTTTGCTTTTTTCTAAAGAGAATTCTGGTACTTGGAGACTTAGGGAAGATAAAGAGGGGGGGGAAAGAATGTATTTTGAGAACAAAATGGGTAAAACAAAGAATGTGTCAAGAATTATTTCAGGAAACAGGAAACTGTGTATATGCCAAATTCAGTGTATGGTGGGATTGCCATATTTCAAAAAGTGAAAATCCGGACACAAAAGTTGCTAGGCCCTTTTTTGCTCAAAGTTGTTGAGCTTTTTAAGGATTTAAGGAAAATCACCAAAACCGACACTGCCGACATGGGTTGCCATATGTCTGGGTTTTCCCCAAACATTTTAAGCGATTTCCACCTGAACACTGCTTCCAATTGCAGTATTCCGGCTATGTCCAGGAAATTCCAGACGTATGGCAACCCTATGTTACAGACTTCTATACAAGGTGATGAATGCACAGCTTCTTTTCACATCAGTTTCTTAAGCTAATTGTATAGGTGTTACAGATGAGGTCTTAATCCTCAGGTTCTTAAACAAGATGGTAAAGGTAAAGGTACCCCTGACCATTAGGTCCAGTCGTGGACGACTCTGGGGTTGCATGCTCATCTCGCTCTTTAGGCCCGAGGGAGCCAGCATTTGTCCGCAGACAGCAGGTCATGTGGCCAGCATGACAAACCCGCTTCTGGTGAACCAAAGCAGCGCACGGAAACGCCATTTACCTTCCTGCTGGAGCGGTACCTTTTATCTACTTGCACTTTGACGTGCTTTCGAACTGCTAGGTTGGCAGGAGCAGGGACCGAACAATGGGAGCTCACCCCGTTGTAGGGATTTGAACCACCAACCTTCTGATCGGCAAGCCCTAGGCTCTGTGGTTTAAACCACAGCGCCACCCGTGTCCCTAAGCAAGATGGTACTTTCTGTCAATTACCCAACCTTCTATAAATCACACTCCTCTAGGGGATGCCCAACATCCAAGAGACTGTGATCTACTGGCAGTGAATACCCATTGGATTGACCAGAGTTGTTGAGCATTTCCGGGGGAGACAGACCCAAAGGTGTTGAGCTTTTTGGGAGGAGGAACACGCAATTGACTGGGATCTGCTAGGAACGCCCCCGCGATTGACCGGTAGATCATGATCAACCTGTTGGATATCCCTGGTAGGGGTTTATCACACACCTACAACTGGTTTGGGATTCTTCTCTTTCTCTTTGGCTGTCCCCAAAATGGTGCCCTTCTCCCTGCCAGGGAAGAAGAGGTGAGGCTCTGCATCAGGAACTAGGGGGGAAGAATCGGGATCTACTCCCCTTGTGGTCAAGATGGGCCATTGGCCTGATCCAGCAAGTTCTTCAGGTGTTCTAATAAGTGATAAAATAAATAAACTCATCCAGCCACATGAAGTTAAATGATACAGCTTTCTTCAGTGAAAGTAAATAAATAAGAAACGTTGGGTTGCATCCCATGCAGTGCAAGCATGAAAGGGTGGGGAGAATCCCCTGTTCTTCCTCCTTCTTGCTGCACCTACCCCCAAAAAATCTCTCCTCAGGATCAGCGTCAGGCAGCAGAGGAACCAACACACACGGCAGGTTGCCAGGAACGGATAATTCCTTACCATCTGCTTTTTATTCAATATTTGCAGAGAGAGGCTTGAGAATGCAGCCCCTTGGAATCATGGTGTTGTCCCGAGTAAATCTCCATCTCCCTTTTCTTCCACTTCTTCATTCATCAACAGCACCACCACCCTTACGGTTGTTGCTGCTTAGGGCCACCTGTCTCCAGCTCTTTGATCTCCTACTTTTAAGGTTCACCAGGTTCTGTGAGATGGTGGGTCTGGAATGCTTTCTAGTGATAACGTCTCAGCCAGCTGCTCTGCCTCTGCCTCCTCCTCGTCTCCCATTATTTCCCAACTCCACCCCCCCATCTTCCTCTGAGTTGTGACCTCCCTCAAACCCCTGTTGTAATTCTGAACTGTCATCTTCTCTTGAAGGGTCAGGCTGGAGAGGCGTTCTCCACCATTCCTCCTTTGCCTAGTCCATGACAATCTGCATGCTGTCTCTGCTTGATTCTCCCTCTGCAGCCCCTGACCCCACATTTCAGACATATCCTGGGGCTAGAGGGTGCCGTCGGGAGGCAGCGACAGGGGATTTCTGTTGTGTGAGCACTGCAGTGGTGCAAGCCTGTAAGTTTCATCATATAGCATATCAAAAACAAATGGCAAACATTCCAGTGTCCATTTTTAAAATGTGCTGGATGGTGCTAAACTAAGGCTTGTTTAGTGAATCTCCAATCCGGAAAGGCACCACTAAAAATAATGTATCTGAATAAATGTCTAATGTCTTTAAGAGTTTGGAGTTGTGCTCAGAGTTAATGTGACCTTTACAATATTCCATCGATTGGTCATTTATTTGCTTCTTCACCACCAGCACCCCGAGGTTGTAAACAGGGGAGCAGCAAAATAGCCAAAATAAATGCACCAGGTTGCATGAGCCTAAAGCAGAATTTAGAGGAATTTATGAGACATAAGATTCCACCGTCTCATTCTTCTCATAAAAAAATTATAAAGAGAACACAGAATGTGGCATAAAAATCAATTTGCTCTCATGGAAAAGACCGTTCATTAGGACGAGAGAAAAATATATCCTTCACTCCCACTCATTAAAACTTGAAGGTGATCAGTCAATCAATCAATCAATCAATCAATCAATCAATCACCTTTATTTCAGTTTACAAAGCTTCAAGTCAAAGGTGCTCCCTGCAGCAAATATATGAAAATGCATGAACGCCAAAACAGATAGATTTAATTCACTTTCAGTTAAATGTTTTTTTGGCTTCTGCCTTCTTTTGTAACACAGTTGGGGTTCCATATGACTGCTCTGAGTCAAGGCAATGGTTTAAAGAGCAGTCAGGGTGGGGAAAAGTTACAAAGAGTTGCCCTGAACTCACCAGAAAGGAGACAAAGCTGGATTTAACCCAAAATGGTGCTCAGAAACTAATACAAGAATTGATGTTGAAACATTGGCCATGCGGCTATCAAATTCAATTTATATGAAAATTGACAATTGCCAGTCCAACAAAGTCAAAGGAGGAAACTCCTCCCTCCAAAAATTAAAAAAAATCAAGAAATGGAATTGGTAAATAAATAAGCAAAAGCTGAAAGAGAAAGTCAAGAGGGTCAAATTTCTCCAGAACACTTGGGAGTTACTCAAAACCACTATGATACACACTCAGCTAGAATGTACAGCACAGGTCAAGAAAGGTACCACCCCATAATAGAGGTCACCAATTTATAAGAATTAGGGAAGCATTTGGACTTCCAAAAATGGAAGGATTGAAGTGTCTGCTCAGAAGTAAGCCCTAAGAGAGCCAGTGTGGTGTAGTGGTTAAGAGCGGTAGTCTTGCAATCTGGTGAACCAGGTTCGCTTCCCCGCTCCTCCACATGCAGCTGCTGGGTGACCTTGGGCCAGTCACACTTCTCTGAAGTCTCTCAGCCTCACTCACCTCACAGAGTGTTTGTTGTGGGGGAGGAAGGGAAAAGAGATTGTTAGCCACTTTGAGACTCCTTCGGGTAGTGATAAAGCGGGATATCAAATCCAAACTACTACTACTACTACTACTACTACTATTCTTCTTCTTCTTCTTCTTCTTCTTCTTCTTCTTCTTCTTCTTCTGAGTTCAGTGAGGCATTCTCCAAGATAAACGTGTACAGGAGGGATGGGAAACTTCAGGCTGAGGGGCCAAATGTGGCCCCCATCCCTCTATATTTGGCCCTTGAAACTTCCCCCAAGTGATACCTCTCAGTGATCTTCCTTTGCACCCTAAGAGTTCTTGCCTGGCTGCAATGTGCCTGTGAACTCTAGGTAACGCCTCTTGTTAATTGGAATGAAGGGTAAACAGGGATATGTGTGTGCATATGTGTCTGTGTAGAAACCAGCCTATTGTACAAAGGTAAATTTAACATTTCTTGTTCCATCTGCTTTTGTCTCTGGCCCCACCCATCATTATCATGTGACCCTCAGAAAGTTGCCCACAAGGGAAGGTGGCACACAGGCTGATAAAAGTTCCCCACCACCGCCGTGTAGGATTGCAGCCTTACTTTCTCACCTGCTGTTTGGTTGACACCGTGACTTCAACCTCTACAATTCAAATGAGCAAAGTCTGGCCTTCGTCCCTGATGGCAGCCCACAACAGATCACTCAGGAAGGGTTTTCAAAATATCCTCTTTTTTCGGAGCACACACATATAGTGTTCATCAAGTCGAGCTGAACAGATGCAGTTCATTTCGGAGATGACATCTGGTGCTGTCAGAACGTGTAACTGGTGCTGATTTGTAATGTGAGCTGAATATGCGGATCTTATTTATGAGAGATGATAGCCCTTACTTATAGCCTACTTGCCTTGATCATTGTACAGCATATGTAATCCAGGAACTTTACAGCTCCGCGTGTGCTCGGAATAGAAAAAGGATGGAAAGGAAACAAAAAGAGAGATCTGAGTTTTAGATGACGTAAACTGTGGGCACAGACAAGCAGAAATAAGCACTCCTATATGGCTTATTCAGGGAACTTGGCTTCGCTTCTGTACAGTTTACATACTGTCTCCATAACTCACTCTTTAGGGACATAGGGACAAGTGCATCCTCTTTTATAAAGCAGAATGTATACTTCTGTTTCCTCCCCACTTTGACTCCTTTCTCAGGGCTGATCCTCAGGAGCAAACTAGACATGACAATAAAGGGGAGATTAAATACATTTAACATGTCTTGTTTTTAGAACTAGCAGCTGCAGAAGGCTTCACTAGGAGCCATGAAGGGGGTTAATCCTTCCTCCCACCACTGTCCTGATGAAGATCATATCCAAAGCCTGTGAGATGCAGGAGGAAATACCCATTGACACCAATGGAAGCATCCCAACATGCAAAGGTGATAGGACCAGTACATGGGTGTGATTTCCATTGTGAATACAGCAGATAAAAGTTTAAACCTGCTCCCCCATCCACTGTCATCCCAATCTTGCACACACACACATTGGGGTATTTATAGCATAGTTACCAAGCCGCATTAAATGCATTCACACATTTGACGGAAAATCTGGTTTGGCCCTAAGCTTTTGTGCTCAGATACAGATACCCAAGTAGAAAATGCATAGGATCCCTTTTGAAATATGAAGGGCACAGATGTGTCAAATTTAAAGCACCTTTCATATATTTCAAAGCAGGGAGTCAATACTTTCTCAGTCATTATTCTGGAGTATTTTAAAGAGACGTGGGCCAAATTGTTCCTCAAGAAACAAAACTAAACTAAACTAGGCTCTGTCCTGTGAGTATCTGTAAAAATTAGGTTAAAGTAGGTTATGAAAGGTTAGCTATACAAAGTAGCTTAAAAAGACCAAACTGGGGCTATTTTTTTACACAAATTGTTCAAAATTTGGCGGCTATTTCCATGTGAATATTGACATTCCCTGCCACAAGTCCCAAAGACCACTATGAGGTTGACAGTCCCCTAAATGTGACTGTCAGCATTCATTGATGTGTGTAGTACAGTGGTACCTCGGGTTACATACGCTTCAGGTTACATATGCTTCAGGTTACACACTTCGCTAACCCAGAAATAGTGCTTCAGGTTAAGAACTTTGCTTCAGGATAAGAAAAGAATTCATGCTCCAGCAGCGCAGCAGCAGCGGGAGACCCCATTAGCTAAAGTGGTGCTTCAGATTAAGAACAGTTTCAGGTTAAGTACAGACCTCCGGAACAAATTAAGTATTTAACCCGAGGTACCACTGTATCTGACAAATGGGAGTATATTTGGGTATTTGTGGAATTCCTCTAGGATTGGTCAACATTTACTTAATGTTGGACGTTCACCCTGGTTTACAGAATCATTTAATCAGAAGGGCCCTCGTAAGCCATCCAGTTCAACTCCCTGCTTCACCCAGAGTGACCACATCAACACCAGAAGGCTCCGGATAACGTATTCATAACATTCAGAGGAGGGTTGCCAAATCATAAATGTAGAGAAGAAAACTTTAAATAAAGAAGCTATGTGCTCCCCTCCCCCCCCGTTTCTTTTGCACCAAATGAAATCACAAGTTCAAACCTTAAAGTCCTTGTAGTTGTTTTGTTCCACAGTTTGTGATCTCATCTCTTCTAGCACGCACCTGTACTTTAGTCCAATTAAAAGGAGAACCTCTGCTTCTTAATGGTGGAATTGGGGGGCGGGAGTTTGGCAGGCGAAGTGTTTTTGCACTCAGTGCCTCCCTACCACCCCCACCCCACCCAGCATTGCATGCCGGAGCGAGAGCCAGATACCGAGACGAACTGTGAGTGAAGCCCGTTTCCCCCCTCCCTGGGAAGAATTTGCAAGGATGATTACCCTCACTCTTCCTTGTTTTTCCTTCACCAATGATCTCCTGCTGTCAAGGGTGCTGCCTCCATTAAGGCAGAGAGGAACCGGATGCCCCATCAAGTTCAATACTATTGGCTCTGAATTTTAGGACTGACCTTTCTAAAGTCAGATATGGCAAAAAATAAAAAAAATAACTGCCATTTCTCATTGAAATGTGTGTCAAAATATGTTCCAGCAAAGTGTAAGTGTGTGTGTGTGTGTGTTTCTAACAAAAGAAGAGGTCTTTTATTTGAAGGAGAAGCAGCAGACTATAATGCTGCTGACCTTTCTTTGGACTTAATAGGATTTTTTCAGAGCAGGATGAGATTTTTGCTGTTGGCACTAATAAAGACAAGGCTATAGGCTGTCTGTTTGCTTTGTTGTTAGAGTGGAGTGGAAACTGGGCAGAATTCGTTTTGGAGAACAAGATTTGCTTTAACAGCAGTTATACAAAAAAATTGTAAGGGGCATGTTTTGTTGAACAGTTCCATTTATAGCAACATTCAAGCACAATGTTTGAGAGGCCTCATATCAGAGATTACATCCCAATGCATTTTGCATATGCCCTCCCCCATTTAAGTATGGGTGCTGAAATCCATTGGATGGTTGATGGTCTAATAGAACATTATGGATTGTGTCCAGCTCTATGTTTTACTTAGACCCATTGAAATTAATGGACCTATTTAATCATGCCCATTAATTTCAATGGGTCTACTTGGAGTAGGCCTAAAATTGAATACTACCCTGTCATGGACATATGTATCCCAGTTTCATTGTGATATCCTGGAGCTTAAAGCATAATGTTGTATTTTATATTTTTCCCAGCCTCCATGAAAACGGGTGTGGTTGCCAAATTGGGATTACACGGCCTCTTTCATCCTGATATTCATTCATATCTCATTGGTACTCCGTGTTTTGCATTTTCCTCCTCCCTGTGAAAACAGGTATGGAGATCAAGCTGGTTCTGGAATTTATAAATGTAGAATTGTGTGCCAAAAATGTCAAGATAAGATGGGGTGGGCACTGAGTCAGGGCAGGGTTTCAGCACCTAGGAGAGTTCCAGTGCTCACTCCAACAAAAGCTAGAGGCTGACAGAGCTTAAACTCCCTCAGTCCAGAATGCCCCTCATGTCTTAGGAGTATGGCTTCTTAAAGGAACAGCCACCCCTGCTTGGCCTCTCATCTGGCTCCCTCTCTAAACCACTGTACAGCTGCTGTGGAGCAGAATCCCAGTACAAACTGATCTGATCCACAATCCTGGCTTTTGTCTTTCCCAAATATTCTGACACAGTTCTTGGCTTAAGGAGGGGAAAGCAATATACATTTAAAATGTGTATTTCAAGATAAAATACATTTAAGAGTGCAGAATTGGAAAGTAAATACATTTTAAAATGCATATCAAATATGTATTTAAATTAAAAATATGTGTGCATTTAAAAAATAAATAAATCACAGATTGAGGAAGAAATCGAACAGCCTTCTTGGTGAATACATGCAAAAGTAACACGGACCAGATATATAGACTGATTCAATCATTGCTAAAACCTGTCACAAAGGGAAGTGGATTCAGGACAGCCTAGGGAGAGTAATTTATGTGTGATGAGCCAATCCCAAGCATGGTCCCTCACGACAGCTGAAGTGTTAGAAAGCTCCCCAAAAACATGACTGAGGCTTTGAGCAGCCACACTATGGTGTGATAAATGCAGACTCATGATTACGCAAATCCATCTGGGGCAAGCTGCAATTGGATGATCACTGCTTCCAGCATAGACTTTTATTGTGCTAGCCATAGGCCATGGCATCATTCAGAAAAATAACAAAAGGAAAAATAGCAATAACCATAAAAGTCATCAGGCACCACACATACAATATAAACCACGGTCACAACTACTAAGATTGTTGTTGCATAAAATAGAATAGCAGAAGATTCTCTAGTAAAATGTTCCAAATTAAATATCTGAATCCCCTTTGCAGTTGACTGCTATTTTATCTAGTTCTTTTCTCCCGATATTCTTAGCTGCCAACGCATAGAGTGCTACTTTATAAGTTACAAAGTCATCAGTATCGCTCAACATGGAAGTGAGAGCTGAACCATAAAGAAGGCTGATCGCCGAAGAATTGATGCTTTTGAATTATGGAGCTGGAGGAGACTCTTGAGAGTCCCATGGACTGCAAGAAGATCAAACCTTTCCATTCTGAAGGAAATCAGCCCTGAGTGCTCACTGGAAGGACAGATCCTGAAGCTGAGGCTCCAATATTTTGGCCACCTCATGAGAAGAGAAGAGTCCCTGGAAAAGACCCTGATGTTTGGAAAGATTGAGGGCACAAGGAGAAGGGGACGACAGAGGATGAGATGGTTGGACAGTGTTCTCAAAGCTACCAACATGAGTTTGACCAAACTGCGGGAAGCAGTGGAAGACAGGAGGCCTGGCGTGCTCTGGTTCATGGGGTCACGAAGAGTCGGACACGACTAAACGACTAAACAACAACAACATCGCTCAACAGCCATTTCACCCTTTCCACCCTATTCAAGTGAGTTCCATTTGGAAACAGGGATTTTATGAATCGGTCTCTTGGGTCTATATATAATGGGCACTGCAATAAATAGTGGCACAGGTCCTCCACATGGGGTTGCCCACACAGTCAAAGTCTCTCTTCATAATGTACTTTGCCATAGTGTCCATCCAACACCGCCGAGGGCATTGATTGGAATCGTAATTCTGTGAAAGTGATTCTAAGCATGGCAATGCTGGCCATATGAAAGGGGCACAACACAGAAAATAGCACTACCAATCCTGTGCATATGTGTGCATTGGTATGAGACATGGCTGGATGTCCAGGGTTAACTCTGACGGTGTGAAGGCATAAGTCTTTATTAGGATTGCCACCTGTAGCACCATCTTGATCATGTCCAATGCTGCACTGATAATGGGAATGTTGGAAACAGGAAGCAAAGTGGTAGGTGATGATGATGTTTTCCTGGAAGCCAGAGACACTGGCATTGGGACAATGTGCATCATGCACCCGTCCCATGCATAATAATAATTAGTCACTACATCTACAGCAAACGGTTACTAGTTGATTCCAGCAGCAGCAGTTGCAGTAAGTGCATCTAACAGGACAGCGCAGCACAGCATCTATTTAAAAGTTATATACTTCTTCCCGTGCCTATAAATCACCTGTAACAAGGCTGATGGCAGTCACACCATTCAGATGCAATAATTGATATGATTATCATTCTAGCAGCCTTAACTACATTGGAAAGAACTGGTAAATTAAGTAAATTAGACGTTAAAAGCCAAAGGTCATGCTGTGAATTTGAAATAAGAGTTCCTACATCAAGAAAAAGCACCTTGTGCAGCTCAAGATTGAACTCTAGTGGTTATATTTAAACACTGCACACAGCTTTGAGCACCTTCGCAAAACAAAAGATGTTATTTAGAATCTATTCCAGTTGCTTGGGAAAAAATAAAGCTATTGTCAGTCTTCAGGTAAAATGCACCGAAGTGGTTAGCAGTAGCACATCAAAGAGATACATTAAAAACGTGGCAAAGGGTGTCTGCAAAATAAGAGCTCCAACATAAAAGGGGAGACTTGAAACCCTTGGAAATATTTTTTTTTCCCAGAGAGAGAGAAGTTAAAAGTGCATGCCCTTAGAAAGTGTAGTCTCCATTCTGTTCAGGTAATCTTGAATTTTCTTATTGTTTCCATGTACTCAAAAACAATATTTTCCCCATGCATCAAATTGCATTAAAAGCATGTTTTGCGTCCTTGAACGTTATTAGTCCAATTCACAGGTTTTTATTGCAGCTGAAGCCTATAGGTGCCTGTTGCAGCCTTGGAACATCCTCTCCTACTCACCAAATATATGATCTGTATTGTCAATGGTGACAGAACTGATCATCTGTTGGAGGAGAGAGAAGGCACCTGAAGCTAAGGCTGTGAGCCTATGCACAATTAACTGTGGACCTGTTGGTCATCATAGGATTTATTCCAAGTAAGTATGCATAGAAATGGGCTGTAGGTTTAAAGACTTCTTTTATCCCTTCTCTGCTTTGCCAGGTGACTGGCCTTGATGAATTTGGCAATAAATCATTTGCTTGGTAATATATCAGTGTGCTGGACCATATTGAACCCAGATCCCTTAGCAACATCATTTTGTTCAGGAACTGAAACAGATCTGTCACCAGAAATGTATTTCCACTCATGGACCGCTCTCATTTGGGCATCTGCATTGACAAAACACATCATGGTGATGGTGTTTGTGCTGTAGCTAAGGGGGTACAGCATTTGCCACATCCCATCCCCTTCATTTCCAGGTAAGGTTAAGAAATGACTCCTGTCTGAAGTCCTGGAGAGCCACAGCCAGTTGAAAATACTGTGTTGGGTGGACCAGTGGCCCTTCTAGGTATTAAATATACCAAGAAAAAAGCACACCAAGAACTCAGGCCAATGTAAGTTTCGAGAGTGGGAGTGGTCCCTACTCGCAAATCAAGAGTCAATAGTAACAAAAACTAATCCATTCAAAAGTATGTATTCTGACAAGGATTAGAAACTCAAATAGAGATTACAAACTCGTCATGGAGGTCTTATTTTCAATAATTGTTTCAATCAATGATTGAAACTAAGAACTCCACGACGAATCTGGACTAACATGAACTTATCTCTACTCATAAACTCTTATCTCTAATTCTGTAATGAATTATTGTGTTATACATATTTTTATGAGTTTGAGTTTGTAATCTCTGTTAGAGTTTGTAATCCTTGTCAGAATACATACTTTTGAATGGAGTAGTTTTTGTTACTATTGACTCTTGATTTGCGAGTATTGAAACTTACATTGGCCTGAGTTCTTGATATTAGGCAGTTTTCCTATGTCCCTTCCTCCCCACCTCAGATTACCATGGACACAATAGACAGGAAGGTCATCCATAGCAGTGATAGCTCCATATTGGGGGAAAGGGACTTGGAGAAGATGCTTTCAGAAGACACTTTCCTCCTTTCATCAGTGGCCTACTTGTTCTTCCTCGGCCTCTGGTCCCAATCCCACTACTTCCCAGAGAGGGAAGGCAGGCAATTGGCAGCTTCTGTTCCTTCAACTAATTCCATTGCTTGTTGGTCCCTCTAGGAGAACTGAGAAAAGCAACACAGAAGGCTGTGTATGTGTGAATCTGTAGTTACAGAAAGCTGCAACTCAAGGGAAAGCAATTTCAGTGTAGCAAACATTTCAGAGTTGTAAAGATCCCTGGGCTGGTCACCTCTCCTAGTTTTTGGATAATAAGATAAATTTTGAAAAGTGTACCTTCCTCTGAGGGCAATTCTTTCAACCCAATGCAGCTGGAGAGGGGAAGTGGGGGCTCACGCTGGAATTAATTTATCAGGCCCAAGTCATTGAGTGAAAATGTATCATCTTTATTAGCTTCTTGGGTGAGTTGCAAAGGCTCATTCATCTTAAGTGTATCAACTTACTGGCTCCTTTGTCAGATAGAATAATGACAGACATTATAAAGAACACAACCTGTCAAGAAGGAATATATTTGCTCATAAGCCAGACTGCATAAATATACACATCCTCACTTTTACTGGGATGGAGAAGGTGCTAAGGGAGGGGCACAAAGGCTCTTCCTGTCGGGAGAGAGGAAGAAAAATGTGTGCCCGTGATCCATGTATAACATTTGGCAATGAGGCATGGAGCCATTGTAATAAAAATAAAAGATCAGCTGACTGATGACGGAATTGCATCTGTTTGGGAGGTGGGGCCCACAAATGTAAATGGCTTAGGTAGAGATGGGTGAATCTATCAATTTTAGTTTCTCTCAGTTTCTCTTTTTTTAAAAAAAAAAACAATTATAAGTTCAACTCTCCACATTTTCATATCAGTTTGTTACTTTAAAAAAAAAAAGTCCCTGTGAAAATTCATCAGCATTTTAGTACAAATTTCTCCTAAGAGATACATGTCCGTATGGAATCATCCTGTGTGTAAACCCACAATCTTATACGTCAAAAAGGTGTTTGCAAATAAAATAAATGAATGGGGACAGTTCTGGGGGAAACCTGGAAATGCATGTGTGGGTCACGTACATAGACTATAAGACAAAAGAAAAAGAAACTTCTATGAAAAGACCACTAGTACAGTACTTGTGTTTGCATGAGAGTAGGCAGCACTGAGGGACGCGGGTGGCGCTGTGGGTTAAACTACAGAGCCTAGGACTTGCCAATCAGAGGGTTGGCGGTTCGAATCCCCGTGGCAGGGTGAGCTCCTGTTGCTCGGTCCCTGCTCCTGTCAACCTAGCAATTCGAAAGCACGTCAAAGTGCAAGTAGATAAATAGGTACTGCTCTGGCGGGAAGGTAAATGGCGTTTCCGTGTGCTGCTCTGGTTCACCAGAAGTGGCTTAGTCATGCTGGCCACATGACCCAGAAGCTGAACGCCGGCTCCCTCGGCCAATAAAGTGAGATGAGCGCCACAACCCCAGAGTCGGCTATGACTGGACCTAATGGTCAGGGGTACCTTTACCTTTACCTAGGTCGCACTGAACATGCATCGGATCAGGCCTTGGGCTGCATTTTGTTTGTGCTTATTTGCCACTTAGGAGACATTTTGGCACTTGCTAGAATTGTCCACTTTTTCATTCCTCATTCCAGAGAGGTAAGGATTTAAGAGGCTGTTAGTGTGAAGATGAGTTCAACTTTGTACGCTCTGCTTTTGTGACACTCCATGTGAGAATTTCTCTTACCTCAGCCCTGTATTAATGATGCTGGATTGTGGTGCTGAATATACTTTACACATCATTATTCTTGCAACGGGCAAGCAGGCCTGAGTAGCCTTTGAGCAAAGCATATTTCGGACCCCAGTGCAAACTGTTACCCTGTGGCCTTGGTTCAAAGCCCTCTGCATAGTGCTCTCAGCAGCAGAAGAAAAAAGGCTTAATCCCTTAACAAACCTTAATACATGCTGAAGTACAACCCAGGACAACATTATTGACATTCTAAGCGTTGTTAGAAATGATGGCACATCCCATTTTGACACTCTGTTTTAAAGAATGGGGGAGAACTTTGAATGTTTCTTATTATCAAGAATGAAAATAGTAAGAAGAAGAAGTAACCTGAGAAGTCGAAAACAGAATGTCACTGTCATATGCTGCATCGAAGTCTGCAAGCTTGCTTCATTATATATTGTAGTTGGGAAACAAAAGCTTTCTGGTTTTGAACCAAATCAATTGCCCCAAATAAGCTTCTACTTATCTTTGTTCAATTTTTCCATTTCACTGTATGGTAGCGCTGCCATACGTCCAGACATTACCGGGATTTCCAAGGCAGAATTAATGTCCGGGGGGAATTTCCAAAAGGTGGTGCTTTGTCCTGGATCTTAGACAACTCATTCAAAAGATTGTGAGGTTTTTTGGCGTTTTTGTAAACAAAAAAACAAACAAACAAAACACCTCAACAACTTTGGGGTTTGCTCAACAACTTTCAAGGTGTCCTGGTTTTCACTTTTTGGAATATGGCAACCCTACTGTATGGCTTAGAGCATGGGAAGGCAACCTAAGGCCCGGGGGCCGGATGCGGCCCAATCACCTTCTAAATCCGGCCCATGGATGGTCTGGGAATCAGCATGTTTTTACATGAGTAGAATGTGTCTTTTTATTTAAAATGCATCTCTGGGTTACTTGTGTGGCCTGCCTAGGGCATAGGAATTCGTTCATTATTATTTTTTCAAAATATAGTCCGGCCACCCACAAGGTCTGAGGGACAGTGGACCAGCCCCCTACTGAAAAAGTTTGCTGACCCCTGGTTTAGAGAGTTATAGATGTTCAATGGAAAGAAAGCAGAGGGTAAAGAATGAGCTGTGAGTGGAGGAAGGCTCTTTCCCCATCTTTTGGACTCTGCGGGAAACTTAACAGAGCTGCTCCACCAAGCCTTTGGCCAAGGCACAGTCTGACCCCCTCCTTTGGCAATCTTCACAGAACTCTAGCCCAATGGTTGCCATTAATTTGATTTTGAATTGATTTTAAAATGAATTGATTTTAGACCGTTGTGTTACTTTTATTGTTGTTAGCCGCTCTGAGCCCAGGTTCGGCTGGGGAGGGCGGGATATAAATAAAAAATTATTATTATTATTATTATTATTGCCTGCAAAACCGTTTTCAGTTTTTCAGATAACCTTCTCTGGGCCACATGCCAATGGCGGGCAGGGCTGGAGAGAAAGTGGGTGGAGCAACAGATGTAAATTTTGTTTTTATACAGAAGGCTACTTTCTAACACACACACACACACACACACACACACACACACTTCTGTATCGTCTGTCCAGACAAGCAAGAAGCACAAAGTTCAACAGCACCTTTCAGAAAGACAAACATACTCAGGGAGAGTGTGCAGCAAGGCTGGGGAAAGGTGTGAACTGGGGAAAGTCATTGTGGCTGGGGGTGTAGCTTTCAGGGCCAGAGAAAAAGTCTAACAGACCACATGTGGCCCCCGAGGCTGAGATACTCTCCACCCTGTTCCAGACCATACCTACAGGTAGAATAGTCAGATGAGAAAAATCCGCATTCCTTCCCACATCTGCAATTATTTGCATAAACATTTGTATATGTTCCTCTGGCTTTCCATTCTGTCATATACTCTGCTATGGGCAATTGTTCCCATATCCCTCAATATTTGGAATCAGACTGTTCGGCAGTCCAGAGGACTGCAGTTCGACCGAGAGGGAGCTTGTATGAGGTTCCACGTGCAATCCAGCTCACAAAGTTTTATTTCGCCTCCCAATTTGCTTCTAATGCTGTTTGGGATGTTCCGGGCAAAAGGATCTGGCCCGCCAAAAAGAGGCTTATGTTGAAAGAAGAGTAAGACTGTACTGGTGTGTGCTTTTGTTTGCTTGCTAATCAGTTTTTTTGGTCTCCATCTAGCCACAGGAATGCACCCAGTTGAAAAGAGGAACCTCTGTTGTTTTGAAAACTAGATATGGTGGCTGCCTACATTATCTCGACAGGAAGGCTTTGTTTAAATATCCTGTTCCTTAAGTTATCAGCTGTCCTCATAAGCGTAGCTAGCATTTCAGTCACGTTTGTCCTGGTGCTGCAGCACATGGGTATAGGAGGGGGCAGGGAAATGTGTGTATCTGAAGATTTATGTGCTGCTGCTTCAGAAGCTGCTCAAGAAAAGAGTAGATGCCAGTATGTTTGGGGTCAGTTAACTGCAGCATTTACACAAATAACAGCATGGATTGGTGACTGAGATCTGTTCTTCTGGTTAGCTGGAAAACACATCTTGCGTAAAATGTGAAATCCCACCATAATGTACAAAATGTGCTAGGAAGGGAGTCCCATTTAACTCAATGGGACTGACTTCCTAATATGTGACGCATGCTAAGAACTTTTCTCTTTTTTATGTAAGCATACCCAATTCATGACGGGACGCGGGTGGCGCTGTGGGTAAATGCCTCAGCGCCTAGGGCTTGCCGATCGAAAGGTCGGCGGTTCGAATCCCTGCGGCGGGGTGCGCTCCCGTTGCTCAGTCCCAGCGCCTGCCAACCTAGCAGTTCGAAAGCACCTCCGGGTGCAAGTAGATAAATAGGGACCGCTTACCAGCGGGAAGGTAAACGGCGTTTCCGTGTGCAGCTCTGGCTCGCCAGAGCAGCGATGTCACGCTGGCCACGTGACCCGGAAGTGTCTCCGGACAGCGCTGGCCCCTGGCCTCTTGAGTGAGATGGGCGCACAACCCCAGAGTCTGGCAAGACTGGCCCCTACGGGCAGGGGTACCTTTACCTTTTACCTTTTACCCAATGCATGTACTTCATTGTGTGCACTTGTTTTTGTTGTTTTGTTTTCAATCAGTTGGGTTTTTAAATATGTTGATAATGTCATGATGTCTCTTTTCAAAGTCTATGGTTATTTTTAAAGAATATTTTATGACATTTTATGAAAACCACTTAGGAAGTGATTTTTTAAAAAGTAAAAAGTGGCATATAAATCTTAATTAATAAACAGGATCGCAGCTTAAAGCTTTCATCAGACTAAAACGTATATCCCAATTAATAAAGGGAGATGACAACAGATTCACGGTTTGTCGGCCAGCACTGAGGGGTCTTCAAGAATTGTACTGTATAGGTTACATAAATATATCTGGTCCTTTATTAGCTTATGTTGCCAGTTGTAGAGTGAGGAGCTACCTGGCCATCTTCTGTGCAGTTTTAATCTCTGCTAATTGGCAGGTGAAGCTTCTTGCAGCATTGGGATAAACATTAACACATCCTAACATCAGCAGACTGAGCTTCTGTTCCAAATACAGGCGGAGGCACTGGCACAAAACTTTATACCCTTTTCTTCTTCCCTCATCAAATGGCAAGAATAAATGTCAGTGGTTGCATGCAAAGCTAGCAAATGATTGCCTTTCAGGTTTGATAAGTCTGTTCATCTTTTGCCGGTGGGTGGTGTTAGGAGATCCGGGGTGTGAATCCTGTCTGAAGTCTGAACGTGGGCTAGGGCCATGTCACAGCCCCTATGGTGACCCCTCGGGGTGTCTCTATTTGATGTAAGTCATAGGGCGCCCCCATTGGCGGTTTACCCTTAAGTGGACTCTCTGCAGATGGACAGGAGTCAAGATATAGCCTGGCTTCACCCCGATGCCTAAGCCAAACCACTCACACCTGTATCCAATAAAGCCTATTTGAACCCATAAACCAAAATACAACGTGTCCATGTGCTTTATTGTTCTCCTGGGAATTTTGTTGCTTAGGTGCCTTGGCACGCAACTATTGTCTTTCCCAGAAGAACCTCAGGCAATAAAAACTGAAGGTTCAGTTGAGAAATCAGTGTCAACATGCCTTTTAATGTGCCTGATTCTCTCACAGTACTAATGAAGTTACTTAAAAGTCTTTTTTTTTACTCTGATGTTATTGAAATTTGATTAAAATAACCATAGTTTTTGCTAATTAATGTGTAGACTATGTCTTCACTTTTTAAAAAAGCCCCCTTCCCTCAGGAACTTCAGGAAGGAATCTTCAGAGAGGAACACCCCCTGGACAGGGAAAAAAAAACTCTTCACAGTGGAAGCATCTTCTGGGGAAGAAACTCCTGCTGGTTCCTGTGGATTTTGGGATCATGTGGAGTTTGCATTTTGATGTTAACATTCTTCAAAGGATTCCTCTGCGAGTGCTTCTCAGAGAAGGAAGCACACTGTGTCAAAACAGGTCCACTTTCTTTCTTTAAAATGTTCAGGTAGTTCTGCCAGATAAAGCAGCGCATGTTCATCTTGGCAACTATATCTGGTATCCATCAGCTGCAGGCAAAGTAAATTTTGCCTGAGGTTTGGAGCTCCTGGATTTTAATTCTCTGCAAAGGACCATCCACGTTCTCTACCCCAAAATTCCCTTGACTCAATCGCTAATGTCCCTAGTTTCGCTCTCGTAGATTTGAGCCTGACTTGGGATCTAACTCGCATGTTATATGTCAGGGAAGCTGAACTATCAGCTTGCTGGCCTCATCAATCTCCACAAGCATTTTGGGGGGTGAGATGCCCTTTAATTTTGGCTGTGGCAGCAAATAAATGTACACATATTACATTGATGTATAAGTTTCAGTACCCAATTCTGCAAAGTGGTCTCTTTATTTCCCCCTGGGGTTAGGTGAGAAAAAGAAAAAACTCAGACAATTTTATCAGAAAAATGTCTTCTTGGGCTCAGCTTCACTGGAAACCTTTATAATAATAAAATTCAGTGGCGGTAAAATAATGCCTTTATTTGTAACAAGCCAAGCTCATGATTTTTGACATTACTTGGAAGCCTTCCTGATAATGAATGGCCAGGTTGTTTTAAAAAAGAGAGGAATTGAATCTGTGTTTCTGAGGAAATATCTGGTGTGCAGCTCTGTGTGCAGTTTGTGTCAGTCATAAAATGACAACAGAGGAAATGGTTGCTGAATGATCAGGTTAGGACTATGTATTGTGCAAAAGTCTTAGGACAGGTTTTTGTGGAGGCATTCTGGGACAATGCATGAATTGGGGTTTGTACAGTCTAGCTGGAAGTTGTCTAAATCTAACCAGAATTTACAGGCCAGACAACAACAACAACAAAACAGTGTATCTGAAGAAGTGTGCATGCACACGAAAGCTCATACCAAGAACTAACTTAGTTGGTCTTTAAGGTGCTACTGGAAGGATTTTTTTTGTTTTAACAAAACTTTGGTAAGCTTTATATTAGCAGTGAATTACTGTTTATGTTAGTAAACATGAAACTGAACTGTGTAGTGCAACCTAGTCATTTGAACTGTATGTTGTTCTTATGCAGGTTCATAATGTTAAGACCTCATAGGCCTAGATCCAGAAAACTCTCCTGTTGGAAAAAGTGATGAGCAACCATCACATGACTGGGTCCGAATGTCAAATGGGTGTTTCTCAACAAGAGTAGTCAGTGGCAACACTTAGCTCTCTTGGTCTCTCTCTTCACTTCTTTTGTTCTGTGCACCAAATCGCCCCAGAGGAGGCCAGCTGTGTACACCCCAGCTATACAGCAGGCACTGTGAATTATAAGCTATGAAAGAGTAATGAAAATACGAGCATCCCTTATACCAAGTCAAACCGTGGATCCTTCTAAGAAGAAGAAGAAGAAGAGTTTGGATTTGATATCCTGCCTTTCACTCCCTTTAAGGAGTCTCAAAGCGGCTAACATTCTCCTTTCCCTTCCTCCCCCACAACAAACACTCTGTGAGGTGAGTGGGGCTGAGAGACTTCAAAGAAGTGTGACTGGCCCAAGGTCACCCAGCAGCTGCATGTGGAGGAGCGGAGACACGAACCCGGTTCCCCAGATTACGAGACTACTGCTCTTAACCACTACACCATACTGGCTCTCTCCTAAGAGAGCACTGTCCACTCTGGCTAGCAGTAGCTCTTAGGAAGAGGCCCTTTTAAAAGAGGATTAGACAAATTCATGGAGGACAAGGCTACCCTGGTGGGTATTTTCTACCTCCACAGTCAGAGGCAGATTTTGAACACCAGTTGTTGGAAACGGCAAGAAGGGACAATTCTGTTGCCTTTGGGCTTTCCCATATTGCAACTGATGATGAGCTGGCCTGATCCAGCAGGCTCTTCTTATGTTTTTTCTCAGGCCTGGTACTCAGTACCTTTTTTTCTAGAGATGCTTGGGATATTCTGCACACAAAGCATTTACTGCTGATCTGTGGCTCTTCTCTTTTAGAGGCCATGGAGAAGGAATGCTGACTCTCCAACGTAGAGGATCCACTGTGGGTGAGCAATTTCCCCAATGCCATGCAACTTTTCCTACAAAATGTTCCCTGGTTCTTCCATTTGAGTGAGGGGCACAGGCACGAAGCTACGACATAGGCAGTTATCTGGGACTAAACAAGGAGGAAAGTATTTGCTGCCTAAGTGGCTGGGAAGGCTCTAAGCTTATACAGATTTGAAATAGTGTAGTAACGAGCACTAAGTAGCATTTGCTGTGTGCTCGTAGGAAACTGGGCTTGTTATTTGCTTCTAGGCTTTGGGAGTCAGCGGGGGGCAGGGAGGCAATAGTGTGTGAAGGCCATCTATAAATGCTGTACATCTGAAGTCACTTTAAGAAATACGAAAGAGCTATTTCCCATTCAGAAAATCAGGTGATGCAGATTTAGGCTTCGCTTGTGATGTTTGCCCCATTCTTTAGTGCTTCCTCTTCACTTCCCAGAGGGACTGCTTCGGGGCCACCATTCATCTCTTCTGCTCCCGTGGCGTTTCCTTCTGCAGTTACTGTCCTTACGGGTCCATCGTCCTTCTTTTGCGCTTCAATCTTTTTCCTTGCTTTCTCCTCTTTTGCAAGCATTCTGTAGTTGTAGTAATTCATAATGAAGAGGAATAGCCCAGCCAGCACCATCACTGCCCCACACTTGATGAACATGTATTTGTAGTCCCCAAACATGTCAATGAGAGTTCCTGCGAGGGGAGAAAGAAAAAGGGTTGTCAATCAACCAAAAAGGAACCTTAACAGGATTAATCATTACTTTCAGCCTATTCAGCTGGATAAATAATCAATCAAGCATGTATTAAGTAGTAACTCCAGCCCCAAAAAACAAACAGATCAAAGGTTGACTAACTGTACAGTTTCACAGAGGGGAGCACTAAGCCTTGTACGTACTACACAATGTTTCTATGACCCAACAAGGCTCTGAACCCAGATTGACAAAGTCTCAGAACCAAACTGGCCCCTGAGATCATCCTCTGAGGCCCTTCTTCATGTGCCTCCTCCATTAGAGGTACGGAGGGCGGCAACATGAGAATAGGGCTTTTCTGCAGTGGCCCCCATGTGCAAGTGTGTGGGTTTCCTCCCTCCCTCAACTAAGGGTTTAGTTAAAAGGCAGTGCCAGAATTTTAAGGGAGGTTAGAGTTTAGTATGGCAGGAGTTAAGGAACAGAGTTACTTAGCAGTGGGTTGGAGAAAGAGTCAAAAAGCAGGATGCCAATGTCTGTTTTGAATCCAATGTTGTGGCTACAGTAGAAACCAGAACTACTTGTAATGCAATGCTGGAGATCCCTTCATTAGATTCAGGTTGTGTTTATGTGTAAATATATCATAAAGACATCACAGCCTCCTCTGTGCTTCATTGTCTAAAACAGTCAACCTTCTTATACCTACAGCCCACCAATGCATCTTTCTTGATGGTAAAATTTCCTTACCGCTCACCAGTGCTTGATGGAAGGAGGATTCAGCTTGTGCTGTAGAACCCCCTACCGCCCAGTAGCGGAGCTTCATGTTCCGGCACCGGGGGGTGGAGAGCAGGCGGGGGCAGGGCTGATGCGCGTCCTGGGGGCACGGCGCCCAGCACGGGCGGGGGGGCAGCCATGATGGCACCCCACCGGGACTGCACTGCTGGGAGCGGTGCGCTCCCCCTGCACTCCTCTTCCTCCGCCAGTGCTACCGCCCACCTAGAATCCTGAAACGCCCACTATGGGCAGTAGGGACCAGCTTGACAACCCCTGGTCTAAAAGGAAACACAGGCCCTGGGTTAAAGCGCACCTGCAACCCCTGGAATTTTGCGCCTCTCGGAGATCAGGGTAGCGTGTAACAATACTTTCTTTTGCCTGTCCTAAATTTTCCATTCCGGCTTCACTGGATGACCATGAGTTTCAGTATTACGAGAGAGTGAGGAAAATGTCTCTCTATCCACTTTCTCCACAACTTGCATAATTTTATATACTTCTATCATGTCCCCTCTTGTTTGCTGTCTGCCCCCCACCTAGCCGGAGGCTAATTGCAGTAATTCTCACTTTCTGCTAATCAGAATGACCTAGAGGTCTGCTAAATACATTTCACCAAGCGCTTTAATGAGGAGAGTACTGGAGAATTCAGCAATAGAAGAGTCTCACCCTGTTCCCCCCTTTGAGAGTAAGGCAATGTCATAAAGCACACCAGGAACAATTTACTTAGTTCATTAAAGCAAAACGCAGTGGTAGGTTATTAAATGCCAAAGAACCAATCAATGCGCTGCTTATTAAAATGGAGGAAACAATGCTGCAAAACTCATATTGCAAACTATTACACAGCAGTTTCTGGCCTCATTACCAAGCTTTAGCAATTAGCTAAATCTGCTTCATAAAATTGTATATAACTTGGGAAATGGCTGCTTTAAAACGAAATCCAAGTTATCCTGAATGGAATAAAGTTTCCCCTCAAAAGGAAGCTAATGTGCAGGTGTTCTTCCATGCAAAGGACAAAAAGGGAAGAAGTGAATTGCTCATCGAGGTAATAAAACAAAACAAAAAAGGGGCCTGCATTTTTGTAAATCTTTTGAATTACACTATCGGAGGTCCTTTTGCCTGGCAATGCTTTTGGGGTAGCATAAGTTACAATATTACCCACTAAGCAGTTGCATTTTAATAGTTATATCTTCTAACCCACCAACCATCTAGGTAGGAAATGGTCCAAAGCCATTTCAGTCCCACTGTAATCCATAGGGATAAAGTAAATTTAAATGCAAGTGGAGCTGTTCTGTTAATTTGTGAATGCAAACCACAGAATCCAACACAAACCCTGTGCAGTGAGAGGATGGCACTGATCCTATATATTACTGAGCCTACCATATTTGGTCATTTATGTCCTTGTTGAAATACTCTCTTTAGTCTAGCACTGAGACAAAAAAAAAGTTTAGAGGCAACTTTTATCCTATAACTATGAAAAGATTTATATCTAGCTAAATTATCCCAAGGTCTGCAAAAGACTGCTGCTCTCATAAGTGTGTAGAATACTGTAACAGTTCCCCAAAACATTTACTAAGATCAACCACTTGCAATTTACTACCACCCTGGTACATCACATCCATTTCTCTTCCCTCTTAGTTCAATTCGTTTCTCTTTTCATCTTAGCGCAACTTGCACTGGTGCTGCAGTAAGTACCCAGTGGGAAAGTGCTGGGTTGGATCAGCCCCTCCCTCTTGCCAGGCCTTGGCAATGCATACCAGACCAGCCCCTTCATTGATTAGAATGGATTTATTATGGGCTGACTTTGCATCTTACAGCAATGGAACCAAGCAGGAGAGCTGGCTGTTGCAACAACTCAAATTTCATTCATGAGAAGCGGCACCATTTATGTCAGGGTGTAATTAAACAGTAGAGCTGAATGCCGCCTAGATGCATTCCTATGAGGCAGATAAATAAATCTTAGTACTAATCAATGTGCTGCAGTTAAAATGCCAGCAAATACTACGTACTTGGTGTGCACGTGCCAAGTTAATATCACAAGTCACCACCAAAAGCTTATCCACAAGGCTGTTCCCTAGGGGTACCACCATTTTGGAATTATAGCTCTAGCAAGTTATCTGGGAACATGGCCTCATACGATAGTTGCAGAACACAACAAGTGTTAACAGGAATGGCACCTACTAATGAAATGATGCTTGCATTGTAATAAAACTGAAACCCATTGTCACTGAATCTGTGGATGGTTAAAGGGATTTTATTCTGAAAGTTACATGAATATTGCATCTAATTTCCCCCTTTCAAAAGTTTTGTCATATTGACACAACTCCTGCAGAGCTTTCTTGTAGAGAGCAGATTTTGCTATCAGAGGGTTTCTGTTGTTGTTTGAAGTTAATAAGCTTTTGAATGAACAGTTATACCTCTGAAGAACAAAAAGCAGGGATTATACAATAAAAACATGTGTGGATTCCAGCACTTGCAACCAGCTCCTCCACCCACCCCCAGCTCTGGAAGGTTTCGTATTTGTTTAGAACTGTTTACTGAAGAGAGGCCTGTGTAGCTTCCTGTGTAATTGACCATATAAACCCCTGTTGCCCAACCTGAATTCTTGGTATGACAGAGGGAGAGAAACGTGGCTAGAATTCACATGTCCGCTCAGAAATAAGTGTTACTAAATTTAAAACGTCTTAATTCCTAAAAGCAAACATATAAAGATAACAACAATGTGTCACTCTTCAAATTCTAATCTATTATCTACTCAGTTTGCCAGCAGAGGAACCTAAGGTCTTGCAAGGCTACATCTCAGCAGTGGAGTTACATCTTAGCTTGCAAATACCTTACATTTAAGCAGCAGAGATTTCACTATGTTCATCTGAATTTGTTTGAAGAAGAAACTTTGATTTGGCACTTCAGCTCCACAAGACCCATTTCAATTAGTTTGCAGGGGAACTGAACTTTCTAGGTGTGCTGCATTTTCAACCAGGGGACAGAGCTCATGGTGGCCAATCTTATATCTGTTGCCATTCAAGCTGCAATCTTACCTGGGAGCATGTCCCATTGAAACTGCATTGCTGGAAAACTCAAGGAAGGAGAGTTTGGTCCAGCAAAAGAAAGAAATGGTGGGTCAACATTTGAAGTGGTGGAGTGCACCTTAAAACCTGATTTCCCCTACTCAAAGTCAAAGAATTCACAGATCTGTTCCCAACTGCAAACAGAAGAATGAGCGGAAGTATAGAAATATCCTTACCCCCAATAGGTGGCCCAAGTAAGATGGTGCAGCATTCCACTATAGTGACGAGTCCAACAGCACTTGTGAATCGGCTGGCGCCAACCAGGTCCATGAGAGTTTCAAACAGCATTGCACAAACCATACCGAAGGCCAGCCCGTAGAAGATGGAATACACTACCAGACCTGTATAGCCTGTTGCTAATGGGCACAGCAGATGGCATGTGCCATTAAAAGCAATGGAGAAGCTGAAGAAATACTGAATCTTTGGCCTGACCCACTTGCTGTTGGCAATGAGCCCCGTAGCTGGCCTAGCTATCATATCGACTATTGCCAGAATTGAAAGGAGGAAAGCTGCTGAATATTCATCAATCCCAAGGTGCTTTGCGTAAGGAGCCAAAAAAACAATAGGGGCAAAAAAGCCCAGAAACATCAGCACATTCCCTACCAAATAGATCAGGAAGCCCCTGTGCTTGAAAAGAGATAAATCAAGGAATTTGTTAAAGTTTTCGCAACAGTCTTTCTCCTCCTTCTCTTCGTCTCCAGGGTCAGCCATTTCAGCTATGCCCATATCAAGCTGTTCTTTAGCTAAAGTCTCTTTTGCTTGTTTATTTGTTTGCCTCTCAGAGGGGCCAGCTGGTGCGCCAATGGGCCTGAAGAGGGCTCCAGCCACACAGCAGTTCAGTAGTATCGCCCCAAGAATGAAAAAGCTCCCCCTCCACCCAAAGTTGTCGAAAAGGAGCTGGTTCAAGGGAGCGAGTGTACAAAGCATGACAGGGCTTCCTGCCATGGCGAGGCCATTGGCTATTGGACGCCTCTTCAGGAAGTACTTTCCAATGATGATCACGGAAGGCTGGAGGTTGAGGGCAAGGCCCAGTCCTGTAACACAGACAGAGATAGAATTAATTCAGAAGGCAAAATGTGCTCCAGCACAGCAGGGACTGACCATGTGCCCCAGAGGGGTAGCCATGTTGTCCTTCAGCATCAAAGACAACAAAGGAGCCTCATGCCCCCTTGCGACTAGATTTATTGTAGCATGATGAATGAGGTATTGTTCTCAGTGGGGAAGTGTATACCTACACACACAAGCTAGAGAGGGAAATGATAAACTCTGGGGTCAAATGGCAATGAAATGCAAAAAGAGCTGTCTGTGACAATTCGATTAAAGCTTAAATGTATGCAGAAGAAGCACAAATGATCATTCACACCAGCAGTAATTACTGATAATACAATCAAGCTAGAGCAGCCATGTTAATTAACATCTGTAATAGGATAGGAAATCGTAATTCTGGATATGTTCTAATCCAGCAGTCCTGTGCTGGAATCTAGCTTTTTAATTCCTTGGTTGCAGAAGAAGAGCTTAAGGTGATATGAGCTTTTGCAGACAACCGTCTTCTTCATCAAAAGATGAAGTGAAATGAGAAAGAAAAGCTAGGAAACCTTTAAAATTTCAGCTCCTGAGGAGACTGTGGTCACTAGACCAGACGTTCTCAGCCTTGGGTCCTCAGATGTTGTTGGACTACAACTCCCATCATCCCTGACCACTGGTTCTGCTAGCTAGGGCTGATGAGAGTTGTAGTCCAACCACATCTGTGGACCCAAGGCTGAAAAAGTTGCACAAGATTGTGTATCTTTCTTAGTTTTTATATAAGTTGAACTCTCTTGCCATCCCCCAAAGAATCCTGGAAATGGTAGTTCGTTGTGCATGCTGAAACTTCTTTCTCAGAAACAAAACAAACAATTGTCCACTCAGCATGAGATCTGAAATCTGGATTCTAAGCTTTTTCTTTGTTTTTTAAAAAAAGCTTGGTAGGAGTAAAAAGATTTCCTGTATGCCAATGAATTCTCCAACTACTCTCAAGATTCCATCCACAAACTAGATTCAGAGCAAGCCTATGCACAGAATAATGTTGAAGGAAAATCTCTTCAAGAAAACTCGTAATTGTGCATTCATGACAGCAACAAAAGATACCACATATGCCATATATGCAGATGGAAATTTTACAGTGGAATGTTTGTGTTTTATAAGTACACACACAAAGTATTTCCTTGCGCTGTTAGAAACTATGACTCACGTGTGAGTTGAAGGGGATCAACAGCCATCTTTGTTTCCTTCAACCTGTCCACAATTTTTTTTTTATTTTAAAATTAAAGCCAGGCTGATAAGTTGAGTATAGGAAAGAAAAAAGACCCTCAAAATTCAGATGCAGTAAAAGAATTTAGTATACCAAGTAATGTAATGTGTTATGTTTAAACTCTAAAGAGCCAGCATGGTGTAGTGGTTAAGAACAGTGGACTCGTAATCTGGTGAACCGGGTTCACGTCCCCACTCCTCCACATGCAGCTGCTGGGTGACCTTGGGCCAGTCACAATTCTCTGAAGTCTCTCAGCTCCTCACTCACCTCACAGAGTGTTTGTTGTGGGGGAGGAAGGGAAAGGAGATTGTTAGCTGCTTTGAGACTCCTTAGGGTAGTGATAAAGCGGGGCATCAAATCCAGACTCCGCTTCCTCCTCCTCCTCTAAATTTTGCTCTTGGTCAGTCAGAAGGCAGAACAAGGAATAGGGATTCAGCCTGTGCTGAATAGGGTAGCACTATCCCTGAAGATACACACTAGCAGTTTGGCTGTGCTCCTGGACTCAGCCCCAAGCATGGATGGCTGCAGCAGCCAGAAGTGCATTTTCAGGGTTAAAACCAGTGTGCCAGCTGCACCCATTCCTTCAGACGTCCGATTTAGCAACAGTGGCACACACCTTAATTACATCCCATTTGGATTGCTGTAACGTGCTCTAGGTGGGGCTGCCTTTGAAAAGTGCTCAGAAACTGCAACTGGTTCAAAGAGCTGCAGCCAGGTTGCCAACTAGGTCTGGCTATAGCGAGCATATGTTACAGCAGTTCCATTGGCTACCAGTCTATTTGAAGTGCTGGTGATGACCTATAAAGCCCTATAAGGCCCAAGGTATCTAAAAGACCGTATTCCCTCATACAAACCTGCCCAGGTTCTGAGATCCACAGGAGAGGCTCTTCTCTCGGTCCCACCATGCTCACATTTGGTTATTTGGAGTACAATTCCCATTAGCCCATTCCAGCATGGCTATGCTGGCTGGGGGTGGCAGGAGCTGTAGTCCCAAAATGTCCAGAGAAGGAGGAGGAGGAGGAGTTTGGATTTGATATCCCGCTTTATCACTACCCAAAGGAGTCTCAAAGCAGCTAACAATCTCCTTTCCCTTCCTCCCCCACAACAAACACTCTGTGAGGTGAGTGGGGCTGAGAGACTTCAGAGAAGTGTGACTGGCCCAAGGTCACCCAGCAGCTGCATGTGGAGGAGCGGAGACGCAAACCCGGTTCACCAGATTACAAGTCTACCCCTCTTAACCACTACACCCCACTGGCTCTCAGAGAGCACCACATTGGTGAGGACTGATTTAAATATCCTCATTAGACATCTGCAGTGCCCATTATTCTAAGGAAAATAAAGAAAGGTTTCGTTATTAC
The DNA here is from genome assembly GCF_964106915.1 of Podarcis gaigeae. Taxonomy (NCBI): domain Eukaryota; kingdom Metazoa; phylum Chordata; class Lepidosauria; order Squamata; family Lacertidae; genus Podarcis; species Podarcis gaigeae. Next base: position 100,080,695 of record NC_139679.1, read on the forward strand.
CTGTGATAAGCCCAGCGCATAAGTACAGTTGAAAAATGCTTGTGCAGAAGGATGCAGAAACCATCCCTATGCCACATAGCAAGCCTCCCAATATGACCACCGGTCGGCTACCGTAGCGGTTCACCAAAATGCTGCTGATGGGACCTAAAAAATAAATAAAATCAAAGTAGGAAAATGAATCCCCAAATCAAACATTTATGGGGGAAATATACTTTCAAAGGTAAACTGGTTAAAATCGTTCAAAGTATTCAATAATGCTCAGGTTATTAGCAAGAGCATGGCTGCATGGTGCTTTTTGCAGGGGCATAGTATGATCATTCATGACATTCAACCGCTATACATCAGATGCCTCGTGGTCTCCTCCCATCTGCAAACCAGAAGGACAAGCTATGTGGGTGAAAATATGCTATCAGTGCAAGGTTCTTCCATGTCATGTTGCACTCATATATCCTAGCCCTTTTGTTGTTGCCCCCTCCATGAAGAACAAACCATACCTGAAAAAACTCTATAGTCATGCCCAGGTTCTTCCATAGGTTCCTGGCAGAAAGCACGATGTCTCCCCCCCCCCCCCATTTTTTGGGTAACACCATATCACCCGGGAATTTAATGCAAGGCATTTTTTAAAAAAGCATCCTTCAGTGAACATGATCTCGGTGTCGCAACAACTGTAGCAAAGTGACATGAGAGCTACCACAACGAAATAGGAAAGCAAAGTTGTTTTGTGAAAATGAAAATGTGATTTCGAACACGGGAGGAGTGGCTGTGTTAACCTGCCGCAACGAAAAACAGGGACGATCCTTGTGGAACTTACAAGGTCTAACGAAAGGAGTCTGGCATAAGATCAGAACCTACTTCACCAAATGCTCACAGCCTATTATCACAGTTGGCAGATTATCCATATTAGCTATAGCTATGGAGAAAGAGAGAAAATAGAAAGAGGGAAGCCAAAGGGCCATGGAACGCAGGAGGTCCCATAGGTCTGTGACATTTCCATGCAAGGTTCAAGTGTAAGTTAGTGAGATACGGTGGCCATGCACAACAGCAATAATTGGCACAGCTAGGAATATCACCAATTGCAGAAGTTGCAAACGCTTACTCAGCTTACACTGTATACATTTCAGCTTTGAACAGAAATGTCATTTCACATAATCTGCCAACTGAAATAGCGCGTTTCATTCATTTGATGAAGCATGGCTCAAGCTGCTGGAAGATTATTCCACAAGTGCATCTATTAATCTCAAAAAGTGTCACAGGACTCTTTGCTGTTTATGACGCCTAACTGCCACTTTAGATAGCAGGGAGAGAGAGATCAAAAGAGTGGTTCATATCATCATAGCCGTGTGCAGGTTTAGGCCCTGATTCCATACTCCTTAATAAAAAAAAAAATTGTGGGCGGCGGTCGTCCTTCATGCTAAGTGTCTTCTTTTCTTACTGTTAAACGGAAAGGGGGGGATTCATATATTTCTGTTTCTTAATTAGGAGAGTTAGGTGAAAATGAAGCTAGGAGAAACAGCTGGCAAGGATCTGGCACACTCATAAAGCTGCCATGTGCTTGTCTTGACCTTGCCGCAGAAGTGGCAGAAGCGTTGACAGATTCCCCTGAAAAGTTTTAGAGCTGAGGAAGTAGCCTCTGAGGTCTAGTCAACAGCTGCTGAAGGTTTTATCAATACGGCCTACAGCTTTCAAAAACTGGGCGGGTGGGGGGCGCAGAGGGAGAAATGCCATCTGAGAACAATCAGTGGCATCAAGCAGCCTGCTGTCTGGTTCTTTCTAATTGGGGGGGGGGCCAAAGGGAATACTCTGGCTCCTCATCACACCCCAAATACACTAAGAACACTTGTTTGCATGCCTTCAAGAACTGGGTGTGGGGTTTTTAGTGCTGGGTATTCTGCAGACAGAAATAACCAAATGCACTGGCCTTCTTTTCAGGCCCCAGACCAAGTCAGCGAGACAACCAACTACTACACTCCTCCCTCTCAATGACCTTTTGAATTCTATGTATTCTATTAATCATCTGTCACAGGAGAAAAGGAATGAAAAAGTGAAGGGAAGCAAGGAAGCAAACAAACAAACAAAAACCCTGGCATGTTTTTCCCCTTCTTCTTCTTCTAGTGCTGGAATTAAATGCAGGACTCAGTTTGATGCAGGGATCACCTGGAAGAGCCATAGCTCAGTTGCAAAGCACATGATCTGTATACAAAAGGTCCCAGATTTAGTCCTTAGCATATCCAAGGAGTGGGCCAGGGAAATACTCCTGTCCAGGGGCCTGGAAGGAAGGAGGGAGGACTGATGCTTGTTGGTGTAAAAAGTACTGTGCTAAAATAACCGATGATGTGATTTGGGAAAAGACAGCTTCATACGTTCATAGCATGTGAAGCAATAATAATGGGAAGTCATTCTGTGCACAAGAATACATTTCCCACGCCACTGAGTAAACACAATCCATCTTCCAACACTTGAGATTAGCATTTCTTAGCATGGGTGTATGGCTTCCAGGCAGGTACTGAATATGCTTGGCACAGAAACTATTCCTTGCTCAGGTGCAATAATGTCAGCTGTTCAGTCCTGTATTGTGATCCTTTGTTCACGCACCTGAATCTATGCAGTTTCCCCTGCTGAAAATGCAACAGCAGCACCAACCTGTCCAGGGTATATAGGCAAAGTGCTACTGAGGCTTTGGGAGGAATCTATTCTACCTGTTATTAAAAGCTTCCTTCTTGTGACTTCTACCATGGGACACAGAAACATGCTATTTACTAAATTACTTATTAAAACCACTTTGAGGGTTGTTGTTTTTGTATAATCAACTGGTACAGTGGTACCTCGGGTTACACACACTTCCGGTTACAGACTTCGCTAACCCAGAAATAGTACCTCGGGTTAAGTACTTTGCTTCAAGATGAGAACAGAAATGGCGCTCTGGTGGCGTGGCGGCAGCGGGAGGCCCCATTAGCTAAAGTGGTACCTCAGATTAAGAACAGTTTCAGGTTAAGAAGAGACCTCCCGAACCAATTAAGTTCTTAACCCGAGGTATGACTGTATATAACTTTTATGAAAGAAAATAAATAAAATAATTAAGGGGCAATGGTGAGATCAATTTGTCAGTAACACATCAGCCATGATGAAAACTGAGTTAATATTGCCAGAAATCACTAAGAATACATTGTGAGGGGTCATTGTCAAATGAGATTTACTGCTGAGTAGGTGCTGAAGAAGGATCCTGGTTGTGGAAAGGTTGCTAGATTATTAAAGGATTTTTTAAAAGGATGATTTATAGGATGATTTTTTATATAGATAACTATGTACAGATAGTATAGATTATTTTGTCCCTGGTGATGGGCATTTCCCTCTGCTCCACTTCATGGTGGGAAAGAAATGCCTCTGTACTAAAAGAGCCCTACTATGGATGCAAGCTACAACTCGGTGGAATTAGTGCTGATTTGACCTACTGAGAAAGGTTTACAGCTGTATTCTGCAAACAAGTGAGCATGAAGAGCCTGGACTTAAAACAGTATAACCCTGTTTACCGATTGGGGAATTGCAGCTATAGCCTTCCTGCTTCAACCGCTGCATCATTAATGGACATTCATTTAGCATTGGAACCTAGCAAAGTGCTTTTTTGGTGCAATACTCCTTTATTCATCGTTGGAAGAGTCTTGTTAAGGCTTCTTTGCAGGATCAGACATACGGGAGTAGCAACCTCTTAATTCGACATGACCTCTCATTTGTTTACACATTGAAGGGTGAGTTAACGTCTTAAAAAAAAGAGAATCCTTTTCAAGAGCCCTTCAAAATGCTCTTGGCTCAACTCTCCTGGACCCCAGCATGAGTGATTATGTAAATAATACCAGTGCATCATTTCTGGTAGACAAGAGGCAGAAAGAGTGCAGATTTGCCTGCAAAGGCAACTGACCTATGAATAACTCATGAGTGGTTGGAAAGGCTTGTTTCTATTGACAAACGTTGCTGATTCAGAATAGTAGGTTTTGTAAAAATTGCTAAGGTAGGTGATTATTATTCCCATCTAACAGATAATGAGCAGAGGCTAAGAAGTAGGGTATCGCCCAGTGCATTGTGTGTTATGCAAAACCTATGATTCTGTGGTCAAGGCAGCCTGCAGATCATCTGCACACCTTTTGCAGTAAGTCACCACAATTATTTTTAGTGTATTTTCAGAGGAATGAATAGCACCAGCATTGACAAGTTAATGAGATACTGCCATTTCTTTGTCACTGACATAGAGTTAACTAATAACTGTGCCAGAAATAAAAGCTCGGGGGGGGGGGGGGAGGTGTTCTTCCAAAAAACGTGAAAGGAAATGTTCCATGTTTTGAGTTTAGCAACTAGTTTGGGGTGCAAGTTTCTCTGGATGGGTGACTGAGATGACTAAAGGTTCTTTTACTTACTATAATGCCAACTCCAGCCTGCCATTAAGCAGGTGAACAACCTGGGTTGTTATCAACCGGAAAATATGAGCTTGTCTTTCAATGTCCAGAATTTGTTCTGGAACATATGAAGTGGCCTTAGATCATGTCAGACTAATTGTCTGCCTAGCTGACGGCAGCTCTCCAAAATGTCAAGCAGCCTGCTGTCTGCTAACCACCACTTGCTAACTGGGCCCTTTAAACTGCCAAAGATTGGACTTGAGTTCTTCTGCATGCAAAATATACACCCCCGCTAACATTTGTTTATAAGGGCGTTTATAAACCACCAACTCATAATGAAAATATTGTGGCAGCCAGAAATACAATAAAATATCATAGAATGATAAAAAACAGGCATGAATGGCTTGAACAACTAGAATAAGGTCTGGAAGGTGCAATCTCATTATAGCACTTCTATGAGATCACTCAGGTTCCTGCATTTTTACACCACTTGTTTTAAATAGTGCCCATGATGTTAAAAGCGGTCCACCTGCAGACATGAGTGTAGCCAAGGGGAAGGCAGGGGGCAGCTGCCCCCCCCCCAAAAAAATCAACACATATCAATACAAATCTGAGGTTCTGCCCCCTAAAAAAAATCCTGGCTACGCTCATGCCTCCAGATTGTTTCTGTCAGTCTCCAACCTTTAACTGAACAGATGTGTCTTGCCTTAAAGAAATCAGAGTCTCCGCTGAATCCAGTAACAGCATGCTAGGTAAAAATTAGTGGCAGCGCTGACCAGGGATAAAGTTAATTAATAGTGAGAAGTGCAAGCTCTGATGGAGCTTGCACATTTGTGCACAAACTGATCTCCTGCTTTAAATGCAAGAGCACATGAGCAGTCTTCAATAAATTCTTAACTCCAAAATTGTCACCACTGTTCTCATTCTCCCAGTTTAACCTCATAAGCTCTGCTTAACTCACTGCCTGAAGGCAACAAAATGACCCCATGGGGAGGTGGGCTGGTTCAGGTGCAGGGGACTGGAGGCGGGGTTTAAATAATAATGTAGAATATCAAATGCTATTTATTTGTGGAGGCGGAATTAGCAGCCTCAAAGCAGCTGCATATCTTACTACGGAATACAGAATATACAATATAAAAAGAAGTTTTAAAAATACACCATTCTCCTATGTCAGTGTTGTGTGTCCTGGGGCCAGATGATTTCCAGTGGAGTCAAAATCAGTCACAATATTTTTGTGCTAGACGTCAACAGGCTGAAGCTCAACAGCAGTCAAGTCCATGGTCTATATACCTGCTATGGGCCAAGCCCATACTACTAAAGAAGACCAAGTATTAGCACAAAGCAAACCAGCATGATGAGAACCACGGGCACTAAACAAGCAGAGACACAGCAGTGAACACCATCCCTAGTGCCAACCCTACTTAGAAGACAGTTGTTTGATCTGGTCTATGAGTGGCTCATGTGTGGGGAGCAAGAAGCCTGAGAGGAAGGAAAGGTTTAGAGGAAAAAGGTGCAGAACTGTGGGAAGAAAGAAAAAAGTATATGAACAGAGTCAGACTCCACTTGCTTGGGCCAGTTCCTGTTTTTTGCTATGCTCCTTAATACAGTAATCAACAGTTACAGTTTGGAGCTTTTCCCACTGGGCTTCTTAAAGAGAGAATGGGAAACACCCCCTAGCTACAGCCCTGCATGATTGCAAAGAGTTAACCTTCCTCTCCACTGCTAGTTCATATTATATTTTAAGTCTATCACAGCTCTGTTATATTCCTGTCCAGCGACCTCGATAGCCACAGTGAAAGGCAAAATTATGGTTTGTAGTGCAGCGTCAAAACACAGGAACATTTCACCTGAATTGATAGAGCTATTGTTATTGTTAATCATAACTGTGTTAGGTAAGAAACTTACCTAAATGACTTTTTTTAAAAAAAAAAATCAGATTCCAGACACTACTGTTGCAAACCAAACTTGGATTTGCGTACAAAAGCAAAGGAAATGCAGTATTATAATAAAGCAAAAACCAAAAAACTATTATGTTTAAACATTTGTCTTTTAAAATTAGGGGTGCAATCCAACTTTTGCTTACAGAACTTCCTGTTGAAATTTCCTGTTCAAATCCCTAGACTGTCCAAGTATTTGACATGGGATTGAATTGTGTACTTGATGTGTGTTTGTCTGTGTGTTTTAAAAATATGTTTTCAGCTTTCAAATACGAATAAATGTATATATCAGTTATAAGGGAATTAGGAATGCCCATATAATTTTTTTTTTTAATACAGGCAGCAGAAATGTATACCTGGAGTAGCAAAATTCCTAATATGCATTAAATAAAACAAATGTGTCATTTTGATCTGCAAATATTCACTGTTTTACCTTTAATGTCAGTGGAACTTGAAGCAGATCTCTGAATGCTAAGCTGAATCCTCAGACACATCTTTCAGTGGGCTAAAGAATGAGGTGCATTATTTTAATGCTTTATTTATGCCCCGGTTAGAATGGGCTTTCTGTACCTGCCACTGTAATTTATAGTAGCAGCTGAATAATAAAGCATAGTTATGAAGTTTTGGATGAAAATGCTCAAGGTCAGCTGTCAGCTTCCAGCTTCCTAGGTGGAGCAGAGTGACCTACAGCCCAATGTCTGAGAATATGTTCCTTGCTTGAGACTGAAAACTCCAAAATTAAGTTTGCTTGGTTGACAGTGCAATCCTGAAAATGTCTGCTCAAAAGTAAACCTGATTTAGTTCATACAATCATAGAATGGTACGATACGATACGATATCTTTGTTGTCATTGTCCCTTGCGGAACAATGAAATTGAAAAACTACATAAAACTACATAAAAACTACATAAAACTACATAAAAACTACATAAAACATTCAAAAACCCCTAAAAACTCTAAAACCCCATTTTAAAATACACTATACTACAGAGACCCCTTATGCTGCGTTTAGAACCAGAATTGCATTAACGGTGAAGTTGGAAGGGACCATAAGGTTCATCTGGTCCAGGTAAGTATGTACAGAACTGCAGAAGCTAGTTGTTTTTTCTTTACAGAACATTGTTCGCAAAGACGTTCCTTTGTTAGGGCAAAAGTACATGTTACAAGAAACACAGCAGCCCTGTGACTGACCTTTATTAAGCCTGCAGGAGAATCTTTGTGAATCTGGAAGAAGAATTCCTTTTTTACCATAGAGATTTGATACAGACTTAAGGAGAACCTGCTGGATCAGGCTAGAGACCCATCTAGTCCAGCATCCTGTTCTCACATGCAGGAGCCAAGCACAACAGCACTCTACCTCTCTATGGTTTCCAGAAATTAGTATTCAGAAGGTTACTGACTAGAACAGTGGAGGCAAAGTATAGCCATCAGTAGGCACTGGTAGCCTTATGAATGTCTCCAATGCTCTTCTAGATCCATCAAGATCATAGTTATCCTGTGGGAGCAAATTCTGTAGCTTATGCACGGCATGAAGAAGTATTTTTGTACGTTTCTTGAACATTTCAACATTTAGCTTCATTAGATGTCCACGAATTATAGTGTCATGTGATACAGAGAAAAACTTTTCTCTATACACTTTCTCTACACCATTTATAATGTTATAAACTTCTATCATGCCACCTTTTAACTATACTAAAAAGTCCCAAACTTCCTCATAGGGGAATTGCCCCATTCCCTTGATCATTCTGCTCTCTCTTTTCTGAACTTTTCCCAACGCCACCATCTCCTTTTTGAGGTGAAATGACTCAGACAGGAGACGCTATTCCAAATGTGGTTGCACCACAGAGTTCTAAAAGTTAAGATATTAACATTTTTTTAAATTTTCAACTGCTTTCCTAACGATCCCTAGTACAGGATCTGCCACATGCTGGGTTGACATCTTCCTCATCAAACCATCCACTATGACCCCAAGGTCTTGTTCCTCATCAGTCCCTGCCAGTTCAGACCCCATGAACTGGGATAGATCGGTATGAAAAGAAACTGAAAACCACTAGTTCCGTAAATTTCACTTTCTGGCGGTTGGAAGGTAACACTGGTCCCCTTTAACATGCCACCGCTTTAGCCAACAATGTTGCATGTTTGCAAATTGTTCTCTGAGACCACGAAGGCTAGGAACATAGCATTTAAAAGGGGGAACAGACAAGCTGAAGAAAACCCCCTAGAGTGGAACAGTGGTGAACAGACTTTGTTTGTTTGTTTTTAATGCTCAACTTGTGATTAGTCCCATGATTTCAATAGAATTGTTCATGTGATGAAAGTTAAATGAATCTGGGAACTTCCTGAAACTTTCAGAGGTTCAACACAAGACTTGATATTGTTTAACAATGTTAATTATAGTGAATGGCTTCGATATAAAGTGCCCCACGTGCGAATGGAAAGCACTGCTGCTTGCACCTGGGGAGGTTGCCGACTCCTCTCCAGTTCCCCACACAGCATCACAACCATTGTGTGGAGCCCCAACAGACTTCAAAATGGCTTTTCATCAGAGTGAAGATTCCAGGCGGCATACAGAACACCATGCTTTTTTTTAAAGCTCCAGTGCCCTTAAATTCCTCCCTGATCTTATAGGTAAGCCCAATGAAGATGTTAACATTGCAGACTCCGGCTTACAAACTGGGAGCCAGGCTTCCTCCTCCCCAAGCGGATACAAATTTCTCAGCTTTCATCAAATGTAGCCACGGCTTAGGACTATATATCCGCAACAAAGCTTGCAATGGTTAACATTAGATCGCCTAATGATTTGCACATCACTTCAAATGCTGCTTGTGAAAATAGCTTCAGGCAAATAGATTTGTTCTGCCTTGTTCAAAAACAAAGGCGGAGCAGATAGCACGCCATGCAAACAGTGACGTCCAATGGCAGAGTGCCTCTGTAATGAGGATCATGAAGAAGAAATGAAGGCAAGCACATCTATGCTATCTGCAAATGAAAGCTATTATTATCAGACCGAAAATCAGTTTCTCCTCCACCCAGTACAGCACTCAAAGACAAACCAGCATCAGCTGGCATAAATCAGCGCAAAATTGCATCACTCGCGTTATGGCACTTATTCACCATAGTTGTTTTTCTCCTGTATTATCTTACAGCAATACATACAAATTCTTTTTTAAAAAAAATGAGGAGCCTTGCTGAGAAAATATACCATAGCTGTGCATATTCATTTGTTTGCAGGTAGATATATAATGCCACATTATATGATGTTGAGGGTGAAAAACACGAGGCCAAAAGCCAGAAGTCAGGCAGAAACTGTTGAACATTTCATGTGTATTTCAGGGAGCCAAGGAGAGGCAAACAGCAATTCTCCATTTGCTGTGAATGAAGTATCGAATCAAATGTTTAATTTTCAAAAATAGTCATTAGACTCTTGGTTGTTTTGGGGCCTGTATTTGGTTATCATACCTAGATTAGTGAATTAGGCCTTGAAACCCCTGTACTGTGACTGGTTATCACTCAATGGCTTCAATATACAATATGCTTGTATTTCCACGCTATAAGTAGGGGCAGACTTCTGTAATATTTCATAATACGGCGCACTGTGCAAAGCCCAAATTTGGTGCCCCCAAACGGATCTTCTCAATTTTGGGCCACTCGGCTCAGCACCCTGTGGAGGGGAACCGCCGGCACCGCCCGAAATACAGTGTTGCTATAAGACGTGTCTAACATTTGTGGAAGCTCTTTCTCTACAGTGAAGTGCTATGTTGAATTTTTGTTGTGACGGTTGTCATTTCAGGCATCTCAGCAATGGCCATATGCCTACTTGCAGACATTGCTTCACTGCTTTGCTTTCATGAAACGTATCCTGAATGGGGATACGTTTGCTGCACGTTGCTTTACTTTCAATGGGCTGAGCATTCAGAAGTGCATCCCAAAGTACAGTGGTACCTCGGGTTACATACGCTTCAGGTTACATACACTTCAGGTTACAGACTCTGCTAACCCAGAACTTTGCTTCAGGATGAGAACAGAAATCGGGCTCCGGCGGCGCGGCAGCAGCAGGAGGCCCCATTGGCTAAAGTGGTGCTTCAGGTTAAGAACAGTTTCAGGTTAAGTACGGAACTCGGGAAAAAATTAAGTACTTAACCTGAGGTAACACTGTAAAGGAGAATGAGCCCAGTTGTTTCAATAAAGCGTATGGGAACATCCTATTACTCATTCATCGCCTGTTCACTTTTTCTCTTAGAGAAAAACAAATGAACAGAGTGTGGGGTACATAGCTGTCAAGCGTCCCTTATTTGGCAGGACAGCCCTTTATCCCAGCACCATGTCCTGCTGCTGTCCCTTATTGATGATGTCCCTTAAATAAGCTACTGAAGGTAATGGGGCCCTTTCTGTGTCCAGCTCTCCTTTGTCAACAACAAATTGTTGCTGCTTTTTTGTGTTGAATATATGCTATATGGTAATTTATGGACCTAATAGGTATCTAAAGCCATTTGCATGCAACAAAATATGTATTTTATCAAAGTAGTTGTTGATCCCTTATTTTGGCTGCTGATCCCTTATTTTCGAGGCTGCTGGTCCCTTATTTTCAAATCTGTAAGTTGACAGCTATGATGGGGTAATGACAATCTTCCTGCTTCTTTGTTTGTTTGTGCGCTCTCTCCCCCCTTTTTTTCTTGTCCCCTCCCCAGGTGTTTCACCTCATTGGCCCCAAATGGCAAACATGGTTAGAAAATGTCAGCAGCAGCTTTTGTCCCCTAATCGTAATTGTCATGCAGGGGCAGGGCAATTTTTTGTTGAGATCACAGCTACCACCCCAACAAAAACCTCCCCCACATGACAACTGGCCTTTTAAAAAGCTTCCTCGTGGTCATTTTGGGGGGAAGTCACTGATTAAATGTTGTGCAAAATGTTGGATTCTCCTTCTTACTTTCTTTGTGACGCTGCTTCTTGCACTTCAGAGTTTATGCTAAATTAGCATCGCAGCAGTACAGACCACTCTCTGTTTTTCCTGAACACTCCAAGTCTCATGGATTATTTGTTTGATTTCTATACCACCTTTCATCCAAGGATCACAGGGCTGTTTACAATATAAAAACTCAAAAATATGTAACAGTAACAAACAAAAACAATATCCTGCACATACTTAAGTTTAAAAGACCATGGATTATTTAATTATCCAAAGGCCTGGCATAAGAGGAATGTTTTTGCCTGGAGCCTAAAGAGATGTAAGGAAGGGCCCACGTGATCTTGATTCCATAGCACACTAGCATAAACACTGACAACTGGGAAACACTGGCTTACGAGAGCTTTACCAAAGGTGCCATGGGCTAAGAAGAAGAAGAAGAAGAAGAAGAAGAAGAAGAAGAAGAAGAAGAAGAAGAGTTTGGATTTGATATCCCGCTTTATCACTATCCTAAGGAGTCTCAAAGTGGCTAACAATCTCCTTTCCATTCCTCCCCCACAACAAATACTCTGTGAGGTGAGTGGGGCTGAGAGACTTCAGAGAAGTGTGACTGGCCCAAGGTCACCCAGCAGCTGCATGTGGAGGAGTGAAGACATGAACCCAGTTCACCAGATTACAAGTCTACCACTCTTAACCACTACACCATACTGGTGAAGACCCTCAAACTCAGGACACAAGGGAGAAACATGCTAAGACGCTTGGCAAATCCACACCGTGATCAACTCCCGCCCAGAAACCAATGTCCCACTGTGGAGGATCCAGAATTGGCCTCCACAGTCACTTACAGACTCATTGTTAAAACCGTGTTTATGGAAGACAATCTTACTCGGATACAAGTGATTGCCGAAGAAGAAGAAGAAGAAGAAGAAGAAGAAGAAGAAGAAGAAGAAGCACGATGCTCTGGAGGAAGCAAGTTGTGACTCCAGCTACTCTATTCAACATCATCAATCAAATTCCAGAAACCTTTGCACACACCAAGAAGCCTCTACCAGGGCACTCACTGATTCCCTCTGCCTGCCCTGCCCTTTCCTGCTTAAAATGTGATCAGACCTAGGCAACAGGGGCAGGGTTGTGGATGGGGGAAGGACTGACAAAGAGAGTCACACACATAGAAATGTTGGTGCCCCTGGCCCAGCTGCTCTTTGCACTCTTGCTACAGCAGCATATCTGCACAGGGAAGCCTATTTTCAAGTGCAGATTCTGGTCACGGGTTCAGGGTCAATGTATCCAGGGTAAGAGGAAACACAAATAATCCATCCCCACTTTATATGTTCTACACACGCAATAACCCTCTGTGGATATAACTGCATCATCCTGGATTTCTGGCTTCAGCACAGATTGCTGCATAGAACTGGAACAATCTCTTTAATCAAACATTAACTCCAAGGTGCACTATTGCATTACCAAGGTCTCTTAAATATATATTAAAAAAAATAATGCTTAAACCAGCTGTTTTTAGGTTCCCTGTGCTTCATATCATATTGTCCCTAAACAGAACTATAACAATTTCTGTTTATCTTGCAGTTTATTGTTGGATACTAGATAGCACCTTTAAGAGGCCCGAAAGGGTGGCAGAAATAATGCATGTTGCAATAAAAATATTAAAAGGGGAAAAGTCACAAGAAAGTGAACTGAATTTGTTACAACCCTGTAGAAAACACATTTTGAACAAGATGAAATGAGCTTTGTAGACACAGTCTTGCAATGACATACCGGCACACACAGCGCTATAGAAAAACATAACACAGGTATTTGGAGAAAACTCATTCTTGCTGATGCAAGCAATTAAATACAATCATGAACACACAACTGTACTCTCTTATTTGAACCTGCCTGGGTTTTGAGGTCTTCAGGGGACGCCCTTCTCTTGGTCCCACCACCCTCACAGTCAAGCTTGGTGGGGGTGTCAGAAAGGGCCTTTGGACTTTGCAACACCCTCCCTAGAGAAGCCAGACTGGCTCCCTCCTTGTTCTCCATCCACCAGCAAGTGAAGACTATCTTGTTCCAGCAGGGAGATTGGCTGCTTTTAGTTAAAGGGGTGATGCCATGCTGTTTTTATTGTAATTATTTGTATGTTTTAAACAGATTTTATGTACATAGATAGTTTCAATTCTATCAATGTTTCCTTGTTTTAAAATTATTGATTTGTCTGTGTTTTTAGCTGTGTTCTTTTTTATCTGTTAGCCACCATGAGTTCCCGTCAGGGAAAAAGGCAAGGTATAAATAAACATATATATAATGATAATAATTGCTCTTCTGATTTTTTAAAAACTTTTTTAACAGATAATTTTAACTTCACTGAATTTCTGCATTATTTCATATTGTGAATCACTTTGTTATTGCTGCAATGAAAACTGGTACGTATTTAAAAATAAAATGAAATAATTAATACAAAGCACATTTGACCTCAGTAGTGCCTTGCAAACAATTCCTCCTCTTGCATTTATATGAAACTGCTCTTCAGTACCTATTGTGTTATACTGCTCAACAACTAAATTTCCCCCGTTTTTATTACTGCGTGGCCTTCAGTAAAGTTCAAAAACTTATCACCCCTACCAACACAGAATCCCATCTGATTATTTAAGGACAGCTCTGAATAATTTGACTATGATTATGTGGTTGTTTTCTATGTTTCTCAAAATATGTCACAATCTGAAGAGTAACACAGATTGATCACGAGTACTAGTATATTCACACACCAATTACGAGCATTTCCCCCCCTGAAGTAATTCCAACAGCCCCTTGTTCTCAAGTTAATGTGGAGTTGATCAACCTTCCATTCCCAAGTCAAATCAAAGCATTTTGTTCTGGTTTTACTCACCTCCGCCGTAGGTAGCAGCCAACATAATTGAAGACACCCATGCAATCTCACTGTATGATGTGCCAAAGAAATCTTGGATTTCTTTGAAGAAGATTGCTATGCCTTTGGGGAAAGCATATGAAAATCCAATGGATATGAATGCTCCAAAGACCACTGCCCATCCCCATCCTCCATCTGGAGGGGTATAGGCTTGGCTTGTGTCTGCTGGAAGTGGCATGTCAAGGTTAAGTTAATTCCCTGTAATTCCCTTTTTTTCTGGAAGCCCTGAAAAACAAAGTGCACACTCACAGTCTTTTATCAGATTCCCACATATAGTTAACTCAACTCTCACACACATTATTACCCAATCTCCCTTTCTCATTCATCTTGGTCTTATTATTATTATTATTATTAAATAAATAAATCAAGAGGCACAACAGGTATTTCTGGAAATCTTATCTTAGGAAACGTTTACCTGCCTATGCTTGTCAGGCTTCTTTCACTGGAGTTTATTGACAAACATGGATGGGATGGGATCTCACTGTTGCCTCTTTCCACGATACAGCCAACACCCACATAATCAAACTGATGATTATGATTTCTAAGAAAATGAATTATTAATATGTGGGTTGATGTGTTACAATCTTGGTAATGTTATTGCTTTTTTAATGTTATTTACTCCCAAAGGAGCCCAGGGTGGCAAACACAAATAATATTAAAAAAAAAAAAATCTGCAATAGTTACAAACTGGGAAAGAAGCTTCTACAGTCATACCTCAGATCTCAAACGCCTTGACTCCCGAACAAATCAGCTCCTGAACGATCAAATCCCAGAAGTGTTCTGGTTTTTGAATGATTTTCAGATGCCAAACATCCGGTGTGGCTTCCGATTGGCTGCAGGGCTGTGCTTTGGTTTTCAAATGGTTTCAGGAGTCGAACAGACTCCCAGAACACATTCTGTTAGAGAACCAAGGTACGGCTGTATTTTAAAAGCTTGTTGGAAGAAGGTCTTCACTACATGCTGAAAAAACAACTTATATGGCGCCTGTCTAATATTTAATGGGAGGGAATCCCAAAGAGTAGATGCCACAACGCTAAAGGCCTAATTTATATATAGTGCAAAACAGAACTCCCGCTCTTGTTCTTATTATGTATTTGGTGTTCTGTTTTGCACTTTTATGCTGTGATCCAGTCTGAGCCATAAATGGGCTGAGTATCTTTAAGGACTGCCTGCCCTACTTTGAGGCTGTCCAACCATTAAGGACCTCATTGGGTTCTGGGTGCTTCCAACTGGGTAGCTAATGGAGAGAGGCACCTTTTCTATGATGGCACCTCATCTGTGGAAATCCATCTTTGTAAAATCTACTTGGACTCTATTCAGGCACCAGGTTTTTGGTTTGTTTTTTTTTAAAAAAATGTTATATACCTAGGGCTTTAATTGTGTTTTTTAAAATGAAGTTTCCTCTTCTTTTTAATCTGCTGATGACTATTGTATTAGATGATTTAGTACTGGTTTTTGTATACTGTTACCGATTTTAAAAGAAACAGTAGCAAGCCACCTCAAAAGCTACTGTTGGTAGGCAAGATATAAATATTTAAAGCAAATTTCAAGCTCTACTTTGAACTTAAGCTAATGGCAAAATCGGGGTTGATTTGAGTGCCTTCGGATTTCTTTTCTCTCTTTTTTTGTACCCATAAAGCCCATAGAAGTTAATTCTAGATTCCTGCAGGCAACTTACTAGCTGGTTGGCCTTTTCTATATGAGCATCAAGGTGTTGTTTTTTTAAAAAAAATCCCTTTACAGTAATTAACTTCAGAGGTGGTTATTACGGTACCTAAGGCCAGAAGCCATGTTAAAACCAGTTCTTTGTCTCTAGGAACTCTTCTTGAACAAAGGTAGCCGACTAAAGCTGTAAACTGAGGCAAGAATCTGATACAATCTATTCAGCTTTTCCCAAGCGCTGCTTCCACTGTTTTTTTTGTTTTCTCACACACTCATGGCATATGACACCAGAGGAAGGCCTCATATGATTTTATTCTACTAAATACAGTAAGCCAAGGGGGGGGGGAGTGTTCTGTAATAAATGCAATCTGCATTATGTGCTCTGACGTGACAGCAATATGCATGTTATTTCTGGCCCTGTGTCCTGAGCTGCCATTGTTTGGGAAGGAGACCAATACACAATCACACACGCAAACTTCTCCGCAAGGAATGCAGATGCATACAGAAAATACATTGCACAGCACACTTACGTAGGACATGGTCCCTTCACATGTGAATTAATATGTACAAAATGCATGTGTGCGATTTCTCTGTATTTTAGACTTGTGTGTGGCAGCGTGCAGATTGAACAGTTAAAGCACACACGTATTACCGTGCTGCATCTCACAGAATAGGCAAGCTGCACATCAGACTGTGGTGTCATACCTCAGAAAAACTGCCCCAAATGGCCTAATATGTCCTTTTGTGGCATTGATGTAGAATAGGAGGGAGAGAGGATATACACAATTCAGGCAGGGGAAGCCAGTGGCCTCCTTTAACATGTGACTGCCCTTAACATGATGTGTGCATACTGTCAATTTAACCTCAAAGTTATCTATATCTTGCAGGAATGCTGGTCAGTAAATGAGTCACACACCTGGCCATCAAAGGGGCAACTGAATTTTCAAATTCACGCTGCAAGAGGGGGGCTGGGGGGCCTTGTAAGCGTCTGCGCAGGATTCCTGCTTCTACACGCCCCGGGCCAGCAACAGCTGCTACGTATAAATGCAAAAATAATAATTTTCTCAAGCTTCCCCGATATCCGAGGAGGATAAATAGCGCGCGCGCGACGCCCTCCCCACCAGGCACACGAAAGCAGACACGCTGGCATACGGCGCGCACGCAGCACCGTCCACGATGCACGCGAGCGCACTCCTCGAAGTTGCCCTCTTTGCTACCCAAACTCCCGAAGAAGTTTGGCGCGCTTTCTCCGTCCGGGGCTCAGCGCCTTCGCCTGCGGAGCCTGGGGCGGCGCTGCTCTTCTTACCTTCTGCTCCCTCCGGGTCGCCCGGTGTCAGCGCCCGAGTACACGCGGCGCCTCGGAGCAGCCTCGCGGGAGGGAAGCGAGGAGGAGCCAGGGCGGGAAGCCACGGGGAGGCGTGGTGCCCGTGTTTGGGGGGGGGGGAGCGGGTCTTCCCCCTCCGCCGGGCGGGAATGGCGCCTCGGAGCGAAAGCCTGGCTTCGGGGTCGCGCGCAGCCTCGGCCCCTTTTCCTCGCTCGCTCGGGCGGGATTCCTGTCAGAGCATAAACCTGAGCGGGGATCCCGCACCCCGAACCTGCCTGTGGAAGTGGCTCGCCGTGGCTTCCAGCGCTGCCCTTTGGCCTCGAGAGGAAAAGTACAGAAAGGGAGGCGCTTCGTGGTATAGCTTTCAAACCGTGGCAGCTTCTCCCGCGCAGGCATTCCCTAGAAATGATCCCTGATAGTTAACCCGCACTATATTGTGAGGCTTCGGCAGGTTCTAACTAAAGGTGCAGGAGCCCTGTCCTCCCTTGAATCTGGCCTCCCTATTGCGGGAGGGGGGCTATTGGGTTGTTTTTTATTTTTATTATGTATTTTGTGGTTTTATATCTTGATTTCATTCTGTGAACTGCCCTGAGCATAGCTGTCAACGTTTCCCTCTTTTTAAGGAAAATTCCCTTATTCCGAATAGGATTCCTCGCAAGAAAAGGGAAAAGCTATGGCCCTGAGACCCCTGGGTATAGAGCGGTATATAATTTCAATTAATAATAATGATGATGATGGTGATGATGATGTAAGCTTAGTGAAATGCCACCCATCATCGTCACATTTCTATCTAATTTTATTTATTACATTTATATGCTGCCTGTTCTTCCAGGGAGCTTAAGGTGGTTCTCCTCCCCATTTCATCCTAATAACAACCTTGTGAGGTAGGTTGGGTCTGAGCAATGGTGACTGGCCCAAGCTCATCCGGCCAGCTTCATGGCTCAGTTGGTGATTTGAAGCCTGGTCTCCCAGGTCATAGACCAATACCCCAGCCATTACACTACACTGGCTCTCTGTCCCAAAGGCATAGAGAAAGTCCCAGGTTCATTCCCTGGCATCTCTACCTGTGGCTGAGAAAGTCTCCTGCCTGAGACCCTGGAGAGCTGCTGCCAGTCAGTGTAAACCAGGGGTAGTCAATGTGGTGTGTCGTCCCCCTGCCCAGATGTGATTGGGCTATAACTCGCATCACTCCTGACCATTTGAGCTGCTGGTTAGAAATGATGGGAGTTGTCATCCAGCAATCTCTGGAGGGCACCATGTTGGCTACCCCTGCTCAATGCTCTAAATCAGTGTGAGACAGTTCCCCATGAATTCTCTCTCTCTCTTTCTCTCTCTCTCTCAGGCTACAACCCCCACCCCATGTGGCATGATAATACTGACTTACCTTACAGGGGTGTTTATTTATTAAATTTCTGTCTCACCCTTGCTCCCAGACCATCTTCAAGGGCAGCCCCACATGGAGCACATTGCAGTAGTCCAGGTGGGAAGTCTCTAGGGCTTGTGCTGCAGAGGTCAGGCTACCCAGGTCAAGGGAATTGTCATAGCCTGTGAACCCATCTAAGCCAAGCACAAGTACTGCTTGCCACAGAGGCCACTTGGGACTCCATGGAAATCCAGAAGTACCTGTTCCTTCAGATGGCTGTAAGGCGTCCAAGAACAATTTGTCAGGCTAGTATTTCTTCACAGGAATTTTGTAAAGGTTATAGCTAGATCATGCAAAGTACTTTGAACACTTGAAAACATCATAAAAACTTTAAAGTACAGTATTATTATTTATAGGAATGGTTTTCAGAATTAATAACAATGGTTAACATTTAAATAGCACATTTCAAGAGTGCAAAGTGGTTTTTTTAACATGCATTAACTGAGTAATTTCAACAATGAGTGCCCAATCAGATTGCTTTTGATTGCTGCTTTTTACCCTCCGTTACCTGTTTTAGTCTCTGCTGAGTAACTTGCTAAAATGCATGTTGCAGTGTTATTGTTCCTGCTCTATTATGGTTTGATGCTTTATTGTAATACTGTATATGCTTTCAGCTGATTTTTTAATCAGATATTGCATGCCTCATTTTTATTTAAAATATCTCATTTTTTTTAAAAGAAAAAACCACACAGCTGACAAATTTATTAAATTAAAACAGATCACTATAACTGTCCCCAAATTTCAGGTGGGGTGGGGGAAGGGACTAAGGCCAAGAGAGAGGGGCTTGCCTATGCCTAAGATATTAAAGAATAACTCTCAAAAAATGTCAAAATCTGTAAAATTCACATCAGAGCAGAGTAAAATGGCCATTTTGCTTCCTTGCCTTTTTGTGGCATTCCTGAAGATTGTGTATATTCACCCCGAACTGCACTGCCCATATTGAAAATGTCCCAGTAAGGTGATTGCTACAGGAAATTCATTATTGTGCACCGTGTCATGTAATTAAGTTGGTATGACCTCGTTTTCTTGGTGGTGGTGAGCTCATTGTTTTAAGTTATAATGAAGCAATTTCATGGAGCCAGAGATGATGGGGTCCAAAAGGTCTAATCAAGGTGCCGGTACTCACCATGAAGTTGTTACAGTGTCACATTTTTAACCAGTGCTCTTCTTCTAGAAATCCTTCTATATTCATATTACAAGAAGAAATATTCTGCCTAAACATCAGGAAGAACTTTCTGATGGTAAGAGCTGTTCAACCGTGGAACGGACTCCCTTGGAAAGTGGTGGACTCTCCTTCCTTGGGGGTTTTTAGACAGAGGTTGCATGGCCAGATTCCCCATGTTACAAGAAGTTGGAACAGATGACCCTCTGGGTTCCATCCAACTCTACAATTCTAAGAGTCTAGGATTGTCTTCTTCACTGATAAGCAGTGACTATCAAAGCACTCGTGCTACCCGAAATCAGCCTTCGTCAACCTGGTCCATCCCCATTCATAAAGTTTCAACTCTCATCAAGCCAAGCGCTGTCTGCGCTAACTGTAGTTTCTGAACCATATTCAAAGATGGCCTCATGTAAAATGCATTGCGTTCTAACCTGGGGGTTATCAGAACAGACAGTGGAAGCCAGACTATCCCTGTCCATATAAGATCAGACATGGGCTACCAGCTGAAGCTGGTAGAAGACACAATATTGGATTCAAAAGTACCCTCGGGAAGAAGAAGAAGAAGAAGAAGAAGAGGAGTTTGGATTTGATATCCCACTTTATCACTACCCTAAGGAGTCTCAAAGCGGCTAACATTCTCCTTTCCCTTCCTCCCCCACAACAAACACTCTGTGAGGTGAGTGGGGCTGAGAGACTTCAGAGAAGTGTGACTGGCCCAAGGTCACCCAGCAGCTGCATGTGGAGGAGCGGAGACGCGAACCCGGTTCACCAGATTATGAGTCCACCACTTTTCACCACTACACCACACAGCTGTTCCTTCAAGCAGATTATAACCCTTCTCATAACAAGTACATTCCACTCATGCAGATAGGGGAACCACTCGGAAACATTGTCTCAATCTTATCCAACTTGGCCATTACCGTAGTGCCCGTCCATTACTGAGCATAGACACTGATACAATAGGGAAAATAAATAACGTGCTGAGACTGATATAATAATTCACACTTTAAGAAAAAGCTTAGTTTAAACCCAGGTGCCTGTTTTTAGAGGCTGCACCCCACAACAACAATAATAATAATAATAATAATAATAATAATAATAATAATAATTTATTATTTATACCCCGCCCATCTGGCTGGGCCTCCCCAGCCACTCTGGGCGGCTTCCATAAAAACCAAAAATACAGTAAAATATCACACGTTAAAAACTTCCCTGAACAGGGCTGCCTTAAGATGTCTTCTGAATGTCAGGTAGTTGTTTATTGCTTTGACATCTGCTGGAAGGGCGTTCCACAGGGTGGGCGCCACTACCGAGAAGGCCCTCTGCCTGGTTCCCTGTAGCTTTGCTTCTCGCAATGAGGGAACCGCCAGAAGGCCCCCGGCGCTGGACCTCAGCGTCCGGGCAGAATGATGGGGGAGGAGACGCTCCTTCAGGTATACTGGACCGAGGCCGTTTAGGGCTTTAAAGGTCAGCACCAACACTTTGAATTGTGCTCGGAAACATACTGGGAGCCAATGTAGGTCTTTCAAGACCGGTGTTATATGGTCTCGGCGGCCGCTCCCAGTCACCAGTCTAGCTGCCGCATTCTGGATTAGTTGTAGTTTCCGAGTCACCTTCAAAGGTAGCCCCACGTAGAGTGCATTGCAGTAGTCCAAGCGGGAGATAACCAGAGCATGCACCACTCTGGCGAGACAGTCCGCAGGCAGATAGGGTCTCAGCCTACGTACCAGATGGAGCTGGTAAACAGCTGCCCTGGACACAGATTTGACCTGTGCCTCCATGGACAGCTGTGAGTCCAAAATGACTCCCAGGCTGCGCACCTGGTCCTTCAGGGGCACAGTTACCCCATTCAGGACCAGGGAATCCTTCACACCTGCCCGCCTCCTGTCCCCCAGAAACAGTACTTCTGTCTTGTCAGGATTCAACCTCAATCTGTTAGCCGCCATCCATCCTCCAACCGCCTCCAGACACTCACACAGGACCTTCACTGCCCTCACTGGTTCTGATTTAAAAGAGAGGTAGAGCTGGGTATCATCTGCATACTGATGAACACCCAGCCCAAACCTCCTGATGATCTCTCCCAGCGGCTGCATGTAGATGTTGAAAAGCATGGGGGAGAGGACAGAACCCTGAGGGTTCCCACAAGTGAGAGCCCAGGGGTCTGAACACTCATCCCCCACCACCACTTTCTGAACACGGCCCAGGAGGAAGGAGCGGAACCACTGTAGGACAGTGCCCCCAGCTCCCAGCCCCTCAAGACGGTCCAGAAGGATGTTATGGTCGATGGTATCAAACGCCGCTGAGAGATCCAGCAGAACTAGGAAACAGCTCTCACCTTTGTCCCTAGCCCGCCGGAGATCATCAACCAGTGCGACCAAGGCAGTTTCAGTCCCATGATGAGGCCTGAATCCCGACTGGAAGGGATCCAAACGGTCCGCTTCTTCCAGGCGTGCCTGGAGTTGTTCGGCAACTGCTCGCTCTATCACCTTGCCCAAGAATGGAAGATTTGAGACTGGGCGATAGTTGGCCATTGTGGCCGCATCTAAAGATGTTTTTTTAAGAAGCGGTTTAATAACCGCCTCTTTCAGTGGGTCTGGGAAGGCTCCCTCACGGAGGGAAGCATTCACCACCCCACGAAGCCCATCGCCCAGTCCTTCCCGGCTAGCTTTTATAAGCCAGGATGGGCAAGGATCCAGGAGACAGGTGGTTGGTTTCACTCGTCCAAGCAGCCTGTCCACATCCTCGGAGGTAACAGATTGGAATTGATCCCACTCAACTTGACTAGACAGAACTCTACCACTCTCCCGCCCTGGCCCTGCTCCCACGGTGGAGTCTACTTCTTCCCGAATCTGAGCGATTTTATCTGCAAAAAACTTTGCAAAATCATTGCAGGAGAATATGTGGCCCATACTGGGCCCCGATGTTACAGGTGGTTCCGCTAAATTGTGAACCACCTGAAAAAGTCTCCTGCTGCTGTTTTCTGCAGATGCAATAGAGGCGGTGAAGAAATTCTTCTTCGCCGTCGCTATCGCCACTTGGTAGGCTCGACGTTGAGCTCTAACCTGTGTCCGATCAGATTCGGAATGAGTTATCCGCCACTGGCGCTCTAGCCGTCTCAACGATTGTTTCATTGCCCTCAGATCCGTGGAAAACCACGGGGCTCTCCGGGCTCCATGCAGTCGGAGAGGGCGCTTCGGAGCCAAACAGTCAATAGCCCTGGTTAACTCCGCATTCCAGCGGGCCACCAGGGAATCAGCTGAAAGACCATCAACATGGGATAAAGCATCCCCTACCACTCTCTGGAAACCATTTGGATCCATTAAGTGGCGGGGGCGGACCATCCGAATTGGTCCCACCTCCCTGCAGAGGGGATGGGTCGCAGAGAAGTCCAGTTGCACCAGGAAGTGATCTGACCATGGCACTTCTTTTGTTTCACTTTTACTTAGTGTCAGATCACCAACATCCATAGAGGTAAGCACCAGGTCCAAGGCTATGGGTTGGGCCAGACTTATTCAGGGACAGCCCCATGGAGGCCATGCTTTCCATGAAGTCCCGAGCTGCCCCTTGTAAGGTCGTGTCAGCATGGATGTTAAAATCCCCTAGGACGACCAAGCTAGGTGTCTCCAGGAGAACATCCGCCACGACCTGAAGCAGCTCGGGCAGGGAATCTTTGGTGCAGCGGGGAGGTCGGTACACCAAAAGGAATCCTGTACTGCCCCTATTGCCCAACTTCCAGAACATGCACTCAGAAAACTGGGTCTTCCCAATAGGACGCCTGGTGCAAACTAATGACTTTCTAAAAATCACTGCAACCCCCCCTCCCCGCCCACATGACCTGGGTTGCTGTGCATAAGTGAAACCTGGTGGACAAGCAGCGGCAAGGACAGGCCCATCTGCTTCATCCAACCAAGTCTCTGTTACACAAGCCAGGTCGAGTCCTCCATCCATGATCAAGTCATGGATGGCAGTGGTCTTATGAGTCATTGACCTGGCATTGCACAGCAACACCTTCAGGTCATGTGGGTATCCCTTGCTGATTCTAGTATCCATCCGGTCAGGACCAGACCCGGAGGCAGGAATAGTCCTCAGACAACGACTAAACCTGCCTCCTCTGTAATGACACGGTCTGGTCTTAGCGTAACTCCTCCTCCTACCCGTGATCACTGAGATCGGTTGTCCCAGTGCATTCCCCCCTGTGGAACATGCCCCAGCCATTTTGTGGGCTGGGGCCCACTCCCCGGCAGCCCTGACCCCTCCCCCTAAGAACAAAATAACAACTTATACAAACAAACAAAACCAATAAAACAATACAAACAAACAAAAATGTAAAAATTACAAAAACATCAAAATAAAAAAATAATTCCCCAAACCCAACCAAACATCCATCCCACCCCCACCCCCCACATACAAAAAATCCAAAAGAATTTTTTTAAAAACATTTTTAAAACACTCTGTGCCCCTCCTGCAGTAACACTGTCCTAGTGAGGCCTGTCAGGCCCCGCCCTGGGCCAGGTGGTAAGTGGCAAGAGCAGGGCCCTCAGGCACTCACTCAGGGGCCCTCAGCACTAACTGTTGCTTATTTAGTGTCACTATATTGTTGCATTTACACTTGACATGTAACCCTTAGGTTTTGTTTCTAATTCTAGTACCTTGCTTGTTCATTACCGGTATATTATTATTATTATTATTAATTACATTTTATACTGCTCTTTATCCAAAGATCACATGGCAGTTTACAAAAGGACATAACATAGTAAGAAACAAAAAGAATAACTGCCGCTCCCTACACACACAGAATAGAGCCCATCTCTGTCTGTATTTCTAAAATCAGCTGCAAAGGGACTATAATTTGTATCTGAATCACATGCACCTCAGGCTGGGTGCCAGCGTTTTTAGCCCAATGGTAGAACAGCAGTGTGGGCTGGAACTGAGCATTCCCTTTCTCGCGGTGCAGCTGCACCAATCCACATCCGAGCCCTCCATTGCTACATTGAAATAACCAGCACATTTATTTTGACCAAAGGCTCTCTTTTTATTAGGGACCTTCTTGTCTGAAATTGTCATTTCCATCATTTTCAGGCCAAAGTCCACAGCTTGACTTTGTGTTTCATTTTTCCTCTCCTGCAATCATTGCCTTCACAAAATTAATAAATAAATGTAATAAATAATCATTTGCTGATGGAATTTACCGTAAGTAAGAATTTGAAATAGTAGTCAGATCAGCCAACCTTTATGGGCCAGTGGCAGTGGTAAAATAACCAATGTCCTCTGTTAGGCCATCATGCAAGGGTTGGTTCAACAATATATGGGACATAGCTCTGCCAAAGCATCTCACCCAACATCAACAGGTAATTGGGGGTGTATGGTTGTGGCGTTAAGCCTTCCTAGGTGTGTGACATCATACTGGGCTCATAAGGAAAGGGTTAACTAATTGTAAAATGACTAACCAATGGGAACCCAAGGGGAGGAGTTAGAGTTAGGGGGGTTGAGAAGTTAGTCTGGAGTTAGAGAAGAGAGAGGGAGGATAAGTCTGTGGGTTGGGCTAGTCTGATGTGAGAGAGTGAGATAATCTGTTAAGAGGAGTCAGTCAAACAGTTAAGATAATCAGTCAGAAGGTATTAGGAAGGTATAGGCCGGTAAAGAAACTAAAGTTAAGAAACTGACAAGAATATTATCTGAGAAACCATAAACTTGTTAATGCTTATAAAATAAACTTGTTTATTTGGTTCAATTTTAACAACTGTCTGGACTCAGTGTGTACCTGAGAGTAACGGGTTGGTGGCAGCAGGGAAGCAAGCACAGTGGTGGCACAGGGATCAATAGACCGTTAAACGTCCGGGGACCCTGTGTGATGACCACAATGGTGAAGAAGGATCTGTTTGACAAGGTTTCGTTTCTGTTTTTATCTTTCATTAACAAAAGTAAGGAGAAGCATCACCCTCCAACAACGCCTTCATCTATGTGAAGGGCCTATACAGTGGTACCTTCGGTTGCAGACAGGATCCATTCCAGAGCTCCAGTCGGATCCCAAGGTTTTTGTAACTGGAGGTTCCTGCTCTGCGCATGTGTGCGGCATGGTAGAGTGCTTCTGCACATGCGCACGGTGCAGCAGACTGCTTCTGCACATGTGCGCACAGTGAAACCTAGAAAAATACTTCCGGGTTTGGCGTGTGCATATCTCGAAGGATGCATATCCAGAGGTGCACGCAACTAGAGGTACCACTGTATTGATGTGGGATAATAGAATGAGATCAAAAGAGTGGAATTAAATGTTGCACTAATACAAATGTTTCATGTGCTCAAACCTATGAGCTTACCAGACAGATGGATCCCCGCTCTCCCCACATACTCTTCTGGGGGTTCTCCTGAACCAAAATTTTGGGGGACGCAGGGGGAGAAGAGAGAGAAAGTCCCATTGCACATGTAGAAACACTTGCCAAAAAAACCCCATGAATCCTACCCAAAGCAATTTAAAGTCTGTCTTATTGATAAGTTGCACAGAAATAAAAAATCTCTACAAAATGATCTATAAAGACTGAAAAATAAAATTAATACAATTCATTAAAAATAACCCAACTCAGTTCCTCAACAGAATGTTTCCAGTCCACAAAATGGTGGCAGTTCCACCATTTTTAACAACAGTTGAGACCATAGGAGCCAACTCCTAGGGGTCAAGATTCCTTTGGTCCCCCTAGTAAAATATTTGAGGGAGCTGCTCCACCAGGTTAATGGGCATTGCCATTCAAATGGTGTGCATGTGCCATGTCTTGTGATTCATTATGCAAGGTGGGGCTTATCTGCCCCCCCCCCAATATATTTTATTCAAGTTGGCATCATTGGTTGAAACTTCAGTGAGAGATTGCATGAAATATAAAATTCTGCAAAGATAATTTTTTATTTCCAAGAAAGCCTGTCCAATTTGCTGGATTCTGGTTAGCTGGATGATATGTACAGCTTGGCTTAATATGCTCAAGAACCTTCTACAATAAGGTTTTGGGGTATGGAGGATTCTTCTTTTCCACTTTATAGGGCGAAAGAAACATTTTCAATTCACTTACCTCCTCCATAGGTTGTGGCACACATAATTGAAGACACCCATGCAATCTGGCCATAGGAGATATTATAAATAGCCTGGAGTTCTTTGTAGTAGATTGTGAAAGCCTTAGGGAAGGAGTACGCAAATCCAACAGATATAGATGCTCCAAAGACAACTACCCATCCCCATCCCCCATCAGGAGGGGTGTAGCCCAAGTTTGTGTTAAGTGGGGGAGACATGGCCGAATTTCACAATCAGATGCAACAAGGATGACCTAAACAGGAATAAATAAAAATAAATTGAAAACCCGCATAGGTGCAGCACTCTCAGGGCGCTTACTTTTATAGTTTATGTTATATAAAATTGGTATTTTGCACACAGTAGGAAGATCTTCAGTGCGCACCAAAAAGTCATTAAAGATAGTACCTGTCTGATATTTAATGGGGAGGGAATTACACCCAACTAAAGACTGACTCTCTAAATAAAGGCAAATACAGACCATAGAATCCTCAAATTGTGGGAATCTCAACTAAAGCACCCATGACAGATGGTCATATATATAGGACAGCACAGAAATGAAATTTCAACAACAAAAGTACATTTTTACTCCAATGTGTGTCTTTCGCACAAAGACATCTCTCAGAGAGCTGCAACCACTTGGAAGACCAGAATGCATTAAAACAGCATTCATATATTTAGTGTATATATTTCTGTGTGTGCATTTACTTACATTTAGATTCCTGCATTGCAAGGGATTGGACTAGATGACCCTCAAAGGTACCTTTGAACTCTACAGTTCTATGATTCCACGAGTTCTTGTTTTCCATAGGATAACTGGGTACTGTCATTGTCAGGGGACTGTAATTAGGAGCATTTGTTGAAAAAGCAAAACAACATGCTGCCCTTTCATGACACTCCAAACTAGCTGCTTTAGGTGGCCACCTGACTCTGGCCAATGAAAAGGCCAGTACTGTCAGACATTGGTAATCTCTGCAACTCATAGTTGCTGTGCATGAACTAACAGAACAGTGTTCAACTTCCTCTGACCTAGAACCCAATTTCAACCCAAAGCTACAACATCAACCCCTCTGTTCATTGTTAAATATACCAGATATAGATATATTTATTACAAGATATTACTAGATATAGATATAGGGTTGTATCCAATGTTAGTCCTACTCAGAGTAGACCTGTTGAAATTTATGAACCCGAGATAGCCATGCCCATTAACTTCAATGGGCCTACTCTAGGGAGAACTAACATGGGCTACAACCCATAGATACGAAGGAGGGAATTTTGGCAGCTATGATTTGTCATGCAGGGGTGAACCGGCTGAAATTTCTTTTTCTGCACTGTGATTCAGAGTAAACAACTCTACCCTCTTCTCATCCAGCCCTCCTCCTTTCTCTCTCTCTGGGTTTTTCACCTTCCCGTTTTTGTCTCATTAATTAACCACTACTAGGGTAGTCTAACCTATGGTCCCTAACCAATAAGAATGCAATTGTTATTAGTGATGGTGGTGGTACTAGCATTCACATTCATATCTCAATATCTTGTGGCACAAGCAGGTGAGGGTTATCCCACTCTACCCTCAAATCAACCTTGGCAGGTTAGGCTTAGACAGAACAACTGGCTGAAGATCACCCAATGATCTCCATGGCTGAGTGATCTCTCAAGACAAAGAACAGTAATCTACTGCCATACTGCACTAGCTTCCTGTACCAATGCCCTAAAACACATGGGGGGGGTGAGAGAGAGAGACTCAGACAAACTCACTACAGAACTTTAAGAATTCTAAACTACTTCCGTGCTACATATTAAAAAGAAATAGTACCTACCTTCTTGCAGCAGCGGCACCCCCCTTTTTTTCAGGCTAGAAAAGAGGGGCTCCTTGGGATTTAATGGCTTGGAGGTTATGGAGCTCAGAGCCCAAGTGATAAGCATATGGAATCGCATCTTGTTGTTCTTACAGGAACTTCACCAACTTTCTCTTACCTTCAAATCCTGTTCCAAACAGTTGTCCTGGTGATGGCTGTTTCTTTGTCCTTAAGAGAGATTAAACCTGACCCCCTTTTTAGGACTAATGCTTCGTCATCGTGCTATTTTCTGAAAGGCTGGTTAAAAACTGAACAAATCTCTGGTTCCCATATGATCCCTGCTTACAAGAATAAGCCCATTGCATAAGCAACAGGTGACTTCTTGTTCAGCGTCTTGATCGCAGAAGTGTGGGCTATTAAAATTTTACGGCAAAGGAAAGTGGAGGATTCCAGAAACAACCAGCTCAAAGCCCCCAAAACGTTTATGAGAAGCTAATTCAAGAGTTCCTCTAAGGTTTGGAAGCAGTCTGTGCATCCTTGTACCAGGTCCTCATATTTGATCCAGAAGCAGCAGGGGCTATTGCATCACTAGCATTCTTACAATTTTCTTGAAACGTTAAAGGCAAGAACACGGGCCAATAAAAAATTACCTTCTTAGGAGCAAGGCCAAGTCCCTCCTCTCTCAAGATGAAAAATCAAATTCATGGCAAAGTCTGTTTCCAAAGGAGGGGGTTGCCGGGAGGAGAGAAGCAAGCTAAGAGTGACTAGCAATTCGCACACTGTAAAAGAACACTGTTTCTCTGCATGACTACACAAAGATACCATGACATGGGCAAAGGATGTTCAAACACCTGTGCAAAACCCTTTAAGCAAGCCCTCACCGCATAGTGGGCAGGGGAAAGATGGTGCAGTGGAGAAGGTAGGGAAGGAACAGGGAAGAGCCAAGATTTTGGCTCATACCTTTGGCTGTGTGCGCATGAAGTTTACCCATGATGGAGTTACAATTCCTAGTTCCCCTAGCAAACTACAGCTGCAATGATTCTTGTGAGAAGTCATGTGCTTTAACTATGTGGTATATACACAGCAGGGACGCAGGTGGCGCTGTGGGTTAAAGCCTCAGCGCCTAGGACTTGCCGATTGAAAGGTCGGCGGTTCGAATCCCTGCGGCGCGGTGCGCTCCCGCTGCTCGGTCCCAGCGCCTGCCAACCTAGCAGTTCGAAAGCACCTCCGGGTGCAAGTAGATAAATAGGGACCGCTTACCAGCGGGAAGGTAAACGGCGTTTCCGTGTGCAGCTCTGGCTTGCCAGATGCAGCTTTGTCACGCTGGCCACGTGACCCGGAAGTGTCTCCGGACAGCGCTGGCCCCTGGCCTCTTAAGTGAGATGGGCGCACAACCCCAGAGTCTGTCAAGACTGGCCCGTACGGGCAGGGGTACCTTTACCTTTACTATATACACAGCATTTGTTGGCCTTTTCACTAGTCCAGTTCTGTGTTTTCAGCAGCAACCTGACACAGGTAAGCTGTTCCCCAGAATAAGGGTGTGCAGAAGGAGGAGTTTTGCTGTTTAATTTATGAACCTGCCTTTGAAAATATTATACCTGGCATATCTAACTACAAAATGTGGTGCTAGGAGAGGTGTTTGTGTGTTTCTGGGATTGATTTCTCCCCACCTTTTGATACACTAGCCCCCACCTCCACCCCACAAGGCAGCTTACAAAAATACAATGACAAGGGGGCTGGTTCTATCCCCTCCAGCACATAGCATTATTTTAGGAAGCTTCCCTTCCAGTGTTAAGGGATGTTTATCTGCTTTCATCTCCTATCTGCTCAGGAGTTCGAGTTTCTTCCTTTATCCATGATCCAACAGCCTTCCCAGTAGTGATGTATGGAAGTGAGAGCTGAACCATAAAGAAGGCTGATCGCCGAAGAATTGATTCTTTTGAATTACGGTGTTGGAGGAGACACCTGAGAGTCCCATGGACTGCAAGAAGATCAAACCTTTCCATTCTTAAGCAAATCAGCCCTGAGTACTCACTGGAAGGACAGATCCTGAAGCTGAGGCTCCAATATTTTGGCCACCTCATGAGAAGAGAAGACTCCCTGGAAAAGACCCTGATGCTGGGAAAGATGGAGGGCACAAGGAGAAGGGGACGACAGAGGACGAGATGGTTGGACAGTGTTCTCGAAGCTACCAGCATGCGTTTGACCGAACTGCGGGAGGCAGTGGAAGACAGGAGTGCCTGGCGTGCTCTGGTCCATGAGGTCATAAAGAGTTGGACACGACTAAACGACTAAACAACAACAACAGCCTTCTGAGATGAGAAATGGCCCCAATTGTGGTTTGTAAATTGTCTTCAAATTCAGACAAAAGAGCAAACCACCAATTGTAGCTTCAGATCCTGGTTTGTCAGGCTCTTAAATACTACAGGTTGTACACAGTCAAGATACTAAAACAAACCATGGTTTTATGGTTTGAGTTGACAATAACAGAAGGGAAAATTTCCGAGGGGAAATTGGGTGGTAGGTTGAGGGATTATTTTGTTGAGAACCAGTGGTGTGCTTAAATAGTTCTGTTTACGAAGTAGTTCCAGCCAATCTCTCTTCCCCACGCATACCCTGAGCCCTTCCCAAATTTGATCCAGAGGGTTGGGGGGAACCAGAATAGATTGGGAGTATGGGGGATACAAGAGAGGCAGGGGAACTTCCATTGCTCAGCCAGGAGGCCTTGCGCTTACAGAACTGCTTCATTGGATACCGCCCAAATTTTTTGGCTCTATTTACTAAACACAAGTGAAGTAAGCATGATAAATTTGACCACTCTTTTGGGGCATCAGAAAACTTTCCGATCTAAACTACATGACACAAATTGTTCAAAATTTCCAGAAAACCCACATTACTGGAGAGAAAGGGAATGATTAAATAGCGGAGAAGAGATATATTCGCAGGAGGAGAGGTGGCATCCAGAATCTGGAAGGTACAGGATGAAGGGAAAATGTTTAGACAAGGATAACAGAGCAGTCAACTCATCAAGTTATAGCTGAAATGTGGAAAGGGAGAATTTAGGCAAGGGGAGAGACTGGCAAGCTTGTGTGAAGTGAGACATTATGGGTGGGTTTGTATTCCATACTGTTGTAGTATATAAACATTTAGGTCCAAGGCCAATTGAACACCACAATGGGTGTAAACTGACTCGTAAGACAGGTCAATATACTAGCATAAAACAATAACTTAAAATGTGTTATAAAAGACTGTAAAGTGTCTCTCTCAGCCGCAAGAGTATATTTATATATGCTTTCTAACACCTAGGAATGCACTATTTACATGAACTTTGGCTTGCTAAGATTAAATCTTTGACGTTGGTAATCAAGAGTTTGCAAAGGAGAATAGTGGAGTAAAGGAGCTCACATAGCAATTCCTTGTATAGCAATCCTTACTTCATTCATCCGCCGCTCATGTGCTGGAAAAGCACAAACTACATTACTCTCAGGAATGAAAGTGAACAGGAATAGTGTGAATCGTTGTTCCTGCATAAAATGGGTTTTAGATCACAGGTCTACTAGAACAAAATTTGTGAAAAGCTGGCTATCCAATAATTCACCATGCCACCTGTCTGTAGCAAAGGAAGAAATAAAAAGAGAGGCCCACTACATAGGCTCTCCTGACCTAACCACTCCATTTGGCTCCTCCTTTCCTTGAATTGTTTCCATGCAACAAGCTTTGTGAGTCCACATCTAGAGTACAGTGGTACCTCGGGTTACATACGCTTCAGGTTACATATGCTTCAGATTACAGACCCCGCTAACCCAGAAATAGTACATTGGGTTAAGAACTTTACCTCAAGATGAGAACAGAAATCGCACAGTGGCAGCGTGGCGGCAGTGGAAGGCCCCATTAGCTAAAGTGGTGCTTCAGGTTAAGAACAGTTTCAGGTTAAGAACGGACCTCCGGAACGAATTAAGTACTTAATCCGAGGTACCACTGTACTGGGTCCAATTTTGGATTTTGCATTGTAAGAATGGCATTGGCAAATTCACTGGAGTGTGTCCGGAGGAGCACATACAAGATGATGAGGGTTCTGGAAACCAAAGTTCTAGGATGAACAATGGCAAATCACACAGATAATTTTAGTTACTGGGCAGTCAAGAAATGAAGCAATAAATAAAGAACCCCTAGAGAACTCTACTGCTGATCAATATTGAGCTAGATGGGCCTAGGGCCCGATTCAGTACAAGGAAAGTTCCTATGTTCCTGATTCATAATCCTAATATGGGACCAGACTTGGCTTAGACCCTGAACCCTAAAAAAAATCCTATTGGAGAGCCATCGTGGTACACTGGTTAGAGCAGAGCTTTCCAAACTGTGTCAC
Source organism: Podarcis gaigeae (assembly GCF_964106915.1). Classification (NCBI taxonomy): domain Eukaryota; kingdom Metazoa; phylum Chordata; class Lepidosauria; order Squamata; family Lacertidae; genus Podarcis; species Podarcis gaigeae. The sequence goes on from NC_139679.1 coordinate 100,113,629, forward strand.
AACACGCTAATGTGTTGGCTGCAGTGTGCAGGTGTGTTGCGTGAGAACTCCCAGTGCAGTGCTCCTTCTGAGGCTGGAAAGGGGTTAGTTTAATCTCTGGTTTGATAGTAAAACTGAATTACTGTGTCATGGAAATGATGCATGTCGAAAAAGTGTGTCACCAACATGAAAAGTTGAGAAAGCTCTGAGTTAGAGTTTCACACTAGGGCTAATGAGACCTTGATTTAAATCAACACTCTGTCACAGAAGCATATATTAAACAATTATATAAGAACAGTTAAAACAATAGCATATATAAAAAACATTTCTTTAAAAACAGTATCGGTTTAGAAAAACAGCATAATAGGTAAAATCAAATCCATTGAGTTTGTAGTGCTGCAAAATCTTGGGTTTTGTACTTTTAAGTTACCTTCTATCTTTTTCTGTTAAAAAAAAGGCAAACAAGTGAATAGAAGTTTTCCCACAGTAATTATATTCACACTCTTTCTGTCTGACCCTCTCATAAAAATGCACAGTTACTTTAGACCTAACTGCACTGTTAAACCGAAATTAGATTTTACTGCTGCTAGTTCAGTCACCTAGCAGAATTATACAGCTATAAAACATATGCAAGCCTAACAACCATATCATTGTTTCCCAAACATTCAACCCAACTGATGTTGTAATGCTATCAACTCTTAGTGGGAGTAAGCCCCATTAAACTCAGTGGGTTTACTTCTGAGCAGACATAAATAAAAATGTATTTCTGTGTTTGTATGTTGTTTTAAACATAATGCTGTGTTTTATTTGTTGTAACCCGCCCTGGTACCTTGGAGAGATGAGTGAGTAAATAATAATACAACTAAGTATGTTTCCGGGGCCCACTGACAATATGAGATCCACCAAAGGACCATTTTGCTGGAGTCAGAAGAGGCAAATGCATACTGTTTGGCCATGTAAACAGGGGTAGGGAACCTCAAGCCTGGGGCCAAATGCTATCTGGCCCCCGGGACTCTCCATAGGCGGCTGGCCCCACTCTGCACCTTCCTTGTGTATTTTTGTCTGGCTGGAATGTGTCCTTGGATTCTGATTAAACTTCTTGCTTGCCTTAATGGAGAATAGACAAGACCGTATGAGGATACGTAGAAACTAGCCTATAGAATCATAGAATCATAGAGTTGGAAGAGACCACAAGGGCCATCGAGTCCAACCCCCTGCCAAGCAGGAAACACCATCAGAGCACTCCTGACATATGGTTGTCAAGCCTCTGCTTAAAGACCTCCAAAGAAGGAGACTCCACCGCACTCCTTGGCAGCAAATTCCACTGTCGAACAGCTCTTACTGTCTGGAAGTTCTTCCTAATGTTTAGGTCGAATCTTCTTTCTTGTAGTTTGGATCCATTGCTCCGTGTCCGCTTCTCTGGAGCAGCAGAAAACAACCTTTCTCCCTCCTCTATGTGACATCCTTTTATATATTTGAACATGGCTATCATATCACCCCTTAACCTCCTCTTCTCCAGGCTAAACATGCCCAGCTCCCTTAGCCGTATAGAACAAAGGTAACAGCAGCAGTGATTGCTGTGCCTGCTTTTGCCACAGTGACATTACAGCTCTGAAAAGGTTGCCAAGAAGGGAATGTGGAGGCAAAAGATTCCCCACGCCAGGTATGAACCAAGAAAGCTCAACTCAAAATAAGTGGGCTTGCCATTCTTCATTAAACCCAAACTCTTGTCTCGCTCTCTGGAACATCTGCCTCATCCTCATGCTCAATGGGAGCAGTCAGAAAACACAAATAAGTTGTCCCTTTTTATTTTGAAGCCAGCAAGAAGAGAGGTTTTATCCTGGATTAAATCACAAACCAACGTTGACTATTTTGTGAATAATATTGGGTAATGGATCTGTTTATGTTAAATACACCTTCCCCAAAATTTAGCTTAATAGGTCCATTTCCATACGACGCACATTTGGATTGAAAGCTATCAAGAGGGATTTAAAAGATTTCCCTCCAAGGTTTTCAATGCAGCCTCTGCAGGGGGTACTTATTGTTCTGGAAACAAGTAGCACAGCTGAGTAAATCTACAGGAGCCTGCTTGTGGAGCCTACAGGAGCCAGTGTGATGTAGTGGTTAAGAGCAGTAGTCTTGTAATCTGGTGAACCAGGTTCGCTTCCCCGCTCCTCCACATGCAGCTGCTGGGTGACCTTGGGCTAGTCACACTTCTCTGAAGTCTCTCAGCCTCTGTCAGCCTCTGTGACAGAAGAATTTAAAATTGAGAAAGGGACACGACAAGGCTGCCCAATTTCCCCATTGCTTTTTATTTCGGTCCTGGAGGTTTTACTAAATATGATTAGAAGGGACCAGCTGATTCAGGGAATTCAGGTCGGAGCTAAACAATACAAACTTAAAGCTTTCACAGATGATCTTGTTTTGACATTACAAGAGCCAGTACCTAGTACCAAGAGGGCTCTAGAATTAATCCAGGAGTTTGGTCAAGTGGCAGGCTTTAAGTTAAATAAGTTAAAAACTAAGGTTTTGGAGAAAAATCTAACGCCGATGGAGAGAGAGGGGTTTCAGAAAGAGACAGATCTAACACTAGTAAAGAAGGTAAAATACTTGGGGGTGAATTTGTCTGCTAAGAATGTAAATTTATTTAAAGATAATTATGAGAAATGTTGGTCAGAAGTCAAGAAAGATCTTGAGATTTGGTCAAATTTGAAGCTTTCCTTGCTTGGTCGAATAGCTGTTATTAAGATGAATGTACTGCCGAAAATGTTGTTTTTGTTCCAATCATTGCAAATCATTGACAAGATGGACTGTTTCAAGAGGTGGCAAAGAGATATATCTAGATTTGTCTGGCAGGGCAAAAAGCCCAGAATAAAATTTAAGATACTTACTGATGCTGAAGACAGAAGGGGGTTTGCTCTGCCGGACTTTAAACTATATTATGAATCAGCAGCTTTTTGCTGGTTGAAGGAATGGCTACTTCTTGAGAACACCGACATCTTAGATCTTGAAGGCTATGATAATGTATTCGGGTGGCATGCATATTTGTGGTATGACAAAGTTAAAGCGCATAAAGCATTTAAAAACCATATTGTCAGGAAAGCACTATTTAATGTTTGGATTAGATATAAAGATTTTTTGGAGAATAAAACTCTAAGGTGGTTATCATCTATGGAAGCAAAAGCTATGAAAAAACTCAATATGGAAGCAAAATGGCCAAAATATTGTGAGATTTTGGAACAGGAAAGTGACAAGCTGAAATTGCAGAGTTATGAGAAGCTTAAAGGGAAGGTGCGAGACTGGTTACATTATTTTCAAATAAGAGAGGTTTACAACCAAGATAAAAAAATCGGTTTCCAGGTGGAAAAATCAAAGTTGGAAACAGAATTGTTAGAACCCAACGCTAAGATACTATCAAGAATGTATAACCTGCTGTTGAAATGGAGTACTGAAGAAGAGACGGTAAAATCTGCCATGATTAAATGGGCACAGGATATAGGACACAATATTATGTTTGCTGACTGGGAGCAGTTGTGGACCACCGGGATCAAATTTACGGCATGTAATGCCCTAAGAGAGAATATTATGAAAATGATATATAGGTGGTACATGACCCCAGTCAAGCTTGCAAAAATTTATCATTTGCCCGATAATAAATGTTGGAAATGTAAAGAAATTGAAGGTACATTCTTTCACCTTTGGTGGACGTGCCCGAGGATTAAGGCCTTCTGGGAGATGATTTACAATGAAATGAAAAAGGTACTCAAATATACTTTTGTGAAGAAACCAGAGGCTTTTCTCCTGGGCATAGTCCGCCAATTGGTGCCAAAAAGATAGAACTTTCTTTATGTATGCTACAGCAGCAGCAAGAATACTCATTGCAAAGCATTGGAAAACACAAGATTTACCCACCTTGGAAGAATGGCAGACACAAGTAATCGACTATATGGAAATGGCTGAAATGACTGGCAGAATCCGAGATCAGGGAGAAGAGTTGGTGGAAGAAGATTGGAGGAAATTTAAAATTTATTTACAGAAGCATTGTAAAATGTATGAATGTTGATGACATTAAAATAATATGAAGGGGTTCTGGTGACAAGAGAAATTTGAGTTTATAAAATTGGGAGGTAAAATATTTAAGGGTAAAGTAGCTGGGTTTGAATTTGCTGAATTAATTGTCAAATTGTTTTTTCTTTTTGTGTATTTTCTGTTGGTTTTTTTTTGTTGTATGTGTATCTTTTTTCTTTTTCTTTTGTATGTTGTTATCTTTAAAAAAAACTTAATAAAATATTATATTAAAAAAAAAAGAAGTCTCTCAGCCTCACTCACCTCACAGAGTGTTTATTGTGGGGGAGGAAGGGAAAGGAGATTGTTAGCCACTTTGAGACTCCTTAAGGGGAGTGAAAGGTGGAATATCAAGTCCAAACTCCTCCTCTTCTTCTTCTTATGGTAAGTTGGTATAAGATCAATTGAGGAAAGCTTGAGCAAGCATCTGAAATGTTAAGAAGGGAGGGGGCTTTTTTGCGGATTTTGAAAACTATGGAGTAAAGCACAGGTGTGCACCTCATAAACATGCTGAATACATCATCATTGAGCCTGGTAAATGACAATCAGCAGATGGACGCCACATCCCCAAACCTGCCCAAGGTGAACATAAGATCAGCCTGCTGTTATCAATCAAGCTAATCAGAAGCGGCTGGTGGGGCAGCAGAGATGGGACACTGCTGCTCTCCCAGCTTCCATACACAGTTTGTTGCTGGTACTTACTGCAAGGAGGGGGGCAAGGCATGGAGAACTTGGCATTGTGCACAGAGCCATGCACCCCACAGCTTTCCCCTCTTCCTCCAGTAAGCGCCAATGACACACTGTGTCTGGACGCTTGAGAGCAATGGTGCCCCGCCTCCACCCCACTCCCACCGGCTGCTACCGAGGCCAGTGGCCCGTCTATTCCAGCATCCTGTTCTCAGTGGCCAGCAGTTTGAAAGCACATCAAAGTGCAAGTAGATAAATAGGTACCACTCCGGCGGGAAGGTAAACGGCATTTCTGTGTGATGTTTTGGCTCGCCAGAAGCGGCTTAGTCATGCTGGCCACATGACCCTGAAGCTGTCTGCAGACCAATGTCGGCTCCCTTGGTCAGTAAAGCGAGAAGAGTGCCGCAACCCCAGTCGTCCGCGACTGGACTTAGCGGTCAGGGGTTCCTTTACCTTTACCCTAGTGTTATCTTTAATACTATTCAGAGGCTGGGACATGCAGAGCTCTTTTCAGCAATAACATGCAGATATCAACCCTTATCCTTTCTTCCATCAGTCTAGTGCTAACAATCTCCCGATGCTGCTTAAGCTATTATTATTATTATTATTATTATTATTATTATTATTATTATTATTATACTTATACTTATTAGACCCTGACTTTTCCCAAACTGGGGCTCAGGGTGCTAAGGCTTGTTAAGACATATCATGAGTATATAGAACATTGCTGCTTGAGAATGAGAAGAAAGGATTTGACTTCCTAGAAGCGATGCAGAATGTTCCTATTTGGGCAAATATTTAGAATCAAACTGCATATGATCCAAAGTCAGATGGATATGTTATTTATAAGAAAGAAGCTATGGGAAGCTTTAACGTGGAGCTCAGGGCTGTTTTTTCAGGGGCGAATTCTGTATGGTATATTTTACCTATTGAAGCTGGTATCAGCAGCCTGGAGCAAATACAGCTTTCTGAACCTAGGAGGATGGAGTGGGATGGGGTGGGGTGGGGAAGAGATTACAGAAAACCAAGCAGTTTGACCCTGAAGTACACAGGCTGGTTCACGAGTGATTACTCCTGAGCAGAACTGTGCTGGCATCAAGCAAGTTATCTAAATCTTTCTGCTTAGCGCAGCAGTGGCAATCCTTTATATAACTAATATAACTTAGGGTTGCTGTCATTATTAGGCTTGTGAAGATGATTTCAAACATTAGAATGGAAAGAGGGTGGGGAAGGGCACAATGCAGCTTGCAGGAACCAAACTATGGGATGCCACAAAGCAGTTACATTGGTGCTAGGATACCTGGCTGCAAAATGGAATTAGGTACCTCTCCTTGCCTTCCACCCTTGGCTCCAGAGTGTTGGGGAAACCCCAGAACAAATTTAGGGGGCACAGGGAATCTGTGTTGCACAGTCATTGTGCTAACAGAGGGGTGCCCAAACTTTTTTCAAAGAGGTCCAGATTTGATGAAGTGAACGTGTGTGAGGGCCAACCAAACTGAGCTTTTTTAAGGATTTTACCCCAGGACATATACTGTCACGGGGGCCAGATTAAATCAACCAGTGGGCCAGATTAGGCCCCCCGAAACAGACTTTGGACATACCTGTGCTAACAGAATTTTGTTGAGTACCACCCACATGTGAATGCTCAGTTTTAATACCAGACCACAGCCTTCCAGAAATGTGCTATGAACTTAAGACAATATTCATGCAAAACAATAAAAAAAAACACCGGAACCGGTCCTATTTGAACAGGTTTATTATAAGAAAAATTAACATGACATTAAGTAAAAATGCAAAAATTGTGCAATTATGGCAAAATGTTTAAAAAATCCACACATTTGCCCTCAGAGGACTACAGTACTTCTTACTAACATACCTGAGCACTGAACTTCTGATGTCAATTCTAAACAGGTTTTGGAACACAAGGAGTTTTGATATTATGCAAACTACATGCACTGCACACACAACAAAGCCAGCTGTAGTTGGGTAGAGGGGCAGCCCATCAGGCACACCACCACACAGCACCGCTTTTATTTCTGTGAGGCAAAGCAGTGGAGAATGCACTTGGCGGAGTGTTTCTTCAAATCAAAAAGTTTTGGAATAAAACTTGGATAGTTTTTCCAGCCTGTTTTCCAAAAAAAAAAAAAGCATTTAAAATGGAAAAGTAATGTCTCAAGAAGCTAAGCTAGAAGAACAATAAAAAGGGCAGATAGATCAAACATAGCCCTGCAGAGTTTAGCACAATTACAGTTTTGCCGTCTGTTCTCATGCTGTGCAGGGTTCGTTTTAAAATCAGATTTTTAAAAAGCAAGTTTTATACTGGCAATTTTCACTAGATAATTTAGAAGCATGTAAACAACTAAAATGTCTTGGTTAATATTAACTGCTTAAATTATTCATGCATAAGACTCAGTGTATTTCACCCCCATGGCAAAAAATTCAAGAGTTAGCTTTCAAGCACGCTACGACCAACCCCCCAACCCCCCAGTGTGAATGGTTAGACAAAAAAGATCTTTGTATTTAGTGCAGATAAAAATGAAAATTAAGAACAAACCTACTGTAGAATTAACCACAGCATATTCTATACATCACATGACAGGGTCATTTGCTAACTTAAACTATTTTTTAAAAATTTCAAGTCAGATTGACATTTCTACTAAATAAATACAGGAGATTGTCAAAAAGCAGCAACAAGTCTTGTAAAGATTTTCAACAGAACTTTGTTTTTTTTTGAAAGACACATAACACCTTCTTTGTAAAAAATAAAATACTAACAACTTTTATGGGAGGGTGCTTCAGAAAGTTTGCAGCTAAGAGGCTTACAACAGCGCAAATATAGCCAACTAAGGATTAAGAAAAGTTAAATATGTGAAAGCAACTGGATATGTGTGAACAGTATCCCCACCGTTAACTTATTTCAGAATTTAGTCACAGCAACTATGCTTTAGACATCGAAGCCTTAGCCTTTTAGAGAAGCACTTGAACTCGCATCTAAGGCATTACACTGACTGCACCTTAACATTTGAAGCATTGGGTTCATGTTCAACTATCAAGGGAACATTTCACTGTCCTTCATTCTTTTTCCATCGCTATTTCTTAATAGGATGGGCACACAAGACAGCCTTGTCATGCTGAATGGAAACTGATGAGCCATTCAGACACACTGCAGCACCAATTCACATCTCCAGTTGGCTACACAGAGACTAAGGTGCAGATTAGATGCTGTAGGCATACAGACTATTTTGCATGCAATTCTGCAGCACTGCTACTCCACGGATTAAGCATCATTGTGGCAATGTAGAGTTATGAACTTTTGCGAAGAAAAGTGAAGAAAAGCATTAGTTTTTTAGTTACCCAGCCTATATCGTTTACTAGCCTGACATCTCAATGCTGTTAAGAGAGACAATGAGGGGAAAAAATATAAACACATCATGACAGATGCGCACATTTTGTCTCTTATGTTCAGGTCACCGTACCTCGAGCACGGTACATAAAGAAACCCAAAGACAAAAGGCTTCTTGATGAATCTCTGGAAGATGAGGTATGTAACAGAACGAGGCTTTATTGTCCTTTCAGTTTCACAGTTGTGTTCAATGTATTGTGCAAGATTTAAAACATACAAACTCAAGTGGGATACGTTAGCACAAACGACTTGGGGATTACAAATTGATACTTACTGAATATTCTAAACGTAATCTCTTTAAACCACAGTTTCACTGACATGCGTATCTATAAAGTCAGAAATAGTTATCATCCTTGGGTATAAGGCCGGTCACCATCTTTCAAAGTGGAACTTAAATTGAATCAAGATGAAAGCAGGGCATGTTTCATTCTTGAGCAACCATGCTCCTCAACCTGTTCTCCCTGGCAAGGTATCGCCAGTAAGAGGCCTACTATTAATGCTTAGATCCTAAAGAGATGTTAACAAATCCTTAGTCACTCCAAATGAAAAGCTAGAAAGTCTTCTTAGACCTGGTCTGTACTTGACACTAAGCCAGTAAAAGAAAAATATCAACTATGGTTTAACATAAATGAGCAGCATGCTTGTACATGGAACTAATGCAGTGCTTCTTTTATTCTCCCCCCATTTCCACGGCGCTGCTGGTAAGCAAGCTAGAGTTATTATAGCAACTGAACACAGGCTCCTTGTTTTCTTTCCTCCAAAATAAAGCAGGAGTAGCAAGCCAGTAACAAAACGTTGGCTTCCAATTATTGTTTGTTTAGAGAGAAACCGACCACCAGCCTGGGTTTAGACATCATGACAAACTTGCCTCCCAGTAGCACCGCTGGAGCTCACCAAGTGAAATGGCACAGTGCTCATTCCAATTAAGCCAGAGTTTATTTTTAACCACGGTTTAAAACACCAGGGCTTTGTCCCAATGTACTGGATTCTTACTCTGTTCCAAAAGCTTTTATGTCTGGACTTCCTAAAGTGGCTACCCTTGGAGCACAAAGAAAGCTCAGTAGTGCAAACTTTCACATTATTCCACAAGTAACTGGAGTGCTTAAAATCAGGCAACAGTTAGAAGGATCCAATGGTACTGGCAAAAGCCAGAACTGCTTCTACATTAAGCTGACTGGGGGAAACCATTGTTTCATGAGAATTTGTCAGCTGCTAAGACAAGCACATGCCAAAACGGCAACAGAAGGAAACATAAGGTGATGAGTTAAGATGCCATATTTTTGAAGGATGGCTCAGTATTATTTTCCCAACAACCAGCTCTCACACAATACAATCTTATGCATGTTTACGTGGAATTAAGTTATTCCATGTTCAATGGAGTTTACCTCCCAGGTAAGTGGGAAAATAAGTGCAGCCTAACTCAACTTATTATGGATGACAAGAGATGTCACAAACTACACTGTTAAGTCTTACTGGAGGATGGACAAAAAAGTGCATTCAGCGCTTAACCTTCTAAAAGCTGGAACAACTCTCCCCAAACTAACAGACATTAATACTTTGCCTATCCTTATTCTATGCAAGAACAAATTTCACAAGAAAAAGTCAAAATAAAATAGAGGCTCATATACAAAGCACTAAGATACATGCTTAAGACTAGAGACATTAATACTAATGGAGTGCTGTAAATTAGCAGTCCCATTTGACCCATTTCAAACTTACAAGTATTAAAAATGTGCTAGCACCATTGGGTTTAAGCCCTTTATGGAGTGACCAATGTGTTCAACTGCTTTTGAAGCTATAAATTTAATTGGCAGAAAATGGTTCTTCTGATGCCACTGGAAGTTCAAGAGTAGACAATCACACACACTAAAACTCACAGAAAAGGAGTGATGCAGCCACCTAATGGAGACGTTTTTCAAGGTGGTAGCTCATGTTCTGCTGCAAATTTTGATATTTCTGCAGTAACTACCATAATTTATAAACATAAATATTTCAGTACCTTTATACATATGGAAGAGGTAAAAGGACCAGGAACTTGTCTATTTAGTGTCACTGAATCTAAAACAGCAAACTAGTGATATTGCCTCAGATTTTACCCGTATTTTAAATAAGTCACTTCAAACTTGCTCTCTTCACTTCAGCTATTCATGTTAGATTTTGCTCTCTGCATTACCCCAATCCACCTACTCTTGCTTTTAGTCAAACTGTCACTCTGAAACAACATGATCAAATGACTCTAGCAAAGAAAATGCTGATAATTGCACTTCGTAACCCACACCTTTCACCGCAGGAAAACATCCATTAGGAAACTAAACTACTAATTCCCTTCTCCCCACTGCAACCTTTAAAGAGCACCCATCCCCATGTAAAAAACCAAAAAAACAAACCACCAACCATTTCAGCTCACATTAAATACTGACAGAATTGAATTGGTTTTTTTCTTTAAAAACAGATTTTTCTGCTACCATTAAATACCAAAGTACTAAGGCCTTTTACCAATGAAAGGAGGAGGGGGTTGGGGACAGAAGAAGTTAAATAACTTTCTGAAGACACTGTGGATACAATTTAGCAACAGCACATTCAAAATGACGTCCAAGATCCCAAAGCTTATCTGGGGTTTCATACACCTTCTGCCACTGGTCAGTAACTTCATCGTACTGATAAAGAGAATTCTTCCTGCTGGTTCTGAAGACGTGTTCTTCAACAGTGACTTGAGTAGCTCGGACAAACAAATGAAGTTTATTTTTGAGGACGACGAGTTTAATGTATGGATTGATGGACTGGTCACATGGGAAATCCCTCTTTCGAGTCCACTTGTTCAACTCAATGTCATAGGCCTCTACGGTAAACATACGCTGATGGTTTCCACAGGTTCCAGCAATATAGTAGATGGAGTTGTTGTAGACAGCTGCCAAACCCTGGATCCTAGGCACAGTCATAGGAGTTAGGAAACCCCAGTAATCTTTTCGAGGATCATAGCAGAGAAAAAATTCTCCTAGGGAGAGAAAGGAAGAGAGACCAAAGCATAAGAACTTACAGTTTGCTCTAAGACGACAGTGGGCAAAGTCCAGAATACGAGATTTCCCTTTCTGGCTTTCCAAAGGACACCTCATCACAATGTCACCCTAGCTTAAGAGTCTCAAACTTTTAATGCATTTTTAAAATACAATTATTCTAGGACTTGTGTATGGTTACTCCACAAGATATCCAATATATACCTAATGCAACCCAACAACAGAGGGCCACAACCTTCAACATGCCCAACTATCTGCCATGCTGCCAAGGCCTGTTGAGAGTTTGGAATCTAACCACATTTGGAGGGCTATAGGTTCCACAGTATTGCTTCATACCGTGATAAAAAAAAGCCCATCCAATTTCCTAGATAGGCTTTTCTGACTATCTAGGAAGTTGGATGAAACTGAATTTAAATAGTTAAATTTAAACTAAAATAGTAATTGTTATGCTTTCCTTATATATTAAACATGCTGGTGAAAACTCATTTATCCCAATTTAAGAGGAGAGTTGCATTAACTTAGGTGGCAATCTTAAATGGGCTACCTAAATACCACTGAATTCCATGAACACTGCTGTTCATTAAAACCAGTTATCAGCTTTGTCCACTAGAGAGAGCTGACCATAGCAAACCTATCTGAGTGGTGTGCACTGCCATACTTCACCATGTAGAACTTAATAAGGTAGAAAACAGTTATGATTTCCCACATTAATTCACTTTCAGACATGTGACTCCTGGAACAGCATACATTTTGCTGAAACTCATAGGAATATCACCACCACCATCATCATTTGGGATAGCTTAGTCGGTAGAGCATAAGACTCTTAATCTCAGGGTCATGGGTTCAAGCCCCACGTTGGGCAAAAGATTCCCGCATTGCAGGAGGTTGGACTAGATGACCCTCGTGGTCCCTTCCAACTCTACAGTTCTATGATTCCATGATCATCATAATCATGCCTTTTACCTTAAAGTCCCAGGACAGATTGCAACAAGTACAGTATTGAAAACAGTTTAAAACAATTTCAATCAATAATACCAGTGCAATAACAGTTTGGGTAAAGCTAATACATTTGACAAGATAAACTAAAGCATTTACATCAACCATTTGCACTCACATCAACCTTTTTACTTTTTATTCTATTCTACATCTACTTTTGAACATCAGTGTCGAAATAAGTCTCTTTGTGCTGTTTCACTGCAGATTTAACAGAGACTGATAATAGCTACTTTCCCACTTACCTGGGATAGTTCAAAATACTCCAGGTTAACAGGTGCTAACCCAGAGTCCCTATTTTGGAGCACCTCTCCAGCAAGGTCTAACCTCTTTATATCAAAATCAGGCAAATTAGCTTTCAGTACACATGTAGATTATCTAGCTCAGACATAGGCAAACTCCGGCCGGCCAGATGTTTGGGACTACAATTCCCATCACCCCTAGCTAATAGGACCAGTGGTCAGGGATGATGGGAATTGTAATCCCAAACATCTGGAGTTTGTCTATGCCTGATCTAGCTGTACTTTTTTTGTCAGAAACTTTCCAATTTGTTTTATAAACCACATTTCCAAGTGTTTCCTACCACTGGTAGATATCCTTCGAATGTTTCCCTATTGAAGTGAGCCCTTTATCTCATTTAATTTCTTGACTCCTGGTAACCTGAGGTTCCCCCATTGGCAAAGCCCTGCTACTAATGGGGATAAGTTGTGTGCCATTTAAGTAGAGCACAGGCAGAGAAAAGAGACTGATTAGTATTATTATTTCACTTGTAGGTTTTCAAGAGTCTGATTAGAGGTTTTATTTTCTGCACCTTTTTTGCATAAGTGTGAATATTCAGCAGGAAGGACACTTTTCTTAGGCTCAGAGGCCCTCTAGAGTCTAAACCATTACTTGACATGTTCTCAGGCAGAGCTGCAGCAATAAAACATTTAGTATTTTGAACAGGAAGGACATTTAAATGCAACACCCTCCTATAAAATAGTTCTCATCAAGTTTTAAAATGGTTTAAGTTTAAAAACAGTTTGAGGGTTCTAGCAAAGCTTGTCCTCTGGTATAAACTCTATTGACTCTCTTTTTTGCAGTAGAGAGGGGGAGTTCGAAGTGAAATTTGCTCAATATAGGAAAAATATGCCAAAGTATTATTTCTTTCTGATTATGAAGCCTCTTTACCTTCTGTTATGCACCAACTTGTTATATATGGCAAGATATCTGGATTCACTGTTAACTTCACCAAATCTGAGTTTATGTATATGTACACCCCACCAAACCTACAAATGCACTGGTACAAACAACTGGCCTGCATCTCTGTAATATCTACTTTAAATACCTGGAAGTGAATATACCTAAGAATCTATCAAAACTAGAAAAATTGAACTTTACTGCCTTGATAAAAGAATTCACAATACTCAAAAAATCGTCATAGTTTACATTCTTGTGGCCGGGTAGTTTCTTTAGCAAAAATGGTGCTCTTTACTGCACAATCTTTCTTTATTCAGAGCTTAGCAATTCATTTCTCACATTAATTAATTGGCCCAAAATACGAAATTTTATTCATGCAAACCAGAGACCTCAACGACCTCATAAAACCCTTTATAGTCAAGAAAGGAGGAGGTATAGCAATACCTAACCTAAAAAGGTAAGGACTTTGCTCCCTTACTTACACAATATTCTTTTGATTTTACAAGGCTCAGACCAGGTCCCATGGTTAAAAAAGGAGGATGATGCGTCAAGACTTTATGCATTCACTCCCTTATCAGAAAATGAACAAGAAGACATCAGAAGACATTATTAACCCATTTCTAAAATCAGATTTGACCATGTGGGAGACTGAAACATTTACCTTTTGATTTCCTTTAGTCCCAAGAACTCAACATTCTTCCTTGTGCACAGCAGCCAATTCAGGCTCATTTGAAAAGTGGGAAACAGTGGGATTATATAAACTCAGAATCTTCTACGTTTATCAAAAGCCCTTTACAGCTCCAGAAATAAATTTTATATTGGGAGATATACCAGGTGGCTGGTTGGAGATACACATTATAAATTTTCTAAATCAGCCAAATATAAGGATTCAAGCATTACACGGCTTAAGTAGTTTTGAGCAACTACTCAACTCAACCAACCCTCTGGGAAGGGGAATCAACTCCCAACTATATAAAATCCTCACACAATTGACTACCCTTCTTCTTACTTCATGAAGACTAAAATGGGAAAGAGATTTTTGAGACTTAGAGTAAAAACTCTGGGAACAAATTTGGAATAAGCTACCATTTGGCTCCATCTCAATTAGAACTCGAGAAAAGCACATCACTGGTACATGTGCCCAGACAAATTATATGGATTTAATCTTAACTCCAATACTTTGGCCACCTCATAAGAAGAGAAAACTGCCTGGAAAGGACCCTGATGTTGGGAAAGATTGAGGGCACAAGGAGAAGGGGACAACAGAGGACAAGATGGTTGGATAGTGTTCCTGAAGCTACCAACATGAGTTTGACCAAACTGCGGGAGGCAATGGAAGACAGGCGTGCCTGGCATGCTCTGGTCCATGTGGTCACTAAGAGTCGGACACGATAAACAACTAAACAACAACAAAATCTTAACACATCCAACCTTTGCTGGCAAGAATGCAATTTACCTTGCTCTCCAGTACATGTGGTGGTTTTGCCCCAAAATTATTCCCTTTTGGAAAAAAGTTATTCAAACAATTAATCAAATGCTGAGACAAACACTGCAACCAGACCCAAAATTAGCCCTACTTTCTTATTTTACCCCCTAGATTAAGAACATTAAGAACCAATAAAGACTTCATCCTCCATTTATTAAATGCAGCTAATTACTTTAAATGCAAATCTTTCTGAAGCCTCGATTTCACAAGTATGGGGCATCAGGCTTATGGATAAATTAACCATTTCACAAAAGGAATATTGATCTGGGACTCACACCTTCCACACAACATGGTAGCCTTTTGTTAACTTTGTTAAGACAATTGAACTTGGTTTTCACCCTCCATCTACTCATGGAACCTCATATAGACACTTTCATATTATTGCCTTTCTTGGAACGTCTAAAACTGCAACCATCAGCTGGTATTTTTCTTTCTTTTCTGTACAACCGCTAAGCTCTGTTTTCCTTGTACGGATATGTTTTATTATTTGAAATTAAAAACCAGTTTAAAAAAATGAAAGATGGGAAACCTTCCGCTGGAGGTTGTCTGCACTCTTAACTTTCCCCATGGACAGATATGATGGGAGTGCTAAACCAACATCAAGAGGGCCACTGCTGCCCCACCCCTGACCAAGTATGAAGGCAGCCCTGTTTAGGGAAGTTTTTAATATTTGATGTTTTATTCTGTTTTTAATCTGTTGGGAGCCGAGTGGCTGGGGAAACCCAGCTGGATGGGCAGGGTAGAAATAAATTATTATTAATTATTAATTATTAATACTTATTATTATTATTATTATTATTATTATTATTATTCAGGGCAAGGAAAAATGAGAAGTATTAGTCTAAATGTCTTTTGCCTAGTCATAGGCAGCAGCCCCATTGTAATAGGAAAACACAATTTCCCAGGAATTCTGCTTCTTTTTCAACCCTTTCCACCTCACTACAGGAACCACCTCACTTCAATCACTTTGCATAATGTTAGACTACAGAAGAGGTGGAACTGAACCAGATTTTATCAGTAAAAGGGACTTAAAATGTTATGTGCTACGAATCCTCCAAGACAGAAAGGAAGCTACAATACATCTACCTGACCTTTTTTTGCCTGCCCTGCTACTGTCTCTCTTTGAAGCAGCACAATAAAGCTAGGGAGGAAAGGGGGGGGGGGACTGCTGATGCCAAGTGTGGGTCCATTTATAAAGGAGCATCAAATCCCATAAAAATGTCAGATGCATGTTATCCTACTATTAATTTCAGCCATTTTCACCATCCCATTTCCACACACACTCTCATCTTGTTATATTATAGGTCTCCATGAATCTCCAGAACACTCCTACCAAATCCAGGGATTTCCTGGATTAACTAGGTTTGCTTCAATATCAATCACAAGGCTACTCTAAAAGCCATTTCTATAGAGGCAGCCTACCTAGTGATTTGAAACAGAACAATTCTATTTAAGCCAAGGGTTTGGTGACTTGAGGAAGGCTGCTCTGTTGGTAGGGGCAGCACTGGGGTATAGATGCAAAAGAAGGATCGGATGGATGGAAGATAGGCAAGCAAAGAGGATGACTAGTTTATTCCTTCCCATCCATAACTAATTATTGCTGGCTCCCCTTATTTATGAATGTGCATATGAACTTAGAAAAATGGCACAGATTAGAAAGAATACTTGGGGGGAGTGGGAGCAGAAATCACAGAATCATATTCAGAGTCAAGTGCTGCATAGAAGATCCAGAATTTCCTTATACCCAGTGATGCAAGGTTTTTTTTTGGGGGGGGGAATCTCAATGCAAATTAGGCTAAATTGCATAAGATAATATGCACTGATAATTTTCTAAGGCCCTAGAGAGTGACCTAATTTAGTGTGTTGCATTTAACAAAGGAAGCCAACAACTTTGTACTCCCACACTTGTATAATACAGTTGTACATCAGAAGTCAAACAGAATCTGTTCCGGAAGTCCGTTCAACTTTCAAAGCGCAGCTTCTGATTGGACCTTCAGCTTCCGAAAGAACATTCGAAAACCGGAACACTCACTTATGGCCTTTGATTGGAACGTTCAACTCCCAAGGTGTTCGGGAGCCGAGGTATGACTGTATTTTATTTGCAACTGGCATCCAATCACTGTTACTAATGAACTTATGAAATGGAATATTTTCCAAGGAAAAATTAAGCACTAGAGAGTTCTGACAAATTGTCCGTTTTGACAAATGTTCCACCCCACGTCACTGCTTATACCTAATCTGACTAGTCTTTTCTGAATGACAGTAACTTCCCAGGTCCTCACAGTGACAGGTCTTTGCCAGCCTTGCTACCCAAAGTCCTTTTCACTAGTATTGTTAGGAACTAAATATAGGACTTTCCACATGCAAGCCATGTACTCAGCCCCTGAGCTATGGCCCAGTCAATAATGCTGCTCATGTTTCCTGAAATCATTCACTTTGTGTTGTGGACAGCAATCCCAGTACATTCTACCATGACTTAAGTAGTGGAATATGTTGTAACATCAACTACACACAATACCATATTTCTCCTCCATCAAGTAATAACTACTGGCAGTATGTGTCAAGCCAATGCTAAGCCATGGATACAAACTAGTATTACCTAGTATTACCAAGATAAAAAAGCAGGCAATACATAGGTCACTGAGTAATTAACTTCCCTTTGCCTACAGTTTAGGTGGACATAAGTAGAAGCTTTCCTTTATACAAGCTATAACCCTCAATAAAGTTATTCAGAAGTAAAGGACTGAATGAGAATTTTTCTGTGAAACGTTCCACTTGTAGACGCTCCCACACATATACCACAGGGACACAAAGCATCTTACCCTGTAAAACATAGATATTGTCTTTATATTCCACAGCATTATGAAACTCCATTGCTACAGGCATTGGACAGACAGCTGTCCAGCAGTTCTCTCGGCCATCATAACACTCCACAGATTTCAGGGAGTTGCGCCCATCTCCTTCATACACCCGACCACCTATTGCATACAATTTACCACAGCAATGAACCAGTTTGCAGCCTATTCTGGCACGAAGCAGTGGAGTCTTAGGGAGCCATCTATTGCCTGAATGATCATACATCCAGAAGTCACTTTCTGCCCTGTGGTCTATGGAGACCTCACTGCTGCTTGGTCTGTACCCTCCAGCAATGTAAATGTCATTGTCGGGAGACACAAGAATCCCCACTTCCCGCAAATCATTGGGTGGTTTGCATAGTTTGAACACTCTCCCTGTGACGGAATCTAAACAAGGCACTGTTTGCTTCTTTCCTGAGTGTTTGTGGGCAGCATCAAAGCAGATGATCATTTCTGAAGCAGTCATTCCAAGCCTTTGGGTATAGCCATTGGCACTACTTTCTCCTTTCTGTACACAGTTTTGGGCTATAGCCTGTGCAAACATGGGAGGAATTTTCTCTACGAATGCTTCATCCAACAGGGGCATGCGGATGCATTTGGCAAAAATTTCCGGCAAGTGGACTTCTCTTTTGTTGGGTTCATGCTCAAACCATCTTATAATGCTTTCATAGACATGCTCTTCCTTGTCGACGTTTAAATCATTGCTGTCCAGGATGCTTATGAGTTGGTCCTTCCTCAGTTGGAGAAACTCTTGTTCTTTGGTGACACTCAGGAACTTTTTACGAATGTAATCTTGTGAGCTCACTTTCAGTTCCTGATGCCCATAATGATCAGCAAAGATAAACACTCCAATGGAGTTCTGAGGATCCAAATGACTGATCATGTATTTAGCACACTGGTCCTGGATAGAAGGGATCTGGAAGATACTAGCTGCAGTGAACAAAGCTTGGACATTGGCCTCTGTCAGTGTTACTCTGGAGGTATATGCATAGTTCAGTACTAAATGCATGGACTCTGCTTCAACACCAACAATCCGAACTTCTTTCTGGGTACTCTCAGTAAGGCCACTAGTGAACATTGATCTACAAAACAAAAATATGCAGAGTTATTTATAAGGAACTACTGTTAACATGCCAACAGTAAGCTAATCTTTGTATTAACAATTACCTAATCAGTTTGGTTTTTGTAGAATACCAGTCACATTTCTAATCTTAGATTGCTGTCTCAAACCATTTACTCAGACAACTGAACAGACTTCTGACTTTTATTGAGCCACCATCCACTGATGGTATACAAATATGCATGCTATTGCTCAGGGCAGGGATTGCAACACAAGGCAAGCAAGGTTTCTTTTGCAACCACTGCAGTGAATAGCTATATATTATATACCACCTACGTTGCTGTTCCCAGCAGTTCATGCTAAATAGTCTGACTCCTGTGGTAA
The DNA here is from genome assembly GCF_964106915.1 of Podarcis gaigeae. Lineage (NCBI taxonomy): Eukaryota > Metazoa > Chordata > Lepidosauria > Squamata > Lacertidae > Podarcis > Podarcis gaigeae. The sequence goes on from NC_139679.1 coordinate 100,132,734, forward strand.
TGAATTAAACGTTCTGCTATAGTTGCATATTGCAGCAATGCAACTCTGTGAAGCTGCATTAGCAGACCACAACTACATACATGACCAGAGTAACTGCCTATCATAGACAAGCAGCCACATCCACACTGCCAAGCCTAGGTTCAGCACAGTGAATGACCCTACAGAAAAAGAGCCTCCCACCTCTGATTTAAACAATTAAGTTAATAAAGTTCTTAAGCGTACAAGCAGTTTCTACTGTTCCAAGTTGGATTAGTTTTGATGCAGTATAAAATACTCACGGGGCTTGAAAGCAACCAGTTTTGCCATTTTTCTTCCACTGAGGATACCCACAACTTCCTTGAGCTAGGAAGTGTAAGGAGGTAAAAATGGACTGAACTGATTTTCTGTGTAACAAATATTCTTGTAGGAGGAGCTAACAGGAATAATTCAGCTTTGTTGAAATTGCCTAAAGTCATCTTATTTTGAAACTGTTTACTTGAGTCTGTTTCAACATAATGGGCAAAAGGGGGAAGAAACAGAAAAGAGGCTTCCAGCTACATACCTCTTTATTAGGGATCAAAAAGAAGAAGGGGGAAAAGGGAAGCTCTCAGATCAAAATTGGTATAATAAACTTAAGGGTAGACAAACTTTCCCAGGCACAAAGAGCCAATGGTGCAAATACCAAATAGGAACTAGGGTGCAGTGGGAGAGCTCTAAGTTTGTACTTTACTTACATGCTCCCCATTTACTCAGTTGCCTCATTTCATCTCTTTTCCTTCATCAGCAATTTCAGACTGGACAGGAATAATGCATTCCTGTTTGTCTGCAGTTTCACTCAGTAACAAACCCATGAAGGGATAGAGAGAAATGTGGTAGCACTTGTGCAGAACCTGAAACTGGCCAGAGATCTTAGGTCTGTTTTAGTTTTTTTACATGGATATGCCTTCTCCAGACTTTTAGAGTGGTAGAACACCTTGGTGGACAAAGGAGGAGACCCTATTTTCCCCAACGGAAAGCAGCCCTTGGCATATTTTTCTTGGTTTATGTTTGTTGCTGTTCAGCCAGAAGCCTTATTTTTTTCACGTGCTGGGCATGATTTCTGTCAACCAGGCAACTGTCTTTCCATTCCTCAGCATAACACAGTGGCATGCAAAGTTTGCTGGAATGCAAGCAAATATAGTTCCATTCTTCTAAGCATGTGCAATATCTTTTAAAATAGTGTATTTGTTCGCCTTTGGGGAGAAGGGCAAGATATAAAATCAAAATAAATAAATAAAAAGGCTATGTTCACTGTTGCAACCTATCTGAAATCACATTACACCAGCAACCAATTATAATTGCCTGAAAAACTCATTTTTCTTTTCAATGTATTCATTACATAGTCAACACTAAATAACCCAACACAAGTACTGAATACCACCTCTTTTTTGCCAGTTCCATACCTGTCAGATTTAACATTTAAGTTGTGATCACTGTACAGTTCCCTAGTGGCAAAACTAGACCTCCGGATATAGGGCAGCATATAAATTCAATTAATAATAATAATAATAATAACAATAATAATAATAATAATAATAATAATAATAATAGCAGCCTCGCTCTGAGCATAATACAAGGCCGAATGTCCAAGGCTGTAAAGCACTCTTGCAAATTAGCAATACTTCATACATTTATAATACCACAGTCTACCTCATTTATTCAACTGGTTAGCAGAACATCTGCCTGGAGAATAAGTTTGGTGAAAAAGAATACATCACATTTCATATTGATATGGAAACGTGATTAATCAATCCAGAAGTCTGTAATGCACAAACTTCTACTGCCATTATTCCTAAACCTTAAATGAATGTCTGCACATTAATATTGAATGCAACAGCTAAAATATAATGCATGGAACACTTAACACAATGCATTGCTCTCAAAATGTACCTGAAGTAAGGACTGATTGCAGCAAGAACATTCCGATGACAAGAAAAAGTTTTCCCATGATCTACTTCCACCACAATATCTGTCAGCTGTCTTTCATCATACATTGCTTTGAGCTGCTGGAGAATGCTACAAGCATGGGAGGGATCCATCCCAACGCTGGCTGTGCTTGAAACAGGAGTTCCATTCAATATTTGTGAGAATTTGCTCAGTTCTGGTAAAACATTGAAACAAATAAAATTTAGCACAGAGTAAAAAGAGAAGACTCACAATCTTCTTGCATGTTTTCATGGATCAAGAAACGAGTCGTATTTTATACGTTGTGAACACTAGTTCTTACACCCTGAAGGAGACAGGAGCAGATTAAGATGCCTTCCCAAGACTTCACACAAGCTACAACACATACTAGGCCTTACAGATTTCTTTTTTCAGCAGTCACCTTGTGGTACAATTCCATACATCTCTTAGGCAAGAGATTCAGTACACATTAAACCATGGTTTACCATCACATGGATGAGCATGAACAAGCCCAAGCAAAGCATCAGCCTTGCACACTCCCACACACTCACATCCCTGATACAACAAGAACTGCAACTTTTGGAAGAGTTTCATTTTTCAGTAATCCAAGCTTAGTGCCACATTCGAACCACAGATCTTGTTTTAAAGCGAACTCTGGTAAATTTAATAACACACCAGCTTCTTAACTCATCAGCACTTCACTGATTTAGCAGCAACTCAAAGGTTGGCAAATGGTTTCTTCAAAGTACTATTTTGTGAATTTTCTAAAATTAAATTCCTGTACTGAAAGAACTGAAACCATTGTGGACTTTCATTTCTTCTTAAATTTGGGCACCCCTTTCTTATTTTTTTAAAATATTTGCATGGTAGCAGTGCTACTTTTGCAACCCACCTCAGGTCCAGCAGCAACCCAACAGTTGGTCCTGATGAACTTAAAAGGGCTCAATTGTTTTTGTACTTATCCCAGTGTATCTATAACTGAAACACTCACAGACTTCCAATAACCACACCAACTGGAATTGAAAGCTGTTTTATATATTGGACATAGTGACACTTTCTCCACAGAGAAGATTGGGCTGGATGAATTTTCTACAACTTTTTAAAGACATGCCAGTGTTGCCTCACATCAGCATCTAACAATAGAATTAAGAGGGCTAAGCTTCCATTATTACAGAACGACCACAAAACAGGCGTTAAGAACATACTACGCCATGCAAAAAAATTTAATTAAAGGTGCTCTATAATAATGCAATCTCATTTTTGTTTTGAAAGCTACAACTTTAACCATCCACAAAAATTTCAGAGGAACGCTTCAAACATCTTCTTCATCCTATCCCCACAGAACACCAGAGTTCTTAGGGTTCAGATTTAGATTGAATGAAACCAGGGTCCATTCTTCCCATATATTCAGATACTATGAACCCGTAATCTTCAGCTGGTGAACAGGACTATGCAATAAATCAAAATATGCTGAATTGTATTGAAATAACATCGTGGTAAGTGTTTCAACAAGGCAATATACCATTGAACAAAAGCTGAAGAGTTAACAGCTTCTCACGGGGTAGCCCAGCTGAACCATACCTTGCAGATAATTTGCAGGCACTGTCTCCAGCATTTTTTGTTCTCTCCCTCCACCCTCCTAACCAATAAAAAATGACAATAAGCCCTCACACAAACCAGCAAACTCTTTCAGCTTCACCAGTATCTTTCCATTTAGAGCTCAGCTAATCATGCAGAGCCTGCAAACAATTCCACAACTAGACAATCAAAGAGGCAAAGTAACCAAAAAACTGGAAAGCACTTCTTTCTTTCCTCACCAGTGAAAAAAAGAGGAAGAGGTTTTATTTTTATTTTCTGGGGGTGTTTATGTTGTTGGTTCCCCCTATATAGCTTTCCTCCATATTAAGAAGGGTGCTTTTTGGAATGTAAAGGAGACTGTATTTTTGCTTGCTTGCCCTCCCTCCCTCCCTCCCTTTGATTTTTGGTGGGATGGGGGCTTTTGGGGGGCCTTCTGGGGGGGGGGGGAATGGAGGGAAGAAGATTTAGCGGGCTGCCTTATGATGAAATGGGAGGTTGGGTACTGTGTGAGAATGATGAGGAGGGTATTTTTCAGTAAGCAGTGAAAGCAAATGTGTGTCTACTCACAAGCAAGCCTTACTGAATTCAATGGGGCTTACTCCCAGGAAAGTAAAAGTAAGTTTAGTTGAACTCAGTGAGACATGCATGCAGATTCCACTTAGACCTCTGAGTGAGGAAACAGATGCAACTTGACTAGTAAATCACTTAAACTACTCATAAATTAGTTGAAAATATAATATATAGAAGCTTCTTTAATATTTTTATTAAATCTACTACTTCCTTACATTTTAAGGCCATCCACCATCCAGGGAGCCTCGTGAAGGCCCTCTGCTGCGGCAGGGAAGTGCGGCACACCCTCTGCGAGGAGGTACAGTGGGACCCTCTGCTGCCACGGGGAGGCACAGCAAAGCCCACTGCTGCTGCGGGTAAGCAGGGCACACCCTCCGCAGATACAGGGAGGTATGGCGAGACCCTCTGCCACTGCAGGGAGGCGTGAGAAGGCCCTCCACCACTGCATATATCGTGATATAGGTGAAAAGATAAAGGACGCCTGCATAGTTAAGTCCAGTCAAAGGCGACTATGGGGTGCGGCGCTCATCTCACTTTCAGGCAGAGGGAGCTGGCGTTTGTCCACAGACAGCTTTCCGGGTCATGTGGCCAGCATGACTAAACCGCTTCTGGTGCAAGGGGACACCGTGATGGAAACCAGAACGCACGGAAATGCCATTTACCTTCCCACCACAGTGGTTCCTATTTATCTACTTGCACTGGCGTGCTTCCGAACTGTTAGGTTGGCAGGAGGTATCATGAAATTTAACTGGTGATATATTGTGATGTTGAAAACAAGATATCACCCAGCCCTACTGGTGAAACAGGATCCACTAACATTCATCTGACCTAAAGTGGGTGCAAAATTAGAGTTACCAAAGTACAAATTTAATATAGAAAAGGTCCCCAAATGCATGTCTGGGCTAAAGGTGGGTCCCAGGTCTGAAAAGGTTGAGAACTACAGCTCTAAACAATTTTTAAAAATCATTCCATAATTATTAATCACTTTACACAAAGCAGTCAAACAAGAATCTCAACCCCTCTCATGCCTTCAGCTAAAATGAAGCTTGTACAATATATACTTGAAAATGAGAACATTATGAGACTCCACAACAATGTAGATCTACTGGATGTATTCACTTCTCTATGACTGCATTATCTGCCTGTGCCCTACCATTCATTCATTTGCTGTTTACAATGCCCAAGTCATGAATATGTTTTCCTATTTTCATTAAAAAAAAAAAAATTCTTCATAAGCGGAAGAACTTAGAAATTGTAACTAACAAAGTAGATCAGCAGAATTAAACACCTGACTGATAAACACAGGAAGATGCCTTATACAAAGTCAAAACAATGGTCCACCTAGCTTAGTATTGTCTACTGATTGGCAGCAGCTGGAACTCAACTGATGCTTAGGGGCCTTTTCTCGAAAATAATCAATTTTCATGGGGGATGCGGCCAGTTGCTTAATCTCCATAAACCTTGCACTCTGTTGTACTCATACTCTGTCCCTGGACTTCCCAGTAGTATCTGAACAGCCACTGTTAAAAGTAGAACGCTGAAACAAGAACCTTGGCCTTGACTTTTCTTAAACTTAAAAGAACTACTAATTCCTTCATCATGGCAAACTAAGCATTTCTGTCAAAGCCCAAGACACCATGTTCCTAGCTCCTGCACTGCTAATTTTTTTTAAAGGGGGGTTGGGGACAGGGATAAGATGTTAGTACTGAGGCAACTAATACTAGGGCAAGGGGACTGATGTAATGGTATCAGTTTGCAATCTCCAAAATCAGGAATTTGTATTAGGTGCAGCAGAAGTAATACATTTTTTAAACCCCAACAGGCCATAATAAGGCCTCCCCAGGCATTATGTTTGCTTGTCTTCCTCATATTTATTGAAAACAGATAGCCTGATTATAAGGTTGGAAGCAAGAGTTGAGTTTTCTTACCTTACTCCTCTTTCATCTTTAGCTCCAAGTCTTTAGCTCTCTGTGTATTGGTAGAGTTTCCAAATGCTTAGATACAAGTATCCAACCCATTAAGAGTACAGTGGTACCTCGGGTTAGGTACTACATTCCGGAGGTCCGTTCTTAACCTGAAACTGTTCTTAACCTGAAGCACCACTTTAGCTAATGGGGCCTTCTGCTGCCGCCGGAGCACAATTTCTGTTCTCATCCTGAAGCAAAGCTCTTAACCCGAGGTAATATTTCTGGGTTAGCGGAGTCTGTAACCTGAAGCGTATGTATTACAGCGGTACCTCAGGTTACAAACACCTTGGGTTACAAACTCTGCTAACCCGGAAGTAGTACCTCGGGTTACAAACTTTGCCCCAGGATGAGAATGAAAATCATGCGACGGCAGTAGCGGGAGGCCCCATTAGCGAAAACACACCTCAGTTTAAGAACGGTTTCGGGTTAAGAATGGACCCCCGGAACGAATTAAGTTCGTAACCTGAGGTACCGCTGTAATAAGTGATTTGCAGTTTTGGTTCATAATTAAAGCTTTAATCATATGCTACTTCTGTACTATGAGAAACAATTCTGTACTGGGGAAGTAAACCTGCTTATGATTTATCACCACTCAATGCTGGCTAGAGCAAAACTTCATATGGATTGGAAATAGGCTAATGTTTGTAACCAACTGACAAAAATAAAATAAAAGCCCTGAAAGACCTATTATGCATTTTACCTCTGTGATAAGATCTTAAAAAAACTGACATAAATTGCATTTAATCTAATTATCTTTAAAATCTATGCCACAACCATTAGTAAAGGTAAAGGTAAAGGTACCCCTGCCCGTACGGGCCAGTCTTGACAGACTCTGGGGTTGTGCGCCCATCTCACTCAAGAGGCCAGGGGCCAGCGCTGTCCGGAGACACTTCCGGGTCACGTGGCCAGCGTGACATCGCTGCTCTGGCGAGCCAGAGCCGCACACGGAAACGCCGTTTACCTTCCCGCTGGTAAGCGGTCCCTATTTATCTACTTGCACCCGGAGGTGCTTTCGAACTGCTAGGTTGGCAGGCGCTGGGACCGAGCAGCGGGAGCGCACCCCGCCGCAGGGATTCGAACCGCCGACCTTTCAATCGGCAAGTCCTAGGCGCTGAGGCTTTAACCCACAGCGCCACCTGCGTCCCGCCACAACCATTAGTACATAATGAAAAAAGACGACAAAGCATAAAAATCTTGCAAGGAGTGCCAAGAAAAGTAACAATTAAGCAACCTTTTGTTAACGCAACAAAGCAAGCAGAATTCCCAGAGGGGAAGATTGGGTATTTAAACGTATTACAAATCCCATTCTACTATCAAAACACTCTTAATCTGGATACTTCTGCTTCCACTATCAAGTCTGAGAATTCTTACATGTTACTTCACCTATCTCTTGCACAGTAACTGACTTATCCTGCCCAAGTTTTATGTCTGCTGAGACAACCACTGTCACAAACTTTCAGTCTTTGAAGTTTTGCCCTATCCACCCCTACAAGGCACCTCTGAAGAGTTTATTCCTTATCTCTTCCAGCATTTGTGGGTCAGGGCTGGTTTTTGGGAAGATCTCTCTGCCTTGCAGATTTTTCATTCAATATTTTAAGGAGATGGCTGGTGTCAATTTGTATGCTATATTGTATTGCTTGAATACCACATGTGGCTGAGGAAATTCAGCCAGATAGGCGTGGTACAAGTAATAACGTTGTTGTTGTTGACCTTTTGGGAGCCTTTTTCTTGAAAAAGTGGGACAGAACTTTAACATGAGTCCACAATTGCCTGTTCTTGGAAAGCTATCCTACAATGGAGACAGTTTGGAAGGTGTTCTACGTGCCCACAAAGTGCAGCTTGAAATCACAGCCAATCTTCATGATATAGTTGGGGGTTGGGGTTGATAATGCTTGCCAAGCAACTATGGCAACTGCATTTTGTAGTTTCTTGACAATAACTGAACAATTTTGCATTTGATAGTGAATTCATCTACTGCCTCAGATAAGTGTCTAGTCATTTAATGATATCTAGTGCACTCACCAATTGCCTTATCCAGGTCCTCCCTGTTTCCACATACCCCAGGACCCTACCGAGGAAACATATTTTCAAGCCACTTAATTTACATGTACAGTGGTACCTCGGGTTAAGTACTTAATTCGTTCCAGAGGTCCGTTCTTAACCTGAAACTGTTCTTAACCTAAGGTACCACTTTAGCTAATGGGGCCTCCCGCTGCCGCCATGCCGCCAGAGCACAATTTCTGTTCTCATCCTGAAGCAAAGTTCTTAACCTGAAGCACTATTTCTGGGTTAGTGGAGTTTGTAACCTGAAGCATATGTAACCCAAGGTACCACTGTACATTCATCACACAGAAATGCTGCATATTGACAAAGTCCTATGCATTTCAGCTATACAACCTCCAAATCCAGACGCTGTTGCTGACAGACATTGGCATGTGCGTGCCAGAGATAAGAGATGTTTGGAGAGGCTCCTTCTAATTATTATCCTTTTACCTCACCCCAGCACCCCAGCCCTCCTTCCTACACAACAGGAAGCTATCCCTCTTCCAAGATGGCACATGTGGCGAGTCAGACCCCACCCACGCCCACCCCAAAACCCAAGGGCCACTTATCTGATTCAAAACTGCCGCCGTCCTACCCACACAAATGCTTAAATGAATTAAAAACCTGCCTAACTAACTGGGGCTGCTAACCTACACACACACACAAACACTTACCTGCCAGAAAGCCCTAGTGAGAACAGTGGGGCCTATTTCTGAGTAGGGGGGACGTGTGTAAGGCTTCTTGACTGACACCTCCCACACTTGTCTATACCCAGCTCAGAACACATACACAGCACAAGGAAGTGCCATGGGCGCTGATGCGTCTTGATTAAGTTGACAACCCTTCCCAGCACATTTGGACTTCGCAAATAGCAATAATAATAGTAATAATAATATCCAACACCAATCTCACAAAGACGCCCCCGCCATATAATCAGCAACGCCCCCCCCCCACTTTGGTGCATCCACCCCCCACCACCCTCAATACCCTTGCAATGGAACTGCCCCTCCCAGCAGCCAGGCCTCGAAAGCCCCTCGCGGACTACCTCGCGCGCCCACCTGCCCCGCCCCACGCCAACCGCCTTCAGGCCCCGGCCCAGCTGCGCCCACCTCCCACGGCAGCCATACTGCGGGGCGGGCGAGGGGAAGGGTGAGTGGGTGGGCCCACCACGAGGCTGGGGGGGGGGGAGGAGGAAGAAGAAGGGGGGGCTCCGAAGCTTCTCTCTCACACACACACACCCTTTAATGCCTTCCTCGGCTACCCTCCCGTCGAGAGCGGATCACGCCGCCGCCAGCGCGGCCTCCAGTCGGCTCCGCCAAAGGACGGGCTCCCCCGCCCGCCCTACTTCACAGACGCGCCGCACGCTCGCGAGCGCGGATTGGCCGGCGAGTGCTCGGTCGCCGCTGGGAGTTGTAGTTTTAATATGTGTGCGCGCGCGTGCGTGTCGTCTGTGTTCTGCGGGATTGGGTGTGTCCCAGTCGCAGCAGCGGGACTCCCGCGCAGTGCACCTCGGGAATCGTAGTTTTGAAGTGAACGCGCGTCTCTTCGTCAAGCGGGTGGCTCGCTGCTCTGAGGAGATCATCCGCAGAGGTCGCGGTGGATGACTTGAGTGTGGACCGGTATATGTGCTTCGGCCAGGGCTGGTGCTTTAGGTCAAAGGGTGCGGTGGTTTATTATTGCTGCCGTTCGTATTAATTTTATTTTATTGGTTAAATTTGTATACACCGCCCTTCGTCCCAAGATCTCAGGGCAGTTCACAGCATTATTAATTTATGTATACATATATATGACATATATTATATGTATGTGTGTGTGTGTGTGTGTGAAAATATATATATATATATATACACACACACACGAGATATATTTGTCATGTCCACAAGTTTACATAGTTTTAATAAGATAATACATTTTTCTGCGTGTGGAAACGTAAGTAAAATGTAAGTCGGAGGCTTTCGCTATTCCTAATGAAGGTTTTCTCCACCCCCATCGTTCAGCCCAGACGCTGAGGTCCAGCTCCGAGGGCCTTTTGGCAGTTCCCTCACTGCAAGAAGCAAAGTTACAGGGAACCAGGCAGAGGGCCTTCTCGGTAGTGGCGCCCGCCCTGTGGAACGCCCTCCCATCAGATGTCAAAGAAATAAACAACTATCTGACGTTCAGAAGACATCTGAAGGCAGCCCTGTTTAGGGAAGTTTTTAATGTGTGGTGTTTTATTCTGTTTTTAATATTTTGTTGGAAGCCGCCCAGAGTGGCTGGGGAAACCCAGCCAGATGGGTGGGATATAATTAATTAATTAATTAATTAATAATTTCTGCTAGTGAGTTGAGTGCAGCAAGAGTCCTAGAAGAAAATAGGGATGGTTTTCAATGCAGCGTTCTTTTTCCTTTAGCATAATAGTAGTGATTGCTGTCACAACGTTTTACATAACTGCTAGCAGGTGCTGCATCCTACTCGTCCTGAGGATTTGGTTCTGTTTGACATCAGGCAGCCACCTTCACTGCATGCTTTCCATCACCTCAGTCAGTTAGAGCAGTGTTTTTCAACCTTTTTTGAGCTAAGGCACACTTGTTTCATGAAAAAAAAACCACGAGGCACACCACCATTAGAAATTGTTAAAAAATTTAACTCTGTGCCTATATTGACTATATATAAAGTAATTCTCTTGAATAGGAATCAAATAAACACAAAGAAAGTATTTTGTAATTACTTTATTATGAAATAGTAAGTAAACAGAAATATGAAAAATTATAAAATACTTTATTTTATTTTATTTTATATAATATATTTATTAGCAATTTTTTCATTTAGTTACAGTTCCAATAAACAATACTATATAACATATCTTTTAGCATAATCTTCTCAACTTCTTTGGACTCCCTCACATCTCCCGCTCCTGCGTTCCTAGCCAAAAAAAATTTTCCAGCAAATTTATCCCCTTATTTCGATTCTCATTATCTAATCTTCCAATATTATATCTCTGATTTTTAATATCCTTTATTCAAATCTTAAAAGATTAACTATAACTTAAAAGTTTTTCCAAAAATTTATCTTTTCTTAAATTTAACTTAACTTCATATATCACTTCCTCTATCTCAATGGTGCCCAATTGTTTATATTCTAGCATCCTCCTTAGCATTCATATAGTTTACAATATTTTTGTAGATAAATCTTAAATTTCTTCCAGTCTTCTTCCACCGTCTCTTCTCCCAGGTCTCGGATTCTGCCAGTCATTTCTGCTAATTCCATGTAGTCTGTCAGTTGCATCTGCCATTCTTCCAGCGTGGGTAGATCTTGGGTTTTCCAATACTTAGCGACGAGTATCCTTGCTGCTGTTGTTGCGTACATAAAAAAAGTTCGGTCCTTCTTTGGCACCTTCTGGCCGACAATACCCAAAAGGAAGGCCTCTGGTTTCTTAGGGAAGGTATACTTAAATACCTTTTTCAGCTCATTATATATCATTTCCCAGAAAGCCTTCACTCTTGGGCAGGTCCACCAGAGGTGAAAGAATGTTCCTTCACTTTCCTTACACTTCCAACATTTGTTGTCAGCCAAGTGGTATATTTTTGCAAGTTTGACTGGGGTAAAATACTTTATTTTTAAATCTTTCGAATTTTTCAATTTTTCCCACGGCACACCAGGCAACATCTCGCGGCACACTAGTGTGCTGCGGAACAGTGGTTGAAAAACACTGAGTTAGAGCGTAGTTCTGGTAATGCCAAGGTTGCAGGTTCAATCCCCCATGGGACAGTGGCACATTCCTGCATTGCAGCGGGTTGGACTGGATGATCCTCAGAGTACCTTCCAACTCTACAATTCTGTGATCCTAAAAACACGTTGGTTTAGGCAAGCCAATCCAGACATATGTGATGTTGACCTGTGTTTTAGACTGGTTTTTAGTGTATCCGTTGATTTTAATTAATTTTGTGTGTGTTTAAATATCTGTTTTTAACTGTTTTTTTTTTAAAAAAGATGTTCTATTCTTTTTGTAAACTGCTTTGAGGCTTTCTTAAAAAACAACAACAAACCAGTCAAGTTAAATATACATTTTGTAAAATAAATACATACAAATAAAACTGGGTCCAAAAGGCTCCCATTTCTAGATCTCTGCTCACGCACGAAAATTATTAGGACTGACCTGCATGCTTACCTGGGAACAAGCCCTATTCAACACAACACAGTAGAATTTTCTTCCAGATAAACATGCATAGGTTTCAGCTGCATGTGGTCTTGAGATAGCCACTGTATTTCAGTTTCACAAGATCAGGGATGCTTTGAGGATCGACTGTGCTTTGAAACTTTCAGATATAAATAAAATATAATTTTATTTCAATAAAAAACAGTGTGTCTCAGGGCCCCTTCATGCATCCTTTTTACTGTGCTTCCATGATGATTTGTGCTCATGAGGGTATGAGGGTAGTTATTTGTGATCCTGCTTTTAATACTGTTTTGGTCTGCAATAGCTTCGGGATCATTTCATTTCCAATTGGTGCATGTCCTGTAACTTCCTGCTGAAATCCTATAGCTTTTCATACCACAAATGTCCGAGGTCTTCTTTTTTTTTCTTTTCATCCTGCTTTTGTTGTGTATAGCAGCTGTCAATAAGTTTAGTTATTTTAAAGCATTTATAAACTGCTTAACGTTTCCAAAATCTCTAAGTGGAGTACAGTCTAAAAAACAAACAATATATCATCACAGTATTAAAAGAACAAAAACACAACCAAAACCCATTAAAATAGCCATATAAAAAGGTAAAGGGACCCCTGACCATTAGCTCCAGTCGCGGACGACTCTGGGGTTGCGGCGCTCATCTCGCTTTATTGGCCAAGGGAGCTGGCGTACAGCTTCCGGGTCATGTGGCCAGCATGATTAAGCTGCTCCTGGCGAACCAGAGCAGTGCACGGAAACGCTGTTTACCTTCCCGCTGGAGTGGTACCTATTTACTTGCACTTTGACGTGCTTTCGAACTGCTAGGTGGACAGGAGCAGGGACCAAGCAACAGGAGCTCACCCCGTCGCGGGGATTTGAACCGCCGACCTTCTGATCGGCAAGCCCTAGGCTCTGTGGTTTAACCCACAGCAAATAAATACAAATAAAACACAGAATCAGAAGATTTAAACACATAAAGCAGAGTACAGTCTTATGGGTTAGGGAAAGTCTGGGCAAAAAGGTCACAAGACATCTGAAGTGATTGGTGTTTGCTACTTCACATATGGCAGAGGTAGGTACAGAAACAACAGTAGAAAATGCCTCTTTTTGAGCCAGCATCCTACTGTGTTAACATTGGGTCGACATCTTAGGATAGGGATCAGCAGACTTTTTCAGCAGGGGGCCGGTCCACTGTCCCTTAAACCTTGTGGGGGGCCAGACTATATTTTGAAGAAAAAGTTGAACAAATTCCTATGCCCCACAAATAACCCAGAGATGCGTTTTAAATAAAAGCACACATTCTACTCATGTAAAAACACTAGAATAACTCATCTGGTATTCTGTACTTTGACTGGGGCAGGTGGGGGGAGATTTGCTGACCCCGCAAGGAGGATTGGTTGCTAGCCGGCAACATGGGGGTGAGAGAGATGTCTGGCGCATTCATGCTCTTGATGATGGGCTTCCCAGAAGCATTTGGTGAGAAAGCAGCATGCTTTCTATGCTCATTTAGCTATATTTTTGTTTCTCTTTTGTTCTATTTATTCAAAACTATTTTTTAAAAACTTGCTGTTAATTGTACATTGCCTTCAGTTCATGTCCAATAGAAATATCACTAACACATTTTAAAAATAAATGCTTAAATCTAGCACATGAAAGAATGCCAAAGATGAGACGCCCTTCCACATCTGTAGAGTGCCTTGCCCTAGTTCTTGGGTAACTCCATTATTAGCACACCTCCATTTTTAGCAGGAGAGGCTTCCAGGTGCATGCCAGTATCAGACAGGCTCCTGATGGGAGAACCTTAAGCACTGACCCTTCCAATGTATTATTGACAACCTAAAGAAACATTCAGAACCAGCACCTTTGGGGAGTGTGGCAATGTGGTCCCATTTTTACTTTAAGAGGAAAGCTTCAGCCTCTCTTAGCAATTATCAGCAATGCCCAGGCTTCTTTTCGATAATAATACCACATAACACGGGAATGATAGCAACTCTGATGAGAGAGCTGTAAAAGAAAATAGAACCTCACTTCTGCAAATCGATTCTGCTGGTTTCCAATTTCCCCATTCAGCATTGCTATGGGCTGTGAAATTGACCAGCGCTGTATAAAAATGAAAGTGGAGGAAGAATACCTACAACTCCTACCTTGTAGCAAATGACATTTTTGGATATTTGTCCTTCTCAGCCGGCGGGTCCTGCTTCCCTGAAGCCCTCACTGTTTCCTATCTCCTGCTGCAGAGGCTGGCTGGATTAGTGTGCAAAATGAAGCAATGAAATGGTGAGTGTTGTCTAATACAGATATGGATAATTTAATCTTGTCTTTCAGAAAGGAAACTTTTCTTCTCACGGTAGATTTCCTTTGTAATGCTTCTGACTTGGATGCAAGGGGATGGGGCGGGGAATTATAACCACCAACTAGATTTTTTATCTCCACCTCACTCTGTAGGGCCATCTATCATCAATGGCTAGGGTGGCCTCTTTACACGGCTGCAAAATAAAAGTGGACAAAGAAGGGCAGAGACTTGCATTGAAAATGCATGTGCTAATTTAGAGGAAGGATGCAAATTAAGAAATAAATACTATAAACATAAATAAAATCCAGCTTATCATAGTGGAGAAGACTGGCCAGATGACCTGTGTGCTTGTTGAGGCTGCTGTCCTGATGCAAATTTTTGATAAGCAGCTTCAAAGGCATGACACTCCTTTCTTAACTTCCTTATCCTTAAACCACCATGCTGTACCAAGCATCCTATGACATCATGCCCCCCCCCCAATGAATTGGCATTTTACCAATACTTTGTATAAATCAACAAGATCAGTATATATTTTAGGACCGACCTTATTCTCTTAATTGTAATCTGTTTTTAATATTGTGTTTTAAAATTACTGTAACCTGCCCTGGTACCTCATGATGCAGGGCGGGTAAGGAATCTAGTAATAAACAAACATGTACAAAATAAATAATATTGGCAGGATGGCAGCTAGCTTATAAGTCTGGGAGGCGCTCCACCCTAATATTGCCTACATGATTTAAATAATGGCATCCGTTTGGTTCACTTTGCAATTAACAGTTCCCTTAGACTATGGTTACCAGACGTCCCCGTTTCCCAGGGAAAGTCCCCGGATTTACAAATCTGTCCCTGGAATGTCCCTGGATTTATATTTTAAGTGTTGTAGATTTATTAGTAGGGAATGAGAGCAGGCCGGGGCCCAGAGGAAGGCCACACGACAGAGGAGATCACAGAAGAGATTATTTCTTATTTTTTTTAAAAAATAACTTTTTTAAATAACTTTTTTTTGTCTCTCTTTAAAAAAGTGTCCCTAGATTTTTTGAAAAACATCTGGTAACCTTACCTTAGACAAGTGTCTCTTTATTTCATCTCTATCCTAGGAGGAGGTGGGATCTTTTTTAGATTGTCAAACAAAACTAACCTTGGCACTGCTTTGATACCCAAGACTTACTGTTACGGTCTCAAGCCAACAATCATGATGATATGGTCAAATGCTTTGTTTGTTGGTTTGCTGAGCTTGGGATATCTTTACTGCTGGCAGAAGCAGAGAACTATTTCTGCCAAGGAGGTTCTTTCAGGGGTCCTCAGCTGCTGCCTCAGGAAACATAGCCATGATGTGCTAGATGCTAATATTTACTAGCACCTTACCTTTCTGGCACTGTAAGGATCCAGGACAAGCTAAAATTGAATTGGAATCTTTCCAAGATCATGCCCTGAGGCCAGTCAAGGGAAGTCAGCACAAAGCACATAATTCACTCCCGCATTCATTGAGCCTCTCAGATATCAACAGGTGGAAGAACTTGGTTTCAAGAAGTTTATTTCATTATTATTATTCCTGTTGTTATTTAGGCTTGTTAGTTGCTTGTTCCATATAGGTCTCCAAGTGACTTGCAGCATATTTAAAAACATAAGCATAAATAAAATACATTGTAAGTGACAGTATACATTTGACAGAGAACGGCTCCAATCCTGCTCTAGCGCACAGAATGGTGGCCTTAACAGAAGTGTACATCAAATATTATTTATTTGCAAGATCCACATTTATTTGTGGATCTTTAAGGCAGACTGTCGTAACTGGCTCACCAGCTCTGCAGGGTCTAATCATCACAGTGACAGCTGCTTTCACCAGGAGGTGTTCTATGACATGGGAGTCCTCACAACATCACCTCCACACAGAACACCATCATCCCAGCCAGTATAGGACACCACATCACTGCTCATTCTAATAGTGAATGTGGCTGAACTGCAACCTCAATAGCAATATTTGACAGATCTCAGCCAGCCCCAAAGCCTGATATGCCTCACCCTTTACGCTGTCGAGAAGAAGAACAGCAGAAAGAAGCCTTGAATAATTTGCCATTGTTCAATCTTTCAAAAGCAGATGAAGTGTGTCATTTACTGCAGCAACGCTATCTTTAGGAGATGTGTCCATTAAGTAGCACTACAGTAATTAAATACACTGATACATAGATTTAATTAGCTAGCTTCATATTTAAGGACTCGCTCTGTACAACACTTTGGTGAGGGTGTTTTATGTGTGTGTGTTTCTTGAAGAATCCTTGAGTTGATGCTGTTCATTATTGGCTGTTAACTTGATCAGGGAAAAGCAAAGAAGAGAGATCACTGGGGGGCAGTTGCCCTTGAAAGCAAATTAATCTTTTCACACTGAGCGCAAAGCATGTCACATCAGAATCGACCAAAGAATGGCAGGGGGGGTAATTAATGGGGCAGATAGCCAGGTTGCCATTTCTGATTACCACATGCTGCCCACTGGATTTGATCTCGCTGAGGCAAGCTGTTGGAAACAAGAACCCCTGATGGGCAACAGTGCTGCTAATGTCAAGGAAAAGAAGCCCCATCCTTAACAGGAGGGGCATTTTTTATTGGAACCATTTGTTGTTTTGGGAAGACAGCCCACCCCCAACCACATGTTCCAACTCACACTCGCACACATGTGCGTGACCTCAAGATGTGTAAATTTTGTTCTCTAAGACCACACCACCACATCCTCATAACTAATACCATTTGCGGTCAAGAGAGCTGGGTATGTCTAGCCTGGAAAAGAGTCAAACTGAGAGGAGATATGATAGCCATTTTCAAATATCCAAAGGGCTGTCACGTGGAAGATGGAACAAGCTTGTTTCCTCCTGCTCCGGAGGATAGGATTCAAACCAATGGCTTCAGTCACAAGAAAGGAGGTTCTGACTAAACATCAGGAAGAACTTTCAGACAGTGGAGAGCTGTTCAGCAGTGGAATGGACTCCCTTGGGAGGTAGTAGACTCTCCATTGGAGGTTTTATCAGAGTTTCCATGGCCATCTGTCATGGATGCTTTTGATTCCTGCATTGCAGGAGTTGGACTAGATGACCCTCGGGGTCCCTCCCAACTCTGCAATTCTATGATTCTACTGTGAAAGAATAATTTGGTGATTATTTGAAAATATTCCTGCAGAGCAGGGTTGTTTTCCAACCCTTCAGCGCCATTCCACCCCCACCAAAATAAAAATAAAAAGCAGCATTTTGTGACCCTAGACACATCATGTTTCAAATACTATGCCTTTATCCAGGGCCGCAGTCCTCCACATAGATGGTAATTAGCAATTTGAAAAATCACCTCACTTCGTATGATTCCCCTCTTATCAAAATCCTGGCACATCCCTTTACCTTAAACCCTGTGAGTAGTTCTTTATACCAAGGCTCTTGAACTCCTCTTTGGGCAGAATTCTTTCAAATCCTTTTGGGTGGAATCCTTTCATATCCTCTAAGCTCAGGCGTTTTATGGAAATGAGCAGTGGGATTTAGCTTTTGTTCCTAGTCAAATAAAGTTTTCCAAATCTAAAATGGCAGGATAAAATGGCCATAAGCCAGTGACATCTGGGTCATATTTTGCATGTCCTTTTTAAATATTAAGAGGCCAGTGTCGTGCTTTTTGAAAAGAAAAGAAAAACATGATCCAAATTTTATATACATACTCCAGTTTTCAGCACAGTTGCAGGGGGAAAAAATTCAGAAAATACCATCAAATAGAAGGACAAGCTTCTTAATGATAATAAACCTTGGTGGCCTTGATCTTTGTTGCTGGAATCTCCTGCTTTGGCAAGTTCACATTCTCACTGAATTCCAAACAGGTTAAAATATGCCATTTGGCATTCCGTTATATCCTCCTTTCAGACTTCCCACGAGCATCCATAAGAACAGGGTGCAGAAATCCTTGGAGCCTTTGGTCTGATGCAGCAGGAATCCTCTTATGTTTTTATAATCTGATTCCAGACTCATGGTTGGATCCTTGTATTGAATTAGGTGAGACATACTCTTTTGCGGGGCCCCAATTAGTGCCATTGCCTTCCGTTAAGAGTTTGGGTGTAATCCTTGACGCCTCCCTTTCCATGGAGGCGCAAGTTACAGCAACAGCCAAGGCGACATTTTTCCACCTTCGCTGCATCAAGCAGTTGGTCCCTTACCTTTCTCGCCCCAACCTGGCCACAGTGATTCATGCAACGGTCATCTCCAGGCTTGACTACTGTAATTCGCTCTACGCGGGGCTGCCCTTGAAGCTGTCCCAGAAACTCCAGCGGGTACAGAATGCTGCTGCAAGGCTCCTCACGGGGTCTCTGCCATGGGAGCATATTCACCCAGTGCTTTTCAAGCTGCACTGGCTCCCGGTGGAGTACAGGGTCAGATTTAAGGTGCTGCTTTTGACCTTTAAAGCCCTTCACGGCCTAGGACCCTCGTACCTACGGGACCGCCTCTCCTGGTATGCCCCACGGAGAGCCTCAAGGTCCATAAATAACACCCTAGTGGTCCCAGGCCCTAAGGAAGTTAGATTGGCTTCAACCAGAGCCAGGGCCTTTTCAACTCTGGCTCCGGCCTGGTGGAACGCTCTGCCTCATGAGACCAGGGCCCTGCAGGATCTGATTTCTTTCCGCAGGGCCTGTAAGACAGAGTTGTTCTGCCTGGCCTTTGGCTTGGAGCCAATTTGATTCCCTCCCTCCCTCTCTCTCTCTTTCTTTTTTCTTTTCCTTCTCCTCCTGTGATGAGGCTACATTTTAATATTTTGATGTTCCATTATTTTAATGTTGTATTTTATTTTTGTGTTTAAGTTGTAATCATTCATCTTGTTTTTATTATTGCTTGTAAGCCGCTCTGAGCTGGGGAGGGCGGGGTATAAATAAAAAATTATTATTATTATTATTATAAGGGATGGGCCATACCCACACCATACATTTAAGGCAGTAGACAGTCCCAAAGGATCCTGAGAAGTATAGTTTCTTAGGGGTGCTGAGAGTTGTTTAGAGTCCCCTATTCTTCCCACGGAGCTACAGTTCCCAGAGTTCCTTAGGAAGAGAGCGTGATTGTTAAACCTCATGGGTGGGCTAGCCCTATGTAGTTCTGTGCTGGGAATAGGGATCACCTAACAAATCTCAGCATCCTTAACACACTACAGCTCCCAGATTGCTTTGGAGGGAGCCGTGGCTGTTTAAAGTGGTATAATACTGCTGACATGGACGTGGCCGTGGTTTGCTTTTTTTACAGCTCTCCTCATTTCCCATAGAAGCAGCCTGACTTGGAAATATATTTGGATTTGGCTGTGTATATGACAAATTTTCTGTCCCCCTGTCTTCAAAGCTGCTTGCAGTCATAAAAAGTAACTTAATAAAAGCCGTAAGTGCATCAAATAGATGGACTTTTTAAACATGATGTAACATTCGTAATAAGCTGGCTACATCTAAGAACCATCAACCAGCCCACACAGAGAATCAATTAAACATCAAACGCTTGTTTAAAAAGAACAGTTTCCAAAAGGTTAGCCATGTTAGTCTGTTGCAGCAAAAACAAATATTCATGTGGCACCCTCAAGACAAGCAGATTTATTATGGCATAAGCTTTCATGAACCACAGTCCATTTCATCCGGCACATGAAGTAATCCTGAATGTGCAAGAAGACACACATATGGTGTTCTGGTGGGTGGGAACACAGAGGAGCAAGTTCAGAAGGAAATGAAGTGCAAAAAAAAACAAGGCAACGATGCTAAATAATTACAGTGATCAGTTAGCAAGGGCCACAGCATTGGTGATGACAAATCCTGGCACTAATTAACATATGCTATTTTTTATTTTTATTTTGTTAAAACTGTAATCTCGATTCAACCTGCAAGTAACTTTACTTAATTGCCCCATAAATGGTAATTCGTTCACTTCCTGCTGGAGTTTCTCCTTGAATTTCAATTTATCGGACAATTGTGGCTTAAATAAAATTTTCACTTTTAATCGTATTCTCTTACATGTGTCATCTTGCCAATGCCAGGATGCTTGTGCTACCTGCCACCAACCCTGCCTTGTTTAATTGATCACTCTTAACTATTTTGGTTTCCAGTGATCATCATTGTCTGGTTGACATTGATTGAAAGGCAAGGAAGGAATCACAGAGGGAAGGGGATAAGACTGTGCTGCACAGATCCATCCATCCCGTCAAGAACTGCCCACTAGTGGATGGGAAGCAGTGGAATAGATTTCGGAAGTATAGAATGAAAAGTGCTTTTACATGGACAAAAGCGCACACAGAAAAAAATGGAATCTGTGGGACCCACATGCGCATTAATGCTGCATTACGGACACATCCTAGCTAGGTATGACTGATAAGAAAGTGAAGGGCACAACAGCACTCCTGCCTTGCTAGCTTCACATGACAAGGTCTGCCCAAGAGATCAGAGACTTACCATTTCCACTGATATTAATTTTTTAAAAAGAGGGCAAATGGACAAGTCTGACATATAAGCTCACAGCCAATGACCCAGCAAGGTGGATCTGACAAGTGTGAAGAAGTGCAAATCTCATGTTTGGCAATCTTCCTTTAAAGAAGGATCTCCAAGGAGTGCATTGATGAATTTTTAAAGTGGCACGTTGGTGCTAAGAGGTCAGATGCTGAATCAAGGAATTTCATTTCCATTTGCTGGTGCACTTTGCTGTCAGAGTGGGTGGTGGCTGATCAAGCATGGTTAGAAATTCTCAGTAGTTGCGTTGTGCTGGAATCAAAAATTCATTTCTTATTTGGCAGATATCCTTCCCACCCCACGCCTCTAACAAGACGACCCTACATTCCACTACCACAACCCCTCATCACCCATCATAGGCTGCTATAGTAATTGTAGCCTTTAGTTGAGTGGCCTGGCCTGCTCCCATCTCTGCCGTTTCCCCCCCCCCCCTTTCCCTTGGATCAAAGGAGAAGATAAGCAGCTTTCGTTGTATCACCACCTCTTTCTGATGCTTCACACAACTGAGCGCCTTCACAAATCTGCCACTTGAGACTTAAATGCAAAATGAAGTCACTGATTCCAAAGTAGAAGCTTTTGAGACACATGAGTGGAAGACCATTCAGAAGACAGAGGAAAGGAAGAACATGAACAGTGCATACTTAACATTGAACAACAGTGGGCCTTACTTCCAAGTGAATGTGCCCAGGATTGCATTGTAATTCTCACTGATTTATCTGCAGGAGTTGTTAGAATTCAGCAAAATTGTTTTTGCCATCATTTTCTCACACACATTTGTTTTTGTTTTTTGGTGTGTGTTTTTTTGCAGACCTGTGAAAATGACGAAAACCAACCCATGCCAACATATCCTAGGGAAAATTGAAGCATCTGGAAATAAGCTAGCTTTACAGAGAGATGTTTCTAGGTTTTGTTGAATTGCATCAGAGGTGTATATTCTCTGACGCAGATCTGTGGTCCACACTGAACCTGTGAAAAAATGACTTTCCAATTCTAGAAAATTAGGTGTGTTTCCAGGCTGTCACTATTTTCAGGAGGATATTCAAGGGCATGCTGGAAATTTAGCATTGCACAATTAAAGTGGATTAAAGTGCCCTGTCATCCTAGAACAAATCCACTTTTTAAAAGAACTTTTCGCAGTTAGGAAAGGCACTGAAGAGTGTGGGATGAATGAATATTTTATGGGAAGATGCATAAACACCCTGCAAACAGATCAAGATCAATGCTCATGGCTATATAACTCCCACAAGCAAATTAGAATGAACGCTCAATAAAAGACTGGATATCATCTAACATCCGTGTAAGCTTTGTGCAAGCATATCAGGATGAATGCTCAATAAACAGGTCATTTGGACAAGCCCTAGGATCCAGTGACATGCTGGGGCAAGCTGATCTGAAAGAGCCAATTTTACACACCAGTCACTACTAGCCATAAGTCAAGCCAAGCAACATTTTCTAAAAATAGCAGCACCATAGACTGCAGTACAGACCGGCAAGATATTTGCTCTGCATTTGCAGTGGGGAATCCACAGAGGGGGGAAATGAGTGCCTTGGTTGTGGCTTAAATACAGATCTCCTGAGCTGGAAAGCCAAAGCAATTAAATTACTTTATTTCCTCATTCCATTTTATTCCAGTGCCTCTAGCCAAATCCATGTCTGGCTCAACTCCTAGGGTTTCCCACAGGGGTTGAATTTGGATCAGTAGGGCATCAAAAAGCCAGCTGATGAAGTTATTGAAATAGCTTTTGCCAAGACATTTTATGTGATTATTGATTATGTCATAGGGATTGCATTCAGCAGGCAATTTTTTAACACGGTGCCCGTATCCTTCAGATGATGCTGTGGTGATGAAGAAGAGGCATTGTTTATTTTATAGGATCTACATTTCCTTTATGTGCACTTTCATTGGTTTTATGCATTTCCACCACTAGTTTAAAGAAGGAGCCACCCAAATGAGCAAATGCGACCTCTGAAACCGTGCTATTTTAGCGCTAAGAATAAAACCCAGGTTTTGTACAATCTGGAAAGGATTATCTTCAAAATGGATTTCAGACTTGATTAGAAAGGAGACTAAATATGGGTGTGCTTTCTTCTGTAGAAAGCCTCCTTGACTTGTGCGTGTGGTCAGACTGGTTCTGCTGCTTCAAAGGCACTGCAGATTGTACAATGAGAAAACAATTGTATATTTATCTTTAATTAGGGGGAATGGGCAGGGATGCTACAAGCGCAGGTTCTCTAAAAGCTGCATATATTTTAAGGTTTAAAGTATTTTTTTTTCTCCCACTGAAGCTATGGGGAATAGAAACTCAGGGCATTATCAAAATAATGCATCCTGTCAGTGCAAGGATTTATGCTTGTATTATGGAACTTTCCACGGGTTACTCCTGGACAGGGAAAAAGTAGCACAGCTCTCAGGTGTCCTCCAAAGACACCAGAACCTTGATGTTAGAAGAACTTTAGCTTGGCGAATTCCAGCTGATCTGATCCGCACCTGCCAGATTAATGTCTAATTTTCCATGACTGTCACACTTCCCAGATGTTCAAGTGGATTTTTCAGCCTCTCACAAAAAAATACAATGTGTAAAATAATAATAATAATAATGAGAGAGTGAAAACACTTAGAAAAGCATGTTTTAAATTTCTATTAAATATGGACTATTGTGTGCAATTTTCATGCAGATTAATGGGGAAACAGGAAAAAAAGGATTTACGGGTAAGGCAGATGAAAGAGATATGGATTGGGAATAGATGGGAGGGATCCCTGGACATCGCTGTAAGGCATCTTCCTGTTCTCCTGATGTGACCTGCTTTGGGCAGAGTTCGCTGTGCAAAAGTGGCATATAAATAAACTGACCTTAACACTTTTATATACATGTGCAGATTCATCCTCCACAACAAGCATACTCTCTTCAAGGTGTGAGGAAGGCAACATGTGAGCTGGAGTGAGAGGGAGGTGCTTCCATTGCCTTCCAACTTAGGGCAGGTGAGTGGGTGAAGCAGGCAATATTTCTTAGCAGGGTTCCAAACCACACGGGGAGCCCCTAACAAACAGAAATATCCCTGCCCAGTCACTGAAGTCTTCAAGGCAGTCATGGTGGTTGGGATTGATGGTTTGGATCCACCAGGAGCCATGTGTTTAGATTTGGGGGCTCAATTTAAGGGATCTCCCTTCTAGCTGGAGGGAAGCAGGTGGCGCTGTGGGTAAAAGCCTCAGCGCCTAGGGCTTGCCGATCGAAAGGTCGGCGGTTCGAATCCCTGCGGTGGGGTGCGCTCCCGTCGTTCGGTCCCAGCGCCTGCCAACCTAGCAGTTCGAAAGCACCCCTGGGTGCAAGTAGATAAATAGGGACCGCTTACTAGCGGGAAGGTAAACGGCGTTTCCATGTGCGGCTCTGGCTCGCCAGAGCAGCGATGTCACGCTGGCCACTTGACCCGGAAGTGTCTCCGGACAGCGCTGGCCCCTGGCCTCTTGAGTGAGATGGGCACACCAACCCCAGAGTCTGGCAAGACTGGCCCGTACGGGCAGGGGTACCTTTACCTTTACCTTTACCCCTTCTAGCTGAGCTCAGACAGGCCCCCTTCTGGTTGCACTTCTGGTGCCTACTAAAGACATAAAATTATTATTCCAGGGAGTTCGATTTAAAGTTTTAACTTATTTTTATTTTTTGTATCATATCTTAATAGACTGCTCAGAGGCTATTGTAGTTTGGCTGCATATAAATAATTTCAGTAACTAATAATAAAAAGGCATGAGGTAGAGTTACCACAGTCACCCTTGCTGCTGCCCCCCACATGTGTTTCTTTCCCTGTATTGATAATGCCTGGAGAAGGTTTCCATCTCCTCATCTTTTAGGCAATTCTGTTGTATTATTAAATCAGCAGGGAGTCCACAGCTCTGCCTGGGCATTTGCAGAAACCATAAAATATTGTGATTTTATATATATATATATGTAGTGTGGTGTACCAGTTTGGACCTATCACGCCAAAAGCCAGGCAATGTCAAACCAAAGTCATGTTTTGGTCCACCATATTGATTCAAAATGGCGCCCGGCATCCAAACGTCAAGATCTGCTGCTGCGACCTTGGGAGGTGTTTTGCCAAGCTAGATGACAATATCTCAAGAGGTGGACAAGCCAATGGAGAACAGACTGACAGACAGACAAACCTATTTCCAAAATATATAGTAGCTACAGAGGGAAAGGTTCCTAACATTTAGAAAGGGCACCAAACTGAACATAGGACCGTTGTGGCACAGTCCTGATCACCATCACCTACCCTGTTAGCTGAGCTGCTTGCAGATAGGCAAAGTGTGTGTGGTTAGAACTCTGTTTCGCCTTTGCTTTGCAAAGCCTTGAACATTCACCTGATACTGGGCTTATTTCCCTTTGTTCTGTATCTGAAGCCGAATTGCTGGATTAGTTCCACTCTGTAAGTTCAATGCATAACTAAGCATACCTAGCATGGCTTGAGGATATCCACTCAGTGGGGAAGTTTGAAACCTAATAGTGGAACGGGAATAAAAAAAAGGAACTCCCCTGTGACTACGGTGCACCCGTGTGTGAAATCCTGAGCTGTCATTTCAGCAGCCTGTCAGTGTGTGAGCAGCAGATTGTCATTGGGCGAGCTGGGAAGGCAGAATGAGCTGCAGTTCTAACAGAAGAGTTTTGAACAATGCTGTCGCTGGCTGGAATTGCCAGTCAGTAATTCCCCCACCCTGCTGGGTAAGCTGCCTTATGTTCAGTGGGGGCTGGTGCCTATTGAGACTGGTAGGGCAGAAGGCAAGGAGGCCAGCAGTAGGTGGAGAGTCAAAGGTAGGCAGAGCTTCTTGCTGATGGGTTGTAAGAAGGCAGGCGGATGGGGGCTGGCTAAGGGCAGACAGAGGGTGGCGGGGCAGCACCCACTGCGCCCTCAAGAACCAGCCTCCACTGGCCCATCTAGTCTGCCCTGACTGGCAGCAGCTGTCCAGCATTTCAAGCAAGAGTCTTTCCCAGCACTACCTATGGAGTTGGACCAGGCATCTTCTGTGTGCTCCTGCACTGAGCTACGGTCCTTCCAATGTTGTTGGCATCTGTCTGTCTCAAGAGACAATGAAGTCAGCCTCTGGCAGTGAAGTCAAATTGCTGCCTTAGCAGCACCGAAGTGCAAGCCTGGGCAGTGTGTGTGGAGGTCCTGGGCTTCCCAGACAGCCTCGGTGATGTGGTCCAAAGGACAGCAGAACAATATGTTTGGCATCAGCTTGGTTGCAGGGGTTGGCACCATCCAACTCTCTTTGAGACTCCACTCTGGATTTGTGTGAGATTTACTCTTTAGCCTATTCTTCTCCCGAAGATATCATGCAAGGCAGCAGAGTTTTGGACCAGAGTTTTCCTTCTCCTAGATGGGCTACCTTCCCAGGCTGACAACCCCCCATCTGCCCCTCACTTCCCTCTACAGCACATGCAGAAACCACCTTCTTGACCATTGGACCCACTGTTGGTCTCATCTGCTCAGTCTGCCAGGGCCTGTCTTCTCATGCAGGAGAAATCCCTAATGCAACAAGGTTGGGTTGGGTCCTTCCTAATGAGGTCAGTAGAATTTGCCCTTGTTGAGTTAATGGAAGATCACAGGCTAGTCATCCTTGATAAGAATGCTTGTTTCAGCAAGGACAACTACTCACAGCTGGATTTTCATCTTTTGGAGGAAGAGAATCATAGAATCATAGAATCATAGAATCATAGAGTTGGAAGAGACCACAAGGGCCATCGAGTCCAACCCCCTGCCAAGCAGGAAACACCATCAGAGCACTCCTGACATATGGTTGTCAAGCCTCTGCTTAAAGACCTCCAAAGAAGGAGACTCCACCACACTCCTTGGCAGCAAATTCCACTGTCAAACAGCTCTTACTGTCAGGAAGTTCTTCCTAATGTTTAGGAAGAGCCAAAGGGGAAGGTTTTACCACAGCCTTAGCAGAGAGATGGAGCAGGACAGAGGACTACACAGACTGCTCGGCACACAACCCTTTCCGTCTGATCTTTATTTTATAGCCTAAAGAGATAAAGAGATAATAGCTGAGTTGTATGTGACACAGAGGTGGGGGACAAATTCAGCTCAGTTTGCATCTAAAGACAAACCTACCTAATTTGCAATTTCTGAAACAGTGCATTCTGGGTAATTCTCTGAATGTTGCAATGCAGCTCTCCAGTCAAGTAATGTGTACAAAAATGCATATGCTAGGGCAGTGTGTGCATATATTCATGAGAAGCATGTTTAAAAATGCATTGCCTTACGGGAAATTGCTTTGCAAAAATGTGTGTATTGGGAGAAATTCATGCAAAAATGCTGATGAACTTTCATGGGGACTTTAAAAATAAATAAAGCATAAAATGGGATGTGGAAAACTGAATTTCAGATTATGAAAATGCAAAACTGAGAGAAACTGAAATCAATATAGCAACATAAAGGTAAAGGGACCCCTGACCATTAGGTCCAGTCATGGCCGACTCTGGGGTTGCGGCGCTCATCTCGCTTTATTGGCCGAGGGAGCCGGCGTACAGCTTCTGGGTCATGTGGCCAGCATGTACCTATTTATCTACTTGCACGTTGACATGCTTTCGAACTGCTAGGTTGGCAGGAGCAGGGACCGAGCAATGGGAGCTCACCCCGTTGCAGGGATTTGAACTGCCGACCTTCTGATCGGCAAGTCCTAGCCTCTGTGGTTTAACCCACAGCGCCACCTGCATCCCATAGCAACGTAGGAAGCTACTTTATACTGAGTCAGACCTCCGGTCCATCTAGCTCAGTATTGTCTACTCTGATTGGCAGCAGCTCTGCAGGATTTCAGGCAGGAGTTTCTCCCAACCCTACTGGAGATGCTGGGGATTGAACCTGGGAACCTGGGACCTCCTGCTTGCAAGGCAGATGCTCTACTGCTGAGCTATGGCCTTCCCCCTCCCTAATGACAGATTCCCCCATCCTTAATGTGATGCTGTCATGTTGTTCATGGCACTGGTGTTGGTACCCTCTTATCGTCAACAACCCTTGCTTGCTATATAGGATTATACTGACAGGCATGCTGTACTTTCATTTTCAATCAAATCCTCTTTCTGTGGGAAGAGAACAAAGCAGGTCCATTACATCTGGCCTTTTCGTCATTCTTGAAATTACTGAAAAGGGCCCTCTGTGTAGGTCGTGATCTTTTGTGGTAAATAGTGTTTCAGGGCAGTGTTAAGGCAATCATGCTAGCCACTGAGAGTAGATATCAGGGGTGAGGAACCTGTAGCCCGTCCATCATTCCCAACCCAGACGGCCAGTGATCAGGAATAATGGAAGTTCTCTAGCAACATGTGGAGAGCTCCAGGCTCTGTAGCCCTGGAAGAAACGGCTTGAGTTTGATTGTGAGGCCTGGCAAAATATAATTTCTTTTCAAATAATTTTTACTGCTTTTCAAATGAGTCGGCAGAGAATTTAAAAGAAGAACAGAAAACTCCCGAAACAGAATGTAGAAAAGCAAGAAGGGAGGATTAAAGCATGTTAAATGTATTTTTCAGTGTCGTCATAAAGGCACATAGTTGTAGAATGAATCATTGGCATTACGTAGAAGGGATGTTCCCAGTAATCCTAAAACAACTGTAATTGGAGAGGGGGGGAGGATTTGTTGTGCCAGAGCAACTGAGTATATTAATTCATTTTAATCATATGCAACTGAATCCCTCCCACTAAATGTTGACAGCCAACAGGCTGTGTTTTCTGTGTTTTCCTTTTTTAGAAAGGAGAACCAAAAATCTTGAACACCTTAAAAAAAATGTGGTTTTCGTTAAGGATCTCTTACCTTGTAATTTTTCAGCTATTAAGATTTTAAGGCTGAGAAGCATGCTTCTCACAAAGTAAACCCCGGTTGAAAACAGTGGGACTTGCTTCAAAGTTTCTAGTATAGGGTTGTAATGTAAAAAAATTATTCTGTCTGTAATCTCCCGGCTCAGTCATCATGGCCTTCGTGCAGCAGTGGCTCAGACTTGGTTGACCAAACACCTGCAGATTCAGCTCACTGTCCACCACATGCCCCAGAAGACGAAACCTATGTTTGGATCATGCCCTGAGCTAGAAAGCTCTTTGGCTGTGTCTGATGTTTTGGCCTAAAGAAACTATTGGACTGGGGAAAAAACATTATTCTGACATTTCGTATAGTGTTTGCTATGAGATACGATGAGCAGCAATATAGTCACTGAAAGTGCACTTTTTCAGTGCCTGAGGGTGCATTCAGACATGGGGAATATTGCATTCATTTCCCTGATGATAACGCTTGGGCTTCTGTCCTGTTGTCTAACATTCCTTTCACGCTGCAGTACCTATTGCACCATGTGGCTTTTTGACTGATGATACCAGCACATCAGGCTAAATTTCATTCACAGTGGCGGGCATGGTGTGACACAATAGCAAATGTCAACAACAAACATCATTGGAGAATGGTGCTTCTATTCCCCCATGATTCTACCATGAAAATGGCAGGAAATAACTGTGTGCTGGTATACCACCCCAAATTTGGTCAGTTTGCTCTTACGATTTTCTGGGTTAGCAAGGTCACAAACAGATTTTTTTCTGGAAGCAATTGGCACCGAAATGAGTGCTAGATGTATATACCCACACATGGTATGAAGATAATGGATTAAGAAAAGTGCCCTCCACCTGCATCTAATAACACTAAAACTTAGGGCCATCCAATGAAGCTGAACAATGAAGATTCAGGACAAAGTACCGTACTTCTTCAAACAGTGCATAGTTAAACTATGGCATTCGCTCCCAGAAGGGACATTGATGCCCACCAACTTGGGCTGGATCCACATTGATTTTTAAACGTTATTAGTTCTTAGATAACATTATTAGCAGGTGGCACTGTGGTCTAAACTACTGAGCCTCTTGGGCTTGCCGATCAGAAGGTTGGCGGTTCGAATCCTTGTGACGGGGTGAGCTCCCATTGCTCTGCCCCAGCTCCTGCCAACCTAGCAGTTCGAAAGCACACCAGGGCAAGTAGATAAATAGGTAGCACTGTGGTGGGAAGGTAAACAGCGTTTCTGTCTGGTTTCCATCATGGTGTTCTGTTGTGCCAGAAGCGGTTTAGTCATGCTGGCCACATGACCCGGGAACCTGTCTGTGGACAAATGCCGGCTCTCTCGGCCTGAAAGCAAGATGAGCGCCACAAATCCATAGTCGCCTTTGACTGGACTTAACCATCCAGGGGTCCTTTACCTTTTACTTAGATATAATGTTCTATAACGTTTACTGCAGTTTCCCTTTGCCAGTGGCTCGCTGCTCTGCAGTGCCCTCTAATGTCACATTTTAACTACATTTTTAACGTTCTAAACCATGAGTGTAGATCTGCCTTTGGATGGGCTTGAAAGAGGATCAGACTTATTGACGGAGGATAAGGCTATCTATGGCTGCTAGCCATGATGGCTGTTCTCTGCTGCCACAGTTGGAGGCAGCAATGCTTCTGGATAGCAGTTGCTGGAACACACAGGAGGCAGGGAGGCTCTCTTCTGCTCAGATCCTGTTTGTGCACTTCCCATAGGCATCAGTGAGAAGCGGATGCTGTCCTAGATGGACCACTGGCCAGATCCAGTAACCACTTCTTATGTTCTACTCAGAGGTAGGCCCTGCTGAGTTCACTGAAACATACGCCGAAATAAGTGTGCCTTGGATTGCAGCCTAAATCCTATAACGGAAACTCAATCACATAGTTTAAAAGGACTCTTTACAAATTGGGGAATATCTTCCTTGGTGGGTGTTTTTTTGTGTGTGTGTGTGTGTGTGTTTAAGCACTCACCATTTAGCAGAAAGCTCTTGAACTTTGTGGGCTTCAGTACAAGCGATGAGGCTTTTTCCAAAGGCCAAATCAAACCACAAAGGGGGAGAAAAAAAGAGACAAAAACCAAACCCAGAGTCAAAATAGTGGAAATACATCTTAGAAGCACTGGGAATTGTTTTAAAAAACACCCTTTGATTAGGAAAGCAACAAAAATGCTAATCTGCGATTTAAGAGGGAAGCTTTTAAAGTGTCTCACAAATAGCATGAATTATTCAAGGGCAGGTTATTGTTTCTTTTCGGTTATTTTGCATATGATTGAAGCTTCAAACCTGGTGCAAATACACAGATTCCAGTTAGAGCTGAAGTGGGAAGAGAGACATGCAAGGGTCCCCCCACATGGATTTTCAATTCTCTTTACTCCTGAAAACCTAGGATCACTTGGCCTCCTACAAGCAGCTCCAATCCTGCTCTAATTGGCACTTGCTTTGATTTGTACAGTTGTAGCACAAGTTCAGCACTGAAGATGCTCTTTGTGTTTCAGATGAAGAAAGCGAGGAGCGGTAAAAGTTGATAATGGGGGATAGAACCGAATGCCAACTTCAAGACTCACTATCCCCACCACGCTCAGTTATAGGGTTGCATAAGGCACCAAGGAGCAGAGCCTCCCAGCCTGGTCCTTAGCACAGAGGTGCCTAACCTGTGGCCTTCCAGATGTTGTGGGACTCCAACTCGCATCAGCACCAGCCAGCATGGCCACTGGTCAGGGATGATGGGAGCTTCAGCAACATATTCCATTCCATACCATTCTTCTGCCATGAATGCAGTCAGTTGACCTCACAGGCCAACCAGGACACACCAAGCCTTATAAAAGCCCTGACAGCTAAATCAGCTTCTTGGTCTGAGCAGGACAAAATCTCCATTTCTGCAATTAAAGCAGGTGGTTTTCATACACAGAAAAGCGGTTATCAGAATATGATTGTCTCGTGACAAGCACCCCAGCAGGGCACAAAGTTCTGCTCATTGTATGGCTCTTTAAACAACCTGTGCTGCCCTTCCGCATTTGGCCTGTCAATTCTGAGATGATATTTGGGCACTGAAAACCCTCCGCTGTCGCTCTAGATTATGATCTGCTGGAAACCACTAAGTGAGTTTAGCCTTTGGACTGTCCACATCTTACTTCCCTGTCTTTAAATTGGAAGGAAAGCCAGCTTATCGGCAGGACAGCAAGTGAGGATTTGCTTCTTTTGAAGGGGGCTCGTTCTTGAAAAAGGGAATGTGCGTGTGTGTGTGTGTGGTGATAAGGGGGAGCTCTATGGCAAAGGATCCCTTGGTAAAGCTTCTGATTAAACACACAACAGTCAAGCCAAAATTATAGGTGACAATTACTGTAACTCGATTAGGAGCAACAGCAACTGCACTTTCCCTAAATCACTTTTCCGAGTCTCCTAGGAGGCCCCAAAGATGTAGCATATGAGGTTCATTTAATCTCTAATGTCGTAATTATCGCTACCGACTAAAGAAAACTGTGACAAAGCAAGGAAATAAATTTAACACTTGAGATTTTAATGAAAATTTTATAGATAACCCAGTCAGCTAAAACATGTTTAATCAGTCTCATTGGTTTTTTGAGTGGCTTTGCTGGGCTGTTTGCTCCATGTGACTCGGTGGCAAAGTGCCATCCCACCGCCACCACTGGGAACTGTGGCAAATGCCACAATTTTGTGAGTCATGCACGGAGGCACATGTGCTTTGCAACACGTGTGTCTAGGCTTGTATCATTTCTCTCAGCAGTTGGGATTGGCTTCCAGGCACTTGTAGCATGTGTCCATCTGTACATTACTGATAACATGTTAAACTCTGTTGGTTCAATCCATCAACGTCTAATGGGTGATTTAAAAGGATTGGGTCGTGCATCACATTTGCTGCACGTGTGTCCTAGTATCCATACTCAGCAGAGTTACATCTCAGCGCAGCTCCTTCCTTGGAAGCTTCTTCGGGGTTGAAGGTACACACAACCCCGTGTGTAAGGCAAGAAACACTCATGGATGTTGTAAAGATTCAGTCAAGTGTAGAGGTTTACTTGACAGGCATAAAAGCATATGGGTAGCAAATATGTACAGACATTCACCACTGCCATGGTCAAGGCATGCTTAGAGTCCAACAAGAGTCCAAGACTCTCTCTCTACTTCTCTCACTGCATGGCTCAAGCAAGAGACTCACAACAACTTACACAGAACTGTTGTTATCAGCACTTCCTGTCATACTGCACATGTCCAAAGAACAGTTCCCACAGAAAATGTCCTTGCGTAGACAAAACAATCTCAGCCTTCTGCTGCTTCTTGAAACTTCTTTGTTTCTGGAACAAATGATTCTCACACGCCCAGAGAATATCCAGCAAACTCATGTAAGCATTGGTATCATCAACAGAATTGTCATGTGAGAAGCAGACCTGTGTTAGTGCATAAGCGACAGGGCAGTTTTGCTGGCCAGTGAGATCAAATAGAGAGAGATGGTAGCTAATGTCCTCAAGTGAATTTCCTATGTGGATATTGCTTCCATGTAGGAGATGGTGTGTACAGTTTCACATATGGGAAGAGCACTCATTTTTATGTTCAAATGGCTTGAAACTCCAGTATTTTATTTGTACTTTCTAATGCTGTACTCTGATTTTTCTCTGCTCACAGAGGCCATATAGCAAGAAATTTGCACTGCAAATTTGCAAAATTTCTTTTGTCTTTCTTTTGTTTTTATTAAATAATTAACAAAACTTAATTTAAAAAAAATATTTTATAACTACAAAAAACACCCTTCTTGTTTTTAAAACATAACAAGTACATGGTTTGCCCATTCTACAAAAAAAGTATGATACATGTGTTAGTTGTGGTTTGCGCGCTATGGCCTATCAAACATACCAAGGTAGAACATGACTAAAATTCACTTTGAATAGTCAGTGACCCTTTTCTGTGGCACTTCATACCATTTTTATACCTTATTTTGAAAGAGACCAAAATTAGCTTTATTTTGATACCAAAATAAGCCCAATTAGTTGAAGAATAAGCAGAACAGGAGGTTTTCTCTAAACAGACGTAGAAATTGCATTAGCCTAAATTGTGCAAAAATAGAAATTTTAAAAAAATTCTCCTGCACCCAATTTTGGACCAAAAAAAATCTTTAAAATTTAATTTGAGGTTATCTCATAAGTATCTACACATATTTTTATTTTTATTTTTTGAAGAAAATCTGAGACATGAGAGCATGGTTGAGTATTAAACCAGATGATTAGGCGTGGAATGACCCCCATAGGAAATGTGTGGCATGTGGACTAGCCCTAGATGTGCACCAGAATGGGTATGTCCACTCAGCTCTTCACAAGTCACGCAGACTACCTGTGCAACACAATAGTGCCTCTGCTGGTACATACAATAGAGACAGGTCATCAGAACCTGTGCCCTGGATATGTGGCCAGCAGAGAAAGGAAAGTTGATGGTTCCCAGCAAGCACACACGCAGATTATATCATGCCATTCTTCATTTTCCATAGGTTGTGAAATCAGGGGCCTTTCTATTATGAACCCTGCTATGTATAGAAAGGACCTGCTGGGTCTGCTCCCAGCTTCATTGTCCTGTCTTCCAATGCCTCTGCACGGAGCGTGTAAGCATTTCTTCTTCTCCTCCTCCTCCTCCTCCTCCTTCTTCTTCTTCTTCTGTAAATTTGTATACCACCCTTCATCCAGAGTTCACAGGGTGGTTCACCCAAAAAAACCCCAAATGAGTACCCAGAATACAAGAACGAAAACAAACCAATAAACCACCTTTGCTTCCACGCAAGGTGCGGTCCCCATCACACAGGCTTCCAGCTCCTGCAGGGGCCTACACACACACACACACACACACACCTATTTATTTAAAGTGCAGAATTACCCATTTGGTGCTCTTTGTAATCAACTGCATTTTTAAGTGTTAGGGTTAGGCTGTCTTTGCAATCTACCATGAGAATCTTTATTGCATTTTGCTCATGCCTCCAATGCTAATGGTTTTTGAACTGGCCCAGTAAGTAATAGGTAAAATTGACTGACTCCTATAATCAGTGCGAAAGCTAATAAATATTTAGGGAGTGTCATAAACGCAATGAAAAGCCGAATCAAAATGGTAATAGAAGCCAGTCAATGAATTGCTGACAAGAGACTGAAGGTAAGTTTCTCCTGCTGATTTGGTTTGAAAGGAATACAATGGAGCAATATTTTATCCACCAGCACATCCACCAGCCTGCCAATCTTTCATAACATTGCCAGCCAAATTAAATATCCTTTATGGGAATTCCCTGGATTGGATGTTATCTTTAAATTGCTCCCCCTTGAGACCATCCTTGCTGGAACAGTAAGACAATAGATTTTACCACCGCCATTATTGTTTCCCCTCCCCCCCCCCAATAGCATTGTTTGCTACTAACAGTATGTAAGGTGTCAGACAGGCCAGAAACATATAAGGTGATAGCCAACTTTGGTCATATTCAGAGTAGACCTATTGAAATGAATGGGTAAGTCACTGAAGTTCATTAACATCAGTGGATCTCTTCTGAGTATGACAAACATTGGCAAGATCACCTCTAGTCTTAGAGGTGACCAGCCTTAAAATAGGATTGGGGTGACTGACACAGAAAATATGGTCCAAACCTTGGGAGGGCAGGATGTAACATTTTGCAAGGTCCAAAGCCTTGCTACTTGACTATAAATTTAAATATGTGTTGTGGGAAAGCATATTTTAAGAGCATATGTTTATTGTGATCATTTTTCTTCTTCTTACACCTTACTGTAACTACAGCAACGTTATCAGCACAGGAAGACAAGCACAGGAAAGCAAAGGAATGTCCGTTCACCTGGGCCAATTTACCTGTCAATGTCCATAGCTGTTCAGGCCCATTTCATACGTTACACAGCAGCAAACCTGAACATAGAGCTTGGTCAGTTTGGGATGCCTGACAAGCTCAGCATCCCTGTAGAATCTGTATGTTCTCACGAGTTTTTCACATTTACATGTTAAGATTTCTAGCTGCGTGCATAAAACGTGTACACCTAAAAAAAAAGTTATATGAGAAGTGGCCCTCTGCCTGTAGAACCAATGATCTAACTAGTGATAGATGTGCTCCTGATGAAATAACTATGGTCTGAAATGCAGGGGAGGGGTCCCCTTCCTCCCTCAGAACGACACCCATGCTTGAAAGAAGATAGAGAGCCATAGAAGGCAATTGTAAAACACACTGTCTCTTCCATAGAAACATAGGAAGTTGCCTTATACTGAGATGGACTATTGGTCCATCTAGTTCAGTGTTATCTACACTATTAACTACATCGCGTGAGGATCCTTTGGCCTTCCAGATGTTCCTGAACTGCAACTCCCTTCATCCCTTGCCATTGCCATGCTTGTTGGGGCTGATGGGAGTTGTTGTTCAGCAACACCTGGAGTTCTAATGGATCCCCACCCCTGATGCCCAGGACAACTGCTTTGCAAATTTCAGAGATGTGTGAATATCAAAGGATGGCTGCATTTCAGCTCTCTCATTTTTTTGGAAAGGGCAAATTAGGAAGGTGTTCCTTTAAATGCAAACTGAATTGGCTATCTTCCCTCATCTCTAGGTCAGTTCTACAGTGAGAGATCTTGACTCCTCAGCCAAGAAGCTCAAGTTTCTGGACTTGAAATAAATTAGGCAAATCAATTAAAAATGACGAAAGTTTGTTTATTTTGTTTAAATCTCTCTTTTTTAAAAAAATATTTATTAAAATTTTTAAACACAAATGCAAAAATAATAAACAATATAAATGTATCATAACATAGTTTCATAGCTTCTTTGGACTCCCTCACGTCTCCCGCTCCCACTTACATCATTGTAGATTTTTACCAGCAATTTATCATCTTGTTTGCGTTCTTATGTCCCGCTCTTTTAAATATAATATAATAATTCTCCAAAAGGTTTATATTTCCCTCAATCTCACTTATCATCCTAATTCCATCTAATTTAGTGGTGCTCAATTATTTATGATCTAGCATCCTTCTTAACATTCAACCAAATTACAATATTTTTGTAAATAAATCTTAAATTTCTTCCAGTCTTCTTCAACCTTCTCCTCTCCCAGGTCTCGGATTCTGCCGGTCATCTCAGCCAGTTCCATATAGTCTCAGTAATAGGCATAATTCGAGATTTAAGGTTTGTTTCTTTCACATTTGTTTGTTTCTTTTGTTGTATTTATATTTTATTTCTCTGGGCAGTTTGCAAAAGAAAAAGTATCAGTGTTTTTTTTTAAATGCCACAATGACTTTGCGTAATTATATTTTTAAAGTGAGAAATCAGAGATGTGTTGGAAGTTGTTTGGGGAAACCTTGATGGTTTTAGAAGGAAAACATTCCAGCATTTGTAATATCCTATTCCGTACGCATCAAGGTGAGTTTGAATGAAAAGTGCTCTGCTGCCATCTTCTGGGAGCTTGTGTTCAAAAGAGCCCAAAGTGTTGGCAGTTGGATGAGAAAGTGTTTCTCCAGCTTCTCCTCCAGCTTCAAAACAGAGGCATTCTCAGGCACAAAATGAATGAAAACCGGCATGCATCACTTACTGTTTTTTCCTGACCAGATGAAAGCATGTTCCTGATGTGTTTTCCCCACAGGGTAGCTTTAGAACTGCCATGTGTTGGCTACTGCAAGCTGTTATTTCCTTCCAATCTTTTTTTAAATGTAAATCTTAACAAATGCTACAATCCCACCTGCCTACATGTGAATTTAATCCCAGCTGATCGATAGATGAGCAAAATCACAAAGCATGCAGGCTCTCAGCTGCTGCAGGAACAAATATTCTTCTATCCTTTTCTTCCCAGACGTGCTTTTCTGTCACATTGGAAGGTCAGTTTTGTTGAAATCATCCATGAAGCTGATCACAGGCCACTGAGGCTTCCCTTCATTTTCAACACAAATGTCCTGTGACTTTATATACACAGGACCTCATTGTACTTGTGTTGCTTCTTCCCTCTGGCAATAACCTGAATAGGGCTAGTATGTATCACTCACAATGAAAAGTGTCCTCTCAGGTTGCCAGACCTAACACCCCACAATTTGATGTTAGAGTGGGAGGTCTTGGGCTCTCCAGAGGTGGTGGTGGTTATTTTTAATTGAATTTATATACCGTCCTATACCTGGAGGTACAACTCCCATCGTCCCCAGCAGGGGCCAAAAGCCCTCCATCCCTGCTTTAATGTTTCATCTCTCCTCTTTGTGCAAGAGGAAGTTTCCATTGTGCAAGAAAAAACCCCTGGCATTGACAGAACCTTCACTTAGCAGCGCATTGTATTCCAACCTTCCCCCTGCACGCCCCCATCCCGTTTTACTGAATATCCTGTCTCTCTGGCCCTTTCACATCCCACAAGCTGCCTGAGAGTTAAGAATGAAATGAAGCCACAAATAAAATAATGATAATTATTTTATCAGTTCCCAGGGTATCGTCTCGTAGTAAACCGAGCTTCAGTTAATAAGCAGGCAATCTTCAGAAGCACTGAGCTGCTGCACTTTCAAAGCTAATTTAACTACTCCATTAAAAATGAAAACACATTCAATTTAAAACACCCATAAGATATGAAAAGAGGCAGGGAGATGGGAGAAGATGAGTAGAAACACACACACACACACACACACACACACACACACACACACACACCCCTTCCTGGAGAAGACATGAAGCACATCAGTAATTCTCCATCAAAATGCAGTTCCTCTAACTGACCATGGCACTTAAAAAATGAAATAAGAAATGTCAGTATCAAATAGAAACACAAAAGAGAGGATGACCTTTGATCAGGTGTCTGCCTGAACCTTTGACAGGAAGATTTGCATCCAGAGATTTGCAGTTTATGCTGGACAATGACAAGGAAAGTTAAAGGAAGGATGAGGTTGGCTCTTTTTAAATAGCCTGGCAGATGAAAGCCATGTTCCTGAGGCTCATTTTCAAGCTGTTGAGATTTCTTTGGGGAAGGGCTTTTCTCATGCCCTGGAACTGTTTTTCAGTCACCTGTTTTGCCCAAGTATCTCCAAGCCAAAGCTTCCATAGAAGAGGTGGGGGGAGTGGGGTTGGAATTGGAATTGATTGCCAGTGCACCAAATTATCTGGTCTGCAATCTGCAGAAAACCACCACAGGGCCCTTTTCAAAACATATTGAGATACTGTTGATACTCGGGCACAAATAGATGAGTACAAAATCCATGCCCCTAAAGCCAGTTGTGAAGGGGGCAGACCTGCTTAGGTTGCTGGTTTCCTTGCCAAAATGCAAGAAAGTTATGAAATGGAGCCTTGTCAGACCCAAGAAGGGCACATACACACATTCCATGATGTCAGAGCGGCTCAACCAATAGCTTGAGGGGACAATCTTGGTAAGAGGAAAAGTTTGCTGTTAAGCTATGTAAC
This sequence comes from Podarcis gaigeae, assembly GCF_964106915.1. Lineage (NCBI taxonomy): Eukaryota > Metazoa > Chordata > Lepidosauria > Squamata > Lacertidae > Podarcis > Podarcis gaigeae. Next base: position 100,171,955 of record NC_139679.1, read on the forward strand.
TGAAATTGTGACTGCAGCGTACAAGCCAACTCAATCAGACGTACTCAAGGACAAAGCTGAAACACATTGCGTTGCTACAGTCCCTGACCAATGAACGCTTCACACACAAGTATCTTAATCCCCAGAAGCCTAGCAACTCAGGTTTTAAGGCTTGTGTACTAGAGGCTGTACACAAACCAGTCATTCACTATTGTTTGCTAAGTCCTGTGACCATAAGAATTTGGCCCTTTTTTAAAATAATAAAAAAAGCTAAAATACCAGGAGCAGGAAATTGGGTGGGATAAAAACTGCTTGGATTTATTCCAGCTTCCTTTCAAACAATGATATGCAGGCTAACAAAACGAAGTGATTCGGAACGTGACATCAAGCAAAATGTAGGGCAAACAGCAAGCGTTTTGTCTCTGCAGATAAATGGAGTTCTAGGGAGCAGGTTTCAGCCTGGCGTGCGTTAGAGGACACCATCTGCAGCCTTCAATGTCAGAAGCATTAGGGGTTAGTGGCAATTGTGTCAAGCATAAACATTTTACCAAAGCTCCAGAACCGAATATATTATGCAGGTGTTAATAGTAGAATAGACTGCCTGCCAATCTCATAAATATCCAGATGTTCACATAACTCGGCCACATGTGCAGTAGCTTAAGCCCAAGGCACTGGAAATTCAAGCATGATCTAATGCAAAATCCACGTCAGTGATATTTGGTTCAAAACGGGAAGCAATATTCCTTAAACAATGCTCGTGTTTGGATTTTCGATGATAGAAAGATAGTGAAGGTGAGAGGGTGCCCTCTTGTGCTCCAAATATGGCAGAAAAGCTGATCGGGGAGGGGGGGGAATGTCTATTCCAGAGAAGAACAATGCAGGAAATGGTGTTGGGTCGTCTCATACTCGGAGGAAAAGCTCTAAGGTGAACAGTGATTGCAGGATCCAGCCAAGACAGACATCTTTATGTCCTGATAATACTGCAGTGCCCTCATGCAGATCTATAGTGCAGCCATAATTGGAGTACTGTGTATATTTCTGGTGGATGCCTCTCAAAAAGGATATTGTAGAACTAGAAACTATGGAGAGAAAAGCAAATAAAATGATCAAGGCGCTGGAGCAACTCCTATATGAGGAAAAGATTTAGATTTAGACTGCACTCCATAGCATTTCTGTGTGGCTGTACAGTGGTACCTCGGGTTAAGTACTTAATTCTTTCTGGAGGTCTGTTCTAAACCTGAAACTGTTCTTAACCTGAAGCACCACTTTAGCTAATGGGGTCTCCTGCTGCCGCCGTGCCACCGGAGTACGATTTCCGTTCTCATCCTGAAGCAAAGTTCTTAACCCGAGGTACTATTTCTGGGTTAGCGGAGTCTGTAACCTGAAGCGTATGTAACCTGAAGCGTGTGTAACCCGAGGTACCACTGTATGAGTAAACTATTGTAAGGACAGCTGTATAAGTTAAGTAAAAAAAAAAATGTGGCTAGCAGATACCTAGATCATGTGATTTACCAGACCTAATCCCACAATGTCCAACAGATCCTTCTGGAAAGCCAGTCTGGTATAGTGAACAGTGAATCAAAGAGGGATCAAATCCCTGCTCTGCATTAAGCTCACTAGCTGACCTGGAGCCAGGCCCCACCTCTCAACTTTAAGCTACAAGGCAGGATAGTCATGAAAATGGAATGGAGCAATCCTATGTACGCCATCCCGAGATCCTCACAGGAATGATGAAATACTAATTTTGTATGTAATTATTATTGTTGCTGTTCCTTCCAACAGGGATGGAAAGTGGACGGGTGTAGTAAATTGAAATTATGTCAGAAGTAGTCAGGGACAGATCTAACTGTGTCCCCTAGAAAACAAGAGTGGCTTCTCTATTAAATAAATCACATATGGTTAATCCTCTTGCGGCCACTCTTTAATCACAGGCTATGCTGCTTTTTGACAGCGATGTTGCATCGCACTTCTACCAATCAAGCCAACCCGTCCTCGCCAGTCAATAGATGTGTTGGCTTGCTCTTTTCTCGTGCTAATTCCTTGGAGCGAAAGCAGCCTCCAATATTACCCTTCCTGAGATAGGTCATTGCGGAGGGGGCATTGCGATGGTGATGCAGAGCCTCATCATCAGAAAAAGATGCTTAATTTCATCTGGCATCTTATACCCCAAGCCAGCTTGGCTGGAAATTAGAAACCTGGCGCAGCAGCTGTCAGTACCAATGTTTATTGCAGAAAGACCCTACACCTGGCGAATGCCGAGCTGCAGTCTCAAACAAGAAGGAATTATCGCTTTGACAAAAGGGGGGAGGATGAAGTGCGACAACAGGAAGCCCATGTGACTTTTCCGCTGACAAATGGCTCGCGTCAAGCTCCTGGGAGATGGCAAATGTATTTATAGCACATTGAGTAGGCTTCTCTCTGGCACGGGTCTCTCTTAAAGCTGTTGGGCTGCTCTGTTCCAGCTGCTCACATTGACCAGATCTGGAGGGGTCACACCAGTGTCTCCGTGATCCTGTCCAATCCTGTATTTTGTCAGCGAAAGTGGCCTGTGCCAGATGCTAGTTTAGAGAAAGTATGGGGGTAATTACGGCACTGTCTGCTCTGAACGTATGCCGGGGAGGGCTCCTGTGACATCCTGACAAACGACAACGCCGGCACTTACCATCTTGCGAATGCTGAAGGGGTAGCCATGTTGGTCTGTCACAGGAAAAAGCAACAAGGATCCTGCGGCAGCTTTAAACATTTAAACGCTCAGGGCTGTGTCAGTGTTTCCAATGAACATGTTGATCTGCCAGAGGACTGGGGGAAATTAAGAGTCAACCACATGTTTAGAAAGGCGTTCTTTGTATGTTTGTTAGCGAAGAGCTGTCTGTACTAGTTTCACTGTGCAAAACGGGTTGGGGTGCTTGAAGTGGGTGATCTTCACATGAACCCCTGCCAGCCAGATTATTTGGGAAACATTTGCTACAATGAAAACAGCAAATAATTCTGTCAGACAGCTCGCCTTTGAGGATTTAAATTGATCAAGCATCTTTCATAAATCCATGGCTATTACGTTTTGTTGCTGACTTCCCACACTGACTGGGTTTAAATAAATTTGGCCCGAAAAGTCACACTGCCATTTAATCACTACGGCATGTTTTGGATCTACTCAAAAGACAACTATTGTGGCTTCTCATTTTTGATGCGATTCATATTTCTTGGAGCATCATCATAAAATACATTCCCACCCACACCCACTTTCTTATTGGGTGTGTGCATATCAACCTTTAGAAAGTACAAAATAATGTTCCTGGCATCGTCCCCTCCTGTGTTCCAAACGCAGCATTACGACTCGAGGCCTGCCTTCCATCTGTAGAAACTCAGACCTGGCAAAGAACATTCAACTACTGGCTTCGTCTTAATCTAAATCCACCTGGTCTACTGCCTCTAGTAATGCAAGACCCCCACAAAAGCAAGTGGTTCAAAACTGTGCATCAAAAACTTCTTACATGCGGTCTGCATTCACAGTCCCTACTATCAATGGGCCTCATTAAAGCAAAGAGTCTAATAGGCCAGCGCCTGAAAGACATTGAACGGCAAAACAACCTGACTATCTTAAAGAAACTGTGCCCATGGTATACCTACTTTCCCCCTTCTCATTTTGACTCTCCAGCTTCATATTTGTTTAAATTAACCATCCCAAAATACAGACGTGCCTTTACATTGGCTAGATGGGATGTTCTCCCTTCTGCCGTACTCGAAGGTCGCTACCAAAAGACTCCATTTGAAAAACGACTCTGCCCATGTGGAGATGGTAACACGGAAACAGTGTCCCACGTCTTCCTATCCTGCCCCCTTTACAAAGACCTAAGGAATGAGATTATTACTCCACTCATTCTCTCCAACCCCGGCCGTTCACCAGACATCACACTGTATTTCCTCTTATCTGATACGGATAGTCAGACAACAGAGAAGGTCGCGAGGTACATCGAAAGAGCTATGAAATTGAGGGCCACCATCTGAGTGACAGACTTGTTCATCTGACGGACCTCCTTTTGCTTGTTCTTTTCTCCCTTTTATCCTTATTTCTATTTTTAATTTTTGTATAGCTGTGGCCTGTTGGCTTTGCTAATAAAGTTTTGATTTACTGATTTCCTGGCATCAGTTGAGAATGGTGCCCTTGTGTTCACAGGTTTCCATTAGAGAAATGCACAAAAGTGGGGAATTGAGCAGTAATCACTGCTTGTTCTCTCTGTGGGTTCTTCACGACACATTCATGGCCCATTGGAAATGGATGAAATGTAAAGGGAAGATTGTCTCTAAGGTGCCACTTACTTACTTACTTACCTGCTTGCTTGCTTGCTTGCTTTCTTTATTTGATACCTTGCCCTTCTAAAGGAGGGCAGAGCAGCCAAAAAAGTGATGAAGCAATAAAAACATCTTTAAAACATCTAAATGACATCTGAACAACAATTCCAGTACTGATGCAGATTGGGAAAGATGGTAACTTTAAAGTCTTGTTGAAAAAGGAAGGTTTTTGGTACTTGCCAAAGACAATGAAGGTGGCACCTGTCTAAATATTAAAGGGAAAGAAATTCCAAAGGGCAGGTGCCGCAATACAAAAGGCCCAATTCTTATGTTGTGTGGAAAGGACATTCTGATAAGATGGCTTCCACAGGAGCCCTCACCACAGAGCACAGTGGTCGAATAGGTATATTATGGGGGATAGGAAATTTCACGTATCCTAATACCAAGCACAGGGCCTTTATACACCAAAGCTAGCACCTTGAACTTAGTCTGGCAGCTGCTTGGCAGACATATATGAAATCTCACATTTGCTGTAGCAACAGCACGACTCCTAATATCCGAGGTAGCTACTTATGTCACAATTCGTAACTACTTAAGTGTTACCCAATTGTATAGTCAGTCTTTTATCTTCTTCAGCCAGTACAAAAGAGTTGAGCATTGAGAGTTGCGCTCATATTGGAATCCTATTCATGGGACCACATGCCTTCTCACATGTTTTCCACATAGCAATTCCAAAGCACATATTCAGTAATCTGTAATATGCCCACCTGTTTGTTTAATGAGGTAAACAGTAATCCAGGACTACCATGACTGAGCCAAATGGACAGAGCCGATCCATCAGAACTACTCAGTCAACCTTGCCTTCCCTTGTTTTCCAGATCTCATTAGATGTCCAGAAAAATTGCACATGCCTCTTATGTACCAGTCTGTCTATCTGTCTGTCTGTCTCTCTGTCTGTTGATCTATCTATCTAGGCACAGTGGATACTAGTGTCTAAGAAATATGGTTTATTTTACACATATTTACACCTGGAAGGCTTCAGTGGAGGGGGATGCAGAACATTACATCCCAAGAGCATTGTTGCTTCTCTCACAGCTTTCGCCAGCTCATGTCCAAAGCAGAAGCCCGTTATGGCCCCTGGCGTATTGGTGCAGCCTCCTCTAGCAGGTGCCGCATAGAGTTCTTCCCACTTCCTGTCTTCTTCTCAAGAACCCAAGCCACTCTTCCCCATCTGTCTCCTCGCCCCCACTTATCCCCCACTATCCCAAGCCTCACTTTTAAAAGAACGCTTTCCTGTTGCTGAATCATGCCTCCTGTAATTTTCCTCCTCCTAGCTCTGCTATTTAACCAGAGCTGGGGCAGAGGGTCAATGGCTGGTCACTGCCCCATAATTACACCTTGATGGCCCTCTCCCCCCACAGGCGATTTTCTGGTTTAGCCTGCATTTTAAATCTAACATCTGGCATCGAGGAATTTTAGGGGATCCTTCCCTCCCACAAACCCATTCTAAAGCAGCAATGCTGCAGCAAGCAAAGGCTCTAGCAGCTCAGTCTGCTGCTTGTGGCTGGAAAGCCAAACAGGAAGTATGTGACTGTTGCCATGAAAACGAAGGGGCAGTCCATTCTCCTTATTGAGCACAGGATGTGAGCTCAGTGTGTGTCATATGACCTGTACAGGATGTACATGGGTGGAGTTTGGTGTTTCTCTCTGTTTGTTGAAGAGAGCAGACATCTTTTACTGTATGACTGCTAAAGACAGGAATAAAAGCATGTAGTTACATTTCTGTCTGTGTCTGTTTCCCCTCCCTGGGGATATGCAGGGAGCAGGGAGGAGGAGAAGCAGTTGGTGTGTTTTTCTCACAGCCTGAGGAAAATCGCCGGAACGGACCTCGTATGTTTTTCCTGCCGGGAGTCGCCGGAGGGAGGTCAAAGGAATTCAGCCGGTGCCTGGACTGATAGGCACATACCTCTGACCGGGCTAGAATTCCAACAGTGGTAGCAGAGGATGGTTTCTACGATCCATGGAAGTCTGCAGAAAAGTGGCAGAGCTGCTGTATTCATTTCTCCATGGAGGCCTGAGGTGAGAAAGCTGATTCTCTGCAGCCAGAAGCTGACCAGAGGAAGCTGAAAGCCAAGCTACGGAGCCCAGGTATGAGATTTTCGGGCTTGGAAGTGTGAATGCAGGTTGATTCATTCTCTGCTTCAAGGGAGCAAGGTTTGGGAAAAACAGCTCCGAGAGAGAAGAGCTCTGCATTCCAAACATTCCTGTGGTTAATCCTGTCCAAGGGAAGGAATGATGTTGCTTAGCAACGAAGGCCAGTTTCACGAGAGGGCTGGAAGTCAGGCTTTGCCTCAGAGAGGCAAAAACAGCCTATGTTTTGACTTAGGCCCAAAGGAACTGTTGGAAAGGGACTTTCCAAAGCGGCCAGTGTTATAGCTGCCAGGTGCACAGAGTGTAAACAAGCCAGCTTTTGGATTTTAGAGGCTTGTGTTTGAGAGTCAATGCAAGGACTCAAAATGGATGCCAAGAAGGGGGGAGGCCTGCCTTCTCCAAGCCTCCTGACCAGTGACAATTATGCATCTTGGTCTATTAAGATGAAGGCCTTGCTGCAGAATCAGAGACTGTTTGGGGTGATTGAGAACCCCATCCCTGCAGCACCAACGCGTGCTTGGGAGTCACAGGATGTGAAGGCCAGAACAGCTATAATTCTGTGCGTGTCAGACTCTCAGCTTATCCATATACAAGATTTACAGCACGCGAAAGATGTTTGGGACACGCTGAGAAGGACACATCAGAGAGATGCAGGTTCTTCAGCGTTGCTGTATTTTGAGAAGCTGACCAACCTGAGGCTTGCGCCTGATGGAGATGTTCAAGCGCACCTGACGGAAATGAAATTTCTGCGTCAACAGATGGTGGAACGCAATTTCCGTCTGGAGGAAGAAGTGTTTTGCTTCATGGTGATAAACAGCCTGAATCGGACTTACAAAACAGTTGCCAGTCAGCTGGGGTCTCTCCCAGCAGCTGATCTAACGTCGGACAGGGTCTTTGCCGTCGTTCTGAATGAACATGACAGACTTGCCGCCCTGGAAGTCAAGGACAGGGGGAGACAAGAACGGAGTTCTGACACCCCCACTGCTGAAGCTACTGGAGAAAACGCTGTAGCTTTGAACGTTGTCCGATGCTACAATTGTGGGCAAACTGGGCATCTTCAGCGGTACTGTAAGAAGCCACGTCAGCACAAAGGAGCCAAGGGAAGCTCCACAAAGTCTGAGGCGTCAGACAAAGGTCACACCAAGCCAAAGGCAAAGACTGCAAAGGCTTTGATGTCCCTAAAAGCCACACCAGAAGTGGGGAATTCTTTCGTTTTGGACACGGGAGCGACAGTTCACATGACAAGACACAGAGGACTATTTTCGTCGTTTAAGAAGCAAAGCTTCGCGGTACAACAGGCCAACGGTCAAGAGCTGGAAGCCACCGGAATTGGGACTGTGTATCTTGAAAGTCTGAACTTGACTATAAACAATGTACCGTATTTTTCGCTCTATAACACGCACCTGACCATAACACGCACATTGTTTTTAGAGGAGGAAAACAAGGGAAAAAACATTCTGAATGAAACAGTGGATGTATCATTTTTGGGCTTCATGCTGTGGCCACAGACATGTGATCTGATGGTGAATTTGGGGTGACCCAATGCCAAAATCCTGAGAATTTCTGTGGATCCATGCTTTGTAACCACGTTTTTGCACCATTGCAGCCCCAGGCAACAGTGGGTGCGTTATTTTTTTGGTGCAGGCTGTAGCCATGGACATGCTATGTGATCTGATGGTGAATTTGGGGTGACCCAATGCAAGGATCCTGAGAATCCCTGTGGATCCATGCTTTTTAACCACATTTTTGCACCATTGCAGCCCCAGGCAACAGTGGGTGCCTGATTTTTTTGGTGCAGGCTGTAGCCATGGACATGCTATGTGATCTGATGGTGAATTTGGGGTGACCCAATGCAAGGATCCTGAGAATCCCTGTGGATCCATGCTTTTTAACCACATTTTTGCACCATATGACCTGTGTCATATGACCTGTACAGGATGTACATGGGTGGAGTTTGGTGTTTCTCTCTGTTTGTTGAAGAGAGCAGACATCTTTTACTGTATGACTGCTAAAGACAGGAATAAAAGCATGTAGTTACATTTCTGTCTGTGTCTGTTTCCCCTCCCTGGGGATATGCAGGGAGCAGGGAGGAGGAGAAGCAGTTGGTGTGTTTTTCTCACAGCCTGAGGAAAATCGCCGGAACGGACCTCGTATGTTTTTCCTGCCGGGAGTCGCCGGAGGGAGGTCAAGGGATTCAGCCGGTGCCTGGACTGATAGGCACATACCTCTGACCGGACTAGAATTCTGACAGAAAATATATATAATCAGCCTGCACTTGATCCAAAATTGTTACCTAATTTTACCAATTGAGAGCACATGCCCAAAACTAAAAAACATACACATTTCATCTGCCTCAAGTCCATTTTTATTGCCTCTTTCATGTCTATCCATACAGAAATTTCAGCCATACATAACATCTTATGAATCTAGGTCAGGCTTCCATGAATTTGTTATTTTTCTTAACCAGACAAATCTGGAATAGTTGCTCTTTAACAGACATTCTTGTTTTAATTTCCTCATTAGATCTTTAATCCAATATTAACATAATTCTCAGCCATTCCAATATATGACCCTCCCCAATTGATTGTCATCAAACTTAATATATCACTTGGGTATATAATTCATCCCTTAATTGCATTCCTTTGCTCATTAATGATTAGAATCCTGACATTTCTTAAGTCGAAATTAAATCACAGATTCTCTCTGTCATCTTTGAATGATTTAACTCCTCTAGGACACACAGGTCCAGAACAGGGGGGAAAAGAACACACTCCTTCAAACTATTCGGAATCAATTAATTTATTATATTTTATTAATTTATTAAATATGTATACCACCCTTCATCTGAAGATCACAAGGCGGTTCACAACATAAAAGTAAAAAATGAAAACACAAAATACACAATAAAAATAAACACACACAAGGAGACTTTCTGTGATAAGCAAAGGGCAAGGAAAAGGCACTGTAAATTGTGCTTAATAAAACATTGCCTAACTTCCCAACAAACAAATCAGAATGAATGCTCAATAAACTGTGATGGCTGATGCCCATTGGGAGTGGCAGGGAGGAAGGCAGGGAGACCCAACAACAGGTGGAGTCAGAGCCAATGATAAATGGAGCCAACTAATTCAAGTTTTGTCCCCATCCTCCTCCCTGCTGAGTGCTAGAAGGGCAACACTGGCTCTAAGGAGGAACAATCTGACAGGCAATGTCATCGCTTGCTGGCCTTCTGCCCTACCAGTGCCAATGAACACTGGCCACTCCTGACAGCATCCTTATGCAACCAGGTGGAGGAAAAACCACAATCAAATCACAGAGTCATCCTGGGTTGGTACAGTCTATATGCAACTTCCTTCACAACTTCATACTTTCTTTAAAGATGGCAAATTCATGACTATTTACTATTATTATTTTATTATTATTCAGTGCCTTTTTCTGGGGGATGCAGGGGAACACATACCCCTAAACATTTTGTGAATCTTTGTCCATTTGTCCATTTACTGTATTTATTTTCCCCAATTTGAACTATAACATGGTGATTTTCTTGAGTCAAATGAGAGTACCCCATAACATTTATTTAGGGGGGGAAAGAACTGTTATTATTTATATACCACCCTATTCCCCTCAGGTCTCAGGGTGGTTCACAGAATAAAACCAGAATATAAAACCACAAAATACATAATCAAAATGAAAACAACAACTCCGTAGCATCAAATATTCCCAACGAGTCAGGAAACAAAAGCAGTTTTTTCTGCTGTGTTGTCGTTACAGGTGAGCGATTCCCACCCCCCAAAAAAACCTTTGAGTTTGCTCTCCCTAAAAAAAGTTTGGCTTCCCCCTCCCAAGGTGACTAAACTAAATTTGCATCCTGGTGGTGCATATGCTAAAGATGGCCCTGATAGGATGTCAATCAAATCAAGCAAAGGCCTGGTTAAAAGGGAACATTTTTGCCTGGGGCCTAAAGGTGTATAATGAAGATGCCAGGCCATCTTACCTGGGGAGAGCATTCCACAGATGGGGCGCCACTGCAGAGAAGGCCCGTTCTTGTGTTGCGACGCTCCAGACCTCTCAAGGCGGAGGCACACGAAGAAGGGCCCCAGAAGATTATCTCAATGTACTTTATTGTACTGCTATGCATCGTTCCCTTAGGTTGCTCAGAGTTGCTTATATGGTGGTTTTATGAAAAATTGCTGAGCTGGGAGCATGGACAGTTTTTGCAGAGCCAAATCCTCAAAGCACTTGGTCACCCCAGTACTGGCCAGCAAAAATTGGGCACAGACATGCTATTGAAAACAATCAGCCTAAGCAACTCCCTGTGTTTGTTTCCTAACTGAAGTACCAGCAGGAGACCGGCCATGGCCTGTAACTTTAATTACTAATCATTAATTTGTAGGTGGGCAGATTCAGCTCTCCAAGCATCTAATTTAATCATGCTTTCCTGACAGTGGCAATCAATTGTTTAGTAGCCTCCTTTATGCTTAATTACTGTTCCATTACATTATCAATTGTCAGACATCCTTTTTAAGGGGCGTAGGAGACAATAAATCATTTCTGCATGGTGCCTGTAGCAAGGCTGAATTCAAAGACTATTATTCGCTCACACCTGACCTTCTTTACACTGAGGCGAGAAATTGATAATCGTTCAGGGAGGGAGGGAGGGAACAGGTCTAAGCAAAGCACACCCAGTGCTTCAGAACAAGAGGGTGGTTTTTCCCCCAAGGCAGAGAGTCAAGCAATGGCTCAGTTTAGGTATAATGCAAAACGATGGTTTGTGCTAACCAAATAAAGCATCCTACACCGTGGTTTGAGCTTCCAGTCATAGAACAGGCAAACCTTGGTTCAGAGCTGCTATTTGCCTGATCTCATTCTCCATCTGCTCAGTGCTCAGCCTTGGCTGTCAGACGTTCACTCCTAGCTCCAGGCTACAGAAGCCTCTTGATACAGAAGGTCAGCCTGGACTGTGGTTTGTGTGAATTCAAATATAAAAAGATACAGTTGTACGTCCAGTTTGTACTTTCACCCAAGATTTGTTGGGTTTTTTCAACTAGAGGGAGCGGCACACAAACAACCAAATGCCAACTTGTGTTGGTAAAAAGGTTGATGATATTGGGGAGTACAGTGTGATGAAATACAAAATAGGATAGTTCTGGGAACTGGGTCCAAGATAGAGTTAATACTCTTCCTCTTGAACATCAGAGGAAATATAGAATTTTGGGCATGCCAAAATATAGAATTTTGGGCATGCACACATGCCAAAATATAGAATTTTGGGCATGCACACATGCAGGCAGACATGCACACACACTTGCACACACATACAGTCAAATACTGAGTCAAATGATTGGTCTATCCTGCTTAGTATTGTCTACAGGCTGCCCAGCCATGGTTTTCCAAGAATTTAGGCAGGAGCATTTGCCAGCCCTACCTGGAGACACTAGGGATTGAACCTGGGACTTTTTGGGTGCAAGGCAGGTGCTCTGCCACTGAGCTATGGTCCTACACACACACACACACACACACACACACACACGGTTTCCCTTGTGGCACTTTGTGGCCTAAATATTGTAGGTGACTAGCGAATACCTGAACAGGCCAAAAACTTGGAGCAGATGGTTCTGAGGTTGTTGTTTGTTGGCAGCCTTGTATCTCATTGTTATCCATTTCCCAGAAACACCAACCCTTCAGTTAAGAGGCAATTGCCATTTTGCAGTTGAAGCTTTATTTTACAGAACCCCAACTTTATTCTGACACTTGCAATAAATTTATTCACTTCAGTCACACTGCCTGCCTCTGAAAAGCAGGCAAATCAGAAGACACAATTGCCAAGATCAAATAGAGGAAAATGGGTAAACATTGCAGGGTACTATTTTGCAGGCCATTTATGGTTTGCCTACAATAGGTTTGTTCATCTGTTTCAATATCTTATTGCTTCGGGCACACATTCCTTTTCTAAGCTGCCGTCATACAACTGAATTGAATGTGATTAGCTGCCGCAGATATTTGATTCCATTTTATTTCGGCCACAGATCCCAACCAACCTGAACAATGGCAATTGAAAGTCACAAAACAGATCAGGGCCTGATGCCAATTTGGATGCAGCCCTTTGTAAATCTAGACTGCAGGGCAAATCAAGTGTCCAGATGTTAAGATAATAGCAGCGGCAAGGCCCTGCCTCCGGTGCTCACAATGCCAGCATCCATTAAGACGACTAAGTAAGATACTGCTGGAAAAATGTTGTTCCCTTGGAACAATACGATTCCAGGTTTCCTTGCAGAACGAATCATTCATTTGTTATTTCGTTCCCACAAGAACAGTTTCCCTCCCCCATTGGCACTATGCCATACCATTATCTCATTACATATTGTTGGCATCCGCCTGTCTCAAGAGACAGTGAAGGGCACCACCAAGGGAGAAGCAAAACCTCTGGAGAGTCACGAAATTAAAAGACGCCTGCTTCTTGAAAGAAAAGCAATGACAAACCTAGACAGCATCTTAAAAAGCAGAGACATCACCTTGCCAACAAAGGTCTGTATAGTTAAAGCTATGGCTTTCACAGTAGTGATGTATAGAAGTGAGAGCTGGACCATAAAGAAAGCTGATCACCGAAGAATTGATGCTTTTGAATTATGGTGCTGGAGGAGACTCTTCAAACCTCTCCATTCTTAAGGGAATCAGCCCTGAATGCTCACTGGAAGGACAGATCGTGAAGCTGAGGCTCCAATACTTTGGCCACCTCATGAGAAGAGAAGACTCCCTGGAAAAGACCCTGATGCTGGGAAAGATGGAGGGCACAAGGAGAATGGGACGACAGAGGACGAGATGGTTGGACAGTGTTCTCAAAGCTACCAGCATGAGTTTGACCAAACTGTGGGAGGCAGTGGAAGACAGGAGGGCCTGGCGTGCTCTGGTCCATGGGGTCATGAAGAGTCGGACACGACTAAACGACTAAACAACAACAACAACTGTTGTTTTGATGCATTGGCAGCACTGAAGCGACCTCTCTGGGATGCAAGCCTGGGCAGTGTGTATGGAGGTTCTGGGCTGTTCAGCCGACAGCCCCTCTCGGCTTCACAGTTGTGGTCCAAAGGAAAACCAAGCGATACATTTGGCACCAGCTTGGCTGCAGGAGTTGCCGGAAGGAGACATACCAAATGCCATCCAGCTGTCTTGGGCACTTTGGATTTGTGAGGCTTTTCTTCTCCCAAAGATATCCTGCAAGGCAGAGAAGGTTTAGGGTCAGAATTTTTCTTCTTCTAGATAAGCTACCTTCCCAAGTTGAGGAGCCCCACCTGCCCCTCACTTCCCTCTACAGCACGTGCAAAAACTGCCTTCTTGACCATTGGACCCACTATTGGTCTCGTCTGCTTAATCCTCCAGAGCCTGTCTTCACATGCAGGGGAAGTCCTGAGGGATTGAGACCTATTGGATACCCTCACCTGGTTTAGCCAATCAAAGGCATTTCCTGGGGTGTGGCCGCTGTCTCATGCTGACAGCTTCTAGCAGCTACAGGTGAGGGCAGAGTAAGGACCAAAAGCAGGCAAGCTACCCCAGAAGAAGAAAAACGTGTCCCCCACAAGAGGTTCTGACAGCCCATACACCCCTTCAGTAAATACACAAATATAAATATTGCCCTTCCTCTAAGGAATTTGGAGAAGTGTCCATAGTTCTTCTCAGCATTTTAAGCTAGCAGATACAGAAAGTGGCTGACCCAAGGTCACCCAGTGAGCTTTGTTACTGTGGGCAGATTGGCTTCTGCCATGGCCCCAACCTGGAAAGGGTCCTTCTACAACAGTAGGTTTGAGAAGGAAGAGATGGCTCTACTCCTTGGTGCATCCTATGTGAATCAGCTGGCACCCCTAAGAGTTGCTGCAACCAGACTCCAACAAGTAGATCACCCACCCACCTTGGAGGATCAGAAAAAGACTGGAGGAGTTTTTACCAAACAAGCCCATGAAACTTAAAACTATGCTGCCTGGAAGAAGCCAACAGCTGGGGCAGGGCGGGCACCAGCCCTTTAAATAGCCAGGCACAGCACTCAGCAGGTCGGTCTTTTGCTTTGACCACCTAGCCTGACGGGTAAAACTTATTCCAAGTTACTCCCAAGATCCGCTTGAGATGGCAACTTGCTTTTCTGTCTCGCCTACTTGGTTGCTGACTGTGGTCCTGAATCAGCACCTTGGTTCTTGTACAAGGGCCTGGCCTTTGTATCTGCTGCAGAACCCTGGGCCTACCTTGCTTTCCTTGGTGGTGGATATCAGAATGGATCAGGACAACTCCAGTGTGGAAAGTTTCTGAAACTAATTCTGGAATTGGTGTGTGTTTTGCAGCTTTCGGTACCTTTCTTCTAGTCACATATTTCTCTCTCTCTCCTCTCTCCTCTCTCCTCTCTCTTCTCCCTCTTTTTTTCCTCTCTCTCCAGACTACCAATGCACAACATTGCCTTGATATTGTTTTTTGTTTTGTTTCATCAACACACATAAGTGCTTGTGTGCAGTGGTAGCCTAGATGGGATAAAGCGATGGCAATTTCACAGAAGAACCAGAAAGGGCAGCTGGGATTGCTCTAAGTTCATATGAATGCATGGGAAGCTGGTAAGGTGTATCTTTGTGTGTGATGCTGGCAGTTTAGAAAGGAACTAGGGGAAAAGACAATTATTATCCTAGTCACCTTTTCTGGAGAGTTTAAACTCAACAGGCCTGTTACAGCTCCAACTAAACACTAGAGGGCAATGCTCTCACATTACGAAAGGAATATTTATAAATGTCGAGCTATGCTCTTGTTGCTGTATCAGTAAGTGCCACATGTACACACACATGTGCATATGTAAGTGTGATCTAAACCAGAGGTGGAGAACCTTTAGCTACAGGCATGATTAGGGCTAGCAACAAGGCCATTTCCCCCAAACCCACGCTCACCAACCCCACATCCGATGCCCACTTATCAAAACTACTCCATGGAGGCTGGGCCACTTCTCTGTCTCGCTCTCAGGCTGAAAAATGGTCCCCCACCCCTGTTCTAAACAGACAGTATGACTGTACTTTATATAGTTAATAAGAGTCCTATGCTTGGAGAAGTGCAAATAAAGGGAGCTCAGGAAGGGAAGGGTTTAGTGATACAGCACTTGCTTTGCGCACACAGGGTCCCGGGTTCAATCCACAGCATCTTCAGGTAGGGCTGGGAATGGCCCCTGCTTGAAATGCAAAACAGCTACTGCCAGTCAGTGTAGACAATAGAGGGATCAATGGTCTGACATCTCCCTATGTTCCTGCGTTCAAGTTTGAGTGAAGCATAAGAATCACCACCATAACGGATTAGACCAAAGGTCTGCCTGGTCCAGAACTTTGTCTCCCGTGGCACCAAAGTCATGTCTTCCAGGATATCCTCAGGTGTATTATATGCCTCTAGGGAAAAAGTTTATCATGCATTGGAGTAGAAGGTGGAAGTTCTGTCCTTAGATAATAGAGAGAACACCTCTGCATAAGTGATATTTCTTCTTCTTTGGTGATCGCTCGTGGCCGTGTAAGATTGTTTCCCATGAACACAGTCTTAGAATCATAGAATCATAGAGTTGGAAGAGACCACAAGGGCCATCGAGTCCAACCCCCTGCCAAGCAGGAAACACCATCAGAGCACTCCTGACATATGGTTGTCAAGCCTCTGCTTAAAGACCTCCAAAGAAGGAGACTCCACCACACTCCTTGGCAGAAAATTCCACTGTCGAACAGCTCTTACTGTCAGGAAGTTCTTCCTAATGTTTAGGTGGAATCTTCTTTCTTGTAGTTTGGCTCCATTGCTCTGTGTTCGCTTCTCTGGAGCAGCAGAAAACAACCTTTCTCCCTCCTCTATGTGACATCCTTTTATATATTTGAACATGGCTATCATATCACCCCTTAACCTCCTCTTTTCCAGGCTAAACATGCCCAGCTCCCTTAGCCCAGGGGTCGGCAACCTGCGGCTCCGGAGCCGCATGCGGCTCTTTAACGCCTTTGCCGCGGCTCCGGGGTGGAGGCGAGGGGAGGAGGCGCATTTTCCTTTGTTCCTGTGCAGTCGCTGTCATCTGTGAGGCGGCGGCGGAGAGCAGAAGGCAGCGCCACTCTCCTCGCGAGTTGGGCGCAGGGCAGCGGCAGCAGGAAGGCTCCCCAAGGGCCGAGCGGCACGCGCCCGCCTTCCCCGTGAGCCATTGTTTTTAGTGCGCCTCCTTTCACTCATTGTTGCCCCGCGCGGTGAAGCGACCCCGGGTTGGGAGCCGCCAGGATCTCTGGAGCGAGTCCTCTTTCGGGGGTTGTGGGGGCTCCCAGCAGCAGCAGCTCCCGGCGGGAGCTCCTGCAGGGTGCGCAAGGCTTGCAGACACTCGCCCGAAGCACGGGGAGCCCTCCGGAGGGCTCCCTGTGCTTCGGGCAACAGGCTGCCGCCCCAAGCCTCGCGCGCCCGACAGGAGCTCCTGCCGGGCGCGCAAGGCATGCAGACACTCGCCCGAAGCACGGGGAGCCCTCCGGAGGGCTCCCTGTGCTTCGGGCAACAGGCTGCCGCCCCAAGCCTCGCGCGCCCGACGGGAGCTCCTGCCGGGCGCGCAAGGCTTGCAGACACTCGCCCGAAGCACGGGGAGCCCTCCGGAGGGCTCCCTGTGCTTCGGGCAACAGGCTGCCGCCCCAAGCCTCGCGCGCCCGACGGGAGCTCCTGCCGGGCGCGCAAGGCTTGCAGACACTCGCCCGAAGCACGGGGAGCCCTCCGGAGGGCTCCCTGTGCTTCGGGCGGCAGGCTGCCGCCCCAAGCCTCGCGCGCCCGACGGGAGCTCCTGCCGGGCGCGCAAGGCTTGCAGACACTCGCCCGAAGCACGGGGAGCCCTCCGGAGGGCTCCCTGTGCTTCGGGCGGCAGGCTACCGCCCCAAGCCTCGCGCGCCCGACGGGAGCTCCTGCCGGGCGCGCAAGGCTTGCAGACACTCGCCCGAAGCACGGGGAGCCCTCCGGAGGGCTCCCTGCGCTTCGGGCGGCAGGCTGCCGCCCCAAGCCTCGCGCGCCCGACGGGAGCTCCTGCCAGGCGCGCAAGGCTTGCAGACACTCGCCCGAAGCACGGGGAGCCCTCCGGAGGGCTCCGCGTGCTTCGGGCGGCAGGCTGCCGCCCCAAGCCTCGCGCGCCCGACGGGAGCTCCTGCCGGGCGCGCAAGGCTTGCAGACACTCGCCCGAAGCACGGGGAGCCCTCCGGAGGGCTCCCTGTGCTTCGGGCAACAGGCTGCCGCCCCAAGCCTTGCGCGCCCGACGGGAGCTCCTGCCGGGCGCGCAAGGCTTGCAGACACTCGCCTGAAGCACGGGGAGCCCTCCGGAGGGCTCCCTGTGCTTCGAGCAACAGGCTGCCGCCCCAAGCCTCGCGCGCCTGGCGGGAGCTCCCGCCAGGCGCGCAAGGCTTGCGGACACTCGCTGGGGCTGCAGGCTGCTGCCCGCAAGCCTTGTGAGCCTGTGGGAACTCCCGCCGGGCTTGCAAGGCTTGCGGATAGCTTCCTGAAGCCTGGAGAGCGAGAGGGGTCGGTGCGCACCGATGCCTCTCGCTCTCCAGGCTTCAGCGAAAGCCTGCATTCGCACCATAGGACGCACACAGATTTCCCCTTCATTTTTGGAGGGGAAAAGTGCGTCCTATGGAGCGAAAAATACGGTATATAGCATGTCTTTGTTGCTGGCTGATTTGCTGCTATTGCTTTGCAATTTGCAGCTACTGTTTTGAAGGGGAGTGAAGAACACACACTCAAAAAAAGGTAACTTGTTAATATAACGTTTATTTCTATGAGGAGGAGTAATTCTGAGGGGTCAAACAAAAAATAATTAAAAAGTGTCAAAAAAGTTATTTTTATAATGACGAGGATAACATTGGGCTAAGAAACAATGTATGCA
Source organism: Podarcis gaigeae (assembly GCF_964106915.1). Taxonomy (NCBI): domain Eukaryota; kingdom Metazoa; phylum Chordata; class Lepidosauria; order Squamata; family Lacertidae; genus Podarcis; species Podarcis gaigeae. The sequence goes on from NC_139679.1 coordinate 100,190,259, forward strand.
GTGTTATATTTGTTTTAAATGTCGCAATGGTTTTGCGGCTCCCAGTTGTTGTTTTTTCTTCGGAAACGGGTCCAAGTGGCTCTTTTTGTCTTAAAGGTTGCAGACCCCTGCCTTAGCCGTTCCTCATAAGGCATCGTTTCCAGGCCATCGTTTCCAAGTGCAATACTTTACATTTCTCCCTGTTAAAATTCATCTTGTTTGTTTTGGCCCAGTTCTCTAATCTGTCAAGGTCGTTTTGAAGTGTGATCCTGTCCTCTGGGGTGTTAGCCACCCCTCCCAGTTTGGTGTCATCTGCAAATTTGATCAGGATGCCCTTGAGTCCATCATCCAAGTCGTTGATAAAGATGTTGAATAAGACCGGGCCCAAGACAGAACCCTATGGCACCCCACTAGTCACTCTTCTCCAGGATGAAGAGGAACCATTGATGAGCACCCTTTGGGTTCGGTCAGTCAGCCAGTTACAAATCCACTGAGTGGTAGCATAGTCAAGACCGCATTTTACCAGCTTCTTTACAAGAATATCATGGGGCGCCTTGTCAAACGCCTTGCTGAAATCAAGGTAGGCTACATCCACTGTGTTCCCTTCATCTACCAGGCTTGTAATTCTGTCAAAAAACGAGATCAGGTTAGTCTGACATGACTTATTTTTCAGAAATCTATGCTGACTATTGGTATTCACACCATTCCTTTCTAGGTGCTCACAGACTGTTTGCTTAATGATCTGCTCCAGAATCTTCCCTGGTATTGATGTCAGACTGACTGGGCGGTAATTATTTGGGTCCTCTCTTTTCCCCTTTTTGAAAATAGGGACAACATTTGCCCTCCTCCAGTCTGCCGGGACTTCGCCTGTTCTCCAGGAATTCTCAAAGATGACTGCCAGTGGTTCTGAGATCACATCTGCCAGTTCTTTTAATACTCTTGGATGCAGTTCATCTAGCCCTGGAGACTTGAATGCATCTAGACTAGCCAAGTATTCTTGTACTATCTCCTTAGTTATTCTGGGCTGTGTTTCCTCTGCTGAATCATTTGCTCCAAATTCAGGTCGGGCATTGTTTTCTTTATCGGAGAAGACTGAGGCAAAGAAGGCATTGAGGAGTTCAGCCCTTTCTGTGTCCCCTGTTTGCATTTCACCATCTTCTCCTCTGAGTGACCCCACGGTTTCTTTGTTCTTCCTTTTGCTACGAACATACCCATAAAAGCCTTTTTTGTTGCTTTTAACCTCTCTAGCAAGCCTGAGTTCATTCTGTGCTTTAGCTTTTCTGACTTTGTGTCTACACGTGCTGGCTATTTGTTTGAATTCCTCTTTGGTGGTTTCCCCCCTTTTCCATTTTTTGTACACATCCTTTTTAAATCTTAACTCAGTTAAAAGTTCTTTAGATAGCCACCCTGGCTTCTTTAGGCACCTTCCATGTTTCCGTCTCATTGGTATTGCCTGAAGTTGTACTTTTACTATCTCCCTCTTAACAAACTCCCAGCCATCATGAACTCCCTTTCCTTTTAGTATTACTGTCCATGGGATCTCACCCAGCACTTCCCTAAGTTTTATGAAGTCGGCTTTCTTAAAGCCAAGAAATTGAGTGCTAGTATGCTTGGCTGCTCCTTTCCACTGTATAGTAAACTTCAGAAGAGCATGATCACTCGCGCCTGATGATCCTTCCACTTCTACCCCACTAACCAGGTCATCAACATTGGTTAGGACCAGATCTAAAATGGCTGTTCCTCTTGTTGCTTCTCCCACTTTCTGGACAATGAAGTTGTCTGCAAGGCCAGTGAGGAATCTGTTTGACCTTATGCTCTTGGCTGAGTTTGACATCCAACAAATATCCGGGTAATTGAAGTCCCCCATTACTACTATATCCCTTCCTTTTGCATGCTTGGCCATCTGTTCTAGGAAGGGATCATCTATGTCCTCCGTTTGACTTGGGGATCTATAGTAAACTCCCACAATGAGGTCACTGTTATTCTTCTCTCCCTTAATTTTGACCCAAATGCTCTCACTTTGGCTTTGAGGTTCTAAATCTTGGATCTCTTCACAGGTATACACATCCCTGACATATAACGCCACTCCTCCTCCTTTCTTGTCTGGTCTGTTTCTCTGAAATAGATTGTATCCCTCCATTATTACATTCCAATCGTGGGACTTATCCCACCAGGTTTCAGTGATGCCTATTATGTCATATTTAGTTTGCTGTACCAAGAGCTCAAGCTCATCTTGTTTATTTCCCATGCTTTGCGCATTAGTGTACAGACATTGAAGTCCATTAATCATTCCCCCGTGTCTCTTATTTAAGGATTTTTTCCTCCCACCACTAGGTCTGCGTGCTGTTTGCTCCATTTGGTCTTAACGGTGTATCTGTAAGTGGAGGCCAATTCTGGATCCACACGTCCTTCCACAGTGGGGACATAGGTTTGTGGGTGGGAAGTATCTATTCCCTTGGGGAATAGATATATCACTTACACAGTGAATAGATATATCACTATGTAAGTGATATTCTATTTCCCAAGGGAGTCTGTAGGTCAGGGGGAAGAAGAAGAAGAAGAGTTTGGATTTGATATCCCGCCTTTCACTCCCCTTCAGGAGTCTCAAAGCGGCTAACAACCTCCTTTCCCTTAGCGGCTAACTGCCTCCCTAGACCAGGCAGTCTAAAGTCTTATACATATGCATACTTTTTAATAAAAAGTGGTTATGCTAGTTGCCATCACAATTTGCTGCAGCAATGAATTCCAAAGTTATGCATTGCATGCTGGTGGTTCGCCACCTCTGCTCTAAATCTTTTCCAGCTGGTGTTCTCACGAGGCAGTCTCATTCAATATGGAGCAAGGGAGCAATAATAATGATGTCTCTCCCTGATTTCCATGTGTGGATCTTGCCTGTATGTAAGGAGCTGTTTCCATGCAATTCAGAGTCCTGCCCCGGAAAGCACAAAGGGGAGAGAAGGTAAAGTCTGGGGTTTGGGGGCTGTGGGTCACAGTGGCCCTGTACAGGTCATTTTCTGTAGTAGCCCCTGAGTTGTGGAGTTCCCTACCCACAGAGGTGTGTCTGGCGTTTTCAGTTTTTGTTGTGTATTGAAGGCACACCTCCTTACCTTGGTGTTTTACCTTAGATATATGTGTATCCTAGAAATAGAATCATAGAGTTGGAAGGCATCCAGATTATCTAGTCCAGGCACCCCCAAATTTGGCCCTCCAGATGTTTTGGGTCCCTAACAGGACCAGTGGTCAGGGATGATGGGAACTGTAGTCCCAAATCATCTGGAGGGCTGAGTTTGGGGGTGCCTGATCTAGTCCAACCCCCAGCAACTGTCTCATACAGGGATTGAACCTGCAACCTTGGTGTTATCATGTTCTAACCAACCTAGATGATAGATAGATAGATAGATAGATAGATAGATAGATAGATAGATAAATAGATGATAGATAGATAGATAGATAGATAGATAGATAGATGATAGATAGATAGATGATAGATAGATAGATGATAGATTAGATAGATAGATGATAGATAGATATAGATAGATAGATGATAGATAGATATAGATAGATAGATGATAGATTAGATAGATAGATAGATAGATAGATAGATAGATAGATAGATAGATAGATAGATAGATGATAGATGGATGGATGGATGATAGATAGATTCTGTTTATATATTGTTGTAACCTGCCCTGGCTCTGATGATGGGTGGCTTAGATGTAATAGTGATAATACTAATGATTCCTGCTTTGGTTTACGTTCCTTTGCTGCACTTTTCATGGTAACAGCCTCCCAAGGACTCTTCTGCGTGATAATACAATTCAAATATTTCCCCGTTTCAAAAACAAGATGTAGAGTCCTTGCCATAGATAACACACGGTAACGCAAGCATAAAAAGGCCCTGGGTGTGATTTCCCCAGAATATAAACAGCAGCTAGTCGACTGACTGCAGATTAGTAAAATCTTTCATATCCTGCGCAATTTTCGCTCCGCTTTTAATAAATAAAAAAATAAATAAAAACAGTGCCTTGTAATAATCTTAGGAGAACCGCTGCTTCCCCCACTCCACAAATCCCCTCAGGGTGTCAGTTGAACAGTTAATAAATATAGCAGCACTGATAAGAATTCCCTAAGGCTAAATACCTCTATTTCTAAAATTAATTGGTTGGTTGAAACGGCAGTGAAATTACTGCATTCAGAAAATACGGTCTCATTTGGAATTTATGTGGGAATGCTTTGGGAAGAGGGGAGCCCACAAATCTTTCTTTAAGCCTCATTTTCTTAAAGTCTTTCCATCCACTGGGGGTGCTGATAGGACATGATATATATGTAACCTAACCACAATCTGTATGTTAATTCATTTCAGGTTAAGGTTATTTGGAATGGTATTAAACAGGGTTCCTCCCCCCGACCCGAAATGAATAAATAAGCATTCCGGCACCTTTATTCCATTGTAACGTGCAGCACAATCCCTGGTGTTTATTTTCACCTTCATTATCTGAAACTGCGCTATCTCAATTCCATATGACCTACCTTTTTGCCCTTTTGAGTTTAGCAGAATGCTTATGCAGTCCCCAGCTTGCAATGTATGGACAGCTTTATTGAATGTTCCGTGTATTAATTTGTATAGTACGCATACACTAATGACAACCATAGACTGCTTCATAAATAACAGGAGGACCCCCGCCAATTGCTACTCCTCCAGTATAAAGCACACATCTGTTACATGACTCTGTCCCTAAACCTGAACACTTGCCCTTTCTCATGCTGAAGAAATGTCCCTGTTGGATGTCTACCCTACAGGCTTACAATGATCTAATAGTTGTTCTCTTTTTCCCTGGGAGCCCAGAATTACAGAAATATCAGTCTGCTCTCAATAGTGGGGAAACTGTATGCCCGCTTCCTGCTGAACAGACTTATCCAATGGTCCGAAGAGAAAAAATTAATTGGGCCCGAACAAGCTGGATTCCGCCCAAAACAGTCAACAATTAATCATATTCTAATTTTACAGCATCTTGCCTGGAAATATTCCACCCCAAAGGGTGGCCAACTCTGTGTGGCATTCATTGACCTAAGGGCAGCATTCGATAGTATCCCCAGGAGCATCCTCTGGGAAAAACTCACCCGCTGGGGCACCGACAGAAGGCTTCTCTGGCTAATAATCAAACTCCATGAGAACTCAGCGGCTAGAGTGAGATTCACCCCGGAAGGTGATCTCACCAATTCAATTCCCATTAACAGAGGTGTCCGACAGGGTTGTATATTGGCTCCATTCCTGTTCAATTTGTTCATAAGCGACATGAGGACTCCCCTAATAGAGGCTCAAGAAAGGATTCATGCACCCCGCCTAGCACCTTATCGCTGCCCTTTGTTACTATATGCGGATGACGCAGTCACCCTTTCCTTTTCTAGAGTAGGTCTCAGGAGGGCCTTGGAAATTTTTGGATCATATTGTAATGCAAATTCCCTTACAATTAATTATGGAAAATCTAAGATACTAGTTTTGTCAAAGAGCCGGAAACTCCATAATTGGAAAATTGATGGGAGAGCCATCGAACAAGTCTATAAATTCCAATATTTGGGAGTTTGGTTACAACATAACCTTAGATGGAAGGCCCATGTAGCCTATGTTACAAATAGAGCCAAAGCTATCTCCTTGGCGATCTTGCGATTCTTCTTCACCGATGGGGCCCTTCATATCCCATCGGCGTTGAAAGTCTTCAAGGCCAAGGTGATTCCAACAATTGCTTATGCCATCTCAATTTGGGGGACTTTTGTCAATCTATCTCACCTAGAGGTTATTCAAAATCAGTTTTTAAGAGGGATATTGAAACTGCCCAACTGTGTAAGTAATACAGCGTTACGCATGGGACTTAACACTGTATCCCTGGAAAACGCTCTGTGGAAGCACATACTTTGTCACTGGTTATCTCTATGGCACAATCTCCCAAACTTGTACTTGATACAATGTATGTGGAGAGATGATTTCCAGAGCCCATGGGTTAAAAATTTACAGCTGAAAATTACGGCAATGGGAATCTCCCCATCCAAATTACTAGAGCAGGAAATAGTTCCAGCTAAAAGAACAGTAACCTGTAAACTAGAGGAGATGGACTTGCAGCAGAAAATGGTCTTGGGCAATGGTACCTGCTCACCTCTAAACCTTGGTTTATTACCCCTCTTAAGGCTCCCAAACTATTTGAATTCCTTAACTTCTTCGGCTCATAGATATGCCTTTGTAAAGGCAAGATTCAACACCTTCCCATCGAACGTGCTGAGAAATAGATTCTCCAATGGACAGATATCGCTCTTATGTGATTGTAATTGTGGGGCACCGGAATCGTTGCATCACATAATTCTTGATTGTGCTTTTCACTTATCGGCCAGGAGCAAGTTTCTTGCTCAATATCTTAAGGGAATTGCCGATGATACGACTGAAGCCAAACTGAGATATCTATTAAATGATGATGACCCCCTAAGATCACTCATGGTTGCCAGATTCTTGATCAGCGTCCTATCCCTAAAGAAGAGAAACGGACTCTTGTGTGGCTCGGATAATCCCTTTAAACCATGATCTATGTTTTAGGATGTAATTAGGTGATATCACCATTGATGTCTTCTATTAATTTATGAGCAGAGGGCGATGTTTATGTTACAAATTTATTGTAATGTATGATGTTGGTCTTTTGTTTTTGTTTTGCTTTGGTTCTTGTCTGTTTTTTTCTAAGTTTTGGCGGTTTTAAATTTGGAGGTTCAAGTACATTATGGTGGTATGGGAAACTGTCGTGTGACGGGCCAATGGCCGTAATAAAGATCAATCCAATCCAATCCCTGGGAGCCCAGTAAGGATCCTTGTCTGAGCAGGTAAGGGAATGATCTTTAACAGAACTCACAGTGCCTCTTCAAATTGCAGTTTCTCAAGATTCTTTGGGGGAAGAATCCATGACAGCAAAGCAGTATAAAACTGATATTAGGCAGATATGGCCTTAGAAACATGCCTAGCGACAGATGGAAGTCTTTCACAAGCACAGCTTTGCCAGCTGCTCCAGCTGGTGGAGCTGCACTGGGGCCCCTAAAAAAAATAATAAGCCCAGTTGCTCACAACTGGGAGCCAGGGGAGCTTCTTCGGTCTAGGATTCCCATGGCACCCAATGTCAACTACACGTTCAGCATGCACCTCCAGCTGCTCCACCTGGTAAGGAAAAGCCACATTCCAAAGACTGACTTTGAAAGTTACAAAGGCAAGGGAAGCTGGCCGCATTATCATTCAGCTCCATTCTCCCCACACAATATTCACGTCAACATTTCCTTGACAACTTCCACACCTCCAGCAAGAAATCTGAGCGGTATTAATTGTATTTATTCTACTTGCGTCCTCTTGCACTACAAGCTAAACTGTGTAGTTAGGAAAACAGATTGCTTACTGTTAGCCATTTCGGGGGAGATTTTTTTCTGTCTGCTTCCATGTTCTGAGATAGCGAGATGGATAGTGTTGCAAGCATTTTCCTCCATAAAAGTGTTTAATAATGACAGATTAGATTGGTCTCTTTAACAGATTAGACAGCACCCCCCCCCCCACCTCATCAAGCCTTTGATGAAATACAGGAGAAGGCTTGAGACAAGGTGGGTTGTGTGTGGTTTTTTTAAAGGCCCTTAGTGAAAGGTTACACTCCTTATCTTCTGTAGATTAGCACCCTGTGTTCGCAAACAGCTTCCCGAAAGTTTAATGAGCCTCTCTTATCGAGAATAGTTGCTCTTCAGGAACTTCAAAGGCAATGCACACCTACTTCATTTTAATGAGTCAAAATGTATTGTGTTGCCCATTTTGATAATGTGGCACAGTTGAGTGTTTTTCTTATCACAATACACTTGTATACAATCTCACTCTCTCACTCTCTTTAACCATGATGTGGCTTTCAAATACAACCCCTGCAATGGCATTAAATCCAACAGTTTAATGACTTGTTTTGACGGCTTCCCAGCCAAGCCATTAAGAAGAGAGATACTGTAAACAGCCTGAGGATTCTGGAGCAGAATGGAACATTGGTGGTTTTTTTAGGGTTTCATAACTGCAACACAAATGATCTATCTGTCCATCTGTGCTGGGTGGAAACGTAGATGATAGATCGATAGATGCCCGTGATAGGCCTGCTCCTCAATCTGCTTTCTGCTCTCTAATCAACCATCGGCCACCTTCATCCAAATGCACCTTCTGCCATCACTGAAGCCAAAGGTGCCACAGTCCAGGGAAGAGAACTGCAGGTAGAATTCTCAAAGGAAAAGTGCCAAGGGGACAGTTGGGAGAGGAAAGGGAGAAGAGAGCAGCCAGAGAAAAAGTGCACTGAAACATGAGCTGTGATCCTGCGTTGAAGGGGTTGGGCTAGATGCCCCTGTTGGGTCCCTTCCAACTCTACAATTCTGCGAAATCTATGAGCTGAGAAATCACAGGGCGGAGACCCTGACCTGTCTTGAATTTTAGGCTGCACCTTGGAAGTCACATTTTAAACATTACATTAAGATTAAGAGGAGGCATGAGAGCTGCCCTTCAGATAGCTGAAGGGCCATCATGCAGAAGATGGAACGGGCTTGTTCTCTGTTGCTCCAGAGGGCAGGACTAGAAACAATGGGTGGACATTTCAGGGAAGCAGCTTTTCAATTAGCATCGGGAGAAGCTCCCTAACAGTAAGGCAGATCGGACTATCTCAGGGGTGGTCAGCATTCCTTCTCTGGAGGTATTCAAGTTGTCCATCTGTCAGGGATGTGGCTTTGATCAGAGGGTTGGAAGAGTTCTCTTCCAACTGTATGGTTCAAATAGTCACAATCACACATTTAGATTCAGGTAGGTAGCAGTGTTGGTCTGAAGGCGTCGAAATATATAAAAAAATTGTCCAGTGACACTGGTACCAGAGCCTGCAATAAACCCACATGCCAACTTTGCTGCCACATACACCCATCACTGGCCCCAACAACATCAAACATACCATCTCAGGCCTATTTAATTGCTCATCTTCTAACATTGTGTATGCCATCAAATAGCAGCAGGGTCCTTCAGCTCTCTATATTGGACAAACAGGCCAAACCCTATGCCAAAGGATAAATGGATATAAATCTGACATCAGGAATCACAAGACAGAGAAGCCAGTAGGAGAACACTTCAGTCTCCCAGGATATTCAATACAGGATCTCAAAGCAGCTGTCTTAATACAAAATAATTTCAGAAAGAGACTTGAAAGAGAAGTTGCTGGATTACAACTTATCACTAAACTGAAAACTATGGAGAGACCTGGAGAGATATTGGATTCCTGTCTCATTACATGTGCTAATCTTCTGCATACTATCCTTTGCTTTTTCCTGTAGGACTAATTGCAGTCGTTAACATTTGTCAACAGGTTTACCACACCCATTGAGTCAATCACCCATCTCCTACTACCCTCCTGAGAAAAACCCCACCCCCACCCTCCCACTATAGATAAGGGTCTGGTGACTTCTGTTTCAGTGTATCTGAAGTGTGCATGCACACGAAAGCTTATACCCAGAACAAACTTAGTTGGTCTCTAAGGTGCTACTGGACAATTTAATATTTTTTTTATAATCCCACATTTACTTTTTCAAAATACTTATTGCCACTCCTCCATTCTATAGCTTGGTTTGTGTGCAAACTTCCCTGCCCTGTTAGCCCCAGAAGAGAAGGCATGCCAGGGGAAAAGCAATGGGGAAAGGAGGAAGATTCAGGAGTTTCTAGAAAGAAGGAGCTATTCAATGGAGTTAGGAACTTAGCTTTTCCACATTTGGCAACGAGAAGGCTCGGCCGGGTCTGGATGTGCCATTCAGCACATCTAACTCTGCTAGCACACTTGGCTGAAGATCAGCATGCAGGGATGCCTTCCTGATTTATGCATGACAGCAGATCATTTTCTGGTTTTCCAGATACGTAGTCCATACTAAGTGCTTCTTTGCCTGCAGCACAAGAAGCCAAGATGTGTCCATGCCACTGGGCCAGCCACAACCATGCTGTTCAGGTGGAGACAAGACACATTTTAGACTGAGATGGTTTATCCCACCACAGCCTGGGCAATCCTGCAAGTACATTCACAACCTACTATTCTGGATATGGCCACAGGGCCCGAGAACCGCAATCCATCATTTTCACAATGGCCTGTTATCTCATGAAAGGGCAGACAATAGCCTCTTTGTCCGCCTCGGGCATTTTTCTCTCTGCAGCCTTGGTCCTCCCGAAAGCCCTCCGAGCCTTCTAAAGAGCTGTTGTCTTTTTCCTGCCACAATGCTTGTGCAACATATCTCACGCTTTAGAAGCCAGCCTACTCACTTCTCATTCACAAATTCCTGAGCCTGAATTAATGCCAGAGAATTAAGTCTCTGTCAAAAGAGGCAGTGACTGAAAATGAAACTCGGGAAGCCCTCTTGCCACGCAATGTGAGCAGAGACAATAATGTTTTGTAAGTGCTTTTTGTTTGATGTGTAATGACAGAAATTAATCATTTTATTGAACAGAATTGTGCTTTGTTATGTAAACTTCTGTAAAGCTTGCCTCATGTGACCTTTTTCAATTAGGAACAAATTGTTTAAAACTGTCATCTTTCTGGAAGCCACAGCAACCTCTGGACTTGGGTTGTCATTTTGCCCTGAGAGTACAAACAGCTGTGGAGTTATAGACATCAAATGGAGCCAGAACTGGGCATGCACATACCAAACTGGCACCAATTGCCTTGTGCCTCTTGCTAGCACCCAAGAGTCATTCACTTTCCTGACTCATTTATTTAATTGGAAGAGTGTTGTTTGACAGATCTGTCTTTTATCTGAAGCTAGGAAAGAGCAGAATATTCTGTGAATACAGTGTCATAACAATAGTTTATCTATCTATCTAATCATCTATCTTATCAATCAATCAATCAATCAATCAATCAAATTTCAGACAATCTCCTGTTCCAGATAGATCTGTATAAAGGGGAACATTTCCCCCCTTTATGTGGATAATCTAAGGAATATTCACATGATTATTTGCAGGCAGAAGAATTGATTGCTGCATAACTAAGCATGCCTCATTTTGAGGCAATGGGTCCTAACCGTAATGCACTGTTATGAGGTTGGGGGTGGGGAGAAGTAGGCTATATGTGAGATCCTTCTAACTCTTGGATCCAGCAAGTGTTAAAATATAATTCAGGCTAGCTTCCTGTGTTGAGGTGATAGCCTGAGTGATAGGCCATTAAGGTTAACAAAGGAAAAGAGCTCTGTGTGAGATGCCAGATATGCGGGTCCTCTTCCCCAGCTTGCAGATAGTTAGAAAGACAAAGCCAGAGTTTAGAGTTAGAAGTGATGTGACCTAGAGGAAAAGCAGCAAACTGGAGTGAGAGTCAGAACACGGTGTTTGATTTCTTTTTGATTCCATAGGCTGCGGATATGGGAGAAGCAAGACCCCTTTAGGTTGTTAATACTGTGAACCCCTCCATCATAGGCTCAGGCTGTCTATATGAGTAAATAAACCATATATCATAAAGACTCAGCAGTCTCCGCTGTGCCTCATTCCAAATGGAAAGATGAATCCTGGGTAAGTGCCTGAAAGAGTTCCTGTACCTGTAAAATGTCATTGACTTTGGCCAAAAGGAGGGAGAGTTATAGCCATTTTTTAGATTCCCCATTACAGTGGTACCTCGGTTTATGAACTTAATCGGTTCCAGAAGTCCGTTCTTAAACCAAAACCGTTCTTAAACAGAGGCACACTTTCCCTAATGAGGCCTCCCGCCGCTGGTGTCCTCCCACCATTCAGATTCCGTTATTAGACCAAGGTAAAGTTCTCAAACCAAGACACTACTTCTGGTTTTGAGGCGTTTGTAAACCAAAACGTTCGTAAACCGGACTGTTCTTAAACTGAGTGAATGAGAACTCAGAGCTTTGTTTTAGACAGAACACTTAGGCAACTGAAACACAGATTGAATCAAGGAACACAGAGCAACTCATATCTCAATGTTTAAAAATCACCGATAGAGATATGGATTTTCAGATCCCTAAGCTATGACTCCTCCATAACTAGTTAAAGACACCTCTCACAGCGGTCTCTGATAGCACCCAATTCTTTTGTAGAAATATGTGTGGGGCTACACCGAAAGCCTTGCCGGAGGCCTGATGCTTGGTAGCAGTTTTGTAATCCCTTGCCTAATCACAAACTGTTTCTGCATTACTTGCATGTAGGCCATTTCTGAGTTGAAGCAGAAGTGGCGCTGCACAATAGCTTCGCCTCCCCTCAACATCCCATCTGCTTCCTCTGAAATCCACACATTGAGCATGGTTGTCTGCAGAAGGAGCTTAATATATCATGCCCTCACTCCTGCTTAAACCAAGAAAGGGAGTACCGTATTTTTTGCACCATAACACTCACTTTTTTCCTCCTAAAAAGTAAGGGGAAATGTCTGTGTGTGTTATGGAGGGAATGCCTACAGGTGGCATGCCTACGGATTTTCCTCCTCTAAAAACTACGTGCGTGTTATGGTCAGGTGCGTGTTATAGAGCGAAAAATACGGTAAATGTTGACTGCCATTTCATGATTCAGTTCTGGGGCAGAGAAAAGCCAAGGTTCTCCGTGTTTAAAATCATGTTCTTGGGTAGATTCAAGGTTAAGGTCAGGATGCTGCAAGAATATTTGCTGTGGTTCTTTTTTTAAAAAAAATAACTCATAGCAGGAGCCAATGTTATCAACACTCGCCAAACAGTCATTCTTTCCCTTTTTTTAGGCAAAGGGAGTTGCGCCTTTTCCGTGCATAATGCTTGTGCAGTACAGAGGAGGCTGGGACACATTCTGGGGCTTCCACATGGTTGATACAGGGCGGCCCTGGGCAAATCAGTCCTGCCTCAACATTGTCCCATTAAACTGAGATAGCACACACAATACTGTGGTTACAAAGCTGGGGACTTACTGGTAAATAACCAGCCTTTCAAAGAATTTTGTCCCCTGAGGAACCCCTGAGAGCTGTTATGTGTGGAATCAGTAAGAAAGGAAGGAGAAGAACTCTACTGAGGGATCAAGCCAAAGTCCCATGTAGCATTGTGTTCTCACAGTGGCCAATCAGATGTTGATGGAAAGCCTGCAAGCAGGGCTTGAGCACAACTCCCCCCACCCACAATTCTCAACAACTGGGATTCAGAGGTAGATGGCCACTGACAGTATGAGTTGTGAGCTGGCCGCAGATGTAGGCCTTTACGACGAACCTTCCATAGACAGGCAAATATGCCATTGTTTATTTAGAAAGGCCTTTGGCCCCTAAGATCACAAACAGGTGTTGTAATAATTGATGCTAATTTGATGGTTTTTATCGATGCTTTCCTTACCTTGATTTTACATCTCTCTGTGTGTTTGTTTTGCTCTGTCTTGTATTCCTCTTTTGTTGTGTTTTATTTGTATTCTCGCTGCCAGCTGTGGGAAGGTGGGATATAAATTTAACCCACTAACAAATAAATAAACAAAAACCTGAAGCACAAGGGAGAACGCTCCCCTCCCCTCCCGTGTAGGTGCTTACAAATCGCATGTATTATTTGGCGTGGCGATTCATCATTCTGCAAGAGATTGGTAGATTTAAGTTCTGTTCTATCAACCTGTCAACTAAGTTAAAATATCTCATATCTGGAGTTTTTTCTCTCTCTTTCTGCATATCTGAGGAAAGACTGAAATGGCCCTTCTTTACACCTGTGTTATCCAAGATAACCTTGGACAAAACTGAAGTGCAACCTTAAAATTAAACATGCGCGAGCATTTGAGAACACACAATAGCCTCCTTCTCTTTGCTAAGCCTTATCAAATCACTGATAAAGCAAGGAATAGTCTTGCTGCCTACGTTGTGTTTTGCTCCTTCTTTCTCAGGTGCTGGGGGTGCTCAGCACAATCTTTTCAGACACAGATTACTTTGGAAGGGACAATTCTAGATGTTTGATATCTTTGAGAACATTCGTAGATTGGGAAATAACAGGAGGAAGCAGCAGACATCTTAAGTTCCGACATTCCCTATCTAGATTCAGTGTGGGGCCCAGTGACCCAAATGACCAGAACAATTCATACCCACCCTGTCAAGGAGCTGCTTTTAGAATGAAGAGTTCAGATGTCCTCTGAAGACCAAGACATTTAGAGCTAGCTTTACACACATACACACACAAAAGAAACTGTTAGTTGGCGTGGTGCAAACGCATCAGTGGGAGTGTCTGATTGGCTCTGCAATTTTCTTATTCTGCAATGTGTCTATTACGTCCTGCTCTAATGAATGCCTGTAAATGCTGGAAAGTCTGGAAAACATTGTTGTGATTTTTGTCCAGTAGGTGGCACCAGAGTGTTTAGCTAACCTTTAGATAACTTACCCAGGAGTATTGTTTGCAATTCGCATATCCATAAACCAGCATGCAACTTAAAATTGATGCCTTTCTCATTTTTGCTGAAACTTCTGCAGCGTACGTATCGAGACACCCTTGCTCTTACACTGCCGTAGGAAAGTTTGTGAGGAGCTGGACTTCATCCTGGACTTTATAGCAGGCGTTTTGCAGGCGTTACGGGCCCCTCTTTTGATCAAAGTGCCCAGTACATCTGCATCATATTGACATGTTCTAAATGGAACACTTTCAAAGTGGCTTCAGACAACTTTTAAAGATCTGTGGCCACAAAACCAAGCATGTGTTCGGTGTTGCAGATAACCCCCAAATCTGCTGTGATGAGATTATCACACTCCGGGACGCATTGAGCATTCAAGGCTTCACACTGAATGCATATATTGGAAAGTTTCCAGTGATACTGGACTTCAGTAAGGCAAATATCGCATTTTTGCATGTATAAGACTAGGTTTTTTAAACCAAAAAATTAGGTTTTAAATTGGGGCTCCGCTTATACACGGGTAGTGCTGAGGGGTGTTTTCTTAATTTGGAGTTCCCCAAAATAGGGGGCATCTTATACATGGAAAAATACAGCAATTTAATTAGACAGCACCTATATGATATCGAGTAACAGAACAATTTGGCCACGATAAGGAAATTTTATCCATGGTATGATTTTTCCCCCACCTAGTCATTTTGACACATTGGCACCCTATTTGCAAAATTTAACAGTTCAAAATTACAGATGTGCTTTCACTTATGCAAGATTAAATACACTGCCTTCATCTGTACTTAAGGGTCAATTTCAAAAAATTCTGCTGGAAAGAACGGTTGTGTCCATGTGGAGATGGCAGTATTGAGTCAGTGGCTCATGTGCTTCTAGCTTGCACTCTTTATAAAGATTTGATCCATACCAGGTCTCTCAACCATTGCTACTGTGTCCTTTCTTATAGCAGATCAAGATAACCAGGTGACAGCAAAAACTGCAAAAAATAATAATAGTGGAGGCAATTAGAATAAGATCTATTATTTGATTCCTGATGTAAACCTCCAAAATGTATTTAGGGTAGTTAAGTTATTACATCTATCTTCAGTTCGTTTTCTTTCATTGCTATGGCTAGTGGCTAATGCAAATAAAGATTCTTCCAATTCTGATTTCTCCAGTGATGAAGTCATCACATAGCTGCCAGTTGTCAATGCGGTCCAGATTGCCACTTGATGTGTTTCCTGAGGACGGTATATGGGGGCACTTTCCCCAGGAAGTAAGGCAGATGGAATCCATGGGCTTCAGCTGATGGGAACACAAGATTGCCTCTGACTATCCCAATACATGATGCAGTTAAATCAGAGCCCAGCATATCACACAATGAGCCTTTGGATTATCTCCCTAGTCCCTATGACTTACTGTAACTATGCAAAAGTACGCAAGATAACCACATATTCTTTTTCTGCCTATCCATGACTCCATTCCCCAACCCCACCCCGCTGATTCCTTGGGGTAGAGTAGGGATGTGGGATAGATTCAATTCACTGTCTCATTAATTACACCCAAACCTGTCCAATCAGTAGTCTCTGAAACAATACGTGAATTGAAACACAGCCATCCTTCGAAATGGCACTTCTTTGAAATTTTCAATGCAGTTCTCAGACCAAGTAATGTGCAAAAAAAATTGCATATAATAGGATAATGGGTGCATAAAATGCATATATTGTGGAAAAATGCATGACACAAGGGAAAATTGCTTTGAAAAAGTGTCTGTATTAGGCAAAATTGCATAGAATTATGTGTGCAATAGGGGGAATTCACATTAAAATGCCAATTCCCACAAGGAATCGTCTGTTTGAAAGAATTGCTAGCTGATATGGAACACATGGAGAATTGAACTCCAGAGTGGGAAAATGAGTAAAAAAGGAAATGGGCAGATTTGCCCCTCCATAGGGTAGAAATCTGTCACAGCTGTTTCTTTGTAAAGTGCTGTGTTCATCAATGGTGATTTAATAACAACTGATTAAATAACCTGACCCAATGGCTGAACACTATGCTCACATGGACCTTCAGTGCCCAAAGCCTACTGCCAGTAACTAGTTCACCTATGGTTGTATCCTAAGCTGAGAGGGGAAAGCTAGGTGGGTGACTAGATTTTAATGTAAGGCCACTACTGTAGCAAAGGTGGGATAAGCAGGAGTTTGTGCATCAGGGTGTTATTGGACTCCAGCTCCCATCAGCCCCAGCCACCATGGCCAATGGCCAACAACGATGAGAGTTGTAGTCCAGTAACATCAGGAGGGTTACAGGTACTGTATATACACAGAGAGAGCTGCTTCATGTTACCAGATCAGCATGGTTAGCTGAATAGTCCAATAGAGCTCTTTATTTAATGGAAACTGCCAGAGTAGCTAATCATACAAGCAATGCTTTTTTCTGGGGGGGATGCATACCCCTAAACATTTTGTGAATCTTTGTGCTTTTGTCCATTTACTGTATTTATTTTTCCTGATTTGAACTATAAAATAGTGATTATCTTGAGTCAATATGAAAGTATCTCTAAACTTTTTTTTAATAATAAAAAAACACCGCATACAAGTATGAGGCATAAAGGTTTCTGAAAGAATCCAGGAACTTTGCAAGGTGTATTCTTCTTATCTGCACCTGGCCATTCCAGTATTTCAGAGACATGTGTTACTGGTCATTTTTTCTTGGTTCCTTTCCCGCATTCATTTTTCAAATGGGGCCCTTTGAATCACTCTGTTGAAGCTTTTCCACTTGCACAAAGTCCACCGGATACCTTCCCCAAAACAGGCCTGCGGAAGGTCACATCAGAGCTGAAGCTTCACTGCGATTCTCAATTCATCACAGCCGTGATTGTTCCACGACTCCTGAGGAGCTGGATGAGCGATGGCTACAGAAGGAGGGGAAAGGGCCAATGGGGCTTGTCATTGTTAATGAGATTATGCGTCTGTAATCTTGTTCTAAATCAGATTTCCATGCTACGTACGCTTATCACAGGGGTAGGGGAGAGCAAAGCAGTGCAGATAGAATGATTCTGGCAGGTTTCATTTAGATTAGATTTAATAAACACCAGCCATAAATCAGGAGGCATTACTTAGGGGGTGGGGGGAATGGTAAAGTGTTTATTTGTCGGTGGCTTCTGAGGTTGTTCAGCAGGTGAACAGGGTTCAGAATGTTTGGGAAGGAACAGAACATTTGTCTGATTGCTCAGAAGGAAAGAGGGAACTTAAAACTGTAAGTTCCTTCTAGTTGGTAGCAGAAAGAAAGTTGTTCCTATTGGCTTGCCCATTAACAGTGAGCAGCTGTGCTAGATTCTCTCACCACCACTGCCCTTCATGGTGTTAAACAGTTATACTCCTCAGTACTATGGCCAGTGTCACATGCAATCTCTCACCAAATCCTGTTTATCTTGTGTGTGTTTTTTGTGTTTTTGGCTTTCATGCGTGAAATTTTGCTACTCCATCACAATAGCTGATCAGAACCTGCTTCCCTCATGCCTCCCACCTGCAACTTCCCCTACACACACACACACACACACACACACACACACACTTCTCTGTCACAACAGCAATTTACTCCCACACCAGGGACAGGTGAAATGAAGAGGTGGTTGCAATCACACAACGGGTCTCATGAAAAAGAAGACATGTGAATTATTTCAGACCTCTGGTTCTAATAAAGGTGGGCATTTTGGAAATTGAACCAAGCCAATCCTGTTAACAGGGATTGTCTAATATAAGTTCTGGCTTAAAAACCTTCAGTAAGGATCACGTAAGTCCACTCATCGTCCAAGTAGGCCTGCAAGGAAGCTGACACCTTCCTATATGCCCCACATTTGTGGAAATGTTCACCATTTGTAGGGCGGGCCTAAAAGTGCTCAGCAGGCATTTAATAGTTGGCAAAGAAGGAGCCCTATTGGCAGGGCATTCCAGAGGACTGGGCCAAGGCTCTTTTTCTACTTGCTGTTAGAATGCTGTGATTCTATGAACTCCAGGGACGACCAACGATACTCCTGCAGATGATCTTGGTGATCGAGCTGGGATATTTGGGCAATCCCTGCAGTACCCCTAAGTAGTATACAGGCCTTGAACCTGGCTCAGTAGTCAACAGCCATTGCAGATGCCTTAACAATGGTGTCAGATGTTCTTATCCAGATGCTGCATCCAGTTTGTTTTGGAGTGGGACATTTGGGCAAGATGCCTTCTGTGGACTCCCCCCTATCTTTGCTCCCCGTCCTCTACTCCTACTTAATTCCCCTGCCCTCTCAGCCTAGTCCACAGAACCACCCAAAGAGGGGGGAAACACAGTGGAAGTAGAGGAGTCCGTCTTTGCTTTGCCATTGTTGGCATGCTCAGAGCAGGCAGGGGAACAAGTAGAAAGGAGGAGGAGGAGGGTCACAAAGCTCTGGAGAGCAACAGTTGACCCACTTCTGAGAATGGGTCAAAAAGTTTTAAAATGTTTTATGTGATTACAATGGTGATACATCTTTTTTGAAATATGTGTAAGCAACCCTCAAGGATATGCATTTGTTGTGCACCCTTCCTTTAGAATCCAGCATCTCCCAACTTCTTCCTGACTCATTTATTCACTTTCAAGTTCAAGAGAAGTTTTTCCAGTCATGGCAATCAAGTGCTTATCTCCCCACCAGAGGAGATACCTAGGATCTATCCTTGGGGAACCCAAGAACCATGAAAAACTAGTTCATTTGTACACAGATAACAGCATTCATGCTTAACATTCTGTGCTTGAACCCTATGGAGAAAGCATCCGTTGCATGATTTCTTAAATATCATGATTTTTTTTAAAAGGTTCCACTGACGTCTTTATGTTATAGGTTCAAGAGACAGAAATATTTGGACAGATGCAGTAGATTTTAGAGAGGGGGGGAGCTTCAAGCCCCATCTTTAAACTCCCCAGGACTAGTTGAGGGGAGGGGGAGTCCATAAACTCAATAAAGATCACTTAGCCATTTTGTATTATGTCATGCCTTCAGGGAAACCATTTTGTGGCTGGAGCCCACAGCACATTCAGAGAATTCCAAATATGCTCACTGGCCCCCAAAAGGGTTGGTGGTCCCTGCACTAAATCATTGTTAGAGATGAGTGAATAAGGTCCACATCCAGTGTCTCTTAACCATGGTTAACACATATTCAGCATTGCACCTGTTATATTTACCCCTTTGTCTATAGGTTCTAATAATACTTAAGAAGAGCTTTATTCATAACATCCAGTTGACGTGTTTCTTCCGCCTCTTTCCTTCCCCTCTTCCCTTCACTAGCGGGTCCTGCTCAGGACAACCTTCTTAAGCACAAACTCATAATTAATAGAACACAGCTATCTGCTCCTTTTTTCCTGGTCAAAATATAGCAAATCTTCAAAACCTTTGCTGGCACACAAGTTACAGTACCCAGCCATATCTAGTCACCCTTTTAATTCAGACAGAAAGCAAGGCGCCACAGGCCTCCGGACAAGGTGGAGTGATTTCCCTACTGAATTGGTATTCAACAGAAACAGAGCTGGAAAACCACTGTTGCCTATTATCTTATTTAATTCCCTCAGTGAGAAAGAAAGTAAAGAATATGTAACTCCTACTACTCATACAAAGTGCAATCCAAAGTCTAGATGAGCTGGGGAACACATCATTTCTTCTATCTCCTCGTTTTTGGTTTGGTGATCTGTTGTTCCTATTTCTCAAATGGTATGCAAGCTATTAAGCCACATTTATTTCGAAGGAACTTCCACTGAAATCTTTTTTGAATTATTTCCGCAAGATGTCCATGGTCTCCACTGGTGATACATGCCAGATCCACACTGTATTCGGGTTTCACCTTCAGGCTTTCTCTCGCTCTTTTTTCTTCTTCTTTTTTTGCACTACAGAAGCTCCCAGCTGCCAACCTACTTTTTTATTTTACTAAACTTTTTAGAGCCAGGTTGATATTTCTAAACAGCAACTTCTGTTTTGGTGCAGGAAACTGGAGTACTCAATGTAAAGGTAAAAACCAAATGTACATATATGCTCACATTTGTGGATTCACTAGTTGCTGTGCCTAATCATGATTACTGTGTTTGGAGCTAGAGAATCAGAATGCTTCCAAACATTCCATATCCTGGGCCATTCTGAGCCCTGCATATTGGAGGTTGGAAAGATCAATGTCAGCTTCTGAGGCCAATCTGACACTATGTAGAAACAGAAATCAGCAATGTAGATACAACCATTGGCATTACCTGTGTAATTCTAAGAAACGTGGAGTGGTGTGGAATGAATCCCCTGGCTCCACATCTATTACCGAGGCAGGTTCAATGCCTTTGTATTAATTTACAAAGCTCTCAATAGCTTAAGTACACCAGGGACTGCCTGATCAGTTTGATCACTGAGATCCCCCAAATTGGTGAGGCTCATCTGACAAACCAAGCCTGTAATGCCATTGGCCCAGCCCTGTGGAATACTCTGCCAATAGAGATTCAGCAGGCACCTCCTGTTTTTAACCTTTAAATGTCTGCTGGAAACTTTTCTATGTTGCCAACCTTATGCAGGTAGTTGAGAAAACATCTTTCTGTAATAGTTGGTGACCTCTGATTTTAAATATTGACATGTTTTTTATTGTATATATGTTGTAAATCACTTTGGTACCTGTTATGAAATAGTTGAATACTATTATATATATATATAAACAAATGACCTCCCATGCAGCTTAGAGAACTGAGTCATAGGGCTAAACAATATACGGAACCATAGAATTGTAGAGTTGGAAGGGACTGAGAAGGGCATCTAGTCCAACCCCCTGCAATGCAGGAATCTTCTGCCCAATGTGGGCTTCTAACCCATGACCCTGAAGTTAAGAGTCCAAGTCTGGTTTAAAGATAGAGGGAGAAAAGGCTGGGCTTTGAAGTTGCCTATCAACAGTTAGCAGCAGCTGGCGAGCACACTTGGTGTCTCCTCCACGACAGTGAGATCTATTATTTCTATTTAAATTATACTAATTATTTCTAAATTTCCATCTAGAAATATGCAAATTTTATGCAAATTGGTCTCCTCTTCTGCTTTCTTTTTGGACGATGCAGGCCTGCTTTTTTTTAGAGGTGCTTTCCTAGCCACCCTACAAATAGCAGTTTCAGAAAGCGGTGAGTTAAATCAGGAATACGCTGCAAGAGGAAAATGTTAAACTTTCCCTTCCTAGGCACTGTGGTCCCAATACAAATTGGCACCCCCATATTTGCTTTTAAATCTTCTTTTTGTAAAAGAAAGAAAGAAAAGAAAAAGTAGAAGATCCTGTTTAGCGCACACATCTGCCACGTCATGTCCGGCTTTGCCCATAGCGAACACAAGCATGTAGCTGAATGCATCCTTTGTTGAATGGGATTTCACCGGAGAATGTGCTCCTCTTTTCGCTCCACTCTTCCTTGACCAAGTAACTGGAAATGTAGCATAGCTCTTATTCCTCTCAAAAGACTGTTTCCAAAGCAGCAGTGAGATTGTCTGGGCCTTGCATTCCTTAGAAGCTATTTATTCACCCATGACCAAAGTATTAAGGCGCGTTCTCTACCGTGTACATGCACAAGGGGACGCACACTGGAGGGCCCTTTGTTTTACCCCCCCCTGCGCTGTTTCTGAAGGAAGACACATGGTTTCAATGATGTCTTTGTTATCAGATCAAGCATTCAGTCCAATTTGCAATTTTAATGAAAATCAGACACCTGCACTGCAACTGATCACCATACATGGGATTAACAGCAGCGGCATTCCTCCATTTCAGAGGCAACGAAGCTACTAATATCCTGTTACCAAAGGCCAGATTGGGATTTCAGATGTAATGCAACTGGGAAGAAAAGAAGCCTTTATCCATCTCTCAACAGAGGGCTTTGCAGAAGAGGAACAAAATCAAAGCTGGTTTGCTGCCCTGTTAGCTGGGCACAGTGTGTATTTCAGAAAATCCTGCAGGTCCACCCCTACCAAACGCTACGGGGCGCTTTGCCGCCACTTAGTTCGTTTCTGAGGCTCATATAGTCTGACTCCCATACCTAGCCAGACATATTTAATACCCACAGATTCCAAAAGAACTTTGTGCTTGCATAACATTTCACTGGGTTTAGATGGGTTGACCAGCTAGTAAAAACGTTCTGTTTTTACAAACGGGCAGATAGATAACATGCACAGATTTGACAGCACCCATCAAATTCTGTATTAGAGCCCCGTTCTATATATGACAATCAAACAACCTGCCATTTATTACAACAGACTATATACCATAAAGAAGGCTGATCGACGAAGAATTGATGCTTTTGAATTCTGGTGCTGGAGGAGACTCTTGAGAGTCCCATGGACTGCAAGAAGATCAAAGCTATCCATTCTGAAGGAAATCAGCCCTGAGTGCTCACTGGAAGGACAGATCATGAAGCTGAGGCTCCAATACTTTGGCCACCTCAGGAAAAGAGAAGACTCCCTGGAAAAGACCCTGGTGTTGGGAAAGATGGGGGGCACAAGGAGAAGGGAACGACAGAGGACAAGATGCTTGGACAGTGTTCTTGAAGCTACCAGCATGAGTTTGACCAAACTGTGGGAGGCAGTGGAAGACAGGAGTGCCTGGCGTGCTCTGGTCCATGGGGTCACGAAGAGTCGGACACGACTAAACAACAACATATAATTTTTACTTTGAGGTCACAGTAGTCTACTAGATCAGGCCTTTGGGGGCAGGAAGGAAGGAAGGAAGGAAGGAAGGAAGGAAGGAAGGAAGGAAGGAAGAAAGAACTGGGTAGCAGCAGTTCATCCCTGCAACAGCTTCACCCCTGACCATTTCCACTTTTCTGGTGGTTTCCAGGAGATGGCAGAGGGTGGCATGGCCAGCAGCAGCATATGGAGTACAATCCTGCATGCTCATCCTTTCCACATGCTACTAGGGATGGGGGAGAAATTTGGTTTGGTTCATATTTTTGTGCAGAACTGTCTAATTCAAGCTGTTGTGACGTGGGGTTTGTGATTTCAGCTCTCTTGACATAATATGCTGGAGACAGTTCTCTAGTAACACTTCTTTATTAAAGCAACAAGACTGAGACTTGAGGAGGGGAGAGCTACATTTATAGGGACAGGGAACAAGCTAGAAAGGATACATTTTGGAGGGAACAATATCAGGCAATCACAGTCCTGCCTTTTGGAGGCAACCAATAAGACAGAGGATCCAAATACAGCAGCTTAAATGAACCAATAGTAGCTGTACCCTCTGGAACCAAAAGGCAGTTACTTTACCCTAATGCAAATACAGACAATAATAATACAGATATAAAATCCTTTGACTCAATACACAACACAAGCTTTCCAAAATGCAGCAGTCTTTCAAAATTTCCATATCTCCGAATTTTTAATGCAGTCCTCCAGCCAACAGATGTAGGCAAAAATTAGTTTGTTTATTTATTTAAAACCATTTAGATACCGTCTGATCATTTGAAAATCTGTAAGCAGTATATTAGAAGAAAGTGTGCATTAAAATGCATATAACAGTGAAAATAATATGCATTATTATTAAAATGCATATCCCTCCCCCTCCTCCCAAAGTAGCCCAGGGCAACAAACAAACAAGTGATAAAAGAATTAAAACATCAAAAATCCATTCTAACACAGGTAAAATGACATTGTATTAGTGGAAGTTGTTTGCGGAAATGAAGTTGAAATGGCATACAAAAATGTGTATATTAGGAGAAATGTTGTCACATTCTTGTGAGGGTCTCTCTAAGAAAGTGTAGAAATGCAGAGAACTCTAGACTGGAAAAATGAGAAGCCAAAATGGACCAATTCGCCCATCTGTAATATGAGCTAAGGCCAGCCTTGTTGTGTTGACACCTGAAGAGGAAGATACTAAAAGCACCTCTCCACCAGCCCTCCTATAAAAATATAATGCTTTTTTAATAAAAAAAAGTAACAAACCATTTGCTTCCCTTTTATGATGCTCAAAATCAGCTACCTGAGGTAGCCACTCCACTTTGCCTAACAGGAGGGCCGGCCTTGCAGTTGTAAAATCCTTGTCATCTTACACTTCAGCTGGTTCGCAGAAGCGCACTGCCTCCAACAGTGAGGGTAGAACCCCACCAGGGTTTAGCAGCCACCAATAACAGTAAATTACTCTCCATGAATCTGTCTAAAGCCGTCCAAGATGGCGACCATCGCTACATATTGTGGGAGCAAATTCCGTAGTTTAACTATGGACCGCATGACGAAGTACTTTCTTTGGTCTGTCCCAAATCTTCTGCTTCTTTTAAAACAAACAAATAGCAGAAAAAAGGTCGCCATGCGTAGCTGGATTTAATGCCAGCGCTACTCTCTGTACGAACTTTTAACTTGGCGCACAGTGAAAAAAGGAAAAAAAGAAAAACTGTTTGCAAAACAGCAGAAGGGAGATTTTCCTCCTGATGATGATTTTATGGCTCGTCCTTTTGTTTCCCTTTAGCTATGTCCTCTCCGTTTCCATAATGCTGTCAGCTGCCCGGTGGTCAATGTGTTTCTGTGCCTGAGTCATTGCTTGCTCATTCTTGTTTTACAGTCTGACCCCATCAACTCCAACGAGTCTTGGATTCCGTCCCTACTGTAAGTGTTTGTTTTGTTTTGTTTTTTTGGGGGGGAGGGAATGCACCACAAAGTTTATGCTTTAAGTGCTGCTTCGTCGTGAATATCGCAGTTCCGTAGCAGGCTCGCTTGACATGCTTGGCTCTTCAGCTCAATTACATTTAACACACATCTCTGTTTTGTCATTTATCTCCCTCACACTCTCATATAAACACTGTGGCTGTAAAATAGCTTAAGGGGGAGGGGGCAATGTTAGCTCCATTTTAAAAATGGAAGCTGAAGGTTTCATTGCAGAGTAAGTCCTGAATTGCTACTGTGAATCAGACAGGCACAAAATTGGGACTATGCCCCCCCTCCAAAAAAAAATTACTTGCCAACTGAAAGCAACCAATGCTGTTGTTTCATTACAAATGGAGTCTGCCACGTAATTGTTGCAGTGTGGTGTGTGCCTCTTAGGCATAGATAAATGCATCAGTTTTGGTTCCTTATTTTTCCAGTCTCAGATTCATTTCGCTCCATTTTCTCATCAGTTTGTGGTTGTTGTGGGGTTTTTTTATTTAAAAAAAAACTACATCAAAATTCACGTGCTTGTGAATTTATTTTTACACATTCATTTTAGTATGTATTTTTTCTTACCACAACATTTTCACAAGCAATTTTCCATAATATAAAGCATTTTTTTAGTATGCATGTTTGTGCACAGTTCTCAAATATTTGCTTCTGTGTATGCATTTTTGGAGGGGGGTAGGGAGAACAACATTACAAAATTAGAAGTACAAATTTTGAAGGCCAGCTGCGTTTTCTGTACTGGCTCAGAAAGTGTATACAATGTGAAATGGATGGATTTCGCATGCATTTCCAGCTCCTGTTCAAGGTTGCAAGTGGGCAGCCCCAGTGGAGAATACGTCCCTGTGCAAATGCACCCTTGTGGCTTTAGAGGAAGTATTTGAGGGAAAGGATTAACTGTAACTTCCTTAACTGAAGTTTATTCAAATTTCTGAAGGCCATTCTTAAAGCCTGTCTGGGGCCTAGGGTGGAAAGAAGGAACCTTGTTTGTTCAATGTTGCATGGTTCTTGCCATATCCCTCAGACTCAAGATAGGTTAGAGGTGTAAACTAAACTAAACTAAACTAAAAACTAAACTAAAATAAAATAAAATAAAAAGCACAATATTATTATTTTTTAAGCCCATGGGTCAAGTCTCAGGATTTCAAGTGCAAAAACGATAAAGGAACAACACAATGTGGCAAATGTTTGAGTTGTGCAAAATACACACACACACAAAAGGGTTTGTTTGTTTGTTTTGTTAAGACAGGAAATGACTCATACAGACCCCACATAGATCATTTTTTAAATTTTAAAATATTGACATGTAAGTTAATTGACATCAACAAGAAGAGTCCCTAAAACAGGAGTCCTTTTCAAAACCCAGTCAGGGTACAAACAAAGACCACTCAAAAGCCACATCCACAAAACCCAAGAATTTCCTTGGGAAAAAGAAAACAGGACACATTTCAGGCAGGAAGATATTACCTCATGCCACACCACTTTCATTATTGCAGCTGCTCACCTCCTGCCTTTCCCTCGTGGCCTTGTCAGTCAGCAGCCAGCTAACAATTCAAGGCATCAACATCTGTGCTGTATAAGACAAAGGAATGGACAGCAGGAAAAATATGTTCTCAAAAGTAACGTGACTTCTCATGAGCAGATGAGCAACGGCCCATAAATTTCCAGAGAGCTGTCCCCTGAATCCTTAGCCTGCAAAAGAATTACAACCACCCAAGGAAAGAGTCTTTAATCGTTGTTGTAATCAACCATCTAGCAATGATAAGTTGTCAAAAGCCTTCTGATACCAAGAGTCTTCCAACTGTAACTTGCACTAAAGGATCGTTCTCATTGTTATAAGCTTCGGGTGCCACAGTTTGTGGGTGCAAGGCACCCATAATTTCTAGATTTAGTAAGTGTCAGAATTTAATCAAGGTTCGGGGAGTTAAACTGTAAACACTGAACTCACAGATCCCATGGGATTCAAGGTGGAAATAACAAGGGCCAGCTTTCTTATGAGGTAATCACCTCATGATGATAGCCAAGTCGTTAACCTAACAAAAGATGAGCCATCAGGAGAACAAGGGGGATGGAGCCCCTCTTCCAGATGTGTGTTTGTGAGCAGAGACAAAAAGGGTTTAGGATTTCTGTTTGGATGACGTAGGCTGGAGAGGAATAGCTTCACTGGATTAGTGGCGACAAGGAAGAAGGAGGAGGACGAAGAGCATCTTGTGGTCTGACCGGCAGGCTGTAACGAAGAAACAGAGAACATGGCTGATTTCTCTGTTTGGAGACCCAAGCCTGTTGTGTCTATGGGGGAAGCAAGAGACCCTCTTGGAGTGCTAATGCTGTGAACCCCTCCATTGTAGGCCCAGGTTGTATATATGTGTAAACAAACCATATATTATAAATATACCACAGTCTCCGCTATCCCTCATTTCCAAAGGAAACACAAATACCTGGACCCCTGGAATCTCACATTGTTCATGGAGATAGGGTTGATGTGTAGCAATATGTTCTGTTCTGCCAGTTTTTTATATTAAAAAAGCATGTATTCAAAAGTTACAATACAGTTACAATACAATACCTTTTCAATCAACATATCCCCTCCATAGACACCTCTGTGATGGTAGTGGCATTAAAACATCCTGTTTTTCTTCAATAAAAGAGAAAAAGTGAGAACAGATTGTGTCAAAAGTATCCTTTTTGGAGATGCCTTTGATTAGTCACTGATGGTATGTGAGGCATTCTGATAGAAGAATGCTCCAGATGTTATCAACCCAAGCCTCTATTGGTATTTAAGAAGTTTCCTTCCATCATTGGGCAATAATAAGTCTAACTGCTGTGAAGTGGAAGGAAATTAATTTTTTAAAGGGTAGAATTTGGGGTCAAATCTAATGATAATAAGGCAAGTGCCAGATTAGGAGAAATGGATTGTTTAGTGATTTTGGAGGTCAGATTAAAAACTTTTCCCCAAAAGACATGGATCATGGTACACTCCCACCAAACATGAAAATAGGAACCTCGTTCTCCACAGCCTTTCCAACAGAATGGTGAGCTTAAGCTATTTATCTTTGCAAGGCGTGTGGGGGTCCAATGCCACCGAAAGATAATTTTAGGGGACATTTCTTCCTGCCAGTTTTTTAACTCGGGGGGGGGGGAGCTTTTTCTCATCTCAGCTGAGGTAAGTGCCATGATAAAGAATCACCAAAGTCATCACCTTGAGGGACAGTTGTCCCCTCCAAACTGTCATTGTCTCTAGTGTTCATTGAATCCCAACAGTACTTTCTGAGGAAAAATAATGTTTTTTTAAAGGGCTTTCCTCCTTGCCACACCAGTTTTAGCCCCAACACTGGCAGAGGAGTGTGAATTATATTCCAGGTTCTCGTAACATTGATGCCCATTAAGCAAGCATTCAGTGTAAGTAGCCAAGCCAAGTTAAAGCTACAGAAAGGCTTTGAACTACAAGACAGGCCGATCCATGAGACCACATTCCAAAACCAACTTATAAACCCAGGACACTGAGGAGGTAATGAACGGCATGGACTTTTATGGGTAATTCTACCCATGAGGTGAATTTTGGAACGAGAGGATGTAACCATTTCACATCATTAAATGTGAAGTGTGTTGCAGGCTTTCCTTTATAAAGCCCAGAGTAATATTTAGGACGAATAAGGTTTTCCCACTCTCTGTGAAGCGGTTCGAGATTAAATAGATCAAAGCTTTCTCAGAATAAACCAGCTTGTTCTGTAGCCCCTCAGAGAGAAAGAAAAGATTGCCAGCATCTACCCCATCAAAAAAAAAAAAGGCTTTCACTTTATGATGGCTGTCATGTTTATGTATTCCACCTTTATTGTGGAAAAGTTGCTAAAACGAGAAGAAAACTGAGCCCCCTTTTTTTTCAACAACTAATTTATTCCAGGCCAGAAGTATGAAAGTTCTTCCCTGTCCTGCCAACCTTTAGATATAAATATCCTGAGGAGCAGATGTTTCATTTTTAAGAGTGTGAATAGGAAAATTCCCAAGAATTTCTGCAAATGAAAGCTGGGATTCACCTTGACGCATTATGTTTTTTCAGTGTGTGATATATATATCATATATATATATATATATATATATATTTGCTTTCGTAGATTTTCACGGGTACAGGAATGCAGGTTTTGGTGTCCTCGGGTGTCTTCCCGTGTAAAAGTTGGGGTGTCTAGGCGACGTTTCGACGAGGTCTCACTCGTCATCTTCAGGCTGGTGCTTTCGGCTTCTTGTTACTGGAACAGAGCGGGATCTCAATGTTTGAGTTCCTATAAATACTGTAGAGGGGGTGTGGTGTCTAGCCTCCAATGTTCTGGGCAGAGAGGAAGTTCCCAGGCTAGTGTGCCTTTTCTTCTTTTGTTCCTTAATTACTTGAGAGATACCTTGAGTGATTTCTTGAGTGATATCCTGAGTACCACTTAGGTGGGTCATTAGGTGTGGATTAGTTGCTAAAGTCTTTGTGTCTTGACCTCTTGAACTTTGTGAAGAGTTTTCCTGGGAAGATGGCTGTATTGCACTTAGTTGTGCTTTGGCTTGGCTTCGTGTATAGGGGCGAGCTGTGGTTTTGTGGCTTGTGTCAGCCAGATCTGTGTAGGGATTGCAGGGGGGTGCAGCATCCGGAAGCCAAGCCACGAAGCCAAGCCAAAGCACAACTAAGTGCAATACAGCCATCTTCCCAGGAAAACTCTTCACAAAGTTCAAGAGGTCAAGACACAAAGACTTTAGCAACTAATCCACACCTAATGACCCACCTAAGTGGTACTCAGGATATCACTCAAGAAATCACTCAAGGTATCTCTCAAGTAATTAAGGAACAAAAGAAGAAAAGGCACACTAGCCTGGGAACTTCCTCTCTGCCCAGAACATTGGAGGCTAGACACCACACCCCCTCTACAGTATTTATAGGAACTCAAACATTGAGATCCCGCTCTGTTCCAGTAACAAGAAGCCGAAAGCACCAGCCTGAAGATGACGAGTGAGACCTCGTCGAAACGTCGCCTAGACACCCCAACTTTTACACGGGAAGACACCCGAGGACACCAAAACCTGCATATATATATATATATATATATATATATATATGCTAGCCCCAAACCATGTACTGGATGTGCTTAGCATGTTTCAGTAAATCATTCAGGATGACATATGTATAAATCCATTCTGCTACTGTAAAAGAAAGGTGGGATTCATGACATTACTCCATTACCTGATGACCAAGATCCCAAGTCAATGTGGTTAGAACTCTATACTGATAAGAGTTGAGAGCACATTGTTACACTACTGTGACCAATTGTCCAGCCCCAAACTCCATCATTGCAACTGCTAAGGTGTTGATTTGCGTGTGGAAATGGCAGAGGGCGGTACTGAGATATTGAGAGAAGCTCCTTACCTTTGAAGCACTATTAACGCTTCTTGGACAGTTAAGGATTCCCCCAAAGAGCGCTGGGAAGTGCAGTTTGTTAAGGGTGCTAAGTGTTGCCAGGAGACCACTGTTCTCACAAATCTACGATTTCCAGAGTGCTTTAACGGTCAATCCCTCTTTCCCAGGGAACTCTGGTAAAGCAAAGACATCACCTTGCCAACAAAGGTCCATATAGTTAAAGCTATGGTTTTCCCAGTAGTGATGTTTGGAAGTGAGAACTGGACCATAAAGAAGGCTGATCGCGGAAGAATTGATGCTTTTGAATTATGGTGCTGGAAGAGACTCTTGAGAGTCCCATGGACTGCAAGTAGATCAAAGCTATCCATTCTTAAGGAAATCAGCCCTGAGTGCTCACTGGAAGGACAGATCCTGAAGCTGAGGCTCCAATACTTTGGCTACCTCATGAGAAGAGAAGACTCCCTGGAAAAGACCCTGATGTTGGGAAAGATGGAGGGCACAAGGAGAAGGGGACAACAGAAGATGAGATGGTTGGACAGCGTTCTCGAAGATACCAGCATGAGTTTGACCAAACTGCAGGAGGCAGTGGAAGACAGGAGTGCCTGGTGTGCTCTGGTCCATGGGGTCATGAAGAGTCGGACACGACTAAACGACTAAACAACAAGAAGAATAGGGGTCTCTTAACAACTTTCAGCCCCCTTAACAAATTACGCTCCCCAAGATTTTTTGGGGGAAGCCAAAATAACAGTGCTTCTTTTACAGTGCCTCTCTTTTTGCTTGGTTCCCATAGCCTTCAGCTCTATTTATATGGTGATCTAGCACCAAAAATCTCCCTATAAGCACCACCCTTTTGCACACAGTGTAAAGGAGGAGTGGTGGAGACTGCCTCCCCATTCTGACCCTTCCAGGGTGGAGGAAGAGGAATACAGTAGAGATTTACAACAGGGGTTTATGGGAGGTCACAGCTCAGAGGCAGATGAAAGGAAAAGTTGGGAAATAATGGGAGAGGAGGAGGAGAAGGCAAAACTGGAGCGGCAGCTGGCTGGCACTTTGTCATTAGAAAGCATTTCAGACCCTCCATCTCCCAGAACCTGGCAAGCCTTAAAAGTAGGAGAGTAGCAAAGAGCTCGAAAAGTAGCAAAGAGCTTGAAGACAGAGGGCACTTAGTGGCACCTGTAGAAGAGATGATGATAATGATGAATGAGAAAGTGGGAGAGATGGGGGGGGTGTGGAGATTCACTTGGGACAATGTCATTATCCAAGAGGCTGGGTTCTATAACTTCTCTCTGTAAAGACTGAATTAAAAAAGGACTGTAAGAAACTTTTCCTTGTCTTTATACTTTGCACCCTCATAGGGTCATAGATTTATAAAATTTATATACCATTTGAGTGTCAGAAAATAATAATAAACCCCTCAACGCTGTTTTATATCAGAGTTAGGCAACCTACAGCCTCCAATCTATTTTCATGTGGTTTTGGACTTATTTCTAAAATCCGCATGGAAAGGGCAAACTCTCCCATTCCCAGCAACCTGCTGGGGAGGGACGAAGAGAGGGAGATTGGGTTGGGCAGAACTGTTACCAGAAAGGAAGAGAGAGAGAAGCAGGTGGCAGAAAATGAGAGGAAATGGGTACCCACCCACTTTTGGTTCTGTCCCCATACACTTCCAGCCTGGGTGCCCCTCCCGATCAACCCCACAAAGCAGTGGCGTAGCGTGGGGGGTGCAGGGGGGGCCGGCCACACCGGGCGCAACATCTGGGGGTTAGGGTTAGGGGGTGCAAATCCACAGGTTAGGGGGCGCAAATCCACGGGTTAGGGAGCACAAATTACTTGCCTTGCCCCGGGTGCTGACCACCCACGCTACGCCACTGCCACAAAGGAATGTAAGAGAGAAAATGGTTGCCCACTCATTTTATATGAATGAATGAATGAATAACTGAACATATTAATATAAGTCAACAAAATGTACAATCAATCTGAAGAACATGAAATCTGTGCATTTGGGTTGAACTGAATAATTTTACTTTGGTTTTCCAGTAGTAGAATTTATTTATTTTTAAGTATAGGCTTGTAGAATATTTACTATATTTATTTTAAGAAACATTAATTTTTCCTTCTAAAACACCAAAGAGGCTCTCAAAATCCAGATCAAATGATTATATTCTAAACTGCCTAGTGATTCTTGGATGAAGGGCAGTATAAAAGTAAAGTTAATAATTATTTTTATTTATTTTATTTTATTTATTTTTTTATTAGATTTACATACCGCTCTCCATCACAAGATCTCAGGGCGGTGAAGAAGAAGAAGAAGAAGAAGAAGAAATTTCTGAAATAATCATATACATGTGTCTTGACATTTGGAAAATATGTCTTCTTTTTTTTAAAAAAACCCTCTCCTTCTCTCTTTCCCTACTTCCAAATAACTGAACAAAAGTCCTTTCTTTTTTTAGTGTTTTTGAGGTCTGGATAACTTTAAAGTGTCTTAGACAATATCTATTAGCTATGGAATGGGAAAGAAGTGATAACGAATGCAAGTAAATATGGACCTCATTAATAAGATAGGCATAAGATTCACAATTATCGGTGAAACATCCCACATGTACGAGTTCCTTTGTCCCCAAAGCGAAAACAGTCTAATCTTCCCTCACGCCTTTCTTTTTCTAGAAATCACTGATTTCTTGCTTGCTTGATATCAGTCCCTGATTAAATGTCTTCCTGTTGAAACAGAATACGCACAACAGTAAAGTCATCAAACAAGCAAGAACTGTGTGTTTTCCCAGGATAGAGATTTCCTTTCTTATAGAAAGTGTCTGTTCATTGTTTGGCAGGTGGTGGGGGATGCTGCTTTTTGTATGCAACACATTTTCTTGGTGTTCATTCATGGCATCTTCTTAGGGTGGCCACTAATTTATATATACAGTGGTACCTCGGGTTAAGTACTTAATTCATTCCGGAGGTCCGTTGTTAACCTGAAACTGTTCTTATCCTGAAGCACCACTTTAGCTAATGGGGCCTCCCACTGCTGCCGCGCTGCCCGAGCACGATTTCTGCTCTCATCCTGAAGCAAAGTTCTTAACCCAAGATACTGTTTCTTGATTAGCGGAGTCTGTAACCTGAAGCGTATGTAACCTGAAGCGTATGTAACCTGAGGTACCACTGTACAATTATTTACCTGCAGCCCACTGACATCAAATATTAAGGCGGTGAACAACACAAAACGTCGAGGAACAATACAAAATACTCACAAGAGTGACTGGCTCATATTTTAAAAAGAGAAATAAACAGCCAGATAGGCTTGTCAGCAATAATAAAGTAGTCAAGCATGCTCAGTCTCCACTGGAGGAATATTCCACAACATGGGGCCAGGAACACAAAATCCCTGACTTCTTGGTGAGCCTATTTGAGCTTCTGAAACACTGGGGCACTAACCACTAATGGCACTCCTCCAGAAGATCTCAATAATCAAACTTCACGTGTTTCCCCCCCCCCCAAAGGAAATTTGTTACCAGAACAGAGGACTGAAGAAGATGAAACAGGTTTGCATAAAATTTAAACATGCAAACAGATTATGCATAGGTGCAAATTTAGAAATAATTACTGTATTTTTTAAAAAAAGCACAATGCATCTCACCTTAGTGGGGAAGACTGTGACCAGGTAACCTGTGTGTACCTGCTGGCCAGGTGCTGAACGTTGATGGGCAGCTCCAAGGCCTTGACTCTCCTTTCTTATGGTACTTTGGCCCACAACCATAGTGTCAGAGTTCAAATTATGTGCCATGTTCATGGAATAAATGGTCTGTTCCACCCCACCCCATAATATCCCCATTCCCTCACAAATTCAAAAAATGTCAGCAAAGTCAACGAATGTGACATTGAGCAGGGCGTGTTTGGTACTTTGGCCAATTTACATCTGTTGCTCTGCTTTGACTGGAAATTCAAATGTCAGACTTTTGGTTTTTTTCCTCTTTTTCAGAAACAAACCTGAATCTCTTTAAATGCGCAATCTTTGACGGCTTCTTTTTAAAAGATATAATTTATCTCTTTTTGTCGGTATCAGCTCCTTCTGACGCTGCATCCTAATCAAAGGAAAATACTACCCTAATGTCAATATTGTAGTAAGATAAAGCCTTTTTCAAATGGAAACCTCGGTTCCTGCCCCGCAAATCAACTCTGATATGAATATCTCCAGTTTGTACCAAGCAGGTTTTCTATAGCTTGTCATTCATGCTCCTAAACATTATAAATAAAAGCATGTGCTGCCTGTATTATGCTTGCCCAAGCAGTCCTGCGCCCTTACCAATAAAGTGGCATGTACTGACAGTTATAGCAGATACTGTATTATTATTGATAATTGTATTTTTGGTTATATCCAACTATGTTTTACTCACAGCAGACCCAGTGAAATTAATGCACCTAGGTTAGCCAAGTCAATTAATTAAATGGGTCTACTCTGAGTGGGACGTGGGTGGTGCTGTGGGTTAAACCACAGAGCCTAGGACTTACCAAAAAGAAGATTGGCAGTTCGAATCCCCGCGATGGGGAGAGCTCCTGTTGCTTGGTCCCTGCTCCTGCCAACCTAGCAGTTCGAAAGCACATCAAAGTGCAAGTAGATAAACAGGTACCGCTCCGGCAGAAAGGTAAACGGTGTTTCCGTGCGCTGCTCTGGCTCGCCAGAAGCAGCTTAGTCATGCTAGCCACATGACCCAGAAGTTGTATGCCGGCTCCCTCAGCCAATAAAGTGAGATGAGTGCCACAACTCCAGAGTTGGACGACTAGACCTAATGGTCAGAGGTCCCTTTACCTTTACCTTTTACTCTGAGTATGACTAACATAGAGTTGCCATACATCTGGAATTTCCCTTTTTGAAATATGGCAACCCTAGCTAACATTGGATACAACTCTCTAGGTATGTCCACCTTTTATTGTTAAGGTATTTCTGAATCGTTTCTCTATACCCTTTAGAATTTTTATAAAAATATAAAGTGGCATGCATTTTAAAATATAAATACTTTTAATCTTGTGGCATGAGGAAAGGGGGGGGGGGAAATCCCTACTTTTTTCAACAATCTGAATATTTTATTTCTGCTCTTGCAGATGAAATGGGCTTATATCAAGTTGTTAAAGTAGGCATATCAATAAAAGTGATGGAAGAGCACAAGCTGGTACATAAAAAGTCCCAGATTCAGTCCCTGGCATTTCATTGTAGGGCTGGGAGGGATCCTTGTCTGAACCCCTGGAAAGCTGCTATCTGTCAGTGCAGATAATACTAAGCTAGATCTGGTGCCTGTTGTAAACAAAACCTGATCTTGTTCCCTTATGGGGTACACAAGAGCCTTATAGAGTCCTTTGTAGGTTCTCCATCAGACATGCCCTAGAGATGTTTTTGACTACAACTCCCATCATCCCTGGCCAGCATAAAAGTTCCTACATTCCTATGAATATTAAAAAATGGAAGGCATAATTTCCAAAGAAGCTCTCTTGCCCATGCCTACTGAATAAATGGATAATATCAATGGATAAATGGATGATATCAGCCCAATAATACTATCAGCAGCAGTAGCAGTATTAATGTTGCGTGTTGTTGCCCAAAAAAAGGTCTCCCATGTGACTGACAAAATATTTTAAGAACATAAGCACAGGTAGGAAAACATTACGTTATAACAAAAACACATGAAATTCATAAAAATCCACAAAGCAACTGCCAGTAACAGCAGAAAAAAAGCTTTGGCAGCAGAACTAACAGCAAACAACACCATCGTAGTCCAACAAAAGCCTTGGGGGAAAGGTACATTTTTACCTAGCGTCAAAATTATTTTTCAAGATTACCTACTACTGGGTTCTCAGGCTGCTCCCATTCACTGCAACAGGCTTCTCAGTAGATTGCGTGCTAAATTCTGTTCATTCTTAGATCATTGTTAGAAATTATTTCCGCATCCCCACCCCATTGTAATATAGGGACATAGGTCTGTCTCTTTGATCCTGCCATGAACTTCAATAAACTAATGTGCATGTACTCATTTCATTAATTAGTTTATTAATAGAGTTCTGTGGTGCTGCTTTTCATTGCAGGATTCCAGAGCAGGAGCCACCTTTTCTGTATAGGAGCACTCTTTCCCCTCAGATGGCTCCATAATAATACAACATTGAGGGCAGCTGGGCAAATAAAATAGCAGCTTGCCTCCACCATTAGCTCCAAAACTAAAAAAGGCAAAAGAAACAAGAGCCATGAAACAAACAAGTAAGTAAATGGATGGAAGTTAAATGAATGAATAATGAAATACATATATTTGTAATGCTTACATAATCAATCAAATGGTTTTTTTTTTAAAAAAAGATCCCAAATGCAATTATGAAATGAAAAAAACTAATGCACTGCACACCTCTGTTTTGAACTAATTGCAGTTTCTCAAACATCTTCAAAGGCAGGCAGCCCCACATACAACACATTGCAGTAGCTTAAACCGGTGATTACCAAAGCATGGATAGTCATGGCCAAACTGTTTCTGTCCAGGAGAGATTGCAGTTGAGCCTCTTGTACAAAGGAAAGCTTAATCTAATAACATTCCCAAAGTGTGGACCTAATCCTTCAGGGACAGCAACCCCATCCAGAAATTAGCTGAGCGTTAGCTCCTTGAATATTCACAAAGCCTTCATCTTCATGGAGTTTGATCTTGAGGACATCAGCTCTCATCTAGCCCATAAGAGATTCCAGACACCAATTCAGCACTCCTTCTTTATATAATTTGATTATAAGATGATCCTTCTCATTTTCTGCATACAAGCTCCTCTTCAAGATGGATGTTAAATATTTCAGTCCAAGATTAAACAACAATAGGTTTGGCTCATCTCAAACTTAAACCCCACTTAGGCAAAGTCCTTCAGTCCTTTAAACATCATTAAATGATATTTTGGCTGGTTAAACATAGAAGAAGGCCATAGGTCCCAAGCTGGCTTCCATTTAAATCAACAATAGAGATTCCTGTGGGTTCTACTGGGCCAAAAAATAAATAAATCTCTGAGCAACTTCTGTGCTACTTTAAAGTGAAGGTGGTTCACGTTAGAGTGTAACAAAACTTCCAGGGGATATTGGGAAAGACTCGTTGGGTCATGGAAGAATTTGCCATTATTACTAACAGAAGTGCTAGCTGTATTAAGTGAGGTAAATCATGTGTTTTTTGTGTGCCTGCGATTCCCACCAATCTGCATGTGAAAGTACTTTGGGGTCCATCGCAATATATCAAATCACGGAGCCGAGATATTTCTGCTCCAGGGACACCTGACGCCCACTTCCCCCGTCCCCGACCTGCCAAATTCTTTCTAAGGCAGAAAAGATCATTAATGTACAAATCCATTGCTGTGTAACTGCACGGATGCCAAGGTTCAAGAACAATAAATCAATGCCCCCATCAGTGGCTAAATTCATGTGCTTTTTACAATGCCCTGAGCTTGAAAATTTGTGCCACTACTTCTGCTTGTAGTACCAATGGAATAGCATAGCTTGTGTGCTGTTGCACTCGTGCAGTGGTTAGAGCTGTTGAATGGTTTATTTAAATTTTAGGTTTCATTATTGTTTCACAAGATGTGTATGTCTTTAAGGATCAGAGCGAATAACATGACTTAGTTTTACAGCTGTGAAGCAGTATAGCAGGTGGTGTTAAGTTATGTTAATTAAGCTGTTGGGTATAGTATATAAAGAGCAGCATGTAGCTCTCTCAGTACCCTGGTGAATGGGATGGTGTATGGGTTATGCTTATTGATATATTGTAATTTAGTGTAAAAGGAGTTTTTGTTTTTGCTATTAAAACCTAGCAAAAGTTACTTTTGTGTTTCTTGAATGTGTGGTCTCCCCAACACGCTTTCTGCAGCGCTACTGATCTGCAAAATAACCAACAAGCGCACCCCAATCTAAACACTTACCGTATTTTTTGCACCATAACACTCACTTTTTTCCTCCTAGAAAGTAAGGGGAAATGTCTGTGCGTGTTATGGAGGGAATGCCTACGGGTGGCATGCCTACGGATTTTCCTCCTCTAAAAACTATGTGCGTGTTATGGTCGGGTGCGTGTTATAGAGCGAAAAATACAGTATTTTGTTGGCACAGCAAACCCTAGGAATGGGGCCTCAGAGTTTAATTTTGACTTCAAATAGTAGCTAATTTTTTAATCAGACTGATGTTCATTTTCGTTCCCCATCACCGCCTCTTTTGACCTTCAGAAACTGAAAACAAATTAATAATTCAGAGCAGATCTTAACGTTGGTCCAACTTCAACTCTGTTGAATGGTGTTCCTCTTAAGATTTGTTTTCCTCTTCCACAGTGGTAAAAAGAAAAGAAAAAGTTGTTGCATAAAATATATAAATCATTTAATATTTTCAACATTAAAAAAAAATGTCCAGTTTTCTAATCAGAAAATAGACGGGGAAGCCATCTTGCATGAAAGGAGATTCTGACTGAACATCAGGAAGAACTTTCTGACAGGAAGAGCTATTCGACATTGGAATGGTTTCCCTCATAAGATTGTGGACTCTTCTTCCTTGGAGGTTTTTAAGCAGAGGTTGGATTGCCATCTGTCTTGGATAGCTTACTAGAGATTCCTGCATTTCAGGGGATTGGACTAGATAATGCTAAGGGTCCCTTCCATCTCTACAGTTGTATGATTCTATGAATAGATTGCCATACATTTTGTTGTGAACGTTAATCAAGTTCTCAGTTTAGAAGTCATTACAGCATTGTGGCATGAGAAAGCTCTTCTATAAAGAGGCATAACCTGGATCACCATTTTTTGGAATTAGATTGGCTTACCAAGCCTGAAGACAAATCAAGCCACTATCACTGGTTTTGTGAGAGGTTCAGTCACATTCTTTTTTACTTATTTATCAAGGCCTAACCTTCTTCTCAGTGGTATAGAGCTTTGGCTGCGTTAAGGGCTGCAAAACAGCCAGAAATTCAACAGGGGCGCTTTCTTCATGATAGACAGGTCTGTACCTGTTCAGTTTCTGCCTCACAGCCTTTAAAAACACAGTTACACCAGACCACCTCCAACTTAATCCTGTGTGGCTTATTTTCTACTTTTCTAGGGAAAGGACTTGGCAGGAGGCAGGCAAGGTGAGTCTGTGCTTTCTTACATGATGCTCCTGTCCAACTCAAACCAAGATGAAAGTTAGAAACCAACTATCCCTTCCCTTTAAGATTTCATGAAGGGGTTGGGGGGGGGGGTTGGTACTTCTGAAAACTTGGGTTTCTCAAGCCTGCAGTATCTCCTCGCTTTTTGTGACTGGTGTCTGTTAGGTTAGACTGGTTAGACTGCATAGGTTAACAGCACTGCCCCGCTGAACGCTAGAAATAGAGAGAATGAGGATAATATATTCTTAAATTTAAATTCTTTAAAAGGTAATACAGGTGCCTTTTTGATATGCACCCAGCTAACAACTCACCTCACCTTTCTCCCTCTCAGTTGTGATCATATCCATATCCGAAAAGCGTATGCAGATGCAAAGATCGTGTTGCTACATATGCCATACAGTATATGTATATTCTCCAAATAGCACGGTTATGTTGAAAAGGAAAAGAACGCTCTTTGTGTTGGATATGAATTGCATCCAAGGGCAGGATGGTTCGACCTCACCAATTTCCATCTGTTTTGCAGCTGCTTCCCTCAAGGACTTCCCTACAGAACACTTTCCAGTGGCAAGACTGTACTGGAAGCTAAACACTATCTATTGGTATTTGTACTGAATGCACACCAGTAATATTTGGGAATGCTGATGCAAAAGGCCTCGCACTTGGGTGGAAAAAAACCCAAACCATTATCTGAATTCCATTATTGAGGTGTTTGTTTTGTTTGGGAGCAACACAGTACAGAGGGCAATGTTAGGAGTGAGAGGGCAGGAAGGTGTTTATATGTAAAAACTGGGTGGATGTTGGAAGATTCAGGAGAGACTAAAGGAGTTACGACGCACAGTTAAACTATTGAATTTGCTCTCCCAAGAGACAGTGATGGCCTCCAACGTGGATGGCTGAAAAAGAGGCTTGGGTACATCTATGGAGGATAAGTCTATCTGTGGAGGATAAGTCTATCTGTGGCTACTAGCCATGATGGCTGTACAAATACCAGCTACTGGTACTCACAAGTGTACGGGGAGAGTATGGTATTGCATAGTAGATAACCTAACATCCATGAAAAGTCCACTAGCAGGACAGGAGGGTGATAAACCCACTTCCGCCATTGTTCTTATGCAGCCTAGCCAGTTATGCAATGCCAAAAATGAGGATTGGCAGGACCTAAAAAGAAGAGGTTTCCCAGTAGTGATGTATGGAAAAGAAGAGCCCAGTAGTGATGTATGGAAGTGAGAGCTGGACCATAAAGAAGGCTGATCGCCGAAGAATTGATGCTTTTGAATTATGGTGCTGGAGGAGACTCTTGAGAGTCCCATGGACTGCAAGAAGATCAAACCTCTCTATTCTTAAGAAAATCAGCCCTGAGTGCTCACTGGAAGGACAAATCCCGAAGCTGAGGCTCCAATACTTTGGCCACCTCATGAGAAGAGAAGACTCCCTGGAAAAGACCCTGATGTTGGGAAAGATGGGGGGCACAAGGAGAAGGGGATGACAGAAGACGAGATGGTTGGACAGTGTT
The DNA here is from genome assembly GCF_964106915.1 of Podarcis gaigeae. Lineage (NCBI taxonomy): Eukaryota > Metazoa > Chordata > Lepidosauria > Squamata > Lacertidae > Podarcis > Podarcis gaigeae. Next base: position 100,231,251 of record NC_139679.1, read on the forward strand.
CTCGAAGCTACCAGCATGAGTTTGACCAAGCTGCGGGAGGCAGTGGAAGACAGGAGTGCCTGGCATGCTCTGGTCCATGGGGTCACAAAGGGTCAGACACGACTAAACGACTAAACAACAACAACAACAAAAAGAAGAGGACAGAATGGGGTGCAATTTGCATAAAATTTAAATATGTTAATTTATATCAATAGATGGAAACTCAGAAAGAGTTACTATAATTTAAAACAGAACTGCAGTACATATCACCATAAGTGGCTAAGTTAGCATAGACGCTGTTGACTGTTGGTGGGCGATTTCTCCTTTATCTTTAAACCAGGCTTGGACTGGACAGCCCTCAAATAGAGGACACCTTCAAATTGAGATAAATCCATGGATTTATCTAATAAACCCCCTTTAAAGCTCTCTGAATTGGTGGCCACCATCACATCTTGGGGCAACAAATCCCATAGTGTAACTGTGTGAAGAAGTACTACAGTTTATTTTAGCAGAAGCATCTCTAGACTAGAGCCTGCATAGAGACGTGGAAAGGGATCACAGAGTCCTAATGACAGGAAAGAAAGCTTCAGTTTTAGCAGAGGCATTCTAAATCACCCTCGAGTTCTTACCTTCAGCCTGACCTTTTAGAAACCAAAAAAAGTACCTCTCTAGAGCTAAGACGCAATGAAATCAGGGTGGAAATTGTGTGTGACAAAAGTCTTTCATGCAACATGGGGCCTGTTTGTTTGTGAAATCCACAGCCTGATTTATGTGGCCGATCAGTTCATACTTCAACCCTTAACTTGGTTTTATTCCGTTTTACCTTCGTAGTTATACCTTTAAGCATTTAATCTTCTAAATATTCATCAGATTTCTTAGATGGCAGCCATCATAAAAGGCTCCAGACATTTCCCAGGAACAAGATTACAATGAAAATTATTGTTTATCATAGTCTGCTTTTCTCTTTGAAAGGAAAACAGCATCGGCTTGGGAAGACTTCAGGTCCTTTGCCAGATAGATCCAATATCAACAATAACAGAAGCAAGTACAATTTTTTATTATTTTTTTAAATGCAGCTGGAATGGAGTTGGGGAGGAGGAAGCAGAAGAGAGACAAATGCACACAGAATAAACCTATTGGTATATTCATAGTCAGGTGTGGTGCTTCCTTTTCAATTTTAAAAAGACTCCCTTTTGCTTATATACGTTTACGCTACCTGTCTCAGCATGGCAGCCCAGTCGGGATAAATTATCGCATAACCATGGATCTTTATTAAAAACACAAGAAAAAGGCACAAGCTACTAATGCCTTCCATATGCCAGGCACTGGATCACAATTACAGCTTGAGCTGAACTACAAATTATGGTGCTGATTTTGCCGACTTCCCTGAGCGCTCTGCTCTCACGGGAATCAATGGGACTACGGGAGTAGGTGGTTGCTTTATTTATTTATTTATTTATTTATTTATTTATTTATGTTGCCGGCTGGCATCCCAAAGGAGTCAGTTCCATGGGATCCAAGAATCCCTCAGAGAATTAGTCTCATATTAGCATATAGGCTTGCTATCGTTTCTGTCCTTTATCAGTGTGCACTGGGTATCAGCAGATACTTCTGTTTCTGAATCCATATTTTATTTTATTCACGATTCATTTTTTGATTGAATGCTCTGCTCACCAGGAGATGCAGAAAGCAGGAGAAGGTTTACTCCTGCTTTCTGCAGGGGTCTGCTTCACTAGTACATTTCCTGTAGGGAATGTGATGGCAAACCTATACCAAGCAGGATTGAATTCTACCCCCAGTGACATCGAATGATTGATTACCAGGTGGGCGTAGTTTAGGGGCTATGGGCTTGTGGGTCAAACCCAGACCTCTGTTTGGCCCAGATTGGCTCATAGGCCCGAGCTTTTCCACCCCTGACCTTGAGCCACTTCAGCTAACCAAATCCATGTTGTTCATCAGGCATTTTCCTGATTGGGTTTTTGAAAGCAGATGGAATCAAGTTAAAAAATAATAATAAAGATCTTGCCCTAGAGATCCTTTGGCTGAATTTAGAATTTTTAATCTGGTTTTCATCCATGCCTTGGCAATGTTTTGTGACGTAGTTTTATTATTATCTTTGATTTTATTGCTGTATCTTATTGGAAATGCTTTGAGGAGCAATGTGGTGGAACAGCGTAAAAACTGAATGAGTGAACTAAACCAGCCCTGCTCTAGCCAAAGTATTCCATTATTCCTATTGGCCAGCCTGACGAATAAAAACACACTTTGGATGTGTCCCATTGTATCCTGTACTGAGCAAACACATGGAATAGGTTGGAGCAAAAAAAAGCCAAAAGCATCTCTTTGCTTTCTATAGGTCTGAGTGAGCCTCCACTATGCTGTTTGGACACACAGGAGCCATTTCTATCCTTTCACAGAGATTTATGTTGATTGACTAAAGCACTAACAAGATACCCAAGACGAATGCCTACCTTGGGCTGTCCCTTAAGTACAGAACTGGTGTACTTACACAAATAGTTCAAAACGACGGCTGGAAATTGCAAACAGCACGAGACGGTAGGCCTTTTTGCCACATGGCTTATATAGAGTTTCATGATCAATCACATCAAATTAGAACCAGAAATTACTAATTCAAGATCTGCTTGTCTTCAGCAAAGATCCAGGCACTTCCACATAAGAAATATTGTGTGTGTCGCTTGTGAATCAGCTCGTGGAGATACAACCTGAATGCATGTGACAATTTCTGGAGGACTACGCAATTAGTTCTGTGCAGCAAAGAAGCCTTTAGGTTTCATGTTTACCTGGACATCAGCTCTCCATGTGACATAGTAAACTGCTTTTGAAAAAGAGGGGGCTTTCCAAAGGACATTTGCAAATTAAAACACTTTATTTTGTTTATTTATTAAATTTGCATACTAACCTTCATCCGTAGATCTTGGGGCAATTCACAGCCAGGTAGACCAATGTTCTGACTCTGTATAAGGCAACTTCCTACTATCATAAAACATAAAGGAAATCAAATTTAAACAGGAAAAGTATTCCCACCACAGCTGGCATCAACAGCCAGCAAAAGCAATGAAACGCTTTTTTATTTTTTTTATTTATTATATTTGCATACCGACCTTCATCCATAGATCTCGGGGCAATTCACAGCCAGGTAGACCAATGCTCTGAACTCTGTAAAATGCAACTTCCTACTATCATAAAACATAATGGAAATCCAATATAAACAGCAAAGGCATTCTTAATGTCCCACCACAGCTGGCATCAACAGCCAGCAAAAGCCATGGTAAACTTAGGAAGTTTTCAACATGCAGTGGAATTGCATTAGTACTTGCATGTGTCCAAACTTTGGGGCTGGGACACTCCTCTCCTTATGTGGTCTCTTCTTTTACCCAGTCATCCCATTGGGCATGTGCAATCCCTTGGACACAATGATGTGTGTGTGTGTTTTGGTTGCATCCTCAGATGCTAGGAAACTCATCACATCATGTCAGCCCCATAAGAACACAGTCAATGGCCTCACTGTGTGATCATCAAGTGTGGCAATCATGCGAGCTGCATGGTGTTTCTGACCAAGGTGCTTCTTCCATGTAGACATTTTGTCTCATGTGAATGGACCCGGATCTACTTGAAGTGAGTAAACCATCAGTAACACAGAGATTGTTAATTTCATAGGTTGCAGAGATCATGTTTCAGTGGGGGAGGGGGAGAGCAGAAAGCACGTTTGGGGTTTCCTTGGCTGCATTGTCAAGCACAGGTGTTAAAATGCTGAACTGCAAACAGGACTCGAGGGGATCCTTAGCAGGAAATATTTCAAAGGCCTGGGATGCTCAGCAGGAAACCCGAGGGGGAAGAAAAGGCGAAAGGTCTCCTGCGCGGCCGAAACACCTCGGCGTGACAGATTTGATTTTCCATCAAAAGCTGACAGGTGAACCGCATATATCACGTCTGGCAGCTCCAAACACTTGACAGAACGTCAGGAATGTATGTGGCACTTCACACAAGCTATCACTCATTTCTGCTTTTCTGTGCCATTCTTTCCCCCAACACCCTCCCCCAGCTAGGGTTTTTTTCTTCCCCTTCTATTTGTTTGGGGTGGTTGGGTTTTTTTTTTTTCTTTAAAGGAAATAAATACTGAACAACTCCAAAATCGCCAAAGGGCCAGAGAGAAAGACTATTTGTATTATATGAAGAATGTGTCAGCCGTCAGAATGTTTTCTGACCTGTGTTTGAATGGTAAACAAACGGGGGGGGGTGTGTGGAAAGGGAATCGCACCTGGGCTGGGAGTCTTGCCTTAAAAAGCCATGTCAAGTATTCGAAACAAACAGATTTTCTTATTTTTCTAGCCTCGAGGCATTTCAGCCATATGGAGCAAGGAATGAAAGTTAAAAAACAGGAGAGCAAACAGAGCAACCCAATCCCATTTGGCCGCTTGTGTGGCAGTCATGCAGGGGCCCATTCCGTTGTCCATCTGCAAACACAAAGCTTAAACCATGAAGGCTGTGATTAATTGCTGTGGTTGCCACTCTCACACTTCAGGGATCAGGCTGCAGAGCCACAAAACTCAATGGAATCAGCCGAGCTACACTGGAGGCAAGGCGATGCCCACATTGGTCAGCTGGGCATCCAAACTGGAGCACTGGGCTTTTTTAGTTTCTTTTTTTCCTGCTGAGTTTTGAAATTTGGATTCACAGCAAATATGGCTGAGCTCAGGAAGCAAATGCACACATTGCACACATTCATTGTTCACGTTGACCATATGTATGAAAGAAAGCCCTTTTTTTGTACAGCCTTTCTTCAACGACCAAGGGGATCTGTTGCCCTGTATTTTTTTAAAAAAGAGACATCATAGTGTGGGACATCATTGCATTCAAACCAATAATTCATGCTTCACCAGATAGGCACGTGAAGGAGCTGAGGCTCACAGAGCTTTCCCGTAAAATTTGCTAGAGAGAACTCTGTGAGATCACTTCCTTTGTCTGCCTTGGCAGGAAGCTGTAACACTACATCCTTCCTTCCCGTCAGGGCAGAGGAGTTACGTATCAGTGGTGGGCAGGGCTAAAGACAAAAGTGGGCATAGCAACAATTACATTGAGCAAAACAACATCTCAAAATACTTTCCAGAATAGCAGCAATATCAGCACCCAAATGCCTGAGAGAACAAAAGTGCAGGGCACTGAAAGGACGTCCATGTTACCATTCACTCCTATGGAGAAATTGTGGTACATGTAAAATCTGTCCAGCCTTTCCTGTGTCAAGTGACCCATCTTACTGCCTCATCCAATCTGTCCTAACAATGGGCATTGTTAAGGAACATATGAAGACTGGAATAGAGATGCTATGAATTAAAGCAGTACAGCTTAGTTTTGAGGGGGGAAACTGTTGTTGATTAAACTTCCAGTTGAGTTTTCTAGTAGCCTAGTAACTTAACGTCACCAAATAATCTTTGTGCAGAGCCTGTCTACTCCTTAGAGACAGTGAGTTTGTATATATCAACAAAACAATGGTTCTCTGGTTGCTGGTGCTCTATGTATAGTTAAGTGTCTCTTTCTGAAAAGAATAGGGAGGTAATGGCCTTTTTTTATTTATGTAGCAATTTAGAATGTGCCAGTGCCCTTGCCCTCAAATAATGACAGGGGCTGTGTGTGCTTCTTTAAATTGTATTTGCCAAGCAGTAGCCAAGGCCTATCTGCAAAGCAAAATTTCCCTCTCTGATGGCTGGACGTTCTGTGTGGTCTTGTGCTTCATGCTAGTTAAACTGATTTGAACCAGATCTTATGTGGTAGGGTGTTTTGTTTTAAAGGCTTTCCAGTGGTTCCCCCCCCCCCGCCCCCCAAAGTGAACCTGCCTATGCCCAAGACATTTGCAAATGGTCTAAACTTTGATAATCTGAAAGTCTGTTTTGAAGAATGTATACCGTACATAACTGCCAATCAGGTGGGACACTAGATGGGTACTCCCACCTTCTGTCCTCAGAGCAATGCACTACAGGTGCATTACGCATTATGTTAAATGTGCAACTAGAAGCATAATAGCAGAACAATAATAGCAGAACACCGGGACTGAATGATTGCTCCCATGATACAATTACCCTTAAGGGGCAGGTTTGCATCCAAGACAGCTCTGCTCAAAGTAGGCACATTGAAACAAATGAACCCAAGTTAGTTGTGAGCATTAATTTTAATAGGTCTACTCTGAACAGGACTAGCAATGGATTTGTTATTTAGTCATTTAGTCGTGTCCTACTCTTCGTGACCCCATGGACCAGAGCACGCCAGGCACTCCTGTCTTCCACTGCCTCCTGCAGTTTAGTCAAACTCATGCTGGTAGCTTCGAGAACACTGTCCAACCATCTTATCCTCTGTCATTCCCTTCTCCTTGTGCCCTCCATCTTTCCCAACATCAGGGTCTTCTCCAGGGAGTCTTCTATTCTCATGAGGTGGCCAAAGTAGTGGAGCCTCAGCTTCAGGATCTGTCCTTCCAGTGAGCACTCAGGGCTGATTTCCTTCAGAATGGAGAGGTTTGATCTTCTTGCAGTCCATGGGACTCTCAAGAGTCTCCTCCAGCACCATATTTCAAAAGCATCAATTCTTCAAGAACCAATTTGGTCCTTGGTTCAAAGCTTGGTTCAAGGCAAGGCGATGCTACCACTTTAAGGAAATAGAAGTAAAATGTGCATGCTGCCTTTTGGAAGCACTCCTCTCCTTTGCTGCTACAAATGACAGAAGCATTTCTCCGGCATTCTCTCTGCCTTGACATTTCACCCCAGATTTTCCCATCTTGGAGTAGAGCCATCCCCTTGCCTTGTGACTGGGTGGACCTTTTGTCCCAGCTGTTAATGGCGCTGGGGGTCCCTGCACCCATGTTACCGACAGTTGAAGGGGGAAGCCATTAATCAAAATACGATATCCTGGGGCTGAATTTAAACCTAAAGGAATGTTGTTTTCCAGCTGAATATTTGAGGACAATGCAGGAATTGTCTATTAGGTTTAGTCAGCTGAACCCCACCTCTGCCTTGTACAGCAGAGGCATCCTGCTGTCGTTATTTTTATAAAAAGGTTTGAAGCTGACAGCTTCTGAAGAAGACTTGCGTCTTCTTTTTCAGTTTGATGCCAGCGCTGCCACCACAGATGTCAGCCACATCTGGGGGATGGAAAGCATTAGGGTGAGTTGACTTGAGAAAGCATTATTTCTGTTTCCTTTAGGAGTCATCGGGTTCAGTACTGGAGAGAGGTCAAAGGCAGCCATATGGTCAGGAACTGGAGCACTCCTTGTTCCTAGCCAGTCACTGCGATGCAAAAGCACTATTAGTGTCACAGGGTCACAGCACATTCTCCCTGGTATTTTCATTCTGGATTAGTGTACAGAAGGAGGGTGGGTTTTTGCAAACTCAGTAATAAAGCACCCTGCTAACTTTGCAATAAGGAAGAACCTTAAACCTCATCCTGGACCTGCTTTCCTTGAATATGACTGCAAGGCAGGGATGTCCAAAGTCCATATCAGGGCCCACTCCTGCCTGCCAGTTGATTTAATTCAGCCCCCAAGGTAGTATATGTCCTGGGGTAAAATCCTAAAAAAAGCTCAGCAACTTCAATTCCAAGAAAAGCTCAAGAACTTTGGGGTAGAATTGTAAAAAAAAACTTTGGGCGGCCCTCACGCATATTCACTTCATCAAATCTGGCCCTCTTTGAAAAAAGTTTGGGCACCCCTGCTGTAAGGCGTTCATGGTGGTTGGGTGATGTAGAAAAACTGGTGGCACCAATTCTTTTCTCAGGTGGAGGAATGAAAGAACAGAGATCAGAAGGGTCAGGGCTATAAGAATCAAAGGTGACTCTCACCTGAGGTTTGGTTAATTAACCAGCTTTTTTTTCAAAAAAAAAAAAAACCTGGTGCAGCCCAACGGCTGAGAAGCAGAAATCCATGTTAGTTCATATGTAAGCATACGATGATGTAGGATTTTATTTATTTAAATCACCATACCGTAGCCTAGCCAACACCCAGAGGGTAAGGCTGATTAATAATGACGCCTGTTCCAGTGGGTGCTTGGCTCTCCCATATTGATCTCTGCAGTCACATAATTCTCCAGCAGTTTCCCCCATTGTCTCCTGAGACAGACAGATGTTAACCAACAGGTTGTTGTTAAAAAATTATATTTGTGCTCAGTCCTCCTGAGGTTAAGGTAAAGGTAAAGGGACCCCTGACCATTAGGTCCAGTCGTGGCCGACTCTGGGGTTGCGGCACTCATCTCGCTTTATTGGCCGAGGGAGCCAGCGTACAGCTTCTGGGTCATGTGACCAGCATGACCAAGCCGCTTCTGGTGAACCAGAGCAGCGCATGGAAATGCCGTTTACCTTCCCGCCGGAACGGTACATATTTATCTACTTGCACTTTGATCTGCTTTCGAACTGCTAGGTAGGCAGGAGCAGGGACCAAGCAACGGGAGCTCACCCTATTGCGGGGATTTGAACTGCTGACCTTCTGATCGGCAAGTCCTAGGCTCTGTGGTTAAGCTTCCCAAGGTTAAGCACTTTTAATTCCCTCTGATTTTTGTGAGAGAGCCTTAAACCATGCTCTCCAGTTTGAAATCATGTGGTCATAAATGGCTGGAATGTCTTTAGATTTCATTTTGTTCTGGTAAGCATAACATTGATTGGTTTATTTAACGAGAGAGAGAGAGAGAGAGAGTTGTCAGCGCCTATAAAATAGTCCTGGAGCAGCTGATGACGGCTGAAGCTAAGCAGGTGTACATCTGACCAGTTCCCCCCAAATGATAGACCACTGTGAGCCGCATATGAGAAGAGGATGCAAATTGCTTTTAAAAATAATTATGCAGTTGTCTATAATAAAATAAAATCAGTTGGAGACTGTCATGCGGGATTATCGTTTTCCCCCATAGGGCTTTTTCTCCATGTCCGTTTTTCTCAGACGTTTTGTATTTCTTTATCCAGATGCCCAAGCACGGTTGGGGGATTTTATGAAGTGCATCTGAACCTCTACTGTGCCAGAACCATTAAGCTAGTAGCTCTGCACAGTTGGTGGAGAAAGAGAGAGAGAGAGAGTAACTAGAGATCTGGTGCAGCCCTGTGCCAATACAGGCAGGGCAGGCACACCTGTGTCAATAAGAGTATCGCCTACGTGTGAAAAGTACGGTCCCACAAACAGCTGTTTACTCTTCTTTCATTCTTTCAGAAAGCCTAAGATGAGCTTGCACACTTGAAAGAGTTCACACCGCTTTCACAGAGATCTGAATGAATTGAACGTGCATGTGTCACATGTTATGTAAAATCTGATTAGAGGTTTTGATAATTAAGGGGTATATAAAGGTAAAGGGACCCCTGACCATTAGGTCCACTCATGGCCGACTCTGGGGTTGTGGCGCTCATCTCGCTTTATTGGCCAAGGGAGCCGGCGTGCAGCTTCCGGGTCATGTGGCCAGCATGACTAAGCCGCTTCTTGCAAACCAGAGCAGCACAAGGAAACACCATTTACCTTCCCGCCGGAGCGGTACCTATTTATCTACTTGCACTTTGACGTGCTTTCGAACTGCTAGGTTGGCAGGAGCTGGGACTGAGCAACAGGAGCTCACTCCGTCATGGGGATTTGAACCGCCGACCTTCTGATTGGCAAGTCTCTGTGGGTTAACCCACAGCACCACCCGTTGGGTATATAAATCCTGTTAAATAAAATAAAAAATAAAGCAAAGGGGGTTTGAATCCCAAAGAAAGAATACATATAATTATTCCCTCTCTTTCTGGTGTTCAGGTGTGTCAGAAAGACATCATCCCACGAAGGTAGGTATGTTCTTCAACCTAGATGGTTTTAAGAGAGAATGAGTGGAAATTCATGTTGGATTAGGCTACCAGCCATCATAGCTGCACTTGCCTCCACCATCAGAGGCAGTATTTTTAGTTTTGCCCAAAGATGTTGAGCTTTTTGGGCAAAACTTGCCATTTTTGAGCTATTTTTATGGATCATCTGCAAAAGCAACGCTGCTGACATGGACTGCCATAGTCCAGATTTTCCCAGACATTCCAGCAATTTCTGCCCGGACAATGCTGCAGACGCATGGCAACCCTATGGGAATCACAAGTGTGGAGAGTGCTGTTGTGCTCAGGTCCTGCTTGCAGGCTTCCCATAGTCCTCTGGTTGACCACTGTGAAAACAAGATGCTGGACTAGATGCGTCATTGGCCTTGAGCCAGCAGCCTTGTCTTACATTCTAATCAATAGACTTGGAGGAATTCTGAGATTTGCAGAAGTACCATGCAGGTATTTAGAGGGGGTGAACCCCAAGGCAGGAAAACTCCCAGTGTCCCAAACAATTGCAGTCCAAAACAAGACTGGGCATGCTCAGTGGCTTCAGAATGCTGGCTGGCCATTGGGAGTGGGGCATGGAATAGTGCGTCCTTCAGGAGGGCATGGCTGGCTTGCTGAAACACCGAACAAGACTGCTCTGCACTGCAATGTTCTAGTTGCAGCTCCCGTACGTTAATTCTAAAAATCAGGAGCATGTTGTCTCCATGCCCTGCTTCCAAGTATTACTCAGAAGCACTGGCCGACCCCTACTCAGAGACCCTAGCCCCAAACCAGCTTTCCCCAACCTGGTGCCCTCAATATATTCCCAACTGTAATTCCCATCAGCTCCATCTGCCTGTAGCCCAAAATTACATGGAGGGCACCAGGTTGGGAAAAGCTGTCACAGAAGGTTAGAAGGGAGGTCATGCTTTCATGACAGCACAGAAAGATTTGTAATAAATTCTGCATTAGGTCATGCAGCTTCACATAGCAGGGGTGCCACACTGCGGTTCTGCTGTTAGCATTTCGCCTCGGATTTGAGTTTCTAGGAAATGTAGCTTTCAGTATCCGACGCATGCCTTTCGCTGCACGCTTGTAACAAAGAACAGCTAGGTCAGCCGTGGGGTGAGTCAAGCTTTGGCTTGGTTGACATCAGTGGGGACGGCAGGAGTAATATGTAGGCGAGATTAAGCATCCTGGGAGGCTGGGAGGATTAACAGTTTTAGGGGAGCCATAGAGCATGATCTCATTCTCACTCCTGCGGTCCAAAGATGTAGTGGAAAGTTCACTCCAATTATGACTCCTCTTGGTTCTTCACACTGCACTGCCTGAGTGACAGCTGCTAAGTCCCCTTTAGCACCTGTTTGCACCACTTCCAGCATAATTTGCGCGTGATTTATTCAGTGCATTCGCCCAAAGTGCTTTACAACAACAGGTAATTCAGAGGCTTGGTTCTTTACCTTCCACCAGCCTTTTTCAACCTGTGGGTCCCCAACTGTTGTTGAACTACAACTCCCATCACCCCTAGCTAGCAAGGCCAGAGCTCAGGGATGATGGGAGTTGTAGTCCAACAACCTCTGAGGACCCACAGGTTGAGAACCGCTGCCTTCCACCAAATCTGTCCTCTTCATTGTACCAGCTTTGTGCAAGGATGTATGGAGAGCGTTTCACCAAAACCAGAGCCTGATTCTGATATTCAGAAAGCATATATGGTACAATTATCCAGATATTGTGCCTCTTCAAAATTAAGGTAAGGGACCCTGTGTTTAAAAGGAGACCCTTATTTCCCTCTCAGAGCTACAGCTCAGTCGGTAGAGTGTGAGACACTTAATCTCAGGGTCATGGGTCATGGGTTTGAGTTCCACATTGGGCAAAAAGATTCCTGCATTGGAGGGGGTTGGGCTAGATGACACTTGTGGTCCCTTTTTGCTCTACAATTCTATTGCTGAAATTCCTGGAGTGGCTTAACAGTCCACCTCTCCCCACCAATTCTGAGAATCGTAGCTCAGTGAGGGGAATAGGGGTGCCTCCTAACAGCTCCAAACAGATTTAGATTTTTCTAAAAAAAAAAATGCAAACAGCATCACCGGGAGAATAGATAATTAGTGGGAACAGAGCAGGCATGAAATTCCTCCTTGGAAGCTGGCCCTTGCACTGGGAAGAAATCTCACATAGGTGCCTATGAAGGAGTCTGCCTTCCCCCAATCAAATACCAGCATCATAATACCAGTGGCTATGAGTTCCCATATAGAAATCATTTGCAGCATTAGTTGGGAGGAAAGCCATGGACTCCCCCCCCCCCCGCCTAATACCAGTTGGCTTCTTTGCAGCATATTTGCTGTTGACCTAGCACAAGTGGGGGGAACCTTTTCCCCTCCAGATGTTGCTGGACTACAACTCCCTCCATCCTAGCAAGCATGGCCAATGGCCAGGGATGATGGGAACTGTAGTTCAGCAACATCTGGAAGGGCAGAGGTTCTCCATACTTGAGCTATCAGCAGCCATTTTATCCTGAATTTGTCATTACAATGAACTTCTGGGGGGGGGGGTTCCCCATACACGGCCTTGTTATTGCACATGAAATGTTCCAATAAAAAATGTTTAAAACCTCATTTGTATGAGAGTCACATGGATTTGGCCTGGCAGATGCGCCAGCTTGCGAGGGTGATTGGGGAGGGGTAACGTTGCCCACATGACGTCAAGACATCCCAGTGTCACACGCGTGATGTCTGGATGTCGGGAGGAGCTGGGAACGGAGCTGTTATTTACTGAGTTGAATAGGATCCAAAATCCAGATGGAAGTGAATCCGCAACCTGATTGGCCTACAGGAGAACACCAGAATTAGCCAATCACGTGCAACCCATTGTGTAAATAATGTATATAAAGCAGATATTGTGGGAGAACTTTCATTCCTCCTCACCACTATGAGTTGAATAAAGAGCATGAAATCCACTCTCGACTCCGAGTATATTTCAGGAGCTGAACATGGCAGCCACATGGTTTCAATGGCTGCCAGCTTCTCCTACACCTCGTCTTGGCAATGCCACCGGCAGGAAGCTACTTTGACACTCCTTCCCCTCCATGGCAGCAGGAGGAGGAGAAGGAACTCACGTCTGGGCTTGGCCCCTTGAATCTGGCGCCCCTGTGGCCCAGGAAAGCTAACAAAGGTTAAGAACCCTTGATCTAACATTGACTGAGCCCTGTGTTGGATAATCCTGCACCATTTTATAAGACGACAGTGTTTTGATAAGGGCTTTTGCACGAAAGGATTCAACCGGCCAATTCAGTGAGTAAAAGGACTATAGCAAGGAACTAGATTACAGTATTAGTCAATAGGTAAACACAATTTGGAAAGGGAGAGTCAACAGCGCTTTCATAAAGGAAAGCCATGCTTCCTACAGCTTTCTCGCCGAGTGCCAACGACAACATGAAAGAGAGCCAACATGACAATATATTGTACACTCAGGGTTTTTTTCTCCCCTCTCTCCAGAAGCCTTTGCAGGAAAGTCTTTCAACAAAGGCCTTTAAGAAGAGATGTTGGGGATTGAGGTGATGGACTTTTTGCGTGTACAGTTTTGCAATGCCTTCATAGCCGGAAAGCAAAGAAGTGGGATAAGCACACAAAGGCATTTTGTGTGATAGTTAAATGATACCCGGATCCTAAGCACATCATCATTTGGCAGCCAGCCCTGTGCCTTTCAAAGGCATTTAGGGCTCGGGTGTTTCCCAAAGCCTACGTTGGGTACAAAGCAGGAAAGGGGGCTTCCAAACAGTTGTGGAGAAGAGGCTGTTTCTCACCCGGCCATAAAAGCTGCACCTGAACAAATTACCTGTTCTGCGCAATAGTGCAAGAGTTGGGGCAACTTCCAACGCCATGTGATGTGGCTTCCTCTTCAAGCTCCTGCTGACTCCAAGCCTTCCCCAAATTCGCTTCCCCAAAGCACTAGGGACAATACTGAGGATATATGAGGATCTGTAAGGGATGATGGAGAGCTCCTTACATTGCTTGCGTCCTACTCACTGGCAGACAGACACCTTTGGTCTTCACCCTTACATGTTTCATGTGATGTATATGCTTAAGCAATGCTCAGTGAGGTCACAAAAGAAACGCAAAAGATAAAATCAAAATTAAACTAAGGTGGAAAAACCGTATCATAGCTAATAGCTATCAATCTACCAAATATCTGTAAATTTGTCAGTTAATAATAATAATATTGGAGTGGAGCTCAGCAGGTACAAAGTTAACCCTATAATAAAATTGTCTGCCAGGCAAACAAAAACTTGCTGGAACAGAGAAGTCTTCGCCTAAGGCAGATGATGGCATGGGAAAGGGGGCAAATGGCCGCCACAGGTCAAGGTATTTTATAGTTTGGGTGCAGCTGCTGAGCAGACCTTTTCTCTTGTTCCAAAAGAGGACACCTCCATCTTAGTCTGGACACAGAAAAGGGGCCTTTGAAAGTCATCTTTCCTTTTTAGAACCAAAGAACAGTGGAGTTGTAAAGGATCCCGAACCACTGCAATGCAGGAATCTCAACCAAAGCATCCATGACAGTTGACCATTCAGCCTCTGCTTATAAACCTCCTTGGAAGGAGAGTCCACAGCCTTTCTGAGAGAGGCCGTTCCACTGTCCAACATTTCTTACTGCCAGAAAGTTTTTCCTGATGTTTAGTTGGAATCTTCTTTGGCCAGTCCTGAGGCTACTGCCAACCTCCTCCCCACTATGCCCCACTTTTGATGCTCTGTTCCATCACCTGGCTTGGAAACCACTGTGTTAATGGTTGTGATAAACAAAGGGAAAAATAAATAACTGGAACACCCATGTAGAGAAATAATTTATCTTAGAAACACCAGGTACTGAGGACAAACAAGAGGGGAATGGCATGCTCTGCATTTGAGCTTGCAGAAGGACATCTGGTTGGGCACTGTTATAAAGAGAAAGCTGTTTTAGGTAGCGCTTTTGGTCTGATCCTGCCAGACTCGTGTGATGTGTTTTTTTAAGACAAGCCACTCTGTGTACTGTTCAGAGCTGCTGTGGTCTGGATTAAGTCTCTTTGTTTTATTAATCAAACCCGGTAAGCCAGTCACATGTGCGCGTCTTTGGGAAGTGCTAAAAATACTATGCAGAAATATGGCTGCCACATGAAGAAAGCTCTTCATAAAAAGGGCTCTGTTCTATCTGTTTGAAGGAATTATTTATGGAGCCTGCCGTGTCATTCAAGATTTGCTATGGCCCATTAAATATCCACCTGGATGTTGCATCATTTAACAACTGGAATGTGTAAGCTTTTTGCTTTTTCTAACGCTGCACGTGGTGGAGGTTCTGTGTGCCTGTGCGTGTGTGTACATATACAATATACACATTTGCAAAGTCATCCGAAATGACCCACGCAATGGAATTAAACTGAATCCATCCACACGGCGAGGTGGTTATAGATTGCATTACTCATTGCGTAAATTCGCAGACAAACTGTTTATCACTACTATCGCAGTCCATCATTTCAGTTTGTTATCTCATGACAGCAGCATGAAGTAGGGCTTACTTAGATCATGGCATCCCTGCACCAACCGCAACAGAATGATGGGGTGAGAATGATGCAGAGGTACGTGGTCTCCTCAAGCCCCCAATCTGCTTCCATCAAACTGAAAATAGCTGAGCTTTTGAAAGTCAAACTAGCTACTAGCCATGGGTGTCACATGGCTTGCCCTTGTATGGTTGAATTTCCATCTAACCGTTAGTAAGCAATGGCGGCCAAGTCTGATGGTTATGTTCTCCTCCATGGTCAGATGCAGTAACGCTTCTGAATGCCAGCTGATGGAAACAGCTGTTGCATCTGGTTGGTCACTATAAGAATAAGATGCTGCACTAGATGATCCTGCAGACTGTTTCTATATCCTTCTGTTTCTTTAGCAAATAACCAACTCAGGAGGAGGAGGGGGCTCTGAGCCAGATCAGTCTCATGGTGTGTAGGGAGAGGGGCTTTAGATCCCTGCCCCCCTCTTACAGTCCCAATTGTTATTCCACACACTTTGGATATTCACATTGGGGGGAAAGCCAATGGGCACTGGTTGCAAAGTGGTCACCAGTACTAAATGAAAAAACACTATAAGCTGTATGAATGTTGTAAAAAAAAATGCACCTTTCAGGAAACTCTAGCTTCAGCAAATGTAAGTTAATGAAATGAAAATTAAGACACAAGAATTTAGAGGTAAAATAATGAAATAACTTTATTGTGTTTAATACAAAGCATACAAGAATTGGGTTATAGTAAAATTGAAATCAGGGAACATGATAAAATGGAAGATACAATAAGTTTTGAAATAAGTTAACAAATTGCTGATGTTTTATATGACAGAGAACGCAGGGTTTGGAGGATGTGGGGAAGTTCTTTAGATTGGATGGAAAAAGAACATGGAAATTTGTTATTCTTCTATTCTATTTTCTTATAACTATCCTTTATTCTTTTTTCTGTATTTCTTAAAATTAATAAAAATATTTAAAAAAAATAAAAATAAAAAAGCTTTATTGCAAAATAAAAATCTTACAGAGCTTAAGTACCCCTTTGCGATCAACCACCATCTATTCTTAATAAGTACCCATAATTATTTCACATTTATAGGAATAGCTGTATCTAATATACCAATTTGCATTTGTAAACAAAAAATTCCTCTGTGCCAACCACTGATATATTTAGTATTACGCTTTCCATTTTTAATAGAGTAGTTGCTTTGGAAGACGATAATCAGGCATCCTCAAAACATGACCAGTCCAATGAAGTTGATGTTGAGGAATCATTGCTTCAACACTGGTTTTATGGAAGACAATCTTCCTCAGCTACGAGTGGTCGCCAAAGAAGAAGAAGATATTTAGTACAAAACTTTCAACAATAATATTCATCCTACTCAACACTTTCAGTAATAATATTCGTCCTACTAGGTGATACTTAGAGAAGACCTATTAAAATCAGTGGACTTAAATCAGTCATGTCCACTAATCTCAGTGGAACTAGTCTGTGTCAGTTGGATAGCATTCCACATAACTAACTAACCAGAATTCTTTTCAGGTTAATGGAGAAAGGGAGTAAGGGCAAACACTGTCCTGAATTTTATCATTCCATTTCCTGCCCCATCCCTTAAACATCATTTCCTCTTCCATTTATGCATTAAGCTAGTTTCATCATGATACCAGTGTCCCACATTTGGGGGAGGGGGGGATCCCCCACAATAAGAGAGGACTGACTAACAATATTTCCCCCTCCCTGAAAGTTACAGAAATGTTCAGAGCGAGAAGTAAATTAATGACCATTTCTATATCACTGCTTTCTACACAATCTTTCACATAATTCAGCAGCCATCTCAAAAGATGTTGGGAAACCTGGAGAAGCAGGACTAAGATGCGGAGATATGCTCCAGAGATCCAGTCTGTGGGGAGCCCCAAGAAATTAATAAATACAATTTGGACTATAATTTGATCTTTTTTATTTTAGTTTTTTTATTTTTAATTGAAGCATTATGATTGAATAGTTAATTGGATGTTTGGGAAACCTAAGAATTTGCCTGATCAGGAGACTCTTTGTCAATCTAGGTCAGTATAATAAAAATAATAAAAGCAATAATTTTATTATTTATACCCCGCCCATCTGGCTAGCTTTTAGTATAGTAAAAACCCAATAAAACACGAGATAAAACATGAGATAAAAGCACAAATAAATAGCTGAAACTTAAAAACTTCCCTAAACGGGGCTGCCTTCAGATGTCTTCTAAAAGTCAGATAGTTGTTTATTTCCTTGACATCTGAAGGGAGGGTGTTCCACAGGGAGGAATTGCCTGAACTTATTGCCTGCTCTGATTGGTAACAGCTCTCCAGGGTCACTGGCAGAGCTGTGTTTCTTGTTTGTTTGTTTGTTTGTTTGTTTGTTTGTTTGTTTGATTGATTGATTTTACTTACATACATACAATTTTTATTATTTTCCACACAGCTTTTGTTCCTTTCCACCCAGAGTCTTTGCACATCGAAAAGCTACAGGAACACATACAGGCAAATACATCAATGGTCAGTTAAGTTACACTTTTCACTGGCAATCAAATATACAGATCAGCACTCAGAGAGCCAAAGGAGGTTCACTAGCAGCAGCAGCTGCATTTGGTGGAAGGGAGACCTTGGCAGATAACAGTCCTGGGCACACTTGCTGCAGCAGCCCACCAGACCACAGGAAGAGCAACTCTGCGCAGCTTGCATTTGCAGAATGTTTTGCAGTTTTTGCACTGACCGCTATTGCCACAAGTGCATGCACCACCACAAGCACACAGACAGTCCTTGATCTCTCCAGAGACTAAGCCACGGTCCTGGTGTGCGGTTAGGGGTTCATCCCCTTTTAACTGGAGATGCCCCAAATCAAACCTAGGATCTTGTATGTGAAAAGCAGGTGATCTACCACGGAGCCCTGACACGTCCTTTCCTCTCCTTTAAAGAGAAGAACTGATCATATTGAATGAATTGAGTCCCGTCAGGCAAACAGCATATGTTAAAATCTGAACTGGCAGCCAGATTTTTCCATTGAAATCAGCTGCTTGAGGGTGGGGTGGGGGTGGGGAGAGAACAGCAAAATAAAATTCCTCCAGCAGCTTTCGTTCATGCCTTGAACTTTTGGTCCTTGAGATATTAGTGGGGGCATAATTCTTTCTCTTCCCCCACTCATTATCTTTACTGTAATGGAGGCTCATGATTGAACCATTTTACAATGCCTTCGAGTTATGCTGGGCTGTATTCTAGAACACCTTTGTGTTTGTTGCTCAGCTAGATTCTAGAATGCCTTCAGATTTTATTTTATTTATTTGGATTTATATACCGCCCCTCATCAAAAGATCTCAGGGCAGTTCACGAGATAAAACATGAGATAAAAGCACAAATAAATAGCTGAAACAGAAACAACAAAACAATAACCCCTCTCTCTTCCACAAACATATTAATGTTTGAAGAGGAACATTTTCACCTGTCACCTAAAGATATGTAATGAAGGCGAACCTTCCTGCAGAGAGCATTCCACGAATGGGGAGCCACCTTCTGGACCTCTCATGGAGAAGGCACACAAAGAACGACCTCAGAAGATGAACACCGAGTCCAGGTCGGTTTATATGGGGAGAGGCAGCCCTTGAGGTTTTGCGGTCCTGAGCCACGTAAGGCAAGTTGTGCTAGAACGCTTTCAAGTTTAGTTTTGATACAAGCTCAACTTATCCAACTACGCATACAACAGTTACAGATAGGTAGCCGTGTTGGTCTGCCATAGTCAAAACAAAAAAAATTCCTTCCAGTAGCACCTTAAAGACCAACTAAGTTAGTTCTTGGTATGAGCTTTCGTGTGCATGCAGGGGTCTGGTAACTTCTGTTTCAGTGTATAGAAGGGTCTGGAAACTTCTGTTTCAGTGTATCTGAAGAAGTGTGCATGCACACGAAAGCTCATACCAAGAACTAACTTAGTTGGTCTTTAAGGTGCTACTGGAAGGAATTTTTTTTGTTTTTACGCAAACAACAGTACAAGATGGAACATAGCATAAGGAAAAAGCTAAAACAATGCCTTTCTCCAATTTGCCCTTGGGAAGTGGGAGCCATTTTGCGTAACATAAAGCGGCTCCAAATGAATGGGCGTCTTTATATTAAGCTCAGTGTGCTTTGGATTCAACCCCAAACCTAAGTTGTCTTTCCTTTTGATAAGCCTTTCATGTTCCAGATCCCCACCCACCTTGTCAGATATCAGCAGCACCAGAGGAAACAGAAGTTGATAAAAGTTCCTTTGTAAGCCGAAATAATTTTTATCAAGGTTTTTCCTCTCGAAAGCGGCCCAGCCCTTTCCCTGAGATTAGCGAAATCCCTGTTTGCAGCAATTAACTTCAAAAACTATGGAAGAAACAAAAGGACTGGGGTCCCCCCCCCTTTTCTTTCACAGTTGTAAAGTTCTGTGCTTTAAAAATACAGAATTGCTCTGAATAGTGCTTGGAAGTGTGTGAGATGAGTGTGTCGACTTGCAAATGCTCAAATATTAAAGTACATTTCCCTGCTAGCTGCACCTGTGCTGGCTGTTGCTACTCTGTGTTAGCCAGCATTCACATGAACAGAGAGAATGAGCTGGTAGGGGGATTTCGAGGTGTGACTCAGGAGTTCAGTACTATTTATGTATGTTTTGGCTTTAGCTTCAGCCCAGCAGGGCTGGATCTGAGTACGGAAAGAGCATTCTGAAGACAGGATACCTCTGTGTGACATTGCCAAGGCAGATGCAAAATCACTTACACCTCCACCACAGTCTTGAATGATGCTCAAACAGTCCATAATATTACAGATTTTTGCATAGATTGTATTGGGGGCCACTTATGCCCGGGGGGGGGGGATAGGAAGAGGAAGAAGAAGAGTTTGGATTTGATATCCCGGCTTTCACCCCCTTTAAGGAGTCTCAAAGCAGCTAACATTCTCCTCTCCCTTCCTCCCCACAACAAACACTCTGTGAGGTGAGTGGGGCTGAGAGACTTCAGAGAAGTGTGACGAGCCCAAGGTCACCCAGCAGCTGCATGTGGAGGAGCGGAGACGCAAACCCGGTTCACCAGATTATGAGACTACCGCTCTTAACCACTACACCACACTGGCTCTCAAGGAGAGAGGGAATTGATCATACACAGCCCAAAAAGAACTCAAGAGAATGCAGAAGGCTTGCATGAAATATATTCATAGATGCAAATTTAGAAATCGTTGCTATAATTTATTTATTTATTTCATAAAATTTATATACTGCTTGATTGTAAAAAAACAACAACCAAATAGCAACACACACACACACACCCCAATGTGGTTTACAAACAGATAAAACAACAAAATCAAGAATAATGTGCAACCATGCTTTAAAACATACAGAAGTTAAAATACGGAAACAGATTAAAATTAAAACTTTCTAAGCATCTGGGTAGGCTTATCTAATCAGAAATGTTTCTAGCAGTTGTCGAAAAGAGTGCAGTGAAGACCCCTGCTTGGTCTCAATAGGTGGGGAGTTCCAACGTGCAGGAAGCCTATAGAAATTTTAAAGTTTTTTTTTTTTTAATGGCATTAGATATAACAGCAAAGCAAGAGATTTTCATAGAGGAAAAAATGTGCAAAGGTAAACAGAAGCAGGGTAACCGTGACATTCCAGTTTTCACTTTATTTTAGTCTCCTGAAATGTTTGTTAAAGAGAAAAAGGGCCCGTTGTTTGCTGTTCAATTGAAATCTCACATTCAATATTTGCTTTTTGTTGCCTCCTTGTGCTACTGACTCCAGACGGGCGGTGCTGCGACTTGAGGAATCCATGTTTTGGACTGTGGCTGTGAAAAGACCCATCGTGCTGCTTTTATCCCGGGGGGTGAAGAACCCGCTGCCATTTCACCCATTATTCAAACCGCATCACTTTCTCCCACTTCTCCTCATACTCTTTCTCCCACTCCCGCCAACCCTGACGACAGAAAACAAAAGGGTGGCTCTCTCTTTCCCCACCCCCACCCGCAGTGTCGGAATCAAATAGTCAACACACTGAAAAGTTCTTAAATAGTCTGAACCCTGGTTCCCAGAAGCAGCTATGGTGGATGCATACACATTGCCAAAACAGAAGATATATATCCGCAGAAAAGAGGAGTGAAGAGAACACCGATTTTCTTCTTTCTTTCTTTCTTTCTTTCTTTCTTTCTTTCTTTCTTTCTTTCTTTTATATATTTTTATTGATTTTCCATTTAATGTTATACATTCACATCATCATTATCCACTATACCGTCCTGGCTCTTTAGAGGCTGTCAACCTCCTTCCCTCCCACCTCATGACTTTCAAAATTAACCTTTATACTATTGCAATTTATACGTTTTCCAGTTCTAATTAAACTCATTACAGAATGGCTCAAAATTTAAATAAATGTAGAAAGATTGAAAATTTCTCATTACAAGTCATCAGACAACCCAGCTAGTGGTGTTAATTACTTACAATAATCTTTCAAAACAAAAAAAAATTCCTTCCAGTAGCACCTTAAAGACCAACTAAGTCAGTTCTTGGTATGAGCTTTCGTGTGCATGCACACTTCTTCAGATACACTGAAATAGAAGTTTCCAGACCCTTCTATATAGTGAGAAGGTGGGGAGGGGTATTACTCAGAAGGGTGGTGGGAATGGGTGATTGGCAGATAGCTGTGATGAGCCTGTTGACGACTCTTAACGACTGCAATAGGTCTTACAGGAAAAAGCAAGGGGTGAGAAGGTGAAAAATGGCTTTGTCATGTATAATGAGATAAGAATCAAATGTCTTTGTTCAGACCAGGTCTCTCCATGGTTTTAAGTTTGGTAATAAGTTGCAATTCAGCAGATTCTCTTTCCAGTCTATTTCTGAAATTCCTTTGTAGTAAAACAGCTACTTTGAGATCTTGTATAGAATGTCCTGGGAGATTGAAGTGTTCTCCTACTGGTTTCTCTGTCTTGTGATTCCTGATGTCAGATTTATGTCCGTTTATTCTTTGGCGTAAGGTTTGGCCTGTTTGTCCAATATAGAGAGCTGAAGGACACTGTTGGCATTTGATGGCATATACAATGTTAGACGATGAGCAATTAAATAGTCCCGAGATGGTATGTGTGATGTTGTTGGGGCCAGTAATGGTGTTGTCCGGGTGTATGTGGCAGCAAAGTTGGCATCTGGGTTTATTGCAGGCTCTGGTGCCAGTGTCCGTGTTAAGTCTGGTTGTAGTATTATTGTGGGTTAGGAGTTGTTTAAGATTGGGTGGCTGTCTGTAGGCAATGAAAGGTCTTCCTCCCAGAGCTTGAGAAAGAGAACTGTCATTGTCCAGGAGAGGTTGTAGATCTCTGATTATGCGTTGTACTGTTTTAACTTGGGAGCTGTATGTGATGACTAGAGGTGTTCTGTTATTTTCTTTTTTGGGTCTGTCTTGCAGCAAGTTCTCTCTGGGTATCAGTCTGGCTCTATTGATCTGTTGTCCAACTTCATCTGCTGGGTATTTTAGTTCTAAAAAGGTTTGCTGTAGATCTCTTAGGTGAGAGACTATGGCAGACCAACACGGCTACCTATCTGTAACTAATAATCTTTCAGATATCGTATAAATTTGCTCCAATCCTTTTGGAATACTTGATCGTGCTGGTTTCAGATTTTTCCTGTCAGCTTTGCCAGTTCTGCAAAGTCCACCAATTTCATCTGCCACTCTTATTTCATCGGTTCTTCTTGTTCTTTCCATTTTTGGGCTAAAAGAATTCTTACCGCGGTTGTTGCATACATAAACAGTCTTTTATCTTCCCTTGGTATCTCTTTACCCACTACAGTGATACTTCTGGTTAAGTGGTACTTCTGGTTAAGTGGTACTTCTGGTACAGTGGTACTTCTGGTACTTCTGGTTAATTCGTTCTGGAGGTCCATTCTTAACCTGAAACTGTTCTTAACCTGAGGTACCACTTTAGCTAATGGGGCCTCCTGCTGCTGCTGTGCCGCCGCCGCACGATTTCTGTTCTCATCCTCAAGCAAAGTTCTTAACCCGAGGTACTATTTCTTGGTTGGCGGAGTCTGTAACCTGAAGCATCTGTAACCTGAAGCATCTGTAACTGAAGCATCTGTAACCCAAGGTACCACTGTATACCCAATAAAAAGGCTTCTGGTTTTTTAACAAAAAGTATTTTTAAACATTTTCTTTAACTCATTATATACCGTTTCCTAGAAAGCCTTTACTTCTTTATAAGTCCACCACAGAGAACACTGATTTTCATAAAATGTGCATGTGCCAACACACACACACATAGACGTGCTGAGCTCCCTGAAACTCAACCCCTCTCCCTCTCAGCAAGGGACAGCAACATTCGGTGTTGAGAAGCCATGGAAACAATGCACTGGACCCTGGCGCTACCCTGCAAGTCGCTACTATATGTGTGGAACATAGGAAGCTGCCTTATACTCCACCAGACCATTTGTCCATCTGGCTCAGTACTGCACAGACTGGCAGCAGCTGTCCAGGGTTTCAGGCAAGGTGCATTCCCTACCTGGGGGTCTCTGGAATGGAACCTTCTGCATGCCCTGGGGCCTGCTCAGCCGGCCCCTCTTCTTGTCCGTTACCTTTAAACTGAACTTGGAACAGAACTCCTTCAAACAGAGGACTGCAAAGAGAGGGTGGTCCATGGCTACTAGCCATGATGATTGTTTTCTGCCTCCATGGTGGGAGGCAACAACGCCCCTGAATGCCAGTTCCTGCAAAGCACAGGTGGGGGAGAAGTCTCTTGTGCTCAAATCCTGCCCTTGGGTACAAATTTGCCATCCGGATATGCGCATCAAGTTACAGACGTGTTAATACATTCCGTTCCATTTACCATTTTAAAAAATAAATAAGCTTCAATGTATGTTCGAGCAGATTCTAAAACTGCCCCCAAAAGCGGGGATGTCAACCTAAACAAACAATTCCTTCCACAGAAAAAGCTCGTAATAGCGTAGCCAGGGAGGATGTGATGCAAGGAATCTCCCCTTCTTGTTCATAAAGCAGCTACAGAGGCATGCCTCAATCTGGATTGAAAGAGCAGCACTGGGGGGGGGGTGTTATTGGGTGGTTGTTTTCAATTTGATTATATATATATTGTAGTTTTTAAGGTTGATCTCTTCTGTGAACTGCCTTGAGACCTCCTGGTATAGGGCGGTATATAAATTCTTACAACAACAACAGCTGTTCAGTCACTGTGAGAAAAGGACATTGGACTGGGCAGGTCATTGGCTTTATCCAGCAAACTCTTCTCATGTTCATATGTTCTTACGACTGTCCTGTACAAAGAAGGACAAATGGCCAGCCTAATACTATTCTGCTGACTTGCTGCTACCAAGGAGATATGAAACTGTATTTTGCCTGAACTAGGGTGTGGGTGTGGGTGTGTGTTTGTTTGTGTGTGTGTGTGTGTGTAGTTCACTCCATTGATTTACTGGCATTCCTTCAGTGTATATCCTGCTGCATTAACACCCCAAAGGTTTCTCAGGACAAAATGGACAGGCTACACCCAATGACCCTCATGGCAGCGGAAGAATCAACTGAGAAGTCCCTTCTTCTCAGAGCTGAACCCCAGGGCCTGGGAAACCGACAGGTGAAAATGGCTTCGGAGCTCGTTCTGCTCCTTTCTTTCTTTTTCTCCCCCTGTGGTGCTAAACTACACCAGCCGTCCCCACTCTGACAGCTGCGTGCTTTATTGCTGTCCCACTTTTATTGCTTTGCTTTCTTCCCTTCCTCCTGCTTTTTTCTTTTTAAAGCGGGGTGGGGTGGGGGGGTGAGGTTGGCGGTGTTTAAAATTTATAGCCAGCAGAAATAACTGATTACTCTTGGCAAATTAACTGAAGGGATCAATTGTTCCATATGGGAAAAGCCAAAGAACTCAGGGCTCTATTCACGAGGGAAGACTGATGTGCTAAAGGGCAAAGGAATGCCACTTTTATTGTGTGGTAGAGAATTTTCACATTTAGGTCCAAATTCCAAAAAGAAAGCGTGGTATTCAGGGACCTTTGCTCCACGAGGGCCAAGACTGGACTGCATGGGTGAGCAGACAGGGGGATGTCCCTGAGCACAAAGGTTCCCTGTTCATATCTTACTATCTTGTGGAATGTAGGACCCTCCATCAAACAACCCTCCCAAGTGGTGGTGGACAGGGCAGATGCCTAGCACAGATGCCATCCAAACAGAGCAATATGGGGCATATTAACTTAATTTCCAATCTCCATCCTTCTTTACATGCAATAAATACAAAGCCCTTGCTGTGTTTATAGTGAGTGACACATCTACAATATGCGGATGGTTTTTAAGTGCTCTGCTTTTATGACGCACAGCAATTGGTTCCTAAAAGAGGTGAGAGGAAGAAGAAGAAGAAGAAGAAGAAGAAGAAGAAGAAGAAGAAGAAGAAGAAGAAGAGGAGGAGGAGGAGGAGGAGTAGTAGTTTGGATTTGATATCCCACTTTATCACTACCCTAAGGAGTCTCAAATCTCCTCTTCCCTTCCTCCCCCACAACAAACCTAACAGACTTCAGAGAAGTGTGACTAGCCCAAGGTCACCCAGCAGCTGCATGTAGAGGAGCGGGGAATCGAACCCGGTTCACCAGATTACAAATCCACCGCTCTTAACCACTACACCACGCTGGCTCTCAAGGAGATACTTGGAGTGAAGGATTTGTCTTCTCTCTATGTTTTTGGTCAATGCAGTTTGGCCTCTCTTTTCAACATGTGTATTCTTTTACAACTGCTTTTACAGTTGCTATCTGTTTACCCCGTGTGGTCAGTTAGCTGGCGGATCTCTATAAACCCAAGGCTTCCTCCTGTAGTGTTTATGGCGAGTCAATTCCTTCATTGTAGCTAGGATTCCAGGGGAAAAAAAATCTGAATAATTTGTCCCAGGACTTACAGTGATTTGCTAGGAGGATAAGAGGACACTTTGGAGTCAAGGAAAGGAAGCATTCTGGCTGTATTCCTGCGTAGAAACAAGGCCATTAGAATGTCTGTGTTTGCCTTTGAAATTATCAGTCACACAAGAAGAGCCCATTTACTCCAGCATTATGTCCTTACAGTGGTCAACCAGGGAAGCCCATGGGATGCCAACAAGCAAAATCTGAGCAGGTAGCACTCTCTGCAGTTGTTATTCCCAGCTCATGGCTAATGTCTCTCACTGGTATTTTCTGAAGGCTAGAGTGCACTAGGACACACACTTCCCAAATAGGATAAATGTCTAGGTAGTGATTTTGAGCTGAAGCGATCCACATCTGACATTTCAGCCATGTTTTCAGCTACAGAACAGTCCCAGGATCAAAGTGATTAATAGACCCGTTTTTTGTTTGTAGAGCCCATGTGAGTGTGTGATTGGGCTATGATACAAAGCACAGATTTTGGCTCACAGCTCAAAAATGCTATTTATTTTTTATTTTGTTTATTATTTATTGCATGGGTGCTCGAGGTGGCACACATGGTTCTCCACAACTACCCTGTGAGGTAGGTTAGGCTGAGAGGCCCAAGGACACACCCAGTCTACCAGGATCCTATCCTGACACTCTAGCCACTATACCACACTGGCTCTATTAATTCACTTGGCTACCATTTATCCCTTTCATACTCCTTCTCTCATTTGGATAGTATGGTTAAAGAACACCAGTGTCTGTGGCACACAAGGGAGTATATGTCCAGGACCACGGTCAATCATTTTTAAGACAGGCAGTAAACAACAGCTTCTAGAGACAGTGCTCAAATGACAAAGAAACCAGAGGGGTCCTGGCCTCTTTGTCTGTTGTGATGGCCTCTTAGCTTTCAGCTGCTGCTTTTTTGAAGACTGGGGTGGCATAATTTGGATTGAATTGAAGTGTGTGTGTGTGTGTGTGTGTGTGTGTGTGTTTGGTGTTGGGATTTGTGGATTTGATTGAGGGCTACCTACCTTTTCTCCCATCCTCTGGGCCTTGCTGTCTTCCTACAGATCCTCTGCCAAGTCACCTAGCCTACAACCAGAATCCAGAGATGGGTTTATTGTTTGACTAGGATGGATGCTTTAAAGCCCTAAATGGCCTTGGCCCAGGATACCTGAAGGAGCATTTCTACGCCCATCGTTCAGCCCAGACACTGAGGTCCGGCACAGAGGGCCTTCTGGCAATTCCCTCACTGCGGGAAGTGAGGTTACAGAGAACCAGGCAGAGGGCCTTCTCGGTGGTGGCACCCGCCCTGTGGAACGCCCTCCCGTCAGATGTCAAGGAAATAAACAACTATCCGACTTTTAGAAGGGAAGTTTTTAATGTTTGATGTAGTTGCTTTTTTATTATTGTTATTGGTGTTCTGTTGGGAGCCTCCCAGAGTGGCTGGGGAAACTCAGCCAGACGGGTGGGGTATAAATAAATATATCATCATCATCATCATCATCATCATCATTATAGAATCCTGCTTATGTAGGCCCATATAGGAAACTGTATAGGCACATTCAGTTCTGATTTCCAGTCCTACGCATGTTGGATTTTGCACACATAACCATCCTATTCAGATGTTTACATCTATGTATGGATATCTACTGAGACAGACACGCCTGTTGAATAGGATAAACAGGTGTTGTATTACTACCCATCACAATAAGAGACATTAGCAGGGATTATTGTCCATTCTAGGCCTTGGATATCACTCAAGGAAATGTTTATTATATCATATCACAGGAAGATCTCTTCTGCTGCTCTGGATAGTGTGTCGGTGATTTGCTTGTAAATTTTAAGAGAACAGAAGTGCTCCACATAACTGGCGTGAGATTCAAAACTAAAGCGAGAACTTATTGTCCACCAAAGCAGGAGAAGGAAAAGAAAAGGCATTGGGAGGGAGAAGGAAAGACTGCAGTTTATTCAGCACCAAAATCAAAGGCTTGCCTTTTTGCAGCTTTTCCCATCTGGGAAATAGAATATTTTGGGTGGTGGTGGAGTTGCTTTCATCTGCAGTACTGATAGTGCTTTTGGAAACCCAACAGCACAGATGTCCTGCAGTTTGGGCGACTAATTTTAACAAGCTGCTCACAGTGTTACAAAAGACAGATCTGTTGGCCTTTTTTCTTCGAACCACCTCATTTGGACAAACAGTCGCCGCAAATAGCACATATGTCATATGGGATGGTCTCACATGCTGGAGAGAAGAATGCAACTGCTGAAGAGTTCAAAACTGTTTCTCGGGCCAAGGATTACAGAAGTGAGATGGGGGAGTTGAGTTTTCAGAGTTGATTTTCAGACGATCCATCACATCATGCATTATTTTGTACTTGTGGAAGAGCCTCTGAACACCAGACTACCCACTCACAACTTTTTGCTTTTCTTCGTGGCAGACAAGGGTACTCTGAGAACAATCCAACCAACCTTTTTAAAGATGCACTGAATTATTATTATTATTATTATTATTATTATTATTATTATTATTATTATTATTATTATTATTTTACCCACCGTGCAAAGACATTTCACATTTGCATTAGAGTACTCTGGCAACTCTTTCCCAGTAGTAATGTATGGAAGTGAAAGCTGGACCATAAAGAAGGCTGATCGCCGAAGAATTGATGCTTTTCAATTATGGTGCTGGAAGAGACTCTTGAGAGTCCCATGGACTGCAAGAAGATCAAACCTATCCATTCTGAAGGAAATCAGTCCTGAGTGCTTACTGGAAGGACAGATCCTGAAGCTAAGGCTCCAATACTTTGGCCACCTCATGAGAAGAGAAGACTCCCTGGGAAAGACCCTGATGTTGGGAAAGATGGAGGGCACAAGGAGAAGGGGACGACAGAGGACGAGATGATTGGACAGTGTTCTCGAAGCTACCAGCATGAGTTTGACCAAACTGTGGGCAATGGATTTTGCCATGCAGTTTGCAGTTTGCAGAACTGACCCCACCAAGGACTCATCTGGGCTTATACAAGTTGGTTGCTGGGGAGTTAAGTGGTACATCACCTACTTTGTATACAAAAGGTGCCAGGTTTCAGGGGCGAAACCAGGCTTTGTTTCACCTGGGTCAAAGACCCAGTATGGAATAGACACCCCATGGACATTTCTGTACACATGCAGACTGGGAGCCTCAATGGACGCTTCACCCAGGGCAAAAAAAAACCTGGCTGGCCTCCTATGGCTCTGCGGGTTTGATCCCTATTTTCTCTGATAAAAGGGTCTTTGGTAGGTGTAGGGCATGGGTCAGCAAACATTTTCAGCAGGGGGCCGATCCACTGTCCCTCAGACCTTGTAGGGGGCAGACTATCTTTTTTTGGGGGGGGGAATGAAAAAATTCCTATGTCCCACAAATAACCCAGAGATGCATTTTAAATAAAAGGACACATCTACTCATGTAAAAACACACTGATTCCCGGACCGTCTGTGGGGAGGATTTAGAAGGCGATTGGGCCGGATCAGGCCCTGGGGCCTTAGTTTGCCTACCCATGGTGTAGGACTTGCAATGACCCTTGCTTGAAAGGCTGAACTGCTTCAAGGTTGGCAGGTCATAATGTCTCCCAATCTTTGCTTTTCCATTTCAAGCAACGTGGAAAATTGCAGCTGATTTTTTCCTAATTCAGGGATATATAGAAAGCTTGTGTGTGTGTCCTGTCTGTTACGTCCTATCCACAGTAGGTAGCTGTGATATAGCAATGTAGTTGAGGAAGGAACAATTCCCCTTTAAGAAATAACAAAAAATAATAATCTATTGCACCATTCCTTTAGTAACTTTTTGTTTTTAAAGGTAGGCTCAGTTTTAGCAGTAATTGCAACATGAGGGAGATCAACAGGCTGTTAAAATGGCACAGGCTGGAAATGCTAGCTAAAAGGGTTCAGCCTGTTGTTCTGAAGGCTCTGCATGTCTTCACCTGTGAGAGCTAGTGTGGTATAGTGGCTAAGAGCAATAGACTCGTAATCTGGTGAACCGAGTTCGCGTCCCCACTCCTCCACATGCAGCTGCTGGGTGACCTTGGCCCAGTCACACTTCTCTGAAGTCTCTCAGCCCCACTCACCTCACAGAGTGTTTGTTGTGGGGGAGGAAGGGAAAGGAGAATGTTAGCCGCTTTGAGACTCCTTCGGGTAGTGATAAAGCAGGATATCAAATCCAAACTCTTCTCTTCTTCTTCACCTCCCCATATCTCAATGGCAGAGAGAAAGATAAGCTTGTGACAGATTCCTGCTTTGAGAATCATGATGCTTTGTCAGAGCAAGGTACCACTTAGCGATGCGGAATCTGGGAAGAACTTTGTTTTCTCCTTCAGTTCATACCTTGCTGGGTGCAGGGAGTCCCCCAACCTACTGCAAAGTATGCATGATTACGCCCAGGGACTCCAAGCATAAATCACAGACAATAACTGGGATGTACTCGCCATCCAGGCAGGAAGCTAATCAAGTTGCCTGCCCTCAGGTTGTTACCTTCACCAGGACTAGGATAATATAGGATAATTTTTGAAAGCAGTGTCATTTGTGTCACACCAGAGTACATTTTTCCAGCAGGTCAAAAACCCAGCACTTATTTAACATGGGTTTCAAAGCCATTACCTGCTCCAACATCTGGAAATGCTTAGACCTTCAAATCTCTTCATTATTTATATGGCAATCTAAGCCACTAGCTCAAAATCTATTTTAGAGTTCCTGCTACCCTCCCTCCTTCACAAAAGGTGCCCAAACTCTCCCCAAAGCAAAAACAACGGGACATTAACTATGGTCACATTTGCACATACATGCTTATCATTTTAAACCCGTCAGCACATGATGGCTTTCTTTCAGTCATAACAGATGAAACTATACAGGCAGGGCTTCCACATCACGCAATTTCTCTCAGAGGCAGTGGATTGTAACTGATGTAAGTCAGAGTGGAACCCAATGAAGTTGATAGACTTAAGTAACTTGTTCCTTCATTTCCATGGATCAACTCTGAGGACAACATTGTTGGATCTCACCCAATGCTTTGTAGTGAGATTCGTTTGCATATTCATCTGTCAATCGTTGACAAATGAGGAATCAGCCAATGTATGTGTTATATGTGGATTGGGGCTTGATAGAATACTCAGAATCTGGGGGGAAATTAATTGTTAAAAAGAAGAAAATCTGCTTTTTGCACAGCAGATAAAGTGCCCTCAACGAAAAATATCACAAAATATCACATGCCATGGGGTCATTTATTTTTCTTAAGGGTTGGGTTCATATAAGCTGTTGAGTGCACAGAATGGGGTCCCCTCTTGCAACAGGACTTTCCCCCCTCTCCTCCCCCTCCCGTGTCCCCTAAATCTACTCTGGAGGGTTGGGGGGAAACCCAGAACAAATTTAGGGGCATGCAGAGGACACACAAGGGAGGAGAGGGGGAGAAAGTCTCATTTTGTGACTAGGACTTATCCCTTCCTGCACATGCCCCACTTAGTGCTATGTTGAATTCCACCCTAAGTACATTATTATAGGTATTCATCATATTATATATTTCTCTTCCACATTTCATGTTCTTCATTCAGTGCCCTGCTCCTAAATACAGAGGGGAGAGAAAATAACTTTCCCCTAAGGAACCAATAATTCACACACCGCGGCTTTTCTACATATATATACAAAACTCTATTGCTAGATGTAAAACAAAAGTGGTATATTATAACTGGCAACTACATTGTTTGAACTTCACAATCTAAATACTCGGGCTGCAATGTATAATTGACTAATTGACTGAAAAAAGTGTCCCAATCATTTGTGTGTGTTTGTATAAATACAAGTACTTTTAAGAACTGGAGAGAGCAAGCACCTTCTTAAAATAACCATACTCTCCTTTCTCGCACACAAATTCATTTTCTAAGACTGCCAGACAGATGTGTGCATTATCTAAAAGCTTACAAACTATACTCCGGGGATGGGGAACCTGTGGTCCTCCAGATGTTATTGGACTCGGCCCCAAACGAGAATGGCCAACGGTCAGGGATGAAAGTAATTTTAGTGCAAAGACATCTGGAGGGCTGCATGTTCCCTGTCCCTGCTATCGTTCTTGGGCGGTATCCAACCAACTCATTCCATCATCTTAAGGAATTTCACTCACACAGTGGAACTTTCCTCCATGTGCATCCCATGCCCTCTTCAAATCTGCCCCAGAAGGTTGGGAGAACCTCAAAGGAGGGGGGAGTACCATTGCATAGCTGAAAATCCCAACTCTATGATTCTATGATGGGTTGCTTTATACAGGCTCCTTAGTCCTATTGCTTAAAGAAGAAGGTACCTTCCATCAGATGATGTGACTGGCTATGTCAGTTGATGGGCAGGTTGCCTTGAGCTGAGGAAGATGGCTTTGTGATGGGCCAAATGTGGCCCATGGTGCAACTGCAGCTGGCTAGGTTGAGAATTTCCTTTTTTGGTACTGCTTTCAAGGAACAGTTTCCTTCCAACCACAATGCAGATGCAGTTTGGACAATTTTTTTGTTGTTTAGTCGTTTAGTCGTCTCCGACTCTTCATGACCCCATGGACCAGACCACGCCAGGCAGTCCTGGCTTCCACTGCCTCCCACAGTTTAGTCAAACTCATGCTGGTAGCTTCGAGAACACTGTCCAACCATCTTATCCTCTGTCATTCCCTTCTCCTTGTGCCCTCCATCTTTCCCAACATCAGGGTCTTCTCCAGGGAGTCTTCTCTTCTCATGAGGTGGCCAAAGTAGTGGAGCCTCAGCTTCAGGATCTGTCCTTCCAGTGAGCACTCAGGGCTGATTTCCTTCAGAATGGATAGGTTTTATGTTCTTGCAGTCCATGGACTCTCAAGAGTCTCCTCCAGCACCATAATTCAAAAGCATCAATTCTTTGGCAATCAGCCTTCTTTGGACAAATAGCTCATATTATAGTTTGGCTTGCATTTCCACCTGTGAATGTTACTGTGCTTCCCTTCCATACCCCTCCAACAATTAACATATGAAGCACGCATAGTGAAACGCCGTTGTTAGAATCCTTATCTCCACACGCAACCGATGTTCTTTATCATCAGTTTATACTGCTGACACCCAAATAATATTTCTGGCTTTTCTCAGGTGCTCCAATATTCTTAAATGGCCTAAGCGCTTCTCTCTTCCCGCCAGGTATTGAAAAGAACTTGGCTTGCTCCATTACTAAGGTCCAAGGTGAGGATCTGGAGTTCACGTCACCTTCCCTTGCCTTCTGGCAGCTTGCGTAGCAACCCACGTTTTATGTAAGATGGAATATTGTCCTCCGCCAGAAATGAGTTCATTTTGGCAAAGGAGCCACTCTCAGAATGTTGACACTCACCATTGCTTTCCACGAAATCACACAGCTCTGTAGAGCATCTGACCTTCTCAGGACCCTTGCAAGTGACCAGCTGGGCCTGGAGTTGAGCCCAGGGCTGTTTTTTTGCCAGTGAGGAATCTTGCATGGCAGTCACAGTGATAGAACAGAGAGCCTGTAACAATGTTTTGCTTCTGCTGCAACTAATAAGAAAATGCCACCAGCACACAAAACAATTCATTGCCCTCCTTTATAAATAAATGCACCTCCAACATATTCCTCCTGTTTGGAGCCTTTTAGCTGAATCATTGCAGCTTCTTTGCTTTTATTATTGCTTTAAATTTGGGTGTGTGTTTTAAATGCTACTGTGGGGGGGTGTGTGTTTTGTTTTTTGAGCAGCCTTAGGAACGTCTCTCTCTCTCTCTCTCTCTCTCTATATATATATATATATATAATTTTTATTTATTTTCCATTGTACATTCACAACATAATTATCCACTATACCACTCTGGCTCTTTAGAGGCTGTCAACCTCCTTCCCTCCCATCTCATGACTTTCGAAGTTAGCCTTTATACCATTGCAATTTATACGTTTTCCGATTCTAATTAAATTCATTACAGAATGGCTCAAAATTTAAATAACTATAAAAAGATTGAAAGTTTCTCATTACAAGTCTTCAGACAACCCTGCTAGTGATGTTAATTGCTTACAATAATCTTTTAGATATCGTATAAATTTACTTCAATCCTTTTTGGAATACTTGATTGTGCTGGTTTTGGATTTCGCCAGTTCTGCAAAGTCCATCATCTTCATCTGCCACTCTTCTTTCAGGAGCATCCATAGATTTAAAACATATACAGATATTTGAAGCAGAACATTGGGAACTGCAGGACAGAAAAAAGAAAACACTTCTTCAGGCAGTACATAGTGATACTATGGAACTCGGTCGCATAGGAGGAGGTAATGGCCACCAAATTTGTCTAAAAGAGGATTAGACAAATTCATGGAGGAGAAGGGCTATTGACTGCTATTACTTTATGGAAGCAAATAGGATTAAAGAATCCTTAGACAGTTCTGTAGTTCAGAACTAACCAAACTGTATATAAATGTATTCATGTATGTAACTACAGCGGCAAGAATGCTACTTGCAAGAATGTTTCTTGCCCAAAAATGGAAAGAAGAAGTCCCAACAAAAAAAGAATGGATACAAAAACTTTTGGAATATACAGAAATGGTGAAACTTACTGGAAAAATAAGAAATCAAGATAGCAAACCTTATAAAAGAATGGAAATTGTTTATTGAATATTTACAAATAAACTGCAAACAGATAAGAACATTGGCAGGATTATTGTAATAACCTGCAGTTTTATAAGTGTATATTTAAAGCAGATGAATAAATGAGCAAATTAAATTAATTTGGATATGCAGAAAATATTTAAAATAAATTTAAGGAACAGCAGAAAGATGGGGAAGGAAGTCAAGTTTTGAAAATGTTAAAATGATTGCAAAATTATTGAAATGTATAAAATTGAAAATCATAAATAAAATAATAATAAAAAGAATCCTTAAACAACCTCTCTCCATTTTAAAATATTTGTGAGGTCTTATCACTCAGAAGTATTACTCCCCCCATCACACACACACTTTAATCTTTACATGTCTTTGAACTCTGCCTGTAAAAAACATTTCGCAATTAATTGTAATGATACCAGTTAGCTTCAGGAGTTATTCCCCACATACCTCCCAAGGGAGAAAATCTCCCAGAATCTTAATTATTTCATCTGGAGGACCTGCCTTTGTAAATTCAGCTGCAAGCCTTTATCCATTATTGCAAAATTGCTGGACTTTTAACACACACACATACCCCTTTAAACTTGGCATCCTGTCTTCCACTATTTATTTATTTTTTTAAAAAAAACAGCAGAGGGAAAAAATAATTGTTTGAATAAGAGGCTTATATTAGAACCACTTCAGTACTTATAATTAGTGTTTCCAAGTGGTCTAATAAGGGAGAGGGGGAAGTGTTTGAAAAAGCCCATTCAGTTTTGTAGATGTTGTTGAAAGCAGATACTGAATTTCTCACACGATTCTGCTCAAAGATCTGAAGATAAGTGCAGTCTGGCTGAAGTACATTGCAAGTAGATATGCTAGAATGAGTGGAGGGCTGTGACCCTTGATATGTTGTTGAACTCCAGCACCCACGAGCCCCAGCCAGCATTCATTTCGCCTTGAAAGTATGGGCACCTTGAAATTAAGAACGCTGTGAAAGAGGATCTAACTCTCTAGGTCCACATTTCCATGCATAAGCAACAATGCCACTTGAAATAGCAGACTAGGGCTGAAGCAGTACTTTTTTCTGGGGGTACTCGAGGGTATGCAGTACCGGTACCTCATTGTTGTTGTTAAAAAGTGTGACAAATACTGTAACAACTTCATTGTGGGTAAATGTAAAGGGTAAAGGGACTCCTGACCGACTCTGGAGTTGCAGCGCTCATGTCGCTTTATTGGCCAAGGGAGCCAGCGTACAGCTTCTGGGTCATGTGGCCAGCATGGCTAAGCCGCTTCTGGTGAACCAGAGCAGCACACAGAAACGCCGTTTACCTTCCCGCCAGAGCGGTACCTATTTATCTACTTGCACTATGATGTGCTTTCGAACTGCTAGGTTGGCAGGAGCTGGGACCGAGCAACAGGAGCTCACCCGTTGCAGGGATTCAAACCGCCAACCTTCTAATTGGCAAGTCCTAGGTTCTGTGGTTTAACCCACAGTGCCACCCGCGTCCCCTTCTCATGGTGGGTACCAGCATCTATTTTTCGGGGGGAGCGAGCACTGGGCTGAAGAATACATGGTATGACAAGGAGAAACATGCTAAGAGGAAGGCACGCTTGGCAAATCCACACCATAATCAACTCCTGCCTGGAAACCAATGTCCCCACTGTGGAAGGATGTGTGGATCCAGAATTGGCCTCCACAGTCACTTACGGACTCAGTGTTAAAACCGTGTTTATGAAGGACAATCTTACTCGGCTATGAGAAGGAGGAGGAGGAAGAGGAGGAAGTATGGCAAGTTAGAGGTCTTTCATCAGGCAGATCTACTTGTGAGTCAGCCATCTGAGATGGCAAATTGGGCTGCTGGCTTGCAAGCTTTGCATGTGCGTAGGAGGAGCCAGGTTTCTCCTCGTTCCTATTATTTATCTCCTTGGCAGGCATGGGATTTGCCTAAATCGTGTTACTGTTGCAGCCTAAAATGGAAATAAAATAATAATAAATTTATTTATACCCAGCCCTTCTGGCTGGGTTTCCCCAGCCACTCTGGGCTGCTTCCAACAAAAGATTTAAAATACATTAAGACATCAGTCATTAAAAACTTCCCTAAACAGGGCTGCCTTCAGATGTCTTCTAAATGTCAAATAGTTGTTAATTTCTTAGACATCTGATGGGAGGGTGTTCCACAGGGTAGGAGCCACTACCGAGAAGACCCTCTGCCTGGTTCCCTGTAACCTCACTTCTCGCAGTGAGGGAACCGCCAGAAGGCCCTCAGCGCTGGACCTCAGTATCCAGGTTGAACAAGGGGGGTGGGGACACTCCTTCAGATATACTGGATCAAGGCCGTTTAGGGCTTTAAATGTCAGCATCAACACTTTGAGTTGTGCTCATAAACGTACTGGGAGCCAATGTAGGTCTTTCAAGACCGGTGTTATGTGGTCTCGGCGGCCAATCCCAGTCACCAGTCTAGCTGCTGTATTCTGGATCTCTTCAAACTAGTTATTTGGGATCTGGCCTAAGTGTTGAG
The DNA here is from genome assembly GCF_964106915.1 of Podarcis gaigeae. Lineage (NCBI taxonomy): Eukaryota > Metazoa > Chordata > Lepidosauria > Squamata > Lacertidae > Podarcis > Podarcis gaigeae. The sequence goes on from NC_139679.1 coordinate 100,268,550, forward strand.
AATTCCATTCCACCTTAAGGGACAGACGGGTGGAATTGTTGCATGTCACATGTCTGTAACACATTCCAGCACAGTATGCTGGGAACTTCCGTTTGTGTATAGTTTTCTGTTTTGCTTTGGATGCGAAGGAGATCAGACATGTTTTCCTGTTGTCCTGATCTACGCTGAATAAACCTGCTTGTATATATGCCCACACAGCCTCTCGTGCCACTTCTGTTTGTGCAGCGCTTTCTCTGCTGAATAGTGTGCTCAGTCTTCTGAAGCTGCAGATTTATGCTGCACCAAAGATTGCCCAGCACGCTGGCCAATTGCCCCATTTCCTTAGGTGCATGAGAGGAGACTACTGGATCAGGCCAATGGCCCTTCTAGTCTGGCATCCTGTGGGATGCCTGTGGGAAACTGGCGAGCAGGATTCTCCCTTCCTGTGGTTTCCAGCAACTGGTATTCAGAAACATTGCTGCCTCTGACAACGGAGGGACATGGTAGCCATTATGGATGTTAGCCTACTTGTGAGCAGTTTCCTTTTCCATTGCTTTTAAAAAACTGTTTAATTTTACAATTGCCATTTAGTTTTCTGCATTGTTGTAATTTTACTACTGTTCTAGTAATTCAGGGGTTGTTGCTGTTGCTTAAAAAAAGAAATGCAATATTGAATTGTAAGCAAATTATGTCTTGCTATTATTTATTAATCTGTGAGCCACTTTTTCCATGCGCCTCAAGGGGATTCACAAACATGGCATTAATCCAGCTAAAAATAGTTTTGTTTTTTTTTTAAAAAAAAGCAGTACAAACACAACTACTGAAGACAGGTTTTCTTAAAAAAAAAATCTGGCTGGTAACATTTGCTAAAACAACGATGCCGTCAATAATTTTTGGAACGTTCTCATACTCTGTGTCTGTTGTATCTCAACGGGGACGCTGTTCCACCGAACAGGGGCAGCTGCACTGAAAGCTCTGCTCCAAGTTGCTGTTTGTGTGGCACAAGCTTCCGATATTTGAGGTGCTTTAAGGAGAAACTGCTGCAGAATGCAGTGACCTGCTGGCTATGTAAAAGATATGGCAGTTGTCTCAAGTAACTGGGTCCTGAGCCAGTAAATGAAATTTGTGCTCCTATTTTTCTACTCTGGTGAACAAAAATCAAAGACACGCAGAAGGGAAGTCGAGACAATTGGCCTATTCTTTTGGCAAAACGAGAGCTGGTGAGGGTTAGGGTTAAGGTTATGGTCCGCTGTAGCATGAGGAAAGCTAGGAAGAATAAGGTATGTAAAAGCTTAGATTCACATTTTTCTCTCCAACCTACCCCCACTGCCCACCATCTGTAGACTCCATTCAGTGCAAATTCTCTTCCCACACTTGGTCTTTGGTTTGATTTTGAGAACTGAGTTTACCTCTTAAACCCTTTAATGCAGTTTTCAGGTAATTTTATTTTGTTTAGGGGAATGGGGCGGTTAGGTATTTTTAGACCCTAGATTTAATGGTCCTATGGCAGGGATTGATAGAAGCTCTGCAGATGTTGGTGTTTTTTATTTCACATACTCCAACTTGTTGAAAGCTCTCCCTGCAATGCTGGGGCCCCTTCTGTTCCTTCTGCTTTGTAGAGTCCCAGACTTCTGTCCCAAAGCCTTGTTCCGAAAACACCTGCGTTTTAAGACCATTAGAACAGAAAAACCTAATATCTGTTCATTCCCTTGCTAATGTAGGGAGTTCTCTGTGTTATTTGTGCCAGTTCCTTAATTTATTAATTAAATGGTGGCTATTAGGTTAGCCTTCCCCTTATTCTAAATGACGAAAATGAGCTATTTATAAGTTAACTTGATTCCAGTTTGGCTGATCTATGAAAAAGAAGACCAAACAGAGCACCAACTGAATTATATAAAAAGTTTCTTTCTCTCTGTGTGTGCTTATATTCCACCCAATCTCATTTTTCGTAATACTAGAACTAAGGGACTGATCTATTGAATCTGAATATTGGAAGATTTGGGAAAAATCTTTACACAGCGCATAGTTAAGGGTGAGGAATTTGCTCCTATGAAAAGCAGTGATGGCCACCAACTTGGGACTCAGCTACACAGCTGCAAATGAAACATTTTAAGTGCAATATACAATGTGAAAATTCAATGTATTTTTTAAAACGCTTTTTTAAAAAAAGCATTTTCAGAATGTTTTTTTATTCCACCTTGGATGGCTTTTAAAGAGGATTAGACAAATCCATGGAGAAGGCTGTCAGTAGCTAGTGGCCATCATTTGCTGTGTTCTGCCTTCATCATTGGTGCATCATTGAATACCAGTTTCTGGGAATTGCCGGTGGAGAAAACCATGTTGTCTTCAGGTCCTGCTTGCAGGCTTTCCATGTCTTTGCCTCTGTGAGAACAGGGTGCTCAACTAGATGGCCCAGTGGCCAGACCCAGCTGGTTTTTCTTATGTTCTTAATCTTCCCAGAAACACAATACTCCAAGGAACATCTCTCTCCATATGAACCTACCAAGACCCTGAGATCATCCTCTGAGGCCCTTCTTTGTGTGCTTCCTCCATGAGAGGTCTGGAGGGTGGCAACGTGAGAACGGGCCTCCTCTGCAGTGGCTCCCCATCTGTGGAATGCTCTCCCCAGGGAAGTTCGCCTGGCGCCTTCATTATACACCTTTAGGTGCCAAGGGAAAACATTCCTCTTCAACCAGGCCTTTGGTTGACCTGATCAACATCCCATACCCTTTTAAAATGTGTTGTAGAACCGCCATGAGATCTACAGGTATACAGAGTGGTATACAAATTAAATAAATGAATGAATGAAAATAAATAATAAATCTTTGAGCAGGTCACAACGTATTATATACATAATTGTAGAACATCCCATCCCTACATATTTTTTCAGCAGGCCTTGAAAATGTATCTGCTTTTATGGAAAGGTTTTAACTGGGTTGTAGAAATTTGTGGTGTTTGTTTTGATTACACCATGTTTAATTGGGCTAATTGCTCTTTTTTTAATGTGCTTTCTATTTTAATACTAACTACTCCAGTTGTTTCAGAGCTTTAAATGATATGTGCATATAAGAGCTATCCCATATTTTATTTCGGTTTCATGCCTTGTGAGGATTTTTCTCTCTCTGGAAATATATATATTTATTAAATAAGTAAATAAATAAAATTAACCTGTGTTTGATGTCAGCCTCTCCACATTTGGGAACGAAGTCTGAGCAGTGTCACTTCGCATCAGGCCTAGCTTTTGTTGGTGGTGGGGTGAGTCGCAGCCAGAAAGAACCCCCACCTCTAGTTTGGTCAGTCAAGGAACAATGCTGGTTTGGGTGGTATCTCCACAACGAATCTCAAATGACTCGGTGTGTGTGGTTCTCACGTGCAACATCGTCGTAAAAGCCAGAATGCGAAAATTAGACATTATCTAAGTTGTGCTTCAGGTTCTTTGCAGCATTTGAATATCCTCCTAAAACCAGGTTGGAAAAGCCAAGGTCTACTCCTATGTGTCACGTTAAAGTAGCATCTCCAGGAAAGCTGGACTATATGGGTCATTGGCTTGATCTAGCAGGCTCTTCTTTTGTTCTTTGTCCCTCTCATTCTCACTTATTGCTTTATCTTCTTCTCTAAATCCACACCAATGTGAGTGAGGACATGATCTGGTGAGGGCATGATCTTGGTAGTAAAGGTAAAGGGACCCTTGACCATTAGGTCCAGTCATGGCCGACTCTGGGGTTGCAGCGCTCATCTCGCTTTATTGGCCGAGGAAGCCGGCATACAGCTTCCGGGTCATGTGGCCAGCATGACTAAGCCGCTTCTGGCGAACCAGAACAGTGCATGGAAACGCCGTTTACCTTCCCGCCAGAGCGCTACCTATTTATCTACTTGCACTTTGACATGCTTTCGAACTGCTAGGTGGGCAGGAGCAGGGACCGAGCAACGGGTGTTCACCCCGTCGTGGGGATTTGAACCACTGACCTTCTGATTCGCAAGTCCTAGGTTCTGTGGTTTAACCCACAGCGCCACACAAGTCCCTATGATCTTGGTACCCTTCAGCATCTCTTCAACTCCACCAGTGCCTTTCTAGAGAAGCGTTTCTTCTTGTCAAAGTCATTTGTTGCGAACAGCCACTAAAAGCCACTAACGCAAAACTATTTCTGCTAACTTTTTTTGATAAAAAATATTGAAATGTTCTTGGTTTTGGCACCCTAGGAAAGAAGGCAGAATCGCTAGTAAATTCATGCCTGCAAGAGACAGCATTTGGCAGGGGCATGGAATTTTCTGCCTCACCTCATTCCAAAACAGAATCTAGCAGGCAGGTCTTTTATTTATCCATTTCAGCCATACGACATGTAAAACACAATTAACCTTTTCATTAAACAATATCTCCCAAAGCAAAAAAAAAAAAAAAAAAGTACCATATTTTTCAAAAGTGGACTGTTCTGTGTTAACCGTATGCTGCAGTCCTTAAACAAAATATTTACATAAATACTTGGAAAAGGTAAAAATGTCAAAACACTTGGTGTTTGTTATTAAAAGTCTCAGCTCACCGTCAGCTTACAACTAAATTTCAAACAAAGATTGTATTATGCAGGCTCCATTTATTCAAGATTTCAGTGTTTAAAAGTTGGGAGATGATTCCAAGCAAGGGGATCCAAATGCAGGTTCGTTTTGCAAGAACTGAGCTTCATCTGAACAGAGCCTTATTTTAGTATCTGAAGTCATTTGATTTTCTTGTTTTCAGATGTCGCTCACATCCAGTAGATGGGGCAGATAACTCATGGCAGGCATTTTCTGCCATTGTCCTTGCCCTATGGAATGCCCATCCCTTTGCCGTTCATGAGGAATCATACATCAGTTGCTTCAGATGCCTTGAAGAGATGCATCTTTTTGCCCAGGAGTTCCCTGATATATTAGATTGGATCCCGTTATTACAGTACTGAATTTTAATCTGCTTTTTAGAATACATTTTACCAGTCTTTGTTGTATCACCCCAGACTTCACATTAAGCAGTAGACTATGCATCCCCAAACTCGGCCCTCCAGCTGTTTGGGGACTACAATTCCCATCAACCCTGACCACTGGTGCTGTTAGCTAGGGATGATGGGAGTTGCAGTCCCAAAACAGTGGAAGGGCCAAGTTTGGGGGTGCCTGCAGTAGACTATTGTAGTACACCCCCCACCCTGATTTACATTAATCGTACTTGAAAATTAGGAGTTAAGTGTGAACACAAATAATGACTCAAAACAGGAAGTCCTTCATTTGCTTGTTCTATGAAGACTGCAAAGATATATTTATTATTTAGCACTCAAAGAAAACAGACAGGCGGCTACTTGTTTGGGGTGCCCCTATCATCATCATCATCATCATCATCACGGCTTTTTCCCCAGCCAGAACTCATTGGAACTCAGTTCTGGCACCTCTCAGGTGGGAGCCATTGCCATTATAAGTTCATGGTGAGTTCCGGCACCTCTTTTCTAGAAAAATAACTCCTCCTCCTCCTCCTCTTCCAGCATCTCTTTGACTCCATCAATGCCTTTCTAGAGAAAACGGGTTCTCCCTAAATGAGAGCACGTGTTGCGGTTGGGGAATACAATCCACCCTGTCGTTACCGGGCAGTTTTGGCCAAACCAAGGATCTTAAATGGTTAATTTGGTTACTGGGGAGTTTTGAATGTTGCTAGTTTGGAGGAGGGGTCAGAGGCCATAAATATAGGACGCCCAACACTGGTTGTCCTCTTGGCTTTTTGCACCGGATCACCTGCCCACCCTCCCTTTAATGGGGGGGGGGTTGTTTGATCGCTTGACCTTGCTATGCCTGTCATGGGGTCGTTCGCCTTTGAGCGGGGTTCTGGTAGGAATTTTGCCATTTGGCTGATTGGCTGGTGCCATTTGGTTTTTGCCTACTGCGTAGCAAATCGTCACAACTTGTAAGGTTGGCGGTTAGGCATTGGTTAAAATTGGTTGGTGGAGGGGTAAGTGCCTACCCCTCCAATGGCGGTGCGGAAAAGGGAATTCCGTTAAAGGAATCCAGGGGCTTGCCATTCTTTTCGTCCTTGTCCCTGGAATCGGACTTGGGCCGTGCAAGCCCCACCGGAACATGAGGGTGAGAAGTGATGGACTGATGCCCAGCTTCATTTTCTCACCCAATACTTGTTTCCCACGCTGGCTTCCGCTGGAATCCGGAAGTCAGTTCTGTCCCTGGGCATGGACAGATAGTCATAACCAATGCCTAAGCAACCACTCACATTTTTGTATTCTGAATAAAGTTGTGGCCAAAAATTATGCCAAAAACCTTAAACAAAAATTGATGTGTGATGTGTGACCTTTTGGTGGGGGGTGGTGTTGTGAGACTCAACACGCAAGTGTTTCTTCTTGTCAAAGTCATTTGTTGCGAAAAGGTCCTCCTCCTTCTCCTCCTTTCAGAAAGCACCTAACATTTTCCAAGTTCAGTACATGTATTAAAAGACAGGTCCTGCCTGTGTGCTCACAATCTAATAGACACGATTCAGAAGGGAAGAGGGAAGAGGGAAGCAAACACTGGAGCAGCTGCTCCTTCGCTGGCTGATGAATAGAGCCAGGTTGGTCTTTCCCTTGCCATGATGTTCTTCCTGGAAGGCAATGGGTGTAGTACCCTGGCTGGCTTCAGAGTCCAGTGTATGTGCTCCCCTTTGGTTCTGCCGTTCTAGAACAGGTGGCGATTGGAACAGAGGATTCTTTTATTGCAAGCAGGGAGAAAGCAACTCCCTCTAGCTCCTTCTCTGACCAATGGATGCCATAATGTTCTTCCTGGAGATGATGCACTCTCGCAGTGGCCTGAAGTCACTGTGGTTGTAACAAAATCCTGTGTTACTGGAATAGCCCCAACATGAGAGTGTGGTGTAGTGGTTAAAGTGTTGGACTAGGACCTGAGAGGCCAGGGCTCAAACCATGAAGCTCACTGGTGAATTGTGAGAGCATTCTGGGTAGGCATCTGTAGCCCGGGAACATTTAACACCCATTAATATCTTTTTGCTCTTGATCTACAGCCAAAATATTATCCTTGCGGTTCCAGCCAACTGAACAGGCTGGTCAAGTTCTAGGATTTGTTTCAGATCTGTGTTGGGAAGCAACTGCATCATGTTCTTTACACCTTTCAACTCCCATCAGAAGATTCAGCCTTCAAAACTCTCACAGATCTTTTTGCAGCGACCGTTGCAGTTGCCATCTGCCTCCCATGCAAGGATGTGGAGAGGCAAGCTTTGCCAGACATAAGGGTAACAGCACGCAGGCAAAAAGTGCAAAGCACTCTGGGGTATCAAAAGCCAACAAAATCATAAACTTAAGACGCCCAGTCAGAAGTCATGTGCATCCTTTGATGTCCTAACTCCTAGTTAAAAAGAAAGAAAGAGAGAGGGGAGAGAACAAACGCAACAGATTTAACAACAATCCGTGGACTTAAGCAGCGCGTCCAAATTTAGGAGAAAGAAAATGAAAAGCTCTGATAACCTGGCTTACTCCCCCCACGTTTGTCGTACATTTAGAAAAATATAAAACCACGGGGGTGGGGGGAAGGGTGGTATAAGCATACAATAAATCTCAACGCGCTTAGGGAGGAAAGCATTCAGATTATTAGAAAGAGGAGCAGCAAGTCCTGGGAAATGTGACAGTCTTATGAGAAGAAATAGATAATAAACTGGGGCAAAGTGATACTGGTTTGCAGCAGTGGCACACAGGGGTGGGCAGACACAGTGCCATCCTGGTGGTAGGAGGGATGCACTTGTCAGGAGGAAGTGGCAGTGAAGGTGGAGGATCTCAGGGCTGACAGCTGGGGTGATGCCGGAACCTTCCTTGTTCTATTTAACTAGACTACAGGGCCACAGTTGCAGTCCTATGTTAAGGGTAAGTTGGCCATTTTAATAAGAAATCAGGGAATAGATTCTTACACATCGCAGTTAGAAATGGATTCTAACGACTGATTTGAAACTTGGCCGTGTAGGAGGTATGTCTGAGAGCGGTCCCATGCCACATCTGGGGTGGATAGGATTGGAGATACCTTATTTTGAATGGGTTTAACTTTTGATGAGAGACTTCAGCCATTTGAAAGAACACTCATTTTCCTCCCACAGATTTATGCTGAGGTGGTTTGGGTGGGGAGGAGATTTTTCAAATTGCCCTGTGATTTTTGAGAAGCAGGTGGTTGTGTTAGGTCAAGGGGAAGATCTAGTATGTGCGCTATGACCCATAAGTTCTGTAATAACATGTGCCTAATTTTTTTAAAGGTGTTTTTGTGGGCAATGTTAGTCGAGGGGGTTTCCTCAGCGTGTTGCATGCACATGCTCAGTAGAAACCTGTCGTGAGAGAAGGATAAATGGAAGGATTGAGTGGAATGCTGTCTGTTATGAGAGGGAGTGACATGGCAGAGGACAGTCAGGTGGAAAATGATAGTCGGAGTACGGCTGTGTGAGGGGCAGAAAAAGACAGAGGGAAGGAAGTGTGTGAGAGAGATTTATTTATTTATTGACTGACTGACTGACTGACTGACTGGCTATAGTTATGACCCTGGGTGAATAAGAGTAAGTTGGCTGAATCACATCCCGCTGTTAAAATGAGCAATCCAGGTGGTAGAAGGTTCTAGGGCTTCTAGTTAGAAAATGGCTATGTATAGGCACACAAATGACACAAAACAGGGTGAGAGGCATTGTGGGGCATGGGGGGATATAAAATATCCAGGCTAAACTACTACAGGTACATTTTCCCCCAGTGCCTTGCTACATACAGTCAGGCCTGGTGAGCACTCAATATTCCCATCCCCTATAGATATAATCCGTGGGTTGCCATATGATTTTATTCTGCTCCAAATATGATTTTAAGCTGTATTTTAATCAATCGTTTGATTTCTGTTTTTAATGTATCATACTTTGATGTTGGACAGTGTTCTCGAAGCTACAAACATGAGTCTGACCAAACTGCGGAAGGCAGTGGAAGAGAGGAGTGCCTGGCGTGCTCTGGGTCATGGGGTCACGAAGAGTCAGACACGACTAAACGACTAAACAACAACAACTTTGATGTTAGCTTCCCTGAGCCTGGTCCTGGCCAGGGAGGGCGGGGTATAACAACAACAACAACAACAACACAACAAAGCTAAGAAATCCTTTAGAAAATGCCCTATGTTTCCTCATCACAGCAAAGTGGGGTAAATATCAAGGTAGAAATTCTGCAGCTGCCACTCGTCCAAACGCTTCTTACATACATAAGACACTGTTGATGACATCTTCATGTTCCCTTTCAGTGGGCTTTGATGTAAGCTTTATTTTTCCTGATTAGTGTTAATTTTATCTTTATTGTACACCGCTGAGAGTCTACAGTGTTAAGTGGGATATAAATTGTTGAAATAAATGCACAGCTCTTGCCCTGAGGTGGCATTTGAGAGTTACTGCTTGAATAAGCTAGCCTTTGCCTCTTCCCAAATGTGCTCCCACACAAAAGTCCCTGAAACCCTGCTTATTCCAACAGAGAGTTGCCGCTTTTTTCTGGTGCTTATTAGCCAAGCTTCTCTCTCACTCTGCCCTCCCCCCTTTTTTTCCATGTAGATTAACTGGCATTAATGGAACTGGCGACACATTCTTCTTGGTTCATCCTCCCCTTTTATTTCTCACTGGCTGAATGGCTGCAGCAGATGCACAGTCGTCTTTGAAGGCCCTCAGCAGATGAGCATGATAAATCAGTGATGGATTGGAGCAAATGAATCACAATGTGGGGAAGAGGATGAAGCAATGCTTCTTGAACAGTCTCTCCTCACGTTTTCACACTTGAGAACTGCAAGCTTTAAAGGGCCTGTTTTGTTTTGCCTCCTCCACTCACCCCCCCCTTTTTTCCTCATTTCTTTTCAGAAATCTGGTTCTAGTTTCTGCAGTGACTTTGCATGTGCTGGGAGGAGGAGGCCAGGATCTTTTGCAGAGAAACCCAGGATCTAGCTTCTCAGGCAATAATGAGGCATTGTCATCAAATAGCTGGGGAAACCACTTCAAGGACCTTGGAAAGCAACTGGCCCGCTTCAGAAAGAACAGTTGGCAAACCAAGCAAGAACGTTTAAAACTCCAGCATAATGAACTAGGAAAACACAGCTGGTTTCCTCAACTAGCTGCACTTGTTGGGAGAGTTGTTTTTGTTTGTTTTTCTTAGGGGGCTTATTGGTCCAAACGCCACCTTGTTTGACACCTCCGCTGGCTTGCCTCTTCTGATAGGCGGCCGTCTCTACACATCCCACAACCACCATGTCTGTCAAGTCTGCAACACTGTACAGTGGTACCTCGGGTTACATACGCTTCAGGTTACATACGCTTCAGGTTACAGACTCCGCTAACCCAGAAATATTACCTCAAGTTAAGAACTTTGCTTCAGGATGAGAAGAGAAATCGCGTGCTGGCGGCACGGCAGCAGCAGGAGGCCCCATTAGCTAAAGTGGTGCTTCAGGTTAAGAACAGTTTCAGGTTAAGTACAGACCTCCGGAACGAATTAAGTACTTAACCTTTTTTAAAAAACCAGGTTGTTTGGAGTAAGCTGCCTCAGCACAATAGTCAAGAGTATCTAAGGCCTGTTGTGCATTGACATCTCATTTCCAAGGAGCCGTTCCGCCACTTTTTGTAAGTTCATCCACAGGCGCTGCTTTCAGATGCCTCCATTGTAACACAGTGGGGAAGATCTAGCCTTCGACAAAACTTTGTTCTTCTGCTAAGTTACAGGAGGCCGGCTGCCTTTGAAGTTTTGTTTGCATTCCACTGCTTGGTCTCTAAAAGGAGCTCTCCTTGGTAAGGGTTTGTGTCGGACATGTTAAGAAGTGAAGATGATTAATTGCCCCTGTTACCCAACCATTCAAATGCGTGAGATTATCAGGGATGTTTTGGAGTCGTATAGGTAGTTGTGCTTTGTTAGGATTGACAATAATGTGAAAATATCTCACAACTTTTACCTCATTTCTCTACATTTAAAACACACACACACACACAAAGCCCATGATGTCACTCTGCTTCCCAGTTTAAGCAGATGGCAACAGCAGCTACAAGATTGTGACTTGCACTGGTAGTTGATGGCGAAACAAGAAATTGACCCAGGCTAACAATTCATGTGCGGCTCCAGAATACCCTGCATTGGGTTGTGGAAGCAAGCTGCATGCTGAGTCCATTTCGCTTCCTGTCTCTCACCTGTGAAACTTCAAGGCTTTTTCCTTGGGAGCCTTTGTAAGCCTGTTTGCACAACTACCACTGAATGAGTGAGAAATGCCACTTCATGATTGACAGCCCATCAAGAGCCTATTATACCAGTCCTCTAGAATCTGTATTGGCCATAGGATTTCAGGAATAACTGAAAGTATTGTTTTGAGCAGCAGAGCCCTGTAAAAAAGCATAGTTTTTGTGTTTAAAAATAATAATGTCCTATTGGTTTTTCAGTGGTGTACTTATTGTATAAGGTCACAAGACAGAAATTAAATATAACAAGAAATTCAAAAATAAACAACAACAAAAGCCCCCCCCCCCCCCCCGCCAGAAGCCAGGTGTTCATTCTTAGGTACAGTCACTTGCCTGTTTGGTTCATTTTCTGTGCTGTTCTTGCAGAGACCTTACAGACTGTACTGTCAGGATAACATCACAGTTTTCATTGGCCAGACTGGACCAAGATGTCCAAGGACGGTGTTCAGAGCAGAAATATAAACCTCACATCCAAATTTACACTGCTTCAAGTGTTCAAAGCCCTTTGCATGCATTATCAAATGGTAAACTTTACTCCTACCCTGTAGGGAAATCCGCAATATAATCCCACTTACTGCAGTTGGGGTGGGTGAGTTTGAGTCTTGAGAATATGCAGCTTGCCTAAGGTTTTTCATTGAATACCTGGCAGATGTGAGATTCGAGCATCTCACGGAAGGGACGTAGCTCAGTGGTAGAGCACCTGTGGCAGGTCCCAGATCCAATCCCCGGCATCTCCAGCTATGGCTGAGAAATTTCAGCTACCTGAAATCCTGGAGAGCCACTGCCAGCCTGTGTAGACAATACTGTGTTAGAAGGACCAGTGATCTGGCTCAGTATGAGGCAGCATCCATTGATCCTATATTTCCTAAACCAAGGACCCTCCTTGGTAGCTCAATGTCTTAGCCATTTCATCAAAATTAAGATACCTGCCTATTATGGACATCTTTCAGGCGACCACTCATTCTCCAGCTGATGAAATCACAGCTCAGCAAATACCAATGGGAATCCTGCAAAAAGAAAGCAGAGCACCCCTCCCTGCAGCTGTTTTGTCCATGTATTGGCTTGGGGTGTGTGAATTAGGCTAGCTGCGCATTAAAACGCAACAAGATCTAATTTCTCTCCCATCCCCAAGAAGGATTCTGCCTCCTCCATGGTTTCATTGTCTGGATGGAGGATGGTCTGAACAAGGCTGCTGCACCTTCATCATCTATGAACATGAATGGCGTTAGAACTTTCTGAAATAAGGGCCATATCTTGACTTACAGGCTTCAGGTATCTCAGAAAGGTGTGCTCCTTTATTTCATCCATGTGCCAAGTCTGGAGAGCAACTTTGCTTGGAGGATGCTTTGCACCTTCTAGATCAGCTTGACCCTGCTTTGTAAGCATAGACCTCTTTCTTTAGAATGGGCTTTTTAACTGGGTGGTGTTTTAGTGTTTAGAGGATTGGACATGCCAGACATCCAAATACGCAAATGCCAATCTTTTACTCCCATATTATTCATTTCTCGTGATTTAAAGAGGCTAGACACCTTAAAAGTGCACTGTCCTTGTTAGCGTTCATTTAAGGAAAGAATGCACAGGACATGCTTTGGGAGTGGAAACACATCTGTTAGGTCAAATAGGAACCAGATGCTTAAAAAAACACACGCACTGGTAAGTGGAAGCCAATCAATGCAGGGGAAAGACTTCAAGCATGCCTTCAGACATCCCAGTTTGCAGGATGGGTCAATGTTTGACCCACAGCTGGGAAAGAACTCAAGGGGTAAGAATCTGCTTGCAGATGGTACATTTGTGGAAACCAATCTATCCATTTCCTGTTGGAACTATACATGTGCCTACAAGACCTATTGACTCTCTTTGTATCTTTCTAGCAGTCATTTTCCTTATGCATTCCCCCCCTCCATTTATTTACAGCAGTAGCTGGCCTCTTTTTTCCATCAGCCACCCAATCCTCTTGTGATAGCACTGTAGATCATTAATAAGGGTGTGGGGCAATTGTTGGGATGCCAGGTGAAAAGTTGAGGGACCTGAGTTCAGATCTTCACTCAGCCAAGAGCTAGTCAGTTGACCTTAGTCCAGCCCTTCTCCCTTAGCCTGACATGTGTCACAGCCTGGCTGAGAGGATAAAAAGGGTTGGCAAGAACCATGTTTGCTGCCCTGGAGAAAGGGTGGGATATTAATGTATTAAACAATTGTCATTAATAAGAATCATAAGAACAATAATAATAAACAAATGTATTGACCACATCACAGCATAAAACCGCTTAAGTGGTGCAAATGGTAAAAACAGAAAAACACACAGACATTATTAGTATAAATCAAATAATAACTAATAATGCATTATTATTATTATTTGTCTGACCAGAACCTTACAGAGTCTCATAAAAGAGTTGTTTTGTTTTGTGTTTTTGGTAAATATTTATATCAAAATGTTTCAACACAGAATACAATAAAAGCCAAACTAATCTTAAAAAAAGGAAGAATAAAGAACCAAAATAAAAATAAAAATCAAGGGATTTTAATGAGGCGCTTGAAGGAAGGGGAGGGCAGCATATTCAGAGTGAGAATTATTAGCATAAGGGACATGTACACAATATTATATGGCAATGTAATACATGCAATGCAGAAATATGTGTCATATGAGGAACCACTGCAGTTTCGACTAGGGATTCACAGAGGATCCAAATCTGAGCTGGCAGAAGTGGTAGCGGGGAGGTAAACAGCCCTGCCGAATGCACAGGCATTACAGCTTCTTAATGTTGCAATGTCATCTCCAGAGCTATGAAGGAGGAATAGCCTCATATCCCATTAGCCAAATACCCTCCAGCCCTGTGAACTGGTTCACTGGACAGTGCACCGTGTTGTGGCAGCCTCCAGTCCTTCACACGACAACTACAGATCAATGTGTGTGATCAAAGGACTCCTCTTTGCCCCACTTTTGGTGCCCCTTCCAGCTTGATAGGGCTGGCCCCAGTGACATCCGTCTCCTCACTGCGATAGACTCCTGGCTGGGGCTGATGGGAGCTGTAGCAATCCAAAACATCTGTAGGGTATCAGATTGGGGTAGAGCTACCCTAAAGCAGTGGTGAGTAACCAGTGGCCCTCCAGATGTTGTTGCAGCACAACTCCCATCATCCATGACCACTGGTTGTGCTCCGGGCAGATGTTTACCAACAACATCTGGGGAATGAAAGGTTCCTCATCCCTGCTCTGGAGTTACGTTCTGTGTCAACCACTGGCTGCAGGAAGGACATGATCTATTGTAACATTAGGTTTTCCCAGTTCTGAAATAGCCTAATCATTGAGGACAATATCTGTTTATGGACTTTTATATGTGGTTTGTGTTTGGTTAGAACGCTTTTGTTATTTGACTGATGACCTGTTTTATTGATCTGTAAAGTGCTTTGTGACCACTCATGGTGAAAAGCGGTCTATAAATTGTTGGAACAGATAGATAGATAGATAGATAGATAGATAGATAGATAGATAGATAGATAGACAGATAGACAGACAAAAGCTTTTGGATTCTTAACAGGAAAAGACATGTAATATACAGATGGTCTTCTGTTTCCTTTCCCTTGGAATCCCAAGCTACAAGTTTGACGGGATTTGGCAAAGGCATTGAGTCTCCCACACCTGGGGAACAACAGCTAAAGCAGAAGAAAAATGAAAAGCTAGGATTCCATCCAAATGGGATTGCCGCTTTCCCAGCTGCTTGAACTCACCTGTCTCAGACTATGAAATCAATAGCTTTAGGGGTCTGAACTTTTTCAGACGCATAACTGGTGTGCTCATTTATTTCAACTGCTGTTTGTTTTATCCCTTTTTTATTTGAGGTGGGGGGGGGGACCCTACCAAGAAAATAACCAGCACTCTCAATATTTCCTAGGGGGGAAATGGTTTTAAGGACCTGGAAGGAGCAAATAAACGTCTCCTGCCCTTGGGCCTTAGACTAATGACAAACCTGGATTTTTGTGAGTTTGATTTTTTTTTTCCATGTTGAAAGTCATCCTTTCAACTAGAGTCTTTTTACTCCTTAAAAAAAAAAGAAAGAAAAGTTATATGTGAAAACTCTGTGGGTTGTAGCCAACTAAACTTCTCAGAGTAGACTCATTGAAATTAATGAACCTATGTTAGGCCACATTCACAGCATACCACTTTAAACAGTCACAGCTCCCCTCCCACCCAGCACATGAGCTGTGGTTTGTTAAGGGTGCTGAGAGTTGTTAAGAGACCCCCTGCAAATCTCCCTCACAGAGTCTTAGCAATATTAGCAAACCCAGAGAGGTTTCTGCTGATATTTCATGATAAAAGTTTAAGAATGGTGCAGATGACCCCCCGCTTCTGCAATTCAGCTTCAGGGGGACCCACCCTATTTGAGGGGAGGGGTTGTAAATTTTAATTGTCTAAGTTTACAAACTGTTTTTAATGCTGTATTTTAAATGGTTGCCACCCTCCCTGGGACCTTAGGGTGAAGGGTGTGTAATAAATTTAAATAATAATATTGTTCCCAATTTCCTGATTTTTAAAAAAAGGCTCAGAGCCTGAGGAAGTGCACAGACCCTCCAAGTGTCCTTATTCTCCAGGGACAGTCCCGAATTTACAGAAGCCACCCCAGTTTCTGATCTGATCCCAGAATGTCCTGTTTTTCCTTAGGCTATCCCTATTTTCATCAAAGAAACGTTGGAGGGTATGGAGTTCTGCGTCCCCTGAGCCAGGGAGACAATAAGAAACCGTACAATCTTTAGAAGGCAGCGCTGTATAGGGAAATTTTTAAAAAATGTTTAATGTTTTATTATGCTTTTACATATGTTGGAAGTCGCCCAGAGTGGCTGGGGCAACCCAGTCAGATTGGTGGGGTATAAATAATAAAATTATTATTATCATGGAATAGGATGCCCTTATTTTTGTTAAGTTGTGGGTGAACTTATCAGATGACACAGCGATTCTTCAAACAGCTCTTGTTTATTCACAGGCCAGAACAGAACTGAACTGAAGGGTTCAGCCAGCCTGCTTATATAGAGCTCCACTACAATGCAACAGTAACCATTTTCTGTAACTATCCAATCACTGAACATCACTTTTAATCCCTTATTTGCATATGTGGACCTGAGTGAAAACTATCTACAGTATCCCCCTGCTGGCCCAGGGTGAAAACTTCAGTACATAACAATTTTCATCAGAGAGGGTATGAGCATATCACCTGAATAGCTTGCATAGAGCACCCAAAATCCAGTCTGGCACCATAGTTTGCTGAAAATCCCTAAGAAGAAAGAAGAATATAGCATTAATTCCCACCCCACCCCACCCCCGCTTAGTTGGTCAGTATGACTACAGGAGATATCACACCATGGCAGTTTATACACTGAAGCCGTCGGAAGGGAAGCTTTCATCTACAGAAATATAATCCAAGCCAACACTTAAAACAGGCCCACGTACCTGTTTCAATCAGGAAGCAGCAGCACACTCCTTAATACTTGGCAAGGCTTTCAAAAATGTTCCCAGAAATTGTTTAGCACTTTGGCTGCAGTGCAAAAGGGAACAGGCTTAACGTCGCCACTTAAAAAATAGAATAAAATCACGTGCTTTAAGCCTATTAATTGCACCAGAAATAAGACAGAGTCGTGGAAATATTCTGTTGCTAGACAAAGAGGCTTCTTGAACACAGAGCTTTTTCTTTTAGAGTCTTCACCCCAGTAGGTGACGGTTTTCATCATTCCAACCTCACTCCAGCTTGTTTAGGTTTTTTGGGGGGTGGGGAGCCCTGAACAAGTTGCCCTCAGTGGACCCCACTTGGCAGCACCTTAGACACCCACCCACAGGTTGCTGGCACCACAGGGGGCGCTGTAACAATGATGTAGAATGGAGCGTGAGAGGAGGGGGACCAAATTTTAGTGTCACACAGGGTACCACTGAAATTTTAGAGCCCAAAGTCCGCTGCAGACCAGAAGGCGACAGCTAGAGGGCCAAAAGGAGCTAGTGCTGGTGCTGCTCTTTTGGCATCTGCCGCCCGAGGCGACCAGCTCATTCTGCCTAATGATAGGGCTGGTCCCAGTTTGCACCCCTAGCTCTTGGGGCTTGGGCAAAGCGTTCCCTTCCTCCACTTGGATTGGGCTCTTTGGCAGTGGCAATTAAAAGCTACTATGCCGCCTCTAGCCCTTATGTATCCAATGATTCTGTATCCAATCGCAGCTGCTTCGCCACTCTTTGGTGTGGATGTGAAGGACGACAGGAACACTCGAGTTACATTTTCCATGCAGGTGGAGGGGAGAACATTGGCTAAGCAGCTGATGGTTTGATGCTGTAAGCAATTGGATGGGGAATAGGTTGTTCCAAGGCTCTCACGTCCATCCATTCCTCCACACCAGGGAGCCGAACAGCCCAGGTGCAGTGTGTGGGAAGAAGCAGTTGACTCTTGTGTTTTCCCCACAAAGGAAACAGGACGGGCAGCAACTCAGAAGGCGAGGGAGGAGGAAATACAGTACATGCAAATACTTAAGCTATATGTGTGTGTGCACGTGTGTGCATTTCAGGGTTGTTGTTTTTAACCCTGTCTCATCAAAAATATTTTCCTTCTTAAAAAAGCTTTACTAGAAGACTAACTGCTTGGTGAGTGGGTGAAATATACTCGGAGTCGAGTGTGGATTTCATGCTCTTTATTCAGCTCATAGTAGTGAGGAGGAATGGAAGTTCCCCCAAAATGTCTGCTTTATATACATTATTTACACAATGGGCCCCACATGATTGGCTAATTCCAGGATTCTCCTGCAGGCCAATCAGGTTGCGGATTCACTTCCACCTGGAGTTGGATTGGGTGGCTCCTGCGGACCAATCAGACTGCTGCATTCTGGATCCTATTGTTCTAGGACCAATCAGACTGCTGCAATTTGGATCCTATTCAACTCAGTACATAACAGTGTGGGTGAGGATGTGCTCTGTGAGCAGAAAAGGCTGTGTCTCACGTAACACCCAGCTGCACAGGAGAGCCATCTAGGAGGGTGCAGAGGGGCCAGGGATCCCTCAATATTTTCAAGAAAGGGTGTGGCCCCCCCCAAATTCTGCAGTGATCCTCAAAAGGACGTGCCAGGATGAAGATGCTTGGCCCTGCCATGTCCTTCTGAGGACTGCTAGGGATGAAGCAGGATGAAGTGTCTTTGCCCCACACGTCCCTTTCACAAGGTAAGGCAGCTGGCAGTGGGTGGGTGGGGAAGGCAGACCAAGTCAGCCTGGCCGGACTGGGGGGAGGCATCACGCGTGACATCGTGAACACACAAAGCCCCGCCCCCCATTTTGCGTGCAACTCAGCATACCTGCAGCAGAACCTGCGGGCAGCAGAACCACTCTGAACCCAAATATAATGCAAGGATGCAATCTGGACAAAGGCTGGGATGGTAGTTCATTTAAAGAACATATAACATTCAGGTTATGATTTTGAAGGCTGTTCCTAATAGTCCAGTTTCCTGGCTTGGTGTGCATTTATTTTATGCATTTATTATAAGTTTATATCCCATCGTTCCTCCAAGGAGCTTAGGGTAGCGTACATGGTTCCTCCCCTTCCTCATTTTATCATGACAACAGCAACCCTGTAAGGTAGGTTAGGCTGAGAGATGGTGACTGGCCCAAAGTCACCTGTGAGTTTCATGGTTGTGTGGGGATCTGAGCCCTGCTCTCCAAACCCAACATTCTAACCACACTGCCTTCCGAAAGAGAACTGTAGTATAGCTTACAAAGAACATAATCATGAACCAGTGCTACTCCAACCTCTACTCAGAGCATAAGGTACATTTTGAGCCTGTAGGCTGCTGTTGCCCTCAGCCATGATTTGCATTAATGGGATTTAATAGGACTCCACTGCAGGTGTCTTGAATCTCTCTGGATTAGGCATGGCACCGAGTAATTAAACAGCTAAATTAATTTTTTAACAGGAGACTCAATCAATAGAAACAATACAACAACTGATTAAGAAACAAAGCAGCAGCCCAATAGATTCAGTTAATGCACTACTGATGAGGCTCTATGCTAGAGGACTGTATCAGCCAGTTATTTATATTTGCCTCATGTTCTGTTGGAGGCAATTCACTTTTGATTTGGCACAGAGCAATCACAAAATATGATGCATGACGGGGAGAGCAATCTTCCTTTGCTCCGTGCCACTAATATTTTCCACGAATCTCAATCAGGCATTTTGGAGAAGATTGGAATTTAGATCGTGGTAGAAAAGGCTCCATATCACATTGCCCTACTGCGGAGATAGGGAAACTTTGGCCTTCCATATGTTGCTGGCTACCCATGCACCCCAAAATGTGACCATTGGTCATGTTACCTGGGGCTGGTGGGAATTAGCACCCCAACATCTATAGGTCTACACAGTGGCGTAGCGTGGCTTGTCAGCACCCGGGGCAAGGCAAGTAATTTGCGCCCCCTAACCCGTGGATTTGCACTCCCTAACCCTAACCCCCAGATGTTGCGCCCGGTGCGGCCGGGCCCCCCTGCACCCCATGCTATGCCACTGGGTCTACATGTTCCCCATCCCTGCCTTACTGTGAGATCTGGGTATTTAATGTTATTCACTTATTCTCCCCAATCCAATGGGGTCTAAAGGTAAGTAAAGTGGTATGTAGCAGAATCATTATAAGAACTGAGCTTACTCCCTCCTTGATTCTTCTAATCTTGTCTACCTGAAGGAGCATCTTCACCTCCAACATTCAGCCTGGACACTGAGGTCCAGCTCCGAGGGCCTTCTGGCAGTTCCCTCATTGCAAGAAGTGAAGTTGCAGGGAACCAGAAAGAAGGGCTTCTTGGTAATGGTGCCTGCCCGGTGGAGCGCCCTCCTGTCAGATGTCAACAATCATATGACTTTTTGCAGACATCTGATGTTTGGTGTTTTGGTGTTTCCCTTTATACGTTGTTGTTGTTTTTGTTTTGTCTTTCATACATTTGATATTGTTGCTTGTTGGTTGCAAAAGGTTCAGGAACATTGTCTGAGGGCGAGTTCACCTGATAAAACTGTGCAATGTTTCAAGACATCAGTCTTGGACGTTCAGAGATATTCTGCTCCTGAAAATGGATGTTCCATATGCCCATTGTGGACTTCGGTAGACCGACTCTGCATGTATGTCTCTAATCCTTTTAAAAAAAAAATTAATCTCCCAAAGTTAGCGGCCTTTGCCCCACAAGTTAAGCCTGCATTCTGTGAAATATACTTCATTTTTTCCATTCTGAACATAATTCCATTTTTACAGCAAGATATCCTGAACTTTCTCCAAGATAAGTCTAGGGAAAGTATTTTCCCAAACACTCAAATGCTTCCTCTGAGGAACAGTATAAGGATGAATGGTCTCGCTCTGTCTCCGAAGCCTGCTCAATTCTGTCCTTCCCCTTGGAGAATTTCACCTTTTTTACTGGGAAGAAGCACCCTTAATTCCACAGGTAGCAGGTGATCTAAATCAGTTCTAAATTCCATCTTTCACGTTTGACCTGTCATTCATGACTGTGTCTAATGCATTCCTCATGAGCTAGGATGTTCAGAGCTTCCATCCCAGCCCAGAGGTGAAAGCAATTAAACTGACACTAACTATAAACCTTGAAGTATAATTATACTTGAGCTGTGCAAACGATGTCTTCATAAAACACCTAGCGGCTGGAGTGACTAACGTTTTACCACCAACTAGTACCTTTTCCGCTAGCCACGGGGCGAAAAACGAGATACAAACCCACAAGTAACAAATCTGAAATTAACTAGCAAAATCTGGATCTCTCTTTGGAGCTTTGTGGCGGTTTTCTCTGCAAGATAAGCAAAGAGACTGCAACCCTCGAAAAGAAAAAAAAAAGCAGACATCAAATTTAACAATGGTATACTTCTGCACCTATGCAAACTGCTTACTAGCTCCCAATCATTTCTTGGATGGGAGAAGGGCAATGTTATGTTGTGGCAGGCCATATTTACTGCCTTGAAATGGCTGGAGATTCCTCTTCAGTTATTCTGGCAGGTCGAAACATGCTTCACTTTGACTTGCTTGAACATCTGTAGCTGCAGGATACAGTACATCTGCAGGTTAAGTGTCCATAGAAGAGGTAATTGTGCTCTCTGCTTGTGTCTTGTTCTGGATAACTCAAGGCAGTTAACTCAGGGCTAGTTGAGCAAGGATTTCAAAATTATTATTATTATTATTATTATTATTACTCCGCCCATCTGGCTGGGTTTCCCCAGCCACTCTGTGTAGCTTCCAGCACATATAAAAACATAATAAAACATAAAATATTAAAACCTTCCCAATACAGGGCTGCCTTCAGATGTCTTCTAAAAGTTGTGTACAGTGGTCCCTCAGTTTATGAACTTAATGTGTTCCGGAAGTCTGTTCTTAAACCAAAACCATTCTTAAACCGAGGCGCGCTCTCCCTAATGAGGCCTCCCGCCACCGGTGCCCTTCCACCGTTCCTAGACTGAGGTAGAGTTCGCAAAGCGGGACACTACTTCCAGTTTTGCAGAGTTCGTAAACCGAATCGTTTGTAAACAGGACTGTTCTTAAACCGAGGTACCATTGTAGTTCTTTATCCCAAGTCTCCCTGGTCCCAGTGCTGCTTTCTAGCCATTGCACCAAATTGGTTATTTTCATGCAATCAGAGAGAGCTATCATAAACTGCAGGGCTAGCCAATTTGGCACCCGCTAGTTGTTGCCAGACCAGACTACAGCCCCCATCATCCCTGTCCATTGGCATGATGCCGAGGCTGGAGTCCAAGAACCACAGAATGTTTCCCCTTCAATTGTTCCACAATTGGGGTCACAGATACGGAAAGAAGAAGTGAGCCATGCTAAGTCCTTCCTGGCTAAGTCAAGTCCCTACATAAAAAGTGACACAGATGCAACGTAGTCTCAAGTCACAGTAAGCTCTATTTGTTAACGTCATGGACACAGATTTGTGCATCTTTGATCAAACCTGACATGGAGATATAGGCTCCAACCCCATACCCTCTTACCTGAACTCAATGAGACTGAAGTAGAACATAAGAAGAGGCTGCTGGATCAAGCCAGTGGCCCATGTAGTCCAGCATCCTGTTCCCTCAGTAGGAAATCAGATGCCCGTGGGAAACTTTGCCCACCTGTGATTCCTAGCAACTGGTACCCAGAGGCATTCTGCTTCTGACAGTGGAGGCAGAACATATCCCTTGTGGCAAGTAGCCACTGACGGAGTCCTGTCTGAGGTTGCTCTGTTCATAGACGTAATATTTTTTTCCACCTGGTTGTACTTGACCATCAGAGAGATGAATATGATGGGTTTGCCTTTCCAAGAGTGCAACGAGCAATGTATCTACTGTATAGCTGAATTGTCCAAATTTCTCCATTGCTTAGCTAACCTTTTAGGATCCAGCAACACATTGGGAAAGCCGTGAAACTATTCCTGATGCCACAAAATGCCTATTTTACTGAGGGGGTGGGGTGGTACTCCCCCAGCTAGAAAAATAGTTTAAAACTTATAGAAACGAAAGAGCCAGAGAACAGCTCCCCAAAATCCTCAGTTTAAACATAGGAAATTAAATTGAGAAGCACAGAGGGTGTGGGAAGGCAACAAGCAGGTGTTGGAGGTTCCTAGAGGAGTCACATTGAGAGGACCCCAGCGTTAGTACATACCAGCAAACACAGAAGCTCAGCAAAACATTCCTGGCAACAAGCATCTCAAATCAAAAGGCGCTTGTTGGTGGAGACTGCCACCATAGAGGGAGGTAAGTTCCCTTTTCTGAACACTCATGCCAACAATGATATGAGATGAAGGCAGTGTGGCACTTCAGTGTGTGGCTCTTTAACAGGCATAATGTGCCATCTATGAACTGTTTTAATTGCATTTTCCCCAATAAGGGCTGAGCCATTTGAGGGGCGGGGTTGCCTACTTGCTCACCATGGTTCTTAGGGAATTGTGTACATTTCCGAGCACAATTCAAAGTGTTGGTGCTGACCTTTAAAGCCCTAAACTGCCTTGGTCCAGTATATCTGAAGGAGCGTCTCCACCCCCACCGTTCTAACTGGATGCTGAGGTCCAGCGCTGAGGGCCTTCTGGCAGTTCCCTCACTGCAAGAAGCCAAGTTACAGGGAACCAGGTAGAGGGCCTTCTCGGAAGTGGCACCCGCCCTGTGGAACACCCTCCCACCAGACTTTTAGAAGACATCTGAAGGCAGCCCCGTTTAGGGAAGCTTTTAAAAATACTGTATTTTAATATTTTGTTGAAAGCCGCCCAGAGTGGCTCGGGAAGCCCAGCCAGATGGGCAGAGTATAAATAAATTAACATCATCATCATATTGCATATCCTTTGTCTTTCTCTCATACTATTCTGAGGCCCTCTGAAGTTTCCTCATTCAC
Source organism: Podarcis gaigeae (assembly GCF_964106915.1). Classification (NCBI taxonomy): domain Eukaryota; kingdom Metazoa; phylum Chordata; class Lepidosauria; order Squamata; family Lacertidae; genus Podarcis; species Podarcis gaigeae. The sequence continues at coordinate 100,292,097 of NC_139679.1, forward strand.
ATCTAACAAACCATTTGTAGTCTTGAGATTAGCCTCCTTGCAGGAGTGCTTCAAATGATGTGTCAGTGATGGCCTCCCTTCCTTTTGCATTCCGGGTTTGTTTACCTTCATGCCACTCCTCCCCACAAATTCTGCTCAGAGACATGCTGCCCCCACTGCCCTGCCCTGAAGTGCTTCCATCTACAGAGACCTGTCAATTATTATTTATTTTTAACTTTTTTATTGAGTTTTATAAATACAAAAAGCGAAAAACGTAAAATAAGAAACATAGAAACATATACACATACAAAAAATAAACTGTTATTTACACAAACAAGAATCATACCCATGACTGCCCATCACCATGACTTTCCTCAACCCCACCTTGACTTCCGTACGTTTTAAATTTAATACCAAACATTGCAATCTTGTGGTTTGTTGCCTTTTGTTCTCTTTATAATATGATTTATTAATAGGTTCTATTACACTTTACTCCTTTAATCTAAGCAGATCAGCATGCTTTTTTTTTGGAACAGTGTTTATCCATATATACTTCAAAACATTGCCATTTTTGCCTAGATTGACTGCATTCTTATATATGCAGTTAGCTTTACCATTTTCATAAATTCACTTATTTTGTATAGCCAGTTAGCTTTTGTAGGTATTATCTCGCTCTTCCATTTGCTGGCAAATATAATCCTGGTGGCTGCTGTGGCATACAGTGGTACCTCGGGTTACATACGCTTCAGGTTACAAACTCCGCTAACCCAGAAATAGTGCTTCAGGTTAAGAACTTTGCTTCAGGATAAGAACAGAAATTGTGCTCCAGCGGCGCAGCAGCAGCAGGAGGCCCCATTAGCTAAAGTGGTGCTTCAGGTTAAGAACAGTTTCAGGTTAAGAACAGACCTCCAGAACGAATTAAGTACTTAACCTGAGGTACCACTGTATAGGAAAATTCCTTTCTTATTCTGAGGTATGTCTCTTTTTTTTTTAAATAATTTTTATTGATTTTCCAATTTTTAAAATAAAACAGCAACATCATATAACCATCGATAAGATCAAACAGATACACAAAATATCATTTCTTAACCTCATTTTCTTAACCCTCCTTTCTCGGACTTCCCCATACCTTACCCTTTTTGCATCCTTGTTTTACAGTTTTTCAGCAACCCTTTTTACCAATTAAATTAAAACTTATTATCTTTTCTCAATTCCACCTTAAATCATCAAATAGTTTCAGCTGTAATTCTGCATCTTCCTTCCCCTTGACGTTTTAGCACTCCTCAATTTTATAACAGTCCTTAAGGTATACTTTAAATTTCTTCCAATCTTCCTCCACTGTCTCCTTCTCTTGGTCACGGATTCTGCCAGTCATTTCTGCCAGTCCCATAAAGTCAATCACTTTCGTCTGCCATTCTTCCAGTGTGGGTAGTTCTTGTGTCTTCCAATACTTTGCTAGAAGGATCCTTGCTGCTTATTCTGAGGTATGTCTTTCCCCAACAGGCCTAATAGATATGCCTCTGGTTTCTTTTATACAGACAATTTTTAAAAGTTCTTCATGAATCATACCCCAGTATAGCTTAGATTTTTCACAGGTCCATCAGGCATGAAATAATGTTCCTTCTTCTTTGCCACATTTCCAGCATAGGTTAGACTTCTGTTTGTAAATTTTGGCTAGCTTAGATTATGTTAGGTACCACTTGGAGAACATTTTCTTAAAATTCTCTTTTATTTCATAACAAGTAGTGAACCTAATGTCTGTTCACCGAAGTTTTTCCCACTGGTCCAAGTAGATTGTATGGCCGATGTCTTGGGTCCATTTTACCATCGCTTCTTTTTCTTCTTCTTCTTGTAGATCCAATTCTACAGTAATAGTAAATTATAAACTTTTGACCTGCCAATTATTGAAGCTCAAAGTATGTGCCAATATATTTAGCGTCGAGACGCCTCACTCATTACTGACGGGATGCACTGCCTATCTAAGTCACACACATAAAATATGAATTACAGTTTAATTCTCCGTTGGCAAATTGCTCTCCAATTAAAACACACAGAGGTCCAAGTGCAGCAATTAGTATAACGGTAGCATGTTAATTATCGCCCGACAGATTCTGCATGTGGCCTGCAATTATCTTTTGTGGCTGTGTTTTCTGAACGGAGCCCAAGCCTATCAAAAGCCTCTGGGTGTTGTGGCTACTCATGCATCACTAAAAGAAAAAAAGCGGGAGAATATGTGAAGAGAGAGAGAGAGAGAAAAATGCATCAACAAAAAGCCAAGACACCGATTTCTTAAAAGTTGCATATGCAAATTAATATCTACAGCTGTTAAGTTTAGAAACAAACACCATAGTAAAATAGAAATACAACAAGGAATCGTGCTAATTTGATTCTTGGAAAACCTCAAATTCCCACTTGCCATGAACTATACTAGGTGACTGTATTCCAGGCACTCTCGGCCTAAGACCTCACCACCTGCTTTCTGGGAAACGTAGTTTGTTAAGGGTTCTTGGAATTGTAGTTTTGTGGGGAAAATAAACAACAGCTCCCAGTATTTTTATTTTTTTTGTGGGGAGAAGTGCTTTAAATGTGTGGTGGGTGTGCTTTAAAGTTACGGTGCCTAATGGTTAGCGTCTGAGATGGAGAAGCTTAAATGCAAGGAACAATTGGCTGATCTTGATATAGCATGGAGACAAGGAAGGGTCTTAAACAGAAGATGCAAGGGGACCATAGCTCTAAAAGGCTATTTTATTTGATGATTTTACAACATTTTAAAAACGTCCTGAGAGACAAATGATTGGGTATGGCTGGCAGGCATTAAGCCCTTTTTGAATGAAAAGAACCAACATCTTCTAAAACTAAAAAGAAGCTCAATATTTCGTACATCATATTTCATTTAAAGCTGATTGGACTTGAAATGAAATGCAAGCTTGTTTCTAAAGTTCAGATCTATAACGCAAAGTTAAAACTCGCTTAAGAAATCAGGAAACATTAGTTTTCGGAGACATATATGCTTTTAGAAAGCTGTAAAGCTTCCTTGTCGTCGTCCACCCCCCACCCCCAGTGCTGTTATAGCATTTGGGTGTGATGTGGAGCATTGACAGCGCAGAAATGAAGTTTTCAGATTTAGACATCTTTATAGGAATTACATTTGGCATGCCAAAGTCCTTGGATATGTGCCAACTTCATTCCATTGATTTCCGTGGCACTAAAGCAGCTAAAATCCAAGTAATTTGTTTTAAGTGGTTTCTGGGTAAGTCTGCCAATGCAATGCATTGATGCAATAAGCATCTCTCTCTCTTTTTTGTGTGTCATGTGTCATGGGAACAGAATCCAGACATTCAGGGATAAAAAGAAGAAGATCTACAACCTGAGCAATCTTCTCAGACTAGGCTAAAGAAACAATCCTTTGTTGCCCAGCTGGAGGTAGAATACTCTGAAGGTGATGTTGGGGCATCAGGAATTATGGAAATTGTAGTCCAGAAACATCTGAAGGGTCAAAGGAACTTCATCAGTGGTGTACATGAACCCTTACACAGAAACACGGGGGCTGTTATCTGAGAATGAATAAATAAACATTTGGGTGTAAAATTAAGAGTGCCTTTGCTTTTAATTTGCCTGAACTATGAGAGATTGGGGGAAGGAACACAATTCTAATATTTCTACTTAATTGGTTCATGTGTTGAGTGGTACCTCATTTTGCAATCTTTTATAGAATTATAGAACTGCACAGTTGGAAGGGACCCTGGGGTTCATCTGGTCCAACTCACTGCAACACAGGAATCTCAACTAAAGCATCCATGACAGATGGCCATCCAACCTCTGCTTAAAAACCTCCAAGGAAGGAGAGTCCACCACCTCCTGAGGGAGTCCGTTCCACTGTCAAACAACTCTTACCTCCAGAAAGTTCTTCCTGCTGTTTAGTCAGAATTCTTGAATCGGCTGGGTCCATAGCTTCAGGTCCTACCCCCTGGAACAGGAGGAAATGAGCTTGCTCCATCCTCCACGTGACAGCCTGAGATGGCTATCATATCTTCTCTCAGTCTCCTCTTTTCCAGGCTATACATACCCAGCTCCCTCAACTGTTCCTCATAAGGCTTGGTTTCCAGACCCTTATCACCTTACTTTCCTCTGCACATGTTCTAGCTTGTCAATATTCTTCTTAAATTGTGGTACCGAGAACCAGAAAACCCCCCAATGAGGTGTTTCATTATTAGGAACGGGGACAGCCCAATATTTTGCTTCCTGAGACACAGGACTGGATGGTGCCTCTTCCTTTCCATTCATGGAAGCTGGCTGGCCTGGCTGTTGCATCTTACCTCCATTCTGACAACAGGACAGTGTTTTCCTGAGTACCTGAGGCCAGTAGGCTGGCTTAGGGTGTGTGTGGCAGGACTATGGAACACATATCTAGTCTCCAATTGAGGGGAACAGCTTGAGGGCTCAGAAGGAAGAGCAGGGAGGCTGCTGCTGTCCCTAACAGGCAATGCTGCCTGAGGCAATGTGGTGTAGTGGTTAAGAGTGGTGGACTCGTAATCTGGTGAATCGGGTTCGTGTCTCTGCTCCTCCACATGCAGCTGCTGGGTGACCTTGGGCTAGCCACACTTCTCTGAAGTCTCTCAGCCTCACTTACTTCACAGAGTGTTTGTTGTGGGGGAGGAAGGGAAAGGAGAATGTTAGCCGCTTTGAAACTCCTTCGGGTAGTGATAAAGCGGGATATCAAATCCAAACTCTTCTTCTTCTTCACTAACTAATGGTAGGACCAAAGGGTTTATCTATCTCAGTATTGTCTCCAGGGTTTCAGACAGAATAATTCCCAGCCCTGCCAGGAGATGCTAGGGATTGAATCTTGTGCAAAGCAGATGACATTATGACACCCCCGCTGCTGCTTCTTCTTCTTCTTCCTCTTCTTCTTCTTCTTCTTCTTCTTCTTCTTCTTCTTCTTCTTCTTCCTCTTCTTCTTCTTCCTCTTCTTCTTCTTCTTCTTCTTCCTCTTCTTCTTCTTCTTCTTCTTCTTCTTCTTCTTCTTCTTCGGAAAACCTTGTACGAAAGCTACCCACAGAACCAATACCCACATTGCAGCTTGAATCAAAATCTAATGCTCTTTCCACTGGACCTCCCTGGCTTTTTCTGGAAAAAGCCATGTGTGACAGCCAATATATTCCGAGGGTGAAAAAGGGGGGGGGGGAAACACCTCCTTCCTGATCCCAAATAATACGGTCAATGTGAGACCCTGAGTATACACAGGCCAGAACCTGCCAGCCAAGCCCCCTGAGAAAAATGCAGAATGGGGGGACAAGCCAAAGCAGCAGAGGCCAAACCATCAGGGAGGACGAGGCAGCCAATTAAATGGTCTTGACGCTGATGGGTTAGGAGCGCAGGTGGTGCAGTGCCTTTCACACGGCGCAAAAGGCAAAAATCCCAGAAAACTCGCTGTTGGTTTTGGCTTGGAAGCATCCTCCACTGTGTGTGTGGCCCGTAGGTAAAACACTAGCACCAAAGACAGATTGCTTGACTGTTTGCCAAGGTCTTGAGATGGAAAAAGAATCACCTGACTTTGCACATATCCAGTATCTGAGCACCAGCTTACTTGCTTAAATCGACACATTTTAAGTTAGAAATGCATGTGTTTCCAACTCTATGCTCCTTGGCTGCTAATTGTCCTTTAGCCTCCTACAAACCCCTTCAAATTATCAGCGTCCTCATTTCTATGCTAAAAATAATGGGAGTTAATGTTGTCAGAGTAGCCACACTTCCTTAAGTGGGTATGAAGAGTAGACATTACTTAATGTTTGACTGGGTCCCTTGCCAAGACCCAAGACCCTTTTTGCCACCCTGACTTTTTTCAGTACAACACTAATTTTTTTAATACAAAAATACTCTGGGCTCCACCCATTTCATGGCAAACTAACCACTGAAGATGGTTTCAGAGCCAAAATCATAAGAGTGTTATTATTTCACTGAATGGAGCTATTAGGAAATTTGACATATGGGTTTGCAATTTTTAAAAGTTAAAATAAGTTTTAAAAGACAGAAGCAGTGTTTGACATCAGTGGTTTTCAACTGATGGCTGGGACTCATCAGCCAAACATGTGTGCCTAAGCTTGGTTGCCAGACTGAAGACAATAGCTGCTAGGACAGTGTGACACAAGTAAACGTTTTTTGTTCTTTACAGTATTTATTTTTTATACACAAGTAAATGTTAAGTATGAATGAGTAGGAGAATTCTACTCATTTTTGCTACATATCCTAAGTACGACTTCTGCCCTGAATGCAGGCAGGCTGCTTGAATACCACTGATGTCTTGATGCAGATTTTGGATACCATGAATCTGGCAGCTGTCCACTGAGCAAGGAAGCTCTGTTACTTTACATGGGAGACATTGCTTTTACTGTGCACACATTCAAGACTCAGTGTGCATGAGCACAATCCAAGATAATACTTCTGCTGCATTTCAGAACAGGCAGAAATGCCCTCTCTACATTTTTTTTATTAACAAAATGTATATACCACCTGATTTAAATGTCAGATGGGCAGCATAGGTAAAGGTAAAGGGACCCCTTTACTGGCCGAGGGAGCCGGCGTACAGCTTCCGGGTCATGTGGCCAGCAGGACTAAGCCGTTTCTGGCGAACCAGAGCAGCGCACAGAAACGCCGTTTACCTTCCCGCCGGAGCGGTACCTATTTATCTACTTGCACTTTGACGTGCTTTCGAACTGCTAGGTTGGCAGGAGCAGGGACCGAGCAACGGGAGCTCACCCCGTCGCGGGGATTCGAACCACCGACCTTCAGATCGGCAAGTTCTAGGCTCAGTAGTTTAACCACAGCACCACCTGCGTCCAAATAATCAAATTGTTGTTGTTGTTGTTAAAATTATCAATAAAAACTGCTAAGAACAAGCAATTAAAAGCATTTCTGGGGGAAAATAATATCACCAGCACCATTAGTAGAAAAGAACCTTGTGCTGGGATCTCAATGCTGAAATTCAACAGGGGCAGCCCTTCAAATCAAAACACCTTTGTGCCAGGAAAAGCTGCATGCCTGTTGAATATCTTCTTCACAGGTGGCTGTGGAGGCTACACATTCTGGTCATTCTACGTGGCCATCCTAACCCAACCTGGAACTTTCAGCCTTTGAGCTAAAAAGCCAGGCATTTGCCCATATATTAAAGACACAGATAAATAACTGTGAACGGGGCTAGCCCAAAAGCCAGTAATATGTGGAGCCTGATCTGAGAAGTGAATCTATTGTATAACCTAATTGTAATTTCATTGGGATTCTCTGTGGGCAAAAGGTTGCAGCCTGCACATAAGTGCTTGTCAGGATCAGATGTGCAGTGGGAAATGAAAAGGAAGCTTTCTTTCCTCCAGATGGTGCTTAAGGCTGATCTGATGCCCATTGTTTGCATCCATTGCATGAATATTCTCAGGCACAGAGCCCAACACATATTGGAAAACACAAGGGGTGTTGTCTTCTCTTTAAATGGTACATAGGGATAACCCAGACCTCAAGGACTACAACTCATTCTTGTTGTGACTGACCCATGATGGAGTGTTGAGAATGTCATCTCTATAGCGTATAGTAACAACTGCCCATCTACCCATCAATATCTGCTCATCAAGCCCCTGGCCTAAGTCCCACCAGTTAGGCAGTTTAGATTGGGCCTGCTGCCATAGGTACCTAGGTCATTTAGGTCTGGGTATGGCGAGACCCTGGGGACGCAGGTGGCACTGTGGGTTAAAGCCTCAGCGCCTAGGACTTGCCGATCGAAAGGTCGGCGGTTCGAATCCCTGCGGCGGGGTGCGCTCCCGCTGCTCGGTCCCAGCACCTGCCAACCTAGCAGTTCGAAAGCACCCCCAGGTGCAAGTAGATAAATAGGGACCGCTTACCAGCGGGAAGGTAAACGGCGTTTCCGTGTGCGGCTCTGGCTCGCCAGAGCAGCGATGTCACGCTGGCCACGTGACCCGGAAGTGTCTCCGGACAGCGCTGGCCCCTGGCCTCTTAAGTGAGATGGGCGCACAACCCCAGAGTCTGTCAAGACTGGCCCGTACGGGCAGGGGTACCTTTACCTTTACCTTTATGGCGAGACCCACTTCCTGCTTCTCCTGCTTCATTTCCACCTAGCAAAGGAGGTCCGTGCCCTTACTGACTCCATCTACAAAACAGTGCCAGCCCACTTGTTAGGCACAGTGAGGATGCTTCAGATTCTGGGTGACAGGAAAGAGCAATGGACCATTAGTTACAATATGCCAAAGAAGAAGAAAAGTGTAGATACGCTACTGATTTTTCCCTAGGCCCTCCTCCACTCTAACCCTTACTACCTTCAGAGGCGCAGTGAAGGAATGGGACATAGGAACCAACTTCTAGGGGCCATGGGGTCTTCAAAACTTTTGGGGGGGGGTCGGGTCCCCCAAAGATGATGGGAACTACCATTGAAGTAGTGTGCTTGCGCCACGTCATGTGATCTATTATGCAGGGCGGGGCTTACCTGCCCTCCCCCCTAAAATTTTATTCAAATCGACCCACCTGTATTCCTATATGATCCTGCCCTTCAAAATTAAAACACAAACCATTTGATCGCATCCTTTGATCGAATATGCGGGACAGGGCTTATCTGTCGTCTCCTTCCTACCAATATTTTATTCAAGTTGGCACCCTTGGAATGGGGAATCAGCAGCGGGGAGCGGGTTAGGCAAGGCTAGGAAGGGATCCCAGCCATAGCTGTCAACTTTCAGATTTGAAAATAAGGGATCAGCAGCCTCACTTGTCCCAGGGACAGTCTACGGGATATCTAACAATCCAGGATAGCAGCGGGAAAAGGCGCTGGAATAAGGGAATTTCCGCCAAAAAAAGGAAAGCCCCTTGGCCAACTGCACTCCGCTGCCGCGCAACCCTCCTCCCCTTGCGCGCTTCTGCTGAGCAACTTGCGGCTCGCTCCAAAAGCAGCCCCAGAGCGCGCACCGCGCCACAGCCTTTGCTGAGCTCTTAGCATCGCTGCCCCACAAGCTTTTGGCCTGCCTTAGAAGTGTGGGGCGGAGGAAGCGCAGTCCTCCTACTAGCAGCCCGGCTCTTCCTACTGAAGGGCCAGGAAGGGAGATCCTCGGGCAGCAGCAGCAGCAGGCGAAAGCGCGGAGAAAAGGAGCGACTCTTTCCAGCTCTCTCTCGCGCGCTCTTCCCCTTTAAGAGGCGAGCGTCTGCCGCCGAAGCGGGAGCCTCCCGCTTTCACACCTTGGGTGGGAAAGGGAGGCGGGGCCTGCTCTCTTCTGATTGACGGCCTGCCAACCTCAATGGAACGTTGTGTATCCGAAAGGCGGCGCGCGGGTGGTGGGGCGGAGAGGGGAGGGCCTCCTGTCCAATCGGGAAGCGGGCGGGCGCGCCGTGGAACGCTAGGCAGCCAATGCGGAGCGAGAGGCGGGCGGCTTGGAAGAGGAGGGGGGGGATGGAACGTGTTGCAATGTGCCCAACGTGGGTTTGAGTCGGGGAAGAGACGCTTGCGGGGAGGGGGCGCTGGAAAGTGGAAGGGAAGGCGAGAAAGAGAGGGAGAGGGAGAGATGGTGGCTGGCAGGCTGCGGGGGCGCCCCGAGAGGATCGCGGCTGGCAGCGCTCCGTGTGGGCGCTAAGGGCTGCTGGCTCAGGGTAGGCGGGAGTGGGAGGTGTCGGGAGGGGGGAGGAGGAAGAGGAGGGGGGCGGCCAGGGAAAAAGCCCAAGCGGAGAAAGTTGCGGAGGTGGAGATAAAGCACCGCTTCCCTCCCACCCATCCATCCCGGTTCCTGGGAAAAGGTGTCTGATCCCCGGGAGAAGGAAGAGGGAAGAGCAAGGAATCGGCCCCGCTCGAGCAGCAGGCGATGCAGCCCTCCTCGCCGGCTCGCCCCTTGCAGCGCTGAGACACTTCCCGGGAAGCGGAGGCGAGGCGGAATCTGCAGCGGGGGGAAAGGAGAAGGAGGCGGAGGGACTTTTCTGGGGGACGCCGAGCCTCTTTCTTTGCAACAGCAGCAGCAGCAACAAGGCGCCCGCCTGTGGGACGGGGCGCAGGACTCTCTTATTCCCTCCCCGCGCGCCACCCCTGCCTTTTCCAGCAGCAGGATCCGGACCCTTATTTATTGCGCGAGTGGCGATCGCTGAGAAGGAAGAGGAAGACTTTTAAAGTTTGGCGCTGGTGCCAAGAGCTCGGGAGGCTCCATCCTGCCTCGCTTCCTCTCCCTCTCTCTTAGTGGCACTGAAATTCAGCTCTCTGGATGAGCCGGTTCTGGGCTGCTGGCCCCCCGACGAGTGAACTCCAGACCGGCCCCCGGAGAAACTTCAGGAGTTGCAGCTGCAGCTGCAGCCTCACTTGGAGCTGCCATGGTCTGACTAGTAAATGTCGCTGGAGGCCTAGAGACTTGGTGCAAAAGAGATCTGGGCTGAACGAGAGTGACGAGTTGTTGGCACTTCCTTGACTTTTCCTTTCTGTCTTTAGTACTTTATTATTATTATTTTTTAGTTGGTGGGATACCACCAACTCTGCGCTTCTGGCCTCTTATTCCTAACCCCCCCCCTCCATCCAGGATACAAAATGGCGCTGCCGGGATGGGGAAAGTGGGGGTCCCTGCTCTTTTCAGATGCCTTTTGGACCTTCTTCATCCTTTCCCAAACGTTGGTGGGGTTCGGCTGCTGCTCGGAGCCGCAGGCCTGCGACGTGAACTGCACGTGTAGCGGTGATCGTGTGGACTGCAGCAACCGGGGGTTGGAAGAGGTTCCCGAGGTGCTGCCTACCTGGGCAGTCTACTTGTAAGTCTCCTGCCTCCGAAGTCAAAAGTTCTGAAGCTTTCTTGTGCCTTTTATTTCTTTCCCAGTCAGACCTCCCAACCTCCTTCAAAGTCTTCGCTGAAGGCCAGTTCCTAACCCTTTTCTTCACTGCAGTCTGTGATTAATGTGATATTCCGTCTTCCCTTTATTGAGAGATCTAATTGTAACCGGTTGCCGAGCAACTAACTCCTGGGAGATCCCTTTGGGGGTAGAGAGTTCTCATATCCTTGTGGAAAGATCCCGGTGGGAATAGAGGCTGCTCATTCCCCTTGTAGTTAGGGATGTTCTGCAGAATGAGATGTTCGGCCTTTTAAAGGGAAAGCTTCAAATTCTGATCATTTAAAGGGTTTTTTTGGGGGTGGTGGTTGTGTTTTTGTGTGTGAAACTTTGCCACCCAGGCTGTGGGATCTCCAGGTCCTTCTTAACCAGATCAACTTTTTGGGACACCAGCCTGCAAACTAGCAGTTTTTAAAAATATTGTTGTCACTGAAGATGTTGGCAGCGTTCTCACTGTGTGTTGCAAAGGTGTGGGGAAGAAGGGTTGTGTTTACTGTGTAGAAGTCCCTATAAGACTCAGTTTCATTTAGGCTAAGAAATGTCTGTAGTGTGGCATGGGTGTTAGCCCTTAAGAATCAGATCAGTAGTGGAGCTGAACATAAAAGTGGATGACAGGCTGAAGATTTTGAGAACTCTTAAAAAAAAAAAAGAACTTTTACTGACTTGTGAAGCATTTACTCTTGCCATGGAATATAAAAGAGTTTGATTTAATAGTCCCCTTCTTAGATGATTCAAACACCTATGTAGGACTTTGAAGACCTAAAGAATTGGGACTCTAAAGTTTCATTCTTACACACACACACACACACACACACACGGTAGCAAGTAAGGCCCTTTCAAGTAAACATTGATAGGATTTTACTGAGTCTTTATTATGCACGAGATCAGGTAGTTAAGGCTTGCCAAGGGTGTTATAAGAGTAAAACAGATCCTCACGAACTATGACGGTGTGTGTATCATCACTACGTATGAACAGCTGCTGTGGTGTATTGGTGTTGGGTGTATGTGTATAATCTCAATATTTGAGATACGTGGGGTTTTTAATTTAAAAATTGCCTGTGCTTTCCTGCAGACATTTAGAACTAGTTCTTGAAAACTCTCTCTATCCCCCCCCCTTTCTTCCAGCTCTGTGTGAGATTACATATCTCATGTTTCACCTCTAATTCAGTGGTGAAAGTTGGAGGGGCTGTGAATAAAAGGTTGCTGTTTGCCTCTTCAGGACAAAGAATAATCTTACTACTTGTTCGACCCATTTCCTTGTGTTTCTAAGGAATTAATAGCTGCACCCCAAAGTGGGGAAAACTTAACATGATGAACTTTTGGAGGAAAAAAGAAGAAGTCAAAATGGTTAGCAGATGTAGGCCAATCGCCCCTGGTTGCTGCACACTAGGCCCTTGTTATCTGTTAGAACAGTTTCACAAGACTCTCTTATTAGTTATTAAGTGATTGAATCGTGTTTTCTTCAGAATTGGGACCCAGGTGGCCAATTTGAGGTTAAGGTATTAAAATATGGATAAACTAGTCTGTGGTTGGTGCCTGACTTTGTGATTTTCAATAGCACTTGCGTTCAGATCCTGATAAATCTTCACATTTGGGATTATTTCCCTTTGACTCCAGCAAAGGGAGTTTTACGTGAAACTAAATGTGTTTTAAGATTACAATCTGTGGTTTGAAACCTAATAATAGCGTCACACTTTATCCAGTCAGAAAGTGGGAGTGTAGCAAAAGGTTACCTGTATATAGGTGTTATTCATAAAACGTATAGCTATATTGGTTTCTTAGATGTAAATTATTACTGTTGCTGTTTTTAAGATGGTATCAGGAAAACTCATTCTTCCCATGTTCCAGTCGCTGCTGCGTGTTGCAGGTTAAAGGTTTTTTTTTTAGCAAAGAGCAACATGAGTTAAAAGTAGACACAAGTAAAGTATGGTACTCTACTTAAATATGTTAGAGTAGTTTAACACACATTGTACAAGAAATGTCAGAATAGGGTATGTTTAAATTATGGAATAGGGTATGTTTAAATCTGGAATGAAACATATAGGTAGTCTCTGGATGAGAATTTGGATAAGTTCATTTTATTGGCCACCACATTGTGCAGCAGCCTAAACAACTGTGTATACGTATCGTGTACCCAAATATTACAAAGCGTCTGCCATTGTACATATGGAGGACTGGAATTAAAGATGGGCAATATTGTGCCATTAGGGGTTTTATGCTGAAAGAGACCTGAAAATGCTAATAGGTTCTGTCTGTATCAGAAAAGAGAGTGGTAGCTGAGGTATTAACATGCCTATCTTCAATTCAAAGCCTTGACTAGAATTCTGTGTTTCATAGGTTGTTGTTGTTGTTGTTTAGTCGTGTCCGACTCTTCGTGACCCCATGGACCAGAGAACGCCAGGCACTTCTGTCTTCCACTGCCTCCTGCAGTTTGGTCAAACTTCATAGGTTGTAATGTAGGCTAAATTCTCCCTCTGAGATAGGGAAGATAAACATTCAATTGTGGTCTGCTTAGTGCTGTGTCAGTGTGAATGTTTAATTCAGATTGATGTCATTATAATTTAGCTGTCAGCCTCTGGAGTACAATTTATTTACCGCCACCATAATTATATTGCTATCTTAAGTTATTTACAACCGTGCTTTACAGACGTGTGAAACTCTGGAGTATATCATATGTTTAAAATTTGCTGCTGCAGAGCTGCAAGTTGTTGATCTTTTGAGTCTGTGAAGCACAAATGTGATTACTAGCTGATCATTACTTTACCCTAATTCCTATAATCCACCATACTTGTTTTTTTGGAAGGATTTCCCATCTGGACATCTGGAAACCTGCACTGTTTTCTTTCTCTGTCCATGCACGCACAGAGTTAAGAAGCTGTTCGGTTTAGGGCAGCTCATATGCTACCATAAGAGGACATCTCGATGACACTTCTCTTGCTTTTCATATATGCCAGCTTCATTTTAACAGTAATTGCAGCACTGGTGATGATATCACCACCAATGTTGAATATTGAATGTTCATTTGATTAAGCTTTACAGTGGTGATAATTATTGTACCACATGAAGGGTGAAGCTCCTTAGATTTTGTTTCTTCCAGTATTCATACCATGTTCATAATAACTCCTATATGGGTCACAGTTAGGGACCGTACTGTAGCTGCCATACTAAGTATCAAGAGCAATTTATAACTCTTCTGTTTACTCTTCTGGATATCTGTGCAAGCTGTTGTAGCAGTACCGGTCAAGAGTCCTGTAGCATCTTGAAGAGAAGACCAACTTACTGATTGACGTTTATGCTTTTGTGGGCTAGAGTGCTCTTTGTTGAATGCGTGAAGCATTCAAGGAACTCTCTAGAGTCCATTCCATTCGTTTTGACAAAAGTGAACTCTATACCCATGAAAATCCTTAGCCTTAAAAAAAAAAGAAAATCGCAGAATGTTGTTTCCTTAGAATAGTTGTATGTGATTTATTCTAAAACTATTGATAATGTTGCTCTACTAATGCTAGTTTTGTTCTAGAAATCTTCACTAGAAATTAGTAAATTGGCCATTTTAGAAGGTAGTGTCATGAGATCAGGTAGCAAGAGCTTTAAAAAAAATTGAATTATGAAGTGTTGTGATTTCTAAGACTAAAAGACTAAGACTAAAACTGAATTGCCTGTGAAACACTAAACTGGGGTATCCAACATGGTGCTCTTCAGACGTTTTGGACTATACCTCTTTCCTGATCTTTGGCACACTGAACGGGGATGAATGGGAGCCCAGAGTACACAGCAACAAGGGGGTGAGGAGGAGGCACTACAATGTCTACCCTAGAAAATCAGTCAATATGTTTGAATTCTCTCTTTTCTATGAATTTTCATCAGCACCTCGGCCGAGAGAAGATAAATATGAACTCTCACTTCTCTCGAGGAGAAGTTAGGACCAGAAGAAGAAAGGAAAAGTATCTTTCGTCTGTTTTGTTTCCAACTCAAGTTGAACAATTTCAGTTGTTTTAAAAGCTTGTCACTGCCAGGGGAATCGCATCCCTGAGGTGGATTTTGCCATGACATTACCTTCTCTCAAATAGATTTTTGTTAGAACTTTATTCGTTAGAACTTATGTTCAGGGAAGTTTTTAATGTGTGATATTTTAGTGTATTTTTGGTTTCTATGGAAGCCATAGAACAAATAATACAAATAATAAATTATTATTATTATTATTATTATTATTATTATTATTATTATTATTATTTCCCTCTTATTGTGGCAGATCGCAACATATCCTTGTCACCGTTCACACTTGCAAGAGACCACTTATAGACTGTTAGGAGAAACATGGTGCCTTTCTGAGCAGACTTTAGAGCCCAGGAACTCGTTTCCAATACTGGTACCAGAACTGAGCTTATTGCATGGTCCTTCTACGCAACGGTCCATTCCTGCTTTGCTTTCTTGTTTTCAGCAACCTAATTTTAGGTGCAGAAAAAGTCATTTTGCTGTGGGCTGTTGCTCAACCCTTGTGAGTCTGGAACCCTTGCAGATCTCTGCTGATTAGAGTGTGGGGCAGTTAATGCCATCATGACTGCAGGTTTGATTCAATCCCTGTACAGTGGACGCTTGGGTTGCGAATGTGATCCGTGCGGGAAGCATGTTCGCAACCCGCAGTGTTCACAACCTGCAGCGCCGCGTCTGCGCATGTGCGGGTTGCAATTCGCCACTCATGCGCAAAGCGCGATTTAGCGCTTCTGCGCATGTGCAAGCGCCGAAACCCGGAAATAACCCGTTCCGGTACTTCCGGGTTCAGCGCGGTGCGCAACCCGAAACCGCACAACCCGAAGCATCTGTAACCCCTGCTATGACTGTATGGGAGACAACTGCATATTCCTGCATTGCAGGGGGGTGAACAGGATGATCCTTGGGGTCCCTTTCAACTCTACAGTTGGACCTGTAGAGCTATGTACCTGTAGATCCTGATCTCCTTTCTGCCCCCACCCCTGCTTCAAAATACAGGAAAACGTTTAAGCATAGAATCATAGAATCATAGAGTTGGAAGAGACCACAAGGGCCACCGAGTCCAACCCCCTGCCAAGCAGGAAACACCATCAGAGCACTCCTGACATATGGTGGTCAAGCCTCTGCTTAAAGACCTCCAAAGAAGGAGACTCCACCACACTCCTTGGCAGCAAATTCCACTGTCGAACAGCTCTTACTGTCAGGAAGTTCTTCCTAATGTTTAGGTGGAATCTTCTTTCTTGTAATTTGGCTCCATTGCTCCGTGTCCGCTTCTCTGGAGCAGCAGAAAACAACCTTTCTCCCTCCTCTATGTGACATCCTTTTATATATTTGAACATGGCTATCATATCACCCCTTAACCTCCTCTTCTCCAGGCTAAACATGCCCAGCTCCCTTAGCTGTTCCTCATAAGGCATCGTTTCCCGGCCTTTGACCATTTTGGTTGCCCTCCTCTGGACACGTTCCAGTTTGTCAGTGTCCTTCTTGAACTGTGGTGCCCAGAACTGGACACAGTACTCCAGGTGAGGTCTGACCAGAGCAGAATACAACCAGGCCAGAGTTTCCCATCTTCAGTGCTTTCACTCCTTGTGTAAGTCGGGTGTGTGTGTGTGTTTAGGTCTTTGGGACAATGTTTGGATGGGGAATCAAAGCTGTAGGTTTCTTTAAAATCTCCTGGCACAATTGGGAGAGGGGCATCTTCCCCCACCCTTTCTTTTTTTGGCCATGCTTCTTAACTTTTCAAGGAGGGCCGTTCTTGAGAGCCTAAACCCTCCTGTGCAGTCCTAAGCACATATACTATTAGGGAACAGGCACCATTAAACTTGATGGGAATTACTTCTGAGTAAACAAGCACAACGTTTCACTGTCTGAAAGTCCACGCTTTGTGAATGGAAGACTGGCTTTGTTTATTTACTGAATTTCTAACCCACCCTGCCCTTCAGCTCAGGGCAGATAGCAACAGCTTGAGATGTATATCAGCACTATAAAATTTCCTATAAATGCAGTTAAAATGTATACAAGAAAACATCCCCATCCCTGAAAGGCTGCTAGTAATACTTTAAACAAATAGTCTCACGGCAAGCTCGTGACAGCTACAGAATTAACTTGGACGTTTTTATGTTTTGTAAATAGTAGCAAACGGTTTCAGTGTTAGTATCATATCTTATGAACTTGCTTGGTTGTTGTGGTGTTGCCAAGACCTCCTAGAGAGTTTAAGGATTGTGTGTGTGTGCATATTATACATATTGATTTGCCTTGTGGGGCGTGGAATATAATTCAATAACCTCTGGCACTAGCATGTGCAGGGAAATGTATTTTGTTTAAAAGAGCCTACAGGGAACTGGAACTCTGCACATGAGACTGAACTGTGTCCTTCTTTCAGTGCGGTGTGTGACAGTGGTTATATAAGATTATTTATTTGAACTCTTAACTGCTCTCTGTGTAATTTGCTTTGCACTCAAACTCCCATGTGGTTTTGAAAAACCGAGAATCATTGTGTGTGGTTGGGGAGGAGAGGCCACAGCTCTCGTTTGTGTGTGTGTGTGTGTGTGTGTGTGTGTGTGTGGCAAGGTAGTGGAAGATCTTAAACCTAGCATGCAATCTGAGTCTCCCCACCCCCTTTTGCCTGCCCACAATTTCTTGGTGCCTGGCTTTGAAGCTCAGATAGGCAACAAAAGATATAAAACGTCTGAAGTGTGATTTACTTGAGAACATTATCCGCGGTTGGAAAAATATGTCTGCAAGAGTATAGGAAACCGAACGCTTGCTGCCAACAGATGCCAGGTGCAAAGTGTGGAGAACGTCAAAATGGGAATTACAGGCCTGCCCCCCCCCCCGGACACACACACACACACATACACTTTTTAAAATTTAAAGCCATAAAACCCTTTCCCTTTCTCTTGCTCACTTAAGGTTGATAGAATTGCTGTGAGAGTTTAACTTTCTTCCCCAAAATGGAGGAGGGGAAGAGAGAGACTCAGTGGAAAAGATTTTGAAGCTGGTCCGTTGGTAGTCTGGTTGCACCTCATAGGCCTCACAACACCACTTCTGATTATGTGCACATAGGATTAAAACATAAGACGAGCCCCAGCCTTCCAGTCCTGTACAGTGGTACCTCAGGTTAAGTACTTAATTCGTTCTGGAGGTCTGTACTTAACTGAAACTGTTCTTACCCTGAAGCACCACTTTAGCTAATGGGGCCTCCTGCTGCCGCTGCGCCCCCAGAGCACAGTTTCTGTTCTCATCCTGAAGCAAAGTTCTTAACCTGAGGTAATATTTCTGGGTTAGCAGAGTCTGTAACCTGAAGTGTATGTAACCTGAAGCGTATGTAACCTGAGGTACCACTGTATTCTCATTGCTCACAGTGGCCAGTCAGGTGGCTCTGGGGAAGACTGCAAGCAGGGGCTGAGGGCAGAATTTGTCTCCTGTTGCTGTTCCTCAGCAACAGGTATTCAGGTCAGGTGTGGCATGCCTCTGATATCGCAGCCACCATGACTAGAAGCCACTGAGGGCTTTATCTGCCATGAATTTGTCTTTTCTGCTTTTTTTGAAGTTGGCTCGTGGTAGCAAATTCCATACGTTTTAACTCGGGTGCCTTGCGAAAGAACTGCTTCCTGAATCTCCCACCATTCACATTTGCTGAATGACTCTGTTTTTTAACTAATAAAAACCCCCTCTATCCATGTTCTTGTTAGTATTATTGGGAGAGGGAGGAAAACTGTCCACTTTCTCCACACATGCATTATTTTGTACGTACTTCTCCACAATCCCATTCACCTGCCCCTCCAAACTAAAAGTCCCTGAACACCTTTCCTCAGAAAGGAGTTGCTGTAGCCCTACCAGAGTAATGGTTGCCTTTTTCCAGCTCTACAGCATCCTGTTTTGAGAGGTGGGGACAGGAACTACATGCAGTGCTGTATTCAAAGTGTGGTTGTACCATAGATGAATATATTCAAGGCATTTAGGTGCTGGGAGATTTGTATTAGATCCTTTCCAAATGATCTTTACCATGAGAACTTTTTTCACAGCTTCCATTCACTGGGTTGAGGTTTTCTACCATGACTCCGATATATTTTTCCTGGTCAGTTGCTATAAGCTCAGATCCCATCAGTGTATATATGTGTCCTTAGAACCAATGTGCATTGCTGTATACTGGCATTGGACTGCATTTGCCATTTTAATGCCCATTGCTCCAGTTTTGGAGCCCATTGCAATTCCTTCTTCTTTTATCATCCTGAATAATTAATTGGGTTTCATTGGCAAACTTGACTCACTCCAAACTCTGTATCATTTATGGATAAGTTAACAAGCACATGTCCCAATATAGTTGCTTGGAGAACCCCATGTTTTTCTTCCCTCTGTTAAGAGAACTGATCATGTATTCCTACCTACTGTTTCCTGTTCTTTAACCTGTTAGTGATTCGCAAGAGGACTCGGACCTCTTTTTTTTGTTTGCTCAGGCAAATCTTTTTGAAAGTTCAGGTAAAGTCTTCTGGATCATCGTTTCCACATACTTGTTGACACACCTAAGCACTGCAAGATTAGTGAGACAAGACTTAACCTTTGCTGAGGCCATGTTGATTCTTCTTCAGCAAGGCTTATTCTTCTATATGCTTGATAATTTTCAGGCTGCTCATGCTCTTATTTCCCTCTTAAATTGTCATCCAGAGCAGGAGCAAAGAAAACTGAGGCTATCAGCCCAAATTGCTTCTCCTTTCTACCTGTTCCTTGCAAATCTCCCACCTCGATTAAATTGGCTCCTATCTAATCTCTGTTGGAGATATCAGATTGTGGCAATGTGTAACAGACCCCTAAGTCCTGTTGAAAAAAATGATCCCCTGTGAAAATTTAAAGCAGTATGGATGAAATGACGTGATCCCTGTAGCTGCTGATGTTTGTGTGAGAAGTGTGTGTATATACACTCATGCATGTGAACAGAGACATTACACCTCCGTGTTAACTGAATTCAGGTAATAAATGTTATATTCCTTAGTGTTGCTCAGCGGTCAGCTTAAAACAGACAAAATATCCCTATTCTGTTGAAGTCAGAAAACGAGATATGAGATGTCTAACTATATGCATTAAGTCTTTTTCCAACTGTATACGGTAATCTCTTCAGAATAGGTGTGAGTGCATGAAAGGTGTTTATGGACTGTTTAAAAGCTCTTTGCAGATTAAAGTGGTGTTTTTTAGTGTAGGGAATTTGCTAACACTAAGGAGACTTGGGTTCAAATCCTTAATCAGCTGAGAAACTCACTGGGTGACCCGTTTAAACTGTTTTGAAAACAGCCAAGAGTCAGGGCAGGGGGTTGTTGTGACCCTGCAGATCAGGACTATAGATTCCATATCTCTGCTTTCTGGTTATGTCATTATCCCCCCACCCCCACTTATTCAGAGTAGGCTGACTGAAATAAATAAGTACACTAATTTCAGTGGATCTACCTGGAATATAACTGATGTTGAATTTAGACCTGTGGAAAAGCAGTGTACAAATATTTAAATGAGATATTGGGTGAGAAAGTTCTGTTCTCTCAACCGCGCCCTACCTTACAGGGATGTTGTGAAGATAAAATGGTTGCAAGCAAAGGACTGTGTATAGCAGGCATAGGCAAACTCGGCCCTGCAGATATTTAGGGGCTACAACTTCCATCATCCCTGACCACTGATCCTGTTAGCTAGGGATGATCCCAAAACATCTGGAGGGCCGAGTTTGCCTATGCCTTGAGGGGAGGTCAGGATAAGCATGAAATATAGAAAGCAGTTAATGTATTTTTGCCTTAAAAATATAACTGTTGATTATCCGCTGACCTAAATACATTGCTAGTAAACCACTTGATAGTTTGGGTTGAAGTTTTTTGTTTGTTTATATGAACACATAAAATAGAAGTACTCATTGAAATGAACAGAGCAGTCGACAGAGCAAAGCATATCATTAAATGCTCAGCCTAAATCAGTGATCCCCAAACTTTTGCCCCCATAGACCACTTGAAAATTTATGAGGGTCTTGGCAGACCACTTAATGATTTGTCTTTTCTGCCTGTTTTAGCAAACGTAATATGTTGCACTAAATGCAATATGATTTAATTGTATTTTTATGGCTTCATTTTTTCTTCAGTGTTGAATTTAATTGTGTTGCACTTTGAAATCAAATTGTAGTAGCTTCAGATAAAATATAATAAGCAAACGAAGCAATAAAAAAGACAAAGTCAACATGAAGTGTCAATGCCTTGGGTTTGATTCTTCCCATCTTCAACCACAAATCCACAGACACATCACATAGACACACATGCACAGACCACAGTTTTGGAACCCCCTGGCCTAATTCACGACTCTTTGCTTCCAGCTCTCCAGTTGTTGTTTTTGTGTGTGTGTGTGTGTGTGTTTTTGGAATAAACATTTCAAGTGACACTTGCTGAACAGTTACGTGTTTTTCGGGGGGGGGGGCCATGCTTTGTCTCTTGCAGCGGAAACAGAGTCTTGGGGGCCTTTAAAAAAAGAACATTTTATTCTTACGGCGTGGACTTCTGTGGACTACACTCTGTTAGCAGTTTCTCTTGATTAAGACATGACATGTATTCTTGGAGTTGGAGGAGCCTTCCAAAAACATTTTAAAGAACTTCTTAGTAATTAGCGGAGCTCAGGATAACTGGTGCTGCCAGGAGGTGCTTAGACAGTCTGCTTTGTGCCCCTGATGAAATACTTTTACAAGCCCTAAATTGGAAAATGTCTTTTTTTTGTGGGGGGGGGGGGACTTGAGGGAAAACAAAATGCCAAAGTTGACCCTCGTAAAGAAGAGTGTGTGTCTGTGTGTAGACAGCTCACTCAAGCTTGGCCATTATGGCTTCATACCCCTAAATCCCATTCAGTATCGCTGAACAAATGGAATGGAACTGAGAATGAGCTGTAATCTCCAAAGGCCAGCTTGTTGCATAGCTCAGCAGGACTGAGGGAGAGCATAAGGATTTCTGTTCTCCTCTGTACTCTCAGCTGTGCTTCCCACCGAAAACATTTCCCGCCTCTTTAATTTTAGCATTGATCAGCTAACTCCCTTCAGCAGTCTCTCTGAACCTGCCGCCCCTATTGTCCGTTGTTCCATATCTGGCTCTGTTCCTATTAGAATGCCTCGGCTGTATATTCTTCGTAATTTGTAGTGTTTTGCGACTCACAGGGATTCTTGCCTCTTCTCAACTGAAAGGCTTTGCAGTCTGGCCCTAAACATGTTTACTCAAGGGCAGAGCCCCACTGTGTTCAAAGAGATTTGCTTCCTCAGGACATGTTCTTAAGATTGAATTTACACACCTCCCCGCCCTGCCTGAGGTACTAAGCTCTTCAGGACCATTCAGACTCCCCTGTTCCCAGCATGGGGGAACTGTGTTTGTTGTTCATATGGGAGCCATTCACACAATCAGAGGTGAACATGTCTGAATTTGTGTGGTGGGCTTGTTGTGTGAGTGAGCTATGGGCTTGTCCATTATTTATTTATTACTTTATTTATTAAATTTGTATACTTCCCTTCATCCGAAGATCCCAGGGTGGTTCACAACATAAGAATACAAAATGAGAACGCATAATTGTTAATAAAGCAAACATCAACTAATAACCCCCCTCCCACAAACACATTTCAAAGGCCCTAAAACAGGGGTAGGCAACCTAAGGCCCGGGGGCCAGATCCGGCCCAATTGCCTTCTAAATTCGGCCCGTGGACGGTCTGGGAATCAGCGTGTTTTTACATGAGTAGAATGTGTCCTTTTATTTAAAATGCATCTCTGGGTTATTTGTGGGGCCTGCCTAGTGTTTTTACATGAGTAGAATGTGTGCTTTTATTTAA
Source organism: Podarcis gaigeae (assembly GCF_964106915.1). NCBI lineage: Eukaryota > Metazoa > Chordata > Lepidosauria > Squamata > Lacertidae > Podarcis > Podarcis gaigeae. Next base: position 100,314,730 of record NC_139679.1, read on the forward strand.
AATGCATGTCTGGGTTATTTGTGGGGCATAGGAATTCGTTCACCCCCCCCATATAGTCCGGCCCACCACATGATCTGAGGGACGGTGGACCGACCCACAGCTGAAAAAGGTTGCTGACCCCAGCCCTAGAATGTTACTGCCTGATTATAGAGAAACGTTTTTGCCTGGTGCTTTAAGATATGTAATGAAGGTACTAGGTGAGCCTCCCTGGGGAGAGCATCCATAAGTGAGGAGCCACTACAGAAAAGGCCTGTTCTCAGGTTACCACGCTCCAGATCTCTCAGAGCGGCACACAATGAATGCCCTCAGATGATGGTGTAACTCAGGCATAGGCAAACTCGGCCCTCTAGATATTTTGAGACTGCAACTCCCATCATCCCTAGCTAACAGGACCAGTGGTCAGGGTTGATGGGAATTGTAGTCTCAAAACATCTGGAGGGCCAGGTTTGCCTATGCCTGATGTAACTGGACGGATGCTGCTCTTAGTTCAGTGGGGCAGCTTCTGATTTTCACAGGATTCTTTCTTCCTCAAAGTTGGGGGCTTAATTTCACCTCTGGAACTGTGGAAGAGAGAGAGCTAGAGAGTGCACTACGGGTAAAGCTGACTTGGAGTTGCAACCAACCAAATTATTGGGTGGGACTTCCTCCCACCAGGAATCACCTGCAGTGCCCCCCAAATCTGCTGTAGAAGGTTGGGGGGAATTGGCAGAGCACTGCTCACAGAAGTTGTTTTGGACGTGCAATGATTTAGTTAGACACGACCCTTTTTGTTTTTCCTTGGTTGCATTCAGAGAGCTTTGAACACCCCCGTGGCCTCAGATTTTAGAGGGACGGCATGAATACTGGGTGTAACCACCAGGGAGTGGAAGACATTACTGTTGTGTTCCCATTTAGTCCAGAGCATCCTGTTCTCATAGATGCCTATGGGGAGTCCACCAGCAGGACACATAACGCACAGCAGTGGTCTCCTGCTTCTGATCTTCAGCTACAAATTGCTACTAATCTTCCTTTAATCTCCTGGCAGCGAAGTTTAAAAAATGGGAGGGTTCCCCCCCCCCCCAAGAAGGCAACACGAAGTGCTGAGAACACTAGAATTTCTGCAAATCCTCAATTTTCTGAGAGATTGCAGTGAAAACTGAGAATGGCACACTTCAGATCTTTCAGACACTGGGTTTAATTAAACAAGAATACATCAGTAACTTGTGTGAGTTAAACTTGTTCCTAGGGTGTCTGGTTTTGATTACAGCTTAAGTGTGCAGCTGTGGCTCAATAGCATACATAATAATAGGTATACATGTCACTGTTATTTGAATGAGAATGCTGATAAGTAAAACATACTCAGCAGTATTCCTTTCATGGTAGCCAAACGATACCCCAATAGGTATAGTGTTGCATCCACATTTATGTGCTTGTGAAAATTTGCATAAATGCAAATTTCAAGTCGTAAGGTTGTATCCGACATTGTCTGTGAGCTGAGGGAACAGGCTTCTGCTTTCTTTTGGCCCTATCCTGGTCCTCTGTGTGCCTTCAAAATCTTCTCCTGGTGTGTTGGGGGTGTCTCTGGAGCCAATTTGCAGGGCACATGGAGGGGGGGGGCTGCAGGAGGAGATGAGAGGAAACTGAAGTCCCATTGTGTGAGCAGATGTCCACTCACACAGCATTGAATTCCTCCCATGGCACTTTTAAGTCTTTATTTTAGTTTTCTGTGTGAGAGCCTTCCCCCCCTCCTCAAAACCTGTTTGCCATTCAAGAGTTGTCCCATATTAATGCCCTTTATCTTAGCTTCCCCAGTAATGCAGTCCACAACGCACACACAACCAGTAGTTTCCCCAAGTGTTGTAGTGATAATCTGTGACACTTGTTGTCATTGCTTTCTAACTACTACCTTTTTGAATTTAATCAGTGTTTGTTTCAATTGTTGCAAGCCACCTTGAGTCATGGTTCTGGGGGAAAGGTGGGATGATGATATTATTATTATTATTATTATTATTATTATTATTATTATCATCATTATCATCATCATCATCATCCAGGGATTGTTAGTGTGGGAGGGAACCACTGAAGCCATTTGAGGAGGCTTAATAAATGGAGTTCTCCAGAACACCCTGGAACATTCCTTGAAAACAGAATGTATTTCCATTCAAAATGTGCAAAGGCATGCCATTTGGGTTATTGGATGTGTTCATTCTGGGCAAAGTCCAATTGTACATGTGCCCCCTTCACTTTGTATTTAAATCACGCTTTTGAAAATTCAGCTTTCTTAGCGCTGAGGCCAAAAGCCTTTTCTTTTAGCAGTGTTTATGCGTTCCATCAGCACTGATGCACATTTTTCAACTGCACCTTTTGTTTTGATTTGCTGGCTTGCTTGTCATTGGAGTGCATGAGTGCTCTGTCTTCTCCCTTCAGCACCATTCACAGGTTTGTTTTTTTGTTTTTTGGCATGCTTTGCTTTGCCTTCCCTGTCCATGGGGGGGGGGGGGGAGAGATGATTTTCAAAAGTTTCCCCTTGTTAGGATGCTGATTCTCTTCTCTGTAGATTATCAGCAATTTTGCTGTTTCAATTTTGTTGTCTCAGTTTGTGGTGCTGCCTGATAACTTCTTGTTGGTGCTTTCTGAAGGGCTTCAGGACCCCAGAGTTTAAGCCTCAGGACCCTCCCTTCCTCCTGAGAAGCTGTTTGCGGTCTTTAATTGCCCTGCTTGGCTTTCCTCCCCATGGTGACAGCAATTTGAAACGCAAGGGCCCGCATACAATGGGAGCCACTTTTCAATAGAATTGTGTTAATAGTCAGAACTACTTACAAAGGGGGGAAAGTTTGAATGAATGGGCTTGGGGAGGGGGTAGAGAGAGTGTTGGGGGAGGGGCAGTAGGGAACATTTTCAGGGGTAGGAAAAACAACCTTCTATGAAGAAGTCTGCATGCACACAAAAGCTCATACCAATAACAAACTTAGTTGGTCTCTAAGGTGCTACTGGAAGGAATTTTTTTATTTTGCTTCAACCTTCTCTGTAGGCAGCTGAGATATGAATCCTCTTGACACAATCCACAGTATTTCTTGTAGATGCAGTTCTCGTAGATTAGTTAGGTTCAACATGTAGTCAGTATTCCTAAATACATCTTTCTTTCTTTTAAAAAGTTCTGTGTATCCCAAAGGGTTCCTCCAAGTGGCTCAAGGCATTATGGATGGTTCTTTTCTCCCTGTTTTATCCTCATAACCACGTTGTTGAGAGACACTGATGGACCAGGGTCACCCAATGAGTTTCATGGCTGAGTGGAGATTCGAACCCTGGTCTTGCAAGTCTTAGTTTGATGCTCAAACCACTACGCCACACTGGCTGTCATCCCAGTTGATTGTCCTTATGCCATACTTTTGGCTAGAGGAAATACCTGATTTTAGGCATGATGGCCTAAGTCAGAGCTTTCCAAACTTTTCTCGTTGGTGGCACACTTTTTATAGACATACATCGTTTCGCGACACAGTAATTCAGTTTCACCAGCAAGCCAGGTGTTAAACTAAACCCTTTCCAGCCCCGGGAAGAGTGCAGGGACCGTTCGTGCGACACACCTACACACTGCAGCTGACACACTTTTGAAAGCTTTGGTCTAAATTGTGTTGGCTGGTTGGAATTTGACTCGTGTAATGGCTTCTCTTCTCTTCTGCACCTCTTCCCAATGGGCCTCCCAGAGTTAAGTTCTGAAGGCATGTGGGAAGTGTGCAGCGGAAGAGGGAAAAGTCCTATACAACCCTGTTCCCTCCAGGACTGGAGTCAGTATGCTTCTCAGTACCAGTTCCTGGGGATCACAAGTGAGGTACTAGCGCTGTTGTGGCCATTATGCGCTGCTTGTGGGCTTCCCATAGGCATCTGGTTGGCCACTATGAGAACATCAGGCTGGACTAGGTGGGCTTTTGGACTAGCCCAGCAGAGCTCTTCTTAGGCTTTGGAAGTATTAAAAGTGCCCAGTCTACAAACCGAAGGAGCTGCTGCGGTGCTTGCTTTTCTCTTCCTCCCCAGTTCCGCTTTCCTTTTGTGACATGACCATGGGCTGGAACTGTATTACCATTCAGTATACGTACAGTGTGTAGGCTGTATCGAACCAAATTCATTGTAACCATGAATCAGCAAAAACACACACCAAATAGGTCATTTGTACAGTGTTGTTGGAAACCACCAGTGAGAGGTGAAAGCATTGCCTATTTCTGTTTTATTAGGAATGGTAGTGATGCGCTATTGGTTGCCACACATGTTATATCCTACGGTGCTTTATCTAACAGCAGTGTGCAACCGATACCTTCTGTTTAATAGAAATAGCCTTCCATGCACAGTGCTCCGCCATGGATTGATACTTCACCATAGATTGAGATTATGTGCAACTCCTGCCAGTGTTGCAGTCCCTGTGAAAATGTTGTATTTAAGGTCTGTGACTGAAAGGTCCAAGACCTCTCATTCAGTGGTCGAAATTCTAGGCGCATTTTGCAACAGGGAATTTCATTAGTGTGAGCAGTTTCTGACCTCTGGGTGCAGTACTGCACCTAAGATTTCAGATTAAAACTGCACAGTAGAAGGAAAGGGGGACATTTTTCTGCCTCCCCACTTCTGGCTACTCTCTGAAGACTGGAGAAGAGACCCTCTTAAGAATATTCAGGGGGTGAACAGGGGAAGGACTAGACCAGGGGTCAGCAAACTTTTTCAGCAGGGGGCCGGTCCACTGTCCCTCAGACCTTGTGGGGGGCTGGACTAATTTTTTTTTGGGGGGGGATGAACAAATTCCTATGCCCCACAAATAATCTGGAGATACATTTTAAATAAAAGTACACATTCTACTCATGTAAAAACACCAGGCAAGCCCCACAAATAACCCAGAGATGCATTTTAAATAAAAGGACACATTCTACTCATGTAAAAACACGCTGATTCCCGGACTGTCCGTGGGCCGGATTTAGAAGGCAATTGGGCTGGATACGGCCCCCAGGCCTTAGTTTGCCTACCCATGGACTAGACCATGTGAAAAATGAGCATAATATTTAGCTGCAGTTCATTCATTTTCAGCTTTGTATTCTTGTTATAGAAATGCACGCCTAGACATTTCGTTGTTGCGCCCACAACCTAGGTTTAAGGTGCCATTTAGTTCCTAGCTTTCATATCTCAGTTACTAGCACTGCTCTCATTTATTTTTAGCAATCTCCATCATCATGAGTTTATCTCTTTGATGTTGCTTACAGAGTAACGTGAGAGAGGAAGAGAGGGTGGGTTCTTGCCCCCAAGTGATTTGAGGTCTAAATTTGACAGAGGGCGAACAGAACTTGGGGTGGTGGTGCCAGAGGCAAGGGATAAATGTTTACTCATTGACAAACTAGCACTGTTTGCTCAAATTGTAAAAGCTAATACAGTAATTGCTATCGCCATGTGAAAATCTTGGTCATCTGAATCTTTTCTGGAATTGGCATGTCGCCAGCCAGCACCTCCACAGTCCCTCTAGCACAGTGGTGGCCAAACTTGGCCCTCCAGCTGTTGTTGGACTACAACTCCCATCATCCCTAGCTAACAGGACCAGTGGTCAGGGATGATGGGAGTTGAAGTCCCAAAAACAGCTGGAGGGCCTAGTTGGGCCATCACTGCGGAACCTTTGATCCGTCAGATGTTGCTGGACTACAACTCCCAAAATTCCTGACCATTGACTCGCCTGACTGGGGGTGATGGGGGGGTAGAAGGTGATAAACATTTGTAGGGCTGTGGGTTAGCTCCTGTTCAGGGAAGTTTTTAATGTGTGACATTTTAATGTATTTTTAATCTTTGTTGGAAGTCGCCCAGAGTGGCTGGGGAACAAAATCATCATCATCATCATCATCATCATTAGCCGTCCCTATTCTAAGGCAGTTTTCCCCCAACCTGGTGACCCCCCAGATACTTTGGACTTCAATTCCCATCATCCCAAGCCAGTATACTCAGTGGTTGGGGAAAATGGGGGTTGTAGTCCAAAATATGTTGGGGGAACCTGGTTGGGAAATGCTGCTCTCTGGAGAAATAAGAAAAACAAAACAGCATCTTATGGGCCTATTGTGGTCAGCCTTGCAATCTCTGCCCATGCCATCTCAGTGTGAGGGTTGGATTTGTGCAGGGTCTGAATACTGCTAAAAACCTTTGTAGGTTATCTTGGTTTTATCAGTGAACTTTTTTGGGTGGAGTGGGTAGCCATCGTGGTGCCACCAGGATGTTTTATACTGCAACTCCTATAACCTCTGACCATGCTGGCTGAGGCGGATGAGAGTTGTGGTCCACAATGTGCTGTCTTCGCCTTATCTAGCTAGCCTTACGTACTGCATAGGTAAGAGGTCCTCTTGCAGGAAATGGGGCCAAAAGTAAACTCCTTGGAATTAGAGGAGGCTAGTGAAACTTGTCGCCAGCCGTTGTAAAACGGAGGAGTTGTTCTCTGTTGTGATAAAACACTGAACTTTAAACAGAACGGGTCTATTTTTGAATGAGCCACTTCTGATAAAATGCAAATCAAGCTTCTTTGCTGGCCCATGGTGTACTAAACGAAACCTACGGTTCAGTAATGGGAAGAAAGTGGTCCGTCATTAATTGCTAATGGATCTTACATTGTTCTGCTGAAAATGGTAAAAAATAAATAAATGCCTGTTTGTGGCCATGTCCTTCAACCTGGTCACCACCTTGTACAAGCAAAGAGAAGAACAGTTTGTGCCCCAAGCAATTTACCCCAACGCAAGATGTAGTATTGAAAACTGAGCAAGATTCATGGTTGCAGTGGCTTATGAGCATTCTGTTGGGCTATGAAAGCAGTGCATATTGAAACCAGTGTCTAGCATATTGCACCTTGACTGAGGAGAGAACTGGGATTGGGTTCAAATTACAGTTTTAACCATAAACTCAGTGTTGGCTAGCCATGTTACAGAGGTTTGAGGATAAATGAGAGCAATGAAATTGCTGTACCTTTTTAGTAGCAGTGAAGAAACTAGAGAGAAGCAAGCTGTGTGCATAGATGTTTGGGTGTGCCAAATCACAGAGCCAGAGTGTTGTTGTTTTTTTAATTGGGGCTTAAAAAACACACGCTAGCCCCTTGCATCTCATTTCCTCTTCATCAGTTTGTGTCGGTGCTGCTAAAATTCTGCCTGTTATTACAGATGAGGAACCTCTTTCCCCTGTTTTAACATTCAAGGGTAGCAGTTGCAAGGAAGGTCAGATTTGCCCCCCCCCCCTTCTCAGCTTAAGAGACGAGACTGTGGAAGGTATAGCGGACTGGTGAGCCTGCAAATACTATCTGCGGGTATAAAACGGATATCATAAGAAACCAGCCTGGTTGGAGGCTCTGTGAAATACAACCCCGTTAATGTCTTCCAGTTGTCCAAACACGGCTGCTTCACCCTCCCTGTGCGTGGATGTGTAGGAGAGGCTGGTTTCATTGGCCGGTAAAGGGAAAATGAAAGAAAATTGGCTTTGGGGTAGAATTAAGCACACTGTCCAGACAGCCTAAGCCAGAGGAAGCTGGCGTGTCTTGCACAGGTTCACTTTCCAATGGCCTGACTGCCTTGGTGGTGAATAAATGACAGAATCCGCTAGGGATGTTTGAGTTCAGTAGACTTTCTACAGTCCTATATAGAGCTTTGGGGTGTGCTAGCTACCCTTGCTTAAACGAAACAGCAGGGCCATAGCTGACCCCACTAAGCAAGCAAGCAAGCAAGCAAGCAAGCAAGCAAGCAAGCAAGCAAGCAAGCAAGCAATGTTTCATTTGGTGCATAAAGTGCTGAATTCAAGTGTTCTCTAGGCTGAGCATGGATTCCTGCCTCTTCTCTATGGTCTTAAAAATTGTTTTATTTATTAAATTCATATCCTTCCCTTCCTTCCAGACAGCTGAACTTGTTTGGGACCCCACATCCCCTTATTCATTCAGGGGGCTTCTATCATTGTGACATATGATGAGCAAGATTTTACTGCACGTTGGGTGCAAATCTGCAGTGAAAAATGTGTTCCGATGGTCAGTGTTAGAAATTAGCTGGGCACCAGGCATGTTTTGTTACTGGTACGGGTCCAGTTGCAACTACGTGGAGATCTCTGGGCACCAGGTTGGCGACCATAGTGTAAAAACCTCTGCTTTAAAAAAGGGACCCCTGACCGACTCTGGGGTTGCGACGCTCATCTCGCTTTATTGGCCGAGGGAGCCGGCGTACAGCGTCCGGGTCATGTGGCCAGCATGACTAAGCCGCTTCTGGCAAACCTGAGAAGCGCACGGAAACGCCGTTTACCTTCCCTCTGGAGGGGTACCTATTTATCTATTTGCACTTTGATGTGCTTTCGAACTGCTAGGTTGGCAGGAGCAGGGACCGAGCAACGGGAGCTCACCCTGTTGTGGGGATTTGAACTGCCAACCTTCTGATCGGCAGGTCCTAGGCTCTGTGGTTTAACCCACAGCGCCACCCGCGTCCCTAAAATTAGTTCATAGCTAATACCATTTCCATTTGCAGTGTGTGTATTTCTCCTCCTTGCATACTGGGATGAGTGAATTGTCGTAAGAGCAAGCTACAGTCGAGCAATGTAGTTGATGACATAGAATTGTAGAACTGGAAGGGACCCCGAGGGTCAACTAGTCTAACTCCCTGGCAAATAGACATTCCGTTGTGGTAACTAACCTAGGTTTAAGATGCCATTTGGCACCTAACCTATATACAGTGGTACCTCGGGTTAAGTACGTAATTCGTTCCGGAGGTCCGTTCTTAACCTGAAACTGTTCTTAACCTGAAGCACCACTTTAGCTAATGGGGCCTCCTGCTGCTGCTGCGCCACCAGAGCACGATTTCTGTTCTCATCCTGAAGCAAAGTTCTTAACCTGAAGCACTATTTCTGGGTTAGCAGAGTCTGTAACCTGAACCGTATGTAACCTGAAGTTTATGTAACCCGAGGTACCATTGTATCTGAGTTTCTAACACTGCTGGTAGTCACATCTGTGTACACCATTAGCATGCCTGAATTCCGTTCTCCCCCTTGTACGCTGTGATAATAGTTAGAGGATATGAGCATTCTCAAACTTCAGTTTTTCTCTTCCCACGAAGTGACGTTGGAAGTGACAAAATTGCTCTTTTAAATAACTGTTCCCTGACTTCTGTATGTCTGTGTAGCGAGGTATAACATGGCTTTATGGAAGTCCAATGTTAAGTTTGTGGGTATGTGTTTGTGTGCTTAAAAGAAACACCACAATCTTTGATGCCATCCCACACTACTGCTTTCTTGTAGTCCAGTCATTTCTTGTGGTGATGGTTTTGCAGTTCTGCTCCAGAGCACAGTGCTTTGATCAGTGTTTCCGCAAGTAATTTGGGTCATGTTTATCGCTCTTTCTTTTTTGTTATTCTCTTAGAGTTATGCAAGATAGCAGGTCTCAACTCAAACACTGCCCCAAGCAATGTCAATAGCAGCTATCGCAGCAGTATATTTTAGTGTCCTTAAAAGTAATTGGTTGTGACTCAATGAGTATTCACATTTCATTTTGTTCTGGCCATACCTGAGGAGTTGTTATGTTTCTGAAGATGTAAACAAAACATGTATAATCTTTGAAACTTTTCCAAACACTCTTTTTTTGTAGCCTGTCATATGTTCGTGATACTCATATCTAGCCAATCTTGAAAGAAAAAAGCATGTTCTCTACCGATACCAGAAAATATAGTTTAAAAATAAGCAAGTGAATTTAAAGTTGTTGTTGTTGTTGTTTTTGAGGGAAAGGGGTTAGTTTGTGTTTTGTTTCTTATTTGGATCACAGATCCCTTCTGGATTATGCCTTGGGACAGCAATAAATAAGAAACGCAAATCTATTCTTTTAGAAGCTGTAGTTTAGAAACATTCTATCTATACCATGGCTGGTCTTGTATAGCATCCTTTCCCCCTGGAGCACTTAATTTTGTTTGCAGTGCTGTCGTAGAAGAACCGGCTAAAACACATACAAAAAGTTCTAGCCAAATGAACCATTGAGTCCAGTTCAGCCTCCCTGGATGTCTGTCAGAAGTGAAATGTGCAGATGCTCGCGTAGGACGGCCTTCCTTTTTTAAACTGCTGGCGATGAGGCATCGCTTCTAAGACTTCATTTACTTCATCGGCACAGTTTTTCTATTCCTCCAGCCACCTGGATGGGGAGAGGGGGTGGAAATTACCTCCTGGCCATTGGCTAATGTAGCTGTTCTTCAGAGGACCACTGAGATTCAACTGAAGCCAGAACATTCCTCAAGCCACTTGAACCCATGACCCCCATACCTTAGCACCACAAGGGGAAGGAGGGAACTATGCAGGATCACAAATGGTTCGGTTCACTACCTGTTGTGGGAAGCAGTTGGGGGGAAACTTGGTTCAGTTTTCCTCGAGGAAAAATAAGGGCCAACATGAATGAAAGCAAGGAAATACTTCATTCTTGAATACAAGCAGATGCGTATGTGTGGGTGTTTGTTTGCCCAAGGGGCAATTAGTATTGGGGGTGGAGGGGGGCTTATGGGAAATGTTGCCCATCGTCTCCCATCTGGGGAACATGTGGCCCACCGACTCCCATCAGTCCCAACCACCATGGCCAATGGTCAGAGATTGTGGGAGTTATAGTCCAGCAGCACTTGGGAGGGGGGCTACAGTTTCTGCAGCCCAACATAAGATCATTGATAACCTTGTTCTGGTGCAGCCTTTGCAATATACACATTTGTCATCTTTTGCTGATTGGTATCATCGTTGGTCTGCATTGGCCATTCTGGTGCAAAATGAGCAATTTAAAGAAGCAGAGCTCTGCTATATCTCTTGGAGAGAAGGAACAGTCTAGCTGTACCCAGCCCTTGGGAGCTAAGGAGGTAATGGAAATTTGTCTCTGTGACATGTCACAGAAGTGGCTCTAGTAACAGATGCAGACCAAGGTTCCAACACCGCAAGAGAGGATGCCAGGAGCCATTTGTAATAGTATTCCAGTATAGGCTCCCTGGCACATGGCTGACACAGGAAAGTGGATTGTACTCACACCATTGGTCCATCTGACTCACTGTGGGCTATACTGACTTGCAGCTGCTCTCCAGTGTTTCTATAGGGCAGAGCTTTCCAAATTGTGTGTCGCGACACATTAGTGTGTCAGCTGCAGTGTGTAGGTGTGTTGCACGAATGCTCCCTGCACTCCTTCCGGGGCTGGAAAGGGGTTAGTTTAACCTCTGGTTTGCTAGTAAAACTGAATTACTGTGTCGCGAAATGATGCATGTCTAAAAAGTGTGTCGCCAAAATGAAAATGGGTACTTCTCAGTCTGGAATGAACCTTTGACCTTCTGCATGCAAAACATTACTTATATGGAGAGACATCATGCATTGACCAGGGAGCTAAATCCATCCTTAGCACCATGTGTCTAAGCTAACACCCCCCCCCCCCGGTGTCTGCATTGAGCATGGATGTTAGGGGTGGAGCTAGCCCTTCCGCCTGGACATACCCCTACATATGAGTAACATGTGAAGGAACTTGGGTTCCATTTCTAGAGTGTAAACAGAATCTACCCTAATTAGACTACGGGACTTGTCCAATATGCTTGACGTTTGCTGGCACTGTGGAAAAGTTCAGGGGGCTGGCGACTTCTAGCTAAGCAAGAAGTGTTGCTGTTGAGCAGGCAAGCTTTTGTGTGTTGCCTATGTGAAGCTTTTGAATATGCTGGCTGCTTTTCCCTCCCCCTTTTTTGCAAGGCCGACAGGAGAAGATGCCGGAAAGACTTCAACCAGCTGCATCGGTGTTTATCTTTTCTGAACGGTTCTCAATAGATGACTTCAGTGGTTTAGCAATATGCATTTTGTGTGGGTTTTTCATAAGCCATTTGTTTCGGTGGTCCCTCCTAATTATTTAGAAGGAGTTCCTGGCTTAGTGTGGGATACATGAGCCTAAGGTGGATTTGAGGGCACTATTCCTACTCTTGCCCCTTCCTTGCCACCAATGCATAGATCTTGCGAAAGAATATATTGCCAGTGCTCTAGGAACTGGCCCTGTGCTTGATTAAAACACTTCAGCTTGTCAAAAGGAAAGAAAGCGCGGCCACTGGGCTGTGTAAAGGTGGAATGTTAATTGGCTAAAGAGACACATATATTTTACTACAGGGAAAGTTGGTACATGTCCCCTTCTGCCTCTGAATTCATGGAAGTGCAGTGTGGAAGTTGCTTGGTCTAATAATTTTTCCTGCGGTTTCCTCTATGGCTTCCTGGATCCTTCTGACCTCTTGCCACTTCAGAAACATCCGTCTTCGTTGTTTTCATGACTTGCGTTGTCCCATTACAATTTATTTAATATAGTGTGCAGCAGTCTGCACGGTCTGGTGAATAAGATCTTAGCAATCCTGGGGATTTTTTTGAAACGTAAATTTGTTTTAATCAGTTTGCGCAGTCGAGTCACGTTTTATAAAATGGAACGTGTGTATACCACCTGTGGAGAATTGGTTTCAAGCAAGTGGTTTATGAATTTTAAATAAATAAATGTGAGCGTCCCCCTCCCCAGTAAACAAATGTTTAGCCTTGATTTTTGAAATGAATGGCTAAATTAGGCTCATCAATTTCAGTAGGACTGCTCTGGTAATGCTTGCTTGTTTACCTTCCTTGCCTTCTATCCCAGCTCCACAGCTTGGGGGGGAAAAGGACCAAGGAAAGCAGAAAAAGGAGGTGGAGTCTAACTGGTTAAGGAAGCAGTGCTAGGAGGCATGTTCAACATCCTACAGAGTCCAAATGTGGAAGATTCCTTGAGCATTTAGCTGTTGTTTCAGGGAAGGGGACTGAATGTGCAACCCAGATTATCGAAACTGCCTTTTGTCTCAATGCGCCGCAGGAACGCCCTGTAATCATTGAGAGATTAAGGGCGAAACGACACACGACAAGTGTCCCGTCTGCACTTGGAGAGGCAAGGCATTTAAAAATGGAAATGGTGTCTACTGAGTGCATGTATGTTGTTATTATCTGGATTGCAGCAGAAGGTGAAATGGAATGCTAATTGGGGATTTCCTGGTTTTTGCATTAGAAGGTGCAGGTGAGGGATTTTCCTCAGAACTGCAACAGGGGTAGAAAGATCTCACCTATTATTCTCTCTCTTACGCCCATACCTCCCAGATGCAGTTTTCATTAAAAAAAACCACATCTGCATTTGAAATGCAATCACCTGTTTAATTTCATGCCTTGTTTGGCCCTAAAGGTGTCATGTCATTGGTTTATATTCAGAAATGGAAGTAGAGGAAGGTTGAATGACTCAAGCCCTCAGAAGAAGTCTTGTGGGCAGGGAGCAGAGTTGGTTCCTCTTGATCTGGGGTGGAGCATGTGGTAATATTGGGGTTAGGGCCAGGGTACCCAGTCCCCCTACACATTTAGCATCCATTCCCCCCCCAATGCATTAAAGAAGGCTTCCATGCTTCTGGAACTCTGCTTTCTCCTATGCAAATTCGTGGTTCAAACATACGCAGGCACCATCCTAAAAATGATCCTATGAAGTAGGTATGCTTAGGATTGGGCTGTGAAAGAATACTGTGGCACTGGTGTGAGTTCTCAGAGTAGCAGTTTCCTTCATGGCTTGTTTTCCCAGAGGGGAAATTGGGCAGGCGAAAGGTGGGGTGGGGTGGGGGGTTGGGTCTCATCATGTGATGAGACATTTGTGGAATTGGGTTTTTTCCCCTTCTCCTTTATTTTCCAAAATGGGTTTGAAATGCGCTCTGAAATGCTGCTTGGTGAATGTTATGGTCTGCTGTGTCCCAGATTTCCTCTGAACATTTCCCTCCCTCGTCTTGTGTGGGATTTGTTTATTTTTCCAGACTTCCAGGGCAGGATTCCTTTGCCTCCACTTGTTTGGGTGGCTTTGTGGCTACTGGAGCATGTCAGCTGTAACGCAGGAACATGACTTACCCCCATCATGTAATGTGTTTGTTTTGGAAGAGCAGCACAACAGCACATTTGCTGGTTAGATCTCTTGTCTATAGAGAACAACTCCAAAACCAAGAATAGAAAGAAAAAAAAATCCCTCCCTTTTAAACTTTTACTACTGGGTAATTTTGCCTCCTCTTAAAAGTCACATCATGTACGGAACTGCACTTCCTCTTCCTACACGGAGCTGCAGGCTGGATTTAGATGTTTCAAGTCAAGGTGAACGAACTCGTGTCAGCTTCTTGTGTTTTATGTGCATGCGCACACAATGTGCATGTACACCAAGCAGCCCCCCTAAAGCCAGCATGGATCAGTGTTTCTTGTTGTATGTTCTTGGGTTGAAAGCAGTTTCCAGGGTTCAGATTAAACCTGAGTATCAACTGTTGAAGGGATCCTTTCAATCACATTGCCACACTCACAATGGCTGTACCTGAGGTGTATATAAACTGAAGGATCCCCCCCCTTTTAAAAAAAAACCAAGGTCTAGCACTGGGGAATCTAGTCTATATTGCATCCTTTTTGGATAATTGTTTTTCTTACTGCAAATTAAATGTGCAGCTGCTGCTTGGTTGTTCTATAAGTATGCGTTTCTTTAGCATCCCTTGTGGGAAAATAGAGGGTAGTACCCAGACAGTTAATTTCATGGATCTACTTGGTGTAAAGCTTAGTTGAATACCACCCTGCATTTTCCCAGCAGCACACCCCACCTCAAACACCTACCAGTTGCATTTTGAAGACTGTGTGGAAAACAGCTATATGAGTTTCATCGGCATCTCTTTGATAGTGCCTCTCGAACGGTGATGAGAAACTCCCGCTCTGTTAATGCAAAGGGTTTTATTATGAACTTTCAAAAAGATTTAAAAAGATGCCTTCCTCTTTAAGGAGGAGAGCCTAGAGGCCACATGCTCTGTTAACCCTTCCTCTGCTGCAATCTGCCACAGTTTCATCTAACTGTTGGCGTTATTTTGATTTATTACTCTCCTTTCACCCTAAGGTCCCAGGACAGTTCACGACGATTTAAAATGCAACATTAAAAACAATGCTTTTTTTTTTGTTCTTATTTTTATTGTGTATTTTATATTGCAATTTTATGTTGTGAACCACCCTGAGATGTATGGGTGAAGGATGCAATAATAATAATAGTGATGATGATGATGATGATGATGATGATAATAATTTTATTATTTTATTATTTATACCCAGCCACTCTGGGCAGCTTACAGCCCATATAAAAGCATAGTAGTAATAATAGTAATAATAATTTTATTATTATTTATTTTTTTAAAATTGCAATCACAATTAGACTGGGTCCTGAAAACATACATCTTGGATGTCAATGGTTAGGGGAAGGAAGTGCATTTTCAGCATTTGCTGAAAGCTGTATATTGAAGGTGTCATGTACCCCACAACTTTGGGACTGCTACATGGAATACTGTCTCCCAGGCCGCTACCAACCAGATCATCTTGGGGCAGTGGAACTGCTAAGACGGCCCCCTCTGCTGCTCTTCACAACTGAAATGGTCTGCAAAGAAGAAGGCAGGCTTTCAGATATCTACGGAACCCTTTCTCTTATTTTATTTTTGTAAAAATCATATAGGTTGTGTGATCCCCATTTCCACCACTGTAATGTAAATATCCCCTTATCACAGGTGATTTCATTAAAGCATCTTCTCCCAGACGTCTCGTCTGTGGTAGGGCAGGGTGTTTATTTACTGTGGGCCCACAGGACCATGGGGTGATCATTACTGTGGGCTGATGCAGTACAGACACAGTGTTCCTGAGCACATCAAAGAAAGCTGATCTTCATGTTGGGTTAAGGAGCACTGGAGCAGAAGAAAGAACACTCTAGCATATGTAAAGCTGTCCTTGGAGGAATTGGTTGAAAAACTTGAGCCATGAACATGGAAATTGGGGGGTGTCCATCCATTTCAATATCACCTCTCCATAGAAATATTCTTGCCAAGCCCACCAGCCTCGCTAGGCACACAAGGTTTTCTTGGCGTTGCAGAGGAACCCAGCTGGAAAAATGTGATTTTTGGGTGATATTTGAGTTTCAGCTGCTTGTGAAGTCTTCTTGCTAAACAGAAAATAATCCTCATTTCTACATATTGATTTTTCCCTTATATTTTTTAAATGTAGAACTTTACTTTGAAGCTATTTCAGAGAAATGGTTGGGTTTTCTTTTGCCCATGGTGCAAGCATTCCTTCTCAAGGAGACAGTTTGCATTTTCCGGGGAAAATTTTCTTCCTCTGAGAAACACTCTGGCTAGATTTGAGGTTTTTGCAAACTTCCGAAACTGATTAGGGTGGGTTCATGAGCTAGTGTCCGGAATGCTGAATCTTTCATCCTAGCCACCCTAAATTCATATTTCATGTCAGCCCTATAGTTTCTGTATGTTATAATGAGTCAGTGCCTCTAGGGCTGCTGTTGTTGTTTTAGCTAATTCCTGGAATATGCTATCGGCTAATACAGTGGTACCTCAGGTTAAGTACTTAATTCGTTCCGGAGGTCCGTTCTTAACCTGAAACTGTTCTTAACCTGAAGCACCACTTTAGCTAGAATCATAGAATCATAGAGTTGGAAGAGACCACAAGGGCCATCGAGTCCAACCCCCTGCCAAGCAGGAAACAGGGGCCTTCTGCTGCTGCCGCGCCGCTGGAGCCCAATTTCTGTTCTTATTCTGAAGCAAAGTTCTTAACCTGAAGCACTATTTCTGGGTTAGCTGAGTGTGCAACCTGAAGCGTATATAACCTGAAGTGTATGTAACCCGAGGTACCACTGTATATGCAAGATTTATTTATAACACTGTAGCGTTACTTAAGTATCCTGTTAGCGTAAGGATCAACACTTTTATAATGGGACTACTCACTTCCCCCACATGTGCTCTCCCCAAATCTGCTCTGGAGGATTGGAGGAACCCCATCAGATTTAGGGGGCCTAGGGCGGTGAGGGAAAACTTCTGTCATGCAAGTGTAAATCCATAGCATAATTTGGGATGCTGGCCTTGTTTTATTACATTAGATAGGTTAGGGGTGGCTAACTTTTCAGACTGAGGACCTCCTCTACCTCCGGGGGGTGGGGGTGGTGGCTTCATCTAAAAAATAGGTGTGGCAAATTTATTTTATTCTGTGGGTTTGGCGTATGCAAGCTGTGGGTTAGCCACCTGAGGTAGGCCTTTGGTGTGCTCCAGCAAGGATCTCCTTAGGTTTGTACTGCTGACCTCTTCAATGCATGTTTTTAATCTGATACCTTTGTTCAGTCGTAAGATGCCTTGTAAGAACTTGCCCACAAAGGTGGGGTGGAAATAAGTTAATTAAATAAATAAATGTTGTTCTTCAGCACAGGTGCATAGTGTGTGTGTGGGGAGAGGGGGGTCAGCTTGATTTCCCTTCTCCCTTCTGATGATCTGAGAATAATTTTGAATGGTGATACGATAGATAAGTCCTCTGCACCCTTTGTAGGACGTATCTGCACAGACTGAAGTTTAGGGTCCGCTTTTTGGTCTATATATTCCAGCAGATCTTTTTTCTTTCTTTTTTTTAGAACAAGCAGCCTGTTCCTGTGATCTGAACCTAGCTTATATACTCACAAAACAAATAATTCTCATTCTCTCGCTCTCCTTTTTATATATATATATATATATATACATCTTTCGCTAGGAAGTTTGCCTTCTGTTCTTAATGTTTGTTTTGTGGGAAAAGTTGAAGCTTAAAAAGCTGAAATTGCTGATTGACTCCCCTCCGCCTCTTCCCTTCCCTTTCTGTTAAAAGCCGAGAACCACTTCAAAAGCTGTGATGAGTTGGTGCCAGACGCCACACAGTTATTGTTAGAGGAATCTGAAATATAATTGAAAACAAACGTTTGTTCAGCTGAGCCAATCAGCCTGGCTTTTCCTTTCCTTTCTTCCCACCCATCCCACATCCCCCTCCTCAAAAAGGAGAGGTACTTTCTGAAATTGCCTGCACCCAGATTTCATTGTCTATGCACTCATCAGCATGATAGATGAATCACTTACAAATTCCTTTGCATCTGGTAACCATTTGTAGAGTTAGGAATCTCATATTTTAAAAAGTCCTGTTAAAGACACACACACACACACACCACGTTAAAGTTTTGGGCATATTCACATACTTTGTGCATATGGTATCAAAACATCTGAGGCTGTTGAGATAAATTGTGCTGAGAACACTGAGAGTCTTAAGTTATGGGTTTCCTGAGTTGCCTTTGTCATTTTAGTCTGCAAGATACATTTGTGATATTAAGAACATCTAAGTCAGGGATGGGGTACCAGCGGTTGTCTGGATGCTACTGCTGTTAAACCCCAGCTTCTAAAGTCCCTGGCCATTGGGCATGCTGGCTGGGGTTGATGGCAATTGGAGACAAAGATGGCTTACAAAAATTAGCTAAAATGGTACTTTGGTTGATAGCTACATGTTCAAATAATGGGCCTCAAATATAAATGCCAAAGATAATTTTCTTATTGCCTTGGCTCTGTGTTTTTATTGGTGCATTGGGTCACCCATTTGCATGCTAATTGTCAAATATACAATATCTGCTGCAGTCTTGTGACATGTGTACAAATAAATTGGACCTGTACACTTTGCAGTGGTCCAGTGTTAAGCAGTATGTGAGTTACATATACTGAACTTAGCTTAGTGCAAGGATCCAAGATCTGCTTAAAGACTTCTTAACCTGTGTGTTAGCCTCCATCTGAGGTTACTGATGAATGAACATCTGTATGTAGGTTCAAGCTAACACAAATAAGCATGTCAAACAAGACCCTCCCACTTTAATAGTTTGGAATCTAATTATTTCTGTATCCACATACTTGATTCTTTATGTTCTGATTCTGGGTTTTGTTTGGATCGTAAGAAGAGCCTCGTGGATCAGGCCAATGGCCCATCTAGTCCAGCAGCTGGTTCTCACAGTGGGGTGCCCCAGTGACTGTGGGAAACCCTCAAAACAGGACCCAAGCACAGGAACACTCTCTCCTTCTGTGGTTTCCAGCAACTGATACTCAGAAGCATTGCTCCCTCTGACTGTGGAGGCAGAACATTTCCATAACGGCTACGAGCCATTGATAACTTTATCCTCCATGAATTTATCTAGCCCTCTTCTAAAGCCATCCAGACTGGTGGACATCACTGGTTCCTGTGGAAGTAAGTTCCTTAACCATGCGTTGCATGGAGAAGTCCTTTCTTCTGTCCTGAACCTTCCACAGTTCAGCTTCATTGGAGGTCCACGAGTTCTAGTGTTAGGATGGTTTTGAAACTATTCTAGCATAGATTAGATCCCCGCCCCACCTTGTTTTGGATCTAATGATTTCTATTTCCACATATTTGATTCTCCATGCTGTGACGTGAGCTTCGTTTGAGATGGTGCTTTCACAATAATCCTACCATAGATGAAGTGTTCCAGTGTGGTGGCCCTCATGTAACTAAAGTGCAAATTAGATCTGGCCCCGGAGCCATTTAGTGTCTCCACTTTCTCTCTTACCTTCTGTCCTTTCTCACTATTGCTGCTGCAGAGCCGTGTGGGGAGTAGTTTGTCTCTTGATTGTTTGGAGCAAAGAGTGGGCCCATTGTCTATGTTAGGAGCTAAATCCAATAAATCATTTATAAATATAAAGCATACTTTTGGGGGGTTTAAGCGCTGTTTCCCCCCCCCCCCGACCCTGCGCTGCACATGCATGTTTGGCTAGCTGATCTAATGTAATCTCTCCATTCACATCGCCAGATGTTGAACAGATCGTGGTGTTGTTGGAAAAGGTTCATAATGTGTTTGTGCTGGGAAGGTCATCACGAAGCCCCCAAAAGATGAAAAGTGAAGTGGAAAGGAAGCAGACACTTTTTTGTTCTGTTTTTTTTTAAAGCAGAGACTAGGATGGCAAGAGAGCGCCACAAAGTGCTGTGTTTAATCTGTTCAAAAGAATGGGAGCTTCAAGGACTCTCCGTAACACAAATGCCCCAAGTGGGGCTGTTCATTGGGTCAGAAAGCGAAGAGTCAGGTGGGGGTTGTGTGTGAGATGGAAGCACGTGTTCAGGTGTGGATTTGGGCGATTTCGTGGGTGCTGGTTGCACGCTCACCCTTGCAAAACCTTCTTTGACATTGCGTATTCTGGGAAGGTCATTTCCATTAAACTGTAGCTTTAAGGAGTCTCAACCCTACACAAATCCGGAGTGGGGTCTTGGATGACGCCTTGTACACCCACTTCTGGAAACTCCCTCAACCAAGCTGGTGCCAAACGTATTGCTCTGCTTTTCTCTGGGCCGAGAGAGGGGTCTTGTTGTCTGGGCAGCCCAGGACCTCCATATACTCTGCCCAGGCAAGCGAAAGACTCCTGTGTCTTTCAAGATAGATGGCTGCCAACAATAGCTTTAAGGAACAGTTTGACTGTGGAAAGAGTCCTGAGATTATGTGGGATATTCACTGACATGGGTATCAGGGCAAAAGTATTACCTCGGAGAGCTTATTTCAGTCATCCACAGAAGGCTAACATCTCAATCAACCTCATGATAGCATAGAAAAAGAAAGGTGGGCTAATTCTTAGAAAGCATAGGCAAAGGGGAGCTTCCGGAGGCGGCGCGAAACAGCAATGGCGGTCCTCTTCGCGCTGTGAAGAGGGGCTCCGCGAAAAAGGGTCGTCCGCTGCGGCAAAGCGGAGACCCATCAAGAAAAACCGCAGGCAGAGCGAGCCTGCGGCCGTGGGACTCGGCGGGCGCCTTGAGCCCCCCCCAGAAGCGGAGAAGGAGCCTCGTAAGAGGCTCCGGAACGTGAAAGGGGGAGCGGCGCTGTGAGTTCATCGCTCTTTTCGTGGAAGCAAAGCCGCGCTGCTGCTGCTGCTGAGCGCTGACCTTTCTTCTTGAAAATATCGGAATTGGAGCAACATAGCCGTGAGTAAGGGGTTTAAATTCTTAACTAAATTGGAGAAATTCGGCTGAAAACGGGAGGCGAGTAACAGGAAGTCCGCCTCCCGACTCTGCTAATTAGATCAAAGCAAGGGCTCTGAAGCGAGCTGAAGTGTTTAAAAGGGACTGTAAAAGTGGAAGAAAGAGTGCATTGATAGACTGTGTATTTTGAGGAAAGAATTGTGAAATTTATGGACTTTTGCCCTCTGGAACTGTCCCCCTATTTTTGAGCTAAACGGAGTTAAAAGGGGTAACCCTGTCATCGGGCTGCCAGTGTATAGAAGAGAACTGTCAAACTGCTGTCAAATTGACGACATTGTAGCAGAGACTCAAACTGTTGCATAGACTGAGATATTAACGTTTAACATTGTTGCTGGGACCTCCCTTGACACCTTGTGGCTGGATTTTAAGAAACTGGAAGCTTTGGAAACCTTCCTTTTGTGCTTTGGAATTACAAAAATTTAACACGGGGAATATAGGAACTTCAATGGCGGAAAATAGTTCCTTCCTTCTTTGAAACTTTGAAATACTCCCCCTAGAGGATTGTGGAAGTATAGTGGCCTGGGAATTGAACTTTATTGAAACTCTTTGTGGTTTAATTGTTTATACTTTGGACTTGTCTTTCTCATGGGACAAAAGATCATTTGACCTTGAACAGAGGCAGGTGTGGAATGAGCGGCTCAGGGAGAACAAGAGCAGCTAAAGCCAAAGATAAAGAAAAAGAGAAAAAATCTGGGCAACTTATGCAAACAACTTTAACTCATCATCGCAGATCATCCGTCCCAACTGTGCTGACAGCACAGGAGGTGGAATTTGTACAGCCTGCTGCAGAAGATATGGCAACTGGAGGATCTGAAACAGTTTTGAAACAAATTTTGGAACAACTGGCAGTTTTAAATCAAAAAGTGGATAATCAAACATCAAAAATTGACCAAGCTACATCCTCTATTGGCAAATTAACTGAACAGGTTTCGCAGCACACCCAGGCGATTGAGAAACTGCAAGGAGCTACGGCTGAAAACTACAAATTAGCTGTGGAAGCCAATCAAAAAGCAGAACAGGCGAATATAAAGGTTGATGAGATTAAAGGGGAAGTAAGGCCTCTGAAAAGACAGGTAGGGGAACAACAAGCCTACCTGTCATTGGTTGAATTGAAAAGTAAAGAAAATAATCTCAGGATAAGGGCTATCCCGGAACTGGAGAAAGACAACCTAGAGGGATTTCTGACACTTTTGTTCTCCAAATTCTGGGGAATTGAGGAAGAAAAGGACTTTAAAATTGTGACAGCCTTTAGACTGGGAAGATCTGTAAAGAAAGACAAGTCCAGAGACTGCTTAGTTATTCTGAGATCAAGAGAAGAGAGGGATAAGATATTAGGCCTACATTTCAAGAAATCTTTGGAGATAGAAGGCAAAAAGGCTGAAATTTACAGAGATATACCCAAATATCTCTTGGAACTTAGGACTACCTATATAGACTTGACTAAATTGTTGAGACACAACGGAATTCCTTATAGGTGGGAGTTTCCACAAGGACTTTCATTTACTTACAAAGGAAGGAAAATAAAAATTAAATCACCTGAAGACCAGCAGAAGTTCCTATACGACCACGAGGAGGACCTGCAAAAAGGAGCTGCAGCTTCTTGGCCTCCACCACCACCGGGACCACCTTCAAAAGTTACACCACCTGGATCTGGACCAGTACTACCACCTCCGGGATCGGAGGGAAACTTAGATACCCCATTGTAGGACCCGCCAATTGAATCAGGATGTCTCTGCAGCTTCTTAGTTGGAACATAAATGGCGGAAATTCCCCGGAAAAAAGAAGAAAAGTCTTTCACATTTTGAAAAAGGAACAATTGGACGTTATTTGCCTACAAGAAACACATGTGACAAGGCTCCACAGAAAAGTGCTAATTAATAAAAGACTAGGCCAAGAATTTATTTCTTCGGATAAAGTTAAGAAAAGAGGAGTGGTGATATATGCAAAGGAGAGCCTGTCACCGAAATTTTTATTTAAAGATGAACATGGCCGAATTTTGGCGATTGAAATACAAACACAAGGAGAAAAATTTTTGATATTAGGAATATACGCTCCAAATGAGGGAAAATCGGAATTTTTTAGGAAGCTGCATGAGACTATGCTGGATTACTTGGACTACAATAACATCATTATGTTGGGTGATATGAATGGGGTTGTGTCTGTAAACATGGATAAGTCACAAAGTGCCAACATATCGAAAGATGGCAGACTACCTAAAACCTTTTTTGAAATGACTGACAATATGGACTTAATCGACATATGGAGGGTTAAGAACCCTCTAGGGAAAGAAGGAACTTTCTTTTCTGAAGCTCATCTGACATGGACACGAGTCGACCAAATATGGACAACTAGAGGACTGGCACCTAAGACTAGAAAAGTGGAAATCTGCCCAAAAACCTGCTCCGACCATAATGCTTTGAAAGTGGAAGTGAGACTAAATACAACCGGATCCTTTAGATGGAAAATGAATGACACCATATTAAGAGATCAGGAGATTGTGAAGAAGGCCCAAAAAACTTTAAAGGACTATTTTGAGATAAATTTGAATACCACTGTGGAAAAAAGAATAATCTGGGACGCAAGTAAAGCAGTCATGAGAGGGTTTCTAATACAACAAAACACGATTAAGAAAAGACTCTGGAATGAAAAGAAGGAGAAGATATTGGAGAAAATAAGAGAAGGAGAGAAAAAATTAAGATCTAGGCCTAAGTCGAAGGATGTGCTAAGAGAAGTGAAATTTTTCCAGGCGCAATATTCGAAATTGATAAATCAAGAGGTGGAATGGAAAATTAAACAAATGAAACAAAGATCCTTTGAATCGGCGAATAAGTGTGGGAAACTGCTAGCATGGCAGTTGAAAAAGAGACAAAAGCTTAATACAGTTACAAATCTAGAGATTGAAGGGAGAATGGTTCAGAAACCTGAGGAAATTAGAAAGTGTTTCCAGAGATATTTCAAAGAACTCTACTCACAAGGGCCGCAAAAAGCCTCCGAGGTGGATCAATTTCTTAAAACTAATGGATTACAAAAAATATCCCAGGAAATGAGAACAATCCTGAATTGTAACATCACTCAGCAAGAAATTGAAAGTGCCATTCAGAATCTCCAATTGGGCAAGTCTCCAGGCCCTGATGGACTAACCTCCAAATACTACAAGGTTTTAAAGGACTATTTGATACAACCCTTGATGGAGGTTTGTAACCAGATCATGGAGGGGAGGAAGGCACCGGAAACGTGGAAAGAAGCTTTCATCACATTGATACCTAAACTAGAAACTGAAAAGACTCAGCTTAAGAACTACCGCCCCATCTCACTCCTAAATGTGGATTACAAAATTTTTGCGGATATCCTGGCAAATAGATTTTAAAAAGTATTAAATGAAGTGATCCATAAGGACCAGGCTGGCTTTCTCCCTGGTAGGCATTTGTTTGACAATACAAGAAACATTATTGATATTTTGGAGCTTCTACAAACAAATCTTAACACTAGAGCGGTCTTAATTTTTATTGACGCAGAGAAGGCCTTTGATAATATTTCTTGGATGTTTATGAAGAAAAATTTGGAAGGGATGGGAGTGGGGCGGGGGTTTGAAAATGGTATAGAAGCAATCTATTCAGAACAAAAAGCTAAATTGATAGTAAACAATGTGGTGACAGAGGAGTTTAAAATTGAAAAAGGGACACGTCAGGGGTGCCCCCTATCCCCCCTATTGTTCATTTCAGTTCTGGAGGTGTTGCTAAACATGATTAGAAAGGACCGGTTGGTTCAGGGAGTTGAGGTCGGAGTGAAACAATATAAATTGAAAGCATTTGCAGATGACCTGGTATTAACATTACAGGAACCAGTCTCCAGTACTAAAAGAGTGTTAGAATTAATTTCTGACTTTGGTCGGGTGGCGGGGTTTAAGTTAAATAAGCAAAAAACTAAAGTTTTAGCAAAAAATTTGACAGTTACAGAAACAGATGAGTTCTATAAAGAAACAGAACTAAATGTGGTTAAAAAAGTAAAATACCTAGGGGTGCATCTGACCTCCAAAAACTTGAATTTGTTTAAAGATAACTATGAGAAATGTTGGTCAGAAATCAAAAGAGACTTGGAAATATGGTCAAGATTGAAACTTTCCTTGTTAGTCCGAATAGCTGCTGTAAAGATGAATGTATTGCCGAAAATGTTATTTTTGTTTCAGGCCCTACAGATTGTGGACAAGGTGGAATGTTTTGGAAAGTGGCAGAAGGATATATCTAAGTTTGTTTGGCAGGGCAAAAAGCCCCGAATTAAGTTTAAAATACTAACTGATGTGAAAGAAAGAGGGGGATTTGCCCTGCCAGACTTGAGGTTATATTACGAAGCTGCAGCCTTCTGCTGGTTGAAAGATTGGATTTTACTGGAGAACACTGATGTCCTAGATCTGGAAGGGTTTGATAATGCGTTTGGGTGGCATGCATATTTGTGGTATGACAAGGTTAAAGTGCACAAATTGTTTAAAAACCATATTGTCAGAAGAGCAATTTTGATGGTCTGGACAAAATATAAAGACTTATTGGAGAGTAAGACTCCGAGGTAAGACTTAACATGGAGGCCCACTGGCCTAAATATTGGGAAATAATTGAAAAAATTGGAGACAATTGGAGGTTGCTGAGCTTGGAAAAACTGAAAACCAAGGTGAGAGATTGGTTGCACTATGCTCAAATCCA
This sequence comes from Podarcis gaigeae, assembly GCF_964106915.1. Classification (NCBI taxonomy): domain Eukaryota; kingdom Metazoa; phylum Chordata; class Lepidosauria; order Squamata; family Lacertidae; genus Podarcis; species Podarcis gaigeae. The sequence continues at coordinate 100,340,268 of NC_139679.1, forward strand.
GGAGGTCTTTAAAACAGATAAAAAGGTTGGATTCCAGGTGGAAAAATCGAAACTAGAGACAGAATTGTTAGAGCCAAAAAATAAACTACTTTCGAGAATGTATAACTTGCTGCTTAAGTGGAATACACAGGATGAGACAGTCAAATCCGCCATGATAAAATGGGCGCAGGATGTGGGGCACAACATTATGTTTGCAGACTGGGAAAGGTTATGGAACACCGGTTTGAAATTCACGGCATGCACTGCCTTGAAGGAAAACATTATGAAAATGGTATACCGGTGGTACATGACCCCAGTCAAACTAGCTAAGATATACCACCTGTCTGACAATAAATGTTGGAAATGCAGAGAGGTGGAAGGGACATTCTTTCACCTCTGGTGGACTTGCCCGAAAGTGAAGGCCTTTTGGGAGATGATTCATAATGAACTAAAAAAGGTACTTAGATTTACCTTACCTAAGAAACCGGAGGCCTTTCTTTTGGGCATTGTAGACCAGAGAGTACTTAAGAAAGATAGAATTTTTTTTATGTATGCTGCCACGGCAGCCAGGATCTTGATTGCAAGGCATTGGAAGACACAAGATCTACCCACACTGGAGGAATGGCAATCGCAGTTGATGGACTACATGGAATTGGCCGAAATGACTGGCAGAATCCGAGACTTGGGAGAAGAAACAATCGAGGAGGACTGGATAAAGTTTAAGGACTATTTGAAAAAATACTATAAGCTGTATGAATGTTAAAAAAAAAAGAAAAAATGCACCTTTTAGGAAATTCTAGCTTCAGCAAATGTAAGTTAATGAAATGGAAATTAAGACACAAGAATTTAGAGGTAAAATAATGAAACAACTTTATTGTGTTAAATATAAAACGTACAAAAATTGAGCTATAGTATATTTGAAATTAGGCAACATGATAAAATGGAAGATACAATAAGTTTTGAAATAAGTTAACAAATTGCTGATGTTTTATATTACAGAGAATGCAGGGTCTGGAGGACGCGGGGAAGTCCTTTAGATTCGATGAAAAAAGAACAATGGAAATTTGTTATTCTTTTTTTCTATTTTCTTATATCTATCCTTTATTCTTTTTTCTGTACTTCTTAAACTCAATAAAAATATTATAAAAAAAAAAGAAAGCAAAGGCAAAGGGGCTTATGGTTTGGAGCCGGTCCTGCTGACTGACAAACGGAAACAAAAATTTAAACAGTGGAAATGGATCCAGCCAATGCTGAAATGAAGGCTAGGGCTGGATCTAGACACCTCAAAGAAGCGTTTCAGTTCCTAAAGCGTTGTAAATTTGAACAGGGAAAACAGGTAGAGAAAAAACAGGACTCCACATCGCCATCTGGTGGCACAATGTTATATCGCATACGCAAAGCGTATAAATCACTTTTCCTTTACCAGTCTAGCTGAGTCCCTAGTCTTCGCTGTTTCCCCTCCCTTGCTTGCTTGCCTCCTTGGAGATTCGAAAGGAAGTGCTCAGGATGGAGAGTGAGAATAACATGATGAGGCTTAAAAATAATAATAATTGTACAGTCTGCTTCAGACTGAGTTTGTAATGAATGCTCCTGCTAACTAAACTCATAGCAGGGCAACTTTCAAGATGCGCATTCTATGAGAACACTTGCGCGGTGAACTCTGGCCTTTGCCTTAGCCAAAATGGCTGCCTTATTGGTCTCCCCTCACTGGTGGACTTTGGGCTTCAAAATTTCAGTGGTGCCCTGTGCAACACAAATTTGGCACCTCTTCGCCTCTCCCCTTCCATCATTTGTCATTGTTACAGTTCTCCCTGCAGTACACTCTGGCTTGGTACCCAGTGTGAACAAACCAGTCCCCTAAATCCACCTCTGCTCCCATTCATTCTGTAATACAGGACTACTCCATCCTATGCAGCTACTGAAATGCTGTATATGAATGTACATATGTAGAATGCTCTGAACATGCAAAGCGTAAATGGGTCAAATGAGTCAAAAGCTCCCTTTATTATTCCCCTCCCTTTACAATATATTTCTTTAAAAGTGCTGTGGTGTAAATTCCTGTTTTCCCGCCAAGACTTGAGAAGCTATGTATAGTTTGACGTTTCATGTATGCCAGTCGGTCTCCACCCCCCACCCCCCAAAATACAGCAGGTTTTTCGTGGGGATCGAGAAAAGGCTCCTATAGCCTTACTCAACTTCAGCAGGCCATAATGTGTCCTTGTGGAACTCCTGTTTTATTGCTGAAAAATTTATGGCTCTTTGGTTATCAGTACCAACCTTTGAAAAACACCACTTGCTGTTCTCAAGGTGTAATGGAATATGGATCACTTTTCAAGTGGAAAATAGCCTCAGTGTACCTGTGGTTCTTTGGAGCTTTTTTGGACTGGTGGACGAGTTGTTTCATAATTTTCCTGCTCGTGAGAGTGAACTGAACAAGAGATCTGCTGCCTTTTCTGCTTTCATCTATGGACTCTGTTCCAAATAGGTAGTGTAACAAATGTCACAGCATTACATGGGTGTGAATGGTTTTAAAGAAATTTAAATCTCCTGTCAAAGTGGGCAAGAGCAGCATGAGACATGGCACATCGCTGCAGACTGTGTGGTAAAATCTTTTATCAGGGTGGAGGCTGGAGACTGAAATTCTGGGTTAAATCTTTGCGAGTTTGCTGGTTTAAATGGTATGTGCTGGTGCCCATGATTTTTATGAGATTGCTTCTCGCAATAAAGCCAGAAAAGTGTTCTTTGTCTCACACAGAACCACCACCAGTGGGGATAAACCCATTAAAACACTCTCACACATCGCCCTGTCTAGAACCACAGAGCAAAGCCTTTAATGTACGGATTGCGCATTAATGAACAGCCAAGCAGAGGCGGTGGTTGCCAGGAGCCAGCAAGTGGGAGAGCCAACAATATCAGTGTGGCGAACTTTGCACTCTGCAAAGTGTGAAGTGATCTTGGTGAAAGGAGTTTATTGCACAAGTGGATGTCTTTGATGCCTCAGCTTCTGCTCTAGGGAGCCAAAGCTGAGCACATCCAACTGTGCCGGTAGACAGTTCTGTTGAGACCCAGTGGCAATTTATTGTGTACCTGAGATCTAAACCTGGGTGCAAATCCTCTCAGTGCTGCATCGGGCCTAGGAGGCCATAGTATTGCGCATATATATAACCTAAAAAACCATGCACAGGCCTCTCTACCTGGTACATAAATGGTACATCTGGTTTGGATCACCTTGGAAGTATTTTTACTGTGCAGCTGTAATATGCAGACAGGATTCTTTTCTGTCTTCAGAGGCTTGTCTGGAAATATCAGGTAGACCAGAATCAGCCTGGAATATCTACAAAATGGCTTAATATAAATCCGTTTATGTAATAGAGCTGCGGTGTCTGTTACCCAATATGGACATAACTTCTCTCCTAAATATGTGAACTTCGATTTCTTTCTGGGTAACACATACTTTTTGACAAATATTCTTCTTAAGCTGCCATGAAGAAATGGTGGTGTTGGTGTACCGTCCCCCTCCCCCAAGTGGAGGGAATTCTTCTTGGACTTCAAAAGGCTCAGGTTGATTCCTTTCTCACCCTCCCATAGAGATTTCCTGTTTCAGAGTCTTGAAAAATCTCTGTGCTCTGGAGTTGTGGATAAGGGTGTCCATGTCCGATAGCCTGTCAGGAGCTATTTGGCATTTTCTTTTGTGGTAAGGTATGAGAGATGTGATTGCAGATGTGAGAATTCAGCGACTTTCAAAATGGTGTCTGAATTCACATAGCATCTGAATCTGCCTACTGTGGCTTAGCATTAAAAATGGCCAGCGCAAATCAAGATTAGAAATGAGGCAATTTTTGAGTTGCGATTATTTTTCTGTTAGGATGCTCACTGAACAACCAGTCTTAACTTGGCGGTGTTGAACAACTGCCAGCTGAACCTGTCCCATTTGTTGTTACCTGGCATCTGCCATTATATTAGGCTTCAGCAAAAGGCAGAAGAGAAGGGACACAGAGCCACTTCCATCAGCATCGCTGAGAGCCCAGCAGCTTCTTACTTCTCCTCTTCCTCAGTTTTTCTTCCCCAACTAGTCATTGGAAGATCTTGCACTTGAGTTTGCATATATCCTCCTCCCTCTCAGTCCACTCTTCCTTTTGTGCTGTATCTTTTATAGATTCTACGCCTGCCTGTCTTGTAGTGATCCGTAAGCCACCAACCTGGGAGCCTTTCTTTCGCTCAAGAGTGGCATGAAAATTCTTTAAATTGATGAATCAATTGTTGAGTCTACAGGAGGTGTAGATTGAAAGATTGCCAGTGTCCGTCAAACCTTAATTTTCTACTGTGTGGGTTGTGCTATCGCACAATCAGTTTGGCTTTCGGTATGGAAGCCAATTTGTCCACAGGATTCCTAAGAGCCCACACTCTCTGTGAAATATATGCTTTCTTAATGTCAAATGCAATGGAATCTTTAGAAAAGAGATTTTAATGCAGGGATGGGAAACCTGTGGCCTTCCTGATGTTTTGAACTGCGATTTCCATCATTATTGGCCATTGGCCATGCTGGCTGGAGATGCTGGGAATGGTTTTTCAAACTCCTGAGTTCCCCATTCCTGCTCCGCTGATTAGAGAGAGAGGTTTGCATGTTTGTTCTGCAAACCTTCCTCTGCTACATTATACAGTGGTACCTTGGTTTATGAACTTAATCCATTCTGGAAGTCCGTTCTTAAACCGAAACCGTTCTTACACTGAGGCATGCTTCCCTAATGAGGCCTCCCATTGCCGGTGCCCTTCCACCGTTTGGATTCTGTTTTTAGACCGAGGAAAAGTTCTCAAACCAAGACACTATTTCCGGTTTTGCAGAGTTTGTCAATGAAATCGTTCTTAAACCGGACTGTTCTTAAACCGGACTGTTCTTAAACCGAGGTACGAATGTACAAGTGCCTGCTCTTTCGCCCTTTCCAACTTCCTGTGAGTCCAACCTGTTCTTCCCTAACTACTTCTATCTTTAAATGGAAAGTAACACCTGCCTTCAAATTATGAAGGAATTGCTTCATTTGCATCATATATTCTGAGGTGCAGTAAACCTGCAGAAATTAGCCTTCAGAATGGCAGAATTCTGATCTTTGACTCCACATAGGTGAAGATCCTGCACTGAAGTTGAGTAACTGTTGAAAACTCTGGTCCAATTCACACGTTAAGCCAAAGCTAGGTTTGTGCCCAAGTATACACTCAGCAGGGATACACTCCCTGATGAGTGTACCTACACGTCATACAGGATGACACTTAAACAACCCAGGTGTGCATCTTTAATGTGTTAAGTGGCCTAGAGGTGAGAGTGTTAGGCGAGGAATCCATTTCCTCCCTGCTCAAACTTGGCACGGTTGCTAGGAATCTCCGGAGGGCTAGTCACAATAGCCTCTTGCAGCAATAACGGCAAAGATCCTTGAGGCGCCTTTAAAGACTTGACAGATTTTGTTGTGGTGCAAGTTTTCCTGGAATCGAGCCCACTTTGTCAGAGGGAAGTCTGAGGGAAGTGGGTGGTGGTTGACAAAAAGCTTTCGTTTTGTAATGCGCCCCTTGGTCTTTACGGTGCCCCAAGACTGTTGGGAATTGGTGCTGTGGCGACACCCTAAAGTCACGACGCCGTGTTTGGTAACATGCCAGAGCAACCGTGGGGCTGGGAGCGTTGGGGAGAAATCGACAGTCAGAGGAGGACCTAACTTTGCTCTCCTTGCTCTCTTTCAGCTCAGCAAGCAAGGCTGTGCAGGCCTGTTGTGTCTTCTCCCCATTGCCACACTTCTCCGGCAGCTTTCATGTCCCCCCTCCCTACCACCTCTGCCCCCGGGGCCAGCCTGCTGTTCCTGTTGTGGCTGCACCGGCTATAAATTAGACTGCTGTGTGTTCTCAGGCCTATCTGCACTGAAGTAGAGTAATTGCTCTGGACAGCTTTACAGTAGGGAGGTGTGAAGGGCCTGCTGTCTGTCTGAGCTTCGTGGAGGCAAGAAGCGAGGCCCAGGGAGTGCGGGGAGGAGGCGGTCAAGCGGGGGACGCTGATAGATTCCTAAATGCCCGGCCGTTGAGATACGGGCAACTGGACTGAGATAACTAATTGCAGTTGGAAACCTGTTGTTCCTGCTTTGCAGGAGCTGGAGGTGTTGCTTTGGGTTTGTGGGATTTGCTAGGAAATGGGCCTGTATCTTTCATTCCAAATAGCCAGGAACTGTGTGCTCCATGCCCTTGGTGCTGGGCTGGTTGCTCTGGTGAGGATGGGGTGGGTATATATTAATAAACATTCTCAGCAGGACCAATGGCACCTGCTGTTCCCACCTTGTGGGCTGCCTTCTGCAAGCCTGGATAACGACTGCAAAATGCTCTTGTACTGTGAAGCTTTCTCAGCATTATCCCAGAGGTTTGCTGGCATCTTGAAATGCACCCTTAGTTTTGATTTCAAAAGTCCTGCCCCCCCCCCTTGCTGTAATGTTGGCATCTGGGAGTGAGGCTTAAATACCCTTGCAAGGGCTTGTCGAGTAAATGGGCTTGCAAATGTAGAGTAAATGGGCTTGCTTGCAGTTGGTGCACATTTTGGTTAGCAGCCTGGTCAGCTAGAGTTGAATGGTAGGGTCAGTTCCTTTTTTCCTGCTTGCTGTGGCACAGATGTGCAGTTCAAGATGCGCTTTAGATTTGCCACACAAAGCAAGCTGGAAGAAATGTCAGTATGCATCGCCGTGAGAAACCGCCTTTTTAATTTGAAGACGGTTAAAAAAGTGAAACAACGCTCCTGTTCATATATGATAAAACAGTTCACAATAGCAGGAGCATCATAGGGACCTATATTGACATTTCATTTCCAGCTTGCAATTGATTTGCCACACATTGCATATACTGATTAAATCGGTCATTTCCAAACCATGTGCTGCAGAAAACAAACACTGCAAAAGCTCTTGGGAGGAGCACAAAGTCCCCACTTTGAAGGAGGCTTCTCCCTATATATAAATGCATGAGTTGCTCGCTGCTTTGCGCTTTTCTCCTTCTGACTGAGAGTAGCGTTCAAACAGATGGCTCACCTAGAAATGTCAAGGGTGAGTCACCTCTCAAAAGTTCATATTTTGAGAGCATTTAAACGCTGGAACCTGGCCGCTTTTCAATTGGGGCCCAGCAGTAGAAGAAGAAGAAGAAGAGTTTGGACTTGATATCCCGCCTTTCACTCCCTTTAAGGAGTCTCAAAGCGGCTAACATTCTCCTTTCCCTTCCTCCCCCACAACAAACACTCTGTGAGGTGAGTGGGGCTGAGAGACTTCAAAGAAGTGTGACTAGCCCAAGGTCACCCAGCAGCTGCATGTGGAGGAGCGGAGACTCGAACCCGGTTCCCCAGATTACAAGACTACCGCTCTTAACCACTACACCACAGTGACAATCTTTGCATGGTGGAATGGCAAGCTTTTGCCCCTTTCTTCCACCATGGAAGTGTCTGAACTGCCATTTGTCTCTGCTTCTCTCAGGAGCTACATTCACACATTAGTCCACCAGCCTCTTAGAGGATTGGGGTTTGGGTGTGAGCACGGTGGGAGAAGTGTTTGAAATTAGCCGGGCGCATTTTGCACCTGGCTTTCGACCACTTGCGACCAAGTGAAGATGCCTGGGTTCCAGGATGGCACCTGCCCTCTCCACCATCGGCGGATCTTTGGATCTTGACTGTTTTCACACACTAATATGCCACCCTGTAGAATCCTATCAGTTATGTTTTATCTGCACAATTGGAATGAATTTCTGGAACCAAATTGCTTCTTCTGTGCAGCTTGGGCAGGAGCAAAAAGAAAAAGAAAAATTAAGAGGTCAGAAAAGGCCAGTACAGTGGCACCTCGGGTTACATACGCTTCAGGTTACATACGCTTCAGGTTACAGACTCCGCTAACCCAGAAATAGTGCTTCAGTTTAAGAACTTTGCTTCAGGATGAGAACAGAAATCGTGCTTCGGCGGCGCGGCAGCAGCAGGAGATCCTATGAGCTAAAGTGGTGCTTCAGGTTAAGAACTGTTTCAGGTTAAGAACTGACCTCTGGAACAAATTAAGTACTTAACCCGAGGTACCACTGTATATATGTCCCTGGATCAGATACCTGAAGAAGTGTGAATGCACATAAAAGGTTATACCCAGAACAAACTTAGTTGATCTGTAAGGTGCTACTGGACAATTTTTTATTTTTTTATTTCGACTGCGTCAGACCAACACGGCTACCTACCTTAATCTTTTCTTCTTTTAAGTTCTCAAAGCACTTAACCTAGCTCAAGGTTATCCTCTGAACTAGCCAGATTTTTAACTAAGAATCAATCACAGTCAGTCCATTGTTTGGAAAAAAAAAAGGACTTTAGAGCTACCTTACCCCAAAATGACAAGTAGACATTATGTTTTGGTGACTAAAAAGATAAAGGACCCCTGACAGTTAAGTCCAGTCGCAGATGACTCTGGGGTTTGTCCGGAGACAGTTTTTCTGGGTCATGTTGCCAGCATGACTAAGCCGCTTCTGGCGCAACAGAACACTGAAACCAGAGCAGAGCATGGAAACACTGTTTACCTTCCCTCTGGAGTGGTACCTATTTATCTACTTGCACTTTTGAGCATGATTTCGAACTGCTAGGTTGACAGGAGCTGGGACCGAGCAATGGGAGCTCACCCTGTCGTGGGGATTTGAACCGCCGACCTTCTGATTGGCAAGCCCAAGAAGCTCAGTGGTTTAGACCACAGCGCCACCCGCGTCCCCTGTGGTGACTATAACCTAGGTTAAAGGAGCCATTTGGTGCCTAGCTTATATATCTGAGTTTCTAACACTGGGTGGGAGGTGAAGGAGGGTGGCTGGAATGGCGCTGTCTTATACTCTTGTTGAGAAGACGTCATCTTTCAGAGTCTAGGGATGTGGCAGAAGGCTGTGTTGTGTGTACTGAAATCAGGAAGGCATTAAGAGTGTCCATTTTCCAAAGGAGGTGGTAAAGCTGTGATTCCCACATCATGTCAACAAAATGGTGTACAGTGGTACCTCGGGTTACATACGCTTCAGGTTACATACGCTTCAGGATACAGACTCCACTAACTCAGAAATAGTGCTTCAGGTTAAGAACTTTGCTTCAGGATGAGAACAGAAATCGTGCTCTGGTGGCACGGCGGCAGCAGGAGGCCCCATTAGCTAAAGTGGTGCTTCAGGTTAAGAACAGTTTCAGGTTAAGAATGGACCTCCGGAACGAATTAAGTACTTAACCCGAGGTACCACTGTATTACTAAATGGGACCACCCGTCTCTCATAGATTGCTGTTAAACGCCTGCTAGGCTGTGGTGTTTATGGCACCTGACATGTGAAGTTGTTTTGCATGTAATGTTTGGGTGCCAAGTTACCATTGTGTGCGTATTTGCTTAATGAGTTGGTTACATCACTTTTGTCGCCAAGGCGCTTGTGTTTTCCTCCTGGATATTAATTTGAAAAGACTGTGACGTTAAGTAAGCGTTCCCTGTGTCGCAATATCACAGTTTTCTCCAGAGGACTGTTAAAATGAGCCATATACTTGGATAGGTTTTTTTGTTTTTGTTTTTTAATTAAAACGTCTAAAGTTGCTAGTAATACATTTCTCTGTTTTATTTAAATATATCTGAAACATGCTGGAAAGGATGAATGCTAATTGTTAAATTAGCCCAATGCGTCTCAGCTTAAGTGTCCTTTCGAAGGACTTGTTTCTGTACAAACTGCTGGAAAAAACATCAGTTTCAGAGACCTTGCAAGGCAAAAGCTCCTAAAGAGAAGCCAAAAAAGCTAGAAACAAATTAAAAACTCGTAGGTTTTATTTTTCATAGATTTGCCATACGTAGCAAATGAAATGTCAATATACGTCATCATAAGAAACCTCCTTGTGTTGGTAGCCAGACATTGGATTGCAACTGATGAGGTCATCCTGTTAGTGCAAGGACTTCTGCTTGCACAAAAGGGCTTCCTCTCCTCTCTCTCCCCCCTCCAAATCCAGACAGAAGTGGGGACCGCCACAAACAGATTTATTTGGGGGTGGGTGAGTTGCAAGGCGAGGAAGTCCTGTTGCACAGGCAGATGTCCTTGTGCTAAAAGAACAACTTCATTGGATGCATACAACCAGTGCTTTTTTTCTGGGCGAACGCAGAGGTACGCATACCCCGGTACATTTTGTGAATCTTTGCACTTTTGTTCATTTACTGTATTTATTTTCCCTGATTTGAACTATAAAATGGTGATTTTCTTGAGTCAAAACGAGAGTATCCCTAAACATTTTTTAAGGGGGAAAAAAAAAGCTCTGCATACAACCCATTATTTATGATTGCCACCAAACCCTTCCCCTGTGAGGATATGGAGAATGTAAGTAAAGGCAGAAGTCTCCCACTGCTTAAAAGGAAAACCTACTGCTTCTTAGCTGCTTGGAAAATGCAGTGGACATAAGACCTGCAGGTTAAGGGTCTGTATGGTTGCTGGTTGTCCTGCTCACCAAGGTGCAGCGGGGTTACTGGCAGGTGAACCTGTGGATGCTTGGAGATGACAGAGCTTTCAAAAATATGTCACTCTAGTTGAAATACGAAATAATGTAAGTTTACAGTTCTGCCTCCAGAGTCCTTCCATCACATTCTGTGTTATGCGTAGATCAGCTTTTGCAGCTCGAGAGACATACAAGACAGTTCTCATGCTTGATCAAAAGGGCTCCCTATTGGCTTCATATGAATGAAGGAACTTGAAAAGAGGCCCAATAATTTTTTTTAAAAGGCCTTTGGAAAGTGTATGGTTATAGCAATGGCTGCTAGTTGATCTCAAATAAAGATTCAAATTTGCCATTGTGGTTTCCCCAGCTGCCTGAAAATGTGGGCAAGTTTTTGAGCAGCACGGATTTCTTTCATGAGAACAAGGTTGGGCAGCCCCATAAGCTAGCTTTTCCGTCTGCATTGCAATCTGGACCATTTAAGATCCTGTTCATTTGGGAACTTAGGCAATGGTCCATCTAGCCCAATGTTATCTGCACACCAGGGTTTCAGGCAGGGGTCTTTCCCAGTCCTACTTGGAGATGCCCGGCTTGGAATCTGGGACCTTCTGTGTGGAAAGCAGATGGTTGACCATTGAGCTGCAGCGCTTCCCATGTTCAAAACGTGGTGTGCCAAAGGGGACTGTAGGCATAGCTGCATCATGTGGTTTTGAACTGACGTGAGCACCCTTTGTCATTCTGGAGACTTAAGGTTGTATCCAACAAAGTTCTGCTTAGAGTAGGCCCACTGAAATTATACTAGTCATGTCTGTTAATTTCAGTGGGTCTTCTCCAAGCATGAGTCATGTTGGATACAACCTACGTGGTTAGTTGAGAAACCACCATGTGCATTTCTTTCCCACCCACCCTATTTCTCATGTCTAGCTTCACTTCTCGTTGTACAAGTATATCTCACCTGTGTCGAAAATGAGACGTGTGTTCCAAGGGACTCCTAAAAACAGATCCAGACTAGAATTCCTAGATTATCTTCCCACACAGTATTAAAATTTTGTGCTGCTGTGACTTTCTCCCATGAAATCTGGGGTCTAACATCCTGCTGATTTTTTAATACTTATTTTAAACTTCCCAGTCCTGATCAGATATCAGAGAACAGCTGCAATGACAAACGATCTGTTAACTAATTTATGCTTGTGATATATACACCCACACACAGGTGTCGACATCCCTCAAGGTATATCTATATTGCTATATATCAGGTTTGACATTTTTAAAATAAATGGATGACTCAATATAGAAAGGGCTGGGGAAGAGGGGGGAAGCCCTTGCATTCCATTTTAGGTTTCCAAGCCAGTATTCAACTTCTGATCCTGCTAAATGGATCCTGTTTTAACTTGATTTATCTTATGCTGATGTGCTGCCAGGATTTTTTTTTTTTAAAAAAACCACAGTACTTTGAAGGAAGCAAAGGCACAAAATTCTCTACAAATTAGTTTGGGCTAAAATGAAATGTTAAATAGCTGGTAATAAAAGGGAAAGATTGTGATTCAGGAAAACCTGCCTTTCAAGATGGCAAGTTTTTCATTGTGTTACATGAGATATGACTACAGAGATGAGTGTGCAAGCTCATCTCATGGTTTTTTCCAGTAGCTTATGCAGCTAACTTATGCTGGTTTTGTGTACAGTGGCATTGCTACTTTTTTAAAAAAGGAGTGGGAAGCGATAATTCCACAAAACGATTGGTCTGAACAACAGTGATCAAAGGGTATGTGGGGTGATTGTTTTGTTCAGGCGAACTGGTATTCAGAATGTTAGCTGCAGTTCTTCTGAGTGTGTGTATTTATTTTTTAAATAAACTGTTAAGTATCTATGTGATATATATATAATGAAACATAACATAACCAGGTATCCTGGTTTTATACTGACATATAAAATAATAAAACGCAGCAACAGAGGTACTGAAAACCAACTTTAAAAAGGTAAAGGGACCCCTGACCATTAGGTCCAGTCGTGACCGACTCTGCGGTTGCGGTGCTCATCTCGCTTTATTGGCCGAGGGAGCTGGCATATAGCTTCCGGGTCATGTGGCCAGCATGACTAAGCCCTTCTGGTGAACAAGAGCAGCGCATGGAAACGCCGTTTACCTTCCTGCCGGAGCGGTACCTATTTATCTACTTGCACTTGGACGTCCTTTCGAACTGCTAGGTTGGCAGGAGCAGGGACCGAGCAACAGGAGCTCATCCCGTTGCGGGGATTCGAACTGCCAACCTTCTGATCGGCAAGTCCTAGGCTCTGTGGGTTTAACCCACAGCGCCACCCGCGTCCCGAAAACCAACTTTAGGGTTCAGCAAAATATATACGTTTTCAGATGGCACCTAAAACAGATAAAAGTTTCATGAATTGGGGAGGAAAGGGTGTTTCCAACTGGGAGGGGGACCATGGAAAACTCCTAGTTCTGGGTCACTGCCCTACAATAGTTGGTAGGGCATAAAACCACCAACAGACTCCCCCCCCCCCCGATCGTCCATAGGTGGTTGAGCAGGTCTGAATATGAGGTGGCTTTCAGATCCCTTGGTCTCAAGTTGCTCAGGGCTCTGTATGTCAATAACAAGACCTTGAACGTGGCCTAGTAGATAATTGGCAGCCAGTGTAGTTCCCTCAGCTCGAGAGTAACGTTTGTGTGTCCGGGTTCTCCACTCAGCAACCTGGTCTCAGCCTTCTGGACCAGTCACGAGGGAAGTCCTACCTACATTGTGTTACCATAGTCCAGTTATGAGGTTACTAAGGCATGAGTTGTGGCAGAAAAGCTATCCATGTCCAGGAAAGGGCATATAGTACTTGTTGTGCCAACATAAATTGGTGTGTGTGTGTGTGTGTGTGTGTGTGTGTGTCTGTCTGTCTGTCTGTCTGTCTGTCTGTCTTGCTACCTATCACAGTGTTGCACTTAATCTGTTACCTAAATCCCATAATGCAAAGAATGAAGTTGATTAATGCAGACGTTGTTCATTATATTTCAGATAGGCTCATAAACATAAGATATATGACGAAAAGCCCCCTAAGGATAAATGAGTAAATGGAAAAACTGCAACTGGGGAAAAAGTCACATTGGTAGTACCTTTGGAAGGTAAAGAACAGAAAGCTCAAAATGTATTAGTATACATATTGAGAAAATTCTTTTTCTAGTGTAACTCTATCTCTTCATGGAGCTTTCTACTTCTAGCGGGGTTTTTTTAATTCAAGGCTTTCTGGGGGACCATTGGGGGGATGAAAATTAGTAAGGTTCCTTACAATTGCCAATTTTCAGGATTCTTTAAATTGCCTGGTGCTTTATTAGTAATAAAAACCCACCACAACTGTGACTACATTATTGGGCATCGATTTCTGAAAAGGAGACAAGGTATACGGTTGTAGACTGCCAATATTAGGGTTTTGTTTCTTAATCAGAGAAAATCACAACAAACATGTTTGGTCATCAAAGTGCTGTTCATAATTGCAAAAAGAGAGAGAGAGAGAGCATACTTTTAAGGAGAGGGAATGGGGGGAAAAACCAGAAGAAAAACAAGACTGTGTCATGATGTCTTCTTTTTTAAAACTGGGATTAAAACCTTGTACCTCCCCATGTGCCGTTTATTATGGTACGTGGTTTTCAGCATAAATCACGAGTAGCCAATCTGTACCACAAATGCAACGGGGACTAATGGTTTGTGGCATGCCTGGATGGGGTTGGGAAGGAGAGAGTTTACAGACCAGGGCCCCATCTGCACTATACATTTAAAGCGGTACCATACCCCTTTAAACTGTCATGGCTTCACGCCAAAGAAGAACTCTGGGTAGTGCTGTTTATTAAGGGAGCTGAGATTTCTTAAGAGCAGGGTTCAGCAAACTTTTTCAGCAGGGGGTCGGTCCACTGTCCCTCAGACCTTGTGGCGAGCCAGACTATATTTTGAAGAAAAAAATAATGAACGAATTCCTATGCCCCACAAATAACACAGATGCATTTTAAATAAAAGCACACATTCTATTCATGTAAAAACACGCTAATTTCTGGACCATCTGCGGGCCAGATTTAGAAGGCGATTGGGCTGGATCTGGCCCCCGGGCCTTAGTTTGCCTACCCATGCTTAAGAGGCCCCTACTCCCCTCTCATAGAGCTACAGTTCCAGAGTGGTCTAATGGTTAATCCTCTTTCCCAGCAACTTCTGGGAATCGAAGTTCTGTGAGGGGAGTAGGAGTCTCTGCGCCTTTTTCTTTGTGGGAATCCATGACAGTTTACAGGGGAATGATGCTGCTTTAAATGAATAGTGCAAATGACGCCCAAGACTATACTGGGGTTCAGGACTGTCTGAATTGGTACTGAAGAATGCACTAGCGTAGTGCTATCTTTGGTGTTAACTTAAGCTAGCTTTCACTGATACAGGCATTATGCACCCTGCCTGTGATGTTTAAAGTTGCTTCTTCTGCATTGGTCTGCATTAGTTGCTAACATTTAGTTTATGTTTTTAATTATTGGCTTTATCTGTTATTGGGCACCCTTGGAACTTCTCAAGTGGGGTCGAAATACTCAGATGGTTAGGTAAGTGATGAGGCCTTCATGGTGTGGAGCACCATGAGAAGGAGCAAAGTAGGGTTTTAAATCTTGTCATATCCGCTGCAGGTACTTTTTGTCTGATTTCTCCTCAATACTCAACGGCCGCTATGTCCATGCCTTTGAAAGCAAGAGCAACAAATCCAAGAGCCTGGGCTTACCATGGTTTGTGAACCTCATGCTTTGATTCTGACAAAACAAGCCACAACCCGTATGCCATGGTTTGTCCTCAGTTTACCGCTCATGGTTTGTCTTTGGGGAAAACAAACCGCCAGCGCTGGTTCACGTCCCACAGCAAGGCCAGGCTTGTGGTTATTGCTTCTGACTCCAGAGAGGTAAGAGGGAATAGAGAGTGATTTGGCAGCATGGAAGCAGCACAGTGCCTTGTCCGTGGTAAGCCAGGCATAGGCAAACTCGGCCCTCCAGATGTTTTGGGACTACAACTCCCATCATCCCTGACCACTGGTCCTGTTAGCTAGGGATGATGGGAGTTGTAGTCCCAAAACATCTGGAGGGCCAAGTTTGCCTATGCCTGGTGGTAAGCTGTGGTTTATGGCTCACCGTGAAGCATTGGACAACATTGCTGCAGGCCCGCAGGTGTCCTAATAAAACCTTTTAAATTTCAACATCATACACCACAACAAAGCCTGGATTAGGTTGCAGAATAGAGGGAGAGATGAAAATCAGGCCTATTCTGTTTCCTTGGTTGAGAGACCAGCTGCCTTTGGCCATCTCTGAACCTGTTGCTTAGTGGCTGTCCTTCCATTTACAGTATCTGATCTGTTTCTACCCTAGCCGGTCATTATAAGAACTGCCGCTTTAAGAACTGATCCCTGAGCTTGCTTTTCCCCCTTCCTCTTTTTCCTTTTTTCCCCTCCTTGTTTGTGTCTTTTAGAGTGTAGGCGGAGACTGTCTTCCTGCTAATCTTCGTAAGCTGCTCTGGGTGCCTTCTTTGGCTAAAGAAATTGGGGTAGGAAGTCTTAAATAAATAGAAAGAGTGACACGCTCCAAATGAGAAATTGCCTGCATTGGCACACATAAACAAACAAAGTCAAGTCATCAAGCAGTACTTATTGATTTAAAGCGTTTCTGCCGCAAAGTGACAGGCTAACAAGCTGAGAGAAGTCAAAGCAAAAGGATGAAGCCATGAGAACGCAGCGACAAAAAGCAAGTCAATCACAGTCAGTCCGTCTTTTATTACGGCCATAAGATCTGTTCAGGTTGAAATAATAGACCACAAATAATACGGAAGAAAAGCAACAAAAAGTGCTGCATTTCCAGTTTAGTTAATGCTGGCAATCAGCTGAGCTCTTAAGTGCATAACATTTTTTTTATATAAAAAAAAAGTCAGTCACTTCCTTGGTAATATATGGGACTTTATCTGATATCCTGTCCTTGGCAGAAGCTTTGGCATGCGGCTCCCAGAGGATTTGATTCAAGGCAATGCAGTCCTTGGAGCCAAAAAGGTCAGCCATTTCTCTAGCAAAGTGTACATAAGCTCTTACCTGGATGCCTCAGTGAAGGGTGAATTATAAGGTGTTTTCAGTTAGAATAAAAAAGCACCATATTAAAGGTGCAGGTGTTACTAATTTCAGGGACTCCCACCTTAAACGGATGCAATCTGTATTGGAAACACAAATCAAAGCGGTACCAGTTGCTAACAGTAATGCTAACACAAACTAAGCTCCTAAAAACTACAGCCCATCATAGATCCTCTGCAAAAAGTCATGGCGGGCTTGGCAGCCTTCGTCTGATGCTGTTGGTAATAGGAGGAACCTCAGTGGGAGGGAGTTCCATAGTTCCATAGCCACCACTGAAGCAACTTTGTCACTAGTTGCCTTGCTTGCAGAGATGAGAACAGCTAGAGCGAAGGGCCTCTGAAGATTATCACAGCTATCAGTCAAGCTGAGAATACAACAAGAAAGTATATTTATAGTTGTAAAACTTCAGCAAGCTGTTTTCACGAATCTTGTTTACAAAAACAACCCCTCCCACAGGTGTTGTGAATTTTAATTGATCTTATTTTGTGAGGTTTTTTTCATTCCACTCTTTTTTTTTTTTTCTGTCGAGGGGAGGAAGGTTCAGGCGAGACCTTTCTGTATTAATAGCTAACTAAGACCAGAAAGAGAGAGAGAGTCGCTCCCAGAAAGATGAATAAACACTCCTAGTAAGTACAGTGCCTGCTCTCGAAAAGGGTAATAATGATTGATTGCTTTGCGGTTTCACTTTCACAGAAGTCCATACTCAGTGATTGGAGAAAGGTTTGGCTGGGGCCACAGTTCTAACTCAAGACAATAGCATTATTCCGACTTGCCAGTGTTGTAACGATTAAACTATGCTTTGTGCAATAAATTTATTTGCAAAGTAGGTGGCTTCGTTTTGCTCTTGTGGGGTTGGTTGTTGGTTTGGATATCTTGGTCTGTTTTTAACATAAGGATCAGACGTCCTGTCTGTTAGCTTTTGGGGGGGGGGGTAGTTAACATTGCAGCTTCTGCACAATTAAAACCGAAATGGTCTAGCTCCTCTCCCTTCCCTATTTTCCCTCCTGAACTGTGTCACTATTTATGATGCAATAGCGGGTAATCCGGCAAATTTCTTTTTATGTAGAGGTTCATGGTGGAACCTCTAATATCTGACAGATATTATCAGCACTGTGCTTTACCTTTTGGAGCAGAGCTGCAACCGATTCAGGTTGCTGTGTGCTTTGCAAACCGAATGGGCATGCAGCAGGGAGGTTTCTGAATGGGCTTTCCTTTATTAGCTTTGCTGATAACCCCAACCCCGCCCCCTCCCAAGTTCCTCATCCTGCTTGCCAGTCATCACTGGGTGAATAGAAATCATTTTCTTTAGGCAATGCAGATTAACAGAACTAGCAATTTTTCACTTTATTTGCTGCAATTAAGAACGGGCAAATGTATGCCTCTGTTTGCCGCACAATGGAGTCTTTGACTCGGCTCTGGTTTCTGAAGCAGAGGAGCGTGGCGTCCCGATGAGATGTCTTTTGTAGCTCGCAGTTAATGGCAGCCTATGTTTAGGGCTGTTATATTGTGAGCAAAACAGGAGATGGAAGGTCTCTGGTAGTATAATCCCATGCCTACTTTTTCTACTGTAAGCCTCTCTCTTTGGTCTTGCTTTGTCCTCTTGGAGTGCAGAATCATAAGGCATTTTGCTCTAAAGATGCACCTGTGTTTCAATGGGTTTCACTTGTTCCTTCTAGAGAGCCAGTGTGCTGTAGTGGTTAAGAGCGGTAGACGTGTAATCTGGTGAACCAGCTTCGCGTCTCCGCTCCTCCACATGCAGCTGCTGGGTGACCTTGGGCCAGTCATACTTCTTTGAAGTCTCTCAGCCCCACTCACCTCACAGAGTGTTTGTTGTGGGGGAGGAAGGAAAAGGAGAATGTTAGCCGCTTTGAGACTCCTTAAAGGGAGTGAAAGGCGGGATATCAAATCCAAACTCCTCCTCCTCCTCCTCCTCCTCCTCTTCTTCTTCTTCTTCTTCTTCTTCTTCTTCTTCTTCTTCTAACCTTACTTGCTCCTATACAAAATTCTGCCTATCTATACACAAACACATACAATTTTCATGAATCCTGACAGATAGCGTGTCTGAGCCCTAGTGACAGATCATCAAGGTAGCAAGCGAGTGAGTAAGCTGTGCTCAGTGGAAGAGTACCTGCTTGTGGTACGCAGAAGGTCCCAGGTTCAATCCCTAGCAGGTAAAGGTAAAAGGTAAAGGACCCCTGGACAATCCAGTCAAAGGTGACTATGGGGTTGTGGCGCTCATCTCACTTTCAGGCCGAGGGAGCTGGCGTTTGCCCACAGACAGCTTCCCGGGTCATGTGGCCAGCAGGACTAAACTGCTTCTGGCACAACGGAAACCAGAGCACACAGATAGACATTTACATTCCTGCCACAGTGGTACCTATCTATCTACTTGGCACTGGTATGCTTTCAGACTGCTAGGTTGGCAGGAGCTGGGACAGAGCAATGGGAGCTCGCCCCCTCGTGAGGATTCAAACCGCCAACCTTCTGATCACCAAGTCCAAGAGGCTCAGTGGTTTAGACCACAGCACCACCAGCGTCCCTAGCATCTCCAAGTAGGTAGGGCTAGAAAGAGACCCCCTTCTGAAATCCTGAAGACCTGTTGTCAGTCAGTGTTGACAAGATGGACCTATGGAGCTAGATGGACCACTGTTCTGTGTATAAGATAGCTTCCTCTATCCAAGTCCTGCCAGTCAGACCTAAGGTCAATTTAGTCCAGCAGCCTTTTAGCTATTGTGACAAGTAGTCATTGAGGCCTTATCCTCCAGGAATTTGGGTGAATCGGCACCATACATTTAAAGTATATCAGAACACGTTTAAATTACATCTTCCCCCAAAGAAGCAAGGGAACTAGTTTCTTAAGGCTTCCTAGGAATTGTAGCTTGGGGGTGGTGGGGCAAGCTACATTGGAATGTGTGGATCTGCCCTAAGTCTAATCTACGTTTTGGTGTCCATCTTTGGTTGCCGTCTTGTGGCAGTAAGTTCCATAGCTGAACTATGTGCTGTTTGAAGAATACAGTCCCAAACACTCGCTTTTTTAATCCTCTGATAAGTGGAAGAGAAAATGGATCAGATATGGAAAAGGCCGAGGCAGGGGGAGATCCTGGAAAAGGACTATGTGAAACAGGACAATGGGTGGAATTGAAACTTCTTGCTTGCCTTCCATCCACATATTCAGGGATATTTTGTTAGTAAAAAGTGAAACATTAATTCTACTTCAACACAGGCTTTCAGAAGCTCTGGTTGTGGATTCATTCCACTGGACTAGACTGGAGGAAGTAATTTTATCCATAGACTTTATTGTTCTCCAGTCCAAAAGTTCCTAAACCAGTTTAAGAATGACAGGACCTCTATTGGGTTGGATCAGATGCTGATCAGTTTTTTATTATTTCTTTCGTGCTCAAGGTGCAGCTACCAATGCCATCTCACTGCCCTCTTCTATGCTTGGATCCATAGTTACATGTTTAATACAAAAAAGGAGACTCCAGTTTTGCACTGAGTCCTTTTTTCCCTTGTAATCAGTGTGCATCTGTTTATTGTGGGATTAGTGTTTAAGCACTGAGCTGGCTAGTATAAATGCAGGAAACCGCAGGAAAGTGCATTGCAGGATATTGGGAGAAGAGGAAAAGCAGCAAGTTTATTTTCTAAGGCGAACTTTCACCAGCCTGGCTATTTCATGTACCTGATTATGTGATGTAACTTCGAACCAATGTTAGGGTCTAAAATGTATTGAGCACCAATTCTTTTCTTGTTACCCTGCAATTTCCAACAATTCAGATTTGGCCAAATTAGGTAACTTCTCCCCATGAGATGATCTGTCTTAAATTCTGCACATAGAATCTTTTTAGGAAACTTTTCGAGGGTAGCTTGTTGGACTACTGTATGCTACAATTTTTTTATTATTATTTGACAAAAGGCATGCTTGCTTTCCCTACAGCTTCCCCTTTTCCGATTTTACCCTGCAGTAGGGAGTGGGAAAGGGAATTTATACCTGGCCTCTCAGAATCTGTGAACGGGTTTAATAGGCTTGACGTTCAGCCACAGTCTGTTTCGAAAAAGCTTTTCCAAGAAGGGGTTCTTGTTGGATTTCCACTATGCACTTGTCCCTTCATAAGCAACTCAGTGACTTCCCCTCCCTTGTTCCATTCAGATCCAGCCATGTGTGCACAGTGCTCTGTTTTGCCATGCTTAAAGCATCTGCAAGAGATTGTTTTTTGGGGTTGGGTGGGGTGCCTATTCAGTAAAGCTGCAGACTAGGCAGCTATCTTTCGACAGATTAGCCAGAGGAATTTCTATTGCGAGATTTTGATTGTTCAAGGGCCCTTTGGTTCCTTTTGTGTGTGAAACGGTGAAAAGTTGTGTTAGGACAAAGGCTGACAAAGTGTTTAATGAAAGCTGCGTTTGGCATTAGCAGACATTCCTAGACTTTCCCCCCTCCCCTTTTGCTGTCTCTCTTCTGTTAGCAAAAGGTGCCAAAAAGTTTTGGATAAAGTGTGCTGAATTAGCAATGACTTGTACATGTCTGTGAGCTAATCTGATGAAACCTTCAACTTGTTGAGTTAAAAAAAAATCCAAAAGAACTATGACTTTATGGATCCATGCATTTTGTACAAGATACACAAGATTTGAGATTTGTGTGTGTCTACATGCTGTATTGACTTCCTGGTTTTCTCCAAATGAAAAATAAAAGAGATAAATTCATCTCATACTGTAATTACTCATAGGAATACAGGGCATTTAGAATTAGCTCTTTTGTTATTGGCATAATTTTATGTAGAAATTCTGCAGAAAGATATGACAGTCTTTTTCTTCCAAGAATCCTTTTAAGCCATGCCACTATTTCATTCCCATTTTACAGACTAGAACCTGGGTCTGGGAGGCTTAATTTGATGTTTTTTACTGCTTTGCTTTAGGATTGTTATTCCCCCTATGTTATTCTAACTGAGATCAGGACATCTAATTTTAGTAATATATAAGTAGGCAAATGAATAAAGAAGCCCCTCCACTTTTTAATGGGAACAAACAAACATTTCTGTTTCTTTTGGAAACTTGGAGCTTAATGAAGTCATTCAGATCTGTGAGACATATGAATGAAATTGCAACTCTCGGAACATCTGTTATTACTTACACAAGTGTGTCTCACTCTTTGCTCATGTTGTGCATTCTTTTGGGGAGAATTATTGACTCCAGGGCTGATATGCTCCCTTACCTGCCCATTTCCCTCTTTGTCTCACTGACGAGCTCAGACTTGACTTTGTGGTGTGTGCATATGCATTTGAGGAAGGCATTCTTTGTCATCGTAATCTGGATAAATTGCGTTTTTTGGTCACTCTCATTTCTAGGGATGTATTGATTTAGGTTTCAAAGCACCTTGGAGTAATCGGGTGTCTTTTGTTACATATAGAAATTTCTCTGAATTCTGCTAGCCATGGTTTCTGTGTTCTACCTCCACTGTCAGAGGCACTATGGCTTTGTAAACCAGTTGCTGGGGAAAGTGCTGTTGCGCTCCAGTCCTTCTGGTAGTCTTTCCATATGCCTCTGGTTGGCCACTGTGAGAACAGAATGCTGGACTAGAGGGGCCTTGGGCCTGATCCAGCGGGCCATAATAGTGCTGCCTGCTTCCAGCCTGGAGAGGAAACCCAGTCCTTTACATGAAGTATGGATGGGATGGGGTGGGGAGGGAATGACATGTGCAAATCCCCTGCTTTGAACCAGCTTCTGGCATTAATGCTGGTGTAATGGATTTCCATTGTGATGTGATTTAAAACAACAACAGCAGCACCCACTGTTTGGCACCTGGGATGTTATATTTTTTTTTAAATAACGCTAGATATGCACGTTTGTTTCCTGTACTTGATAAGGCAGAAATGCAGGGTGAAGTTGGGAGTTGTAACCAGAAGGCATAATGCAAGATTACGCTGCAGTCTACTTAACATTTCATTCTGGTGGATCAACATTTTGCAAAATAACTTGCTTTTATCAGTTCTGAAGATACCTAATTTCGAAGCTAGTTGCTTATCCCTTAACCTTGCTTTCAATCATCCTTGCTGCTCTCTTTTTTTCTTGCTGCCCTAGTCTACAAGGATTTATTGTTTCATACCAGGGGGAATAAGACTGGCTCAGAATGTCACACTTAACAGAAAATCTGAAGTTATGCTGTCACTGGCCAGACGAAAAGGATGTAGAAGGTGGAGAAAAGGGACTGACTTGAAAGTACACACACGAGAGGTTGCCAGGGGATAGCCACCACTCTTTCCCTGGTGGTATTAAAAGCCTTTCCTTTGGAAATCTAACCTCTAGCTTTTGTTATGGCTGACCAAGTTAGTTGAGGTAGGGGGGGAATTAACCTTGGGTATGAATTCTAGTAGGTGGCACAGGAAGTTGCAGGAGTAGTTCGTGTAGTGGCTTCCAGATGCTGTTGGACTACAACTCCCATCATCTTTCACTATTTGCCATGCTGGCTGGGAGATGGGAGATGGAGTCCAGGATCATCTGGAAGGGAACCACATTGGCTATCCTTTGAGTCAAATGCTTGTATTAAACACTTATCTTTGAGTAAGCAGCACTGGACACAGGGGGATTCACGTCTTAAGTAATTACAGACATAGGATTGCATTGATTCATAGACAGATCTGCATGCACGGTGGTCTTTCAGAGCTAACATTAGCACCCTTCACCTGTGCCCAAGCCTGTTACAGTATAAATTCATTATAGTGTTGAAATTAAGAGTGGCTTAATCTTTGTCTCGGTCATGTCATGATTGTGCAGCTTTTAATATAGATAGATGATAGATAGATAGAGAGCAAAATTCTGGTTGGTGCCAGCATACTAATCTTTTCCTGTATGCCAACTGTCTTTAAGGTAGATGGTGACACTCAGTATCTCCTGCATGCTATGCTCTGACAGTGAAATCATGTAGTTTATACCTTTGTCTTTGGTCTTCATTGTGGTAGAAGTTTGATGGGTGTCTGGCTGACTCCCCCCCTCCCCGCTGGAGATGATGACCTGAAGTTAAATGGACTTATAACCAGGTCAACAATTCTTAAGGAACGCAGATGGGAAATAGCTAATGTTCTAACAAAAATATGCAGCCATCACAAAAATTGGTGTCCTTGATGAAGCACTGGAAAGTTGCCAATGTAACACCAATTTTTTAAAAAAGGTATTTGCAGAGAGCCTGGAAACTGCGAGCCTGTTTTGTCTGATGTCTGTCCTGGGTAAATGATGGAAAGCATTATTAAAACAAGAATTTTGAAGTACATAGAAGAAATGTCATGCCTGGGAAAGAATCCACATGGCTTTTGCAAAGGAAATCTCTGCCTCTCCAACCTTTTGGAGTTCTTCTCCATAGAAGGGGTTATTTGGTAGACGTATTTGTGGACTTGTTGAAAGCTTTTGACAAAGTCCTTCACCAAAGGCTGAATTTTAAGATCTTCCCCGAAGGTCTTGTTCTGGGTTGACCCCATTGTCATACAGGGCAATAGGTAAACAGTCCACAAATACGTCTATCAAGGGCTACCTGCCATGGTAGCTAAATGGAATTTCATTCAGAGGAAGTCAGCCTTTCAATACCAGGTACCAGTGTGAGAGGCAAAGACCTGCTTGAGCCTCCTAAAAGCTTTAGGATGCCCACTTTTGGTAGTAAGTTGCTGGACTAGAAGGACAATTTTATCTGACTCTTAGGAACATAGGAAGTTGCCGTATATGTCGTTATGCTCTTGGCAGCTTCACAGTTGCATGATCACGCTCCCTTGGGTGAGAGACTTGAGCACCTTTTTGGAGAGAGCCGTAAAGACTTTTTAAAATGTTAGGCTTAGCTTTAGGTGGCTGAGTATTGAACCGGTTTCAAATAACGGAGCCTGCTTCTCCACCTGTTATGTAGAAGGACCAATCTGGTGAGCAGAGTGCATTTTCCTCCTGTGTGCACTCACAGGTAAATCCCCATATATAAAACACTGCTAACTAATCTTGCTGTGCAAGCCCTTAATAATTAAAATTGCCACATTTTTGCTGAGTGAAGTGACTGCCAGGTATGCTGATTCGACTGTCTCTTTATTTTTAACAGAAACCTGAGCCACAACAAGTTGACGGAGATTGATCCTTCTGATTTCTCTAACCTGCCAAACCTACGGGAAGTGTAAGTATTTCCTTCAGAAAGGACTTTAATCTTGGCTTCTCCCCCCACCCCCTCCCTGTGCCGCCTTCACTTCGATTCTGGCTGGGATGGCAGCAGCAAAATGTATACTTTCCCGTGACATGCTTTCATTGTATTGCTAGCTTGCATCAGCAGATTAAATCTGAGCCATTGTTTTTCTTTCATACTGTACCTGTATGCTTTTTCTTTTTTAATTAAGCAGTCAATTAGCGGAACACAACATCTCAATTAAACCACAATACATTTATTGGAAATCATTGATGTTTTGTCTGCCTCCTTTTGTCTCTACCCCACTCTGCCTGTGCATTTCATAAGTTGGAATTAGCCAGAGTAGTTCAGGTAACCACACCTGGCTGTGTGGATACACTTTCATCTGGCAAGGCGGAATGGGCTCAGCTGTGACATCTGATGCTAACCTCCCCCCCCCCCCCCAAATCTCTTGGGGAAACAAAGGTGTAGTGTACTGTACTACAGAATTATTAACTCGTTCTCCTCCCACCTTCTGTTTGCTTGTCTGCGAGACAAGGTGGAGATTTTGGGTTTAGTGGCATGGTGGAAAGATTGCCTTGGCACCAGTTTGTGGTAGTGGAAGCCAGGAAAGAAAAGAGAAATGTTAAGCTTGCTTGTAAAAGTTTATTCCCTTACCAGATCGTGGTCCATTTCTCTTACTGTAGCTTATATTCAGGTGGAAGGCTGTGGAAAAGGCATTATGTTTATGTAAGGAAGCGCTGTACAGTGGTACCTTGGGTTAAGAACTTAATTCGTTCTGGAGGCCCGTTCTTAACCTGAAACTGTACTTAACCTGAGATACCACTTTAGCTAATAGGGCCTGCTGTGCCGCTGCTGTGCAATTTCTGTTCTCATCCTGAAGCAAAGTTCTTAACCTGAGGTACTATTTCTGGGTTAGCGGAGTCTGTAACCTGAAGCGTCTGTAACCTGAAGCGTATGTAACCTGAGGTACCACTGTAGCTCGGTGGTAGAGCAATTGCCTTGCATGCAGAAAGTTTCAGGTTCAATCCTTGACAGCCCCAAGTAGGTCTGGGAATGTCATAAAATTGTAGGATTGTAGAGTCGGAA
The DNA here is from genome assembly GCF_964106915.1 of Podarcis gaigeae. Lineage (NCBI taxonomy): Eukaryota > Metazoa > Chordata > Lepidosauria > Squamata > Lacertidae > Podarcis > Podarcis gaigeae. The sequence continues at coordinate 100,366,058 of NC_139679.1, forward strand.
GGGACCCTGACGGTTATCTAGTACAGCTCCCTGCAATGCAGGAATCTCAACTGGAGCATCTAAGACAGATGGCCATCCAAACCTCTGCTTAAAAACCTCCCACCTGAAACTTTGGAGAGGTGCTGCCAAACCACCATAGACACATTGCGCATGACCCAGGGAGGCCACTTAAATTCAGCACCCGCATGTTGAGCTTTTGCTGTCTCCCCCCTGTCATCTTTAGGATCACTTACGCAGGGATGGGGAACCTGCATCCCTGCAGATGTTGATGGGCTACAGCTCCCATCATTCCAGACCACTGGCCTTTCCGGGTGAGGCAGATGGGAGTTGGAAGTCCCAACAGCTTCTGGAGGAGCGCAAGCCAAGTTTTGACAGCCATTGATGTGCAGCATAGGAAGCCATCATGAACATTACAGGACCAGGGTGTGTGTGTGTGTGTGTGTGTCACCTGAATGTGGAGGTAATTGTCTTTGCCATAGTACCACTATATGGCGGTAATATGGGGTTCTAGCGTAAGGAAGCACAGTGTTCTGTTTCATAGATGAGAAAAAAAACATGCTTGTTCATATATATATATACAGAGAGAGAGAGAGATTTGATTTTCTGCTATCAATTTTTAAAAGAAATGAGTAGCAAATTGGGTAAAGCTTCTTTCCCAAACATTTCTCTTTTTACAAAAAAAGAGAGAGAGTAAAAATAAATAAATAAATCTAAGTGCCTTTCAGCGAATCCTCAAGAGAACTGTGCTATTTTTGAGCAGGATCCATTTCAGCATGACATTAGCCTGGCAACTGGGCTGTAAATATTTTATACTGAGTGGCACTCCCACCTCCCCTTCTTTACCGCACAGAGGAGCACGATCAAAGGGGCTAGAGAAGACCGCTTCCAACCAGACGGCTAGTGGTCACCTTTGCTTGCTTGCGAACGTGTGTTTGGGGTTTTTTTTTTGAGGGACATTGGAGACCAGATGCCAAAGCCACTTACCCAACGCACTTTACAGCAAAACGTCTTGTTGGAACAATGTAAAATAACAACCGAGGTCTTGAAACCGTTTGTTTTCGTGGCCCAAGCTCTAGGATATATGGGAGATTGCCAAGTTCTGACAAAACTGCAGACCTGCACCACCAGTCTCCTGTTTGTCAGACGCAACTAAAATCCTCTCCACTTCTGTAGCCTCCATGAATGCAGCCGTTTGTCCCAGTCAGAAGCGCCATATGTGCTGCGGTGCTCACATGGAGCTCCTCCACAAACAAGGTTCCCCATATACAGTGGTACCTTGGGTTACATATGCTTCAGGTTACAGACACTTCAGGTTACAGACTCCACTAACCCAGAAATATTGCTTCAAGTTAAGAACTTTGCATCAGGATGAGAACAGAAATTGTGCTCCAGCGGTGCGGCTGGAGGCCCCATTAGCTAAAGTGGTGCTTCAGGTTAAGAACAGTTTCAGGTTAAGTATGGACCTCCGGAACGAATTAAATACTTAACCTGAGGTACCACTGTATTTTGATTTTGTGTGTGTGCGCATTCCTTAGTACACAGTTGCTCCTTTTCCAGACAAGGACATCTGTAAGGCCAGAGGAGCGGCATCAGGCCGCTGGGCCATCTAGTTAGTCACACTGGTCTTGCAGTGGCCAAGGACATGCTTGTGGAAAGCCCGCAAGCAGAGCCTTAGTGCAGGATCACTCTCTTCCCATTTGTGATTCCTAGTAACCTGTATTAAGAGTCCTACTACCTCTGGCAGCGGAGGTAGAACATTGTTTGTTGTTTAGTCGTTTAGTCGTGTCCGACTCTTTGTGACCCCATGGACCAGAGCACACCAGGCACTACTGTCTTCCACTGCCTCCCACAGTTTGGTCAGACTCATGTTTGTAGCTTCGAGAACACTATCCAACCATCTCATCCTCTGTCGTCCCCTTCTCCTTGTGCCCTCCATCTTTCCCAACATCAGGGTCTTTTCCAGGGAGCCTTCTCTTCTCATGAGGTGGCCAAAGTACTGGAGCCTCAGCTTCAGGATCTGTCCTTCCGGTGAGCACTCAGGGCTGATTTCCTTCAGAATGGATAGGTCTGATCTTCTTGCAGTCCATGGGACTCTCAAGAGTCTCCTCCAGCACCATAATTCAAAAGGATCAATTCTTCAGCGATCAGCCTTCTTTATGGTCCAGCTCTCATTTCCATACATCACTACTGGGAAAACCGTAGAACATAGCCATTGATAACTGCCTCCTCAGTAAAATTGTTTTATCCTCTTTATTTAAAAGCCATCCAAGTCGCTGGCCATTACTGACTCCTGTCGGATTGAATTCCATAGTTTAATTATGTTTCATGCGCAGAATGTATAATGCATACACCTGCAAGGGAGAGCTGGATTGAAGCAACGATGTCTTTAAAACATTATTTGAGCAATTACTGAAAATTAGCTACAGTGGTACCTCAGGTTAAGCACTTAATTCGTTCCGGAGGTCCGTTCTTAACCTGAAACTGTTCTTAACCTGAAGCACCACTTTAGCTAATGGGGCCTCCCGCTGCCGCCGCGCCGCAGAAGCCCGATTTCTGTTCTTATCCTGAAGCAAAGTTCTTAACCTGAAGCAGTATTTCTGGGTTAGTGGAGTGTGTAACCCGAGGTACCACTGTACATGGTTCAGGACACTGTGCACTATTCCCAGGGTTTTCAAACCTATGGTGGTTCTTGGGGCAGTTTCCTTGATGTAGAAGAATTGGTTCGCATTAGTGCAAGCCCATTTTGATATCCCAAACAGGATTTTTGAGTGCTAAGTTTCTGAAGGATCTATTTATTTGTTTATTTCATAAAATTAATGTAGCGCTTTTTAAGCACCAAGCTTCTGAGGGAGTTATTTGTTTCTTTTGTTTATTTTATAAAATTTACACACCGCTTGATTTATAAAAGAACCCTCAAAGCGGTTTACATAAAGATTTAAAAAATCAAGAAAAAAACCACAACTGCACTTTCAACCGTATGATAGTTAAAATACTAAAACAGATTTAAATTGCCTCAACTTTTTAAGCATCTGGACAGGCTTGTCTTAAAGAGATTAGGGGGAAAGAGACTTGAAATTTGTTTACATGAAGCCTTCATTCTCTCTGTCTTCAGACTTATCTCCCTAGAGCTTTTAGGATATCATGAGCCATAAATCCAAACAAACAACTTTTAAGCTATGCGGATCTGAAAACCTAAAGGGTAAATAAATGAGAACCAAATATGTATTTCCTTGTTAGAATTAGAAGCTCTAACACGTTCTGAGGCAGAAAGTCAAAATATTTCCTCTTGATTCCCCCAATGCTGCTCTCCTTAATTGCTGGTCAGAGGGTGAAGGCCAGGAAATTTAGGCAATTTTCAGTCTGCCAGACAAGCAACTGTTATTATGGTAATTAATTGACTAATTCGACACACAAACAAGGGGTTTTTAAACCAAGAACAGAGCATGCTATGTGACCCAGATCAGCTTTCACTCTACTCACTGACAGAATTTAAATCCTATGCTACTGAGACGGATGTTCTCTTCTGTCTGGTAGCGCAGCAATGGAATGACAAGTTGTGAAGCTTCTGTCTTAACAAATTCTGCACACACACACACCTTTAGAAAAGAGTTGCATATTCATCCAGTCATTCCACACACACCCCTTACATAATCCTAGTTTGCCTTTGTTTGAATGCAAATGTTTTCAAATCATTTCCAGAAGTTAATAATAATAATAATAATAATAATAATAATAATAATAATAATAATAATAAAAAATAATTTATTATTTATTATTTATACCCCGCCCATCTGGCTGGGCCTCCCCAGCCACTCTGGGTGGCTTCCATAAAAACCAAAAATACAGTAAAATATCACACGTTAAAAACTTCCCTGAACAGAGCTGCCTTAAAGTTTATTTTCTTAACAGAATTTTTTAAATATATAGCTTATTTCAGCCTTTTACCTAAAGACAAGGAGATACAGCTTTGCACAAACATTTGCTTGTGAATGTGGAGGCCTGTACAAAAAGAATACCTGATTGAGACAAATAGATTCCAATGGCGAATAAGCATATTTCAAACATATTACAGTTGTACCTCGGTTGTCAAACGCCTTGCTACTTGTACTTTTCGGCTCCTGAACGATCGAAACCCGGAAGTGAGTGTTCCGGTTCCCAAACTTTTTTTGGAAGCCAAACATCCAACAGGGACGTTCCACGGCTTCTGATTGGCTGCAGTAGCTTCCTGCAGCCAATCAGAAGCCGCGCTTTGGTTTCCGAACGTTTTGGAAGTTGAACGGACTTCCAGAACACATACTGTCCAACTTCCAAGGTACGACTGTAGTTTGTTTTAGAAAATGGGCTGCAGCACATGTACAAGGGCATGTGCCTTGCATCCAGAAAGTCCCAGGTCATTTCTTCTCCCTGAGATCCCAGAGTGCTGCTGCCAATTGGAGCAAGCTGCCCCCCCCAACCTGGTGTCCTCCAGATGTTCTAGACTCATAACTCCCCTAATCACCAGCCAGCGTATTCAGGGGGCAACGGGACCTATAGTGCAAAATATGTGGTGGGCAACCTTGGCTGTAAGGGAGAACTCTGGTTTGTTTGTTTGTTTATTTTATTACACGTATATTCCACCTTTCACCCAAGGAGTTCCAAGTGGTTTTCATGGTTCTTCTCCTCCTCCATTTCATCCTCACAATTAACCTTGTGAGGTAAGTTGGGCTGAGAGTGAGGGACTGGCCCAAGGCCACCCAGAGAGCTTCATAGCTGAGTGGAGATTACAGTAGAACTCTGGTCTCCCAGGTTCTAGCCCGAAATGCTTAACCACTACACCACAGCGGCTCACCAAACTGGTTGCTTCCCTCTCCTGGGTTCCTAACATCTCACCAGTTATTGCCCTGTATACTTTGAAGCCCACGTCTCTTGCAACTGGAACAATGAGTAACAGCCGAAATGAAGCGTTTAAAAAGTCACGATTGCTTTACATGCCCATTTCCCTTTGAAATAAGCAGGATTTGCGCTAGAATCCTATGCATGTTTACTCAGAAATAAGTACTGCTAGCTCAATGGGGCTTCCTCCCAGGAAAAAATGAGCTTTAGATTGCAACCTTCAAATTGACTGACTTTGGCTCATGTGCAGAGTTAAGCCCTGTGGATTTTTGTTAAGCTTGTGCTTCCACCTCTCCTGTTGAAACCAAGGGGGCTTTTAAAAGGAGGGGCCTGCTTGCGTCATAGTTGAGCACTTTAAACATGAAGACTCTGACTCTCAAGTTGCTCAAGTCAGTGTCTCAAATTGCATGTTAACGGGATACAGGTAGAGCAACACCGACTGTACGCAGCCAGCGTGGGCCCAAGACACTTTGCTTTCTGCGATTAGGCATAACCAACCCTTCCATTCAGACACTAGTTCCAGATTTCATCTGTCTGCCCTCCTCATGGTGTCTCCCAAAGCAGGTTGCTTTCATTCTGCCAAGTGGCAGGGCTGGTTTGGCTCACAACCCTGCTTACGGGATAACACTTGAAGGGGGGCACAAGAACTCCTCCACATGTGGAAAGGCCATGCAGAGAAGATTGCTAGACTGCATTGTTCTCTTATATCTTTTGTCTTCCAACGTGCAGTGGTACCTCTGGTTATGAACTTAATTCATTCCGGAGGTGCGTTCTTAACCTGAAAACGTTCTTAACCTGAGGTACCACTTTAGTTAATAGGGCCTCCTGCTGCCGCCGTGCGATTTCTGTTCTCATCCTGAGGTAAAGTTCTTAACCCAGGGTACTACTTCTGGGTTAGTGGAGTCTGAAACCCGAAATGTTTGTAACCCAAGGTACAGTGGTACCTCGGGTTAAGAACTTAATTCATTCCAGACCTAATGGTCCTGCCGCTGCCACATGATTTCTGTTCTCATCCTGAAGCAAAGTTCTTAACCCGAGGTAATATTTCTGGGTTAGCGGAGTTACATACCTGAAGCGTATGTAACCCGAGGTACCACTATATTTGTAACCCGAGGTTCCACTGTACACCAATAGTTAGTCATACAGCCCCCTTCCCAGCCCCTCTACCCGAATTTTCTGTCAGGTACCACAGAGTTTGTGACTACTACTCAAAAACATTCGTGGCTGTGTGTAACTCCCACTTTGATTAAGTTCATGAATAAGATGCCATATGGGGTTACAGTTCTCCCCTCCTTTAAAAAACAGGAAAGGTTGTATGCATAATACGCCAACAGGAGCTGCGCTCTGAAATCTCCGGGAGCTGAATGTGTCTCGTGATCTGCAGTTTGGCCACCCTTGATGGGGACCTGGCATGTGCTGCCGTTCCATAAATATGTCTTAGCAATAACTGAAGTAGGCATGGAATGTGCAGCTGGGTTTCTGTTACAAGTGTTCTTGGCAGAGACTTGGCTGGAAAGTCGCAAAGATACAGGAAGCACCGAACGAATAGTTTTCTGCAAATAATCAAGCCTTCAAGGTAATGCAGGTTGTTGTTGTTGATGATGATGACAGCCGAAATCGAGCTTCATCCTTACAGCAAAACGACTACCTGAGGCTCGCCAAATGGCCACACCTCATTTCAGAGCTGCTTGTTTTTAAATTCGCCTCAGGGCAGTTACGACCAATAGTGTATAATAGTGTGTGAAAGGTTCTCTGAATCCCTTCATCCAGACTAGAGGGTAAACAACTCCCCTGTGAGGAAATATTAGAGCACTTGGGGCTTTTTTGTTTAGAGAGAAGGTGAGTAAGATGAGATTTGGTAGAGGTGTATAAAATTAGACATGTTGTGCAGAATGTGGAGAGAGAGAAGTTTTCACGTAACTTCAGAACTCGCGGGCATCCTGTGGAGCTGCATGTTAGAAAATTCAGGACATCTAAAAGTACTTCTTCAGATAGCGCATAATTGGCCTTGGTTGCACTGTTTGATAACCATCTCTGGGAGAGATAAAAGACAGTACTTCTTCATGGAGCGTGTGGAATTTGCTCCCACAAGAGGCAGTGATTTCTACCAACTCTGATGACTTTAGAAGAGGATTGGAGGGCAAGGCTGTGCTCTGCCTTCATGGTCAGAAGCAGTAATGTTCCTGGATACCAGTGGAGAGGGCTGCTGTGCTCAGCGCCACCTTTCCGTGCATCTGGTCCACAGGCATCTGGTCGGCCCCTGAAAACACCGGATACTGGACTATAGATAGGCCATGGACCTGATCTGGAAGACTCCCAGCTTGTTATGTAAACTTGCAATGGTTTCTGTGTACTCAAAAACTTGTGTGTTATTTTATGACATCTTGGTTGCCACCTCCACGAGAGGTCTTGGAGGGTGGCAACATGAGAATGGGCCTTTTCAGTGGTGGCTTCCCATTTCTGGAATGCTCTCCCTAGGGAGGCTTGTCGGGCACCTTCGTTGCATATATTTAGGTGCCAGGCAAAAACCTTTCTCTTCAACCAGGCCTTGGGTAGATTAAACATTATATGACCTTTTAAATGTGTATGTGGGAGGAAGGTTATTGGTTTGTTTTGCAATAATAATAATAATAATAATAATAATAATAATAATAAATTTATACATACATACATACATACATACATACATACCCCACCCATCTGGCTGGATTTCCCCAGCCACTCTGGGCAGCTTCCAGCAAAATATTAAAATACAATAATTTATCAAATATTAAAAGCTTCCCTAAACAGGGCTGCCTGTTTTATTACGTATGTTGTGTTTGTATTTTGTATTTTTATGATGAGAACCACCCTGGGATCTTCAGATGAAGGGCAGTATGCAATTTTAATAAATAATAATGATAAATGTGTTGGTCTCATGAGATTTTTTAAATTTGTTTTTCTCACGGGCTGGCATAGGTACCATTTTGCTTTTTTGTTTTAAATTTATTGTTCTTTGTTTCTTCCAGGCATCTGAATAACAATGAACTGACAGCCATTCCATCCCTGGGAGCAGCTTCAGCCCACATAACTTCTCTGTACCTGTAAGTCTCAGTTTAGCATGCCTGTTGATATATTCTTTCTTTCAGGAATCTGTGCAGGGTGTGTGTGTAGAAAGCTGGAGCTTTCTAGGGCACTCTGGATTCAATGTAGGTTTCTCATCCCTATGTTCCTGCCTCTTAAAAATGTTGTCGGACAGGTGTGACCCTCCAGATGTTGCTGAACTTTGACTCCCATCATCCCTGCTTAATGGGTTGGACCAACCCTCATGACCCCTAATCATGGACATGATGGGTAGGGCCAATGGGAGCTGGAGTTAAACAGCATATAGGAGGGCTATCTGTTCCCCATCCCTGATCTAAAGGGAGAGCTCTGACATTTCCCTCATCTGTATGTGACTGAAGAAAGATATGCAGTATCAGCTTTGGACCTCAATAAAACACATTTCCATAGATTCATTGCTGCCGCCACCCTAATCGTATTCCTGCCCTTCATTGTGCACTCCCAGATTTTATTGTACCCGACGTTGCTCAGGAATTCTAAGAAACCCAAAGAACTTGTGCGGTTTTGAAATGGGTGGTTACCATCAGTGAAAGGCTACATCCACCATCTTGAGTCAAAATGGTGTCCTCTTTAGAGAAACATAAATGAAAGCTTGCCTCTTTTTCTCGGGAACCGTCCTGAATAATTTGGGTTACTATATCTTCAGGGTGCCCAAATTCATAGCAAGCAGGACAACAAGCTTCAGAAATATAAAGTTGATGTTTCTTCCATTTGCCCCCTATATTGATTGAAGGTTGCAGTTGAGCCCAGTCATTTTCATACTTGGTCAGTGGCTGTTGTTATTCAGTTCCTCAAAGGAGGCATGCAAGGTTTTGGGAGAGAATATGATATTGGAGTGGAACGTGCAGTATACATGGTGTCCATCGAGCCCAGACTGTACACTCAACATGGTATGGAACTAAGACCTAGACTTGGGCATGTTACCCACTGTTGTGTGTCACATGACTGAGGCATAGGCCTGTTCACATCCACACACCCCTCCCAAGAGATGATCAAGTGTTGTTGCTGTACCACCTGCATTGATTAGGCGCCGCTTTTTCTCATTTTTACTTTGTGATTCCATGGTTCCGCCGTTGGGTTTAACCAGGCTTCCTCCAGATGTTTTGAGGCTACAATTCCCATCATCCCTGACCACTGGTCCTGCAAGCTAGGGATCATGGGAGTTGTAGGCCAAAAAGATCTGGAGGGCCAAGGTTGAGGAAGCCTGGGTTTAACTGTTGTTGTATTGCTTGTGGGCTAGTGCATTTGTTTATAATGCTGAGATATCTCCTGCAAGACAACATGAAATCAATCGGTAGGCATGAAAGTGAACACTGTTATTAAAAGGGGGGGAGAGGAGGCTCTTAATAAGATAGTTGCACAAGGGTGCAGTTTGTCAGCATTCTTGCTTAGCTCCCTCACATCTATCCACTGCTGTCAACTTTAGTCCTAGTTAGACATTTCCAGCTCTGGGCTGTCCTAGCTTAAGGCTTCCTACAGCCTGCGAAATATTGTGCGCTTCTGACTGATGTGAAGTGACCTTGATATATTTGTTTAATCCCCCACAAATTACATGGAGTACATAAGAGAGCAAGACAAATTGGCTGCATTCCTACTTTTCCATTAAGACTGTGCTAAAATATGGAAAGCTGCAGAGTTCCATCTTTCAGGTCAAAATTGGCAGCTGTGATCATGTCTTCCTCCCCCTCCCTCCCCAAATAGTTCATATTTCAAAGAAAACAAAGTCAAATCTAGATACTTAAGGGTCCATTATTTTGAGCGTATTTTGCTGCTCCCCCCATCTCCCGCCCCAATATGCCACCGCTGAAGGGCAAACCAGAGGAAGGCTCAGATGTCTCCGGCTTTATTTCTCCATTTTTTGCAGAGTATAAAGTTTTGCTGTCACCAGAGTTAGTGCTTAAACTACCTTTTATTCTTCAGTGGCAGTGATTTATTATCTACATCAGTGGTTCCCAAACTTCACAAACTACATGGAAATTGCTGAGGGTCTTGGCAGACCACTTGGTGGGTTTACCTCCCTGATGTAGCTGCAGTAATTCTATAGAATTCAAATTGTAATACAGTAAGATGCCACGTAAGGAATAAAAGAAGCAAGGCAAATACAATTTTTAAAAAATCAATGTGAATATTTAATGTGATGGAGGTGTTGTCTTTAACCACAAATCCAGACATGTCGCAGACCACAGATAGTGTACAGACCACAGTTTAGGAACCCCCCCCCAATCTACATTATGGTTTAAATTTGCTGTCCAGGTGCTCATTGGGACTGATTTGGTTCCCAGCCCATGCAAGGCACAACCTGCCAACCCTTTGCTTTTCTGATTAGTACTCAACCATTGCATGTGTTGCTTGCGAGTTTTGAGACTATTTTCCAGACTTGGGTGTGAAATATAAACAAATTAAAGCCCCGCACAATTCCAGCTAAACTCTCACCACCATCACCACTGCCCATACTGCTTCCTCAGATAAAAGATTGGGGTTTGGGGGGGCGGGTTGGCCTGTTGTATTTTCTGGCCTGATTTTGATGATCCTGCAACTTGTCTTGTATATAGCAACTTCTCATGTTCAATTTGCTGCTGAAAGTCAGGTATTGCTACTACAGCCAGGCATCCCACATGCATCTGTGCTGCAATGTTTTGAGACTTAGCATAAAGTTTAATTATTCACTGGGGAGCAGATTTTTATATTTCTCCCTTTCTGCTTTGAAAACATTGCCAAAGCGGTTCATCTCCGACACCAGCAAACAGTTGGGGAGGGTTTTCATGGAACAGAAGAAAACTATTTGTATCTGAGTTAACCAAAGTCAGGCCTGTGAAGACATTTAAATGCTAACAACTGCTAATGCTACACAGTCACTGTTCTACCCCAGGAAACTCAAAGTGTAGGAACCAGATTCTGATAGCCATCTGTACTAATTCTAAAGTTACACAGGCAGGAGCATTTTTCTCATTCTTCTCTCGCAGCAATTTTATTTAACCATAGTCCACAGAAGAGAACATGTGGGAGTTATTTACAGCTGTTTTCAGAGAATGTGTAGCTGTGGAATTCCCTCTGCTACATTTATTGTTCCATCTTCTAGTGTTTTTAACTCCCTAGGTCTTTTATTAAGAGTCCTGGGGGACCCTGCATTTCCAATACTGTTGGCAGTGACGGTGGAACGCTGAGCACCAGAATCTAGCTTCCAGACTCAGAAACCAAAATAAGGCCTAGAGAAGGACTGGGAAACCTTTCACTGCACCCTGGATGTGGGATAGATGTGGGATACCACATTTCCCTGGTTGAAAGCTGGCGGAGTCTGCATTGCAGGAGGGGCTGGAGTCAGACACACACAGTCACATGATCTTAATACACACATACACACACTTCACGTGCACAGGTGCTCACACATGGGGACTTGTACACAATTATGCATGCTCACACATTCTCCTCGCTGGTGCAACTAAGGCTTTTTGCTTGGTTTTTTTAAAACCTCTTTTCAGAACCCATAGGAGGGGTCTTTCCGAAGTCTAAATGCTGTGTGTATATTTGAAAGGGACGGGATTTAGCCTGGGGGGAGGAACCCCTTCTATTGGCACCAGTAGGTCCTTTCCCCAAACCTAAATGTGGGGTGGTGGTGGTGGTTTTTGGCGTTGTTGTGCAGCAGTTGTGAAGCAAAACGTCAGTCTTTCTTCCCCCAGTTGTATTACCCCATGATATCAAGCCTTGGCCAATTGGCTTAAAAATCACCCTATTGACTTCAATAGCATTTTTGGAAGCCTAATTGAAGTGCTAGGAGGAAAAGCTGCAGGTTGGTCTGGATGGGGAGTATCTTGCCTGTGGGAGCTCAGTTACCTATACGTGGCCTAGAGCCTTGTAAAATTAAGAACGGCCCAGAGATGCTCAGACTGTGATCCGACAAGTTAAATGAAACTGTTTTGAATCTTTTGTGTGCTATCAGATGTAAAGATGATGCAAAGTAGTCAATCTGCTGTTCCCCAGCACACACATACATACACTCCTGGGAGGCCTAAAAAATGGTGTAAGAGCCATTTGTTACAAGGGTACTCTCATCTGAAGAAAATTATTGGGAGCAGAGGAATAGGAGTTGCTGCTGTATGGTACCTGCGGCAAGGGGTAGAATCTGTTAGGGTGCTTGCAGGATGGAAAAGGGAGGGGGCTGCTGAAGAGAACGCAATGCCCTTCCCTACATAACTCTGCATCCAAAGTTTCTCCACGCTTTTACCAATCTTTCCCCTTCTGCTTTTGTGGTTACGGCAACAGCTTTGATATTATTATGGGTGACCTGAGAGGATGTTTCTTCAACTTCGCTGTCGCTGTCTTTTCCTTTATCTGTTCCCCGTTGTTCTCTTTTGTCTTCTTCCTGCCATTGTTAAATCAAGGTATCTATTGCCGCGTTTCCTCCATGTTGTAAATTGGGGAGAAATAATAAGCTGATTGTTGTTGTTGCTTAGTCGTGTCCGACTCTTCGTGACCCCATGAACCAGAGCACGCCAGGCACTCCTGTCTTCCACTGCCTCCCAGAGTTTGGTCAGACTCATGTTTGTAGCTTCGAGAACACTGTCCAACCATCTCGCCCTCTGTTGTCCCCTTCTTCTTGTGCCCTCAATCTTTCCCAACATCAGGGTCTTTTCCAGGGAGTCTTCTCTTCTCACGAGGTGGCCAAAGTATTGGAGCCTCAGCTTCACGATCTGTCCTTCCAGTGAGCACTCAGGGCTGATTTCCTTCAGAATGGATAGGTTTGATCTTCTTGCAGTCCATGGGACTCTCAAGAGTCTCCACCAGCTGATAGTTACTTTCAAAAGTTGCAGACTCTCAATTCCTTGATATGGCTTAAGTTTCCATGATGATGATGATGATAACAATGACAATAGTAGTGATGTTTTTTATTGTATGTCTCTGGAGTTGAATGCTAGCTGCCTGTCCATTTTTCCCAGTTGGGAGGAAAACGAAGGTGAGAACTTGCAATTTTCATTGAATTACTGCTAGTTTCCACCCTACCACACCCAAGTCCCCAAAAACCATGTGACAGAAGATTATTATTTTTTAACACAACCCACAATCTTTGGGAAAGACTCTTACCTATCTTATTGTTTCACCTATTGGGAGGCTGACCGATGTTTCGCACGGCAGATGTGTTTGCTATGCATATATGTAATGGTCAACACTCTGAAGACCTGCTTCCCACTAGGTAGGAGCCACATACTGGGGAGCCGTAGCCAATGGTGACTTCTTCGCCCTTCCCCACATCTCCTTTTCACCCTCAACAGCAGTCGCCAGAGAAACATGGATAAGTTTAACATTGGTGTTCATTGCTTTTGTAGTAGGGTTGGAATGGAGAATCTAGCTAGACATCTTTTTTTTACTGCAGTCATCAAACACAAAGGCATTTTATGACCCAATACACCCAACAGCTTGCCAGTTGTAATCCTACATTCTTGAGCTCCTCCAGCATTATGATCCTGCTAAGAGAAAGCACTGGATAGGAAGAAGTCACAAGCAGAGTTAAGAGCGTTTCCAAGTTTGTTTTGTTTTTGACCAAAGGAGTGGAAAACAGGATTAGCTAATTTGTAAAGAACACAGCGGTGCTCTGCAAAGTGTTCAGTACCAGAGTGAGATCAATAGGGCTGCACAGCTGCCAAACAGAGCATAGCTCTCTCTTGTAAAACATTAGTCATCTTTGCAGACTTGTTAGTGTAGAGGTCAGGCATAGGCAACCTTCGGCCCTCCAGATGTTTTGGACTACAATTCCCATCATCCCTGACCACTGGTTCTGTTAGCTAGGGATCATGGGTGTTGTAGGCCAAAACATGTGGAGGGCCGAAGGTTGCCTATGCCTGGTAGAGGTGCTTTCACATTAAGCTGCAGTTACCAGAGAAGTAATAATGGGAGGTAAACAATCTGTTCTGCCATTGATATTTCAGAATACATGGATGTGAAGCTTTCTTTTATACAAAGACCTTTTAAACAGAGCTTCCAGGCTCTCTATGCAAGTATCAGTATCATAGGAGAGCCCATGTGGGGAAAGATCCAGGGCAGAGGTAGCAAACATGGTGCACTCTAGATGTTGTGGACTACAACTCCAATCATCCCTGATTTCTGACCTAGGGGTGAAAGCCTAAGTCCAAATCATAGGAAGGAAGATTGAAGGAATCCAGTTTGATTAGCCTAGAGAAAAAGGTTGTTTGTTTGAAATCTGCCAACTCCACTTTTTATTTAGAAGGATCTTGGGGAAGAGAGGGAGCCTATGAATGACTTTAAATGGCAGGTTTAACGGCTGATCTCTAAGGTTTCATGCGTAGCACAGATGCTGAGGTGTGGTGTACTGAAGGCTAACCTAAACAACTTGTCTTGTCTAGTTAAGAAAGAAAAAGTCCAGGGGGGAATCTGGGCAGATCGAAACTGGTGTACAACTGACTGTGAACATTTACTTCATTGTGGGCTTGATCCATCCAGTCCACAGTCATCCCATTTCTTTCAATGGGGGAGCTTATTGAACCCCTCTTCCTTTTGGCAAAAAATAAATGAATGGCTATTTCTCCAGGACAGAACTTTGCAGTGGCTATTTCTCCAAGACAGAACTTTGCAACCCACAGATAAATTGCATGAAATTTGCTGTTTTAGTGTGATTAGTAAATTACAAGGAACATGGAATGTGCAGCTTTTTCTGCTTCCCAATTCAGTTTGGGATGCATAAGAAACAAAAGATCCCATGCTCCCTGTCATGAAATGATGGTCTCGAGCATGGTCAGGAGCATCTTTTCCTGTTGAAGAGAAGCTAGAAAAACCTGTCCTGTCTCCCTGTCACTGTTTCACACACACCATCAAATCGTAAACAACTCTCCACCCCGACACCCATTTTCCTTTCTTTGGAAGTACTTGGGAAGAAGGTTGAGGGGTTTGTTTTAGCTTTCTCGGAAAACCTTGGATAAACTTGAGACACACACCCCCTCGCATTTCCCAAGAACACTTAAATACATATTTTTGAGTGGAGCCCTCCCATCGCTAGTTTACAGCACACTAGCTCTACCATCAAATAAATCAGCTCCTCTCCGTTGCAGCTGTCGGGTGTGGTAATTCAGCCTGTTACATATCAAGTGGTGCCTGAAAGTTTCAATAAAATAGCCTGGCTCCGCATCTCGCTTTTTAGCTTTTTTTTTTTTTTTTAATTGATCTTGCCCGGCTACCAATGTAGCGACAAGTTCAGTTCAGTGCATTGTGGCTTTCCAATGGAGCTCGGAGGTTGTCAACCGCTGCTCTTGTGAAAGCATGGTTTGGGCACCTGGGCTTGGTTAAGGCAACAGGAAGACAAGGGGGCGCAGGGAGGCTTGACCTATTACAAATTTGCAAGCAGCCAGTCCAGAAGTCCGCAGGATGGTGCACTTCCCACCGTGGGCTCCATTTGCTGTTGCACAAAGTACTTCTTTACCTCTTGGAGAATGTCTCCCACCGTGTACGCCTTCTTGCCTGCTTTCTCAGCCAGCAGCGGGAGCTTAGCAAGTTCATTATCGTTTTCGTTAATGAAGGTCAGGTTGGGCACGTTGAGATGAGAAGCCACCATCCACTGGAGAATAGCCTGCAGCTCCTTGTTCACGGGGCTGTCGTCCGCATTCTGGTTGCCCACAATTACTTCGGAGTCGGTTAACTGTTCGCCGTTTGCCGGCGAAGTTGATGTTTGGCCTTCCGAGAAGGAGTCACCCGAACCATTTTGTTTGTCTGGTAAGTCGTCGGTCACTGTCTCGGAGGCGTCGTCTTTAGCCGTGCGTAAGGACAGCTTTGTGACGGATAGTGACAGTTGATCCATCGGTTGGTCGTCCGTCTGGTTCATGTTGTCACTTGCAACAGAACCACCCATGGCCTGTTCTGCTACAGCCCTGTTGGACTGAGATGAGCTCTCAGGAGCAGCCGTTGTTCCAGTGGAGCTGTGAGACATATTTGCAGCAGCTCACTAGACAACCTTACCCAGGGCTGTACAGAGTTGCTCTTTTGAGTTGAGCAGGTTTGATGACCCAGCCGGACACGAGATGTTTGCCTGCTCTCTCAGATGCCCATGCTCTTAATACTGACCTGATAGCATTTTCACTCCTGTGGGCACATAGTTTCTATGCCAACGGTGACGTCACAAATCATCATTATTAGTCACCAGCCAATGGTATGCTGGCAGTGCTTTATTTATTTAGTCTTGTGTTTCCCAAACTTGAGCCTCCAGCTGTTTTTGGACTAGAACTCCCATCATCCTTAGCTAGAAGGACCCAGTGGTCAGGGATGATGGGGACTGTAGTCAAAAAAAGCTGGAGACCCAGGTCTGGGAAACATGGATTTAGATGTTGAGCCTGCCTAATTCCAACAGCTAATTCCTGTATGCTACATGATACAATAGATAATTGAAATCCATGAACCCCACCCCATGACTTCCAGATTTTTCCAAGGTTTTGGAATATTCCCAGACGCAGGAGCTCTTCCTCTCAGAGAAACCACCAAGAATGTATTTGTACTTTTCTGACTAACCCACCTGTATATCTATTTTTTTTATTAAAAAAAATATCAAGCGAGGTGTGGGGAATCTTTGGCCCTCCAGATACAGTGGTACCTCGGGTTACATATGCTTCAGGTTACAGACTCCGCTAACCCAGAAATAGTGCTTCAGGTTAAGAACTTTGCTTCAGGATGAGAACAGAACTCGTGCTCCGGTGGTGCGGCAGCAGCGGAAGGCCCCATTAGCTAAAGTGATGCTTCAGGTTAAGAACAGTTTCAGGTTAAGTACGGACCTCCGGAACGAATTAAGTACTTAACCTGAGGTACCACTGTACTGCCAAACTACAACTCCCATCAGCCCCAGCAAGCATGGCCAAAGGCCAAGGGAGATGGAAGTTGTAGTTCGGCAACATCCAGGGGGCCCAAGGTTCACAATGCCCAAGCTAAATCATTGGGGAAAAAGCAGAATAACAACAGTATAAAAATCCAGCATGAAACTTCAGCCAAGCAGATAAAATTGATATTACCTGTTAAAGAACTGGGCAAATGGAAATCTGTTTGCCTGGATTTGGAATGACATCACAGGCCAGCTTCCATGGAGAGGGTATTCCATAAGCAGAGTGCCACAACTGAAAAATTCTTCCTCTTAAGTCATTACTTACCTAATTATAGATGGTGGCAGGGAAATGTAGTGGTTAGGTAAACTCATGTGGGATGCACATTCTTCCCACCAAATTAAGTACTGTCTGAAACTCAGAAAGCGGCTGCCAGTCAGTGTTGACAATACTGAACTAGATGGACCAATGGTCTTGGTATAAGGCACCTTCTTATGTTCTGTGAAGAATATTGCATTTGGTAGCCTCCATAGAGTGAAAAAGCAGCATATAAATTTAAATCCCTGAGGCTATAAAATTAGAATCTTAAAACTGAAAGGCCCCTAAAATTCCTGGGATTTTAAAGCCCAATAAGCAGTTTGTGTTTGTTTGTTTGTTTGTTTGTTTGTTTGTTTGTTGCATTTGTATCACACCTTTTTCTTCATTGAGTTTATGGTGGCATTCTTGGTTCTTTCCCTGCAAATTGTTTCCTTGCACAATTTGGTTTTTTTGGGGTGTGTTTTTTTTTTTGCGTGTGGAAATATCTGTGCCAAGTGAAGGATTAATACTGGGGTGGTTTGCAACTCATAATATCTGATTGCAAAGCAGCCTCATGCTTGGCTTGTAGTGACACAGAGCAATCTTTCTACCTGCCAGGAGATTGTCTAATCTAATATAAATATCAGCTAGGACAAAGCGCTTGCAAAGAAAATTCCTCCGTAGCTCGCTCATAGTCTGGGTGGATTTCAAATGTAAATAGCTGTTGAATTTTATAACAAAGGTGTGTTGTCGCTTAGCATACTGGAGGTGAGAATTCTCTCGCAGCTCCATGTTATTTCAGATTGCTCTGGGCGAAATAATACTAATAATGATAATAATTTCAAGGCGCACAGTCCTTGATTTTCCACGGCCAATATTTTAATAAAAAAACACCTTCAGGTGCTCTGTATTGATAAAGAATTCTTATGGGACTTGTTCCTTCCTGTCTGCAGCCAAGCTGCGCCGTGCATCTACATCAAAGTATATAGAGAGCAGAGAGAGGTTTGTTTACACAGTGAAAATGGAATAGCGGCATTCTTGGAACAGTGTTTACCTGCCTTTGTCAACGTCCCAGTTCTCAACACTCTGGTCCGCTTGAGTGTGACCCAGGAATGCCATCAGGGGCACACAGATCTAGGCTCCAAACTTCGGCTGTGGTGGTCTTGGGCCCTCCTTTTGGTCCTACGTAACTTGAATGGCTGCAGTTAACTTATAATATTGGAAAAAGTAAAGCACATCTTTCTGGTTGGGAGAACCCACTGCCCCTGGGTAGCCACACACCCCTTTCAGAAATCCTGATGGGGGTCTGTCTTTCAATATAGAGGCCTGTCCTCCACACATTGCCATTCCTTATAATGGCCACCCGTTTTGCCCTGCTCATAGGGACAATCAAAAGGTCACTTCACACACACCACACACCCTGTGAAGAGAGCCAAACTATCTCTTGCCTCAACACTTGGTCCCCTGTACACAATTTTCTTGTCAGTAGCCCATCTATAGGGCCCCACTTTTAAAAGAAAACAAAGCTACCGTTTGATGTGGTCTCCAGTTTACTTTTTTCGTTTAAATCTTTGAAACCATTTTGACCTACTGTCATTTCTAAACTGGGTATCTTGTTTGTTTCATTGTTTGGTAAGAAACTTGAGTATTTAACTGTTGTAGAGGTGCATGTATTTTGAATTATAATAGACTTTTTCACCCCCATCCATCACCTTCTTCTGATATTATTTTAAAGCTGTGGAAGTGGGGTTTTTCTTTTCAATCCTTACTTGTAATGAAGGCCCTGGTCCCATAATGGCGATGTTGCTGAAAACAAGAACAATATTACCCAGTATAAGTTGGATTGTGGGAAAGCAAGTGTGGCTTGGCGTTTAGCTCAGTGTGATGTAAATATCATGTTGTGATCTGTGAAACATGAAGTTTTGCAACGTCAGAAAAAATTGGAAGTGCAGGCTGTGAATGTGAAGGAGAGAAGTGATAAGCTCATGCCCGTACATAGGATCTTTCGTTTTTTGTTTTTTCCCCCAGGCCACCTTCCCCACCCACCGCTGAAGCAAGTGCATAATGCTATTGGTGAGAGATATGTACTGATAGGGTGAAAGTGGCTGAAAGAAAATGTGTTGTGCATGTCAAGCCCATTTAATGTTGAATTATACACTAGGAAAATAAAATAAAACATTTCCCCCTGACTCCACGTTGAAGGTACAAAATATTTAAGGTGTGGAAGGGCTGGCAAGTTGTGAATAAACAAGTGGGAATTGCAGCAAAGCATTGCATTGTAGAGTGCTTCTGTCAAGGTACAGCACCCACCCATGCCCCTTTCCAGGATACGCCATTCCTTTTCCTTCTTTGCACCCCTCCCTAGAACACACACACACACTGCTTCCAGCAGTCAGCAGTTTTTGTCCAGTGACTATACTCATACCCTCCAACATTTCTCTGATGAAAATAGGAATGTCCCATGCCATAACGATAATTTTTTTGTTTATACCCCACTCTGGGCAGCTACCAACATACATAAAAAAACATACATTAAAAAAAACAAAACTTCCTTGTACAGGATTGTCTCCAGACGGCTCGGGGGTCGGATAACTCCATACTCTCCAACATTTTTCCAGTGAAAATAGTGACACCCTAAGGAAAAGCAGGGCATTCCAGGATCAAATCAGAAACTGGGACAGCTTCTCTAAATCAGGGACGTCCCTGGAAAATAGGGACACTTGGAGGGGTCTGTATGCTCAATGTTCCCTGGGCTGTTTCTTTCTTTCTCTCTCTCTCTCTCTCTCTCTCTCTCTCTCTCTCTCTCTCCCTCCCTCCCTCCCTCCCTCCCTCCCTCCCTCCCCCTCCCCCTCCCCCTCCCCCTCCCTCCCTCCCTCCCTCTCTCCCTCCCTCTCCCCTGCCTAATACACACTTAAGGTTCCCCCCTCCCCTAACATTTTGTACTTCTGCAAATTTTGGAGTTCTGCCAATCTGGCTAATACCTTGCTCCTCTGAGCGGACAGTGCCGTTTTGGCTGCATAAGGTTAAGCATCAGGAGAATGACTTCTCTGTTAGTATGTCAGATTTTAAAAAGTCAAAAGTACATAGAAGCAGCAGTTGAACCTTTTTAAAAATTATTTTAAAGAGTAAGCCACAGTTATGCCGGTCCATTTATTGCAAACCCACGTCTTACATTACAACGGTTTTGTGAAAGAGTACGACTGTTTGCTTGAGTGTATATGGAAAGTATTCTGTGTGGTCATGTTGAATAAACGCTAGCCTCCCCATCTCTTCTCTCCCCCCCCCCCCAATATATGGCCTTATAGCAATTAACACATTTCCTTTTCGGAATGGCAACAGCTAAAGAAGTCATTTTGTGTAGCTGTTCCAGAGAGATTTCTGCTGGATTGGGCTGCTGGTTCATGCTTTCTGAAGCTTTTGCAGAAGTCCCAAGTTGGGGACCTTCTGTTACATAGATCTGGACTGTATGGTTAGTGATTGTTTTCTCCCAGTTCTAAACTCGCTTAAAAGATTTCTGGAGCCTGTTTTTGCACAGGCGTTGGAAGGATGTTAGTTTTATAAAGGAATGTTACTCGTGGGTCATTTAACCCATTTTCTATGGTAATGGGACTGTTCTGCTCCAAAAAGAATGTGTCTGTGTCCCCCCCTCCCAAGTTTGAATGCACTCAGCAGGGCTGTAGAAAACTCAGCAAAGATGGCCTATTCACTTGCTATGCTGTCTTGCAGTTTTTCTGACAACACTCTCATTGATAAGGCCTTTCAACAGCCTGTGAGCATTCTCCATGCTATAGCTGATCAGCTAGCCATGTTTTATCTTGTATGTCCTGAAAGTGTTAACAGAAGCCTAAAGTGATTGAGATAGTATTAACAAAGCTGCAAACATGGAGGTAAATCTCTTTCCCCATTCCACAGCCCCCGCAGCCTATTCTTACCTGCATTCGTATCATTGGTAGTCGGAACAGTATTCAGGAGACCAGGCAAAATCTTTGAAAGTTGATATTTTTAAAGATGGCCATGCAGTCCCCTTCCTCTTCCTTCAAAGAGGATTGGCAGTTAAAAAGAAAAAGGTATCCTTTGATAGATTTTGATCTAAACCAAGATAGGAGAACTGGCACCCTTGTTTTGGGTGACTTGCATCCGAGGTTAATCACTATATCTGCCATAGAAATGGTGGCAAAGTCACCAACCGTTCCCAACTTCCACCTTTCAGATGTGTTTGGACTGCAACTCCCATCAGCCATAGTATGTGTGATGGGATAGTGAGCTGCTTGTGCGTAAAAGCTTGATCCCTCTGGGGTTTGGCTGGTCATCCAAACCGAGGCACTAACGGAGCCCCCAAAGCATGACTCCGTCAGTCGCTGGTAGAATCTGACAGTGGGCGTCTACGGAATTTACGCCAACATAAAAGCTGTTTGACGGACATGCGCCTTCGTGACTCTCTGCGTGACAGTTTCCGGCGAAGGGTGGGAGTTCCTAATGGGGGTTTTGTTACCTCTTCGCTATTCTCACTAGAAGTATCCCAGAGCCTCCCCTCCGCTGTGACTCCTGCACTCCCCCTGCTGGTTCCTTCCTCTGCTGCAGATTCTCTCCTATTCTCCTGGAGCCTGTCCACCACCTGTCCCTCCGATGGCAGTTCCCTGACATCCACCTCCCCCCCAGGGCCCCCTTCACCCCCTCCCGCCTCCTCTCCCACTGGCGGTGAGGGCGGAAAGCCCCTGAAGGAACTCTCCTCGTCATCCGAGGATTCAAACACTTCTAGCCACGGCGTACCGTCTCTCTCCCCGTCTTCCTCTTCTTCGTCGGAGTCGGCTTCCTCACCCACCCCTGACTCTGGGAACCCTTCAAACTCTCCTTCCTCATCGGTGGTCCCAAAGTGTTCCCTTCTAAATCGTGCTACGGGTTGCGGTTTTCTTGGGAAACGCTGATGAAATGTTTCTATTAAGACCTCGTCATTGACTACCTCTGCTGGTACCCAAGTGTTTTCCGACTCTACTTCCCCCTCCCATTCTACCAGATATTCCACCTGATTCCCCTTCCACCTGGAATCAATGATTCCTGCCACGTTCATGTCGCGCTCTCTCTCTTCTATCACGGGCGTTTGGGTGGCCTCTCTCTCATGCTCCCCCCACTCACGTCCCTCTCGGTACGGCGACAGTAATGACCTGTGAAATACTGGGTGTAATTTCATGTGACTGGGCAGCCTGAGTTTGAATGCTACTGGGTTGACCTGCTGTATGACCTCAAAGGGTCCCAATCTTTTGGGTCTCAATTTCTTACTCCCGCCCTTGAACGGTAGTCCTTGGGTGGATAACCACACCCGGTCTCCCACCCTTATAGTTTCACCTTCCCTCCTATTTCTGTCTGCTTGCTTCTTATATTCTTCCTTGGCTTTCTCTAAGTTAAGTTGAAGCTGACGGTGGATCGCTTCCATCTCTTCAAAAAAATATTCCGCTGCCGGCACGCTCCACCTCTCCCCTCCCTCTCCTGGGAATGCCCGGGGGTGACACCCATAATTTGCCAGAAAGGGACTCATCCCTGTGGACACGTTCTCCGCGTTGTTGTAGGCAAATTCTGCTAGAGGTAACTTATCCACCCAATCATTTTCTCTGTCTTTTACATAACACCTCAGGTATTGTTGTAAAATCCCGTTTGCCCTTTCCGCTTGCCCATTTGTTTCTGGGTGCCGGGCAGTTGAGAAATTGAGTTCTACGTGCAGTAAGCTCATAAGTTTCCTCCAGAACCTGGAAGTAAATTGTTTCCCTCTGTCGCTCAAAACCCTCAAGGGGGCGCCATGCAACCTAAAAATATGTTCTACAAACAACTTGGCGGTTTCCTCCGCTGTGACCGCATGTGAACAAGCTATAAAATGACACATCTTGGTTAATAGATCTACCACCACCATGACAGCTGTTTTGCCTTTGGATTTTGGCAGGTCCGTCATAAAATCTATGGATACTGCCTCCCATGGCCTTTCTGGCGTGGGTAAGGGTTGTAATAGCCCCGCTGGCGCCACCCTCTCTCCTTTCGCTCGCTGGCACCTGTCGCAACCCCTGACATATTCCCGTACATCCTCCCTCACCTTGGGCCACCAAAACTCCCTGGTAACCAACCACATGGTTTTGTGCTGTCCAAAATGTCCCGCTGTGGGGCTGTCATGCAACTGCTTGAGTACTCTGCCCCTCAGTTCCCCATCGGGTATGTACAGTGCCCCTTTGTAATACAATGCCCCGTTCTTTTCTTCAAACCCCCCTGTGTTCTCCTCTGTCCTCCTGAGCTCTCTGAGTTTCTCTTGGGCGTATTCATCGTTCTCAGTACCCTCTATCAGTTCCCTCTGCCCCACCAATGCCGCCCCACACACCCAGCGGTCTTCAGGGATTACATGCCTTGCCTCAGGCGCTCCCTCCCCCTCTAAGTACTCAGGTTTCCTGGAAAGAGCGTCCGCCCTCACGTTCTCGGAGCCGGGCACGTAACGAATCTCAAAGTGGAATTTGGAGAACTCCTGGGCCCATCGCACTTGTCTCTGGTTCAGCACTCGGGCTGTTCTCCAGTATTCCAGATTTTTGTGGTCAGTTCGGACTTGAACCTTGTGCTGCGCCCCAATCAGCAAGTGCCGCCATTTCCGGAATGCTTCATGAATGGCGAGCAGTTCTCGGTCGTATACTGTGTAGTTCCTCTCGGATTTGTTCAACTTCCGCGAGAAGAATGCACACGGTCTCCATTCAGACGTATCTTTTCCCGGCTGGAGAAGAACGGCCCCCACCGCTCGGTCTGACGCGTCAGTCTCCACTCTCATTGGTTGTTGTAGATCCACGTGCAAAAGTTGCTCTTCCGACGCAAACGCCTGCTTTAAACGTTCGAACGCCCGCTGCGCTTCTTCCGTCCAAACAAATTTCTTTTTGCTACTAAGACAATCCGTGATGGGCGCTGTTAAATGGGCAAAGTTTTTGATGAACTTCCTATAGAAGTTTCCGAAGCCCAGGAACCTTTGCACGTCCTTCTTGGTCTTTGGTGTTTTCCATTCCAGTACCGCTTGAACCTTGCTGGGATCCATGGCCAATCCCTTGTCAGACAACCGGTACCCCAGGAATTCCACCTCCCTGGTATGAAACTGACACTTCTCCAGTTTCACCCACAGCCGGTTTTCTCGCAGCTTGCTCAGTACCTCTCTTACATCTCGCACATGCTGCTCCTCATTCTCTGAGTACACCAGGACGTCATCTAAGAACGCTACGCAGTTCTTGTAGAGCAGTGGCCCCAGGACGTGATTCATGAATGATTGAAAGCAGGCGGAGCCCGCTTGTAATCCGAAAGGCATAACCCGGTACTCAAAAGCCCCCAAGGGGGTGAACATAGTGGTCTTCCACTCATCCCCCTTTCTCACACGTATCAAGTTATATGCCCCCCTAAGGTCCAGCTTGGTAAAAATTTTCCCTTTTCTCACCCGTGTTAGAATGTCATCAATTCTAGGCATAGGGAAAGTCACTGGTTCTGACACTGCATTTAGGGCCCTGAAATCACATACAAGCCTGGGCCTGCCCGTGTTTTTTTTGTCCACAAAGAACACTGGGCTGCCCCCCACCGCTCGTGACTCTCTGATGAAACCTCGCTTGAGGTTCTTGTCAATGAACTCCCTTAACTCCTGCATCTCACTGTCTGACATTGCATACAGCTTGCCCACTGGCAATTGTGCTCCTGGGAGTAAGTTAATTTGACAGTCAAAGGGTCTGTGCGGGGGCAGTTTATCTGCTTCTTTTTCGCTGAATACGTCAATCAAGTCAGCGTATTGTGGTGGCACCCTCCCCTTGTCTATCACTTCCATCCCTGCTAGAGTGGCCCTGGCCCCTGCCTGAGCCTCTCCCTCCTTGCAGTGTTCTAGGCAATGTGCTGATCCAAAGGAAACCACTCTCTGATGCCAGCCTACTAGCGGATCGTGTAGTGCCAGCCAGCTCATTCCCAAGATAATAGGAGCTCCTCCCAAGGTGGCTACGTTAAACGCTATCAGTTCTGTGTGTCTTGCCACCCTCATTATCATTGGTACAGTTTGTTGGTTCACTTCTCCTCCCAACAGCTCCCTCCCATCAATCGTGGTAACCTGCAAAGGCTTACTTAATGGGATAGTCTGTATCTGGTGTTCAGCTGCAAACTCCTTACTCATGAAATTACATGAGCTACCTGAATCCAATAGCGCTTTTATCTTCAGTGGGTGTCCGTTTGCCAGTTCCAGCAACACCTCTATCACAAGCGCTGGTCTTGGAGGTTCCGGCGTGGGCACATTCACTACTCCCTGGCCTGGCTGCTGTGCCCTGATGTTGGCAACCAGGCGTTGGCTTTTACTTGCTCCGTGATTTCTTCTTCCTCCTTCCCCCCAACAGTTCCCGCCATCCCTTGCCATTCCTTCCTTTGCGGACAGACTCTGGCAAAGTGACCTGGCTGTTGGCAGAGATAGCATCTCTTGCCGCTCTTTCCCTCCTTCTTCCGTCCTTCACTGGTGTTTGAAACTGCGCGCGCGCGCGCTGTTCCAAGTTCCATCGGCTCTGCTGGCGGGAAAGGCTGCTCCGGAATCTCTGGAATGCGGAAGTCCTTCCAACGTTCCCCCTTTCCTTCCCGCTTTTCCATAGCTCTAGCCTCCTGGCGTGCTCCTATGGACAGCGCTGATTTAGTCAGCTGATCCATAGACTCCGCCCTAGGCGCCCGGGAAAGTTCATCTTTCACTGCCGGAGAGAGACCTTCTTCAAACAGCATTTGAATAGGTTCACTAGCAAGGTCCCACCCTAGTCTATGAATCAGCATGGTGAACTCAGTCCAGTACTCACGTACAGATCGGCTCCCCTGTTTACACGCCATTAACTGTCTGCGCACCACCCCCTGCTCGATCTCGCTGGAAAACATCAAGTCCATGGCGCGAAAAAACTTCATAGTGTCCTTTAAGATTTCATTATTGGCTGCCATCAGGGGCCGAACCCAGTCCTTCGCCCCTCCCTCTAGATGGCCAATCACGTACGCCACTCTAGAGTTCTCATCGGGGAAGCCATCAAACAGTAGATTGAGAGCATATTGCATCTCTGTCCTAAAGGCTTGATAGTTCCTGGGATCCCCCCCAAATTTCTGCACCAATCCAGGCACCCGTCTGGCAAGTGGGGTGGTTTTCCCTTTATCCGCATCTTGAGCCCTCCTCTCCTCGAGCCTCGCCGTTTGCAGCGCCAGCTGGACCTCCAACGCCCTGTACCTTTCTTCCAGGCTTGGACCTGCTCCAGCTCCTCCGGTTCCGGCTGGTTCGCTCATGATGCCCTCTGCTTGCACAAGCTGCTTTCAAAGACTGTCAGATTGCTGTGATGGGATAGTGAGCTGCTTGTGCGTAAAAGCTTGATCCCTCTGGGGTTTGGCTGGTCATCCAAACCGAGGCACTAACGGAGCCCCCAAAGCATGACTCCGTCAGTCGCTGGTAGAATCTGACAGTGGGCGTCTACGGAATTTACGCCAACATAAAAGCTGTTTGACGGACATGCGCCTTCGTGACTCTCTGCGTGACAGTTTCCGGCGAAGGGTGGGAGTTCCTAATGGGGGTTTTGTTACCTCTTCGCTATTCTCACTAGAAGTATCCCAGAGCCTCCCCTCCGCTGTGACTCCTGCACTCCCCCTGCTGGTTCCTTCCTCTGCTGCAGATTCTCTCCTATTCTCCTGGAGCCTGTCCACCACCTGTCCCTCCGATGGCAGTTCCCTGACAGTATGGTCCAACAATCAGGGATGATGGGAGTTGTAGTCTGAAACAGTGGTCTTCAACTGTTAACAGACCCAAGACCCAACTCATGAGTCACCCAACCAGAAACACAGGACCCACTTTCACATATTAGTTTTTGGTTTATATTTAATAGTGCCAATAAGGCACATTATCAATCCTAGAATGGCAATTCGCAGAACAATATATGTAGCATAACTTTAGCATAACAAAATGGAAACCAGCAAGGAACTACCCCATGACCCATCCCTATTCCAGGATGCAGGGAGTGGACTGAGGATGGTGTAGAAATATGTTGCCTTATTGAAAAAGGCTTTTTCCTTTCTCCTGCCACTTTGCAGCACTCATGAAAATTGATAAAACAAGTGTCTCATTGGAAGAATTTGCTCTCGCCCAGACACCGCATGTAGTCCTCCTTTGGTCAGCCTCAGCTGGAGTCCAGCATGACAGCAACATTTGTGATAGCCTCGTGGTCCGCGAGTTGGAGACCTACGGTCTTAAAACATCTGCAGGGCAGCAGGGTGGGGAAGGCTGCTCTACATCTTAGCTTAGTAGACGCTTTCTCACCGAGGTAGAAAATCTAAATCTTCTCTCTGTTCTACACTTGCTCTCCTAAATAGGTGCATATTGTGCCGCAGACTTCTCTTCTGCAGCAGAATACCCATCTCTTTTTAACCATGTTTCCTGCTCTCTGAACTTGCGCTAGTTTGGCAACACCTTTCTTACAAAATCAAGTTGGACATCTGGTGCAGTATTTCGGCTAGGCCTCTCCATTTCCAAGCGTAATGGAACAGTTGTGCTCCATTGTCTTTGGAACTAGGCTTCTGCTGCCCAGTTCCTAATAACTCAGCGTATTACCTCTGATCTGGTGGTGTGTCAGAAATAAGCTAGAAAAGTTTTGCTTTCATTGTTATCCATTCAGTTTGCTGACCTCTCTGAGTCTAACTACCTTCCAAGCACATTAAATTGTGTGGTGATTATAGCAAAAAAAGAAGAAGTTTGCCTGAGATTAGAATATCTAGCATACCCCATAGATTTCTAGCATAGAAAGCTAGCTAGATTTCTATCTAGCATACTGTATTTTTCGCTCTATAAGACGCACTAGACCACAAGACGGACCTAGTTTTTGCAGGAGGAAAACAAGAAAAAAACATTCTGAATCTCAGAATCCCAGAACAGCAAGAGGGATCGCTGCGCAGTGAAAGCATTCGCTCCATAACACACACACATTTCCCCTTACTTTTTAGGAGGGAAAAAGTGAGTCTTATACAGCAAAAAATACGGTACTCCGTCTATCTAGCATACCCCATAGATTTCACTTCCGGCTTCAAAAATGCTTGTTCTTTTAACGTAGCCACGTTCTGTCTGGCCAAGCAAGAAAGCCCTGCAAATATTCACGCTGGATTTTGTCTGTGTAGAGTTTCACCCTCCCTGCCCCCAGTCCCAAAGTAGGCTCTGGATATGAGTCTGCATGCCTGATTATGTAATAAGAGCCTCTATCCACAGCAATCCAAGAAAGAAGAGCCAATATCCTGTTAGACTGAGTAGTGCATAATTGTTCCTAGAGCTTGCAGAGTTCCTACTTTGGAAAGAGCTTGAGATTCCAGCACAGTGACATGTACCGAATTTGGCTCCCATATTAAGGGGTTGGGGAGGGGGGAAATGGTGTGTAAAAGTTGTCTAAGCATTTTGTCTCAAGCTCATAGAACAGTGCCTCTTCTAGAATCCAAAAGCAGAAGCAGCCTCCCCAAAAACTTTGCTTTTCAGTTCTGAACTGGGATAGCCCCCAAATTCCATATCTTCAGCTGAATGTAGCTACAGTCAGGCGGGGCCTGTAGGGAACGGAGTCTTGTTTTTGTTTTAGCTTTTTTCTTTTGATCAGTGTCTCCCCCCCCCCCCCCGCTTTTACATGAAATCTAGTTTTGTCTAGAGAAATGGTGATTGAGCAGTTGAGACACTTGATTAAATCCCTGGAGGTTATGAGTGGCTTACACAGAGATTCCTTTTGCCTGTGAAGGGCTGCCCTTTAGAAGCCCCACCCTGACTATCTGATTTCAGCAGGAAAGCCTACAAGCAGCTGCTCAAAAAGAAGCTCAACGGTGATCACCGAGAGAGGAAAATGTGTGCTGGATCTGCCCCATTCAGGATGCACGCCTGGACATGTTTACTAAGGAGTAAGCTCCACTGGAGAGGCTGCTGCCTTAGCTAAAAAAACCTCGAGGATTGCAGTGCAAATGTTCAGGATTGCAGCCTCATAGTGTTCAACTGCCCTGAAAAATCCCAGGACCGTCCTCAAAACCCTTTAGCCATCACGGCTTCTCACGGTGACATGGAGTTCCCAATTTCCCTTCAGTACAGCGTTTCAGAGTTCAGATCCATGTGTCTCTCTTAACACATTTCTTAGCTCCATGCCTCCCTCTCCCTCCTCCCCCACCCAATAAGCAGCACTTCCTGTTTGTATGAAAACGAGATCCGGGTCACTTGAATGCCCCTAAGAACGCCTTGGCTCTGGCTTGGCCTCTGTGTCCCTGCCTTGGAGGCAGCGGTGTGTGTGTGTGTGGGGGGGGGGAACAGCACTATTTTTATCTGAGGTATGTTGGAGGGGGTTAGCAGCCTTAGTGGAGAAGACCTAATGTAAGCATACCAGATACTTCCCATCCAGAGCATGGTATGTCCATTAACTGCCTTCTAAGTAACAGGGGCGCGGGTGGCGCTGTGGGTAAAACCTCAGTGCCTAGGACTTGCCGATCGTCAGGTCGGCGGTTCGAATCCCCGTGGCGGGGTGCGCTCCCATCGTTTGGTCCCAGCGCCTGCCAACCTAGCAGTTTGAAAGCACCCACGGGTGCAAGTAGATAAATAGGGACCGCTTACTAGCGGGAAGGTAAACGGCGTTTCCGTGTGCTGTGCTGGCTCGCCAGATGCAGCTTGTCACACTGGCCACGTGACCCGGAAGTGTCTTTGGACAGCGCTGGCCCCCGGCCTCTTAAGCGAGATGGGCGCGCAACCCCAGAGTCGGACACGGCTGGCCCGTACTGGCAGGAGTACCTTTACCTTTACCTAACAGTACATCTTTGGATGATGAAAGAGAGCGAAGGAGTGTTCACATGCGCAGTCAGCTAATATTTTGCTACTTTTGAATTAACCCCATAGCTGTCCTCACTTAGCTTGGGATCTGCACCTTAAGCATATCATGGTTCATCTGTCAGAGAAATATATTGTAAGCAGTCCCTTCAGAAAGCACTTTCTGCCCTCTTGGGTCCCAAGTGGACCTATATCAGCTCCTCGATAAGAAGTACAATGAAAGCAGCTTCACCCACAACAAGCAAAGTAATTATGAGTGCAAGAGAGGCATCATAATTTGCTTTGAAATTGCAACAGGTTTTGTAATTTTGTGGTAGATACATCTCTCTTCTGCTTGTTGGTAGACTAAGGCTCTGCCCTATCTCTACACACACTTTAATCTGCGTTAACGGCAACAGCGGGACAGATTGCTAAAGGCTTAGGGGGGAAAAAAGAGTTTCAATTATTTAAAACAACAAACACTGAAAACCACGTGACATTGTAGCTATAAAGAAAAACGTGGATATTTGTTGGAATAACTATATATTTTTATTGGACCAAACAGGTTTTAAAAAGTGTTTTCCCCCAAACTCCACAGGTTTATGATGAGAGATTTAGTTTTTGTTCACAACTGAAAGCTATCTGGTTATTCTTCTCTGAAAAATCAGGCCAGTGTCACTGACTTGAAGCTTACTAGGCTTTACCTTGGAGATTTCTGGTTGTTCTAAACCCTTCAGAAGCAAAGGAGCCGATACAATTCTTCAGCACTAAGAACAATACCTTTCGAATCAAGCCTTTTCCTGCCTTCAGGTCAGTTCAGGTTTCGTGGTGCCATTTCAAGTATGGCCAAGCAAAAATGGTAATTATTTGAGTTAAGGGTGCAATCTTGTCCATGCTTTCGCAGAAGTAAGACCTGTGAAATTCAATGGTGCTTCCTCCCAGGTAAATGGGCATAGGGTGTTACAGCCTTAAGGTGATATGAATTGGAAGAAGAGCATAGTTGGCCATTCATTCAACTGGATTTTTTGTTCATTGGCACTGCATATTGGCTTTCAGACATGCATTTGGTGCAATGCTCATAAACCATAGGGAGAGGGGTCTAGTGGGATTTTCTCTAGGCAAAGAACATAATAACCTGGTGGATCCGGCCAATGGCCCATCTAGTCCAGCATCCTGTTCTTACAGTGGCCAATCAAATGCCTCTGGGAAGGCAAGAAGCACAAGAGCACACTCTTCTCCCGTGGATTCCTGCAACTGGTATTCAGAAGCATTTCTGCCTCCAGCTGTGGAGGTAGAGTACAGCCATCATGGCTAGTAGCCATCAATAGCCTTTACCTCCATGAATTTGTCTAATCCTCTTTTAAAGCCATCCAAGTGGGTGGCTTTCTCTGCCTCCTGGTGGAGCGAGTTCCATAGTTTGACTTTGCCCTTGATCAATACCAGCCTGCCTTCTGTAGCTCAGTTGGTAGAGCATGAGACTCTTGATCTTAGGGGTCATGGGTTTGAGCCCCGCATGAGGCAAAAAGATTCTTGCATTGCAGGAGGTTGGACCAGATGACCCTCTACAATTCTATGATTCTATAGGGCAGGCATTGCCAAACTTGGCCCTCCAGATGCTTTGGGACTACAACTCCCATCATCCCTAGCTAACAGGACCAGTGGTCAGGGATGATGGAAATTGTAGTCCCAAAACATCTGGAGGGCCAGGTTTGGCCATGCCTGCTATAGGGTGTCAGACTATCAGCTATTATGCTTTGCTATAAAATTGTGTAAACCTAAGTTTGGTGGAGTCTAATGGTATAATTGTAGTTTAGGGAGACGGCCCTGGAGGGGCGGGTCGCCTGGAGTCAGGGCCCTGAATCTACATACTGAACCAGGCCTAGGGATGCTTGGCACAAATCATAGTAGGATTTTTGTTTTATTTTTTTAAATCACGGTTCTGAGCAGCTGTTCAAATAAAGTGTGAATTTCATGTTGGTCAGATGAGGTTGGCAAGGCAGGTGGGGATGTGAACGGAGTCAATGTGTAGGCTCCTGTGTGGTGGCTTGCCACACATGGACTCTGGAAAAACATTTGGGCTGCTGGCCCATGAGATGGACACCTGAGGCTTCCTGTGTAGCTTGTTTGGCTTGCGGTGCGAAGACTAAAGTGATGTAACCCAGGAATGAGGTAATCAATGAGCTTATGTGTGCGTGCATGTGCTCACACACTTACTAAATAGCCAGGAGTCCCCCTAATGGAGGATGCCTGAGATACAGCGACCTAGAAATAGAAACGAGCTTTTGTTTACTCTTGTCAAAGTCAAGAGAAGAAACGCTGGAAACTCATCATGCTTAATTGGGCGCTGTCAATGCTGTGTACTTGCTGACAGGCACCCGGGGAAGGTAGCCTGACTAGGAGATAGGATTTTGGTGTGGCTTTTTTTTGCCAGGTTTGCCTTGTTGAACCCCATCTATTGTTGACCTGTGGGCCAAACGGAAGATCATAGTTGATGGCTCAAATCCATTTTCATCAACAGAGGACCCATGCTCAGTTTGCAAACTCAAGGTTTGCCTCGGTTCCTGAATTCTAAAATAGGAATAACAAAGGGTCACTGCAGAAGAGCTATGCCAGAGAAATCAGTAGCCATATTCACACCTGGCCCTAAACCTGGGTTTATTGCTATGTGCTCAAGCTGGAGGGATTTACTTCCAGACAAAGGATTTGCTTTCAGTTTACCTGAATCTTGGTTTGTCTTGTCGTCTTGATCCAAATAAACTGGCTTGTCCGCTGAGCCAGCTCAGCCTTCTAACAGGCTTGCAAGAAGTTTGTTGTGGCTCATTTCTTCTAACTTGCAGGAGGATCCTGTTGTGCCAGGTGCCAGGAAGTAAACCGAAGTATGAAATGTCCCAAGCTATCAGTTCATTGACCTAATTTTCCACCTCCTGTTAGTGCCTGTTGGTGTCCTGTCGCCACCCACTCCCTTGTTCCTGCTGTGGACTTTCGCTCTGCCTAGCATTGATGGTTGGAATTCCCACTTATGCAAAACGTATTGATTTTTCCTGTGCTGCGAAATGCAGGTGGTTGGCGGTGAAGCTGTAGCACGAAGGTGATACTCACGTAAGCAAACAGTGTTCGGCAGTCCTCCACAAGCTATTCTGGCATCACTCTGTAGCAGAGACTCTTGTGGCACCATAAAAAACGATGCACGTGCTTTTGTGGGTTAGAGCCCACCATGCCACAGTAAAACCACAACCCTAGGACTCTGATAATGCCTGCTGGCTGCTTGGGGATAGCATAGAGAAGAATACGTGTGAGAGTGTGTGTATATCCTAACCTACAGTACAGAGGCAAAAATGTACATAGTGCATCACACTGTTGATTCATGTTAAGCTTGTGATTCGCCAAGACCCCTGGATCCTTTTCTTATGTACTGCTAGTAAGCCAGGTGCCCCCCCCCAAAAAAAAAATCTTATATTTGTGCATCTGGTTCTTCCTGCCTAAGTACAGAACTTTACATCTGTCTCTATCAAAATTCATTATGTGAGTTTGGGCCCAGGTCTCCAATCCATTAAGGTCACCTTCAATCTTGGTTCTGTCTTCTGTGACATTATCTACCCCTCCCAGTTTGGTGTCATCTGTGGATTGGATGAGCTCCACCTACTTTTGCCTCTGAGCCTTCCCAAACACTGGCATGTAGTCCCCATGTGTTTACCTGGAAGGAAACGTGGGCCTTGGGGTGAAAAAATGTCCCCTGCCCCTGGTTATGAGGCAGTGCTAGACAATGAGGTGGGTGGAAAATCTTTTCTGCCAGAGCTCAGTTGGTTTAAGCTTCACCCCTGGTGAAGCCTGGTCGTATTTGTACTGCTGTGTAGGCCGTATTTACGGACTGTTGTTTTCCCGTCTTATGGAGAGGAATGGTTGCTTATGGATAGGAGATTGGGGTAGGAGCTGGCCTGCTTCTCTCCCTTTTGTTACAAAGCAAGCAGATCACCCATCTCGCTCCAAGGCCAGTGCTGTAACTAATTAAGAAACTGGTGTACGCAGCGTACGTTGAGTTTCACAGCGGCTGACCCAAGCATGTCAGGAGTGCATATCCAGCCCCTGGCCTGCTCTTGTTATGTATCTGAGTTCCACCTGAACAAACAGCCTCTCTGCAATGGGGCTTGAGAATCTGCCAAGCTTTCCCTTGGGAACTAGTGATTCGGTGGCCTCAGAGCACAAAGTGGGGGCTACTTTTACGGATACTCACTTCCTGCCTGAAGAACATACTTAAGAGACTGCAGTTTCCTTTCCGAAGTGTTGCACTCTTAAAGGGTCAGCAGAGGCTTTCAGTGTGGGGCAAGGATCATTGTTCGTAGGTGTTTTTTTCTTAATGCAGATCAGTGGGAAGCATATATATTACATTTACCCACTATTGCAGCTGGTAGAGTACACAGATCTCTGTCCTTGAACTAGGGGATAGCCAACGCAGTGGTCTCCAGATGTTGCTGAACTGCAGCTCCCATATTGATCCATCTAGAGTGCCTCATGTGTGACCACCCTCAAGTATGGATTGGAGACCATGCAGGAAGAAAAGAGAGTGTGCACCTCGGTGATGCTTCTGCTTTCAAAACTTGAATGGGCTTTGTTGAGAAGCTTTCCCTCAGATGATGGTCCCTGTTTGATGTTTCATCACCCAGAGCCTATAGAGGCTGAGGAGCTGACTTTGATTCCCTTGATATCCATCTGTAGTACCATACACATCTGACATCAAATGGACTGAAATGGTTTGGGAGCTGTCATGTGTTTCCTTAGCTGATCATGAATATGCCTCTCTGCATGCTGATCAGTTAAGATAGAGTGGTAGATGCAAGTTTTAACATTACTTAGGTTGGAGGTATGCACAGACTGATGTGTTGGAACCAGTCTCAGCTGGGCTCAGAGGAAGGACTAGCTGCTGCTGCTTCCTTTTCTCCTCCTCCTCCTTCCAATTATTAACAGTTTCTTTCAAACATTTTGTAGCACAACTTCCCATCTCTACCTTTCCCTCACCTATTTCCCTCCACCTGCCCATTTTCCAAGGTGGGCTTGGGTTTCGGGATAGCGTCTCTTACTTACATCCATTACACTTATGAAACATAAGCAGAGCATCGTTAGGGCATTTTTAATGCACCAAACCATAAAAATAAAATAACAAGACCGTGAACAAAAAACCTCTCCCAGTGTGGTCATAAATCCTGAATTCTTTCTTGCACCCTTGGCATGTTGTTGGGATGGCTACCTCTTGATGCAAGGCTGATCTGGATGGTTTTTATAGAATGTAGAAGTTGAAACTGACTGTGACTAAGCAAGCAACTGCTTAAGAGATGGAAAGCCAGAAGGCCCATTCCTAGCAGCAGTGCTTGATTCATCCCATGTGACCTCTTTTTGATCTAGATCTCCAGTCATGGCCTGGCAGCCCTTTATAACACGAGACCTTGCATGTCCTCTAGTAGAAGGCATTTCTAGGTGGTTTAATTGTTCTCCTTCCACATGTACATATCTGAATATTAATAGAACGAAAAGGGAGGTGCAGAGCTCCCCTCTTGTTTGAAGGTTCCTTTTGGTTTTGATGCTTATAGCAGGTGGTGCCTTAATGGGGGTTTTGCTGTGTTAAGGCTTCCTTCCACCCCCAACTCCCTAAATTAACAAAGCTGAGCCAATACTGAAAGCTGATACTAGATGAAGGCCAACCGTGCAATTTTCCCCTGCCTCCCTGTTCTCCTCATGGCAAACCAAAAATAGCCTTCACCCTGCGGAAGGAAAGTCTTCCCCCTCCCACTTGTACTTGTGGCAAAGGCTGCCAAAAAGATTTATCAATAAAAAAACCATGAAGACGTTTAGCACCGGCCTACCCACTGGGATTAAGGTGTAACCTTAGCTTCTCTTAAGGGATACTCCAGTATTCCTAGAAAAGCCATGATCCTTTTGAAGTAGCCCCACCTGTTTTGCTCTGTCATTTCTCACTCCACCTCTAGCGCATGCACACCTTTCTTACCTTTTGTTTTACTATGCCATCTGCTTCAAATTGTGAATAATAATGTAACACCTTATTAAGAAATAAGTACATTGATATAAGGAGGTTTGGAGGGTGGTGTCTGCATGTCATCTGTGTTCCCCTTCTCCCAAGAAAGTGCAAGACTCACCAAGGCTCTCTTAGCTGAGACTGAGTCGCATTGAACTCTGTGGGGCTTACTGTCAGGTTAATGACATGTAAGACCAGGTTGCACATTTTGAAGGGCAACAGTATATAAGTACCTATTGCACAAAGTGTTCAAGGTCAGTATGCTTCATCTGTGGAGATGTTAATTGTGAATAGCGTATACTGGAGGACTTCAGTGGAACGCTTGCCCATGTGGAGTAATCAGAGTTTCATGTAGTGATTGCTAAAAAGCCCCAGCACATTATTATGATTGGATCCCGAACGCCTTGGAAGTTGAACATTTTGGCCCCCGAACGCTGCAAACCCGGAAGTGACTGTTCTGGTTTGCGAATGTTCTTTGGAACCCAAACATCCGATGGGGCTTCCGATTGGCTGCTGGAGATTCCTGCAGCCAATCAGAAGCTGTGCTTTGGTTTCCAAACATTTTGGAAGTCGAAAGGACTTCCGGAATGGATTCCGTTTGACTTCCAAGGTACAACTGTTTTGGGAAAAGGTATGGCGTTGCAGAGGCCAGGAAGGTTGGGTGTTTGTTTGCCGCAAGGTGCAATCTCAACTGTCACCCTACCTGCTCTTCCCTATGATGCCAACCGATGGTGCAACTTGAATAGGCTCTAAATGGCAAGTAGGTGGACCAGTGACAAGATATAAATCAATGTAGTTTGGGCTACACCCAAACTAGCATGGTTGTAGTCTTGACTCATTTCCTTACCCCACTCTGCAAATGGTGGTGGAGCTCTTTTAATTTAACAGCCCCATCTCCTCTAAACGATAACCACAAAAAACCCTCACATTTAGTATAATTTTCTCCAGCCAAGTGAGACCATAACTAGGTCAGTTGTTGAGCTTGGTGGGAGTGGGGGAAGCTGTTGAGGCCCACCTAGGACAGAGGTTGGCACTTCAGCGGGTCCCAGCTGCCTATGGGTCTGCTTTGTGTGCCTATGACAGAAATGGCGCTTGAGTATGGTTGGTTTTACTTAAATGGTCCTAGATCCCTATAGTGTGGCCAAATCAGGTTGATGAAAGTGGCTTATCTGACAGTGGTGACAAAATAAGATTCTTCTGTGGACCCCTGCTCCCTTGTATTGGTACTGTTTCTTCACACTACTCATTCCTGGCTTCTGGTCTCCGATCAACACAGAGAGTCAGTTTAGACTAACTCTGGTGCTTCCGTCAAATGCAGGTAACCACACACTGATGAGGATGGAGTTAAAGACCGTTGGCTGATATGTTGCAAAATTCTAGTAGGTTTTACTTACATACACACCTGCCTTGTGTCATTCCATCTGGGCAATGCATAGTTTTATATAGCGGAAGTGACTGAAAAGAATTTACATTACTTTGCTCCATTTGACTATATATCTCACCCTTCCCCAGCTTGTAGGTAGGAGGCCTCTCGTATGGCCTTGTTCTTGTATTACATCTAAACGAATAGCTTTGAAGTCTTCCTCCTATTCTGCCTGGTGAACTGTGCTGTGTAACTTGAAAGCTTGTCTATGACAGCATAAAGGTAAAGGTAAAGGTACCCCTGCCCGTACGGGCCAGCGCTGTCCGGAGACACTTCCGGGTCACGCAGCCAGCGTGGCGAAGCTGCTCTGGCGAGCCAGCACCAGCGCAGCACACGGAAACGCCATTTACCTTCCCGCAATAAAGCGGTACCTATTTATCTACTTGCACTTAGGGGTGCTTTCGAACTGCTAGGTGGGCAGGAGCTGGGACCGAAAGACGGGAGCTCACCCTGCTGCGGGGATTCGAACTG
This sequence comes from Podarcis gaigeae, assembly GCF_964106915.1. NCBI lineage: Eukaryota > Metazoa > Chordata > Lepidosauria > Squamata > Lacertidae > Podarcis > Podarcis gaigeae. The sequence continues at coordinate 100,403,851 of NC_139679.1, forward strand.
CCGACCATACGATCGGCAAGTCCTAGGCACTGAGGTTTTACCCACAGCGCCACCCACGTCCCTTCTATGCCAGCATATGCCTGTCTAATAAAAGGTATTCTCATACCTTTAAAAAGAATAATAATAATAAATCTAATCTAATTGTCTCCATAAAATGGACTGCATGCCATCCTGGAGCCAAACAAGTTAGGAGAGACTTGTTTATTAGATGCTAGTACTTATTTTTAACACAAGGGAGGGGAAAGTGGATTATGTCAGATTCTCCTCCTTTCTGTATTGTAGGAATCGCAACAAGATCTCCAGCATTGAAGCGAGCCAACTGGAGCCCTATATTGCCCTGGGAACGTTAGATCTGAGCTCGAATAACATCACGGAAATCCGAAGTGGCTGTTTTCCAGTGGGGCTTCGTATAAAGGATCTGTAAGTTCCTCCCACACATTTTTTTTTATTTAAACATTTTATGGGAAAGTATCTGTTTATACACCAAAGGCTGACTTTTAAAACCTATTTCTTTTAAAATTGGATTACAGGGATGGATTATAAATCACTTGGGTGTTGCTTTTGTGTGTGTATGTGTGTGTGTGTTTGTGTGCGCGTGTGTGTGCATATTATCTCAGTTCTTTAGGTGATCACGTTACGTATGATGCAGGTTGAAAAAAGTCCTTGTTCCTTTCGCTTGCTCTCTTCTGACAGTTTTAAACAGACAGATGATGGAGCAAGAAAGCTGAACACAGCAGTAATCCAGGGCAGGCAGGGGTCTTTGGTCCCTAGGCTGCTGCATTCTCTTATTCCCACTTGCTGTAGCAAAGAGAACAGGGTTTTTTGGGGGAGGGCAGGGGTTGGGGAAGAGAATGAGCTACAGAAGCTTGATTGTGCACCACTAAGAGAGAGGCCAAATGCCAATTATTTGTATGGGATTTTTAATCAAAGCTTCTCTGCTCTCTTTTTACTGCGTCACATATTATGAAAATGCTCATGCTGCAGGGTTGTACACGGTTGTAAATGTCTGTTTTTATAAAGAAAGGAGAAAGACAAATTGTGACTTCTGGCTTGGATTATGTCACAGCTGAACTATACTGAACGTTGATGTGCGGCGGTTTTCTGATTTTTATTTTCTACAAAGTGGTCTGCAGCAGAAGCTCAGAGGCAAAAATTTGTACTGGTAAAGGCATATTTTTGTAAACATTGCTTTATGTGACCCTCAAGAGGTACAACGTTTAATGCTGTGAAATGAAACTGAGTGCTAAGAATACTGTGTCTTTCACTTTTCACTATGCATTATTGAAATTGAGTAGGGGTGGACAGAACACAGATTGAAATACCACTGGTTAGATTACTGGGTAAATTCCTAGGGATTCTGATTGTCAGTTGTTCAGCAATAGCAACAACAAAAGGCTGTTCTCTTCCCACACCTCCTTACACACATACAGGCTAGGCTATTTGAATCACCTGATGTGTAGCAAATCAGATGGAGATTTATACTTGTTTATCCTAGTTATCCCAGTTGATGGGTTACTTCTTCTTCTTTGGAGATCACTCATAGCTGAGTAAGATTGTCTTCTATGAACACGGTCTTAACCGTGAAGTGAAGGCCAGTTCTGGATCTGCACATCCTTCCACAGTGGGGACATAGGTTTCTGGGTGGGAGTTGATCACGGTGAGGGTTTGCCAAATGTGCCTTCCTCTTAGCACATTTCTCCCTTTTGTCCTGAGTTTGAGCGTCTTCAGAGTCCATGACACCTTTGGTAAAGGCTGTTCTCCAACACTGGCTCACAGGCCAGTGTTTATACAGGTACCGTATTTTTCGCTCTATAAGACTCACCAGACCACAAGACGCACCTAGTTTTTGGAGGAGGAAAACAAGAAGAAAAAAAGATTCTGAATCCCAGAAGCCAGAACAGCAAGAGGGATCGCTGCGCAGCGAAAGCAGCGATCCCTCTTGCTACTCTGGCTTCTGGGATAGCTGCGCAGCCTGCATTCGCTCCATAAGACACGCACACATTTCCCCTTACTTTTAGGAGGGAAAAAGTGAGTCTTGTAGAGCAAAAAATACGGTAATTGACTGTTCCTCCTGAGTCAGCCTTTTGCATCGTGCTTTGCCATCCTGCAAACGCTCATTTTGCACTTGGCTCTGTTTGATGGACTTTGGGTTCTGTTAAAACAAAAAACAAAAAGCATACAAGAATAGAAGCTATGTAGTATGAGCCAGTATTTAAGTCAAACTGAACATAGATGCTAAATTCCAATAATTGCACTCTTCCTGCTAGGCTATAGTATATGTTTGCTCTGTACCCCTTCACTTCTGACATGGGATGTTTCAGCTACTGATTCCTCTGGGAGGTTGAAGGTGCTGAGGTCCCTCTGGGGATCTCTTATCATCAGCTGTCTAAATTGTGCTAATGGAAAAATTGGCTTGGCTTGTCTGTGGAGGGGGAAAAACATTGGATTTTTAAAAATAATAAAAAACACACAATGTGTCTAATGTCACCAGCCACTCAGATAAAGAGTGAACAGCCAATACCTCTGACATAGCCATTTAAATGTTCTGTGATGAATTATTACAGGCACCTGGGGAGCAACAGAATCAGCATCCTGGAGACCAAGGCTTTTGATAGCCTGTCACGATCCCTTCTAACGCTTCGCCTGAGTAAAAACAGGATCACCCAGCTTCCAGCTAAAGCATTCAAGCTGCCCAAGCTAACACAACTGTGAGTAGAAATGTGCAGTTTAATTATCGGCAACCAAACTTTATGGAGACAAACGTTCCCTGAGGACATGCTCACCAAATGCAATCCTCCTTCACGTCCATAAAATGTTGGATAAACTATATTTTAATGGCCCTATGGTGACACCTAATAAAGCAAATTAGGAATAGGTTGGGTTTTTTCCTGGTGGTCCTGCATGGCCTTGAAAAAGCCCTGTTGGGAAAGTAATCTGAAAATAATAATAATAATAATAATAATAATAATAATAATAATAATGGCATTAATTACTTAGAACATACAGTGAAGACCACTGCACTAGTCAATCCAGCCAGCGCATTTATTTTTCTCGTTCCTTTTTGTTACTCCCTTTGTTTCACAAGAGGGCAGTGAAAGCGAATTAGGTCAGAGGGCTTTCTCGAAGCCCTGTTTTCAAGACCACACATGGGTCTTTTATTTGGTAATAAAACTACAACGAGGGAAGGCTGTTAAAGTGTGCGGTTGACATTTAGATGGGCAAAATGGTGCTTTTGATGAGTTAGCACACACGTCGTTGTTTGTGCAGTCAGAGCGCAGTGTGGGCTGCATTTGATCACAAATACACATCTGCATCTGCGAAGGTGTTTTGTGCGCAGATAATTGACCTTTGGCTTCAACATTCGCTTGCTGCTTTCTAAACGCTTGGAACCCGACTCAAAAGGCTGGATCGCGCACCATTTAGTATATGATTTCAATTGACATTAAAAAAACACACACAATGGAGATTTTTATATGAAGAGACAAAATAACTTATGAATCTCTTTTAAATTTTACACAAGCTAACAAGTAGGATTTCGGTCAGGCACTTCCCTCCAGGGAAAGTAACTGGTCACCTGTTCAAACAGTGGATTCATAGAAGATTCCTATTTCCTTCGCTGCAAATCCTGTGCAGGAAACGGGAGTTCAGTTTTCCTCTGTGATAATCTTTATTTTTAGGGCATTCGAAGATAACAACCCAGCTTCTAATGCTGTGCAGCTATGGAGGGGCTACCGTATGTAGCAGTACTGATCCGTAGGGCAGCACAGGTGGGGCAGCGTTGCTCACCTGCCTTCTGAACACAGGTGAACTTTACTGCTGGTTCCTGCGAAGGAGAGGGCTTGGGGATGGAGCCAACCTGACTTTTCTGCCACCACATTGCTCCCTACTTCCTATCCCTTTTTCAAGAACCAGCAGCAATGCTCACTGCTCAGAAGGCCACCTCATCAGCAGTGCCCCTTCACCAGCCTCTTCTGCTAGATTTATAGTTGCACATTAAATACTGTTCTCTGGGCAACCTCAATTAAATTATTTCTGTAGCTGTCAAGAGACTCTTAATACAAAAGCTCAAAGTAATGTTGAGAGTGGTCTTGGTCTCGATAGGGTTGGACCCAGAAGTCTCTTCTGTTCACCAATGAGCTGTGTATACCTTGCACTTGGATACAGTGCTTCAGATCCAAAATATAGGCACTCTCTTGTTTCATGTCCTTCAAACGATGCGTGTTAAGAGCAGCAGAGGTTTTTGGTTCGTGTTCCCCCATCCTCAACCCACTGGAAAACAATGGTCTTTTAACACCCTTCTGTGCTGTTGGCAATTTTAGGGAGCTGAACCGGAATCGCATTCGTCTGATAGATGGCCTGACGTTTCAAGGACTGGACAGATTAGAAGTTCTGAAGCTCCAGCGAAACAACATAAGCAAGCTGACCGATGGTGCTTTCTGGGGTCTGGCCAAAATGCAAGTTCTGTAAGTTAAAAGATGGTTATTACTCATAAGTTCTAGGCATGTACTGCAGATGCCTGGTGGGTAATTTCTGGCGTGCAACTTACAGTAGCATTGGTGTACCAAGGCTTTTGTAGAGATGCAATTTGACTTGATAGCCAAAGTACACCTCTGTCTATAAAGATAGGATAGCCATCTTCAAATATCTTAAGGAATGTTGTGTGGGACAGGGAGCTTGCTTGTTTTCTCCTGCTCTGGAGGGTGGGCCCTGAACCAATAATAATAATAATAATAATAATAATAATAATAATAATAATAATTTATTATTTGTACCCCGCCCATCTGGCTGGGTTTCCCCAGCCACTCTGAGCGGCTTCCATAGAAACCAAAAATACACTAAAATATCACAGATTAAAAACTTTCTTGAACAGGGCTGCCTTAAGATGTCTTCTGAATGTCAGGTAGTTATTTATCGTTTTGACATCTGATGGGAGGGCATTCCACAGGGCAGGAGCCACTACCGAGAAGGCCCTCTGCCTGGTTCCCTGTAGCTTTGCTACAACGGCTGTAGCTTTGCAATGGTTTCAAGTTAAGTTGCAAGGAAGGAGATTCCGACTAAACATGCGGAAAAACTTTCTGACAGTAAGAGCTGTTCGGCAGTGGAACAGACTCCCACGAGAGGCGATGGACTCTCCTTCCTTGGAGGTTTTTAAGCAGTGGTTGAATGGCCATCTGTCTTGGATGCTTTAGCTGAGATTCCACATTGCAGGGAGTTGGACTTGTAAGAGTCTATGATTCTATGACTTTTACTTTAAAGCCACAAGCTTATGCATGCATGCCCATTGAACACAGTGGAACTTACTTCTGAATGCACCTGCCTGGGATTGAGCTATCAGCCTAGAAAGGAGGGCATTAATGGGAGATTACTGTGCTTCTGGGACCAAACCCAAATAATGGCATGCTAAAGCTGGCAGCTGGCTTTGGGGAAGACCAAGGTGGCATGTTCTTGGTCTTAAGAGGTATTGTGGGCTGGCGGAGTGGGGGTGGGGATTAAGAGTCATTTTTTGGAAATAAATGTGGCATTTTGTACATGGGTTGTTTTTTGCTTCTTTAAGTACATGCATGTGAGATGTGAACTGGTGTGTAATATGTTTAAACTGGCCGTGCTTCCAGGAATCTGGAGTACAACGCCCTCACAGAGGTGAACAGCGGCTCCCTGTATGGACTTGGGTCCCTCCAGCATTTCCATCTCCGTAACAACTTGATTTCCCATATCAACCCGGCTGGATGGCGCTTCTGCCAGAAGCTGAGCGAACTGTGAGTTGTCTCTCCTGAAGTTGCTAACGGGCGGCAGTGAAAGTAGCTATTAACGGGCAAAAGCACCCAGTGCCTGGCACGTCTTATCCATGCTCTCGTAATGTCCTGTTTGGATTCCTGCAGTGTGCTGTATGTGTATGGCTGCCTGTGGAAACATTTCTGAAACTTCAGTTAGTGCAGAATGTGGGCAGCAGCCATAGTTTTGACTGGCACTTGCTCACGCACATTACATCTCATCATGCCCCACCAGTTTTGAAAGAAGTTCACTGGCTGCCTGTTCATTTCTGGGCCTAATTCAGAGGGCTGTTGCCAAATGGTTTGGGACCCAAGAAGGTGAAGGGCCGCCTCCTCCCATGCCATCCTACTTGCACTCGAAGATCACCAACAGATGCCTTTCGCCATATATTCTCTTCATCAGAAATGATAGCTGTTTCAGCAAAGGAAAATGTCTTTATGGTGTGACATGCGTTCTACAAGGTGGTATGCCCAACACCAATTTTCTTGTCCTTGAGTTGCCAGACAAAAACCACCTTAAGTATTTTAAACTCTCTGTCTTTTAATTTTCATTGGCTGCTGATTTTTTTTTAAAAAAATGTTTTGCTTGTTTGTTTGTTTTTATCGCCTTGAAATTTTGGATAAAAAGGCAGTATATAAATATTTTAAATAAATCTCCCCCTGGCTTAGGAACCTGCTGCCTTGCCCACTGCTCTGGCAATTGCCTGCTCTTGCTGCATTTCAAATATGCAGAAAGAGTGGCGAAAGCAGTGTTAGAATGTGTGCTAGGCACATGCATCTTTCCAGTTGGCTACAGCTATAATGATGGATATTCTGAAGTTTGCTCTTGGCTATCTGCGGATGACATCAGGAAAGAAACATGCCTCTGCCAGTTCTGACAGGAAACACCTATGCAGAATATCAAAGGGAAGGTTCCCCCCCCTCAAAAAAAAATCAAGTTTAGCATTACCTGCTGGCATTGGATTTCTTTTTCTCCCTTCCCCTGCCCACCCTTTGAAACATTCTTTCATCGCAGGTGAAGAAATAATTTTGACTGGCTGCCATTTCTTCATAATTCAACACTCCAGCCTCTTTAGGAACCAAATGTATGTTGTCCCATGCCTTCTTGAAAGCCATTAATCTCTCCTGAATTTCTTCCAGTGTTCCTCATTGCACCACCGCTGCCTTTGCTCATGCTTACAAAAGACAGACAGCTTATTTGCCAAGGAATGACACTCTGAGTACTTAAAAATGTGTCTGTTTTGACTTAGGGTTTGGCATATGCTGTTAACTTTCATGCACACCCAAGTCGCCTTTTCTTCTTTTTCATGCCAGCGGTGGTGAGGGGCAAATCTGTAAGAGAAATGCAGAGATCTAGAAGTAGGCAAAATTAATAATAATAATAATAATACACTCTGAAATAACAGTGTGCTCATGAAAATAAAATGCTTCTTATGTTGTTTTGTAGAAATAAGATGTTGCTCTCGAAATGTAAAGGTCCCCTCCTGCTTAAGGAAAGCCTTAAGGCTAGCAGTAAAACCTAGTTGGTCTCATTGTTTGCAGCACTAGTGTATGACCCTAGCTTATATTATACATCACTTATACCTAAGTGAAAATGTATCTCTACAAGACTACAAGAGAGCCTGCTTAATCCCAGAACAGGTTGATTTCTGTACTTGTGGGGCCACCCCCAAGGAAGACCCTGTTGTGATACACTTTGCCTATTTGAGGTAGTTTGGCCCCTTTTCCCCTGCAGTGTTGATGATATGATTTACATAACCATTCTTGTCGGAACAGAGGTGCTGCAAAGCAGAGTGGAGCCTGTGGGAAAGAAACAAATGAGAACTTACACTGATATTCTGCTTCTTGTTTTCAGGTCCTTGTCGTTTAACAACCTAACCAGGCTGGATGAGGGGAGCTTGGCAGACCTGGGGGGCCTGCAGACGCTTCAGCTGAGCCACAACTACATCAGTCACATTGCCGAGGGAGCGTTCAAAGGACTCAAAAGCTTGCGACTTCTGTACGTGTTTCAGTTTTACCTTTTCTGTCCCGTTAGATCGGCCCCTGGGGCAACAAAAGGGACTGCTTCTTATATTTGCTTGCGTCCTTTTTCTTCTTTTCTGTTTCAATAAGACACAAGGCCATAGCATAAATAGTGAGGATTGCCATTGATCTGAAGCCCGCTTGGTGTAGCATGGGAGATTACTTGTCTCTGGTACAGCTTTCCTGCCTGAGAGCAAGGGTCCCCTTTCCAGTTTCCCATGCTTAGTGTGACTAAAAAAAACCAAAAACCAAACCCTGTTACACTACTACTGTCTTTGATGGAATACTTCATTCTCAGCTGGAATACATAGGAGCTAGCGATGCTGTGGCTGCTTCTTTCCCACAATTTATCTTGGCGTTTAATGCCTTGTGATTATGCACGCACAATTATTAATCCCCAGTGTCATGAAATCCTTAGTGCCAGTTTTCCGGCATGGTTTTGCGCTGCGGCCAGCATCTATGGAATTAATTTTCTTCTTTTTCCCCCAAAAGGAAACACACACATTTTATTTGAGACAAATGAACAACGTTGTTGTTGTTGCTGTTATTATTATTATATTCTAAGCTTTGTTGAGGCGCTGGCTTATTTGAAAGGAAGCAAGAACTTTCCTCCTTAGCTACCGCGCTGTACAGCCATTTATTCCTTTTATCAAGCAGAGGGAGGAAGCGCTTTTATGTTCCATTGCCTTTTCCGAGAACCACTTTTCGGTCCCATGCATGCTCTCAGAAAGGCCCTTCTCCTAGGCAGCTGGCACGGAAAAGGACGAAAGACTTTCCCAAAGCAAAAAAAAAAAAGCTGTTTTGGATTGCAGCTAATTTGTGGGTCGCCTTTTGTGTCCACTGCCCAGAGAGAAAGTGAGGGTGGGAGAGCAAGTTCTAATTGAATCAAGAAGAAGGCCCATTGGGTCCTGCACCTGGTGAAAAAGAGCCGGGCATGCTTTAATTACAGCCTATTGTTGACAAGCCTTTGGTGGGTGTGAAACTGCTGAAATGCGAAGCTATTCAAATAGAGGTCAGGCCCAGGGACCTCACAGCAGAATGATTAACAAGGCAGTGTGCATTCAGGGCCAGCCAGCCAGAAAGAATAGGAAATTGGCAACAGGGGCTGGGAGAAAGCAAAGTTGAATGCAAGGAAAACTGGGCCAGAATACTGAATCCCTATACTTTGTGTGTGAAAGTACGCAACCCCCCCCCCCAACAACTTTTCATCCCTTGGCATTAAAAGACATTTCAGGTTCCTTTGGAAGAACCAGCATAGCAACAAGCTATGTCTTTTCTCTCTCTGTCCTTTTATAGAAAATGCAGTGTAGAGGTCAACCAACCAACCAACTAAAAAAGTTTGCTGCAGAAATCTCACTCATCATGTGCAAGGTTCCCAAAATGTCCTTAGCCAATATGGCATTATGAGAGTGCATCTTTTCCCACTCCTCCAAAGATAAATTTGCAAAAACAGAAGTGGGGGAATAGGGAGGACCTTTGATTGGAGTAAAACTGCCTTTGTGGCATGTGTAGAACCAAAGACAGTGTGGCGCAAAGAAGTTTGCTGCTAATTGTGCTGATGTAACCTGGTCTCTCACTGAGTGAACTTTTTTTAAAAGACGTTGCCATATTTGCTTAGGCACTGCTTCTTTCCCTTTCACTGTTTCACCACTGTTTATAAGCTAGCCAGGTGTGTTGATTACACCATTTATTTATTCTTTTGGCTTCTATCTGCACAGAATTCTTTCCAATAGCCACATCTGTGTCGACACACCCAGCAAACACCCTGATGCTTGGGATGCAATCTCCGTGCCGTTCTGGCACAGTGATTGTGGCTTTGATTGTTCTCTTCCTGATTTTTGTCTGATTTGGAATAAAGCCCCAGTCCTTTGTTGCTCTGACAGCAAAAAAAGAAAAAAAACAACAACAACCCAACTTGGGCACCAGAAGAAGAGAAACCAAAATCTATTTGAGGCACAGAGAGACAGGAAGCTTCACTTTGGATTTTTAAAAATTATTATTAAATAAAACAGTATGGAAGAGGCTAGACCTATTCAGTTAAGGTTAATTTTAGCTTTTTCTGCAAGTACTGGGCCATCCTGATAAAAGCCTTATTCCTTGGGGACAAAAGAAGAGCCCTTTGGTAAACTCTTCCTAAAGGTTACCCTTAGGCTCTTTTAACATTTTGCTCACAAACTGCGAAATTGATTGCGGGTTTTCTTTTGTCGTCTTCTCTCCAGGGATCTGGACCATAACGAGATTTCAGGCACAATAGAAGACATCAGCGGGGCCTTTACAGGGCTGAAAAACTTAAGCATGCTGTGAGTGTCTTAAGATGTTTTGTTTTTTGCAAAGGGTAGTTTTTGTACAGTCCTTTATTCTTTTTGCGCTAAACACAGCATAGCATAGGGTTTCTTAGAATTGCACGCGGTTCTTTTATTCATATCAACCTTGAACTGTAAATTCGTTACAAAACCCAATATCTTTTTATACTCTTATCATCAAACTTCTAGTTTCCTGCTGTTCAGCATCTGCCAGTGTGCTAAAAAACCTGAGAATGCTATAGACTTTGTGGAAATTCTGTTTTCGGTGTTCAGTGCCGATTTTATCAGAAATGTACTTGGGATGTGGACTGTAGGCACAACACTACACTTGAGATCCATTAGGGTTTGGCAGAAGTTTTGGATATGCTGGTGGATCACTTCAGGCTGTATTGTACTGTTGAAATGGGTGTAGTTGTAAGTGGAACATGGCAGCACATGGGAGATGCATCCTTATGTTGCATCCTCTGCAGTACGCAGTATAGATTGAAGAGGTTTAGGACATGATACAATTGTGCTCCTCCCTTCTATGGCCATGCCCTCATTGACTTTACACCAGCTCCATTGCAAAGCATTTCCCTCCTTTTAGCTTTAGGGTAAAGGTAAAGGGACCCCTGACTATTTGGTCCAGTGGTGGCCGACTCTGGGGTTGTGGCGCTCATCTTGCGTTATTGGCCGAGGGAGCCAGCGTACAGCTTCCAGGTCATGTGGCCAGCATGACTAAGCCGCTTCTGGTGAACCAGAGCAGTGCACGGAAATGCTGTTTACCTTCCCGCCGGAGTGGTACCTATTTATCTACTTGCACTTTGACGTGCTTTCGAACTGCTAGGTTGGCAGGAGCAGGGACCGAGCAACGGGAGCTCACCCTATCACAGGGATTTGAACCGCTGACCTTCTGATCGGCAAGTCCTAGGCTCTGTGGTTTAACCCACAGCACCACCCACGTCCCAGCTTTAGGGTAGGTGGGATTAAAAAACCCTAAATACCTCTGTGTTGATGACTGCCCTGCCCATTTCACCACAGCAAAGCATAGGATATGGTGAAATTCAGTATCAACTCCACCCATGCTTGCCAGTGGAAATCTCAACACGGTAGCGGATGAGTAGTTTTCTCTTTTTTTCATGTTGCAATTCCGAATCCAGGACAAGCCACAAGCCTCTCCTTTGTGTTGAGATTATTATTGTTAATTGTTTTTTATTAAATTTATATGCCTCCCTTCATCTGAGGCTCACAGGGCGGCTTACAATATACAGCAAAAACAAAACCATGCCATAGTAACAAACAAAAAACAACAACTTTCTCCCCCACCCCCCATGTCACATAAGAATGGTAAAGAGTTTAAGAAGAGGGATCACTCCCACTGTTTAACCCATTCTTCCAGCTAACGAGTAGGCAGGCAATGGGTCAGTTTCTAAGAAGATTCTTGAATTGTACTGTAGTAACAGAGTAAGGCTCAGGTGCTTCTTAAAGCAGCACAGCCCCAGGGCAACATGGAGACTCCAAAACGATGGTCCCATTTTACAGGGCCTCGTGTGTAGGTAGGAACCAGGTGGCAGGAAGTAGCTCCCGAAATGGTTGCAGGATGGACCTGTCGCAAGAGGCTGGACAGGTTGAGTTTCACCCAAGATCAGGCACTGAACCGAGAGGACTTTGTTGGGATTAGAAAACAGATAAGCTAAGTATTGGCCTCTCAAAAGCCACGCATCCTGCATACAAGCAAGGGAGGCTTGCAGAGGCAACCTAGCAGCTGGGCCTGAGGTGGTTGGCTTCCAGCTTCCTATTTCAGAGTGTTTAGAGCCCATTGGAACAGTCTACAGCTTGGCACACTTGGTTAGAAATAAGTATTGCCATTGCTGAAAGAGGTGTGTGTGACTTTCTTCCCTCACTTCAAATTAGAAGTTGTTGGAACCCTTTAAAACAGTTGCCAAGCAACCACAAAAGGCCACAGAACCCAGATTTTGCCAACTCCATAAACAGACTCTGGCCTTTTCTCCTTCTCTGGGAAAATGCATAGCCGTAGCCTAATATGTAGCCATGCCAGCAAAATCATATTAATACCCCCACTTCTTCCTGCCCCCTCCATTTTGGTGTAAGTGCAGTATTTTAAGATTTCAGTGAATTGACAGCAGCCGATAAGCTCAGAGGAGTCCATGGTGTCAAGTGGTATAGTTTAAGAAGCACACACATGCACTCACTCTTTGGCTCACGACTTATTTTAGACCGTAATTGTTAGATTATTGGTGGGTTATTTGCAGCTATTCATTAAAAAGTCATCAAAGATTAACTTGGGTATATGATAAGCATTATTTTTCCGTCAGGCAGGGTCCTGTGTTTAAACGGTCGACCAAATGGATTAGCATAAGGGGGAGGCGTGGGGTGGGGGGTGGGCAGACACTTAGGAGGAAACCTTCGAATGAATTAATAATTACCTCAGCACTTTGGAGATGGCTTTAAAAGCTGCTCCCCTTTTGATCTGTTGTGGATAAGCTTCTGAAAGGGTTTCTCAACGAGCCCTGCAGTGCTTTGTTCAGCATATTGGAGGTGTTAAACGGGCAGAAAGGGGCAGGCCAAGTCGCTAGGCTGCCCTGCATTATGGATGAGGCCCTTCACACTGGGGGGGGGGGGGGAGAGCGGGCCCTGCATTACAACAGTGCCTTGGAAGAAGAGTGAACGACAATTCTGCTCACCCCTACTGGTTATTGAGACTTTGTATTCAAAATACCCACCTCTCTTCTTAATAGAAGGCAAGTGGAAAGCAGGCCAAAACGAGCATAAGAAATGCAAATCTCATTTTTTCATTAAAAAAACCCATAATGCTACGGATCACAGTGAAAGAACTAAAATTCAAGCGATCGAAAACTCTGAAGGAGAGCAGAAGAACCTTCAGTTACCTGTCATTAAAAAGTCCTCCAGATAAGAGATTTTTTTACTTGGGTGCCAAACTGAATGGTGCCAAGTGGATGTCTCTTGGGAAGCTGTTCTACAGCTTGGGTGCCACCACTGAGAAGGCCCTGTCCCTGGTAATTGGCTACTGTTCCTTGGATGATGACCTCAGTAAAAAGGCAGGTTCACACTGGAGGAGGCAACCATCACTGAGGAACTAAAACCAACTTCCATTTATCTGATATTGAGCTGAGGATGCAGTCTAAACTCTCAGCTAGGCCACACAGGGCTGTGCAGTAGGGTCTCAGCCAAGTTCAGAGAAAGCCTTGCATAAAGTTCAGGCTTAAGAGCGAAGAAGCGGAGTCTGAGTCGAGTCACATAATGCTTTGGACTACCACGTTTCTGTTTGGACTGCAGCCAGGCAACAGGGTGCTTCCACATAGTCGGCTATGTGGACTAGTTTCCTTCTTTCCCATGAGATAGCTATTGTGTTTACTTTTTGGGAGCAGGGATGGGGAGAAGCAGCAGCAGCAGCTAGCAAGCAGCCAACATGCAACCAGAATTAAAGCTTGAAATCAAGGGCTGGCAGAAAATAGGTCAGCTACGTGGGAAGGACTTGTCCAACTAGGAAGCTGCTTTATACAATGTCAGGCGATTGGTCCATATATTACAAAAAGAGACAGAAGGCAGTCTAATTATTCAGGCTACCATAATGACTTTGAAAAGGGGTGTTGGTTCCCTTTTCAGTCCCCAATGATAGAGCTGCCTGTTACGGAACTCCTGGAAATAATCAGGGAAAAGTGCTCAGAATACTCTTGTCAGAAATTTGGCTTTCTCACACCTCTGTAGTTCCCAGTGCTCCATTGAGGAAAACCATGGCAATTAAATCCATTTCTTATGATTTGAAGTGAGGACATGACCTGACTCCATCACAGCTCAACAATGGATCAGGAAGAGCATAGGCTAACCCTAAACTGTTTAGAGGGAGGAAGGGTTCCCAAACATCTTTGCCAAGCCCCTCAAAAGTTCAAGCCACAATTAGCTCCTCTCGTCTGGTCATCTTATATTTTAAATTATTATTTGCCCTCTTGAGACACACAGTTTTGTGAGAATGCAGTACAGTGGTACCTCGGGTTAAGTACTTAATTCATTCCGGAGGTCCGTTCTTAACCTGAAACTGTTCTTAACCTGAAGCACCACTTGAGCTAATGGGGCCTCCCGCTGCCGCCGCACCGCCAGAGCACGATTTCTGTTCTCATCCTGAAGCAAAATTCTTAACCCGAGGTACTATTTCTGGATTAGTGGAGTCTGTAACCTGAAGTGTTTGTAACCCGAAGCGTATGTAACCCGAGGTACCACTGTACTGGGTTACGTATAGCGTACATACTTGTCTTAGAGAACAGATGTATGAGCTTTTTACCCAAATGCTGCTTTTAAGGACTAAACCGAGAAGAAGCACAGGAGCTGAAGCATCAACAAGGCTTGGGCTGGCGTACGTGGGTAGTTAGTTCATGCAGCCAAGTTGCCCTTTCCTATGTACCGTTTGCCAACTCCTCGTCTGATCCACTAGCTTTGGCTAGGTGTGGCTGAGAAGCAATGTGCCAGGAAAGGCATATCTGAAAGTTGCAGGGTGTGTTCTTTGTGGAAGTGGCCACATGTGCGGGTCGCTTACATAAACTACAAAGATAATTACATGGGCTGTTCCCAGCTCTGGAAACGACAGGCCATTTGCAAGTCGCACCACATGTTTAGTTTGCCCAGGTAGAGCTGTCTGTCCATGTGCAGTTTGCTTATGGAAACTGAATTGCTATGAGGTGATCCTGCCCAATGTTTTATCTCCAGAATCAGTTCCAACAGTGGGCTCTCGGTTTTACAGACTGGAAGATCTTTAGTAGGGTAACTTTCTCTCACATCTGTTCCAACCTAGGCACATGGGGTGGAATTCAACTAAGTGGTTGCATCCACGGAATGAGGTCTACTCATGTCTCTTCCCCCATGCCACCTAAATCTGGAGGGTTGAAGGAACACCTAGAACGGGTTTAAGGAGGGCATGGAACACACAGGGAGAGGAGATGGGAGACTGCACCATCGGCACAAGAATTTCTGCTTGCCCAGTGGAACAGCCTTAACTGCACAACATTGAATTCCACCCTCAGTTTGGATTCAGTCTGTTGCCTCCAGTTTTTAGGACATTGCTAGATGTACAGTTTTGTTCCGGAATAAGAGAGCTGCATTACAATTCCCGCCTGCTTGCTCACCACTTTTAGATACTGGCCTTGATAAAGTAAGCCAGAAGCTGTATTGGTTCTGAATATGAGCAACTAATAATACTGTGTGAGAAATCTAGCAAGACAGAGCAGCATATCTATAGAAGACAGTTTTGATTTTCTCCATTTACCCACAGGTGAATTCCTATCCCAGAATCTATCCATTGCTCCAGTCATAGATTCACAAGGTGGGGTGTCTTTCTGACTCCCATAGTCTTCCATATTCTTGGGCATGCTGTCATGCTTCATCACATCTTTATTCAGGGTAGAGAGTTACTGGGATACACTTAGTGAAAATTGAAATGCAATAAGCATTCCAGGACTCATCATATAATACTCCTGAGTTGATTTATTGTAGAATTTTAATCTCTTCTGTCATCAGGAATCAGGATGAGGCTACATTACATTAAAAAAACAACCCAAGGAAAACACTAGAAATCAGATATAAATAACAGGATACCTCTGTGCCAATTTAGTCCCAGCTATTAAGACACCAAGCAACACAAGAAAGCCGCTAAAGCGTTTACCAGATTGTGGGAATCCAGATTTGATTTCATGACCAGGCCAGGTCTAATGCCTCCCTACTGCATTTCTGTGTGTACGAGGAGGGTGGAACCAAGCAGCAAACGCTTCCTCTTGGAACTTAATGTAACTTGAATAGCTTTTACTTTTAAAACCTGCTAGCTCTCATGCTGCGGAGGATGGTTAAGGATGTGGCAGCAGCATATTGCAGAGAGTTAGAAGGCTAAAAACTAAACCCACATGATATGTCGCAGTGGGACTGTGGCTTGCCAAGTCACATGGATTTGGGGATATAATGACTCAACATTTTGAATGGCAGAAACTAGCAATACCAAGCCTTTTGGTCATCCTGGCTCTTTGGCCTGGACTCAGGTAGTAAAATGAGTTTTCTATATATTATAAAAGTACAGGCTCCCACCCTGGCTCAGTCACAGACTCAAGTACATTCATTTGGAAACAAATTAATGGGGATAAAGCAGGGGAGAAATGATCTACCTAAAAACACATTGTGTGTCGTGTGGTCACAGAAATCCATATTCAGCTGCCACACAAATTGTCCCCTCTTTAATTAAAAAACCTAATTACTCCATGCAATTCTTCACCGGGGGGGGGGGGGGACATGTGGAATGGTTAGGGTCAGTTATTTACCATCAGATGGGAAGCATAGAAGGAGCTCTTTTATCAACTGCTTAGAGATTTTACTGACAATTAAAAGGTGTAGTACATATTGTTAAATAAATAAAAAACCCCTAAAATAAAGGGCTTTATTAGGCAGAGGGCATTGCTCTAAGACACCTTATATCTTTTAATGCTCTAAAGTGCCTAGTTTGTTTTAGGTGCATAATAAATAGTCTCTAGAGGGATGAGGGGGATGTGTGCAGGACAAAGATACCTTGTCCCTTGGAGCATCACCTTAATCCACTGTGATGGTTTTAGCTGTTTCTTCAGAAGCCTATCAGGGCTTCTCCCCATCCCTGCCCACCTGATGTGTGGCAAGGAAGTCACAGGATTATTTGGGTCTCTATTGCAAGCCATTTATTACCAGCTGCGAAAAGATCAGGAGTGAAATGAGGCGAGTCCAGTGTCTCGTTTAAACCGTGTTCTTGCTGATAACTGAAGGTCAACTCATATTCTGACTCCCCTTTCCCCGGCAACCCGAGCGAACCTGCATTTCTTAATTCAGCACAGCATGCCCCGTGTAAAGCTATCATCACTATTAAGTTCTAATAAAGATAAAAGTATTTAATTTCAGGGAAGGGGGGAGAGAGAGTACGCATACTTCGGCTTCCTTAATCTGCACAGATCGTATTTCCAGTGCCTTACATGGAGATGTTTCATCAGATAGAGCCACGCTAATTGGGGTCTTTTCATTTTCTTTTCTTTTTTCTCCTCTCTCTCTCTCTCCCTCCCTCCCCCCCCACCTCCCCAAACTGCTTATCTGACGCTGGGTGTTTTGAAACTACAGAACTCTGTTTGGAAACAAGATCAAGTCTGTGGCCAAGGAGGCATTCTCAGGCTTGGAGGCCCTGGAACACCTGTGAGTAACCCACAATGCTTTGCAGTTTTGAAGAGAAGTGGCTGGGTGGGAGAAGGGAAGCCTGCCAGAAGTGGCTGCTGGAGAGGCCTGCGAGCAATTTAATAGCATCTTTGTAAGCTGAGAAGCCAGTCCGTTTGTGAGAGCCAGCTGCTTCCTTCTCATTATAAGTCAGCTCCAACGCTGACTCTTTTTTCTTCTTCTCGCTGCCAGGAAGAAAGTTATAGAACACATGGCCAATTTGCATGCTATTATTTTATTTTATTTTATTTTTTTAAAAACAACACACAGTGGAGTATATCTTATTTATTAAGACAAGAGGCACAGCAAAAATTCTAACCTACTGGGAAATGTGACCTGTTATTATTCCCTTTGCTCTCACGCTCCGTTTTGCCTTTGCTAATATCCTGAGGTAGTATCTTTCGCTCCGTTCTTCCTCTCCACCTGGGTCTCTGTGTTTAAAATGCAAGAGGGAGTGGGGGAACAAGTTCCACAGGAGTCCCTCTCCGTTTATTTTGCTAGTGAAGCCGAGCAAGCTGTAAGGCAACCAGCAGCAAGGAAATGGTGCACATGTGTGTTGCTTTTGCATTGACGGATAACCTCTCTTTATTTGAAATGAACTCTCAATATGGCGAGCAGTATCGGATGGTAACATTGACTGGGTGGCATGTTCTTCTGCATTGCCTCCATGTCTGCATTATGGATCCTTACACTGCCATATTGTAGGCTTGAAACGTTTCAAAAGTTCAGCCCCCACCCCATATTTCTGTCTTCCCTTCCACTCCCTTTTCTGGCAGTGGGACCATGACAAATTTGCAATAAGTTGTTTGACCTAAAAAAGCCAAACTGTTCCCAGTTAATTGGGCAGCAGATTTTTTAAAACAAACAAACATATAAATAAAAAAATATACTTATTATTTAATGCAAGTACAGTGATACCTCCGGTTGCGAATGGGATACGTTCCGGAGGTCTGGCCAGATCCCGAGGTTTCTCTCTCTTCAGGGAGAGGAAAGTGGAAGACAGTTTCATTTCTGCACGGAATCTTTTGGCTGCAACTCATCATATTAGTAACGTTTAAAACATCAGTTCCCTTCGCAGTGTTTATTCAAAGCAGGTATAAACCATACAGTGAGAAGAACCCAGCATAACCATAATAGTCAGCCGCTAAAGGTCATGGTGTAATTAAGGTTTCTTTAACCGGGCATCAGCAGAGCTGGTTTTCTTACTGAAAATGGCAAGCACTCTGTTTCTTTGAGCTGATGCTGGATTTTTTTGGTGGGAGGGGGGATGTGGTGGAAGTAGCTCTTCCTTTTCTTATCCCCACATCTCGTCAGGAGTTAGATTCATCGGGGATCTTCTTCAAATAAGGAGAGTTTTAGATGGCCACATAAGCTTCTTATCTTAAATGTAGCTTTTCAACCGTTGGTCAGATAAAATCTTAAAGACATCTTACAGATGCCAGCTGTTTTAATGAACACTTACGATTCAGGAACAACACAATTGCACACATTTAAAATGACTATCCACAAGAAGTCATTAACATTGTGATTAGTTCCGTTAAGGACAAACTGGTCTTTGGTTCACACACTCCATGGGAAGATCTATACTGTCACACTAATTATAGCAATTAGTATGCAGTCGTCCCTCAGAAGTCGAACGGAATCCATTCCGGAAGTCCGTTTGAATTCCAAAATGTTCAGGAACCAAGACGCGGCTTCTGATTGGCTGCAGGAAGCTCCTGCAGCCAATCGGAAGCTGCTACGGATGTTTGGGTTCCAAAGAATGTTCACAAACCAGAACAATCACTTCTGGGTTTGCAGCGTTTGGGAGCCAAAACGTTTGTCTCTCAAGGCGCTCGACTTCCAAGGTACAACTGTATAGCTTTATGTCCAGTCCCCAAACACTTAACTATTTTTAGTGAAAGTGAGCCTGCTTCTTATGCTATGGCTTGAAGTAGTTTTGTTTCCAAAGTTAAAACTTACCATAGTTTGTTGGGTTTAGGTGCCGTGGCAGGTTGTAGTTAGTCTAAAATAGAAAAGAGGGCTTCTGAACTCCTCTCAGCCATGCTGGTGGGGGGGCGTGATCCTTAGACTTACAGTGGATAATTCTCATAGTTTAGTAATATTCACAGACATAGCCACTAAGCCACTGATTTGAATGAGCCACAGTCAAACATTGCACACTCCCACTTTTTCTGGTAAAGCCATAAGATGGATATTGGAAACGTTTGCTTTTGCTTTTTTTTAAGCACAGTTTAGCATTACGTCTGAACCCAACAAACTGTGGTTAATCTTTGTGTCATGTATCACGAGGTTCGCTCATTTCAACAAACCATGGTTTAGATGTAATGCTAAACTGCGCTTATTTGTATACAGAAGCAAAAACCTCAGATCTCATCATGGCCAAGCAGGAGGGGTAGCGGTGGGGGTGGGAGAGTCCAAAGCTCAGAGCCCCCCATTCCTATCATGATAAATCATTGTTTACATATACTAGTTCACTTGCCTGATTTATAGACAGCCTCTGATTAGTAGGAGTAGAAATATGATGAAGGAGCGCAGACCTATAAACCATTTGACAGGAAGTAAACTGACATGAAATCTGGTGGGGTGAAGAAAAACTGTTAACATTTATATGTATTGGTTTCTTTTAATGCTTTATTTTCTACAGGAATCTTGGAAATAATGCAATACGTTCTGTTCAGGAGGATGCATTTGCTAAGTTGAAGAACCTGAAGGAACTGTAAGTAATGGGGAGCGGGGCCGTTAAGATTTATCCTGTAATCTTTGGGCCATTGTTGCAACACCACCACCCCATCGGCTGCTCTCCCCCTCCCCAGCTACGCTCCCACTATTGCTGCTTTCCACTTGCCACCCCCACAAGCTATTTTTACGCTGGAGCAGATGTCAGAGACTCGTCTCACATTCAGTAACGAGTGAAACAGGATCTTCTCAGCAGTCCTTTCATTGGGCTGCATCTGTGCCCTTATCCATCTCCGTTCAGGAAATCTAGGCTCCTTTTCTCAAGCCTTACAGAGCATTCAGTGACTTACTTAATTTCTGGTGGCAAAGCAGTCTCTCCTTTTATAACTACATTTCGGGTATGCTGACATTTCAGCGATAAGCAGGTTTCAAATTTGATCCATGTGCCCACTTATTCTCTGGGATGGGAAAATTACGTTAGCAGATCTAACACTTCAGCTGCATCAGTGGGATCTTGTTTAGTACATTGCCAAACATCCTGTCTCATGATAATCTCCAAACCGGCTCCCCCCTTCCAATGTTAATACGCTGCTTTATGCTCTACCATATGTTCAAGCAATATTAGTTGTCCAGGATCTAAATTTATTAGCTCACTTTCCAGGTGAACATGTGTTTGTTTGTGTGTGTGCACGCATACACCTGTCCAAGATCTTATGAATTGTACCAACCAAGAACTTTTCCATTAGATGCCATTTCACTTAAAACATAGTTTAGAGATGCACTCACCATCATATTCAGGATCTGTAAGAAGTAATTGCTTGCTTGCTTCCATTTTACGAAATTCTAGTAGCCATGTCCCTAGACCTGAAAAGAGGCAACTTGGCTTACAGAATTTGCAACCAGAAGATGCGGTGATGGACAGTGTCTTAGATAGCTTCCGCCCTCCCCACAAAGGACTTTTACGGAGCGCTTACTCTCTGTTAAGACAGATGGTATATCTGCCTTATACAGATAGATATTGCCTCTCATAGGAAGCTAGCAAGCAAGTTAAAAGCTATTAGCCTTTTTTTCCTAGTTCACTAACTTTGCGGCACAGGATGACCTGAAAGAAACAAGTAACAATCACCATCTCCGGTTTAAAAAAGGGTTGTTCACCTGCGGTGAATTAATACTCACCCCGGGTGACCAGGCAAGCAGCTATTTATAAAGGTCATGTGCAGGGTCAGATTAATGTCTCATATATTATTCCCCCGCTCTTCACCCTGAATGCTCAGCTCAAGGCCAACGTTTTGTCTACTATACCACCAGCAGACACTCTCCGCCATTCTGTTGCCTGGGATTCCTTTGGGATCAGTGTAGAATGGTACCTCTAGTTACGAACTTAATTCGTTCCGGAGGTCCGTTCTTAACCTGAAACTGTTCTTAACTAGACGTGTGCATTTGCTAATGGAGCCTCTTGCTGCCACTGCACCGCCGGCACACGATTTCTGTTCTCATCCTGGGGCAAAGTTCTCAACTTGAGGTAACTCTCCTAGGTTAGTGGAGTTTGTAACCCGAAGCATTTGTAACCTAAGGCATTTGTAACTCGAGGTACCACTGTATATATAAGGCAGGAAGGCTGCCCTATTAGCAGCCATTATTTTTTCGTTTGTCAGTATCTGGGTTGCTGTTTGCATTAAAATTCCCTTTCAAGTTTCACAAGAGACCTTTTTTCCCCTTTTGCATTTTGTTTGCTTCCATCTAGCCGCATAAACAGTGAGAGCTTCCTGTGTGATTGTCAGCTGAAATGGTTGCCGCAGTGGTTAACCAACAGGGAACTGCAGCCGTTTGTGGAAGCTACCTGCGCCCACCCAGAGTCATTAAAGGGCAGAAGCATTTTCGATGTGGCTGCAGAAAGTTTTGTGTGTGGTAAGTCTTGGCTGTAGCTTGGTAATCTTGAGGTTGCTTTGGAGGGCAAGCCCTGACGCAGGAATGTTTGTATATTTTGTGGCCGGCTTGTTCTTCTGTATGCAGTGGAGTGGAGCGTACATAGGATTTAAATTCTTCACTGGGCAGAGCTGGTTTTATATCAGAACTGCACTTAAATTGGCAGTGTGTGGCAGCATGTATCTGGAGCAGCGATTTCCAAAGGGGGGCGGGAGGCATTAATAAGACATGGAGAAGTTTTTTGGTAGAAGTGGTAGAGAACAACTTTGGACATTCCCGAGTGTCTCCTCCATTTCAATCTTGTTTTCATGGGACAGCGATTGCCTGGGCATAGGATTTTCATCTTGTCTCTTCAGCTTTAGGAATTATTATTTTGCACTACCTTTCAGCAGCACAAGGAGACCTTCAGTGTGTCTGTAGGAGGAATGTTCACTCAAGCTAGCTGACGTCGTGTTAACACTTTTCTCCTGAATAGTCCTTCTCGGAGCCTTTTCATTGCTGCTGCTGCTGCTTCAGGGAAAGATTGCAAACCAGCGTGGCAAATAGAGAACAGCTGAATACACACGTGCTTCGTTTTTTTGTCTTTTAAAGTGGAATAGTTTAAAAGCGTAGAGACAGAGCCAAAGTTGCAGTTGTTCATACTTTCCTCCTCTTAAACTGAATGGGTCGTGGGTTCTCCCCGAAACTTTCCCCCTCTGTTCAGCTTGTTTATTGATGTAGAATTCAAGCTGTCGCGATTTGTCGGGCATTGCTAGCTTTGCATGGAGAATAGCAGCTTCAGGAGGATCTCTCCACTTTCGTTGAAAGCCCCATTCATCATCCCTGTTGGAGTATGTCCATATTGTACTCTGCAATCAGATAGGCACAAATATACAGACACCTGCTCAGAACACAGGAACATCTCATCTGCTCGGATGATCTCATCCTCCAGCTGTGCGTGTATTAAAAGCTGATTAGGAAATCCATAGGCAGCAGCTCAGATAATGCTACAGTTCTACCCACCCATAGCAACCAATGGCTGTGGCCGCACCTTGTTTACTGCATGAAGTTAAGGTCACTCTCTGTTGATGAAAGCAGCAGCTCTCGGATTAGGAAACCAAGCCATGAATAAGAACGTAAATGAGAGGTTATGGTTATGCTTCCCAAACTCAAGAGCAAAGGGCCTGTCACAGCCTTTCCCAAGCTGGTGTCCTCCATGCGTTTTGGACTAAGAACAGCATGGCTGTGCTAGGTTGGACTGGCAGTTGTAGTTGAAAACATTTGAAGGGAACCAGGTTGGAGAATGTGGGTTAATACAGAACTCCACTTCTCAGCAATACAGGCAGCTTTATGCTCTCAGCCCTGGCAAATCCAGACGTACGTAGTTCTGGCATAATGCCTGGCTCAGCAGCAACTGCCAGGATTGCTCTACCTGGTGGGAGCTGGGAGAGAGGAGCAGAAGATAAATTTGGAAATAGTGTTTAGAGAGCCTTAGAAGCTGGGACCACATGCCAGAGGGTGAATGGGCAGGCAGGATTTTTCTCTACTCCACCTGAGGCTTCTGTTACAGTCAGTGTTACTATATTGAACTGTACTGACCATTTGCCTGTCCTCGTGTGGCATTTATTACATTTCATAGCTGATCGGCCCCTGACTTGCCAAACTGATGTTAATTCAATTACGAAGTAGAGAGGGATTTTGAGAGTAACGCAATCTACTCCCTCTTCAGTAGAAGGCTTCCCCGCCTCCCTTGACCCCCAACTCAAACCATTTCAGTGGGTCTTCATCCATCAACGCCTTAAAAATATATATTGAATCCTGGGATGCAGATTCCACAAATTATCTGAGTAGTCTCTTCCATTGTTCATCTGTTCTTAACAGTTAGGATTGAAGGCAACAAGAAAGAGAACACGTCCTATGTCAGTTTTCTGCCTCCCTTCACATGAGTCGCTTGTTGCTTTTCTTCCACTGGTGTTGGTGAATCTTAAAATCACCTTCCTTTATCACACCTATTCAGGTATTTGGACGCTGACGTCATTGTGAGCTCTGCAATCTTATTTTCTTTTGTATTGTTCCCACAGGGCCAACTCAGACACACAAAAATACCGTGTGATTGATTATGTCATGGAGAAGGCTAGATGAAAGCCTTTCCCTCTGACATGCCAGCCTTTTGGGGGATTGTCCTCTCCTCCACACACACATACACACACACACACACACACACACACACACACACAAAATGTAATATGAAGTAATCCAGCTGGAGTGGGAAAACTAGCCTTTCCTATCAATATTGGACTGCAACACCCATCATTCTTGAGTGCTGGCTATCTTAGCTAGAGTTGATGGTAGTCCAACAACATTTGGAAGGGTGCTGGAGTCCACACTCATACTGTTTGGGAAGGGGAAAACTGTACCATGTGCTTTCTCCATCTTTCGGAATTGCTCTCAGGCTGCCTTTAATAATGTAGTACGTTGGCATTCCAAACCTCTTTCTTTCTTCACCACTGAATCCCATTCAGATTTAATCTGCCCATTGAGTTTCTCCATTCCATCAGTAATGGCTGTGTTTTTTTTGGGTGGGGGGAAAACGTTCAACATTGAAATCAGAGATGCCTTTTGTGTGACTAATAAATTAAGCTGCTTGGAACTCAGCTAAACCAAATAGCCCTCAATGTCAGGCCTCAAGAGCAGAAGCCTCTTTGCCTTGGAAGGGTGACAACCAGCTACATCTGCCGTTCCTTCGACATCTTTGTGCCAGGATGCTATCCTGCCTGTCAGCACTTGTCACTGGTGACGTTAATTGCAACAGTTGCTGTAACTCTTAACAAATTAACATTGTCAGCCTGTGGTAGCAGCACTTGGAGGGCATCTCTCAGGGACCAGCTGACGGAAGATGGAAATAAGGTGGCGCGTGCATGCATGCAGATATATATATCTGCATACCTTGGCATTTCCACGCCCCCTTCCTAAAATAAATTGGCCAGATGGTTCAGTTGTAAGTCAGTAGAAAGCACTGGTTTCTCCTTTCACCCAAAGGATTGATGGCAATCCTTTTTGCCATATGTCTCCCATTTCATATTATATCTAGCTCACACCAGGTTATTCCATGCACCAGCCCTAAATTCAGAAGATTTGCTTTGGTATTCCTTCTGGTATTTTGGGTGCTGCCTATTGCTTCATTTTTGCAAACAGGCAATCACACGTTTCCGTAAACCCGAGAATTGTTCAGTTTATAATTACGGTAAAATGAGACTACAGTGGGAAAACACTCAATAGGCAACCGCCCAGGCTCGTATTATTTGTAGGTATCGAGCATTTTGCTGCGTTTGACTTGCACGGCCAGGAATTGGATGAACAGCAGCTTTTCTTAGTGCTCTTCCACATAGGAAAACGCCTTGGGAAGGTGTTGAGATTTGAATGCCCCGTGGCCACGGCATCTTTCTAAACACTGCTTTTGCATTCTGTTTTCTTTTCTCAGAGGATTTCCCCAAGCCCAAAATTATCGTTGAGCCGGAAAATACAATGGCTGTTCTTGGCAAGAGCATCCGCTTCACCTGCTCAGCAGTCAGCAGCAGTAGCTCCCCCATGACCTTTGCCTGGAAGAAGGACAACGAAATTCTGCACCATGCCGAGATGGAGAACTTTGCCCATGTCCGGACCAGAGATGGTGTGGTGTGGTTCACCACCATTCTGCATCTGCGCCATGTCTCTTTCAACCACAAGGGGTGCTACCAGTGCATCATCACCAATCATTTCGGTTCTACCTATTCTCACAAAGCTCAGCTCACAGTGAATGGTGAGTAAGAATTTCATAAGGTAAAGGGACCCCTGACCGTTAGGTCTAGTCGTGGCCGACTCGGGGGTTGCGGCGCTCATCTCGCTTTATTGGCCGAGGGAGCCGGCGTACAGCTTCCGGGTCATGTGGCCAGCATGACTAAGCCGCTTCTGGCGAACCAGAGCAGTGCACGGAAACGCCGTTTACCTTCCCGCCGGAGTGGTACCTATTTATCTACTTGCACTTTGACGTGCTTTCGAACTGCTAGGTTGGCAGGAGTTTCATAGCTAGGGCTAAAATTACATAACCATCTAAAATTTTGGAGATTTATTTTAAAGCATGGTGACCAAAAGAGGGAGAGCACACATGTCCAAAGGGCAGGGCAGCCTGTGTTTAAAAAACTGAAGAAGAGCAATGATTCAAAATGCATCAGGATGCTTCTATAAACCACGGTTTGCACCCTTCCCTGACGCATGGTAGTATTACATGTCATATTGCTTTTGGAGGTAGTTTGGTCCCCACCCTGCACTCAGCTCTCACCCGTGACTCCTAGAAGTTGTCAGCATGCAACAGTAGCCACACCCCGGGAGCAGTTTTGACTGGCCAGCTAAACCAAGTGAGGGTAGTTGATGGGTCCCAAACCCTCAGTGAGTTAGGGACTTCCCTGCATGCAAAGACAGGCTCCGGCAGATTGTGCAGATGAGACAGACAGTGGGTGCCACGGTCAAGGTGGTGGTTTCTGCACATGCTGGAGAGGGGAGAGAGGGGTAGGCGGGGCTTATCATCCTAGCCAACCTTACAGGATATTTTGGGGGAAAGAAAAGGCAAACCCTATACAAATCCAGAGTGGAGGCCCTAAGATGGTTGGATGGCGCTTTTTACGCCTCCTTCCGGCAACTCCTGCAGCCAAGCTGGTGCCAAACCTATTGCTCTGCTTTCCTTTGAATTACACCAGTGACGTTGAGAGGGTGGTTTGGGCATCTGGGCAGCCTAGGACCACCATACACACTGCTTGCGCCCCAGGGAGGTCTCTTTGGCACTGCTAACGCGGTGGTTTGACTCCATTCCTGAAGGCACACTTCATTGTCTCTCGAGACGGACAGATGCCAATGATGACGCTGGATAGATTTTAAATTCTAACATTGGAAGAATGATGGCTGCTGTTCTTCAAGAATCGTTGCTACTCTCAATTCTCCTTGTCCCTCACAGTGTTGCCATCGTTCCTCAAAACTCCCCATGACATTGCAGCCCGGACAGGGACAACAGCCCGGTTGGAATGTGCTGCTGAAGGTCACCCGACCCCACAGATTGCTTGGCAGAAAGATGGAGGCACTGACTTCCCTGCAGCTCGTGAGCGCCGGATGCACGTCATGCCTGACGATGATGTCTTCTTCATCACGGACGTGAAGATAGAGGATATGGGGATGTACAGCTGCACTGCTCAAAATTCTGCTGGTTCTGTGTCAGCAAATGCTACCCTGACTGTGCTAGGTAAGGAAATTTGCTTCCTTTGGGAGGGGAAGTCTGGGCCATTCATTTCAGATGCATTAATTTTATACTGATGTCCCTTTAGAAATTTCAAAGTTGTGGTGTTTTAAGACACCATTGTCAATAATGGATGGGCGTAGATAGCTACAGCAGAGAGGACCCAAGTTAACTCTGTTTGGGATGGGCAGAGGGTGATAAGGAAGGGTTATAAGAATTTGTAGGCTGGGGCCTGGGGTTTTTGGACAGTATTTATCAGAAAACAAGTTTGGTTTCCTTGGAATATAGAACCTTGGAGACATGTATCAATACACCAGAAGCCCGAAAGTTACAATACCAGAAGTCTCGGACGTTTCTGCTGCTATATCACTGCCAGTTCCCTGTTGTTAGGCTTGTAACCTGGCTGATTTATAGTATCATGCCTTGCTTTTCCTTTGGGGCTAGGTGGGAAGAGAGTTGTGGCACTATTATTGCAGTCTTTTTGAATCTGTCACGTTTGCATACACTTAGATGCGCACACATACACCTGTAGCTGAATATTTATTGGGGAAAAGGTATACCTCAGCCGTTGCTATTTGTTGCAAGGAAAGGCAGAAAGGCAGCCCAGAACTGAGCGAGTTCAGGTTTCTTAAAGAACACAGTGTCGTCCAAAGCCTTTGTTTCATAACTGTGCTGTTGAAGTCGAGAGGCTTAGCCCATAGCATGAATTTTCTGTGGGCTTGACATCTCTTTCTCTGGATCCTTACAGAGACTCCGAGCTTGGTTCACCCACTGGAAGATCGTGTTGTATCTGTGGGCGAAACTGTGGTCCTGCAGTGCAAAGCGACAGGAAGTCCACCTCCACGCATTACATGGCTGAAGGGCGATCAGTCTCTGCTGGTCACTGAAAGGCATCACTTTACCCCAGGCAAACAGCTGCTTATTGTCCGGAACGTTGTGATGGAAGATGCCGGGAAATACACCTGTGAGATATCAAACACTGTTGGGACCGAACGGGCGCACAGCCAAGTGAGCGTGCTGCCATTGCTCGGCTGCCGAAAAGACGGCACCACCGTTGGGATCATCATTATTGCTGTGGTCTGCAGCATTGTGTTGACGTCTCTGGTTTGGGTGTGCATCATCTATCAAACCAGGAAGAAGAGTGAAGAATACAGTGTCACAAACACAGGTAGGCCCAGAGTCTTCTTTTGGGTAACCAGACATATATCAAAAGGGGCTAGTTTTTGAAGCAGCCCCCATCATATAACCAACATTCATAGCTGGCTTACTTTACTGCAGATACAGAGAGTGCTTCCAGGTATCCCAGGTGGAATTGTTTTCTGTTTGCATGGTTTACAGGCAGGGTCCTGGTTCTCGCACCTCTTCGTACTGCCCAGGAATTTTGCAAACCCAGAACGTAGCCCCTTGTACTGCCAGCATTTTTTTACTTTTTTACCTGTCATTTGGCTAAACGCCCAGCATTTCCCTAAATGTTCTTGGGTGTCTGTCTCTCCTCCAGAACACCCAGTTTATTTATTTATTAAAACACGCACAGACTTCCCTTAGTCCTGTTGGGTTTCTGGGTGGCACACCCAACAAAAATTAGCATCCTAAATGCAAAAAAGCAAACGCGAACGATAAAACATAAAAAAGTTCTTATCCTCCAGCTTTTTGGAGTTGGGGCACAACTGCAGCTGCGGTCAAGTTCCTGCCTGAAATAGTACCAAGGAAACAAGCCGCTCAAGCGAAAATTCAAAAGCAGTGTTGCAATAACTCAGATACAAGCGCTGCCAGAAAGTTGCTGTCAGCTAGCCGGGCAGGGCCCTTCTGGGAGCTCTTCCTGGAGGCCATGCCTGTCAACCGAAAGGGAGGTGCTTCTCAGAAGTGAAGGCTGCACCATCCAGGAACCACATGAGAAACAATGACACACGACACATATTTTAGAACAGTGTTGGTACACTCTAGAATAAAATCAGCAGAAATAAGTTGCTGGCTGCATGACCTGTAATAAAACTTTTTGGCTCCAGCTCTTGAAACACGATCCCCGCATAAGAAGGCATGCTAAGTTTTGAAGGGAGACACATCTTGTTCTCTGACATATTCGCTGAGTGCTCGTCAGCTGTTTTTGTGGGCCATGATTGAGCCAGCAGGTAAAGCTAACTGCATACCCTCTTTTGAACCAAAGTAGTGGGAATATCTCAGTGACTTAAGAACACGAGACTCTTACTGAATCAGACCAAAGGCATCGCCAGACCAGCATCCTTTTCCCAGCAATGGCTAGTCATAGCATATGCCTATGGGATGACTGAAAACAGAACAGGTTTCATATACATAACTTGTGTTGATATTGCTGACTAAAAAAAAAATTGGGCTGAGGAGCTTGGAGATATTCCCTGTGATGAAATGTTAGTATCTGTTCAGTCAGAGAACAGCTGGAAGATTTAACAGGAGCAAAAAAGTTTGAGCATAAAAGTGATTTGGAGGAGCACCAGGGTACCAGATATGTCTCCAGAATACTGTTCTCTGCATATACTAAATCTCTAAAGAGGACCAAGGGCAAATTTTCATTCAAAGAGCAAAAGAAGTCCGCCTATGTAGTCTCCCAAACTTTATCAGATGGCTCCTGAATAGCCTGGTTCAAAGATGGAGTGTAACCAAGTGCCCAGTGTCCAAATCTAGTCTTTTCCCTAGTTTCAATGCCAATATTGTGCTCTAACGCTGGCCCTTCACTTTTGTCTCCTTTCCCTGTATTTCCAGATGAAACCATTGTGCCACCTGATGTGCCAAGCTATCTGTCCTCCCAAGGGACACTGTCAGAACGGCAAGAAGCAGTGGCCAGGGTGGAAAATGGCCAACAGCCCAATGGACACATCCAGAGCAATGGTATGGGAAGAACTCTGCTGTCTGGCTACACTGTACTCCTTTTGCTTCTCTTATAACGCAATCCTATACATCAAGGATGGGAGGCCTTATAAGTATTTGCTGGATTATGGCTTCCATCATCCCTGACCATTGGCCATGCTGACCGAGGCTAATGGGAGCTGGAGTCTAACCATTTTTTGAGGGCAAAAAGTTTGTCACCCCTATGATATATGTCTGTCCACTTAGCCCACTGAGTTTAATTGAATTTAATCTCAGGCAAACGGGTATAGAATTATAGTCTTAAGGGACTATCTGCACATTCACTGAAATTACATGGTCAGGTCCTTCCTGGACTGTCCCATTTCAGACCGAAGGTTGGGGGGGTGCCTTTTGGGGTGTTCTCTTATGACACATATTCCTGCACGTAGAGAACTAGCTACATATCAAGGGCAGAGCTAGGCTTAAAACCTTTCTCAAAACTGCTATTTTTCTGCATCAAGAACTGTTGGAGCACATAAGACAAGCTTCATTATTAATAGTATAGACATCAAAGAGCTCCTATAATTTTTATAAACATATAATTCAGCTTACAGATAAAAGATGACCAAACCATGACTTCCTGAGCAGATGTTCCCGGCTACACTAGCTTTCACTGTGTGTGCATGGAGATGTTTCAGCACCAAACTGACCTTTGCGGTTTTGTGGACCTCTGGTTTTCCCTTTCCATATATTCGGACAGCTAATGTATTCATCTTTCTTATCTGCAAACATTTGTACATCTGGTCACTTTGTCATTTTGTTGCAGGGGTTTGCCAGACCGATGCAGCAAGAGATACAGAAGTCGATTCTCACCCTGTTTACCAACAGCCAAAGCTCTGCTTAGGATACAGCAAAGAAGTTTGGAAAGGAGATGATATAGCTGACAGGGCACTCGTCGCAGATAAGACAGGTATGGAACCTATTAATCTGCGAAAGCATTTTGGAAAATTCACTTTAATAAAGACCACGAGCACATCAAAGAAGCCTTTTCTTAGACATTCAGAGAATTTTTTATTTATTTTATATTTATTGAAACCATTATATACACACTTCGTTTAAAATCCCACCTTTCCTGGTTTCCAACTAGATTTCCGTGCCACCTTCATTCATAAGTAGCAGTTGTCTTAACAGCTGTGAAAGCATCATATTATTATTATTTTGTCTGAAAGCTGGGTAGAATCTAGAGAGCATGAATTGTTTAGGGAGTTACTCACCAAAATGAGTAAGGAGCTATATAAGATTATTCCTCATGCCTATTTGTGGGTCCTGCCCCTTTTAGTGATAGTGGCATGAGAGAATCTCTGTAAAGGCTGTAATCCAGAATGGCTCAATAATACCTTTTATTGACTCACTTCTCCTTGGCAAGGATAATCAGCCTTTGTGCTGTGCTGAACTCTTTAAGTGTAATTCTCAAGTTTGCTGTCCACAACAGCACACAAGGTTGTATCGGCCCGTGATTGTCTACCCAATTAAGAGGTCACAGTTGAACTGCAAACAAATCAAAATGTAAACATGCATTATATATTGGCAAAGATGCATTATATATTGACAAAGAGCAGCAAAATGGCAGAAATGGGCATATAAGTTGTGGGTGGGAGGCAAGGTGCTTAAGACTTGTCCTGTGTACCATTTTCCCCTCTTGCAGTCCCTTCCCTTCTAAACACATATACAGTGGTGCCTCGCAAGACGAAATTAATTCGTTCTGCAAGTTTTTTCTTCTTGCGAGTTTTTCGTCTTGCGAAGCACAGTTTCCCATAGGAATGCATTGAAAATCAATTAATGCGTTCCTATGGAGACCGCTTGCCAGGCTGGCGGTGCGGAGAAGGGCTTTTCTCCCCACCGCAAGCCTTCAGGACAGGTACGGGAACAGAGGGGAAGGCGCGCAGCGCTTCTCCTCTGTTCCCGGGGCCTGCGGTGGGAGGAGGGTTTTTCCTCCCCACCGCCAACATTCAGAACAGCATTTTGAATGTTGGCGGTGGGAAGGAAAACCCTCCTCCCACCGCAAGTCTTCAGGACAGCCATCCGAAGGCTGGCGCGGGGAGAAGGCCTCTCCGCCCCACCGCCAGCCTTTGGAGGAGGTCCGAGGACAGTGGGGAAGACGCGCTGCGCTTCCCCACTGTCCCGGAGATTTCCCTATGGGCTTTCGTCTTGCGAAGGAAGCCCATAGGGAAATTCATTTTGCGAAGCGCCTCCAAAACGGAAAACCCTTTCGTCTAGCGGGTTTTCCGTCTTGCGAGGCATTCGTCTTGCGGGGCACCACTGTATTTAATTCCCCCTTGAGGGGGAAAAATCAGCAAAAGAAGAGTAGCAGTTGAAAAGCAGCAGGCAGGTGGAGGACTGGTGTTTTCCTGCTTCACGTCATGCCCTTCCTCTACTGTTTTTTATCTGACCATCAGAGAACCAACTTCCTGAATCAGCATCTATTTATTTCCTTTCTTATGCTGTGATGGAGATGATGCATTAGCATTAAGGCCACCCAAATCCTGCTTCACAAAGAGCTGGGTTCTGTGACATGCGCCGTTTTGAAAATTAAGTGCAATACGTGGCTTATTCTTTGTAATTCAAAAGGAGAGGCAAGAAAGTTCAGGGTATTGTGATCCCGCGTTTGACCTGTGCGAATTTTACTCAATAACTCCCTCCAGCTTCTGATATTTCACTAGAGCAGTAACTTCATAGCATTTGCCATCATGAGGGACAGAGGCTTGCTTTTCGTTTAAAATGATTTAGCATCCTAAGAAGCTCAGCTTTCAGAATGACAGCATATGCCTAATCCTAGCTATGGTGAGGAACAAAAGGGCATATAATAAGACAAGTCAGTTATTGAAGCTACCATTGCCTATTTTGTCTGAAGCACCACTGCCCCCAAAGTCATGGTTGCTTTAAAAGAATAATAACCTGCCTTTTCTCCCTCCAGGCTACAGCTTGCCAGTTGTGTGTACTGATTGCAGCGGGAGCACTGACAGCATGAGCGTCACCATTTACCCCAAGGATCCAGATTACGGCCCTCTGCCTACAGAGACTGTGCCTTCAAATGCTTCCAAAAGCAAAGAGTCCAGCAGGCAGGACAGCATACCTGCTGCTAACCGCCAAGGTCCTCTAAAGTGCAACGGGAGCGCAAGCAGCAGAAAATCAGATGGCAGCAGTACCATCTACCCCAGTAATCACGACAGGATGCCAGCTGCTAGCCGAGGCACACTGCCTCAGCCGGACAGCAAAGGTGCGTGCGTGTTTTAATCTCTTCAACATGCCTGCTACTACAGTCAGTAGAGCATGAGACTCTTGGCATCTCAGGGTCATGGGTTCAAGCCCACATTGGGCAAAAAGGTTCCTCTTTTGCATGAGGTTGGACCAGGTGACCCTCATTGGTTTTGGAAAATGGATGTAATGTATTTTTCACTCTATAAGACGTACCAGACCATAAGACGCACCTAGTTTTTGAATCAGGATAACAAGAAAAAAATTATTCTGAATCCCAGAAGCCAGAACAGCAACAGGGATCGCTGCGCAGTGAAAGCAATGATCCCTTTTTCTTTTCTGGCTTCTGGGATAGCTGCGCAGCCTGCATTCGTTCCATAAGACACACACACATTTCCCCTTACTTTTTAGGAGGGAAAAAGTGTGTCTTATAGAGCGAAAAATACGGTGTATTTGCTCCTAAGCCAGGCATGGTTCTTTAGCCCTGATTCTTATACACCCATATTGCTCTTGCAAAACGATCCCCTTAAGAGTCGCGTTCCAGAACCTGGGTTCTGGAGTCACACAGGCCGGCAGGCAAGCAGCCCCAAATATATTTCCACAGGACCTTTTGTGGAAATATAGCATGACACATAACCAGGACACTCTAGTCTTGTAGCTTGGAATCTTGCGGGGTGGAGGAGCATCCAGGACATTGCTGGTTGGGAGGCACGGGAAAGAAGTGCCTAAAATAAGAAGACAATGGCTGCATCCCTGCAACGTCACCAAAGAACCTGGGGTGCATTCTGACCTGATGGTGGCCTTGGTGAGTCTAGCGACCAGTGTTTGTGTTGCATCCAATCTGGAATGGAGCTCGCTTCCCAAAAACACTTGCAATGAATTGTGGGGCATGTTCTAAATTGGCAAATCATCCTGCATCGCGTGAAAGCCAAGAGATGAAGCTGAATCTCTGCTTCCAACAAATGCAAATAGTCGTGGAGGCAAAAAGTCTAAACTAGAGATTTACGGGCTTTTGTAACTAAAATTACTTTTTAATTAAGTTTGGTTTAGGTCTAAATATGCTGGTGCGTGTACTGAACGCATGAGAGAGAGCCAACAGTGGATTTTTATTTTTTATTTTTACAGGTTCTTCACAGCCTTTAGCGAAATCTTTGGAGCCTTGTGGCTTTCTACTGCCTTCTGAAGGCTCACTGAGGCATCTGAAAGGAACTGCTGAACTATCGCTATCAGAGAGCGAAGCCAAACAGGCGCTTCTCTCCAACGGACACTTACCAAGGTCACGCGACTCCCTTCACGAATTGAGCCACTGAAAAGATTGCAACAGACTGAGGAAAACTGCTATGTGCAAATTAAAATGGAGCATCATATATATATATATATATATATATATATCTACAGAATTTCTTTCTTTGCACGAAATTATCTAAGCTACTTCTACCTCAAGTTCTGAACTGATAGCTCCTCAAAGAATAGGGAAAAAAAGAAAGACAGGAAACAAGATGAGGTATAAGAAGCAAGCTTGCGTGGGGGAACGAAGTCTTATCAACGCAACACCCGCTTGTACATAGTGTCAGAACTTTCATGGAAATATCTGTGGCTCACACGCTGGCTTGCATTACAAAGCACAGAAATGCAAAAGGTTCTTGTGTAAAGTGAAAAGTATTTGATAACAAAATTGTACATAAGAGTTTTCATATATAAAAATCTATCTAAATATCTAAATATATATATATATTATATCTTTTAACAGAGGTTATTTTATTCCTTGGTGCATGATGGAACTGAGTGAACTTCTACAATGACAACATACAAGGTTTTTCTCGCTTAGAAGGTTGCTGTTAGGTTTCTGTGTTCTGTTTTGTGTTGTTGTTTTTTTAAATTCCCCAATCATTATGGTGCCTTAGGTGAAAAAAGAACAGACTCATACATTTTTCTTACTGGAACAAGACCTTGTTTGTGAAATCTCTCCCCCCCCCCCCTTTAATAGCAAGTACTGAATTGGTTTGCTAGTTCAAATATCCCCATAGAAATATTGCACTTACAGCACAATCCTGTCATCTACTCAGAAGTGAGCCCTACTGACTTCAGTGGGGCTTGCTCCCAGGTAAGCGTGCAGGATTGTTGCCTTGGATGTTTTAAACTGAGCTCTGTTGCTTTAGTATTGCTTAGGCAGAGGTGGTGCAAAAGTGTCCCGGAATGTTTGAAGGAGAATATGTTCCTTGAAACAAAAGGAAGTTAGACAAGAATATGGGTACCATTATTAAACAGATGTACTTTGGCGCGGTTCCCATGCCGCACAATCGGGCTTATGAAGGGAGAAGAGGGCTGCAAGTTCTTTCTACATCCTAGCTCCTGTTGTGAATGCCGGGATACAGACACACACATCCCATTGACTTCAAACAAATGTTAGCATGCATGCAGCCTTTTAGGAATGTAAGCAGCTGCCTCCTACTTGAGGCAGACCTAGCTCAGTCCTGTTTACACTGACTGGGAGTGGCTTTCCAGCACTTCAGAAAAGGGTCGCTCCCAGCCCTACCTGAAGATGCCAGGGATGGAACCTGGGACCTTCTTATAAGCCAAGCAGATCCTCTGCAGCCAAGCTACAGCCCTTCCCCTCTGCAGGATTGCAACGTTCGTGTGCCTATCTAAATGCGAACTGTTCATCACACTAGTGCAGGAATAGGCAAACTCTGCCCTCCAAATGTTTTGGGACTACAACTCCCATCATCCCTAGCTAACAGGACCAGTGGTCAGGGATGATGGGAATTGTAGTCCCAAAACATATGGAAGGCTGAGTTTGCCTATGCCTGCACTAGTGGAACAGCATTTAAACAAGCATAGCATAAGGAAGAAGAGGATTGATTGGCAGACCATATTTTGCTCTGAAAGCTACAATTTTTTTTCCTTCTGGCATTATAGCACGGTCTATGGATATTTCAAAAGGCCTGGTTGCTTTCTTACGCAGTAATCTGACACAGAATAATCCGTTTGCACACAAAGACCCGGTTTTCTTTTTCTGGATTCTGGCTTTGAATCTAGATTTTTTAGCTAGTTGCTCTTTTCGCTTTTAAAGAAACTTCTCTGAATTCTGAATCGTCTTTTTTTAGGTCCTCCAGGGCATTTTTTAATTTTTTTTAAAGGATGCAAGCACACTAGGCTACTGCTTTCATTTTTAAAGTAACACTGCTTTGAGAGCTGTCATTTACCTAAAGCACTATTAAAAAGTAAACATAGAAAAACAATGTGAACACACAGGGAAAAGTTCTACTCAAAACCTAAATATAGAGAGCGTTCTTTTTGTCTGTAGAAGTGCTGCTGCTTCTCCTGATGCTTATTCACCTGGGTGAATAAAATTTCTCCTCTCCACCCCCAAGTTCTGTAATTCAGGCTCTGCTAATATAAAGTTACATTTAGGTTGTGAATTAAGACGGAGAGGGGCAGAATGACATTTTGTGCTTTCTCTTTTTTATTATTCGTAGCCATGACTTGAAGGCCAGTTTCAGAGGAGCAAACGTGGGAAGCAAGAACATTTCGATTATTGTAGGCGCTTACATAAGATTTCTGGGCCCAATTCTGCCTATGGGGCAGGACACAAGCGAGGGCTTCAGCTAGCTCTAAACATACAGTCTTTGGAATGGTTCTGGTGTTCCCTTGCTCAGATTGTTCACAGTTCTAAAGAAGGCATTGCGTTATTTTCTTTCACCAGCAACAACAAATACCATTGAAGGCGGCGTTGCAAGGCCAGATTAACATGCAAGTTGCTCCTCACCCCAGTGTTAACGTTGCTTCATTCTACCTAGGTTACCCTCTTCTACTGCAGCTCCAGAGGAAGCAACTAGATGTTTGTGGCCTGGCTACTGTGGGTACTTTACTATATATAGTTTTGTGCGTGTTATGGGCTTTCCACGAAATGGAAAAGCCAGTGACACACACGCTGCTCTCTTAAAGCCTGGGTAGTGCCTGCAAACATCTGGCTATTTTGCATCTCCAATAAGAGAGGTCCTACTTCCCACCCAGCCCATCTGGAGGAGACGATGGGTTTGTCAAGCAAGGACCCTCAAAACCCAGGAGTGTAAGGAGAAAGGTAACAAAAACAAAAGACTCGAGACGAGTTTTGCCATCTGCTTTTTTAGCTGAAGCTGGCCGTTTTGAAGCAATGCATAACTTAGCCAGCTACCCGTCTCTATCACTTCCTGATGGTAGAGTCACTTGCACTTTCTGGTAGGTGGCTAATTATGTGAAGTGCCAACTTGTAGCTAGTCAGTGAATTTAAAAGGAAAAGAGTAGCCAATGGAGGTGGGAATCAGAGTGCATTTTCCCTCTTGGTGGTACAGAAAGGGAATGCGTTATATGTTTTCTAAGAAGAGGTAGACTCATAAAGGCTAAGTTGATAGAGAGATGCAAGGGTGGGGGGAGGTATCATCGGAAATGCAAAGCACACTTGCCACGCTGACATTTTGAAAAATATTGTATTTTTGCATACTGTTAACTGTTTAAATAATATTGTTACTTCCACTAAATATGTGAATCTGCTGCTTCTGAGAGGCATTGTGAAAGAGGAAGTATTACTTTTGTGTACAAAGTTATTTATTTATTAGAAAATTTTGGTACAATGTTGTACATTGACAAAGTACATTGTAAAAATATTGGAAGTGTTCTAACAAATGGCATTGAAGTGACTTTAATAAACGCCCATTTATAATATCAATGGTTTCTGTTTAGATTAGGGTCTGTGATTATTGTTGGGTGGGTGAATGGGGTTAAGAGAAAAAGCCACATTGCTACGTGAGTGGAATTTGCAAAACTCCCTTTTAATATGCAGTCCATCCTAAAAACAATTAACTAGAGAACAAGTCCCACTGAGCCAAAGTGGAACTTGCTTAAGAGCAAATAGGCAGAGGGTTGTACTTTCATTATCATTGATAAGTAAAGCTTTTAGGTGGTTTTACTAACACCTCTCTCTGTCACCATGGGCCAATCTTATGGGCAAAAGCGACTGGGGGATTTGGCAGTGTGCCGTATTGCCACCATCAATAGTGTTATATGGCATGCCCTACTCAGCTTTCTCTCAGTCTCTCTCATGCTATGAAGTGGAATCTCAATTTTCGAGTGTCTTGGAAGCCGAACGATTCGGAAGCTGAATGCCAAAAACCCGGAAGTGAATGCTTCTGTTTTTGAACGTGCCTCGGAAGTCGAATGGCTTCCTAGGATCTTTTCTCCATTGATGTTGCTGGCGGCCCATTGCTCCTCGGTTGTCGAAGGTTTCAGAAGTTGAACTGTCTTCCGGAACAAATTATGTTCAACAACTGAGGTTCCACTGTATCTTCTTCACCAGTTCGCTCCCAGCTTGGAGCTCCCCTTTACCCTCTTCCATGAAAGATCCAACACTTATTCTAAGCTTCCCTACAAAGCCTATGTTTGCTCCCAAACCATGACATGTTACCTCTTAAACCGGGCTGAAAGTTCACTTGCTATGAAGTGCAATCAGAAGCATTGTTCTAACACCCTCACAATATATGGGAATACTTTTGAAATAAACTGCTAAATTATTGGCTTTTTGTTTTGTTTTGTTTTGTTTTGCAGAAGAACTGCTATAGAATGAGGGGATGTCTCAAGATGAAGGTTTGTGAAAATATGAACTATGAGCAAAAGGAGAATTTGCAGGCACACACGCAACACATTTCAAGCATTAGTGGCAAAGCAAGAGAAAGCAAAGCAAACTCATCTCAGGCTTGTGTTGATACAAAGGACATACAAAGCACATACCCAACTAGGAACAGGTCAGGAAATGCTTGATTGAAAATAACTAGCAGCCATGGCTTCAAGTGGGCATGAAGCAAATTGGACAAAAAAGAACTCTGGACTTCTCAGGCATGCTTGAACCCTCAGTAGATATCACTGTAATCCAACACAAGCTCACTTAACATATTTGTAATGGACATAATTCGGGGGGGGGGAGGGAGGTTGACAACATGGCTTAATTCACAGGGTTCTAAAAATTACATGGCACTGAAGAAGAGTTCTATGGCTATTGCCCATGAGAGCTGACTAGTACCTCCATGTTTGAGAGGCAGCGTAAATCCAAGCATCAGACGATGAGAACAAAATAGGATGTTTTCCAGGAGACACAGAGAGAGAGCTGTTGGAATGCTGGAATAGACAAGCTTTTACTCTGAGCCAACAAAGCAGTTCTTGAACGTTCCATCTGAAAATCTGATCCTGCTTTGCTGAGCAAGATTATTGGCACAACATTGTGTCTACAAGAAAACTTAATTAGTAGTTATGTCTCCAACTTAAGCATCTATATTATGTGGGGGAATGGTGTGTTTCCCAGGAACTCTGGAACTTTGGATTATCTCCTACCTGGGTAGA
The DNA here is from genome assembly GCF_964106915.1 of Podarcis gaigeae. NCBI lineage: Eukaryota > Metazoa > Chordata > Lepidosauria > Squamata > Lacertidae > Podarcis > Podarcis gaigeae. Next base: position 100,443,465 of record NC_139679.1, read on the forward strand.
ACATGCCACAAACGTTATCTAGATCATTGCTTTGTGATAAGGGCAGGTGACAAAAATTATTCTTCAATGGCTTCTTTCAATTCAGTGCCAAGACTGTTTAAATATTAAACTTTAAAGACCTGGTGAACATTTTGCCCTTTAATCTGTGTTATTTCTGTTTGCTTTTCCGTAAGTGGCTAGAATTCAATGAGACACTGACGAATGTTCTGCCCGAGCACGCATTTCAATTGCCAAGTACGATAGTGCTGGATTTACGTATAAGCTAAGCAAGCTATAGCTTAGGGCCCCACTCTCTTGAGGGTCCCAAAAAAAATTAAAGAAAAAAATATAAGATGAAAAACAAAATAAAACCTACACACAGCAACAGTGTTTTGTGTTGTGTAGGCTCCTATGATGTAAGTAATGGGCCTTGCCTCCTAGCCTGCTCCCTAAAATATCACTGGTTTGATAATTTCTATATATAGGGTGCCTACATTCTGCATGGACTGGTTGCAGGGCAACATGTGCAAATGGCTTTAGATACCTATTAGGTCCATAAATTACCATATAGCATATATTCAACACGAAAAACAGTGACCATTTGTTGTTCACAAAGGACAGCTGGACATATAAAGGGCCCCATTACCTTCAGTAGCTTAGGGCCTCATCAAACCTAAATCTGGCCCTGGGCACGATCCCCCAGCATGCAGTTTTCCTGACACACGGACACCCAGCACAGAGGGGAGAAAGCCCCTTTGGGCAGTTAGAAGTCCTCTGCACATGCCGTCTGTTTGGCAGGGTTCATTGGGTGAATCCCACCCAGTGTATTTACATCCGAGTGTAGCCTTAAGCTGCAAAGCGGACAGCATCTCTCAGGGACGGCATCGGAAACACGCAAGTAGCAAACTTTGCACCCAGCTTTCTTTTGTAAACAGCTTCGCAAGCTGCGCTTACAGGTGGTTACCAAGCAGTGTACAAAAATCAAAAGCCCAACTCACTATGTTACCCTGAGGACCGGAGGCACAGACTGCAACCCATCACTCCCTCCAGGACAGGCCCACCAATTCTTGCTTTGCTTACTGCACTATTCCTCAAATAAAAGGGGCTGTAAACGGCACCCTTACCCATCGCCCCCCCTTTTTGTTGGTCATCCCCCTCCCCTTCTTTGCGTTCTGCAAGACTGCTGCTCGTGAGGTGGGAGGCGGGTAGAAAAACCAAGAGCATTGTTTCATTTTCATAGGCAACCTTGTTAGACAGTAAAATAATACAACATTGTACTTTTACTGGAGAAATCTGAGTCTAATTAAAAAAGGCAGCCTTGCTTATCCAAGCAAGAATGCTTGCTATGCACCTGCAGGTAGGAACAGTGGTCTAAACTTTCCAAATGGAGTTCAAACCACACACACACACACTCTTAAGGAAAGAAATCCCTGCGCCTGTCCTCTTTTCTTCTGTCCTCTGGAGCATGGCAGGCCTGGGGTAACGTAAATGCTGTGATGCCGGTCTCACAAAACAAATGAGTGTTCCTTTTATTCCTTCCATGCCGTGCAGGCCATGTTCTTCTCATTTGCACATCATTTTCCCTAAATGAGTTCTAATAATAATGCCTTTCAGGCACAAGGCTGGAGCCCATAAAACGAGTCGTTTGCCCCCCAAAGTTGCCTTTCTTGGCATGCTCCTTCCAATGAGCTCACCACTCGAACAGGGGTTTCCATACAGGGACATTTTATACTAGGGAAACGGAATTAAGGGTTTTCTTTTCTTTCTTTCTTTCTTTTTTAAATAATAGTGAGAATAGAGTCCAGGCTGTTGAACAGCTGCTGAGCCACAGGAGGCAGGACCCAGGGCCTGCGGGGAGATAAACTTGTGGGAAGGCAAATGAATAACTTCACAAATGTGCATTTTTTTTCCTTAGGAGAAGGGGGGAGGGAGCAGCTCCTCAGCTGTTCCTTTTTGAGTCCCAGAGCCAATTCACAAGAGCAAACAGCGTATCTTGTCATACATCCCCAGGAAGATAAAGCCTCCAAGACTGATGGCAGATATTCGAGGGACAACGCCTGCAAACAACCTGAGAGAGAGAGAGAGAGAGAGAGAGAGAGAGAGAGAGAGGGGGGGGGGCAAAGATTATTTTAAGTCTCTTATCAAGATGCATCCAACCACATATGTTTGGGTTTAGGTTGATGAGGCCCTAAGCTCCTGAAGGTAATGGGGCCCTTTATATGTCCAGCTGTCCTTTGCCAACAACAAATTGTCGCTGTTTTTTGTGTTGAATATATGCTATATGGTAATTTATGAACCTAATAGGTATCTAAAGCCATTTGCACATGTTGCCCTGCAACCAGTCCATGCAGAATGTAGGCACCCTATATATAGAAATGAGCAAACCAGTGATATTTCAGGGAGCAGGCTAGCAGATGGGGCCCATTACTTATATCATAGGAGCCTACACAACACAAAAGACTGTTGCTGTATGTAGGTTTTATTTTATTTGTTTTTTATCTTATACAGTATTTTGGAAATGTACACCCAGTGTTTATTTTTCCTTTAAAAAATTTTGGGCCCCCCCAAAAGAGTGGGGCCCTAAGCTACAGCTTGTTTAGCTTATACGTAAATCCAGCACCGATCTGTTGGATGTAGCTTCACAACTTAAGGATTTCCATCAGGCGTTTCTTAGACTACGGTACCCAACTCGACAAAGTAGGAAAGCAGTGAAGGAAGGCCAGATCTGGGGACAATCTGCTACTGAACAAATCTAGAAGGGAAAGAGAAAGGGTACCCCAAGTCACCAATAGGTAAAGGTAAAGGGACCCCTGACCATTAGGTCCAGTCGTGACCGACTCGGGTTGCGGAGGTCATCTTGCGAATCATAGTTGCCACCTAAAACCACAACCAACGCATAATTGATTTATTTTATTTTATTTTGTCACCACTAGTGGTTTTATACATAACTGAAATTTGTATTTGCTGTTGTTTACTTTCTCATTGGGACTGTGCACATTTTTGGCCCGCATTCTTCAGGCAAAGCGCTTATTGTAAACACTTGAAACAGGTAAATAGTAACAGACTTGACTTCTTGCATTTCATTGCTATTTTACTCCCAACTTTCACATCTCTCTCCGCCACCTTTACGCCCGTCCAGATATATCTGCCACCCAAGAATCTGCATCTGCTGAAGTGCCCCAATCCATGAAGGCTTATGCCATAATAAATCTGTCAGTCTTTAAGGTGCCATGGGGCTCTGGGTTGGTGGTGGTGGTGCACAAAACTAACGCAGCTGCCAGTCTGGAAACCCATACAAAGGCTAGTGAGGTATTTAAAAGGTACAGCTCTGCCATTAGTAAAGGCTTCGTTCAAAGGGCAGGTGGCAGCATTGTGGACTGGGAGGCTACAGTCCTTTCCTGTAGAGGAATGGAGAAATTCAACCTGGCAGTCAAGAAGCGATTTGTCACTCCCACACAATGGGGCTGTTTGCTTCTAGCCCAGTTCATTTGGGTCCAGCTTTCCTGTGAATTAACAATTTGCCAACGAGAACACCAAAAATGTAAAAAAAGTGTGGGGATCTGTCAGGCTATATAACACTGGCTCACACCCTACCCCTTCGACATACGAAAGAGGTTCTCCCTAATTCCAAGCACATGTTGGCTGGTTGTGACCCACGGAGTGACGTAAGGCAATCCTTTATATGATCAGCAATATATTTCCTGGAATGAGCCGGCGGCACTAAAAATAGATTCCCATGTTAAGCTCCAGTGGTGGATCCTGGCTCAAATGAAAAGTCCTCTTTGGCTGAAATAATTAATTCTTTCCATTCTGGTTTATGAGAGATTGAATGAGTATCTGTTCAAAACCTGCTGGGCAATAAGCAGCAGGTGCTTCCTGACTTTTAAAAGCTTTGCTGTATGTGGCAAATTTAAATGCGGAGGATGGGTGTGTCTACGCATTCTCCTAAAAAATGCATGAATTCAATAACTGAATATACAGGGTGACTAAGTTTCTACATGAGAGGTGCTGGGGGTTCAACTTTCTCTCTCACCAACAATGACAATCTGTCTTTCTGCAAGTGCCAGGTGCTGTTCAGCAAGGACACAATGACACAAAATAATAATTAATAAATAATAATAATAAATTTGTACACTCTGTACATGTTCAGTGGCATTCATTCCTTTACATATGTTGTAAGGAAATGTAGGAGGTGCAAGACCTGCATTCCCAGCGCCTTAAAAAGCAATCAGCCATCCTTGACCTCGCTTTGACCGCAAAGCTTAAACATTGAAATCCATTTCAGAAACGATATTGCAGAGTGAAGAGGAAATGTGGATTAAATGTCAGCAAATAAATAAGACTAGCATTTGTAAGAATATAGCTATTACTTATAAGTAGCAATAAAAGTGGGACGCAGGTGGCGCTGTGGGTTAAAGCCTCAGCGCCTAGGACTTGCCGATCGAAAGGTCGGCGGTTCGAATCCCTGCGGCGGGGTGCGCTCCCGCTGCTCGGTCCCAGCGCCTGCCAACCTAGCAGTTCGAAAGCACCTCCGGGTGCAAGTAGATAAATAGGGACCGCTTACCAGCGGGAAGGTAAACGGCGTTTCCGTGTGCGGCTCTGGCTCGCCAGAGCAGCGATGTCACGCTGGCCACGTGACCCGGAAGTGTCTCCGGACAGCGCTGGCCCCTGGCCTCTTGAGTGAGATGGGCGCACAACCCCAGAGTCTGTCAAGACTGGCCCCTACGGGCAGGGGTACCTTTACCTTTATCTAGCAATAAAAGTAAATTAGAATTGTATGATGATAATACTATTATAATGATGACATCGCGTAGATTTCTTTGTTAGCGTAGCACTGATTCTGCAATAAACTAATCGGGAAGCAACCCTGGAAGAGAGCAGCAGGCTAGAGACCTCTTCCCATCAGGAAAGGCTGCTGGATTCAAGGTGTTTCAGTGCAGGATAAAGGTGGCTGGAAGGAAGAAGGGAGGAAGAAGAGGCCATGGTGCATACATAAGGCCCTTGGAGAGAGCTAGTGTGGTATAGTGGTTAAGGGCGGTAGTCTCGTAATCTGAGGAACCGGGTTGGCTTCCCCGCTCCTCCACATGCAGCTGCTGGGTGACCTTGGGCCAGTCACACTTCTCTGAAGTCTCTCAGCCCCACTCACCTCACAGGGTGTTTGTTGTGGGGGAGGAAGGGAAAGGAGAATGTTAGCTGCTCTGAGACTTCTTCGGGTAGTGATGAAGCGGGATATCAAATCCAAACTACTACTACTACTACTACTACTACTACTACTACTCCTCCTCTTCTTCTTCTTCTTCTTCTTCTTCTTCTTCTTCTTCTTCTTCTTCTTCTTCTTCTTCTTCTTCTTTTCTTCCCAATTCTGTGAGGGTGGGTGAAGCTGAGAAAGTGTGTGTCTGGTTCAAAGATGCCCTAAACGAGCTTCGTGGTTTTGTGAGGATTTGAAATCTGTCCTAGCCCACTCAAGTCTGTCCTATGCTACTTGGGTTCTAGTGTGGAGAAAGTGGATGGAGCTGGGAGTTTTTTTCTGGTCCCCTGGATAAGGAAGTTCAGGTAATCCAGGGACACTGATGGAAGGAGATACAACGCAGACAAAAGGAAGTGCTTCCATACACATCAAACAAGGGAGGCAGAGACTTTGTTCCCACAAGATAACAGTGGGGGCTGTTGGCTTAGACGGCTTTAAGGGGGATTAGGCAAATTCATGGAGGATAGAACTGTCAATAGATATGAGTCATAGCTGCTCCAGGAAACAAGCAGGTTCAGAGGCAGCACACCTAGAATTACTAGCTGCTAGGTGGCAACAATGGAAAAGGGATGTTGCCTTCATGGCCTGTGTGAGAGCTTTCTAGAGGGACTTGGTTGGCCACTGTGAGAAGCAGCGTGCTGGACTTGATGGGCCAATTGTCAAACTTAGCAAAGCTCCTCACATGTTCTTGTGCTTGCTATACCGTTCTGTTGTGCCCTGGGGTCACAGGAGGATATGGGATTACTTTGATACATCCCAAAACTCTTGAAACAACCTTCCCACCATCACAAACCCTCTGTATGGCTATGTAGGTTTTTTTTTAACAAATACCCAGTTTACCGAGGCAAAAAACAATGTTGCACAAGGAAAAAACAACATTCCTCTCCTCTCCTACTCCAGTGTGGTGTAGTGGTTAAGAGCGGTGGACTTGTAATTTGGTGAACCGGGTTCGCGTCTCCGCTCCTCCACATGCAGCTGCTGGGTGACCTTGGGCTAGTTACCCTTCTCTGAGCTCTCTCAGCCCCACTCACCTCACAGGGTGTTTGTTGTGGTGGAGGAAGGGAAAGGAGATTGTTAGCCGCTCTGAGACTCCTTAAGGGGAGTGAAAGGTGGGATATCAAATCCAAATTCTTATTATTATTCTTATTCTCTACTGCGGTCCGGCACCCTCCAAAAATCTACACTGGAGGCCCCCCAAGCAGATTTTAAGAGTCATGGGGGGCTGCAGGGGGCAGGGGGAAAGAAGCTCTGTTGCAGCAGCAGAAGTCTGTTCAGTTTGTGTTACAGACAGCTTTGGGTGCACCCCAAATCTCCTGACTTGAGTTCCTGCAGCAAATTTTGTAGTGTGAGGCTGTTCCACCAACAGGAAGAAACATGGTCATGTGTAAGTCCTCCATCTCCCAATCAACTGCCCATTGGCCTCAGGTTTTCTGCTCATGGAAGGCAAATTCAACTTGGGAAAACGGTGATGGGTAGGTCTGGATTTCAGCACTTCTGAAAGAGGATATAATTCTCTATGGGGATAGTTTTTTTATGCCTCCAGGCTGCTCCAGTAATCCTATGCACAGGCCATTCACTGCCTCATTACATATGTAATCTTTACCTCTTCCCAACTGCACGCCTTCAACATGCTCCTTTAAAGAAACCAGGTTCTCATAATCCTAGCAGAAAACGTCTGCTCACTAGACTTAGGCCAAATGTTACCGCAGCTCTCCCCGCTTCAATAAAAAATAATAATAATCAGCCTGGATTTTCTAACCTGATTAAATTCTTCCAATAGCCTTTCAGCAAGGAAAATTACACATCCCTATTGGATTAGAATTCTTCCTACAACAAAGGTTTTAGTGAGCAATGAGACTTGTCTGTAAAGAACAAAGCCCCTTGGTAAGTTCTGTGGGTCTTTGGATACCTGGTCCAACTCATGAATAGATATTGGTGAGTTTTCTCTCTCCTCCACTGCCACGTCAGATGCAGAGCTCAGTTCACCTCCTTCCTGCACTTGCACTTGTCTGTGGTAATGATCTTTGCTTCGGGGCTGCGGCAGGCAGATGGAAATGTTTTATGGTTTCACTAGACAGCAATTCGGTCTATTACCATAATTACAGCTTTAAAGCCAAGTAATTTGTAACAAGGCAAGTACCGACAGAGCATTCCATGGGCAGATATTGTGGTAGAGCACCATTGTTCCCTGTAGAAATGCTGTCATCTTCCTTGGAGGCTGAGGCAGTTTAATTGGGAAAGACCAGCTCCTTGAACAGGCACCTACTCCATGTGAAAGATGATGTCGTTGACAAAAGAATGGCACATTATTACTTCATTATCCACACACTAAACCACCCGCATGCCTCACTGAATCTCAAAATCACAAAGACAGACCCTGGTTTCATTCCATCATCGGTTAACCATGACCATCTTCCATACAGGGATAACTTTAAGAGGGGTGGCACCTGAATTCTAAGCAGAAATGGACAAATCGGTCATTTTCAATCTCCCTCAGGTACTCATTTTTCAAACCCTAAACTCATTTTTTACATCAATTTGCGAAGTTTTCTTTCCACATGAAAGTGAGTACGTATTTTCGTGCCAATTTCTCTTAATATATGCATTCATGCATTCATTTTTGCAAGTAAGATCCTCTTTTATAATATAAGCTTTGAATTTTATTTTCATTTACCTATGCAATCTTTTTTTTTTTTTTTGCACACATTTTAGTTGGAGAACTGGGTCATAAAACTTGTGATGTGTGAATTTCGCAAGGTCACTGTCTTTTGGTTTCTGCGTTGTTTTGGGAAACGAAAATTACGCAGGTTCACACAAAAATACAAACCAGACAAATTTCTCCCCCAAACCTAACACTAAGGCCATGTCTAGATTTTCCTAATGGCAGGTTTTTGTGCTTGTTGATATGAGATGCAGCAGACCACTATCATTTGAAAATTGCTTTCCGTGAGACCACTTCCCACTCCTCATTCCGAGGCAGACTTCAAAATCTATTAAGGCTTCCACCTGAAAGCAAGATCGCTTGGGAAAGAAGGCCTACTGAAATCACGTCTAAAAGTCTCAGCGTTTGGGTGCTTGGGTGTTGCTCCCTCAGACACTAAAATGTGTTGACAGATCTTTATCCACCCACCCAGGTTTATGTCATATCATAGGTTAAAAATCATTCTCATGCTTGTCTCCAGTACTTCAATGGCAATGCTGTCACTACAGAAATGCTTGAGTCACACTTCTTGGTTTGGGTGGGTGCCCCAGTCTCAAAACGGAAGCGTCAAAAGATGCATCTCAGTGCCAGATGCTGACACTATAGATGTGATCCACGGGAGTCTTCGTGGGGCTACTTCTCCAACAGCATTTCCCAAGAGCAAGTCTCTTTGAATACCCTGTTGAGTCGAGAAAGCAGTTTAAGAAACTTCCAAGCACATGTAGACCACTGTGTGGATGGGCACGCAGTTTTGCAAGAAGAAGGAAAAGAAGAAGAGTTTGGACTTGATATCCCACTTTATCACTACCTTAAGGAGTCTCAAAGCAGCTAACAATCTCCTTTTCCCTTCCTCCCCCACAACAAACACTCTGCGAGGTGAGTGAGGAGCTGAGAGACTTCAGAGAAGTGTGACTAGCCCAAGGTCACCCAGCAGCTGCATGTGGAGGAGCAGAGACGCGAACCCGGTTCACCAGATTACAAGTCTACTGCTCTTAACCATTACACCACATCGGCTCTCACTGTAAGAATGCACCTACCGATTGCAGCCTGCAACACTGGACTCCATCAACCGTTTCCTTTTTTTATTTGCTTAACAATCCCTCGCAACCAGTATTCTGCCTCCAACCCTGGGCAACTCCTACATCCACCAGCTAAAGTGAATGAAGTCCACAACACCATAGGGAACTCCATTGTCCACTAGTCAGTTCTAGTTTCCAACAACTCAGCAACACAGCAAATGGCATTCCATGGTTGTTGGTTGTTGTTGTTTTTTAAAGCTACAAGAGGCTTTGAGGGACATGTAATTTGAAGCCTGTCTCTAAGTTGCAGCCTCACAACTAAATCCTACCCATACATTCTCAATCTGATATCCAAAACCATGAGTGCTCTAAAACTGGAAGAAGAGACTCTGCAGATACCAAAAGGCCACATTGGATTTCTGACTCTGCAAAATGCATGACGTAGAGAAGTGCCAATGTGCACGAAACAGGGGAGCAGCCGCTCATCTGGAAAAAGAAAACCAGCACAAGTCTATGTCTGCTTTATGCCCCTCTGATCTCCTGTTATAATCTCCTATTATATCACTGTCAAGACACCTATCTGCTGCTGTTAGTTCTCTTTCTCTCTCCCCTGACAGGACGGGATGTTAATTTGCTGGCCCACAGTGGAGGTGCCAACAGGAAGCCCAATGCGCCCTTCTGGTTTTAATAAGGTGTCAATCCGCAAGATAAGGCATTTGTCATTCTTGGTTTCAGACAGGCACAGAGCCTGACACTTTTACTGTTCTGATTAATAGATTTATAATTGGCAGCAGGCCTGGCAGAACTGGTCTTTCCTATTTCCCACCCTTTCCAAGACTTTTCTTGATGCTGCCCCAGCTTGCCACTTCTCCCTGCCTAGAGATTAATCAGAGCTATATTTTTCCCCTCAGTATACAAATTTAGAGAAATTCTGAAGACATATATCTATATACAGAGAGAGAGGGAGGGAGGGAGAGAGAGAGAGGAGGGTGATTGTAGGTCTAGGGCCTTTCAACAGAATTAATCAATGAAATTTAATTTTCAGCTGCAACTGTGTGTAACTGTCCTTACAACCTTTCTTATTTACTGTGCTACAGCCAGTCTAGAGAGCCATGAAGTCAGGTGGTTTCCTTGGATGACATTTTGCAGTGAATATAATTCAGATGGAGAAATGTCCCAGGCATTTATGGATGCTGCATCTTTGCTCAGGTGGCTGGTCTGTGGCCTGCCGCACCTCGACATTGCCAGCAACTTCCAAAGGTCCCTGAAGGACATTACACGTCTGTTGATGCAGCCTAGAATAGCATTAGTCTTTTTTTTGCTGCTGCATCCCACTGTTGACTCATGTTAAGCTTGTGGTCCCCTAAGACCACTAGATCCTTTTCACATCTACTGCGAGCAAGCCAGTGTCCCTCATATTATATTTCTGCAGATAGTTATTCCTGCTTAGGAGCAAAATCTTGAGAAAAGGTTTTTCTTAGGACCGTGGCAGGATGTGTCCCACCATCCATGGTCCTAAGGCTGCTCAGCCTTCCCCAAAACTCATGTTGACACAACAACAAAGTGTGTACTCATTAATTGCATGAATGAGTGATTGGCTCAAGACCGCAATACCTCAAGGACCGCTTCTTTCCTTATGAACCTACCCGGACCCGGAGATCATCTTCTGAGGCCCTCCTTCATGTGCCGCCGCCTCAAGAGGTCCAGAGGGTGGCAACACGAGAACAGGCCTTTTCTGCAGTGGCTTCCTGTCTGTGGAATACTCTCCCCAGGCCTGGCGCCTTCATTATACACCTTTAGGTGCCAGGCAAAAACGTTCCTTTTTAACCAGGCCTTTGGTTGACCTGACCAACATCCCATACCCTTTTAAAATATGGATTTGGGGGTATATTGCTTTTATTTTTATTTTATATACTGTGATCTTTTTATGTGAACCGCCCTGAGACCTCCGGGTATATAAATTCAATAAATGATGATGATGATGCTGCAATTAATGTTATATTGAAGTTTGGCCCTAACTTAGACTTCTTTTTAAATGAAATGTTAGAGCAACATGGCTCCATCCAGAGGAGTCTACTTGATAATCTCTGAGGTTCTTCTAATTCAACAAAACTTTGCCTCCACAGAAGCTCACAAGCAGGCCTGCTCCAGAATGATTATTAGCATTTCCTTCTTTTTTTCCAGCTTTCTATTTGTTTTTAGAGTGAAGCCTAATATCAACCCCATTACTTATCCTCTGGCAGAGAGGATAGAAAGAAAAGACTGTTATTACTCAGTAAGTTTTGCAAAGCAGAGGGTGATTACTGATTGAAAGAAAGGAGGCAGCTGGGAAGAAAGGCTTATTCAGGGTCTTCTCCTTTTAACCCCCTGAACTACTAAACCTACAAGTAAACCATAATACATATAAATATACAAACAGGGTGCAAATGACAAGCAAAGATTATGGAGCCACTGTAGTATGTTATTATACTAAACCTATTAAATATAAACTCACTAATCCAAGCTGGAATTTGAACCCATACCCTGCTTTGCTGATCACAACTCCATGGAAACCCTTTGGGCCACTGCAAAACACTGATTGATTTATTTTTTAAGTAACCCTCTTCAAAACAAATACTAGCCACATAATATTTGTTCTGTCGATCTGTTGGGTCTTCCTTCCTCCCCTACTTCTCATCAAGTATTCTTTATTATTATTACTACTTTGTGTACGTTGTTGAACAATAAAAACAGCTGAATCTTTCTTGTTTGCCCACATTTTGCTCTAGTGCTGTGCCTGCTGCCCCCCTGGCTTGAAAAGTACTAATTTAAGTTTCACTCATTCCTCTTACAACGTATCTGTCACCAAGCAGCACAGATGAAAACATTAAACAGAGGGGGGGTGCCTTTCTGCAGAAAAATATAAAGGCCCCCAGTGTTACAAGTGAAACCCACCTTCTTCCCAGGCAGCATTTTCAAATGCTACATGCTGAGACATTTCCCCTGTGTCCAATCCATCCTTACCCAGAAATCCCTTGGGTCCTCCATACTTGATGCAGAGCTGACAGCACATTTCCACTTGCGGTTCTGGAGCCGGTCTGTATAGAAGAAGCACACAGATAAACATTTGAAGCTGCCTCATATCAGGTTAGACCACTGGGATGTCTTGCACACTACCGTCTACCTCTACTCCAAAGTCTCAGGCAAAGGTCTTTTGCAGCCCTTTAAATTGAGAAGTTGTGCATGCAAGGTGCATGAACTACCACTGTGCTCCATAGATATGGAATGACTGCTGGTTTCCTTTTTATGTCATTCCTCTTCAACTGCATTTGGCGGGTGGGCATCTTCTCCACACCACACATCCATGAAGGACTGAATCTAAGAGTTGCAAGTCAAGGTACTTCTTCCAAGACAAAGGTCTGCTCCCAAGCTGGCTTGTTTATTTTTTTTTCCCCATTTATGTGTCCCACCTTCCCTCCAAAAAGCTCTAGGTGGTGTACATGGTTCTGTCAGTTTGCAGTTCATAGTACAGTAAGTATTGATCTGATGTGTAGAGATCTTTCCTCTTCTGCTTAATTCAGGAGTGTTCTGGAAGGTTTCTTTCTATGTGACAGAAACAGACAGAAGGTTCTTCTTTGGGTTATTCCTTCTGAGAAGCTGAGTACAGCTGATTTAAACTGTTTCTGTTATCTTTCTGTCAAGGTCATGCTAACTATAATAGTAAGGCCAAAAGGAGCCTGAGCTTACTTTCTCTTTCTATCTCTTTGTTCTGGTGTTCTGTTCTGTTCTGTTCCGTATGTAGTGTGAAGGTTTTGTCTTATAAATATTGTAAATTTTATTGTAAGTGCTGCAACTGGATTTTTAATGGACTTTGCCAACCCTGTATGTATTGGAATTTTGACCATTATGCTCATTTGCCTTCAGTAGCAGTAAATCTCTGCTGGATGAAGTACAATTGCCTCTGGTCTATTTTTTGAGAACTCTGCAACATGTTTAAGTTTTCCCTTCCTCCGCGTGACAGGTTCTCCCCCCCCATCTCTCCCCCCCCCCCCCATTTTACCCTGTGACCAGGAGATGCTGACTGGTCCTTGAGCATCATAGCTGAGTGTTGATTTGAACCCAGGTCTCCTTGGGCCTAGACCAGCATGTCACACTGGTTCCAGATGAAGTCATTTATTACAGTAGCAAATAATGCACACATCCACTTTGTCTCTCTTTTGTTGAAGTGCAAGATCCTGGAGAATGAAGTGCTCTGGGAGCACAGTGCTAAGGCTATTTTTCTCAATTCAGTCTAAAAAAAAGAGGTGTCAGGCTCAGATGGGCAGAGTGGCATGATAGGACCTGGGAGAGATCTGGGCTTGAATCCCAGCCTAATGCAGCATAGCTTTGGGCAAGCCACCATCACTCAGTCTCTGTTTCTCACTTGAAAAACAGGAATAACACTGGTCCACCTCGGTGTATTGACTCAAGGATAAATGGGATTAGGGGAAGCAGTTGCCAGCCCCGAGTTACAGGAACGAGCCAAGCCTATAAATCTAAATTAATAGATCAGTTAATAAGCACCAACTGGGGAAGCCCTTTGGGGAGCAGCAGCAGCAGCAGCAGCAGCTGAGTAGGAAAAGAAATGAGAGGTGGCCAGAAAAAGGGGCACCAGAGTTGGAGAGACAGAGACCCCAAACTTAAAATGGAAGAAAAGAAACCATTAGAAGGTGCTGGGTTCGATTTTGTTGCTACTACGCAAACCCCCCAGTGCTATTAACCTGCAAACCTGTCAATCAGCCTCGCACTGTTCTCCGAGCTCTTACCTTTGCCAGCATAATTCTTGTCTTGGCTACATCCAGAGGGGTGGTGACTGCAGCTGCAAATCCACCTGAGCATATAAAAATGCCGAACACAAGCAAGACTTTGTTTGTTAAATATGCATGCTACACAGCCCCATAGTTCCCACAGCTTCTGCCAAAACCACTTCATTATTAATGCTTACAGCTTGTTTCTCACTTCAGAATCTGGGCATAGGTTGTCTGAAGCCAGAGTCTTGTTGGATTGCGGGGTCATCAATGCAACACATTTATTTTAAAAACCTTTTGTTCAGACTCCTTTCTTTGGAGCTGACAAAGAATAGTAGAGTTGTAGCATTGGGAGGGACTCCAAGGATCATCTAGTCCAACCCCCTGCAATGCAGGAATCTCAGCTAAAGCATCCATGACATCAGTGTTACCATGTGCAAACAGTGCTGATTTCTGATTTCAATTTATTCTTGCCCAGTACTCCCAGGGCCAGGACTCTAGAGCTGTCACTTGAAAACATGTGGCTGAATCCCGTGTTAATCCTACTCAGAGTAGAATCACTGGAATTAATGGGAATGATTAACCTAGATCTATTAATTTCAGAGGGTCTACTCTGAGCAGAACTTGGTTGGCCACAACCCATCAGATGCTGTTTTCTACTAATCTGTCCATCCATCCCAGTGCTGTCTACTCTGACTAGCAGTGTCCCTCCAGGGTTTCTGGCAGGGGAGAAGCCGTTCCATCACCTGCTACCTGGTCTGCAGATTACAGTATTAAATCTTTCTGCATGCAAACCACGTGCTCTACCATTGAGCTATGGCCCCAGGTTTATAGGGCACAAGGTACTAACTAGAAGTTCACAACCCAGACTCTGACTCTCCCTAATCAGCTGATGGAGCAGGTCAGCTTCCTCAGTTCCTCCTCCATTCACAAACATCCAAATGTGTACATTCATGGACTGAGACTATCATTAGAGCAGCTAAGTAAGGAGCAGGAAATAGCAGAAACATTTTTGCAATGAGCCAGGGACAAGGTACCACATCATTGACCGGTGTAGACAGCACTCAGCAGTTATAGGGATCTGAAGACTGTCCTAGCAGTGTTTCATTAGAACTCAGCTCAAGCATATGGGTAATCTACTACCCACAGATTGGACGCAGAGCAATGGTGGGAGGAACCAGCTGGGGGACCCCCAAGGGAAGAAGACTCAGGACCTGGGAAGTGGTGGTGGGACAACAATGAGAGGCTATAGGAAGAAGAGACAGAAGCCTGGGAGGAGGTGGTGTCAGAAGCTGAAGGCGTAAACAGGGCTTAGTGAGCAGGAGGAGTCAGGCAGAGATTCAAAGGCAGAAGCGGAAGCGGAAGCAGGAGAGGAGGGAGGCCAAGAGGCAGAGAGGAGTCTGGCTGGTGAAGAGGCACAGGTGTCTCCCTCTCCTGCTGTCATAAGCTCCCCACCCCAGATCCAGCAGGGGCATGAAGAGTGTTGAGAAGTTAGCTTCATGCAGGCACTGTCTCAGATTGCTTAGGAAAACCCCTGGAGAGGAGGGGACTTAGTGGGGAGGCATGGACCTTCAGTCTCAGCAACTCCTTCATGGGGTCAAGACTTGCTGGAGATGAGTTGCTGTGCTCATTAGGCCTGGCACTTCTGTGCAGACCCTGTTTTGGCTAATAAAGAGTTAACTCCAATGTGCTGATAAAGAGTTAACTCCAAAGTGTTTTGCTAATAAAGTGTTTTGCTAATAAAGAGTTAACTCCAAAGTGTTGGTGCTGACCTTTAAAGCCCTAAACGGCCTCGGTCCTGTATACCTGAAGGAGCGTCTCCACCCCCATCGTTCAGCCCGGACTCTGAGATCCAGCGCCGAGGGCCTTCTGGCGGTTCCCTCATTGCGAGAAGTGAGGCTACAGGGAACCAGACAGAGGGCCTTCTCGGTAGCAGCGCCCGCCCTGTGGAACGCCCTCCCATCAGATGTCAAAGAGATAAAGAATTACCTGACGTTCAGAAGATATCTTAAGGCAGCCCTGTTCAGGGAAGTTTTTAATATGTAATGCTGTACGGTTTTTAACACTGATTGGGAGCCGCCCAGAGTGGCTGGGGAAAACTCAGCCAGATGGGCGGGGTATAAATAATAAATTATTATTATTATTATTATTATGACACAACTGGATGTGTTGAAAGAAAAACAGCAGTGAGGCAGGTCCCCTCTGGGTGGGGCACAGGACAGCATAAACAGGAGGCATAAACTTCTAGGAAAGGAGGCAACCAGAGACAGAGGCCTCCAGAGATTTAACCACTGCAGCCACCCAAACAGCTAGGCTAACCCCAGAAGCTGCGGAGAGGCAGAGAACACATTACACCAAGCCCATCTTAGAAACATTTTTGCCTTGTGCCTAAAGATGTATAATGAAGGTGCCAGTCGAACCTCCCTGGGGAGAGCATTCCACATAAAGGGAGCCACCACAGAAAAGGCCTGTTCTTGTGTTGCTACCCTCCGGACCACTCATGCAGGAGGAACAGGAAGAAGGGCCACAGAAGATGATCTCAGGGTCTGAGTAAGTTCATATGGAAAGAGGAGGCCCTTGAGGTATTGCGGTCCTTCCCATAAAAAACATGTAGCATGATGCCAGGAACACAAATTACGCTTCTGGCTGCAAGAAACAACACGGTGCCGAGAGAAGTGGGTTGTTTCTCCCACAGCAATAGCACCACCTCTCCCAAACCAAAGGTAACATAAAGCATGCCAGGATGTTCAGAACCAAAGGGGATGAATTCTTGGCTCTGTCGCCCTGGCAGTGATGTACCAAAACGCAAGCTATTAAACGGGCGAGCGGTAATGAACAAAAGGATAGAGGAGAAAAGCAGTGAGAGGTTAAAAAAGCGAGATCCTTTCTAAGGAGTGTGCAGAAAATTCAGAGCCAAGGTCAGAGTACATGTTCCAAAAGGTCCAGCCCAGAGCATTGTCTTGGGAAGTAGCTATAAATAGTTGTCTTTTCCTCCCAGTTTTATGGAATATAGAAAGCTTGTTCTTTTCCAAAGTGTAGGCAGGAGACAGATATTTAAATCTGGAAGTGATTGAAAAGCCTTTTTTCCCCCGAACTAGGCTTTGAGCAAACCTGGAGGGGTTCCTGATCTTGCAAGCTTCATACACCCAAGTTTCCACCTTCAGACAGGTAAAACAAACTGTACGGAGCAACGAAATGCAGCTCATGTAGCCAACATGCATGGAACATGGTCAGTGGAGCTCAGACCCTAGGTTTCCATGACGCTGTGGATAATCCAGTTTATGTGTATCAGAGGATCAGGGAACTTACAAGAAGTCCACAAGCAGCAGTTCCTGGGATTGTATTCAAAGTACTGCTAAGGGGAACAATCTGCCGGTGCAAGAATTTCTCCTTGCACAACAAAACATTATCAGCTCTCCGCTGAGCTGAATGCCCCCTAAAGATGTTCTGGGGGTTCCCCTAACCTGCACTGTGCAGATTTGGGGGTGGTGTAGGGCCAGTGGACAGTTACTTAGTTGGGTACTGCTCCTAGTCTTCATGTTATAAACAGAAACTGGAGGAATCACAGTATGCAAGTATTGTAATTTAACTAGCTAGCGGATGGGGAAGAGAGACACCAGCATTTCCCTCCAACTGCACTCAATGTATGACTTCAGAGGAAGTGGCATTGTAAAACAACAGCGTATTTTGTTTTGCCCCTTGCTTTGACTTCAGAACATGGCAGCAGTGGGACCACCAAGGGTTGCTATAACCATGCACTGGAGTGACCCAATTGTTTTGCTGTGCTACGCATACAGTGCAGAATTGCAGCCTGCACGACCACGGCTTTTGGCACAGCAGATTCATCCCTGAGGGACTGTGGATACTGAGCAGTGGCATCTGCACATCGGAGAGGATGTGCTAATTCTAGATTCTGAAGCGAAAGGGGTGGATTGGCACTTCAGAGTTTCCATCAGATCCCTACGTGAACGGAGGCAAGATGGCAGCAAAAGGTGAGCTCAAAAGGACACCAATGAGCACAGAAATGAAGAGAGCCTTTGGTAGATCAACAAAAGGTATCATATACTTAATTATTAACAGATTGCCATAATCTGAAGGAAATTCCACCCATCTGGAATCAACATACAAATCACACTGCAACCAATTAACTACAACCAACCATGCCCTGGGCCCTCTGGTCTCTCACTTCACCAGCAAAAATAAAATACCTACCCACCCCATTGTTCTAGACGCATTTTGCGACAGGGAATTTCATTAGCGCAAGCAGTTTCTGAGCTCTGGGCGTAGAACTGTGCCTAAGATTTCAGATTTAAGCTGCAGAGTGGAAGGAAAGGAGGACCTTTTTCTGCCTCCCCGCTCTATGAAGACTGGAGAAAAGACTCTCTTAAGAATATTAGGGGGGTGGGCAGGGGAAGGACTAGAGCACGTGAAAAATGAACATAATGTTTTAGTTCATTCATTTTCAGCTCTGTATTCTTCTTATTAAAAAAGCCCACCTAGACATTCCATCGTTGCGCCCGTAACCTAGGTTTAAGGTGCCATTTAGCTCCTAGCTTTCATATCTCATTTTCTAACACTGCTACTCGCGTGTTGCTGACACAAAAGATCCACTCATATATAATGTAAAACAATGAAAGATTACTGTCTCCCCACCCCTTTTTACTATTTCCTCCCCTTACTCTCCACACTTCTCTTTCCGCCTCAACCCCATATTGTCGATAACAATAATGTCTCAAAGTGAATGTATGTACTTTTGTTAGTCGTGGAAAATACTGTAATAAAAACATATAGTGGGGGGAGAAAACTAACGAACAACAATTCTAAGGAGGGTCTCCCCCCCTCCCAAATCTGATGCGTAACCTGTCTGTCTTCCTGAGGAGACTCTGTCAGGACACCTGACACCATGCCACAGTGTAGCTTGAAAGGAGATACACCCCACACTTGGAGACACCCCACACTTTTGAGATTCCTAGAACGAGAGCAGAGCAATATCTCCACCTGCACTGGTTGTAGATCAGACTGAAAGCTCACATTCCATAAGAATAGCTGCATGGCATCCTTAAGACATGCAATCAGTTAGTCAGCAGATATGGCTAGTCTATAAAAGGAAGATTCAACTCATAATAGAAGGAAGAAATCTCAGGATGGGGCATTTCATCTGCAATGATTTAACCAATTTAGGTTTGGAAGAACCGTCTTGGGCATCTGTAAAGAGTCAGCTCTAAAAGAAGATTTCATCATTGCCTTTATACCTTGTATGGGCAAGGAGACTCTCAAAACGCAGCACTGTAAACTTGTCAGAGCTAATTAGATCAGAAAGGCAAACCAAGGCAGCTGTCCAGGTTTATTGCACAAAAAAGCCTTCGCTAGCATTGTACTGTTCGCAGTCTTCACTTCTGATACATTTCTGCCTCGACAAAGATGCCTGTGATTAATAAAGGCAGATGGCAGCACGAAGCAGGGAAGACAACAGGGTAATTTCTCCAAATGCATCAAAGTAACACCATAGATCTTGTGCACTGTAAGATATGCCAAGATGGACTGGATCAATCACCCCCACCTGTCGAGCTGCCTAATGCCAAGGACAGAATACCAAAACAAAACCCTCTGGGAAAACAGTATTTAAAAGTATCCTGACTTCCTTCAGCAAGTAAACAAAACAATTCCCTTATTGTATAAGACAAAAGTCTCTCACCAGCAGCCGTGAGTTGCTGCTGACCATTCACAAGCAGAGCAGGGAAGAGAGAAAGTTACAACATTTGAGGTCTTTTAGTTTATGGCTTTAGAAAAGATGTGCTGTATTCCTAGACCCATGAGCAAAGATAATCACCTGGCCCCATGAAATACATTGCAAACAGCTGAGGCTGCTATCGAAACCCCGCTCACCTGGGAGCAAGCCCCATTAAATTCAATGGGACACACTTCTGAGTAGACACGGTTAGCACTGTGCTGTAAAGCATCGTAGAAAGTTTACTTCAACCACCACTGCAATTTTGCAAGCATTTAAACAAAAATATAGTGTTGGCCATTTAACTTAACACTAATGTTTGTTTTCCCTCTGCCAAGTAGACAACATTACGATTAGGGGGCGGGGAAAGGATCCAGTATTTTTTCTTGGTTAACACAACAGTTCAAAACAGAAGGCTGTGTTTATCGTGTTTAATGTTTTTTCTCTCCTCTGACCTCTAAAAGGCTTTAAGTAAATTTTGTGGTAACGCAAAGAACATGAGCAGCTAGGGAGTCTCAGACAGTTATAGTGTCTGAATACAGCCTTTGTGGTATTGGCAACATAGCTGTGATTAAGGATTGGCTAGCGGCTTGGGCTTATAAACTTTTATTTTCCTTTCAAGAGACCTGCAACATGGTGATAAATGTAAATAACTCTCACGCAATGGTTTGACTTACTTTATGCTTATAAACCATAATGTTTACGTATGGTTTTATATTGGCGTGCGGGTGTATGCACTTTTCCTCTCCGCAAATGCTATAGACACGTTGCGTTTGAAGGAGCTGGATGTGTCAGAGGGGAAAAGGGGATCAACAAGGATCTAACCTAACTAAAACAAAACAAAACAAGACAAAGGAGCCCCCCACCCCCGTCTTCCAAAACATATGAAAATATTGGGACAGTCTGGAATTTGTTCCATGGGGACATGAAAGTGGAGATAGGTGGGGAATCTGGCTTGTTGCTAAGCAACCATTAATATACATTCCAACTGCTTCAGGAAGTACCGGTAATTTGGAAAGGCATCATTTCAAATCCAGAAAGGACTTTCCACCCAGGTCATACCATGCTCCCAGCTTGGTAGCACCTCTTTGTCTTGTGTAAGCAGTAGGAAACCAACAGGTTAAGTTAATCCTGAGGGGGCCATAGCAAGTCTGTTAGGGAGGAATTCAAAGCACCTCTAATGCTGAAGTCCCCTCAACATTGTACTAGTCGCACTAGCTGAATGGCCTTTGCAAAAGAAGGAGCAGGAAGCCGGGGTCGTTCTTGTGGCTCATTGTGCATCAGTGTGCTATGTCCCATTGCACACCTAGCTTCCACCAGTGCAACTGCTGTGCCGGATTTCATTTTGCACATCCATGATTCTCACTCTTACATTAACGCAACAGCCCTTGCACTGGAAGTCACGAGAGCACTATCTCTGAGCCTATGGGTACAAATTCTAGATTTAGAGTATGGCAAAGCTAGACGTGGGCAGGAGAGTCACATAAAGCAAGGGGTCTGTTTCTGCATCAAGAGTGGAACAGAGCACTGCCTCTCTGTTCTCCCACCTTAAAGCAATCCCTCACACCCCCACTATTTCAGGCTTCAAATTGGTCCAGTTCTAGAACTGCATCTAGGACAGTGCCTGAATTTGTGGGGGCTTGAGAAGATAACCTGGAAGATGATTGAGTTCCCATCGCCAGCACATCTCATTTGGCGTTAAAAGAAGCCAACCCCACACCAAACACGCCCTGATTTACGTGCCAACCAGGAAGGCTATGGCCAGATCTAGCACCTGGAATCCATGGACAGCTGCTGGGGCCACAGCATTCTGGCAGAGAGCACAGGTGATGCCTACCTCCCAGCTAACCTTTAAGAAAGTAACATCTACACAACTTCATGCACATAACACAGCACTTTCCACAAAACGTACCGGGAAGCCCTTACAAAATCTCAAAGGTCCTTAGCCAGATATTTATAGTGAGAAAGCATATTGGGGGAGTGTGGCGTCAGTGGAAAATGGTCAGAATGGTATCCAATCATCCACAGGTTTGCAAGGAGACTATAAACAAAAATCATACTGAAACTGTTTGCTGATCCTATAGGCTTGGGAAAGTGCTACAGAATATTCAGCATGTGGTCTGGTTTCAAAATGGCAGGCGTAATGCAAAATGACAGCTAAAAATGTTCCTTTCCCCACTTCTGAGGCTGGAAAATAATGGTGGAGCCTTGAAACAAAATCAGAATGAAAGCCAGGGCTTGAGGTTACATTTAACATAATTTTATTGCCTGAAATATTGGTGACATTTGATGTTATTTAACAAATGTGAAATGCCTAGTGCTTGTCAGGATGTGGAAAGCAAACAGGTAAAACATTACCTGTAGAATTTTCCTTATATCTTTCCAAGTAACAGAACTAAATACCTTTTTCTTTCAATGAAAGCTGAAAATTCACAGAAGGGGCCCAGAATACCCCTAGACCATCACTCCACATGTCACACTGAGCTATGACCCTACACCAGTGTCTATTTACAGAGGATGGTTCTTTCAAGGCAATTATATGCCACACAAGAAAGCACATGAATACTACTGCTAATGATTCCAAGTGCAATTAAGTATATAGTGTCTGAATGCATCATCTGGTCATCCAAGCAACTCAGACTCAAGATATATTTACTCTAGTTTTTGAGGTTGTGGAGAAAATCTCAAAAAATGTCATCCACACAAACACACACAAATGTTGAGAACTGTTTCTCAGCTACTTTCAAATGCCTCCAAACACTAGTGGAGTTGCTCCAGTGGAAACGACGCAATACAAAGCCCCCCCCCCCCCCCAAACGCAGACGAACCAAGTGAACTGATATTAATATGACTATAAACAAGTACAAAGGGGCGAGGGTGGCGCTGTGGTCTAAACCACTGAGCCTAGGGCTTGCCGATCGGAAGGTCACGATTCAAATCCCCGCGACAGGGTGAGCTCCCATTGCTCGGTCCCAGCTCCTGCCAACCTAGCAGTTTGAAAGCACCTCAAAGTGCAAGTAGATAAATAGGTAGCGCTCTGACGGGAAGGTAAACAGCGTTTCCATGCGCTGCTCTGGTTTCGCCAAAAGCAGCTTAGTCATGCTGGCCACATGACCCGGAAAAACTGTGGGCAAACGTTGGCTCCCTCGGCCAGTAAAGCAAGATGAGCACTACAACCCTAGAGTCGACTGGACTTAACTGTCAGGGGTCCTTTACCTTTAAACAAGTACAAAGGTGGCTGTTTTCAGGGACAATCCCAATAATTATAAAGTGGGAAGAAGGGAATTGAAGTGGTAATAGCTACAAAGGGCATGTAGCAACCAACAACAAGTAGAACTGCCCAAATAGAGGTGTCACACGTAGTAGGTAACCTGAACGCACTGAAGAAATTGGAAATTAAGCAGATGACGGTGGCAATGGTTCAAAGCAGAAAGGGGGGCCTAGCATTCCTGGATGCAAGACACCATGACAGCTAGATAAGCAGGAGGGTTCAAGAAGTGGAATAAAGGGACGACTTGACTGCAGGAAACAAAGCACAGACACTGTGATTCTAAACATGTTAATAAGGAAAGAAGGCCTTCTAATTTCAATAAAACATATGGACATTATGGACATTAAAGGAAAGCACCACAGGAATGTGGTCTGAGTATACAGAAGCGAGTGGTGCTGTGGTCTAAACCACAGAGCTTAGGGCTTGCCGATCAGAAGGTCGGCAGTTCGAATCCCTGCAACAGGGTGAGCTCCTGTTGCTCGGTCCCTGCTCCTGCCCACCTAGCAGTTCGAAAGCACATCAATGTGCAAGTTGATAAATAGGAACCGCTCCAGCGGGAGGGTAAACGGCGTTTCCGTGCGCTGCTCTGGTTTGCCAGAAGCGGCTTAGTCATGCTGGCCACATGACCCAGAAGCTGTCTGCAGACAAACGCCAGCTCCCTTGGCCTATAGAGCGAGATGAGCACAAAACTCCAGAGTCGTCTGCGACTGGACCTAACGGTCAAGGGTACCTTTACCTTTTACTGTAATACCATGGGGTACAGATAGACAGACGAGGGATTTTCTAAAATAGGCTGTCACATGTTGTCCTAAACTGTATGGGTAGGTTACCAACTCATTTAAATGACTATTTCTATGGCTCCACTGCATACCTTGGAAAAAGACAACCTTTTATTTTTTAATTTATCATAAACAGGCCAATCTATATATATGTATATGCATTTAATGGTGTCTACTTTACTTTGGGTCAATCCAAAAGTGCCTATTCACAATTTGCCATTCACCGTGACCACTTTGGACCTTCACACTGTACACACTCTGGAAAGAAGATTTTTGCCACTCCACCCTTAGCAGCCACTAACCTGAGATTTCTATCAGACCATTAAGTTCCCCCTCCCTGCTCCTTGTCAGACGTGTGGGATGAGCCACTTGTGACATCTTAAAGGAAGTTATTTTAAAGCAGGCTGTTAGAATAAGGCAAGGTGGCTCTTTAAGAATTCAATTAACTTCCAGCTTGTTTTGCAATAAATCGTCCAAGAGCACGTCCTGCCACTCTTCATTCCAGGGATAGTGTCCGGAGACTGCCCAGATGTTTCAGCCTCCGGTTCTCCTCCGTGGAAAGTTTCCGCCTGCAGGCTGCTGCATTTAGACATTCTGTTCTCCTGACTCTACTTAATCTAGAGTGCTGTCAGAGCTGTCACATGAACAGTGAATCATGGGCCCTTATTGAAAACCCTCAAGAGGAGCTCAGGGCAGACAGCTGCACAAACCCGCACCCAAATGCAGTCTCTTCGCGCCGAGGGTTTTACAACTCAACCTCTGGATAATCCCAGAGCTTGACTGACAGGGACTGTTTGTTCAATAACAGAAATTTGTTAAAAACAAATTGGCTGTCTTTCAAGGAGACACCCTTTCCTGGGTTCCCTAACCTCACCTTTTTTTTTTTTTTTTTGCTTCCCTTTCTTTCCCCCTCTTCCACACACAGCAAGATCCATTTTCTTTGCTCTAAACAAACTGGAATTATAAAAGAATGCTGCTGTGCTGCTCGCCTTAATAGATTTGCACATTTTCCCTCCTCCCTTCCTTTCTTCTTTAGCATTTCCCAGGATAACATATAATCCTTTGCACCTGCAAAAGCTCCACAGACTGCAGACTGCCAAGAATCGACCACGTGTCCTTGCTTCCATGACCAGAGATCCTGTGTTTAAAGAGATAGGAAAGGGGAAAGTTATTAAAAATTAGTATATCTGCCCGGTCTTCCTCGTTAACTTTGGGGGGGGGGGTTGGAAACAGGAGTTTTAAAGAGCTGTTTGTGGCATTTTCAATTATGTAATAAGTCACATACACATACACATACTGAAGGACCTTATGTGCTCAAAAAAAGTAGATGGTCTGGGAAAGATAAATGGAACAGCAAGAGCGAAGGCATGTTTGCAGAGAGTTAAGTACATATTCATTTCAGCCTGGAGCAATGCAATTTTACAGATACAGCCTGAATCTTTCTTCCTCTTGGGAAGATAAAGCAATGCAAAAAGAACACTGGAAAAATATCAGGAGCGAGTTCCAATCCATATGTACATGCCAAACAAAAACCATTTCCAAATGACTTCCCTTTGTGTTACTTCATACCCAGACACAGTGTCCTAAAGCTGCTGAGAGGGGCAGGAGCAACAGCATTTTTTCACCCACTGCTAAACTGCCCAGTCTTGAAACCAAGGTGAACAACACAGGCACCACTAACAAGCGTGGCCTTCTTGACTTATGATGTAGGTCACTAACACACCCATTTTACAGATGTGGAAGTATGACCGAGGCAACCCTTTGAGCTTGCAGCTACGTTTTGAACCCAGAGATGTACATTTCTTTGAGCAGTGGATTTATACTCTACCCCTACACCCCCCCCCATTATAGACAGAAACTTCTAATCTGATTGCCGGCTGTGCTGAGTATCAATAGGCTGCCCCTTATAACAACTGTGAAACAACTTCCCCCTGCTCCCCACGCCCCCAGACGGCTGTGCATAGAAATGATTGTCTGGCCCTTGTGCCAATCATAAAGAACAATGGTTGATTTTTAAATTGTTTTAAAGGGAAAGGGTGCAAAATCTTTAATCAAGTACAGTGGTACCTTGGGTTAAGTACTTAATTCGTTCCGGAGTCCATTCTTAACCTGAAACTGTTCTTAACCTGAAGCACCGCTTTAGCTAATGGGGCCTCATGCTGCTGCCGCCCCGCCGAAGCACGATTTCTGTTCTCATCCTGAAGCAAAGTTCTTAACCTGAAGCACTATTTCTGGGTTAGCGGAGTCTGTAACCTGAAGCATAAGTAACCCAAGGTACCACTGTACTGTGTTAGTTGGAAAAGCAAAGGCATGCTGAAGTAGAGCTTGCTCCATAGCTGGAGGAAAAAAGCACAAAGACTCATGGATGGAAGCATGCCTCTACCTGGAGTTGGGCTCCAAGTTCCCTGTGCTAAACTGTAAGCACTAGGCTACCCATGACTAAGGTGTACAACAAGTCTAAAACGGAGAAAAACAAGAGCCATTAATAATGGACTACTCTACCCTACAGCCAAACTCGGAGCAGTCCAGGAGACGAAGGCCAAAGGAGAATTAAAGTTGGCCAAGAGGAAATAATAAAATCCACTCGTAGCAAGGCCAACTTAATTGTGGTGTGGTCTTCCCCAGGGAAGCAGGGAAAACCCTGTTTTCTGGATCATTTAAAAATAGACCATAGCAGACAGCACTTGAGAACATACCACAGGGAATAATCCTACACTGGAAGAGACTGGACGTGGATGACCTAATAAGTTCCATCCCATCCCTCCTTTTCATAGGGAGGCCCAAAATGAAATGTGCGAAAGAGAGGAAATGAATGCATCAAGTAAAGGGAAGGAGAAGATTATAGAATAATAGCTGCATCCCATCCGGCTAAGTCTACGAAAACCCGAAGTAAAATATTTCAATTGCCACCCATTTTTGAGATTATCTCTCTCTAAAAAAAAGAAAAGGTTCCTGCTTATGTTCAATGCTCCATATTTTATTGGTTAGATCTGGATGATTTTTTCAATACGGTGCATATTATTATTTTGCTTGTTTTTACCATGTTGCTGTGTTTTCCCGTAACATGAGGGTATAAGCACAGCCTACTGGATCAAGTCATTCACCCAACTATTCCAACACTAAAGCGTAAGCCACAAGCAGGACCTGAGCACAACAGCATTGCCCCCACTTGCGCCTCCCACTAACTGGCATTCAGAGGCGTACAGAGGTACCTTGGTTCTCAGACTTAATCCATTCCGGAAGTCCATTCCAAATCCAAAGTGTTCCAAAACCAAGGCACGCTTTCCCATAGAAAGTAATGCAAAATGGATTAATCCATTCCAGACTTTTAAAAACAACCCCGAAAACAGCAATTTAACATGAATTTTACTATAAAACGAGACTACTGATCCATAAAATGAAAGCAACAAACCATGTACTGCGGTCACACAATCAATCAATCAATCAATCAATCAATCGCTGAACTGGGTTCCACACAGTCACAAAAACAAAACAAAAAGAGCTGCAAAAACAAAATTGGAAAATGAATAGCAAAAACAGACAGACCTCAGCGTAACACTGAAAATGGAAGTGTGGCACTCAAATTAGAAGCATAACACTCAAAATGGAGCATGCTTAGCTTCCAAAAAAAGTTCGCAAACCGGAACACTTTCTTCCGGGTTTGCAGTGTTTGGGTTCCAAGTTGTTTGAGTACCAAAGCGTTCAAGAATCAAGGTACCACTGTACTGTCTCCAATAGTGGAGGTAGAACACAGATTCTTAGATGCTTTGCTTGGGGAGAAATGCAGGAGAAAAATATCTATTTTTTCCAGTTTGCACTATTTTCAGCTTCTGGAAGTTACAAAAAAATTTGCATGTTAAAGCACTGCTTTCACATATAATCCTATTCTGCAAGTAGAAAGCAGAGGTACCCGTGAGATGTGCTCCCAGCTTTATCACGATAATATATGGAAGTCTCATTTTCTAACTCTGCTAGTGGGAATAAGCATGCTGCAGTTCTGAAAACTAAAGCCATTAATGAAGTAATTCCTGCTGGATAAGAGAACTCTCAGCTACTGCAATTCTCCCCTTCTTACTGCTAGTGGTTTGTGATAGGATGGCATTCCTAAGAAGCTCTGGCCACATACGTATCTTGGCCCAAATGTGGCCCAAGACCAGGCATCCCCAAACTCGGCCCTCCAGATGTTTTGGGACTACAATTTCCATCATCCCTGTTAGCTAGGGATGATGTGAGTTGTAGTCCCAAAGCATCTGGAGGGCCGAGTTTGGGGATGCCTGCCCAAGACGTTTCGGTGACTGAAAATCCAGGCAGCACCCTTCCTGATGATTAAAATATAATAATAAACTATATAATAAAAAACAATTTGAACACAGTAAGAGTCTGTTGGATCAGACCAGGCCAGATTTGTCTAGCTCAGCATCCTTATTTCATACAGAGGTCAACCAGATGCCAATTCATAGTATCCAAACTATGTGGCTGCTTCACTCTACCAAACAATAGGACAAGCACACCCCTTCTAATGTTGCTTTGTCTTAAATATATTCCTGACAAAGGTTAATATAACTAGCAGAATGCAAACAGTGAAAACAGGTAATGTCTACTATATTGAACTGGTGATATAAAAATATATGTCATGGCATTGGGAGATTTGGGTTCAAGACCCCAATCAGTCAGCAGGTGCCATTCTTGGGCGGTTCCAATCTCTCAGCCTCAGCACCACATCAATAATAGGAACGATGCGAAGTCCAACAAGATACACATGCAAGTAAAATGTATAATCTGATCTACTGTAGACCAATAATGACCTTCTATATGAGGGCAGAGTTGCGCAACAGTACAATTACTTTGGCATCCTGAATAAACCCAGGGAACACAAAAGCATTTAGAGGTTAAGGGAATTGGCAGTGCATCTCATTACGGAAGTTTCCTTTCTTTGGGTCCAATTAACTCTGAAATTGTAACTGCACTGACAAGGTATCAGTGTGAGTACACAAGCCTTTGGTCATCTTGTTTCTCTCTAATGATTCCCTGTCTGATTGCTCCAGGCATGCGCTATTAAAGACAGCAGGAAATAATTAGCCGTGTTTTTCTTTCAGGGCAATACCCATTCCCACCAGCATTCCCAGTACTGGAAAGCAAAGATGACAAGCGCTGCACTTTTAAAACAGGCTGTGATGCCAAGCCTGTGTCATGTGCATTCTATTAGACCCAAGACTGAATAGAAGACTTTGTTTTCCACTTCAAAGGACCCATCCCAATCTTGCGCTCTTCCCTTATGAATAACAAATTGGAAATAAATCTTCTGGCTGAAACACATGGAAACTCATACAACCCAGGCCCTCCTTAGCTTCCTAGGTCACTTGTATGCTAAGTTGTGTTTGCTTGTTGTTGTTGTTTTTTAAAAAAGAAATACCAAAGCGAGACCTTCATATAAGTTCATCGTTCAGCTGAGGGTCTTCTGGTGATTCCCCCACTGTGAGAAATGAAGTTACAGGGAACCAGGCAGAGGGCCTTCTCGGCAGTGCAACGCGTCAAGGAGATAAAGAGTTTGGATTTGATATCCCACCTTTCACTCCCTTTAAGGAGTCTCAAAGCGGCTAACATTTCCTTTCCCTTCCTCCCGCACAACAAACACTCTCTGAGGTGAGTGGGCCTGAGAGACTTCAAAGAAGTATGACTGGCCCAAGGTCACCCAGCAGCTGCATGTGGAGGAACGGAGATGCGAACCTGGTTCCCCAGATTACGAGACTACTGCTCTTAACCACTACACCACACTGCAAAAGAATTACACAACTTTTAGAAAACATCTGAAACATCTGGGGGGGGGGGAGTTTGACTTCACCCCAAGGGGAACTCCTCCATTGTCTCCCAAGACAGATGGATGCCGACATAAATGAGTTTACTTGAACACAATGGAGACCTAGATTGCTACGTTAGCCATCTTAGATAGCAACCACAACAACCTAGGTTCTTTTGGGTGACCTGCCTGCAAATACCTAACTCTCACCATAGCCTTGTTTACATACACTTTGCCACCCACATCAGGGCAGAATGCTCGATGGCAGAATTCCCAGTAGAGAGGTGGCAGTGAGCTATGTCTACTGGCACTGAGTAGCCCCTCCCCAATCTCAAATTCTGCACATGCTCAGAGGCCCTCTCTTCCCTATTTATGAACATATCAAAGGGTTGCGCCGGGCTTTCGATTTCAGCTAGCACTGGGTAATCTACCAAGGCTTGTTGAAGTAGGTTAGCCCTGCTAATGCAAAGGACTGGGCTGGATTCCCCCACGAGATCTCCTCCAAGCGTCTGCCTACCATCCTGAATACTGAGAAGCTATTGCATTCACCTCCCTGCCCCCTTTCGCAGTGTGGAAACTGTTTTCTTTTGGATACTTTTGCAAAGAGAAAAACAATACTCTTCATGGAGAATTCCTGCTCAGGAGGAGGAAAGAACTAATCTGCCTGTCTCGCAATCCTATCCAAACTAGTGTTCTAAGGAAAGAAGCACTCTAGCGAGAGCAACAGGCTTTGGAGCCTAGAATGAATTCAGTACATATTTGGAAGGAGGCATGCACAAACTTTCTAGAAATCGGATCACTTCCCATTCTGAAAACAGGGCTCAAACCAGCGAATAAACTTCATGTGCATCCACCCTCTGGGAGCCTGTTTTCAATGTGCTGCCTGTTTCCAAACTCTTGAGCATTTTCAAAGGGTGTTTTAACTCAGCCAGCAAAGCAATTCTTTTCCTTTCACTGTTCCAAGCGCACATCAGCTTACAGATGGTGCGCAAGAATGTCTTTGACAGTATTCTAAAGCCACTGTGAATAACAGTTATTGTGACACTGATAAAGTAAGGTTTGTTTGCTGAGCAGCTGTGGCTATATTGTTCTTTTTTTCCTGGGGTGGGGGTGGGGCAACCGTTCGGCAAATGGAATGCACACTCCCCATTGGCTGGAAGTGACATCACCTGCCTCAAAACGCTGCACTAGAAATCTGGTTTCCGTGAAGGAGCACCTCAGCAAATGGCAGACACGTTAGTGTAACCGAACGATTAGTGCTTAATCCCCCAAAGAAGCAGAGTCGTTACACCAAGAAGGAGAAGGGAATGGTAGAACGCTTACTGCACAGCTTGCAAGGAAATGGGTTTAAAGCCCTGTCTGGGTTTCATCTACCCTGGGCTTAAATGCCACTAGGAACAGTAAGAAGAGAAGTAAAAAGCTACCTTGGGGGGAGGGGGAGGGGAGCTGTGAAAAGGGAAATGGGGGGGTGGGGGGAGAGAAGGAAAGAATGTGGGACAAACTTCACTTGCCCACCCAGTAAAAACTATTTTAAGGCTTTTTAAAACGGATAGCTACATATATAGCCAATAACGTATTTCGCTTTTTTAAAAAAGGTGTGTGTGTGTGTATTGGACATGCTAAGATTGAAACTAACAACAGAATAAAAATACTAATGGGTGCGATACCATTTTAGAGGAATTTGCTGGTGACACAGGAGCATCTGAGAATGGTTTAGCTTAGACTCTCAACATCACACTCTCGTCTAAACTTTAGAATACCTAATTAGGTTAGGACAGCAAAACACGCCAAATCCATTTCTAAGCACCAGACTGCATATGCTCAGACCACTGAGGGGGAAGAAGAAAGCAAAAAAGAGGCTCCAAGCTGCAGCTGAACCTATTTGGGCTGCATATCAAGAACTGCTGTGCATCCTAATCAAATGCATGTTTATTCCAAAGTACGTGCCACTGAATTCAATGCTGCAAGTCAAACAGAATCCGTTCTGGAAGTCCATTCAACTTCCAAAACATTCGGAAACCAAAGGGCGGCTTCCGATTGGCTGCAGGAAGCCAGGTTGGCGGCATTTGGGAGCCAAAATGTCTGAGTACCAAGGCGTTCAGGATCCAAGGTATGACTGTAATGGTGCAGAGATGGAACTGCCTACCTGAAAATGTTTGTGGTCCACTTTTACATTCTGTTAAGTTACAGCACCTATCCGTCCTATATCTAAAATGGTTCATATAAATGGTTCATATTAAAATCTATTCCTTGCCTGATTGTTGACCATGATATCTAGAAATATCTCTTTTTTTTTAAGTCAAGTGTCTGAAACACTTGAAAATTCATCTTCCCTGGCAGCAGTAATTTTGCAGCTCAGAAGCCCACTCTACAGATCTTCTTGCCCAAATGGACTATAGTAACAGCCAGGGCTTCAGTGTTAACACCTGCAAGCTAAAATAATATGTGAAATATTAAGCCTCTTCATAGATCCATTCAGCCATTAGGTCAACATGTCACAAAAGATTATTTTATTATTCCTTTTACAGATTTATAAACTCTCTTGCAATATAAAAAGGTTATCCCAAGCCATCCTTTCAAAGATGATAATAAACACCAGTTAAGAGATTTATCAGCATTGAAAAATAGACAATAGAGTACAATAAAAAAGCACTAAAAGCGCAATAGAATCATTTCAATTTAGCACCCAATTTAAGCATAAGATCTAAACAGAGCACAGAGAACAATATAGTAAAAATCCAACCTTTACTCTAAATTAAAAGCATAGAAATGAAATAGAAATGTTTTCTCTAAATCGGACCAATTGCTTGACCCATAAATTTAATGAATTAAAACACAGGTATATGGTTAAATGGGAAAGGGTTTTACAAAGGGGGTGCCCAGAAATATGGAGTTTCTTGCTTGGCTTCAGCTCAGATTTTAAAGTTGCTATGAATGACAGAGAAACCTGTACTAAAATGAAGTTACAATGGCATCGGTCTCCATGGGGTGGGGAATAATAATGGGAAGTGCTGGTTTTGCAAGAAAAGGAAAGGGTGTTTCATGAAAGAAAGGCTGCCCCACACAGAATACACTGCAGTAGCCTAGCCTGGATGTAACCAGAATATGAGTAATGGAGGCATGAGCTAACATATCCAAAGAGGGCTGCACCAAGTGTATCAGCTTACGGTGATAAAATGCACACCTAGTTACTGTAATCTCTTGAATTTCTATGAATTTGGTCTTCCGGAGGGAGTGCAACCCCATCCAGACCCAGCTAAATACTGGAGCAATTGACACATAGCACCTCTGTCTCTTTTGAATGAAGCTTCAGCTTGTTTGTCTTCCTCCGCCCCAAAACTGCCTCCAGACACCGGCTCAGGAATTATTACTCAGGTTATCTGAATTTTACTGGCAATAAACTGTTTAGATTACACTCTCTCCAAACCCCCAATTGCCTATTTACTTTGTGAGCTGAATTCCACCAGTGTACTTCATGCCCTATGTTTATAATACATTTCACCTCCAAAGCATCTTGAATGTATCCTAAAGCAGCCTTGTATTCTGAGAATCACTACATTGCACTCCTGTTTTTAAATGTGGTTGGGGTTTTTCTTGGAAAGCACACGTTGGCTCTTTCCCTCCTTCCCTTAATGCTGTCATCTCCATTGTGCAGAACAAAATTATACCCAAAATTACTGTGTCAGGCTAGTACACAACTTAAGAGAAAGCTGCCACAACACTATGGTATCACAGCAGACTCCAAATAAGGCAAGTGAAGTTATCGTAAAGGTTGAGACGATTCCCAGATGCCTGGATGACGAAGACACCTTTGCCAAAAAGCACTTCATAAACAAGCCACTTGGTTTCATAAGACCTGATATGTTTGCTAGTAATAGATTCAGCAGTTCCCAAGTAGGTGCACATCACTCTAAATTGGAAATCTCAGGGTTTTGAAGCTAAGGCCTGGTCTGGTGAGCTACCACAGACTGTGGGTGCTTAAGCCACTGGAGCCCTTGTGAAGCCCACAAGGAAATGAGGATGTGAAATATCAACCACACTGTTACAGTCATACCTTGGAAGTCGAACAGATTCTATTCCGGAAGTCCATTCGACTTCCAAAACATTCAGAAACCAAAGCACGGCTTCTAATTGGCTTCCTCCTGCAGCCAATCGGAAGCCCCGTTGGACGTTTGGGTTCCAAAGAACGTTCGCAAACCGGAACACTCACTTCCAGATTTGCAGCGTTCGGGAGCCAAAACGTCCAAGTACCAAGGTATTCAGGATCCAAGGTACGACAGTACTGGCAAGTACAAAATCCCTGGATTTTTGAGATAAGTACTAGAAGCCTGGTCTCCGTTCTTTGCCTAGCCAAAAGAGTAGAACCTCCAAAGATGAGATTGGGATACTGCCACTCAAGGCATTGGCCTAGCCCAGACACCCCCAATCTCGGCCCTCCAGATGTTTTGGGACTACAACTCCCATCATGTCTAGCTTACAGGACCAGTGGTCAGGGAAGATGGGAATTGTAGTCGCAAAACATCTGGAGGGCCGGGGTTGGGGATGCCTGGCCTAGCCTTTTAATCTTCTATGTTTTTCATGATGTGAGGAGGGAAACAGGTCGAAGATACACCTCTTTGCAAAATATAAATAGAAAACCATCAATCCATCAGCTTTCGTGTGGGCTGCGTAATTCGTGGGGCTGACTATTCACAAGTAATAAGAACGCAGGGACAAAACATGTGAAAAGGGTCCCACATGCCTGGCAGTGCAATCTCCTGCTCTGAGACAACTTTCCTCTACACCCTATTTACCAAAGCATCTTCAGCGGTATTTCAAAATGTGTGGGGAGCCTCCATGAATAACTCCCACTTCAGACTGGAGGGTAACTGGAAGAGCAACTGAGATGAAGCTACTGAGATTGTCCACACGCTCTCCTGTACGTTTACACTCAACCTTAATGCAGAATTCCTGAATGGTCCTGCTAGCTAGGGATCATGGGAGTTGTAGGTCAAAAACTTCTGGAGGGCCGAGGTTGAGGAAGCCTGCTCAAAGCTATTCGTGTTTGGAGCTAGGATTCTTGAATGATTGCTTCCCTCCACATGCACCTACTCATACTTAAGATCATCTTCTGATGCCTCCACTGGTTACCCCACCAGATGAGGTGTGGTGGATGGTTGCTGGGGGAAAGGGCCTTTTCAATGGGGGCACCCATGCTACTGAATGTCCGCTCCAGAGAAGAATGCCTGGAAACTACCTTTGATATAATTTCAGCTCAAGGCAAATACCTTTTTATTTTCTTAGGACTTTAAAATCCATTAATTTCGACTGGTGTTAATAATAATAATAATAATAATAATAATAATTACATGCATTGGTGATTGATGTATTTTTAATCAATCTGTATTGTAAGCAGTGAGAACATGGCTATTGTTTGACATATTAATATTTAAAATAAATAAAATTATTTAAATGTTTTGAGTTACTTTATGGCTTTCTGTCAATATTATACCCAAAGCATTCATTATTCAGGAAGTTACAATCCCTTTTAAGCCAACACAAAATTCGCAAAGGCATTTTTAGAATGAAAATTCCAGTTTTCAAATGTCAAAAAGAGACATTCTCTTTATTTTTCAAAACATATCAAATTTACTCTTTCATATACAAAGCCATTCTTTATCAAATAATATTAGAGCTTAGAATAGCTGCTGTCTTTCCTAAAGTTTCTGCCACCATGTCCCATTAGATCAGGGGTTGTCAACCTTTTGGATCAGGGGGATTCATTTTGAATTTTCAGGGTGCCAGTCACAAAATGGCTGCCATGGGGGTGGCATAACACAATAGGGAGAGTACAATCATGGTGAAACTTTTTCCATAACTGTTTTTCCATACAAGAAAAGGCTTAACATGTTCAATTTCTGCCTTGGAAATAAGGCCGTAGCAGGAAAAGTGTATTAAAGAGCAAAAGAAAACAGCAGCAGTTTAGAACCCTGGTGTGCAAACAATTCACTTATCAATCGCATCTGTAGCTTCACTCATAAGCTAAAAACACTGACAGGCAAAAGCAGCCAGGCTGGCTCATCCCACAGCAATGGCTTAAAGGAGTCCATGTATATTTTGCCACATAACTTTATTTCTAGAAGGACTATGGGCTTATTTTTTTAAAAAAAATACAAAATAAAGCTGGGTCCCTTGCCCTGGGGCAGTATTGAAGGCCTTAATGGGCACCATGGCATGGCATGTGTGGGCACTGCACAGGGACTCCTGCACTAGATTACTGTAAGAATTGTTTGTGGCATTTTCTTATAATCTATCCATACTGAATATTCAATCAAGAATAAAACAAGCATGATTAGAAACACTATTCTCTTTGGGTTATGTGAAGCTACAGTTTTGGGCTTCTTCCAGCAGGGTAACTTCGAACAGAAAATATATTTCACGTTTCTTTTCATGTCCCTTGAGCAAAAGCCTGGTAGTGGATGAAATTTACTAGCATCTGACAGCAGTTTGGTGGTTTATGTAAAATTATTTTGTGGTCTCAGTCAAGTTCCAAGTGGGCCAGTGGCTTCAACGCCAAAACCACCAGTACAATTTAAGTTAACTATGCCTCAGAAGATAGCGCAATGCCTCATTTAAAAGAGGAACTGGCTTATAAAACCACCCTAAACAAAAAAAATCTCCCGGGCACAGATAATAATTGATGACGTGTATTACTACAGGCTGGGCGGGCAGGATTTGCACCCAATTCCTTTTCCTTTAGTTAAAACCCAAATGATATAACACATTAAGCCCAGAATAAACAGCACTGATCATTTAGCTTACATTTAAGACCGTGGGCAGGAGTTACATCCAGGAAGAAGGGGAGGAATAAGGGCTGAAGGGATACGAGTAGAGAAATATTGGCAATTTAATTTAGCTTCAAACATTCTAGGTTGTTTCAAGCACTTACAGGGTGCGCATTCTGAAGCTGCCACAAAGAATTTGGCTCCAATCCTATACAGCCTGCAGCTAACCTGCCACCTCCCTGGTGTTGATGAACTCCAAGTTCCATCAGTGCTATTCAGCTTCCCCAATGGTCAGAGAAAATGGAAGTTTTCCCTCAGAGCTGCCACTGCCATTATCTTTTCTGCCCGGCAACATCTCACCCAGAACGCCAAAGGTTAGCCACCCCGCTACACAGCCTTTACTGGGAGTATGTCCCACTGAACTCAGTGAGAACTGAACTTCTGAGTAGGCAGCACAGGATGGTGGTGCTAGTTTCTTTTATTTCACCCAAACTTCACAAGAAGCTATGAGAAACGGTAGAGTAGTATGGTGTCAGAAATGCAATTCTGTCTTGGGTACAGCCCAGTGTGTTAGAACAGTGACACTTGGAAAGAAAATAAAGTGGCATATGATCAGACTGTGTCCATCCACCAAACCTCACAAGCAGGCTTTCAGTTTTTCCCTGAGATATCTAGCCAAAATTTACGAGCAGCATAGTCATAGGTTACATTGATCTCACATTCACCACCTCCCCTTGTTCCTGTACTCGTTTTACATGGTTAGTCTTTCTTGGTCTTAATCACCATTCGGCCATTGATTTGTCCCCAACTGAATTTTACATTGCATTTATTTTACCTTTTTTTAAAAATGGCAACATTCACATTTATATTTTTCACTTTCAAAATGTTTGTATGAGAGACTTACCTTTAAGGACTCCCACAGAGGAAATTGTACAAGGGAGAAAGGAATCTGGAAATGGAGAGAAAAGGGAAAAAACACCTGTCACACAAGCAAAAATTATGCTGGCATGTTAGTCAGCTTTCTAAATTGGGAAGTTACTGTTCACTTGTTGAACTGTAGCTTATTAAATTTATAAATCCTGGAGGATTAAATTATGCACACGCCTTGTTAGATGGCTGGTTTTTCTACAGAACCTTTGACTCTGTTTAGCACATTCCCTGCCGAGAGGTTAACGTATTGTTATGAGGGTGGGCTCTAAGAGTAATAACTGGCACCATCTTAGTATGGTGAGTTTGAAAGTTTGACTCAACATCTGGGAAAGCCATACAGAGGATGGTTTAGAAGCTATGCACAGAAATCTAGCTCGCCAAAGAACTGCCAGCTCAGCTTTAGAGCTCCGCAGTCACAAAGGCTTAGGTTAAACCGAAGACTTAAAGACACTTTATAGGGGAAACTATATTTATGATATCTGGCTCACCTCAATACTGACCACTGAAAATGGAGTCAGTCCTGAAAGTTATTAATAACTGGGGAACCAAAGTTGTCAGCACTTGAAAATGCAACTCTGGAGGCTAGCCATCTAACGTTTCCATCACTCAGCCACGGCTAGGCACCCAAATACTTGTCTGCCCCTCTTTTCAACTTCTGGTTTCAAAAATATAAATGGTTGAGGTGAAAATTTTCCATTCCTCATCCAAATATTCAAGGGCTTGACTGACAGTGGTAGAAGCCTTGGAAAGGTACCAATGACTACCACCGCATGATGACTTTCTATAGCCTCTTTTAGAAAGACACTCAGTTCTGCGAGCAGACACAACAAATGCTTGGTTGCTCATCACTCCTTGCAGCTCCGCAACCCATGGCCCAACAGCCAGTCTCCAAAAAGAATTCCCTCTGTGCATGCATGAAATCCATTCATAAAATCCAAGACCACCACTTTGTGGTGTGGAACAGAGATTGTGTGAATTCACTCTGGGCCAGTGAGGCTGTGATGGGATATCTGGTTTACTGCACATTTAGTAAACCTTTATTTTCTGCTGGAAGATTAAGATGCTACAGATAAAGACATTAGGTTCTTGCCATTAAATTGTCCAGGGATCTTTCTTCACAAAACAGTATGAAATAATCCCACAAACTTTAGTGAAACTTTCTCTGTTCTATCTTATTATTAATCCTTACAGGCAAATCCTTGTTTGCTGCTTCTATGGGACACCATCAACATAAAGGTACTTTTGTCTCTGTCCCTCTGAATTCAACAATGTTTAAGCATTGCCTAACTGTGCGCTGGACTGCAGCCATTGTTATTTTATCATGTGCGTTATTTTATCATGTCCATAATGTGTTTTTCCAAAAACTGGTTTCTATAAAGGCGCTAGAAACTTTAAATGTAAAACATTATTATACTATGACTGTCAACATGACAGGCTTCAGCTCATACAAGTTTACATCATAGATTGTAGCTGTCCTATTAAATCTATACAGACTTACAACAAGGAAGAGTAAAGCTGAGAGCCAGCCATTCATTGTGACATTTAATTTAGCGTTATTCTAAAATGCACTCAAGAGGCCTGGCATGCACTGTTTACGCTTTCTTTCTTTTTTTTATGAAGATGACTAACCCAATACATACATTTTTAACAAAACAGCAAAGAAACAGATGTAACCGCTTAACATTAATCTAATATATTCACTCAAAAAAACCACTTGCATCTGGCTATCTGTCCACATCACCATCTGCATGTGTCTCAATTTCAACTTCCAAAAATGGAAAGCCAGCATAATAAAATGGGAGTTTGTTGTGATACTTACTCTTATTTTTCATGGCTATGACTCTCTGTCTTAACTACCGTAGGTGAAGAAACAGGCTTTTCTGCAACAAATGAATCTCATGCCTCTAGTGACATTGTGGTACATGTGGTATTGAAGTTTCTCAACTGCAGTTCAGAGAATGAACATCACATTTCTAGTTCTGAAAGCTTGTTGTTTCCTACCAAAATCTTTGCAATATAGCCAGGCAGTGTCCTGAGTAAGGTCACTCAGTGAAATTCTTGAGAGAAAGGGGTGTAGTGATTGATCCAGCTACCAGAGTAAGAACACTCTTTAGTGGCCAGAGAGATGCACTCCATGCCTACTGGCGAGGCAACACTGGTTTGATTCCTTTCCCTCCCATACAAATGCCAGTTCCCAGGCAAAATTAGGCTCAACACTCAATAACTTGGCCTCAGTCTTTGAGGTAAGAGGGTAGCATTCACTCCTTTCCCCTTGTACTCATCCCTGTCTTCTCCACAGTAGCACCTCAGGGGATCTCTCCTTGGTCTTGCACTTTCTGTTGCAACACACTTCATACCAGTTCACCTAAGAAATCTACTCCAGTCCCTGGAATAGAACCGTGTTAGCTGCCCCTTCTTCTGGAGCTACTTTAGAAACTATAAGAGAGCAGTTGCAGTGGGATTTTGCAGCTACTTATTTTTCACCCCATTTTTCAAGCCGAAAAGGTTCTGAGAGCAGCTTGCATGACATCAGTAAACAAAACATGGCAGCTCCTCCGGCCAGCAGACCTATTATTATCTAAAAGGCCAAGGAAAGTGGGATGAGGAGGGAGGATGAAAAGAAGCAGACTCAGGCACCAATTCTGAAAGTTGTGTGGTGGTTCAAAAATATCCACCTGGAATAGGAGCAATAGAGGGAGAGGAGGAGTTAAGTGGCTTCCCATCTTCTCATCTGCAGCAGCCTGAGGGAATATCTCCTGCTGGGTACAAGCTTACAGAGTGCAGATTTAACCTCCCTATGCTTCTTGTTAAGAACTGAGTCAGTCATGAAGCTGTCCCAGACTGCATATTTCAACACTACCCATGTTTGAATCATCACACCATCTTATGAAGGTCTGGACTATAACCCTTTTCTGGATCACAGAGATGAAGTTGGAAGGGGTACTTTGCCTCTCTCTGATTTTCATAATCGACAGTTCTCTAGAGGAACCTGCCCACTAAAATAGGAGAAAGCACACTTTTATAGAGTATACAGAGATGCAAGCCAGTTCTGAAAAAGCACTAGCAACTTGTATTTGGTCTACACCATGGGTAGGCAAACTAAGGCCCAGGGGCCGGATTCGGCCCAATCGCCTTCTAAATCTGGCCTGTGGACTTTCCAGGAATCAGCAAGTTTTTATATGAGTAGAATGTGCCCTTTTATTTAAAATGCATCTCTGGGTTATTTGTGGGGCCTGCCTGGTGTTTTTACATGAGCAGAATGTGTGCTTTTATTTAAAATGCATCTCTGTGTTATTTGTGGGGCATACGAATTTGTTCATTTTCTCCCCAAAAATATAGTCCGGCCCCCCACAAGGTCTGGGGGACAGTGGACTGGCCCCCTGCTGAAAAGGTTTGCTGACCCCTGGTCTATACTTATAATTTCCCCCAATAAATTCCTACCGTGTAGGCGGTAAGGTCTCTATCACTCTACATCCCCCTCCATGTTTTTCAACACCACAAGAGTTAAAGATTATTGTCTGGTTCATCATGTTGCAGCTAATGATTAATAAATGAGTCTACACCACTCCTCTGCCAGGCAAAACTTAGCCTGACAGACACCTGCCACGGGAAATTTGTTATCTAGTCAGGCAGGAAGTGGCAGTGAGAAGAAATCAATGTCACTGCTGTACATTGAGCTGACAAACTGAAATCTCATAGGAAGTTTGTCATCGCAAACAAGGAAGAATTTCCCTTGTGGCATCTCAAAGACCCGCAGTAAAGGTCAAACATGGTTCTTATTTATCAGGGCCATGAAACTCAAGCGCTGAGATTAACTTTCTTCCTGCCCCCAATTTCAGGTGCCAAAGCCCTGTTCACTTTACAGCAAAAGGCGTAATATATTTATGAGGAGATAGAGACTTGCAAAAGGATGCCTTCCCCCTGAACAAGAATTAAGTGGGTGATTACCTTGGGCCTGAAAAAGCAAATGCAATATTATATTTTATATATAGGGGGTGCCCAGGCTAGGGTAGAAGAAAAAACAGTTTTGCCCTTGCATGGAACCAGAATGAGGTCGAGCCCAATTCCAACATTACACCATCCAAAATGAAAAATTCAACATCCTGAGATTTTTGGCTTACAAATATTTTTAAATATTTCACATTCTAGCCATGTGGGCTTACAACCCAGGCTTGAAAATGTATGGGCAATGGATGCAGGCTGGATTTCAGAGGACTAAGGCAAATGACATCCAAGCCAAGGATAGATTCTTAAACTAGCCCCAGAGCAGAAAGATACAATATGTTTATATAAATCGCACTCTCACACAAGGAAGCTGATTCATACAGAACAAAGTCAATGGTCCATTTAGCTCAGTATTGTCTACAATGGTAGACAACAGTTCTCTGTGGTTTCAGATGATACATTCCCGGTCTGAAGATGCTTATAAATGAACCAGAGGCCTTTTGCATGCAGAGTAGATGCTCTACCAATGAATTAAAACCCATTCCTACTATTCTCCATGTGAATAATGGCTTAACTTGACACAAATATTAACATTTTTAATCCATCTCTCTCTCATGTCTTTGGCCACTCTATCCTAGCCTCATCAAAGCACACAACTGTGTAATTCTCTCTTTTCCCCTTTCATTTTCCTCAGAAACAAAAGAACAAACGCACAGACACAAAATGGCCCTTGAAGTAAATGTTTTCTGACGCAGACAATAAGCGTCACCAAGTAGCAAGCTCATCAGTGTTCGAAATGGAGGACAAGACAGGAGGGATTCCCTACTAACCCCAATAAACCACAATTCCTTAAATAAACCGTGAATCTCACACTGAGCTTCCCAGACAACAGGGAAATGCTAGTTTCAAGATGAAGATGAAGTCGGTTGCCATGGAAGTTGAACAGGTTTTATTTCCATGGGGTACTCAAAGGTACATAGAACCAGCACCCCTTTTTGTTGTTGTTAAAAAGTGTGGCACTTACTGTAACCACTTCATGGCGAGTACCAGCATCTATTTTTCTAGAGAGAGACAAAGCACTGCTCGCAAGCTATCTACCCAACAGTGAGAATGTTAAGAACGTAACCCTGTTGGATCAGACCAAAGGCCTATCTAGTCCACCATCCAGTTCTCACAATGACTATCTAGAACTGATTGAATTCACTTACCATGTGAGTTTGGAATTCTCCAACAAGCAAAAAGAGAGGAGTGTCT
This sequence comes from Podarcis gaigeae, assembly GCF_964106915.1. Classification (NCBI taxonomy): domain Eukaryota; kingdom Metazoa; phylum Chordata; class Lepidosauria; order Squamata; family Lacertidae; genus Podarcis; species Podarcis gaigeae. The sequence continues at coordinate 100,485,646 of NC_139679.1, forward strand.
TCTGAAGCCACAATGACCCAGAAATCCAGATTGAGAGCTGTGGTGCTGAGCCGAGGGGCAGTCTTCCCAAGCTAAAAGCAGCAGGTTCTTTACCCACCAACATGACCTTCCTATCTACCTCAGACTTTTGATAGGTCTTCACCTGGTGATTCCAAGTGCAATTGGGGGGAGGGAGAAGTAGACCCACTCACATTTGTGTGCTCACAGACATCTGGGACATTATTATAGAAATTAATCGTTATATACATAGAGTGCTTTCCCTAAGTGTTCGAAAATTTCACATACAGAAAGAATAAACTAAAATAAGAATCTAGATGCATTTCACAAACTGCAATCTCACACAAACCAGGAAATTTAAGAAAATGTTGCCTTTTCCAAATCTTTTTTCATTATTATTTAACTACCCTTTACACCATCTTTGACAGAGAAAAAAGTGGAGGCTCAAATACAGAGTCACAGATACAAAGACCGCTTTCTTTACGAGGTCATTCGAAGAGTGACAAAAATTGATTGGATTCACCGCAAGCCTTTTACAGCTCCACCACAATTAGGGTGATTAAAATGTCTTGGGGTGGTTTGTGAACTGATTGCATTTTGTGATTATTTTCCTAGAGAAATCACCGAAACAGAAGATCATCACGCCCTGCCAAGCATTGATATTTACACCTGAAATATGTTAAAACAACAGTGAAAATGTGTTCCGCACATGTGGATAACTTTCTGCCAGCAAAATGCTGGCTGGCTCCATCAACTCTCCTACAATGTTCACAGAAAACAGACACCAGAATACCAGCTCTCTCTCTGCCTGTCTGGCTTGATGTTATATAGCTTTACTGATTATTCAGCAGAGTTGACTAACACTAGAATTACTTCCAGACGGACATCAATTATCCTAGAATGTTTTACAGATTAACATTGTCAATTTTCTCTTAGATACATATACTTTAACTCTGTAATACTGATAATAAGAAATAGATTCATCCCACTCGTGGCAACAAATGCTGCCAGTTTTATTGCTTTTGTTGTTGAGAATTAACTCAGTCTTGTTTTATATATGGTAGCACGTGGTATATGTTGTTTAAGATTATTTTCCTGTACTCCCCAACTGTCCCTGCTTCAAGAGAAACAGCATCTATTTCTGAAGCATACCAAATTTGTGTCACCAAATTAGCACTGGACTATTGAACATGCTCTCCGGCTACAGCAATTTGGCTGGGCCAACAACATCTGCCTTTCTCTGAGCCTAATAGTAGGGTTTCAGGATTTCCAGTCCTGAAAAAGAACACACACAACACACACACAACAAACAGTCTTCCCTTTGTGACAAATTCCAGAGAGGTAGCTGTATTATTTTAATAAAGAAAAAACCACATGGGTCCTTAGATGTTTGTTTACACTACTCATCTTGCTATGAAAATTTATCTCCACTAGTTTCTACATGGGAACAGGTCTCACTACTCATTCTGATTGGATCTTGTATTCTTTTGGTTGGATTTTGTACTCATTTATGCTTTGCACAGGAACGTGACACAGTCTCTTGCATTGCTTGTCATTTTGTTCTCACTTTGTAAAAGTTTTCTCCTCCTACCCATATATATATATACCTACTTAGAACCAAACCAGACATGATGCTAAACAAATCAGTTCAAGTGTCATGTCTACTTTCACAACTTTAAAATAACCAGAAAAGGGGAGGATTTCATCAAGATCAAGATCCTTTTTGAGGTGGAGCAACCAGAAATGTACAGAGTATTCCAAATGCAGTTGTGCCATAGATTTGTATAACAGCGTTCTGAAATCAGCTGTTTTGTTTTCAGATTCTTTCCAAATGATCCCTAGCATGGAATTTGCCAGTCACCCCTAGTTCAGACCACATGAGCATATATATATATATATATATATATATATGCTTTCGTAGATTTTCACGGGTACAGGAATGCAGGTTTTGGTGTCCTCGGGTGTCTTCCCGTGTAAAAGTTGGGGTGTCTAGGCGACGTTTCGACGAGGTCTCACTCGTCATCTCCAGAGGCACACAGAACGCCAACACCAATCAACCACACCAGACCCAAACCCAGACCCTCTCCACAGATGAATTACTGACACCATCCAGTAGCCAATCCATGGTGGCACCTCCGGATGCTGCACCCCCCTGCAATCCCTACACAGATCTGGCTGACACAAGCCACAAAACCACAGCTCGCCCCTATACACGAAGCCAAGCCAAAGCACAACTAAGTGCAATACAGCCATCTTCTCAGGAAAACTCTTCACAAAGTTCAAGAGGTCAAGACACAAAGACTTTAGCAACTAATCCACACCTAATGACCCACCTAAGTGGTACTCAGGATATCACTCAAGAAATCACTCAAGGTATCTCTCAAGTAATTAAGGAACAAAAGAAGAAAAGGCACACTAGCCTGGGAACTTCCTCTCTGCCCAGAACATTGGAGGCTAGACACCACACCCCCTCTACAGTATTTATAGGAACTCAAACATTGAGATCCCGCTCTGTTCCAGTAACAAGAAGCCGAAAGCACCAGCCTGAAGATGACGAGTGAGACCTCGTCGAAACGTCGCCTAGACACCCCAACTTTTACACGGGAAGACACCCGAGGACACCAAAACCTGCATATATATATATATATATATATATATATATATATATGCCCCAACAATATGCATCACTTTACACATGCTTACACTGAATTGTATTTGCCAGTTTGGAGATGCCCTTTTGGACCTCCTCATAATCTCTCTCTTTTAAACAACCCTGAACTATTTAGTATTGTCAGCAAACTTGGCTACTTCACTACTCACCCCTAACTCTAGATTGGTTATGAAAAGTCTATTTATTGATCTACTTATGAGTGATCATTTATGCCAAACAATTTATATTTCAGCGGAACTATAATCCACAAGCCTCAGAGGTGCCTTTCACTGACCTCTTACCAGGTCAAAGAAACACCAATGGTCCCCAACCTAGGACCTATATATTGCCTCAATCCCAATTTAATCCAGATCTCAATGTTTGCACGGGAAAGTTTATTGCAGTTACGGGAAGGAATAGAACTGGAGAAACTCTCTGGTGCATTCTTATCGACACCTAGCAGGAGACGGGAATTGAATATTTATTCATTCTAGCTACGCAAGTTTTCTACGCTTTACACGGCATGTTGACTTAACAATACAATACTGTAAGGAGCCTCAACTGTTGCTATACCATTCGACAGTAAAGTTTGCGAACTCAGAAGAAAAACTCCAGGGATGCTTAAGTACGAGAAGATGCCGCTGCAGTCAGTTTACACAAGTGAGAAAAGAAGCTGGGAGACAATTTGGAAACCTAACTTACAAAACGGGTGGATAAACAACATGGCCTAACAAAGGGCTTGATGGACTGCAGAGCAGGGCTTGGAAGGAAGGTAGCAGGCAAAGCATGTCGAAGAGTAGCAAAAGCAGGAGAAAGGCAGACTCATTGAGAACCGAAATAGCCTCCGAAATGCTAGAATTCTTCCACATCAAGAGGAAACAGATGTCCATGGCTGGAATCTGCATGTGGCTTTATTCTCTTCTAAGATACAATAAAACTACTCTTCTGCTGAGGCTTTAAAACTTAAAGTTAAAACAGTGGCATGTCATGCCTAGTGCAGCTGCACCTTCTTCCCCCATCCTTAGTTACCCTTCAAAAAAAAAATGAGTAAGGGGGGTGGGGTAGACAAACAAGGGCACAAAAAAGAGAGGGGAAAATGGTATGTGCTCTCAAAACAATCTAAAAACTACAGATGTTCCTACTAATCTGCAGCAAGCATTTGTTTATTCAGGTTCTGTCTGTTTCTGAAGCAGGACAGCTTTGCCCTCCAAATTATCTCCCTTTGCAAAACTCTAAAATAAATACTGGAAGAGGAGATCTGTATAAACAGCCTCAGGAGAGAACTAGCTCACCTCGTAGTACTGAAGGCCTTTGTTTAGTCCAACAGGTGTAGCTTTGTTTTTCTGTGGAGATCCTGAATACCTCATCCTAGCAGTTAACACATGGTTAAATTAAAACAAACAAATGGTCTCAATTAAAGCAATGGGTGAGAGGCAGGCAGAGGGGCTGGCTGCCCCCATATGGTCAAGAAGCGTTTCCCCCTCCCCGCTTTGCCCAGAGGACATCAAGAAAAGAAGAAATAAAAGGGAAGAATTGGGGGAAAAGGAACAGAGGGTGACTGCCAAGACCCAGAGAACTTCTTTTAAAGTATCACAAAATCCACTAAGCCATTTCTAAATTAGTTCTTCTAAGAGAACTGCACAAGGACATTTTTGCCAGAAATTAAGTAAAGTGATTAAGAGTCAGGTATTTTTATACCCTGTCCTCTTCTTCCCCAGCTGATGGCTTGCAAAGCTCAACCACAGCCAGTAGCCTCTTCAGTTTTGCCACAGCTCTCTGGTTCCATCATATCAGGGGATAACAATGGGCATGAACATGATGCACATGGTTTCCCCTGGATTCCAGCTTCTTGCACCAGTGTTGGAGCATGAGAAACACGCTTTGCACATCTAAAAAGCAACAGAGAAGCAGCATGGCACAGGCAGAATCTATACTGCACTTTCCAGTATATGGACTAAACCAAATTATCTAGTACAGCACTAGCAGCTCCCAACCTTTGGAATGCAGAAGGGCAGATCAACAAGTCCTTGAGTGGCTTGCAGCAAACCAACCCACAGTGCAGCTGATCTCTGGTTAGGAGTGAAGAGAGTAGTATATGTTCTGAATCTTGAATTATCTGCTTCATGTACAGAACAGGGCAAGACACCCTGCTGGCTTCCTGAAGAACTTGACCTTCATATAAGTACAGCTGTAATTGTATTTAAGCATTCCAAGAAGTTGCCAGGCTATTCATTCAGGCATTCAGATCTTGCTTGTGCAAAGACTCCGTAACGTCATCATCACAACGGCTGGAAAACCATTCAAAGTGCATGGCTGTTCAACCATCTAGGAACAGAACAAGAAGCCTGAAGACTTCGAGGTGGCAAATGATTTCTGACGAGTAGATACAAGACAAGCCACTTGCCACACCCTTCCCAATTGCCTTGTGGCCCTAATTCATATTGCAAGGTTGCAGTGTATACGAAGAAGCCACTCCATTCTTAAATGTTGATGAACTCTTTCAGGAATATAGACCTTTGCTCTTCAGCTCACTGGATCACAGTCCCCAAGTCTGCAAAGCATCTTTCACTTCTGCTTTATACCTACCAACACCTTGAAGCCACTTCCACCTCTAAGCCTTGTGAGCTTCACCATAATCCCACCTTTCCTCAATTTCTTGTCTCCCAAGAAATTATATTTAAGGATGGGCCATATCTCAGAGGTGAAGCATCCACTTTGCCTGCAGAAGATCCAAGCTTCAACCCTGGCATCTCCAGGTAGGACTGTGAGAGACGCCTGTCCAAAACCCTGGAGAACTACTGCCACTCAGGGTAAACAACACTGAGCTAGATGGGCCAATGGTGGGACGCAGTAAAAGTCAACGTCCTGCATTCCTATTGCCAGAACCTTGTATTTAGCCTACAGTTTAGTTCAGCTTTCCACAATCTGGTGGCCTCCAGATGTTGTGGGATACAACTCCCAGCAGCCCATCAATGGTTAGGGCTGATGGGAGTTGTAGTCTGAAATGCCTAGAGGGTGGCTGGCTGGGGAAGGTTGGTCTAGTTTGTCAAACTTAATCTGCCATAGGCTTTCAGCCCACATCCTTGTGCAACTGGATCTCATACACAACCCCATGCCACCATCACTCCCCACCCCTTCTCAGCATATATCTTCTGGCCTTCAAGTTGGGAGAGATCAGCACAACCCCTATTTGGTTTGTGGGTTTCAGACATGCTCAATTAGCATACCTGACACTCTAAATGCCCTCCATCTGGAAATGCTTTGACTCTCAGAAATATTTTGGAGGGGCGGGGGGAGAATCAAAGGTTTCAGTTCAATTCCACTGAATGCCCTAGGACACAGAAACCTCACCAACCAGATGTACTATTCACGTTTGTGGTGATTTTAAAAACACCAAGATGGTATTTTGTTTGTTTGTTTGCTTCTGTTCACCTGTCCCTTTTGTGCCACATAACATTTTTCCACAACTTTTTTTTTTTGTATAGAGCAACATCTCATTTCAATTATCATGTCCCAGTAAATATGAGGCAGTGTATATTTTGTCCTCCAAGTTCACCTCTTCACCCATAATAGGATTAAAAAGTTAGTTTAAAAACAGAACAGAAGACAGGCTGAAGCAACTGTTTAGTGAGATCACAGAAATAAATAAGATGCTAGATATCAAAATATCACTGTATACATACCTCCCAGTAAGCAGCCCAAAGTCACTAGCAAGATCATTTGGGCTGAAATTTCAATAGGAAACCCCTGCATAACAGTTTCATTGAACTATTCAAAAAATAATAAAAAGTGAAACCGCGGCCAAGGTGACTGAATGAAACGAAGACACTTTATTTCACTTATTTACATGAAAAAAAATTGAAAATATTCCACTTTTATTCAGAGAATTTGAACTGGAGAATTTTATAGCAACCAATAATGTAGCCGAAACCAATAATGCAATGTAAGCAGAAAGGGGCTTACCCACAAAGCATAGCAGGAGAACAATGCTAATGGTGGTCAGCTTCCCTCAAAGCACCCCTAAAAAGCCAGGTATAAAGAAGGTGACTTTAAGATGGGGTCAGCAAGACTTCCAAGGGGAGAACATTCTACAAAACATATGCAGCATGGTTTTATCTTCAGCCTAATGTGCAAGGACATAAGCAGCAACAGGGCACAAGACTAGATCTAACCATGCGCCACGGACAGGCCAACAGGCCCTTCTTGTTTTTGTCCAAGTGTGACACAAATCTCTACTTCCTATGCTACTTGTACTGCCCTTGCTGTTGACTGGTCATCTATGGTTTAGTCTGGCTCTGGTTTCTGACAGAGACAGAGCTCAGGCAATAAATATAAGTGCTGCGCCAAAAATATATCCTTTGATTCCCCCCTCCCAACCATTATCCAACAATAGAAAATAAGTTGCATGAAAAATCAAAGGATAAAATTGATGTGAAATTTTCATGAGTGACATGGAGGGGTTTTGATGTGTATTCCTTACTTTTCAGCTAGCCAAGGAATGTTTCTGGTTGTCTTTTCTTTCATTCTACAAATAATCCCACCAGCGGTCTTCACTCTGCAGCCTTCCCAGGTGTCTGCACTTTGATTAAAGCCCAGGGGAAAGACACCATGAGATGGGAGGAATTAAGTCAGGAAGTGTACACAGCCTAGGAGGCTTCAAGAGTGCTGGGAAAATATTTACTTGTGGGAAAAAGAAAACACACACAGCCTTGACCCATGCTAAAGGTAGAACCCAAAATGGGTACCCGCCAAAATTCTGAAGAGATTCTCAAGTGCCCAGAGAATGAGGCAGAAAGATGGAAGTCTATTTCACAGGAGGGGGACGGACAACCTTTGGCATAGTACTAAGATAAAATAAAAATACAACCTTCCAAACCTTATTCAGCAGTTTTGAAATAAGATTCCAAAAAAGAAGAAAAATGTAGTTAAAATAAATCTACAAATGATGGTGACAGAGATATAGCACAGATGTTGAAGGAATTCTAGATCAAGCTAGAGCTTCTCTTTGACATCCCCTAGTGTTAGAGAAAGGAGGGAAAGCAACTATGAAGCTTTACAATTTCATGATTTTCTTAAATCTAAGTATTAAGATTTTTTTCCCTTAAGTACATAAAATACAGGCAACTAGACTTGTGATGCAGCCTAACATGATAATTTTGAAGCTTTCATTTGCAGTCTAAAATATTGGCAGATTTCTAGTTCCAAATCACATTTGTGAAGTTTTGGATCGTTTTGGAGTCAGTACAATGCACCCCTGATTTCACGAAGCAGCCTATGAAATATTACCAGAGACACGCCTCTAAAAGATGTAAATAAGCTGTAACCTTCTAAATGATTACGCATTTTCAGCATGTTCCCATGGTCACTTACAACAGTGTGACAATATGCAGAGAGGGAAAAGAGCCCAACCGAGAAACTGAATATACAGCAATCCACTTGTACTTGCTGTTTTCAAGGCAAAGATACAAATCTCATAGGATAACAGATGAGTTTAGCAGCTCTGGAAGAATGAAGGTATTGTTTAACAGGAAGCAGATGTATGTCAGATGGCAAACTCATTAGAGTGTCCCATCGTTAAAGGAAACAGGATAACAATGAGCCATCTGAAAAAATGTGGAGGGATCAGGAAATATACAAGCCGCAGCTAATCTCCTATTTATTGGTAGGTAATGCCTTTAAGTCATGCACATGCATTGAGTTTAGGACCATGAAGGACAAAACTTTGTTCACAGCAGAGAGAAAAAACCAAAACCCTGTAACAGCCAGCCCTTTGAGCATCGAACACGGCATGGGGGGTGGGGAAAGAGAGACTTCTGAAGCACAGATGTAAGAGAAGAGGGCAAGGACCTTAGTATTTGAAGATGAAACCCATTATTTCTCACAACCAAAACGTTTCCACCCAAAAAGCTTTACATTAGAACCATCTTCTCAAAATGAGCATTTTGAGGACCGCAATCTATTGTTCCATTTGGCCATGTCCAACACTATTGTTCCATTTGGCCATGTCCAACACTTGAGTGGAGATTTTGGATTTGATTAGATATGGGAAGTCATTCTGGTTTCAGCAGAAGAGTTTTAAGCACGTGCTTAGCTCATCCACTGAAGCGACGGGCTTGGGAAAGGGCTTTGCTTTGACAAGGTCATGCTCACTTAGTACAACTGCGACAGGCAACACCAGCAGTCCAACCCTATGCAGACTTGGGCACACCTTAGTGAAAGGAACTTAAAATGAAATCAATGGTCTTGGCATGCCAAACTCTACTGAGAAAAGCACCCCAGATTTTAACAGACCAAAATAAAAATCCATCCATGTCCTTATTCTGTTATACAGTGGTACTTTGGGTTAAGTACTTAATTCGTTCTGGAGGTCCATTCTTAACCTGAAACTGTTCTTAACCTGAAGCACCACTTTAGCTAATGGGGCCTCCCGCTGTCGCTGTGCCGCCGGAGCACGATTTCTGTTCTCATCCTGAATCAAACTTCTTAACCCGAGGGAATATTTCTGGGTTGCACAGTCTGTAACCTGAAGCATATGTAACCTGAAGCGTATGTAACCTGAGACACCACTGTATATTTCATTAATGGTCTTTACAGCCATAGCACGCACTGTAACTCTTCAACTGTTTGACTTCACCGCCTAAGGCACACTCTTCCACTGTCTCCTCAGATGCCAACCTAAAACCTAAACATGTTAACAATAAAAGTGGAAGGGACCCTGCCACAAAACACTACGTGCCAAAGTCATACCACTCCATTCTCTCCCCCACCCCAAGCATTCCATGATCACTGAGCGCGCTCAGTCCTCGCTGAGCATTTTTGGGGAGTGCCTCCCCCTTAGTGTTTTTTTCTAAACAACTTCTCCAAACTTCAGGGTCACCCCAAGTCTGCTGACACCTCCCCTGTTTTGTATGGCTAGTAAAATAATAATTTCAAAGGAACACAGTTTCAGTTTTAGAATGATTCCGAAGGCAGGAGCAAAGTATCCCAAGAAGCTGCAGTGATTCTGATCGTTTATTGCTGTCTTTTCTTGCCTGTGCTGATGTAACTGAATTATGCGTTAAAAAGAAAACTGAGGAGAAAGGCAAATGACTACATGTGAGCCCTGCACAATAGTGGATAGAATAAATCCCAATTCCTTCCTTCCCCAAGACTTTTTTTTTAGCTAGAGAGATCATGCTGATTTTATCTTGCACCGTCATCTCCATCATGTGGCAGAGAAGTTTATCGCAGAAGTTTTTTCAAGCAGTGAAAACAACACGCATTCCAGTGTCACTGGCTTAACTTTCACATCTCCTGTCTGCACTGCGCGAACACTGCCAAGTAATGCATATATCACTCCGAGAGCAATTCCCAAATGCTGAGAATACCTTCTTGTTTATTTATTTCTTAGAATAATTCTATGCCCCTATTGCAACGGTTTGCAACAATATCAAAACATGAAACCAGACAGTAAAATCAGAAGAAGTTAAAAACAAGTTAAAAGCAAAAGGAAATTAAAAATGAGCATCAATAGACCATTGTTGGGGTATGTACTCTTAATTGCCTCCAAAGGCTTGGGGAAACAGAAAAGTTTTCACCAGGCGTATAAAAGTTGTAGAGTAGGAAAACTCTCTTCCTCGCCCAATCTTATTCTACAATCTGTAGTTCGGATCTTCCTGGTGTTTTTAAATATTGTTTTATTATACTCATGTTCTGCTCTTAAACAGGTTGGAGATATATTGAAGCCAAACAGTTATGAACCTGATCAAATGTGTGACCACTCTCCAACCTGTTTAAGAGCAGGATATGAGTACATATGAGGAGTGAAACAAGAGGACAGGAGAATGGACCCCCAACCACACAAAACAAATAATCATAGAGTTGGGAGGCAAATCCAAAAGTCTAATCTAAGTTGCTCGTGCTACAATAAATCCATTCCTACCACACCTAATAAGTAGCCAGGGTTCAACACAAGTCCTTGCTTCTCCTCCTGCTGCCCCGCTTCCAAAAGAAATCTCCACTTCTGATCCTTTAGCAAATGACACACAAAATACAGTGGTACCTTGGGTTACAAACACCTTGGGTTACAAACGCTTCGGGTTACAGACTCCGCTCACCCAGAAGTAGTAGTAGTAGGAAATCCTTGTGGGCGGGGGGAAGGGTGTTACAGTGGTACTTCTGGTTACAATCTTAATTCGTTCTGGAGGTCCGTTCTTAACCTGAAACCGTTCTTAACCTGAGGTACCACTTTAGCTAATGGGAGCTCCCGCTGCCGCCGCGCCACCACGAGATTTCTGTTCTCATCCTGAGGTAAAGTTCTTAACCCGAGGTACTGCTTCCAGGTTAGCAGAGTCTGTAACCCGAAGTGTTTGTAACCCGAGGTGTTTGTAACCCGAGGTACCACTGTATTTGTTTCTGGAGATCATGGCACTGATAACCAACAAAGGGAATGAGGTGCAATACATTCATTCATAACCAAACTTCCCTGTAAGGAGTTCAAAGCAGCAGAGATGCTTTTGCCTTAGTTCATTTTATCCTCACAACAGCCCTGTGTGTGAGACTGAGAGATTGTAAGTGACCCAAGGGGACGTTTGAATCAAGATCCTTCCAGTCCTAGTCCGACATTCGATCCATTAAATCACACCAGGACTGCTGCCTTAGCCTTCTCTGCTGCCTGAAGCTCATAACTAACTCCCCCAACAACCCATTCATGCCTCCCTTGAGAGGTCCAGTTCACACTTTGAAAAGGCCACTTAGGGCTACACAAGGAGCATTCATTCTGCTTGTCCAGACACTTCGAAGCCTCCCTGTGCAATTGCTTTAAAAAGAATAAAGAAAAAGACTGATCTTAAAAAGAAAAAAAAACTTTTTACTTGCTTGCTCTGGAACACATAGTGCCATAAGATAAATGGCAAAAGCCTTTACTATGTCAGGACAGCTAAATAAAATCACAATAACATTCCACCTGCCAAGCTCCAAAAGCACCGCACATGTAGAATTTATACAAGCTGAACTGAAGTTATTCCAGGGCATGTCATAACATTTAGTCATTTCTGCAATGTGTACTGTTAAAAATGGTCTGGAGATGAAATGAGTGCCTACGAAAGGGCAACCACATCTCAAGGAAACCAGGGCAAGCAAAGAGTATATGGACATCTTCAGGCTCCCAGCTGCATTCCAAGGGTGTTTAATTTTGCCTCCTATGTTTTGGGCAACATGTTTCCACAGTGCTTCTAAAAATTCTATAATCCAGTAAAAATAAGCTTCAGTGGGGCTTAATAGCAGCAAACAGCCTTTGCGTTTATGCTGAGATTTTTATACACTGCTATCCAAACCTGGGCTTGTTAAGGATAAGCAGGAGCCACAAACACGTCTTGGCCACCATAAATTGTCTGCAGTTTGTCAGTTCCCATAAACTAAAGCACAGAGTTTCCATAATGACAGCATCAAATGAAATATTTTAAATGGTCATCTCTTCGTAGGGCACTTCAGCAAGTGCTGACCTTGAAAAGCAATATTATGAGAGTACCATCTTAAATTACTCTCCAGTTATGATGGCAGGTCCTAACACTGCTCAGGAAAAGCATCATCAAGGGACTGGCTCCGGCAGGCTTGGGGAAAGGCTTCTGTGGCATAACCCCCAAAAAGGTACACTTTAGCCAAGTGCGAAAGCTGAAGCATTTTCCAGCTAGAGCACAGGTAGCATGCCATTGTACTTGGGCCCTGAGCTGTATTGTCTTATCCTTCAATAATATTAAACAACAGAGCACAGGGCTGGCACACCCATGAGGCAAACTGAGGCAACTGCCTCAGGTGGCAGGATCCACAGGGGCAGCAGATCTGGCCTCCAAGGAATGCATTGACAACTGCTGCTGCAGCTGTGGTGACAGCAATGGCTGTGGTGCTCTCCTTGGAGGCCAGATCATTGCCTCCTTGGCAATGCTCCTTCTACATGGCCTCTTGGTGAAGAGGTGGTAGTGCTGGTCTCTTCCTACCCTTCTTCCCAATACAGATCTTTATTCCCCCCTTGTTCCTGATGTAGATCTTCACTCGCCCCTTCTTACTTAGCGGGGGGCACGGGAGCCATTTTGTGGTTCATCTCAGGGGACTAAATGTCTTGGGCCGGCCCTGACAGAGTATACCGGTGTTTTTCAAGCTTCATGAAGCAGCTGGTGGTAGCTCCCATGCATTTTGTTCTGGGACTGTAAAACTGACTAGCTTCATTGGCTGGATTTTCCAACTGGCGCTCTATGGCAGGGACAGGGAACTAGTTGCCTTCCATATGATATTAGACTATAACTCCCATCACCCTTCACCACTGGCTGATGCAGCTGATAGGAGCCAGTGTCTGGCAACATATGGAAGATGACAGGCTCCCCACTCCTAGGCTATACGAATTGTTTGTCCTGTAAAATATTATTTGTATGTTTGTCAATTTTTTTGCCAGTGCAGAAGTTTGCGGAAGTTAAATGTGTGCAGTGTGAAATAGCCAAGAGGTAGTCAGGTCATTCATTCATTTATTCATTCCAAATTGCCTAGCAACTTTCTCCAGTCTTAGTTATACCAATATGGTTATTCTGAATATAGGTATCATGCATTTACGTATTCAGATTTTTCTTAATGAAAGTAATCTGAAATTCTGCACACTGTATACATTACAGTAACTTACACAGGGGTTACGTTCTGGGGATCGCACCTAAGTTAAAATTTTGGACTGGGTGCAGTTGCAATTGCGATTGCCAAAGCCTCCCCCCCCCCCGAATGACCACCCCCTTTTTAACTAGTTACATTGCTTTTGTCAGGCGTATAAAGCTGAATGTGCACAAGTTAAATGCATGTAAGCTGCAGGCTTACTGTATTTATGTATTTGGATTTTGCATACAGTAGACTGATTTGAGATCTCCAGTCATAAGCAGTCTATAAATAGATGAAATGAAATGCATATCCTGCCCTTAAAATGCATCTGCCTTGCTAAGAGTGGTTTACACTAACAAAACGAGCAAACCTCTAATAAAATAACACAAAAACAGTTAGTGTTTTGCCTCCTAACAATGTAAGGTTTCCTCAGCTAGGAGTAATGTTATTATATATTTAGCATTATAGAGCCCAGCAAAACAAGTCTGCTCTGTCATGCTGAATTATTGGAAAAGACAACAGAGCAACACTCAAACACTTCCAGCTTTCAGACCAAACTTTTTAACTATTTCTATAGATGACACGTTTTATAAAATAGCCTCCTTGTGATTATATGTGTGTAACTTGATTGCGCCCTATACCAAAGCTTCCATCATTCCTGAACATTGGCTATTCTGGCTGTGATGGGAGTTGTCCAACAATATCTGGACAGCCACAGGTTCCCACCCCTGCAACATTCCAGTAGTAAACTTAAAGAAAAAGTTAAAACACCTTATTGAAACTCTGTATACAGTGGTACCTCGGTTTACGAACTTAATCCATTCCGGAAGTCCGTTCTTAAACCGAAACCGTTCTTAAACCGAGGTGCGTTTTCCCTATTGAGGCCTCCCACCACCAGTGCCCTTCCACCGTTCGGATTCCGTTCTTAGACTGAGGTAAAGTTCACTAACCGGGACACTACTTCCAGTTTTGCAGAGTTCGTAAACCGAATAGTTTGTAACCAGGGCTCTTCTTAAACCGAGGTACCACTGTACACACTTTGCCGTATACATATATTTGTCTTAGGCTGCAATCCTAAATACCCTTAGTATAGGTATGTATATAGATTTGGCAAATTAAATATGAAGAAGCTTTTATTCTTTACGCTCGTACTGCATCTCACAATAGCCAATACTCATTCATATTGTTCCTTGTGAAGCTTCTTCACTCCCTTAAATCAATTACCTCAACAGGACTATTTTGTTAGCAACAGCTCCTCTCAAAATAATACCAGCTGTTAGCATTGGCTCAACTACTTAACCCAGCTCATTTTTTAAAAAAAACCATTTCCTATAAATTAGACTTCCAATAGATAGATAGATAGATAGATAGATAGAAGAAAGAAAGAAAGAAAGAAAGAAAGAAAGAAAGAAAGAAAGAAAGAAAGAAAGAAAGAAATTACAGCCAGCAAAACTCAAGAGGGGAAATCAGTACTTTGTTTTTATGCACTTTACAACAGAAAGGTAAACTTTTTCATCATTCCCACATCATTATTATTCTCAAAGGCAGCTTTCAAAAGCAGAACATTGTCATTTCGCCACGAAAAGCTGTTTTCCACGGCACAACTGGTAGTTTAGAACAAACACAGTTTTCCATTCTAAAATACATTATTAAGATTTTATGTGATGTTGCTCTGAAATCTGTGCAATAATCTCCTTGCCCTCATACGCTGCTTAAGGTTTAGAGAATTGTTATTCCAGTATTGCGGCCCCTGTCTACATATAGTGGTTCAAATTGAAGCGAGACAATCCAAAGTTATCCATTCCAAAAAGTATTTACATATAGAATAGCTATAACGTCTTAAAGGAATCGGACCCAGAATTCTGTTTTCTGTAAGTTCTCGACACTTTGTCCTACTAACCTGCAGCTGCAGCCAGGCAAGTAAGCAAAAAACAACAGGAAGCCTATTATGTATAAATCATTTAAGCACCTGCATGGAGATTCACTGCTCCTTCAAGATAATTGCGGTTTTTAGGAGCTCCCAAATGATCAGGGGCTGCAAATGAATTCCCAACTACCACCCTGCTGTCAGAGTGTGTATTTTATTGGGCAATTCATTACCTTCCACTGGAGTTCAACCCTTACGACGGCTACTTGAATGAAAATTTCAAGATTATAAGCTGCTGAAGCTGTGGCACCTGTAGTTTTTGTTTTTCCCTGTAATTATCTAATGATAGGCAATTAGATTCCTTAAAGCTCAGGCAAAACACGTAGCATAACCCAAAAACTCTTCTCCTTCAGGAAAAAGACCTCAAGCCCAGTGGGTCATATTATATTCAAACGGATGACGCAAGCAAGTTGCAGGTAATGAAGATTAATTCCCAGTTCGTGTTCTCAGCAGCATTCACAGAAACAAAAGTGAATCCAAAAAGAGAGGCCTTCCTCATTTTTACTCCTGAATAAGAAGAGGCAAATAAGGCATTCATTCCGCACAGCCCTTCATGGGAACAGGTCCCTAGACTACAATTTGCAGAAGAACCAATTAACAAGTTAAAACTTCTACTGAAAATATCTAAGCTTCCAAACCATTTGATTACAAAATGAAAATGATCAGATTCCGTGAACTGAAATAAATTGAACGGTGAGTCTGAGATATTTCACCACTTGTCCCCAGATTCCAGTTCCTCTGGGTGATATCCAGTTGTCCTAGCGGAACACGCTTCTGCTTGTCCAATTGGACTTTTATTTCCTCTGCTCCCACAGACCTACACCCACACAAAAGGTGGAGGGGGGACTCTCTAGAGCAGTGGCTCCCAACCTTTTTTTTTTGCCATGTCCCACCTAAGCATCTCTAAAATTCTGATGTCTGCCCCCTGTGACATATATCGTATTTTTTGCTCCATAAGACGCACCAGACTATAAGACGCACCTAGTTTTTGGAGGAGGAAAACAAGAAAAAAATATTCTGAATCCCAGAAGCCAGAACAGAGGGATCGCTGCGCAGCTGTTCTGGCTTCTGGGATAGCCGCATGAAGCTTCTTCAGGGCAGCAGGATGAAGGCTCTCCCTGCCCTGAAAAGGCTTCGCGCGGCTAAGCCAGAAGCTAGAACAGCGAGAGGGAGCGCTGCGCAGCGATCCCTCTCACTGTTCTGGCTTCTGGCTTAGCTGCGCAGCCTGCATTCGCTCCCTAACACACACACACACACACACATTTCCCCTTACTTTTTAGGAGGGAAAACGTGCGTCTTATGCAGCGAAAAATACGGTAATTTTTATTATTCAAAAAGTGAACTCCTATTCACATGGAGGAAGCCTAAAAGGCCATTAACTGTTAATAACTCATTCTCGAATTGCCCCCCCAATACCCCCCCATGGGGCATATGCCCCAAGTTGGGAACCCACGGCTCTAGAGCATATTGGAGAAATGCAGAGGTCTGCAGGAAGTTAGAGAGGCAGGGAAGAAGTCCTGCTGAAGAATTGGAAGTCTGCTCATGCATGATTAGATTTCACCCTCTTTATTCCCACAACTCACCCTGCCTTCAAGGTGGCACCCAAGAAGAATTTTCTAAAAGCTACCCGGTGGAAGCAAAACACCATCGCACCTAGGCAGTTCTGTGACTCCTCTCCTACCGACCCGTGTCACTTGAGCACTAACTGTCCTCTCAGCTTGCAGCTCCGCTTCTACTGATAATTGTGGGTTGCGTGCAATGCTAATCCTACGCAGAGTAGATCCACCGAAGTTAACAGACAAGACTAACTAAGGTTCACTAAGTTAAATGGGTATACTCTGACTCCCTGGAAAAGACCCTGATGTTGGGAAAGATGGGGGGCACAAGGAGAAGGGGACGACAGAGGACAAGATGGTTGGACGGTGTTCTCAAAGTTACTAACGTGAGTTTGACCAAACTGCAGGAGGAAGTGGAAGACAGGAGTGCCTGGTGTGCGCTGGTCCATGGGGTCATGAAGAGTCAGACACGACTAAACAACTAAACAACAACAACTCTGACTAGAACTTTGTTGGATACAATTCTATGGTACAGGACTGCTGCTGCTACCTCAACCAGCTTTTGATCTTGCATAGTCTGCCATTGCGTAAAACTCCTGCTTGTTGTCCACTGTTTCCAGGAATCCAACTATCAAACCATCTCATTGGATAGAACGAAATGAACAAAGAGCTGAATCAATACCACCTCCCCAGGTTGCATACAGTGACCCCAATTTCTCATTTTCCCTCGATATCTCCACCTGAAAAAAGCCACATGTGCTTCAATGCCTTCCAAACAATTTAAGCACACACACACACAAGCTAAACGCAGGCTATATATTTTAGTTACTATATGTCCACTGAAGTGAATATAAACATTAAGTTAAAATTTAAAACAAATATATTTATAAGGCAGCAGCTGCTTTAGCCGTTGTGAAACTAAATAAAACGGCTCCAGATTTCTCCATTTATGGAGCCAGCTTGTGACAAGAGAGGACAGGAGCAACTTAACCTCTCTCTAAGCAAAAAGCACAAGAAACAGCATTAAATTATTATTCGGTATCAAGGATGCTCAAAGATTTTGTTCAGTGTACGTTTTTAGGGGAACCAACCTAAGTTTCTTACCCGACCCTTCCTGGATTAATAAATGATAGTGGGCCTTCTAAGTAGTGGCACCTACCCTGGGGAACGCCCTCCCATCAGATGTCAAGGATATAAATAACTACAGTCATACCTTGGTGTTTGAACAGCTTAATTCTTGAATGTTTTGGCTCCCAAACGCTGCAAACCTGGAAGCGACTGTTCTGGTTTGCGAACTATTTTTGGAAGCTGAACATCTGTCGGGGCTTCCACGGCTTCCGATTGGCTGCAGAAGATTCCTGCAGCCAATCAGAAGCCGCGCTTTTGTTTCCGAACGTTTTGAAAGTCTAACGGACTTCTGGAATGGATTCCATTAGACTTCCAAGTTACGACTGTATACAACTTTTAGAAGACATCTTAAGGCAGCCCTGCATAGAGAAGTTTTTGATGTTTTACATTTTGTTATGCTTTTATATTTGTTGGAAACCGCCCAGAGTGGCTGGGACAACCCAGTCAGATGGGCGGAGTAGAATTCCTCTTCTTCTTCTTCTTCTTATTAGACAGCTATCCTTCAGTAGTTACACTTTTCCATATTTTGAGATGCCATTCCTGGCTGAGGATGTAAGAAGGGTGGGCTATACAGGCCACTGGCCTGCTCCAGCAAGCTCATATTATATTCTTATGGTACTCTAGTCGTGAGGGTCTCAATGACCACCTTCTGATTTAGATGGGTATTATATTTCTGACTTCCCTGCAGTAGGTGTCAAAAATATTATCTTCCACCTGCAGTCAGAAGCAGTACAGTGCATTCTACCATATCACCATTCAATTTCCTAATTCAGCTTTATGCATAGACCAACATATCCCCAGGACATTTGAAAGAATATGAGAATTCTCAGAAGGATTAGCTGTAGAGAGAAGGCAGCTTTCATGTGTGGGTTTGTAGATGGAACATCACAGCAACCCACACAGAGTGTCTGAAAAGTGGTCTTCTCTTTCTCTCTCGTCAACCTTATGAACTTGTTTGGTTTTATTTAATAAATAAATAAATAAATAAATAAATTGCCAGTTCATGACCCTGATTTTTAACTCATCTAATGCTTACTGAAAGTTACAGATTGTCCATGCAAGACATTACATAACCTTAAAATAATTAACTATCCCTAGCCAAGAGTGGCACCGAAAAATCCACGGAGAATTTTAACCCATGTTATGCGCTTTGAACATCAAACTGAACATTCTTCTCCCTTCCATATGCCCACATTCCCTGGTTATTGAAAACACATGCCGGCACTGAATCATTTCATGGTTCATTTCAGACAAACATGCAGAAAACTGTGGGAAACAAATATGCAGCCCCGTGAAACGGTGAGGAATAAAAGGGAGCTTACAGCAAATGAAAACTCGGACAAGCTGTTGCTTGAACCACAAGGAGCTACAGAAAGGATGCTACGTATGCAGTGGGAAAGGGAGAGGAAAAACTCATCAGAAAAGCATCATAAAGCATTATAAAAGGAAGAAATTTGATTTTATATGTGTGTGTATTGCTATGCGAATAAATCACCGAACTGAGATCTTGCAGCTTTCCGTTGCATCTCTGCTTCTATTACTGGAAATAGACATGGACAAAACTCAAGGAAAGTAGCATTAAAGCAACTGGCTACTGTACTGAGAAGCAGCAGATGTGTTCACATAAGGCACCTTCTAATTCAGTTATTAAGGGTAAGTTTAACCCTACCTGGGAGTAACTTTGGCCTACGTCCAGTATAATCACCTGGCAACTAATATAAATCTATATTGCCTGGATATGAAGAGCACACACAAGGTGCCATAACTACACAAGTTTCCCAAATAGCCAATCCTAGGTCACCACATGCGAGCTTTGGATATGTTCCTGGCTGGTCCATCAGTGAAGACAATGCAACATGAGGGAGTAATAAATGTCACTTCTGAAGCAGAGGACCAACAAGAGGAGGCATTAAACAAAAGCAAATCCCTCCCCCAACTGTTTCATTATAAGAACTCTGTAACACAACAGTTGGAGCATTTTAAAAATAGTTATATTCTACTAAAGAGATGGAACTAAAATTAGCCTCCCCCACCAGTGAACTGCCAAACTAATGACCTGTGAGGGCAGCCCTCTTACAGTTCCCTGTACATAGAGAAAGAGATGCCGGTCTTTCCTATTATATTTCAGCTGCCCAATTCTCATTTATACGACTTTTCAGTTATTTTAGGAATTCAGTATAATATACTATGGAATCTGCTTTGACAGACAAGACTCTAGATTTGAATAAACCTTAGCCTCATACCTTTCCTGGAAATAATAATAAAAAAAAGTTCATGAATTTGTTTATTTGAACTGCAGTATGTCAACAACGTAAATTCCCACACTCCTAGTTAACTGACGTACATATTATGGTCTCAAAGTTCTTGAGGACTCCACCAAGATGCATTCCAGTTACAGTAGAAACCAGTGTTTCCCAACTGGGGGCCATATGGCACCCCCAAGATATTCCAAGGGGGCAACAGGTGAAAATTGCGTAAATGGGGAGGGGTTAGGGGGCCACAGAAGGAAGTGAGAAGTGAAGGGGGGGTCATTAAAAAAAAATCCTGATTGGTTGGCTATCCACTTGGCCAAAAAGATTAGACAAATTCATGGAGGATAAGGCTACCTACAGCTACCTTCCGTGTCAGAAGCTCTGACTACCAGTATTGCAGGAATACTACCAGTATTCCTGTGTATTGCAGGAAGGGAAAGTGCTGTTGGCTTCATATTCTGTAGGTGGGCTTCCCACGGGCATCTGGTTGGCCACAGTGAGAGAAGAGCGCTGAGCTAGATGGGCCTCTGGCATATCAAAATATAAAAACTGGCAATGGATTGGTACCAGACTTTTAGAAGGCATCTGAAGGCAGCCCTGTTTAGGGAACTATTAATGCTTGATGCACTATTGTATTTTAATATTTTGTTGGAAGCTGCCCAGAGTGGCTGGGGAAACCCAGCCAGATGGGCGGGGTATAAATTATTATTATTATTATTATTATTATTATTATTATTAGCGATTGGCTTACAGGTGACCTCAGGCTTCACCACGTTTCTCCGCAATTACTGAGCTCTCCCTGCTCTAACACTCTTGGAACCACAAGAGTTCACCTTGTACAATTCGCCAGATTGCATCGCCTTTGTAAAAGAGATTCTGAGTACAGAACATTTGGTCTTAGATTGCTGGGATTTTAGCTCACGGCACACCACTGAGTAATCATCGCCAAACAAAATTCTTCCCTTTTACATATCACTTTGACCACATTTTTACAGGGTTGGAAGTGGATGAAACGAGATATGTCCTCCTCACCACTTTAAGATCAATTATTTAGAGACATGGAGAGACAAAAGCAAACAGGCGTAAGCCTCCCAGCTTTTCAACAGTTGGTGAACGCCTGTCTGGTAAAGATTTTAATTTGCCACCTGACAAATAGAGGCTGTAAAAGTTAATGCCCCCCCCCCCGGCCTAAGCGGTTAAATGGTTGGGGAAATAACCAACTGAACTGGAAGGAAGAACAGACATATTTCTTTTGGCACACTGAAAATATTTTTTCTCAACTTGCCCTATACCTTATAATATATTTGCTTTACCTTACTGGAAACTTAACTGGGGTTCAAAATGAATCAGCTGCACAAGCAAACGAAGCTAGCAAACACTTTGAAAAGAGATACATTCATGCAGCTCAACAACAGCCAGATTAAACAGACTTAAGGCCAAGCCACAGGGAATTTGGTTGCTATCACATGCATTGCGTCACACATTTCTCATGTAGGGAAGAATGGCATAGATTAGTCTGCTCTGTGTAGGAGTCTCTGCGTGAAGCATGCAGCACACATTGGGTGATAACATCAAGGAGGAGCAAGTGCCACCATCTCCTCTTCCACCTCGTGATCGGAGCCACTGGCCCAGTAAATTTAGAGCTGGGCTCGCCTAGGACTTGCCGATCGAAAGGTCGGCGGTTCGAATCCCTGCGGCGGGGTGCGCTCCCGCTGCTCGGTCCCAGCGCCTGCCAACCTAGCAGTTCGAAAGCACCTCCGGGTGCAAGTAGATAAATAGGGACCGCTTACCAGCGGGAAGGTAAACGGCGTTTCCGTGTGCGGCTCTGGCTCGCCAGAGCAGCGATGTCACGCTGGCCACGTGACCCGGAAGTGTCTCCGGACAGCGCTGGCCCCTGGCCTCTTGAGTGAGATGGGCGCACAACCCCAGAGTCTGTCAAGACTGGCCCCTACGGGCAGGGGTACCTTTACCTTTACCTTTTTATAGCCATGTGACTCAGACCTTAGAAAACTCAATGGAAATCCTGGCACTGCTTGGCGGGATAGTTTGTGCACGCCAAGAAGCAAATTCTCTCCATTTGGTGACTTAGCACATGGATGTATTTGAATTAGACCCCAAGATGGACACACCTAAATTCTCTCTCACGAAAGGTTCAAACAAAATGCTTTTTATTAAAACTAGTCAGCATTCACCAACAGATTAGTACAGAGAACCTCTACAGTTGTGCAGATCACTTATCTCTACCCTGTAAAACAGGGGTGGGGTTTAAGGGCCATATTCCCTTTGAAACTATATCCTGAGGGCCATATGTCAATGACGAGCAATATGGATTAACTAATCTGGAATTAACACAGCTCTGGTTCAATATTCACAGTGGCTATCCCAAGTAAGAATTCACAATCCAAATCAGGTTTACGCAGGGCAAAGTTCCACTGAGTTTGATGGGATTACTTTTAAATAAGCATATAAAGGACCCCTGACCATTCGGTCCAGTCGTGGTTGACTCTGGGGTTGCGGCGCTCATCTCGCTTTATTGGCCGAGGGGGCTGGCGTACAGCTTCCGGGTCATGTGGCCAGCATGACTAAGCCGCTTCTGGCGAACCAGAGCAGCACACGGAAACGCCATTTACCTTCCCGCCAGAGCAGTACCTATTTATCTACTTGCACTTTGATGTGCTTTTGAACTGCTTGGTGGGCAGGAGCAGGGACCGAGCAATGGGAGCTCACCCTGTCGATTCAAACTGCCGACCTTCTGATCGGCAAGTCCTAGGCTCTGTGATTTAACCCACAGCGCCACCCGCGTCCCAAAATAAGCATATAGAGCTGTATTATTATTATTATTATTATTATTATTATTATTATTATTATTATTAGACCAACAGAGTTACTGTTCTAGAGAGCAAGTGAAAGTTAATTCCTTTCTAAATGTAATATGTTTTATATAAAAGCACAGCAGAAACCTGCTAATTTCTTCTTTGATAGCTCAGAAAGGAGTGTCCTCAGATCATACATGCATTATTTTTATTAAATACAACACTGGACTAATTATTCTGAAACTACATAGACAGTATGGAAGAGAAAAACACTTTTAAAAGCACAGGAAAATATGGAGAAAACCGACAGGAGGTTGCTTTAGGAGATGTCAGAAGCACAAAATAAGGATTGGGGGGGCACATGTGGTATCAGGGCTTCAGGTTGCCCACATGTGCTATAAATGGTGAACTGGGAGTAACAGGTCTATGCCCCACAATTTAGGCAGTGATATTTAATTACAGGGATGCAGGTGGCGCTGTGGTCTAAACCACTGAGCCACTTGGGCTTGCCAATCGGAGGGTCGGCGGTTCGAATCCCCGCGACAGGGTGAGCTCCTGTTGCTCAGTCCCAGCTCCTGCCAACCTAGCAGTTCGAAAGCATGTCAAAGTGCAAGTAGATAAATAGGTACCGCTCCAGCGGGAAGGTAAACAGCATTTCTGTGCACTGCTCTGGTTCGCCAGAAGTGGCTTAGTCATGCTGGCCACATGACCTGGAAAAACTGTCGGCTCCCTTGGCCAGTAAAGTGAGATGAGTACCACAACCCCAGAGTCGTTCACGACTGGACCGAACTTTCAGGGGTCCTTTACCTTTTTTATCTAATTACGTGCAAAAATAGGAGCAAAGGAAATACATTACGCAATGTCAGATAGTAGCAGTAATGGAAAAGGCAAATGTCAAATTTTAGCTGTAACTAAAAGTGCATAGTACAGCGTGTTTTAAAATAGGCATCTCTTAGCTGTTTGATAAAATAATTTTTATTCATTTGTTTGCAATGCGTTTTGCGCTTTAAAAAAATGAAAACAAGTTTTCACCATATTTATTGGTTTTAACTCACAATGTCAATTTGTTATGGGTTGTAGAGTTATGTGAAGTCCAAATAACATGTTAACTTTTTTAAAAAGAATTACCATGAAAATTACACTGACTAGAGTCCGGTTTATCAAATTTCTTTGCTAAAACCAATGGTTAGCAAAATTTATTTTGGAGGGGCGGACAGACACCAAGCTGAAAGATGAATTTTAAGATGATCCCCAAAACACAAGACTCCATTTTACTCAAGTTTTCTTTAGGCTGCTAGAGCAAACAAAGAAACCTTACATAATCCCTCAGTCTGCATCTCCCTACAATCACATTTTCACAACTCTGTACTTCTCTATGAGTTCAAATACCTTTTCCCAGGACCCCCCCCCCCACAAAAAAAAGTTATTTATCAAAATCCCCAAACATTTCAAAACATCTCCCCAAAACCCAGTTGGACAAAGAAATGTAAATTTTGTTTGTGGCAGGGGGCAAAGAGCTAAGCAATGACACAAAATTGTTAAATTTGGCTTTTGTGAATGCAAGATTCGTACATGACACCGAAGCTCCCCAGCAAATATGCAGACAGTACTTGAATCCTGACCTTGGCCAAGCCTTGACAAAGGCCCAGGACCCAGCTGAATGGTGCCAGGAGGTGTGGCTTCCTACACAACAGTAGCATTGTAATGGATGAAGCTGTGCCTGTCATAACTTTCTCTAGCTACCATACAGATATGAAAGGGACAGGAGTTGGAACTCCCAAACTGCAATGAAAGAGAGTCAAGAAACAGCAACAGGCAGACATATACAGAGAACGCAAGACATAATAAACTGACGGTGGAATTTTCCCTACCAGATGCTGTATGGATTGAAGATCGGGGAAAACAAAAAAATCATGGTTGTACAGTTTAGAGAGAAAGCTTGCCTGTGTCCAGTAGATTGTGGAAGGTATTCATCCTGGCCTATAGACTGCATACATATTAGATTAGTTATGCCAAGATCTATCCAAACTGGTCAGTCAAAATTTAAGCATGTGGATGACTGAAATAAGAGCAAAAATTATGCAAAATCTTCTGTAGTTGATATAAGTCACATGCAATCACAGCAGCAAGATAAGGAATTGATGAATTAATATTTGCCGTCTTCCTACTTTTATCAAAACCAACCTGAGCAGTGTTTAGAGAACTACATCTCCTACAACACATTATTGTAGACTGCATATTTTAGGAACATACTTGGACTGATTGTATGTGCATTTTGACTGTAAATGCAGCAATGTCCATTGAGGTTACTTCTTGGCCTCTTGAATGACATTTACATTCCAATTATGTGTGCCATAGTTTCCAATCAAGGATTCCCATCAAGTAGTGAAACCGGGACCAATCCCACCCACATGAATGACACACACAGAGAGACAGACACAAACTCATCAGCAGGAAAGGATGTCAACGGGAAACAATTTTAGGACTGAATATGAACACCTCTGAAACGGCCTCAGCCAAACGAATCCATCAGTGACATATTTTGTATAACCATTGCTTCTGCTATGAACACAGATCACATGTCGGTCATAAAATTAATATGAAAGAAAAGATCTGTTTCCAAATTACTGAAACCAAACCTCAACCTACTGAACACTTTTTAAAAGCCGGCAGCATGCTAGTTTTACCCACCTTCTCCCTCCCTTAGGAGAAACTGCTATACTGTGTGTGCACGCATGTGTGTGAGTGTGTGCACGCACACACACAACATGTTATCAGGTGGCCAGCAGATTCAGATGGAGAGCTTGGATTTACTTTAAAACATATCCTTGAGAGATAGTATAAAGAAAACTGAAACCAGTGAATGGCAATGCTCTTTTCCTCCTACATGTTCCATACACATGACAACCTTCTGTATCTAAAAGCAGTGTGTACATCAAACAATGGCTGCCAACAGATGGGGGCAAGCTGGTAGGTCTCAGCCAACTGCTCTGCTGCAAGAGACTCGTCTCCTTACAGGAGGGTAGGAAACTCTGCAGTCACTTTCCTCAGATGCTCAACTTACTAGCAGAAAGCAGCCGAATGATTCTGCATATATAAAGATATATGGGAGGAAAATGGACTGTCTCTTAATAGCCCAGCTAATATACGTATGAATGTAAGGTTCTGCGTTAAGGCTGGAACAACCAGATGCATAAATATAAGATGGGGCACACCTGGCTTGACAGCAGTACATGTGAAAAGGATATAGGGGTCTTAGTAGACCACAAGCTGAACATCAAGTCAACAGTGTAATGCAGCAGCAAAAAAAAGAGCTAATGCAATTCTAGGCTACAGCAACAGAAATAGACTATGCAGATCAAGATCTATTCTTCCTTGGTCAGACCACAACTGGTGTCCAGTGTCCAGTTCTGGGCACCACAAACAAGAGGAGGGCAACCAAGATGACCAAGGGTCTGGAAACCAAGCCTTATGAGGAACAGTTGAAGGAGCTGGGTGTGCTTAGCCTGGAAAAGAGGATACTGAGAGGAGATATGATATCCACCTTCAAATACCTTAAGGGCTGTCACATGGAAGATGGAACAAGCTTGTTTTCTGCTCCTCCAGAGATAGGACCAAAACCAATGGATTCAAATTACAAGAAAGGAGATTCTGACTAGACATTTCCTCTTGAAACAAAGACAAAAATCTGAGTAACATTGCAAGCAGAGAACTAAATACCATAAGGTTGTGTGTACAATCTCTACTGTACCCTTAATTCCTTAATGCAAAGAGAGAAGAGGTAGCACAACATGCAAGACAACATATATTTGCCTGAAAATCAAGACTGAATATGCTTGGCTGCTCCTGCCTCTCTGGCTCCTGAAGCGCTCACATTCATGAGGCCCAACAAACATATGTCATATTGCTTATACTCAGATTGTTGTTTTTGGCCATCAAAGTATTGGTTATTTTGCAAGAGAGTGATACCGTCATTGTTGATACTTAATGAGGACAAAATCTGACTAATATTTACAAAATGTTAGTGAGAATGATGTGGCTCATTTGTAATTAAAAAGAACACTATTTGCATGACACTAGATTTTAAGACCATGCTCTGGTCCATGGGGTCACGAAAAGTCGGACACGACTAAACAACAACAACAGATTTTAAGAAGGGAAATTTTCTAAGAAAAACAAGAAGGTCCAGGGAAAGAAGGAGCCATATTTGTGGTGGAAGAATCAGTTTGCATGCAATGTTAAACCACGGTTTAGTGCTATGCGCCTGAGCAGGAAGGAGAGGCTACAAGTCTTTGGCTCCTGCAACACCCTCCTGACACACACACTGATGGAGCCAGGATGAGGACTTCTTTAGCTTCAGTTTCCACAAAACCTTGCTTGCCACTACAGACGAACCAGGGTTTGCTGTTTTAAAACCAAATTCTGGTTCGCTTCACAAGCCAGCTTCATAAACCTGGGTTTGGAGTTAGCTTATTTAGAAACTGAACAGTGTGTTTAACAACACACTTTCTAGTTTTCTAAGTAACAAGCCAGAATTCATACAAACCGAAATTCAGCTCTGCAGGAGTGTTTCTCCTGGCAGTGTAAAGGCGAATGCCGGAACCTGCGAGCTCCTTCATGCCCAAGCAAGTGCAACTTATAAGGATTATTCTGTTGATGAGCCATTTCAGTCTTGAAAATAATTCTGGGGCATGTTCTAGGGTATCAACTCAGCTTATATGGGGCACCAGTCATGTTTGTAGTGCCTTATGTGAAAGCGAGTGCTCTGTAGCTCACACGTTAGTAACTGTGGATGAGCTGTCTTTTGGGGAAGGTTGTCCACCATTGCCCATCTTCACAGTGTGCAATCCCAGAGTTCTCAGAAATGCTTTGTAAATGCCCTGCACTACAGCAACCAAGAAACAGAACTAAGGATGGGGCTATGCAAAGAATTGGTCAGATTTCCTAGATAGGAGTAGGTTTAATTCTTAACTGCTGGGCCATCAGGGGTGAGGGAATAGTTTCACACCCATCACAATAATGTCCCCAAGTGCACAAGTGTCAATTCTTTCAATGCAAGTGAATGGCTGTGTGGGCAGCACCAGAGGGGGTCCGGGGGACAAGTGCCCCCTCTAAAACACAAGGTGCTTGCCCTCCCACTTGCCCCTCCATTGCTGGACTATGTCATTAACATATACTATCATTTTTCTAGAAATATGCTTTGCTCTTTCTGCGTGTGGTTTTTCTTTTCTTGTGTCATCACTAAATGGCTGCCATTCATTCCCAAAGGGGGGGGGGGAATCAAGTGCTACACTTGGATATATATATGGATATATATGGCTGGACCATAGAGAAGGCTGATCGCCAAAGATTTGATGCTTTTGAATTCTGGTGCTGGAGGAGACTCTTGAGAGTCCCATGGACTGCAAGAAGATCAAACGTATCCATTCTTAAGGAAATCAGCCCTGAGTGCTCACTGGCAGGACAGATCCTGAAGCTGAGGCTCCAATACTTTGGCCACCTCATGAGAAGAGAAGACTCCCTGGAAAAGACCCTGATGTTGGGAAAGATAGAGGGCAGAAGAAGAAGGGGACGACAGAGGATGAGATGGTTGGACAGTGTTCTCGAAGCTACCAGCATGAGTTTGACCAAACTGCGGGAGGCAGTGGAAGCCAGGAGTGCCTGGCATGCTCTGGTCCATGGGGTCACGAAGAGTCGAACAAGACTAAATGACTAAACAACAACACTTGGATATAACATTGGGAGGCCTGGCCCTTCATGTACTAGATGGGCCGTTGGCCTGATCCAGTTGGCTCTTTTTATGTTCATTTTGCCTGTGATATAATAAAAATCCAGACATTTTGTCAGGGGGAAAAATGCATTAAAACCTAACTCCTTATAGCACACACCCCTGCTAGAGTCTGCCTTGTCTCATCTACATAATATAATCAAGCCACCAGAATTCTGCTAGGTGATACAAACCACTGCACTTCTCAAGAAATCTGTGTGCTATCTATGGTGAACAAGTAGATGCATGTGTTTAAAACAGTTTATGTGAAGTACTCTGAAAATGAAAAAGCAGGTTGCCAAGTGCAAGCAATCCAAAAAAGGAAATGAGTTGGGGGCGGGGAGAATAATGATCAATTTAAGGAACATCACGAGACGCTTGCCCTGTTGTAAGGTGCATCAACTTTAAAGATGTGCTACTTTCATACAAACTAATTTGCAACTGCCTTCGATCAGGTGTAATTAGTAAAATACACACATTGAGTTGACCATCACGGGTCTAGGGCATCATATCTATGATTAAAATTTAACAACATTGGTAACAGTATGCAAAATACTTTCATAATTTATTAGAACATGTAAGTACAAGATGCCGTATGTGCTAATGCAGTATTAGGTGTCATTTAAAACCAACGTGTAAGTTATTCATTTGATTTTTGTTTGTTTGTTTGTTCGCATTTGCTCTCTTCCCCCCCCCCCCCCCGAAGTTGTTCTATTTAACTTGAATCAAAGTTGATGATGTAAAGTTATCAGGAGAAACTGCTATTGTGATTGATATTAATCATCTCTTTTCTTATTGTAACAAAGTAGGAAACTAATCAGTGACAATCTGCATGAATAATCGGCACCAGCTCTTTGGCTACTTTCAATGTGAGACTGCAATTTTGGTAATAGCTGGGGCAGCCATACCCCCTTTTTTTTCCTTTTTACAAATTCCTTCTCTGTGCCATGAAACCATTTATTCACAACACCAAAAACCTTGATTCTATAGACTACTTCAATCACTGATTTGTACTGTAATAACTATCTGAAGAAACAATGTGGGGTTTCACCCAAGTAAGTTGTACTCAGTATAGACTCACAGAAATCCATGGAGTTAAATTAGTCGTTATTAATTCTGATGGGTCTACTCTAAGTATGATACAACCCACAATCTGCGAACGTGATTTTTATATGTTCAGTCTCGATGTTAGGACCTCTTAGTGGAGAACAATTCTAACATATAAAACCTACCCTACCGCTCTTTCCCCAATTGCAGGAAGTGAATAGTTAAATTCTTGGATGCCTAAGTTCAAATGAATTATCAGCATGGATGGATGAAAAGAGCCTCTACACAGCTGTACCATAAATGCTGGGAGGAAAACAGCTGATATAGCAAGCATCAAAGACTTGTAAAGCAAATGACCCTTCACTAGGCAAAGGCAAAGTGGTCCTAGCTGAAGCCCAAAGCTGTACGCAAAGAAAATAAAGACCCCAATGACCAAATTAACAAGCTTGCACATTTTTCAATCCTTAGAGAAGCAGAACGTAGATGCTGGCACTGAGTCTGTCAACTTGCGAAACTCTCAGGAACTGGAGCAAGGCCTCTTATGGCGAGTTTCTACTATCGACTTTTACAAGGAAACAGCACCATATTATGACATTCCCCTGGAATTCTTTCCTGGTTATGTTAGTTATAACACTACATACAGTATAAGGTTTCTGTTTGCATTAGCAGCCCAACGGACAAAATTTAGACAAAATTTCCTTGGACAACATTGGGTCTGGCGTGCTAGGGATCAGTTATGCCAAAGCGTACCTCAAAATGGCTTGAATTTCTTTATTTTTGTGATGGCCAGTGGTTTTAAGCAAAAGGATTTGACTGACTGACGACTGACAAGATGGATTTTTTTTAAAAATGACCCCCTTCAGCTAAATGTAAATACAGCAGCAGCAAATTCAGCTTCGCACAGCCTTGGGATTTACCTGCCATCCACTCATCTGATGAGACTTTCCTATAACAATTCCTCATATAAAAATCACAATTCAAATCAATTTTTATATTAAAGAGAAAAGGGAAATGCCTTGTTAGTTGTTAAGTAACGCATTCCACATGGCGTTTCTCTTTCCACGCAACAAAACATGTCTTAAAAAAATAGAAGATTACGGGGGGGAGGTTCCCTTTTAGCTATTTGTTCCAGACACTGACAAGTGAAACATAAAAATAACATTGTGTTAAAACCAGAAGTGCAACCACTGATTTCAGCTATCCAAAGTCCATGGTTGTACCTCTCTTGTACCACCTGGGGCTGTTTTACATAAACCTTACATCATGGAAGAATTTCAGTGAATCTGCAAAGGAAATGATTTCATGTGCTGATTCTCTTTATCAAAGCAATTTCCTAGACCTTATAAGCTACAAACTTTTCCAGTGTTCAGCTTTCACTATCTAATGGGATTCTCTGTCCCTCTTTTGTGACCTCGCTTTATGCCCACCTCAGCCAACCATCTACCATACTTTTCCTTCTGCTTTTCAAAAATAAATGTCTCTCACACACAAACCCCCAAACCATATTCCTGGTTCAAATAAAGTCCGCCAATTTGCAACAGCCTTATAGTTACATTAGTAATTAGTTTTCAGTTACATGAATTAAGGGTGTTTCTACCCAATTTCTGAAGAATTCTCAGTGGAGGTGAGAACTGTGACAAATGATGACTGAGGGAAATGACAGCTGAGAGGGAGAGACACAAAAATTTGGAAGCGGGGATGGGAGAGAGAGAAAAATGAATCTCTTACTCATTCCTGGAATAAAACTGAGACAATCCATGAGAAACACCTTGAGAGGAACCCTCGAAACTCAAACCCAGTAGCTTGCAGGCCTTGCCTGCTTACGCACATGGAAAAAGTCAGTCTGTAGAAGAGGTTAGGGGCTGGGGGAGAATATCTAAGCCCTGCCACTACTTAAATCCTTGACTTTCACTCTTTCCATCTTATTTTGAAGGCAGAATCTTATTTCTTTCAGTCTTCTTTCTCTTTTCACTCTTTCCTTGCATACCACGTGCTGTGCTCTGTGTGTGTGTGTGTGTGTGTGTGTGTGTGTATTCACACACACAAAATATACAGGCAGCGCTCTAAAGGTATTTTCTAAATTCTGTCCCCTTCCCCCACCTCCACCACTCCACCGTGAGATGGAAATGAAGTTGGCTGCCAAACATAGCAGGTGTGAGATGAATTTGTTCCAACGCTGAAAAGAATTCTAACAGGATGACGTCACTCCAGAATGTTCCCTCTACTTGCACAGTTTTTCCCCTAGATGCCCACCTGGCTATTACTTTGTAGACAATGCATTGTGGTATTTGTGGTACTTTGCCATTAAAAGAAAGAGAGAGAATGAACTGAAGCAAGTTCTAAGCATATTACCGAAACTTTGCTCTGGAGCAGGGTCAGCGAAGCAATTTGTTCTGAACTCTGTCCAAAACTTGTTAAAGAACTTATTCCTTCAACAAATCAAAATCAAACGGCAGCTTTCCCATTTTCGAAGGAATTGTGAGGGAACCAATAAAAGGTTAACGGTTTCAAAAATTGCTTGGGCAAATTATTGGGAGCCTTACTGAAGCCAGCTCCCAGGCACGATTACTTTAAACATTAATTAATTTGTCACCTTTCTACAATATATCTGTACTTAAGGTGACTTAAAACAAAAGGCTTTAAACACAGGTTAAGTATAAGTTACAGGCTGAATACAGCCTAAGTATGACCAAATATGAACAACAGTATTCATCCTACCCGCAAAGCAGATAAGGGCATTATCAGAACTAATCACCGTACATGCGTAGATTCTAGAAGGGGACATTATACCTAGTACAGTACTTTTTTCTATGCTCAGGACACATCCAACACACCACTTGTGCATTGCCCTGCCTAGCTAAGCATAGATGTAAACACAGATGAGACTAGAGATGTAAATATGGGGAGTTATAATTGCAGCTGACACGCTGTAATATGATTACCTCAGTTGGTATACTGCTGGGAATAACAGTAAGAACAAAGACAGAACACAGATGAGATCCAACCACTGGAAGTTAGCAGCAGAAAAACAGCACACCAGTTATAACTCATTGTAGATATTGTAATGCTTGTGGGGGTGTGTGTAAATTTTTGGCCAAAATCACCCAAATTAAAATACTGGAAATTTCTGGGGTGCAAGGGAAACAAAACAAAAAAACAGGTCCCTGAATGTCGCTGTTAATAACGCTCCAAAACACTTAGAGAAATCTTCCCTCCAGGTTCACCACCTGTGACCAGGGAAGCAAAAATTAGGGCCGTTTAGGATCAGCCAAGAAAGAAAGAAAGAAAGAAAGAAAGAAAGAAAGAAAGAAAGCTCCAAACAAGTTTTAACCACTAGTGCAGTGTTTCTCAAACTTGGGTCCTCAGCTGTTGTTGGACTACAACTCCCATCATCCCCGACCACTGGTCCTGCTAGCTAGGCATGATGGGAGTTGTAGCCCACAAATCGTTTGGGACACACATTTGAGAAATACACTGGCATACACTAGTGTTGTAAAATTCTTAACCCCAATCCACAAAATGCTCCAGTTCCACTGAAATCAACAAGAGCAGCTGAAACAAACCAAAGTCCAAGAATTGGTTCTCCCAACCAAACAGCCTATCACTTTCGAAACAAGCCATTATTCTTCATACTCAAGTTACCTTGCCTTTACAAAAACACAGTATTGCCTTAAAACTTTGGGGAACCTTCTTACTCGAGTGTGCACATCACAGCAGCGCAGAGAAAGCCCTTAAAGGTCAGTGACCCACTCAATTTTCTGTCATCAGGAGGGGCTTAATCCTTTTCAAATTTTCAGCCCAAATCCGCCGTTAAATGAAGGGCACTACTTTCATGAGGTAACACTTAAAGAAGATTCAAGAAAGCAAGAGCCAGTATGGTGTTAAGACTTGAAAGACCTACATTGGCTCCCAGTACGTTTCCAAGCACAATTCAAAGTGTTGCTGCTGACCTTTAAAACCCAAACGGCCTTGGTCCAGTATATCTGAAGGAGCGACTCCACCCCCATCGTTCTACCCGGACCTTCTACTGAGGGCCTTCTGGCGGTTCCCTCACTGCGAGAAGCCAAGTTACAGGGAACCAGGCAGAGGGCCTTCTCGGTAGTGGCACCTGCTCTGTGGAACGCCCTCCCACCAGATGTCAAAGAGAACAACAACTACCAGACTTTTAGAAGACATCTGAAGGCAGCCCTGTTTATGGAAGCATTTAATGTTTGATGTATTACAGTATTTTAATATTTTGTTGGAAGCCGCCCAGAGTGGCTGGGGAAGCCCAGCCAGATGGGCGGGGTATAAATAAATAAATAAATAAATAAATAATATTACTGTAGCCCTGTTTTCACTGTTTGCAAGGGGTGGGGGCAGTGATCACAGAGGGTTCCTGATCACATGGAATAAAAGTTATACATGCAATTGTAAGTCTTGCACACAACTTCTGCCCCTGTCCTCTCCGGGTTGAGCAGAATCTCACTGGCAACCATGAGAGGAGAGAGTGCTCTTGTGCTCACGTTCTGCTCCCTGGTCTCCCCTACAGGCACCCGGTTGCCACTGTGAGAACAGGATGCTGGGCTAGATGGACCATTGGCTTGGCCCAACAGGCTATTATTATGTTCTCATGCATTCTCTGCATCCAGCAAACATGCTTAGAAGATGAGAATAAGGCTTATGACTGAGGAAAACTGGGTTCACATCCTTTTTCAACCATGAAGCTCACTGGGTGACTCTATCTCAAGTCTTACGCACCTCACTGTAGGAAGAGGGAAGCATGAGCTCCTTGGAGAAGGGGTTGGGTGGAAATAAAGATTAAGAAATAATATTTTGAATTTACCATCTGGCCTTTTAAACTAACGAATTGGGGGAAACATATAACACAGTACAAAGACATATGCCTTGCATACTAATCCAAGAGTAAAAAGCTTCTTAATTAAAATAAAAAATAAAAAATCCACAAGCACTCCTTGAAATCACAAAAACATGAATAATTTCATTAATATGGTTCAAAGCTGTGACATAAAATTAGCTCTAAGACTAAAAACAAAACTTTGCAAAACGTGTTTGAAGTATTTTGAGCCAGGCATTAAAACCCATCAGTTATTTACAGATGAAAGAAGCTCCAAGTGTCCTGGAACAATCAGAGTGAGAAATGCCAAAATCTGATTTCATCCATGTCCACATGTTCCTTTGAACTTGTAATTCAGAGAATTGGTCAGTGTATTGAACTAATTATCATGCTTAACGCTTGCCAATTTTGATGGCTGTGATCCTTTCTTTGTAAGAAGGGGATGAAGGGAAAACGGGGGGAAAGGCAGGAAAAGGTGTAGTCATCTGTGAGGGGGATTTGGGAATAGTACACGTGCAAGGATATTATCGCATATACAAACATACAAAAACACATATAATTATACTGATGGAGTGCCAGAATGAAGTCATTTTTGTGCAGGTTATGCAACATTAACAGTACTCTTCCCAGTTATAGATAGGTAGCCGTGTTGGTCTGCCATAGTCAAAACAAAACAAAATTCCTTCCAGTAGCACCTTAAAGACCAACTAAGTCAGTTCTTGGTATGAGCTTTCGTGTGCATGCACACTTCTTCAGATACACTGAAACAGAAGTTTCCAGACCCTTCTATATAGTGAGAAGGTGGGGAGGGGTATTACTCAGAAGGGTGGTGGGAATGGGTGGTTGGCAGATAGCTGTGATGAGCCTGTTGACGACTCTTAACGACTGCAATAGGTCTTACAGAGAGAAGCAAGGGGTGAAAAGGTGAAAAATGGCTTTGTCATGTATAATGAGATAAGAATCCAAGGTCTTTGTTCAGACCAGGTTTCTCCATGGTTTTAAGTTTGGTGATAAGTTGTAATTCAGCAGCTTCTCTTTCCAGTCTATTTCTGAAATTCCTTTGTAGTAAAACAGCTACTTTGAGATCTTGTATAGAATGTCCTGGGAGATTGAAGTGTTCTCCTACTGGTTTCTCTGTCTTGTCCCTGTAAGACCTATTGCAGTCGTTAAGAGTCGTCAACAGGCTCATCACAGCTATCTGCCAACCACCCATTCCCACCACCCTTCTGAGTAATACCCCTCCCCACCTTCTCACTATATAGAAGGGTCTGGAAACTTCTGTTTCAGTGTATCTGAAGAAGTGTGCATGCACACGAAAGCTCATACCAAGAACTGACTTAGTTGGTCTTTAAGGTGCTACTGGAAAGTACTCTTCCCATTAATTCTCGTAGAAGACATTGCCTTTTGCAGAATGCAAATTTTAAATCAATCTCTTTAAGCAATAACTTTGCAGTTAAAGAAGGTCCAGCCACTCTCACAGTACAGATTTAGACCTTGTACTCAACAATGATACTTGAAACCAGACTGCTATTATTCAAGCAGAGGTACATTGAAATAAGACACGTTGAAACATGGATAAAATTAATGTTAATGAAAATAATAATAATAATAATAATAATAATAATAATAATAATAATAATAATTTATTATTTATACCCCACCCAACTGGCTGGGTTTTCCCAGCCACTCTGGGCGGCTTCCAACAAAATATTAACAATACAATAAAACATCTAACGTTAAAAACTTCCCTAAACAGGGCAGCCTTAGGAGTCTTCTAAAAGTCAGATAGTTGTTTATTTCCTTGACATCTGATGGGAGGGTGTTCCACAGAGCAGGTGCCGCTGAGAAGGCCCTCTGCCTGCTTCCCCGTAACTTCGCTTCTCACAGTGAGGGCACCGCCAGAAGGCCCTCGGTGCTGGATCTCAGTGTCCGGGCTGAACTGTTTTAGACAGTCTACTTTCGTGCCTGAAAGTGCCCTAGAATCCAATTACTTTCATTGCTTGGTCAAATCCTATACAGTGGTACCTCGGGTTACAGACGCTTCAGGTTACAGACTCTGCTAGCCCAGAAATACATTGGTACCTTGGGTTAAGAACTGTGCTTTGGGATGAGAAAATAAATCATGCAGCGGCGCAGCAGCAACAGAAGACCCCATTAGCTAAAGTGGTACCTCAGGTTAAGAACAGTTTCAGGTTAAGAATGGACCTCCGGAACGAATTAAGTTCTTAACCCGAGGTACCAATGTAGAGTTATGCTGGCGAGCACAAAGGAGACAGGAAATTTTGGAATGTTATGAAGTGACTATCTAAAACAGTTGATCTATTGAAGCTTTCCAATATCCCCGGGAGGTAGCCAATCTTGTATTTAACAGCTCACTTGGTAGCTATAGGTGACTAAGAATAACTTGCAGACAAGCAAGCACACCGGTTGAGGAAATATTAGGCCACCTTATCCCTTCTCTACTAGCCCACTTCAGTTTCATGCAAGCCACAAGGAAGGAAAGACTCTCTATAACCATGATGGAAATCGGACTTCCGGAGGCGGCGCAAAACGGCAATGGCGGTCCTCTTTACTTTGTGAAGAGGGGCTCCGCGAAAAAGGGTCGTCCGCTGCGGCAAAGCGGAGACCCACTAAGAAAAACCACAGGCAGAGTGAGCCTGTGGCCGTGGGACTCGGCGGGCGCCAAAAGCCCCCCCAGAAACGAAGAAGGAACCTCGGAAGGGGCTCCGGAACGTGAAAGGGGGAGCGGCGCTGTGAGTTCATCGCTCTTTTCGTGGAAGCAAAGCCGCGCTGCTGCTGCCGATGAGCGCTGACCTTTCTTCTTGAAAACACCGGAATTGGCTGTAACATACCCGTAAGGGGTACTAAATATTGGACTAAATTTGTGGAATTTGGCTGAAAACGGGAGGCGAGTAACAGGAAGTCCGTCTCCCGATCTTGCTAACTAGATCAAAGCAACGGCTTAGAAGTGTGCTGAAGCGTTCAAAAGGGATCGTAAAAGCAGAACAAAGGTGCATTGATAGACTTTGTATTGAAAAGACAAGAGGGAAATCTTAGTAAAACTTGTGGACTCTATTCTTGGAACTTTCTTCCTATTTTTGAGCTATGCGGAGTTAAAAGGGACAACCCAGTTGTCGGACTGTCAGCGCGTAAAAGAGAACTGTCAAACTGCTAATACTGTTGCTGGAGTTTAAACTGTTACATAGACTGAGATACTAACGCTTAAACATTGTTGCTGGGACCCTTCTTGACACCTTGTGGCCCTTTCTCAAGAAATAGAAAGCCTGGGGAACCTTCCTTTTGTGCTCTGGAATTACAAAGACTTAATATGGGGAATATAGGAACTTCAATGGCGGAAAAGAGTTCTCTCCTTCCTTGAAACTTTGAAACACCCCCCCTAGAGGATTGTGGAGATATAGAGGCCTGGGAACTGTATTTTATTGAGTGTTTCTGTGACTTAATTGTTTACACTCTGGATTTGTCTTTCTCATGGAATAAAAGACAATTTGACCTTGAACAGAGGCAGGTGTGGAATGAGCGGCTCAGGGAGAACAAGAGCAGCCAAAGCTAAAGAAAAAGAAAAGAAATCGGTGCAACTTGTTCAAACAACCTTAACTCATCAACGTAGATCATCTGTCCCAACTGTGCTGACAGCACAGGAGGTGGAAGTTGAACAGCCTGCTGCAGAAGACATGGCAACTGGAGGATCTGAAACAGTCCTGAAACAAATTTTGGAACAACTGGCAATTTTAAATCAAAAAGTGGACAATCAATCATCAAAAATTGATCAAGCTACATCCTCTATTAGTAAATTATCTGATCAGGTTTCCCAGCATACCCAGGCAATTGAGAAACTGCAAGGAGCTACGGCTGAAAATTATAAACTAGCTGTGGAAGCCAGTCAAAAAGCAGAACAGGCGAACAAAAAGGTTGATGAGATCAAGGGGGAAGTAAGGCCTCTGAAAAGACAGGTAGGGGAACAACAAGCCTACCTGTCATTGGTTGATCTGAAAAGTAAGGAAAATAATCTCAGGTTAAGGGCCATCCCAGAATTGGAGGCAGGAAATCTAGAGGGATTTTTGACACTTTTGTTCTCCAAATTCTGGGGAATTGAGGAAGACAAGGATTTTAAAATTGTGACGGCTTTTAGACTGGGAAGATCGATAAAGAAAGATAAGCCCAGAGACTGTTTGGTTATTTTGAGATCAAGAGAGGAAAGAGACAAGATACTAGGCCTACATTTTAAAAAATCTTTGGAGATAGAAGGTAAAAAGGCTGAAATTTATAGAGATATACCCAAACATCTTTTGGATCTTAGGACCATCTATATAGACCTGACCAAATTGATGAGACACAACGCAATCCCCTATAGGTGGGAGTTTCCGCAAGGACTATCATTTACTTACAAAGGAAGGAAAGTAAGAATTAAAACACCTGAGGACCAGCAGAAGTTCCTACACGACCACGAGGAGGACCTCCAGAAAGGAGCTGCAGCTTCTTGGCCACCTCTACCACCGGGACCATCACCAAAACCTACACCGTCTGGATCTGGACCAGCACTACCACCTCCGGGACCGGAGGGAAACCTAGACACCCCACTGTAGGACCCACTAATTAAACCAGGATGTCTCTGCAGCTTCTTAGTTGGAATATAAATGGCAGAAATTCTCCGGAAAAAAGAAGAAAAGTATTTCATATTTTGAAAAAAGAACAATTGGACATTATTTGCTTGCAAGAAACTCATGTGACAAGGCTCCACAGAAAAGTGCTAATTAACAAAAGATTAGGCCAAGAATTTATTTCTTCGGATAAAGTCAAGAAAAGAGGAGTGGTGATATATGCAAAGGAGAGCCTGTCACCGAAATTTTTATTTAAAGATGAACATGGCAGAATTTTGGCGATTGAAATCCAGACACAAGGAGAAAAATTTTTGATATTAGGAATATATGCCCCAAATGAAGGAAAATCGGAATTCTTTAGGAAGCTGCACGAGATTATGCTGGACTATTTAGACTATAACAACATCATTATGTTGGGCGATATGAATGGGGTTGTGTCTGTAAATATGGATAAGTCGCAAAGTGCTAACATAACGAAAGATGGCAGACTACCTAAAACTTTTTTTGAAATGACTGACAATATGGACTTAATTGACATATGGAGGGTTAAGAACCCCCTAGGAAAAGAAGGAACTTTCTTTTCTGAAGATCATCTGACATGGACACGAATCGACCAAATGTGGGTAACTAGAGGACTGGCACCCAAGACTAGAAAGGTGGAAATCTGCCCAAAAACCTGCTCCGACCATAATGCCCTGAAAGTGGAACTGAGACTAAACACAACCGGATCCTTTAGATGGAAAATGAATGACACCTTACTAAGGGACGAGAAGATTGTTAAGAAGGCCCAAAAAACTTTAAAGGACTATTTTGAGATAAACTTAAATACCACTGTGGAAAAAAGAATAATCTGGGACGCAAGTAAAGCAGTTATGAGAGGGTTTCTAATACAACAAAACACGATTAAGAAAAAGTTCTGGAATGAAAAGAAGGAGAAGATATTGGAAAAAATAGGAGATGGAGAGAAAAAATTAAGATCTAGGCCCAAGTCGAAGGAAGTGCTGAGAGAAGTGAATTTTTTCCAAGCACAATATTTGAAATTGATAAATCAAGAGGTGGAATGGAAAATTAAACAAATGAAACAAAGATCTTTTGAATCAGCAAACAAGTGTGGGAAACTGCTAGCATGGCAGTTGAAAAAGAGACAAAAACTTAATACAGTTACAAATCTAGAGATTGAAGGGAGAATGGTTCAGAAACCCGAGGAAATTAGAAAGTGCTTCCAGAGATATTTCAAAGAACTTTATTTACAAGGGCCGCAGAAAGATTCGGAGGTGGATCAATTCCTCAAAACTAATGGATTACAAAAAATACCTCAGGAAATGAGAACAACCCTGAATAGTAATATCACACAGCAAGAAACTGAAAGTGCCATTCAGAACCTTCAATTAGGCAAATCTCCAGGCCCCGATGGACTTACCTCCAAATATTATAAGGTTTTGAAAGACTATTTGATACAACCTCTGTTGGAGGTCTGCAACCAGATTATGGAGGGGAGGAAGGCACCGGAAACGTGGAAAGAAGCTTTCATCACATTGATACCTAAACTAGAAACTGAAAAGACCCAGCTTAAGAACTACCGCCCCATCTCACTCCTAAATGTGGATTATAAGTGATACATAAGGACCAGGCCGGCTTTCTCCCCGGTAGGCATTTGTTTGACAACACAAGAAACATTATTGACATTTTGGAACTTCTACAAACAAATCTTAACACTAGAGCGGTTTTAATCTTTATTGATGCGGAGAAAGCCTTTGACAATATCTCTTGGATGTTTATGAAGAA
Source organism: Podarcis gaigeae (assembly GCF_964106915.1). Lineage (NCBI taxonomy): Eukaryota > Metazoa > Chordata > Lepidosauria > Squamata > Lacertidae > Podarcis > Podarcis gaigeae. Next base: position 100,526,638 of record NC_139679.1, read on the forward strand.
AAATTTGGAAGGGATGGGAGTGGGGCGGGGGTTTGAAAATGGAATAGAAGCAATATATTCAGAACAAAAAGCGAAATTGATAGTAAACAATGTGGTGACAGAGGAGTTTAAAATTGAAAAAGGGACACGGCAGGGGTGCCCCCTATCCCCCCTACTGTGTATTTCAGTTCTGGAGGTGCTATTGAACATGATTAGAAAGGACCGGTCGGTACAAGGAATTGAGGTCGGAGTGAAACAATATAAATTGAAAGCATTTGCAGATGACTTGGTATTAACATTACAGGAGCCAGTCTCTAGTACTAAAAGAGTGTTAGAATTAATTTCTGACTTTGGTCGGGTGGCGGGATTTAAGCTGAACAAGCAAAAAACTAAGGTTCTAGCAAAAAATTTGACAACTACAGAAACAGATGAGTTCCTGAAAGAAACAGAACTAAATGTGGTTAAAAAAGTAAAATACCTAGGGGTGTATCTGACCTCCAAAAATTTGAATTTGTTTAAAGATAATTACGAGAAATGTTGGTCAGAAATCAAAAGAGATTTGGAAACATGGTCAAGATTGAAACTTTCCTTGTTGGGCCGAATAGCAGCTATAAAGATGAATGTATTGCCGAAAATGTTATTTTTGTTTCAGGCCCTACAGATCGTGGACAAGGTGGAATGTTTTGGAAAGTGGCAGAAGGATATTTCCAAGTTTGTTTGGCAGGGCAAAAAGCCCCGAATAAAGTTTAAAATATTAACTGATGTGAAAGAAAGAGGGGGATTTGCCCTGCCAGACTTGAGGTTATATTATGAATCTGCAGCCTTCTGCTGGTTGAAAGATTGGATCTTATTGGAGAACACTGATGTCCTAGATCTGGAAGGGTTTGACAGTGCTTTTGGGTGGCATGCATATTTGTGGTATGACAAGGTTAAAGTGCACAAATTGTTAAAACTACATTGTCAGAAGAGCAATTTTGATGGTCTGGACAAAATATAAAGACTTATTGGAGAGTAAGACTCCGAGGTGGCTCTCACCGGTGGAGGCCAAGGCACGTAAGAGACTTAACATGGAGGCCTACTGGCCTAAATATTGGGAAATAATTGAAAAAATTGGAGACAATTGGAGGTTGCAGAGCTTGGAAAAACTAAAAAACAAGGTGCGAGATTGGTTGCACTATGCACAAATTCAGGAGGTTTTTAAAGTGGACAAGAAGGTTGGATTCCAGGTGGAAAAATCGAAACTAGAGACAGAACTGTTAGAGCCAAAAAATAAACTACTTTCGAGAATGTATAACTTGCTGCTTAAATGGAACACTCAGGATGAGACAGTCAAATCCGCCATGATAAAATGGGCGCAGGATTTGGGGCATAACATTATGTTTGAAGACTGGGAAAGGTTATGGAACACCGGAATGAAATTTACGGCATGTAGTGCCTTGAAGGAAAACATTATGAAAATGGTATACCGGTGGTACATGACCCCAGTCAAGCTTGCTAAGATATATCACCTGTCTGACAATAAATGTTGGAAATGTAAAGAGGCGGAAGGGACATTCTTTCACCTCTGGTGGACTTGCCCGAAAGTGAAGGCCTTTTGGGAGATGATTCATAATGAACTAAAAAAGGTACTTAGATTTACCTTACCTAAGAAACCGGAGGCCTTTCTTCTGGGCATGATGGACCAGAGAGTGTTTAAGAAAGATAGAACTTTTTTTATGTATGCCACTACAGCAGCAAGGATCCTGATTGCAAAGCATTGGAAGACACAAGATTTACCCACGCTGGAGGAATGGCACACGCAGTTGATGGACTACATGGAACTGGCCGAAATGACTGGCAGAATCCGAGACTTGGGAGAAGAAACAATTGAGGAGGACTGGAAAAAATTTAAGGACTATTTGAAAAAACATTGTAAGCTGTACAAATGTTAAAAAAATGCACCCTCTAGGAAACTCTAGCTTCAGCAATTGTAAATTAATGAAATGGAAATTAAGGTACAAGAAGTCAGAGGTAGAATAATGAAATAACTTTATTGTGTTTAAACGAAAATGTATAAGATTTGGGTTATAACATCTTTGAAATTAGGTAACATGATAAAATGAAGGATACAATAAGTATTGAAATAAGTTAACAAATTGCTGATGTTCTGTATCACAGAGAATGCAGGGTTTGGAGGATGCGGGGAAGTCCACTAGACTTGCTGGAAAAAAAGAACATGGAAATTTGTAACTTTTTTATTTTATTTCTTATATCTGTCTTCTATTCTTTTTTTCTGTATTTCATAAACTTAATAAAAATATTTTATATATATATATATATATATATATATATATATATATATATATATAACCATGATGGAAATCCTGTAGACTGGTAGAAGACTGGGAGATTGCTTCATACACTTCCATCATTCTGTGTAATACAAAAACTGCTGGTTTTTTTTTTTAGTGTTTTACTTCTAAGAAGCAGGCATTTCTATGCTGGTCACAGGGGAGGGGGCTTCCCCTTGTCCTCAGTGGGCATGGTATTGCAGGAAAGTACAAAAAAAATTTTTTGCAGGGTTGTAACTTCTGTGGACCTAGTAAGTCTCTCATGAGTTGTCACTTGTAGTTTTTAACTATCTCCACAGATTAATGCACCAGTTGAATCAGATGAGGCGATTCAGCCTTTTTCAACTTTAGCTCCCCCATATATCAGCCTTAAATATCCTTTAAAGATGATTGGCAAGTGTAAATTTGGGGGGGGGGGGATTTAAGGGTGCTTGAAATTAATTTTCAGTTGAAAATCGGCAGGTATTAAGATTACTTTTGAGGAGAACTGGCCAGACTACTTGAGTAACTTATGCAATTGGTTTCACACAAATTAGCAGCTTCTGAAACAACACCACTTTCAAAACATACTTTTAAAAGTCACCTAAAAGATGTTTTTAAATCAGTATTTAGCAATTAATTGGCTTCTTAACGTTCACAAAATCTACCCCAGGTTGCACCGGGGATGGGAGAGGGGTGACCAGTTTCAAGGGAATTGTTGCTCACTGAAATTTTTTTTAGTCATTATTCTGAAAGACAACCTCAATTGCTCTACAGCTTCAACTACAGCTGGAGACAACTGAAAATTCACTTTACGGGAGGGGGTGAAGCTCACAAGTTTTTAGGGTTGCCATATTTCAAACAGTGAAAATCTGAACAAAACAGCTGTTGAGCTTTTTTTTTTTAAAGCAGACTAAAGGTAAAATCATTTTTAGCAAGCTAAAGGTGGCCCTTGCTATCAAATTCATCCCAATTTGTTTTTGGTTTTTTTTTTTTAGATCATCTGATTTGGGATTACTATCTAAATGGTGTTTCAAAAGTGAGGCAAGAACTAAAGATTTGGAAGACTCTTTTACCCGCTTCCCATGAAAATTCAGCTGTTTGAAAACCAATCTGATAAATCATAGTAATCCACTTCTTGCTTGCTTGCTTTCTTTATTTCTAAAGCCCTCAGTCAAGCAAACCATAGTTGAGTTTGATATGGAGTTCTCTTCTACGAAAAGTAAAGCGAAGGATAAAGTAGCTTGAACAGGTTTCTCCAATGTGTGGTTTTAAGCACCTCCAAACAACACAGACATCAGGCACCCTCTAGAGTATTGTAAAGAAATTGTCACTCAACCCTACTTCGTTTTCTTGTTGTTGTTTTTAGTGCAATGAGACGCCATGACTGAAAAGCCTTCAAACTGGCTTTACAATTAAAGATACAAAATTGTTGCCTTTAGCAAACAGAGCTAAATTTTCCATGTTGAATAAAACTCCACCTTCAAAATGAACTAGTCCAAGCAAATTATTTAGGCACACTACAGACTGAATACAGAATTCATGGCTTGGCTTAAAAGTTGAGGCAGTGGGCATTTTACAAAGGAGGCATTAATATATGGAAGAGCACATACAGTCATACCTCGAGTTGTGTTTGCTTCACGTTGCATTTTTTTCAGGTTATGAATGCAGCAAACCCAGAAGTGTTTACTTCCGGGTTCGCTGCTTCGTGCATGTGCAGGAGCGATCTCTCACGTCGCACGCACAAGCGGCGCTCTATTTACGGACTTTTCAGGGTGCGACGGCACCCCGGAACGGATTGCGTCCGTAAGTAGAGGTACCACTGTACTTAGCTCATAAAACGGTTCCCAAATCTCCAGTTGAAATATCTCATTAAACAGAGCTGGGAACGAAGGAGTAGTAGACTCTATTGGGGTCATACCTTTTCCTTTTCCTGGTCAGAGATAATGGCAACAGGTGTCCCAGTGTAGCCAAAGGTTCTTCTAGATTGCTTCTAAACTAGAGACTGAAACCCAAATGAATATTCTTCAGGCTCTGGTTTAGAAGCTAAACTGCAGTCGCAGCTGTTCAGACATATTAAATACCGTATTTTTCGCTCTATAAGACGCACCAGACCACAAGACGCACCTAGTTTTTGGAGGAGGAAAACAAGAAAAAAAATATTCTGAATCTCAGAAGCCAGAACAGCAAGAGGGATCGCTGTGCAGTGAAAGCAGCAATCCCGCTTGCTGTTCTGGCTTCTGGGATAGCTGCGCAGCCTGCATTCACTCCATAAGACGCACACACATTTCCCCTTACTTTTTAGGAGGGAAAAAGTGAGTCTTATAGAGCAAAAAATATGGTAGTTATTTCTAACCTGGAAAGGAAATCAATTCACACAGGGAGGAGGAGGATGGAGGGAGCAGTTTGTGTCCCAGTTGGGACACAATACCTATTTAAGGGAAACTTCTGCACCATTTTCTTTTTCTGACAGTGTATTTAGATTTCAAATCTGCCTCTTCAATCCACCCATCACCTCCACGTTCCTCTCTCAGTGTTGTGATAGTTGGTGTAAATTCCTTGGAAATCCAAAAAAATGTTGGTTGCTTGACAAAGAGTCTAAGGTCCCGATCCTTGGTGCATGAAGCAAGTGAGTATGCCTGCAGAGATAACTTAAATCTGAACAAAAGGAGGTAAACGGGAAGCTTTCCACCAACTTAAATCAAGAGCAAACATTGCTCCATGGAAGAAAATTCCTTTTTAAATCCCATGTATTAAGAACTCCTTGTGAACATGAAAAAGATGGTGTCACTGAAAATGAAAACTGTGCCTCTCGGCGCAGGAGGGAAAATGTTTTACACCAGAGGTAGAGAATCTGTTGTTGGACTACAACTCCCATCAGCCCTGACATGCTATGCTGGCCGGCACTGATGGGAACTGTAGTCCAACAACATCCAAAGGCCACAAACCTTCCTGCCCATTTCATGCAGTTATTTAAATTGTGGTACAATTCATGGGTGACATCAACATCATGTTAGCCTTTTGAAAAATGGAAATCAAGTGTCGTGGTTCCAGTGTTTTTTCAGGTCAGTCATGTTCTTATAGGCACTCATAATCCTATGAGGGGCTAAATTTGCGGTGATGAAATCCACCATACTGTATTAGAAGCTGCTTTTCCAAAGTTTTCATGTTTGAAGCCAATGTTATGTATGAAATAGAGCATGTGACTCTGAATCCCAGGGTTGTGGGTTTGAGCCCCAAGTTGGGGTTGGACTAGATGACCCTAGTGGTCCCTTCCAGTTCTACAATTCTATGATTCCACAAAATGAGCCCACAACCAAAGTGGCACTGCACTGTTTGCCTTCGGGTCTTTGCACACATGCAACTCATATCAAACATAGTTATACAGTGGTACCTCGGGTTACATACACTTCAGGTTACATACGCTTCAGGTTAGAGACTCCGCTAACCCAGAAATTGTGCTTCAGGTTAAGAACTTTGCTTCGGGATGAGAACAGAAATCGTGCTCCGGCGGCACAGCAGCAGCAGGAGGCCCCATTAGCTAAAGTGGTGCTTCAGGTTAAGAATAGTTTCAGGTTAAGTACGGACCTCTGGAATGAATTAAGTACTTAACCCGAGGTACCACTGTACAGCCAAAGGGTTGAGTGGAGTGGCGGCCCAGCAAACCTACGTTGCCGTTTCTTTATTTGGTTGTGTAGGGGGACAAGTTTAGGGACCCAGCGGTTGTAGAGAAAGTCCTGATACAGGCAACCTGTTCAATATAGAGAGGTATATTTAAAGTGCAACATGAGCCCAGTTCTCGTTTCATGGCCCATCTGCATATGCTTACTATAGAATTCCACCGCACGTGTTGATCACAGCAGTTGCAAACACTGCATCTGAAAGATATTAAGTTGTAATAATCCTCCAGTGTTTCCTATTTGGTTCAGCCCTTGAGTATCATATGAATAAAAATCAAAGCCAGCCCAGAGCAATCTATCATAGCTCACATCACTTTAGGAAAAGATTTTTCTTCCAAGGATTGTACCTGCTCTTCTGTTGCTCCAGAACAGGCATAGGCAAACTCGGGCTGCCAGATGTTTTGAGACTACAATTCCTATCATCCTTGACCACTGGTCCTGTTAGCTAGGGATGATGGGAGTTGTAGTCCCAAAACACCTGGAGGGCCGAGTTTGCCTATGCCTGCTCCAGAATCACAGATTTTCACAGTTTTCGTCTGGTGCCTTCCATACTCAGTCATACTTAAATTCCAATTAACAAAAAAACCTTCCGGATTAACGTGTTGTGCTAAGGTCACCAACATTTTTAGGCCTGGGGGTGCATTTCGACATTGATGCAAGTGCTGCGGACTCCGTCTTTTGGTTCCTAGCCTCCCACCTTACCAGATCACACACCCCCACCCAATCCCCCAGGACACAGAAAGAGAAAGTACATGTTGACACACATACTTTGGTTTTCCAAACAACCCCGTCAGAACCAATTGAATGAATATGAGCTTGGAAAAGCACAGAGAGTTGAAAGAGGAAATGGGGGGAAAGAATCACTCTTCCAACTTCTTTCTGCAGCTTTACATACTTCCGGGGGGTGGGGGGTGGGTACAGACAGTAACCACCCTCACCATTTCGTGACCAAGGGGACAGTGAATGGGTGGGGGCAGGTGGAGCAAAGTTAGACCTGGTATGGGGTGGGGGTGGGAAAACAGCTCAGTAAGCCAGCAATACATTTTAGTCTTTTCATTGCATTTCTGAAAAAAAATTTAAAATCTTCTAAGTCACCGGGGGGGGGGGACACCCTGATAAGGCTTAATGCAGATTCGCAGCAATGGCTAAAGCAATTTAAATAACACAAGATGTGTTAGCGTTAATTGCATTATTACTATGCAGAATAAATCATTACACCTAAACCACAGTGAAAGCTGCAGTTGCGTAAAGGGCTGGTTTCAATGCTAAGCTTTCATTCATTATAATGTCCATTTCAGACATCTGTTAAAAGAATGTTCGCTTCAGAGGAAAAAAGAAAAGTCTAAGGAGAATTTAGGATCGGAGAGGGCTTCCCTCCTTTACCGCCCCCTTTTTCCCATGAACTAAATGTAATGGAATTTTAACAGATGTTCTCCTTGGTCATAGTTAATAAAATGAATTCTCCAGAAATGGAAAAGCCTGGCTCAGCTTACTAGGATAAACTTTCAGCAGAGGAGCTATAGATGTCATCACCAAACTGCAAGATCATGAATGCACAATTCCCTGTACAATTGGCTTTATCAGTATGCTCACACTTTGCACAAGATCTACCCCACACATCGCTTTGCTTTCGCAGTCCTGGAAATTTACGCAAAGCTGCGTCAAAATCCTTCACTTCTGTTGTATCCGATTGGATTCCCAATGCCTGCAGCACCTTCATAAAGCACCCATTCTTCCCGATTAACTAAACTTCATTTCTGCACTGCTGTATTTGCATGGGATTGGTTAAGCAGCAGCCAAAAGAACATTTTTTAGGATGCTTAGGTGTAATTTGCTCGCCTTGTCATCTTCCAGGTTTTAACCGTGCTGCTACAGGAGCCTGGAGAAAATGTTATCAGCAGGCTCAGAGACGTAAAAATAGATAACTAAATTGAATTACATGCAATGGGAGCTGCATATGTGCTGCCAAAGACAGCATCACCACGTTCCCTCTCCCGGTTTTGGTAACACCTACAAAGTTGCACCACGTAGCTCAAGGTCAACCTTGTGGCAAGGTCTCCACCTCCATGACACTTCACTGGCTGCCACTGGCTGGGCTGCAGTGACATCATGCTGGATTTTGTTTCTCCTCAGATAAACAGGGACAGGAAAAAGAGGAGAAGTGTGTGGTTCCTACCACATCTAGTTATGAAACTAGTGCAGAAAAAGAACAGTAAAGTATCTAACAGTTCACAGCATGTCTCCCATTCAGTGCAGAAATCCCTGGGCAACAAGTGTGTGTGTGTGTGTGTGTGTGTACAAGTGTGTGCACACAACTGTTTTTGTTCATTACATGCCCAGTAAAAGAGTGCCATTTTGACACAAAGCTGGAGTTAAATTTAAGAGAAGCCGGTCATTCATGATTTGTTTCAATCTGAAGTGAAAGTGAATCTCATTCAACCATAATTTGTTATTCATTCTATTAAGGTAGATGTTTAAGCTTTGGTGTGCAGGGAGCAATATTTCAACTGAAAATGGCTCTGAAGGACCTTTTGTGAATTCACATAACGGAAAGGGCCACAAAAAGGTGTCGCCATTTTGAGTGCCCAAGAGTTTTTCTCGGCAGGGTCACATATGTAACTGTGCTAAGAGACCCAACCAGAAATTAATTACCAACCTGACACATATTTTTTTGAGAGAGAATAACATCCAGTAGCAGCCGTGCGTTTTATCTATCAGTTAGTATGCCAAATAATAATAATAATAAATCAGTATTCTTTGGCAGTTGCATTTTATTCATTTATTCAGAACCCCTCAGAGAAATCAAAAAGCCTTGTTGCCCTTTTTCTTTTCTTTTCTTTTCCTTGCCTGAAACCAGATGAAATCACAACAAGTAACATGTGCTTAGTGAGGCAGAAAATAAGTACAGGATGAAGATATAGCGGGGGTTACGTTTGAGAAAAGCAGGTGTCACCTCTTCAGACAAATAACTCTTCCCCTCTCCCCCGACACACAGAGGAATGAGAACAAAGAAACCCTCATCACCATTCCCCACTACCTAGAGCTAGACTAAGCGTGGGATTTCTTATTGTTATATGATAGTATTTACACAGGACAGGGAGCTCCTGCTGTTTTGTTTCAAACCTGAGGTGGTCTGTACGTGCACAGAAGAAAGCATTTAAAGCAGGGGCAGTGGCGTAGCGAGGGGGGTGCAGGGGGGCCGGCCGCACCGGGCGCAACATCTGGGGGTTAGGGTTAGGGGGCGCAAATTCACGGGTTAGGGGGTGCAAATCCACGGGTTAGGGGGCACAAATTACTTGCCTTGCCCTGGGTGCTGACAACCCACGCTACGCCACTGAGCAGGGGTAGTCCCTGTGAGGCCCTCCCAAATGTTGTTGGACTACAACTCCCATTATCCCCAGTCAAGGTGACCATTGGGCTCAGGGAGGGGGAGGGGGAGGTTGTAGTCCAGCAATTTCTGGTGGGCACCACGCTGCCTACCCTTGCTTTAAAGGAATAAATAAACTTTGGAAGGAATGCTAGCAAACTGGCGCTTCAGACAACAGTATAAACTATGTGCTAGTTGAAGAATCGGGAGCTTGTTCAAGTTGTTGTTACTCCATTTTATTTTTTATTAATGCAGTATTATGGCCCCATTCTTCAAAAAAAAAAAAATAATGCAGGGAGAAAAAGAAGGGATAGGGAGGAAACAACTTTTGAGATTAGGGGAAGCGTAGCTCAATTGTTAGAGCGTGAAACTCTTAATCCCGGGATCATGGGTTTGAGTCCCACGTTGGACAAAAAGAAGAAGAAGAAGAGTTTTGATATCTCGCTTTATCACTACCCTAAGGAGTCTCAAAGCGGCTAACGATCTCCTTTCCCTTCTTCCCCCACAACAAACACTCTGTGAGGTGAGTGGGGCTGAGAGACTTCAGAAAATGTGACTGGCCCTAGGTCACCCAGCAGCTGCATGTGGAGGAGGGGAGACGCGAACCCGGTTCACCAGATTACGAGTCCACAGCTCTTAACCACTACACCACACTGGCGCTGCAAGGGGTTGGACTAGATCAGCCTCATAGTCCCTTCCAACTTTATAATTCTATTATACTGGTACTATGCTCCTTCTCTTCTTCCAGAATGCCAACCTGCTGCCTGAATCTTCACGCGGTGCGTAGTTAAATTATGGCGCTCACTCCCACAGAAGCCACCCAGGTGGCTTTCAAAGAGGATTAGACAAATTCAAGGGGCAGAGGGCTACTGATTGCTACTAGCCACAATGGCTAGACTCTGCGCCCATGGCTGGAGGGGGAAAAATAATTCTGGATATCAATAGTTGGAAGCTACAGGAGGATGTTCTTGTGTTTGGGTCCTGCTTGTGGATCTCGCGGACTGGATGAGCCATTGGACTGATCCAGCAGGTTGTTGTTTTGTAAGGTTTAAAAATTTATCCCAGATGCCAAGACAACTTCTTTGAAGCACGCTGTTCTCGCATGCTCCCACGGGGCTGTGTGTTTTGTTTCTTATTCACCTACGACGTTATGAAGCATCGCCAGCGAGTGCCTAACACGACATCAACAGCGCCTGAGGGAGAGTTCGCCCTGGAACAATGCGGCCGCTCCCAAAGTAACAAGGAGCCCAGATAAAAGGAAAATGCAGTAGATCGTCCTGGAGATTACCATAGATGGGAGCCGATGTTCGTATTGTTGTTTTTAATCGTACTAAAGAGGCTCACGGCACAATGGCGAGAGGCGCCACTTGAGGCACAGGAGCCCCTCCGCTGTCCTTTAGTAGCAGCCGCTCTATCGAGCTGCAGAACAGGAGAGTAAAGAAACATGGCCACTGCCTCACTTCTGCTGAGAGACCAGCAGCCTTTGGATCTGCCCCAACTTTCACCCTCAGGCAATCTGAGCTGAACCCAGCTGGTCATTATAAGAACGACGGGTGGTCCTCAGTGCCAGTCCTATGCAGAGCAGACCCATTGAATGGAATAGAAATACATGCCCTTGAGTGGCCTGTAGTTCAGACAGTAAGATGATTCATGGAGGAGTAGGCTATCCACGGTAGATGGTTACATTCTCCCTTGGCTGTTGGAAGCGACATTCCTCTGAATACTAATTTCTGGGAATCACAAGTAGGGAGAGTGCCACTGGACTCAAATGTCCTGCTTGCCAGCTTCCCACAGGCATCTATTTTTTTTTTAATAAATTTTTATTAGGGGTTTTTACAAAATAAAGTACAAAAATAAACAACCTTTCTTTTATCTCAACAGAGTTTCATGACTTCTTTGGACTTCCTCACATCTCCCGCTGCCATTTTCATCATCATAAATTTTTCCCAGCAATTTATCATCTAATTTGCAAATTTTATAACCACTTATTTAAATATAATCCTCTGTAAATTAATTTCCCTTAATCTCACTTTACATCCCATTTCGATCCGATTTTGTGGTGGCCAATTATTTATGATCAAACATCCTACTTAACTTTCCACCAAATCACAATATTTTTGTAAATAAATCTTAAATTTCCTCCAATCTTCTTCAACCCTCTCTTCTCCCAGGTCTCGAATTCTGCCAGTCATCTCAGCCAGTTGCATATAGTCCATCAGCTGCATCTGCCATTCTTCCAGAGTGGGTAGATCTTGAGTTTTCCACTTCTTGGCGATAAGTATCCTTGCTGCTGCTGTTGCGTACAAAAAGAATGTTCGGTCCTTCTTTGGCACCATCTGGCCGACAATGCCCAGGAGGAAGGCCTCTGGTTTCTTAAGGAAGGTATACTTAAATACCTTTTTCAGCTCATTATATATCATTTCCCAGAAGACCTTCACCCTGGGACAAGTCCACCAGAGGTGAAAGAATGTTCCTTCATTTTCCTTACATTTCCAACATTTGTTGTCTGGCACATGGCATATTTTGGCTAGTTTAACTGGGGTCATGTACCACCTATATATCATTTTCATTACATTTTCCTTCAGAGCATTACATGCCGTGAAGTTCATCCCCGTGGTCCACAACCTTTCCCAATCCTCAAACATAATATTATGCCCAATATCCTGTGCCCACTTTATCATGGCCGACTTAACCATTTCATCTTGTGTATTCCATTTCAACAGCAAGTTATACATTCTTGAAAGTACTTTAGTCTTAGGTTCTAACAATTCTGTTTCCAACTTCGATTTCTCCACCTGGAATCCTAACTTTTTATCCTTTTTAAAAATTTCTTGAATCTGAGCGTAATGTAACCAGTCTCGCACTTTGTCTTTCATTTTTTCCAAACTCTGCAATTTCCAATTGTTGCCCTCTTTCTCTATTATTTCCCAATATTTCGGCCATTTGGCCTCCATATTGGGTCTTTTTCGGGCCTTAGCCTCCAGAGGTGATAGCCATCTTGGAGTTTTATTTTCCAATAGGTCTTTGTATTTTGTCCAGACATTAAACACTGCTTTCCTGACAATATGGTTCTTAAAGGCCTTATTGATCTTAACTTTGTCATACCATAAGTATGCATGCCAGCCAAATGCATTGTTAAAACCTTCTAAATCTAACACATCAGTGTCCTCTAGAAGTAGCCAGTCTTTTAGCCAGCAGAAAGCTGCGGCTTCGTAGTACAACCTTAAGTCTGGCAGGGCAAAGCCCCCTCTTTCTTTCGCATCAGTTAATATCTTAAACTTAATTCTGGGCTTTTTGCCCTGCCAGACAAATTTAGAAATATCTCTCTGCCACTTCCTGAAGCACTCCGTCTTATCCACAATTTGCAATGTTTGAAATAAAAACAACATCTTAGGCAATACATTCATCTTAATAGCAGCAATTCGGCCTAACAAAGAAAGCTTCAATTTTGACCAACTGTCCAAGTCTCTCTTAATTTCAGACCAACATTTTTCATAATTATCCTTAAATAGACTCAGATTTTTTGCTGTTATGTTTACCCCTAGGTACTTTACTTTTTTAACCACAGCTAGTTCTGTTTCTCTCTGAAACCGTTCTGACTCTGCATCTGTCAAGTTTTTTCCCAACACCTTAGTTTTCTGTTTGTTTAATTTAAAGCCCGCTACCCGACCAAAGTCCTGAATCAATTGTAACACTCTTTTTGTACTAGATTCTGGCTCTTGCAATGTCAAAACAAGGTCATCTGCAAAAGCTTTAAGTTTAAATTGTTTCACTCCGATCTGAATCCCTTGCACCAACCGGTCCCCTCTAATCAAGTTCAAGAGCACCTCCAGGACAGAAATAAACAGCAAGGGGGAAATCGGGCAGCCTTGTCGTGTCCCTTTTTCAATCTTAAACTCTTCTGTAACCACATTGTTAACTATCAGTTTTGCCTTTTGTTCTGAATAAATCGCGTCAATCCCATTTTCAAAACCCCGCCCCACTCCCATTTCTTTTAAATTCCCCTTCATAAATTTCCAAGAAATATTATCGAAGGCCTTCTCCGCGTCTATAAAAATTAGAACTGCTTTAGTGTTAATATTTGTTTGCAAAAGTTCCAAAATGTCAATAATGTTCCTTGTATTAGCAAATAAATGTCTTCCTGGGAGAAAGCCTGCCTGGTCTTTATGAATTATCTCATTTAAAACTCTTTTGAGTCTTCCTGCCAAAACGTCAGCAAATATTTTGTAATCCACGTTTAAAAGGGAAATGGGGCGGTAGTTCTTAAGTTGTGTCTTTTCAGTTTCTGATTTTGGTATCAATGTGATGAAAGCTTCCTTCCACGATTCAGGCGCCTTCTTTCCCTCCATAATTTCATTGCTGACCTCCATCAATGGTTGAATCAAATAGTCACTTAATGTCTTATAGTACTTGGAGGTCAAGCCATCTGGCCCTGGAGACTTGCCCAACTTCATATTCTGAATGGCCTGTTCTATCTCTAGTCGTGTTATTTTACTATTCAGGAGTGATCTATTTTCTTGTGATAATTTTTTAAGTCCATTTTTCTCCAAAAATTTTGCAATCTCTTCCTCCTTTTGTGGCCCTTGAGTGTATAATTTCTTAAAATATTTCTGGAAACATTTTCTAATTTCCACCGGGTTCTGAATATTCCTTCCTTCTATTTCCAAATTTGTTACTATGTTCAGCTTTTGTCTCTTCTTCAACTGCCATGCCAGCAGTTTCCCACATTTATTAGCCGATTCAAATGTTTTTTGTTTCATTGATTTAATCTTCCATTCTATTTCCTGATTTATCAGTTTGGAATATTGTGCCTGATGAAGTTTAATTTCTCTCAAAATCGGCTGTGACTTCGGGTTTACTCTTAGTTTCTTCTCTAACTCTTTAATTTTCCCCAAAATCTTGTCCTTTTTCTCATTTTGTAGTCTTTTCTTTATGGCGTTCTGTTGTATCAAGAACCCTCTCATCACAGCTTTGCTTGCGTCCCAGATTGTTCTTTTTTCCACAGCAGTGTTCAAATTTATCTCAAAATAGTCCTTTATTGTTTTTTTGGCCTTCTTGATAATCTCCTGATCTCTAAACAAGTTGTCATTCATCTTCCATCTAAAGGAGCCGGTTGGTAATAATGTCATGTCCATTTTCAACGCGTTATGATCGGAGCAGGTCTTTGGGCAGATTTCCACTTTCTTCACCTTAGGAGCCAGACCTCTAGAAATCCATATTTGGTCAATTCTTGTCCAAGTCAGTTGGGCTTCAGAGAAAAATGTTCCTTCTTTCCCTAAGGGGTTCTTTGTCCTCCATATATCAATCCAGTCCATGTTGTCTGTCATTTCAAAAAAGGTCTTTGGTAGTCTGCCTTCTTTAGTAACCTTTTGGCTTTGTGACCTATCCATGTTTGTAGAAACGATCCCATTCATATCTCCCATCATAATGATGTTATCATAGTCCAGATAATCCAGCATAATCTCATGCAACTTCTTGTAGAATTCTGATTTCCCTTCATTTGGAGCGTAGATTCCTAATATCAAAATTTTCTCTCCTTGGTGCTGTATTTCAATTGCCAAAATTCTTCCATGTTCATCTTTAAATAGAAATTTTGGTGAGAGGCTCTCCTTTGCATATATCACCACTCCTCTCTTCTTAACTAAGTCCGAAGATATAAATTCTTGGCCTAACCTTTTGTTTACCAATATTTTTCTGTGGAGCCTAGTCACATGTGTTTCTTGTAAACAAGTAATGTCTAGTTGCTCCTTTTTTAATATGTGAAAGATTTTCTTCCTTTTTTCCGGGCTGTTGCAGCCATTTATATTCCAACTTAAAAGTTGCAGAGACATCCTGGATAAATCTGTTTAGTTTCCTTGGGATGGTATTTTGTTCTGTAAGTCTTCAGGGTTCTGAGGTACAGGCACCTGTGGTGGTTCAGGCCCTGAGGGTAGTTCAAGTCCTTTATGAAGGTCCTCTCCGTAGGCAGTCAAAAACTTATCCCTATCTTCCAAAGTTCTAATTTTAATCTTCTTCCCTCTAAAGGTAAAAGATAGTCCTTGGGGAAAGTCCCACCTAAAGATGATTGAGTTGCTTCTCAGCAGTTTTACTAAATCCAAATATTCAGATCTAAGATCCAACAGCTGTTTAGGAATGTCCTTAAAAATCTCAATTCTTTTGTCCGAAATGTTCAAAGAGCTTCCGTAGTGCAGGCCCAAAATCTTGTCCCTTTCCTCCTTTGATCTCAACGTAATCAAACAGTCTCTGGGCCTTTCTCTCTTTGTGAGTCTTCCAAGTCTGAAGGCTGACACAATTTTAAAATCTTCCTCCTCTAGACCCCAGAACTTGGAGAATTCTTTGGTCAGAAACTCAGCTAGATTACCTTCTTCCACTTCTGGTATCGATCTTATCCTTAAATTAATCTCCCTGTTCCGAAGTTCCAACATGGAGAGATAGGTCTGGTGTTCCCCAACCTGCTTACTGAGCGGCCTTACTTCTTTTTCCAACTCTCCCACTCTTTGGCTGGTCTCTTCGGCCAGTTTCTGATTTTCACCTGCAGCCTCCTTCAGTTGTCCGATTGCTTGTGCATTCTGTGCAACTTGCCCAGATAATTTGTTTAAAGTTTCTGTATTAAGGTCAATTTTCGCAGTTTGTTGGTCAACTTTCCTCTCCAAAGACTCCAATTTCTCAAGAATTCTCTCTAGTACAGAACCAGATCCTCCTGAGGCCATCTCTTCTAGTTGTAAATCCTCAGTTTCTTCCTCCCCTGCCTGTGACAGGGAGGTAACTTTTTCCTCCGAGGGCAAAGTGGGCACAGATGATCTGCGTGCTTGTGAGGCTGCAGTTACGGTTGTCAGAGTTGTTTGTCTGGTTCTTAATCCCTTTCTTTTTGCGCCACTCATTCCAAAGTTATCTAGCAGTCAAGGTCAAGCTGAGTTGTTCCCATGGGAAAGCTACGGCCCAGATGGTAGCAGTCAAACAAAGGGCCGGGAAATAGAAAGTAAAACAATGTTTTTGTTGTAAATCCTCAATCCTCTAGGGGGAGCATAAAATGTCCTAGGAAGAAGAGTCCATTCCACATACGAAATCTGAACCAATACTTAGGGATCTTCACAAAAGTAGTTTTAGCAGAGTTGGTTTTAGGTTTGCCACAATATTTCAAGTTGTGCTTACTGGAGTTCCAAAATGCAAGAACGTAACCATTCTGAACTCCCTCAGACTGTCTCAAAGTTTAAATAGAATGTATCCAAATTTGCAGTCTGACAGTTCTACTGCTCAGGCAGTTCTGACACCTGGGCTTCTTAAACAGAATTGTAATCCACAAAGAAAGGAGTGTATAAGTCCTAATAAAAGTCCAAAAATCAATTGCCCACAGGCATCTAGCTGGCCACTGTGAGAGTAGGATGCTGGACCAGATGGGCAATGGGCCTGATCCAGCATAGGCTCCCCAATTCAATCTGAACTGACTCTTTCTCCCTATGAGATGGAAGTTTAAAGGAGGCATTGTCCGAGAAGGCCAGGTAAAGGGAAGCACGAGTGAGAACTGCTTACAAAATTTCATCGTTTCCATTTCAGATGTATTACTACCATAACACATCTGGAGAAAAAGAAATAACTGAAGGAAATCCAAAAGACATAGATCATTTTAAAAAGGGAGGGGGGAAACGTGTTACCTCTCTTAATACTGTGCTTTTATAACCTCGGTAGAGTCCCAGAATACCCTGCGAATAAACAAGAGAAAGCTTCAGTGATCGGGAATTATGTTAGCAAAGACTGCAATTTATGGATGATTACATGGCAGGTATTACAGCTTTACTAAGCGTAATGCTCAGGCTTCCAGCAAATTGACAATATTGATTATAAACACACAATAGGTTGTCTCCCTAGCTTTACCAACATGGGAGGGCTTTATCCCCACTTTCAAAACTTGCTTAACGGCTACTAAAACAGTCGCAGTGGCGCATCAATAAGATAATATATTGCATTCTTAAGTTAGAAGAATGGGAATATATCAACACATTCTTGCCATGCATAGCTGGTATCTAAAGCCATCAGGTATTCCAAATGCACATGAACAGAGAAAGGGAGTCTTTGAGGCTGGTGGACAGCCAAACATTTAATGAATAACCCTTAATATTTAACAGCTTTGGGTCATACCCACTCTGAAGAGCAACCAAATTTATTTGTTGTTCCAACTATCATGGTCATTTCAACCACCACCAAAAAGAAATACATGTCCTATACACGCTATACAGAATGTAAATAGATACACCATTAAAAAACAGAGTTAACCAATTTATGCATATATATACTAAAACACAGACCGACACAAATAAGTTTATATATCACAGTGCAATCAAACTTTGCAGTCCACCTATTATCTTTGATTAACGCTCTTCTCAGTTTCTGGTCTGCAGCAGCGAATCCTGCAACATTAAGGTCGCAAATTTATCTGTACCAGGCAACAAGTATGTTGGTCGTCCACATCAGGCATCTTACACAACAATTCCAGGCCCACTCTGAAGAAAAAAAGGCTCTCAGAAGAGTGCCAGAATACTTTGTGTGCATTGCACAGATCTGGTCCGCTGATGATCTTACAACACCAGCTACCTGTCAGTATGACTTGTTACTTCTATGTTGTTGTCAATCCAGCCTCCTGCAGAACTGGCCAAGGGAGATCCTAGGAATACATCCACACCAAGGTGGATATGTCAAGACAGAAGATGAGGAGAGCCAGGTCAAGCTGCTTCATTGCTCTGGACAAATCACATGACCTGCTTTGGCTTATTTGCTGGTCATTTTGAGGCTTCTTGGTGATCTGTCTGGTCATCCTCCAGTTTCATCCAAAATTCAGCGGATGTACACAGGCTAAATCCTTGCCCATGACAATTCTAAAAACACACACCCAAAAAGAACTTCTCTTAGAAGACACTCTGGGCCAGGCATAGGCAAACTCGGCCCTCCAGATGTTTTGGACTACAATTCCCATCATCCCTGACCACTGGTCCCACTAGCTAGGGATGATGGGAATTGTAGTCCCAAAACATCTGGAGGGCTAAGTTTGCCTATGTCTGCTCTGGGCCATTCAATGAAGCTGAATGTTGGAATATTCAGAACTTACAAAACAAGGCACTTCTTCAAAAAGTGCGTAGCTAAACTGCAACAATGCAAACCTCCCAATCTGCACACCCCAACCCAGAACAACTACTTTCTCAACTCGCCATTTTACACTTTTGAACGGGGGCTACTTTTAACAAAATGGCAATATGATCCCTGGGGTTTCTGCAGATTCCTTGGTAAGAGACCAACAGGGAGTTTGAATATCTGGTCCAGAAGGACTTTGGGAATCATTAATGTTCTGGAGCATACAGTAACATCTTTCCGTTCTCAAGGAATTAGCAGCTCTCCTTAACTAAAAACTGCTTTTTGGTTTATTTATCCACTGCCACTCATGCATATTTGTCGTTTACAGAGTAGAAAGAGGCCAGGTCCCTGCCCTGAGGAGCTTACAAAATTCAATTTTGACACATGGGAAACCACAGTATAAGGAGATAGAAGTGGAGGCAGGGGTAAGCACAGGAATAATATATTATTGCTTCAGTTCATACCTCTTCGCATACAGTATTGGTAAGGATCCGGAAGGTACTGGAAGAAGGAGAAACTTGTGCTCTCTGTTTCACAACTTCAGAGGGAACCCGTATTAGACAAGCAACCTGCAAAAGCAACATAAACTTGAGTAAGAAGTCGAGAGAGTTCAACCTGTTAACAAAAAGATGCCGTTTTGTTAACCAGAGACCCTTTCTTGTTAAAAAAGGAAAAACAAGGTATGATTTATGTCTTTCCAAACAGCCTCAAGAAGCATTTTGTGTCTTTCTGCCAAGCATTCCATCCATCCATAAAGCCAATATACTGGATTTGGAGAAAAGAATTAATTGGTTTTGTTTAAAGAGAAAGGCAGGCAGGCAGCAAGTATGCACCCTTCTAATATTAGCAAGTACTTGGAAGCTCTGACAGCTCAACATGGACACACTTCCATTTTCTGAGAACACAGGCAGGCAATGCCATCTAGTGACCGACAGAGAGCAACTTTAATCAAACTTATAGCCTCAAAATGTGTGAGGGTATGACGACACCCTTGTCTCAAATATATTCTGTAATGCAGAGTATATCTCACACAGAATTAATCTGTACTGAATTATTCCTCCAGCTGTAAATAAGCCCTTTTACCAACCAAGACAATATTACCAAGGGGCTAAATTTGCCTGTCTGTTGCTCAATTTGTTCCTAATATTGTCCCTAAATTTGTTCCTAATATTGCACAATTGCCTGGGAGGCTCCTTTTGAAGGAAAATATATTTACCATGACTCCTATCGTGGGTTAGTATCGCAGGAGGAGTTTCAAAGCTGAAAGCTTTGAGCTGGATCCTCACAAGCAAAACAGCTAGACTCCCTGTTAAACAAATACTATTCCAGGAAAACCTGGAATTAACTTTGTTTAATAAGGTCCTCTCCCTTCAATCCTGTCCTGCCTTGCAAACATGCTGCCCAATCCAATGTATTTTTACTCAGAGGGCTGTAATGGTGCCTATTCCCATGTCCAAAGAACTTTAGGCCCATACAGTGGGCCCATTTCGAATTCTGAGAGAGTGCCAGGGGTGAAAAGTCACAAAACTGCTGCTATGAGGGGAACAGCACAACACAAAATGCCTGCCAAGGGCAGTACAGTATATAACACAAAATGGTGGACACAGCCATCCCCCAACCACCTCATGCTTACCATATCTGGCTGATTCTGTTGTGGAGATCACACAGTAATGCAATTTGCTGTCTAATAGCATGCAGTACCGAGAAAAATATACAAGGTGGTCACACCACAATCGTTTTCAATCGATAGCAGTCAATTTTTCCCTTTTCTTGTGAGGAATCCTATTCGGAATAAGGGAATTTCCCTTTAAAAAAGGGAAACGTTGACAGCGATGTCTCAATCCGCATATATCGCTTAGAAGCTACCTGCACATTTTGCCCCATAGCTTTCTTTCTAGAAGGGCTAGAGACTTCTATTCGTTTTTTAATGAAAGCTCAGGCTCTGGGGCAGCAGCCCAGAAAGAGAATCACTGAAAGCCTTTGGGAGGGTGCCATAGCCCCTGTGATGCCAGAGTGGCAACAGAGACTGTAAGACCTAAGTACCATGCCGCTATACTGATCAGTACAGAGCCAGTGACAAGACCGATATCAGGGCTATTTCTAATAGAAAAGTCTTTCACTAAGAAGGGGAGAGCCAAAGCTCAATGGTACAGCATCCGCCTGGTGTGCAGAAGCCCCCAATTAATCCCTGCCATCTCAAGGTAGGACTGTCTCTGAAACCCCAGAAAGCTGTTGCCAGTCAGGGCTTCCCAAACGTGGGTCTCCAACTGATTTTGGACTACAATTCCCATCATCCCTAGCTAGTGGGACCAGTGGTCAGGGGTGATGGGAACTGTAGTCCAAAAACAGCTGGAGACTCAAGCTGGGGAAACCCTGGTGTAAGCAATATTGAGCTACATGGAACAATTGTATGACTTGGCATAAGGTAGTTTCTTATGCCAGTAACTATCTTCCAATAGATCAGCCAGACCCGAACAACCCAGATCCAATTGATTCATATCTCTCATACACACACACACACACACACACACATTTTACAGAAGATATCAAATATTCTTTTATACATTTGACATTGACGTTGACTTCCCTCCCTCCCTTTCTGCTGTTACATAAGTTATCTCTTCTTTTTTTCTGCATTTCCAACATTAAAAACAAATTATAATTAATCTCTTACACTTAAAATTTCAACATCACCATCTGCACATGTTTACATCAGTCCTGCTAAAGTTTTAAGCTGTTTACAATAGTTCTTTAAATATTTAATAAATGATCCCCACTCTTGATTAAAAATTCTCTCTTCTTGATTTCTTAATCCTCCAGTAAGTTTCATCATTTCTGCATATTCAAGTAGTTTTTGCTGCCAGTTCTCTTTGTTTGGAGCTGATTCTTCTCTCCACCTTTGGGCAAACACTATGGATTCCCCCCCCCCCCAATGACTGAGATGTTTCAGATACATTTGTGTGTGTTTTTTGTTTTGTTTTTTTAAAAAAAACATTTTTCTTATTTTTTTAAGTTTGCACAACAGCATACATTAGTTCAAGGGCATAGATTGTTTCATCAGCCAAAGGCCTGGTTATAGAGGAATGTTTCTGTCTGGCGCCTAAAGTTTTTTAATGAAGTCGCCAGGTAAGCCTCCCTGGGGAAAGCATTTCACACACAAAAAGTAACCATAGTGCTGGAACCAAAACTCAACTCTATTTCCTGCTCAAAACTGAGCTCACGTTCACGTCCCAACTAGGACTAGTCCCCACTTCGCATGGGATCGTTGCAGCATCAAAAGTTTTAGAAACAACACCTAAGTAGCTTACACCAAGTTGGTGACCAACGAGGTGTAGGTTCTGATTTCTGAGTCCAAGCTTTTTCAAAGTTACCTGTGAAATGAAATCAATTCATCAAGAGCCAGAGAGAGATGTGCAGATACCCAAATGTCATTCTAAAAAAGGTACAAAGCCGTGTGCGCTCTTCAATCCCAGTGGTCAAAAACAACAAAATGACCCCAATATGACTGAGAAAATAAGAACCGTCAATGGTTTTTTGTAGTTTGGCATAAATATTTATAGAACTTCATGCTTCATAACACACCATGTCCTTATATTTAAGTTGTGGTGTGGTTTTTTTTAAATGGTATTCCTTAATACTAGAGGGGGGAAAGACTTTAGAAATACTACAGATGAAAAACAATCTAACCTACCAAGGGGATTCAAGGCACCTACTGTGGCTTCCTGACTTCTGTGGCGCTGCAATCTTGGCATGAGAGGGGAAGCTACAAAGTAATGTGCCTCTCTCTATTTTCTCTCAGACACTTGCGGTGCCTTCCATTTTGTTTCATATTATACTTTGATGTCTTTTAGATTTGAATTTGAGCTACAAGGGAATTATTTCACTGCACAGGAACAAAAAGAGAGAGAGAGCGAAAGAGAAAAAGAGCGCAACGCATTGTAGTGGTATGAAAGTTAATGTCATTCCGTTGTCAGGTTGGTTCTATATGGCACTCTTGTGCAGAAACACAAGAGGGGTTGTTGTTCCATCCTAGACGGAAAGGTGACATTTTCACTTTACATCTGAACTTTGGACTTGCTGCGTTCTGCTTGCAAGCGCTTCTCAGAGACAGCCGACAGAGAGAAGCAGGCTTTGGTTTGCTTCCTCCTCGCAAGTTTGAAGTATGAAAAAGAAAAAGTCTCCTATTTGCTTTCAAGACACAGGGCAAAATGATAAAAAGGGGGCCTAACTCATTCTTCTCCCACTAATCTCGCACGTGAAAACTTCCACAATTAAAAGGGGGTGTGGAAATCAGCCATCTGTATGATACAAATTGTTTTCTTAAATATTCTTTGCAAATGGAGGCCATTGATCTCCAGTCACGGAAAAATGAATCCAGTCACCGAAAAGGGTTCTGGGAAGCCATTTTCCGCTAAAGCAAAGACAGACCCTCGTTGTGCTTTTCGCCATGCACAGAACAAATTATTGTTTCTTGCTGCTTTCTGTCAAGCAGCTGTATGCCATTTATAGCTGCTTGGCTCCACCATAAACGTGTACATCTTGCCCTCGCGGGGCAGAAAAGTGTGCAGGCTTTTTTTAAAAACAGGGATAAAAAGTAATAAAGACTTTTCAGCTGAAGTTCCAAACCTCAGCAATAAATGTAGTTCTTTCAGCAGAGCAGGCTTGTCCTGTAGCTTGTTCATTTTGCTAATGAGTCAATGGGATGCTTACGTCATGAGTGACCCTGATTCTCTGCTTCTCTCTTCCCCCTGACCCCAGCTCGCGCTCGCTCGCGCTCTCTCTCTCTCTCTCTCACACACACACACACACACACACACAGGCCTCATTCAGATTTAACTTGAAAGCACTCTTCAGCAATTGCATTGGCTTTAAACTAAACCAGCATCCTGATTGCCTCATGGGTGAAGTTTATCTCCCAGGAATCTCTGGATCCAAGTCATTTAGCCTAGCATCCTGTCAGACTGGTCAGCCTGAAGCTTCTGGAAAGCCCGCTGCAAGGCTTGAAGAGTACAACTCTCCTCTTCTTTCTTCCCCTTCTGCCTACACCCAGCAATTAGTACAGTGGTACCTCGGGTTACAGATGCTTCAGGTTACAGATGCTTCAGGTTACAGACGCCACTAACCCAGAAATAGTACCTCGGGTTAAGAACTTTGCTTCAGGATGAGAACGGAAATCGTGCGGTGGTGGCGGCAGCGGGAGGCCCCATTAACTAAAGTGGTGCTTCATGTTAAGAACAGTTTCAGGTTAAGAACGGACCTCCAAAACGAATTAAGTTCTTAACCTGAGGTACCACTGTACTCAAAAAAACAAGCAGGGCCCTGCAACAAATTATTGTGTGTGTGTGTGTGTGTGTGAGAGAGAGAGAGAGAGAGAGAGAGAGAGAGAGAGAGACCTGAGCCTGCAGCTGAGAGGGTTGGGGGAAAAGAAAATTTGACATCAAACAAGGACTCCCTGCTGTAACTTGCATCTTGTTTCAAGGGAGCATGAGGTTTCTTCATGAAACTGATTTGCCCTCCTGGAAGGGGGTCTGGGGGCACAATTGAACTAGAACGACTTTTGCTGCAACCTGAAAGGTAACCTGAAGGTTAGATTACTGCAATGCGTTATACGTAGGGCTGCCTCTGAAGACAGTTCAGAAACATCAGCTAGTACAGAATTCAGCGGCCAGAATGAGGCAAGACAGTCTCAGCATATTACAACTGGCATATTACGATCCTAGTACGACTGGCTACCAATTCGTTTCCGGGCCCAATTCAAAGTGCTGGTTTTGACCTATAAAGCCTTAAACGGCTCAGGATTGCAATACCTCAACGACCGGCTCTTTCCATATTAACCTACCTGGACCTTGAGATCATCTTCTGAGGCCCTTCTTCCCGTGTCTCCTCCTCAAGAGTTCCAGAGGGTGGCAACATGAGAATGGGCCTTTTTTGCAATGGCTCAATGTCTGTGGAATGCTCTCACCCAGGGAAGTTTGCCTGGCACCTTCATTATATGCCTTTAAGCACCAGGCAAAAACGTTCCTTTTAAACCAGGCCTTTGGTTAATCTGATTGAAATCCTATGCCCTTTTAAAATGTGGGGTTCGGGGGGAGTGTTATTGGGCTGTTGTTTTTATTTTGATTATATTTTCTGTGGCTTTATATTTTGATTTTGTTCTGCGAACCACCCTGAGACCTCTGGGTATAGGGTGGTAAAAAGGTAAACATAAAGGACCCCTGACAGTTAAGTCCAGTTGCGGACGACTCTGGGGTTGCAGCGCTCATCTCGCTTTATTGGCTGTGGGAGCCGACGTTTGTCCGCAGACAGTTATTCTAGGTCATGTGGCCAGCATGACTAAGCCACTTCTGGTGAAACCAGAGCAGCACACGGAAACGCCATTTACCTTCCCGCCGGAGCGGTACCTATTTATCTACCTGCACTTTGACGTGCTTTCAAACTGCTAGGTTGGCAGGAACTGCGACCGAGCAACGGGAGCTCACCCCGTTGCGGGGATTCGAACCATTGACCTTCTGATCGACAAGCTCTAGGCTCAGTGGTTTATACCACAACGCCACCTGCGTCTCATAGGGCAGTAAATAAATTCAATAAATTAAATAAAATAAAATAGTTGGGAATGGTAAATGAACTTCACTGCAGGGCTGTTGTTATCTACTTTTTCACAGCAGAACCTCCCAACCTGCAACATGGGTATAACAGTGAACAACTGTTGGGCTGTTGTTTACTATTTTCTTAGCCTAATCCGATAAATAGCGTTAAAAGTAATGGATGATAATGCAGAGTTGGCTTGCTCATCCCATCCCCACCAAGGGGCAATGTGAGTCTAATGCTGATGGATCACACTTCAGGGTTACTGTGACCCACTGTCATGGACTGGCTGGGCACAGAGGAATGGTGGGGAGGCAACAGCTGGGCAACCCTCAAGGGAAGATGGCTCAGAGCCAGGGGATTGGTGGTGGAACAGCAGTGAGTGGTCAGAGGGAGAAGAGGGAGCAGACTGGGAGGTGGTGGTGTCAAAAGCTGAAGAGGCAACAAGGTTTAGTGAGCAGGAAGAGGCTGGGGCAGAGAGCAGTCCAGACCTAGAGGCAGAAGTGGAGGCTGGAGGAGGCAGGCTGCTGAAGAAGCCAGGGAGTCTCCCCTCTGACTGTGAGGGACTCAGCTACACTGTCATAATAATAATAATACGTTTTGAACGTGTTATAAACATGCAACACCAGATGGTGCCAGAGAGCAAAAATGAATTTATATGGATTTTTACATAGGCTTCCCCCCCACCCGCCTTTTGTTGTAACGATTTAATTTCTTATTTATAGCGTTTTTACCCTGTGTCTAGATCCACCCCAGCTCACCTCCCCCTGGTCTCCCAGAGGAATGAAGAGGGCAGAGCAAAGAGACACAAAGTGAAGGAGTCTCATGTTGGTGGGGAAGGACCCAGGAGAAGAGAAGACTTAGGGAACAGTGGGAAGGCAGGGACCTTCAGTCCTCGCTACTGCCTCACTGCGGCAAGACCTACTGGGAACAGTTGCTGTGACCACTTGGCCTCTGCTGGTTTGGTTTCTTTGAATGAAGAGTTAACTTCACTGACACTGGGTGTTTTATTGCTGCCTGCCCCTGACTCTAGCTCCCAACACTCACTTGCAGTATTCAGTGTGAACAACATTGCAGAGTTGTCATAAGCCCCCACCCCACTCAACTCAGCCCGTTCCAACCAGAAACAAGGAGAATGAACTGTATTTGCTTTGTAATTTGCATTAAACCAGTTTGGAGGGGTTGTTTTTTTAAAAAAAAAATTATTTTTTAAAATCGCACTAAACAGAAACCAAGCTGCTATTACTGTCTCTGAAATCGATCGTTCTATTTCATCACTGCAGCCAACAGCAGCTGATAAGAGTTACGGTCTCTAATTTGATCTAACCACGTAGCTATCGCCACATCTTGCAGCAGTGAAACACTTATCAATTATGAATTCAATGATGAGAAAAGTTTCCCCTTTTTCTTTTGCTGTTCTTGAATCTACTGAACACGCACGTATGCATTCCTGGAGGACGTAGAAGTACCAACTCATTTCAAATACTATTTGGAGGAAAGTAACAAGCTAGAAAAGGAAAGCATATTTGCTTTTCGGAGACGAAACATTTGTTCAGGTGTCAGAAATTGTTAATTAGGACTCATCCTTTTCCTGAAATGGGGATATGCTTTAAATATACAGGATCCAATAAGTGTACCAATGCTGCCATCTAGTGCTCAAGACTGCACTGCAATCCGTTTAAAACAGATTACAGAATTCAGTAATATCAGAAGAACATGACTTTGGTTTGTTTTAAAAAACAGACTCCAGTAAATACACACTTCAGCAGTTTGTGGCTCTAGATCAGTTGTGATTTGCGCTGTAATGATATAAACATTCCTCAATATCACTTGCCTTTATGCAACATGAGGAAAAGAAACACTGGCCTACTTTACAGGGCTGTTGTAAGGATTACGGATATGGGAACTGTTCCAAACACTTAAAATGTGTGCTATACAAATGCCTGTAAAGTATAATTGCAGCTTCCAGTGGAGGCAAATAAAGATTTAGGAATTCATCTGGTGGTGCAGGGGGGCAAGGAGGATAGGTATTGCATGTACAAACAGAGAACTCCTTATCATTTTATTTTATTTTATTTTATCTTATTTTATTTTATTTTTAAGATGTTATATGCAGCCTAACTACCCACAGAAAATGGATGCGGGTGGCGCTGTGGGTTAAACCACTGAGCCTAGGACTTGCCGATCAGAAGGTTGGCGATTCGAATCCTGCGACGGGGTGAGCTCCCGTTGCTCGTCCCTGCTCCTGCCAACCTAGCAATTCGAAAGCACGTCAAAGTGCAAGTAGATAAATAGGTACTACTCCGGTGGGAAGGTAAACGGCGTTTCCGTGCACTGCTCTGGTTCACCAGAAGCGGCTTAGTCATGCTGGCCACAGGACCCAGAAGCTGTATGCCAACTCCCTCGGCCAAAAAAAGCGAGATGAGCGCTGCAACCCCAGAGTCGGCCACAACTGGACCTAACGGTCAGGGGTCCCCTTACCTTTACCCACAGAAAAGGGAATAGAACTTCATCATAAAACAAAACACTTTCTTAAAATGCCTGCTGGAATAAGAAAGTCTTGGTTTTGTGCCTGAAGTTCAGCAAAGAAGGGTGCCTGTCTAACCTCAGGTGGGAGGGAGTTCCACAGGCTTCTGCCAGCTACACTAAATGCACAGTATCTAGTAGCCGTGAGCCTGAGCCACAGGGGACTACCGCCAGCAACTCTCCCAAGTATCTCAGTGATCAAGCTGATATATAAGAGATCAGATGGCCCTTGCGATATTGTGGGCCCACGTTGTTAAAGGCCTCGGAAATTAATGCAAGGACTTTGAACCTGGCCTGGAAACATGGGTGGGCAGTCAGTGCAAGCTTTTAAGTGCTGTGTTAGCAGCAGGCTGTCCAGCTGCAGCGTTCTGTACCAGCTGAAACTTCCAGAGTTTCAAGGGCGGAAGCGCAGCCTTTCTATGAGTACGGATCCTTATGTAGCTGAAAAGGTCAAGGGAACACACAGATATTGAGGCAGGATTTAGAATCCAAAACCACCAGCACAAGAAGCTCAGTGGGGACTGAGCATGCCCTGTGGTGACAGGACGTTGACTGGGGGGGGGGGGGACCAAGAGGGGGTGGAAGGGAGCATCCTGAAAGGTGCAAGGCTGCAGCTATGAGCAGAAGCATCACACCCTGCAATATTCTGTCCTAGGTTCCACTTGTTCATGTTACAACGACATGTTTTAAAGTTTTATTTGATGTTTTAATGTGTTGCAAACTGCCTTGAGATTTTTTCCTTTAAAATATAAAGCGGTATTATTATTATTATTATTATTTTATTATTATTATTATTTCTGTGTAAAAAAAAAGTGCCTAGACATTCCGTTGTGGCATCCGTAACCAAGGTTTAAGGTGCCATTTGGCAATTAGCTTATATATCTGAGTTTCTAACCCTGGCCATAGCTGTCAATTTTCAGATTTGAAAATAAGGGATCAGCAGCCTCACCTGTCCTGGGGACAGTCTGGGATATCTAACAATTCAGGATAGCAGCGGGAAGCAGCAAGAAATGGCGCTGGAATAACAGAATTTCTCGCAAAAAAAGGGAAGGTTGACAGCTATGACCCTGGCTAGCACACTAGCAGTTAAGGCAGCTAAAGTCTCATTATAGGCAATTAACTCTTGTCTGCCATTTTTCCTATGCCAGCTGTCTCTCCCATAGCCTTACACATATTCGTTCTGCAGGGATAGTATGCTAATAGGAAGAGCTGCTATAAGCATCATGCACAGGGTAAAATGAAATGTACACATTCTCTCCATCTTTCTCCCCTCTTTTGCGCCTTGCCCCAAAGCCACACAAGAAACCTCTGGCCCAGCGAAGCACCAAGCCTTAGGGCATCCTGTTACTAGTTGCCGTCCTAGTGGCTAGAGTGGAAGTTGTTGAAAACACTGAGCTGGTGACACAGTCTTGTTCAGCGAAGGCAAAGTCAATGCTCTGCAAGAACAGAAGATGAAAGC
Source organism: Podarcis gaigeae (assembly GCF_964106915.1). Lineage (NCBI taxonomy): Eukaryota > Metazoa > Chordata > Lepidosauria > Squamata > Lacertidae > Podarcis > Podarcis gaigeae. The sequence continues at coordinate 100,555,666 of NC_139679.1, forward strand.
TACAGGGCTGCTTAGCAAAAGGGGAGTCATGCACCAAGAGGAACGAAAGGCAGAAGCAAAGAGAGCACTGGTGAAAACGGTGGAATTCTGAGTTCCCATTGTTCTTCCAAACCATCCACAGTGCTACAAAGGGCACACACGGGGGGACAAAAATAGCTGAAGCCGAATAAAACCAGGAAGAGGCGAGGGAGCGCTGACCAAAATTTGGATAATAGGTCACTTGGTGCACACAGCATGCGAGAAGGAGGCAGCAGACCAAATTGCAAAGTTAAATTTTAGTGACAGGAAGACCATTCCAAGTTTGTGTACGGATGACAAGTTTGGTTCCCTGCCCCGCACGCTGCCTGATAACATGTTCGACCCTGATGTCAAAATATTTACATTGGTCTGGGATGCCTAGACTAACAAAATGGAGAAGAATGAGGCTGAAGACGATGTATTACACCACAGAGAGCCAGTGTGGTGTAGTGGTTAAGAGCGGTAGAATTGTAATCTGGGGAACCGGGTTTGCGTCTCCGCTCCTCCACATGCAGCTGCTGGGTGACCTTGGGCCAGTCACACTTCTCTGAAGTCTCTCAGCCCCACTTACCTCACAGAGTGTTTGTTGTGGGGGAGGAAGGGAAAGGAGATTGTTAGCCGCTTTGAGACTCCTTTGGATAGTGAAAGGCGGGATATCAAATCCAAACTCCTCTTCTTCTTCTTCTATTAGAATCACACACACACACAATTGCTTGCAAGAGAAAAACTGCTAGCCTACTGTGCTGTTTTTCCTGCTTGCAGGAGTAACACCCCCCAACCTGTTTTCAAAAGCGATAGAAAACCCATTCTAGCCCTTCATTCAGCTGCAGGCGCAGGCCTGGCTTCAGACTGCTGCAACCAGGTGGAGTGCAATTGCCATCGCAGTCCCAGCCCTTGCTGTGATTTTGCTACATACAGTCAGGAAAGAAAGAAAGAAAGAAAGAAAGAAAGAAAGAAAGAAAGAGCAGGTACAGACAGGGATGTCATTTTCAACCGCAGATATGCATCTCCCAGAAGAGGCTTTGTCCAGAAAAGCGGCCTACAGATAAACGAGCTAACTTAATAAATTCAGTTCAACCTAGAGGCACCTCAGCAAATAAGGACCCTCTCCCACCCCCACCCCCCTCTCTCTCACACACACACACATATATACACTATAATATAAAGTTACCAATTTTGCCAGGGGCTAGAGGAGGCAGGAAATCTAATCCTTTCACTCTTATTAAAAACTTCAACATATACAACGGCAGAAAACTCCAAGAACCTTTCAAAGTAAGTATGCCTCAAAAGCACCTTTTTTCCTCCTTCAAACTCCAGAATTTTTATCATTTTAACTTGTTTTATGTGAACTTGTTATCACAGGCTGATATCATCCATCACTCCTTTTTTATCTCATCGGCTCATCACCTAATCAGAGGCAGGCAGGTTGGGATGTGATCAGAAAGAATGATTCAAAAGACCATCCGCATTACAGCCGCCGCCTCATGACAGAGACAAAGATATATCTGCGCTCCTGTCACAGCGTGAACCCACACCCTCGGCCTCCGAGGGAGGCAGCAGACACAGCCTGCAGACAGATGGCTGCCAGCGTCACCAAAGGTCTAATTCTTTCGCTTCTGACATCCTAAAAAAAAATATGACCTAGCTTCCCTTTCATATACTTCCACAGCTCCTGCGGCAGAATCAGAAGTATGCAGGAATAAAACATTCTGAAGTTATCCGCAGGGGAAAGAGATGAGGAAAAGATGGGCTGGACAGATTGCCAAGCTCAGAACAAGAAACTCTCCAGCCAAATTTAAGGCCTAGCCACTCGGCTGTTTTTAAGATGGTGGGTGGTAATAACGTGGCTTGAAGCAATTCAGATAGGGACTGCAAAACGCTTTTGCACTTTAGAAAAAACTAACGCTGGTTATTTGGATCGCGGGTATCAAGGATTTTCCCTCAAGGAAAGACACTGCTGGGAGGTTTTTTCCACACGAGACATAACCAGCTATGTTCTTAGATAAATAAGGTATACTATTCATTGTATCGAAGGGACGCAGGTGGCGCTGTGGGTAAAAGCCTCAGCGCCTAGGGCTTGCCGGTCGGCGGTTCGAATCCCTGCGGCGGGGTGCGCTCCCGTCGTTCGGTCCCAGCGCCTGCCAACCTAGCAGTTCGAAAGCACCCCTGGGTGCAAGTAGATAAATAGGGACCGCTTACTAGCGGGAAGGTAAACGGCGTTTCCGTGTGCGGCTCTGGCTCGCCAGAGCAGCGATGTCACGCTGGCCACGTGACCCGGAAGTGTCTCCGGACAGCGCTGGCCCCTGGCCTCTTGAGTGAGATGGGCGCACCAACCCCAGAGTCTGGCAAGACTGGCCCGTACGGGCAGGGGTACCTTTACCTTTACCTTTATTCATTGTATCAAATCATAAATTTCAACGGAAGTAACTCATAAAGTTCAACAAATGAACAAAGCAGAAGACCCAGTGGATCGGATCATTCTCTAATCATTCTGGGCTTCATCAGTAGTTAAAGCTCATATGTGATATTACAGGACAGTGGATCTTATGGCAGGTCCGCAATAAGATTGTGAAGGAGGAGACTGGGCTTCATCAGAGGTGACTACCCAATAGCCTTATAAAAGATGTTGGGGCAGCCTAGCTTTGTGGAGGACCCTCTGATACAGAGTGAGTGTGTGTCTCTGGAGTGACAAGTGCATTTTCCAATCAACCTCTTAGCGGGTGGGCGAGCCCACAGGGGAACAGCCCTTTAGATGAGGGCCAAGCTGAGCTGTTCATGGCTGCACACTTGGATTACTCAGGTAATCTTGATGGACAGGTCATTGTGCATGCTGCTGTTGTCATGCAAGCTTTGAGGCAAATATTGCATTTTGTTATTGGGGAAGCATAAACTGCATAACATCGGAACCATTTTAATCCATGGAGGCCCAAGTGGCGCAGGTAACCTTGTGATTGGACTACCGCAATGTGCTCTGTGTGGGGCTTCCCTTCTGACTGGTTCACGAAGACAGTACCATCCTGTTCACCAGTCCACAAAAAAGTATGCATTTTTAGTTATTTTTTAAAAAATGTTCATAAACAACAAGAGTTTGCCAACAGGTTGGAGATCCAAGTACAGTGGTACCTCAGGTTACATACGCTTCAGGTTACAGACTCTGCTAACCCAGAAATAGTGCTTCAGGATAAGAACAGAAATCGTGCTCTGGCGGCGCGGCAGCAGCAGGAGGCCCCATTAGCTAAAGTGGTGCTTCAGGTTAAGAACAGTTTCAGGTTAAGAACGGACCTCAGGAACAAATTAAGTACTTAACCTGAGGTACCTCTGTACTGGAGCAGCCAGGGTGGGGTGGGGGAGTATGCACCCCAGGAAAGAAACACATGATAGTGTGAAAAGGTAGGCATTGGAGAGATTCCTTGGCTGGCTGGTTATGTATCTGACAGATTCTAATTTGCTGGTTTCAGCCTTTAATTGTGTGATTAATCTGCTGGCGGCATCTGCAGCTCTCTGCCTCTATTCATCTTTATTTACAGTCAATTTCCAGCTGCAGCCTTAATTTGAGCTTCCTTCAATATAACTGCCCTTCTTCTCTGTATTCTCCACCAGGTCCTAATGGCAGGAAAACACATTTTCTCTGCAGCCCCCCCTTTTTTTTGCCAAATGTGATCCTGTTTAGGAGCCCTGGCAGAACATCCAGCATTTGCATGACACAAAGAGTCTCGAGTAGTTTGTGAATATTTCAGAAGCTAGCATGATTCATTCAAGAGACAACTCCTGCCGAGGCCTAGGTTCTGCAACTTGCAGAACACCACAATTTTGCAGCCAAGTGTTTCAATGACTTTACGACATAGCAGCTTAATCCCTGTACACAGAACGCATTTACGGAGCATGTGTTCACATGCAATTCACTCAAGGTACAGTGCCCACTTTGGAGATTGTTTGCAAATACAGGAGATCCAGCCAAGATACGCAGTCAGGCCATATTGCTCAAGCTTTACAGAGCAGGGGTGCTTCCAACCTGCCCACACTTTGGAGATCCGATTCAGACCAGATGCCTGTCCCTATATGACAGAGAGAGCAGATTGCAATGTGGAAAGCTAGCATGAAATGGAGCAGTCTTGCCTATAACTCTTTGCACTAACACAACAGCTTTCTATATGTCAGAAATGTTTGTGATAGTGAACATTTAAACACAAAAAGGCTCTGTCAGCATTCTGAAGTTGCAAAGGTAAAGACCCTTGGACGGTTAAGTCCAGTCAAAGGCGACTATGGAGTGCGGCGCTCATCTCGCTTCAGGCCGAGGGAGCCGGCATTTGTCCACAGACAGCGTTCTCTAATAAGTACAACTTGGTTTTGAGTGAGAGGTATATGCTACGCTGACCGGGATTTGGATTGAGACCGTGATTTGCGGAGAGGAGATTCCTAGTGGATTAAACGGAATAATTTAAACTGGATATAAACTGGATCTCCAGTAGGATTAATCTGGACAATACGCCTTTAAGGACAATACGCCTTTAAGGACAATACGCCTTTAAGGGTAGTGAACCTCCATCCCCTGCGTGACCCAGGTGTGGATAATTAAAGTGGTAAGAGAGAAGATAGAGTGAAGTGAAAGAAAACACCCGGGCGTTGTGTGAAGTTAACTTATACTTCCCGATTGGCACTTCTCCCCGGAACTATCGCCCCCCGGTGTTTTGGGACTGAGTGTGCATGTTGTTTATTTCTATGTATAATCGGGAGTTTTAAGAGGGAAGGAAGAAAGAAAAGGGTAAAGTAGTCAGTTAGCGGAGGGGGAGATTGGACAATTTGATAATGATGGGGAAGAATGGGAAGAAAGTGGGCGGGACCCCGGGGGAAAGGAAGACATCCCGTCAGGAAGAAATTAAAGACCTGGACAATCTGTGGGCAAAAATAAAGGAAGAATTTAAGCAAAATGAATTATACATGGAAAGTAAATTAGGGGAGATACAAGAGATGATTGACAAAAAAATAGAAGGAGCAGTTGGAGAACTCTCAACTAAGATTCAAGATCTTTCTGCAAAATCTAAAATAATTGAGGAATCTAATAAAAAATTACAGAAAGAGATGAGAGAACAGAAAAAAGAGACAGGGAAGATGAAAGAAGAGTTAAGAGAGCTAAATAAATCACAAGATAGGATCTGGGACAATCTAGCCATGGCAGATATGCGGCAAAAACAGCTTCATCTAAAATTTAGGGGAGTGGCAGAGGAAAGAAATGAGGATATAAGAAGGAAAATGATTAAGGAACTCTCCAAATGGCTGGGTTTAAAAGAAGAAGAGATAGCTCTCACAATAGAGAATGCATTTAGAATGTCAAGACCCCAGCATTTAAAAAACAACAAATTTCTGGGGGATTGTCTGGTGATATTTAACTCACTGGAAATGAGAAATTTAATCTTAAGGACGAGCTACCGTAACAAATTAAGAATCGAGGGAAGGCCTATTATTATTTATAAAGAAATACCAATTAGGTTGTTACGAAAAAGAGAAGGATATAGGCAAGTGGTAGCCGTTTTAAAGAGAAACGGAATACAATTTAGATGGGAGTTCCCAGAAGGGATCGCTTTCTTCTATAAAGATAAAAAATTCAGACTGACGGAAATACAGGAGGTGGAGAAGTTTATGAGAAGGTATGAAAGAGAGCTGGGAAAGGCAGAATATAAAGCAAGGGGTAGAGAAGAGGACGAGGAGGAGGAGAGAAGGAAGGGACAGGAGAAAGAGGAGGGGAAGGGAGAGAGGATGATGGAATCAGGAGAGAGGATGATGGAATCAGGAGATGAAGAAGATGAGGCCGTAGTGGGAGAAGGGGCGGCAGAAGAGGAGGAGCTCCCAGGAAACAAAGGCGTTAGATTTTAATTTGAGACCTCGGTTAGAGGCAAAGTAACCGACAAAAAGTAAACAATAGCGGATATTTTAAAATGTTTATCATGGAACGTGAACGGGTTGAACGAGAAAGCTAAAAGGAATAAAATTGAGAAAGCTTTGAAAAACAAGAAATACGATGTAATCTGTTTCCAGGAAACACACATAGCCAAGAAACATAGACACATCTTGGTGAATAAAAAACTGGGAGTAGAATTTATCAATTCGGGGGTAAATAAGAAAAAAGGAGTGGCGATTTATGTTAAAGAAAAGTGGGAGCCTGTACAAATCTGTAAAGACGAGGAAGGCAGAATATTGGGGATTCAACTAAACTTCCGGGGGGAAAAGATTAATGTAGTGACAGTTTACGCCCCGAACACAAACAGAGCAGAGTTTTTTGAGAAACTTGAAAGTATATTGTTGGAACTTGATCCTTATAAATTAATCCTGCTTGGAGATATGAATGCTGTGCCAGTTCCGGGTATGGACAGAAGTGAAAAACAGGGGAAAATAAACCGGGGGAAACTCCCGAAATCCTTTAGCAACTTAGAGGAAAATTTAGATCTAATTGACATTTGGAGGCATAAAAATCCCACTGCTAAACAGCTCACCCATTACTCTGAACCTCACCAGAGCTGGGGCAGGATTGATCAGATATGGGTGACAAGGGCTTTTTCGTGGAGAGCAAAGAGATGTGAAATACAACCCAGGACACTCTCTGATCACTGCCCCTTGGTTTTGGAAATAAAAAATGAATTAAAAGGACAGTATAGGTGGAGGATGAATGAATATTTATTTGAAATTGAAGAAGTGGTGGAAAAGGCTAAAGGTACCCTGAAAGATTATTTTGAGTTAAATTTGAATAAAGACACCCCTATAGAGACAGTATGGGATGCCAGTAAGGCGGTATTAAGGGGCTTCCTAATACAACAAAACAGTTATAGAAGGAAGCTAAGGGAAAAAAAGAAGGAAGATATTCTTGCCCAACTGAGAAACTGTGAAAGAAAATTGACTATAAATCCGACAGATGAAGAGAGTAACCGAGCTACGAAAGTGCTGCAGTCCCAATATTCAGCTATATTAAATCAAGAGATAGAATGGAGAATTAAATTTACGAGACAGAAATATTTCGAATCGGCAAACAAAATGGGGAAGTTACTTGCGTGGCAGTTAAGAAAAAGAAAGAAGCAAAATGTGATTAACAAATTAGTAGTGGAGGATAATATCATAGAAGACCCAGGTGAAATAGAAAACAGGTTCATCAATTTTTTCGAAAAGTTGTACGAAAGAGGAGAAGAGGATAGCTTAGAAATAAAAAATTATCTGGATCAATGTGGAGGGAAATATTTTACAGAAGAGGACTGTGCACAATTGAATAAGGAGGTTACAGTAGATGAGATTAAGGAGGCTATTAGTAAGATGAAGAACGGAAAAGCCCCTGGACCGGATGGTCTGCCCTCAAAATACTATAAAATGCTGGTAGAACTACTAGCGCCTGTGCTTACGGACGTCATTAATAATATTTTTCAAGAGGGGAGGATTCCTGGATCTTGGAAAGAAGCATATATTACTTTAATACCAAAAACTGAAAATGAAAAAACAGATATAAAAAACTATAGGCCAATTTCATTATTGAATGGTGATTACAAGATCTTTGCATACATCATGGCAAATAGGCTTAAGAAACATCTAAAGAAATATATCCATAAAGACCAAGCAGGATTCCTCCCCGGAAGACAACAGAAAGATAATGTCCGTCACATTTTAAATATCATTGAGTATTTGGAGGTGAGGCCAGATGTACCAGCGGCCCTGATCTTTATCGATGCAGAAAAAGCCTTCGATAACGTATCCTGGGAATTTTTACTACAGGGACTGGAAAAGGCAGGAATAGAAGGTTCCTATATGAAAGGCATTAAGGCAATTTATTCAGGGCAACAGGCCAGGCTGATTATTAATAATAATTTGTCCAAACCCTTTCCGATTATGAAAGGTACAAGGCAGGGATGCCCTTTGTCACCCTTGTTATTTATTATGGTTTTAGAAACAGTTGCAAATAAAATAAGGGAGACATCAAATGTAAGGGGAATAAGAGTTGGGGAGAAAGAATATAAATTAAAGGCCTATGCCGACGATCTGGTCCTATCCTTAGGGAACCCAGCAGATAGTATCAGCAGAGCAGTAGAACTTTTGGAAGATTTCGGTAAACTGTCTGGATTTAAATTAAATAGGAAAAAACCAAAAATTTTAATAAAGAATTTGGCTGAACAGGAGAAAATTCGGTTGGAACAAAAGATTGATATTAAAGTTGTGAATAAAGTGAAATACTGGGGAATTTGGCTATCCCCGAAAAATATTAACCTGGTGGAAGATAATTATAATAAGATATGGCAAGAAATTAAGAAAGACATGGACACCTGGCACAGATTGAAACTATCATGGACAGGGAGGATGGCAGCGATTAAGATGTGTATCCTACCGAGACTGTTATTTTTGTTTCAGAACATCCCAGTTATCAAAGGTACCACTTGCTTTAAGAATTGGCAAAAGATTTTGGCCAAATTTATATGGCAGGGGAAAAAAGCTAGAGTTAAGTTTAAATATCTTACAGACTCAAGAGAGAGAGGTGGCTTTGCAGTCCCGAATATAAGACTCTATTATGAGGCAGCCTGCCTATGCTGGATAAAGGACTGGGCCACCTTAAGGGATACAGACCTATTAGATCTGGAAGGTTTCGATATAAGGTTTGGTTGGCATGCCTATCTATGGCAGGAGAAGGGCAGGGTGCATAGAGGCTTTTCCAACCACATAATCAGAGGATCTCTACTTGAAGTCTGGAATAAGAATAAAAAATTGATTGAAAAAAGTATCCCCTGGTGGCTCTCCCCAGTTGATATCATCAAAATAAAGAAATTAAACATGACAGGTGAAAGGTGGACGTATGAGGATCTGTTAGTTAAAACAGAAGAAGGGTGGAAGTTAAGAACATACGATGAGTTGAAAGGTAGGATTAAGGAGTGGCTACACTTTCACCAAATTAACGCACTGTGGTGTGAACACAAGAAACTGGGAATGGGTGAAAAAAAGTCTAGATTTCAAGTGGAAATTTTAGAAAGCGATAATAAACTCCTTTCCAAAATGTATAAACAACTATTGGAATGGGACACTAAAGAGGATGTGGTGAAAGGAGTTATGGTCAAATGGGTTAGAGATTTAGGGCACGAGGTAGGATACGATAAATGGCAGATCCTCTGGAAGAAGGGCATGAAGTTTACAGCATGTGCAGCCCTATGTGAGAACTTGGATAAAATGATGTACCGATGGTACCTGACCCCGGCAAAATTAAGGAAGATGTATAGAACTGTAGACAATACTTGCTGGAGGTGTAAAGATAAAGTAGGGACCTTCTTCCATATCTGGTGGACCTGTGATGTGGTGAAGAGGTTTTGGGGACAAATCTATGAGGAGTTAAAGAAAATTTTGAAGTACAATTTCCCCAAGATACCCGAGGTGTTCCTCTTAGGCATGATTGGCGAGGAAATAAAAAATACAGATCAGACCTTCTTCCAATATGCTACAGCCGCGGCGAGGATCTTAATAGCAAAAAAATGGAAATCCCCCGATATACCCACGATTGGAGAGTGGCAGGTGAGGTTATTTCAATACATAGAATTGGCGAGATTAACACAAAGCATTAGGCATTATAATACCGTAAAATTAAAAGATGATTGGACTAAATTTCTAAACTATATCGAGAACAATCTTGGAATTAAGAACCTAACAGTAGACGATAATTAAATCCTACGACGTTTAGAGCTATAGTAAGAATAACTGCAGAAGATATATGAGAGTATATAATCCTAAGCCGAGGTGAATGGAAGTCGACTATGTGTAAGTGTAAATGTCAAAGTTTCTTTTTCTTCTTTCTGGCTTGTATTCTTGTTGTTTGCTCTTATTTTTCTTTTCTTCTTTTTATTTCCTATTTCTTTTTTTGATCTAGATATGTATATTACTTTTTTGGATCTGTGTATATGTGTATCTTTCTTAAATAAAGTATTTTATAAGTTTCAAAAAAAAAAAAAAGAAAGACAGCGTTCCGGGTCATGTGGCCAGCATGACTAAACCGCTTCTGGCACAAAGGGGCACCGTGGTGAGTGCCAGAGCGCACGGAAACGCTGTTTACCTTCCCGCCACAGCGGTACCTATTTATCTACTTGTGCAGGCATGTTTTCGAACTGCTAGGTTGGCAGGGGCAGGGACCAACGCTGAATAAACTTCTCAATAATGCTCTCATGCGTGCAACTTTCACTGTGTGGATTCTGCTGATAGAGCGTGCATCAGTTCTGGAATGTGGCAAGCTATTTTCTGGAGCTCGTGTCGCTAATTGCTGATACTGCGTGTCTACGGGAGATTGATGGACGTCCGGAGACGACATGGGGCCATGATGGGCTTTATCTCCCTGGCAGTATCCCAACAGACAGAACAATGGGAGCTCACTCTGCTACACGGATTCGAACTGCCGGCCTTCTGATCAGCAAGCCCAAGAGGCTCAGTGGTTTAGACCACAGCGCCACCCGCTCCCTCCTGTGAAGTTGTACCCTTCTAGAAAGATTGGTGCCATTGTTATAAGAATTCTTAGGTCTCAAATATAGAATAAATGTTCATAAGTGCACAAGAAGAACACACATACATAAGTGTATAAACCACATGTCTGTACAATTCTGAAGCCATCCTGATTCTTAATGACATCAAGATGGACCCTGAGGTCCAGTGCTGAGGGCCTTCTGGCAGTTCCCTCACTGCGAGAAGCTAAGTTACAGGGAACCAGGTAGAGGGCCTTCTTGGTAGTGGCAGCTGCCCTGTGGAACACCCTCCCACCAGATGTCAAAGGAAAAAACAACTACCAGACTTTTAGGAGACATCTGAAGGCAGCTCTGTTTAGGGAAGCTTTTAATATCTGAAGGACTATTCTATTTTAATATTTTGTTGGAAGCCGCCCAGAGTGGCTGGGGAGGCCCAGGCAGATGGGCGGGGTATAAATAGTAAATTATTATTATTATTATTATTATTATTATTATTATTATTATTATTATTATCCCAAATATTTCCCTAACCCTCTCCAAAAAATCCCTGCATTGCAGGGGGTTGTGCTAGAATGTCCCTTCCAACTCTACAATTCTATGAATCTATTACTCCAGTTAGAATCTACCGCTTGTGTTATTTTGCATGCAGCCCACTAGTTCTCCATTCTTTTGTCAGAACCCTCAAGAAAAACACTTAGAATCAGGAGCCGAAAGCTGGTGCCCTGCACAGATCTGGAGTTGTCTCTCAGTGCATCTACCTAGCCAGCTCTGCACTTGTAAAGCAAAAGAGCATGAAAACAACAACCAGCCGGTGGTAACCAATAGGATTCAAGAGCGTTGCTTCCCTACTCACATGAAATCCCATGGCTCTGAAACGCCTCCAGCTTCAAAGCTGGGGAGATAACGGAGGTAGCAGCAACGACCAATTTTGCAGAGGCGGCTCTCCTGCAGGGGCACGCCCCTGTTTGCCACAGGATAGAAAATCACTTCCCCCAAAGGTGCCTAGGAATCCAGAAGAAACGGCAGACACAATAATCTCCTAATCAGCACTGCATTCTAGAGAAGGGCAGCAATTTGGCAATTGCTCAGCTGGCCAGAAGATGCTAAGAGAGGCGCCTTCGCGATTCTGGCACACAACAGCCCTGTTTAGGGAAGTTTTTAATGTTTAATGCTGTATTGTGTTTTTCATATTCAATTGGGAGCTGCCCAGAGTGGCTGGGGAAACCCAGCCAGATGGGCGGGGTATAAATAAGTAAATAAATTATTATTATTATTATTATTATTATTATTATTATTATTATTACTTGTGCTTCTGGCTCATTCCTTGCAGAGCCGCTGGTTGCAACCAAGCAATTAAGACATTTGGAGGGATCTCGAAATAATAGCCTTTCCCAGTGGTTACAGCTTGATTAAAAACCTAATGACTAATCAATAAAACTATAATTACAACTTTCACCATTTTGCCTGCAATTTGGGACACGCCAAAAGAGGGGAGGGATCAATCAAGTAAGAATCGATAGGGAGTGAGGAGGAGGGGAATGGTTCTCCCCCTCATTTGCCTCACCTCTGAGGAAACTGAACCAAACTCCAAATTCAAGTATTTTGCAGCCTGGCTTCTTATCAAAAAGAAGAAGAAAGAAAGAAGGACGTGTTAAAACCGCCACATACAAACATACGCATTTTAGAAGGCTTCTGCACAGTGCTGCATTAACAGGGAGACCGTTGCCCTGAAACGTAACTGATGTTCTAAAGGAGGTCTCTATAGAATATGCTTCCCTTAAGAAGTAATGGGATCCTGAAGCCTCAAATAGCAAAGCACAATGGTACCTCAGGTTAAGAACTTAATTCGTTTTGGAGATCCATTCTTAACCTGAAACTGTTCTTAACCTGAGATACCACTTTAGCTAATGGGGCCTCCCGCTGCTGCTGCACTGCCGCCCCACGATTTCTGTTCTCATCCTGACGCAAAGTTCTTAACCTGAAGCACTATTTCTGGGTTAGCAGAGTCTGTAACCTGAAGCGTATGTAACCTGAAGCGTATGTAACCTGAGGTACCACTGTAGCTGCAAACTCCATCCCCGCCCCGCCCCGCCCCGCCCCGCTAGAAAGAACATGGTGCATCTGAGACACTGCAACTCTTTCTGAAGGGCTCAGTGGAAAGCAACGGATGCATAGCTGCAATGTTTCCCTGGAGGGGAGGCCACAAGTGTCTCCTGCATCTACCGCCAGAGGCTGTGAAGGACAGCAGCAGCAGCATGACAAAGTCCTGGCCCAGGAGGACTTCGACGCAAACCAATTGCTAAAACTTTCAGGCCAGCAGAGAACCAGGGCAAAACTGTACCACACTTTTCTGTATATAAGACACCCCCATGTATAAGACGCCCCATTTTGGGGGGCTCAAATTTAAGAAAACGGGGGGAGATGGCACAAACGGGGGGAGATGGCACTCACCCACATACATCACAAAATCCACCTCTCGTCTGTCCCCTCACTGGCAGAAGCTGCCAATCGCCCGCCCAGTCGTCAGCCAATCAACACCACCCACTTATGCAGCAACCAAGAACACGCACAATAGATACTAACAGCTGCGGCAGCAACCAATCAAACATCCACCCTATGTACTACCCATGTATAAGATGACCACCATTTTTTAGAATGATTTTTAAAGAAAAATACCTAGTATTATTCATGGAAAAGTACAGTACATAGAATCTCCCCCCCCCCCCCAGCATAGTAACTCTTGTGTATTTTATTGCATTTTAAATATATTTTAAAGCTGCCTCAAGATCTTCCGTTAACTGGCAGGATATAAACACTCCAGAAACTGAACCTGCCCTGCTTTAGACCTCTTGATACTTAGGCATCTTGTCCCTCTGGATATAGATCAATGCTACCAATGGGTTCGTTTTCCTTCCAAAGCCTATACTAGGCAGCCAATGGTGGCAGAAATCCCTTGTAAAATGACCCCCTCAGTCAGGCATGCATCTGCGCACTCTCCCCCATCCCCCTCTTGTGAAAAACAGATTCAAACTTCTACTTACTACTTCTCCCAAGGAAGCGGCCAGCATGTGCGTGAGAGGAGATAAATATGGAGAGGCATCTTTGCGGAGCGTGGCTTTTGTAAACTCGTAGGTGGCAAAAAAGGCAGCAGCTGAAACAGAAGACAGAGTGTCCGTTAAGCTACTCAGGGGTCCCCTCCGATAGCACATGCAACTGTGGGTGCAACGTCAACTACACTTCAAGTGCTATAAGGTGAAGATCTCCTAGCATCTCGCCCAAGGCAAGTATCCAGACAAAATCCCTGCCCCACCGCACATCATTCAGAATGAAAATCTCCAGAAGCAAGTAGAAGGCAGTGGCCTTCTAGCAGTGCTAGAAAAAAACCTACAGTGGTACCTTGGTTCTCAAACGCCTTGGTACTCAAACAACTTGGAACCCAAACACTGCAAACTCAATGAAGATTTAAAAGAAAGGTGGGGAATTAGACTGCAGACTGTACATGAATGAGTAATTCAACATTCAAGTCGGACTTCCAGGTGTTCAGAAACACCAACTCTAGTCACCTTTTATTGTAAATATTCCCTTTTACTTAAAAGGTAAAGGTAAAGGGACCCCTGACCATTAGGTCCAGTCGTGACCGACTCTGGGGTTGTGGCGCTCATCTCACTTTACTGGGCGAGGAAGCCGGCGTACAGCTTCCGGGTCATGTGGCCAGCATGACTAAGCCGCATCTGGCAAACCAGAGCAGCACACAGAAACGCGTTTACCTTCCCGCCGGAGTGGTACCTATTTATCTACTTGCACTTTGACGTGCTTTTAAACTGCTAGGTTGGCAGGAGCAGGGACCGAGCAATGGGAGCTCACCCCCACGTGGGGATTCGAACCGCCGACCATCTTATCGGCAAGCCCAAGAGGCTCGGTGGTTTAACCCACAGTGCCACCCACGTCCCACCTCCCTTTTCCTTAAAAAGCCACAAATCCAAAATACCCAAATGGTGGCATAAAAGTAAAGTTAGAGGTTGAAACCACAGCAGTAGCATATTTACTTGAGTCTAATGCAACATGAGTCTGACCAAACTGCGGGAGGCAGTGGAAGACAGGAGTGCCTGGTGTGCTCTGGTCCATGGGGTCACGAAGAGTCGGACACGACTAAACGACTAAACAAACAAGCAATGCAACATCAAATCCAATGTGCACCTTAATTTTCACAACGTAATTTGGCCAGAAAAGGTGCACATTAGATTCAAGTGAATACAGTATTATGCATGGAAAAGGGTCTAAAAATCTGCCTTCTGTCCAATCAAAGGCCATTTAAAATATCTAACTCTTGCTGCATCCCAATAAACGGAAAGCAATTCAGAATGTAACACTGTAATCCATTTACACAACAACCTGTGCGTAAGTCCGACTGAGCTCAACTGAATTGAACTTCTGAGTCGATGTGCACAGGATTGTGCTGTAAAAATGCAAATGGTACAGAACAAAAGGAGTGAACTTTGCCAAGAGGAAGAGTTTTTAATTGTGTGACAGGGCTCCTCCGTCTGTCGCCCTCTGTTGCTAATCAAAAGATGCTTATCATCTCCAAAAGGAGATAAGAGCAGAGACGATGGAGAAGAGAAAATTTTCATATCATCTTATGAAGGGCTGGGAAGGTTTGAAGGTGCCCGAGGATGCTTCCGTAAACTTTCAATAACATCCACCAGCAGAAGTCAAGCTGAAAGTGCTCAGAAAGAGTAAGGGTACTGCTTGACCCTGCTTCTTTAACTTCATTCAACAGTTATAGCAAGCCTATTCAAATGTAACACCAAGCCATGTTCTAGTGATATGAGCTGGGGAAGCAGCAACAGCAAATTTGTAACTGCAGTGTGGACTCCCAGCATTTGAACACAGCAAAATTATGGTTTTAAAAAGCAAAACCACAGAGTAGACAATACTGGGCTAAATGTGAAACAGAGGGAATTCAACGAAGCAACAGAGGAGACTGCTCTGTCAGTGTGGGCAGAAGGGCTAGCACTGACGAAGCAAACTCTCCTCTCCCTGCGCTGTTCTGGTTGTTCTCCAAACCCAGGCTCTGAGTCAACTGGAGGGGCGGGGCATTCAGGGGAGAACCAGTTACCGAATTTTTCGCTCAATAAGACGCACCAGACCACAAGACGCACCTAGTTTTTGGAGGAGGAAAAAAAGAAAAAATATATTCTGAATCTCAGAAGCCAGAACAGCAAAGAGGGATTGCTGCGCAGTGAAAGCAGCAATCCCTCTTGCTGTTCTGGCTTCTGGGATAGCTGCACAGCCTGCATTCGCTCCATAAGAAGCACACACAATTCCCCTTACTTTTTAGGTGGGAAAAAGTGAGTCTTATAGAGCAAAAAATACAGCAGTTGAATCCGGCCCATAGCAGTTAAGGGGCTGAGCTACAATGAGGGTGTGCCTGGTCTGAATCTCCACTAGGCCATGAACTTGCAAGGCGGTCTTAAGAATCCACTCTTTAAGCCTCAGTGCCCAACTACACCATCACCTGCAATATGGAGACAATTATACTGACTTGCCTCTGGGTTGTTGCAAGGATTACAGCCATTTCATCACTTGTAAACGTGTTACCTATTATTATTATTATAACCATTACTTCTATTTTTTTAATAATATTTTTTATTGAGTTTATAAAATACAGAAAAAAGAATAGAGAACAGATTATAAGGATAAAATAGAAAGGTTACAAATTTTCATGTTCTTTTTTCCAAATCTACTGGACTTCCCCACATCCTCCCAACCCTGCATTCTCTGTAATACAGAACATCAGCAATTTGTTAACTTGTTTCAATACTTGTTGTATCCTTCATTTTATCATGTTACCCAATTTCAAATGTGTTATAACCCAAATCATGTACATTTTCATTTAAACACAATAAAGTTGTTTCATTATTCTACCTCTGACTTCTTGTACCTTAATTTCCATTTCTTTAGTTTAACATTGCTGAAGCTAGAATTTCCTAAAAGGTGCATTTTTTAACATTCATACAGCTTATAATGTTTTTTCAAATAGTCCTTAAATTTTTTCCAGTCCTCCTCAATTGTTTCTTCTCCCAAGTCTCGGATTCTGCCAGTCATTTCAGCCAGTTCCATATAGTCCATCAACTGCGTGTGCCATTCCTCCAGTGTGGGTAGATCTTGTGTCTTCCAATGCTTTGCAATCAGGATCCTTGCTGCTGTAGTGGCGTACATAAAAAAAGTTCTATCTTTCTTAAACACTCTCTGGTCCACCATGCCCAGGAGGAAGGCCTCCGGTTTCTTAGGTAAGGTAAATCTAAGTACCTTTTTTAGTTCATTATGAATCATCTCCCAAAAGGCCTTCACTTTCGGGCAGGTCCACCAGAGGTGAAAAAATGTCCCTTCCGCCTCTTTACATTTCCAACATTTATTATCAGACAGGTGATATATTTTAGCAAGCTTGACTGGGGTCATGTACCACCGGTATATCATTTTCATAATGTTTTCCTTCAAGGCACTACATGCCGTAAATTTCATTCCGGTGTTCCATAACCTTTCCCAGTCTTCAAACATAATGTTATGCCCCAAATCCTGCGCCCACTTTATCATGGCGGATTTGACTGTCTCATCCTGAGTATTCCATTTAAGCAGCAAGTTATACATTCTCGAAAGTAGTTTATTTTTTGGCTCTAACAGTTCTGTCTCTAGTTTCGATTTTTCCACCTGGAATCCAACCTTTTTATCCACTTTAAAAACCTCTTGAATTTGTGCATAGTGCAACCAATCTCGCACCTTGTTTTTTAGCTTTTCCAAGCTCTGCAACCTCCAATTGTCTCCAATTTTTTCAATTATTTCCCCATATTTAGGCCAATTGGCCTCCATGTTAAGTCTCTTACGTGCCTTGGCCTCCAACGGTGAGAGCCACCTCGGAGTCTTACTCTCCAATAAGTCTTTATATTTTGTCCAGACCATCAAAATTGCTCTTCTGACAATGTGGTTTTTAAACAATTTGTGCACTTTAACCTTGTCATACCACAAATACGCATGCCACCCAAAAGCATTGTCAAACCCTTCCAGATCTAGGACATCAGTGTTTTCCAGTAAAATCCAGTCTTTCAACCAGCAGAAGGCTGCGGATTCATAATATAACCTCAAGTCTGGCAGGGCAAATCCCCCTCTTTCTTTCGCATCAGTTAATATTTTAAACTTTATTCGGGGCTTTTTGCCCTGCCAAACAAACTTGGAAATATCCTTCTGCCACTTTCCAAAACATTCCACCTTGTCCACGATCTGTAGGGCCTGAAACAAAAATAACATTTTCGGCAATACATTCATCTTTATAGTTGCTATTCGGCCCAACAAGGAAAGTTTCAATCTTGACCATGTTTCCAAATCTCTTTTAATTTCTGACCAACATTTCTCGTAGTTATCCTTAAACAAATTCAGATTTTTGGAGGTCAGATACACCCCTAGGTATTTTACTTTTTTAACCACATTTAATTCTGTTTCTTTCAGGAACTCATCTGTTTCTGAAGTTGTCAATTTTTTTGCTAGAACCTTAGTTTTTTGCTTGTTCAGCTTAAATCCCGCCACCCGACCAAAGTCAGAAATTAATTCTAACACTCTTTTAGTACTAGAGACTGGCTCCTGTAGTGTTAATACCAGGTCATCTGCAAATGCTTTCAATTTATATTGTTTCACTCCGACCTCAATTCCCTGTACCAACCGGTCCTTTCTAATCATGTTCAATAGTACCTCCAGGACTAAAATAAACAATAGGGGGGATAGAGGGCACCCCTGCCGTGTCCCTTTTTCAATTTTAAACTCCTCTGTCACCACATTGTTTACTATCAATTTGGCTTTTTGTTCTGAATATATTGCTTCTATTCCATTTTCAAACCCCCGCCCCACTCCCATCCCTTCCAAGTTTCTCTTCATAAACAACCAAGAGATATTGTCGAAGGCTTTCTCCGCATCAATAAAGATTAACACCGCTCTAGTGTTAAGATTTGTTTGTAGAAGTTCCAGAATGTCAATAATGTTTCTTGTGTTATCAAACAAATGCCTACCAGGGAGAAAGCCGGCCTGGTCCTTATGGATCACTTCATTAAGCACTTTTTTAAACCTACTTGCCAAAATGTCTGCAAAAATTTTGTAATCCACATTTAGGAGTGAGATGGGGCGGTAGTTCTTAAGCTGGGTCTTTTCAGTTTCTAGTTTAGGTATCAATGTGATGAAAGCTTCTTTCCACGTTTCCGGTGCCTTCCTCCCCTCCATAATCTGGTTACAGACCTCCAACAAAGGTTGTATCAAATAGTCCTTCAAAACCTTATAATATTTGGAGGTAAGTCCATCGGGGCCTGGAGATTTACCTAATTGAAGGTTCTGAATGGCACTTTCAATTTCTTGCTGTGTGATATTACTATTCAGGGTTGTTCTCATTTCCTGAGGTATTTTCTGTAATCCGTTAGTTTTAAGAAATTGGTCCACCTCCGAATCTTTCTGCGGCCCTTGTGAATAAAGTTCTTTGAAATATCTCTGGAAGCACTTTCTGATTTCCTCGGGTTTTTGAACCATTCTCCCTTCAATCTCTAGATTTGTAACTGTATTAAGTTTTTGTCTCTTTTTCAACTGCCATGATAGCAGTTTCCCACACTTATTTGCTGATTCAAAAGATCTTTGTTTCATTTGTTTAATTTTCCATTCCACCTCTTGATTTATCAATTTCAAATATTGTGCTTGGAAAAATTTCACTTCTCTCAGCACTTCCTTCGACTTGGGCCTGGATCTTAATTTTTTCTCTCCATCTCTTATTTTTTCCAATATCTTCTCCTTCTTTTCATTCCAGAGCTTTTTCTTGATCGTATTTTGTTGTATTAGAAACCCTCTCATGACTGCTTTACTTGCGTCCCAGATTGTTCTTTTTTCCACAGTGGTATTTAAATTCATCTCAAAATAGTCCTTTAAAGTTTTTTGGGCCTTCTTAACAATCTTCTCGTCCCTTAGTAAGGTGTCATTCATTTTCCATCTAAAGGATCCGGTTGTATTTAGTCTCAGTTCCATTTTCAAAGCGTTATGGTCGGAGCAGGTTTTTGGGCAGATTTCCACCTTTCTAGTCTTGGGTGCCAGTCCTCTAGTTATCCATATTTGGTCGATTCGTGTCCATGTCAGATGAGCTTCAGAAAAAAAAGTTCCTTCTTTTCCTAGGGGGTTCTTACCCCTCCATATGTCAATTAAGTCCACATTCTCTGTTATTTCAAAAAAAGTTTTAGGTAGTCTGCCATCTTTCGTTATGTTAGCGCTTTGCGACTTATCCATATTTACAGACACAACCCCATTCATGTCACCCAACATAATGATGTTGTTGTAATCTAAATAGTCCAGCATAATCTCATGCAGCTTCCTGAAAAATTCCGATTTTCCTTCATTTGGAGCATATATTCCTAATATCAAAAATTTTTCTCCTTGTGTCTGGATTTCAATCGCCAAAATTTTGCCATGTTCATCTTTAAATAGAAATTTCGGTGACAGGCTCTCCTTTGCATATATCACCACTCCTCTTTTCTTGACTTTATCCGAAGAAATAAATTCTTGGCCTAATCTTTTATTAATTAGCACTTTTCTGTGGAGCCTTGTCACATGCGTTTCTTGCAGGCAAATAATGTCCAATTGTTGTTTTTTCAAAATATGAAATACTTTTCTTCTTTTTTCCGGAGAATTTCCGCCATTTATATTCCAACTGAGAAGCTGCAAAGACATCCTGGTCTAATTGGTGGGTCCTACAATGGGGTGTCTAGGTTTCCCTCCGATCCCGGAGGTGGTAATGCTGGTCCAGATCCAGACGGTGTAGGTTTTGGAGATGGTCCCGGTGGTGGTGGTGGCCAAGAAGCTGCGGCTCCTTTCTGGAGGTCCTCCTCGTGGTCGTGTAAGAACTTCTGCTGGTCCTCAGGTGTTTTAATTCTTACTTTCCTTCCTTTGTAAGTAAATGATAGTCCTTGCGGAAACTCCCACCTATAAGGGATTGCGTTATATCTCAGCAGTTTGGTCAGATCTGTATAAGTGGTCCTAAGATCCAAAAGATGTTTGGGTATGTCTCTGTAAATTTCAGCCTTTTTACCTTCTATCTCCAAAGATTTTTTAAAATGTAGGCCTAGTATCTTATCTCTTTCCTCTCTTGATCTCAAAATAACCAAACAGTCTCTGGACTTATCTTTCTTTATCGATTTTCCCAGTCTAAAAGCCGTCACAATTTTGAAATCCTTGTCTTCCTCAATCTCCCAGAATTTGGAGAACAAAAGTGTCAAGAATCCCTCTAAATTTCCTTCCTCCAGTTCTGGGATGGCCCTTAACCTGAGATTATTTTTCTTACTTTTCAGTTCAACCAATGACAGGTAGGCTTGTTGTTCCCCTACCTGTCTTTTCAGAGGCCTTACTTCCCCCTTAATCTCATCAACCTTTTTGTTCGCCTGTTCTGCTTTTTGACTGGCTTCCACAGCTAGTTTATAATTTTCAGCCGTAGCTCCTTGCAGTTTCTCAATTGCCTGGGTATGCTGGGAAACCTGATCAGATAATTTACTAATAGAGGATGTAGCTTGATCAATTTTTGATGATTGATTGTCCACTTTTTGATTCAAAATTGCCAGTTGTTCCAAAATTTGTTTCAGGACTGTTTCAGATCCTCCAGTTGCCATATCTTCTGCAGCAGGCTCTTCAGCTTCCACCTCCTGTGCTGTCAGCACAGTTGGGACAGATGATCTACGTTGATGAGATAGGGTTGTTTGAACAAGTTGCACCGGTTTCTTTTCTTTTTCTTTAGCTTTGGCTGCTCTTGTTCTCCCTGAGCCACTCATTCCACACCTGCCTCTGTTCAAGGTCAAATTTTCTTTTATTCCATGAGTCAGACAAGTCCAGAGTGTAAACAATTTAACCACAGAAAGTCACAATAAAGTACAGTTCCCAGGCCTCTATGTCTCCACAATCCTCTAGGGGGGGGTATTTCAAAGTTTCAAGGAAGGAGAGAACTCTTTTCCGCCATTGAAGTTCTTATATTCCCTATATTAAATCTTAGTAGTTCCAGAGCACAAAAGGAAGGTTCCCCGGGCTTTCTATTTCTTGAAAAAAGGCCACAAGGTGTCAAGAAGGGTCCCAGCAACAATGTTTAAACGTTAATATCTCAGTCTATGTAACAGTTTAAACTCCAATAACAGTATCAGCAGTTTGACAGTTCTCTTTTGCACACTGACAGTCCGACAACTGGGTTGTCCCTTTTAACTCCGCATAGCTCAAAATTAGGAAGAAAGTTCCAAGAATAAAGTCCACAAATTTTACAAAGATTTCCCGCTTGTCTTTTCACTACAAAGTCTATCAATGCGCCCTCGTTTGGCTTTTACGATCCCTTTTAGACGCTTCAGCGCTCTTCTGAGCCGTTGCTTTGATCTAGTTAGCAAGATCGGGAGACGGACTTCCTGTTACTCGCCTCCCGTTTTCAGCCAAATTCCAGAATTTTAGTCCAATATTTAGTTCCCCTTACTCACGGGTATGTTGCAGCCAATTTCGATGTTTTCAAGAAGAAAGGTCAGCGCTCATCAGCAGCAGCAGCGCGGCTTTGCTTCCACGAAAAGAGCGATGAACTCACAGCGCCGCTCCTCCTTTCACGTTCCGGAGCCCCTTACGAGGTTCCTTCTTCGTTTCTGGGGGGGCTTTTGGCGCCCGCCGAGTCCCACGGCCACAGGCTCGCTCTGCCTGTGGTTTTTCTTAATGGGTCTCCGCTTTGCCGCAGCGGACGACCCTTTTTCGCGGAGCCCCTCTTCACAGAGTAAAGAGAACCGCCATTGCCGTTTTGCGCCGCCTCCGGAAGTCATTATAACCATTACTTCTAGATCAGGGGTTCCCAAACTGTGGACTGCAGACCACCAGCAGCCTGTAAGATTCATTCAGGTGGTCTGTGGCATGTCTGTGAAGAACCCTTACCACCTGAATCCCATAGAATTATATGGAATTCAAAATGCAATACAGTAAAACACAAGTATAAGAAATAAAAGGAGCAAAACGTACAACTGAAAACTATCCAGCATCTAGCACAGAACCTTACAATTCCCACAGTGGAAGAAAATAATAATTAAGTGGTCTGCCAAGACGCTCAGTAATTCCCAAGTGGTCTGGAGGGGGGGGTACTTGGAGAACCACTGTTCTAGATAAATCCAAAATTTTATCTGGTCTGATTTCTCTCAGAGAAGGATAATAGTATCCAAAAGATAAGGGCCCTCATTTTCACACCATCTTGATGCCTTCAAGCATTTTTCAGAAGTACTAGCAAAGTTCAGGCCTGAAACAAGCCAACAGTTAGTTAAGAGGCAGCAGCATTGATCACAAATACAGAGCATATAAACGGCCTCCTTACCATTTGGAAATGACCCTACAGCAGTGGAAGGAACACCAGCATAGATGCCACGGAAGCCTCCAGCCTTCTTAAATCCTTGAGGACTCTGCAGTCTTGTCTTGACTGTATCCAAGGGGAACAATATCAGGTCAACACACACTCCAGCTAGCCCACCAGCCTTCAAAACAGAAAAGAAAAAATTTAATGTTAACTGGAGTGGGGGATGGAGAAGATGAGGAGGAGGAGGAGGAGGAGGAGGAAGAGGAGTTTGGATTTGATATCTCACTTTATCACTACCCTAAGGAGCCTCAAAGTGGTTAACAACCTCCTTTCCCTTCCTCCCCCACAACAAACACTCTGTGAGGTAAGTGAGCCTGAGTGACTTCAGAGAAGTGTGACTAGCCCAAGGTCACCCAGCAGCTGCATGTGAGGAACAGGGAATCGAACCCGGTTCACCAGATTACGAGTCTACCGCTCTTAACCACTACACCACACTGGCTCTACTGGCAGGTCAAGTTAAGGACACGCTGGGCAGGTTCACGTGATTAATTTCTCAGTTTAATAAACCAGAAAATGTACAAGTTGTGCAGTTGGCGCACAGAGCCTCATTTCTGCTGCTTTGCTCCTTCCTTTGTGCAAGCAACTGAACAAACCAGGTTTCAGGTTTTATCCCTATCTTCCATTTAAGGGCAGATCTGGAAACGCTGCTTTAACTGTTTGCAAGCAGAACAGGATATTAAGCCAACTCTAAGCCACAGTTTTAGAGCCTGAAGCATAGCATAACACAAAATCAGAGGGACAACCACCCCAATAACCTTATCCTTGCTGGTCCTGATTTTGGAGTTCACACAATATTAATTACACACACACACGGAGGGGGGCAGTTGCTATTTAATAGCGGCAGGGAACATTCATCACTATCAGGAAAAATAGTCAAGGTGGCCACATCCCACTCACTTTCATTTCACAGAAATCTCTTAGACAGTATCTGTACATTTTGCCCCATAACTTTCTTTCCACAAGGGTTGTAGAGGATTTTGATTTTTTTTTTTTAAGAGTACTAGTCACCCACTAGTACTCCTGAACAACATTTTCAAAGACAGATTAAAACTGTATCCAGATCCTTGATCATCTTGGTTGCCCTCCTCTTGCACGCATTCTAGCTTGTCAACATCCTTCATAAATTGTGATGCCCAGAACAGGGCACAGTATTTCAGATGTGGTCGGACCAAGGCAGAATGGAGTGGCACTATTATGTCCCTTGATCTGGACACTATACTTCTAGAATACTTCCTAGAATAGCATAAGCCTTTTTTGCTGCTGCATCACACTGCATCACACTGTTGACTCATGTTAAACTTGTGGTCCACTAAAAACCCCTAGATCCTTTTCACATGTACTATTAGTAAGCCAGGTGCCCCACATCTTATATTTGTACAGTTGGTTATTCCTGCCTAACATTTGCCCCTACTGAAATTCATTTTGTTAGTGAAGGCACAGTTCTCTAATCTGTTACGGTCATACTGAATCCCGATTCTGTCTTCCGTGGCATTAGTTACCCCTCCCACTTTGGTGTCATCTGCAAATTTGATGATATGCACATATTATGTTGGAAGGATATGCCATTAGCATAAGAAATTGCTGTGGAATACAAGTATGCAGGAAGAGCAACAAAGGGACATGAACAGATCGCTAATATTTATGAATTGATAGCATTATACTAAGCACCAAATTGTAAACAGGACCAACACAGCCCCTGTGTATAGTATCTCTCTCATGCAGCCATTTTGAATCGATTCAAATTATTTCAAATCTGCAAAGACACAGGGAGATCAGACAAGACTACATTACCAACTTGCCAA
The DNA here is from genome assembly GCF_964106915.1 of Podarcis gaigeae. Taxonomy (NCBI): domain Eukaryota; kingdom Metazoa; phylum Chordata; class Lepidosauria; order Squamata; family Lacertidae; genus Podarcis; species Podarcis gaigeae. The sequence continues at coordinate 100,580,370 of NC_139679.1, forward strand.
AAAAAAATATCAAGAGGCTATTTATTTATTTAGAAGATTCTTAAGCCACCCTTTAGGGCACACTGTCCTCACAAGGTGGTTTTCACAAAGTTAAAAACAAAACATCATCACGACTATTGTACAAATAAAATACTCCACCAACCCCTTAATTTGTAAGCAGCAGCAATAACATGGTTTAAAAGAACAGCACACTAAATTTAGACAGACACAGGCTGGAATAAAAATTACTTTAAGGGCCTTTGGCATTTCTCTAGGAAGCGAATGTTAATGATACAGGGTCACAGCTGAAAAGGCCCTGTTCTTGGTTAACAGCTTTCCAATTTAACTGGTGGGCCAGAAAGAGCAAGGTCCTTGGTGCAAATCTTAAAGTTCTGGCAGGTTCATACAGGTGCAGAGAGTCCTTCAGATAACCCAGTCCAAACAATTTAGGAGGGAAGATGAACTTGTGACCCTCCAGGTGTTGCTGAACTACAAGTCCTATCAGTCGCAGCCAACTTGGCCAATGGTCAGGGATGACAGACAATATCTGGAGGGCCACAGGTTCACCCTCAATCACTTGTGCCCTCAAAGGCCAAAACCAGCACTTTAAATTGGGCTTAGAAATGAACAGGAAGCCAATATAAATAGTAAGGAATTGGTGCGATAGGATCACCTGCCACCCACAAGCATTTTAATTGCTGCATTCTGTACCAGCTGCAGTTCCCAAGCCATCTTCAAAGTGAAATGTGTATTAGGTGAGCTAATAAGGATTTCTATAAGCTACTAAAATGTTGATAACATACCTGCAAGACTTCATTACCACATTGCAAAATTAAATGGTGTTGTCTTAAAACACACAAAAACACACACACACACACACACACACACACACACACACACCAGCAGCATGTTCTTCCAAACCAAGGCCCAAAGATACATCAAATGTTCATTTTCTTTGAAAATAAATCAAACAGTAATTAATTTCAGCTCACAAAGTACTGCTGAATATCTTGATAGCAGAAGCCCAGGGAAGCCACCCCCACTTCCGATATTCTTTTCCATACCATTCAAGAGGGACTCACTGCCTACAGTTAAAGTTTTAATCAATAAGTTAATTACTCTTCTAATCAGCTTGGCTATTTTGCATGTATTGATTTTGCAACCCCCTGCAAGTTATATCCTTCTAGGTTCTTCTCCATCACAATTCTTATCTGTAACAAGTGATTAAAAAGGGGGAAAACAAAATTGATCCGATTTTAATCTAGCCACCTGGCAAAAAGCATGAATCAAAAGTTACTAATTGCTTCTTTGGATTTCAAACTTCTGTATCTTAAATGTAATTTAAATTCATGAAGTGGCTAATGGAGCATCTGCAGGAGAGCACAAATATCTAGCTGTTTGTTCCATCTGTGGAAAACCGTAATGGTTTTTTGTTTTGTTTTTATCACAAGAAGAAGAAGAAGAAGAGTTTGGATTTGATATCCCGCCTTTCACTCCCTTTAAGGAGTCTCAAAGCGGCTAACATTCTCCTTTCCCTTCCTCCCCCACAACAAACACTCTGTGAGGTGAGTGGGGCTGAGAGACTTCAGAGAAGTGTGACTGGCCCAAGGTCACCCAGCAGCTGCATGTGGAGGAGCGGGGAAGCGTACCTGGTTATCCAGATTACAAGACTGCCGCTCTTAACCACTACACCACACTGGCTCTCTATCACAAGGGGATTTAGTCACCCCCTTTTGCAATGCTACATCTGCAGGTTGAAAGCTGATAAATAGAAGTATTTGCATGCAACTGCCTTTGCAGCTCAAGGCAAATGTGTTCTGTCACCTTTGTATGTAGGGTTTCTAGTCTGGGTCAGCTTCAGGGCTGTGATGGTAAGGGGCCTGGACCTGTTTAACTTGTCTGAGGAGAGCCCATAGCACAATGAATGATCCGCTGCACGCTGTCAGGTTCAATCTCCATCATTTTAAAAGGAATTTAAGGGAAACAGCTTTGCCAAAACCTTGACAGTCAGAGAAAACAATAAAGGGCCAGCATCTGATAGGGTGTGACTATAAGTTGACCTTGCTGCTAAATAGTATAGTGTAGCCTCATAAGAACATATTCTCAACTTACAAATGGAGAACTGAGAAATGGTGATGGTCAATTATTACTTTAATTAGTTGTTATACAGTTGACTCGCATCTTGCCGGCATTTAACTTGCACAATTTCAGCTTTACATGCTTGGTGGCTGGCTGAAATCACACACACAAGGCAAAGAACTTTTAAACTTACTATTTCATTGAGGTGATACAATGTTATGCCAAATTAGCAACATAATATGTTCAATGTTTCTAATTTGTTAATTTTATTTTACAATACATTTGTTTTTCTAAAACTGGATAAAAAACATTGATTTACAAGGCATGCTTCCATGCTGGCGGTTGGTTATAACTAAAAGCCACCAAATGCCAATTGTTTTCCCAAATGGTACAAGGAAAGAGAATGAAAATCAGTAGAATTAATCAGGAACCTGATAGTCCAAAATGCTCAGGAAGTCCGTTACTGGGGGGGGGGGGGAGAAATGTCAGGCTAAATTATAGATTAGGCGTCTAGTACAGTATGGGGTTTGTTTGGGTTTGGGTTTTTTGTTGCTATTTACGTATCCAATTCCATGTTATTACACAAATATATGCAGGATGTGTTACAATGGATATAAAGCTACTAGTCTGTAATGGGGCTGATAAAATGTTGCTTGGGGGCCTGCAAATCCTCCCCAAATTTGCATGAATCCTGCAACTGCAAGAAAATAAATGGTATTGAACTTCTTCCAAAAAAATATGCTAAGAATTGGATTGTTAAATCTTTCTAGACCTCCAAGAGCTACTCAGTATAGTGCCATGAATCGCAAATTAAAAAATTAATATTTTATATATGTTCTCCTCAAACAAGATAACTGCCAAGAAAAAAGTCAGGTGTGCATATTCATACCCAGAAATCATACCTTATTCATATACTTGCACACTTCTGCAATTTTATTCTGTAGAGATTGGTATTCTTAAAAAAAGGAGATCAATCTGTAGTGGAAAACTTGAGAATTTGCTCAAAGCAGGGTTCTATCCAACCTATGTTTATGGTTTACAGATGCAACCCTAATCCCAATTACCTGTGAGTAAACCCAACTGAATTTGATAGGACTTACTTCTGAGAAGACATTGTTAGAACTACACTGTAATGCTCTCTACCTCACACTGAGCCATACATACTACTTTCCCATATTCACTGCTCTGACAACCTACAGTGTTAAGGCTGCAAATCCTGCAATCTTAAATTTCCAGATTTCCAGAGTCTTATTGACTCTGGGTTACTGGGGGTTACTTTTGAGTACACAGGCATAGATAGGATGGCACTGTAAGTGGGTTTTTTAACCATCACTTGACAAGCAACATCCTTCTAGCTTCTCATCACATGTCTGTAATCAGCCATAACTACAACAAATAAAACTAGTGATTCTCTGTGTGTGTTTTTTCCTTTGAATTCCTTTCCTCAATGCGCGCACACGCACACACAAACACAGGCTCCGATCCTAACCATGCTTATTTAGGAGTAAGCCCGACTTCTACCACCACCCTGCCGTTCTGATCACCCACCACAAGATGGAGAACAAACTTGGAGGCTCCCAGAACGTTTAAGAAGATTCTTCAGGAGGCTCACACAAACAAGCCAAGCTAGACACATTGGGGATAGTTAACAAAGCAAAACAAGATCTCTGCCAAACACACTGGCAGGACAGTTTGTACGCACAAAACCTTGAACCCAGTTTAGGACCCCAGTTTAGGTATCTGAAGTTTAGGACCCCAGTTTAGGTATCTGAAGAAGTGTGCATGCACACGAAAGCTTATACCCAGAACAAACTTAGTTGGTCTCTAAGGTGCTACTGGACAATTATTTATTTTTATTCCAGTTTAGGAGGGTCAATTCTGTAAATGCCTTTAGGCTGAACAAAATCTCACCACCCCCGCCGCTTTCCTTAATTGAATCCGGCAACGCTGCTTGCGTTTCCTTCTCTCACCGTCAGGGAGACCAAGAAATCCCCTCGATCCATGTGCGCACAAAACGTCAGCCGCACGCTGTAAACACACCCGATACTCGTTGCACATGGGCGCAGCCATATTGAAACCTTCCGCCCCACCCCCTAATCTGTCACATGACCAGCGCTTGCTCAATCAGCTTCCACTAACGAAGAGTTCAAGGGGCCGAGCGCTAGCAGCAGGCGCGTGCGCGGCGTCGGAAAGCGAAGCCGCGGTGAAGCATTTGCCCTCTTTTTTGTGCCCTTGGCACCTTCCTCTGTCGCTTGACCATTCTAATACGGCATGCAGTGGTAATGTCTCACTACAAAGGAAACTGATCTGTAGAAAAACACAACTTGGGGGAAAAGAGACAGACAATTACAAAATATTTAATAAAAGTATTTTTTTAAAAAATAGCAGAAGAATGATTACTATAATCCATTTTGGACTGTAGACGAGAAATACCTGTCGGTCGTGTGTGGGTGATGTTTTATCTTTATTTGTGTTATGGAATATTTAGTAGTGTGTGTATGTGTGCTATTAAGCAGTATTTATACACCCTTTAAAAGAGAGCACGTTGTAAAGGATAATTGATAGATATTAAGCACCTCCCACCCACCCTATTAAATTACAGTATGGGGAAAAGTTAACAGCTTAAAGGACTGGATGGATTAAAGGGCTAACTGAACTGCATTTGGGGGAAATCTTTCAGCTAATAATGCCACAGAAGAAGCAATATTCTAAAGTTTATTAAGCATAATAGTTAATTCCAACCTGGCTTCCCTTCTTGCAGTAATAATCTTGATAAAAACTATTCACAGGTAGTCTAAATAAAGCAGATTAACAATAGCATGCAACTTTAAAAATATGACTTAGAATGTGTGCTGTTTAGGTATTTAAGCAAAGGTTCTCATTGCTCCTCTTCACAATTTGCAAAGATTGTGTTCAGTTACAGATACCATGCAGAGAAATGAGGCATTAAAACTTCATAGCCTCCCCTTATCACACTGTAAAAAATGAAAGCTAAGGGCTTTGCATTTAATTCTGTGTAGAATTAATTTGATGTTAAAATCTGAGACATACACAGGGTTTTTAGGAAGAAATATGGGAAGCTGCCGTATAATACTAGGCCCAGAAATGTGTCCCTGGAGCTCAGTATTGTCTGTTTTGACTGCCAGCTGCTATAGGGTCACAGGCAGAGGTCTTTCCCCATGACCTGCTACCTGAACCTGCTGATTTAAGATTCTGAGACTGAAGCTGAAATCTTGTGCATGCAAAACACATTCTCTGTCTCTGAGTGATGCTTCCCCCCACCACCACCACCACCCCAGTGCTCTTGTCCATCACATTGACATAACCACCTTTTTTTTTTTAACTTCAGTGCAAAACTGCTCTGTGTAGTTCTCCAGATACAGACCAATCAATATGATTTATTTTTTTACCACAAAGGATTTTCAAAAATATTAAGTGGACTCTTTCAAGTTACTGCAATTTTCTCTTCATTTTAAGACTAACTTTTTGTTATCATTTTGAGGTGAATAGTCTTTCTTCCCTACCCATGATTGTGGCTGACTCATTTTTCTGGTGTGCTGTGTGACGCATGGCGATTTCAGAAAGGAACCTTTACCTCTCCTTTCTTCCTGATCAAGAAATACCAGCAATTGGGGCTGGCTGACTGCTGAAGAAAAAAAACCCTTGGGAAATATAGTTGTAACCTAAATGCTTTTTGTGAAATGGTGCAAAGACATCTGCACCTACTCCTCATCTTTCCCTTCCCAATGACTCGATTTAAATCATGGCAATTCCGGGTGTATGTTTTAAGAACCATCTGAAAGCTGTCAGCTCAAAATTGAGGGAGTGGGAGCCAGGAGCAGTAACTGAGATCCTGTCCCCCATCTCCTCTGCCATCCTAGGCATCGTGCACAGCACCCATGCAGGGTCAGAACTGCGACAGGGTGAGTGGGGCCCTTGCTCCAAGTGGGAACCCAAATCATGATTAATGTTGTGTGTTATTAAAATAAATAATTTTTTTATTTTCAGTGATATAGTGGGTGATACTGAATGTTATTGGGGCTGGTGGTGAAACACAGTTGCAACAACAACAACAACTGATGTGTAAAGGTAAGCTGACAGCATCTGGGCAGCTGTTTCAGAAGCAGGGTAGAAGTGCAAGGTGCCTTTCTTATTAACTGCTTGCATCTCATTTGTCAAAGTTTGGGTTCCTTTTTGCTCTCCTTATTTGAACAAAAGTTCAGTTTTTAAAGGAAGCCGCCCTCTTGCCACTTATTAACCATACAAGCATCCTCTTGGCCCTTTTTTGATCTGAGGTATATATTTAAATGTTTAAATGATACATGCTTGTTGTTTGCCATTTTATTGCAACCGTTATTAACTGGTTGTTTTTTTTTACACCATTAAATACAGGGGTTGGCTTATGGCAACATTTCATGTTGTTTACCCTGTGTGCGAAGATAACTTAGTTCCGTTTCTGCACCCAAGGCCAGCCAAATTATTCAGGCAGAAAAATTCCACCAATGTCTCTCCCCCTTCCTGGCAGTCAAATATAACAATAATATAGTAAATAACTAGCTAGCCATTTGCTACCCTTTCATGCTACTGGAATCGGCTGCCTGAGGCAGCCACTTCAGTCTGCCCAATGGGAGGACCGGCTCTGCAACAGGATAACAAGCTGTTCTCTGCAGAACAGAAAAGGAAATGTGTCAGGACTGCCGCTAGGTCCCAGCTCACAGAGGACCAACGCCCAGTGGATATTATATACAAAAGTCTTTATTGAAGTTTAGTTTCCATTTCCAAGCTCTGGGCACGCAGGCCCACGTCTTAACGCTAGACCGGCTAAGTCCCCTCTGACTCACTGCTCCACCCACACCAGTTTAAGATTCTAGCCCGGCTCCACCTCTTGCGCTGCTCTTTCCTGCGTTGGGTCCTTCTGCCCTCTGGGGTTCCCTCCTTCCTGGACTCCTCTGACGCGGAGCCTCCTGAGTCTTGCCCCTCCCTCCGGCGGGCTTTAGGACCTGGCTCCCTTCCCGGGCTCCCCGCTGTGCCGCGCTCCTGTACATTTGAACTTGGCGCGCGCGCCCAGCCGGTGACTTTCCTTCTGACCGTTTCCCCGCTTCCTGATGTGGGTGTTGCCAAACCTGACTCCTCTCCTCCCTCTGGTGGTGAGGACACTGGTCCCGACTCCTGGGACTCCCCCTCCCCACTGCGCTCTGGTGGAGACGCTGGCCCTGATCTCCAGCTGCTGTTCAGGGACTCCCCGCTGGCCCCTCCCTCTTGAGGTTTCTCCCTTGGAATCTCCCTTGCTCTGGCCACCGGCGCTCCCTTCTGTGAGTCCTCCGATTCGCTAGAGAGGCTTGTGGAATAACTCTGGCCACTGTCACTGCCTGCGCCCCCCTCGTACTCCTCCTCCTCACTCTCCATTTGCTCCCCCTCCTGTGCCTCTCCTTCTGAACCCCTGACATCCATCCCCCCCTCGAAGCCCCCCCTTCCCCCCTCCCCCTCTTCCGGTGCGGGTTCCGGGTGCTCCATTGTTGTAGGGGTGAGTCCAGGATACAGCTCGTCTCCTGAGGCTTGCAACCATCGAGATAAGTCCGGGAAGTCCCCCATGGGCTCGTCGACGACGACCACCTCCGCTTCCATCTCCTGCGCGGTGTGCTCAAAATCTGAGCTCGACCCCAAATCACCCAAGAGCCCTCCTCCCCCTGTTGCTTGATGGGGGTCCACCTCCCAGGGCCCCTTCGGCATGTCTCTGCGCCAGCCCACTTCGGGTTGGTCCTCCCACCAATAAGATCCCCCCGTGCCAAAACCTGAAAGTGATCCCTCCGGGGAGCTGCCTCCCGGAGCCGAGTCCTCAGCTGACGAGAAACCCCGGAAAGTGCTGGCCGAGAGTGTGGGTGTGAACAAACAATCCTCGAAAAAGCCCGCCGGCATAGGCTTGTGCGGGAAAAGTGTGTGGAATTCTTCCTTGAGCAACTGCTCTTCCACTGCGTAATCCGGCACCCACCTGTTGGCGCTGGCCGGGGTGTCCTCTGTGGCGAGAAGATATTCAATCCCGTCCTCCCCCCACCTCGAGTCTAAAATCTCAGTGGCTTCATTAAGTGGCTCCCCTTTCGGCGACCCCCCTTTTTTGGGCGCTTCTCTGAGCGGGTCTGGCGCCTTCCCCGGTGCTTGAAACCTGTGGGGCTTTCTGTAGGGCGTGAGCACTGATCTATGAAAGACCGGGTGCATTCTGGAACCCTCCGGGAGTGTCAACCGGAAGGCCACTGGGTTGATCTGCACCTCTACTTGGTAAGGCCCTAGCTGCTTGTGCCCCAGTTTCTTCTTGGCTAACGATCTGGCTGGAACTGCTTGTGCTGCCAACCAGACCCAGTCTCCCACCTGGATGTCCTCCCCAACCCTCCTGTGTCGATCTGCCTGCACTTTGTAAGCCTGTTTTGCCAACTCTAACTGCCTCCTGAGCTGCTCGTGGATCTCCTGCAACTCCGCTGCCACGTCCTCTGCTCCCTGTGGCTCCCCCTCCCGCACTGTGTCCAGACCCGGGAAGGTTCTGGGATGCCTCCCGTAGTTGGCGAAAAATGGTGTCACCCCCGTGGACCCGTGCTTCGTGTTGTTGTAGGCAAACTCGGCCAACGGTAGATAGTCCACCCAGGTCGATGGCTGCTGGTTCGCGTAGCATCTCAGGTACTGCTGCATGATGGCGTTGACCCTTTCCGCCTGCCCGTTAGTTTGCGGGTGTCTCGCCGACGCCAGGCTGACCTTGACGTTCAGGAATCCCATCAGCTTTTGCCAGAAGTTGGAGATGAACTGGCGCCCCCGGTCGGACAAAATAGACTGTGGTAGGCCGTGCACCTTGAACACGTGGTCTATGAACATCTTAGCGGTCTGCTCGGCCGTGGCCACCTTCGCGCACGGAATGAAGTGGGCCATCTTGGTGAACAGGTCCACTACCACGAGCACTGCCGTCTTGCCCCTTGAGCTGGGTAGATCTGTGACAAAGTCCAGGGCCACCCTCTCCCATGGTACGAACGGTGTCTGTAGCGGTTCCAACAGGCCCGCCGGCGGCTGGTGCACAGGCTTAGCCCTTTGGCAGGTGTCGCACCTATTGACATAGTCCGCGACATCCCCCCGCATCTTAGGCCACCAAAAGTCTCTGGCTACTAAGTCCACCGTCTTCTCCTTGCCGAAGTGCCCCGCGCTGGGCGCGTCGTGCAGCTGTTGCAGGACCTTCGCGCGGAGGCTGTCTCCTGGTACGTAGAGGACTCCCTTGCGTAGGAGCAGGCCGTCGCGCACTTGGAATTCGTCGCCCCTCGCCTTGCCACTGCACACCTCCTCCATCTTGGCTCGGGCGAACGAGTCCGTTTGCAGCGCGCGGCGCACCGCGTCCAGGTCCACCGTGGCTGACGCGCATGCCCACGCCTGTGGTGTGAAAATGTGCTTGGCCGCCGCCGGTGCCTCTGCCTCCAGATACTGCGGTTTTCTGGACAGCGCGTCCGCCAAGACGTTGCTGTTTCCTGGGATGTACTCAATTCTGAAGTCGAAATCTGCAAAGAACTCCGCCCAGCGGATGTGTCGCTGGTTCAGGAACCTCGCCGTGCGCCAGTACTCCAAGTTCTTATGGTCTGTGCGGACCTGCACCGTGTGCTTGGCTCCGACGAGGAAGTGCCGCCACGCCTTGAAGGCTGCATGTATGGCCAGCAACTCCCTGTCCCAAATGGTGTAGTTCTGCTCCGCTTTGCTGAGTTTTCTGGAGTAGAAAGCGCACGGCCTCCAGTCCCCCTGGTGGTCTTGCTGCAACAGAACAGCTCCCACGGCCCTGTCTGAGGCGTCCGTCTCCACTCTCATGGGCCTGCTGGGATTTACGTGCAGTAGGTTCTCTTCGGAGGCGAAGAGCTGCTTGAGCTTCTGAAAGGACTGCTCTGCCTGCTCCGTCCAGATGAACCTCTTCTTCTTGGAACTGAGGGTGTCGGTGATGGCCGCTGTCTGCATGGCGAAACCCTTGATGAACTTGCGATAAAAGTTGGCAAAACCGACAAACCTCTGTACTTCCTTCCTATTGCGTGGGCTCTTCCAGTCCAGTACTGCACGTACCTTGGCACCGTCCATAGCCAGTCCCTTGTCGGACAGTTTGTAACCCAAGAAATCCACCTCCGTCTTGTCGAACTGGCACTTCTCCAGCTTGGCGTACAGCCTGTGCTCCCGCAGCCTCTGCAGAACTTCCCTAACATCTCTCTCGTGAGCCTCCGGCGATTCCGAGAAGATTAGGATGTCATCCAGGAAGCAGACGCACTTCTTGTAGAGGAGACCCGCCAAGACATGATGCATGAAGGCTTGAAAGCAGTGGGAACCATTTTTTAATCCAAAAGGCATAACTCTGTATTCATAAGTGCCCAGCGGCGTAAACATGGTTGTTTTCCACTCGTCGCCTTCCCGTACGCGAATGAGATTGTACGCTCCGCGCAGATCCAACTTGGTAAAGATGCGACCCTTCCTCACCGTCGCCAGCAGGTCATCGATCTTGGGCATAGGGAAGGCTGAGGGCTTGGTCTTGAGGTTCAAGAAGCGGAAATCAACGACCAGCCTCTTCTGGGGCGTATCTCTCTTCTTTACAAAGAACACGGGACTGCCTCCTGCCGCCTTGGACTCCCGGATGAATCCCCGCTTCAGGTTGTGATCTATGAACTCCCTGAGCTCTTGCAATTCATCCTCAGACATGGAGTACAGTTTCCCCGTCGGGAGCGTCGCCCCGGGCAGGAGGTCGATCTTGCAGTCGTAGGGTCTGTGGGGTGGCAGCTTATCCGCCTCTTTCTCGCAGAAGACCTCCAAAAACTCCTTGTATTTGTTAGGCACCGCTTGCAACATGCCCAAGTTCAGCTGTGGTCCATCCTCGTGCCCCTCATCTTCCAAGTCCGCCAGGATGCAGTGTTCTGCGCAGTAAGAGGAGCCGAAGGTCAGTTGCCGCTGGTACCAAGCTAATGCCGGGCTGTGCCTATCCAGCCAACTCATTCCCAACACTATGGGCGTGTCTGACAGGTGGGTGACGTTGAAGCTGATGACCTCACGGTGGTTTCCAATGCGCATCACCATTGGCGGCGTCTGCTGTAGCACTTGCCCTCCCAGTAGCTCCCTGCCGTCCACTGTGACGACTTTCAGAGGTACCGCCGCTGGCAGAAGGGCTATGCCATGTTGCTGGATGAACTGCATGTCTATAAAATCTGCATCGCTCCCCGAGTCGATGGTGATAGGAATTTCCACAAGTAGCCCATTGGGGAGCTGAAGGGATGCGGTGAGCTGCACTACTGGTTTGGGTGGGAGGGGGTCGGTGGGCTGTAAGATCCCTGGGGATTGCTTCACTGACTTGTCTGGCTGGTCCCCAGAGACGCCATCTCCAGCCAGACAGTGGAGTTTTCCTGCTGCGACTCCCTCTGCTGAATTGCGTCTGTTACTGTCGCTGCGGCTGCAGTATGCTTGTGAAACCGCTGGGGACACTCTTTTGCCATATGCTGAGCACTGTCGCAGATGTAGCACTTCCTGGTTCCTCTAGGAGGCTTCATCTTGACTGCTCCCGGAGTTAGGGCTCCGACTGTGGAGTGAGCCTTAGCACCACCTATCTCCATCGGCTCCTCTCCCCCTCCCAGCGGAGGCATGGATCGAGCGCGCGCCGCCTCCTTGGGGAAGGGAGGCAGTCCTCTCGCTGGCGTGCGTCCCAAATGCCCTTCCTCCTTGCCCCAAGGGCGTCCTTCCAACCGAACCCCAATGGAGAGTGCCCGTTCCACCACGTCCTTGGTGGTTTGGGGTCTTCCCCCCCTTGCGATCTCGTCTTTCACAGCTCCGCTCAACCCCTCCCAGAACAGGTCTCTGACGGCAGGCGATTCTTTCTCCCAGGCTAGTACATTCACCAATCCGAAAAAACGTGAATGATATTGCCTCACAGTGGCTTTACCTTGTCTTAGTCCGTGAATCTCCCTCCTAGCGATATCCACATCAATCTCAGATAAAAAACACGCATCCATCACTTTAATGAAGGCAGCCGCATTTTGGAGGGCTGGATCCTTGTCTCTCCATAGATTGCGCAGCCACGATTTTGCCTCCCCCCGTAAATGCGAAATAATAAATCCTACTCTCTCTTCCTCATTTTTAAAGTCTTTGTCAAGCAGCTGCAATGCATAAATTACATCTGCTCTGAAGTTAGGATACTCCTGCAGGTCCCCATTGAAGTGAGATACCAGGCTCCCTCCTCTGTTTCCCAGCCCAATCCCTTCTGGTCTGGTGGCCGGTAGCCTCTGTGTACTTAGCACTTCTAACCTGGTTCGCAGATCCTGGCAGGCAGCAGCTGCTTCCTGTTCTTTCTTTCTGGAAGCCGCAATTTCTGCAGTCAACTGCGTCACTGCGTTTTGCAAACTCGCTATCCTCTCTTCGGTAGTCATTTCCCTGTTTTTCGTGAGCTCGCGAAGCACCAATCTTCACCCCTCGCTGCTTTCCCGCACTCCACGAGGTTGCAAAATTGGTGAAAATCGAGAGGGGACTTACTGTCAGGACTGCCGCTAGGTCCCAGCTCACAGAGGACCAACGCCCAGTGGATATTATATACAAAAGTCTTTATTGAAGTTTAGTTTCCATTTCCAAGCTCTGGGCGCGCAGGCCCACGTCTTAACGCTAGACCGGCTAAGTCCCCTCTGACTCACTGCTCCACCCACACCAGTTTAAGATTCTAGCCCGGCTCCACCTCTTGCGCTGCTCTTTCCTGCGTTGGGTCCTTCTGCCCTCTGGGGTTCCCTCCTTCCTGGACTCCTCTGACGCGGAGCCTCCTGAGTCTTGCCCCTCCCTCCGGCGGGCTTTAGGACCTGGCTCCCTTCCCGGGCTCCCCGCTGTGCCGCGCTCCTGTACATTTGAACTTGGCGCGCGCGCCCAGCCGGTGACTTTCCTTCTGACCGTTTCCCCGCTTCCTGATGTGGGTGTTGCCAAACCTGACTCCTCTCCTCCCTCTGGTGGTGAGGACACTGGTCCCGACTCCTGGGACTCCCCCTCCCCACTGCGCTCTGGTGGAGACGCTGGCCCTGATCTCCAGCTGCTGTTCAGGGACTCCCCGCTGGCCCCTCCCTCTTGAGGTTTCTCCCTTGGAATCTCCCTTGCTCTGGCCACCGGCGCTCCCTTCTGTGAGTCCTCCGATTCGCTAGAGAGGCTTGTGGAATAACTCTGGCCACTGTCACTGCCTGCGCCCCCCTCGTACTCCTCCTCCTCACTCTCCATTTGCTCCCCCTCCTGTGTCTCTCCTTCTGAACCCCTGACATCCCTGCCCAATGGGAGGACCGGCTCTGCAACAGGATAACAAGCTGTTCTCTGCAGAACAGAAAAGGAAATGTATCCTCTTCTTGGCCCAGTTTTTCATCATTTATCTCAGCCTTTTCAGCTGAGGATGACAGACATTGAAATTTGGCTATGACTCATTCGCTCAGCTCAAGGATCTCCTCCATCCCTCGCTTCGTATTTGATTTGGCTAAGACATAAAAGGTTCATTCATAAACATACTTCATTAAAGAGAATGAAGCCTGCCATCACTGCTGGCGCTTAGAGCAAATGTGTACACAAGCTAAGCAGCAATTTCTGTTGAGGAGATGACCTTTCATCATTGCTCTTGATTCTTATGCACACACAAAGAAGATTTCCATTCATCCTAATGAGCTATGGTGGAATCAAGCTCTTGTGAAACGTGACTTGTAATAGCTTGCCTGCATAGCAGATTTCCAGAGAGCAGCCTTGTTTGTCTGTGGAGCAAAACCAACCAAGAGTACTGCAACAGCTTACAGTGGGAGTGAGGAACCTCCAAATGTTGCTGGACTTCAACTGCCATTATCCCAGTCATGCTGGCTGGGACTGATGAGAGTCAGAGTCTAGAGGAACCCAGGTCAACACATGTATTGTGTGGCAGGAGCATCCAATTTTGCTGCACCATGGCTACTTGCTACAAGACCCTGATCCATTTTGTATGTGGTACAAATGCCAAAGCAAACATTTGCACACCAAAAGGGCATAGCTGTCAACTTTTCCCTTTTCTTGCGAGGAATCCTATTCGGAATAAGGGAATTTCCCTTAAAAAAAAGAAAAATGTTGACAGCTATGCAAAAGGGATTCTATGGTTTGTTTCCACTCAGGCACTGGGACTTCTGCTCCAGAGGATCCCCCAACCCTCCAGAGATTATTTTGAGGGCATGTGGGGGTGCTGGAGGGGCAGAAGATGAAGTTTCACTGCACCCACAGAAGACTGTTGTGCCAACGCAGCTGCAGTGTTGGATACAACCTTTGGGACATCACTCTCTCTTCCGCATAATTCTGCAGTGATGAAATGCATAGCTCAGTTTGGGAAATGCAACAGTGGATTCGCAACAAGGAAATTAGAAGCAGGAAGTACCGGTATGTTGCAGGAACAACAGGCAGGCAGTAGTTGTCAATTGAATTGGACGCTAAAGTCTTAACATCTGGCCTCTAGAATTTCTTTGGAATTCTCCTCTAGGTTTCGATACTTTAAGCAAACCCATTGGGCAAAGAGCTGGACTTGATTCTTGCAGTTTTGTGTTCAGGTTTCAATTCTGGCATGAGCAAATTGCCCTGTATTGAACATGACGCTCTTTCTCAGCTTCTGCCTCTGTTTTAAAAGCTAACCAGCTCACTTGCAGGGCTTCTCTGTGAAAGCAAACCCACCGTAAAGCACTTTGCAAATGAAAACAGCGACACATGCCCCGAAGTGTTAAATAGAACTTGAGTTTTGTCAGGCGCTGCTCACACAATTTCTGGCTATTCTGTGAAGAAGCAAGAGATAGGAACTTGGTCGTTGTTTTTAATTTAAAAAGTTAGGTTCTCACGATGCACCATTTTTGCTATAAATAATTGAAAACTACACTTTTGTGCCAATCCTAGAGCTATACAGAATGCACATCGTTCTAGTTGTGGTGTGCCACTTGCTACATATCAAAAGAATTACAGCTGTTTACAAAATCTCCTTGCAAAGAAATCTGGGAGTTATTAAATTTTCTAGGCGGTGAAAGGAAGGGAGAAGATGAGAGTGATTTGGCTGAAATGCTAATTGCTATAGATATAATCCAAACAGATGGGGGGGAACAGCCAGCCAGAGAGCTAATGGCTCCTCAGAGTGATTAACAGTAGAAACACCTGTTTCTGAATTCATTAAGAAAAAATGATTAATGAAGATGTCATTTTTTTAGTAATTATAGAAAGACTTGAATGGTGCAAGTTATTATTATCCCAGTTTGCTTTGGATTCCAGTACTTTATTGGATGTCCAGGACAATCTAAGGATAAAGTTGCAATCCCAAAAGCATACAGTACTTAGTTGTGCTCTGTTAAAAATCTATGCAATTGATCCACAAACATTTTTTGTTGTTGCTGTTTGAGGTTAAGGGTACCTGCCTGTTATTTTTAATTCAGCATGGATAAATGACACTATTACTTATCTAACATACAGTGAATTGGAGGATTTTCACGATTAGATTTTTTTTTAAAAAAAGATTAGAGCTTTGTGTTTATAGTCCAAGAGAACTGTATTATATATAGGTGCATTTGTTTCTATGTGAGTGACCCTTATATGCCAGCAAAAAGTGAGTGGGGAGTGGGGAGGTTTACTCATCTCTTAAAAAGTGAAGTGATATAAGATTCATCTCCTCTTCTATGGGAATCTGCTCACAGTCTGGCTATGAGTAGGCAACATCATCCATAGCACAACCATAATGGCTGAACATAGTCACCGAGACCATATAACACTGGTCCTGAAAGACATACATTGGCTCCCAGTTCATTTCCGAGCACAATTCAAAGTGTTGGTGCTGACCTTTAACGTTCTAAACGGTCTCGGCCCAGTATACCTGAAGGAGCATCTCCACCCCCATCGTTCAGCCTGGACACTGAGGTCCAGCACTGAGGGCCTTCTAGCGGTTCCCTCACTGCGAGAATTGAAGCTACAGGGCCTTCTTGGTAGTGGCACCCACCCTGTGGAGCACCCTCCCATCAGATGTCAAGTAAATAAACAACTATCTGACTTTTAGAAGACATCTGAAGGCAGCCCTGTTTAGGAAGTTTTTAATGTTTGATGTTTTATCGTGTTTTTAATATTCTGTTGGGAGCCGCCCAGAGTGGCTGGGGAAACCAAGACAGATGTGTGGGGTCTAATTAGTAAATTAATTAATTATGAAATTGAGATGCATCTAGAATGAATGTCTTCCTTAGGTGACTATTATCATTCCCTTTGTTTCTGCTTGCCAGAGAGGTAGTCGTGTTAGTCTCTTGCAGCAAAAACAATAAAGAGCCTTGCAGGCCCTTAAAGAAGGCACAATAAATTTAATATGGCATAGGCTTTTGTGGACTGGAGTCCATTTCATCAGATATATGAAGTGTTGTCCTGAGCTGCAAGCCTGCAAATACGGGGTTTTGATGTATCTCTCTATGTTGTGAACGACGATGCCAGAAGGAAGGAAATGCAGGAAAGTACAAGCAATGATGTTTATGTTTTTAACAGTGGTCATTATATCACAGACATCCAGGCACTGGTACCACATGTGTTGTGTGATGAATATCCATTCTACCAGCCCAGTCCACAAATCGAAGTGCTGAACCTCTTGATGTATTGCAATTCAGTGGGTTTCACATTGCCGTTTCCCTTTGATGTTCCTTTGCTCAAGGATAGCCACCTTAAGGTCAGCATGTCATACCCCCAGCCAACCGGGGAAGGATCACATCAAAGAGTGCATTCTCCATGCCTTCTGTGAACCATGCCTGGCAAAGGGATCACAAGAAACAGCCAGCTTGCATCTGGTCAGCTGTACATCAGGCTTAATTCTGGAAATGTTGTCCAAATTCCTCCCAGCTCCAAGCTCTTGTAGACCTTTTCTCCCCAGTATTGTGTTCATGGTATCTACATCTTTGGTCTCCTCAGGAGCAAGTCCTAACTGGCTGGGTTCCTCCCAGAGCTGCTTGAGGGTTCCCCAAAGAGGGCAGGGGTCTTCTGCCTCAGTGCCCCTGGCAAACTTAAATCCAGGGCTCATGTGCTTTGTCAGGGAGCAGTGGGGGGGTTAGAAAAGCCTTTCTCTGGCCCTGCCCAATGAAGCTCAGGGAAAGAGCCTGAATCATCCAACAGGGAAGCAAGAACCACTCTTCTCCAATCTTTGTAAAAAGGTAAAGGTAAAGGGGACCCCTGACCATTAGGTCCAGTCGTGGCCGACTCTGGGGTTGCGGCGCTCATCTCGCTTTATTGGCCAAGGGAGCCGGCATACAGCTTTCAGGTCATGTGGCCAGCATGACTAAGCCGCTTCTGGCGAACCACAGCAGCGCACAGAAATGCCGTTTACCTTCCCGCCGGAGCAGTACCTATTTATCTATTTGCACTTTGACGTGCTTTTGAACTGCTAGGTTGGCAGGAGCAGGGAGCGAGCAACGGGAGCTCACCCCGTCGCGGGGATTCAAACCTCCAACCTTCTGATTGGCAAGTCCTAGGCTCTGTGGTTTAACCCACAGCGCCACCTGTGTTCCTTCCAATCTTTGTAGAGGCACCTTATTTAGCCTGTGCCCTGTTTCTATACCCCTCCCAGTTTCCTTTCCCTCCCTTCTGCATAAGGCACAGCAGTGGGGTTCTTTCTCTGCCATTAGGCAGATGGTGGAGAGTGACCCACCCTCCTTCTCACACAGGCAGAGTCTCCAGGCAGTGTCCAAATGTGTTCTCCTCAGGAGTCTTCTTGGTGCCTGCCAGTGCAGATCAGGGGGTATTTAAAGGTCCAGGAGCCAGCAAAGGACCAGCAAGCCCTGGCGATCCATCAAAGTCAGTTACATAAGCTCCTAGGATTTTGGAATATTCTCTTACTGGTTTTTCAGTATTGTCATTTCAGATGTCAGAGCTGGGTCCATTTATTCTGTTGCATAGGACATCGCTTGCTTCTTATGGGTAGAGAGCAAGAAGGCATTGTTGGCAGGTGAGGGCATGGGTCACATTGTTGAGTCCTGTAATAGTGTTGCCAGAGCAGACATGGGGACAGAGTTGGCATCAGGGTCTGCCACAGAGTCTGGTTCCTGTATATTTGTTGTGTGGCCTGTTGTTGTTGTTGAATAGCTGTTTTAGGTAGGGGAGGGCTGTCTGTAAGCAAGAGCAGGACTGCCACAGAAATCTCATTGTCCAAGAGGGGCTGTAGATCATTGGTGATACGTTTGAGTGGTTTTAACTGGGAGCTGTAAACGACAGCAAATGATGCTCTGCCATTTGCTTCTCTAGGGCTGTCCTGCAGTAGATTGTTCCTGAATGATAATATGGCTTTGTTGATCTGTTTTTACTTCAACTGGATGGGTACTATAGTCTAAGAATACCTTTTTCAGCTGTGCACCTCTGAGTCTGAACAGAAATGAACAGAAGTGGCTATATTGTCTTCTTCTTCTTTGGCAATAACTCACAGCTGAGTAAGATTGTCTTACATGAAGACAGTCTTAAAAGTGAGTCCGTAAGTGACAGTGGAAGCCAATTCATAGTGCTTGGCTGTAGACTGATTTCATGGCGTGTTCTAGGTGGAAGCGTGTAAATATGTGCAGCAGTCAGTGAGTTCCCTATTTTATAAGGTGGTGCTTATATGTCCATTATATACAGTGGTACCTCAGGTTAAGAACTTAATTTGTTCTGGAGGTCTGTTCTTAACCTGAAACTGTTCTTAACCTGAGGTACCACTTTAGCTAATGGGGCCTCCCGCTGCCGCTGCGCCGCCGCCACATGATTTCTGTTCTCCTGAAGCAAAGTTCTTAACCAGCGGTACTATTTCTGGGTTAGTGGAGTCTGTAACCTGAAGCATCTGTAACCTGAAATGTCTGTAACCCGAGGTACCACTGTAGTTGTATAGTAGTGCCCAGACGGGATGACGGCAGGGTGAAATCCTGGCACAACTCCACAAGTGCCTCCTGTCCATAAATCCAGGTAGTAAAGATGTCATCAACACATCACAGGTAAAGGAGAAGTTTTTGGAAAGAGGAGCTTTAAAAAACACACATTGTTCTAAATCAGCCAGCCATGTGTCCATCAGCCTGCATATGCTGTTGCTTAATGCCAAATTAATGTTTAATGCTTAATGTCCTTGCTCATCCATGACTTGATCCTGGCTGATGGTACTGATCTGGCATGTATTAGCAAGACCTGGGCGGGTGAACCTGGGAAGAACTGATCGGACTCCACTGTGCCCACCCAGATGCGCAGTGTAGCTTCAGTACAGGCTATATGGATAGCAGTGAGGAGTTGCTGTGGTTCATGGATGTCCACACTGCAACATTTGGTTGCAGGACTCACTTGCAGTGCTCAGTAATGAAATCTCCGCCCTATCGTAATGAAACTCAGCTTGCAAGGCAATTATTCTTAACCCTGAACTCTCAAGCATTACTTCACAGGAAATGGCAGTGCCGATGCACAGAACTAGCAATTTGCTTGAAATAATACTCTTGCTGCAGGCCATCCCCCCCCCCCCATTAAAAACAAGAGTTTGGAGAGATTATTTGGACAGCTGAAATATCATTCTAAGCTAAAGATACACAAAGGAAATGTGGGTGGTACTGCTATCTGCATCTATGTGGGGTTCTGGGATTAATCATCACCCCATTGCACTTGAGTGGCAGAAAATCAAATGTAAGACTCAGATTTGGATGGCTAGAAATTCCTTCCTCTAGCTTCTGAAATCCCTATTTCCTTTGTTGGTCCAGTCCGCCTTATTGAAAGATTTAGCTAGAACTGAGGAAATGAAGAGCATAAATAGTTCTGGTGGATCAGATCAACAACTAGCATCTACTTGTTGCTTTCAAGATCCCACAACAGAAGAAATAAATGCAGGGTTTTCCATTGCAAAAACCACCCCCTCCGCAATACTTGGTGTTGGTAGTGAAACAGCACTTGGGTTCTACCTGGGTTTATGGAAATGATAACCAGGGTTTATAGTAAACCCACTAGGTGTCCAAGCAACATCCTTGAATAGCTTCAAGGCACCTTAAGCACATTATATCAAGGGTGGGGTGTGGAATTTGGATGGCAGGCCAGATGGCTATCTCTTCCATGGGCCAGGTGTGACAGGCTGGGTGATGGTTAAGCTGTGCATGGTGGCATCAGCAAAGCCCCTTTTGGGTGAGCCAGGTCGTTACCTGGCCCACACCTGATGCCCTGTATGGTATCAGGCATAAGGTGGGTGAGTGTAGCTTGGCCAAAATGGCCTCTTGGGCTGTCAGGCTTCAGGGAATCTGATCTCTCCCACAATGGGCAGCCAAGAATCAGATAAACAAGAAGAGTTCTTACCAAGTCTTTTATTAAATATTCAGTGAATGGCTTAAAAAAGGTGCTTCTATTTCAGCAATGGTGTTGTTCCGAGTAAAGCCCCACTCCCTCCGACTCTCCTATTACACATCATCCCTATGCTGGCTGATCTGTGATTTCTGCCTCTGAGCTTTCTGTTCTCCTACTTTTAATACCCGCCAGCTGCTCCGGGTCTGCTGTTCTCCCCTCCTCTTCCCCCATTATCTCCCAGCTTTGTTTCTCTTCTGTCTCAGAGTCATGACATTCTGCAAACCACTGTTGTAAATCTATACTGTCTCCCTCTCCTATGGAAAATGCAGTTGTGCGGGGGGGTCTCCTCCATTCCTCTTCCACCCACTCCCTGACATGGGCCATAGGAAGAGGTTGAATCGCTCGAGTCAGTAGCACTCTTAAGAAAAAGGCAGCTGTGAAGGCTTTCTGAACCCTGTTAAAAACCTGTGCCAAAGGGATCAAGCATATATCA
Organism: Podarcis gaigeae; assembly: GCF_964106915.1. Classification (NCBI taxonomy): domain Eukaryota; kingdom Metazoa; phylum Chordata; class Lepidosauria; order Squamata; family Lacertidae; genus Podarcis; species Podarcis gaigeae. The sequence continues at coordinate 100,601,203 of NC_139679.1, forward strand.
ATCAGAAAGGGAGTTCCAAAATTGTGTGGCTGCAACTGAGAAGGTCCTGCCTCTCACAATGACCTTGGGATCATAAGCATATGGTCATATGGTCAAAGATATCTCTCAAGGTAATCCAGTCCCCCAACATTTCAGGTTTATAGGTTAACACCAGCAGTTTGAACTGGTCTGGAAGCTAAAGCTTATTTGTTTTGGAAGCAGAGCCCTCTTAATTAATGAGTGCAAACCACCCACAGCAGCTTTGCGTGTTTTTCCCCTCCCTGTACATAGAATTAGCAATGTGAAGTTAGATACAGTGCTTACAATGATTTAGATGTAATCTATAACACACAACTCCCCTCTCTGTCTAATTAATTCCTCTAATAGAATTAATCAGCACCCTAAATACAAGACTCTCTGGCAATTAAAAAAAATAAAAGATGCTCTCTTTCCCAAAATACAATTACCCTGACAAACTCAATTACACGCCTGAGTTGCTTCGTAAATTGTGTTGCTCAGTTGCTTCTTCAAACCAACCTGCGCCCTATTCAAGTTTTGATTGTTAAGAGAAATCGCAGCTCTCTAAATCAGATGGTGTTTACAAAAATATACAGCCATGATGTTTTATTACCCCCGTGGGTGAAATTAATTTGACACATCGAAGCTAAATGAGCAGAGCCAGGTGAGGGATAACTTCTGGGTGCTCTCCCACCCCAATTCAGCAGATGCAATTTATATCAGAACAGTGTTTCTCAAACAGTGGGAGTGGACTCACTAGTGAGCCTTGGGCCTCTTTCATAGAATTGTAGAATCCTAGAACTGTACAGTTGGAAGGAGGGTCATCTAGTCCAACCCCCTGCAAGGCAGGAATCTCAACTAAAGCATCCATGACAAATGGGTAGCTGTCCTGTAAACACACAGACAGAAGGCAGGAGACTGGCAAATGCCATGTAGGGACACAATAGAGGTGTTTAATAAAATGCATGGTGGGAAGAAGATGGATAGAGGAAAGTAGACAGAACCCAGGCAGTGGCGTAGCGTGGGGGGTGCAGGGGGGCGGCCACACCGGGCACAACATCTGGGGGTTAGGGTTAGGGGGCGCAAATCCACGGGTTAGGGGGCGCAAATTACTTGCCTTGCCCCGGGTGCTGACAACCCACGCTACGCCACTGAACCCGGGCCACCCAACGAAGCTGAACGTTGGAAGATTCAGAACACACACAGCATGTAGTCAAAACTATGGAATTCACTCCCACGATGGTGGCCAGCAACTGGGATGGCTTTAAAAGGATATTCAGCGAAGTTGTGGAGGATCAGGTTATCAGTGTCTGCTAGCCACATGTTCTACCACCAAGGTTGGAGGCAAGATGATTCTGAATGCTGGTGGCTGGGATTCACAAGTGTGGAGGAGCCCTCAGATCCTGCTTGCAGGCTTCCCATGGGCATCTGTGCAAACAACGCACAGGACTAGATGGGCCTTTGGCCTGATCCAGCAGGGTTCCTCAAGCAGGAAGGAAGAACCTTGTTTATCAAAGCACCTGTCCGCAGTCATGGTTCCTCACCCCAGCTCAGGTTAGCTAGTGGAGGCTTGTATCCACACATGTATGGCCCCGGACTAGATCAGGCTGTGGGAGGGGGCTGGGAAGCAACCGTATGCAGCCCCCTCAATGCTTTTTATATTTTAATCAGAGCTTGATAGAACAAAATCATACATCAAGCTGATAGCTTTCTTCGTAGCTTCGGTAGCTCAGGTGTGATATCCCCAGAGCCCATCCTTTGCTCATTCTGCACATTTTCCCAGTCAGCAATGATGCACGAGATGACACTTGCAAAGGCCTGCCGAGCTCATACAATATTAGATAAAAATTACAAGTGAGAAGCTATTTTACTGCTATTTATTTTCATCAGCTAAGCATCACTCTCCTAAATGTCATTGCGGGCTGGTCGATATTGGCTTTTCAGTCTCCTGAAAAGTTTTGTAATTCTTTTTTTCGCTGCTTATGTATAGGAATCAATAATAGCTTGCTATTTGTTGAAACTGTGAAATGGCCAAGTTACCGCTAATGTGTTCCTGATTTCGCCCTGTATTATATCGCTGCTCACTCTGCGGAATGCAAATGGCTCGTTTTCAAGTTAAAGATCTATTTATTTGTTCACTTAAAAGAAGCCCTTAAAATTCACATTAAGATTTTCTGCCTTCTTCGCATCCTACATCCAAAAGCATTATAGAAGATAACTAATGATGCCACCGTGGTCTATGAGGATACCAAGCAGCTGAAATCTGCATGTGCAGGTAGGTACCTAGAGATTCTACGGTGTGGCGACATCAAGGGCAGAGTGGACCACACACTATATGTGTATTGGGTAGGGGGTGGGTTCTGACTACAACAGCAAACCTAGCCACCTCAACCTTGCCTCCAACTTACATGCATTGCCCAATGGCCTAAGCTTGTACATACTAGCGCCAAAGCAAATGGCACACACAGATCATAATGTTGGTCTCTCCTATGTGGTGTTTCCAGGCAGGGCTAGGAGAGACTCTTGGCTGAAATCCCAAAGAGCTGCGGACAATACTGAGCTAAATGAACCAATGATCTGACAGCTTCCTATGTTACAGTGCTCTGTGCACTGAACATGGATGTGTAAGGGGAGAATTGCTGAACACCTGATCCCACAGCTCTCTGAGCACACATTGGAATTTCACTGAGCTTAGAATTGGATCAAAAGGACTAGAGTAACACTCTGTGTTTTAAAACCTACAATTGGGGCAACAGCTTTAGGACCAACCAAAATAGCGACCAAGCTTTTGGGTTCTCCAAAATTCTTCATCAGGTTGGATATTTAGCAAAATAGGAGGGTGGAGAGAGTAAAAAAGCAGCTTGGTGGTGTAGCCACAAAGTTTGTCATGGTTTTAAGATGGAGAAGATGGCAGATTTAATTGTGATTAGCATGCACATATCTGCTCAGATCCACTCCCCATTGGCTTCAATGGCTTTTCCCCTAGGCAAGCGTGTACAAAGGTGACCAAAGGCAGATATGGGCTTGTATCCCAAGTTTTATGTGGTGTAGACCCAATGGGATTAATAGATCTAAGGTAGTCATGTCCATTAATTTCAATGGGTTTACTCTGAGTACAACTAATGCTTTATACAACCCACTGTAGCCACAACTTCCAAGTCAAGTTTTATCTCTTCCACTTTCCCCAAACTTTATTTAACATCCAGCCTGGTTTGGGAGAATTTGAAAGCTTGCTCACTATTTTGTGACATTTTGGTTGTTCCTAACAAATCTGTTGCTGGACTGCATGCATTTAAAAAAAGAAAGAAAGAAAGAAATCCCCTTATAGATCAGCACAGCTTCCTTAGCTTTTTGTGTGTCATCAGATTTTATTATCCTTCTTTGCAATTGGTGCTGTCGTCATTCACTGAGCTAATCTCCATGTAGCAAGTTCTGTACACCCTCACATATTTTCAGTGAGTGAAGTGCAAGTAATAAATTATGGTAATTAAGTGATGATGAAGGGCAACACAAGTATTTATTTGCCAGGTGTACACAGAACAGGAAGGTTGCTACCTCTTCCTGGTAACCTGGGAAAACTCAGAACTGTTGCTTAATAAGCCCCAGTTTTACTTGGCTGGTCTGAGTCTGCCATCTAGCGTTTTAGTGCCAGGCTACAGATTTTCCTTCTTAAAGGGCTGGCAAAAAGTTAGTTAGAAAAAGGGCCGGATGGAGAAGTCCTTTTTTTAAATGAACTTTTAACCTAAGACTCTACAACTGCAAACACAATGTCAATATGCCCTATACTGGGAGCGGGCAGAACTTCAGGTTTGCAGGATTTATGTCTTCTTATTTCTTTTATTAGAACCCCAAGATGCACCAGCCAGGTGCAAAATGGTTTCTCGCAAGTGGAAGAGCAACATCCTCTTGCCGTTAAGAAACAAGGTGCCTCTGAGCCACATACTCAGCCCCAGAATTGAGTCTCATATGAAAGTCCACTCCTGCCCTTCAAGCTTCCTTCATCTCAGCAGCCTCAGTTTGAAGCAAGGCAAAGCTCTTTTTGGTTTTGCTATTGTTTGTTTGTTTTAAAAAAGGGAGGCAGAAGCCTTGCTGATCTATTGCAAATTACTCAAGAGATCTAGCAGTAGAAAGTAATGTTTCTTCTGCTCCCCCCGCAACAGCGGCAAATGAGGCTACCCACAATCCTGCCTTCCAAATGTGCCACGTTACTACTGCTTACCAAGAGGGAAGCAGAAAGACAGCAGGAACTTGGCACTGAGTGGGCACAGTTCCTGAGGCTGCTGCTTTGTTCCTTCCCTTCCTGGTAAGCAGCACTGATCTGGAATGGTCAGAAGGCTGGAGAGCAGTGCAGCCTCACCTGTGCAGCCCCATTGGCGGCTACTCTGAGGCCTAGGGCGTGTGGGCTGAAAACCAATATTCCCTCTCCTTTTCTCTCAGGGACTACCGCTTGCCCAAGGACTTGTGAGAAGCAGTGGCATAGCATGGGTTGCCAGTGCCCAGGGCCGTGTGGCGTGGCAGAGGGGAAAGGATGGAGTACGCATGCGCATTCAACTGCCTAATGGCATCTGTGTCACCCAGGAGATCACAGCTGCAGAGATAAGAAAATAAGAGTTGTTCCATTGTATGGAGAAGTCACTTACTGGTTCACATGGAGAAGCCGTTTTTCACAAAGCCCTGCGACGGAAGCAAACAGCTGCATTGAGGCACCAATGGGGGTTGAGATTTTGCACCCCTAACAATTTTGCACCCGGGGCAACCGCCTCTTTGCCCTCCCCCCCCCCCACGCTACACCACAGGTGAGAGGAGTTGGTCAAACCCCAGCAATCATCTATTACCAGAACATTTACTCTTCCCTTAGTTTAATTGCCCATCTGTATCTTTTGAAAGGAAATCATGACAAGCTTAGATTCTTTAATCCTATGAGGAGTTAAAGTTGGAGAAGCCTTTTAAAAAACCCAACAACTTGTCAAGTGGAACCTAGCTTCAAAGGAAGCAGTATATTATCCCTTGGACTTTCTGCTCACCTGAATTCTTCTAGCATTGACTCTTTCTAAATTGCTAAAAAACAAACAAACCACCAGTGTTTAGGATCCAGGCAGGTGCAGGGGAGGCAGTGAAGGGGTGTGCCTATGGAAAGTGGTCTACCGTTGCCCATTCTTGGAACTACTGACAGTCCTTTATCATGATGTGATCACCCAGCTCAGTAGCTCTCAAGCATTAGAACCAGTGTCTCAAAGTAGAACGAGTTGAACAGTTAGAAGTGTTTTATCCGTTTTCATTTTCCTTATCTCTGCCTGTTCTCCCTGATGCTTTCTATTGCCTGTTTCTATTAGCAATACTTGCCTGTGACCAAGCCTTCTAGATTGGTGTGGTACTGCACCTCTACAGTTTCAAAACCCACACTCTCCATTGTAAAAACAAGACCCATTGATATTCAGGAAGGAAGTGCATGGACCCACTACAGCAGGGATTAAAAATTCAGTCTCCAAATGCATGTTTAGGACAAAGGTGGGTCCTGGGTCTGGGGGAAAAAAAATTACGCTAAGCACAAAAAAGGTTGAAAGAATTGATAAGGGAGACTTGGCACAGGTACAGTTGCTGAAGGATGACAAACAAGCGCCATACAGCAGCTCTGTTCCATTACTTTGTTTGCTTCTGTTTGGGTCCTGGTTGTATCTGTGGAAATGCCAATTTGAGAATCCCAGGTCAGCCATGTAGCTCAATTTGGGCAGCCATTCCTTTTCCAGCCCAACTTATCTCAGAGAGTTTTGTGCGAAGATATACAGTGGTACCTCAGGTTACATATGCTTCAGGTTACATACGCTTCAGGTTACAGACTCCGCTAACCCAGAAATAGTGCTTCAGGTTAAGAACTTTGCTTCAGGATGAGAACAGAAATCGTGCTCTGGCGGCGCGGCGGCAGCAGGAGGCCCCATTAGCTAAAGTGGTGCTTCAGGTTAAGAACAGTTTCAGGTTAAGTACGGACCTCTGGAACGAATAAAGTACTTAACCTGAGGTACCACTGTAATGGGATTGCCCCCAACTAATGTAGGGCAGGGAGTGTTCTGTGGAGGGTTCAGGATCAGCACAATATAAATGCTCGAAAGTCTTGCATTGACCGTGTAAGAAAAAAAGGACAGATCCTGAAGAAAAAAAGGACAGATCCTTAAGAACATAAGACCTTTCTGGATCAGGCCAATGGCCCAACTAGATTTCACAGTGGCCAACCAGATGCCTGTGGGAAACCAGTTTCCAACAACTGGCATTCAGTTCATTTCTGTCTCCAACCTGGAACCCGCAGGCACCATGGCACTCACAAAGGTCTTCGCTGATACACTGAGTGGTGCCCCTAGGCTCTGAACTTTCACTTTGAAAATAAATAAATCTCTAGACCTCCTAGAAAGGAGGTCGCACCACAAAATACACAGGCACTATTTTAAGAGATTTCTTGTCGAATAAGCCAGCCTGGCTGCTCTGCTCCCACCCGTCAAATGTTTTTAGCCAATGAGTGAAGTCAGAGCTGTGATTGATAAATGGATTGTTTGGACACCAGGAATTGGGAGTCTACCTCTCTCCTTTAGTGGTGGCAAAAAATCTCACATGTCCACAAAAGGCAAAAAAAGGTTTAAGTGTGTCTCCTGCTATGCACTCACTCGTTAAGAATTTACTATATACTTACAGTATAATGATATACATGTATACTCAGAAATAAGTCTCTTTGTGTTTAATGGGGCTTACTCCTTGGTACTTTCTCAAAATTTCAAATGTACCTCTGTGGACCTAAAAGGGTTGGCGACCATTGCCCTAGAAATAACTTATTGGGAATAGTAGTAGCAGCAGTAGTAGTAATTTGCCTGGTTTGAGAAGCCTAAGTTTATGAATACTGGGAACTGTAATCAATCGGCTGAGCAAATCTGCATACATTTTCATATGTCATACGTTCTGAATAATTCTTTCAAAAAATTAGTGAGCTTAACTTTCATCTCCTTTCAACACGAAAACATAGTTCAACATGGTCATAATTCAGGCCGGAGTTAGTCCTCTGGCCCAAGAAACTTTGATGTCATCGTTCTCCTGTTCTGGGAAAGGAGTTCTCTGCAAGAAGCAGTTAGGGCAGGCTTTACCTTCCTTTGCCACTAGATGCAGCTCATGCTTCATTCTGAGTTACCTGCGGCAACACAGTTTTGTTAAATCAGCTTATCATAGAGGCTAAATCCATACATTACCCCCCCCACACACAAACACACACACCCAAAATGCAAAGGCTGAACAAGATGGATCTTCATAATCCTGTGTTTCCTGAACTTCCCTTGCAAATGTGCACATTTTTGGCTATTCTCAATTCCAGTCTTCACAGCCCAACCAAGCAACATTATCAAGATGGCATTTACACACCCTAAGGTCTTTCATGGGCCAAATCATTTTAGATATGCAGCATCTGCAAAACCACCTTGAAAAACATTTCACTTTGAACCCCATGAGGAGATTAGGTATTGATTGGCTGGACCTGGCTATGATTGATGATGATGATGATGATAAATTAAAAAAATTAAAAATTGTCCAGTAGCACCTTAGAGACCAACTAAGTTTGTTCTGAGTATAAGCTTTTGTGTGCATGCACACTTCTTCAGATATACGGAAACAGAAGTCACCAGACCCTTATATATAGTGGGAGGGTGGGGTTTTTCTCAGAAGAGTAGTAGGAAATGGGTGATGGCAAACCTGTTGATCATGATCATCTGCATACTATCCCTTGATTTTTCCTGTAGGACTAATTGCAGTCATTAGCAGAAGTGTGCATTCACACAAAAGCTTATACCCAGAACAAACTTAGTTGGTCTCTAAGGTGCTACTGGACAATTTAAAAAAAAAAAAAAATTATTATTTTTACGATGTCAGACCAACACAGCTACCTACCTGAATCAGTGATGATAATGATGATGAGTTTTTTCAGCCTCAGCACTTCTGAAAGTCAACATGTTGGAAGAAGTTGTGATGAAGGGTGATGAGTGGCCTTCATAGCACATAGTGACATTATTCTACACTTTTTGTGTATCATTGTTAGTTTTGACTGATGCAGAGCTGCCATCATGGGTTGTGAAATATACTCGGAGTCGAGAGTGGATTTCATGCTCTTTATTCAGCTCATAGTGGTGAGGAGGAATGGAAGTTCCCTCAGAATGTCTGCTTTATATACATTATTTACACAATGGGCCCCACGTGATTGGCTAATTCCGGGATTCTCCTGTAGGCCAATCAGGTTGCGGATTCACTTCCACCTGGAGCTGGATTGGGTGGCTCCTGTGGACCAATCAGACTGCTGCGTTCTGGGTCCTATTGTTCTAGGACCAATCAGACTGCTGCATTCTGAATCCTATTGTTCTAGGACCAATCAGACTGCTGCATTCTGAATCTTATTGTTCTAGGACCAATCAGACTGCTGCCTTTTGGATCCTATTCAACTCAGTACATAACAGGTTGGTAGCATGGGTGCTTGCCAAGACCTGTGTATCAGCCAATCCCAAGAGCCTCTGCTGCTTTTTGCTACTTCTACCTGTTCACCAGCTGCAGCCAGATTTGTGAACAGTAAAGAGAAGGAGCAGCAACCTTGATTTTCCTCTCCCTCTGGGTGTTGCTGCTGACTGGGCCTAGAGGGAAAGAGCAAGCACGTGGGCTGAAGGGATTGTTATCATGGAGGAGGTGGGGTGCCTGCAATGCTAGATGTTTCAACAGCACATATTTATTTAGTTGCTGTTTCTTTGCTTCCCATCTGCGCTAAACATTTAAAGCCATATCATTCCACTTTAAACAGTCATTGTTTCTCCTGTCATTGGAAGGGTAGTTGTTAAGGGTGCCAACAGTTGTTAGGTGATCCCATAGGCGCCGACTCCATGGGGCCTGAGGGGGCCCGAGCCCCCTCAAAAATTTGTTTGGGGGGGGCTCTGCCCCCCAATAATTTAAGAAAATTATTAGTTATATTATGCTTTGTAAAATCACAAAATTATGTTGGTATTTTTTATTTTCCTTGTTTGACGATAGTTACCTTTTAAAATACATTCAGTAATGAGTTAAAACAAAGCCACTCCCGATCTAGAGAGGGGGTGGGGTTGCGGGCTCTCGACCCATCAACAATCTCGCGGGGCTGGCGTCAGCCCCGCGAGAAGCGGGGATTCCCCCTAGCTCATTAATATTCACTGCTCACGGCGGCAGCCAATCGGCTGCCGCAAAGGGCGGGCCCTCACAGGTTCACTTAAGGTCGGGGCAGCCAGGGGCTCGCCCCTTTCGTTCCCCCAGCAGCAGCGGTTTGGAGGTCTTGGGCCCCCCCAATATTTTTTATAAGTCGGTATGGGCCCCCGCCCCCCAATATTTTTTATAAGGCGGCGCCCCTGGGTGATCCCCTACTTCCCGCACAGAGCTATACTTTACGATACGATAATCTTTATTATCATTGTCCCATACAGAACAACGAAATTGAAATTACAGAGTTCTTTGGGAAGAGGAATGGACTGTTAAACCACTCTAGGAACTGTAGCTCTGTGAGGGGAATATGGGTCTTCTAACAACTCTCAGCAGTGCACCCTTAACAAACTACAGTTCCCAGGATCCTTTGAGGGAAGCCATGACTGGTTAGAGTGGTATGATACTGTTTTAAATGTATAGTGCAGATGGGGCCTTTAATAATACAAGAGATATGTTGACCATGTCATTATATGGTTTATTCACTAGGTTGGGCTGGACTTAGTTGTATCAAGAGGTTTCTGTGGAGATTGACAATGACAGTTCTTGTCTTGCTTCCTGACTGATCAGGGCAAGACCAAGATGTCTTGCTGCCTGAGGCAAAGGACAAGATGGCACCCTCTCCCATTCCATATACTGGAACCAGATGGACTAGCACTTGAATTTTACCTGAACAATGCTGACGGAACATCATCTTCCATGGCACCTGAAGGTGGCAGGCTAGTTTAGGGGGTGCAAGGAACATTGCATAGCATACTGAGCTCTGTTTGCTCTGGACCCCTCCGCATTCGCCACCTGAGGTGGCTATCTCACGCTGCCAGATGGTAGGGCCTGCCCTGTACATGGTATATACTCTTAAGATCTCAGGACCGGGATCGTAATATTGACCCATCTCGAGGGGGCATTTTAAAGAAGACTGCATGTGATGTGCTTTGAACATTCAGTGTGCTATTTTTACCGCCTTAGAGATCATTATTTGCTTCATGGTAGCTGCTAACCCCTTGAGATCCCAGCAATGCCTGGAATAAGCATAAATGGATTGCTGTGGGGCAATTATATACAGAAAAGATAAAGCAATCTTTTCAAATAATGAAAACCCTTGTATGCATCTTCAAGAGTGAGGATTCTGACACTGAGTAAATAATAATGATGCAGAATAAGGTTACAGGGTGGCGAGAGAAGAGACCGGGAAGTCTTAAAGGCAACGTCCTATAGGCTCCGTGTGTGAATGACAGAGCTATGCCCTGAATACCCTCTGAGTCTTAATGAAAAGCATCAGGGCAAATCAAAGTCAAGTTGCTGTCAAAACGACTGAGACTTTGGAAGGTTGAAGGGAAAAGCGACTTTGCCACAATATACAGTGAAACTCATTCAATGCAAGTTGTGGAGGCTATAGGCTGATGACTGGTGCAGAAAAAACCCCTTGCTTTTTTGCATTATTATTTAATTTGCTTTGCATCAATGAAATGAGTGGTTTTATATTCATTTCCATTTAAAAAGGGGGGGAGAGAGGAGTAGCCATTTTTTCCCCAGGTCATGTGACTTCTGGGGTAGTTTGTGCACCTTTGCTCCCCACCCTGCACTCATCTCCAGGGTGGAGATGCCAGTGTGGTGTAGTGGTTAAGAGCGGTGGACTCATAATCTGGGGAACCGGGTTCGGTTCCCCGCTCCTCCACATGCAGCTGCTGGGTGACCTTGGGCTAGTCACACTTCTCTGAAGTCTCTCAGCCCCACTCACCTCACAGAGTGTTTGTTGTGGGGGAGGAAGGGAAAGGAGGTTGTTAGCCGCTTTGAGACTCCTTCGGGTAGTGATAAAGAGGGATATCAAATCCAAACTACTACTCTTCTTCTTCTTCTTCTTCTTCTTCTTCTTCTTCTTCTTTCTTCATCATCATCTCTCACCTGTTGGCATGCAACAGCAACCACATACCAGGAATTGGCTTCGACTGGCCAGCTACCTCAGGTGAGGGTCGCCAGTGGGTCTCAAACCATCATTGAGTTAGGGACTTCCCCTGCATGCAAAGATGGGCTTGGGTGGGTTGTGCAGATGAGACCAACAGTAACTCATGCGAAATTTCGGTCCTGGAAGACGGTGTCTCGGATTTGGACACGTCATGTTGGGGGCGGGGTATGCTGGTGTAACCTCCACACATTGTACCGGATGAGGGTGAGGATGAGATGGAGTGAGCATGCTCAGCTTTGCTCTCCCCTTCACATGTTGATTAAATGAGGGAGGGGGGCATTTGAATAAAGCATGAAATTCTAAGGTGCTACAGATACCTGTATATCTATATATCTATATCTATATAGATATCCCAGTTTGAGCTTTGTCTGTATAGCCCAATATTTCCGAGTTGCACCTGGATAATCATCCTGTCCCAAGGAAGAATGATTGTAGACATTAGAAAGCCCAGGGGGATTTATGTTTCTAATCTGACATTTGTGTCTACCTTTCTCATAGTTCCTGATGGCTTTAGCTTCCCAGCTGCGAGCATCTATCAGCAAGATAGCAACATGCTCACATTTTATTTTCCTGTTAGTCATATCACCATAGTTATTTTAGTTTGCTTTTTTTTAAAGTTATCTGACAATTCTTGTTTCTGTGGTCTGCTGCAGATAACAGGCATGTAGAAAGAGTCCGATATTGTTGGGGGCATAGGCTGTTGTCTGCAAATTTGTTCACTTGGGAAATCAATGCATCTGTATGCTGCCTTGAAGGGATGAATGAAATCATTTAAATAAATACAAATAGATTTGTACCATATTTATTTATTTATAAACAAACAAACAGGGCATGCTAGAAGATTGGGAAGGTCAAGGGTTAAGGACTGGGTTAGGCTACTTGATCATTGACATTTAACATTTTTGTGTCATCATGATGCTTAAGTGTCGAAGGCAGTAATGTAAAGGTCTGGGATGAGGTATTTGGGAACAAAATTACCCAGGGAGAATTAAATACTACAGCCTTATCTCTTGTGGTGCTTATTTCCACTACTCCCCTCAGTGTGTAATAATGACCTGAGTCTCCTGTTTTAATAACTGTCCTGTTTTTAATGGAACTGTTTTATTGTTTATTTTAATTATGGATGTTTATATTTTAAGGCTAGCATAATTGGGCTTTTTATACTTGTAAACCACTTAGAATGTTGTTATTGTCTTGCATTAAGTGGTATATTACTTAAATAATTCTTAATAGGGTTTTTTTTTAAATGACAGTGGAGAAAAAAATACCAATACTGATATAATTTCACTAGCACTTGAAGAGTATAACCATAGTTATAAATTATTATTATTTTGAAATAAGGAATGTTATGACTACTTTTGCATTAGTGCTCCTAGTGACAATGGATGGATACAATTAGTACACCTTTTACTGGGTATTGTCCAAACGCCACTTAGTGTGTCCAAGTCAATTCCACATAATGCTCAAAAAGGCAAGAAAATACATGGAGAGTTGGGGAAAAGTCTGGTGTGAGAGAGCCAGTGTGGTGTAGTGAGTGCCAGTGTGGTGTATTGGTGTAGTGGTTAAGAGTCTCGTAATCTGGGGAACCAGGTTCAGGTCTCCGCTCATCCACATGCAGCTGCTGGGTGACCTTGGGCCAGTCACACTTCTCTGAAGTCTCTCAGCCCCACTCACCTCACAGAGTGTTTGTTGTGGGGGAGGAAGGGAAAGGAGAATGTAAGCCACTTTGAGACTCCTTAGGGTAGTGACAAAGCGGGATATCAAATCCAAACTCCTCCTCCTCCTCCTCCTCCTCCTCCTCCTCCTCCTCTTCTTCTTCTTCTTCTTCTTCTTCTTCTTCTTCATAGATATAAGGATATAATATGTCAGGAGTGCTCTGATGGTGTTTCCTGCTTGGCAGGGGGTTGGACTCGATGGCCCTTGTGGTCTCTTCCAGTTCTATGATTCTATGAGTGGAAGGATGAAACAGCAGACAGCAAGGAACTATTCCCCTCCCAATTTTCCGTATTCCCCCACAGTTTTCAAGAGTGGTCGAGACTTGTTCATTCCCAGCATTGTTTTACATCCCAGGGAACTCTGGGAATTGTAGCTCTGGGAATCTCCTAGCAAATCTCAGCACCCTTAACAAACTACAGCTCCCATGATTCTTTGGGCGAAGCCTTGACTGTTTAAAGTCACATGATACTGCTTTGCATGGTGTGGGCTCAACTTCAGTTCAGTAACTTATTGCACAGTGCAGCAGCACACAGAGACAAAGTTTCCCGGTTTGGGTCCAAGATATACCTGTTAAACTTTACGATGCAACACGATGCCTGAAGCCGTTCTCACAGTGCTGCAGGGCCTGCAAATCGTTGCACGAGGAAAGGCATGGTCTGCCATTTGCACTAGAATTACTGTGTATCCTTAGGGAAAGAGTTTCCCCTTTTGAAAGGGCATCCATTTTGGTCAGCATAGCCATAGGCAGCTGTTTAATCTGTCCCACTGTCCGCCGCTAGCAGCCTCGTCCCAGAGGCACAGCAGGGCAACTGCAATGTTAGCATCTATTTTTAAAAACCAAACCAATTGCATGTTAGTCTTCAGCAGCGGCTTCCCAGGACCAACGGAGGCAGCTAGTTTATCACCTTTTCTGAAAACTGACCAACACAGGGCTCTAAATCACATTTTCCTCTAATAGCGTATGAGAAGATAGCGCTCAGATCTGCTACACCGGGTGCAGTAAGTCCGCAGCGCTGCTCTGAGCCTCTGCAGTAAAGGGTTTATCCCTGTAAAATACCTTAAATGCCATTCTCTACTTCTCCTTTAAGCGATGCAAGCTCGGCAGCTGGTTGCCATGGCAACCATAGGCTGCCCAGGCTGTGCAATGTGCTTCCTCTTAAGAACCAGGAGCAATGCATGAAAGATGCTTAAAATATACAAATAAGATTTAATAATAATCTCCTTAACTAGAACACACCCTTCAAGTGCTGAGTCCTAGTTGAGAAATGGCAGTAGGCTACTAACACTACAGCAATCTGAAACTGAACCAGTTTCAGGGAATGATAGAGTTGGAAGGGATCCCGAGGGTCATCTAGTCCAACCCCCTGCAATACAGGAATCTCAGCTAAAGCATCCATGACAGATGGCCATCCAACCTTTGCTTAAAAACCTCCAAGGAAGGAGAGTCCACCACCTCTCGTGGGAGTCTGTTCCACTGCCAAACAGCTCTTACTGTCAGAAAGGTTTTCTGAATGTTTATTTGGAATTGCCTTTCTTGTATCTTGAAGCCATTGCCTAGAGCCCTACCCTCCAGAGAAGGGAGAAAACAAGCTTGTTCCATCTTCCCTGAGACAGCCCTTAAGGTATTTGAAGATGACTATCATATCTCCTTTCAGTCTCCTCTTTTCCAGGCTAAACATACCCAGCTACTTCAAGTGCTCCTCATAAGGCTTAGTTTCCAGACCCTTGATCATCTTGGTTGTCCTCCTCTGCACACGTTCCGGCTTGTCAACATCCTCCTTAAATTGTGGTGCCCAGAACTGGACACAGCATTTCAGGTGTGGTCTGACCAAGCCAGAATAGAGTGGTACTATTATTTCCCTTGATCTGGACACTATACTTCTGTTGACACAGCCTACAATAGCAATACATTTTTTTGCTGCTGCATCACACTGTTGACTCATGTTCAGCTTGTGGTCCTGCAAAACCCCTGGGTCCTTTTCACATTTACTGCTACTTCCAGTTTGCTTGGAAGTTTTGGTACAGACCTTGGACTTTCAAAAAAGCCCCTTCACTAACATGCTAGGAGGTTTACGTGTGTGTCTCTATATCTCGACTGAGCCATCTAAGTTTTTGGCCATCACAACAACTTACGGCAGCATATTCCAGCATTTGACTGAGTACTGTGTGAAAAGACACTTCCTTTTGTCCCGAACCTTCCACCATTCAGTTCCCTTTATAATTATTTGCAACGGTATCCCATCTTCTCCCTAAAGCACAGTGGTGTTCATAGTTCTCCCCCTTCCTATTTTAGCCCCACAACAACCCTGTGAAGTAGGTTAACCCTGAGAGAAAGTGAGCGGTCTAAGGTCACCCTGTGAGATTCAGGGATGACTGGAGATTTGAACCCTGGTTTCCCAGGCCATCATCTGATACACCACACTGACTTTATTTGATATTCCAAGTTCTAGTATGTCTTGTTGGAGAACATTCCAAATGAGAGAAAAACATACAGAATGAACCTAACTCTGCATTCTCCCTCCCTCCTTATTCTAGTGGAGAAGGTAGCCTTGCACAACCTCACAGACTGCAGATATTTCAATACTGTATCTAGCTGATGGCGCTAATTCAATTACAAGCCAGCAGATGATGCTCAAGTCAAAAGCAGGAGCTATTTAACATTGTCCTCTCACCTGATGTGCCTGTAAGCAGCTGAGTCATACTATAATCATTATGGCCAAAGACATCATTCACCCACAGTGAGTCAGCCAAAATCCCTTTTTCTTCTTCTTTTTAAAGAAATATTCCCCTAGTGCAACTCAATAAGAGGAGAAGAACCACACAGCAGACAACAAAAGAGGAAGAGATTTGTTGCTGTCAAGAGATTTGTTGCTGTCTGTACTAATCGGCCACCTAGCTGAAACCACCCAAAATAAAAGCAGAATGTCGGAGAGAAATTCAGGATCACAAGCTGACATGTCTCTTGGTAGTCTCAAAGCTCCCTGGTTCCACATGAGCTCAAGAAAGCAGTCTGTGGCCAATAAAGGTTTAAGTTAAGCGTGGCTATTTCAGGGCAACCATCTCTGGTTGGCTGGCCTGAAACACTGCAGTGGTTTAGAATGTTGGACTGGGGTCCTGCAAAGTCCACATTTAAATCCTAACTCAACTATGAAGCTCATCAAGTGACCTTTAGTCACTATCTCTTGCCCTCACCTACCTCGCAGGGGCATTGCGAAAACAAGAAGAGGAAAAGCTGGGAAATACAGTGGTACCTCAGGTTACATACGTTTCAGGTTACAGGCGCTTTAGGTTACAGACTCCGCTAACCCAGAAATAGTGCTTCAGGTTAACAACTTTGCTTCAGGATGAGAACAGAAATTGGTCTCCGGTGGTGCAGCAGCAGCAGGAGGCCCCATTAGCTAAAATGGTGCTTAAGTACTTAACCTGAGGTACCACTGTAATTGTTACAGATCAACAAACAAATAAATGTGTGTTGCAGAAAGAAGCAATGCTCAAATTACAGGAGGAAAAGTATGGGGGGGGGCGTTCCTAGTGAAATCCACAAACCCCATGCACTGACTTCAGGGCCATTGTGTGCTTGCGTGAAATCACGTGAAATTTCAACACTCTGTTCTGCCCCCATCCCGCCCTTTTAGTGACATCTTTTATGACGTTTCTTGGTTGCTTCAGGGTTTGGCGCATGTGCGCAATCGTGCACATAGCAGTCGTGCCTGAAAGGGAAGCTGCCTGCATACATTGTGGGAAATGATTGTGTGGACAGTTAAAATCCTGCTTTCTCCTTGGTTGATAGATGAACAAGAAGGAAAGGCAGACTGGCTGGCTGGCCCGGCATCGTAGCTATGCTTCAGAATATAGTATTTGATCTGTCATCTAGCCCATTTGCTAGCCTCTAATGTCAGGTCTTTTCAAGAAACCACCAGGACCCAGCACTAAGCAGATGGGAAATAATCTTTTTCCTATAATCCCACTGCACCATTTTTATATTCCTTTCCAGTTAATTAAGTTTGCTTGATAAGATAGATAAAATTAGAATGGAAAACACCAGCCGGTGGACCGGTGGGTGGGTGTGGGTGGGCAAGAACAGGCCCAGGGAGGTAAAATGGCTGCCCCAAGGTCACAGAATGACGCCAGGATAGAGAACTGGGAACAGGCAGCCCATCTGATTCCCCATCTATGCGCTAATTAATGTCTAATCATCCATCTGTAAACACTGCCAAACACTTTAAGAGATTATATAGCAGGAGGTGCCCTTGGTTGAATTGTGAACAAACAGACTTGGGCTCTTCCTTCCTTTTCACAGCAACCTAAATGTTTGCTGGCTAAGGTCTGAAGAACTAGCTTGACTTGTTTATTTGAAACCAGCCAAATATAGCCAAGAGAGGGAATGGTAAACCAACAAGATGGGTATTTGCATTTAACATCAAACGTATCAAGACTAAGCCTGCCTTAAACCAGGAGCAGGAATTTGAGGCCAAGGGGCCAGATATGTCCCTCCAGATCTCCCTAAGTGGCCGTTTTGACTCCAGGCTACACCCCTCTCCACTCTGGGAGAGTTGCTGCAAACATAACCCCTGATCCGGTCCTTGTGCCAAGTAGAAATGAATTTGCTCTCCACCACAAGAAAGACTTCCAAAGTTTTACTGCAGAATGGTCTTAAAATAGTTACAAATAAACATTGCAGAATACAAAGTAACACATAGCTCTTAAACAGTAAGCAATGCAGCCCTCTCGTCTTTAAGTCCTTTATGAAGTTCAATAACTTTCCTCTCTCTGGTCCCAGAGAGAGATCCTATTCAAGCAAGTTGCTTATATCCACATCGCTCAGCTTGGACTTGGATGCTGAGTTCTCAGGTTTCATATTCTGCTGACAGAGAGATTGCAGCTCAGGGTTCTGGGATGAGTCATCAATCAAATTGAATGGAAACTTCCACCTTTACTTTGCTGCATTTATATATTAACATTAAACTCATATCTTTAACACAGTCTTGGTCTGTGTCCCCTCAAGTGCTCTTGCCTGGCTGGAATGTTGTGTTGTTGTTTTTAATTGAAGCTTGCATGAGTGCAAATCCAACCTTTGTAACAAGAATTAGAATGAAAGTCCAACTTGGGATCACACGTGTTTTGTCTTATGCCCAAGAATGGCATGCATAAAATATGGGATCGATCACCCATTGTTTACTATTCCAACAAATCTCTCCAGTGACTGCTGTGTGACTGGGGTTCTCCCTTTGTACAAAGGTGCCAAACTGCATAGAAAGTGTTACATATCTTAGCTGCTCTAATCTGACAAGTGAGTTTCTCAGCTAATGCAATTGACCACACACGATTGTGCCAGGTATCAATCAATAGTCCTTGATGCATACTCCACTGGAACGTGATAATGAATGACAATAATGCCTCTTGCTTGCTTGGATGGATGGAAGATGAAGTGATTATAAAGGAGGAGGAAGCAGGGAGTATAGAAGCCTCTGACTTCTGATTGGCTCAAATGTAGTCATATGGTAAATTATTATTATTTATTATTTGTACCCCGCCCATCTGGCTGGGTTTCCCCAGCCACTCTGGGCGGCTCCCATAGAAACCAAAAATACACTAAAATATCACACATAAAAAATCTATTACTGCAAAGTTATCTTGGGAACTTTCGGTGAGGGACTTCACATATACCCCTACTGCTGGATCGCCCCTTTCCACATGCCTGTTTAGGAAACTGGCCTCAGAAATTCATATTTGAAATAGTTTGATTCTTCTCCAATCCTTGGGGACTTTGCAGGCGAATCAACTCCATCTACAGATTATTGGCATAACCCTTAAAAGGCTATCTGTTTAGACAGTCGCACATCTGCAGTTTTAAAACAACGCAGCAGGAAACACTTGGTTGTGTGAAAATTGGGCCATGCATCTCTCTGTCTCTCTTTCTCTCGCCAGTGGTCCGTTTTCAAAATGCAGACCTACAGAGTCCGACCATGCATATCAATATTCCCCCACTCTGATCTGAGGAAGTGAAGGAGATTTCCCTTTAGGGAATGTTCTGTACACAAAGGCAAAGTTCTGAATGCAAGGAGGCCGAGTCTCTCTTTCCCCCTCCGGCCTTGTTGAAATGCCTGACACGAACAGGCAGGCCTGATTAGAATCTATATATTCTGTCCCTTTAGGAATAGATAAGACAGATAAAGATAGCCATGGAAGAAATTGCTTCCAGGGGCAATTTATGTGCTGATTCCTTATCCACACACCCTCCCTGTGTAAGAGCATAAAACACTTTGGCTAGGAAAGAGACGAACTGCTGTCTTCTGGAACCACTGGGCATATTGTTCACACGGGCGATAGTTTTGTTTTTCTTAAAAGTATTGGCATTTGCAAACCAAACTCTGTAAAAAGTACTTTCAGCAACAACAGAGAAGTCCACACCCCATTAACAGCGTCCAACCAGTTCATTCTACAAACTGGAGCCTGCACAGAGAGAGGTAATTAAAAACACGCGCCTGGCTGGTTCATGAGATCCAAACCCCTTTCTCAGTGAGTGTATGATCCTTACTGAGGAGGAATGCAGGGAAGGAAAGGTTTTCTAATAGTTAAAGTTTTTTCACTTCAACAAGGAAGTTTGCCATAAGATTCCTAAGGCGATGTCTTTTACATGTGTGGTGTAAAAAGCAACAAACTTTAAAAGAGAAAATGCAACACACCATACCCATTTACCATACATAACGTGGTAAATACCCAGGAACAATACTACTAGTAGGATATAGGGAAAACCATCAATTCCTTACATGAAGGAAATTCTAGCAAGAGCCCAACGCAGTTTGGTGGTATTGCCTTTATTCACCAACCACAACCAGGGAGGAGAGAGGAATTTGTTTGCTTCACATTAAAATTTGCAAATCTACCTAATTCACACTTCTGTGCTCATTTCAGTAGCGCATATACTAAAACTCAAACGATACAGAGAAGATTCACACTTCCTGCACCAAAATATTGAAGGGCAGCTCAGTTGGTGCTGATAACTCCCAATGTCACAGGTTTGATCCCCGTAAGGGACAGCTGCAAATTCCTTTATTGCAGGGTGTTGATCCTCAGGGTTCCATCCAACTTTATGATTCTATGATTCAATACAGTGGTACCTCAGTTTAAGAACAGTCCGGTTTTAAGAGTTTGGTTTACAAACTCCACAAAACCGGAAATAGTGTCTTGGTTTGAGAACTTTACCTTGGTCTAAGAACGGAATCCGAACAGTAGAAGGGCACCGGTGGCGGGAGGCCTCCTTAGGGAAGGAGTGCCTCAGTTTAAGAATGGTTTCAGTTTAAGAATGGACTTCCGGAACGGATTAAGTTTGTAAACCGAGGTACCACTGTACATGGATTGAAGCACAGCTCTTCCTTCAAAATTCACACTTATATGAATTTTGCTATGCAGTTTTCCATCCCAACGCACCAAGTGCATAGCCTATATTAGGAAACTTGCACTAAAATGCATTAGTAAAAACTGATCTGTTAGCTCTCTTAGAATGTACAAAAATGCACTCTGTTAGGGGAAATGGCTTTTCAAAATGTGTACAGTGGTACCTCGGGTTACATATACTTCAGGTCACATACGCTTCAGGTTACAGACTCCGCTAACCCAGAAATAGTACCTCTGGTTAAGAACTTTGCTTCTGGATGAGAACAGAAATTGTGCTCCGGCGGCGCAGCAGCAGCAGCAGGAGGCCCCATTAGCTAAAGTGGTGCTTCTGGTTAAGAACAGTTTCAGGTCAAGAACAGACCTCCGGAATGAATTTAGTACAGTGGTACCTCGGGTTAAGTACTTAATTCGTTCTGGAGGTCCGTTCTTAATCTGAAACTGTTCTTAACCTGAAGCACTACTTTAGCTATGGAGCCTCCTGCTGCCACCGCACCGCCAGAACCCGATTTCTGTTCTTATCCTGAAGCAAAGATCTTAACCTGAAGCACTATTTCTGGGTTAGCGGAGTCTGTAACCTGAAGCGTATGTAACCTGAAGCGTATGTAACCCGAGGTACCACTTTACTTAACCTGAGGTACCACTGTATTATGCACAGGAAAATGCATATGGCTTTCCATGCAGTCTTTAAAATAGATAAATGAACCGCAGATTGATGAGGAAATGGGATGAATGGAAGGTGTGACAGATGAGAGAGGAAAGAAACCGAAAAGGTCGGATTTGCTCGTCCCTAACTCCAACTAGCTGCTATTGTCGCAGCAAAAGCTCATGTAGTCACAATAGTTATAAACCGTATCCATGAAAGGGTGGGCTTTTTGGCGATGCCACTGGAGTTCTTTCATCTGCTTGCCAGAAAATGTTGCAGGATCTTTTAGAGTTTGCCTTGGCAACCAAAGAGAAAGGTCTAATTCAGTGCTCTCAGTACAGGGCATGGGTCCCACTCAGCTGCGCCTAGCAAAATGTCTGCCTTCTCTTAGAAACAGATATGGCAAATGTTAAGGAATGTTAAGGAACTGACACTTGGCTTGAAGAAGTGCCGTATGTTCAGATCCTTCACACTGGGTCTGTTTTGAGTGGATCAGGATGTTTCTTTGAGGCTGTTTTCTAAATAAGTTTTAGAATATGATTCCCCCCCCCCCCAGCTTCCAGTTATTTCAACTGAAAAGGTAATTTTTAAAAAAATAAAAATTAGATTCATTAGATAACTGAGACATTGTTTGTGAAGCGCTTTGAACACTTTAAATCTGCATCATCATAATTACTCAGGAGAGCCACTTCATTAATTATGTCGCCAAAAAAGAGGACCAAAACAAAGGACACAGAATAAATTTGCATATGTTAATTTATAGGCATAACTGCAAATGTAGAAATAATTACTATACTTCAAATTGAAAAAGAATATGTGTCACCTGGTGTGGAAGACTGCAACAGGTAACCTGTGTACCTGCTCAGTCTGCTCTCCAGGTGTTGGCAGGCAATGCCAGGGACCCTGTTTCGCCTTCTTTATCTTTTGAAGCAGACTTGGACTGCATAGTCCTTCAGACAGACCATGCCTTCAAAGAGATTGTCTTCTGTAAAGCAGGATACCAGAATGGCACATGGCCATATTATGTTATTGTTTGTTATTGTCGTTATCATCAGCTTTCTATCCAACGCTCTTAGCTGATCAAGTCTAGACTGCAAAATGTGTTTGTTGTTACCTATGGAAACATCCAAAGTCATTTGAATTTTTCTTTCCAAAATTAATCAATGGTAAGACTTGACTGTATGTGTGTGTTTTTAATATATTTCTGTTCTGTTCTGTTCTGTTCTGTTATACAGTGGTACCTTGGTTCTCAAACTTAATCCGTTCCGGATGTCCATTCCAAAACCAAAGTGTTCCAAAACCAAAGCGCGCTTTCCCATAGAAAGTAATGCAGAATGGATTGATCTGTACCAGACTTTTAAAAACAACCCCTAAAACAGCAATTTAACATGAATTTTACTATCAAACGAGACCATTGATCCATAAAATGAAAGCAATAAACAATGTACTGCAGTCACACAATCAATCAATCAGTAGCTGAACTGGGTTCCACACAGTTGTAAAAACAAAACAAAAATAGCTGCAAAAACACAGAAACAGGCAGACCTCAGTGTAACACTCAAAACAGAAGTGTGGCACTCAAATCAGAAGCATAACACTTAAAACGGAGCATGTTTGGCTTCCGAAAAAAGTTCACAAACTGGAACACTTACTTCTGGGTTTGCAGTGTTTGGGTTCCAAGTTGTTTGAGTACCAAGGTACCACTTTGTATTACTAATGACTGTTTAGGGCAGTGGTGAGGAACCTTCAGGCCACAAACATAATCCAGCCTCCCATGTCCCTCAGTTCAGCCCTGCCACTCCTGCCTGGTAGACCCCACCCACCTGCCAATCATCAAACATCAAACACTGTGCATCTGCTGTCTTCTACTGCTGGAGTAGGGACTCTTATTTCAGCTCAAGCACTGGATTCAAACTTGGGCATCCTCTAAAGGTCAGTGGAGCAAAAGCGAGTGGGCAAAAGCAACTCTCATCATCCCTGACCATTGGCCATGCTGACTAGGGCTGACCGGAGCTGTAGTCCAAGACACCTGGAGGGCACCATGTTGGCTTCCCCTTTCCTAGATGATTAGCTTCAATCTCAATTTTTAAATGCATACTCCTCTTGTATTACATTGCCCCCCACTCCTGCATTATCTCCCTATACAGATGGGAGAACCAAAGCTGAAAGAAAACCCAGTACTGGGATTCTTTGTTAGATCTGAAATGGAAACCCAGGCCTTTCAAAGGCAAATGTTAATTTTGTAGCTATATATATAGCCTAACAAGGTGCAATGTTCCTCAACTGGCAGAGACATTGGGCTTGGCACAAGTGTGGAAGCAGTTGGAGAAGAGTGTCATGTATTTCCCCACATCTTTCCATGCCAACGTTGTATAAATATCACTTCTTTCAGCTAGAACTCTGATTATCTGAGCATTTGGTACCCCCCTAGGTTACTTGGATAAAATAGGTCTTATTTCTTGGATTGCTTAAGGTCCTTTGGAAAGTGCTGATTTTTTTTTTGTCAGTACTGGGTGCCTTGGGAGCACCTGAGAGAAACTTTGCTTCTATTTTCTCCCACTTCAATTGATCAATACCACAACCTGAAACATTCTGGTGACCTTCTGAAGAGGATAAAATAAAGGGTGTTGTCCTGGCAGAGTTCCTCGTTTTCTGTTTTGGTTAAGAAGGAAATAATTTTTATTTACGGCTATTGACTAAACGCTGTGCTTCATTGTTGACTTTCATTCTTCACAAAGAACTAAAGCTCAAGATTAGCAATAACTTAGCCTACTCCTACTGTAGCCTGCAAAGCTGGAGGCAATTATCACAATGAGAACCCATCAATTTCCTCACCAGCCTTTCTCCTCCTCCTCCTCCTCCTCCTCCTCCTCCTCCTCCTTCTTCTTCTTCCAGCAGAAATGTTAGTCATTGTTAGACAGATAAAGTCTTCTAAATATTTTTAACAGGCATACTGCCCTAGGTTTCCTGACATCTTCTCTTTTGCTTTAGCTCAGCCATTGCCCACTCTGTACAAAGCGATACCCCACTAGCATAACAGCAACAACCCTGGCGTCTTCATAACAGCACAGATCCTCCATTGCCTATCCCAGCCTTTCCCAAGCTGGTGTCCTCCAGATGTTTTGGACTACAACTTCCATCAGCCCCTGCCAGCATGTGCTGGCTGGAGCTGATGGGAATTACAGTCCAAAACAGCTGGTTGGCAAAGTCTACTTTAAGATGTTCACTATCAGTCTACATGTTGCAAGTGCTTCAGCTTTTTGTTGATTGGGACATTAAAACTGTTGGCTTCCCCAAACCTCACACCTTCTTCCCCTTCCCCAGCGATAAGATTGGGCTGAACCTTCCGGAACACATAATTTATTGAGTCATTTCACAGGTCACCTCACATTAAGAGCCGAGACTGCGATTGTAAATCAGAGGAAACCTCCGCCATAAAAATAAAATGAAGCGAGGCATGTTAGTTTGCTTCTGGCATCGGAAGAGAAAGGAAAAGATTCCATTCCATTCCAAATAGCCTCTGGTTCTTATGGGGTGAAATACCTGTTCTTGGGAAATGCTCCTGTGTCTGTGATAACTCCCTGGAAGGGCAGAAGGGGCGAAGTCAGCAAATCTAGTTTCTTCAGTCACCACAGCACTAAGAGGATGATGAGGAAAATGTGCGGAGCAGGGTGACCATGATGATCAAGCATCTGGAAACCAAGCCTGATGAGAAATGGTTGAGGGAGTTGGGTATGTTCAGCCTAAATAAGAAGAGGAGAGCAGATATGATAGCTGTCTTCAAACACCTAAAGGTTTTGGGTCTATGGACCGCAAGAGCAAGCTTGTTTTCTCCTGCTCCAGAGAGTAGGATTCGAACCAATGGATTCAAGTTACAAGAAAAGGGTGTCCAACTAAACATCAGGAAGAACTTTCTGAGGGTAAGAGCTGTTTGACAGTGGAACAGACTCCCTTGGAAGGTGGTAGTCTCTCCTTAATTGGAGGTTTTTAGGCAGAGGTTGGATGGCCACCTGTCATGGATGCTTTAGTTGAGTTTCCTGCATCACAAGGGGTTGGACTAGATGGCCCTCGGTGCCCCTTCCAGCTCTACAATTCTGCGATTCTATGAAAGCAATGCAAGGGCTGTCTCATGGAAGATGGAGCAAGCTTGACTTTTGCTGCTCCAAAAGGTGGGAACCTCGGGTCTCTTCCAGTTCTACAATTTGGTCATTCTGTAAGTATGGGGCAAGCGTGTGCTGCTGCTTAATCAAGGGTTCCAGATATTTTTTGTGTGAGCCTAGAGCCAACATTAACTTCCCTGGAGAGCAGGTATTTGGATGTTTAATCCAAGCCAACCATTTGAATAAGCTCAGTAGAACGACAGCAGGAAGGGCTGCAGTTCCAAATGGTGTGCAGGATCAGGATCAGGCCCTCTCTCCTGCAGTCATTTCCCTCTCATCGGGTAGGTTTAATGTCGAAAAGGAAGGAGGCCCAGATAAATCAAGGAAGAAACCAGGGATTTGTTGGGTGGTGGGGAGAAAGGGAGAGAGAAATGAAATACTGGGAGTTGTTCCATTTAAAATAGATTTGAAGAATGTGTTGGGGGCAGGCCAGGGGGGAGAGAAAATCTGTACATAGATCAAATCTTAATTAAAGATCTGGCATCAAATCTGGCAATATATATATATATATGGAGACCAAGGAAGAAAAGACGAATAACCCATCCTTTAGCCAAAAATAAGCTGTAGATGAATCAGAATGGCTTTCTGCAAGTCAGGCATTGATAAACGAAGTATCTTGGGGAAAATTGTTGAAGGCCCATTCAAGAGACGAGATTTCTTAACACTGTGCTTGGCTCTTAAGACTGAATACATGGTGCCAGCAGGAATCAAATTAGCCAGAGACTAATGAATGCAAACAAACCATTTTTTGATAGTCTGTGCCACTAGTAGCGTGATGGCAAATAGTGTTTGAATCACAGGGAGGAAGTTCTGGAGAAATAAGGAAATCCAAAAGCACCATCCTTATAACCTTCTAAGACCAGGAGCCATTTCGATATATGCCATTGACCGACAGAATCAGTCAGTGGTCCATACAAGCATTCTTGTATTACAGGTTCTTAATTCTATTATAAATATCATCATCATTGATTTATCATCACCTTCTAAACCAATGTCTCAAGGCGATTTACACATAATGTAATTAAAAGCAGTTTATCCAGCTGGGAAAGCCCGTGGGCACAAAACACGTCTTCAGTTGTTTCTGGAAAGTGCTGATCATGGGCTCTTGTGATATCTCAACAGGAATCCTCTTCCACAGAGCAGGGGCAGCCACACTGAAAGTCCTGCTCAGAGTTACTGTGCAGCAAGATTCTGAGATATTTGGAACTTGCAAGAGAAAATCTCTCCCCCAGGCCACAGTGGGAGTATATGGGATAATGCGATATCTCAAGTAACCTGGTCCTGAGCCGTATGCCAAATGCCAGGAACACAATTCTGGGACTTTGCATCTCCTGACGCTCTTAACAGCTCATGTAGGACTCCACTAACATGAACAATACTGGAGAAGGAGGCAGGTGAGGACACACAACTACTTGGGGGCTGGCCCCCTCAAATATTTTACTAGGGGGCTGAAGGGAGCTCAGCTCCTAGGAGTTGGCTCCTATGGTGTGCCAGGCAAAGGATTTGCCGTCTTTCTCAGTCGCCAACTTCTCAGGTGGCTGCCTGTCCTTTAACATTCTTCCACACCCAGCAGACTGGCTCAACTAGAGACTCCTGTGCTCTTCCGTGCAATGTGCATTTGCTAAGGGCTGATTTTGCACATCACAGAGATGCTGCCTCTGGCAGGTGTGCCCTTAAGTACTTGAAGGGAAAGCAGAGGCTGGTCAGCAGCTGGCAGCCACACAAGCAGAGGGCAACACATAGCTGCTCCACACAGCCTCCACCCACCTCACAGAAGCTAGGATTAACCAGTGCTTTCCCCCCCAAAAAAGATGTTTAGGGCTACTCGCATTTTCCTACTCATCCTGAAATACTGCCTGTTATGTACTGAAGTTCTCACCCTGGGTCAGCAGGGGGATACTGTAGATAGTTTTCACTCAGGTCCACATATGCAAATAAGGAATTGAAAGTGATGTTCAGTGATTGGATAGTTACAGAACGTTGTTACTGTTGCGTTCTAGTGGAGCTCTATATAAGCAGGCTGGCTGAACCCTTCAGTTGAGTTCTGTTCTGGCCTGTGAATAAACAAGAGCTGTCTGAAGAATCGCTGTGTCGTCTGATATGTTCACCCACAACTTAACACTGCCCCTCAGTGAGGCCAAACTTAGATTTACAAAGCTGAAAATTGCAGCTTGTCCACTATACTCAAGATTATGGAAATTCCAGAGCTTCATGTTTGCAGACATTAACTATTTACAAATACAGGACATCATTTATGCTCATTCGTTCTGCCTTCTGACTCGTTAACTAGCTGGTTTAATAAGATTCCGCCTTTGTCACTGTGGAATTGGGAAAATAGATTCTGTGGGCCACGTTTTTTAATCTTGTAATTGGTATAAGAAGCCCGGAGAAAGGCTGATGGTTCTTTTATTAAGAATTCTCCCCGGAAGACCCACTGAAATTCTGGTATCTGTTTAAGTGATGATTCTTATTACGTTACTGAACAGGTACCTAATTTTTTCCCCTACCCCCAGTACAAATTAGGAAGCAGATGGTAAAGTAAATTTTCCTCTGGCTCCCTTGTGAATCTTATTTCCGTATTATGTTAATTATCCTGTGTGCCTCAGTTTTTATTGGTCTGTGACATCTATCATCTGTCTATCTATCCATTCATCCCAGCAGGGAAACTGGGTTGGAAGAATTCCATACACATCCCTGCTGATAAAACTCTATGCAGCATGAGTTCCTTTTTTTGTGGGATGGAGCAAGGAGACAATATTACTATTTACCAGCAAAGCAAACAGGGGTGGTCATGACTGAAGAAAATATATTTTTATTCTCTCTTTTAATATCTCTGCAGAGCAGCTGCTTGTATGGACACATTAACTGCCTGCTAATGAGAGATCTGTAGCTGAAGCCAACATTTATGTCGTTCAAGATTACTACTATAAGCCGCCAACTAGAAAGATAGAACTGTATAATATTTTCTGCAGAGTAGACTTGTTGTGGAATCCTAGCTGAACGATAATGCTGGACGATAGCTCTGAACGGTCCTATAATATATGGCCTCACTGTTTCTAAAAGAAAGATGTTTAACTTTTTTAGCTTTGGAAGAGTACTTTTCTAATTAAACTGCAAAGCACAACCTATCTATAATACACACAACAACTCACATACTTGTGGAGGCCTCCCACACTTACATACACAAGCATGTACATTCTCTCTCAGTCACATGCACACTAGCGTGCTTACATATACAAAGGGACACAGGTGTCACTGTGGTCTAAACCACTGAGCCTCTTGGGCTTGCTAATGGGAAGGTCGGCAGTTTGAATCCCAGCGAGGGAGTGAGCTCCCATTGCTCTGTCCCAGCTCCTGCCAACCTAGTAGTTTGAAAGCACGCCAGTGTAAATAGATAAATAGGTACCACTGTGGCAGGAAGGTAAATGGTGTTTCCGTACACTCTGGTTTCTGTCATGGTGTTCCGTAGCACCAGAAGCGGTTTAGTCCTGCTGGCCACATGACCCGGAAAGCTGTCTGTGGACAAATGCCAGCTCCCTCAGCCTGAAAAGCGAGATGAGCGTCACAAACCCATAGTTGCTTTTACATATACATCTTAAGAATTGCCTTGGATAGTGATAACATACAGTTCAGTTCAAGTGTACCTATTGTACCATCTAAAACTGTAGAGAGATAATACTCTAACCAAGGTGCTAGGCATAGTTAGGCCTCCACTTCCCCGCCAGGTGCAAATTTTGTTCCTTTTCCTGGCTGCAAGAACAGTATATATTTAACAACAAAGCTATTCCTGCTTTGGGGTGCATTACACGCTTCATGCTTCTAAGGGGAAGGCTTTACCAGTTGAATAACTACCTGTGCCACAGAGCTAAGAGCAACAAAAGAGACAGCAATTGTCCCTAAGCCCCTTTCACGTGCAAATCACAAAGCTCCCCCTGGTGACCCATTTACTGAGCATTAATCCTGATTTGCTTCCACAAAGCTGATTCAGAGTTAAAGCTATAGTTGTGCACACATTACTGCCCTGAAACGCAGCTAGGCTGTCGTTTTCCCAAATTTGGGTTGAAGGTGGTTTGCGGAGAAATACATCATAATGCAGTTGCAGTTAGCATCCGTCTGTCTCAGGAGACCATGGAGGAGTGCACCTTTGGGGGTGAAGTCAAACTGTTGGAAGGTTGCAGTAGCTGCAGAGACCAATATGGGAGAGACATGTTTTGTTGCAGGTGGGCAGATGAAGGCATCCGGTTGCGCTGCTGCAGATGGACCGTGGCGATCCTTCTCTCTGGGCTCCTCCCGGCAGTCATTCCTCCTCTGGTCACTGTGGATACATGACCTGTCTGTCTCCAGGCACTGCTGTTGCCTGCAAAATATTCCCACATGGTGAGGTTGGTGTTGCCAGCCTTCATGTCTCGTTTGCAGACATCTTTGTAACACAGAATTGGTTTGCCAAGAAACAACAGGATAGATGCTGGAGTTGTAGAGAAGCAGAAAGTTGGAGTATTAAAGCAGATCACTTAACCTAAGATTAACTCTGTATACTTAGAAATGTTTGCCATTGGTTGCAACTGCAAAGGCCATGAGGAATGGAGTCGGCGTATAGGTAAATCATTTCCATAGAGTAAGTTGCCATAACTTACATTTCTCTCTGCAAAATCTGTTTTAGAATATCTAACTTTAACTCTGCTGCAAGATGTATCACTTAGCAACAGGTATTGGCTCAGCAATGGCAAACTCCTGTTAGTGCAATATTTCTTCCAGCTAGTATTTTAGTCTTGGAAAAGAATACAGCATTTTTACTGTGTTTTGTGCCTGCTCTCTGGAGAAGGGTGAAGAAGGTTCACATATATATCACAGCGTGCGTGTTTGTTTGGAACATAACTCAGAATAGCGACAGATTACAAAGTGAGGGAGATGGTTTTGGATAACATTCCTGCCTCGGTACGCTTTGCTATCCATCTATGCTTGTGCCATATGCAAATATAGCAGTACAGTTTGCAATCTCTTAGGACCCATGTTCACTGTCCGTGTAAGAAAACAATTGTACTGATCTCCCATTAGGCCAGGTGTGAATTTGACTCAGCATAAACTCAAGTGATAATTTGTATTTTTAAAAATGCAGATATTCCAGGGTGAATAACTATAATCTGCACGCAGGGTTTACCAGAAGCCCATGGTTCTTAATCCCAGCTAAGTATCATGGGCTGCAGTTATTCGGAGGTGATGAAAATATATTCTGCTTAGACACAAAGACACTCTTTTCTTTATTACAACCTCAAAAATCCTAGATCTAAACATTCTTCAGCCAAACACTGCCATCATGGGTTGCAGACAACATGCAACATGGGTCTCCAGACATTTTTGCCATTTCCGCCCAGACACCGCTTCTGACTGCAGTATTCCTGCTATGTCCAGGAAATTCTGGATGTATAGCAACCCTAACTGCCTAACAATGTGCCCCTCAGTTGTAAATGTCTGTCACCACCTCTCATTTTAGTGTTTTGCAAAGACTTATGTCAGATTTGCCTGTCCTGCTTTCGGGGGGAGGGGGGCATCTCTTGAACCAACATCTCCATCCTGAAAACAATGGACTTACTTTATCCCTTCCTTTCAGAAGCTGGTTTTGAAACACCGCCACCCTGCATCCTAGTCCCGAGCAGTTATCCCACTGCTGCGAATCAGTATGGTTCCCCATCCCACTTAATGTGATACAAAAAAATTAGGAAGACTAGCTAGTGATACAAATTACAATTTCTTTACACCGATCAGATATGTTAAGCTTTACTGCCAGGAAAAAGCACAGCATGCTTAATTCAGGTAGGCACACTGCAAGGAAGCTAATCTCTGCTGCTTTATTAGATAATGCAGCAAAAGACAGATTGGGAATTATTCCCTTTTGTTGTTGTCACTTGTGGTAGGTGGGAAACAAGTGCCTCCATGCAAAGTCAACTTAATGAAGGGCTGGGAGGAGATAAAAGCAAACTGAAGATATACTTACATGCATCACTGCATACTTTCACACCCCAAACTCCATAGACCCAGCAACCATATTTACAGAAGGGTTGCTTCTCCTAAAACCTCCTAATTAAAGCTGTAAATCTGCTGAATTCACCTGGACAAGGGGGGAAATGGGGAGGGGAGGGGGTAGGCATGGGAGACAGATGATCAAATGGTCTCCAAGCACCACCCCTTTCCCCAGAAATCTTATTTACTTGTATTTGGCTCCCTTTGTTATTCCAGCAGTGTCCAGGTTTGCAAGAGATGGGGAATAAAACCAGCCCTAGGCTATGGCTGGCCTCAGTTTGTCTTTTTCTTCTTTAATAAGATGTTTCAGAACCTAATGGGAAACCAGCCATGCTCTACAATTTACAGTAAATCACAGAGGCTGGGTTTTTTAAAAAATACAAAAATGTGGGTAAATTTAGGTGTGAGGTTTTAGTGCCTGGCTTAAATGGGCCTAGCCAAAACCTGATTCTGGGTCAGCTTTGTTGGAATTCTAGCCCGGTCATAGGTATGTGCCTATCAGTCCAGGCACCGGCTGAATTCCTTAGACCTCCCTCCGGCGACTCCCGGCAGGAACAACACGAGGTCCGTTCCGGCGATTTTCCTCAGGCTGTGAGAAAAACACACCAACTGCTTCTCCTCCTCCCTGCTCCCTGCATATCCCCAGGGAGGGGAATCAGACACAGACAGAAATGTAACTACATGCTTTTATTCCTGTCTTTAGCAGTCATACAGTAAAAGATGTCTGCTCTCTTCAACAAACAGAGAGAAACACCTAACTCCACCCATGTACATCCTGTACAGGTCATATAACACACACTGAGCTCACATCCTGTGCTCAATAAGGAGAATGGACTGCCCCTTCGTTTTCATGGCAACAGTCACATACTTCCTGTTTGGCTTTCCAGCCACAAGCAGCAGACTGAGCTGCTAGAGCCTTTGCTTGCTGCAGCATTGCTGCTTTAGAATAACATACTCCCCCTAAAGTATCAATGTGTGCTGCGAGCAAAACGTCATCCAGAGAAGAAAACAAACAGTTGTTATACTTATAACATTCCCCTGTTGTTTCAGTTCCACCCTTGGAACTACCCGCCACTGGTTTTACCAATGTACCTCTCTGGTTGTGTGACTTCCAAGGAATGAGTGCTTCTGCATTCCCTTGGTTAGCAACTCTCTGTTGTGCCTTTGTCTCTGACTCAGACACAGCTTCAATTTGACCTTGGTCGTTTACAACAGCAACAGCTAAGTTAGCAAACTCTTGTGAATACCTTTTGGGTGGTACACCCTTCGTTGCTCTCTCAGACCTACGTAAGAGGTGCTGCTCTTCTTTGCTTTCTGGTTCAACCTTTGGACTCTTTGGAGAACCAGTACCAATTGTAAACAGTGGTTCATCCTCCTCTTCTGAGGGTCTAGTCATTATGTGAGATTTC
Organism: Podarcis gaigeae; assembly: GCF_964106915.1. Taxonomy (NCBI): domain Eukaryota; kingdom Metazoa; phylum Chordata; class Lepidosauria; order Squamata; family Lacertidae; genus Podarcis; species Podarcis gaigeae. Next base: position 100,633,744 of record NC_139679.1, read on the forward strand.
CTCTCAATGACTGTGACAACTGAGCTGTCTGAGCTATCGCTGTCATCATCAGTACTACTGAACTCAATAAAATCAACATCATCATCAGAATCAGAATCAGAATCATCACCAGTGGGAAATGTGTGAACAATCACTCTCTCCTGTTCAGGAGCACTCTCTAGAAATTTTGTGAGAATCACCTTACCAGATTCAGACAAAATTACTCTGTAGAGACCCTTTTCATAACCCACAAAAATGCCTCTGGCATTCTTTACTCCACCCGGAGCTTCTGTCCTCACATGAGACCCAAACACCTTGAAATGGGCAACAGAAGGTTTTCTGTGGAACAGTTTCTCAAAAGGAGAACTTCCCAACTCTTTTGAAAACTTTCTCAACCACGTATAACAAAATGACATCAGCGACTCAGCCCAGTACTCATGTGGCAAATGTGAACTAAGCAATTGCGCTTCCATTCCCTTTTGCAATTCTTTGTTCACCCTAACACAAACACATCTGTTCCAAGCTTCTTCGGAACTAGCCATTTTGTGTCTTATCCCTTTCTTCTTCAGGAACCTCTGGAACTCCTGTGAAAGAAAAATTGGCTTCTCATCTGTGCAAAGACAATCTATGTCAGCATCATGCATATTTTTAACCTTGTCACAAAACTCTTTAAACCTTTCTAAGGCTTCTTTTGGTCTCTCCAAAAGATAAATCCAGACAAAACCTGTAAAAGAATCAACACATATTAGGTAATACTTTGCATTGCCTCTAGATGGTGCTAAAGGACCAATCACATCAGCATACACCCGCTGAAATGCCCTGTTGACCCTCGAGGTCACCTTCTTGGTGTTCTCCTTGGCTACACCTGCAAAAGAAATCATGTTAGAATCACAAGAATTACATTCCATGTAATCACTTTGATCAAAAGTCAACAAATACAGTCCATCTTTCTCTTTGGCAGAAAGATACAACTCTCCATCTTTGTAGATCTCGCAGTGTTGATCATCATAGGACAGTTTTAGTCCCTTCTTGGCAATCTGCGAAACGCTGAGCAGATTGTACTTCAACTCTGGAACCAAATAAACATTGTTTATAGTCAAGTTCAGACTTTCAAGATACACAGTCCCAATTCCGGTGGCTTCCAGCTCTTGACCGTTGGCCTGTTGTACCGCGAAGCTTTGCTTCTTAAACGACGAAAATAGTCCCCTGTGTCCTGTCATGTGAACTGTGGCTCCAGTATCGATGACAAAGAAATTCCCCGCTTCTGGTGTGGCTTTTAGGGACATCAAAGCCTTTGCAGTCTTTGCCTTTGGCTTGGTGTGACCTTTGTCTGACGCCTCAGACTTTGTGGAGCTTCCCTTGGCTCCTTTGTTCTGACGTGGCTTCTTGCAGTACCGCTGAAGATGCCCAGTTTGGTCACAATTGTAGCATCGGACAACATTTAACGCTACAGCATTTTCTCCAGTAGCATCAGCAGTGGGGGTGTCAGAACTCCGTTCTTGTCTCCCCCTGTCCTTGACTTCCAGGGCGGCAAGTCTGTCATGTTCATTAAGAACCACGGCAAAGACCCTGTCCGACGTTAGATCAGCTGCTGGGAGAGACCCCAGCTGACTGGCAACTGTTTTGTAAGTCCGATTCAGACTGTTGATCACCATGAAGCAAAACACTTCCTCCTGCAGACGGAAATTGCGTTCCACCATCTGTTGACGCAGAAATTTCATTTCCGTCAGGTGCGCTTGAACATCTCCATCAGGCGCAAGCCTCAGGTTGGTCAGCTTCTCAAAATACAGCAACGCTGAAGAACCTGCATCTCTCTGATGTGTCCTTCTCAGCGTGTCCCAAACGTCTTTCGCGTGCTGTAAATCCTGTATATTAATGAGCTGAGAGTCTGACACGCACAGAATTATAGCTGTTCTGGCCTTCACATCCTGTGACTCCCAAGCACGTGTTGGTGCTGCAGGGATGGGGTTCTCAATCACCCCAAACAGTCTCTGATTCTGCAGCAAGGCCTTCATCTTAATAGACCAAGATGCATAATTGTCACTGGTCAGGAAGGGTGGAGAAGGCAGATTTCCCTTCTTTGCATCCATTTTGAGTCCTTGCACTGACTCTCAAACACAAGCCTCTAAAATCCAATAGCTGGCTTGTTTACACTCTGTGCACCTGGCAGCTATAACACTGGCCGCTTTGGAAAGTCCCTTTCCAACAGATCCTTTGGGCCTAAGTCAAAACAAAACCTTGTTTTTGCCTCTCTGAGGCAAAGCCTGACTTCCAGCCCTCTCGTGAAACTGGCCTTCGTTGCTAAGCAACAGCATTCCTTTCCTTGGACAGGATTAACCACAGGAATGTTTGGAATGCAGAGCTCTTCTCTCTCGGAGCTGTTTTTCCCAAACCTTGCTCCCTTGAAGCAGAGAATGAATCAATCTGCATTCACTCTTCTAAGCCCGAAAATCTCATACCTGGGCTCCGTAGCTTGACTTCTAGCTTGCTCTGGTCAGCTTCTGGCTGCAGAGAATCAGCTTTCTCACCTCAGGCTTCCATGGAGGCCACTTCTTGATGCAGAGGTCGATGAAAACAGCAACCGGCGTCTGCTTCCACTTTCCTGCAGACTTCCATGGATCATAGAAACCATCAGCTCTGACTACCACTGTTGGAATTCTAGCCCGGTCATAGGTATGTGCCTATCAGTCCAGGCACCGGCTGAATTCCTTAGACCTCCCTCCGGCGACTCCCGGCAGGAACAACACGAGGTCCGTTCCGGCGATTTTCCTCAGGCTGTGAGAAAAACACACCAACTGCTTCTCCTCCTCCCTGCTCCCTGCATATCCCCAGGGAGGGGAATCAGACACAGACAGAAATGTAACTACATGCTTTTATTCCTGTCTTTAGCAGTCATACAGTAAAAGATGTCTGCTCTCTTCAACAAACAGAGAGAAACACCTAACTCCACCCATGTACATCCTGTACAGGTCATATGACACATCCTGAGCTCACATCCTGTGCTCAATAAGGAGAATGGACTGCCCCTTCGTTTTCATGGCAACAGTCACATACTTCCTGTTTGGCTTTCCAGCCACAAGCAGCAGACTGAGCTGCTAGAGCCTTTGCTTGCTGCAGCATTGCTGCTTTAGAATAACAAGCTTCTCCCCCTCCCTCAAGCCTTGACTGTGAAAGATAATTCAGAGTTTAACTAGTTATCAAACGACTGGCACACACTGATAAATAAGTACAGGGCACAACTGAGTGTTTTAGTTTCTCGGAGCAACCATCGGGACATAGTAGGGTTGCCATATTTTAAGAAGTAATAATCAGTTGCTGAGCTTTTTGGGGGGAATTTAATATACTCAGTATAATATACTTGGGAGAAAAGCAATGACAAACCTAGACAGCATCTTTAAAAGTAGAGACATCACCTTGCCAACAAAGGTCCGTATAGTAAAAGCTATGGTTTTTCCAGTAGTGATGTAAGGAAGTGAGAGCTGGACCATAAAGGCTGATCGCCGATGCTTTTGAATTATGGTGCTGGAGGAGACTCTTGAGAGTCCCATAGACTGCAAGAAGATCAAACCTATCCATTCGTAAGGAAATCAGGCCTGAGTGCTCACTGGAAGGACAGATCGTGAAGATGAGGCTCCAATACTTTGGCCACCTCGTGAGAAGAGAAGACTCCCTGGAAAAGACCCTGATGCTGGGAAAGATGGAGGGCACAAGGAGAAGGGGACGACGGAGGACGAGATGGTTGGACAGTGTTCTCGAAGCTACAAACATGAGCCTGACCAAACTGCGGGAGGCAGTGGAAGACAGAAGTGCCTGACGTGCTCTGGTCCATGGGGTCACAAAGAGTCGGACACGACTAAACGACTAAACAACAACAACAACAAAATATACTCAAACACACACTTCCTGGTTTGGTTGGCAAAAACCTGGACATTTTGCAGATTTTTTGAAATTCCGTTTGAATCCCAGACATGTCTGGGAAATTCTGGACTTATGGCAACCCTACATAATATGAGTCTATGTTGTCTAGTGGATTCTGTGCTCATGCCAGGCTTGGACCCAGGAACATGGAATGCACAATGACTATCTGGTCTGTGTTTTATTGCATGGGCTCAGAAGGTTTTTCTGCAGAAAACACAATTGGCGTTTGTTCTGATTCATTGGTAAACAGCAGGTTTTCCCAGGGAAACCAGCAGGGGGGAAAGAAAAACCTCTCAGACCTTTGCCTAGAAATCATGGGACAAGCAGTAGAATGGATGAACCTCAAGACTGTGTGATTAACACCTGCTCTGTTTTAGCCCTAATTAATCTCAAGGCAAAAATCTGGAAAGGACCTCCTCCTCCTCCTTCTGTTTCATTTTACAATATAATACCGCGAAAGAAGGCTTCCGACATCACTTTTTGAAAATGCAACAACAATTTTTAAAAATCCCCAGCAAACCCAGCGTATTAAAGCAACAATAAAACCATCCAAGGCCATTAAACTACAAAAGCCCTTGTCCATTACTTCTTGGGAGCAAGTCCAACTAAGTGCTTTGGACAAAAGTCTGGATGCTGACCAAGGAGGAACCAAGGAGGAGCGGTTTCACACTTTAGCCTCCAGGTGACTTGTCCCAGATTTAAGCACCCATTTATAAGCTTTCAGGTCTCCCATCAGCGACGTCACGGGCAATGTTACTTCATACACTTGTCCTCCCAAAGAGCAGTGGACCTACATTTTCCCGGCAACAGCGAACGGTTGGTTCGAGTGCTGAGAAAATGCAATATCCTGAAACTGAAGTACTCCCTTGAGGGAAGACGACTGCGCATTTGTTGCTATAAACTGATTGCCTGGAAAGGCTCTCCATTTCTCATCTGACAGATGGAGACATTAAGGATATCCTGTACGGTTCCCATGATGTCGCAAAACCCCAGGGGATGGCAAGTTGGGCTGAGTCTATGTCAGGCTGTGACGCCTGCCAGGAGAAGTGGCATGTGTCTGTTTGTATGTCAGCTCTAATAATAATAATAATAATAATAATAATAATAATAATAATAATTTATTATTTATACCCCGCCCATCTGGCTGGGTTTCCCCAGCCACTCTGGGTGGCTCACAACAGATTATTAAAAACACGATAAAACATCAAACATTAAAAGCGTCCCTAAACAGGGCTGACTTCAGATGTCTTCTAAAAGTCAGATGGTTTTTTATTTTCTTGACATCTGATGGGAGGAAATTCCACAGGGCAGGCGCCACTACCGAGAAGGCCTGTAACCTCACATCTCGCAGTGAGGGAACCGCCAGAAGGCCCTTGGAGCTGGACCTCAGTGTTTGGGCTGAATGATGGGGGAGGAGATGCTCCTTCAGGTATACTGGGCTAAGGCCGTTTAGGGCTTTAAAGGTCAGCACCAACACTTTGAATTGTGCTCAGCAAGGAACGTCAGGGGTGGGGGTAAACTACAGGAGAGGATGGTGCTCTTGTCCTCAAATCCTGACTGCTGGTATCCCATAGGCATTTGGTTGGCCACTGTGCAAGCAGGGTGCTGGACCAGATGGGCCCTTGGCCTGATCCAGAAGGGTCTTCTCACATTCTTACATTCTTATATCATGGGTTCATGGGTGATGCTGTAGTCTAAACCACCGAGCCTCTTGGGCCTCCCAATCTGAAGGTCGTCAGTTCAAATCCTTGCAACAGGGTGAATTCCCGTTACTCTGTCCCAGCTCCTGCCAACTTAGAAGATCGAAAGCATGCAAGTAGATAAATAGGTACCACTGTGGTGGGAAGGTAAACAACATTTCCATGCTCTCTGGTTTCCGTCATGGTGTCCCATCGCACCAGAAGCGGTTTGGTCATGCTGGCCACATGACCTGGAAAGCTGTCTGTGGACAAATGCCAGCTCCCTCGGCCTGAAAGCAAGATGAGCGCCGCAACCCCATAGTCGCCTTTGACTGGACTTAACCATCCAGGGGTCCTTTACCTTTTTACTTTTAGAACTCTCTGACTTCTATGTGGCTTGTCTGTCCTATACTACTGTATGCTCTGCCCGCACAGCCTGCCCCACAATTATTGGCCCACTAGCAAATGCAGCCCCTTGGCTGAAAAAGGTTCCTCAACACCCCTGTCTTAAAAGCACATCACTTCTTTTGGGAAAAATGTAGTGATCTTGGCATTGTTTTCCCCTCTGGTGTACAGCATCTGCAACTGCAGAGCCCTAATTGTATTGCGGAGCACCCTGCATGCCAACTGCCGGTGGGAGAAAATAATCAGCAAAGGTTGTTCTTAGCAGTGGTGCTGGCATTAGAGATTATTTTAAGTGTTTTCTTATTTTTATTTATGCAAAGATAGCTGGGGGGGGGGGCTGATTGTATAGAATTGCTCACTTCAACGCTTTATTGCAAGCATACAAAAACAGAGGGGGTGGGTGGGACATGGAATCCGTGCTTCCCTAATTTCCAGCTTTCGAAATTTTATTCCACGGAGTCTATAGACCATTCCAGACCCATTGATAGTAACACTGGGTGGGTGAGTGGGGGGCTTCTTAATAATAAAGCCATTTGTTTGATGGCACTCAGTCCTGCAGCTATTTCTTAAAGTGCAGTTACGCTATAGCCAGCTCCTCTGGGAGCAATTTATTAGGGCTATAAATACGCAGAAGGAAAATGGCTCTTTTATTTACTTTTCCAATAGTGTGCGTGAGCTTTGCCGTGCTAGAATTTGTAAGCTGATTTATGACAAAATATATATATGAAAGCAGTAAAAGTAAAACCCCTTTTTTTAATCCTCCACCTGTTTCTGTCTCCCCTGCTTTACAAGTTGCTCATTCAGATAGGCTTCGACACAAAAGAAGTCTGGAAAAACAAGCCAAATATTTAGGCTGCAGTCGAGAACTTTCATTACAGGGTCACCCACCGTAAGTACACAAGTACGTGAGCTGGTAGAAAACAGGGCTGTGCCCACAACCTGAAGGCTACACATTCTGCAAAACTGCAGGGGAGGAATCCATCCATGGACAGCTGCATGTGCATAATGCAATTGAGAACACCACTCACCTAAGCAGCGCTAGACCCAGGTTTGAAGGGCCCCAACTCACCATCCTTGGTCTCCCCTCAGTTTACTTGTGGTGCTGTGCTCTAAACCACTAAGCCTCTTGGGCTTGCCAATTGGAAGGTCAGCGGCTCGAATCCCCGCAACAGAGTGAGCTCCCATTGCTCTATCCCAGCTCCTGCCAACCTAGCAGTTCAAAAGCATGCCAGTGCAAGTAGATAAATAGATACCGCTGTGGTGGGAAGGTAAATGGTGTTTCTGTGTGCTCTGGCTTCCGTCATGGTGTTCTGTTGCACCAGAAGCAGTTTAGTCATGCTGGCCACATAACCCGGAAAGCTGTCTGTGGACAAACGCCAGCTCCCTCGGCCTGAAAGCAAGATGAGCACCACAACCCCATAGTCGCCTTTGACTGGACTTGACCGTCCAGGGGTCCTTTACCTTACCTTTTACATTTTACTTGTGGGCATGTTGCATTTTGGGGTGGAAGCCCCACAAAAAGGGCATCTTTGGGGGCTGCAATCTCACACAGGTTACACAACTTGTGCGGGAGCCCTGGAAGGCAGCGTCCCGGTTTCTTTTGCCTCAAGGTGTTGGAGGGTATGGAATTGTCTCTGATGACCTTGCTCTTGTGGTGTCTGCCCTTGTTCCCCCATGTGGCCTCCCCTTTTCTCCCTTTCAAAAACTATAACTAGCAATGAGCAGCACTTCAGGGTTACAGCAACTATCCTCCTTGCCAATCCAAGTCAGCCTTCCCCAACCTGGTGCCCTCCAGATATTTGGGGCTACATGTTCCATCATCCTGACCTTGGCCAATGTGGCTAGGGCTGATGGAAGCAGGAGTCCAACAATAGGCATAGAGCACCAGGTTGACGCATTCTGGTCTAAGGGATTTAAATAACTGAATTGGGGCGGTGGTGTTTGCTGCGGGTACATTTAATACAGCATAATATGGGACTACTGAGCCCTGCTGTGCTGCAAGGTGTGTGTGTGGGGGGGTGCATCCTTTCCAAAGGAACTTGAGCTTCTGCCATATATATTTTTTTCATCTCAGCAGGAAAGGAGAGGGTAGTAAATACTTCAGTGCAGCCTGTCAGTGCCAGCTCCGAGTCAACTTCATCTCTTGTTCCATAAAGCTGGAAGATAAATGTGTTACTGAACTGTATTAATAACTCTGTTGACTCCGACAGAGACACAGAGCACAATAGACTTTCACCTGTATCAGTGTTCATAAATAGCAACAGCAAGAAAAAAGCCTTTGGAGCAGTTGGGGCAGCGGGGGGTTGGGAAGTAAGAGCCTTTGCCCTGACAAAAGCACCCCCAAGCACTCATCCGTTTCTGACCAGGACCTTCTCTGTTGGAGCACAACGTTGTATAGGGCACCATAAACTCAAAGCATGTTTATCCGCTAGAAAACAGCAATGAGCATCCCTTATTTATTATTGAACTTATTAGTTGCTTGCCACCCAAAGGGTCTTCAATCGGCTTGTGTTGGAACACAATAGGCACAAATCCATTATACCATAGAAAAGGGGGCAGGCTTATAACACATTAATATTCCATATTGGAAGATCTCTCCCCCCACAAAACCCCACCAGTTTCCTCCTCCCGTAACAGCGGCAGAAAACATTGGCAGCACACTAACAATCATCAAACAATACTTTCACAAACTAGCAGATAAAAAACAAACATTCAGCACGGACACCCCATCCCCTAGCCTCAACATCATTCAGGGGGTTTTCTTTCTTTCTTCCATCTCCTCACCCAGAAGTCTGGCATCAATGCCAGCTGCTGTTCCTCCACAGATGGTCCAACATCTCCTGTGTTTTCAGGGAGAGCAGCAGCAGAAGCAGAGCAGGGAGATGGCAAGCTGTTCCTCCTCTCCAGCTGCTGTTGGGGGTCTAATGGGGCATATTTCTGTGTAAATGTGCATAAAGGTAAAGGTACCCCTGCCCTTTAGGTCCAGTTGCAGATGCCACTGGGGTTGCACGTTCATTTTGCTCTATAGGCCGAGAGAGCCGGCGTTTGTCCACAGACAGTTTTTCCGGGTCATGTGGCCAGCATGACTAAGCCGCTTCTGGCGAACCAGAGCAGTGCACGGAAACGCCGTTTACCTTCCCTCCGGAGTGGTACCTATTTATCTACTTGCACTTTGACATGCTTTCAAACTGCTAGGTTGACAGGAGCTGGGACCAAACAACGGGAACTCACTCCGTCACGGGGATTCGAACCACTGACCTTTCGATCAGCAAGCCCTAGGCTCTGTGGCATAGACCACAACGCCACCCGCGTCCCACAGTGCCACCCACGTGGCGCTGTGCATAGGATTGTGCTATTTGTCCTGAAACAACATGTTGCAGCATGGGAAGCTGCTGTTCAGAGCTCCAGGCACTCAGTTCCATCCTGCTCCTCACATCCTCCAGTACCCCCTAAAAAAACCAAAAACCTGTCAGCATTCTGTGACTGTTGCGTATGCTCAGTCCTTGCTGAGTTGTTTTAGGGGTTTTCTTTTCTGGTGATTTCCTCATACTTCTGCAAACCTTAGAATTTCCCCAAGCTTGTTGATACCTACTTAATTGGGTGTGGGAGGTGTCACTTTCGGCTACATAAGCCTTGACACAAAGTGCCTGAACATCAGAAACAGAATGAATTATGGACATTTACAGAAATGCCCTTTGTTTTAACATGCCAAATAATGTTTAGGTGTTTTGAACATTTTTTCTAACTGAACATAGATCCAACCTGATGCATGTTTTTTTATTTTTGGACTTGAAGACTGGTAAAGGAACTTGCTACTTCAAACTCAGAATGGTGCAGCATTGTGACAAATATATCCCACCCAGAGTTGACAGCCGAGTGAAAAAGAAAATGAAACAGCGTTCCCAGTAATAGAAGGGTGCAGTCCAGAAGCATTAAAATCAATGAGATTTTTGCCCTTGGGGCATCACATGTAAGAATAACACAATATGTCATATTAAAAAATATTTTTTTAAGGAAGTGGGGAAAGATGAAGAAAATAAACACATACTGAGGGAGGCCAGCAGTGGTTCTTCTAAAAAGAGTTGTGGATGTTTTCAGAAGATTTTTTTATTTTTATTTTTTGTGTGAAGGGGGTTTTGTTTTCCAAAACGAAACAAAAAAAGCAAAACAGGCAATAACCATTGTATCTTGTATGAACAGCATCAGAAAACCCAAAATCAGGAAGGAGCTCTGTGCTTCTTTCTGTTTTTCCTGTAACATTGCAAAAGAATTATTGACAGCCGAAGAGAGGCAGGAAGGAACTTTTCACTTGTGCAAGTTAATTATTTGACAGTTGCAACATCAAATTGATGACCTGAGTGCATGAAACGCATTTGTGCAGCAACACAGATCAAAATGCTCTGAATAGAACTTTTGCATAATTGTATGTCACCTCAGATGCGATGCACTTCAGTGGAAGCACACCAGCCATGCAAACCTCAAGGCGTTAACAGCATGATCCCATGCGTTTCTGCTCAGAAGCAAGTTCCATTGAGTTCAATGGACCTTAATCCCAGGTTGGAGACTAGCAGCCCAAGTGATGACATTTCAAATTGCCGTTTCAATCAGCCCAGAGACATATAACTAGCAAGCTCTGCACTGACACCTGCAGCAGCAAAACCTGGGTGCCTGTAGCTGCAGGTGTGATGGCAGGGTATTCCAATTACAGGCAGCGGTGATCCACTAGGCCAATATTTCAATGGTGAGTCATGATTACAGCAAGCACTGATATTGTTCAGGAGTTTACAACCCAGTGAGTCCCATGTTGTGTTCAGGATGCCACTCTAGAAGCAACCTGTGTAAAGGATACAGAGTGAATGTAATACAACCACCATTGCCTGGATCAGAAAGCATGGTTCTACTCCAGTCTGAAGAAGCTGCAGGCGAATGGGAAGCAAGACACTGAATGCATTAAATCCAGCCTTGTGGCTGTCAGAGCATGAAACACATATGGGCAGAGCCCAAGCTGCACACAGAGGAAACCTACCTTGGAGCTGTGTGTGAAATCTCATATTTCATAAAAGAAGATGATAATGTTCCTTTACTGAGCCTCTAAATTCTCCCTCAGCCACATGGGCAGAGGCCTAAGAGAACACAGAGCATTCTCATGTCAGCTATCAGGTCCTACCAGTTGAATACCAAATAGCTCTGGCATGCCTCCTTTCATCGCTGTTGCCCCCAAAGCTTCTGCTACTCAAGTCTCTTTTGGCTCCAAACCAGGGCCAGCCCCATAACGAGCCACAATGAGCCATGTGGTTCAGGTGGCAAATTGGAAAGCGTGGCAGATGGCCCCCAACTGCCTGCTCCTGCCATCACAGGACACTGTCCCCACAGCCACCGACAGCTCACTCTCCTGCCAGCTGCAGGTAGCAGGTTTCAGTCAAGATTGTAGGCCCAGCCTTCTCTCTGAGGAAGGAGTCTTTCCTTCAAGTGAAATTAGTGGCAGGTTTCAGTCAAGATTGTAGGCCCAGGCTTCTCTCTGAGAAGTCCTTCCTTAAAGCAGGCGTGCCAACTTGCCCCCCAGATTGGGGGGGGGGGTTGCATCACTTGACATGTCATGTGATGTCACATGACATGTCCCACCCAGTGCACAAGCGTTCGCACACTAGGCCAGGCTGGGCTGCGCGGGTATCCTTTCCCCACCGCTGTGATGCCAGGTGGGAAATGAAAAGCACGGAGCTGGGCTCTGGGTTTGGCCTACTTCTCCCCATGGCATGCACCTGGGTCATGGCAACAGGTACATGCCCAGCAAAGTATTTGGTGGGGGCGGCAAAGGACATGACAGCTGGTAGTACACATCAAAACAAGCTACGTGGAATTAGCTGCAAAGAGATTCTGCATAGCGTTGCAGGTCTGAAGTTTCGTCAAGGTGATCTCAAGATGCTATAAATGCTGGGAGCAGAGGCCATGAATTTTAAATACCCCTCCTTGTAGACGGCTTGCCTGCCAACTGCCAAGAGGGACTTGAAATTACAGCCTCGGGCCTGAAATAAGATGCTATCCTAGCGTGTTGCCATTCTCATGCTAATCTTTGTCATGAGGACAGATAAAATATGCCATGTTCCAGTCTTGCTATTAAAATAAAAAGGAATTCAATTTTTTTGTGTTCCATCTTTAGTTTTCATCCCCGCGTTTGCTATCAGATTGAATTATCACTAAAAACTTGGCGGGGGCCTTATAGATCTTTGTTCTCACTGTCTGCTCTCACTCACTTTGGCGGCCAAGATTGCTAGAGCAGAAAATAGCACGCCATTAAGCCAGTCCACGGGTGGTATTAGAACTAAAGAGGTTTAATATGACGCAGAGTAGTGATGGGAAATCCGTCGTCCTCTGAATATTGCTGGAGTCCAACTCCCATCAATAGACAAGGATGAGGGGAGTTTGTAGTCGAACAACCTATGGAGGGCCAGAGGCTCCCCATTTCTGAAATATAGAAGAAGAAGAAGAGGAGGAGGAGGAGGAGGAGGAGGAGGAGGAGGAGGAGGAGGAGGAGTAGTTTGGAATTGATATCCTACCTTTCACTCCCCTTCAGGAGTCTCAAAGCAGCTAACATTCTCCTTTCCCTTCCTCCCCCACAACAAACACTCTGTGAGGTGAGTGGGGCTGAGAGACTTCAAAGAAGTGTGACTGGCCCAAGGTCACCCAGCAGCTGCATGTGGAGGAACGGAGACGCGAACCCGATTCCCCAGATTACAAGACTACCGCTCTTAACCACTACACCACACTGGCAAGAACAGGGAATGTGATGCTCGCTAGATGTTGCTACAACTCTCATTCTCCCTAACCACTGAGCATGCTGGCTGGGTCTGATCAGAACAGGTTGACCAACAGTTGTCCTTATGTGGCCCTGAGAAGTAGCCCAGCTGTTCAAGGGTACTTCATGTTATTTTCATTATACCTATAACCATTGTGTCTGGTGAAAGGTCATTTTCCAAGGTGATGTTGAGCATATATAGTTGTTGGCATCTGTCTGTTTTGAGAGACAGTGGAGTGAAGTCAACCCGATGGGTTTGCAGTAGCAAAGTGACCTCCCCAGGGCACAAGTCTTAGGAGTGTGTATGGAGGTCCTGGGCTCTTGCTCTCGCTGATGTGGTTCAAAGGAAAGAAGAGCAATACGCTTGGCCCCAGCTTGGCTTCAGGAGTAGATGGAAAGAGGCACACAAGGCGGCATGCGACCATCTTAGGGACTCCACACCAAGTGTGCCCACAAGATGTTGCTGAATGACAGCTCCCATCAGCCCCAGCAAGCATGGCCAATGGGATGGTGAGAGATGTAGTTCTGCAACATCAGGAGCCCAGAAGATTCCCCTAGAGCCAGCACTGCTGTGAGAAGACAGCAGTTTGTGCAAGGTCACTCAGAGAGCTTCATGGATGAGTCAGGATTTGAACCCTGGCCTCCCTGCTCCCAGTCTAACATGCTAACAGCTACGTTCCTCCACCTCCTGAAGTCTGGGGACAAACGATGTGGAAAGGCTACTTACCATATTTTTCCAGCTCTTTTTTTTACCAAAAAATTAGGTTTAAAATTGGGGCTTGTCTTATACACGGGTAGTGCTGAGGGGTGTTTTCTTAATTTGGAGTCCCCAAAAATAGGGGCCATCATATGCATGGGGGCGTCTTATACCTAGAAAAATAGGGTACCTTTTGTGCCTGGATTGTGAGACAGGGCTGGGGAACTTGTGGCCCCTCTAGATACTGTTGGACCCCAACTCCCATCAGCCCCAGCCAGCACAGCCATTGGTCAGGGACGATGGGAGATGTAGTCCAGAGGGCCACTGGTTCTCCACTCCTGCTATAAGCTGTCCGGTTTTCCAGTGTTAAAAACAAGATGGTGGACCAGACAGACCTTTGCAGGGCTCTTCCCATGTGGAATGATCCCTGGGAATTAGTGCATATTGACAGGTCATCAAATACTGAAATACCATTCACACAAAGTGGCATTAATTTAAATGGCAGTTAGATGGCATAAAAATCTGCCAAAAGTTGGGTGACAAATAGCAAATTCTGTCCATGTTTGGATATTTAGCACATACTTGAAATGTGCAGGGCAGGGTTTTGAGGAGAATGAATGGGAGCAGAGATGTTTCCAGCAAGCTCTTTCCTTTTTGTGCCAGTACCTCTTCTTCATCCATTCTCCCAGCTCCAACCTGCAGGAGCGCAAAGCACGAAGCTCACAGGAGAGCATCTTTCCAAGATCTGTCATCTCCCTTTCAAGAAACTCTCTGAGCTATGTCCATTCCTCCATCCACATTTGTGACAACTTTGGGAAATGTATGAGTCTCCTTCCTGCTAGTGGCATTATAAATGGTAATGAGGAAATCACGTTACTCTCAGAATATAGCTTGCCGCTCTCCCCGCCACTATAAATTTCAGGGGAAATGACCTTTAATAACAGTGAGATGAGGAAGTTGGTTGCATTAATAAAGTTAGTCTCTGGGCTAGTCACGTGGCAGGTGCGTGTGAGCATAAGCTTCTTGCTCCAGGTGGTCCAAAACTTTGTAGCACCTCCGTACTAAAACCAGAATTGACTCCAATCTCTGGATGGATAACCTCCACCTGTTAAGGCCCAAACTACCAAAAACAAAACAAAACAAAACAAAACAAAGAAAAAAAACCCCTTAGGATGTTGTGGGACACATTAGGTTGCTTGTTTGTTTACTGTGCATGGTTCTTTACAGAGTGCAAATGGGTAATCCTGTCTCCCCCCATAGAGGCTACAATCCAAAATTCAACACAGAGTGAAACAGAGGCAGTGGTTGTTGGTGCCCACTGGAGCCAGTAGGACAGAAAGAAGATGCAGCCAGTGTCAAAGAAAGTACAGCCACTCCATCACTGGTTGCAGGTAAGAAGGCAGGCAGGTGACAGTTGGCTGAAGCTGGTGGAGCATTGCCCCATTCCCCCCAATGGACCAGCCTACTCTAAGGAAAGGGAGGTAAGTGGAGGCAGGGATAAGCAGGGGAAGTGATATTGCAGATGGGTGGGGTATGATGATGATGATGATGATGATGATGATGATGATGCAGTTGTTCCAGTTGCACAGCCTTAGCTTTTGCTACAGTGAGGCAAGCGAAACTGGGGGAGGGAGGCTGTGCCAAAGGCTTCACACAAGACATAGTGCCTGAGGTTGGATTTTGAAACACCAAAGGTGGTGGCATCACACCTGTGCTGTGGGAGATGAATGAATGCATGAAAAACTATCCATCAAGCCCACCCTTAGATTTTAAACCAGTAGCGATTAGGTGGTTTCATGTTACTGAGCATCCAGGAAATGCCACTGAAAGTTTTTCCAGCAGTTAATAATCACACATCAGGCTATGTTCAGTACACCAGCCACAAGATGCAGTTCAGATCCTGGTTTGCTGCTTGAGAATACAGCCCAATTTGTGTTTGGACCAATTTGGAAGCTACCTGATTCAGCTTGCATCCAAGTCCTATCTGGGAAAACTGAAGCTTTGTGCGTTTGAACATGGTTTCCCCACCACCATGACACGGGTGGCGCTGTGGGTTAAACCACAGAGCCTAGGACTTGCCAGTTGGAAGGTCGGTGGTTCGAATCCCCGCGATGGGGTGAGCTCCCGTTGCTCGGTCCCTGCTCCTGCCAACCTAGCAGTTTGAAAGGACGTCAAAAGTGCAAGTAGATAAATAGGTACTGCTCTGGTGGGAAGGTAAACGGCGTTTCCGTGCACTGCCCTGGTTCGCCAGAACGGCTTAGTCATGCTGGCCACATGACCCGGAAGCTGTACGCCGGCTCCCTTTGCCAATAAAGCGAGATGAGCGCCACAACCCCAGAGTCGACCACGACTGGACCTAACGGTCAGGGGTCCCTTTACCTTTACACCACCACCACAAAATTGGGTTGAATGTGCTAGTATATTATCCCAACCTGAGTGGATAAAGCTCACCAAATTCCAGATAAATAGATCCAGGAATTTTTGTAATAGGCACATTTAGAGTTTTCTTTATTTATAGGAGCCATATATAACTTTTAAAAATGGCTAAATGAGATGAAATTTGCAGGCATGATACCACCTTCTGAGGGGATGAATACTGCCAAATTTTAGTTGTTTTCCTGAAAGGGCTGCCTGTACTGTTTTAGCTTGGTTAAGCAAGGGCTACCTTTGGTCCTAAGCTGGGGATGATGTGCACAATAGCTAGATAGAGACATCAAAAGCATTTCAGAATTCCCAGGGTACCTCTGAACCTGCGGCCCACTAGCCACTTCCATGTGTGGTATCCCTCATTCACATCCGGGGGGGGGGAGGGGGCGAGCCCTATACATAAATCCCTTAGCACATTCAGAACTTTTCCCTGTCGCTGTAGATTTTATCTCCCCTCTGAACTTTAGATATCTATTTCAACATGCCACTGCTTTACCAACTCTGTTATAGGAACTGTGAAAAAGAAATATAGATCCTAGGAAACCTCTCTCAGGGTTTTTATAAGTGCACGAGATAAAACGGATAACATGGGGTCTCAAGAGTAATCGTGTGTTTTTATCAGCAAAGAAAAAGGAAAGTAAAAGACAGAAAAGCTTAAGGCAGCCGAAAATTCATGGAAATCCTTGTCAGAAACCACACAATGCAATTGTTAAATTGGCGTGAAGTTTGCTTGTATTACCATATTGACAGGCGCCTTCCATTTGACAACTCTTTCGCTGCCGTGTCGCTTTTTACAAAGAACAGAGGGTTAAGTATCGCAAGCATACGAACATACACTATTGCCTTCTACAAAGTCAGGTCTACCTTGCCCCACGGACTGTCAACGTTTGGCTTCCACAGGTTGTTGTACTACATCTCCCATCATCTCTGCTCTTGGGACATGGCAATGTGGGATGGAGTCCAACAGCAGTGGCTCCCTAATTCCACCCTGCCCTGGACCACTTGGAAATCGCTGAGGGTCTTGGCAGAGCTTTCCAAACTGTGTCACGACACATTAGTGTGTCAGCTGCAGTGTGTAGGTGTGTCATGCAAATGCTCCCCACGCTCCTTTCAGGGCTGGAAAGGGGTTAGTTTAACCTCTGGTTTGCTATCAAAACTGAATTACTATTTCATGAAATGATGCATGTCTCAAAGGTATGTCACCAACATGAAAAGGTGGGAAAGCTCCGACATAATAATTTTTCTGCCAGTTGTTTAGCAACTGTAATGTGTTGTGCTATTTTAAAAAAATTATATGGGGTGGTATTCAACTAGGTTTTACTCAGAGAAGACCCACTGAAATTAAGGGACCTAATTGCATCATGCTCATTAATTTAAAGGGCCCTACTGTGAGTAAAACAGAAATGACTATCACCCCTACAGCTATGCCTTGAGCAACTGATTGTCATGCAGGCTGCACTTACAGCTTCTATTCACTGAAAAGTTTCAACCAGTGGTCAGCAAACGTTTTCAGCTGGGGGCTGGTCCACTGTCCCTCAGACCTTGTGTGGGGGCTGGACTATATGGGGGGGGGGGTTGAACGAATTCTTATGCCCCACAAATAACCCGAGATGCATTTTAAATAAAAGGACACATTCTACTCATGTAAAAACACGCTGATTCCTGGACTCTATGCGGGCCAGATTTAGAAGGCAATTGGGCCGGATCTGGTCCCCAGGCCTTAGTTTGCCTACCCATGGATTCAACAGTTGGCTTCTGCACATCAAGGAGCACTAGCAAAGTTCCCAGTCATGCCAGCCCACCCTGCTATCAGCTAACAAACCTAGGAAGACTGCAGTCCACCACTGGCTTACCTCCAAGAGACAATCTAGCATGTCCTGGCTCCTAGGACTATTGCCAAGAAATCTGGATCAAGCAGACCTTGGTTTCAATGCAATAAAATATAATTAGATATATAAGAAGCAAGGAATAGAATAAAAATAAATGAAATGAAATAAGATAGAGCTGCTGTTTCAGACCTCCTGAATGAAGCTCACAACCATCAGTGGTCAACAGAACATACTTTGGGAACTCCTGATTTAGAAAGCAACAAGTTGAGCACCCTTGACCTAGCCCACTGCTGCCCCCTCCAACTGGCAGCTGCTGGCAAAAGTCAACCCTACCTGAGCCTGTTAACACTAGGGTTTGCCCCTGGAAATTCCTGTATGCACAGCATGTTGTCTGTGCCCCCAACCCCTGCAAAATGAGGGTGTGGGGGAGAATGCAGCCAGGAAAGGAGAGAAATGGCAGTAGTCAACAGCCAATTGAAACTGATGCAACTGAGTAGGAAATGGGTGCAAGAGATAATTCCTCTGCAGGGGCTTGGGGGAGGACAAGAGCCTCATTGCACACCTGAGCCTTGCCTCTTGCGATCTTACAGCTTGATCCTGTCCACTGCCAAGAAACCTTTGCCACAGTTGTTGGTTTGTGCCACGGCTCTCTCCCTAGTCACCATCATATAAAATGAGAAACCCATCCCATAATGTTCCTAGCAAGATTGTGTTACCTCCCCAGATTTATTTTTATTTTCTTTCATATGCTTATACACTGCCCCCCCCCCCACTTACAAATGCCCTTTACATTCCACTTTTGTGCTTTTCCCAAAGCACAGGCGAAGTAGCAGTACTGGAACCTGGAGCAGCAGCGCTGAATATATAAAATAGCACTAATAATATTATAGCCTGCTAAAGAGTTTGATTTGCATGGAGTGCATCTGTCACCGAACAGCACTTGGTATTTGCAAGCCCTTTCATTCTCTCAAACTCACAAGTTCCATAGGGAACAAACAGACGCGAACTGATTTCCCCTGCCTCTTCCTTTCTTATATGCAGGCTGGTGCGCATTCTGTGTTTTGCAGTGGGTCCAGAGAGATTGTTATCCACCAACGGCTTAGGGAGCTGCACATCTGTCCCCTTCGCGCCTCATAAGACTTAACCGAGACTTGCCAGTGAAACCACGCTTTGCTGTCTCTGTGTGCAGATACATGTCAAGCCTCGAATTTCCATATGAATTGTATCAAGCATTTGAAAACATGCCAGCTTGGGTTTGGGGCGGAAATGTGAATAGATATTCACTCAGCACTATAAAGTCATCCGCAGAAGGTTCTGAGTGTAGCAATAAATCATGCCTTTAAACAAATAATTGACTAGTTAAGAATCGGTAACCATTTATCAAAGGATCAATTACCCATTTAAGAAGGCAGTCGTACACAGAACCTTAATAAGCCTCCTGCAAACCGGAAAAAACCTGACTAAACGGGGTGGGTGTGAGGAATAAGGAGCAAAGAATTGACTTGCAGAAAAAGGGTGATGGTTGTTTATATTTTATACTGAGCCATCAGTATACCTGTCTTCTTAGAATTTTATATAGGCAGCATCCCGTTAAGCTTTTACAATCTACATTAGGCAATGTGGAAAGAGAGGGAGGAAAGGAAACAGATTTGGAAATGACCCTGTCAGAAGTTGTCTGCAGTAAACCCATTGCTACAATATCCCACAAAAGATCCCAATGAACTAAAGTCCATCACCTTCTGAGGGGTTCTGCTCCACTGTCAAACAACTTGGACCATCCAAAAGTTATTCCTAATCAATGTTTAGTTGGAAAAAAACCCTTTTTGAGGATATGCAAACTTTAGCAATGCAGAAAAGTCTCCACTGGCACAAACGGGAGCATTTCTTCCAATTCAAATATGTGATGCAGGTTCTCCAATCGATATGAGAGCCACAGGAGGAAGCAAAAATTCCCTTCCCATTAAGAAGCAGTGGAGATGGAATAATAATGAACTACAGCATGCAGCACAATCGTACAGTAGCTGCATTTTCCAAGCTCGTCAAATGCAATCCCTAGATGTTAACAATGGGAGGAATTCAATGTTGCAAACTTCAGGTTGCTCCATTGCAAGCCAGATGGAATGACCCCTCCTCATCCCTCATGCACTGTTCTGGGGGTACTCCCAACCCCTCCCCATCTTTATTTGGGGCTGGAGTGCAGTGGGAGGAGAGGAGGGAAGCCTTGCTGTGCAAGTGGAAGTCCTTGCCCAGGGTTTCCACTGACAGGACTCATTACTTGAATCCTACCCAATAGTTTAACCTGAACATGATAATGGCCTGATTTGCCATCTCCAGAAAAGGCCTCAGCTCGCTCTCTGCCAAAGCTACCAAAAAGCACTCTGGGCCACAGTCAATGTCTGATCATCCAGAAATAATGCTGGGTCTAGAAGCATTCCCGAGCTGCAGATCTGATTATCAAGGGGAGGGCAATCCCCTCCCAGACAGCCTGCATGCCAAGTCCTGTATCCGCTTTGCTGCTGACAAAAGGATCTCTCTCTTATAAGGATTAGATCTCAGCTTGTTAGCTCAGCATTGCCTGCAGACACAAGCTCAAGAGCTCTGCCACCTCCCCAGAACTTGATGGAAGGATAGAAGCGGGTGTCATCAGAATATTAATTGCAACATGCTTTGATTCGGGGGGGAGGAACCCTCTAGTAGTTTCATGTAGGCATTTGTAGATGTACTTGGAATCATTCACATAGACCAGTATGGCACAGTGCAGCAGAGTGTTAGTCGCAGGCTGAGGAGACCAAAGTTCACATCCCCGGTAGGTTCACGGAGCGAGCTTGGGCTTAACCTACCTAACTGGTTGGAAGGGGAGAAGTTTTATATCCAGGGTTGGCCCTTCTATGAGGCAGAGTGAGGCAGCTGCCTCAGGCAGCAGATTTTGAGGGGAGGACAGTGGCTAGAAATGTGTGCCCTGTAGCCCCCAAGCTACCTTGCTGCTCTGGGGTGCGGTGGAAAACTCTAGTCCATCACGAGTGCTGAAGTACGATTCAACTACAGTAGTACCTCGGGTTAAGAAATTAATTTGTTCCGGAGATCTGTTCTTAACCTGAAACTGTTCTTAACCTGAAGCACCACTTTAGCTAATGGGGCTCCCACTGCCGCTGCGCCGCTGCCTCATGATTTCTGTTCTCATCCTGAAGCAAAGTTCTTAACCCGAGGTACTATTTCTGGGTTAGTGGAGTCTGTAACCTGAAGCATCTGTAACCTGAAGCGTATGTAACCCGAGGTACCACTGTACCAGGTTTTTGTGCACAGAATGGGTGCACTACAAAACAGTGCACTATTTTGTCCTGAATCTCAAGCGGCAAAATGGCTTGGTCCATTCCTGTGTTATATATCTCTCTTGAATTCTTTGGGTGCAATTCAGATGTAATTCACAGAAGAATCAGGGTACTACCTGCAAAACAGGAAATAAGTTTATCCAAAAGTGCAAGGGTGAAGTTGTGAGGCTGGTTTTTATACCCAGACTTCATATACCAGTGAGAAGATGATTTAGCTGCTGAATGAGCAACAAGGCCCAGGGAATGAAAGGGGAAGTCAAAGAAACCCCAAATGGAAACAAGGTGCACATTCCGTTAGTTTGAGTGCTTCTGGATCTCTTATGTGGGGTTTCTCCTTGCTGGAACTACAAGCCAAATGAAAAGTTATGTGTTTAACTTATAGCTGAACTTTGGATGCAATAAAAAGCTGAGTGAACTATGAGAGCAAAGACACGGAAGGGAGGGGACAGTGGGGGGAACTTCTGGTACATTCTGTACCAGAAGCTATAAAAATATTCATATTCATCTCTCTAATCCCGGCAGCCCATGATATATTGCTGGCATTAATCTATCGAGTTATAGCAGGTTTCAAACATCAGGAGTCACATGACCACATCTTTTTGTAAACAGCTACATTCTAAAGATGCATTGATCTGGCTCACTTTGTGAATATTTATCAGAATGTTCCCTTCTTCTCGGAGCACTTAATAACAATAATAAAGAAGAATGCCAACTTTGGCTGGCCTAAAATGTTCCAGAGCTATTCTTTAGGCTCACATTTAAGGAAGCCTATTTATAAAAACAAGCAGATTTGTCATCCTGTGGGGTATGAGGCTAACTTAAGAGCTTCCTGAAATCGCTATGAAACAAGATTATGCAGCGTAGCTAATACCAAAACATCTATCTTTTGGTTTTCTAGATCGGGTAGTAATTGTGTTCAAATAAGTAAATAATAATAACAAGGCTCAACTGTTTAGCTGCCCAGAGTGGCTGGGGCAACCCAGTCAGATGAGCAGGGTATAAATAATAAATTATTACTAATACTATTATAACTTAGATATCTTGTTTCTTGAGGTGAAGGAAAAAATGGCAGCCTTTCCCGATCCACATCAGATGTTGACTGAACTGGCACCTGCATCTCAACTCAGTACTTGCAGTGATGTTGTGTCCTCCATCACACCTGAGGCAGTAGGCTTGTTTATGGGGACAAAGACATGCCATGTAGAATATACAGCTCTACCCTCCGACAGAGGCGAATGGTCAGAGGGCTCAGGAGGACCTAAGCATTGCCACCTGAGGCGATCGCCCCACTTTGCCTAACAGTAGGGTTGGCACTGCTGAGATTATTTTACTTTCCAGTTTTCTATCACCCCACCAAGACTCCAAAACTTTCGTGGGATCATCGTGCTTCACGACACATCTTGTTTAATTATTTAACAAAAATTATATACTACTTGAGAGTCCCATGGACTGCAAGAAGATCAAACATGTCCATTCTTAAGGAAATCAGCCCTTAGTGCTCACTGGAAGGACAGATCCTGAAGCTGAGACTCCAGTACTTTGGCCACCTCATGAGAAGAGAAGACTCCCTGGAAAAGACCCTGATGTTGGGAAAGATGGAGGGCACAAGGAGAAGGGGCCGACAGAGGACGAGGTAGTTGGACAGCGTTCTCGAAGCTACCAGAATGAGTTTGACTAAATTGCCGGAGGCAGTGGAAGACAGGAGTGCCTGGCGTGCTCTGGTCCATGGGGTCACGAAGAGTTGGACATGACTAAATGACTAAACAACAACAATAATATACTACTTAACTATACTAAAACCTCTAAGCAGTTTACAAAAAAACAAAAGACTCAGACACATAAAAATTATCAATAAAAGACAGTTAATAACAGGTATTTAGAAACATTCAAAGATCAGTAAAATCAACAGTAAGCTAAAAATATGTTTTTAAAACACAGAACATCTTAAAACACAGGGATGGGAGAGACACGGAGAAAGAATATACAGTTGATAATAGCATAAAATAGTTGTATTAAAAGCAATTGTAACAGAGAGATATAATCACCCAATACTTGTTTATCCCTGATCACCAACGTAATTTTTTGTGTTTTCACCAAATTAGGCTGCTTTCATATACTTGCTTTGCTGGGAGAAATCGCTGTTGAGCTATTAATTTGCTTCCAGGGAGATTTCCCTCAAGAAATCTTTTCCCTATTTATGTTGAAAACTTGTTATCAATAGGTACCAATGGCTGATATGGGACAGTTGTTTTCCTGGTTTCTTTTTTATGAAAATCTATTTATTTAATTTTTTTATTTTATCTTGTTGCATATGAATCCCACCATGACAACATTTATCATCACCATCAGATTTCTAACCTTATGTTCCTATGCTCACAAACCAGATGCAGGCCAGCTTAGCTTCAGCAAGATGATAGTCTCATAAGCCTTCAGACCATATACTGGGTGGTCCATAATTTTAAATTTAGTACCTCCTTTGATACCTGGGTGGAATCTACACATATATTAAAAAAACACTGTGAATTTTTTTTTAAAAAAAAGTTTTGAAAAATATATTGAATTTGCCATAGCTCACCATTGCCATCTAGTATCACATTTGTATATTGCACTTTACAACACACTTAAAACATTTTATTTGTAGCTGTATAGCTGAGTCTCAGGTTACCCATGTAAACTATATGGGCTTCAAGGCAGGGACAATCTTCTGCTTGTGTTAAGTTATAAAAATCCACGTACATTGATGATGTTATTCTAATTCTTCTCCCATTTATCAGTAGCAGTCCAGATGCAAAAAATGAAAAATGAAAAAAAGGACAGGGCTTATGCACCTTTAATAGCCAAGTTGAAGATGGAATTTTAGCAAGTACAGAAGCTCTTTTGCTTTTTTGGCAAGACAAAGTCACGTATCAGTTTGTTACATCGTTTTGTAGTCTCTGGGTGAGGCCAAGTGCAGGAAAGGATTTTTTTTCATATTTGCAACTGGTTTCATTTTACGACTTTGAGGAGTCTGTAGTTATTTTCTGCAAATGGGCTCCAAATGAAGATTTATATGTCGTTTTATTTAAATCAATAGCACTTGAATGCAGTTTTGATTCATTATGCCCACATGGTCGCTTTAAATTCCAATATTTCGTGTACCAGCAAAACAAGGACAATCACCGGTAAAGGACAGCAAGGCAGTTTATTCTTTATCCATATCTGCAGAAAACAAAGTCATAGAACTAAGCAGCCACGCTGGCCTTTGACTCCCGATTTCTATCCATACTATCAGATAACGTTTCCTTGAGATTCAGTCTAACCTTTAAATCAGAGTTTTCCCAAACTTGCATCTCCACGTCTGGGTCTTTGGACTACAACTCCCATCATCCCTAGCTAGCAGGACCAGTTGTCAGGGATGATGGGAACTGTAGTCCAAAATCAGCTGGAGACCCAAATTTGGGAAACCCTGCTTTAAATCCAGGGTCATTAACCTGTGGCATTGCAGATGTTGTTAGAATCCAACCACATCTTCCTCATTTGTTAAGTTGACTGGTGCTGATGGGAGTTGGGCTTCTGGTTTGCTTTAAGTCTTTTATGCTTTTCTAATGTTCACAATAACATAGTTGCCTCACAGAGAAACTCAGGGCGGGGGCAAGCATTGAATATATTTTTATAAGGTGGACATAGTCCATTTTAACAATGATTCCAGGTATATTTTCCACTAGGTAGGACCATTTGGAGGGATTGCAGTGGGGCAGGGGCAGCCAAAGGCATTTTGGCACCTGAGGCAAACCACAAAATGGTGCTCTTCTCCCCTGACCAGATAAGAAGGAGTGAGCGAAGATCTACAGTGGGAATAAAGATATACGTTGGTAACTAGGATGGGAGGAGACCAGCAGCACCTCCTATTTGCTAAGAGGCCTCTGTAGAGGCAACATTGGCAGAGGGCAGCCAAGGCCAGCATGGTGTAATGGTTAGAGCGCTGGATTAGGACCTGAGGGAACAGGGTTCAAATCCCCATCATGTACAGAACTTGAGATCCTTCTAACGTAAGTGTGGCATGTAAATGTAAAATGAATGAATGAGGCAGCAACAGATTTGGCAGTGGGCAATGCATTCCTTGGAGATCGAAATTTCTGCCCCTGTGGATCCTGCTTCCCAGGGTGGTCACCTCACCTTGCCTCATGGGTGGGCCGGCACTGCAATGGGGGGGGGGTTAACTCAAACCAGAAGCATTTGAGCACATTTTGTTTCATCCAGCAGAGGGCAAAACCGCACTCCTGCACCCTGTGCCATAAACCAGGGAACAACAGGCAGATTATCTGTTGCTACGATGCGTGGGGGGGGGGGAGTGTGGCGTTTGCCCTCCTAGGTGTGTGACATCATACTGGGTTCATAAGGAAAGGGTTAACTAATTGTAAAATGACTAACCAATAGGAACCCAAGGGAAGGAGTTAGAGTTGTTAAGAAGTCAGTCTGGAGTTAGAGAAGAGACAAGAGGATAAGTCTGTGGGTTGGGCTAGTCTGATGTGAGAGAGTGAGGGAATCTGTTAAGAGTCAGTCAAACAGTTGAGATAATCAGTCAGAAGGTATTAGGAAGGTATAGGCCGGTAAACAAACTAAGGTTAAGAAACTGACAATAATATTATCTGAGAAACTATAAACTTGTTAATGCTTATAAAATAAACTTGTTTATTTGGTTTAATTTTAACAACTGTCTGGACTCAGTGTGTACCTGAGAGTAACGGGTTGGTGGCAGCGGGGAAGCGAGCGCAGTGGTGGCACAGGGATCAATAGACCGTCAAACGTCCAGGGACCCTGTGTGATCGCCACAGGGAGGCATGCCATTTTCTATAATTCTACGATCATGTGGCACATGACCTGAAGTACATGTCCTCTACATCCTCCGAGAACTCTATGTATTTCCAAAACTCTATGTATTGTCTGAGAAGGACAATCTTGAATCTTGCCCCTGATCTGTTGGTCTTGCCTTTTATTTTAACTTGCTTTGCCTCCTTTGTCAGCTTGGTTCTGGCACTAACTGCAGATTTATGGGCAAAGCATGTCATCAGCTGCACCCTGCCATTGAATCCTTAGCTTGCCTTCTGCCCCGGTTCTGACTGGTGCACCTCAGTAGTCCTGGAAGGCAGGTGTTTGCCCACCCTTGCCTTAAAAAGCCATTTTCAACCAGTATGTGTCAGAACAACGTAGCATAAAGGATTTGAGAGTCTACTTTTCTGAGTATCCCTCAAAAAAGTTCCTCATCTGAAACATGTCACCTTTTTATTCTGGCTTGCTCCTTTGCTCATAGCACTTCTTCCATTACTAAATAGGCTTTTGCAAAACACTTGTGTAACAATAGAGAGTACAGCTCGTTCTGCTAGCAAAAATCACACATCCTCCCTCCCCTGCAATCCCCAACCATTGTCCTCTCCCTTAGCAAAATTCCCCATTCCCGGCAGATAAACTGTCCAAAATCCCCCTTTCAGATTTCTACTCTCTGGAACTGAGTGCTGCCTAGTTGCTAAGCTCGTCCTCCGTGTATTTTTCAAATGAGGACATCCTGATCTAATTGGTGGCAGCAGCAGCTGTGGAACACTAGCCAGGGCTATAAATTTGGGGCAACTGGGTAAGAGAGCCGATATCAGGAGGTGGTGGAAACAGAGCCATTCTTCTGGCCTTGTAACCCTATTAAACTCCAACAAGGGAATCTTCTCTCTTCAAACGAGAAAGTGGTTTGGTTCCAATTTTGGAAGCAGTACGCAAATTGCCGCTGCAGCTAATCACAAGTAGGAAGGGTGTTAGTGCACAAATATCCTGCCTGCAAGCTTCAGAACAGCATCTGGTTGGCGACGATGAGAAGCGGATGCAGGAGCTGACAGGACTCTGATCTGATTCAGAAAGGCTCTTCTTATGTTCTGGTTCAAAGGGGCTAAAAAAGTGTTTGCGAAGGTTCTGGCCTTCTTTTGCAAACACTCCAGAATTACAGCTGGGAGGTAATTCTATCCGTTCCTCTCTCTTTTGAAAACGCATCACAGGGAAAGAGTTGTCAAATAACCAGTGTGAAATTTAAGCGCAATTTAGGTGTACATGGAAAGGCTCTTATCTTTAAAGGTTGTACAGGATCTTCTGCTCCAGGTGCCCCTTTCCCCTGTCACAGAAATAATGCATAATCCTAAGAACTAGCCAAAGCCAGGTGTAAAATCATTTCTAAGACTGAGGAGCCCATGCAAGGTCTGGATCTGGTCATCAGTTGATGACTGGATGTTGGAAGAGCAACAGCAACAGTATTCTTTTCCCTTTTGATGTTGAATTTCATAATAAAAGGATCCTGGATTTCAGGATATTTATCGGCAATGCTTCTCCAATCATCTTTATTACTGGCTGTTATCTTTCAGTATCGGAGCCCTTGCAACATGTCTCCTTCAGAGTTAGCACATCTGTAAACATAGATGGAACTTGCCTTGTAGCACTGCCAACTGGCCAGCTCCTAGGCTTGCTTTTTTAAAGAAAGGGTTTGATCAATGGAAATCAGAGAGTAAAGCTTTTCAAGGGAGGGGATAACAATTGCAGAATGATAGAGTTGGACGGAAACCTAGAGATCATTTAGTTCAGCCAGCTGCCGCAAATCAAGCTGTGGTTACAGGGAGACCTATACTAGAAAGGTCACAGGTTAGCAGCTCTGGCCGAGATGGACTGTAGAATTAAAGGTGTAATGACAGCAGAAAGGGCTGAAGATGTTGTCTGTTTCATTCCCTTCATCGGTGATATTACACTTAACTGTTCTTACCCTGAGGTACCACTTTAGCTAATGGGGCCTCCTGCTGCCACCGCACCGCCAGAGCACAATTTCTGTTCTCATCCTGAAGCAAAGTTCTTAACCTGAGGTAATATTTCTGGGTTAGTGGAGTCTGTAACCTGAAGCATATGTAACCTGAAGCCTATGTAACCCGAGGTACCACTGTATTTTAAAAGTCATGCTAGAGAAGAGCTTCACTGGATTTCTGCTAAACTCCTAGCGCTCGGGTTGCTTTTTACACCGAGGACAAAGTAAGTTTGGGATCCTGAGTCATAGCACTGAAAGGAAACACAACCTGCTTCAGGATCACTGCTGCCAGGTGGAAAAGAGAGGCTTGCAAGCTGCAATGTGTTCCTTCTCTGCTGTTGTGGGAACTAACACTAAGAGGTGTTCCTTGTTTTGGAATTGAAGCAGGTGAATCCTGAACAGGCCCTTGCATTCCAGACAGCAGATCACATCCTCAGCTGAGTTTCTTTGCATTGTTAGGATGACAACAGCTGTGTATAGATGGTTCTCAAGAGCCGAACAGACTTTCTTTGCTAGTATAGGTCTCTCTGTAACCGTAGCTTGACTTGTGGCAGCTGGCTGAACTAAATAATCTCTGGTTGGCTACTGTGAGACTTCGGTGTGATCCAGCAGAGCTCTTCTAATGACAAAAACAGCAAAAACTAGACAGCACACCTCTCAGGTGCTGGTAGGATCAGCCACAATGCTGCATTTGCTTCCATTTCCCCTTCTTTTAAAAGGCATGACAAAGAAGCAGAGTGGGACATTAAACAGAAGGAACATCTGCAAAAGTTTTACTCTCCTAGAATTCCAGGAATGCTTTGCAACTCAAAGGTTCTCGGCTTAATTTTTTTATTTGTTCTCTCTCCAATAGAATAAGCCACATCTTAGGAAAGGGCTGGTCTGCCCTTGTGCCTCTCCTCCCATGCACTATCACATAACGTCCCTGTGGCAACGTAACTAAACGCCAACATACACAAGTCATAAGGCGGGTGCAGTTAACACATTTGTACTCTCTTAGTAACTGAACGACTTGCAGTCGAGCTCTTGTAGGCAAACGAGGAGGCCGCCCAGCCACTCCTTCCTGTCAAAGTGGCACCATTTCGGCTGTTCACCAAAGATCTGTGGGGAGCTAACTTGAGAATTTGCAGCACATCTATCCTGGCACACACAGTGATTGGAATTCCATATTGCTCTCTAGACTAATATTTGAACGCATATTCTACAGGGAGGAAGCACTAGAGGGGACGGTGAAACCTGTTTCTTGTTACAGAGAAATGCAGAAAGACAGCTGCCCTTAAACGCTGAGTTGCAATGTTGCTTCTTAATAGAGCTCAGGATCCATAGACTGAATCTTTGCAGAACTTGCAGACATTAAAACATAGAATAATATGGGGCCCAGCGCTTCTAACCACATTAGGCCCCACTGATTTCATCTGTAGTGCTTAAGCCTTATGCTGTGAGCCACTGCATGGATTCTTTTCTCCATAGAGAATATAAACCCAGTCATTACAGGTAGAGTATCCACCTGAAAACCCAGTCATAGCCAGCATCTTACATTAACATTTCCCAGCTCTGATACGTATATGTGTATGCATCCATCTTGTACTGAATATATCAACTGTGCCTTGAGTTCAGCATCACAGGTCCTCCTTGCTGGCCTACCTTGAATATTGCAAGGCACTAGAAACAGGGCCTTCTTAGCAGTGGCCCATAATTTGTGGGACTCCCCAATTAGCCTCTTCCATATTGTCCTCTTTCCACACTGGACATATACTGTGGAGTAACCAAACTTTGTTCAATCACTTCTTATGGGGCTTCTGCATGATGTCATGATCAAAATATGCTGCTCCCTTTGTTTTCCTTGTTCCATTCCCCCTTTTTTTCTTCTCAGAGCTCAGAAAATCTATCTGTGGACCAGCTGTGCCTTTTCCCCAGGTACAAATGGGCTGTTGTGCATCTTAGGGGTTGGACTTATGTGGAAGAAGGGATGCTATTATACTTGACTGAAAGTTGTGAAATTGCCCACATTGGGAAGCACCTTTGGTTTTCAAAGAGGCTTTGAAGAGTTATTGGTGCCAAGTGTATTTTTAATTCATAAGATTTTATTGGCTACACAGCTGATTTACTGCTTCACTGTTGTGGTTTGTTTTTTGCTGGTAGTTCTTTATTTTTAAATGTGGTTGGTTGTCTGTGGATTTTGCAAGCATTTAAAAGTGTTAATAATGCTTTCTTGTTCTGTTTTGCCATTTATTTACCATGTACTCAGGTAACCTCTTGGTTAAACTACTGCAGTGCACTTTACATAGATCTGCTTCCAGAAGCTAAGCTGATATAGAATGCAGCAACCAGTTTATTTACTGATTCCACCAAGTGGGATCCTGTTTCATTGACCCTTAAGGCTCTGCAATTACTGCCCGATTCCACCAGCCACAATTTCAGATGCTCACTTTGGTCTATAAAGCCTTCTACAGCTTGATATCCAAGTATCTGAAGGAGCACCACACCCATTACCTGCCAGCATGTTCGAGAGGAGAGGCTCTGCTTGTAGCTCCATCCACAGCTATAATTTCCTGTGCGACAGCAGGGACTTACCGGTCATGGCACCTTGGCTGTGGAACACCCTCCCACTGGAGACGCAGGTATCCCTACGTTATTGGTTTCAGATATCAAGTTAAGACCTAGTTTGCCTTTCCAGCTTATGGAGATGTTTGCTTGTTCCTTCTACTTGATTTGTTGTTTTACGTTTATGATGTTCATCAGGTTTTTATGTGATATGTTGCATTTTATTGAATTGTTTGTGAACCTTCCCACTGAAGCATGGGCTGGAAATATAAATACCAACAATTTGCTGTCGCCTGCTGCCTTGAAAGGACCTAAAGTGCTTAAAGTTAACAAATAAGAAATGTGGCACGTGTTTCTTCGCAAAGAAACTGCATTTCGTACAAGCCAGCGGTTGTTTTCTACACAAAGAACGTAAGAAGAAAATGCAGCAGCTGAAGTAGTCCTAAGTAACAACAGCTCAAGTTTAATTTGAACTGGTGACTGTCAAGAAAAAGGTTCTGGAATCTATTAGCAAGCCTTGAGTGCCCACTCCTTCCCACCTAGGGGGCATTGACATATATAATACAAATCAAATGTTGAGAGTAAATCATTTTCTTCACTTCAATCAAAACCATAAGTTGCAGACCTTTAAGGGAAACTACATTACAATTTACACTTTTTTAAAAAAACCAACAACAACATAAAGGATTTATTTTTTAGAGAAAAGTTGCAGATGTACTGCTGTCACACTGCAGATCAAGTTACTAGGAATCAGTGCAAAAATTGTGTCAGGTCCCTCAGTACTGAAAATGAGGGTTTCTGTGGGCTGAATCCTGTTGTTGGTCCCATCTTCCTCATCACCCTGAAGATAACTGTGGATCAAATCTCCACAGGTCAGAGCTTCTAGAGGAGGAGTTAGCAACTGGATGCCAAGGTTGACCCTTGGAGAATTACCAGCTAGCCTTTCACTTACTTACGCAAGGGCAAAACAGGAACTCACAGGTGGCAAAAGGAGCCACTGTTTTCTGTCCTGTCCTGTACTGGTTGCTAGCAGCATCATTTCCATTCCTCTACAGTTTGTCTTCTGCAAAACAAAAATGACATTATTGACGTCACTGTCTGCTAAGGCAAACTTTCCCAACTTACATTATTAATTACATTATCCCACCCAACTCAAGGAAGGCAATGCAAATGGAGTTGGGGAAATAATCACTTATGCATGGTTTGCAAGCTGAAAGCAACAACAAAAGAGAATGCCAATCATATTCACATATTAGATTTCCCTTCCAGACATTGAATGGATAAGAAAACACTGGAAATTTCTGCCCCTGTTTCCATTTTCATCATCATTCTCTACTTGAAGGGAAAGGTGTGGCATCTTGCTAAAGATGTGGCCGATCACTTTTGAAGGTGGAAGATGCATCCTTGGCCCTCTATCACTAGCTCTGTTCTCAAGACTTAACTGGATGGGACAAGGGACTCACTCATCTCTTCGGATTTTAGTAACCATGATGGAGCAAGGAGCAATTTGAATTGGGACAATAAGTCTATAACACTTCGATGGCACCATATTAGGTACCTATCATCTATCTATCATCTATCTATCTATCTATCATCTATCTATCTATCTATCTATCTATCTATCATCTATCTATCATCTATCTATATCTATCTATCATCTACCTATCATCTATCTATCTATCATCTATCTCTATCTATCTATCATCTATCTATCTATCATCTATCTATCTATCTATCTATCTATCATCTATCTATCTATCTATCTATCTATCTATCTATCTATCTATCATCTATCTATCTATCATCTATCTAGCTATCTAGCTATCATCTATCTATCTATCAATCTATCTATCATCTATCTATCTATATCTATTATCTATCTATCTATCTATCATCTATCTATCATCTATCTATCTATCTATCTATCTATCTATCTATCTCTCATCTATCATCTATCTATCTATCTACCATCTACCTATCATCTATCATCTATCAATGTTTCTATCTATCATCTATCTATCTATCTATCTATCTATCATCTATCTATCATCTATCTATCTATCTATCTATCTATCTATCTATCTATCTATCATCTATCTATCATCTATCTAACATCTATCTAACATCTATCTATCATCTATCTGTATCTGTTTGAACATAAAAATGCACATTTTTTTCTGTAATTGCAGCTTTCTCCCTTATTAATCTTTATAGCAGGATTGCAATAATAGGGCTCTTGGTATTGCAGTAAAAAACAATCTACCACATGAATATTTCAGTGCATTAGTCCAGATTGAGAAAGCATTAATTGCTGCCTAATGAACACTTTCAATGGACCGATCCCTGCATCTTCACACTAAAACAGAACAAAAGTTAAGTTGTGAATTTGTCTTTATGTGTATCTTGGGGAGTGGGAGTGGGCAGAGTGCGAATCCACGAGAGACAGGAGGAGCACACAGACAGCATGAAACCATCCAACCCCTGTTTCGGTGAAACATTATCCTTTTATTATAGAGGCCACATCCCAGCAGCATGCTTTTGTAAGGGGGAAAAAGTGTTCTGGTTTCCATCAAAAGCAACCGTAACCCGTATTTCCACTTCCCTCTCTAGAAAAGGGGTAAAATAGCAAAATAAGAGAACACACAGAGCAGACCTGATGCATCCAACACCAAAGGGTGTTTCCACTGGACAGGAAGACAAAGTTATCCATGGCTTTTCTCAAGCATCTGCCGAAATTTGCTTGAACACTTCAAAACATGTTGCCAGATGTGCTCAAATAATAACTGAAAGAGCTGGGCTTTGTCTCTTCAACAGTAAAATGTCACCCCATTACCGCTCACGTTCATCTGCATCAACAAAGGCGGTAACAGTATTAATTTTTCTAATTTCTTTCTGTTGTTCCCCTCCTTTAGGAAACCAGCATGGCTTCTAACATTTTAAAGATAAGGCGTTGACTGGGTGGGCGCAATCTGAGCAGGAATTGCACTTTTGGATCCTGTGAGCTGAAGGATCAGATTCACAATCTGGGGTTGCAGCACTGCCCTTGACTTAAAATTTTTAGCCGGGTGTACCACCAGCAGCTTTTCCTTGACCAAGATAGCCTGGCCACTGTAAGTCATGCTCTGATGAAACTGCATCTGGATTTCTGCTAAGAACATTGTACATGGGGCTGCCCTTTATAACTGCTCTGAAAGTGTAGCTCAGGGGTCAGCAACCTTTTCCAGCTATGGGCTGGTCCGCCATCCCTCAGACCATGTGGTGGCCCGGACTATATTTTGAAGGGGGGGGGGAGAACGAATTCCCATGCCCGCAAATAAACCAGAAATGCATTTTACATAAAAGTACACATTGTACTCATGTAAAAACACCGGGCAGGCCCCACAAATAACCCAGAGATGCATTTTAAATAAAAGGACACGTTCTACTCGTGTAAAAACACGCTGATTTCCAGACCGTCCACGGGCCGGATTGAGAAGGCGATTGGGCCGCATCCGGCCCGCAGGCCTCAGATTGCCTAGTATGTGTAACTAGTATGATGGTGTAACTAGTATGATGTACAGAACATGGACTGTGAACTACGATTGGTTCTGTGGACCACATCTTGCCAGCCTTAAGCAAACTTCACTGCCTGGTGCCTGATCTGCTACTTGGCTCAATACAAGATGCTGGTTTCAATCAAGGAAGCAGGACCTCAGGCCCAGGGAGACCCCTCCTTCCCTCTCTAGGCCCAGCCCACACTCCTTCTCCCCAGGGTACACCTTCATTGGCCTCACTTTGTACCCAATTTGAGAGTTATTTGCCTGGCTGGAAGGTGCCCTTGAGCTCTAATAATGCTTCTTGCCTGCCTGGATGAAGAGGGGTGTGTGGAGAAAGAAAGAAGCCTGCTGTACAAAGGTAAAATTAGCATTCTTTTCCCACCTGCTTTCGCTTCTGGCCCCCAGGCTGGAAGAGGTTCCCCACCCCTGCTTTTGAAGCTTTGAATGGATTCGAAGCAAGGTCCTTGAGGCCTGCTTCCTCTCACAAGAACCTGCCCGGCTGGCAAAACCTTCCATGATGACCCTCTTTCACATGTGTGGAAGTGACATCTGCGATTGGGCCTTTTCATTTGGAGATGCAGGAGCCAAGAAGGCAGGCCTGGCACTTAGCCCATGCCTTTTTGGCACAGGTTAAAGATATTTTATATACACAGACTCTTTAGTTTTTAGTCCAGGGTGTTTCCAGCATTATTTAAATCTGGTTTTTCATTGCTTTCTGCTGCTCCTGTTTATATGCGACTGGCTACTGTTTTGTTGTCACTTCCTCATTTCAAAGTGCATGTTAAGATGCTCCGAGGGACTGTTGCCTGAAGCGTGGTGCATATGTTTTCTTAATAAAATCAAACACAATACGGCTTAGGTCCAGAATATCTGAAAGACCGTATTCTCTCATATGAACTGCCTGGGTTTTAAGATCCTACGGGGATGTCCCGCCACACTTGCAGGCATGCTTTGTGTGGAGTAGAGTCCCTAAGATAAGGTTACCAGATTTTTTCCAATGAATCCAGGGACACATTAATTAATTAATTACGACACGTTCGGGACATTGATGCTGCAGCGATGGCAGTGGTAGAGGCGCGGCTGCCGCCTTGACCTTAACCGCCACGTTTCCCCTTCCTCCGAGGCTTCTATCTCCTTTCTCCATGAGCCTGGGCAGCCCCTGAGTTGTTGGTTCTTCGGTGGTGGTGGTGGGGAAGCAGTGCGCAGTGGGGCAGGCATGGAAGGTGGAGAAAGAGGGTTGATAGCAGCAGGGGCAGCAATGCTTGGGCAGCGTGATGCCTCCCTTCCCATCGGAGCAGCCCCAATCCCATTCCTACTTGCGTGCAAGCAGGAGGTCAAGGAGATCCCTCAGCTGGGAAGTGAGGCTTCACACTGTCTTTCAGAGCAGGCCCATCCCAACTCCTATTTGCATGCAAGCAGGAGGGGGCAGGGATCTCTCAGGCAGCGTGATGCCTCCCTTCCCATCGGAGCAGCCCCAATCCCATTCCTACTTGCATGCAAGCAGGAGGAGGTGTGGATCTCTCAGCTGGGAAGGGAGGCTTCCCATTGCCTAACTGAGAGATCCCTGCCCCCCTCCTGCTTGCATGCAAGCTCTGATAGGCAGCATGAAGCCCTCCTTCATAACTGAGAGATCCCCACCCCACTCCTGCTTGCCCCAAAGTAGGAGTTGGGAGGCTGCTCCCATAGGCAGCATGAAGCCTTCCTTCACAGCTTAGTTGCTGGGGTCAGAGAAGGTGGAGGCAGCCCGGAAGCTGCATCTTAGAGCCCCTGCACCACCATCATATGGGGACTTCCGAGCAGCTCCTGAAGCCAGCAGTTGGCACTGCTCCGGGCTGCTGAGACTGCCGCTGCTGCGTTTCCCGGCGACATTAGATGAAATCCGGGGACATTCCAGGGATGGAATTTGTCTGGGGACTTATTCGCGAATCTGAGAACAGGCCCTGGGAAACAGGGACATCTGATAACCCTACCCTAAGATGGTTGGATGGTGCCTTGTACACCTCCTTCCGCAGCCAAGCTGGTAACAAACGTATTGCTCTGCTTCCCTTTGGACCACATCAACAAGGCTGAGAAGTGAGTCTTGTCATCCGGGCAGCTCAGGACCTCCATAAACACTGCCAAGATTTGCACCCCAGGGAGGTCACTTTGGTGCTGTGAACGCAGCAGTTTGACTTCACCCGCAGAGGTGCACTCCATTGTCTCTCGAGACAGATGGATGCCAGCAACATGCAGGAGGATCCTTCAGGATCCCTCTGTAGTGTGCCCAGGTTTTCTTGCTCAGTAATTAAGGACCGCAAAAGGGAATCCTAAGTATTCTGGAGGTAAAAGATACTGATCACTGAATTCTATAAACCAGAATCTGCTATTAATTTATGGCTAAGGCGTGGGAGGTGTTGAAGATGCTGTCATTGTCATATGTAGGTGAAACTGAAAGTGATTGATTTTTAGTTAAAGGGAGGATCCTTGTTTATATTTGTGCACACATGCAGAGAGAGAGAGAGAGAGAGAGAGAGAGAGAGAGAGAGAGAGAGAGAGGAGAGAGAGAGAGAGAGACTTATTCTTATCTCTTAAGGGCTTTAGACATTCAAACCAGTAGCCTGAATTGTGCTCAGAAGCTAATTGGCAATTGCTCTTACTAGATATAAGACAGTATAATTTCAAAATGGGGTTCTTTGTCTTCTGAATTAGATGTTAATGGCAGGATCGTGTGTTGAGACAGCATTCTGGTATTGAATACAAGACAGCCAGTGATATATGGCTATGGTGTCAGACTTCAGAGTAGGAAATCCAGGTTTAGCTCCTTCATTCATCCAGAAAGCTCTCTTTATGATTGCAGACAAGTCCCTCTTAGCTTCACCT
This sequence comes from Podarcis gaigeae, assembly GCF_964106915.1. NCBI lineage: Eukaryota > Metazoa > Chordata > Lepidosauria > Squamata > Lacertidae > Podarcis > Podarcis gaigeae. Next base: position 100,670,544 of record NC_139679.1, read on the forward strand.
GCATTGCAGGATTTTAGTTGCTCTCAGACACCTGGAGGAAGAGCAGGCTATTCTCATGAATGAGTATCTCTGTACCACAGTGAACATATAACATTTAGGCTGCAGTCCTAATCCCACTTACCTTGGAGTAAGCCCCTATGAATTCAGCAGGACTTCTGAGTCAACAAGGTTAGAGTTGCATTGTCAGTGACTATCAGCATGCACTTGTGAATATTGCAATCGAAAGCAAATTTTGTGATTATCTGAAGAGGGTGCTGACCATCAGGTAAATGCAATGATCACTGTTGTGTGCCCATTGGTGGTGGGGGGGGTGTCTCTTTTCAGACACTCCTGAAATCCACCTGATTGTCAGCATTTGTGCATGGATTTGTGCAAAATTTTGACAATTCATGACTTTATAATATAATAATACAATGCAATACAATATACTAATGTGGCATTTTTCAATGCCTATGTGTTTTAAATGAAATCTCTGTGAGCAAGCTCAAATGAAGTGCTTGCACATCTGGGTAGCATGTGTAGGCCACAAATATGCCAGTAGGAAGCATCTAGGAAACCAATGAACATACTTCCTGCAAAATGTTCTAGAGTTATACAATAGCTAGAGAGGGAGGGTATTTTTTACCACTAGTATAGAAAGCTAAGAAATAACCTAAATCAAGTTTGATCACAAATGAATTGATAGGCCATATATATAGCCTCTGGCAGAGGGAAGGGGTCCAGTGGAATGAAAAGAACATTAAATTTACTCTTGATCTATCAACCCTGTCAGGTAAGCAGTCCTTTAATTATTATTGATTTTCACAATGGTGTTTTATTAGGCTTGACTGAACTCAAGTTATAGACACACACACACACACACACACACAAACAGAGAGAGAGAGAGAGAGAGAGAGAGAGAGAGTATATGCAGGATACACACAAACATATACACAGACCAATGCAGTCATCAATGTCCATACCTGCTATGCACATTATGCAAACCCTTGTCTAACTATTAATACTGAGTGTTTAATGTGCCATTATCAAACACACACACAATAACACAAATGGCTGGCTGCATTATTATTTCAACTAGAGGTGTTGTTGTTTTTTTACAAATAAATATTTTTGAGGCTTTGGCTTGGATCATACATTCTTTCACTTTGGTCGTTAGAGCCCTTTACATTTGATGATTGACAGCAGCACGTGTGAACTGAATGCACTTGAAGGCATTGTGATTGAGACAGTTCGAAGGTTTTAATGCAGCATTTTTGGGAGGGCCCTTTTGTTCATGCCTCAGTCATCGTCACGGGTTTTTTGCAACCATCAAACAACAGGCATGCATGTGTGAATAAGCCCGTGGTGCTGTGGTCTAAACCACTGAGCCTAGGGCTTGCTGATTCCCGCAACAGGGTGAGCTCCCATTGCTTGGGCCCAGCTCCTGCCAACCTAGCAGTTCAAAAGCACGTCAAAGTGCAAGTAGATAAATAGTACTGCTCTGGCAGAAAGGTAAACGGCATTTCCGTGCCTTGCTCTGGTTTCGCCAGAAGCGGCTTAGTCATGCTGGCCACATGACCCGGAAAAACTGTCTGTGGACAAATGCCGCCTCCCTCGGCCAGTAAAGCGAGATGAGCGCCACAACCCCAGAGTTGTTTGGGCCTGGACTTAACTGTCAGGGGTCCTTTACCTTTGACTGAACTGGCTAGCCAACTTTAGACAAATATCCTTTCCATGTTCTGAACTAGAGCTATCCTGTTTGCCACAAGCCTTCTGTGGCTTTTTAATACATATGCAATTGAGCTAAGTTACTGCGTCCGCCCCTGCGTGTAGTAATTAGTTCTGACCTGGCGGTCACATGCCTTACACAGAATGATAAATCAAGTGGGTAAATTAATGGCTCTGTAATGCTGCTAAGGCTTTAAATGTCTCTTTTTGGCAGTGCGGAAGGAGCATCCTAGTGAACCATGTAAAATATGTACTTAAGCCATCTAAGGTAATGGTCCTGTTGGTCATTGTTTATTTATGACAGCATGAGGTTCCTTGTACAGCTTCACTCTGGTTGCTTCAAGGCTAGCAGAAGTGGCAATGAAGAGACACACTTGTCGTGTTTCAAACAAAGCTATTAAAAGAAAATTATTTCAAGTGTAATTCTTCTGTTGTGGTGAACTGGCTGAGTCTACATTATAGCGGGTGAGGCTGGGTACTCATATTGTATTATGACAGTCACATTGTAATACACAAACATATTTTAAGCCTTCTTTTTTAAAAAAGGAAATATAGCAATGTATTTCGTATTAAATACATTGTTGAAAATTGTTCTGCTTGGTCAAGATGCAATGCAAACAAGTATTATGAATATTTGAATCGTTGTTTGTGAATGGTGACTTTTATAAAGTAGCAATGAAGGCACAGCCACTGAAGGCATTTTCAGTACTCTGTAGAATTGAGAGCAACGGCAACATTTGTATCCAAAGGGTTTTTTTCAGATGACCTCTTTATTGAGCATTGATTCTGATTTGCTCACACAAAGCATGCACCGAGGTTAGACTATGGTCAGTTTTTACTGAGCCTTCATTCTGAGTTATTTGCAGAGTGGTTATGCAACAACACACATTCATCCTGATTTGCTTGCGCAGTGTTCATACATCTTCTCAATCATCATTTGTTCACCCCACATTTTCCAGTACATTTCCGCTTTCCTAACCACAAGGCTTTTAAAATAGATTTTTTTGCAGTATTGTGACAGAGCACTTTAATCCACCTTAATTGTGCAAACCTAAATTTCTAGTATGCACTTGAATCCCTGATATTCTAGAGGTAAGCTAGGATTTGTTTTTAAAATAATGTGGAATAAGGATATGTGCAGTATTTTGCTTCTGTGCTATGTGGACTAATTTACTTGGAGAGCTTACACATGGGTAATGGGGTGTCGTGGGCCTTAGGAAGCCATGTGACCCTACCTAGTTAAGGCCATTGGTCCATTGTCCAAGCCTCTGCAAGCATAAACAAAACAGTTTGCCTGGTAGAGCTCAAAACAGATTAAAGAGAAGGAGCAGAGCCACATGTGCCCAAAAGCCTATTTTAAGGAAGCAAGAAGTTGTGTCGTTTCAGATCAGCAGAATCACTTCAACTCGAGCATTGTACTGATTGGGATGAGGTGAGATTGTGTCCTAGTTTCAAGGCCAGACCCAGCTCCTGTCATGCTGTGGAGAAAGACGGAGGCCTTGGTGAAGATGATCTCTGAAGCTCTGTTAGAATGCTAGCTGTGACAAATATATGTACTGAGAAGGGCCTGCCCAAGATGTTTTGCTGCCTGAGGCAAAGGACAGACCTAGTGGTCTCCCATGACATGCACAGAAGCCAGCAGGAATGGCAGGTGACAATATCTTCCATGCTGGTAATGGGGCAGCAGCATCCATCACTATAACTAGGAGCAGGAGGCTAGCTTCGGCAGGTTGCTTGGAAAACATAGCTCTGCCCTGCAACAAAAGTCACCACACTTCTCCAACATTTTGCTCCCCATATTCAGCATCCGCAAAATGAGGCTGCTGCTTCACTCTGCCTAATGGTAGGGCTGGTCCTGGTGCTAAGCCTGGGAGTTAAGAAGATTGGGGTGGTGGTTCTATCTTTTATTATGGGAAGCTTGCAGCAATCCATGGAACTCCAGGGTTCAACTAGTACAGTGATACCTTGGGTTAAGTACTTAATTTGTTCTGGAGATCCGTTCTTAACCTGAAACTGTTCTTAGCCTGAAGCACCACTTTAGCTAATGGGGCCTCCTGCTGCCGCTGCGCTGCCGGTGCACGATTTCTGTTCTCATCCTGAAGCAAAGTTCCTAACCGAAGCACTATTTCTGGGTTAGCAGAGTCTGTAACCTGAAGCGTATGTAACCTGATGCATATGTAACCCGAGGTACCACTGCACTGTATATACAACTGCCTGGAAAATCTGAAGCAAACTTAGGTGCAACAGAACAAGAAATACACCTAAGCTTGTCTTTTTAGCTGAACTTCTTCTTAGATCAGGGATGGGGAACCTATGAACCTACAGGTGTTTTTAGATTCTGGCTCCCATCATCCCCCGACAGAAGGGCAAGTAGTCAAGAAGCATGGTAGTTGGGGAGTCCACAGGGTTCCCTATCCTTGCCTTAGATGATGCTGCAGCAAGTAACTGCTACAGCCTGAAAGCCGCATGTCTGTTATGCAATCAGCTGCTGTAAAAGTGGTTGAACTCAGTACTGCTGGCATAGAGGAGTCCAGAGGAGGGCAACCAAAATGGTCAAAGGCCTGGAAACGATGCCTTATGAGGAACGGCTAAGGGAGCTGGGCATGTTTAGCCTGGAGAAGAGGAGGTTAAGGGGTGATATGATAGCCATGTTCAAATATATAAAAGGATGTCGCATAGAGGAGGGAGAAAGGTTGTTTTCTGCTGCTCCAGAGAAGCAGACACGGAGCAATGGTTCCAAACTACAAGAAAGAAGATTCCACCTAAACATTAGGAAGAACTTCCTGACAGTAAGTGTTAGGATATTTCCATTCCACCTTAAAAGGGAGCAGGCTTTGTGAGTCAGAGTCTGCGTATTTCCTGTTCACAGGATGTTTATGTTTTTCTGTTGCTTTTGTTTCTCTCTGTGCGTGAACACGCAAGCAGGCAGTCATGTTTTTTCTTTGTTCTGACCAACGCTGAATAAACTTGTAAATATGCTCTCCGTGCATCAGCCCAGGAATGTGGCAATCTATTTCTGGAGCTCATGTCGCTAATTGCTGATACTGCGTGTCTACAGGAGATCGACGGACGTCCGGAGACGACGTGGAGTCATGATGGACTTTATCTCCCTGGCAGTATCCCAACAGTAAGAGCTGTTTGACAGTGGAATTTGCTGCCAAGGAGTGCGGTGGAGTCTCCTTCTTTGGAGGTCTTTAAGCAGAGGCTTGACAACCATATGTCAGGAGTGCTCTGATGGTGTTTCCTGCTTGGCAGGGGGTTGGACTCGATGGCCCTTGTGGTCTCTTCCAACTCTATGATTCTATGATTCTATGAAAATATTCTGCCACAAAGCGCTGCTGTAAGGGCAGGAATACACAACAGCTGGAGCAGAAGGAATAGTAGAAGGAAAACAACAGGGAAGAAAAGGGGGAAAGTGTTTTGTTTTTAAAGGAAGGATTTTGACTGAAATAGATGTTGGTGAACTAAAGAGTCACTCTACACACACCCAACAGCTTTTGAACAACCAATAAGAGGTTGAAGAGGAAAAGTGTTATATGTTGCAAATTGGTTTTCTAATAAATAAATTGATTCAGTACCACATATTCCAAGGAATGCAAAGTAGACCAGTCAAGGGCATTCATCTTATAAAAGCTGTCTCTGACAAATACTGATACAGGAAGGAAGAGAACTTCTTCAGTTGGGAAATGATTAAAATAACAACTGCTGAGAAATTATTTCAGCGTCGTGCCTTAGGATCTTGGCAGTAAACATGTAAAATCTCACCTGATTCTTACACTTTGGAAAACCACAGAGAAACTACAGTGGTACCTCTGGTTACGTACTTAATTTGTTCCGGAGGTCCGTTCTTAACCTGAAACTGTTCTTAACCTGAAGCACCACTTTAGCTAATGGGGCCTCCCGCTGCTGCCGCACCACTGCCATGCGATTTCTGTTCTCATCCTGAAGCAAAGTTCTTAACCCGAGGTACTATTTCTGGGTTAGCGGAGTCTGTAACCTGAAGCGTATGTAACCTGAAGCGTATGTAACCTGAGGTACCACTGTACTTCACTAAATATTCACTGGAGCTCCATGCTGGCAACCTAGTCAGATGGGTGAGTAACAAATAAATAAATTAATCATCATCATCATCACTAAGACTGATTTGCCTTCTCCATGTGATTTATCCTTTATACTATTCATTCTCTGAATGTTGATCAAAACAGCTCCATCCAGACTCAAAGAGGGACATATCAGCAGACTTGAAGCAATAACAAGTTTTGCAGAAGTGCAATAAATACAAGAAGGAAATGGGGGAGTGGTCCAGAAAGGGGGAAGGAATGGAATAACCTATTAAAAATAAATACATGTGTGACTGACTGAAATCCTGAAGGGGAGTACTCCACCTTGCAACATTTTGTTGCAGATTCCACTTGGTACATCCAACACCATACCCTGCTAGTAATGGTAGCTGTATTCCTGGGCAGGAGTTGGACCTTTCCTACTGCACATATCACCACTGTGAGCCATAGCACAGTCCCCTTGTTATTTAGCTAGGTGTGCATGCTAGGTCTGGCAGCTGGTGAATGGTCCAGTCCTGGATCACACAGAGAAACCTCTTTATTGTAGCTAAGAGGTTTCCTTGCAGGTCTGGCTCTTTCTTTCTTTCATTGGCCACTGCAATCTGAATCCTTCTTTGACATCACTGAAGCTCATCTAGGACCTGCTGTGGACCCAAGTTGTACCAATGCCCACTTCATATACTGTTGGACAGCTGAGTCCACATAGCTGAGACCACAGAGCACCTCTGTGACAAATCACCCTGTCACTTTCTAAGCAGGGTTGGGGAAACGCTGGTGGGCTTTACCTCCCATCATCCCTGACCACTGGTCATGCTGGCTGAGGCTGATGGGAGTTGTAGTCCAACAAAAACCAGGAAGGCAATAGGTTCCCCATTGCTGAGCTGAGGCATCTGCTGGTGGATCGTGCCTCATCTTAAATTAAAAGTGAATTAAAAGTTCCCAAGTTGGAAAGGTGTTATTTATTCCCACCTTGCCTTGCTGCAAAAAAAACCAGATTGGTGTGTGGGTGATGTTAAAACTGGACTCATAAATCAAGTGGTATTATCAAGCCTGTGTTGATGTTGTACGCAAGCCCCTTTCCTTCCTATTGATTACTTTTACAGCAGTTTGTTTCGTATGCTGCCCACATCTGCGCAAACCTTGTTACTGTTACCAGCCTATCTTTTTATTCTTGTAGAGCCGTACTCGAAGCTTAGCTGCAGCAAGGTTGACAGACAATAGTGTATGTATATATATATAAGGCTACAAGAGAAAGGAGGGTTGGGGGAAGGAAAGACTATCAAGATAGGATTTCAGATGCGTGTGCATTGGTACCTTGGCAGCAAACATCACTCCTCCGTCGTCACCTCTAAAGAGATTTGGCACCACACAGGTTGCCTTACGCAACTTCTTGTCCAGTTTTGGCATCAGGAGTGGATGTAGACTGGCCAAATGCAAACGACAGAACCTGCAACTTTAATCATTGTGTAGCTGTACCTGCTAGAACTCCCTCTTTTGCATGTCGGCTAAAGCCGTAGGAGCCCTGTCTGCTTGTTTATCTGGATACAGCAAATGTGGTGTTCTCCAGATGTGCAGGACTACAACTTCCAACACCTCTGATGCTGGCTAGGGTTAATGGGAACTGTAGACCCAACAATCTGGAGGATAGTGCATTGGCTAACAGTTGCCCAGAATAGATGTGGTGGCGAGTGAGCCACCTACTTAAACTTAGAACCGCCCCAGTTAGAAGAAGAGTTTGGATTTGATATCCTGCTACCCTAGGGAGTCTCAAAGTGGCTAACAATCTCCTTTCCCTTCCTCCCCCACAACAAACACTCTGTGAGGTGAGTGAGGCTGAGAGACTTCACAGAAGTGTGACTGGCCCAAGGTCACCCAGCAGCTGCATGTGGAGGAGCAGGGACGCGAACCCGGTTCACCAGATTACGAGACTACCGCTCTTAGCCACTACACCACACTGACTCTAATAGAAAGGAGGAGGTTCTGGAGTCCAATTTTAACAGCAAAAAAATTGCATGTGAAAAGGTGGTTGAACTCTCTCCATCCTTGGTGCTGATGTCTCTGCCGCCCCTCTCACTGGATGTCATGGTCCTTTGCAGTGTTGGAACCTAGTTTTCTCCAAGTGTCAGAACAGAGAAACTGCACAGAGCCCTAGGGGGTGGGTGGGAATAGTCTGCTGTTGAAACCAGACTTCCCACTTCCCTTTTTTCTACATTAGGGGTGGAAAACCTCAGACATAATGGCATCCCTCTAGACCTCTCTATCAAGCCTTTGAAGTGGTCCTTAGACCATGCCCTGTCTCTCAAGGCCACACACCGCACCAGACCTCCTCTGTTCTCTCCCCTCAAGCTCTTTTGCCTGTCTGGAATCCGTCCCCCGGTTGTGTTCATGCCTCTTCTTTGCCTGGATAGAGGTAGGTAGGGATATGTGTGTTTGTACAAATGTAAAAAAGGCTTTTGCGTTGCTGGCATGCAGCCTCCTATTTGATCCGTTGCCCCGCCCACTTGGCACATGGCCTTCAATGGTTGCTCACGAGGGAATGTGGCCTTTGGGCAGAACATGGGTGTCCTAGTCCTGTTCTGCACCATTGAGAGCAGTTCCGTTTTCAGACACAGAGAACTTGAGCAGCAGGAAGACATTTGTATTGTAGAAAAGGATTACAGTGGTACCTCTGGTTAAGAACTTAATTCGTTCCAGAGGTCCGTTCTTAACCTGAAACTGTTCTTAACCTGAAGCACCACTTTAGCTAATGGGGCCTCCTGCTGCCACCTTGCCACTGGAGCACGATTTCTGTTCTCATCCTGAAGCAAAGTTCTTAACCCAAGGTACTATTTCTGGGTTAGCGGAGTCTGTAACCTGAAGTGTATGTAACTCGAGGTACCATTGTATAACTGTTGAGTGATGAAGTGTTACTTTGAATCTTGAAATAAAATGAAACATTAAAAGGAGAGAGAGAGAGAGAGAGAGAGAGAGAGAGAATGAGAGAGAGAAATTCAGCAGTCCTTTGGGGATCTATACAAGTCTTAGGTATACATGGCAAATGCACAAATTCCTTTGGTCAAAATTCTTGTTTGTCCTATGCAGATATAGCTATATGTTGTTGTTGTTGTTGTTGTTGTTGTTGTTGATGATGATGATGTTTGTTGTTTTAATGCAGTACTGTATTTTTAAAAAGACCCCCAGAAATGTCTTGCTTTTTCTCTCTTCCATGACTATATTCAAGAATTACGATTACGATATCTTTATTGTCATTGTCCCTTGTGGGAACAGGGTTTTTTGGGGGGAACAGCTGTTCTCCCACAAACTGCACAACAGGACTCACACACATACTATGGTACAGAAAAGGAACTGGGGAGGGCTGGACTCTGTAGCTCATTACAGACATCCGCACTTGGAGGGGGGGTGGAAACACTCTGTTACTATCTTACATTAGCAGAGGTAATGATAGCAATAGCCCCTTATCATCTGCCTGCTCACAAATGGATTACTTAAAGAGAATGGGTGGTAATGAGCAATTTCTGTGAGGGATTATTGCTTTATGCTCTCCTCGAATGTGACATTTCAGTTTGCAGAGCCCAAGCCAGACAGCCTTGGGAAACGACACATCTCCTAGCTGAGTAAGGCTGCTAAGACACTAATAGAAATGCTATGCTATACATCACGGGCTAATTCTGAGCAAGGGACATGGCAGGGTCACTATGGCTTGCCCTTGGAGCTCCCAAGGCACTGTTGATACTGAGAGCCAAATGAGGCAATAGGCAACGGGAAATAAGGGGAGGGGAAAGCTGGCCAAGTGGACAGAGAGGGGCTTTTTTTAAGAAAAGAAAAGAAATTCAAAGAGCCAAGTGAACGGCAATGCCTTACCCTCTCCATCCCCCAGGTGATCACAGTGGTGGCACACTATGAGAGGTCCCCTGTGGAATAGAAGAATGACTTCTGTCCATGAGAGCTGAGTCTTGTAGGCCCAACTCTGTGGAACTCCTTCCCACAAGGTCAGTCAGGCACTGTTCCTGCTGAGTTTCAGGTGCCCTTCCTACAACCATTTTGTTTCAAGAGGCCTTTGCATCATGAATGCTTCTCTGGTGTTTTCTGGTGTTTTTATTCCAAATTTCTGAGGTTTTAAATTTTCTGAGGTTTACTTTATGCTTTAAATTGTGTATATCTTGTGCTTGAGCTGCCAAGGAGGGGGGTGCATATGACCTGAGATTACAATCCCAGCTAGAGAAAACTTCAGGGGATGGAACTTGTCTCACAATTTGCATTTTGGAGCAGGCAATACTTCCCTTCCAGTGTATTTTCCCTTCCCATCACTACTTCCCTTCCAGTGTATTTAACATGATATGATGTCTCTTCTAACCTGGGTTGCTATAGCACCCTATTATATATATATTATATTGTTGCACGCCCCCCCCCAACCAAAAATCTTTTGAGTGGTGTGAGATTCCAGGAGCTCCAGGCACTTAACCCAGAGTTCGGTTTCCTTGGACTGAGGGACAGCAGAGACTGTGGTATCTTTGGGATATCTGGTTTATTTGCACATATGTACACCCTGAATCTAAGGTGGAGGGGCTCACAGCATTAACACCCCAAGAACGTCTTGCTTCTCCCATAGCCACAACCCTGGATTCTAGCAGAAATCAGGCATGTCTCTGTCTCTCAGCTGCCCAGCCTGCTTCTAGCTCTCACCCACAACTCTCTGGGCATTGTCCTTCTCATCAACAGCCAGGTGAGGAAGGGGAGTCTCATCCATCGGTTCTCTAGCACAGAGCCATTTTCTTTGTTTCCTTAATGGCCCATACTTAGGGGGCTTTTATGCCCCTTACCTGGCTGATTCAGCAATTGAATCCTTTCCGGATCCAAGAATTAGAGGAGTATCACCCTAACTCGCGCCCCCAGCAAACTCAAAACAATACTCATTTCCAGCTACCTAGCCCATCATTGTGACATCTTTATCATGCCATGCCCTTTCGTATTATCTTGCTCTTATCTTTCTTAAAGAGGAGAGCCCTAGACGTGGACACTCGAAAGGCTTCAGCAAGGACAGAGATAGCACGCCACACCCCAAACCCTAAATCAGCAGCCTCTCTTTATCAATGCCTCTTTTTTTTACTGGTTGTGTGCAGGGTATGTGTGCATTTTATCTCATACACAATCTCCCAAAACATTCCCTAGGATCTTTCCACACCTTAGTAGGTACTGGCGCTGGCAAGTTACTTTCCTAATAAAAGAGAACATAATCTTTCACGCCAGCCCAATCTCTAAGCGGCGCAAGATTCCACGGCGTTCCGGGCGCTTACCTGGGGTTTGTGTTTCCTTCACAATGAGGCACAGCGGAGACTGCGGTTTCTTTAGGATATATGGCTTATTTACACATATATACAGCCTGAGCCTATGGTGGAGGGGTTCGCAGCATTAACACACCAATAGGGCGCTTGCTCCCTCCATACCCGCAAGCCTTGGATTCAAACAGAAATCAAACGCTGCTGTGTCTCCCACAGTCCCCAGCTTTCTGCTCCCCCCCCCCACCTCACTCACATTACTCCACTCGCTGCCCTCAACTTGGTGGGGACAGAGACCCTACCCATTTATCATCTTGCACGGTGCCTCTTCCTTTGTTCCCTATCACCAAGAGGTTAGCTTGGCTATTCCAGGAATTAGAAAGGAATCCAGGCATTAACTCTAACACCCCCACCCCACCCCAAACTCATAACAGTAATTAAAGCGTGTGTCAGATTGAATTCATTATGGCCCTTTCCCTCTCTCGACCATGTATGGGTATTGATTTCACCAGTGGCTTGGGAGTTGTGTAGTTTGATACCTTCTCTTTCATATTAACCAGACCTCTGCATACATACTGTTCAAAAAAGGACCCTGGGAGTATACTTTCAATCATCTTCGATTCCACAAGGCTGAGTTCCTATGACATCAGGTCAGAATACAAACTTACAGCAAATTGAGACAGTGCTTGCTTGAGGAAGGTAGTTTTAAAACATGATTTGCAAAGAGCATGACAGGGGCATCTTCCCCGAGTATAATTTTGGAGAAAGCAGAAACACGGTCCACAAATCCCATTGCTTGGAGGATAATGTGGCATCATTTACGTAGATGGACGGCCGTGTTTGTGTGTGCTTTAGGTTTAATCACTGTGTGTATTTGCGCTGCCCATTTGAGATACATTAACCATTCCCCTGTGAAGTGAAGTTTCAGCTGTGGCATTATTCAACTGGGGGGCCCTCCAGCAAAATATAAATAGTTTCTGTTCAGGGTTTCAGCCTCTCTATTCCACACATGCATCCCAACAATCAGTGAGCATTCTGTGTCCACTGAGAATGCTCAGTCCTCAATGGAGTGTATGCTGGTTTTTGTCTCTCCATGTGGGGACCTTTACTGTGTAGGATGGATGCAATTGTGCCCAATGCCAGCTACATTAAATGTCTTCATTGGCTAGCTCTCTGCCACGCCAGGAGATACTGACGAATAGCTTATCAATATGAAACAGGAAGTTATCAACCCAATGAGATAGGTACTTTCTACAGGTTGTATATGGGGGGGGGGGGTTAGTCTAGATGTCATCTTTGGAGACGTCTCCCTCCCCTGGCCAAACAGCCTATGGTTTTATACCAATAAGATTGGAGTCTGTAGAGGAGGAGACTGATTTAAATGGTCAAGCCACTAAAGAGAACAGCTGGAGATGCTTCCAGAAGGCAGGCCTCCTCACTGACTGGATGTGATGTAATTGAGGAGCAAGGACCATGGCTTTGTGTTAGAGTTAGGAGACCCAGAGGCTTGAATCCAGAGCTAAGGCCTTGGGTACCCACCTAGAAACCAAATGTAGGAACAGGATCTGCTAGGCTGGCAGTGCTGTGAGCCCTCCCGACTTATGCTCATCATATATCAATCCCTCTTCACAGAAAACTCTGGGAAATGTGGCTCTGTGAGGCGAAAAGGGGCCTCGTAAGAACTCTCAGCACCCTTAACAAATGATAGTTCCCAGGATTCTTTGAGGGGAGCCACGACTGTTTGAAGTGGTGTCATAGTGCTTTGAATGCATGGGTACAGATGTGGTCGCAGCCCCAGGCAGCAGCATCTCCTGTAGTTTCAACTGCAAGAGAAGCAGTGCTGGTCAGCTTGTCTCAAGCCAGCCCTGGAAGGACCCTTGCAAACTCCCTTATCTTTAAGAAGCAACGCTTGCCTATCTCTCTGGGGAGCTTTGCTTTAAAAATTCAGTAGAAACCTGGAGCTATTCCCCCCCCCCTTTTTTTAAAGCACGTCTACTGTTTCGGCTTCTAAACTAACAAACTGCGGGCTTCATTTACAAATGGAAATGTTAGCTGTTCTCTGAACACACAGGCAGGCATCGGGTTTTGCAAGGCCAAAGCCGGCTGTAATTCCTCGTTAGAGGATCGCCGATGCAGCTGAGGAAGGAGACCGGTGTTTTACCTGCAGTGCTTACCAATGAAATGAGCAATAATTTATACAGATTATGCAGACGATTCATCCCATGGGATGAACTGGTGCATAGGTGGTTTGTTAGCTGCATACAAACTGTCCTCAATGGATCAAGAACTTTGGTTATATAGCCTGTTGTGCTGATGAGTCATTCTAATAATCAAGGTATATTAAGCTTTCTTTTTTAAAAAAAAGAATCTAGCACAGCCTAAGGCTAAAAGATGCTGAATGCCTTTTAGTCTACACTGCGTCACTTGCGAATTTCATTACTGCAGCAGAAATCACAGGAGCCCTATCCTTAAATCAAAGTTAAGTTCTAGCCAGTGCTTTCGTCTAGCTAGGAGGCAGGTGTGCAGGGAAGCAGCTGTCTTCACTAGATGAGGAACAGTCTGCACAAACAGGCACTGCACACACAGGTCCTCCGCTGGTTCACCTGACAGCCCAGGGAGTGCATAGTCTGAGCCAGCAGAGTGGTTTGCAATCCTTATGAAACTACCTGTGTGGATGTGCAGCATCTACGCTTTGCCTGTGTGGCCCCAGCCAGGAAATCTGCAACTCTGTCAATCAGCTGTTCTTCAGGGGACATGACTGGAACAATTATTTCCTGCCCACAGCTGCTTTTTCTGACAGGGCCGCGCAGCTACATCTCAGGTACATCCACCCAGTTGGATCAGAGGGAAGGTAAGCAAGCCATTTGCAGAATCTGGCTTAAGCGCCGGTTGTAAAAGTCCAGCCAAGACCAGAGAGGCTTCACACATTATCTGGGTCCACAGTGAGCAGCTGTGCAAAGGTGTTCCTACTTTTTACATGCACTTTACATAGCACATACCCCGCAAGTGTCCCAGAAAAAACAGGTCACCCCGTTTTTCTCATGCAAGGGGACAGCAGCCATTTTGGATGCTGTGATCTTGCAAGCACGGCCCCAAAGAAAGCGCTTCTTTTTGGGCCCTGTGAACTCGAGCAGGTCACATGACTTACATGGGAGCACGGGTGTGAAAATGCATACCCCTGTTTTGGGACTCAAAATGTTGGAGGGTGCATAGCATTACAATAAAGGAACACAGCAGGAGGAGACAGGTTTCAAGCTCGCACCCTTGTCCCGTGTCAGTTCCTTTTCAAACAGGAAGTACTAATCACATGTGCTTTCCTCCCCCATCCAATCAAAACCCCATTTTGAAAAGAATAAGGTGGCAGGGCGCATCGCTAAAAAAAAATGCCTTGTTTTGCCAAGTATCAGCAGGTGGCGCTGTTGCACATCATCTTCAAAATTCTTAATCTTCATTCAACAACAGAAAAGGAGGAGGAAGGAGGGGAGAAGGAATACTATGCTGGCTGCAATTCTAACTTCAACAGGGTATTTATTTATTTTTTGAAAAAGAGGGACAGAGGAAGAAGTGCATCAGGAGTGTTTGCCTTCTTTCACTCCTTTGGAGGCTGCAGTACTGAAATGAGAAATCCCCAGTGCTGCTGGGTATGTAAATCTTTATGAAAATCAGCGTAACACACCTGGCCGAATAAACTATTGTGATCTATTGCCTGTCTTGTTATATCATGCTTGACTCGCAATCTGCAAAGCCTAGGAAACAAATGTTTTACTTATCCACACACATAGAGAAGCCAAATGCAGAATATACCCTATAGCCTTAACTCTAATGCTTTCCCCTTATATAGCTAATGTAGATGTAAACCCCCTCCCATTCTTTTGCAGAAGAGCCTTCCAGCTCTGCAGCAGCACCGCCGTGGAAAAGTGTGCAGTCAGCATAGTACAGTGGCCTCCGAGCATTGATTTGTGATGTGGGTAAATTCAGACTCAAAAGTTCATTGTGGGGCATTGGTGCACAGAATAGCTGTGAGGTTAAATTATTGCTCTGACCTCCTTGGAAGAGAGGGCAAGGTGCTAATACGGAATGCTCCTCTGATAGAGGTTCAGTTTCCGTTTTCTATATTCACTTTAAACGTTTGCTGAAAATTTCTCTTTGCTGCCAGGCTTATGCAAATATTTCGGGGGGGGGGGTGGAATCATATTCTGCAATACGTAGTGATTTGCTTGTTTGCTTTTTTTAAAAAAGAGGTAAGTTTTGTGCCATATAGAATAAGTTTTGTGCATATATCATTGTGGTAAACTTTTGTATTTTTTTAAATGAAATTGCAATATGTAAGTATTTTATAAATTGAATGCTTGGTGTTTTTATTTTGCAAACCGCCCTGTGATCCTCAAATGAAGGGTGTTGTAGAAATTTAATAAATACAGTGGTATCTTGGGTTACAAACGCTTCAGGTTACATACGCTTCAGGTTACAGACTCCGCTAACCCAGAAATAGTACCTCGGGTTAAGAACTTTGCTTCAGGGTGAGAACAGAAATCGTGCAATGGCGACGCAGCGACAGTGGGAGGCCCTATTAGTTAAAGTGGTGCCTCAGGTTAAGAACAGTTTCGGGTTAAGAACGGACCTCCGGAACGAATTAAGTACTTAACCCGAGGTACCACTGTAAATAAAATGAATGATTGAAAATATAGCAAACCTCCACATGCTCAGCTGCTTCCAACATTGTAGTTTTGCAGTCTGTGTTGTTCTGTTGAGTATTTAAAGTGCCTTTAATGACACAGCAGTGTGCTTACATGCATGCGTTACTCTGGATGATGTTTCTCTGCATGCTTCATACTGTCTATCGATACTGAACATGTTCAGAGGTATAAGCAGGCCTCTGTTGTCTCCAGTGACCACGGAGGGAAGCATTTATCCTGCTGCCAGTGAGGTGGCAACCTGATAAAAGACAGGTGGGAGCTACTCACAGGTGCTGTGCAGTTTGTGGGTACCTGATGCACTGAATGTAATGATCTGCCTGAGTCTCGTGTGGGCATATCAACTACTAGTAGACAGCCTACTATTTTGTAAACAGGTGAAGGGAAGAACATATATACTACAAATGAATTAATTAACAGTGCAATTGAATCCTGTACATATCTACCCAGAAGTAAGTCCAACTGAGTGCCGTGGGACTTAGAAAGTTAAAAACAGCATCATCTCATATTTACAGTTGTTTCTATATAGTGCACGCAAATAATCAGTAACATCCTTTTTTGCTTTTATTGTGGTTTCATAGTATTTTAATTAGGCAACTGAATTTTATTTTACATTTTTATTTGTGTAGTGTGCCAGGATAATTTTTTTTTGTAAAAAAGTAGCATTTTAAATAAACTAAAACTAATAAACAAAAATTGAGATGGTCTGTGACCCTCAGTTGTGTTTTCCAAAAGTTACCCTTCATTTTCATAGTCTGGAGCTGCTGTTTTCATTTTTATTTAGAGCGTATGTACATTTCTAAAGTGTAGGAGGAATGCAGAGAGAGAGAGAGAGAGAGAGAGAAGTTTGAAAGATAACTTTGAATAGCGGGTGTAATCGATTCCAGGAAAACAATTGTTTTGCTATTGCTTATGTCCTACAATCTCAAACAAGGTACAATGCTTTGGGGACCCCTAGGGTTCAACCACATAGTGGCTTTAGAAAGGGGTATAAGAGTAAAAACCAAGCGACAAAACTTTGTGCAAAGTATTGAGAGAAATCTGTCAGCTGTTAAATTTTGCTGTGTGTGTATGTGTGTGCCGACAGTCTTAATTTTAGCAACTTCAATAAGCCTTTCAAAGGCATAAGTGATGTTAGCAAAAGTCTTTCTCAATTTGCCTCAATCAAAGCAGCAATCAGTAAACTGCTAATCACTTATGTGTCAGGGCGACAGATACTATGGCAATCAGAACTTGCAGGCACCGAGAGACAAAGGTGTGTGAAGGACATGGAAGCGATTGGCCTCTGGGAGACGGGATGTGGATAAGCTACCATTGACCTCAAGGACAGATGCTGCAGCGACAAGAATAGCAGAGCTAAGGGTAGTGATCCTCAGGGATGGCGAGGCTTTTCCTGTGAGTTGGGGACTGCAGTAGCACTCTGTGGATGTGGTAGCAACTTCTTCTGCACGATGCATCTGGGCTTTGATCCTGCAAAGTAAAGTATTTGGGCTACAGTTGCAATGAATGGAGTGGAGGAATGCCTGGCTTTTGCCAACAAAACGCTTACCTACAAGTGAGGATGAGTGACTGCCCTGAGAAAACCTTGTGAGGACAGCTAAAAGTAAACAAGTGAGCAGATGGGTGTATCTCTGCTGCCCCTATCTCAAACAAACGAAACCTTCTAATAAGGGAAAGAAGGTCACCAGTTGTTAGGAGTGCTTGCAGGAGCCAGGCCCTGTGACCAATAGGACTTTGCAGGACTGGGGCTTTCCTAAGTTTGTTCTGGAGAGGCAAGGTGCAGCCGCACAGGTGAGGCCGCTTGGTAACTCACAGCACCTGGTGGCAAGAGCTGGGAAGGGATATAAGGTCAGCATTTCCCTTCGGCTCTTTGCCACAGCAACTCATTTCCTGCCTTGCTGTGGTTGGCTTCTTGCTTCCTGATCCTCGGACCTCGGCTTCTTGACTCCTTGCTTCTCGACCCTCGAACCTGTGACTTCATGACTCCTTGCTTCTCAACCCTCAGACCCTTGACTTCATGACTCCTTGCTACCTGACCCTCGGACCCCTGGCTTCTGGACTCTCATTCCTGCTCCCACCCCGCCATCTTGTCCCCGGTCCCAACGCCCTTAGCCGGGACTCCGATCACCCGTAGACCGGACCGTGACACCAGTGATGGGAAGAGCTTCCAAGGGAGACGGGAGTCACACTTTTCCAGAACCGGGAGTGCTGCGGAGAAGGTGCCCCCCCCAAAGGCCTCGGGACTAGTTTGTGCTTACATGAATGAACAGGGGACTACCTCTGACCTTACTCCATTTCAGAAAGCATTTAATACACTGGACCCAGACCCAGCCCACCCATCAGGCAAGGTGAGGCGATTGTCTCAGATGGTGGGATCCACAGCAGTTCCAGCCTCCAAGGAATGCATCGCCCACTGCTGCTTCTAAGATGGCAGCAACAGCTCCTTGGAGGTTGGATCTGCCTCTTACAGCGGCCTCTCAGCAAACAGGAAGCACCGCTGGTCTTCTCCCACCCTTGTTCCCAATGTAGGTCTCTATTCCTTCCTTATTCCTGATGTAGATCTTCCCTGGTAGGGAGAGCATTCTGTGGTTCCCCTCAGGTGCCAAAATGTCTTGGACCAGCCCCGCCAAGGCCTTTCTGTGCTATATACCCGTGTTTTTTGCTCCATAACACTCACTTTTTTCCTCCTAGAAAGTAAAGGGAAATGTCTGTGCGTGTTATGGAGCGAATGCCTATGGATGGCAGGGGGATCTGCTGCAGTCGTGAGCAGAGGATCCATGGTTCCCCTTCCTTCCCTCCTCCGTGGCTCGCTTTGAAACAGCAAAGCGGGAGAAGAGCCGCTGAGTGGGGAGGAGAGAGGGACAGAAAACCTGCTTGCTTTAAAGGAGCAAAGCAGGAGAAGAGAGGAGCTGCTTACACCTGTCTGGTTGGCTCCCCACTCAGCTGGCTAAATAGCAGCAACGTTTTTCAGTGAGCCGGGGAGAGAAGCAGAGCCTGCTTTCTTTAAAGGAGCAAAGTGGGAGAGGAGAGGAGAGGAGCCTTCTCCTCTTATACCCCTCTTCTGCATTATTAGCAGCATCCTTCTCCACACACCCCACGCGTGCTCCTTGTCCCTTGAGTGCTTTTCCTTCCCTCCCCACTTAAAACGTGGTTACAAAGCACGGATCCACATGGATCCTCAGGATTTTTGCACTGGGTCACCCCAAACTCACCGTCAGATCACATAGCATGTCCATGGCTACAGCTTGCACCAAAAAAATCGCGCACCCACTGTAGCCTGGGGCCGCAGTGGTGCAAAAACGTGGTTACAAAGCATGGATCCACATGGATCCTCAGGATTTTTGCATTGGGCTACCCCAAACTCACCGTCAGATCACATGTCTGTGGCCACAGCATGAACCACAAAAATCATACATCCACTGTTTCGTTTAGAATATTTTTTTTTCTTGTTTTCCTCCTCTAAAAACTATGTGCGTGTTATGGTCGGGTGCGTGTTATAGAGCGAAAAATACGGTACACTATAGGGCCAGGGCAATAGTCATACCTCGGGTTGAAGTTGCTTCAGGTTGAGCATTTTGGGTTAAACTCCGTGGCGACCCGGAAGTAACGGAATGCATTACTTCCGGGTTTCACACATGCACAGATGCTCAAAATGACGTCACGTGCAGAAGCTGCGAATCGCGACCCACGCACACGCAGAAGCGGGTTGCGTTCGCTTCAGGATGCGAACGGGGCTCCGGAACTGATCCCATTCGCATCCAGAGGTACCACTGTATTATAAAACTATGTTGACTTTTTGTTTCTCGTCCTTCAATATTTTAAATTGTAGTGCTGAAGGCTCTCCCCACCCCACCCCTGGTCCGTGAGACTTTAGGCACAACAAGTTTTGTTTGTGTATAATTCTCAGCACGCTAGCTTGATCTAGTTAGCAAAAGCTGCTAGGAGCTATATGCTCACATGTTGTGATGATTGACGACTTAGGGTATGTTCACATAGATCTGACCCCTGTCTGGGTTGGAGATTTCTTGCCATGTAAGCAAGAGCCTCGGGCCATGTTAGGAGACTGAGACACCCACCCACCCCAGCATTACGGGTGAAACCTTTGCTATGCCAGAGGCCTCTGATTCTTTCTGGAATGGCTCCAGAACTGCTGGCCTGGCATTCATTCTGAAAAGGCTCCCTCCCCAGCTTGGCATCCAGCATTCTGGTCTGGCAACAACATCCTTTGTTTAAGCAGCTGTCCGCCTCCATCAGCTTGTAGAAGAACTGAAAGCCAGTTCTCCAAATGGACCTGACATGTCTGATGAAAATAGGAATCTCCTTTTCCATCATCATCATCATCATCATCATCATCATCATCATCATAGTTTTACTGTTTATACCTCACCCATCTGACTGGGTTGACCCAGCCATTCTGGGCGGCTTCCAACGTATATGAAAACATAATGAAACACTGTACATTTTAAAAACTTCCCTTTACACACAGCTGCCTTCAGGCGGCTCAGGGGTCAGATAACTGATATGAAGGCTGCACGCGTAACCCTGCTTACCTAGGAGTAAAGCCTGTTACATTCACTAGGATTTATTTCTGAGTAGACTGCAGTTGGGCTTGGCTGTACATTTATACTATGTGGTGACCTATTTGTGTGCTCTCTGTCATTGCATGTAGAACATTGAATGTGAACCAGAGTTCAGTGGTACCACGGTTTAAGAACAACCCTGTTTACGAACTATTCGGTATAAGAACTCCACAAAACTGGAAGTAGTGTTCCAGTTAAGCGAACTTTACCTTGGTCTACGAATGGAATCCGGACGGTGGAAGGGCACTGACAGCAGGAGGCCTCATTAGGGAAAGCATGCCTTGGTTTAAGAACAGCTTTGGTTTAAGAACAGACTTCCAGAACAAATTAAGTTCGTAAACCGAGGTACCACTGTATGTGTCCTTAACTTCCTACAGGAAGATGCCCAAATCATCTGATCAGCCTGTTGAAGAAACCAAGGAAGTCCTTTCCCATGTTGCCATATAGGGCTGTATCTTACTCAGAGTAGACCCATTGAAATTAATGACTGTAGTTCATTAATTTCAGTGGGTCTACTTGGAGTAGAATTGGTGCAGGATGCAACCCGCTGTCAGAACCCTAGGTTCCCATAAAGTGGTGGTGGTGTTTTTTTAAATGTAAGTCAAATTGAGACACTTGTGCAAAGCAACCAATAAGCTTAATAAATATCAGCAGTTTTCTTGTGCCAGTTTTTTAAATACATGGGCACAAAATGTGTTATTCTACTATAAATGTGAGTTGCAGATGTTTCTCATCCTAGACGTTCTCCGTCAATTAATCAAACATGGGTATTGGGCTTCATTCAAGCCCATGGGTTTACAGCATGCATTTTTCATCTGGAAAAAAAAATGTCCTGAATGCTTTTAATTCCCTCCTTTATTAACTGATAGTTTCCACATCAAGGTAAAGGCGTCTCTCGTACAAGCATGGGCTCCATCTGGATGCAATGCCTCTGATATGCTTCAGGGAGTCTGTCTGACAATATTCCTTTTGAAGGTGAGGACGGAACTGGAGGGGAATGTAGGACTCCTGTTCATGAATCCTGAAATGTTTCCTTTATCCTGCTCGGTTGTGATTTTAAAATGCATTAGCTCCTACCCAAAAATAAATTTGAATGTGGAATTAATTAGAGTTCTTCTGGTGTTGCCCAGCCAGATGCATCCCTTTTGCATCTGTGAGAACCTATAGCTTTACGGGGGAAATGGCACACCCCACAACCCAGTCTCAAGCAATGAGGGGTGTTAGCGCATAGGTTGGGTTTCCTTAGATCTGTGGTGGGAGACCTCAGACCCGTAGGCCATTTCCCCAAAGCCCTGCCCATCAGGTGTGGAGCAGGTATGGCTGCAAAGGAACATCAGGGGCCTCAGGCTGTGTTCACATTACAGACTACACATGCAACAAGGTCATTCTTCTCAAATCAAACTGAAGCTGTTTTGGGGAGGTAGGAACACATCAAGCACAGTGCAGGCGCACACCCCCCCCCACTGACACACATTCTACGGCCATGTTTATGCACATCGCTGTGAAATAAATAAAGAATTTGAACTGGGAAATGGTGAAAACAGCACAAAAGAGTGGGAGAGACCTGGAGGGGTAGGGACAGCTTGCACTGTCGCTCTGATTGTCTCGTTGCCCCCATTCACCCTCCTGTGCTTTCTTCTTCCTGGCCAGCAGTGGGTGCTCAGCCCCTCTGTCCACCTGACTGTCATTTGCTTGTCGATTTTGTCCCCTTGGGCAGGATCCAAGAGTCCCTCTGCCCTCCGATCACCAGCCTCAGCCCAGTATACCTGAAGGAGCGTCTCCACCCCCATCGTTCTGCCCGGACGCTGAGGTCCAGCTCCGAGGGCCTTCTGGTGGTTCCCTCATTGCGAGAAGCAAAGCTACAGGGAACAAGGGAGATGGCCTTCTCGGTAGTGGCGCCCGCCCTGTGGAACGCCCTCCCATCAGATGTCAAAGAGATAAACAACTACCTGACATTCAGAAGACATCTTAAGGCAGCTCTGTTCAGGGAAGTTTTAAATGTGTGACATCTTAGTGTATTTTTGGTTTTTGTGGAAGCTGCCCAGAGTGGCTGGGGAAACCCAGCCAGATGGGCAGGGTACAAATAAATTATTTATTATTATTATTATTATTATTATTATTATTATTATTATTATTATTATTCATTATTATTACCCTCTCCTTTGCCGCCCAACAAGCAGGCAGCAACATGATTTCTTGGGGGTGGGGATAAAAAAGAAGCCGACTCCAGCAACTTCCAAGACTAACAGGTCCTGCAGTGGTGCGGGGGCACTGGGAGCTACCAAGCCACTGACCCACTGACCCCCCCAGCTCAACTTTTTTGGTCACTGGGGGCAAGCAGGATGCATGCGTGCAAGGGTACATCTCTCCCGGGGAAGACTGGTGGGATAGACAGGATCTACTGAGAGAGATCTCTCTCAACAGCGGCTTCCCTACTTGACGTGATTTCACGTACATGCGTAGAGACCAGGAACGTAACCCTGTGTAAGTGGGACGGGGACACACACACACACGGACCTGTATTTCATATGAAAAAATAGGATAGATCTGAATTGTGGCTAATGTCATGTGCACCCTGCTTCCCAAACCAGCAATGGGAGCACATCGGATGCAGAGTAAATGGGAGTGCACACACAGCCTTAAAAGTGTGTTCCCAACTGTTCATTGGCAATTTGGGCTTATATTCAACTTTTTACAAATGGTGCCAAATGCAAGCTCTGATGAGGTTGTTTTTACACAGGAGCTCTCAACTGGAACTCTTGTGTGGAGATGACTCCTAATGGAAGCAAGGCTTCCAGCCACCGTCAATCAACAAATCGGCACAGGGTGCAAACCCTGCTTGCTTTGGCTGTGTGCTTCCCCTGACATCACGGCAAGATCAGGGGATTAATAGCTGGGCGATGCCTGTGATCCTCCAAATAACCCCATTGTCCCTGCCCGCCAGCCATGCTGGCTGGAGCTTATGGGAGTTGGAGTCCAGCAACATCTGGAAAGCCATCGGTTCCTCACCCCTTGTATGTAATCTTGCCCTGGATAAAGAGGGGTGTTTTTTGAGCAGGCAGGAATGAGATGCCCTTGCCGAGACGACTCTCTCATTCTTTGCTAAGGAAATAAATAGCTCAAAGTGTCCAGCGCCTGCCTCTGACTTTATTTGACAGCATGAAGGGGAGCAAGGAAGCACAGATTGCGATCCATATGTTGTGTGTAACTAATTTGTACTGCGTTGTCACTCGAGGCACAGAAGGCCAAAGCTGCTCACTGGCGTAGATCAGCCCAAGACCAGTGAAATCAAAGGCAAGGCTCTCATTTTCACCAAGGAAAGATTTGGCCCCATGTCAAAGGCAGACCCTGCCTTCCCTGACTCGCCTCCCCCCCCCCCCCCAAGTTTCCAGTTACTGCAAACAAAATCCAGCTCCAGCCCAAATTACAAAACTGTGTTTGGGTGATACGAGCAGCGCACATTTTATGCCAGCTCTTTCTCTGAGAGGGTTCCCCACCCCCCATGCAGGATGGCAAGATGATATGAATCTCTTCCAAGAGCAGAGTCCATTAGAACAAAACTGAAGGTTGACCAGTCAACAGCTAAAGCAGCGCAGCCTGATGAAATAAACAGCCCGCCGTACCATTCCTTCCGCATAACACTCAAAGCAGTATTAAAAGCTTTATCTCAGGAAGGAACTGCAGGCACCAAATGAAAATCAGATGCAATATTTTGTAGGCTGAAGGGCAGATCTCTGTCCAGATGCACTGAGAATTATGTACACAAACGGGGGGGGGGGGGATAATTCAGTTCTATAGTGCACTTTTCACAGTCAAGCTATATCCCCAGGAGGTTTGCAAAGAAATGTGTTAGTTACTGGCTGCACAGCGGACGGAAACGTACTCAAGATATGTACAGAGAAGGTTTGGGGCTCTGCAGAGGAGGGACGTCAGCTGCTTATTCGCTGTTCCAGCCGATGAGTGCTATGGGCAACTTTCAGCGGGAGAGATACTAGAGGAAAGGCAACAGTTTTCATGAGTCCACAGCCCCCCGACTGCCTTATCTGCTTGCACATTGTTGTAGAAATGTTGGTGATTCACAGATGTGATTCCCCCCCCCCCCCAGCAGAAGCAGAGATGGCGTGCATGTACATATGTGCTAAAGAGCTCCTCGGAATTTTGTTCCATACAGTAAAAATTACGTTAACCAAATTAGATGGGATCTCAAATGGTTCGGATAATACTTTCTGACAGAACCAGTTGTGTTGGTGTGCTGCAGCTCAAGACAGCTGCTACCCGCCCACCCCCTCAAGACAGCTGGTGCAAGAAAATGGCCTATCTGCATCTTCCCATATCTGCCCACCCTTGCGCCAACGCAGGAAGCACAGTAATGGGAGAAATAGATAGATGGGTGATAGACAGATCAGATTTATACAGTGCAGAGGTCTCTGTGTGAATGGTGAGAACAGGTATATAGTGATGTCCAAGCATAAGGCGGCATGGAAACCAACTGCGGCTACGTCTGCATTGTACACCTTCCAATTCCACTTGAACGAGAATGTTTCTAACCATTCCCAAAGTGATCTAACAATCCTTCTTCCCAGTGAATTCTGGGAATTATAGCCCTGTGAGGGGAACAGGGGTCCCCTAAGAACTCTCAGCCCCCTTAACAAATGGCAGCTCCCAGGATTCGGGGGAAGCCATAACCTTTTTAAGCGGTATGATACTGGTTTAAATGTACAGTACAGATGAGGCTTCAGATCTATTAATTTCGCCCCACAGAGCAGATGCTTTTCCTTATCTTCTGCTCACCACCTCTTGACCTCTTCCCCCCCCCAGGGTGAAGAACAAGTTCCTCTGTGCCCTCTCCATTTTTCACCCAAATATGGACTGCAAGCTTCCCCTTCCTTAAAAGGACTTCCACGTCAAGATAAGATTCTGGTGGTCTACAAACAGTGGCGGCAAGCTGTGCAGGAAAGGCAGGAGAGGGCGGGCAGGCACACACACACACACACCATTCCTTTAAATCATACACCCAATAATGCTGGGCCCTGTAGTTCGCCCTTCACAGAGCTGCAATCCCCAGCACTCTCAACAAACTACAGTTCCCAGCATTCTTTAGGGGCAACGTGTTTCGAATGTGCTTTAAAGCTTTGTGCAACCAAATCCGTATGGATGCTGGATAGAGAGGTCATTGGGAGGAGGCCTGCAGAAGTCCAGCTCAGTAACGGTTTAGCTGGACGAAGAGAGCTCCTCCTCCTCCTCTTTCTACCCTCTCAAAAGATCCCAACTTGCTCGCTTTAAGAGTCTGACAGGTGAAAATAGAGCTATCAGAAAGGCAATGAAGAGAGTGAAACCCCAATGCAATAAGCTGCAAATTGATCAGCTGTAGTTATGGAAACCAAGCCATGAAGTTATAATCCTATCAGACAATGGGGGAGCGTTTTCAGCTTCCACCATGGGCTAGGCAAGAGTACATTTTCTTGAAAGCACTGGTTTCGGCACTGACTCTTGCTCCCAGCTATTTCGTGAGATACTGATATCCCAGTCGATACTGTAATCAGAGAAATCCCCATTCCAAGCACTCTTCAAAAATACATTCATAAGGTGTAACGCGTGATGGAGACAAATGGCCAGGAAAACCTTTGCCTTGCTTGCTTCTCCATCATTTACAAAAATGGAAAGCACCGAAAATATTACAGGGTGGCATCCAGTTGTGTCTGTCTGTGAATGCAACAGATTTGCACAGTGGGGCTTCCCCCGCTCTGTCCCCCCCACCGATCTAGAGGAATGCAAGACCAGAAACAGATTTTGGGTAGGGATGGGGTAAAGCACAAGGAATTGGAGGAGAAAGTCCTGCTGCAGGTGGAAGCCTGTTTGTGCAATGCTGGGCATCACACTGTACCTTTTCTCTTGAACATTTGGGATAATGGCACAGTTCAACGATAAAGCACAAGCTTCGAAAGCTAAAGGTTTGAGGTTCCATCTGCAGCCTCACTAGGTAGGGTGAAGAAATACTATTGTCTGAACACCCTGGACAGTAGCCACTGCCAGTTAGTGTAATTGTAATAATAATATTAATACTAACCCAGCCAGATGGGTGGGGTATAAATAATAAGTTGTTGTTGTTGTTACAGTGGTACCTTGGGTTACAGAAGCTTCAGGTTACATACACTTCAGGTTACAGACTCTGCTAATCCAGAAATAGTATCTCGGGTTAAGAACTTTGCTTCAGGATGAGAACAAAAATTGTGTGGCGCTGGCGGCGCAGCGGCAATGGTAGGCCCCATTAGCTAAAGTGGTACCTCAGGTTAAGAACAGTTTGAGGTTAAGAACGGATCTCCAGAACAAATTAAGTTCTTAACGCGAGGTACCACTGTATTATTATTATTACCCCACCCATCTGGCTGGGTTTCAGCTGTAGACACAACTGAGCTAAGTGTGACTTCATACAAATCAGCCTCCCCTGATCGATTGGGTTTCAAGAAATCAAAATAAGTAAATAACCGGTGTGCGAAGGACGTCTCTCCATTCAGCCACAACTACATATGTTGTGAAGTTGTGACACGCAGCAGCAGCTTCCCACCATGTGCAGTTGCGGCAAAACAGACACTTGCTTTTATTACACTGTAGGTTATTACAGCCATGCTGTTTCCATTATAGCGGCTCTGTCTTCCAAGGTTTTGTATGATCTGAGGAAGATGGGGGTGGGTGGTGGGTGCGACTTTTGCTATTCCAAGTATGTAGAATGAAAGTTGCATCCTCCTGCCAAAATGCAGGCAGTTGAGTCTGAGTGTGCAGAGTGCATCAAGGAAAACAGAGAGCAAAGTTTGATGGCCAGTATTGGTAAGTTCCAGGGACGTGGGTGGCACTGTGGGTAAAACCTCAGCGCCTAGGACCTGCCGATCGCATGGTCGGCGGTTCGAATCCCCGCGGCGGGGTGCGCTCCCGTCGTTCGGTCCCAGCGCCTGCCAACCTAGCAGTTCGAAAGCACCCCCGGGTGCAAGTAGATAAATAGGGACTGCTTACCAGCGGGAAGGTAAACGGCGTTCTGTGTGCTGCGCTGGCTTGTCAGATGCAGCTTGTCACACTGGCCACGTGACCCGGAAGTGTCTCCGGACAGTGCTGGCTCCCGGCCTATAGAGTGAGATGAGTGCACAACCCTAGAGTCTGGCAAGACTGGCCTGTACGGGCAGGGGTACCTTTACCTTTTTTATTGGTAAGTTCCAGCATCTTAAAAAGCAGAGACATCACCTTGCCAACAAAGGTCGCGGCTTTCCCATCTCAGGAATATAGACTCCTGTTATATGAAGCTGACAAACCTAGACAGCATCTTAAAAAGCAGAGACCTCACCTTGCCAACAAAGGTCCGTATAGTAAAAGCTATGGTTTTCCCAGTAGTGATGTATGGAAGTGAAAGCTGGACCATAAAGACGCTTGATCGCCAAAGAATTAATGCTTTTGAATTATGGTGCTGGAGGAGGCTCTTGAGAGTCCCATGGACTGAAAGAAGATCAAACCTATCCATTCTTAAGTAAATCAGCCCTGAGTGCTCACTGGAAGGACAGATCCTGAAGCTGAGGCTCCAATACTTTGGCCACCTCATGAGAAGAGAAGACTCCCTGGAAAAGACCCTGGCAGTGGGAAAGATGGAGGGCACAAGGAGAAGGGGACGGCAGAGGACGAGATGGTTGGACAGTGTTCTTGAAGCTACCAGCATGAGTTTGACCAAACTGCGGGAGGCAGTGGAAGACAGGAGTGCCTGTCGGACACGACTAAACGACTAAGCAACAACAATTACTAAGTTCCACCCCCCACCCCATTAGGTGCTGGTGTTTTTCCTGCTTTGTTTGCTTGCGTGTGCCCCAATTTTCTTCTCAACCTGTACATTTGTACAGCAATAGATTGTTTATTGTATAAGGAGCTCTGGGGAGCAGAACTGCCAGGTATATATTTGCAAAAACAAATCAGTGATAAATGCATCCAGATGTTTCCAGGACCTTCTCTCTCCACCTAGAGCATGGTTAGGGCACCTTTCTCAGTTGGAGAGCATCACTCCCTTCTACGCAGTCCTCTGCAAGCCACATCGTACTGGTGGCGGGTGAAGCCAAAGCGGGCAGAACAATGACTGTAAGTTTCACCTTTGTATAGGAGGCAGGTTTCTGCAGGAGGCTGCATCCAGGAAAGAAAGAGTCTTTATTAGAGTTCAAAGAAACATTCCAGCTTAGCAGAAAGCGGTTACAAAGCAGGGCTTGTGAGGAATGTGGCAGAGCTGCAGGAGGAGCGGCCTAGACAGAGTCCCAAGGGCC
The DNA here is from genome assembly GCF_964106915.1 of Podarcis gaigeae. Classification (NCBI taxonomy): domain Eukaryota; kingdom Metazoa; phylum Chordata; class Lepidosauria; order Squamata; family Lacertidae; genus Podarcis; species Podarcis gaigeae. The sequence continues at coordinate 100,699,150 of NC_139679.1, forward strand.
AGACAAAGAGGTTAAGGGGCCACAGTCCGGCCCCAGGCACGAAATTCCCCATCCCTGTCCTAAAGGGAGCTCAGCCCTGATATGATTTCCTGAATTTTCCATGGCTTTCCCACTTCATTTTATTTAACAAAAATTATATACAACTTGGTTTTGGGGGGGGGGGGTGCGCAGCTACTGAGAAACCTCTAAGCAGCTTTCAGCAACATAAAATAAAAGATTAAAATTATGAACAAAAACAGGTTAAAAACATTCAAAAGACCATTAACAATAGCTCAACAGAGATAAAGCACATGTTTAGGGGAGTTTTTAATGTTCAATTTTTTATTGTGGTTTTTAATATTCTGTTAGCAGCCGCCTAGAGTGGCTGGGGAAACCCAGCCAGATGGGCAGGGTATGTATAAATAAATGAATAAATAACTTTTCATGTCTGGACATTCTTGCCTAAACAGAAATGTTTTAAGCAGATGCCAAAAAGAAAGAAAAAAGTGACAGTACCTGCCTCTTGTCAACAGGCAGGCAGTTCCAAACTTTAGGTGCTGCCACACTAAAATATTGATTCCTTATATACCATATTTTTTGCTCTATAAGAAGCACCAGACCACAAGACGCACGTAGTTGTTGGAGGAGGAAAACAAGAAAAAAAATATTCTGAATCTCAGAAGCCAGAACAGCAAGAGGGATCGCTGCGCAGTGAAAGCAGCAATCCCTCTTGCTGTTCTGGCTTCTCGGATAGCTGCACAGCCTGCATTTGCTCCATAAGACGGGCACACATTTCCCCTTACTTTTTAGGAGGGGAAAAGTGAGTCATAGAGCAAAAAATATGGTATGTAAGATGTATCAAGACAGGAAGCTGTCCAAAACTAAGGCAGACCATTGGTCCATCTAGCTCACTGTTGTCAATGCTGACTGGTCTCTGCTCTCCAGGGCTTCAGACAGAAGCCTCTCCCAGCCCTGTTACCACACCCCAGCAGATGTCCCAAAATAACTCAAGAAAGAAAACAGGGGCAATGATACAGCAACATCCAAAACAACTGATGTCAGGGAATCCATCCAGGTCCAAAACATAATCCAGAGGCCATGTCAGGCAGCAGCCCAAAATCAACAGCAGGAATCTCATTGCAGTGTAGGCAGCTAGGCTCCCAGGAACCAAAAGCCTGCGTTGTCTCCAACAACGGGAAAGCTCAAGAGGGACACCTAATATACTCACACCCCAGCCATGGCTGACAACGGTAAAGGTGTTTCAGAGATTCCCTGCTCTCAAGAAGACCCACGATCTCAAGCAGTCACCTCTCTGGATCTGTAAATGCGCCCTGCATCATAGCTCCACAGCCCAGTCCAAATGACCACAAAATGCAAAACGTACAGTCCGTGGCAATCCCATTAAAGCTTAAATCTATTTAAAGTAAGGACATGCAACACACACAGGAGAAGTAACTGGCGATTTCACAGGTATCCAAGCTTCGCTATGTTAGTTAGCACCTGTAGCGAGACAAGAACCACACCTATGTCCAAGCCAACTTTTAAAAACAAATGGATCTCCACCAACCGGCGAAAACTGAATAATGTTGTAGCCTGAGGGGAGGGAGTTGCATAACTGTGGGGCCACCACCGAGAAGGCCCTTTTCCAAGCACATGCACAACAAGCAACACTTATTGGAGGGACCACGAGTAGAGGCATAATGCTATGAAGTTATTTACAAGGGCCTTGTACACACCATACATTTAAAGCACATGACTTCACCCAAAGAATCCTGGGAACCATAATTTATTAAGAGTGCTAGCAGCTGTAGCTCTGTGAAGTACAGTTGCCAGTATTCTCTGTAGGGGGGGGAGCGTCACAGGCTTTATATGTATGGCATATACACAGCTGTTTTAATTAGTTGGAAGCCACCAATTATTGTTGTTGTTGTTGTTGTTGTTGTTGTTGTTGTTGTTGTTGTTGTTGTTATTTACAACACAGTGACAACCGAAGTCTAGACAAAGCCTCTGATTATTTAGTGGCTCTTACTGCATGCTTCCCCTATGGAGTTAATTCTTGTTTATGAAAATCTTTTTTAAAAAAATCCCAAAAGGATGGAACAAACTTTGAGGCCAATATCTCATAAAACATAAGGCATAAACAAACCCCAGGAAGACAGAGCACAGCACTTGGTTTTGCTTCAGCACAGCAACGTTTCCTATAAAGTAGCGGGAATGGAAATACATTATGAAAGAACTGCTGTCACTCAGGAAGAATGCACACGCAAGAGGCGCCCGAGAAGTTGAGCCGAGGGTGCTGAAAGCACCCCCAGGGGATATTTAATGAGCAAACACACTCACAATCTGCCTCGTAAAAGACTTTCAATTCTGGCATCACCAAAGAGCTAGACTTGATAATTGGAAGTTTAATGTGATGTGAACTAAACTTCAGAATTGGGAAGAGAGATAGTTATTGCTCTTCTAACAACATCAACAAAATAAAGGAAATCTTCTGTGCTTTCGCTCGCTGATTTATACTGTCACACACTAGAAGAGGGGAGCTCATAGGCCAGGTAAAAATCCTATGCATGTGTCAGACATATCAGTGTTATCGATGGCCATGAATATTTGCTTTAGATTGGGGTGGGAAACTTGATCTTGCAGAGCCAGGCAGAGACCTGGGCCAGGTAGATAATGTGCCCCCCCTTTTTTTTACCCTGGGGATAACTGAAGTCTTATAAATAAGTACCGTATTTTTCCCTCTATAACACGCAGATTTTTTCTCCTAAAAAGGAAGGGGAAATGTCTGTGCGTGTTATAGAGCGAATGTGTGGTCCCTGGAGCCGAAAAATCAGGCAAATCTCAAATCGCCAGGCAAAAATCAAGTCTCGGCGCTTCACTGAGAAGGGAAAACTGAAAAGAGGAAGCGGCTGCTTTCCTGCATTCTGCCTCAGGGTCTTACTGCCCTCCCCCCTCTGTTTCGTTGCTGTGTTTGCTGAAACGGAACAAAGAGCAGGGAAAGCCCCTCCCCTCCAGGCAAGCTCCGTTGCTGCTGGGGGAGAGGGAGAGAGAGGGGGGAAGGGAGAGAGAGAGGGGGGAGGGGGAGGGAGAGAGAGAGGGGGGAGGGAGAGAGAGAGAGGAGGAGGGAGGGAGGGAGGGAGGGAGGGAGAGAGAGAGAGAGAGAGAGAGAGAGAGAGAGAGATGGCTGGCTGGCTTGGGTGGGGGAAAACTTTTGCCTTTCTTTTCTCCAACCCGTTAAATCCCTCTCCTGCATTCTTAGCCAGCTGCTTCTCTGCACACCCCTCTAATATCCCTTCTTTGTTTTTCCTTCGCTCCCCACTTAAAATGTGGTTACAAAGCATAGATCCTCAGGATCTTTGCATTGGGTCACCCCAAATTCACCATCAGATCACATAGCATGTCCATGGCTATATCTTGCACCAAAAAAATCACGCACCCACTGTTGCCTAGGGTCACAGTGGTGCAAAAACGTGGATACAAAGCACGGATCCACATGGATCCTCAGGATCTTTGCATTGGGTCACCCCAAATTCACCATCAGATCACATGTCTGTGGCCACAGCATGAAGCCCAAAAATGATACATCCACTGTTTCATTCAGAATGTTTTTTCCCTTGTTTTCCTCCTCTAAAAACAATGTGCGTGTTATGGTCAGGTGCGTGTTATAGAGCGAAAAATACGGTAAGTATATACAGTGGGACCTCAGGTTACATATGCTTCAGGTTACAGACACTTCAGGTTACAGACTCCGCTAACCCAGAAATAGTACCTCGGGTTAAGAACTTTGTGGTGGTTTCTGTTTATGCCACTGTGCAGTGCTTGGAGTCACAAGACTCTGTTTTGCATTCCAGAGATTCCAGGCTGTTGGAAGTCTCACGGAAGACAGGAGACGGGTGTGATGTTACTGGTTTCCTGTTCCTTTGTGTTTCAGTTGCTCTTCTTTCACAGAGAGAGCATGCATATTTCTTTTCTGTCTGCGTAGTTAGAAATAAAACCTAGCAACGTAGCTCAGACTTCTCGTCTCTTCTGCTGCTTTGATACTGTGCTAAATGGGGAACGTGCTTTGAGCCTTATCAAAGGCTCAGGTCGTTAATCATCGTCGGAGGAAATTCCGAAGGCTCGATCGGAGGAGTAGCTCAGTCGTAGCAGAGATTCCGACATTTTTCTTCAGGATGAGAACAGAAATTGTGCTCCGGCGGCACGGCAGCAGTGGAAGGCCCCATTAGCTAAAGTGGCGCTTCAGGTTAAGAACAGTTTCGGGTTAAGAGCAGACCTCCAGAACAAATTAAGTACTTAACCCGAGGTACCACTGTAAATAATCTTCACAAAAGTTATGCTGACAAATAATTTTATTTCAAGGCTTGAGCAGTATCTGCATATAAAGACCAAATGGAAAATATAGATAAATATGGTGACCGAGGCCCCCTTTGGAATCGGAGGCCTGGGCCAAGTGGCCCATATGGCCCCCCTCTGTCTGGCCTGGTGGGAAATCCAAATGCGGACCTCCAGGTATTTGACCCTCAAGACTGCCCCCAGGCCACTTCCCTGGACTTAGGCACTCTGTTGTGCTGAAGCAAAAGCAACTGGGAACCACAAGTGGGGAGAATGCTCTTGTGCTGGTGTCTTGCTTGTGGGCTTTCCATGGGACCTGGCTGCTGGCTGAGAGAGCAGGATGCAGGACTAGGTGGGCCTGATCCACTAGGGATCTTCTTATGTCCTTATCAATATCATGCTCAACTGCTCTTCATCCTAACTGAGAAGGGGGGTGTAGTAAAAAAGAAAGCTGACAGTCGCCATTATTGTTGGGTTACACTCTGATTGAAAGTGATAGGAGCAGGGTCTGAGACTTGGGGCATGTGAGGACTTGTTAGGGTGAGCTGTCAGAGGTCAGCCAGGAATTGTGCCTCTATTCCAAACCTGCTGCACCTTGCAACCAATCTGATTTACGCATTAAAGTCTTTGGCAGAAACCGAGCTGGGAGTCTGAGTTCTTTGTCTGGAGAGGAGGGCGAGAGTGCCTCCACCCTCCCTGTCCCTTTGCCCCTCACCTTCCCCCTCCTGGCAAATAACAGCAACTCACGTCACCTAGAAGCCACCCCAGCCAGTGATGCATCTCTTAATAACGACAGAATACAAACATAGTTAAGAAAAACAAATACTCCTTCCTCCAGCAATCAGTCAACAAAGCAAAAAGCAAAATGACTGATGCATTTATTTATATATATATATATATATACACACAAGTAGACCAAAGAACTATCTCAACAATCGTTTGTTGTTAACATATTCTGAATAATGAAGCTACCTGCGAGTTTGATTCATTACCCAGAGATTTCTAAAGTGAGAAAGCAGCATGCAGCAGCAGTACCACCATGCTGTTTACAAAACAAATATGATCAGAGAGGCTGGTGCTGCTCGGTGGTTAAAAACTGTCGAAAGGTAGCACTCATCAAACTATTCAGAAAATGTACCTGGCCCCTTCCAGACTTCACAATGCAGGGGTGTTAATATGCATCTCTCTCCCTTGTTAGTGGAAAGTTAGCATGTTACCCTACCTGTCTCCTTGTTGCATTGACGAAGAACCAAATTTGCGCCTCCCATAAGCATTTTCAAGTGGAAAAGGCCACAGTCAATCTGCCCTGAGTTGCCAGGGCATTTCAACAATGGATACCATCTTGACTTTGAGCCCTGGAAGACCTGCTCCCTGCCTTGCAGGACTTTTTCCACCTGCCCTGGGAGGGGAGGACCCTGACTGACTCCAGCTACAAAAACTAAGGTTGATGAACAGACTCTTGTGCTGGAATGTTGTTTGGGTTGTTGTTGTTGCAGGGTAGGTGTTGTTATTGCTGTTATTGGTATTGCTTTATATATATTTCGTTTTAGATCTTATGATTTATGCAGAAATTATTCAGTTTGTAGTGTACTTTCTGATGGGTTTTATTTATTGTTTATGACTACTTTTGCTATGTTTGTAACTATGAAAATATTTTCATGCTGCGAGTAAGTCCCATTGAGAATAGTGGGATTTGTTTGAGTCAATTTCTATGCATCTGTACTGTTATATTAGTCATTATTGGATATAGAAATGTTCTGCTATTAAAATATACACATATATCACCATTACTCATTAAACAGTGTCCTTGCTTAATTTGATCCAGGTCTGTTTTTGATTACAATTACCTCCCTTCTGGAAGCTGGCAAGCAAACTGCAAGCTCTCACTACTCAGCAACCTCCCTGAAGTGCCTCCCTATATAGTGGTACCTTGGGTTACGAACTTAATTCATTCTGGAGGTCCATTCTTAACCTGAGGCGTGCTTTCAGTAATGGGGCCTCCCGCTGCCGCCACACAATTTCCATTCTCATCCTGGGGCAAAGTTCTCAACCCGAAGTACTACTTCCAGGTTAGCGGAGTTTGTTACCTGAAGTGTTTGTAACCCGAATCGTTTGTAACCTGAGGTACCACTGTATTTTGGACAGGTGACAGCGCTTCTTTGTCAAATACAGTGGTACCTCAGGTTACAGACGCTTCAGGCTACAGACTCTGCTAACCCAGAAATAGTACCTCGGGTTAAGAACTTTGCTTCAGGATGAGAACAGAAATCGCACAGCGGCGGCAGGAGGCCCCATTAGCTAAAGTGGTACCTCAGGTTAAGAACAGTTTCAGGTTAAGAACGGACCTCCAGAATGAATCAAGTTCTTAACCCGAGGTACCACTGTATTTTTTTTCAAATGCGCATAGACTACCTTTCGACCCACACAAAACGTACAAGCAAAATCGCATCCTAGGACAATTCGAATCCGACGCCGTAACTTAAATGTTCAGCAAACAATTTCGATTCATTAACATCAATTCAATAACCCATTGCAGCAAGGAAATATCAGCAAACGATCAAATAATCACTGCTGGCAATTATAAGAACACATTAATTAGGAACAGCCAAAACAGTTGCAGCAAAGAGATACAATGCATAGAATGCCTTAGTAGACCATTGGTTAGGAACATAGGAAGGTGCATTATATTGAGCCAGACCATTAATATTGCCCCCACTGACTGGCAGCAGCTCTCTCTAGGATTTCAGGCAGGGTTCTTTCCTCGCCTACCTGCCGATGTCAGGGATTGAACCTGGGACTTTCTGCATGCAAAGCAGATGAGCTACTACAGTCCTTAGAGGCAGCCATCTTCTCACCCATGAATTGGTCCACCTTCCAAAATAACACTTGGAAGTGAGCTGAAAAATCATGAGCTGAAAAAGAGGACATCTGGTGCACTACTACAGAAGTGGATGTTGTTGGACGCTGAGGATGGACTGGTAGAAATGGGGAGCATGCCATCCCGTTAAAAATGCTTCCACAGGCCCAAGTGTACCTCCAGCAATAATACTTGCTGCCATTTGCAGTCACTGCAACACTTTCTGGATCATTCGGGAATTTCGTTCCAGGCCTTCCTTGTACTGGGCATCCTTCCTTTGAAAAAGAAAATCCATTCAGAAAAGCATTTATTACCCTATGGGAATGTCGACTTGTCTGCCTCGGCTTGCACAGAAGAAAACGATTGTGATGTTGAAGCCAATGTTTAGACTAATGAATTATAGGAGGTCAGGATACGTGAAGATGAAGCGGATAGATCATCCTCCAGCTGCTGAACCCTTTCAGATCTAATTCATTTTGGGAGTTTCACAGGATTGATATTTTAGTGGCTAGTTTTCCTTTGATGGGCCCTTAGTTCTGAGGCAGTAGCAAGATCGGTGCAGGTACAGACCCGCTCTCAAAGGCAGCCTAGATGGCATTACAATGGTACCTCAGGTTACCTACGCTTCAGGATACATACACTTCAGGTTACATACTCCGCTAACCCAGAAATAGTACCTTGGGTTAAGAACTTTGCTTCAGGATAAGAACAGAAATTGCGTGGCGGCGGCGCAGCGGCAGCAGGAGGCCCCATTAGCTAAAGTGGTCTTCAGGTTAAGAACAGTTTCAGGTTAAGAACGGACCTCGGGAACAAATTAAGTATGTAACCAGAGGTACCACTGTATAGGGGCAAGGATGCTGGGTGGGTGGGGACAGTGTGTGCAACAACAGATAAAAGGTAAAGTTGCTATTTTTGTTATTAATCCATTTATATCCCCTCCCTTTCCTTTTCTTTCCTCAAAATGACGTTCTTGGGTCTCCCTGTTTCTCTTTTATCCTCATGACAACCATGTGAAGAAGGTTAGGCTGAGAGACAAAGGTCAGCCAGCGAGCCTCACAGCTGAGGGGGGATTTGAACCCTGGCCTCATAGCTCTTGGTCCAACACTCTAACCGCTATGCCACAGTAGCTTCTCCACATATCCAAGTTGACAATGGACTGAGCCAGTGTTCTACCCAATGGAATACACTCGTGCTAATCCAGTGGGAGAAGCTGGCCAACCAGTGAAATGTGTGCATTTCTCAGAACTGCAAAGTCTGAGCTTATCTGGCCTAGGCCTGCCAGCTCTTATCTCAAAATTGCTGCAGCTGCTTGTTTCAGCCCCACTACCACACAGAGAGATTATGGTGCAGGGATTTGAACCCAGATCCTACACGGACACTCTGACCACCATACCACATAGACTTGTCCGTGGGAAGTGGTCTAGACAGAGGTGACAGAGGCTAAATCTATCACAATTTTTTCCATTTATTGCTATGACCTGCTATGGTTGTTGTTGTTTAGTCGTTTAGTCGTGTCCGACTCTTCGTGACCCCATGGACCAGAGCACGCCAGGCACTCCTGTCTTCCACTGCCTCCCGCAGTTTGGTCAAACTCATGTTGGTAGCTTCGAGAACACTGTCCAACCATCTCGTCCTCTGTCGTCCCCTTCTCCTTGTGCCCTCCATCTTTCCCAACATCAGGGTCTTTTCCAGGGAGCCTTCTCTTCTCATGAGGTGGCCAAAGTATTGGAGCCTCAGCTTCAGGATCTGTCCTTCCCTTGAGCTCTGGATTTACTTAAGAATGGATAGGTTTGATCTTCTTGCAGTCCATGGGACTCCCAAGAGTCTCCTCCAGCACCATAATTCAAAAGCATAAATTCTTTGGCGATCAGCCTTCTTTATGGTCCAGCTCTCACTTCCATACATCACTACTGGGAAAACCATAGCTTTAACACCTGCTATTGTAAGCTATTGTAAGCTTTGGGGACGCAGGTGGCGCTGTGGCTTAAAGCCTCAGTGCCTAGGACTTGCCGATCGAAAGGTTGGCGGTTCGAATCCCTGCGGCGGGGTGCGCTCCCGCTGCTCGGTCCCAGCGCCTGCCAACCTAGCAGTTCGAAAGCACCTCCGGGTGCAAGTAGATAAATAGGGACCGCTTACCAGCGGGAAGGTAAACGGTGTTTCCGTGTGCGGCTCTGGCTCGCCAGAGCAGCGATGTCACGCTGGCCACGTGACCCGGAAGTGTCTCCGGACAGCGCTGGCCCCTGGCCTCTTAAGTGAGATGGGCGCACAACCCCAGAGTCTGTCAAGACTGGCCCGTACGGGCAGGGGTACCTTTACCTTTACCTTTATTGTAAGCTTCCTCTATAATTATTTTGTCCAGCTCACCTTCCCAACCCTACCTACAGTGTTCATTATCCTTTCCATTTTGCAGATGCGAAGCTGAGACGGAGCCGTAGCAATTCACACAATGGATTCACCCAAGGGGTAGTCTTTGAATCCATGGCTCCATCACACTGGATTTCAATGGAGCGGTTTCTGAAAGTCATTTTGCTGTGTAGCGTTTGAAATTAACTGCCCGACGTACTGTCAGTTTGTGTGTTATTTAAGTCAAAAGGAATAACTTACGGGTCATATTTTATGGAACCATTAATTCATACCATGGTTGACTTCCGCCACCCAAGCGGTGTATTAATGGAGCCATAAAACACACCCTGGAGTATCTCAACATGATGATGAGATTGATCTTTAGCTTTATATTTCACTGTTTCAAACATGACCAGACTTAATTACAGAAGAAGACAATGCTACAACTTCTCGCAGGGAGAAAAGTACAGTGGTACCTCAGGTTAAGTACTTAATTCGTTCCAGAGGTCCGTACTTAACCTGAAACTGTTCTTAACCTGAAGCACCACTTTAGCTAATGGGGCCTCCTGCTGCTGCCATGCCGCTGGAGCACGATTTCTGTTCTCATCCTGAAGCAAAGTTCTTAACCCGAGGTAATATTTCTGGGTTAGTGGAGTCTGTAACCTGAAGCATATGTAACCAGAAGCGTATGTAACCTGAGGTACCACTGTATAAGGTTTGCACCTCTGATTAAAGTGCACCTAAACAGACACATTTTTTTCTCTCTCCCTCCATTTCATTTCAGTTTTGTCCTTCATAGTCCTCCATAGTCTCAGCACGCTTTTCATACATTGATGCTATTCTTGAATTTGGCCAATTGTACCCATCCATCTTGCCTTAAAATAAATATGATGCAATATGACAAGCTGCAGAGGACTTGAATCCTGAGATAACGAACCAGACTCTGCAAAATGAAATTCGAAGAAGAAATTAGAGGGTTTTTTATCCCCCCCCCAGGCATTTAGATGCCACCATCCTTCTCTAGTCCAGATGCACCACTCAGGGACAACATTTTTTAAAATACAGTTTCATGAAACTATAGCATAAAACAGCTGATGCAAGAGAAAGGGTATAATATGGAACAAATTCAGCATGAATAGGATAGCATTGCTGTCTTTGAGCACAGGTTCCAAGTCAGACTGATAGAGTTTAATTTAAGTCTGCATAAACTGTATGCCTTTGCCCCTATATATAGCAAACTAACAAGTGCATACATCCATGTTTAAAGTGTTGGGATGGAGACCCGTCACTTTCCAGCAACGCTTTGGGGCAGAACTGGGTATTACAGCAGGTATCTAGGTGAAAAGGACACATTTTAAAAGCAAAACGTAAACACCAACACTTGAAATTCTGCCAAATTCTGAATGTGCGCAAAAATTAATTTTCATTCCACGGTGGATCCCCCATTACAAGGTGCAAGGCTGACAGAATTCTTAAAAAAATAAAATAAAATAAAATAAAAACCTCAGCAGTTCCTCTTGAGAAGAGAAAGTGCTGAACTTCTTATGGCCTTAATGATTCCATTTCACTATCCCCTATGTGTTCTGGAGCTTCATTAATTAATGTTTGCAAAGAGGCCTGTTGCCCCTTTGTGAGAATAAAGTGCTATTATTAGTGCAGCGATGGTTAGCAGTGGAAATGGCCTGTGAGATTATTGCTTCCACACCACCCGGCTAAAAGCAAACTGTAGCCTACCTACCCAGACAGACTCTGAATGTACTGGATGTTAAGAGCATCTTGCTTGACTCTTGAATGCCTCAAACCGTATCCTTGTTTGGCATATATAGGTAAAGGGAAAAGACCCCTGGGTGGTTAAGTCCAGTCAAAGGTGACTCATCTCGCTTCAGGCTGAGGGAGCAGGCTTTTGTCCACAGACAGCTTTCTGGATCATGTGACTAGCCACTTCTGGCACAATGGAACACCATGACGGAAGCCAAAACACACGGAAACACCATTTACCTTCCCTCTGCAGCGGTACCTATTTATCTACTTGCACTGGTATGCTTTCGTACTGCTAGGTTGGCAGGAGCTGGGACAGAGCAACGGGAGCTCACTGCCATTGAGCAGATTTGAACCGCCAACCTAATGCTAATGATTAATTTGTATTGCACAAAGAGGACCAGCCTTACTACTTTTCCCATAGGTGTCAATGGAAGGGAGCTGCCAGCAATTCTTCCATACTCTTTGTGGCTCCTGGATATTGGGGGTAAGGAGGAGACAAGGGAGGGATATCGAAGTTTCAAGGGGGCCTGAAGAAAAATACCCTTGGTAGATGTCATTGGCAACTTCCCTGGAAACCATGGAAACAAATTTGTTTTGTAAACGTCCGAATGAGAACTGCAATTAGTTCCCTTTCAGACAAGATGAACTTGAACTAGAACTGGTTTCTTTTTAAAGTTCTGGGGGAAACAAGCAAACCCCAAGACAGGCCAATGCTAGCTGGAATGCTCACTGACTGTGGGAGGAGGGGGGGGGATAAAATAGGAATGGGTGTGGGACAGAGTGGGTAGAAGGTGGACCAGAAGCACTTCACACTGCAACATTTTGTTGTGGTGTAATAATCAGTAGCTACTAGTGGATAATAATAATAATAATAATAATAATAATAATAATAATAATAATAATAATAGGAAGAGGGTTAGATTTGCTAAAGCAGACAAACAACAGGCCTGCGAAATATGGGTCAACTTTAAGGTTTGTTTATCCTTTATTCCACTGCAAATTAGCAATGCTCCTAATGAACGCTTAATATGTATCCCAGAAGGGCTTCAAAGAAGTCACACCACTTGACCTAGAAACACTGACATCTAATGCTAGATGGGTGGATCGGGATATGGTTACTCAGTGGCCAAAGAAGTGCACTCTGCACATTCTCAGAGACCCTCTCTCCTTTACCACACAGACGTCAGCCCTGAGCTGTTTGACAGCAGGATGGACTCCCTTGGAAAGTGGTGCGCTCTTTCCTTTTTAAAGCAGAGGTCGGATGGCCATCTGTCCTGGAAGCTTTAGTTGAGATTCCTGCATTGAAGGGGGTCAGACTAGATGACCCTCGGGCTCCCTTCCAACTCTGCACTTCTGTGATTCTGTGGCCCCCCCCATTGGTCAGGGATTTGCTTGATGGGGAAGAAAACACACTGGAGATAGCCCAGACTTTCCCGCTGTGACTTGGCAGGAGTATCCCGATGTCGAGTGTCTCCCCTGGCTGCTTTCTTGCGAGGCAGCAGCAGCTCTTTCCAGCACGCAAGGCAGGGCATGTGACATTCACATGCAGCCCAAACGAGCTTTGCTGACCCGGCGGAGGCTGTCACAAAGCAAATCGCAGGAACTGATAAATGAAAGGGCTGTTCTCCAAGCAGGAAAAGCAGGCCGGCTCTTTGCTTCTCCTCCTCCAGCCTGTTGCTTAACTCTTTTCCTTCTAATTTGGATCACTTGCTGCAGGAACAGACTGGGATCTACATTTCTCTCTCTCTCTCTTCCCACCAATCCACGGCTCCTGTCACTCCTGCTTGTTTATTGCCTCGTGTTCCCTGACAAAGGGAGTTGGCTAGGTTTGCAGATTTCCATAGGCCTAGGACTTGCCGATCAGAAGGTCGGCGGTTCGAATCCCCGTGACGGGGTGAGCTCCCATTGCTCGGTCCCTGCTCCTGCCAACCTAGCAGTTCGAAAGCACATCAAAGTGCAAGTAGTAAATAGGTACTGCTCCTGAGGGAAGGTAAACGGCATTTCCGTGTGCTGCTCTGGTTCATCAGAAGCGGCTTAGTCCTGCTGGCCACATGACCTGAAAGCTGTACGCCGGCTCCCTCAGCCTATAGAGTGAGATGAGCGTGCAACCCCAGAGTCGTTCGCAACTGGACCTAACGGTCAGGGGTCCCTTTACCTTTACAGGTTCACTGTACTGTTTATCTTTGAAGCACACTGCTCCCCTCAAAGAATCCTGGGAACTGCAGTTTACCCTCTCGCATAATTGTGGTTCCCGGCAGCCTTGGCAAACTACAGTTCCCAGGATTCTTTGGGGGAAGCCATGTGCTTTAAATGTGTGGTATGTACACAGCCTATGGCAGGTCTGGGATGGAGCAGAGATCCACTGAGGCCACACAGCAGCTGCCATACAGCATGTGCATAGAGGAGGGAGAGGTCACTGTTCCTGGTGTTCAGATCAAACCGGGGCAGCAGGGCGGCTTTGTAATTAAGGATTAAAACAAAGCACAAAGCAAAACAAAACCCCATAAAAGGGGGGTGGGGTGGGGTGGAGAGCAGGAGAAGCTTAAGCTGGGAGAGAAATAAACAAGCATTTGCCCAGTGGGACATCAGGGTTCTCTCTGCTTTCAGATTTAGAGCATCCTCAAAATGCTTATCTTCTTTGTTATCCCGGCTCTTGCTGTATTTCTGGCTTACTTCCCCATTTTCACATACTGAGAATTGACAGTGAAGTACGCCATTTGAAGCCACTGTCTGAGATGGGCAGATTGAACCTGAGATCATGTTTGCATATTCATAACCAGGCAGTCCTTCTGCTTTACAATTGCAACGCGATTGGCAGTTCAGATGTATGAGTTATGATCCAAAGGGCTGAGGATCTGTTTCTTTATCATTGCCCGCCCTTCACCTTAACTAAGGTCCTGGGGCGGGTTACACGATCTCGCACAATTTCATGCCATGATTCCTCCCCGAAAAGAAGCGTGGTGCAAAATTGCACGAGATTGTGACTCCCAAAATGACTGCCATCCTCTCACGAGAAAAAACAAGAAGATGGAGTTGTGGTTTTTGCCTTCAAGGTGTTGGAGTGCCTGTTAATAACTCCGGTCCCTAGCCATTTTGCTTTGTATTCTGTAATTTGCAGGCAGCCAGGGCAGAGCTTTCTGGACCAGTGAGAGAAGGTCACTTCAGGTTGCCCACTCAGTGACCTAGCAGTCGCATCCTACGCCAGCTGCAGCCTAAACTGAACAACCACCACAACATAATGATCAGATGACCACAAAGCCATATTTATATCAGTCTTCTTGCCAGATGAGTGAGGTGATGACCTTAGCCTCTCTCAGCTATTTGCCTCTCCCTCTTCTACTTGAATCTGAATTTGATTCCCAACCAATTATCTCCTGGCCCTGCATAAGATGACCAATTTTTTTTTGGGGGGGGGGAGGGAACAGGGCCTGAGAATCTACACTTAGGCTGTATTCAGATGAAGGGTTTATTGTGTTGCTTTTCATTATTATAATGTTAGTGCTTCCGTCCCAATTCCTCAATGTTCCTTTTACTCTACAATACTTGTGTTTTGAGGGACGCAGGTGGCGCTGTGGGTTAAACCACAGAGCCTGGGACTTGCCAATCAGAAGGTCGTGGTTCGAATCCCACGACGGGGTGAGCTCCCATTGCTCGGTCCCTGCTCCTGCCAATCTAGCAGTCTGAAAGCACGTCAAAGTGCAAGCAGATAAATAGGTACTGCTCCGGCGGGAAGGAAAATGGCGTTTCCGTGCGCTGCTCTGGTTTGCCAGAAGCGGCTTAGTCATGCTGCCCACATGACCCAGAAGCTGTACGCCGGCTCCCTCGGCCAATAAAGGCGAGATGAGCGCTGCAACCCCAGAGTCGGTCACAACTGGACCTAATGGTCAGGGGTCCCTTTACTTTTACCTTACTTGTTGTGTTCCAAATCAATATACTGCCATGTCATGCTAAATTTTAAATGGCAGGAGAGAAACGTATGCTGGGATGCCGCCGCAAATTTCACCAAGTGAAATTACAACGCAAAATGCCTGCATTTTTCCCTGGTTCAACCGCATTTTTTTCCCTACATTGAGCTGCAAATGGATTTCGTACTCTCACCCTCCCAGAAACATGTCAATGAGTGGTACTTTTACATCATATGAAAGATCTCATACAATGTAGGAATTAACTGGTAAGGAAATGTCAGGAAGGAGGAAGAAAGTGTTGTTTGGATGCAGTCCACTTGTAACGTTATCTTCTATGCAAATTATTGCAGGAGCCCTCTACTTTTCTCTTCACTTTGCTACCCTAGAAGAGATGCCAGGAATTGAACAGGGGCCCTTTGCATGCAGAAGTGCTCTGCCATTTACCTATAGCTTTTCTCAAAGCCATTCTAAGGGGTGATTTGTACTTTTGTGGTCCTTTTGCCTGGGACATAGAACTTTGGGTTTCTTCTGCTCCCATCCTAATTCATGCCTGCACATTCTCAAATTTTAAGGGGAGTTTGGCTCACAGTATCGTCAAGTTTTGCTGTGCAGTCTAGTTTTACATGTGCATATATATATGCGTGCACACATATAGGTGTACACATGCCCCAAGCCAGATTTGATGCTGGGGTGGGGCGGGGGGGAGATCAGTGGCTACTACGCAGATTTTTGTTAAAGAACCATTTGTTAAACCTTGTCTCAGGGGGCCATCATTTCGTAATCTTATTAACCACCACTTGGCCTCCAAACAATAAATCAATAAATAATGAACAGGCGGATCTGTGCCAATTACAGCTCAAATACAGTTTTAAAAGGGAAGAAGCTGGGCGGGATGTGGACAAAAGCCAACGGTTGTGATGGGGGTGTGTGTGTGTGTGTGTGTGTGTTTTAACAGAGGGGGTGTTCCCTGGCTGTTTTTGAACCTAAAGTGCTTCTGAGAATGGGAGAGAGAGAGAGAGAGAGAGAGAAAGAGAAAGAGAGAGGAGCTGGGGGCAGGCTGCAGTATCAAAGTCAGGAAAGTGGATTGTTTGCGTTTAATTTTTTTTAATTTTTTTTGCAACACTCCAGAGATCCCAGGATTTTAAAAGCAACTGTCCTCTCCAATTCCTGCAATGAAACTTCAGAAAAGCTTGGAATCATGTAGTAATTGTAGCCAGCTGCCAGAATGATCACATGGCACCTTTAGAACATTCCCCCCCCCCACACACACTTAGAATATAATTTGCTCCAATAGGCTTGAGCAGAGAAAATGGAACTCCATAGAGCACCAGTGCCTCAACTTCCACCCTACCCCTGCACCCCCAGATAACTTGATATTGGTTTCTGTGAATACTGGTTATTTATATATATATATTAAGGGCTTGCCGATCAGAAGGTCGGTGGTTCGAATCCCTGCGATGGGGTGAGCTCCTGTTGTTCGGTCCCAGCTCCTGCCCACCTAGCAGTTCGAAAGCATGTCAAGTGCAAGTAGATAAATATGTACCACTCTGGCGGGAAGGTAAACGGTGTTTCTGTGCGCTGCTCTGATTCACCTGGTTAGTCATGCGGTTAGTCTGGTTAGTCATGTGGGCCACATGACCCGGAAGCTGTCTGTAGACAAACGCCAGCTCCTTCGGCCTATAGAGTGAGATGAGCACGCAACCCCAGAGTCGTCCACGACTGGACCTAACGGTCAGGGGTACCTTTACCTTTAAGGTGCCCTGAGCCATGCAGGGAGAAGTGTTTTTAATGACATAGGGAACTGCTTTTTACGCAGTCAGCACCGCTTGCCCTCCAGGCCTCCTCATTTGACCCCAACCCATGCCACCCTGAATCACACCAGACATCATTTGGGGTGTTCGGGCACCGTGCAGGAAAAGGTGTGGCTGGATCCTACTGCTGGAAAAAGCACAATTTATATTTCCCACACATCAATGGATGGTGGGGAGTTCTATCCTGCTTGGTTTGGGTGTGTGAGCTAATTCCGTGTGTGTGTGTGTGTGTGTGTGTGTGTGTGTGTGTGCGTGTGGTGGTAGTGGTGGGCTAAATTCAGCTTGACCACAGGGTCCACTGGGACAAAAAGCTTTCCTTTCCTTCCTGCAGCCATTGCCACTTGGGCTCCCTGGCAGCACTGGGGCATCTGGTGCTGGGGGGGGGGGGGAGGACTGCTCCATAAGGGGAATATCAAAACAGTCTTCTCAAGGAGACCTTCAAGCTCCAAAATCTGGTGCTGGTACTGAACTTCGGACCTTCTGCACAAGCTGTAGTCCCACAAACAACCTGGAAATCCTGATTAGCTCATTTCTAGCCTCAGTATTCACAAGGCACTACCTAGAGGTGTCCATGTTTATCCCTGCTGTTGCAATGGATAAGAAACTGGCTTAGTGAGTGTCTGCAGTACTCACACCATGAGATTCTCAGGTTGCTAATGATGAATTTCATGCTTGCAAGACGCAACAGGGGGTGCCAAGAATAAACACACTGACAATTACTCCCCACCGCTCCGGTGCTGCCAAAATAGGTAAAGTTGACACGCACGTTTCTTCAAGTATTTTTATTTACCGGTATATATGTATTTGGATAATAATAATACCTATACATTAGATAAGTATATGTAGCATTGTAAATATAGTGATATAGGAAACCTTTTCTCCCCCACTTTTTATTTTCATTTTCTGATGTTCAGTTGAGCTGTTCTTAAAATAAAAAAGTATGCTTTACAGTGTAAGCTTTCATAAATAATACATGGTCATGTTCATGTGAAATAAGACTTTCCCTCATGAACTGCCTTCTTTGTCTACAAGGTTTGTTCATGACACTGGTGTGATTCCTGGCTCAGGACTATGCATGTAGCACCAATCACCAATAATATGTGGCTCAACTGAGGCTCTCCTCTCCCCCCTGCCCAACAAGTGGTAGTTGTTGTCCCAGTTTATGGCACTGATAATCTCCTTTGGCAGGTGAATGTAGATGTGCACCAATATTTCTGGAAGTTGGATCGTGGGCTGTAAATTCTGTGAATTCAAATTAATCAGAATTTCGCCCTCAAACAGGAACAAAATCGCTTCTATAATTGTTTAATGCCACATCACAACTAGGCTTTGGTAGACATTTGGTAGGCTTGCCATACATCAGGAAAATTCCTGACTTGTCCTGGTTTCCGGGTGTAAAACTGGCGTGTGGGGGGGATTTTGCCAAATTGGCAAAATGTCTGGGGTGTTTGGCAACATGATGGAAAAAGCAGCAGGAACAGCTCAAAAAGCTTAAAATCACTATTTTGGGGATAGGTTTGCCTGAAGAAGCCCAACAATTTGGGTTTTTTCTAAAAATTAAAAAAAGCTCAGCAACTTCAGGGTCAGGAATTTTACTTTTTGAAATATGACACCCCTAGTATTTGGTTACATCTTTTGAGATGTTACTATCCCGAGACAGAGAAGGTAGGTAAAAAAAAATCACTAATTAATAAATTTCCTCTAAGTAAAAACAATGAAAATCTCACTGTGTGCTTTTTAAAAAAAAAATTCCTTAGGATGTATGCTTTTTGTACTTCTTACTAAACTCCCTTAGGATTACGGTGTAGCTAAGTAACAGCACAGTCCTGACCATGCTTACTCAGAAGTAGGTCCAACTGAATCCAATGGTAAATAAAGCGTTGGCATCATCGCAGCACAATTGTCTGCTAGTTTTCGAAGCAACTCCGTTTTTTTTTAATGAGCGAGCTTACCTCTCGAGTTAAGAGCAGCCTTAACGTTTCGTCTCAGGTGGTGCACCTTCCGGCTCAATAAAGCAACAGAAAGGGTGTATAAATAGATAGGCATCCACTTTTTAAAAAAGTACACATGTGCTGCAACTCTGGGAGTCAAGCGCCGACCTTTATGCCGATCGTCTGGGCCAGCCTCGCAAAACAAAGGGGACAAATAAGAAACATCTGGCCAGCCTAGATTCTGGTCTGGGCTGCTGCTTATGGGCAATTCAGCCTTAAGGGCAACGGCTTCACTCCCCGCCGGCGCTCCTGTGCGCGCTCACATGCCGGGGAGAGAGGCGCGCTTTCTCCAAGGGGAGGCGGCCAGGGAGGAGGAGAGGGAGGAGCTTGTGCCGGGCGCCTGCGCCAGCGGTGCCTATCGCTGCTCTCTCTCTCTCTCTCGCTCTGCTTTGGTCTTGCTAAGAAGCGACCCGAGTGAAATGTAACAAAACAAGCGGCGCCTTCGCCCGCGCTTAAAGGAGCCGCGCTCGCTCGGAGGCGAAACTGAGGGGGGGAAACAAGTCGCGGGGAAAGTGGCCCGGAGCAAAGGGGACGAGGACCTTGTTGTTGGTTTGTTTCCTCCACGCTCCCAGGTGGGACCCGGAGCCGCACGGAGGGAAAACTGCGCCGGGGAAGGAGGCTCGCCTACCAAGAAGGAAAGGGGAAGGAGGAAAGCGGCAGGACGAGGGGGACGCGCGCCGGACTCTTGCTGAGGGACCAGGGCCGGCTCGATGGCAGCGGCGCCGTCGGAGGAGGCGCTCGCTGCCACCGCCGCTGCTGTTGCCGCCGCCGCCGCCGCTTCGGGCAGGACCTGCGCGAAGTTTGCTCGGTGATGGCTTGAAAGTTGCCGGCAGCGCCCGGGGAAGGCTGGCTCGACGGCCCCAGCGCGCCTGCCTGCCTGCCTCGCCTTTCTCCCTCTTTCTGCTGCTGCTGGCGGTGTTTGTTTCGGACTCGGCGAGCAGCGCCATGTCGAAAGTGATCCAGAAGAAGAACCACTGGACGACCAAGGTGCACCAGTGCGCGGTGAGCCGCGGGGCTCAGGGCCAGCTGGGGGTCACCATCCTGGGGGGAGCGGAATATGGAGAGTTTCCTTACGTCGGGGCGACGGCCGAGGAGGACGGCGGCGGAGGCGACGGGAAACTGGGCGAAGGGGAGCTCTTGTTGGAGGTGCAGGGCATCCGGGTGTCGGGCTTGCCCCGCTACGACGTGCTGGGAGTTATCCGCAGCTGCAAGGACCCCGTGCTTTTCAAAGCCGTCAGACAAGGTAAAAGGAAAGGAAATTGCGGGGGGGGGGAGAGGCTGGTTGGTTTGCATAGTGCGGGGTTGGGGGGCGAAGAAGACGCGGGGTTGCACTTGCGGGAGTTTGGCGCGGAGGCGAGGGGCGCCTCGCCGCTGCGGGACTTGAATCCCTCCACTTTTTTCTTGGTTTGGTGCGAGGAGGACGCTTGGAGATCTGTCTCCTCGACTGCCTGCTTTCTTGGGGTGCTGCTGGCGACTTCGGGGGAAGTTTGCGGGGCTGCGAACGAACTTCAGCCGCCTCCTGAGACGGGGCAACGACGGCGAGGCTCCCGCTGGTCCTGGAGGCGGTTTTTTGGAGAAGGGGGGGGGTAGCCTCTCTTTCTCCTCCGCAGTGCACCGAGTCTGCGGACAAGGGAACGGGGCTCGTGGCGCAGGAGAAGCTGCGCTCCTTCTCGGACTGGCTCGGGGGCTTCTAGTCTCTGTGTGGAGTCCGTGTGCCTGGTTTTTGTTAAAAAGTCAGAGACGACGCCCTGGGGTGGTCTTCACACTTCGGGGACCTCGAAGGGATGTGTGATGGGTTGATGGAGCTGGCGTAGCTCAGGCAATAGAGGCTCTCAAAATCTCAGGGTCGTGGGTTCGAGCTCTGCGTTGGGCGAAAAATTCCTGCATTGCAGGGGGCTGGACTAGATGACCCTGTGGGTCCCTTCCAGTTCTACGATTCTATGAAGGGAAAGGTGCTTTTGAGACGTGAGTCGGAGATGTGCCTTGCTTTAGCCAGGACAGAAATATGTGCTAGGAATTCTTAAGGTGACTTATGGGATTTGGGGACCCCTAGCAATGGAAGCAGGATTTTACCCTGCTCAAGATTTCATTTATTTATTTATTTTCGTAAAATGGCTCTCTGCTAGGTCAGGGTCAAGGTCACATCTGCCTGATGTGAACTTCATCATGCTCTGTTTCAAGTGATTTTTTTTTTTTGACAGGTGTGAAAGTCCTGATTTAGTCCACCCATCAGGGTTGGGTAAACTCTGTTGCATTCTAGAGCCTTATAACTGACTGGTGCTGGAGGAAGTGATAGGAAGGTGTAGGAAGCTGCCTTATACCTTGAGGCATATCATTGGTCCATCCCACTCAGCAGTCTTCTCTACTGATGACCCAATGACTCTCCAGGGTTTCAGACAAGCTTTGTTGTCAGCCTCTCTGGAGACGCCGGGGATCTAACCTGGGATCTTCTGTGTGCAAGGCAGAAACTCAGCCACTGAGCTATGATCCACCCCCAAATTAGATGGTTCAAAATTTCTAATCTGCCCCATCCGTAGGGTGAGGTCAGGTTTGCTTCTTAAAACCCTGATGGCAACACACATCCCTTAAAAAAACCAGGCAGAAAACTGAATACATCTTGGAATCTCAGACCTGTAAAAGCAATATTAAAAAAAAACTAGCTAAAGTTTGCTCTTGCTTCAAAGGAAGACTGGGACTTTTTATGTTTGGAACGGTGGATTCCATTCCTAGTTCCTGAGATACGAGGTGGCCCTATAAAGAGCTTGCCAAGCCTCCAGAAAGAGGAACTCCATTGGTTCCGTTCCTCCTTTTTTTGTACTGTGCTAGGAATAAGTCCCATCTCAAGCCTTCCATCACAGGAAGACGATGCTGCTGCTGCTTCTCAGTCCCATTCCTGGACGAGGCTTGGTTTCCACTTGTTGGACGCTGTTTGAGCTATAAAAGTTGCCTTGGGAGTGGACAAACCCAACAAGCTCTTGTGTTGCATTGAGCGGCGTGGGAGGTGTGCTTCCTCCCAGGTCAGTTCCTTGGCTGGTCCTTGGGAAGTGAATGAGGGTGGTAGCTGGTGTGTTTAGAAAAGGGGAGGGCTTGGTTTCTATGGGAAGGAAATTGCTGGGTAATGCCTGGTGTGAGTGCACCTCAGATGCTTATCAGTTCTAAGTAGAGTTTTATTACTCTCCTAAAAGATCACACACAAAAAGATAAGTAATGGGGAACTCTTAATATGTTTTTTAAAAAAGAAAGGCTGGAGAACCACAAAGTGTTGTTTTTTTTTTTAAGTCTACCAAAATAATGTGCTCTTCAAGTGTTTTTGTCCTGCCCCCCTTACCAAAAAAAGATTACAGTGGTACCTCGGGTTAAGAACTTAATTCGTTCTGGAGGTCCATTCTTAACCTGAAACTGTTCTTAACCTGAGGTACCGCTTTAGGTAATGGGGCCTCCCGCTGCTCCCGCGCGATTTCTGTTCTCATCCTGAGGTAAAGTTCTTAACCCAAGGTACTATTTCTGGGTTAGCAGAGTCTGTAACCTGAAGCGTCTGTAACCCGAGATACCACTGTATTTTTGTGTGTGTAATCATTCTGTTGCCTATATAGATGAACGAGTAGGCTTCTTTGCTTTTCTTCTTTGCAGTCTTCTTTGCCTGCAAAAGTTGCGATGGGCAAAGCCACCTTCAGGGAGCTTTTTACTGCTGCTGTTTTCTTTTTTTAAAATGCAGCCACAAATCAAGTCTGCCTTTTCTCTCTCCTTGCCCTTTCTCCCTCCCTCTGCCAGTTTGAAAATAACGGAGTCACCCTAGGAGAGAGAGAGAGAGAGAGAGAGAGAGGGGAGCATCTTTGCTTTGTTTTGATGCCAAGGCAGTAATTATTTGGGAATGATGCTCTGATTCTCCTGGGCAATCCGAACTGCATTCTTCTCGGCTTCCACCCTCCATACATCTCCCTTGGGGAACTCGGCTCTAAGTTTTACGGCTTGTGCTGGCTCCTTTCGCCCTGCAGCTCCCGTTCAATTGGAGATGTTCTTTTTAAGAACTGCACCAGCGCCCCTGGCCACAGACGGTTCCGGGAAGGGCTTCTGCAGTTTGTCAAGTGGTGAGTCCCTGGGTCTGGTGGCAAACTCTATTAGGGAGCCAAACAAATATTTCACTTGACTGGACCTAGAGGAATTTCCGGAGAGACCGACTCCTCCCTTCGAATTGGAACATTCGGCTGCTTTGCTGGAGGATGACTCCTTGCCTGTGTGTTTCTTAAGTGTAGGCATGTGATTGCCAGCTGCCTCCCTTGCTTTATGTCAAAAGATTGGCATGGATTTCTGCATGGGAAATGGATTATTTCTCTCTCCCCCCCTTCCCCCATTGCTTGCCAGGAATGGTTTATTTTCTGCTTTGCTGAAATCCCAAACATTTCTTCCTTCAGACTTCCCTAGCAACAGGATGCTTCTGGATCCCTCATAGCCTATGCAGAGACGCTTGGCATTCACTTCTGGCCTGTTCTGGTCGGCATCCACCAAGTTTTTAGGGGCCATAGCTAGGGATAGTGCTTGTTCCTCTTTTGTCCCTGTGATTAAGCAAGCCAAGCCACCTTACCCTACCCGTCCCCCTCTGTGGCTTAGAGGCCATTGCCTGGGGATTGGCTGAAAAGCTCTTGACTTCTCCAAGTGTCCTGGACACCAACAAGCTCCTGAATTATCAAGTGGAATTTTTGTCCCCAGCCTACCACAGATTCATCGTGCCAGCTGATTATTTAACAGCTGTTAGCTGGGATAGCTAAGTGGAACCTCAATTTCCAGAGGCAGTAAACCTGTGAGAGCTTTCACCTGTTTGTGGTGTTTCACAGACACCTGTCTAGAGCGGGGGGGGGGGGGGAAGAACCTTTGAGGCTGATCCAGCAGGGCGGTTCTTCTACTCTCGACTGCAAAATGAAAGATGCCAAGAAGCTGCTTTCTCATTCCTCCTCGGAGGCTGTTGTTGGGGTCTTGCAGCCCTGCTTGCTTCCCTTTTCTCCCTGTGTTTTGCTGTTGTGAACTTGAGTAAAGCTGCCGGGCAACCTGCTTTTACGTTATCCTAAGTATGCTTTAGGGAAAGGGCTAAGGAGTTAACCCTACACAAATCCAGAGTGGATGTCCAGGGACTGTTGGATGGAGCCTGGCACACCTCCTTCCAGCAACTCCTGCAGCCAAGCTGGTGCTCTGCTTTCCTTTAGACCACTGTTCCTTTCAACAGGTGCAATGCAAGTTGGCACCAATTGATCTTGGACAGTCAGTTCTGAATGCTTTCAGGAGTTCGGCTGATTGAACTTAACTGCAAGTCTCAGTTCTGTTTGCACCTTTAAGTTATGACATGTAGATGTGTGAGCTATGATCTGGAATCTGTCACAGCTGATAAACGTAGTTACGTGTACTTGTGCTATGGGGTGTAAACTACCCATGGGACATCCAACAGCAGTTGGATTACAGTAGTTAGTGCCTGTCACAGTTGGTAGAATTATAACATAGGACTGTGGAATTATAATGTAGGGCAGTAAATTATAGCTGCTGCTAGATTTTCTACAAAATGTAATTATTTTTATTTCAAAATTTACTTCTTTACTCCTATTGAGCCTGCTTTCTTGATAAATTTTCACAAATACATTTTTACTCTGGAGACATTTAAGGCATATCATCTGTGCTAAACTTCAGGCCAAACATTAGCACAATAGTAGTAATTTTTCTTTGTATTCTTTTTTTAAAAATAACTTTTATGGTGTTTAATAAGTAAGGATCATCATCATCATAAATGACACAAATCAGTAGACCAAGTCTTTTCATGTTACTTGTATATCGCAAAAAATCCCAAACCCCAGCATAATAAATTTGAGGCAATATCCATGACATATGGTTCATTATTAGTGGTCAATGTACAAACTACTAGTTCATGGATTATTTTCAACAAAACATAAGGGAAACAGAACAGAGTTAAAAGAGAACATTCAACATTGCATAGCCACTCTGTATTCTTTGCATTTAACTGAAAAGCGTACCAAAGGGCATTCAGGTAACTTCTTGCTCAGAGACATTAATGTAGATGTCCCCCATGCTTAAATGAGAGATGCACCAGTTGTGATAAGCAGTGGTTCTGCTAGAACACTTATTGATGCATCTCATGGCAAAGTTTTATTTAGCCTAGGGCTTGGAGGCCGGAATTAGTCTCTGAGAGGCATCATACTGTACAGACACATTTCTTCTGTTCTAATCTGCTGGTCAAACAGGTCTTTCAGGAAAACTTGCAGAACTTGCTGGCCAGATATAGAAGCAGGAAGAGTGTTTCATGCTACTGAGCAGTGATCCTGTCTTCCATTCTGCTTCTGCCTCTACTTAATACACAGAGACTGCAAGTCACACTGGAAATATTCTTACCAAAATTTTCATGTTTTGACAGGCACAAACTAATACTTAGCAGACCCTTCTTGATTGCCTGGGTTCCCACAAAATAACCTTGGGGTGGGTACAGAAAATAAGTTTAGATGTCCGCCTCTCCCCCTTATTTTGTAAAAGGGCCAGCCCTACCGTTGGGCAGAGTTTTCAGGAGACTTCTTCCCACACAGGTGCAGCAGCAAAGTTTAGGACGTGAGCTGGTGGGAAGAGTGCTGTTGCACTCAGGTCCTGTTTACAGGCTTCGCATAGGCCTCTGGTTGACCACTTTGAGAACACGATGCTGGTCTAGGTGGGCTGTTGGCTTGAGCCAGTAGAGCTCTTGTGCCCAAGAGACTTCTAAGCTAGCCTGTTGCCCTGGGGTGCACTGGAAGATGTTGTCTCATTATCAGTGATGAGTAAGGCTCTATTGCATGTCAGCTTTTGTATGTAGAATGGAAAGGAAGGTGCTATCTTGTCACTGGTCTCAGGCAACAAAATGTCTTTGGTTGGCCAGTCTTGTAAAAGCAGTGTTGGATTGCCTTCTAGTTGCTTGGAGATCCCCACTGCACTTGTGGGCATAGCATTCAAACTCTTGTTTGTCATTAAACATAATGCCACTCGTTCCCTCAAGCAGGATCCTGTTATGCTTGTTAAGTACATTGAGTTGTCGCTGAAATAAATGCCTGTTTCCATTTTTGAAGGCCTAGTGACAAGCCCATCCTTGACCCCAACTCCAAATGTGCTTCCCCGTAAGAATAGGTTTCCAAATCGATGGAACGCTTCGGATGCCAGTAGGTATTCTCCTTGCTTTTGCAATGTGGAGGTTGAAACCTACAAAAAACCCTGTGGTGAAACTGATAGGAGACGAAATAAAACTGGTGTTTCCTTGCGTGTGGGTAAAAAAGGCCAAAGCCTGACAATGGGATTAAAACTTGCATTTTCTTGCATGGCCTTGTGTCTGTTTTGAGTTGTAGGCCGTTGGCTACAGAGATTATGAAATTAAAGTATGAACTGATTGTCACTTAAAAACTGAATGTCTAGATTCATAGGATGCTGTCTTATCCCAAACTGGATCCCTGGTCCCATTTAGCTCAGTGTTGTCCACACTCCAGGTTTTCAGACAGGATGGATTTTTAATCCCTCCCCATTTTTCTTTTTCTTACAAAAGAAATTGCTCTTGCGTTTTCTAATTCGCTGCATGAATCAATCCTTCTAAAGTTACAGCCCATGAAGATCAGTTTACTTCAGTGATATATTTAGATTATTTTTGGTTGATTTACTTTTTTTTTAAGGAAACAAAAGAAATAAAACCCAGCATGCCGGCGAAGCAAGACAGTGGTCCTATTTTCTGCTTGCTGTCACATGTGCTGCTTTGACAACATTAATTTGACCCTGAGATGTATGTGAAAGCAGAAGGATGTGATGGTAGATTTCTGTGCAAGGGCTGGCATTAATTACCCAGGCCAGCTGTGGAATGTTAGGCTCAATTACATTTACCAATGCGAATGAAACAGGCTCTTTAAAAGTTATTTGCCTGAGCACTTATTCTGACATGCTTCCCCTGAGGGTGTCTGGGAGGGATGTGATGTCTTCAATAGTCTGAATTTCTCCTCTTGTGTCCCTCCAACACCCCGCCAAAAAAGAAAGAAAAAGAAATATATATATATATATATATTGGAAGGGTTGGTTAAGGAAGGAAGGGTGGGTCATAATGATCAGTGCTTCAGTGAAAGTTTTGTACCCCTTCAGCAGCTTCATGTATGCAGGGAAGCAAACTGCCAACTTTTGTTAACAGATAACTCAAAACCTCTGGCCATATGTATATTCTAACCATCTGCAGCCAAAGTGTAGAAATAGTTGCAATATTTCTTTGTGTTTTGATTTCCAAATTCCTGTGCTGGGTAAATGCATAACAGGTTAACCTCCCCCCCCCCCTTTATTTAATTTTTTTTTAAAAAAAGTTTCTTGCTGTTGAGGATTTTGATGTGTCTCTTCTTACTGACATTTGTATATGTAAACATGACACATACAGGATTTGGGAAGATGCTCTGGCTTGCAAGTTCTTGGCTGAAGTTCCTTTTAAAAAGGCATGGCTCCCTGGTTTATATTACTGCAGTGATTAGTTACATTATCTAGTGCTCAAACTACAAAACTTGCAGATTAAAACAGATGTACACAGCTTATTTTTTTTAAATTATGCCAGAGTGCTCTGAACAACTGACAATCAGTAGTTTATGAATTATGTTTTTCTTTCTTTCTTTTTTGGACCAGTTAGGAAGAAGGTTTAAATCAATATTGCAATGTGTAGTTTTAAGTTTCATTTTTTTCTCCTATGAATTTTACCTTGCGGCTGTTGAGCCGATTTTCTTTTTCAAGATTGTTTGTTGCATTAATTGTGTCTTGCAGGATCACTGTGCCACCTGTTGTATAAGTTCCCATTATATAGTACCATATGGCACACAATAAGGGGAAAAAACAGCAATTTTATGGAAGCACGTGCTCAAAGAGCAGTGGTGGAAGCTGCAGGCCAGCAAACTCTTTCAGCAGGGGGCCAGTCCACTGTCCCTCAGACCTTGTGGAGGGCCGGACTATATTTTGAAGGGGGATAAAGAACGAATTCCTATGCCCCACAAATAACCCAGAGATGCATTTTAAATAAAAGGACACATTCTACTCATGTAAAAACAAGCTGATTCCCGGACCGTCCGCGGGCCGGATTTAGAAGGTGATTGGGCCTGATCCGGCCCCCAGGCCTTAGTTTGCCTACCCATGGTGTATACTATTCAGAAGACAACCGTTTGAGTGTAATGTATGACAGCCTACTCCAGAGTAGAGTCTCCCTAGTTTTATTCCAAGGAAACCTCCAGTTTCTGCTCTTGACCTGTGGTGGTGCTCTGAAAAATTGGTAGTCCACTTGCATATGGTTCCCTTTCTCACTTGTTCATGGTTCATAGCTTGCCAGTTGGCAACTGCTATTCTGCAGCAAGTACAGATTTATAACAATGCAATCGCCAACCATGCTTTCCATGGGAAAGGCAGCATTGATTAAAGATGACACATTTTGTTCCAAAAACCTATGCATTGTGTTAACGGCAGCCGTTTAATTGTTGAATGCTTGTGTGACGCACCCATTGAGCTCAGTGCTGGCATACCCTTGCACATGGTGTGAAATTTAACACAAGTCATCTGTGTACTGGGTGCTTAAAATCTCAGAGAGAATGCTCCCTGTAAGCATTTACCAGGGTATGGAATGTAAAAAGGGATCCTCTTTAGCAGCGAACTGGTTCTTGCCATTCGCCTTTACAAAGAGCAAGTTAACACTTTATATTTTTTTGCCTTGTGTTCTTTGGTGTTGGCTTCAATTGCTTTCTGTTTACAATTTTTCAAGAATTAATATGATCCTTTAATGGGATAAAATTGGATTATGTTTTCCACAATAAGGTTAAATCTTTCAGCCTCATTATTAAATAATACTGCAGGCTTTCATTTTTAGGGGCTGCCAGATCATAGTGCAATTATCCTTCAAATTACAGTGTTAATTGCAACCGATGTTTGAAAATTATTGCCATGTAGCGTATTAAATAATTTAACTACTCTTGGTGGTTGTGTGGTGTATGTGTGTTTAAAGCTGTTTACAAACTTGAAATTTAAATGTGATTTCGGTCTCCCAAAGAACAAGAGCCTGAATTTAGAATTCAGCCTTTCTAGCTTGTTTCACAAGCTGCCAGTGCACACTTCTCTCCCCACTTTAATTTAAATTGGAGACACCTTCTTCCCCCACTGCTTATGCATCTGAAAAGGATGTATTGTAAACTAGTTGATACTTCTGTGACCTCACATAAGTCACCTTTCTTGATTGGAAGGAGAAGGCCTTACAGCACTCAACCACACACAGATCCATTGGGAGAGTGTCACAGGAGCATGTCAGTCAGTAATCACACAGTTCAAAGTTGGAGCTAACTTTGTCGTTTAGTCGTGTCCGACTCTTCATGACCCCATGGACCAGAGCACGCCAGGCACTCCTGTCTTCCACTGCCTCCCCCAGTTTGGTCAAACTCATGCTGGTAGTTTCGAGAACACTGTCCAGCCATCTCGTCCTCTGTCGTCCCCTTCTCCTTGTGCCCTCCATCTTTCCCAACATCAGGGTCTTGTCCAGGGACTATTTATTAGCAAAAACACAATCTCCACAGACTTGGCTGAGGATCGGGCCTAATGAGCACAGCAGCTCATTCCCAGCAGTCTTATTCAATGAAAATCAGACACCAAGACTGAAAGTCCCTGCCTCCTCACAGCCATCGTAAGTCCCCTCCTCTCCAGGACTTCCCCCAAGCAATCGGAGACTGCGTCTACATGCGGCCAACCTCTCCTCTGCCCTTTTCATTCCTCTCCTGGTTCTGGGAGACAGTGGGAAGGGGAACTTGTTGCAGCAGGAGTGGGGGGGTGGAGACCCCTGTGACTCTTCACCACTCTGACTCATCTCTGCTCTTGGCCTCCCTCCTCTCCTGCTTCAGCTTCTGCCTCTGGTTCTAGACTTCTCTCTGCCACAGACTCTCCCTGCTCACTAAGTCCTCTTACTTCTTCAGCTTCTGACACCACCTCCCACCCTCCTCTCTCTTCCTGTGACCACTCATTGTAGCCCCACCACCACATCGTTGTCCTGGAATGTTATTCATTTGTAGGCTGCAGTGCCTACAAACAGAAGGGTTGAGGTGTGGGTATTAAAATTCAGAACCAGTTTGTGGGAAAATAAAGCATAATTTGTTATTGTTGTTGTTTAGTCGTGTCCAACTCTTCATGACCCCGTGGACCAGAGCACGCCAGGCACTCCTGTCTTCCACTGCCTCCCACGATTTGGTCAAACCCATGTTAGTAGTTTCGAGAACACTGCCCAACTGTCTCATCCTCTGTTTTCCCCTTCTCCTTGTGCCCTCAATCTTTCCAAATGCCCGTGGCAGTGTGTATAGTGCTGAGTGTGGTTCAAATCTCTGTAAAGTCTTGAAATTCACTTTGGAACACTTCTGCCAGATTATATCCTCTATGTTTAGACACGCATGCACTGTGATGTGGTAGACACCACGGGCCCATTTTGTTTCCGTACATTTATATCTCCCCCTTTCATCCAAGCAGCATACACGGTTCTCTGTCTCCCTGCACCCATTTTATCCTCCTAATAGTCCTGCGAGGTAGGTTGGCTTCACAGCTGGGTGGAGATTCGAACCCAGGTTCCCCGCTTTCCTCACTCACCCACCTTTAACCACTTTACTGGCTCACATTTTGCTGCATTGCGTGTGTTTAAAATTATAGACATACCTTCACGCGTACCCCATTTTTGCATCTTTATATTACATGAAATAAAATCCTTCCAACTCTTACCATTCTCTGATTCTATGAAATAACCAAGTGAAGAAATAATTAGCTGGAATTCCCGTCCTGCTTTTTGACTGTGGAGCCCTCAAGTCTTGGGTCTGAAGACAGCCTCGTGTCACCTTGAACAACGCAACTATACTGCAGTGTTTGTGCAGCTATAAAAAGGGAGAGGATGATTCTCCCCCCCCCCACCTGTCCTAAGCCCTTGGAATAACACAAAGATAGAAATGTGAATTAAATTAGTGTACAAATCTGTGAATACATGATTATTTAATACTGCCTTAAAGATACAGCTATATATGTTCAGTTGTAAGGTCTTGTTTTGTTTTTAAAAAGAGAAGAGAAGGCCACATTTGCCTGCTGCTTTTTCAGCTTAAAATGGACATGCATCCAAAACGTCTGTCTGAGCTCCGAAATCCTACAGGGGCAGCAGAGAGATCATACAGGGAAAGCAAAAATAAGTCTGTCTTGGGATGGAGCTGTTTTAAGAATGCAAGTCCTTTTAAGTATTTAAGAGCTAGTAACATCTCAGCGCTAAAGACTTTATTCTCATTACTTATACATCTTCTGCTTCATTTTAGGAGTAAAGGGTGCCCATCTATTATTTAGGAGGCCTGTTGGGTTGGTGGCAAAAAAAAAAAAAAGGCCAAAAGCAATTCTTGTGCTGCCTCCTCTTCTCAGAAGCTCCTCTTAACTTTCAAGCAACTATTTGACAACCTGCATTTAAACTCCATCTTTGGATAAAAATATGGACTGAGTGCATTTTGTGAGGTAAGCAGAGAAAGGCCACCGTTTTTTCTGTTTGATGAGAACGCCAGTCTGTTCCATCCCTCCTGCCTCATCCCATAAAGTGGTACCGGAGGAGTTGGGAACCTGTGGCTGTCCAATGTTGTTAGACTCCAGCTCCCATCGTCCCCAGGCAGCATGGCCAGTGTTGTAGTGGTCAGTCCAGCAACATCTGGAGGGTACAGGTTCTTTACCCCTGTGGTACAGGCTGGTGCTGGTGAAGCCAAAGTCACACCTCTGTGGCTTTTGTCAGGGGATTGTCCAAAGTGTAGCCAAGAAGCCATTTTACAGTGTTACCCTCTTAAGGAATGTTAGTACAGTGGTACCTCTGGTTACGTACTTAATTTGTTCCGGAGGTCCGTTCTTAACTTGAAACTGTTCTTAACCTGAGGTACCACTTTAGCTAATGGGGCCTCCTGCTGCTGCCGCGCCACCGCCACACGATTTCTGTTCTCATCCTGAAGCAAAGTTCTTAACCCAAGGTACTATTTCTGGGTTAGCGGAGTCTGTAAACTGAAGCGTATGTAACCTAAGGTACCACTGTAGTTATCAAGGCAGGGCACCACCTTAACCATTGTTCCACTCCTACCTGCAGGGCCACGGCCAGAAAGTAGTGATGCAGGAGTTCTTCTCAGATCCTTGGCTCTTAGGCTGTGGGGTCTCCTGCAGGATTCTGTTCTGTCCCCCATCTTGTTTAACATCTACATGAAGCTGTGGGGAGATGTTGTCACTAAGATTGCTGGTCATACCCAGTTGTGTTTGTCTGACCCTGCTGGGTTGGGTGGAGTACTGTAGCGCAGTTCTTGTAGGCCAGGATGAGGACCAACAAGTTGAAGCTGGCACCTCTAGATGGTGGCTAAGGCTTACCTAGTGACTTCATATTACAGTGGTACCTCGGGTTACATACACTTCAGGTTACAGACTCCACTAACCCACAAATATTACCTCGGGTTAAGAACTTTGCTTCAGGATGAGAACAGAAATCGTGCTCTGGCGGCGCGGCAGCAGGAGGAGGCCCGGTTAGCTAAAGTGGTGCTTCAGGTTAAGAACAGTTTCAGGTTAAGAATGGACCTCTAGAACATATTAAGTACTTAACCCGAGGTACCACTGTACAGGCAAAGATTTGAACAGGGGTTTGATTGCAGAGTTGGAAGGGTGTTCTAGGAATCCTTTTGCTCAACGTGGGGCTCAAACCCACGACCCTGAAATTATGGTAAGTGTCTCATGTTCCACCGGCTGAGCTAACTTGTTGGTTTATAAGTTACCACTCTAGCTGCCATTTTGATCTCAATAGCAGTTTGTTTTAGAAGTCTGCCAAACATCCCCTTTGCATCCTGGATAGCTGCACAGCAGTCCGGTGCCTTACAGATGTTGTTGGACCACAGTTCCCACCAACATCTTCTGAATAACACATTCGCTGCTCCTGAATTAGGATCTCTGTCCTCCTTGCCCCCTTCTTTTCATGGTTTTAGCAAATGCTTCTTAAAATATGCATTATTCATCTATAGCATCTGGATTCTGGCATCTTCTGGTTGGGATTCTCGCAGCTTTTTCTCAGAGTTTATTTCCTTAATGCAATTGAGTGACTTAATTAGTTCTGGGGCTAATCTAGCATTAGCAAAATGCGTTTGTCAATACTTCTTTGTCCCAGTCACATAGGACTGCCTAATGTGGTTTGTCATATATTCTTCAGAATAGCTTTGCAGTGCAGTTCTTAGCTACTACTAGAAATATATTCTGCAAGATCAAAATTTTGTGACCAGAAGGGACACATTCAGTGACTGGTTCGTTTTATGCAAATTATAGCACAAACTTCTTGGCTTGCAAACATTGGCCTTATGCATGTTTCCCTCAAGAACTGGTACTCATAGAAGAGGCATGGTACATTGATGGGCAATAGCCATCCAGCAAACCCTCTTAAATAACATATAATACAAACTGAAATGGAAGGGTTGAGCATGCAAAATATGCCTGACCATGGTATTATTGTTCAACTTGCATGCTGACCATAACTACGTCAATACCATATTTTTCGCTCTATAAGACGCACCAGACCACAAGACGCACTTAGTTTTGGGAGGAGGAAAACAAGAAAAAAAATATTCTGAATCTCAGAAGCCAGAACAGCAAGAGGGATCACTGCGCAGTGAAAGCAGCAATCCCTCTTGCTGTTCTGGCTTCTGGGATAGCTGTGCAGCCTGCATTCGCTCCATAAGACGCACACACATTTCCCCTTATTTTTTAGGAGGGAAAAAGTGAGTCTTATAGAGCAAAAAATACGGTAAGTCTTCCTTGTAAGATTGTAGGCTAAAGAGTGTTTTATTCTTGCCAGGGGCGGGGGGACACCAGTAATAAGAGTCTGGTTTTATACCTGGAGTTCAAACAAGGATCTTTGAAATGAGATGCACTGAAACTTTAAGACTATGCTATGGCTTTGTTTGCATGTAATGCTAAACTGTGGTTTAGCGTTTCAAGGACACGTTGCAGTGAGCCTTGAGCTTGCACACTATGCATTCTCTCTCTGTTCTCCCCAGCCCAGCTTTGAGGATGAGTTTGGAAGCTTCATCTTTCACTTTAAACTAACCACAGCTTGTCATGATGTCTGAATATGAGCAAACTGTGATCTCAGCTATGATTAGTGGACACAAGCCAACTTCAATCTACGAAGCTGGCTTATTTTCATTAACCGTACTTAATTAGCCACAGTTTAGGTTTTGGAGGGAGCTCTAAACTGTGGTTAATCTAAAACGAAAACAGAAACTTCTGATCTCTGCCTCGTGGCCGTGCCAGAGAGGGAGAGGAGAGAAGGTTACTGCAGTTCAGCCTCATAAAGCTAAACCGTTGTTTAGCATCTTGTGAAAACTGGGCATGTGGGACCCTGGACCCAAACACTTTCTCTTAGCCTGACCTACCTCATAGGGCGAGACCTTAAGGTCTTTGGGGAAGGGCAGGAAAAAGTGTGTAGAAACCTCATCTACCACCAGGAACAATACCATGAAGGGGAGAGAGGCAGGCAAGGGCTAGGCTTCTGCTCCAGCTAGGCCAGTTTTCTTCAAGTGTGAGGGTCTTTAATTCGTTCATTGCAATTTGTCCAAGTTCTAAGCAACTTTGGGACATAGATATACCATAGCTGTTAACTTTCAGATTTGAAAATAAGGGATCAGCAGCCTCACCTGTCCCAGAGACAGTCTACGGGATATCTAACAATCTGGGATAGTAGCGGGAAGCAGCAGGAAATGGCGCTGGAATAAGGGAATTTCCCGCAAAAAATGGAAGGTTGACAGCTATGGATATACTAAATAGGCCACACTCGATTTTGAAGCCAAGAACTGCATGGGCCTCATTTTGCGCAGTGTGTAATGTACCCGCTGGGATGCATGTGGGCAGTTGCTCTCAGAGAGCATGGGCAATTCCAGCTTCCCTTGCCTTGGGTTCTACCTATTTTTTTTCTATCCAGCTCTTGGGATCCAAACTGAGGTACATGGGAGTAAATACACTTTAAAATTGTGACATTTGCTTCCTTATCCTTAAGCATGTTTGCTTGGAGATAAGTCTCTTTTTGTTCAGTGGGACTTGGGCAACCATACATTTAAAGTTATACCACATTAAACAGTCATGGCTTCACCCAAAGATTATTGGGAACTGTAGTTTGTGCTGAGAATTATTAGGACACCTCTATCTCCCCTTCCCAAAGTGGTTTAACAATCAGTCCCTCTTTGTGAGGAGAATAGAGACAACTCTCAGCACTTTTAACAAACTACAGCTCCCAGAATTCTTTGGGGGAAGCTGTGACTGTTTAAAGTGGTGTTGTAGCACTATAAGTGTATGTATTGAATGTTGCCTTGGTTCCAAGCAGATGTGCTTAGTATTGCAGCCTTGAGTGCATGAGCCGGCCCACCTATTAGGCGACCACCTCAGGTAGCAGGTCGCAATGTAGATATTAGTTCCTGCCCCCCTTGCTCCTGATGTATATCTTCACTCATCTCCTCTTCCCTGGTGAGGAGGGAGTGCCATTTTGTGGTTCACCTCAGGTGCCAAAATGTCTTGGGCTGCCCTGGCTCTCTCACACACAAACAATGTTCTGGATTAGTTTTTTGTTTTTGTTTTTAAAGAAAAGGTGAAGGACCCCTGACAGTTAAGTCCAGTCGCAGACGTCTCTGGGGTTGCGGCGCTCATCTCGCTTTACAAGCCGAGGGAGCCAGCGTTTGTCTGCAGACAGTTTTTCTGCATCATGTGGCCAGCATGACTGAGGCGCTTCTGGCGCAACGCAACACTGAAACCAGAACAGCGCAATGAAACACTGTTTACCTTCCCTGCGGAGCGGTACCTATTTATCTACTTGCACTTTGGGGCGTGCTTTTGAACTGCTAGGTTGGCAGGAGCTGGGACAGAGCAACGGGAGCTCATTCCCATTGCGGGGATTCGAACTGCTGACCTTCTGATCAGCAAGCCCAAGAGGCTCAGTGGTTTAGACCACAGCGCCGCCCGCGTCCCATTGGATTAGATTACTGCAGTACAATTGTGAGCGGGGAAGTAACTCCAGCTGTGCTCCATAGGGCTTACTCTCAAGAAAGGCCTGCGTAGATTAGCAGTCTCCAAGGCTGAAGGAGCTGGCTTCTTAGAAGCACTAAGCCAAATAGATATAAGCCTCCTGGCTGCCAAACATTTAAGACTGTGGCAAAGCAAGTGATTGCTCTTGAAGGGAAGTGTCTCCTCTCCTTGCTCTCAACTTTGTGAGCGAAGACGCTTGCCGGACTTTACAAGGCGGCTGTGCTTGGCACCCAGCTTCTAAGCAGAAGACATTTCAGAGCAGGGTGAGCTTAATTTAATTGAAACGGATGACTTTGCAATAGCCGAGCTGCCCGTGAAATGGGGAATGGTGCGTACGCTTGTTATCTTTGCTGCATAAGCTTGTGGCGGCGCATAAAAAGAGAACTGTGGCGCTTTGATCTGGGGATAGAGCTCTCTGTGAAGTTTGCTGCTGAGACAGAGGACGGTCTCTTGTGGCAGCAATTCTTGTTTGGTAGAATTCAGGTAGTCGATGATGGGTGGGTATGTTAAGTGCGGGGAATGAGAGAGAGAGAGAGAGATTTCATTGTGAGGTGCAAGTGAATTGCGCATGTACGTCAAGGAAGGCCAGATCCTGCAGGTATGTGAATTCTGACTCAGTGTTTACTTGTGTATAATCATTCTGGCAAAGAGCTGGAGTAGCATAGTGGCAGACAGAGAGGTTGTGCTACTAATCAGGAAGTACTTTGTTCGAATCTCACCTGTGCCATGGAACTTACAAGGTGGCCTCAGGCAAATCACTTTTCCTCGCGCACACGCACCAATCTGCAATATGGGGATAATAAAATTAGCATTGCAGCCTCATTATAAGGATTGCACCAAAGTAATAGAGGCAGCTTGAAAGCATTATAGAAATGTTAAGTATTGCTGCTCTGACAGTGAGAGCTGTTCGACATTGGAACCGTCTCTCTTGGGAGGTGGTGGATTCTCCTTCCTTGGATGTTTTTAAGCAAAAGTTGGAATGGCCACTTGCCATGGATGCTTTAGTTGAGATTCTTGCATTGCAGCGGGTTGGACTAGATGACCCTCAGCGTCCCTTCCATCTCTCCAATTCTATGATTCTGTGATTCAGTATGATTGCAGATCTGCGTTTCTTGGGAATGCAACATGGTGGGCAGCAGGGGTTACTAGCAATAAAGGGCCAGTGAGCAGTGCTTCAGTAACTTGAAAAGTGCTCCTGCCCCAGGGTTATTTCTAGATCCTATCTATTCAGCTTGGAGACTGAATAATCACAGAGTCACAGTCGTTGGAGGGACACAAGAGGAGAAATTCAGACTACTGTATTGAAGACATCACATCCCTCCCAGACACCCTCAGGGGAAGCATGTCAGAATACGTGCTCAGGCAGGAATAGGCAGGTGGGACCATACGGGGATCGAACCAGCGACCTTGGCATTATTAGCACCATGCTCTGACCAACTGAGCTGACTGGCATTTTAGTGTTTTCAAATCCTTGAGGCTTCACAAATCCTCTACAGTGGTACCTTGGGATGCGAATGGGATCCGATCCAGAGCCCCGTTCGCATCCTGAAGTGAACGCACCCCACGTCTGCACGTGCGTGGGTCGCATTTTTCCGCTTCCGCACATGCGCCTGACGTCATTTTGACCATTTGTGCATGCGCGCGTGCCGAAACCTGAAAGTAACGCGCTCCGTTACTTCTGGGTCGCCGTGGAGCACAACCCGAAAATACTTAACTTGAAGCACATTTATCCTGAGGTATGACTGTACTGCAGTTGGAAAAGAACCTGAACTTAGAGCAATACAATTCCAACCACCAAAACACTATTTGCAAATTGCTGGCGTTCCTCCAGATTAGCCATTGCGTTTCAGTGGCTAAAACCCCTGCTCAGCCATTTAGTGACCTACCTCGTAGGCTGGTTGTGAAGATCAAGCGGTGGTAGTGGGTATCGCGTACGTCGCCCTTGAGTTGGTGAGAGGGCAGTATAAAATGAGAGGCATGCGAGAGGAAGCCGTGAATGTTGCGTTTGTCATGCAATGATTCGCAGCGGACGCTGGATCTTTAATAATGGCTTTCCACATCAAGACGGCCGTGTAGTTCCCTGTTCCGCTTTGCCAGGTGAGCAAGCCCCTTGATCTCAGTTGCTCTGCTGTGTCTTTCTCCAATCCCCTTGCTTGGCTCAGATGCTGCAGCCTGGTGCAGTTCCACCAGGAATTGGAGCTTGGAGACAGCATCAAGGCAAGTAGTCTGGAACCAAGCTGTTCACACAGTGGCCAGATGGAAGTGGGTGGAAAAGCCTTCAAGGGTTGGCTCAGGTCATTTCCTGTCCCTGTGACACTGGCCAGTTTTTTGTGTTGTTCTTTT
Organism: Podarcis gaigeae; assembly: GCF_964106915.1. Lineage (NCBI taxonomy): Eukaryota > Metazoa > Chordata > Lepidosauria > Squamata > Lacertidae > Podarcis > Podarcis gaigeae. The sequence continues at coordinate 100,737,563 of NC_139679.1, forward strand.
TTTTGGCAGTTTCAGTGCAGAGGTGAGGAAGTGGTGACCTGCTAGCATCGCTGGGCCCATCATTCCTAACCGCTGGCTGGGTTTTGATGGAGTTGGATCCCAGCAACATCTGGAGGGCGCCAAGTTCCCCACCCTTTCTCTAATGGAAAGACGGATGCCTGGCTTCTTTGCAAGCCTGAGGGTAAATTGTGTTTGGCGTTTGGGGGTCTGCTCAACCTCACCGCAGCTTCCTTGAACCCTGGAAAGATGCATAGAACGCCCTCATAATTTGAACTGGTGGCTCCGCAGCTGGACAGAATAACATTTGGTTGTCTGCAAGACTAATTCTAAAGAGATGGCAGAACAAAGGCTACCAAACGCTGTTGTTTTGCTATTTTTACTTTGGCAAAGGAGGCTGATCGCTCCTAACATACTTGGCTGGTTTAGCAAATATGTCTCAAGTGCTGCCAGCACTGGGGTTATGTGCTACTTACTAGGACGCAAACACTTTATGTTGTATAGTTAGGTTTTCCTCCCTTCCTGCTTACCAGATGCTAAGATATTGCATATTGCAAGCTGGATTTGCACAGGTAACTGAATGTAGAGGTTGAGGCATGAATAAAAGTGTGTGTGTGTGGGGGGGGAAATACAATTTCTGAGTTCTCTTGTATGTTAGGGGTTGACGGTGGAACTAGCAGTTTAGGAAGGCAGTTTGAAAATATGCTTTCCCTTGCTATGCTAGGTTTCTGCCTGCAGGGGCTAGCTTAAAAAACATGGTGGTCTTGGGTTTGAGCCTCATGTTGGGCAAAATATTCCTACACTGTAGGGGGTTGGATCACATGACCTTTGTGGCCCCTTCTAATTCTACAATTCCATGATTCCATTGTGGTGTAGTGGTAAAGAGCGGTGGACTTGTAATCTGGTGAACCGGGTTCGCTTCCCCGCTCCTCCACATGCTGGGTGACCTTGGGCCAGTCACACTTCTCTGAAGTCTCTCAGCCTCACTCACCTCACAGAGTGTTTGTTGTGGGGGAGGAAGGGAAAGAAGATTGTTAGCCGCTTTGAGACTCCTTCGGGTAGTGATCAAGCGGGATATCGAATCCAGACTCCGACTCCTCCTCCTCCTCCTCCTCCTCCTCCTCCTCCTCCTCTTCTTCTTCTTCTTCTTCTTCTTCTTCTTCTTCTTCTTCCATGAAACCTGAAGAAATGGTACTTTCTCACCTGCAATAATACATTCCAGTGTTCAAAACACCCAGTGTTCTAGGTGCGTTTTGCAACAGGGGATTTCATTAGCTTGAGCAGTTTCTGAGCTCTGGGTGCAGTACCGTGCCTAAGATTTCATAATAAAACTGCACAGTAGAAGGAAAGGAGGACCTTTTTCTGCCTCCCCGCTTCCATCCACTCTTTGAAGACTGTAGAAGAGACCCTCTTAAGAATATTAGGGTGGGCGGGCAGGGGAAGGACTAGAGCATGTGAAAAATGAACATAATAGTTTGGCAGCAGTTCATTCATTTTCAGCTTTGTGTTCTTGTTATAAAAAAGCACGCCTAGACATTCTGTTGTTGCGCCTATAACCTAGCTTTAAGTTGCTATTTAGCTCCTAGCTTTCATATCTCACTTTCTAACACTGATGCTGCACCATACAGCTCTGCTGCATGTATAAGCCCAGCTTCCTTTCCTCTCCCTAGAAAGCAAGTTGGAATATGGCTTGTACCATCTTCATCGCTGGCTTTCTTTCTCTTTTTCTTGTGTGTGCTCTAGACCAGTTAATGCAAATTGACCATTGCCCCAGCACACTTCAATCATCCTGTTCTGCCTGCAGTTAAAGATGGAGAGCTGCCACCTTTTTTTTTTTTTTTTTGCACCGGATGCTTGGGAGCGGTTTCTAATCCATGTTTGTATACAGTATGAGGCACTTTCACAAATGCTCGGCACTGCTAATTGCGCTGATCCTAATAATAGCTCCAATAAATCCTAGGCACTCTGTCTTCTTACATAAGAAGCTGAATCTGAGATCCAGTGTTTTCCTTAAAGCTGACCAGCAAGCCTATGGTTTATCTCTGGGGATCTCAGACCTGTGACCTAGCATATGTTGTTGGACTCCAACTCCTATCAGCTCCTAGCCAGTGGGGCCAGTGGCAGTGGATGATGGAAACTCTATTCCAACAACTTATTTCTCAACCATTGCTTGTACATTATAATAAATGCATTATTGTCAATTTAAGCAGGATTCCAGCTAAGGTCGCTTAAGGTGTTGCTTGCTTTCTCTCCTGCACAGTATTGTTTAGTTTTCTGCATTGCTTCAGATCTTGCTCTTCTTCCAGAGAGTTTGGGGGCAATGTATCCAACACTATGGATCCATTCGAACTTCGCAGCTTGGATTCCAAGCTGGTATGTGCTATAGCTTTAAGGCATCGGAACCCGGGTCTCTCTGGTCCAAGTTAAGCAATCCAACCTTTAATGCAACCTGTGGGTGCAAACAAATAGATAACACTAATCTTTGCTATACATCCCTGGTCCGAAATTGGATTTTGAGAGGGTTGCCTTCAGGAAGGAATAGAGAGTGGTGGAAAAAGATATCGATTCAACAGTTGTGAAGCAATTTTTTTTTGGGGGGGGGGCGTGTAACCCAAACTCTTGGAACTTCTTCCTGTTTCATAGCTCCAAAAGGCACACTGATCCCTTTTCGGTTACAGAATAAAAGCTTTGTGATTGGCCGGAGCAATGACAAAAGTATAAATGGAGGGTGGTTCAGCCAGTCTCAGCCTGGGTTTTGTGAGCTGATATCCAGGCAAATATTGTGGTATATGAGACCTTGGGAGGCTGGGCGGGAGAGAGGCTGGAGGTTTAAGTTGAGGAATTTTTAGAGCTCGCAAATATTTAGCAGTTCTGAACAACTGTCATTCCTGAAATGTTTGCTGCTCTGTATAAGAAGCTGGGGGACAGGCTCTGAGCGAGTGCTAGAGACAAAAGCATAAGCAGCAAAAATTCTGCTGTGCCGCTGAGCTTTGCGTACTGGTAATGGGAGGCAAACTTAATGCTTATTTTCAGCAAAGGGGATTTGGCAAACCTGTTCTGTCCCTCTGCCCTGATGCATATTCTGCTTGCAATGCCCAGGTAGCACAAACATCTGTTTTGGGTCATTGGTGCACTAATCCATACACTCAATAATGAAATCTGTTTCTGCATCCCGTCTCTCTTTTAGAAAGAACCCAGATACTGTTCCAAGACAATTTTCATTCTGCTCTCTTATCTGTGTGTTTTTCTTTTTAACCTGCTGCTTATTGCTCTACTAATTGTCATTTTAAAGATGGCCTTGTCGTTTTTATTCTTGTGGCCAGTATTTTAAACGAACCACTTTTCTCATAACAAGGCGGGGTAAAAAAACCATGATAATCCTTCAAAGAGGGTTTTTTTTTAAATTAAAAAATTGCATAACTAAAGAAGCTCTCCACAATCAAATTGTTATCTGTATTTGTTCTTAATCACTTTTTACCACACCTTTCCACCCACAAAGAGGCCCTCAAGGTGGCTTACATTGAAATTGCAGGCTTTAATGCAATGCAAATTAAAAACCAACAATGTTGTATAATAAATAACAATCTAGTCATTGAAACAGAGGCAGGGAGAAAAGTGAGCTAGTTTTAGCACTGCTCCGTGAAGGGCTACTGGACCAAACTGTCTTCCAAAGGCAGATTGAGAGACCGTCAAGATTCTAGCGAGCAAGATGCCACTACCAAGAAAGCCCTGCTTCTTGTGGATGTCACCTTGCAGTGCAGGGAGGAACGACAGATGTATGCCTGGGGGAAGGCCTTGCAAACGTGTAGTTTTGCGCTCAATGTGAAAGTTTGTGTCAGAAATGGGAATCCTACAAGTCATGTACATTTCTGACTTGCCTTCATATCCATCCCTTCCATCTCTGTGTTATGTGCAAAGGACTGAGGGTTGTATCCAACCAAGTTATACCTGGAGTAGCACCACTGCTATGAACGGAACCAAGTTAGTCATGTGCGTTATTTTCAATGGGCCTACTCTGCATAGGGCTAATGCTGGATACAATCCTGAGCTGTCTTGGTAGTGAGATCAACAAGTTGCTTTTTCCATGATACCAGCAGAAGCACGGCTTGCTGTTTGTTATGTGCAAATTCTTCTGAGATAATCTGGTATATAATTTAGCTGTTCTTAGGGATAATATAGACAGTAGTCATCCCCCCCCCCCCACTTCTAAAACAGCATTATGCTGCAGTGATACTGTTTGGTATTTGCGTGGTGTCAATCCTCACTCCCCACCATATTTGGTTGTGTTTCCAGATGATTATCTCCACTTTTCAAACATCCTTCTGAGAATGGAATAGAAAGCTGGCAATCAACTTTCTGTCTAGAAAGGCAAGCCAGCCGTTCTACAGCAAACACAAGACTTCTGTGTATCAGAGTGCACAATGTTCAATAAGACCCTGAACTTTCAAGTTCACAAAAGTTAATATTAACTGCATCCTGCACAACTGGCTGTTAAAATGAAAAAACAAATTGTGTGCTTGCTTCATTCAGTTCTTTGTGCTGGACACGTACTTACAAAAGAGTTTAGCATAGTGTTTGTTTTTTTTAAATCAAAGCCCATCCCATTTATTTTTAATTATTAAAGTTGAATGGCGTTTCTTACAAATCAGGGCAGAGAGAACTTGTGCAAATGCCATCTTTTCTGCCAGGAGCATGCAGAGTGCTATCTAACGGGGGATCCTCGGATTAGGTAGCTCATGGTGGATAAAGCCATTGGTGGCTACTAGTCATTATGGCTATATGTTGCATTGAGAGCCAGTGTGGTGTAGTGGTTAAGAGCGGTAGTCTCGTAATCTGGGGAACCGGGTTCGCGTCCCCGCTCCTCCACATGCAGCTACTGGGGTGACCTTGGGCTAGTCACACTTCTTTGAAGTCTCTCAGCCCCACTCACCTCACAGAGTGTTTGTTGTGGGGGAGGAAGGGAAAGGAGAATGTTAGCCGCTTTGAGACTCCTTAGGGTAGTGATAAAGCGGGATATCAAATCCAAAATCATCTTCATCTTCTTCTTCTTCTTCGGGGTCAGAGATGTGTTGCATCTGAACCCTGGTTCCTTGGGGGCATACGTGGGGAGAGAGTGCTTTTGTGCTAATGTCCTGATCGTGGGCTTCCCATGGGTGGCCACCGTAAGAACCAGCTGCTGGACTAGATGGAGCTTTGATCTGATCCTGCAGGGATCTTCTTATGGAGGAGATAATGAATGGAAATCATGACACTAAATGATTCGTCACAAACAGTACAAAGCTGTAGTAGAGCAAAACCAAAGCTACCTCATGGGGGAGGCTGGATGTGTGTGCATTCTCATGGTATATAAAACATCACAAGATGCATCACTGTGAAGGAGCATGACTTGCATATTGGGCAGAGCTGCAGTTTATGCTTAACTGCAGCTCTTGTGGTATGTTAACCGATAAATGGTGCTGGTGGCCCTTGTGCCTCTTTTGCAGCCACCCTCAACAAGTAAGAAGAGCCAGGCTGGTTCATCCTGAGCATAGGTCTCATTTGGGAACATAGAGATGTAGCTCTGGTCAGGAAAGCAGATTAAGATAAAGAAGCATTCTTTTCTCTTCTCGAATGAAGATTGATGAGATAATTTGCTGCTGTTAGATCTAATTGGAACCAAGTCTATAAAACCAGGCATCTGTAAGAGTTGAGTTATTGCTGTGTTTCAATGCTTGAACCAGAAATGTGCTTTAATACCTATTGGTTGACATTGTTATTGGGTGAGCTCATCTATTCCTGGCTGAAATCACTGCTGGGAGGTTTGTAAGCCATCCTAGCAGCTGGGCTATTGCTTGCACCTGCTGTTGACTGTGGCTGTGGAGAAGCCAAATTTCTGAAGCCACTTGCTAGTCAGAGTGCAAAGTCGCTTCTGCCTCTGGAGGGATGAAGTCCTTGCAACGTGCCCAAACTCCCTGCCACCACATGCCGGAGTATTTATATTGCAACACTCTCAGCTTATTGCATCTTCTTGGACTATGCAGTGGGCCCTACCTCACAGAGTCCATCCTTGAATAAGTCCAAAATACACAGACCTTGGAAGAAGGTGGGCTTGGTGGATAAATTCAGTGTTCTGCATCTCATATTGATGTTGCTGCTGTTTATATACTTGAATAAATACAATTGTTCAGATACCTATGTAAAACCCATAAGAAGGGCCTGAGTGCAGCAGCAGCTCTGCCGAACAGATTTTTCATTTATTTCTATTTTCATAGAATAATAGAATTGGAAGGGCCCCCAAGGGTCATCTAGTCCAACCCCCTTCAATGCTGGAATCTCAACTAAAACTTCCATGACAGATGGCCATCCAACTTTTGCTTAAAAACCTCCAAGGAAGGAGAGACCACAACCTCCAGAGTGTCGAACAGCTCTTACTGTCAGAAAGATAAAAAAGAGTATCAAGGCGGTGTACAAAATTCTGATTAAAACCCAAACAACCACAATGAAGTAAAAGGAAAACACATTACAGAAACAGAAGTATGGAATGGACAATCTGAAAAGAAGGTTAAAATTAAAAACTGCACGAAGGGGCTGTGGAGAGAAATCAGTGGCCCTGCCGTTGGATGTATGGACATTTTGTACAGAGCACTTATGCATGAACAGGTGAACCTGCGTTGACAATCTGTGTGACAGTTGTGTTTCCCATGGCCTCCTCTTGCTTCCCCAAGAACTTGTTGGCTTTTTAAGCAGTAGTTTGCCTCCTTGTGCGTAAGCTGGTTCTCTGGGCTATTCTGTCCCTCTCCCCCGCAATTGCTTTTATACTGCTGCCAATTCCTTGACTCTCTAGTCTTGGAATGCAGCTTTTAAGATGGATTTTTTGGGGGCCTCTTCCTTTCTCTTCCTGCATTCCGCTTCCTCCAAATTGCCTATATTAAACTTTAAACAACATGTGAAAGCCTTGTAGTTGAGAACTATAAACAAACCTGATAGGTAGCCGCAATTTGAGCCGCTGAACTTGCTTAAAGTCTCTCTCCTTTGCCTCGCCGTTTCATTCTAAAATGACAAATTGCTCAGAGCGGTTTCCATGTTGAGTTTTTTTCCCCCTTTTAAAGCTTAGCTCCTGTTTCTTTGCCCACCCCCCACCCCCTTTGGGGGCATGTGGAAGGCATTTGTGCACTTGACTTACCATGGCTCAGGCCTAAGGTTTGTGGTTTCTACATGACTGTGTCGAACATTCACACATAGCTGTTCATGTTCGCTTCAATTAATGTTCCGCTGGGCCAGTGCGAGAGAAGCCAACTCCTTTTCTCTTTTGGTTGAGTGCAGCTTGCGTTGCAGGGATTCAGGGTTTTAGAGGTTCATTTTTTAAAAATGCAGCACGGAAGCTTTTTAAATGCTTTTAAAAAGGAGGTGGTTGGGAAGAGAGCAGTCCAGTGGATATACAGCGGTACCTCGGGTTACAGACGCTTCAAGTTACAGACTCCACTAACCCAGAAATAGTACTTCTGGTTAAGAATTTTGCTTCAGGATGAGAACAGCGGCGGCACGGCGGCAGCGGGAGGCCCCATTACCTAAGTGGTGCTTCAGGTTGAGAACAGTTTCAGGTTGAGAACGGACCTCCAGAACAAATTAAGTTCTTAACCCGAAGTAACACTGTACTGTTCAGCAGCCTTTGCAAACCTGGTGCCCGCCAGATGTTTTGGTCTGCAGCTGCAGTATGGCTGCCTGGGACTGATGGCAATCGTGGTCCAAAACATCTAGAGGACATCAGGTTGGCCAAAACTGTCATACACTTTGCCCGTTAATAGAGGAAGCAATGGTGTCTTTAAGGATTCATTGTCTTCCCACTGAAAGCAATGAGGCAAACCTGCTTGCAGAAAAAAGCTGAAGGAATAAAGGCACGCTTTGCAAATCAGATGGCCGCAAATGTCTTCCATTGGGTTTATAGTGGTTTCCAGACCACGTCGCTCGCTTGCGGCTTTCCCAGCCCTACCTGGAGACACGGTTGATCAAACCAGGGACTTTCTGCATACAAAGCAGGTGCTTTTCCACTGCGCTATGATGTGTGGGTGGCCATGGTTCAAATCCCTGCATAGCCATGAAGCTCTCTGGGCGACCTTGGGCCTAGTCACTGTCTCTCAGGCTAACTTACCTCACATGGCAGTTGCAGGGATTAAATGAAGAGCAGGGAGAACCATGTATGCTGTCATTTTGAGCTCCTCAGAGAAAAAGCTGGGACAGAAATGCAATCAATCAATCAATCAATCAATCAAACTAAAGAAAAAGCTGGGGCGGGCAGTAGTTGTTGCCACCTGGCCCTGGCCCTCTATATATACAGGACCAGTTCCCCAAAAATGGTGTTTTAAAAGGGTGGCTGGAGTCAGTCTGAACCCCAGTGTTTGCTTCATAATACAGTGGTACCTCTGGTTAAGAACTTAATTCGTTCTGGAGGTCCGTTCTTAACCTGAAACTGTTCTTAACCTGAGGTACCACTTTAGCTAATGGGGCCTCTTGCTGCTGCCGCGCCACCACGCGATTTCTGTTCTCATCCTGAGGTAAAGTGCTTAACCCGAGGTGCTATTTCTGGGTTAGTGGAGTCTGTAACCTGAAGTGTCTGTAACCCAAGGTACCACTGTAGTAAGTGCTATAACACCAGCTTTTGACCTTTTTTTCCTTTTTGTAGTACAGGAATTACTTCAAACAGTGAGTTGCAGAGACACTTGCCCCTGAGCATATGTACTAGGCCTGTGGAGGAAGGGGGAAGATTCGCAGTTAAGCCTCATAGATTTTTGCAGGTCTTCTCTTAGCACAGGTAAGTCTGGATCAGACCCATTGTGCTGGAGGATTTGAGGTTGGTGTTCTGAACACTGACCTTTTAAAAAAATTATTATTGTGGGGTCATACTTGGGAGTTCGCTCTGCTGAATGCCAGCGGAAAACAGTGTTTTTGCAATAATAAGCTTTTTAAAAATAAAAAATCCCTACTACTCAGGCAGTAGACAAGCCCGTGAGGCTCAGTGCCCCACGTGGCCTAAGCTGGCAGGAACTGGGTCTTGCCCTGTTGCTCCGCTTGAGGAAATGTCTCCGCATAAACAGGCACACGGTGGTAGGCAAAGCCAAGGGGATCTGAGGACATTCCAGATGCCTTTGCTATAACTTGGAGGCATGTTGTAGCTTGGCATGTCTATTTTTACCCATTTCTCTTTTCCCTCCACCACCCACTTTCTTGTCAGCTTCGTTTCTCCGTGGGCAGACGGTATGTAGGCTTTGCTTACATTTATGCAGGCAGTCAACATACGTGTGCTTTTAGTGTGTGGTTTTGAACTGTCTTTTACCTCCAGAATGCACCAGATGTGTTGCTCTTGCGTGTAATAATAATTCTCTTCAGGAGACTTGCTGATGCTCTCAGGTCCTCCTTGTGGTGTTTCCATAGGTATCTGGTTAGCCGCTGTGACGATGGCCTGCATGGGCCTTTGGCCACCTCTGGTAGGGCGCTTCTTATGCTATTGGGTGCTTGAATTCTTCCCTAATGTCCACATTTCCCAGTTCTTCTTCACAGAGAGAAGGAACTCGCCTACATTGCTCCCTAATGTGCTCGAAGTTGCGGTGGGGAGCCTCAGGCCTGAGACCCCAGTTGTGACTCTCCAGCCCTCTTGATATGGTCCTCAGGACTCTCCCCAGGGAACAGCCAGACTGCTCCATGCCTTTCTCATGTGCGTGTGATGTGATCATGCTTTGTGCTGCCCTAGGTGAGGTGTGTAGGAACCTCTGACTTCTGTGTGACTTGGATGTGGCCTCCTTTTGCTCAGCCCCTTTTGCTCCTCATCCTGCGCTCCACTAGCACATGTCCCCTGAGGCAATGAGGCCTTCAAACCCCAAAAAAGTGTCTGCACACCTGCTGTAGATTTATGGGGCGACATCCAAACATGGCTGCCAAAGGGGGTTACACTTCTTATAGCTCTGCACCATGCGATTCATCCACGTGCACAAATCAGCTTGTCTGCCGACATAACTTTTTTTTGTGTGTGTGTGGCCGGCACCCCAGAATGAGTACAACACCTCTGCTCAAAGTTGACTCGGCCTCAATGGCTTTTTCCTAAAGTGGTTGATGCAAAATGGTAGTGGCCAAGTTAAGTCATCATGGTCCTCCCAGCGCGTGAGACTGCTAGGAGTTGCGAGGCCTTGGGGGTAAATATTTCATTACTGCCTCAAATGTTAAGAACATTATTCTTTCCTCAAGAAGTGCCTGGTTCCTGCCCGCCCCCCAGTCTGCAATGTATTCTTGTACGTAATTCAGAATGCCTCTTTGTCTATCAGCCTGTCTAATCCTTTCGCAAATTCTCTTAAGCCAAGTAGAATTGGACGTTGTATATAATATTTATTTATTTAATTAATATAAAGCCCCATCTTTGGGCTGGTTGTTTATCTCTGGCTATTAAAATTGAGTACTCCGAAGCCGGCAATTATGAAACCTCTTTCCTCTTTACGTAACAGCTTGGAAATTGCTTTCTCCTCCTCCAATATTTCTGTGTCACTCTCTTTTCTGGCTCTTAATTCTCCGTAATGTATGACCTAAGCTGATCTTTATTCTTCGTCGTAGGACAGACAGATTTGGAGATGCGTGTGTTTTTATAGTAGTGTTTTCTTTCCTTTCCTTTTCTACTTCTTTTTATAACGCTTTAATCACATTCCCAGGCCAAATAACTATTATGCTCTGTTCCTGAGGGGAAATGTCATTAATGCTTGCTTTAAAAAGAAAAGAAAAAGAAAACTAATAAAATTGCTTTTGCTCTGATTCTGAAGGTGCACAGTGCTATGCATATGGTTTGAATTTTTCCTTCACTCGGCTGAAGGCACTGAATTGTGCAAATAGGGATTTTGATGGCAGCAAGCTGTATTCAATACCAAAGCCAGCGCAGGTATGGGGGACCCTGCAGCCCTCCAGATAGGAAGCTGCCTTATGGTGAATCAGACCATTAGTCCATCTAGCGCCATATTGACTACACTGACTGGCAGCAGCTCCCTGGATTTCAGGCAGGGTGTCTTCCAGCCACACCTGGAGATGCCATGGTCTCCAACCTGGGACCAATGACATGCAAGGCAGATGCTCTGCAACTGAGCCATGGCTCTTCCCCCAGTTGTTGTTGGACTGCAGATCCCATCATCCATTTCAGAGAACGAATTGATTTTCAGTTATAATATTTGGACTTTTTCTGGAGGGTTTGGACATTTGGAAAGGTGGTTTTGCCTGCAGTAATACCTACAAACAGCCCAGTCCTTTTAACATCATGTTTACCCATTTATATATCTCCTTTCTTCAAAGCAATAGCATACATAGCATAGCTACCTCTGCATTTTATCATCACAACAATGCTGGTTAAGCATCATGACTGAGTGGGGACTTGAACCTTGGTCTCCCAGGTCTTAGTCTAGCTCTCTAGCCACTGCACTACGCTGGCTCCATATTGCAAAAAGAGGGTGTGGGTGGGTGGGACTGATTCAGAGAGAAAAGGGACTTGCTGTAGCCACTTACTGAGTTCGAGACTGTCATGCAACAGGAAGCTATCACTTTGCACTGGAACACATTTTTAAAAGAAAATCCGGACTAGCTTTTCAGATACCTTTTAATTGAATAACTTTCTAAAGAAATGCCTGAAGTAACTGATATTTTAGTTTGAAGTCTTGTTTCTTCTGTTATATTTTACTCCAAGAAGACCCATTTATCCTAAATAGAACCCAATAAGGCAGACATGTATGTACTATATACATATATATGCGTGTGTGTGTGTGTGTGTGTGTGTGTGTGTGATCCCGTTGAGATCCCAAGATGAAATTTTGCAGGTAGTACTTAGAAATATTAAATAATACATTTTTTGGAATTTTGAATCATGTTGATTTTTTAAAATCATTTTTTTATTTCTAAATTTTTAATTTTGTAACTTAACTTTAAAATTTAAAGTAAGTCTATTATGTGACATATCATTTTCAAGCCCATGATGTTCTGGAGAGATCGGTGTTTTTAGTTTTGAAATACCTCAATTCTGGGCTGAGCTTTTAAGGTTTTTGTGAAGTCTGGCAAGGTCAAAATTGTCTTCTTTTTTAATTTCAAACCCTCATAACTCAAAAATTGGGGAATACACACACACACACACACACACACACACACACACACACTTTTAGATTTAAACTTAGTTTTGATCATTCAGCAAGTATACAAAATATAAGAAAATTGGATGACATGAGGTAAAAAATTGGATCATTTGATATGGAATGACCCTGAGGCACATTTGGGTGAGAGATGGTGCCTGGCTCAAGGTCAACCATTGAGCTTCATGGCTGAGTGGGAGGTTACGGGAACAGGTACATGAGTCTCACCAGACTGGCTCTTTCTGCTACACCAGCTCTTCCAGGATGCCATGAGGCTGACTTGGAGGCCCAGGACATTTAGAACAAAACTTAGTTCCGTTTGATTCCTACCACATGATGTCGATGAATAATCTGACGCCACATTCACACCATACATTTAAAGCACTATGATCCGATGGCTTCCCTCAAAGAATTCTGGGAGCTATGGTTTGTTAATGGGTGCTGAGATAGGAAACCCCAGTTCCTACAATTCCCAGAGTAGCTTAAAAATCCATCTTCTTGGGGAACTCTGGGAATTGATCTCTGATGGGGATAATGGTGGTCTAACAACTTTGGCACATGGGTGAGGATCAAGGGAGCAAGCTCTTATCAGGATTGTTAAGTTGTGCCCAAACTGGTTTTCATGGGAGGACATTGGGTTCCCGTGTTGCCATCCCATCAGTTTGTGATAATAACTGGGCTATTAGTGTGCCCCGTACCACCAATTTTAATTCTGCTCTTTGCTGTTAACGATAACGATAAGCTACATAAATATTTGAGAGTGTTTTAGTTCTGGTGACTAAGAGGGAATTTCCAATTGATTTAGGAAGACTGTGTTCGAAGGTTAAAATTGACATGTACCTGACTCCTTCAGAATAACAAACAGCCTTTATTTGGGGCCACTTCAGGCTGTCCTTCTGAACTGAAAAGTGCATATAACATTTATGATGGATATGGATTTTTCCTTTTTGTTACACGTTTCTTTGCTCATGAACAAGATGTCTGTAAGTACAAGTGTGTTAGTGAACTGTAAAAGTTCCATTACTCGCATCTGAGAATGGAAATGCACCAGCAGCAACCCCGTGAAAACAGTACATCTTTTAAAGTTTACTACCGCAGTTTTACGAGCTTCCGAGCTTTTTGCACTGAACGAAATGAGTTACTGCTTTTTAAAAGCCTCTTGCCTGCCTTGACTAGGGTTTGCATTTAATATTTTTTTGTGTTATTTTTTCTTTTTTACACTAGTGAAGAGGCATCTCATATCTTTGGGGTGTAGCTCAAAACTTGAGAGGTGCATATGGAAATATCAACATGTATACATTGACCTCATTCAGGGGATCCACTATTTAATATATTATATTACTTGGGAGTAAGCAGCACTGAACTGAAGGGGACTTGTTTCAGAGGAAACGCAGGATCGGGCTGGGATCCCAGAACACACATTAGCTGTGCTAGGAATCAATCACCCTGGTATATGTTGTGACCCGCCTTGAGATCGGCAGATAAGGGTGGTATACTACTACAACTACTACTACTACTAAAAGTAAAGGTAAAGGGACCCCTGACCATTAGGTCCAGTCGTGGCCGACTCTGGGGTTGCAGCGCTCATCTCGCTTTATTGGCCGAGGGAGCCAGTGTACAGCTTCCAGGTCATGTGCTTCTGGCGAACCAGAGCAGCGCACGGATAGGTTGTTTACCTTCCTGCCGGAGTGGTAACTATTTATCTACTTGCACTTTGACGTGCTTTCAAACTGCTAGGTTGGCAGGAGCAGGGACCGAGCAACGGGAGCTCACCCCGTCACGGGGATTTGAACCTCCGACCTTCTGATCAGCAAGTCCTAGGCTCCGTGGTTTAACCCACAGCGCCACCCGCGTCCCTACTACTATTACTACTACTAATGGCTTAATAAGCAGAAATATGATTGAGCTTTGTGCCTCCCAAACCACCCTTGGCTCTCCTCTTGGCAAACTCTAGTCCCCAGAAGTCTCAAGTTAACCATAATTTCTTCTTGCGCTTGAATTGGGAAAGTACTGCTATTAGGCTTGGAACAAGCCAGTATCTTAAACCATAGCATAAAGTTGTTTTAACATCTTGGTTTGCTCTCAGATTGGTAACCATAGAGTCCCAATTTTAAAAATAATAGGAAATATGGCTAATTGGAGATTTCTCTCTTTAGGTGGTGGTCGTGAGGAGGAGGGCAAGGGGCATTGATACCCTTCCTTTGGTGAAGGGCCTTCGTTCAGTGGTAGAGCATCTTCTTTGCATTCAGCAGCACCCAGGTTCAGTCCTCAGCATCTTCAGAATAGTGCTAGGAGACATCCGTTTCTGAAGTCCCGGATTGCTGCTTCCAGTCAGTGTAGGCAGCACTGAAAAGGGCCGATGAACTGACAGCTTCATATATCACATATATTTTCCTGGGAACACAAATCTCTACGTATTTGCGATATATTGAAAGGTGACAATGCCTTTCAAGTACACTTAGCAATTTAGTATTGAATGTATTCAAGAGCAGACCTGTGAACTTGGCCTCTCAACCTCCCCACCCTCCACCAGTAAAATAGGAACCCAGCAAAGGGCTTTGTCATATTGCTCTGTGCGGCAAACAGGCTAGTTTCATCTGGTACAAAATATTATGTTTCTCTCATATTTGGGAATGTGCCTTGGTTTAGGAAAATCTCAGAATCCGTCTTGGTGAGCAGATAACCTGAAAAGCACATAACCCCTTTGGTGGCCACTAAACCATTCTCGAAACTGCAGTTTCTAGCTCTCCCTAAAACAACTTGTGGTGTCGCCTTTCTAGAAGGCCTCTAGAGAGTTGACTTGGCGGTGGTGGCAAAGTAGAAGGCAGAAAAGCCCATCGCCTCTGCTGCGAACACTTTTATGCGGTGTTGCATAAATCTTTTCCCGAAGTGGGCTTTCAGGTAGAGAGAGAAATGTGTTTTTCTTTTCTGATTTAAATTCAAAGCTGCTATTAAAAGTTACGTGGCTCTCTTAGAAAGAATACTTTACTTAGCCTGCTTTTCTCATAGCATCAGTTTATACGCACTTACTTAACCCAGGACCAAGTCTTGGCAATTTGAAGTGAGCCCTGCTGCCAAAATCTCTGCCCACCCCTTCCCTAAATCAAACAGCATTAAAGGGTTTGCGGTCTGAGGGGCTTACATTTTACAACTTCAGCAAATATCTCGCGTACGACTCCTCCCTGTTATTTCTATGCTCAGGACATTTTCTGTAATCTTGCCCCTATCTAGTGCCTCTGTGTTCCATCATCTCCATGGATGATCCCACCTTCTTGTCCTGTTTTAGCATCGTGCTGAATCCTTGTTTGGCATGGAAATGGCAATGTCCTTGCTGAAAGTGTGTACAGTAGTTAAGAGGGGAAGCCAGAAAAGCAGGAAAGGTGACTAGAGCAGTTAAACATCTGTCTGTCTGTCTGTCTGTCTGTCTGTCTGTCTATAAAATAAATGGATTTTGATAAGTTGCTTAAAAGAAGGTTGAACTGTTTTGATGTTATGTGTTATTCTTGCACTTTGAGTCTACCTTTGCTCCAAGTAGCTCAAGGTAGTGACATAGGGGACACACCCAGTTTTGTCCTGACAACAACCCTGTCAAGTAGGGTAGGTTAGATGGCAACTGTCCCGAGGTCACTGGCAATCTAATAGAACAGGTACATAAGAAACTACTGCATACCCAGTCAAACCCTTGGTCCCTTTATCTCAGTAGTGTCTTTGACTGGCAGTAGCTTTCCAGGGTCTCAGGGTGGGATGGTGGTCTCTTCCCAGGCCTGCCTGGAATTCCAGGGATTGAACCTGGGGCATTCTGCATGCAGACAGAGACTGGGAAAGAGTGATAATAGACCATGAGATTGTGTAGCACACACAGGGCAAGATGGAATCTAAGAGGAGTCAAAAGGAGTGGCTGTAGTTCTGGCTCAAAATGAGGTTGTGGTTGGAATGAACTCAAAATTCCTTTCCATGCATTAGGAAATTCCTGCAGAGAGACTCTTGCATACTTCTCACAAATGCAAGTGTCTACAACAGGGTAGGGTAGGAACCGGTGGTTCTCCAGGTGTTGCTTGACTCCAGTTCCCATGATCCTTGACTATTCACCATGCTGGCTGGGGTTGATGGGAGTTGGGGTCCAACAACATCTGGACAACCACTTGGGACTAGAAGCCTGAAATTGCTCTGGAACATGAACTCTTGCAGTTAGGGAAGGTGATACCAAAAGGCCACATTATGGGATCTACTAACAGTCTTGCCAGTTCAAAACTGTGTAAAAGTTTGTGATGTTGGATCCAATGATGATCAACATGGAGCTGAGGATTTTTTCTTGCCATAAATTGAAGTCTTTAAGTAAAAGCTAATTAAACAGTGAAGAATTATTTAGGGTGAGCTGGACTCCAGTTTCAAGGTACTCTCAAAATGACAAGTGATGCTGCAAGTGCTATAAACATGTCCACTTTCTTAACCCCCCAGCCAAATTACTACGGAGACTTGTTCAAGTGACTGAGTATTCTGAGATGGCAATTAACACTTTGTCCCAGCAGCTTGTGCAACAATAAAATGTTGATTTTTAAATAACATATTTATTTTTATAACACAAGTGGTTTGCTTCGAATGTTCCTGAGCCACAGTCATGCATTCTGCTTGAACACAGCAATGGGAGAGCAAATTTTGTTGCATCTTATATCAGCTAAGCCAAACAATGCTGCACTGCACACCTTTCTTCTTCCTGTAGAACAGCGGTTGTCAACCCTTTTTAAGCCCATGGGCACATTTGGATTTTTGGTTGACTGCCATAAGCATAATCCCCTCTGCTTACTTATCTCCCCCCCACCTGCCACCCCCTCGATCAGCACTCCAGACAGACAGACAGACAGACAGACAGACAGTGTGTGCACATTCACTTTGTTTTACTAAGGAATCTGGTTAGAAGGCAGGTTCAGTAGAATAAATCAGAGCCTAGAAAAACACATAGAGATGAAAGAGGAAGTGGGACAGAGAGTCACTCTTCTGATTTCATTTTTTAGCTCTATGTACTTTTCAAGGTGACCCTTCTCACCGCCTCTTGTCCAAGGGGGTAGGGAGTACTCCGAGGCTCTGTGGGGCCTGTTAAGAAACACCAAGGTCATTATGGCACCCATGGGCCATGTAGCAGAAGAATCTGGTGTGTTCCTGGTTGTCATAGTCATTTCTCTTCCTTTGTTTTGATTAGCTGGGCCTGCAAAATGCCATTTGTCATTTGTAGAAGGGAAAAACACAGCATGACACAGGACTTTGGGTGCAGGCACACAACTCCTTAAGCATCTTCTGCACAGGTTCAGTTCTGAGTATTGTCCATGCTGCTGTGAAACAGGCCCAGGTGTGCCTTGGGGGAACTGAGGTGTGGCAGAGAATGAGCAGCTAAATGGTCACTGTCAATACTGCAGTTGACTGTGGATCTCATTAAAGCGCTTAATGATTATTGGTAGATGAACCGTTCCAGAGTGCTAAATAACTTCCAGGTACCGTGGCCAGCTAACTTAATTACCAGGTTTAGGTTCCAAGAGTAAGAAGCTGAATCTTAAGTAGGCCAGTTAACATACAGAAGTTGGAGTGTGAAGACAATTTTAACTTTTATTCTGGCATAGTCCCATTAGAAATCCATTAGGTTTTATTTATTTAGTATACAAGTAAATTCTCTTGGTGCCACACAGATAGCAAGAGAATAAAAACTGGGAGAAATTCAGCATTGTGATAAGGTAATTGTTCCACCAGGGCAGGCATTTTGACTTGCTGGATGGCACAATTCCCTTGCATGCTGTCCTGGGGTTTCTCCCATTCCCCGCCCACCCAGCCAATCCTTTCCGGGGAAGCAAGTGAAAGTCCTTGCATAGGGCTTCCATTGATGGGACTCATTAGTTTCACCCCACCCAATAAACCCACTAAAAACTTGACACCCACCCTTCTAGGTAATTGGAAACTTCTTCCGGAGCTGGAACAAACTAATTTGCCTCCCCCTTCCCTATGGAGAACACACTCTTGGTCCTTTACCTGAGGCCCTCCAGATAGATGTTGCTGGGCTACAAGTCCCATCTGGACCTTTGATTATGTTGGCTGGGCTGATGGAGTTGTGACACCAACATTTGCAGGGCCATGCATTTCCCACCCCTCCTTGGGCAAACTACTGTTCTCTGAACCTTGGCTTTCCATCTATATTTCCATCTATTACCCTTGAGGTTCCTGAGATAATGTATGTGTGGTGATTTGAGTGCTCAGTGCTATATAAATGCTTCATATCTGTCAATACCACTCATTGAAAGGCTTAGAGTTGAGCTTTTGGACTGGGTGAGATATGAAATTGCCTGTTGTTGAGGTAGAAATCCTTTAAATAATTAGTTTCCTTGAAAGTAAATCACAGCAGCCATTTTATGTTCTATTAAATATCATCTGCAATCTTTCGGGTTATTACAGTTACACGTTTTTTTGAAAGTGTTCATAGCGACAGGGTCCTGATGGCCACAAATTCTGTAGTGGAATATACCTAAGATGATTTTGACCAAACAAGGCCCTTGCTATGTGCTGAAGTACTCAACTGATCAGGTTTTGACATCCATGATGGATGACCATTTTCTGACAACGGCATATAGCAATGGTGTCCAAACGTTTTTCAAAGAGGGCCAGATTTGATGAAGTGAAGGGCCATGAGGGCCAACCAAAGTTGTTGACCTTTTTTAGGATTGAGGTTGTTGAGGTTTTTAAAGGATTTTACCCCACGGGGGCCAGATTAAACATTAGGCTCCCGAAACGGACTTTGGACACGCCTGGCATATAGAACCACTGTGCAAGCATGGTTGACTTCAGGTATGGGACTCTATCTAGAAACAAGAAATGTTTGGGATTCCCATGTTCTGATTACAAGAGAAAAGTTCCATCTTCTTGATCTCTTTAGGCCAGTGGTGGCCAAACTTGGCCCTCCAGCTGTTTTTGGACTACAACTTCCACCATCCCTAGCTAACAGGACCAGTGGTCAGGGATGATAAGAACTGTAGTCCCAAAACAGCTGGAGGGCCAAGTTTGGCCACCACTGCTTTAGGCTGACCTGTGAAGTGCCATCAGTGGCACAACAGCATTCCAGATGAAACACAAAGTCTAGGAGTCTTCTCTGTACGCCTCCTAGATGTGACTCTTCAGAAAGACATAACCTTCTGACATGGCATGTTTTATTGTTGTTTAGTCATTTAGTCGTGTCTGACTCTTCGTGACCCCATGGACCAGAGCACGCCAGGCACTTCTGTCTTCCACTGCCTCCCGCAGTTTGGTCAAACTCATGCTGGTAGCTTCGAGAACACTATCCAATCATCTTGTCCTCTGTCGTCCCCTTCTCCTTGTGCCCTCCATCTTTCCCAACATCAGGGGTCTTTTCCAGGGAGTCTTCTCTTCTCATGAGGTGGCCAAAGTATTGGAGCCTCAGCTTCAGGATCTGTCCTTCCAGTGGGCACTCAGGGCTGATTTTCTTAAGAATGGATCGGTTTGATCTTCTTGCAGTCCATGGGACTCTCAAGAGTCTCCTCCAGCACCAGAATTCAAAAGCATCAATTCTTCAGCGATCAGCCTTCTTTATGGTCCATCTCTCACTTCCATACATCACTACTGGGAAAACCATAGCTTTAACTATATGGACCTTTGTTGGCAAGGTGATGTCTCTGCTTTTTAAGATTCTGTCTAGGTTTGTCATTGCTTTTCTATGGTATGTTTTAGGAAGCAGGAATTAGAAGTGTTGGTGGCATGAAAGGCATTTTCTACTTAAGTGGATTTGGAAATGGTAGCACAGAGGAAGCACACAGGACTTTTTCTTTGCTTCGTTTCCTCGTTCCTCTCCCTGAAACTGTTAGTAATGCAGTTTCGAGTTCCTGTCATTCCTCTACTTTGGTTTGCAGAGGTGGGCAGAGCAGGACGGTGTCACGTCATGCGGGCAGAGTGGGTGCGGGAAGAGAAGAGGTGATGGCAGCAACGCTGCACAGTTCCTGCCATGATCTTGTCCATAAGGAAGGAAGTGCTGCCTGTAATGTATTTGAGATATGTACTTAGTGCTTCAAACAAGATTGTCTGTTCTCTCTTGATGGGTGGTGAATAATCTTCTGCCAAATATGGATAAACTGAGGCTACGCAGAGTAACTTTTTGGCGGGCAACCAAGGTCAACACTGATCGGCTGATTTATAATGGAGAATCCTTGGACAAAACCAACCGGGCAAAAGTAGTGAATACTTTTATGTAAGGCATCCACTGTTTAGTGGAACAACTTCCACTAAGCAATGCTGACATGCTGCTGCATTTAAAATGCAGTGAAACAAGTCATATGAGGAGGAGTTCCATAGGTCTTCAAAGAGCCTGTTTCTCCCCATTATCCATCTGACATGAGTACTGTGCATGGCACTTTGCTGGGCTTACTGAAGCAGCATGGGAATCTCCTCTGCCTTGCAATGCTCCCTCTTGCTTCCTGTGAGTGCAAAGCAAAATTCCATTGAGCCTTACTTGACTCACATTGTGGGGCTGCAGTCCTAGGGCTCATCGGCATTTGTTTTTGTGCTGTGTTTCTAGGTACAAGTCTGGGCTTTCCAGGTCTGTGTCCCAGTGCTTCTCCTAGGAAAACCCACATTTTACTGCTGAATTAGAGTGAACACCAATCGGGTTTGCCGTTTGCTCAGATTCTATGATAAAACACAGGTTTTCCCAGGGAAAGTGTTGGGCCAAACAAACAAACAAGCATGCCACTCTGACAGACCTGGAAAACCTGAATCTGCACCTAGAAAGTGCAGACCAAAGGTAAGTGTGCCAGAGCCCCAAGTCTAAGGGATTATCCACAATTACCTTTTCCCCTGCTCTTTCCAGACACACAGGTCAGCACTTTGAAGCTCCACATATGAATGCTCAGACTTGGAGCTTTAAAGCGCGGACCATGCCTGGAAACGGCAGAGGAAAGGTAAGTGTGGATAAGCCCTAGCACATAAACACACACTCTCTCTGTAAAGTTTAACTGTTTAATGGGATGCAGCTACTAAAAGCCCATGTAAATTTCTTATGATACCTTCAATTCTTGGGTTTGATAGCATAGAGACTAGATAACTCACAAGACAGCCTTTTTTGTTCTGATTCATGCAGCAAATACGCCTTAAAGCCCTCTGCTGTAATGTAGGCCTTCATAGCTCTGCAAGCTAAACAAAAGCTAAACTGTTTACATCTAGCATTGGAGGGATTTTTAAAACCCACTTTTGTTGTTTGGAAAAGTAATAGATGTGGCAAAAGAGAGAATCTTTTGTTTTGGAAAGGGTGTCCCACCCTGAGATTGCAGTGTATGATTTAGTATTAAAGTTAAAGGTTACTTCAAGAATCCTGGTGGTTTAAATATATCTATATCTGTGCATGTTGTTGTTTAGTCGTTTAGTCGTGTCCGACTCTTCGTGACCCCATGGACCAGAGAACGCCAGGCACCTCTGTCCTCCACTGCCTCCCGCAGTTTGCTCAAACTCATGCTGGTAACCTCGAAAACACTATCCAACCATCTCGTCCTCTGCCGTCCCCTTCTCCTTGTGCCCTCCATCTTTCCCAACATCAGGGTCTTCTCCAGGGAGTCTTCTCTTCTCATGAGGTGGCCAAAGTACTGGAGCCTCAGCTTCACAATCTGTCCTTCCAGTGAGCACTCAGGGTTGATTTCCTTCAGTATGGAGAGGTTTGATCTTCTTGCAGTCCATGGGACTCTCAAGAGTCTCCTCCAGCACCATAATTCAAAAGCATCAATTCTTCGGCGATCAGCCTTCTTTATGGTCCAGCTCTCACTTCCATACATCACTACTGGGAAAACTATAGCTTTAACTATACGAACCTTTGTTGGCAAGGTGATGTCTCTACTTCTCAAGATGCTGTCTAGGCCTGTCATTGCCCTTCTCCCAAGAAGCAGGCGTCTTTTAATTTCGTGGCTGCTGTCACCATCTGCAGTGATCATTGAGCCCAAGAAAGTAAAATCTCTCACTACCTCCATTTCTTCCCCTTCTATTTGCCAGGAGGTGATGGGACCAGTGGCCATGATCTTCGTTTTTTTGATGTTGAGCTTCAGACCATATTTTGCGCTCTCCTCTTTCACCCTCATTAAAAGGTTCTTTAATTCCTCCTCACTTTCTGCCATCAAGGTTGTGTCATCTGCATATCTGAGGTTGTTGATATTTCTTCCGGCAATCTTAATTCCGGCTAGGGATTCATCCAGCCCAGCCTTTCGCATGATGAATTCTGCATATAAGTTAAATAAGCAGGGAGACAAAATACAGCCTTGTCGTACTCCTTTCCCAATTTTGAACCAATCAGTTGTTCCATATCCAGTTCTAACTGTAGCTTCTTGTCCCACATAGAGATTTCTCAGGAGACAGATGAGGTGATCTGGCACTCCCATTTCTTTAAGAACTTGCCATAGTTTGCCGTGGTCGACACAGTCAAAAGCTTTTGCATAGTCAATGAAGCAGAAGTAGATGTCTTTCTGGAACTCTCTAGCTTTCTCCATAATCCAGCGCATGTTTGCAATTTGGTCTCTGGTTCCTCTGCCTCTTCTAAATCCAGCTTGCACTTCTGGGAGTTCTCGGTCCACATACTGCTTGAGCCTTCCTTGTAGAATTTTAAGCATAACCTTGCTAGCGTGTGAAATGAGTGCAATTGTGCGGTAGTTGGAGCATTCTTTGGCACTGCCCTTCTTTGGGATTGGGATGTAGACTGATCTTCTCCAATCCTCTGGCCACTGCTGAGTTTTCCAAACTTGCTGGCATATTGAGTGTAGCACCTTAACAGCATCATCTTTTAAAATTTTAAATAGTTCAGCTGGAATGCCATCACTTCCACTGGCCTTGTTATTTGCAGTGCTTTCTAAGGCCCATTTGACTTCACTTTCCAGGATGTCTGGCTCAAGGTCAGCAACCACACTGCCTGGGGTATACGAGACATCCATTACTTTCTGGTATAATTCCTCTGTGTATTCTTGCCACCTCTTCTTGATGTCTTCTGCTTCTGTTAGGTCCTTTCCACTTTTGTCCTTTATTGTGGAAATCTTTGTACGAAATGTTCCTTTCATATCTCCAATTTTCTTGAACAGATCTCTGGTTCTTCCCATTCTATTGCTTTCCTCTATTTCTTTGCATTGCTCGTTTAAGAAGGTCTTCTTGTCTCTCCTTGCTATTCTTTGGAAATCTGCATTCAATTTCCTGTATCTTTCACCATCTCCCTCGCATTTTGCTTGCCTTCTCTCCCCCGCTATTTGTAAGGCCTCATTGGACAGCCACTTTGCTTTCTTGCATTTCCTTTTCATTGGGATGGTTTTCGTTGCTGCCTCCTGTATAATGTTACGAGCCTCCATCCATAGTTCTTCAGGCATTCTGTCCACCAAATCTAAATCCTTAAACCTGTTCCTCACTTCCACTGTGTATTCATAAGGGATTTGACTTAGATTGTATCTTACCGGCCCAGTGGTTTTTCCTACTTTCTTCAGTTTAAGCTTGAATTTTGCTATAAGAAGCTGATGATCTGAGCCACAGTCAGCTCCAGGTCTTGTTTTTGCTGACTGTATAGAGCTTCTCCATCTTTGGCTGCAGAGAATATAATCAATCTGATTTCGATGCTGCCCATCTGGTGATGTCCATGTGTAGAGTCGTCTCTTGTGTTGTTGGAAAAGCGTGTTTGTGATGACCAGCTTGTTCTCTTGACAGAACTCTATTAGCCTTTGCCCTGCTTCGTTTTGATCTCCAAGGCCAAACTTGCCAGTTGTTCCTTTTATCTCTTGACTCCCTACTTTAGCATTCCAATCCCCTATAATGAGAAGAACATCCTTCTTTGGTGTCACTTCTATAAGGTCTTGTAAGTCTTCATAGAATTGGTCAATTTCAGTTTCTTCAGCACAAGTAGTTGGTGCATAAACTTGGATTACTGTGATGTTAAAAGGTCTGCCTTGGATTCGTATCGAGATCATTCTATCATTTTTGAGATTGCATCCCAGTACAGCTTTTGCCACTCTTTTGTTGACTATGAGGGCCACTCCATTTCTTTTATGGGTTTCTTGCCCACAGTAGTAGATATGATGGTCATCCGAACTGAATTCACCCATTCCCGTCCATTTTAGTTCACTGATCTGTGCATAGCTATATCTATATGCCTTGCCTTTCACACTTTGATGTGGTTTAGCACATGTTTGCACTGCAACGAGCAGAGAGTGATAAAAATCAACTGCTAGCTGCATTGGAAGGGACTTGCGACTGAAAATATCTGGAGGTTGGAAAAGGATGTCCCCAAACTGGTACAGATCCCTAGGGACTTGTAGCTTTTAGATTAATGGAAGGCTAATAAAGGAAGTGGGGCTGCCTCAACTATATGTGTCTTGGACCATTAATGGCTTTAAAGGAAAAACACAAATGCCTTCGATGAAGGCTCATCATGGGCAATGTGATAAAATGCTTACAGGACCCAAACTTTTCCAATTTTCTTAGTGCGTTTTCTCTTCAAGGGTGCCAGTCTTGCACTCTGCTCAGTCTCTCGATAGCAGCAAGGGGCTGGCATGGGATGTCAGAGAACTCGTAACTGCTCGAACTGTGCAGCAGCAGATGCTAATTAAAATATATATAATACTCGCATGATTAGTTTGTAATGATCGTAATCCCCTTCTATTTGCTTATTACTGCAGCGTGACAGACCTTAAACCACCCCGCGCTTCATCTGAAGCCTTGTAAGTAACAAACCAGCCATTAGCTGCCGATAACCCATTCCTAAAGGATTGTTTCCCAAATAGAAAAACATGGCTGAATAAAGGCGTCCCGTTTTCCCATTTGCTATTGAACTCAGAGGGGTTGTTGGAGTTTTTCCCCCTTCTTGTTTGTTCTTCTGCCCAGCTGGCTCCTTTTGCTGGAGTACAATAGTGCCTTGTTACTCCGTTGCGCTGCGTCTCATTCAGACACAACAGCTTCTCATGTAGGGGAAGGGAGAAGCACAAATGGTGATGAAGATGTTCCCCTCCTGTTAAAATATTTAGATGCACCAGCCAAAATGGAATAGTTCCACTGTGTGTCAGGTTTCTCTGGAATTTGTTCCACTGTTGTTGTTGTTGTTCCCCTCTCTCTCAGCAGCTTCTTCTAGTGTGATGCTTGCAAAATTCAATGGGTTTTTCAATCGGGTTCTTAGTAAAGATGGGGTAGGCTTCTGCTGGATTCAGCGGTCCCAAATCTTGCCCATTTGAACCAGGGATGGGGTGGGAATTTGCTAAGCAAGTGCTGAATCAGAGAAAAAGAGAGGGAGAGATTGTCAAATTTATTCGTTCGTTCCATTGTTTATTTCATAAAATGTTTATGTTGCTCCATTGTAATAAAACCTCAAAGCCATTTACAAAAAGAATTATCAGTATAAAAAAGTTATATGCAACTATTTAAAACGTTCAAAAAAGACCACAATTGAAACCAACAATAAACTAAAAACTGTCAGCATTCTGCATGTGCTGAAACAAACATGCTTTAAGCAGGGGCTGAAAGCCTAACGTCAATAGGCAGGGAGTTCCAGAGTTCCAAAGAACTGGAGCATCAAACCACCTTGAGAATCCATCATGCAAAGCTGTGATGTTAGGCGGAGGAGATTTGAAGAGGGAGGATGAGTGGAAAGCCGCTGATGCCCATGTAGCTGTATTTTTGTCGTCCCCTATTCAACCTTCATCCAGGACTTAAAAAGCATCTTTACTGGCAGAGGTGTTGCTAGGTACTTTAAAGGACTTGGGGCAAAGGCTTATGGCATCTATTTGCATAAAAATTGCATATGCTATTTTTTTATATACAGATGCCTCTGGGTAAATTAAGAATGCATGGTGCCAGTGTCTCACCAGCAGAGTACTTTTGAAGTGTGCTTGGCTGCTCTGCAGACAAGTTTTCTTTTCTAAAAAAAGTTGAAAGAAAACAGGGGAGGGAAAGGGACAGGAAGTCTGGAGCACAGTACAAGAAACTCATAGCGAGGGGCTTCCTGGGCCACCTCATAACCATGCTCATCCCTGCTGGTTAAGGGGATGTAAAGCAGCTTATGGGATATAACCTGTGTTACTGAAGTGTTTGGGCCGAGTTCCTTCTTATCCCAGCACACTACTTGATATGTTGCAAGCAATGTGATAGTTTGTGCCTGAACCTCTGAAGTGGAAGACGAGTTTCTTTTCAGGGTATCTCTTATCTCAAAATGCCTCTTGCAGCCACTTGCACAACCTAAAATTAGGTTTCCAGCTTTGCACTGTATCTCAGGTGTGCTGGCAATCATCTCTTGGCATTCCTCTGGGAGAAGCTTCCTGTAAATTTCAGGACTCTGCTGAGCGAGAAGAGCGTTGCGTGGCGACAAAAGTACAGCTGTGCTGGATCTGGTTTCCTTCTATGTTGCTGATGCATGATGAGGGACGCGGACTGGTTTTACTGAGATAACATAGCAGGAATGGGGAGCTCGTGGCTCTTCAGGTGTCATTGGAATCCAGCTCTCATCAGCCCCAGCTGGTATGACCAATTGTCCGGGATGCTGAGAGTTGTAGTCTAGCCACATCCAGGAGGTCACAGCTTTCCCATCTCAGGAATATAGACTCCTGTTATATGAACCTGACAAACCTAGACAGCATCTTAAAAAGCAGAGACCTCACCTTGCCAACAAAGGTCCGTATAGTAAAAGCTATGGTTTTCCCAGTAGTGATGTATGGAAGTGAGAGATGGACCATAAAGAAGGCTGATCGCCAAAGAATTAATGCTTTTGAATTATGGTGCTGGAGGAGACTCTTGAGAATCCCATGGACTGTAAGAAGATCAAACCTATCCATTCTTAAGGAAATCAGCCCTGAGTGCTCACTGGAAGGACAGATCCTGAAGCTGAGGCTCCAATACTGGCCACCTCATGAGAAGAGAAGACTCCCTGGAAAAGACCCTGATGTTGGAAAAGATGGAGGGCACAAGGAGAAGGGGACGACAGAGGACGAGATGGTTGGACAGTGTTCTCGAAGCTACCAGCATGAGTTTGACCAAACTGCAGGAGGCAGTGGAAGACAGGAGTGCCTGGCATGCTCTGGTCCATGGGGTCACGAAGAGTCGGATACGACTAAACGACTAAACAACAACAACAACATATGAAGCTGAAGTCCATTGGGGCTGCATTGCTTCTTGACTGGGGTATGGAAGACCCATGACTTATGTGGGGGTTATGTTCTGGGGATAGTGCCTAAAGCCCAAATTATGTACCATTGAGGCACATTGGGTGCAATGGAGGGTGGGATTGCCAAAGTCCCCCCCTCTGGTCGCCTGCCCCCTTTCCACCCCCTTTTTTTCATTTTTTTGACAATATTTTTGCTTAGTGCGTAAAGCTGAATGTGCACAAGTTCAATGTGTGTAAGTACTGTACTTGGGGGACTTTTTTTGAGGAATCTCTCAAACTAGCTTCCCAAATGGCTTGTAATTGGCTTCTATGATCTGAATCTGTTCCTGGGGCTCGGTAGTTTTCTTTTGGAGCCCTTTCCGGTGCTTTGAGAATCTGTGCAATAAAGACAATCCGATGGAGATTTAACTGTCTTCAGGGAAGGGGTTGCCTTGCCTTGCTTCGCTGTCCCTGCTGTCAAAAAAAGTTAATCGCAGCCTCTCCTGGGTTGCCGGGTTACGTTGCTTTAGAGGAAATGTGCAGAGCTGCTGCGAGTAATGAGAACAGCCAAAGAAAAGCGCTCTCTCTCTCTCTGAAAATAAAAAATGCCACAAGACCCATAGAGATAATAGCCAGTTGCTCCTGAAGGAAAAGAGAGAATCCACCCACCAGCAGATTATTGATTTGTGGTTTTGCCAAACAAAACACTCCTTTTTCTTATTTGTAAAAGCGGAATGCCTTTGTTTTGTCTACAGTGGAGGATATGCAATATTTGTTTAGTATAAGCCCAAGTGTTTTGCGGTGAGGCAAGAGGAACTTTATTTGGCGGGATGACGACTTGGAAGGTGCCATCACTCTCGCTTCCTGAGGTGACATCACTCTCGCTTCCTGCAAGGCAGTTTATCATGTCTCTTTCCATGCATGCTGTCCTCCTTCAGAAACCAGAGAATGGGGTTGCACAGGTTGGCCTTTGTGGTTCCTACCAGATCTCTATGCATTGAGGGAAAGGTCTGAAGGGGGAACCTGCATATTTTTTACTGGATGTGGATTGGTTCCTCCATATGATCAGGAGCTCTGATTGTATGCATCTCCCAAAGGCACAAACAAGCCTGTGTGCATTCAGCTGAACATGTGTCGATTCCTCCTTCAGTGTGTTTCTCCAACCCTTTACCCAAATCTGAAGGCTGACTTGGCCAGTCTGGTGCCTTCCAGATTTTTTAATTATGGCTCCCACCAATTGCAGCCGGGCCGTGGCTGATGGGAGTTGTAGTCCTGGACATCTGTAGGACACCAGGTTGCTGAAAACTGGCCTAGAGCAGAGCTTTCCATGGTGACACACTTTTTAGACATGCATCATTTCGTGACACAATAACTCAGTTTTACTTATCAAACCGGAGGTTAAACTAACCCCCTTTGCAGCCTTTGGAGGAACACGGGGAGCATTTGCATGACACACCTACACACTGCAGCCAACACACTAACGTGTCGCAACACATAGTTTGGAAAGCTCTGGTCTAGAGAGTAGCGTGGAGGGTCTTCCATTAATAGTTTCATTTAAATAAGCACATGGTGAGTTGCCATATGCAGCCCAAATCACAGGACATTCATATTGGTGGTGGTGTGGAATGGAAAAAGAAGGTTTATACACCATGTTTTTATTTCAGTTACATGACTGTAAATTCTGTTGGTGATTTTATCTGCTGTATCACTTTTGTTCTTAATGATTGAGCTCCTTTTCCCCCTCGCCGCCTTTGTGGTGTATTTGGTGCCGGGATGACACGAAGATGTGGTTGAGTTGGTCCTTAAGTGCCTTGATTCTGCTTTCTGGCATCCTCCCCAATTGTGTTTGGCAAATGTGTCAACTGGCCAGGTGACTGCTAGTTGCAGAATCCAAGAACCTTTAAGTTTGTCAGTCTGCAGGTGTTCCTAAAACCATCATCTGGTGTCCATGTGGATGAAAATACAGGACCCCTTTCTCTATCCTCCTCCTCCTCCTCCTTTTGACGACTCTGACTAGTCTTGAAAAATTCTAGTGCTACAGTCTCCTGCAAGGCATACGCAAGAAGGTGAAAAAACACTCCAGAAGGATCTGAATTCTTCTAGGTGATCCCTGCACTTCAAAGAGAATGCAGTCTAATTAAAACCATCCATCATGAAAAAAGTGTGCATGCTTCCAAGTTTTATTCTGCAAGAGGGAATGGTGTGAACTGCTAATCTAAAAGTTAGCTTTAAATTGCCAGGGAAATTAATATAGGTGTAATTAAAAATGTGCAAATGGGTTTAAAATGCATGGTTTTGGGAGAGGGAACGGAGACTCTGCGCAACAGTTTTAAAGTAATGTGAAGATGATTTTAATAGTCATGAAGGACTTCCAAAGAACAACACAGTCGTGTGAGGACGGAGTTTGAGGGTTTGGGTGCATTTGCTCTTGTGGCATTCTGTTTTCATGCTGTCAGAATGAAACCAGTTCTGCTGGTGGTAAGGAAAATCGTAAACCTCTCCTGTATGAGCTTTACTGGATTAGATCAGAGACCAATCTAGCACCCTGTTTCTTCCTCTGCAAAACCAGAAGTCTTTGGGAATCCCACAAACAGAACGTGAGGGCCATAGGCATTCTTTCTCTGATCCTGGGGGGATTAAGAATGTACCCCATGCATTTGTCTAAACCCCCCTTTAAAAAAAAAAATCTATCATGAATCGATGGTTATTGCTATATCTTGTAGCAGATTCTGTAGCAGATT
Source organism: Podarcis gaigeae (assembly GCF_964106915.1). Taxonomy (NCBI): domain Eukaryota; kingdom Metazoa; phylum Chordata; class Lepidosauria; order Squamata; family Lacertidae; genus Podarcis; species Podarcis gaigeae. The sequence continues at coordinate 100,767,547 of NC_139679.1, forward strand.
CTGTACTGCTGTTGGGAAGTACCGGTACTTAATTTTGTCTGTCCCAAATCTCTCACCATTCAGCTGCTTTGATTGGTCCATGATTCCAGCATTATGAAAGACTGAGTAATATCTTCCCCCTATACTTTCTCAACACCATGCATTTCCCTATCCTAACCATATCCCCCTTTACTTTCTTTTTTTTTTAACCTAAAAAGGCTCCAAGTGTAACTTTTTCTTTTCTATCTCTACAGCACCCTTGCTGAGGTGCAGTGATTAGAACTTGGTAGAGTTTTCCAAGTGTACCTGCCACAGTGCCAGGTATACTATGGCTTACAGTTGGAATGATGCTGGTTTACTTTTCTTAAGATGTTGACAACTCAAGTGCGAAGCTGCCTAGCTGATTTGCCACCTGATTGCAGTGGGTCCAGAAAATTGTTCTACAATCTCCTGTGCACGTCAAGGTTTAGGGACAAGGCAGCTGCTGAAATTGGGCAAAAAGGTGGATGGAAGAGGAAGAAATGCACTGTGTAAAAAGGAATGCTGTAGCACACGTTTGTACAGTGGTACCTCGGGTTACATACGCTTCAGGTTACAGACTCCGCTAACCCAGAAATAGTACCTCAGGTTAAGAACTTTGCTTCAGGATGAAAACAGAAATCGTGCTCCGGCAGTGCGGCCCCATTAGCTAAAGTGGTGCTTCAGATTAAGAACAGTTTCAGGTTAAGAACAGACCTCCGGAACGAATTAAGTACTTAACCCGAGGTACCACTGTAATGGAAATGCTAACTGTCTTTATGTAAATAAAGCACTCCACAACAGGACAAGAAATGCTATTTAATTCCATGAGCAATGGGTTTTATTAAGTGTCTAAAAAGTCTGTTCCATGTAACAGACTATAAACTGGATTTTGTCCGGAGACTAGCACCCATCTTAAGGCTCGGCTGCTGTGATGTCATGGAATGTTAGTACAAAGTTCTGTCTGTTAAAGTTGAAGGCATGTCACTTTCCATGACCAATCAGGGTGGATGAAAGTTGCACGGTAAGTTAGGAATGGGGACTGTATGCCAAGGGAGCACAATCAAGGCACAGCCTGAGCAGTGCCTTGTTCTGTGTGTATTCTCATGCTTGGTCATAAACACATTGGTGCCACTCAAGCTGGGCCCCACAATATTTCCCTTCTCTCATTTGTGCCTGGCTTGTGTCCTGGAAACAGGTACGCCAGGTTGGTCCTTCTGCTGCTGATCTCTGACTCAGGACAAAACTCGCCCTCTGGGTACGCCACCGTGTCAGGAAAAGGAGAAGGAAGAGTTCACACACTATATCCCTTGAAGCTGACAGTTGGATCGCTTTTTTTGTTATAGCAAACAAAGTCTCTTTCTGGTTTGACTTCAATTTGTTTAACAAATGGCTGTGCTGGCACCAACATTCATGGGGATCGAAACTGATGGATGGGTGAAGAAACAAGAGAATGGTTGAAGGAGATGACGCAAGTCGCCCTTAACTTTTAATAAGTGCAATAAGTGAATACAGGCATTGTGGATCAGAAAGTGCAATCAAATAGTTACCATTTGATTCGGCACACCATGTAGATGTAGAATTATCTATAGCAAAACACCGTTTTCTTTGCTGGGGGGATTGGAAAGGACTAGATGGGAAGTGAGAAAAAGCAACAGCCTACCTCCACTTCACACATGCATTTGATGGAAGTACAGTGGTACCTCGGGTTAAGTACTTAATTCGTTTCAGAGGTCCGTTCTTAACCTGAAACTGTTCTTAACCTGAAGCACCACTTTAGCTAATGGGGCCTCCTGCTGCTGCCGTGCCGCCGGAGCACGATTTCTGTTTTCATCCTGAAGCAAAGTTCTTAACCTGAGGTACTATTTCTGGGTTAGCGGAGTCTGTAACCTGAAGCGTATGTAACCTGAAGCGTATGTAACCCGAAGTACCACTGTAACAACTTCTTTGGGTTAGCTGAGCTGTTGGGAGAGCAGGCACCACAAGTTGCATGGGCATATTCTCTTGAATGCAGTGGTTTCTAATGAGGGCAGTTCACATGTTTAGCTGAGAATCAAGTGTCATTTATGTATTTGCGAACCAGCCAGGACGTTTGCATTTGCAGGTCTACTTATACAGTGGTACCTTGGGTTAAGTACTTAATTCGTTCCGGAGGTCTGTTCTTAACCTGAAACTGTTCTTAACCTGAAGCACCACTTTAGCTAATGGGGCCTCCTGCTGCCGCCGCTCTGCCGAAGCACAATTTCTGTTCTCATCCTGAAGCAAAGTTCTTAACCTGAGGTACTATTTCTGGGTTAACGGAGTTTGTAACCTGAAGCGTATGTAACCCGAGGTACCACTGTACTTGCATGGATCTGTGCATGCAAGTATAAGTAGAAAAAGCCTTTTGAAGGTGGGCGACTTTAAGATATGGGCCAGGTCTCTGTGTCCCTGAAGATGGGCACATAGATAGAAGCAACAGTAACTTGACAAGGCTTTGGGAAACATGCCACTTTGACCAAGGGAGGTTGCTTAGTGACAGGGTGGCTGCAGAGAATACTGTCCTCTCCTGTGAATAGAGAAAGCAAACAGTCAAAAGGGGTTGGGGGAAAGAGCAAGAGCCAGTGATTAGGAAAGGAACTTTCTAATCTTGTACCCCATAGCTGATTGACTGCTGCTTTTTGTGAAACTGCTCCATGTGTGTGTGTGTGTTGCTAATTTTGCCAAGATTATAGTATAATAGCACTTCAGGAAATGTCAGGCTACACTTATTTGCATCAATAAAGAAATGTCAAGAGTCTAGCGTGTGCATTTCAAGCCTGCTACCAACCTTCAGGATGCAAATACGCTTTTTTTAAATAAAAAAGTTCAAATTAAGGTAACCAAGGACCAATTTGATTTATTCCAATGATCCTCCACATAGCATAACCTGAGAACATAAGAGCACTGCTGGATCACACCAAATCTTGTTTTCCTATAGCGGCCATTAAGAAGTTTATGGAAGGACCACATGAATAGCATTCTCCTGCTTTAGTTTCCCAGTGGCTAGTATCTGGAGGCATTCTGCCCCAATCCTGGAGGTAATTCTGCAAATGATGGTAAAACAAACGTCCGTATATTTCTGCCTTCCGCAGAATATTTGGCAGTGCATATATTAATCCGTTCACATACATGATTCCAAGCATTTATCACCAATGGCCACAATTATTCATGGAAACTGAGCTGAAGTAACCTCTGGTTTGACAATACCTAGAATACAGATGGTCTAAGTTCCCAGCATGCACTCTGGTTGATTGCTATAGTGGTTGATTGCAGCAAAGGAAAATGTGGCATTTCCTAGTATTTCCTGTCATGTACCTTTCCCTCTTTTCACTGCCAAAATCTGGGAGGGTTTTAAAATTTGGCAGCGAAATCTTATGCATCTGTAAATCCCACTGTGTTCAGTTCAGTTTACTCTCAGGTTATGGTGGCGGGTTCAGTTTTGTTATCATTTGAGATTAGGAATCCCGGATGGCCAAAGAAAAGCTTGCCTATTTTAATATGGTGATATAGACAGCCTTGCATTTGGGCCATTAGTGTTCTATTGGCCTTAAAACGACTCTGTGGCTGAAGAAGATATTTGCACATTATGCTAAGGCCAATCCTGACTTAACTCCAACATGCGGGCTCTCAGAGAGGAGATCATGATCACATTGCTCCTTCCCAGTTGCTCTGCCACTGCACTGTTTGCCTCAGCTTGTCCTCCACACCTCGTTGAACTCATGGTTTAACTCTCTCTAAATTAACCATCAGCTGTGACCAAGGTTGGTTCCGTGTTATGGCTTGTGTGTTCATTGCAGCACCAAAAAGACTAGGGGCCACAAACTCCTCTCCTGGAGCCTGCAGGGTTATGCATTTGCACTAAGCCATGGCTGCTCTTAGCACAATGTGCAAACTAGGCCAGTACAGCCGTACTGCTGCTCCCAAACACCTTGAGAGTCGAATGTTCCGGCTCCTGAAGTGATTGTTGCAGTTTTCGAACGTTCTTTCAGAAGCCGAACATCCGACAGGGCTTCTGTAGCTTCCGATTGGCTGTAGGAGCTTGGAAGTCGGACAGACTTCCGCAACGGATTCTGTACGACTTCTGAGGTACAATTGTTTTTACAATATGCCAGGGGGCAGGGGATCTTCATGCAACACTTTGGCCTTGGGGCAGCCATGCATTTCTTTAGCCTTTTTTGACCTTTGATCATATGCTAACCCCCGTGTGCGGAGTTTGGCCTGGGTCTGTTTTAATACCCAAATGCAACCACATATTTGAGAGCAACTAGTTAAAGACCCCCAAACTAGTCTTGATTAGAGTTCAGGGGATGCATAGGTTCAGCCTTTGGTGACCTGCTGGAAGTTAGCTAAATGATGATTGTGGCTGGCATGGGTTTCAGTGCCTTTGGTCGCTGTTAACAATTTTGCAGTTCATGGATAGTTTTTGTCTGCATGTTGTAGTTATGATCCAGCCAGGAGTTTATTAGATCATTTTAGCCAGCCGTGTGTGTGTGTGTGGGTGGGTGTGTGTTTGTGTGTTTGCCCTGGATTAGAGTAGGTGAACATCAAAATGCCCTTGGAGACTCTGCAAGGAAAGCAATCCTTCTTAATCTTATGGATTTCCATGGTTCCTTTTGATGAAACAGCCCAACGAAAATGAAGGTGTGAACTCACCGCAGTATAATTTATTTGTAAATGATTTCTTGCCTCGGTCCTAAAACATATTTACTTAGAAGCGAATCCTGCTGATTTCATGAGAACGTAATTCCCAAATGAGTGTGCTTAGAGCCTGTATTCTGTGCATAGTAAGCTTCTCATTTTTTTGTTCTCTCTTCCACTTTTGCAGCCTGTTCAAGGTTGGCAGAATAAAATTATAATGTGGCACAAGGGGATTAAGAATAGTTAAAAGAATGATTTGAGAGAAGAACCCAAATAGTGAATGGGTTTTCTTAATAGCTTGCAATGATGTCAACTACCTTTTTCATAAATGTGACAGGCCCTTTTGTAGAAGAGTTGTAAATGGCCTGTGAATTGCAACTGCTTCTTCGTGTAGGGAATTTTTGTTTAAAGTAGATCCTCAGTGAAAACCAAGCTTCTTGTGATCTGATTGTTCTTTGGTGCCTGAGAAGGTCATTGCAGTGGAAAACTATATATATATAACTTATTCAGATTGTAGAGCTATTGTTGGCACCATACCAGCTGTTTTATGGTATTTGCTAATACATTAATTTAAAAATGGCATACTTGATCCTCACCAAATTTATATTACAATGATGATGAAGTGGCAATGTTCAGTAGCAATATACTTCTTGTCTTTCTATGTAAGGACAAACAATGTTTGTTTGTTTGTGTGTGCATTTTCTTCTCTTCTTTGGAAGCGTTCTGCTGGACTCTGTTGGAAATATAGCAGTGGGAGCTGTAATCTACTCTTGGTTCATAGAATTGCAGAGTTGGAAGGGATCCCTAGAGTGATCTAGTTCAACCCCCTGCAATGCAGGACTATGCAGGTTGATTGAACCAACAACCCTGGCGTTGTCAGCAACACACTCTAACCACATGGAACTAACTGAGTCCATAGATCCTGGAACCTTATACCTGGATGTTCCTCTTCCCCTCTTACTATTGCAATCATAATGTTGCCTGGTGAGCACAGTGGCTGAGCCAGGATTTCAAGCCCAGGTCACCCTCATATTTCACATGGCACTGGTTCTGACATGGACTCCCTACATCCAGTATTGCAAGCCTGGTGTTTTGAACTTTTTTTTTTTAGTGTGTGTATTTCCTTATTTTATTACATTTTAATCCCACCCTTCTCCCAAAGAGCTTGAGATAACCTGTTGTAAGAGTTTGGTAAATATATTTACAGCAGTGTGCAGGGGGGAAAAAACCACACCAATAATCTGGTAAGACTTCTGGTTGAAGGAATGGAGGAAAACTTTAGGTTAATTACTCATGGCAAACAAAGCCATTCTAAGTATATAGGCTTTATATGTGGAGACACTTGCTCATACTAACTGGCTCAGACTAACTTGGAGAAGTAGTAAATAAAGCATGAAGAAAGAATCAGTGAGAAGGAAGAACAGGTTGACTTTCTGTCTGTTACACACCCACTCTGCCCGGGTTCAGCTGGGTTATGGCCAGTGTAGTGACTCCTAACACATAGTTAGGCCCAGTTGAGGCCATCACCTAAGACATGCCGTAGTTCAGGGATGGGGGTGACTCTCCCAGATGTTCCTGGACTAGCCAGCGTGGGTAGTCAATGTGGTACCCTCCAGATGTGGTTGGCCTGCATCTCCCATTAGCCCCAGGCAGCATGGATGGGCCAGGTATCATGGGAGTTGTCATCCAATATCATTTGGAGATCCAGAGGTTCTCTCTTTCTTAGGTGACTAGGGAGGAGTTTGGCAAGCCCTGAGGTTCACAAACTGACCCTCTCCTCCTTTTTTTGTATGTGTGAGAGAGTGAAATGCTTCTGCCCTAGGACAAACCACAGTTGTGTGTTGGGACACTGTGGTCTAGGATAGAGGTAGGCGATTGTGGAAGCTGCAATATGTTGTTAGACTTCCACTGTCTCTGATCATAGGTGATACTGACTGTGGCTGATGGGAGTTGTAGTTCAACAACATTGGCTTCCTCTGGTTTAGGTGATCTTTGGAATCAGGCCATGGTCTGTACACTTTTTACCCTCAGAGCAACGCTTTTTGATCGTGACTAGCCCAAGTTCATTTCCTTGAACCCAGGGCTCCCACCTTGGGACTGGGGTATCAGAATAAGTAATAATAATAATAATATTTTTTTTATTTATACCCCGCCCTCCCCAGCCAAGGCCGGGCTCAGAGCGGCTTACAAGCAATAATAAAAACAAGATGAATGATTACAACTTAAAAACAAAAATAAAATACAACATTAAAATAATGGAACATTAAAATATTAAAATGTAGCCTCATCGCAGGAGGAGAAGGAAAAGAAAGAAGAAGAAAAAAAAAGAGAGGGAGGGAATTAAATTGGCTCCAAGCCAAAGGCCAGGCGGAACAACTCTGTCTTACAGGCCCTGCGGAAAGAAATCAGATCCTGCAGGGCCCTGGTCTCATGAGGCAGAGCGTTCCACCAGGCCGGAGCCAGAGTTGAAAAGGCCCTGGCTCTGGTTGAAGCCAATCTAACTTCTTTAGGGCCTGGGACCACTAGGGTGTTGCTATTTATGGACCTTGAGGCTCTCCGTGGGGCATACCAGGAGAGGCGGTCCCGTAGGTACGAGGGTCCTAGGCCGTGAAGGGCTTTAAAGGTCAAAAGCAGCACCTTAAATCTGACCCTGTACTCCACCGGGAGCCAGTGCAGCTTGAAAAACACTGGGTGAATATGCTCCCATGGCAGAGACCCCGTGAGGAGCCTCGCTGCAGCATTCTGTACCCGCTGGAGTTTCTGGGACAGCTTCAAGGGCAGCCCCGCATAGAGCAAATTACAGTAGTCAAGCCTGGAGATGACCGTCGCATGGATCACTGTGGCCAGGTCGGGGCAGGAAAGGTAAGGGACCAACTGCTTGATGCGGCGAAGGTGGAAAAATGTCGCCTTGGCTGTTGCTGTAACTTGCGCCTCCATGGAAAGGGAGGCATCAAGGATTACACCCAAACTCTTAACGGAAGGCAATGGTCCCTCATCCCCATGCCATCCCGACCTAGCCATAGGACCTCTGTCTTCGAAGGATTTAGTTTCAATCGGCTCCCACGAAACCATCCAGCCACAGCTTCCAAGCATCTGGTCAGTGTGTTCGGGGCCAAGTCAGTGTGGCCATCCATCAGCAGATAGAGCTCAGTGTCATCAGCATATTGGTGACAGCCCAGCCCAAAGCTCCGGATAATCTGGGCAAGGGGGCGCATAAAGATGTTAAAAAGCATCAGGGAGAGAATTGCGCCCTGCGGCACTCCACACACCAAGGAGTGGCGCGATGACATTTCCCTCCCTAGTGCCACCCTCTGTCCCCGACCAGAGATAAAAGAGCACAACCAGTTACGGGCTATGCCCTGTATCCCCACGTCTGTAAGGCCGGTGGTCCAGAAGATCATGATCGACCATGTCAAAGGCTGCTGACAAATCTAAAAGGATCAGCAGTCCAGACCCGCCTCGATCCAGTTGTCTACGGAGATCATCTGTTAGGGCAACCAGAGCCGTCTCCGTCCCAAAACCAGGACGGAAACCGGACTGAAATGGATCTAATGCCGATGTTTCCTCCAGAAACCTACCAAGCTGTTCAGCAACCGCTCTCTCAATTACCTTACGCACGTATGGAAGATTTGAAACTGGGCGGTAATTGGATAGGTCTAAGGGATCTAATGAAGTTTTTTTTAAGAGTGGACACACCACTGCTTCCTTCAATTCCCCTGGGAATGTCCCCGTGTCAAGGGACAAATTGATAATTTCAACCAGGGGGGTCCGCACAACATCTGGACACTCCCTAATCAGCCAAGACGGGCACGGATCAAGGAGGCAGGTGGTGGGCCTACCAACTTGGAGGAATCTATCCACATCAGTAGGGAGTATCCGATCGAAATGGTCCAACACTGGACCTGAAGTCAGTCGAGGGGCCTCCAGTTCATTCACTGTATCTAAATTGGCAGGGAGGTCACGGCGGAGCAACAGGACTTTCTCCGCAAAAAAACTTGCGAATGCCTCACAGCTGTGGGTCGAATTTGTGCTTAAATTTGGTTGTCCTCCTAAGGACGTTATTGACCTAATTATTTTAAAAAGTTGTGCCGGGTGAGAGCTAGCGGATGCAATGGAAGCTGCAAAGTAAGATTTCTTAGCAGCTTTCATAGCCATCTCATAGGCTTTCATAAGCATCCTATAAGATGTTCTTGAGGCTCCGTCACGAGTCCGTCGCCATACTCGCTCTAGCCGTCTGAGATCCCACTTCATTTTCCGGAGCTCCTCAGTAAACCAAGGGGCCCAGTTTCGATGGGGTCGCAGAGGGCGCTTAGGCGCGATCTCATCAATGGCTGCCAAGAGCCGGTTATTCCAGTCCTCAACAAGGTCATCTAATGAGTCGCCAGGAGGAGCAGGGTTTCGCAAGGCTTGTCGGAATCTATCAGGATCCATCAGTTTTCGCGGGCGAGCCCAAATAGGTTCGCCACCCGAGCCGGGGAGGAGCGGGAAGTCTATCTTGGCTTTCAGAGCGTAGTGATCAGACCATGGCACTTCCACAGCAGGAAGCATGATCACATCTATGCCAGCCCCAAAGATCAGATCCAACGCGTGGCCTGCTTGATGAGTGGGGCAAAAAACAACCTGGCAGAGCCCTAGTGTTGCCATGGAAGTCAGTAGGTCCAGAGCCTGTGAGGAGGGAGCGGCATCGGCATGGACGTTGAAGTCTCCCAAAACCAGTAGGTTTGGGAACTCCAAGGCCCAGCCCGCCACCACCTCCAGCAGGTCTGACAGGGTGGCTGCAGGTGTGCTGGGTGGTCGGTACACCAGCCAGACAGCCAAGCTCTCCTTGGTGCCCCACACGAGACCAACACATTCAATGCCGGAGATCGCCGGTGATGGCAGAGCTCTGAAAGAGCAATCCTCCCGGAATAACAACGCTACTCCTCCCTCCTGACCCACAGTCCGCGATTGATGGAGGACAGAGAAACCTGGGGGTGTTATCTCATGTAGGGAGATTACTTCGCCTTCCCGTACCCAGGTCTCCGTCACGCAAGCCAGGTCAATCCCCTGCGAGACAAAAAAGTCACGCATGGTGGCGGTTTTGTTGCCTATGGACCTGGCATTGCACAGCACCAGTGACGGAGGAAGTAGAAGCTGGTAGTGCAGCCATGACTCATTCTGTTAAAACACGTCATTGGTTGGTCGACTATAACAAACCCTTGATCATTATACTCCATTTTAGGTTGGGATGTGTAAATTGGTTGGAATTAACAGTGTGTGGAAATCAAACTGAAGGCTCTGACAGAATTTCACAGGTACAATGGCTTTGGTTGTGGAGGTGCAGCACTCAGTTCTGTGGGCAGCTAGAGAGCAGACTTCTATAGTGTGGGGGTGCTCTCCTTTCTTTCCTTTTTCAAGCAGAATTTTTGGAAGTGCCCCCCCCTTTTTTAACGGGAAACCTGAGCAAGTGGTACATTCCGCCAAGGTTAATGCAAATCTCAGTTCTAAGGAAAGTATGCAGAGTGTGGCACACTTGGCGTATGTATTCTGTATATTTAATTTCAGCCACATATCCTGTCTTGAGTGATTGTTAACATACCCTGCTGTGCTTAGACTTTGTGCAAAAGGTTTCCAGACATTGGGTGGTCTTATGGCTGAAATGTTAAAGGATAGAGGGGCCTTGGGTAACTGGAGCTTCAGAGTTAATTTCGAGTTAATTCTGAGCTTTCTTGTGGCCAGAAGTACTCTCTTTTTGATCAGATTTGTGGTTCAGCTTTTGAAGGGAAAAGAAATAGACCAACGTTGAGTTCTGCTTTGCTCTATCTGCCTCTTCCTTCCCCCAGCGTAGTTTTGCATTTTGAATTGCTGCTAGGGATTTGTTTGCGGGGAAGGCATGTTGAGAAAATCGCCTTTGAAATTATAGGGATCTTGATTGTATCCTGCCTGTGCATTTGGGTGCTTTTTCCTTTCTCAATTAAGGAAAAAAACAAAAGCCACAGTTGGGGAAACAGAGACAAATGGGGGGAAAATGAGCTTGAGCTTTTATTACTAGATAAGTAGGGGAATACAAATAGCTTTTGTGCCCTGAGATTCCAGTGACGCTAATCATTCCAGACTTCACTTGCAATCATTTTTACAGCCAGTCAAGAGCGCAAAAAAAAGCACAGAGAAACATAACAAATTTTGCTTTCTTTTGTAGAGCTCTTGCTCTGATCTTTGGTGTTCTTGGAAGCCAGCCATAAAATGGATTTGTATGATTTAAGGTACAGGGGTTTCTTGCAAATTTACATTAGGGAAAAAGAGCTATGGAAAACTCTCCAGAAGTAAGTCTGTGCCGGGAATAAATAAGCAGTGATTCCCGAGAGAGGCTGGAGGGTGATTTCCCCCACTTTTTAAAAAAATACTATTTTAAAAAATACTATTCCCCCCCCCCCCCGATTTTTTTTTTAAAAAAGTTTTGCCCTTGAATTCATTTTTGTGCAAGCAAGGCCCACACTGGTGCACAAGGGTGCATATGTTTCATAGCCTGTGGGAATTGAGATGATGTTACAAAATGCTTTCATGTTACAAAATGCAATACAATTGCCCAGAACCTTAAGAGATGTGATTATTAAAATGAATCCAGGGCTACAGCTGCTGTCTGGACTTGGTGGTGGTGGTGGCTGTAGAGGCAAGGGCAACTATAGCTGCCAAAGACCACTCATTCTTCTACCAAAGTCCTGCGTCTCGCTTGTGGTGAGCACTGCCAATGTATTATTTGCCAACTCCTCTGGCAGGGCAACCAGAGAACCTTTCCTCCAGTTAGCAAAGTGGACTCAAAAAGTTAGCTTCTTCCCAAGAGGTCATAGTGCCTCCAAGATGTAGGGTGGGATTGTGAATCTGTGGCCCTCTAGATGATGGTGTGTGTGTGTGTGATGAATGCCCTCAGTGCCAGCCAACATGGCCCAGTGGTCAGGGATGAAGGGACTTGTTGCCCAACAGCATCTCGAGATGCCACAGGTTTACTATCCCTGTTGCAGAGGGAGAGAAGGCCATCTTCCCACCCTGTGTCATCCCCTGGGACACCTGAACAAAAGCTATGTACGGTAATTGGATGTTGCACAGCATCAAACTCTGCTCCTTCTCAGTTTTGTAGGGATGCCAGCTCCCTCACCCCGTGCCTTTCAGTACAACAAAACTCCTTCAGAGCTTCTGTGGAAGATGACATTTGAGCAGATTAGCAGCTCCTAATTGAATATCAGCAAGTTGAGTTTTATCACCTATCTCCTATAGGATCAGTGAAGTTTAGGGGAGAAGAAACAAATAACCAAGTGATTGATCTGCACTGTGGGGTGGGTAGGGGATGAATGTGAGCATTTTAAATGAGGAATGATTAGCTCTCTCTCCCTCTCTCTCTCTTCTCCCCATTGACTTGAAAAGCTATTGGTTTGCTATGAAATAGCTTTTAACTGCCCTTGGCTAGCCTGCCTTAAGTTGCACTCATGTTCCTCTCCCTTCCACTTTTTCAAGCTGCTCTCAGTTCGAATATTTGACTTGATTTTAACTGAAATACGAGCAGTTTAAGGAAGTTGAGTGATCTAAATCATTGAGAGGTAAGACAACAATAGCACTGCTAAAGCAGGTACTTAATTAAGCTTCCGTTTGTCCTAATAAGCCTCCAGCCACTGAGTAATTGATGCAGTGCACATTCTCGATCTGTGAGTTGGTTTTAATGTGAAATCTTCACTTCTCCATCATGTAAACTCCTTAACGAGACAACAGGAGCATTAGAAACACAAAGCGCCAACTTTTAATGAAAGTTGTGCTCTGCCAATGAAAGCATAGTTGAGGGCTGTTGGGTTTTTTTGCTCCTCTGCTGGAGCGATTTCCTGCAGGTTGTTTAAACTGGGCAAAATCCAAAGAGTCACTTTTGACCTTTTTTTTTTTTTTTGAAACGTGAATATTTGGATAATGCTACCGAAGAGTCAAATGAATGCAAAGTTCAGGACAAAAGTAGCATTGCATGCTGCTTAGCAATTGGCATTGTCTCTGTGTTGCCTGCTTTTGTCTATGCTTAACAATGTGTTTCTGTCTTCAAAATTGAATGTTTAACTTTTCTATTTGTATTCAGTTCCACCTGGGCTTTAGATGGATATTGACCATTTGACTGTAACACCTTTGTTGTCATTCGCTGTCACACTCTCCTAACTTCACAGGGGTCAAGCCATAGCCCATTATGGTGAAGGGACTGGTAGAATTTGCCTTCCATCATGTCATTATTTTTTAAAACGCCAGACTTTTTTTTACAGTGTTGCGGAACAAAAGGACTCTCCTACTTTGGAACATGACAGGTTTCTCTCCCCCTCCCTGCAAAGCCTGACATGTCAGATCTGTATCATTCTATTTTTGATCTGAATCATTGTTTCCTGTAAGTCTGTCAAGGATGTGAAATACAGAACGAATTCAAACATTGCATTGTTGCGTTTGCGGTAGTTTATCCTTCTTGATATCCTTATGGCCAGAAACAGCAACACCACAGTTCTCTTCAAACAATAACCTTCTCTGGATAGAGCTACGTCTTCGGTGCCGTTTTGAACAACAAAATCTTTGTTCTTCCTTTCTCATTGCAGGGGTTTGTCGGATTCTTTTTTAATGAAGAGCCTTGGGCTTTTTGGGGGCTGCGGGACTGATATCCTTGATTTTCGGCATTAGCCTTGTTTTGGCGTTGATTGAACCTGTGGAAGGGTGACATTTTGCCCACAAGCAACACACATTCAGGGGCCCTTTAGACATAGAGCCTGTGTCCCTTGAAGGATGTTCCCAGAGGTAACCTGGATCCAAGTTGTTCAGGGCATTTTACGTGCCAATTGAAATGTCTTATATTTGGCTCAGTAGCATGTTGGCAGCCCTTTCACTGAAGGCAACTTTGCTCTGACATTCCTCACAAGCTGCAGCTCAAGGCTCAGCCTTAAGGGAAGCCCCACATAGAGGGCATTGCAACACGACAATCGCCAATGCCTGTTTTATGGATGAGACCAGTGACACACTGGTGGTGCAGTGGGAAGTTGAATTATGGTCCAGGAAGCTGAGAGGACACTTTCGTTCATGTCATTCAAGTTGATCTTTGAAGTCCACAGAAAATGCCTTGGGGAACCCTGGAGTAAGCTAGAACTCTGTTGTGTGGACTGCCTGGATGATGGAGATGTGGAGCTGTTCTCCATCCATTCTCCTGGACCAAGAGGTCCCCCTGGCTCAGTCCCCAAGCTGAGGTTGCAAAGCTGGAAAAAGGCTTCTTGTCATTTGTTGTCAGGACATTCTTGTTCAGGCTCCAAGTCCTGGCTCTCCTCTCTGTCTTTCACTGGGCCTCACGGATTTCGATTACCGTAGCCATTTGTATCTGGTGTGTGTGGCACTTTAAAAAGGAGAGAAAACAGCTTCCTTTCCCAGTGCTGCTCTTGTAGCGCAGTGCACCTGATCCCTTGGATTTGGACCGGTTTGACTAGTTTCACCTGTGCTGGGGGAGCGCTCCCTCTGAGCTGCTTTAAAAATAAGTGTTGCGAAACCTCTCAGCCTTGGCAACAGCATGTAAACAGTCTGTGCGCCAGAGTGTGTGGCCGCCTAGAAACCTCCCAGCCTTGGGAGTTGCCCTTCTTTTGATATGTACAGCAGGTCTGCTGCCTCGACAGACAGGATCTTATTTCTTCTGAGACAACTTTGGGATCTTGGAACTTGCCAAGCAGAGGCATTGCTGCCAAGAATGAGTGCAAGGATTAAAATCAAGAGAACCCACGGGGGAAAGGGATGTGCATGTCTCTTCCATGTCTCTTCCCAATGCGTCCTTCTGTGCCACAACACTTTGCTTTGTGAAAGCAACCAGCTTTTTTTTTAAAAAAAAAAAATTATTTGCTACCCGAATAGAGAAGAGCCCTTTCTTTTCCTACCTGTGTGCCTCCTCCTTGATTCCCAATGGGATTCCTAATAAAACCAGAACTGATGCTTTAGTATCTTCTAGTTGTTCAGACGCGGGTGGCGCTGTGGGTCAGTGCCTAGGACTTGCCTATCGCATGGTCGGCGGTTCGAATCCCCGCGGCGGTTCAAATCCCCGTGGTGGGGTGCGCTCCCGTCGTTCGGTCCCAGCACCTGCTAACCTAGCAGTTCGAAAGCACCCCCGGGTGCAAGTAGATAAATAGGGACCGCTTACCAGCGGGAAGGTAAACGGCGTTCTGTGTGCTGCGCTGGCTCACCAGATGCAGCTTGTCACGCTGGACACGTGACCCGGAAGTGTCTCCGGACAGCGCTGGCTCCCGGCCTATAGAGTGAGATGAGCGCGCACAACCCTAGAGTCTGTCAAGACTGGCCCGTACGGGCAGGGGTACCTTTACCTTTACTAGTTGTTCAGATTATATATTGAGCATCTGCACCACAAGCAAGCCCATTAAGATGTTTCGTAATGACCATGTTTTGGGACTAAGCAGTAGACTTTACAAACACCTGGATGAAAGCATGCCAAAATAAAAATCCATTGTGCATGTATCCACGAAACTTTATTTTTGTATGATTGCACCGCTTCTTGACTGCCCATTGGCCAGAATCCCCTAGGCACTTTGCAAAAATCAAGAAAATGCACAAATGCAGCATGCACAATCTGTGAAATAAAAATGAACAAGAAAATTAAATCCGTGAGAAAAGGACATACAACACAATATTACTAAAATGTCCTGCCAAAGGATACTAGGGCAGCAGACACCAAAGTGGCAAAATGAAACTATTAAAAACAAAATAATTCAAAATAATTCAAAATCTTTTAGAACTTGTTAAAGCATGGAAAACATCTAAAAACATGCTTCAACTTTCTCTTACTTCTCTTCCCCTATCTTCTCTCCATCCCTCCTCCTCCTTTTGGCTTTCTGGTTCACGGAGCGATTTTGTGCATGCACAACTGGAACTTTATTTGTGCATATGCAAAAATCATTAACAGTGCATCCTTTTGCATACATTAATGCAAATGAGGAAGTGTGAATTTTTAAATGGCTCAAAACCAAACATACCCCAACAATGAAACCATTCTTCCCTTCCTGGAAATAATTTGCTGTTCCATTATATTTATGCAGTGTACCCAGTCAATGATATCAGGTTAAGCCAAGTTTATCGGTAACTGAGCAACTCTTTGGTGCTAGAACATTGTAGTCAAAGTGAAATGTTTCCAGCCTTCAACACCCTGATCAGCTATTGGTCCAGCTTTAGGGCATTTTCCCCTTACCTCTTCCCCTCCCCTGCAAAATCTGTATGTTATTTAACAAACTTTTAACATCATTATGTGGGACTCTGCATTTCAAGACAGCATGGAGCTTGAGTTCTGAATGGGTGGCAATGAGGCTGCATTTCCTTAATGAATAAATTTCATTTAGTCAACCACCAGAAAGAAACTTTGTGCCTGTTTTGTTTTTCTTGCTTTCCAGTCACCGCTCTCATACTATGGAATGCTCTTCCAGCAGGGATTCGGCAGGCATCCCTGCTTTTGAATTTCGGGCATCTCTTGAAGACTGTTTGTGCTGAGAAGCATTTGCAGCTGTTTTGTTAGTCGGTTGCCAGACTTGATCTCCTGTATTTTCTTTTACATTGTATGATGTACAGCCATTTAATGTATATTATGATATGACGGTATAGAAACACCTTTTGTAAATAAATAAAAATAACCATTGCTGACCACTGTTTATGATGAATGTGGATGGTGGGAATTGTAGTCCAACAGCATCTGGAGAGAACCAGGGTTGGCTAACCTCTGATTTTAATTTGTCTGTCTCATCTCCCTACCCTTGTTTTTCACTGTTAGATCCTGAAATTCCAAGCTGGTAGCTAAAATAAGGAAAACAAGAAGTGCAAATGATAGCAGCTGGGCTTAAACTGATCATTTCCTCTACGGGGAAACCCCGCTCCCAAGCTAGCAGTGTATGAGGTTGTAAAACCTGTTTGCTTGCTTGCCAACAAGAGTTCAGCATCTGTGCAGGCCTGCTGGAACATGTGTACAGCTGTGCATTCTAGTGGGAACTCTGTATTCCTCTCTGTGTTTTTATTTTTTGATATTTTGAATTAAGACACAGTTTTTACAAGGTTTTTTTATTTTTTAAATTCCCAAGAGCTCTTGAGATATAACAATTCCTGTTACCCTTCATCCCATGTGAACATGAGGAACACATGTTTGGATCTTTTAAGAGTCACTATATGCTGCCGGCAGTAATTGGAGGCAGCCAGGTGGGGTGTAGTGCAGAGTCGATAGATGGGGATAGGGTGCTTGAGCCATGCGGTTTATTACAGAAGTGGGAAGAATGGTTACAGAAACAGCATTCAAGTGGGGCCTGTTAATTCTATAGAGGGCGTTAGGGATGGATGGAGTCTGAGATTGAGCGAACTTTTAAGTGTTCCCTCTGCTCTTGTGAACTTCATACTGAAGGTGGGTTTTTTAAAATCACTGATTTGAAATCTGACTGAAGCAGCATATGAGTATGATCTCAAACCTCTGCGTGTCTTAATAGTTCCCATAATGACAAAATCCTTTTTCCCGTCTTCATTTTTTTTGTAAACACATGTGCACACTCGCTTGCATATTTATTTAAACAGTTCACATCTGCATATGTGTTGTCTTTGAAACGGTTTTTTGCTTTTGTTGGTTTTAATTGTTTGTATAGATGGAGTTGTGTTTCGTTATTCTGCTGTTGCAGTTTTCACTGCAAAATTGCTTTGAGATATTTTATGGGAAGCGGTTCATAAATGCAGTCAGTTGAAAAATAAATAAAACGTGTGTTCTTCCATGTCGGCCTACATAATTTTCACTTTGTTTATTTTATAGCGTTTGCGCCCCCTCTTCAGCCCAAATGCCTCTCAGAATGGCTTACACACAATCAATCAAAGCAAGACAGATTCTTGCCCACAGGCGTACCATTGCGAAAGCAAATAAACAAGACACACAAGGGAAAAGTGACAGGAAGGGAAGAGGAGAAAAACAAACTCAGGCACCAATTCTTCAATAGTTGGTTCTTATATTAAGAGGAAGTGAACCTACACGATCCTATCCATACCTTGCAGTTGGCGTGAGAAGGCATCCCTGGCCTGTCATTAGCAAAATCAGATTGCAGGTTAAGAAGACAGGGCTTTCTCAGCAGTGGCACTGAAGTTATGTCATTTTGTTCCCCGGGGAAATGTACCGAGCCTCTTTCCCTACCTGATTGAAAATATTTCTGCTCCACAAGACTTTTCATGACTTTTTAATGCTAGGTTGTTTGTGCTACGTCTTACATATTTTGTTTACGGGGTGATTTGCTTTTAACTGTTGGATATTGTTCTTCTTTTTCCTTGATAACTTGGGGCAGATTTTATTTTTGAAGGCGGGATATAAGTCCAAAAAACAAAGTGCCATGTTGCTACTTGGTAGTACTCCAGCATTTGCAGGCATGCCATTCCCTGCAAGTATCAGTGTTCTGCAGTCTTCGGGAAAGTACATTGTTTGAGCATCTCCTGACCTGAATGTGGAACTTGGTGTTTGAACTTAGGGTTTTTTTTAATGTGTGCAACAGCTTTTGTTCCCCACTTGAAAAAAGTTGCATGAGGCAAGCAGGTGTTTAAACTGTAAGCTGATAAATATGAGTTGTATCCATTGCAACTCTTCCATTAGCACATGGATTTTTACTTGTGCAACAGGACTTTCCTCCCCTCCTTTCTCCTGCAAATCTGTGCCGGGGTTTTCCCCAGTCCTCTGCAGCAAATTTTGGAGAAGGTTCAGAGTGCACAGAGGGAGGAAGTACAGTTGTGCAAGTGGAAATCCTTGCATAGATGGGATGGTTGCTTAGCCTTGCATTGGATACACACCTATGTATTTATGATGTAGCCTTTGTTCAATGATAGAGTGTGTGCTTTGCATGCAGACAGTCACAGTTTGAACCCACGGCTTCTCCAGGTAGGCCTGTGAAAGAAGCTTGTCTGAAACCCCAGAAAACTGCTGCCAGTCAAGGTAAACAAGACTGAGCTAGGTGGACCTAGGTCTGACTTCGTATAAGGTGGTGCTGTGTCAGACACCATGTTTCACAATCAATCTATTCAACCTCGTTTCAGATATTACATACCCTCCAACTTGCTCAGTCCCAAAACTGGGATGCGCATCTTTCTGTCTGCACTCCCACAAGATCATGGAGCCCCAAAGATGTTCTCTTTTTCAGAGAACGTGTTTTGGGGTGCTGTGCAGAAAGGTTTTTTGGGGGGGCGAGATCTTGGTGCAAAATCGCATGAGATCATGGTGACCAAAATGGCCGCCATTCTCTCACAGGAAAAAAAAACAAGATGTTCAGGTTTTTCCAGGGCACTTGCAGGGTATGATATATTACACCATGGGCTTGGTTGCATTTTCCCAGATTCCCTTGAAAATAGGGCAAGGCCTGAGTTTGGGTTTTGAACTTGTACCACATAACAGGGTCCTGAATGAATGTACCAAATTCTTCTCAGAAACATAGCCTTCAGTGGAGCTACCCAGCTACAGGCAAACCAACAAGCGGGCTTCGCTTGGCCAGTTTTAGTTTCCTAGCAGAATCTTTTGTTCAGCTTTTGTTCCACAGTGTGTGCTGCTTCCTGCTTTTCCTGTTGTCTTCATATAGGGAAACCATATATGAAAGAAGGGCAAGCGTGTCCCTGCAATGTTGGTGTGGCTATTTCGAAAACAGGAATTGAGTCATAGCCTCCAAATGAGGTGGTCTCCTGGAAAAGGATAAAACAACACAAGGCCACCCCCCTTAGAGACAGGAAGACTGCTGGTATTGAGCTCAAAGCTCCCAAGGCCACCGTTGTTAATATGCAACAGCATTTCCTTTATAAACATGCCTCTCCGGTCAGCCTTGTAAGCACACCTGGGCTCACTGTCTCCAAAATGTAATTGACCAGGCCTCGCCTGGGAATGATTTAAAAAGCCAATCAGGCCATTTGGCCAAATTAGTTCTTAATTTGAAGGACACTTCAGACTTTTAAATGGTGACCACAATCAACCTGCGGCGAGAGGTTTATGTGGATTTTAATTCTTTGTTTTTTAATTTTTTTTAAAAAAGCAAATGCTTGTTAGCTTAGCTTCACACATATGCAGCAGTAAAGAGGAAGATATTTGGGTTCCTTTCTCAGAGCCGGTCTTGAATACAAGTTGGCGCAAATCACAGGTGGAGAGAGTCCTGTTGCATTCAAGTTCTGCTTGTTTCCTCCCATGAGTATTTGGCAGGCCCAGTGCTCCATAGTTGATGGGTCATTGTTCATCTCATCAGCTAGCCTTCTCCTCTAGAAACACCACTGTGGCAGAAGAGGCTGTAAAAGAAATCTATCCTTTCCATAGGCATAAGGACAACTGTTGTAGTGCAGCAGTTTACTTGATCATAGCCCCATTGCATCTAAGGCGTCTCAGTGTGTATTTATTGTGTTATATAAACACAAGAATGTTGACCTCTCTGTGGCACCACCAGCTCCACACCTTTGTGAGACGTACAATTCATAGCTATTAAATCCATGCCTCGGTTTCACTGTGAGTTGGTGTTTTCCTGTGTTTTCTAGTGCCAGGCTGTAATTTGGTTCTGATAATGGGCTGGACTGTGTAAACTAAATATAGGGTGTGTTCTTTGGGGTGTGGTAGATTATAAGGCCACCCTTGGGAGGTGGTGGACTCTCCTTCTGTGACGGACAGCAGAGCCAGACTAGAGTCTGGTTGGCTACAGAGTCAGCTGACCACAGAGCAGTGGGGTACAGCACTTTTTTGGGGGTGGGGGGAAAATAAAAGGAGCAGTTTCTGAGGGAGAGAGTTAGATAGGGCTGGGTTTAAGATGAGATATAGTGCTGGATTTGAGAAGAGGGATAGGATTTCATTTGAGACGTTAGACAGGTTTCAGGTTTCAGAGGCTTGACAACCATATGTCAGGAGTGCTCTGATGGTGTTTCCTGCTTGGCAGGGGGTTGGACTCGATGGCCCTTGTGGTCTCTTCCAACTCTATGATTCTATGATTCTAGGATTTCATTTGAGATGCTAGACAGGTTTCAGGTTGGGAGATAGGGAGTGAGATAAGGAGAACTGGTTCTGAGTGAAGTGAAACATACACATTGAAGAGACTATCCATAGTGAGAGGACAGAGCCTCACAGCTTGGATAGAGAGACCGGGTTGAGGGTCTGGGAAAGGTATACAGACAGGAGTGTTCTGGGAGGGCTGAGTCTGAACTGGGAGAGATAGATCCTGTGGGAATTCAGGCTACCTGGGTCTCAGTGTTGTTGTTGTTAGAATTTATATACCACCCTATACCCGGGGGTCTCAGGGCGGTTCACAGAATAGCAGCCAGGAGGGGAGAGTTCTTCTAGGTAGAGAAGACTCCCAACCCAGTAACAAGGGGTGAGGTGAACCTCTGGGTCTGTTATACCATTTAGAAAATCTCAGATGTGGGATTCTTAAGAGAGTGGGTACCTGAGGAGAAGTGCCCCTCGCTCATGAACCACAGTAATAATCTGTGAAGGAAACTGTATGGTGTTGAAAATATTTAACTGTAATATCCAAGTAACAGAAGCTGAGTTGAGCATTTTGCCATCTATCCTAAAAACCTTAACATCCACCATCTGATTTTTAGTAACTGAACTTTAAGAAGAGCTGTGCCAATTGTGTTGTGTTTGAGCCTGAGACATCTTAGAGTTAGTTAAAGCAAACAAGTTAACTTCTACCTGAAAGAACGCTTTTCCTGACCCACTTTGTTTCATAAACCTCTTTTGTTTAATAAAACTTTTCTAGTTTGTTTAATCAACTCTTGCCTGAGACTCTAAATCATTAAGTTTCCCCTCACACAAGTCCCCCACTAGATAATCTGTGGTAAATTGTAGGAAGTCATGTAATTGGTGTACCTTGAAGTGGGTGCACTGTATTGAATAGGGAGTGGATCCGCCACATTATTAATTCGTGGTATTAAGTGGTGATTCCACTACACCTTCCTTGGAGGTTTTAAGCAGAGGTTGGATGGCTACCTGTTATGGATGCTTTAGTGGAGATTCCTGCATTTCAGGGGGTTGTTCCTCACGGTCCCTTCCAATTCTATGATTCAGGGATCTTGGTTGAAGCTAAATGGCAGTCTGATGAGCAAAATGTGCTAGCAGCTCTTTACGTGTATGTTTGTAGCAGATGCTGTTGACTAAATGTGAATTTCACAAAGCAGTTTTGATTGAAACCGTTGGCTACAGCAAGACCCATAGAAGTGAGTCAGTAGAAATCTCCGCTTTTTAAATTCCCTGGCATATTCCCAGTTGATCTTCATGGTCTTAGCTGTTTTCAGTGAAACCCATTTTAGTCATAATTTTATTTTCGTAAATCAGGTTATCCACATGCAGTTGCATTGTAATTAAATTTCTTCCCTCCCTACAGCACAGCCTATCTTCTGCAGGCAGAAACAGGGTAAGGGTGTATCATGCAATTACTTTCCCAGCCAAGTTACTTTCCCATCGAGGAAGTGGGCATTTGAATAGCCTGAATGCTTGGTATTTGAATGCCTTGAACACGTTCAGGGAAAGCAAATGAGGTGACATACTGGAGATGATGGATTGGAAAGCAAAAAAGCCTTGAATTTTTCTGTTTCTTTTTTACCTTCTAAAATGACTGCAGTTTGCATTGCATGGAAATGTTACGGATCATGGAGATAAAGGCAAAGCTTCCAAATATTCTTTTGGAGTTCCCAAACACTGGTCCATGGACTGCAAAGGGATGTGGGTGACGTTGTGGTCTAAACCACTGAGCCTCTTAGGCTTCCCAGCTGGAAGGTCAGCAGTTTGAATCCGTGCGATGGGGCGAGCTCGCGTTGCTCTGTCCCAGTTTCTTCCAACCTAGCAGTTTGAAAGCATACCAGTGCAAGTAGATAAATAGGTACCGCTGGGACAGGAAGGTAAACAGTGTTTACATGAGCGCCGCACCCCATAGTCGCCTTGGACTGGATATCCCGTGGTCCTTTACCTTTACTTTTTACCATGGACTGCAAGTGGTCTGTGAGGTTCATTCCGGTTGGTCTGTGGTGTGTGTCTGTAGAACAGTGGGATCATTGGCTATGAATGGCAGGCTCAGTGCATTAAACATTCATACTGATTTTTAATTTTAACTTTATTGCTTCTTATATTGCATTATGGATCATTTCATGTTACACTGAATTCTATGGAGTTCAAATTGCAGTACACACTGAAATACAATATAATAAACAACAAAAAAGCACTAAAATGCAACTAAAAGTCTCACAGTGTCTAGCAATATAGTACTCAACAACATTGTACTGAAATACAATATAATAAATAAAAGAAGCACTAAAATGCAAATAAAAAATCACACAGTGCCTAGCACGGTGAGTTACAATTGTTACAATGGGCCAAAAAGTCCTCAAGTGACCTGCCAGTTTTCAAGTGGTCAGTGTGGGGACAGAAAGAGAAAGTCTGAGGTACTAAAGCATGTGTGAAGAAAGTGGATAGAGAAAATACTTTCTCCCTCATAACACCAGAACTCATGGACATCCAATGAAGCCAAATGTTGGAAGATTCTTGCAGCACATAGTTGAACTATAGAACTCACTCCTGCTGGAGGCAATAATGGCCACCAATTGGATGGCTTTGAAAAGAGGATTAGAAGGATTCATGAAGGCGAAGCCTATCAACAGTTACTAAGCCTGATGGATATGCACTGCCTTCATTATCAGAGGCCTACCCATTGCCAGAGGCGGATTGAGGGGAGAGTGACCTGTTCGGTCACACTGGGTGCAGAGCCGTCCTAGGGGGTGCTTCAACTACAATTTAGAATGGAGTGTGAGAGGCAGAGGATGCCGAATTTGGGCATCACACAGGGTGCTGCTGAATTTGAGACCGCAGGTCCTCCGTTGCCATTGGCCATTTTCCCTGACACCACTCAATTTATACCCAAGATTCTCTTTGGTAGGCTGATATTCCCATTTTACATATTGGAAACTCAGAGTCCAGACTTTGCTGTGGGTATCCTGCAAGGATTTTGCTGCCTGTATCCCAGTGGCTCATCAAAGCATATATATTTTTGGTGGATATACAGTGGGGAATCAAATGTGTTAATCTCTTCTGAGCTTGGGAATGCTAATCAGAGCTTTTGTTCTTTTAGTTCATAATTCACTCGTTGGCATCTTCGGGATATTGGATTAAGGGAAAGCAAAACCAATGGCTACAAGACAGACTTAATTTAACAAGCTCTGTTTTCAAGTTTCCATTGCATTTCAAATCTAATTGCTTCTCATGGGAACTACTCAACCCTGAATCCTACCAGAACATAGATTTTGACTTCTTCCAGCTTACTTACTAAAGAGTAAATGGA
Organism: Podarcis gaigeae; assembly: GCF_964106915.1. Classification (NCBI taxonomy): domain Eukaryota; kingdom Metazoa; phylum Chordata; class Lepidosauria; order Squamata; family Lacertidae; genus Podarcis; species Podarcis gaigeae. The sequence goes on from NC_139679.1 coordinate 100,791,522, forward strand.
CTTATTAACAGTTGTACGATTCCAGAGCCGCCCCCCTTCTGTGCCCAGGCATGAATTGAACGCTGCTGCATTTTCATTTTGTGTGTTGCGTGAACTGCTTCCTGGCCATTGTTGAGGGCACTGCCTGCTGTTGCTTTCATTGTCCTTTGGGGATGAATGTGCGAGACTAGCAACCACTTACTAGCACAGAAGATTGCTGTTTGTTTAAGGAAGAAGGAACACTGCACTCATGATGTCACCCAGAAGGGTATTACTACCGAATGAGAAAATTGGAGAAAGTATCGTGAAATCATTTACTTACTTGTTTTCTATGCATCTCTCTGCCCACAAGCCTGGAAGAAAAGTATGGAATAGGTCTGTGAAGCGGCTGGCTAGAAGGCTACTGAGAATTCCCCTTTTATGATACTTGTTGTACCTTAAGAGCCCTGTTGTCCTTAAAAAGCCATACCAGTCTCTCTGCACATGGCGTCCCTTTTTTATAAGCACGTTCTGGGTCTGGCGCCACCCGTGAACTTCATTAAATAGGCCATCGGTCCTGTTAAATAATCAAAACTTACTTTTGTGTAGCAATAGAATTAAGTGCTGGGATGCCTTTGCATATGCTACATGCAAAGCAAACAAAAACGGTGCAGAGAAGCGGCATGTATAAGATATGCTCAGGAGCCAATTGCAAGAAGCATATGCTTTGGAGACCTAGAGCTCCTGGCAACTTGGCTTTGCTGATTCATACAGCAGAGTAATGAGTGTTTTCTTTGGCTGACAGGACATTGCCACAGTTCCCCAGAAGTGACCTTTCCCCCTCCCCTCCCCAAAACCTGCAGAGCCTCCTATGTAGTGTTGCCAGCTTAGGAAACAGCTGCTTTTCTAGGCAGTGTCCAAGGAAAGAGATGACTCATCCAGCTGAATCCAGCCTAGACATGAAAGTTTTGCCTAGCCTACGGGGTTCAGCAAATCCCATCTTTAGCAGACAGGGTCGCAGCAATGAGGAGAGCAAGAGAATTTTGAAAGAAAGCATATAACAACCTCTACTTATTGCAGTCAGGTACCATTGAAATGCAGCGCTCAGAGAATCGCCACGCTTGGGAACAAGTGAGCTAAAATCTTCCCTTAATGTGATTATATTTTCCTTTCATAGTCAGTGTGTCGTATCAGACAGAATGTTGCCTGCTCATGTTCTGGAAGAACTTGCCTATGTTTTTGTAACCAGTTTTTCAGGCTGCAGAGGGGTATCTGTCTCTGCCCCCACCCCACCCCGCCAGATTATAATTTTGTTTTGAAGACACTTGCATTTCATGCTGTTGTCACCTCAATTCTAATAGTCAGTTTGAATGGATAGACAAGATCAGACCAGGATCCTCCACTCGCTTTTGTTGCATTGGACCATAACTGGGATCTTGGCAGCCTTCCAAATGACTGGCCGTTTTTGCAAAAATGTTTCATACTCTGAATAAACTTCCTTTGGGTGTGCAACTAGTCACTGTGAGTTGCCCTCCTTGAAGCCAATTCATTGCCCACTAACAATAACAATTTTATAGCACTTTGAAAGTGTTTTAGGATGTATTTCATTAAAACAACATTTTCTAATGCCTCTTGCATAGGTAACAATTCTCCTCCTTGGCTATCCTATGATGAAGGTTTATTTATGTATAAAACAATTTCTGTACTGTTTTATGGCCCTTGCAAGGACCCTTAAAGCTTTTTACACAAAGCAGGGATGGAGAACCTGTGGATTACTTTGCTGAGCACGTTGTTGGACTCCCAATTGCATCATTCCTGGTCACTGGTCATGCTGCCAGTGGATGATGGAGTTGACGTCCAGCAACACCTGGAGGTCTACAAGTTCCACATTCCTGACACAAATGAATAAAAAAAACCAAACCCAAACAACATCAAATAATAAAAAAAGATAACAAAGTCAAAAACTTCCATGTGGTGGAATAGTATTTTCACTGCTTGTCTAGCTACCATCAGAGTTGGGCAGCGTTAGTTCCAGGTTTTACAGGGCCTTTAGGCAAGACACCTGCCTCCTCCATCATTAAGTCCATCTCCTCACTGCCCTTATCACCAGCTGCTCCTCCTGTTCTTTTCACATCAGTGCTACCACCTGCTTGCTTGCCAGGCAGAACGCCAGTGAGCAAGCAGGCGGGAGCATCTACTCTTCCTTCTTGTCACCACTGGTGTCTGCAACAGAGTGAGAAGCTGACAAACAAATAGAAGAAGAGGAGCAGGCCCAAGGCTCTTTTGTCAGTGGAGATCTTGCTGGGGTCTTTGCCTGCCTGCCTGGGCCTACTCTTGATGCCAGCTTCTGAGGATGAAGCTGGTTGTCTCACCTCCTTTAGAAGGTTCAGTTATGCAAGGCAGGTTCTGGAAGTGCCCTCATTGTGAGAAGTGAGGTTACAGGGAATCAGGCAGAGGGCATTCTTGGTAATCGCACCCACCCTGTGGAACGCCCTCATGTCAGATGTCAAGGAAATAAACATCTATCTGACTTTTAGAAGACATCTGAAGGAAACCCTGTATAGGGACGTTTTAAATGTTAGATGTTTTACTGTGGTTTTATAATTTGTTGAAAGCTACGTAGAATGGCTGGGGCAACCCAGTTGGATGGGCAGCATATAAATTTGTTGTTGTTGTTGTTGTTGTTGTTGTTGTTGTTGTTGTTGTTGTTGTTGTTATCCTGCTTTCTTCTGTGGCAAGCAGCTTTGACTTCCTAGACATAGTAGGATATGATACGACAGTGACAGCTTGATACCCTCTTTCTCATGCAGAGGGAAGGCTTTTGAGAACAGCAGCTTTCACTATATTAAGTACAATATTCAAGAATGGTTAATCACTGGATTAGATGGTCAAATACTCACAAGGTTTTCTCTGTTTGTGGTTATACATGTACATACGTTTCTCTCTCTCTTTCTCTGTCTCTCTCGGCAAATTCATGCTAAATTTGTATTAAAATCAGTTCAGTGTTCTATGAGCCTTGTTGGAGGTCTGGTAACTCCAGTTGCTTCTGGGTGAAACTGACTCAAGCCATTTCAGCTGGATTTCAGACCTTGTTTGGGGGGCAGAAGCAACCTTGGTTGCCTTGTCCGATGACCTTCATGTAGAAAAAGACAGAAGGGACGTACAAACAGATTTATGTTCCTGCACTTCTCAGCAGCTTTTTGATATTGTGAACCATGCTATCCTTTTGCACAGGTTGTTCCGTTAGGCCCTGCTACAGAGACACCTCTTGGCAGTGGTTCCCCTCTTCCTTGGATGGCCATTTCCAAAAATTAACAACCTCAGCCTTTCTTGTTGTTTTGCTTATCTTCCAGCTTGAATAATTGGAAACCAACTCATTACTTTCCGACATTTTAGTGGATCGTAATAATAAAAGGAATGGGACGCAGGTGGCGCTGTGGGCTAAAGCCTCAGCGCCTAGGACTTGCCGATCAAAAGGTCAGTGGTTCGAATCCCTGCGGCGGGGTGCGCTCCCGCTGCTCGGTCCCAGCGCCTGCCAACCTAGCAGTTCGAAAGCACCTCCGGGTGCAAGTAGATAAATAGGGACCGCTTTCTAGCGGGAAGGTAAACGGCGTTTCCGTGTGCGGCTCTGGCTCGCCAGAGCAGCGATGTCACGCTGGCCACGTGACCCGGAAGTGTCTCTGGACAGCGCTGGCCCCTGGCCTCTTAAGTGAGATGGGCGCACAACCCCAGAGTCTGTCAAGACTGGCCCGTACGGGCAGGGGTACCTTTACCTTTTTTAACAATAAAAGGAAACAGATGGGAGTCTGAGAATTTGGGGTTAGTTTGCCATCAGGCTAGCCTGGGTTTTTCCTATAGCCTAGGACTGGGAAACCCCAGGTGATTGGATCATCTAAGCACTTGGACATCCTTCCATCCCTGTGATGGGCTCATGTTCCTTGAAACTTCTGGCGCCTCCGGACTGATTAAGAACGAAAGGACTCCAAACTTTGTGTACCAAGTCCAGAATTGTTGGTACTTCAGTGTTAACATTTTAAAAGAAATCCCCAAATGGGTGACCTCATTATTTATGTTCATGATGGACGGTGGTTGTGGAAATATCTGTTGTTAGTTGTGGCTCTTTCCCACACCACTCCCAGCAGCTCTCAGATGTGCCAAGGAGACACACAGAGAATGCTTGAGAAATTGGCCGTGAGCTCAGTACAAGAATGTGTTGGTCTTAGTCTTGCTTCACAATGGGAAAACATGCTGTTTGTGCTATGTCATTCTGTTTCTGAAACAGTAGAGAGTCTGCTTAACAAAAACGCCTCGGACAAAGTCTGGTTAAACAGTAATGGATCTTTATCGCTACATTAGTAGGTGCGCTGTAAATATGGCAAGCAGAAAATATGTGCTCATGTGACTGGCCGCCCATCAAGGTTAAAGTATGAAATACTGCTACAGTTACTCATGGAAATCAAAGGTTGTATTTGTCGTGTGGGAATCGATCTAACACACTTATCTTCTCCTTCTCCTTCTCCCCCACCCCTCGGGGCTGTTAATCCCAGCATGTTTTAAGACTTGGCAAATTCCTGGAACCTGGTGCTCTATAAAGCAATTCTCCATTAGGCCTGCATTAGGAAATGCCAAAGGTTCTCTCTTTCGCCCTCCCCCCAAAAAGCCACTAATAATGAAAATTAATATATGCATTGCCGTTCATGTGAAAATTGCACTTGAATGAAAGCTTGTTCTCATAAAATGTTAAACCGCAGCATAATCTTGCCTTCTGATTCTCAAGCCAAGTTGGAGCAGAAGACATGATGCTTGTGTCTGTTGGTGCTTAGAGCAACAGAAATCCAAAGTAGGCCATTTGCTCAGGCCCTGTGTCCATAAAACCAGTTTTGTTTGGTTCCTAAGTCCTTTCCCTAACTGGGTCTTGACAGTGAGATATACTCTCTGGAAAAATAAATGTGAACATAGTCACCATTTGTAGGTTTGGGGAAGGATATCAGGTTGTAGCTCTCGCCAGCATGGCCAGGGGTCGGGAGCGATGTGGGATGTGCTTGGGCAACAGATTCCCAACTACTGGGAAATACTTTTTCTTTCAGGAGTGATCAGAATGTCCTTTTGTTGTCGTTTAGTTGTGTCCGACTCTTCGTGACCCCATGGACCAGAACACGCCAGGCACTTCTGTCTTCCACTGCCTCACGCAGTTTAGTCAAACTCATGCTGGTAGCTTCGAGAACACTATCCAACCATCTCGTCCTCTGTCGTCCCCTTCTCCTTGTGCCCTCCATCTTTCCCAACATCCAGGGAGTCTTCTCTTCTCGTGAGGTGGCCAAAGTATTGGAGCCTCAGCTTCAGGATCTGTCCTTCCAGTGAACACTCAGGGCTGATTTTCTTAAGAATGGATCGGTTTGATCTTCTTGCAGTCCAGGGGACTCTCAAGAGTCTCTGCCAGCACCAAAATTCAAAAGCATCAATTCTTTGGCGATCAGCCTTTGTCCTTGGAGTTTTCTTGGCAGGGATACTGGAGTGGCTTGCTGGTTCCTGCTCCAGGTGGATCACGTTTGGTCAAAACTCTTCACTATGACCTGTCCATCTTGGGTGGCCCTGCACGGCATAGCTCACAGCTTCTCCGAATTACTCAAGCCCCTTCGTCACGGCAAATAACAGAAAGCAGCTTTCCTACATTGTGGAAGGTGGGGAAGAAGGTCCATAGCTCTGGTGTAGATCATCTCCTTTGCCTACAGAAGTCCCCAGGCTCAATCTTCAGGCAGGGGCAAGACAGAACTCTGTCTGAGGCCCTGGAGAGCTGCTGCCAATCAGTGTAGACAATACTGAGCTAGATGGGCCAATGATCTGACTCACCATAAGGTCTCTGGTTATGTTCAAGTTATATGGCTGGGGGAAGATTACTTTTCTCTTCCTCACTGCTCATCCTTCCATCACCTTGTAGCCCAAGCTGGCAGGAATCTTTCAGTGTCAGCCAAGTGTGAGCTGTCACTGAGGTGAGCCAGCCACATGGCTGTTAAATGACATGTGATGCATGTTGGGCAACAGGGCAGTTGGGAGATTTTGGGTCCAAAAAGAGCCTACGCTAACTCTGTTTTAGCTGTACCGACTACTTGCCCAGACTGCATAGTTTTTAAAAACCCAGGTCTGTGGAAGGAGGAACGAGTATAAATATGGTACAAAGTGTCTGAAAACGATGGTGTTTTTTAAGTAAAGCATTTCATTTTGTCACACTTTATTGCATGCTGGGTTTTAAAAACTGGCTGTGGTCTCCTGTTACTTCATAAATGCAACGGCTTGAGACGGCAACATGATGAAGTTAATATGGCTGCAACTAAAATATTTATTGCAGTTTTAAGGGAGAGATTAGAGCGTACAAAAATTCTGCATAGTTTATTAAAACCGCCATGCAGTGTTTTAAAAGTTCAAATGTTCACGGCTGGTTGTTGTCTTATTTAAAAGGACAATAAAGCTCGCTATACTGCACTTGACAGTTCTCAAAGCCTTGTTTGGCACAATTAAAGGCTTAGGCATGCTTGCTCTTAGAGACACGTGCCTTCAGAGCTGTTTTCTGAAGGGAAACCGCTATGAAGTTTCCCGGTGATTCTCAGTGAAACTCGTGGCTCTGGAAATATCTTCCCCTTGAAGCCACTCTGCTGCAAATATCTGTCTTCACCTTCAGCAATGTGCTGAGAATTGTATACGAAAGAGAAGGATAATCTATTTTTCTCTTTTGTGCCCTCTTTGTCCCATGATCTAAGATTATGCTCCGCAAGCAATAAGAATAAAGTTGTAGGCTTTGTTGCATTGTTGAACAAACATCTTGTGGCACGGGTGGGGAAGGCTGAATCGTGCTAAGGGCCGTGTTCCCTCCAGAACAGCCTTTTAAGGTCCACATGCCTAGAGATGTGAAGGACTGAGGGGGGGGGGTACCCTGAAAAAATTCAGGGGGGATGGCAACATTTCTTTCCATTTCCCCCAAAGCCTTTTTCGGATCCCTGTACCTTCTGCAGGTGAAATAAACTTGTATGTGTTCGGGAATACTTCATTCCAAATAAAAACTGCTAGCACATTTGCAAAGCTGAGCAGTGTGGGGTATGGTTTCGAACTGGATGCGGGACTTTGTGTTGAGTTTCCTGCATTGCAGGGGGTTGGACTAGATGACCGTCAGGGTCCCTTCCAACAGTTCTATGAAGAAAGAAATTGATGTGTGAAAGGCTTGAAGCTTATTTCAATCTAGGCAAACCTTCTGTTTTTAGAGGTCCATGATAAATATGATGACAAATATGAAGAAAGTGAATCTGATAGTGATAGCTTAGAAAAAAGAGACTGATTCAATTTCATGAATGTTCATTTAGATTTGTTCCTCCTCCCTGCTTTTTCTCAGCTCTTTTTATTTCTGCTTGACACTGTGGAAAATGGGAGAAGACATAATAATTTCCAGAGTAAATAATAATTTGCTTTACAATTATGCTGATGGTTTCTGTGTTGTTGTTGTTTTTTGCATTCTGGTTTTTTGTGTGTTTTTTGCATGCTTGGTTCCTTACCATTCAGCAGATTATACCTACATTTGTAACAACAACAACAACTTTTTAAAAATAAAATCCTTCTCATTCACTTTCTCATTAATTGATGGAGAATGGTTGGAGGAAATGTAGGGTTACGTTTTTCTTACAGCACATAATTCTGCTCTGCACAGATACATGCATCCCTGCACATGGATCTGCAAACATATAGCCATATTACAGACAGAGTGAGAAACATCCACATTCCCACATGATCCCCGTGCTGTACCTTAAACCTATCAGCTTCCTTCTCTGTCTTCTTGTTCAGACAGATATATTATAGGCTTTGTCCTGTTTACAGCTTCCTCCTCCTCACACTACTCTCTCAGACCTCAAGATGAGAGGTCATCTTTAACTCTCCTCTGAGGGACAAAGGAGAAAACACGGCTGCCTTGTTTTTTCTCTAGACTAGTTAGGTAAAGGTAAAGGGACCTCTGACCGCTAGGTCCAGTCGCAGATGACTCATTGGGACGCGGGTGGCGCTGTGGGTTAAACCACAGAGCCCTAGGGCTTGCCGATCAGAAGGTCGGCGGTTCGAATCCCCACGACGGGTGAACTAATTAGGTTAGGTTGCAACTAGAAATTTTTCTATACAAGTTATGTGTTTCCTACAATAAACAATTTTATTATTTCCTTGCTTACAAACATCTCTCTGTGTCTGATTGCAGCAAGTAAAGTCCACTCTCTTAAGACCTACCGGCGAAACGCTGCTCACTCTGCAGATGTTTCAGTAGATAATTGACCTGATTATCCCAACAGTTTCTGCAGTGAGTGTTCTCTTTGCTGGTCTACTCTTTGAGCCTCGGATAACCTGATGGCTAGTGACAAGTTGTTTGTAGTAGATGGCTCTGGTGCTGCTGTAACTTCTAAGTGGGGAGAAAAGAGTCTGGGACCAGTGTGTTTGCAAAATTATGATTCCTGCAGCATTTCAGAGAAGGTCATGCTACATGGTTGAATGCTTGCTTGTTCTTTTTATACAAACACACACAGAGAGACAGAGAGACAAACAGACAGAGAGAGGGATAAATTGGCATTGGTAAAAAAAGAGCAACTCCTAAGAGCCTTGTCTAGCATGCGCATGAAAAGACTTTGTCATTTATTTTAAAGCTGGCAAACTGAACAGAAGTGAGCACCTAAATTCAGTTAATACCGAAGATAACCCTGGCATCATTCATGCTTGTAATAGTTAAGAATTTATGCCCTCCTTTGTGAATTCAAGCTTTAATTTATCGCTTCAGCCTTCCAAAGGTGTAAATACTTTTATTCCTGGAACCGTAACCATGGAAAACAGATGAGTTTTTATCGCAATTAAAAATATCCAGCTTCAAATTCAGATGGGAATACAGCACGCAAGTTACCTTGTTCTTACAAAAATGCAAAATGAATTTGGAAACATACTTAAGAGGATATTTGGTGTGGCTTCTCCCTTGTTCCCCTCCTTACTGTTCTTCAGGTAGTTGTGAGCAGTGCAGACATTGTACCCGAACCGCAAGTTATAACCGAACTTTTACTGCTATACATTTTACTTACCAGATATTATTGGTTGATCTTCATCTTGACATTCTGGGAAGGGGGAATGTCCTCTGGAGGTTGCTATGATCCTAAAGCTGATGCTCCAATACTTTGGCCACCTCATGAGAAGAGAAGACTCCCTGGGAAAGACCCTGATGTTGGGAAAGATGGAGGGCACAAGGAGAAGGGGATGACAGAGGACGAGATGGTTGGACAGTGTTCTTGAAGCTACCAGCATGAGTTTGACCAAACTGCGGGAGGCAGTGGAAGACAGGAGTGCCTGGCGTGCTCTGGTCCATGGGGTCACGAAGAGTTGGACACGACTAAACAACAACATGATCTGTTTGAGGGACCTTGAATAGATTCTTGGTTCTAGATAAAAGATTTGAGTGCTTAATGAGGGCTTAATGACACTGGATGAAATTTCTCTTACACCTTTTGCTGTGCCCTCTGCCCTTACAAGTGTTGCGCCTCTTTGAGCGCCTATTAAGGTATTTTTTATAAGGCCACTCAGTGCCACTGAAGCAGTTGTAACTTGGTAGTTCACAATGCATATTGTCATCACCATCACAACGGAGATCCTTCGTGGCTGTCATTGCTGGTAATGTGCAAAGGAACGTGTTTAAAGTAGTTCCTTGCCATTTATTCCAGTTTTTATGGAGCCTATCTATATCAGATGCTGTATGAAAAGCACCCACTAGCCCTTGTGGCACACACAAATGCATCTTAACTATGCACTGACCCCACAACATATAGCATGTGCGATGATCTGTTGCCCAGTGATGTATCTCCACTGGCGTACAAACACAGGTGTTTAAGCCTCTCACAACATGGTGGTCACTTACGTATCGCCAGAGAAGAGGGTGCAGTTTTGCAGGAAATGTGCATATGAAAACATTTCACATATGGAAATTTGTAAACAAGTACAGTAAGTTAAAATAGAAATGCACTACGTTTCACTATAGTGGGAAAGACTTTTACTTCTGAGGTTCTCTTCTGTAAAGCAGAACACATGGCTGCTCTACATCTCTGTTGACACCAGACTGTGTGGACAGGTTTGGTGTTTTTTGGGGGGCACCAAACACCTTGGTGAAATCTAGGAGGAAAAAATGGGTTGCCCACATCCTTACAACCTTGTCTTGGGTATCTATGTTTGCTAGACAGTGTTCTTTTTCACAAGCTCCCCGCCACCCCTGTGTGGTTACAGGTGCTGCTCACAGACAGACATATTGTCAGGGAACTGCCATCGGAAAGGCAGGCGGTGGAAGGGCTCTCGGACGCTAAGAGAGACTCGGCAGCAGAGGAAGGTACCAGCAGGGGGAGGGAAAGAGCTCAGAGAGAAAGTGAGTCGGAGGGAGGGCTCCGAGAGACTGCCAGTGAAAACAGTGGAGAAGTCTCAGGACCCCCCATAGGTACACCCACTCCTCGCCGGAGACGCGTTTCCGTTAAGGAACTTTTACGTTGGAGCAGATTCCGCAAACGCCCACTGTCAGATTCTGCTAGCGATTGAGGGAGTCATGTTTAAGGGGGCTCCGCTTAAGGCAGAGTTTGAGAACCAGGCCCAAGCTCTGAGGGACTAAGCTTTAACGCACAAGCAGCTCATCATCCCATCACACATATGTTCCAGCAGGTAAAAATAGCTAATCTCTTACCTCCTTTTGAAATCAGCTCAGTTTGCTTTAATTTAAGCCAAGGCTGTAGGCAGCCAACGCCCACCCATCCCGAACTACTACTGCTTTCATTGGGGGCCATACAGTTCTTCTTCAAGAACAGCAGGACATTTGAACCCACCGCAAGGTTGTAGAAAATGGTCCCACGAATTACCTAAGCTATGGTGCTGAGACTGCAACTGCTCCAGGATTCAGATTTCCAACAATATGGCTACAGTGCAAGGGAAGGAAGCTTTTTTTCCTTTTATGCAGGATGCACCTGCAATGTTTTCTCTCCTTTGCTTTGTATTAATATTTATGTGCAGATATGCACGTGCTCTCTTCTAAGATCATATACCGTTACATGCAGTGACAAACTCCAGAGGCAGGGCTGAAGGATTTAGTTTCCTTCTGGATGAGTGTGCGCCAGAGACTTGCGGCACTTCCGTGATATCTGTTTATTTACAAATGCGCATGTTGAGCACGGCGGAGCAGTCATGCACAGAGGCAGTTGAAATCTGTAAGGCATTGGTTCCTCAGAAGAAGAAGAAGAGGAGGAGGAGTTTGGACTTGATACCCTGCCTTTCACTCCCCTTAAGGAGTCTCAAAGCAGCTAACAATCTCCTTTTCCCTTCCTCCCCCACAACAAACACTGTGAGGTGAATGAGACTGAGAGACTTCAGAGAAGTGTGACTAGCTGCATGTGGAGGAGTGGGGAATCGAACCTGGTTCACCAGATTATGAGCTGATAGACCACTGCTCCTAACCACTACATCACACTGGCTCTCACACGCCAGTATGCTTTCGTCATCTCCCAGTAACACTGTTCCTTTTCCAAGCTAGCTCAAAGCTGATGCTGCCAGGTACCTAACTACAAACTGCTGACAGAACTCTGTTGCTGCCACCATCCTGCAGAGTTTAATTTAGTTTAGGTGCAGGTTATGCAAAACAAGAATTCATGTTGAGTTAACATTATTGATAGAATCTGTGTATAAAAAACTGTATGTGCCAACTTGAGGTTTAATAATATTTACCAACTTGGTGTTTAACTGCTGCCAGTTGGAGTATATCAGTGTTTCTTAAACTTGGGTCTCCAACTAGACCCAACTCCCACCATCCCTGACCACTAGTCATGATGGGAGTTGTAGTCCAACAACAGTCAGGGAACCAAGTTTGAGAAAAACACCGGAATGTATGAAGTACTGAGCTAGATGGAGCAGTGGTCTGACTCAGCATGTGGCAGCTTCCTATGTTCCTAAACTTTTAAGCAACAATACCAACACACATGACAGAATATATAGGTGCCTTCTGGGTTTTAAGCAGCATTTTGTGTTCCTGGGAAATCTGAATTGATGGCTGGTCAGCCCCCACCCTCCCGCCCTGCCGGCTGGCTGGCTAGTGTCATTGCTCATTCAACTATAAGCATTATTTATTAACCTCATAACTATTTCTTTCCAACAGAGTTCTGTCTGCACCCCCTAGTGGTATGGGGGGGAAACGTATCCATGGGACATATGAGAGCTTACCTGCGTTGCCAAAGGGCTTGGCGTAACACGGGTCTGAAAAGTGAACATTAATTTGGAGATGGCCTGGATAAAATATAGGAGCGTGTCAGCAGCGCTGCAAAGCACATGATTGATCTGAGTTTCGCTAAATGGCTCTGGACCTGAAAATAAATAAATAAATAAACAGAACATTAGCATATAGAGAGGGTTCGCTGCATGTGACAGAACCTGCTTGGCTGTAAACTTCCAGTCACAATGAAATATAATGGCGGGCTTAAGGGTTTTCCTGTAGCTATATTTTGATGGCGTCTCTACTTCCTAATTTGTTGGACAGGTGAGCTCTGATTTCTCTAGGCACACTTTGCGCAAGTTAATATATTCTGGCTTGACTATTCAAACCAGCAATAAAGAAAGGGACCCCCTATGATGACTTTGTACATAATCCTCTTATGTAGCTGCAGGGCTGTCTCATTTTTTTTCTGCTAAGTTATTCTGTTCCAGCTTGTTCCCTTTAGCATGTATATCATTTCCCCTCCTTCTCTTTGTGCTGTGCTGGGTATTCAAAACACTGCTTTCCCAGACTTTTAAGATAATGAGCCCTCCTTAAGATGTTTGAGGAGATGCTGGGGAAGGAGATAACCATGCTTTTAAATCCTCCCCCCCCCCAAAAAAAAAACCCCTTTGCGAAGCCTGATTTTTCTCAGCATGTTGACAGGTGAGAATGGGAATCTTGCAATGCCGGCAGTGCAAGAAGGTGATAACAGCAGAAAAAGCTTTTCATGCTTAAAGCAGTTTGGTTCCAGGTGCTTTTCCTCCTTTCGTGTGGACCCACAGCATGTGGAGATCCACAGATGAGGTCCCAATCCCCGTTCCACCGTTGTCTGAACGGGGGCATGTGAATTTGCAAGAGGAGGCCTTTTGGGTAGTGGCACCCAGGCTTCAAAATTAGTTGTTCCCTAGGTATCACCACAGCTCTCTGCCTGCCTCCTTTGAGCTGCCAGGTCAAAACACATTGCTTCAGCAAATGAATGACATGAGTAGTTCAGGTGACTTTCCTTTCTTTTTATTAGCTATCAGAACATAAATAACATGGCCATTCATACAACAACAGCTTACGTAATGCAACAATTTTACCGCCTCGACAATTATTATTATTATTATTTGGTATAAGGCGTATCATAACAGTTGAGAATAAAAATAAGCAATTATAACTACAGTGGTACCTCGGGTTCAGTACTTAATTCGTTCCGGAGGTCCGTACTTAACCTGAAACTGTTCTTAACCTGAAGCACCACTTTAGCTAATGGGGCATCCCGCTGCCGCCGGAGTATGATTTCTGTTCTCATCCTGAAGCAAAATTCTTAACCCGAGGTACTATTTCTGGGTTAGCGGAGTCTGTAACCTGAAGCGTATGTAACCTGAAGCATCTGTAACCCGAGGTACCACTGTATGTGAAAAGCTAGATAAAATGAAAATTTGCAACAGCAGTAGACTTACTTGCACTGCTAATTGACTAATTAGTCTGTTTGCAGCAAAAAGACATAGGCCGGAGGTCTAGAAGCTGCAGAATGAGCTGGAGCCCTGAGGTGGTGGATGGGGTGCCATTTTTGAAGACTCGTTGTCCAAACAAACTCAGTTCCCCACAAGCAGAGAATTAGTTGGAACAGAGGACACTGCCATAGACAGGACCAGACATACTGGTTGATGTATTGTCTTCAGTACTCTGAAGCAGCTTTCTAAGGTTTCAGGCAATCCTTATTGAAGATGCTGGGGTTCAAACCTGAGGCCTTCTATATGCAAGGCAGATGCTGTACGACTGAGCTACCACTGAGCTATGGCCCTTAGGAAGCTACGTTATGCCGCGTCAGCCCATTGGTCCATTTAGGTCAGTATTGTCCTCTCTGCCACTGAATTATGGTAGGTACAGGACTAGGTTTGAGCCTTCTCTGCTATGCTTGTTTTCCATTTGAAGGAGAGATGTTTGTTTTCTTTCTTTTCTTCTTTTTTGCATAGGGGAATCTTTTTTATTTTTTTATTTTGTTTATAAATTATATTTCACACTTGCTGTTTGAATGTTGGCTGTCTATTCTGCCATCTTGAGACTTGACTGCCTCATTCTACTGGGTGTCAAAATAAGCTATTTATTTGGCTGCACTTCCACACATGTTTGCACGGAACTGCGTAAACACCCTATATTTAAAGCATGTCATTTCCTCCAAATAATCCTGGCAACTGTGCTTTATCCCTCACAGAGCTACAGTTCTTCCTCCAACACCTTCAACAAGCCATAGTTCCCAGGATAATGTGCTTTAAATGTATGGTATGTACACAGCTACTGTGTCATTCAAATTTGTGGGATTTGTGGGTTTTAAAGTGAATGATCTTGTCAGCTTTCCCAGAAACTTTAATTCTGAAGGCATCTCTACCAGCTGACCATAATGGGGACCCTTTTTTGAAACACAGATGTTGGAATCAGGACCTGAGCACAAGAGCACTCTCTCCCCTCCTGCAGTGTTCACCAACTGGTTCTCAGGAACATTATTCCCTCTGTCTGTGGAGACAGAGCACAGCCATTATGGCTAGTAGCCACAGATAGCCTTCTCCCCCATGAATTTGTCTAATCCTCTTTTAAAGCCCTCCAAGTTGGTGGCCATCACTGCCTCCCGAAGTTTAACTGTGTGCTGCGTGGAATAGCTGCTTTCTTTTACCTTTCCTGAATCTTTCAACATTCAGCTTCGTTGGAATTCTGGAGAGAAGGAGGAAAACCTTTTCTTTATCCACCGTCTCAGTGTCATGTATAATTTTATAGACTCTGTCATTCTACCTCTTACTCTGCACAGTATTCAAAATACAGTTGCATTTGTTTGTAGTTTGTATTGGGCTCAGGACCACAATACCTCAAGGACAACCTCTTTCCATATGAACCTACCTGGACCCTGAGATCATCTTCTGAGGCCCTCCTTCGTGAGGTTCGGAGGATGGCAAACGAGAACGAACCTTCTCTGCAGTGGCTCCCTGTGTGTGGAATGCTTTCCCCAGGGAAGTTTGCCTGGCACCTTCATCATACACCTTTAGGCACCAGGCAAAAAAGTTCCTTTTTAACCAGGCTTTTGGTTGATTTGATTGACATCCTATGCCCTTTTAAAATGTGTTTTTTTTTTTGTGGATGGGTATTGGGTTGCTGCTTTTTTTTAATTAGGTATTTTGTCGTTTTATATCTTGATTTTATTCTGTGAACCGCCCTGACAACCCTGGGTATAGGTGGTATATAAATTCAATAAATAGTAACAACAATAGTTTTGTAGTTTCTCCTACTGCAGTTTATTCACTTCTTGCACAATGTAGATCAGTTAACAGAAACAGAAGTGAATAAACTGCAGTGGGAGTAACTACAAAACTACACACACAAGCACATCATAACACTTTGTATATGGAAAATCTGATCTTTTCATGATGAATTTACGCTGTGATCTGTATTTAACCTAGGAACTGCTAGTTTAAAAATCTAATTAGTCCTTCTTGGTGACTTGTCTACAGAAGTGAGTGTAGGCCAGAATTGGTAACTACCCCTAGGAAGATGAAACAGACTAGCTTTAAAGACAGAACTGTGAAGGAATGAAAGGAGGGAGAGAGAGACAGAGTAGGGGTGGGGGTGGGAAATTAAATCCTACCGCAAAATTCCCCTTGAGGTTTTTTTCCTTGCCCCTGGACATTTTCTCTTAATTAGTCTTGTCCTTAGATCAGTATAGTCAATACTTCATGATCTGATTTGCAGTGTCCAGAGAAGAGAGTGAGACAGAAAGCCCCCTTGTTTGTTTCATCTGGCTATACTGATATTGGCTGGTGTAATCCATGTGCACATACGTATATCGACTTCAAGCAGAATATTCTTCTTAAGCCTTCTATGGGTGCCTCTAAATGGAGATTGTAAGGCAGCGCTTCAGCAACACTGAACAATTTTTATTATCGTATACACGCTACCAGGGAACCCTAATTTTTGTGCGAAGGTAAGCTAAATTTGGTGCCAATAGCAGCTGAAGCCTGTGATTGCCATGATGTGGGGAAATTTTCACGTTTCTGAAATTTCTGAAATTCCATTAATCACTGGGAAAGACCAGACTCTATATAACAGTTCTGCTGGAAGTCTTTTATTTCCTAGTGATCCCAGGTTGTCTTAGGAATATGCATTCTAACCCAGCCACTTTTTTTAAAAAAAGAAAAGTTAAGATGTGTTAGATGCTGAATTTTTAGTTCGTACCATATTTTGGATTTGCGTAGCACAGTCATGGAAATGGAGAAACATTGTTTTCTCCCAGTAGTGTCAAAAGGCATTAATGCTTTTTAAATTTTATTTTACGAGCAGTGGGGAGATAACTCCCACATAGAGCAAGAGGTTGATTAGCAGAGTAGGATATGCGAGGAATCCATGCATGTTTGTGTATGAATGAGCATGCGTACACATACACTGGGGACCAGACCCCAGGCATTGCACCAAAATAACCAACCAGGGCTCTGTTTTCCCGTTTTTGTTGGAGTTTGCTGCTGGAGGTTGAAAGAGGGCTTCTAGTCCACCAGATGCAAGAAACTGAGCTGCTATCTTTGCTTTTGGGATTTTGCTGTGTGAAGAGGAGTTGAAGTCGTATTTTTTGAGCATTGCTGATTGGTCTGGAAGGGAGGTGGAGGAGATGATTTTGAGCTCTAACTGCAGATTGGGAACCTGGCTCGCTACTCGGCACGGTCAATTTCTTTTATATAAGTGTCCTCCCCTTCTATGTTGACGTTTAAAGCTGAGCTGGGCTTGGATATGATGCCTTACTTTTTATCAAGGGCAATGACAGTGATAAATATTCAACTTTCAGTCCTGAAGACAGGTAGCATGTTATACACTTCAAGTTGTAAACAGAAAGATACATCACAAGCAAGACCTACGAAAAGGCTTTGTTGATCAATGAAAGCTGTGTTTGGAGCAACGCTTGGGGTTGTTTGCCTGGAAACTGCTTTCTCCCCAGAGAACATGCACTCCTTAACAACTGTTCAATTAACTATGGTACATATACTTGCCATGTAGTTTGCAGCTTCCTTCCCCTTGAAATTTGATTATTTAAAGGAAAGCTGTATGTGTAATACAAAAGTTTGCATATTTTTTTGCACTGACTATACCAGGCATAGGCAAACTCGGCCCTCCAGATGTTTGGGACTACAATTCCCACCATCCCTGACCACTGTTAGCTAGGGATCATGGGAGTTGTAGTCCCAAAACATCTGGAGGGCCGGGTTTGCCTATGCCTGGACTATACAGTGCAAAAAAAAAAGAGCAAACTTTTTTTAGTGACACAGAGAACTGTGTTTCAGAAAAGGAAAAGGAGCTGGAAGTTGGCTGTGCTTCTGCTTTAGCCAGCAAAAAGTCTCCTCACTTGAATTTGCATATGCAGATATTGTTGGCTTCAAGACCCCATCAGCCTCAGCCAGATCTAGCCCTGCAACATCTGGAGGGCATCCCTGTGACTAACTCAGGGCTCCCACTTGTCGTCTCTCTGCAATTCCATGTGTAGCTGCAAGACAGGAAACTGGTTGGCTCACCACATTTAGAGATCATTCCCAACAACAAGGTCTGTGACCATGCAGATAGCAGTCCTGAGTTTCCACACTGATCACCTGCTGTAACCCACTGATGTCAGCCTGGCTGTAAGGAAAAATAATCTGACTGGATGCTTGCTTCTGGCCACTGGTTGAAGGTGTCTGTGTGGAGTGGCATTTCATACATATAAATGCAACTTGATGGGAGCCTCATGGGGGAAGTGAGGACAGGAACAAAATGCAGAAAGAGAGAGTGTGTAGCAACAAGCGGGAAAATACGGTGACTTTGATCCTGGATCCGTTGAGCCTGCCGGCGTAACAGCCTGGGTTTCCTGCAAAGGAAATAGGTAATACTTATTGTGCCTGGCAGCCAAATTACATAATCTTGAATCAGGGAGCTGTCGGATCATTTAGAACGAGATCGGCTTCAGTTTGCTTTCCTCTGGATGCAGGCATCCATGGCTGCCTGTCGCCAGGCATTAAGCCTTCACCAGATTGGCAGGGAGACTATTAGACGTCTTCTGTGGTTGAAGAGCAGCGGTGCAAGGGAACATCTTAATGAGATTTGGGCGCCGGTGGCAGAGGGAGGGGGGTGAGAGTTGACATGAGGACATGTTGCCAGCTTCAAACTGTATTATGATGTAGAACAGAGCAGAATTATTTCTTGCCGTATATAATACAGGACACGAGCCTGTGCTATTGACACAAATCAGAATTTTGATGGCTGGCAGAACATTGCCATCGTTGTCACACCTCTGCCCAGTTAATTTTCGTGACCTGTCAGGCAGAACATCCTTGCTGTCCTTTTATCTTGACAAGGCTCAGAGTCCACCCTCCTTGGCAGGATTTATTTATTATATTGATACCAAAATGTCCTTCCTTGCTTTTCTGTATTGACTACAGTCAAATTGGCTTTACAGCATTGACAGCGACTAAAAGTCTAAAATAATATAAATCCAGCAGCGGCAAGTCAGCAGAAGACTTTTAGGAAGTGTGCAGGCTGAAAATGTCTGATGAAATAAAACAACATCCGCCGTGTAATAGCAAGCAATGAAAGGGCCAACAAATCTCTCTTGAGGGCCACTGAATATTCTGGAAGTTTCTTGAGCACCCCCTCCCCTGGGTACCTCTGAGGGAGGGAGAAGGGATGCCTTAGAAAAACGATGCAATTATTTGGTGCTCCTTAAGCCGGGAAAAGGTGAGCCTGGAAACAAATAGGCAGCCAATGAAATTGATAAGGGGTCAGAATAATAGGTAGCTGAGTTCCAAAACAGTGGATGTTTCTGAAATGACTTTAAAGGCAATCCCCCACATAGGTTGGATCATGCTGGTGCTTATTTATTAAATTTGTATATTGCTCTTCATCTGTAAATCCCAGGGCGGCTCAGAACACAAAAATACAGGTTAAAAAACCCCAAAATTCATAGTAAGAACAAGAATAAACCAATAACCCCTCCCCAACACATCAAAAAGGGTATCTGATGTTAATCAGCCAAAGGCCTGGTTGAAGAGGGACATTTTCGCCTGGCACATAAAGGTATATCATGAAGGCATCAGCTGAACTTCCCTTAAGGCGCATGCTCTGGTACGGGTGTACAAAGTCCTGTACAGCTTTGGACTAGGATACCTTAAAGTAAACACACATATCCCAGTGCTCTGTGGGAAAGGGCCTCCTGCAGATACACTCACAACAGCTTGTCGGTTCTGTGTGAGGTAGAATCCAGGCCTTTAGTGTGAATGGCACCTAGTACCCTCATGAACTCCCTCCTGTTGCATATTGGGCAGGTGCAGTTCTTTTTTAGTACCTATTGAAGACCTTCCTTTTTTCATGCTGCCTTTTAAGTGGAGTCTTTGAAACACACAAGGTTTCTCTCCCCCATCCCCAGTGTGCCCTCGACAACAGTGTTTTGTGGTTGTACACACCATTTGTCCTCTTAACATGGCAGATGCTATTCATGTTGTCTGTGTGTGATGTGGGCATGTCTTCTTCACACTGGTGGAAACCTTCCCCTCAGCTAGTGTTTCCACAGACCTTTAAAACAACAGCAACAACAAAACGCCACCGTCAGTCTTTCAAAAGGGAGAGGCTGGGAATGGTGTGTTGCTATACTGAGATACAGAGGAGATACCGTATTTTCCCGGGTATAAGACTAGGTTTTTTTAAACCAAAAAATTAGGTTTTATATTGGGGCTCGTCTTATACACGGGTAGTGCTGAGGGGTGTTTTCTTAATTTGGAGTCCCCCAAAATAGGGGGCGTCTTATACGTGGGGGCGTCTTATACGCGAAAAAATATGGTACTTCCATTCAAGTTACCGTGCTAATTCCTGTTTTGCCTATTTCATTCATGCACAAGTCAAACCTAGTGAGAGGCTGTGGTTGCAGCCCTGATAAACCAAGAGGTCAGTCCCAGTAGGAGCTGATCTGAGAAAGTGCTCTCTGTGTACACAGGTATACAGCAAGTGCGTGAGAAGTGTGTCTCGACACATAATGGAGTATAAACTAAACCAATTCATGAACCAAGAACCTATACATTGACTACTAATAATGAAACATATGTTGTAGATATTTTTCCACATTTATTATGCTATTTTTGTGATATACAAATGGCGTGAGAGAACTTGTTTGTGTAACATTATTCTTGTTTATAAAACCCAATTAAAAAAAATGGATTATAACCGTTTCAGCTTTTGATTGACAAATAGTGTTGGACAGGGACAATATTTGGATGAGGTTGTGTGTGCAGCACCCCCAGCATTCAAAACTGAATGCATATTATCATTCAATGTGCATTCGCTCTCTGCATCTTTATTGGACACACACACAGTATAAATGAATATAGGAAATTGACTGTTGCTGATGTTTTTATTGTTAAATCTCTTGGAGATCTTTCACAGGAAACGATTCGTAAATTAACGGAAATAGCATGAATGAAATGAAATATGCAAATAAAACCAAGTGTCTCTCCGTCTCTTGTGTGTCTGATTTATTTTCCATGAGGTGAAAGAGGAAAATGATACAAATGACTATTGGTTTTATATAATATTCATTCCTCAAACCTTCCAGAGAAGTTTGTTGCTAGGGAGTGACTGAGTATTAAAAGAACAAATTAGAACAAAATGAAAACTTCAGTGTAAGCAATTCGAACGGAGACCGTTTTGAAGGGGAAAAGTCCACTCTTCCCCATCTAAGTGCATGACTCTACATGAATCACTGCACTTTCCTTTTTATGTGTAGAGAAGCACTGCCTCCCCAGACAACTCTTCCTTGTTCAACTTGAAATTCCAGTGGAACTATATCAAATCACTGCTACTCTTCAAGAATTCTGAAAATGGGGCAGGAATGGACAAGTGTGGAATACCAGTAAAACGCGATGGAGTCCCAGCAGACTATTCTTTTAACATTAATCACCACGTGCCTTTTGATCCGTGCTTTGTGGTGGCATGTGTGTTTCTGGGTTTGCGGGGAAGTCTACCTCATGCGCATAGACAAGCGCACACACCCTTTTTGCTTGCTGTGCATCACTAAAACTCCCCCCCCCCTTTTGAGAAACCGCGTTGCAAGGCAGCTCTAGGCATGCTCAAAATCTCCTTAAGGAGTCAGAAAGTAAAGAAGGGGAACACACCATTTTTGTTTTTTTGTAAAGTAACTTCAGCAGGCTTTGACTTTAGATCCTAAGGGTGAAGAAGAAACAGGTAAGAAGCTCCTATTATTATTATTATTATTATTATTATTATTATTATTATTCCACAGGCATCTCCAAAGTGAATCCTTTTGCAGAAATGAATTCCAACTTCCTCTTTAAAAACTGATCTTGTGTTCTGTTCACAAGTTCTGTTGCTTATTGTTTGAGGCGTCTTGCGCTGACTTCTTTTGTCAGGAAGCCATCTTGTATGCGCACTCTCTCCCCCCCCCTCTCTCTCTATATATATCAGTGTGTATTTATTTGGGGTGTATTTTTCCAGTTAAGTTCTCCAGGAGCTGGTGCTCAGGTGGTAGCCTCTTCAGTGAGGCAGATGGGCTTCAGAGCATGCCAGGAATACTCTGACTGAATGTTTTCGTTCAAAGAAGCTGTGTACATTTAATTCTTGTTTTACAACAAACACACCCACACACGCACACAGGCAGCGTGCCTCACTCGCACCTGCTTTCTTTCAAAAAATAAAAGCTGCAAGCCCAGGTTATTTCTCTTAGAGGGGGGACGTGCCCTTCTTCTAACGTGCTTCAGTTTTGTTAACTGTGTGAAGCTAAATCCTGTTACCACGTAAAGTTTTTTTAAAATGTATTTTTATTAAAGATATTCGTTACCATGCAAAGTTGAGGGTTTTACCCCCTAGGCATAGTTGTGTTAGCAACAATCTTCCTTCCTTCCTTCCTTCCTTCCTTCCTTCCTTCCTTCCTTCCTTCCTTCCCTGTTAAACATGTAAATTGAGCACTGACTGACAACATAGAGCATGTTAAATCCCACAATCGTTAAGATGCTGGGCATTTGGGTGTTAAAAGATTACTTACACAGCTCAATTTCTATACTTCAGGGTCACTTACAAAGCTTTGTGATGTACGGGTTTTACGTGTGCACGGTGCGTTTGTGCAACTTGAAGGATGGCAGCACAATGGTAGTTACGGAGCAGCTTCCTTTTTAAAAAGTGCACGCTATTTTTACCTTTTGGGGAAAAGTTTGGAAGCCTGGGCTCATTGTGTTGGAAGGCCATATTTTGTGGAGGTCTGGTGTGCATTTTGCTCTTTAGGGAAACTAGGTTTAACATTGCTTTCGGAACTGAGTAGCTTGTTCTCTTTTTATAATTGTGCAGTTTATGTTCCCATGCCTTTTTCTTTTTAAAGTAATATGGTACTTTGTGGGTAAATAGGACAGGAATTATATGGAGCTGGAAACCCTTTTGTCCTCCCCACCTTATCATTGTTACAATTATCATTATCGTCATCATTATCATTATATCATCATTACTATTTGCTAGGTAAATATTTGAGAGTCACCAGATTGGTAATGTGCCTTTTTAATTATTAAACAGGTGGTGTTAGACAACAAGGTATTTTGGAATGTATGACCTATTCACATCAAGCTTGCAGAAGAATGTTGGGAAATGATACATTTCATTCCTTTCCAAATTGGTTCGATATGATGTGACAATTGCTAACTGGCTAAGACTTTTCCAATTACTTTTCGTGGTGGCAATTTCTTTATAGTGTGCATCCTTCTGCAGACAGATACATGGTTGCCAAAAGCAAATGCTGTGTGATATGCAGTAAGCAGCAATGGGTACTAAAGTAACTGTGTAGGAAGTTCCCTTGAACCAGACCAATTTTTAGCTCCTCAAGCCCCTATAGGCTGCCTTCACACACACAGGTAATGGTTTGCTTTGAATTTGGCCCCATACCACGTCTCCCCTTGCAGGAGCTACAAACCACAATTCTTGCCTTAGTGTTGCATCCCAACTGGAAACAATAGTTTGCTTCCCTCCAAACTAATTACCTTGTGAAGCCAAGATTTGATAGTGGATGCAGAACTGGACCTCTAGACAATCTTCATTTCAAGTTTCAAGCCTTTGTGGTTGCACTGATATTCCTGCAAGTGTGTGTGGTTGGTGCCCACTGAGATCTGAGAAGTAGGTGATGTTTCATTTGGTATATTTTCTAGCTGCTCTTGCCTGTGCAGCTCAATGAAGATCTGGGATGGGGTGGCCAAAAAACCTGTGTCTGTTGAAGTCTTTCTTTTCATCAGGTGAGGGGACATGTATCGACTACTAGGATATAGGATAAGTGTTTGCTTTGTAATGGTGGCAGCAGTTGTGGAGAAATGAGCCTTGCAGCTCTTTAAACACTAACAAATTTATAATCATAATAATAATAATATTATTTATACCCCACCCATCTGGCTGGGTTTCCCCAGCCACTCTGGGAGGCTTCCAAAAGAATATTAAAATACAATAGTCTATTAAACATTAAAAGCTTCCCTAAACAGGGTTGCCTTCAGATGTCTTCTAAAAGTCTGGTAGTAGTTGTTCTCTTTGACATCTGGTGAGGAGGGCGTTCCACAGGGTGGGTGCCACTACTGAGAAGGCCCTCTGCCTGGTTCCCCGTAACATGGCTTCTCGCAGCGAGGGAACCGCCAGAAGGCGGTTGCTTATGTTTTCATGGACTAGTAGTTTTCATGGACCAGAAATCCACTTCATCAGATGCATGAAGCATTGGCCTGAGTTACAGGTTTACTTATTCTTCTCCTGGGGGGTTGGATTGGTTATTACATCACAATAAGCAGCTGCACATTGTACTGCAATTGCCACTGCAGTACAGAACGGCACTGTCTTTCAGCATGACCTACCTCGCAGGAGTGTTGTGAGGATAAAATGGAAACCAGGGTGCAGAAGAGCTCTTGCGAGGACAGTGCACAGTGGTATTATAGATATACTCCTGTGTTCTCTCTGTCTCTCCTG
The DNA here is from genome assembly GCF_964106915.1 of Podarcis gaigeae. Lineage (NCBI taxonomy): Eukaryota > Metazoa > Chordata > Lepidosauria > Squamata > Lacertidae > Podarcis > Podarcis gaigeae. Next base: position 100,815,733 of record NC_139679.1, read on the forward strand.
CAGCGTGTACATTGTAATAGACGAACCAGTTTTATCTGACCCATTATTCATTCATGCACTCAACGTTCTATTTAAGGAATGTTTCGAAGCGTCCACTGAACTTGTGATTTACGTCCTTTTAAGTGTATTACGACTGAAATGCTTGTGCTGGGTGATGCTGATGGGAAACACCACTGAATTACAGGGTGGTGGCATTCTGTTTTGTTTTTTAAAAAGTGATCTTGACTCCACTAATGACACATACGACAAGGGCATTTTAATTTTATTGTTTGGTAGGACTGAGAAATATCAGATGTGCTTATCCCATGTACAGTATTTGATTCTGACGTATTTCAGGGGATCTTTCTTCAAACTTTAGATCTGGTACTTAAAATGCATAGCCTGGACTGTGGAAGTGAGAAGCCCCTTAACAACATAGTATTGGGTAATGGGCTTTTGACTTGAGCACTGCGTTCAGCAGGTCCCTTGGGCTATGCTAAAACCATGGAGCCTTCTGGGTATTCATACACACACGGGTGGATTTCATACAGACGATAGTTCCTTCCACAAGGTTCTAACCCCTGTGGATTCTGGAAAGAGAATTGGCATTTCGTGGCAAATTCTGCTGAAGGTTCAGTGTACTAAGCTCCTAAATGTTGAAGGCATCATCCCATCCAAACCAGAACACATTTATTTAAATGTAATGCAGATTTTCCTGGGGGTGCATGCACATTTGATGAGTGAAATAATTTGAAATGGATGCTGCTGTAGTTAGACATACAATACCCATCTTTAAGCTCAGGGTGCTTGTTATTGCTGCAGGAAATAATCACTACTATTAGATTTTGCTACCTATCTGTCAAAAGCCAGTTTTGCCTTAACTGTCAGAGTAGCTAAGAGGCTAGGGGAAGGCAATGCATATTTTTATTTATTAAAAGTAGTTCCACATGTAGTTCTCAGATATTACAGGGTGATACTGTTTTGCTGGCTCTACAATTTCCTGCTTATTTTTGTGCTCCCCCTGACCACAAAACCTGCTCATTCTTCATATTTGTAACTAGAAAATTACCAAATCATTGTAAGCTGCCTGCTCGTTTACCTCATAAGCTTATACTGGGTAAGAAAGCTAGTCTTATACAGAGTCAGATGCTGGGGTTTGAACCATGATCTTTTGAATGCAAAGCAGATGTTCTACCACAGAGCCGCTCCCCCTTTTCCCCATCCTGGAGAAAAGGGGAGGGCAAAACAATGTTGTGCATGTATAAGAAATGCAAGAGGCATGGTAAATACGATTTAACATTAATTGTGAGGGTAATTTGGCAGTAATCTTGATGAGATATTAAGGAGCTAATTTATTCCTTTTTGATTTTGGTTCTAAGCTGCAGACTTGGCACTCTGAAACTGCATAAAATTTAGATTAAGCATTCATAAGGGGAATTTTGTGGTGAAAAACCATTAATCTTACCAAAGTGCTCTTTATTACTGACTTAACTCCCCACCCTCAAATCTTTCCTAGTGCTAAATTACCAAATGCACATCATGAGGAAGACTCATCTATGGCATCATAACCTCCCCGTCTTTGCCTGTTCCACGTGTTCCTCTAGGACTACTGTGGTGACATTAATAGTCACCAAAATAAAGTCATACAAGATTTCCCCCCCCCCCCCCAGCTTTGTTAATTCCATGGCTGATTCAATAACAAAGGAGCACAGATAAGTGAGAAGCACACTGTGGCATCTCACCCACTGCTTTTGAAAGTTCCGTTGGCTTCAAAAGCAGTTTGCCATGTGTAGGGATAAGGGCACATTGGGACTGCTTCATCTGAGGAGGCCCTGTGCAACTATCTGCATGGTTGTTTAGATATTGGTGGCCTTCAAGAAACCTAGAGCTGATGTACTCATTTCACAGGGTAAAGGTAAAGGTACCCCTGACCGTTAGGTCCAGTCGCGGACGACTCTGGGGTTGCGGCGCTCATCTTGCTTTACTGGCCGAGGGAGCCAGCGTTTGTCTGCAGACAGTTTTTCTGGGTCATGTGGCCAACATGACTAAGCCGCTTCTGGCGAACAAGAGCAGCGCACGGAAACACTGTTTACCTTCCCGCCAGAGCGGTACCTATTTATCTACTTGCACTTCGTGCTTTCGAACTGCTAGGTTGGCAGGAGCAGGGACTGAACAACGGGAGCTCACCCCATTGCAGAGATTCAAACTGCCAGCCTTCTGATCAGCAAGCCTAGGCTCTGTGGTTTAACCCACAGCGCCACCCGCATCCCAGGGTTTCACAGGGTAGAGTTGCAGAATTCTGCGATGTACTTTTTCAGGCTGCAGGTAGAGGGCTCCTCTTTAGTTGGGTGGATCTGGGGTGTGCAACATGTCTGTGGGTTGTATGGGAGTAGCTGCAGTGGTTCATACTTTTAATCGGCAACAATTAATGAATTATCAAACGAGTTCAACAAAAAAGGGGGGGGGAGAAGCCCTGTATCCTACAAAATGCTGACGTATGATAGGTGTGCAAAGGACACACTCTTAGTGTTAAATAACGATATCCTTTACGGCAGCATTAAGTGAAGACCTCTGGGATTTTAAATCTCTTGAGTGAGGAAGGGAATAATCTCTAGCCAGCCATGCCCTTCAGGAGAGAACTTAAGGGCTTTTACTTTTTAATAGCCTGTTATATTTGAATTCTCCTCTTTTGTGATTGTAAATGAATCTCCCTGGCACATTTATAAGGAGGATAACAGAGAAGGTATTTAAGATCTGCTGTTATGGCCCCAGGATCGAGCTTTTAAAAGTTGTATTTAAATTGTAACGATTCTTACTTTAAAAACAACTCCGAATAAATTCACATTCTTCACTTGTTTAATTCTATGCAAGGTATGGGAAGCCTCAGTCTTGGGGACCAATACTCTAGACTTCTCTACCTGGACCCCAGGGCTTTCCCCAAGCCACATCCCTCACCTGCTTGGCTTTGCATCCTCTTGAGTGCTTTTGCCTGGCTCAAATGTGTCCTTCAACTCTTGTAATGCTTCTTACTCATCTGGATAAAGGAATGTGTGAATGTAAAGAAACTAGTCTCTGCTTGCAACCTGTCGCTGCTCTGCTCGTTTCAGCCCTCTTCTGGTTCTGGGAGATGGGAGCTTGTCACAACAGGAGAGGAGACACCCATGACTCTTCACCATCCAGACTCATTTCTGTCTCTTGGCCACCCTTCTCCCACTCACTGGATTTTGCCTCAGATTCTGAACTTCTTTCTGTCCCAAACTCTCCCAGCTCACTATGTCCTGCTACCTTTTCAGCTTCCGACGCCTCCTCTTCCTGGTCTTCTCCCTGTGATCACTCATCGTTGTTCCACCACCAATCCCCAGGTGATTAGCCTTCTTCCCTTGGGGGTTCCCTAGCTAGTTCACTCTACCATTCTTCCATGAGCAACCTGTCCATGACAGCTAATTACTAAATTTACTGAGGATATTCATGTTTTATATACTGTATTGGCCTGAATATAAGCATCACTTTCCCACCAAATTCCAACTGTGAGAAGTTAAAGTGTGGCTTATATTCACGACCTTACGGTAGGCAGTCAGGAGCGCAGGGCAAACAGTGCCAGGAGTGCGGCACAGCAGCGCCCGCCCTGCACCTAGTCCCCCGTCCTCTCCCCCAAGGCCAGAAAGGGAGAGAGCAAGGAGTGGAAAAGGCCACCGACAACACGGCCTGGCTGCTGCCCCCCCCCCCGCCAAGTATGCAGCCAGGAGCAGCAAGGAATGGAGCAGCTTATATTTGGGTATTTTTTTAAAAAATTCTCTCCCCCCTCCAATTTTAAAGGTACGGCTTATATTCAGGCCAGTATGGTATGTATGGGATTTTAGAGATGTTGTATTTATTGTTGTATTGATGTACGACTATCGGTCCTGGGACGGTGTGATGAGGGTGAGTTGCAAATGCCATTGATTGATTGATTGATTGATTGATTGATTGATTAATATAACAGTTTGGTATTTGGTGTTTTTTTTAAGAAAAAAACCTTGTGTTTAAAAAGTGGTTTCAAAATGTTATGTAGCAAACAAACAAGTTGGAAGTAAAGCAAGCATCCTATATTGCCATTATAGCTCATCAACTCTCCAGGAAAGCCATCATTTATCCCTTTGTTTTTAATACCACTTCAGATGCGTCTTAAAGGCTGCAGTTGCTGTAAGAAAGCAGTTCCCACTTTGCTGCTAGTGATTCAGGAGCTCTTGCCTAGATGTTTCAGTCCAGTTCAGCTGGTTTTGGCATAAGCTTTCCTATTCCTTTCAACTAAGTTCGTGATCATCATTTTAAGCGTACAGACCTTAGCTTGCATTGTGAGCAAGCGGCAATAAAGAAATCTAGATCTCTGCTCTTTGGGGCGGGCTAAGTGTTCATGCTTTTGTGGAGTCTGGAGCTGTAGTATAGTACTCTGAAAAAGTACACGAGGATAAGGATTACAGTGAATCGTGCACTATGCCTACGCATGTTTGCTTAGGTTTCACAGTGTTCATAACACCCACTGCCAATACAGGCTAAATATCCAGAAAACAGTCTCATCCAAAACAGTTAGTGCTAACATTCTTGAGATCAATCACAAGAGTAGGGTCGAATCAAGGCCTTCGATGTTTCCTGTTTTATGCGACTTTCTTAGCTCTGTTGCCAGTTCCTGAATCATAGCTCCGTTTCCTATGTTGTCAGCTTCTTCTGCACTTCGTTTAGAGCCAATCTGTCTCCTGGAGGAGTCTCTGGCAGGAATTGTGGGTGATATTAATTAGAACTCGCTGCCTGCTCTAATATCTGCGGTAACGTCTGCTTTGAAGATTTGCCTGCTGACCATGGTAGTTAACCGGAGCCTCCATGTTTGCAAGCAGGAAAGCAGATGCTGGAGTTGATGACAAGCTGCTTGGGTTGTAAGCTTTCCAGAAGTATCTGGCTGGCCAATGCTGGAAGTGAATACTGATAGCTTACCTGAAGGCTATTTTTGTGAGGCCCTAAATCTTCATCCCATGCAATCCCAGTTTGCTGCTGTTTAGATGTTGCTGGACTACATCTCCCATCAGCTCTGACTCCTGCCCCTGCTGGCTTGGGCTGATGGGAGTTGTAGTCAAGTAACACTTGAGGGGTACTAGGTTAAGGAAGCCTAGACTAGGCTGTTTTCAAAGGACATTGGTATTAATTTGTGGGCCCCCACAGTGGTCACTCTTTCTAGCTGTGTTGCATTGCTCCTGCTTTGTCCTACTCCATATGAGTGGTCATCTTCTACAGTTACCTGATGGCTTGGAGCTGTCTGGCCTGTTCTGAATCCGTTGGTCTCATAAAACCTGTGTACATAAGCAGCGCTAGAGTGAGGCTATCAGACCATCGGTGAGGAAAGCCTGAGTTCTTGCTATCTCTGGCATGCATTACACTTAACACTTGGCCTTTCTTTGGGAATCTTACTGAGGAGAACTTTGTTTCTTTTTAATATCAGTCTGCAGGGATGATAATATCCTGTGTGAGATGTCAGAAGCATCTGAGATCATTGATGCAGGCAGATTTATTTTTCTCCCCTTCTGCCGGAGAATTAAGACACCATAAGCTTTTTATTTGCATTAAATCATGGGTGTCTGCCGACATCTGAATCCCCTGGTTTTCAGCTGTTTATGTGCATATTTTACAGCCATTAACAGCGCAACCTGGGGGCGGTTCTGAGTCGGAGATGTTCGTTCTTCAAAGTCCTTCTTAATACCACTCTACTCCCTCTTGACGGGTTTCCCCAAACCCACCCGCTGGATGTCTCCAGTGCCTCTCTCTCCTCTTCCCGCGCTCCTAATGCTTCCTAATGACCGCAAGTTATCCATACTGATGGAAGTGGCGCCAGGCAAGGGAGCAGAGGCATGAAAGGAGATATAATAGAATGTGCCTGTGACTGAAATCGTGGTTAATGTGTCTAAGGTATGTGTAGGCTGGAGTCTTCTGCCTGGTCTGAAAGCTGAGTGGGTTTCCCTCCCTTCTTTTGTTAAACAAGATTATTCTACTTTTTGAGGACCTTGCCAGTCCCAGTACTCTTTTTGTCTTGCCATGCTAGCTGTCCAGGAGGAAAAACAAATAACTTCCAGGACCAGGAATTGCAAAAAGCAGGAATTGCAACAAGAAACCGGTTTCAGAGCCTTTACGGTCTTACCTCAGTACTTACAGAGTCAGAAGGGGTCCCTGTGGTTATCTAGTCCAACCCTCTGCAATGAAGGAATCTCAACTAAAGCATCCATGACAGATAGCCATCCAACCTCAATTAAAAAATACTGTATTTTTCGCTCTATAAGATGCACCAGACCACAAGACGTACCTAGTTTTTGCAGGAGGAAAACAAGGGAAAAAAATTCTGAATCTCAGAAGCCAGAACAGCAAGAGGGATCGCTGCGCAGTGAAAGCAGCAATCCCGCTTGCTGTTCTGGCTTCTGGGATAGCCACGCAGCCTGCGTTCACTCCATAAGACGCACACACATTTCCCCTTACTTTTAAGGAGGGAAAAAGTGAGTCTTATAGAGCAAAAAATACGGCACCCAACTTAGCTTATTTTTAAGTGTACAGTGCAGCACAAGTAGAGTTCTGCCTTTGCAGTGGGACTTCCTCTCCCTCTCCTCTCTTCTCCTTGTGTGCCTCCAAGGTCTGCTCTGGAGGAGCCCCCAATGCTGTGCAGTAAATTTTGAGGATACTTGAGGGGCTGCAGGGGGGAGTTCCATTGCACAAGTGGAAATATGCTGTGCAAGTGGAACAGCAGCATTGGATACCAATCCTATGATTGCCCTACCTCCCATGGGCTTTGGTTGGATTGGCATCTCGTATGATTCACTGGTTCAAGAGACAACTGTGGGCAGTAAGAGGGGCTTCTCTGCGGTGGCACCCTCTCTGTGGAATCACCTCCCCTGGAATTCAGAGGTGTTTGTGCTGTGGTGTTTCAGCACCTTCTGCCAGGCGATTGCTGGTATTTAATTCTGGAGGTGGCATATTAATTTGCTCAGGATTGCCAACTCTCAGGGACTGGACATTGGAGGAGGAATGGTGGAGTCTGCCCCCTCCCCCTGCACTTCCCGGAGAAGAGGGAGACAGTATAGATTTAGAACAGTGGTTTGCAGAAGGTCATAGTTTAGAGGCCGCAGAGGGGAGAAGCTGGGAAATATAGGGTGAAGATCAGGAGCAGGAAGAAGAAGCACCAGGGGAGAGACAGCTGACAGACTTAGTGTCTTTAGACAGCATTCTTGACCCCCCTCTCCCAGGACACGGCGTGCTTTGAGAATAGCAGAACAGAAAGCTCAGAGGCAGAAAACACAGGTTAGCTGGTGCAGGGATGACGTAGAATAGAAGAGACAGAGGGGGGGGGGACTTTACTTGGAGTAATAATAATATATATTTTTTTATTTATATCCCGCCCTCCCCAGCCGAAGCCGGGCTCGGAGTGGCTAATAACAGTAAAAATAACAGAGTTTACACAAAATCAAAATCACAATCAATTAATTGAAATCTGTTCTAAAATCAATTCGTTCTAAAATCAATTCAGAGTCAAATTAATGGCAACCATTGGGCTAGAGTCCTATGAGGATTACAGAAGGAGAGAGGGGGTCAGACTGTGCCTTGGCCAAAGGCCTGGTGGAACAGCTCTGTCTTGCAGGCCCTGTGGAAAGACGTCAAGTCGCTCAGGGCCCTAGTCTCTTGGGACAGAGCATTCCACCAGATCGGGGCCACAGCCAAAAAAGCCCTGGCTCTGGTTGAGGCCAGCCCTGTGGCCCAGGACCTCCAAGATGTTTTTATTTGAAGACCATAAGGTCCTCTGTAGGACATACCATTATCTAAGACAGTGTTTCCCAACCTTTTTTGGGCAAAGGCACACTTGTTTCATGAAAAAAATCTTGAGGCACACCACCATTAGAAAATGTTTAAAAAATTAACTCTGTGCCTATATTGACTATATATAAAGTAACTCTCTTTAATAGGAATCAAATAAACACAAAGAAAATATTTTATAATTACTTTATTATGAAATAGTAAGTAAACAGAAATATGAAAAATTATAAAATACTTTATTCAGTGCGCCTTTTGTCCCTCTCTTCGAAATGCTCCAACTCAATGTTCCTCCGCGGGCTGGCCATTGGAGAGCCGTGTCGCCCACACCGCAGCCCAATACAATATGAACCCTCCCCTCGCAAGCGGCAACCCCTCCACACTCCCCACCTTAAGCCTCCACACGCGCCCTGCCCAAAGAGATGCCCGCCCGCGAGGGGATCCTTTACCTCAGCATCCCGCCCAAAAAAAAAAAAAAAAAAAAAGAGGGCGGGAGACTGCGGTCCCTCAGAGGCTGGGCGTTAGGAAGAAGCAGCCGCCTTCATCCAAGCAGGAGCAGCAGCAGCTGTAGCTGTAGTAGCGCCAAGCTGTGCCGGGGTGTGCCCATGAGGGGAGGGAGGGGAGAGAGAGGAGAGGCAGCAGGTCGCCCTCTTAAGTCACACGCGCGCAGGCACCACCACGCATCCCTCGCGCCCTCTCGCAGAGCCCCTGCTCAGCACCTCCCGCCTCGGGGACGCCTGTCATGAGCCGCTGAGAGGCCGCCAAGCCTCCAGGCTGCTCCCATTCAGCCTTAGGCGCGCGCCCGCCTCGGGGAAAGCGGTGCTGGGAGGCGGAGAGAGAGAGAGAGAGAGGACGCCGCTGGCCGCGTCCCACCCTCAGTCAGTTGGCTCGGAGCTACTGAGGAGAGGGAGGTGGAGACGACGGCGCGTCTGTTCCGCTCGGGGCCAGCGCGCCCCCGCCCCCTCTCCAGAATCCCCAACTAAATACGATGCGCTAAGGGAGGGGGGAGAACCCACCCACAAAGAGGACGCCTTTCTGCAGGGCGCCTAAGACCTCTCGCCGCCCGACTCGCCCGCCTCCCTCCCACGGCACACCAGGCAACGTCTCGCGGCACACTAGTGTGCCGCGGAACACCGGTTGGGAAACACTGATCTAAGAGAAACGGCATTTCTACGTTCTCTCTCTGTGAATATTGAATAAAGGACTCTTTTTGTTTTTCTACTTCTTGGCTGCCACCGTGGGAGGGATCAGATTCCCTGAAGCCTTGACACCAAGGTATTTTATTCTTTGTAGATTTCCCTGTTGTGTCAATATTTATTTTATTCAATTGATTCTCTCCCCCACCAGTTGTGCACAGCTTTGGGATGTTATATGAAAGGTAGTACAAAATATTTAAATTACTTAAAAAAACAATACTTAAAAACAAACATCGTGGGTAGTGAAGAGAGGAGGGTTAAAACCAAGTTCGTTCAACAGTCTGAAAACTGGATGTCAATGAGGGAATGCCAGCGTGAAGAATGCTTAACAAAGAAAAGTCCGTGGGAGTTCATAATTGATGATTGAGAGGAGTTTTTATTAATTAGTACATTAGCAGATCACTATCATGCTCCAGTTTCATGTGTTTTAAAAAAACCCTGAGAACTTAACTCGGCAGGGGAAAATGCCACTAATGATTTATTGTGCATGCTTATATAAGGAACACAACATTTAAGTTCATAAAAAATATTAACCATTAAAATTAAAAAGGAGAGACAGATTGCATGGATAAGGTGGTGCTAAAGACAATGAGATAGTTGGCTGCAGTGCAAGTGGGGCGAGGGCTGTTGGGCTCAGGTCCTGCTAGTTGCAAGCTTCCCATGGCCACCTGGTTGGCCAAGATGAGAACATGATGCTGGACCAGAGGGAACTTTGACTTGATCCACCAGGACTCTTCTTACTTTGATTTCATCTTACTTTCTGTGATTTTCCAACTGCAAAAAGCAAGTGGATTAGATGTTCTCCTTCAACCCCCTAGAAATCTGCTCACTATGTTTTGTTCCAAGTTTACCTTTTGGATGGGGCAAGAAGGGGAGCATGGCCGCAACCAAATCCGTATGATGACCCTTTTGGGGGGTGGGGGTGGAGTTGGCTGGTTAGAAATCAGAAGCTGGCAATTTTATCATCTTGTCCCGACATTGATCTCTAACCAGATGTGGGTCATTTTTCACAGGTATTAAGAGCCTTGCTGTTTCATAAACTGATAGGTAGCGGCGGAACTACAGAAAATATGGGGTGGGAGACGGGGTATCATTCCATCTAGAAGGCTGAAAAGCTTGCACAGACAGAACTTTTGTCGTAGTGTGACATTGAACCCCCCCCCCTTAGTGTGTGTTGATTTTCATTATTGGCTGCATATGAAGAAGGGCCAAAAAAGACCCTTCCACCAATTTGGCTGTGGCCAACTTCCATTTAGATTCTCCACTCTGAACAATTTTCTGCAGTAACAACTCCTTGCTGTCATGTGACACCTGTAGTTTTGCTGTGTGCGCCCGTTATCTGCATTTCCTATTCCCCTTTTCCTATTGTTTTCTCAGAGATTCATAAACATCATTATAAAATGCAAACCACTTAGATTTCTTGGGCAGAAAGGCAATACAGTGGTACCTCAGGTTACAGACGCTTCAGATTACAGACTCCGCTAACCCAGAAATAGTGCTTCTGGTTAAGAACTTTGCTTCAGTATGAGAACAGAAATTGCACGCTGGCAGCAGGAGGCCCCATTAGCTAAAGTGGTACCACAGCTTAAGAACTGTTTCAAGTTAAGAACGGAACTTCAGAACAAATTAAGTTCTTAACCCAAGGTACCACTGTACATAAATGGAGTGAACAAATTCGTAAAACTCAGCTAGCTAGCTCCTCATCTATTCAGACTGGAGTAAGGAGATGGGCAAAAACTCTTCAAGTAGTCTGGTAGGGGAAGAGTCATAGCTCAGCGGTAAAGCCTGTGTTATGTATGGATGATATCCCAGATTTAATCCCTGGCACCTCCAGGTATGGCTAAGAAAGAAACCCTGGAGAGCAATTGACCGTACAGTGGTACCTCAGGTTATGAACTTAATTCGTTCTGGAGGTCTGTACTTAACCTGAAACTGTTCTTAACCAGAAGCACCACTTTAGCTAATGCGGCCTCCCGCTGCTGCCGTGCAGCCGGAGCACAATTTCTGTTCTCATCCTGAAGCAAAGTTCTTAACCCGAGGTACTATTTCTGGGTTAGGAGAGTCTGTAACGTGAAGCGTATGTAACATGAGGTACCACTGTACTGTGCTAGGTGGAGCACTTCTTATATTACTGTAGCACAGAGCTGGATGGGCCAACCAGGCCTCCCCATGTGGCCTGCCAGGCCATTGTGCCCCACGCAAGCCCAGCTGCCCTATACCTGATGCACTATATGCAATCAGGTGTGGGGCAAGAAAAGTTGCAGCTGGTCCCCCAAAAGGGTTTGCGGGGCTGCTGATCAGCCTGTGAAATCCTTTGCAAGTTGCTTTTGAGCCCTGCCTATCGGCTGACTTTTGAGGCGTCAAAGCGTAAAGCAGGGCTCTCTGTAAGAATCAAGGCTCAGCTAATTGTCAGTGCTTGGAAAGAGCCAGAGTCCCACTGAGGACATTACAAAGGAGTAAAGAATTAATAGCAACTTCAAGTGAAATGAGATTTGCTGTCACCCATGTCTTCATTTTAATGTTAAAAGCCTTGAAAGCTCAAACACACATGAAAAGGAGGGAATTTCCCCCCATGTTTTCATATCATTTCACACTTAAAAAGAAATCAGTTTATGATATATGCTGGCTGACTCATGATTTTTGGACGCTTGCATTTGGCGCTGTTCCTTAGCCACATTCTGTAAAACTGGTAGCCGTTTCGCCTCTCCTGTTGGCGGCTGAGCATAGTGGCCGGCTGCCAAGACTGCAGTGAAATCCAAGAAAGGCTAGACTTCATTATAACTGCTGTAAGGAATGATTGGAATAGTTAATAATCCTCTCACCTCCTTTTTCTTAAAGTCATTGGGACAAAACCTTGAGGTGGATTTTTTGTTTGCTATCGAGTTCAACATTCTGGTGTATTAGGAAGTTGATCTGCAAAAGTGGTATGAGAATCTGAACTTTTAAAATATATATTTTTTGCATTGAAAGATATTATTGTCTAATTTTTTAAAATTAAGTTTCTTACCAGATCTGTGGTTGTAAATTTTGAACATAGTAGCAAATTGGTTTGTGTATATTGGCGGTGATGGTGGGGATTTGCACTTGGGATATGATCTCTTTTTTTCCTGTTTTAACTAGAAATGGAAGCAAAACAGGATCCTGCAAGTAGTGCAGTATTTCTGGTAACACCAGGTCCATAACATGCTTCTGTACACTGGCACGATTGTTTGATAGACGCAGTCATCAGTGGGTGGACTGATAGTGGTAAGAGAATGCAAGATAATTCATGCAGAATAGGCCAAAATAAATGTTAGAGTTGTGAAAGTCTCTGTGTATGTGTGAATGAGAGAGAACGGTGATCTCCTCCTACTTTTAAAAAAAGAAATAAGGAGGATTAGTTGGTTGGAACTCCTGTGTATGTGTTAGATCTCTAGGGCCCCAGTAGCATCCTACAAATCCTACTAATGCTTTGAAGCCACTCCCATCCATACAAACCATATCCTGCTTGCTCTACTAATGTAGTACCCTCTAAGCAACCATGATGGGTAAATGGAAGCTTCATGTTCAGAAGAGGTCTGCCTTTTATGTGCAACTGAAGTGTGTAAATAGATTTCCTCTTAAGAGGTTGTACCAAACTGAAGAGCTTGTTTCTTTGGGCAGACGTAATAGGCACAGCTTGGTTGTAGAGGGACTGTTGTGCTGGAAATCAAAGATCACAACAAACACTATCAAATCTCTTGCTAATCCCACCTGTGCAGGATGAAATAAAGCAAAGATTTCCATATTTAGCAAGGGTTCTGTTCTTAAAACAAAAACAAATATGGTGTGTTTCAATGCAATTGAGACTTGCACAAAGCCAGCCCATTATCCTTTCATCTCTTCTTCAAATAAGCTAATAGCTTAGTGATTACATTTAATGGCATGAGAGCTTTTTGTATCTGTTCCCTCTTGCCATATTTCTTTGACAACTGTAAATATGTCCGTTGCGGACAGAGGTATAATTTTGCATCCTATCCATGGCTGCAAAATAGGTGGTTGCCAGGTCACTCCTGGCACCTTCTGAGATTTGGCTATGAGGACAAGGAGGATAAAGTTCTGGGGAAGGACACTGTGTCTTATTTGCCGTACGTATTGAGAAGAGAAATGGAGAATCAATAAGTGAGCTGTTTGCCGACCAGTTCCCCATGGCAGCTCATTTTAGGGAAATGTAGAAAAATTATATTATATTATGTGGTAACTGATAAATATAAGCTGGATCCTCAAGCTGAATGAGGGAGACTCAAGTTGAAGCTACTTTTGGGAACTTTGTAAGCTACGTCTCCAAGAAATTCCCCCATGTCTCCTAGTTGTATAACAAAGTTATGATACAGAGCAGGGATGGGAAACTTGGTGTCTTCCACATTCTGCTAGACTAGAATTCCCATCATCTTAGAGCACCAAGTATGCTGGCTGGGGATGATGGGATTTACAGTGTCACAGGATCCCCATCCTTGATACAGAGACTGAGTGCCCCAGGGTTATCTAATGATTTTCTTGGCAGAGTATAGGTTCAAATCTAGGTCTCCCCAGACAAAAATCCAACAGTCTATGCTAGAATAGCCAGTGTGGTTCCTTCCAGTCGTTACCAACTCCTGCTCTCACCAACCCCAGCAAAAGCAGCCAGTATTCAAGGGGTTATGGGACTTGTCATCACAGTGGCTGAGGTGCACATAGAAGCCCATGGTAGAGCCATTATGCAAATGGAATCTTTCTGCATTTATTTATTCTGAAAGGTAGACGAGGGCACTGGCGGAGGAAGAGGAGTGTGCAGGGAGCACACCGCTCCGGCAGCGTGATCCCGGCACGGTGACATCGCGGCTGCCTCCCCTGCCTGTGCTGGGTGCCCCACCCTCCGCAGGCAGCACGCCCCACCCCTGCGGGGGGCTTACCACACCCCCAGGATGCGCGCCAGCCCTGCCCCCACCTGCTCTCTGCCCCCTGGTGCCGGAGCATGAAATTCCGCCACTGGATGAGCGTGATATAAATGCTTACCTGTAGCAACATCAAGTGATGATACTTGACAAAATGCATGTGTTTTACGTGTGGTTTGCATGTCTGAAATTTTGGAAAGCCTGTGTAGAGTCAGGGGCAGCAGACAGTGAAGAGAGGAATAGCATTCTAAATCACCATAGCCAGGAACCACTTCCATCAGGCCCTGCCAATGACATCTGTAAGGTTTTCCTTCGCCATCAATCTGCCACACCACTGTCCACCCTGTTCTGCAGCTGATTTTTTTTTTGGGGGGGGCTGCAAAAGTGGGAGATAGAACTGGCAAACATCCCCTCCCTGTCTCTTGCATTGATTCGTCTGCTGGATTCTTCTGCGACCACAAGGGCACCAATAGGATGTTACCCTCCAGTTCTTTAGGATGCCTTCTTCTAATTCATGTGAATGAGAATCAGAAGTGGACATTATTGCAATGGAAACTGGGAAATCCTTGACTTTAAGGTCAACAGATTGCCAGGTATTCATTAAAATAATTTCCCCATCTCTCCATCCTATCCCCCTTTAAAATAACTCTGTGTGAGCATAATACAAAACTGGGATCTCTTTTATTTTAGATACTAAAATTCCTGGGTGCTTTCTTTTTCAAACACTGTGTGTGAACAGTGTGCTGTTCGGTTCTCTAAAACTGGGTATTTTAGCCCAAGCTGCACCTTGGGTCCCATATGTCTTCCATCATGGAAAAGTTTTTCACAATGGACTTGTTGTTTTTTAAAGGAGCACCACACTTAATGGATAACATTGTCCAAGGCCTATAAAGAAATTAGGGGAAATTTCAGCAACATAAGCAGAATGTTGGCTGGCCTGCCCTTTGTAACAATTGATGAGGAATGAGAACAACAAGAAAACTAATTTGTTCTTCTAGTATATACTAAAAAAAAAAACCCCACCAACACCTCACAATTTGTCCAGCCTGAAGAAGCACTTTCAGTTTTGCAAAGCTTGTAGATACAATGACATTGAGGTGACTTGCAGAATAAGAGGGTGGAGAATAAACTTTTTGTATTGTTTCCAATAGCATAGAAATGTTTTGCCACAAAGAAGCAAAATACCACTTTGCACATACCCCCCCTTCAATATGAATACTTCCTTCCCTCCTGCATAAAAAAGGTTTGCAAACTCAAAAGAATAAATTCCAGTTTGTCTGTCTCTGGTGTGCTGATGATGTAGCTGACACATCACCAATTATACAGTGTTCTGCTGCGTATAAACGTTTGTTTGCAGAAGGTGATTTAAATGAAAAATGCTTGGTACAGGGAAGAAACATTGAAGCCCATGTACCAAACAGGTTAATCATTGGCAAACCCAGCAGCCTAGCAATCCCACAAGCCTTTGCAAGTGCAATCCCAGGAAACCTTGCACTAACTGTTGAGGCCAGTGGAGAGTTGAAGTTTGAGCAAGGAGGTTTGGAAGGAGCGACTGCAGTGGAATTTGACAGGGTTTGGCATCTGGTAAGTGCTGCTGGTTTTTAAAAGGGTTTCCAGAGGTTTAGAGGGTGTTTGCAGGCTTTTCCAATGGTGTTTCAAATATACAGGATTTCACGTAAACGTTTGGTGCCTCAGAACATAACCCCCACAGGAATTGGGAGTTGCCTTTACAATTAAAACAAAAACCGGGCATGATAAAAGATCTCCCTAGCCATTGTCACAGTGTGGACAAGTTTCACGTGGCCAGGAATTGGGAAATCTCCCCACACCAGCCTGTCACTTAATTTTATACTGTGTAGCTGGATAAAATATGGGACATGGTGATCGCATATAAACTTGCATAACGTATCCAGGCAGCCAGTTTGGTACCCTGCTCAAACAATTGAGTACATGGTGACCTGACTCGCTCTAATGCCTGCTTTAATTGCCACTGTGACAGTATCCAGTTATGGCTGCCTCCCAAAGACTTTTGTGTCACAGGCAACAGGCCACTACTGTGCGCATGTGCTGCCACTAATCTTCCCACATGCATGCATATAGCGAAAAGCTCACATGTGTGATTGCCACATGACCAACTGGCTTGCATGCGGATTGTGCACTGTTGCGCTTCTCCTTGAGAAGAAAAACGGTAGTTACAGATTAAATGCACACTGCTGCACGGAAATCTGTGTTGAGTGCGCTGTGCACATTCAAACTAGCATGTTGCATGAGGGTGAATGAAAAGAGACACCACTGCCATTCCTGGTCTGTGGCAATGTGGCCTTGCGGTTCACTTTTTTAAAAAATTAAAAGTTTATTGACATAAACGCATACAGAATAAAATTAAAGTGGTGGTTATGGTGAATAAAAATAAATGTGAAAGTAGAAAAATGAAACATAGATACAGAGGAGGGATAGAAAAAAAAGCAGGGAACTACTGAAAATACAATGCCACATTCAGTCGTCTCATATGAGAAGGAGAGGGAAGCGGGTGGCGCTGTGGTCTAAACCACTGAGCCTCTTGGCTTGGCGGTTCAAATCCCCACGACAGAGTGAGCTCCCGTTCCTCTGTTCTGGCTTTTGCCAGCCTAGCAGTTCAAAAGCACACCAGTGCAAGTAGATAAATAGGTACCGCTGTGGTGGGAAGGTAAACGGCATTTCCGTGTGCTCTGGCTTCTGTCATGGTGTTCTGTTGCTCCAGAAGAGGTTTAGTCATGCTGATCACATGACCCGGAAAGTTGTCTGTGGACAAACATTGGCTCCTTCGGCCTGAAAGCGAGATGAAAGCTGCAACCCCATTGTCGCCTTTGACTGGACTTAACTGTCCAGGGGTCCTTTACTTTTACCTTATGAGAAGAAAAAGATTGGTCCATTCAGTTCTAAATAAAACCCCTCCATATACTTTTCTGTAGAGCAGGGGTTTAGTGGGCTGTTCAGTTGAGTTAGCATAGGAGACAAACTAATACCATATCAAGTAAAAAAAGATCCATTTTTGATGAACCATGAAGGACTCTCTGTTTATACATCGGGTGTTCTGACAGTGCAGCCCCATACTTTCACTGGCCACTCCTCCTGGAAAGGAGGTGATTTGAACTTCCAGTGGGCAGCCACTTCTTCATGAAGGAACTACAGTCCATGTTGCCCTGAAGACCAAGAGCGCTCGCTCATATATGCGCATAATTGCAACTCAGAAGTGCAAGGGGAGAAATTTTATTTATCAGGGTGCTCCGTCAGCATGTTAGGAATTAAGCACCAAGGACCACTATGCCAATAAGTGTTTTACTCATCATTGTAGGCATTCGTCAACGTTATGGGTTTCTGTCTGCAGTTGCGATAAAAAGCCTGGCATGTTCTACAGAAGCAAGATAGCTTTTTCTTCCAGGAAGAGGTGTATTTAATGTGGAGAATGGATAAGATAAGCCATAGCTGTGGCATGATGGGCTCAATGTTTTATATTTTAAAAAATGGCTGTATCTTGCCAGTGGTATGCAATTAGATGCTTCCTAATGGAACTTGACTGGGCTTTTTGGGTAGAAACAGATGTTTGACTGGCAAGGTTTGGAAGAGCTTGGGAGTTCTCTGAGGAGTGATTTCCAGTTCTCCTCCATGTGCCTTCTCATCAGAAAAAGTGACATTCGTGCCTGTGCACCTGCCAGAATTCTTCAGTTCCAGACTTGGCAGTTCAGTGTGTTGAATGTGGGGGCTGCCCCTGAAAACCACTTTGAAACTTCTTCTGGTATTGGCTCCTTAATAGCTGGTAGTCTTGTTGATGTGCACGTTTTGGGTCGAGGGCTAATAATAAGGCTGGAATCTTATATATGCTTAACTCGTGTATAAGGGGGCTTCTAAGTAGGCGTGCATAAGATCGCACTGTAAGTTGAGGACAAACTGTAGTTGGAGAGCAGAACATAATGAGAGCCTGTGGTTCAATCCCTGATATCTCTCATTGAAAGATTTAGATAGCAGGTGATATTACAGGATTTTCGCTGTCTGTGATCCTGCCAGAGTAGAACCATGGGTAGCCAATGTGGTGTCTTCCAGATGTTGTTGGACTGCAACTCCCATAATTCCTGACTGTTGGCCAGGGTAGCTGTGGCTGATGGGAACTGTAGTCCAGCAGCAGCTCAGAGTAGACAATACTGAGCTGGTTGAATGAGTAGTCTGACCCAGTATGTGGAAGTTCCCATTGTTTCTAAGTTGGATCATTCTTTCCTGGCCCAGTCAGAAAATTGTATTGGCAGTAGGAATCATGCAGAAGCTTCTGTCTCACTCTTTGAGACTCTTACCTTAGGGGATAAGACAAGGATGTGTTGCTTTCTGCCCTGTTCATCATGCCTGGGTACTCTTTTGTAAATATCTGAGCTAATTTGTCATGCGTGCAAAGCCCTTAACAGAAAACTGCAGTGAACAATTTTCCCCAAATGGCAATACTCATCATTTAATGGTGCCTGTTTTATTTATTCCAGTCCACTGCATCTGACCTAGAAGGACAGGTGTTGTTTATTATTATTATGAACTTTGTGAAACAGTTCATACAGTAGAATTTTTCTCTCTAAACAGCTTGAGCTGTGCTTAAAGCTGCCAGATAGTCTAATGCTGCTATTGAAAAGCTCAGCTGCTGGATTAGCTCCACAACAACCAGTGTCAAGCCGTGACGCCTTTCCTAATTAAGATTTTTCAACTTCATCTCATCTAGTGTGGCGTCAACATGAATGAATCATTGAAAGGAAATGTCTTTTGACATATTTGTGTACATATGAGTATGCATTGGCATGGGAGGGAGGAAGAAGCTGATGATGATAAATTCATTTATTGACCTGGTTGGGACGAGCATATCTCAGCTTAACAAGCCAAGATATCAACGAGCCTCTTGCCCACACAGATAGCTCCATCTCCCCTCCCTTTATGGCATGAGCAATCAAGCAAGCTAGCTTCTGATTACCTGTAGTTTTCAGTTCATCTAAACTGGTTGCCAGCGTTGGAACAGGCCAGTCCACTTTGGTTCAGAAAACTAGTAAACTGAGTTTAATTAGAAGCTTCCTGGCTTGATTAGTTCCACTGCAGAAGAAGGTGTGAATGGGATTGTATGCCCTAGCAAAACGCTTTCTCATATATTTCTTGAGCAGAAATTTGATTGCTCTACCACAGCCGTTATCAATTTATTCCTCACAAGAAAGGGTGATGTCTAGTGGTGCTCCTCATGCTGACAAAAGGCTCTTTGATCTAGCTCAGGCTTCCATCAGCAGAAGAGGGGGAGAGGCAATTTCAACTGATTTCTCTATTCCTCTGAAGCTCTGCCCCCCTGCCCCCCTACCAAATAAATCGCTCCAGGGGATTGAATCACCCTTTGGAACAGTGAAAATTAGCCTCTCACCCCTGTTCTGATGATAGAAGCCTCCACCAGATCAAAGGGCTTTCCATCAGCGTGAGAGACACCAATGGGGGCACCAAAAGTTTAATTATTGCTAGAAATGATAGGAGATACCAAAAACAAATATGGCTACCTGCATAATTAAAGAGTCTATCTATCATGCATTGGTGGTCCCGGGGCAGAAGGGGAGTGTGTCTAGTTCTGAATGAAAGAGATGGTATCTGAATGTCATTTTCATTGTAATAGTACTGTAGACCAGCCTTCCCCAAGCTGGCTTAATCCAGATGTTTTGGACTACAATTCTCACCAGCCTCAGATGGCTTCTTTCTGTTGTTGTTGGGAAATTGTGCAGAAGATCTGTTAGGAAAGTTTTATGTCAGAATGAGAGAGCACTGTGGTGTGTGTGTGTTTGTTGGCCTTTTTTTTTTAAAAAAAGTTTTTAATTAGATCTAATCTGTTCAAGTTAATCAACCCGATGCACAAACACATGTTAGCATAATAAGGCCTCGAGAGCTAATCAGAGTCTCATCTGCCATATATCTGAATTTCTGTAATTTTGAAGTAAAGTTTCACAAAGCAGCAGGCAGCTGCCAAAAAAAAAAAAAAAAAAAGACACACACATCCTGACTGTAAGTGTGAAAGAGACTTTATAAAACTGCCAAGGAGCCTCATGTGGTTTCATCTTTTCAAAGGTGGTTACAAAGAGCCAAAGTAGATGTTTCGCTAATTGTGTGGCGGATGCCCAAAATGGCAGCCACACGCCTAAGTAACGTCTCACCTTGCCTCCCCATAGGAGCGCCAGGCATGCCGCTGCCATTCTTCTCGTGTCTGATTTGACCCTTTTAAAAGACGCTTAATGATTGACAGTTTAATTTCCTGGCTGTCTTTCTGGCTGACTAACAGCCTTGCCTACCCATCCCGCTATTCCCGTAGGTTTTCAGTCATGCTTCCTTGCTCAGTGATTCAGGTCTTGACGCCCACTTGAGATTGTGGGGATGCTATGTAAATGTTTAAACAAATAGGTTCTACCCTGGGGTCAGTAAATGTTTGCGATGATTACGGAGCTCACATAACCTGAGAATACTAATGATGTATCATCTGCTGTTAGACTGAGCAGGAGACAAGGCTGTGGGGCTGCAGCTCATTGGGAGAGCACATGCTCTGCAAATCCTAGGTTCAATCACAATCACTTCCAGTTAGGGCTTGTTGAGAGCCACGACCAGCCGACAGTTCTGAGCCAGATGGAATAGAATCATAAAATTGCAGAGTTGGAAGGGACTCTGAGGGTCATCTTGTCCAACCCTCTGCAATGTAGGAATCTCAATGAAAGCATCCATGAGAGAGGGCCATCCAACCTCTGCTTAAAAATCTCAAAAAAAGGAGAATCCACCACCTTTTGTGGCAGTTTGTTCCACTTTCGATACGATAATCTTTATTGTCATTGTCCCATACAGAACATCAAAATTGAAAAAATCTACATAAGACATTCATAAACCAACACGTTTGCTATCCCTGCTATCCCAGCCTGGTTAACCCCCTTAAAAATACCCCATAATTAAATACAATATACTCCCATAAAGACTACCTTACACTGTGTTTAAAACCAAAATCGCATTTGGATAGAAACTGTTTCTCAGGTGGCTTAGTCCTAGTCTTTATAACCCTGTACCTTCTTCCAGAAGGCAGAAGCTGAAAAAGATAATTTCCGGGGTGTGCACTATCCTGTGCTATCTCTGCAGCTTTCTTATGACACCTGGAAGCATAGATTTGATCCAAGGTGGGAAGAGTGCACCCAATTATTCTCTCTGCAGTCTTTGCAACTCTTTACAAGCCTCTTGCTGTCAGAAAGTCCTTCCTGATGTGTAGTTGGATTCTCCTGTCCTGTAACTTGGAGGATGGAAGGAGGTGTCTGTAAATGTCTGACTTTGGGTTGACCTGCTGTAGAAGGTTAGAGAGTCACATGCATTGTTTCAAACACTTTTGCCACTTTTGCCACTGACATGGAACCCCAGGAAGCTTCCTCGTGAAGAAAGGAGGTCCTTGGGTTGAAATGTTTTCCCACCCCTGTCCTAGAACACTTGCCCACTTCTTAGCTCTTCCCTCTCCATGGACCCATTTCATAGATCCCACCTCTTCTTGCATCCTGTGCTATTTCATCTCTAGCCTGCGGGCACACGCCAGGAGTGTTCAGAGTATTCCAGTAAGGTCACCATCTCCACGTTGGGAAATGCTTTGGCAACCCTGCGAGCTGCATCAATCATATGTGCAATAAAGTGTTGACTTTAATTGGTGATGGGCAGAGGGGAAATTTCCGGACAGAGCCCTTGGTAATTTCCACTGTTGTTGACTGTGTGTAGATAGGTAGTTTTCTTTTGAAGTTCAGTGGATGGCTCAGGAGCTCCAATTTAATAATAGAACAAGGTTGCTAAACTACCTTCAGGTGGGCTGTCGGGGGTGGGGGGTTTGGGGATTGCAGCCTGTCAGTCCTGCTCTAAAACTTTTATTTGCTGCTCAGAAGCAATGGCTGAAGAAAGTCATTTGGTGTATCCTCAGCCGGTTCTTAATTGCATAGAAGAACATCAGCAGAAATAACAGCAGAACCTGGCTTCATGAGTGCTACGATTGGGATTGAGTTTTTGCCAGCATAGTGGTAATGGGAAGAGACTAGCCAAGCAAACTATTTACTTCGTTTATATAGCAATAACGGGAGTACTCTGGTGGTTTGCAGAGCAAGAATAAAACGAAAACAAGAATTCTATTATTTTTGTACGCGGCTTAGAAGGTTTTTTTTTCTCCTGATGAAGTGGTTTATATTTTTTCTAAATGAATAAAATAAAAATAAACAGTCACAAAATGTTTACACTTGCTGCTGTGCATCTGTGTTATGCTTCTGTAAAATGACTTAAAAGTAATGTAGCTCAAGCATAAGACTCTTAATCTCAGGGCTATGGGTTCAAGCCCCACATTGGGTGAAAGATTCCTTCATTGCAGGAGGTTGGACTAGATGACCCTCGTGGTCCCTTCCAACTCTATGATTCTATGTGCCTTTTGCATGTAGCCAACGTAGTTTGCAGCCTGCATAAATTCTCATCAATTTTGTCATCCAGAATGATCTGCTTGCATGTGCTTTTAATTCCCTGTTTCTCCATGTGGGTATATTCTGAGTTCGGATTACATTGGGTTGTATCTAACAAAGTTTCCCTAAAGGACTTTGGTTTGCACAATGGAACTACTCCTCCCCCCCCAACCAAAAATGGTCTGGTCCAGAAGCTTGGGAGAACCCCCAGAAAAGATTGTGAGTATATGATAGGAGGAGAGGGAGGGGAAATTGGATTATACAAGCAAAAGTCATTGCATGAACATCCTTGGAAGCAACTCAGTGACACCAGTCTACATTGCTAGATTACTAGATTCTTCCACTTTGGCTATGTCACTTATGCATGGGCACGTCCTGATTTTCAGCTATGAAGCACCACAGGATTTGGTTCTGTGTAGATCAGTCACGGGATGCAGGTGGCACTGTGGTCTAAACCACTGAGTCTCTTGGGCTTGCCGATCAGAAGGTCGGTGGTTCGAATCCCCGCGACGCAGGGAGCTCCCGTTGCTCGGTCCCAGCTCCTGCCAACCTAGCAGTTCAAAAGCACACCAAAAAAAGTGCAAGTAGATAAATAGGTATCATTCTGGTGGGAAGGTAAACGGCGTTTCCGTGCACTGCTCTGGTTTAGTCATGCTGGCCACATGACCCAGAAAAACTGTCTGCGGACAAACACTGGCTCCCTCGGCCTGTAAAGTGAGATGAGCGCCGCAACCCCAGAGTCGTCTGCGACTGGACTTAACTGTCAGGGGTCCTTTACCATTAGATCAGCCACTAGCATTCTCCTGCACTAACACAGTCTGAATGAACCCAGCATATCACGCTTATTGGGCAGATGTCACAACATTAGACGTATTGTTGTTTACTCTGACAAAAGTTTACTTTGGAAAATCCACAGAATGGCTGAATTGCTACGCTTCTGATTTAGGGTGATAGCAGTCAATCTTAGAGTTGACGCATTGAAATCACTGGACAAACAACTTAAAGCGATTGATTCTAATGGATCCACCCTGAGTTGGATACATATGATACCCCTATATGTTTTCTCTTTTCCAGCACAAACCTGGCATTTTTTCACAGCAAGGGGTTGAAACAAGTTTGTGGGTTGTTGTTTTTTAAAACTGGGGTTGGATTCATTCCTGAAACAAGTACAAATTTGCTGTCTCCATAAAATAGGTAACTCTCATGCCAAATTAAATGAAATTTTATTATGTGCCTCCCATCTCATTACAACAGGCAATGCCTATTCCTGATAACAAAGTCTCTGCCTAATTCATGACAGTTATGTCTTATGACAAGCAATTTTAGCTTGCCTAGGCTTCCACTAGTCCTTTGCTCCTATTTGGCAAGTTAGCTGCAGGGCAGTCTTCCAGTAAGAAGAGTATGGCAGCCTCAGTGGGCTGGATTGGTGTCAGCCCATTTTGTATGATGGAGGTATTTCACCACTTTATGCATTAAGGCAAAAGTGTTGCAGAGCTTATAAATCACTCTGTCATTGAGTTAGGCAAAAGCTTCCATTCAACTGGTGAATTTTATATTCTAAACAAATAATAATAATAATAATAATAATAATAATAATAATAATAACACTTAGTTCTAGTAATTTTGAAGAAAATATATGTTGCATGGTCCAATATATTTTATTCATTTCACTTTTTTCTTGCATTTTGCTTTGTGACTATGTATGTAGTGATGCTAACTAAAAATAAACAAGGTACGAAAGATAATACACTCCTTTAAAAGCCTATATCAATTTCGTTAGGTCTTCAGTTTTGGGTATCATTTAACAGAGCAGCAGTTTTTTGGCAAGTCAAATGCTCATGCTTTGTCTTTGGGTGTGTACACTGAAGTGTGTTTGACTCTTGCAGATGAGCAGCTCAGAGTTTCGCACCAGTATTAGTATTCTCTTTTGTTCTGGTGTCCAAACATCTGTCTCAGATTTAATGTTGTCGCTAGCAACACTTAGAATTAGAGGTATAAATCCTCAACCCCTTGCTGGAGATTTAGCTTCTGTCCTTCTGACAAAGTGCCGTGTTGAAGCTATATACTTGTTCTTTGTTACTGATGTGTGCATGTGTCTGTAGAGGTCTAGAAGCTTCACACGTTTGAAACTGCAACAAACAAACAGAAGTTTCTGTTACAGTTGAAATTCTGAATAAAAAAGAGACCTCAAATGACCTCCAAATTTCTTCCAAAATATGCTTTAATTGACTAGCACCTATTGTATCAGACCTGTGAAGTGTTGGCCTCAGCCCTGTTTTGCTCCCGTTGCTCGGTCCCTGCTCCTGCCAACCTAACAGTTTGAAAGCACGTCAAAGTGCAAGTAGATAAATAGGTACCGCTCCAGCGGGAAGGTAAACGGCATTTCTGTGCGCTGCTCTGGTTCGCCAGAAGTGGCTTAGTCATGCTGGCCACATGACCCGGAAGCTGTACACCGGCTCCCTTGGCCAATAAAGTGAGATGAGCACCACAACCCCAGAGTCGGCCACAACTGGACCTAATGGTCAGGGGTCCCTTTACCTTTACCTTTACCTTTACGCTATACATATGACATCCTTGCCTGCAGAGAATAGCACTTTTGCATTATATTGTGCCACAAGGCTGTTGGGTAAAGATGCATTTTAATTGTTTTAAAATAGCACTAATGTTTTCAGAAATAGCAAGCTGTTTATACGAAACAATCCATTGCTGGGTCGCATTTGCTAAGGCCATGAGCGTGTGAAGGGAAAGAGAGGTATCCATACTTAGAGTACCTTTATTATTATTTTGTCTTGATCTTATTGCATTCACGACCAATTACAGTCGTACCTTGGTGCTCAAATGGAATTCGTTCCGGAAGTCCTTTTGACTCCCGAAAATGTTTGACAACCAAGGCGAGGCTTCCGATTGGCCATAGGACCTTCCTGCACGCGATCGGAAACAGCGTCGGATGTTTGGGTTCCAGAGAACGTTCGCAAACCAGAACACTCACTTCTGGGTTTGTGGTGTTCGGGAGCCAAAACGTTTGAGTCGCAAGGCGTTCGGAATCCAAGGTACGACTGTAGGTACTTTGTGCCTTATTATGAAAGTATCAGATATCTATCTATCCATATGTATGTGTGTGTGTGTGTGTGTGTATGAGAATATTCTCTAGAATATTCTCCACAAACTGTAAATTCTAATGTAAGAACCAGTTTTACAACCCACATTTAAAAAATCTAGTAAATAATAAGTTAAGCTGTCATAATGCCAGTGTAAGTAACAAATCCAGTTACATTACTTGGCATTGTGTCATTCCCCATTGGCAGTTCTGAGATGTGATTAACATGAGTCATTCACGTTGAATTTTCAGTTTCAAGTTTGGTGCAGCAAAAAATCAAATATGAATTCACTGCATTGCCCCATTGAATAAAAGTATCTGTACAGTTTTTGGTTGCCATCTGAACATGTTTACCCATGAATAAACATGTATATTAACTAATTATATTGTTTTCAATGCATTAAAATTATATCATTTTCAATGCATTAAAATGAATATTCTCCTATTTTAAATGAAAATTCTCTAATGTTCTCATTAATCGAGAATATTCTTGAGAATATTCTCCAAAAGATTATTGGATGATGGACTCAAGGGCATCCTGATCAAATTTGCAGATGACACCAAACTGGGAGGGGTGGCTAACACCCCAGAGGACAGGATCACACTTCAAAACGACCTTGACAGATTAGAGAACTGGGCCAAAACAAACAAGATGAATTTTAACAGGGAGAAATGTAAAGTATTGCACTTGGGCAAAAAAAATATGAGAGGCACAAATACAAGATGGGTGACACCTGGCTTGAGAGCAGTACATGTGAAAAGGATCTAGGAGTCTTGGTTGACCACAAACTTGACATGAGCCAACAGTGTGACGTGGCAGCTAAAAAAGCCAATGCAATTCTGGGCTGCATCAATAGGAGTATAGCATCTAGATCAAGGGAAGTAATAGTGCCACTGTATTCTGCTCTGGTCAGACCTTACCTGGAGTACTGTGTCCAGTTCTGGGCACCACAGTTCAAGAAGGACACTGACAAACTGGAACGTGTCCAGAGGAGGGCAACCAAAATGGTCAAAGGCCTGGAAACGATGCCTTATGAGGAACGGCTAAGGGAGCTGGGCATGTTTAGCCTGGAGAAGAGGAGGTTAAGGGGTGATATGATAGCCATGTTCAAATATATAAAAGGATGTCACATAGAGGAGGGAGGAAGGTTGTTTTCTGCTGCTCCAGAGAAGCGGACACGGAGCAATGGATCCAAACTACAAGAAAGAAGATTCCACCTAAACATTAGGAAGAACTTCCTGACAGTAAGAGCTGTTCGACAGTGGAATTTGCTGCCAAGGAGTGTGGTGGAGTCTTCTTCTTTGGAGGTCTTTAAGCAGAGTCTTGACAACCATATGTCGGGAGTGCTCTGATGGTGTTTCCTGCTTGGCAGGGGGTTGGACTCGATGGCCCTTGTGGTCTCTTCCAACTCTATGATTCTATGATTCTCAAGAATTTAACATCACTATTTGCGTGTATATACAACCTGAGTCAAAGATGGAGGGGATCACAGTATTGGCACCCCAGAAGGTCTTGCTTCCCTCATGGATTCCAGCAGAAGTCCTGCATGGTACTGTCTCTCTAGCTGCAACCTGCTCTCTGCTCTCACACACAAAACCCTGGCCCTGGCTTTTGTCTTCTAACCACCAGTCAGGTGAGGAGAGGGCTGCCCACCGATTTGCCCTCTGGCTTAGAGCAACTTCTTCTGTTACACTAAGTGTCCTTAGGGTTATTAACTCACAAAGAAACACGCCTGACTACTTCAACAATGGAATTCTCCATTAGATTTCAACCCAGGACCTGGGGCCCCAAGAAGTAGCAGGGACTCTGGCACCATATAGATTAACATTCCTCCCCAACTTATCACAACACCAGCAGAACAGCTGCGATTCTGAATGCATGTGGAAATTCCCACCCAGGGCAGCTTGGTGGAGCTGCGCGTTTTTGAAATTTTTTTGCACGTGTGCAAGCTGCAACACACGTGTCTTGTGCCTGCATTCCAGGTGCAGTTTTTTTGTCGAGGTTTCTAGGTGACACAACATAATTTGGTGATGGTGAGGCTGTGTCAAAGCATTAGGAGGGGCTTTTCAGTAGGGAAGCTTTTAAAATACCTTAAACTTTCTGGTTCCCTCTGCTATCCCTTGTGGGCTGTCAAAAATTAATATGAAATAGAGTACTTTGGAACCAACCAGTTAACGGCATCTTCTATATTGAGTTTTTTTGCAGTTAAAAGTTAATTGTTTTCATGCATTCCAATTATACTTTCGGAGCATAACTCTGGGAACTTGCCATCTTATAACTAAATAGCTTTTGCATTACGCATTTATGAGGAGCTGGTTCATAGCAACAGATGAACAGCTTCATGGCTTTCAAAAGGTCAGTTTTTGTGTCTGTTGGCAGAGGACACTTTGCTTGCTTGAGCTGGAGTGCAAAATCCACCTTTGCGAGTGAGATTTCCATTAAAAGTTTTTTGGCTCTTGGGTAGAATGAGAAATAGTGGAAGCCTCATGGTTGATAGTGTGTAGAACAGTCTTTCCATAGCCTGTTGCCCTGCACTTGTTTCGGACTACAATTCCTATCATCCTGTGTTGCATGGCCAATAGTATGGGATGATAGGCGTTGTAGTCCAGAACATCTGGAGGGCAACAGGGTGGGGAAGGATAGTATAAGATTTCCACTTGATTAAAGCAGATCACGATGTTAATTATTTGTGACAGGTTGATACGATATCTCTCTATTTCCTTTTAATGGACTGCTCATCACCCTTCTCACACATAAAGAAAAGACTGTTGCATGCCTCCTCCTCATACCTCTCATTCAAAATTAAAATACCATTGGCTTCCAATCGTTAGAAAGACTTCCCTTGTTTTTCTAACCAGTATTATTAAGCATTTGTATGGCTTCTTTTCCACAGCTTTGCATGCATTCCTCAACTTGGTGTCCTCTGGATGCTCTGGACTGATGGGAGTTGTAGTCCAAATCATCAGGTTGAGGAAAGCTGGTCTAAGTAATCCTATAACACCACCACAAGATAGGTCAGGCATAGGCAAACTTGGCCCTCCAGATGTTTTGGGACTACAACACCCATGATCCCTAGCTAACAGTGGTCAGGGATGATGGGAATTGTAGTTCCAAAACATCTGGAGGGCCGAGTTTGCCTATGCCCTGAGATAGGTCGTTGGGCGATGTTTAGAACTGAAGTGAGATTTAAAGCAGAGACTTCCTGGATCTCACCCTGTCGTGGTTTTAAAACGTTTTGTGGCTTTAACATTTTGTTTTAAAATGTTTGCATCAGTAAAATACCTATGCTTGAAGAGACATCCTTAGCTACCAACTAATATAATAAGGAATCAAGTTTACACACTACTCTTTCATGATCTGAAGCTCAGTCTGTTAGGATAATTTTTTCCGTAAGTTAAACCTAGTGTCAGTGAAAAGTGAGAGACAGCAGGGGTGTGTGTATGTGTGTGTGTGTGTGTGTGTGTGTGTACACACACACACACACACGTATTTTTCGCTCTATAAGACGCACCAGACCACAAGTTTTTGGAGGAGGAAAACAAGAAAAAAAATATTCTGAATCTCAGAAGCCAGAACAGCAAGAGGGATCGCTGTGCAGTGAAAGCAGCAATCCCTCTTGCTGTTCTGACTTCTGGGATAGCTGTGCAGCCTGCATTCGCTCCATAAGACGCACACACATTTCCCCTTACTTTTTAAGAGGGAAAAAGTGAGTCTTGTAGAGCAAAAAATATGGTATATTGTTCTGACCGAGTATAGCTTCCCCGAGCACACTTCCAAGTTTTTATAAAATGCACGCAGCCGTAAAATGTCACCTTCGTGGCTGTGTTTGCTATTCTTCCAAACGTAAGCGACATTCCTTCTTGTGCACCTGCACCATAAATCAGCGAGTAATGAGCTGTTTTACTGTTACGATTATGGGTTTGTAATTTGGTAGAGGCTAAAATATAGCAAATAGAATTGGTGCAGTTGAAGCGTCAGTAAATGTATATAGTTTCCACGCATTTATTTATTTAATTGTATCCCCCCCCCCCCGGTTGTCGTTTCCTTTTTATCATAAATTAAAAACAATGCTGCAGATTAAACCCAGTAATTCCAAACAACCAAAGCAAATTACAACTTCTTCTTTTTTAAGGGCAGCAGGATGAAGCAATAAAACAGTGAAAACTCAGCAGAGGCGTATTTGGTTTTTTTTTAAGACAGCCCTCAGCTTTCCTCTTCTCTTTAAAACAAACACATTTGGAAGATGGCGATGCAGTAAACTTCACTATGCCTGCATGACATGCCCTCCCCCTGTGACTTGAAGTTCAGTTTGTACTGCCTGGTAGACCTCTCCTTTTGCATCCCTGTAACCCTACCTCTTCCCTGTGCCACAGCTCCTCATTTCTGATATCCAGAAGAGACTGATATATGGAAAGTTACCAGGTATTCATATTGATTTAGAATAATTTATTCAGAGTTCACAAGCTCAGTTTTCTAGGGATTTCCTTCATGCTGTGATGCCTGGTGCCCATGGTAGCTGGCAGGGCAGAAGGCAGAGAGCTCATAGTCAGATGAACCACAGCCAGTGGCAGGCAGTCTGGTTTTGTCCCCACCCTCCTCCTTGTTGAGTTCTACAAAAGCATGACTGAGAGGCCTTTCCACACTAAGTTGTAGTGGTATCGTTCCTGTTATGGCATTTTTAAGGGTGAATGTGCAGCTGTTTGTCTGCACCTTTGGTCCCATGTCACTGTTACAAGAGAGTGAGTGCAGTGTTTTCCTCCTCACAGTAATGGTGAGTTGAGCTATGAAGAACTCATATTTTCTTATTTTCATATTTTCATATTTTCAAGTTCATATGAAGAACTTGGTATTTTGTCTCTCCTAAGGTGTCCTGGGTCTAGTCATTTAGGTGCCACAAGCAACAAAATTCTGTTGTTTTGAGAGCCGAAGGGTACAGATTCACAGAAAAAGCAGAAGCCCTTAGTAAACGTATTGGTGGCTAGACTGTATCAATTCAGACTGCAAGCCTTGAAAAGAGTGAGTGAATGCTCTCTTCCGCAAAAAAAAAGAAGCTCTTGGCATCTGTAAATGTAGGAGCTGACCTAAAAGTAAAGGTAAAGGGACCCCTGACCATTAGGTCCAGTTGTGACCGACTCTGGGGTTGCGGCGCTCATCTTGCTTTATTGGCCGAGGGAGCCGGCGTACAGCTTCCGGATCATGTGGCCAGCATGACTAAGCCGCTTCTGGCGAACCAGAACAGTGCACAGAAACGCTGTTTACCTTCCCACTGGAGCGGTACCTATTTATCTACTTGCACTTTGATGTGCTTTCGAACTGCTAGGCTGGCAGGAGCAGGGACCGAGCAACGTGAGCTCACCCCGTTGCGGGGATTCGAACCGCCCACCTTCTGATTGGCAAATCCTAGGCTCTGTGGTTTAACCCACAGCACCACCCGCGTCCCAGGAGCTGACCTAGAACCTCCTTATCTTTATGGGAAAGGGAGCATTTTATGTAAGCAATATTCTGGCATCCAATCCCAAATTGCAGTCTGCAATGGTACAGTTGAGCAACAAGTTAGCTAGCCATCTTGTGGTTGCTTCTTATCTACGTTGGCACTCCCTACAAAAAGACTCGCTTGGGCCTGCTCTTTTTTCTATGTGTGTAGAAGACAAATATCATCCAACTATATATGCAAAAAGTTTTAATGCATTGCCATTGCAAAGCTGTTATCATTCCATCCATTAATGTGGCTTTCATGGCATGCCAGTGTATCATGGGTAATGTTAGCTGGCAATTTCTCCCGCAGCCATTGGTCATCTCATTCTTTGTTGACACAAACTTGCTTACCAGACGTGTGTCTATTGAGGACAAGGCAGCCCTTGGAGGACATCCACCTATTAAACTGGCATATAGTAATCTTTTGCTAAGACATGCATTAGCAAAGCGGTGGGTTTCAAATGAGGAACAGATGCAGCAACTAATGATAGGAGCAGGGCTGAGTGTGTGGTGATAAGGGAATCTAGAAATGAATAAGGAGGGGAAATAGAGCCATAAAGTTGTCCTTTTAAGTCTGCTAAAGGAGAGAAGTTGAGATTTGGCCATGATTTGTTGGCGTTAGGGTTTTGTCTGGGGAAGGATCACAAGTTGTGGGGCTCTCTCAGAACATTCATATCTGATGCTCTTAAAATTGGTTAGATATGGGGTTTGATATCATCCAAGTTCACTCACTGCTTCCTCAATAAAATCCAGCACTGAAGTCTCTGGAAAGCTTCTAGACTCTCCCAACCATTTGATTTCTGACTGTTGCTTTCCTCTTGCACCAGGTTTGTCACTTACCATTCTGGGCTGGTTTTCTTCTCCTGAAGATGTCCTGCAAGGCAGCAGGTACTGATCAAGAGTAGACACATTGATATTAACTTAGTCCAAGTGCACCTCACCAGCTTAAGATACAGCCAAGCTATTCTTTTCTCAATTCACATCAATGCTAGTTTGCCCAGAGAAACATCAGTATTTCATAAGAAAAGGCGGGATAGATACGGATTATGGCCGACATTGTGGGCACATTGCTTTCCAAACGTGTAGTGGGAGCACATTGGATGAAGAATGAACAAGTGTGTGTGTACATGGCCTTAGTTATTTCAGTGGGTCTACTTTGATTAAAAGTTAGTTGACTACTACCCTATGGGTTGGGGTTTTTTAAATATCTTTATTTAAAAATCCAACTTGGCTCTCCTGCCACCCATCTCCTTTAAAATCACTTTCTGTGTTATTCTGAATCCTTTCAGCAAAGTTTGGGAGACTGTGTCCCCTATACTAGTCTGGCCATCTAGGGTCAGGTGGTGACAACTGCTTTTTGATTCTGCAGAATGCCTATTGTTCTTTTGGCAAAATGCATAGAGCACCTTAATCCTAAATTGCTTTTTAAAAATCTGCCAATATATGTGTACCATACAGATCGTATCATTTAATTAAGTTGATCAAAACCAAGGAGATCAATATGACCCACACAGGAGAGGTTGTGGGGTCTGAATGTTCCACTTTGTTAATATTGACTGTAAATGTGATTTAGCTGGGTGCTAAAATGGCCAGACACATAGTTTTTAAATTGTCCACCATACAATGGACTAAAACAATTCAAATACTAGATGCCTAATGAGAGGACAATCATTTGCTTGTGCAGTGGTACCTCTAGTTGTGGACTTAATCTGTTTCGGGTGCCATTCACACCCCAAAAAGCCTGCAACTAGAGTGCCTCTTCTGCGCATGTGCGTGGTGCGATTGAGCGCTTCTGTGCGTATGCGAAGTGCGCAGATAGCTTCTGCACATGCGCGGGTGGCGAACCCGGAAATAAACACTTCCGGGTTTGCCGCGTTCGTAAGCTGAAAGTCCGTAACTAGAGCAGAACGCAACACGAGGTTTGATTGTAAATGATTTTTTTTTTTTAAAAAAAGAAAAGCTTCATTAATATGTATCCCAGCTGAGGGTGATGGATAAATTTTTAAAAGTATAAAGAAGGGTTAGCCAGTGTGGTTTCTCCCAGATGTTTCACCTTGCGGCTTTAAATGGGATAGGCTCTTCAGTCGTTTCTCCAGTCAAGGCCGACCTTACCATGAGGCAGCCTCAGGTGGCAGATCCCGCTACTATGCCTTCTGAGGCCACTGCCGAAGATGTGGCCAGGGCCTCCTCCAAAACAGTGTTGAGGCTGCAGCTGCCTCCAAAATGGTTCCTGAGTGGGCAGCCTGGTGGTGAAGCAACCACCAAGGCTGCTTCCAATATGGCACTGGGGCCGCTGCCGGTGAAGTGCCCAGTGAAGCTGAGGCAACATGTCCTCAGCAGCCCACAACGTTGGCAGCAGCCTCAGCACCACTTTGGAGGCGACACCAACAGCCGCATCACTATTAGGCCAGCCGCCCAGGAGGTGTTCCGCAGAGCTTTGCTGCTGGTCTCCCCGAAGCCCTTGCAGAGTTTGTTCCCCGCCTTTTGGCAGCAATGCTTTGCAAAGCTTTTCCTTGAGGGGAAGCCCTTGGAGAGCCTCTCTCACACACACTGGGATGTTTTGCCTCAGGCACCAAAATGTACAGGGCTGGCTCCAGTGGTCTTTTTGACCCATTGCACCTTATGAAAGAGAATTCGAAACTGTTGGTTATAATAACAAAACAAAAAAAAAAAGCAGCATGATAAAATAATCTGTGGTGATGGTGGTCAAAACCGCTACATGATTATGTTGAACTATGCGGTTACCAGCTTTCAGATATTGCACATAGCACATGGTTTCATAGACCCATGGCCTTGGTGGACTCTTTGTGGTAGATATGAAATATGGAATGGACCTATGACAATCACTGGATGAATCAGTATGTGGTAAGAAGGGAATGAGTTAATGTCCAAAGGGGTTGATGGAATTGGGGGAAGTGGTATGAGGATGTGAGCTCTGCTTTTTAATTTCCAGCAAGTATCAGTTTGAACTGCAAGTTTTACTCTTGATTGCAGATCAGCAGATGGGCCTGTTGTCACCAAAGACAAAAATTATGTTAATGAGTATCTTTCAAAACTCAGTCTGGTTGAACTCCGCCCCCCTTTTTTTACGAGCATGTGATTATCGACTTTTCAGGAAGGTGAAATTGGGGGATACTTCGATTAATTTATTTCTGCGGCTGCTGAGATAAGCCTTCTAAATCTGCCTTTTAAAAACATGTAATGTGTTGTTTTGATTGAGGTGTGGTTGTTTGGGGCAGTAATTGGGAAAGGGCGTGATTCATTCAGTCATACAGGTAGGAAGCCATGTGTAAGGGTAGAGACCATAGCTTGATGATGGAGAATACACTTAACCAAACGGAAGGTGCGTTTTAACTCCTACATCTCCAGTGAAAAGCCGGGGAGGCGCAGAGCAGGTACACCCTAAATGGCAGTAGACAGTCCTGGGATAGACAGGTAATTGACTTGGTCTGAGGCAGCTTTTGTAGAGGAATAAAGTTAGCTGAGGAACAGAAAAAAGTCCATAGCCTGGTATATTCCCATTAAGACAACATTCTGATTGGAGGATGTGGTGAAACTGTGGATTGGGAGAGGTAAGCTATTGAGGCCCATTTCTAAAGGGGTCCCTGGCAAATGAAGCAGGGGCAAAAGAACTCATAAAGTTTGTTGAACTCATAAAGTTCAACAAACGAACAAAGCAGAAGAAGTTTGTTGAACTTTATGAGTTACTTTTGTTGAAATTTACAATTTGATACAACGAATAGTACAGTGGTACCTCGAGTTAAGTACTTAATTCATTCCGGAGGTCCGTTCTTAACCTGAAGCTGTTCTTAACTTGAGGTACCACTTTAGCTAATGGGGCCTCTCACTGCCACTGGTGCATGATTTCTGTTCTCATCCTGAAGCAAAGTTTTTAACCCGAGGTACTATTTCTGGGTTAGCGGAGTCTGTAACCTGAAGCATATTTAACCTGAAGCGTATGTAACCCGAGGTACCACTGTATACCTTATTTATCCAAGAACACAGCCGGTTAGGTCTTGTGTGTTCATTGAGGATGCTTATGTGACCACAGGTTTGTTTGTTGTTTTGGGATAGAGAACAAGGCAAGGAGTGGAGTTTGTGAACTGCACCAGGTAGATAGAAGAATAGATCTTAAAAAAGGTAAGACAGAGAAAGATCCTGGTGTGGCCTGCTCTTCTTCCTGCATGCTGTGGTTTTCTTCTTGTGTGGAATTAGTCAGGCACACATGTGGGAGCATTCCAACATCTGACCAGCTTCTGCAGTGAAGTGGACCCACCTTTTCTCCCACCCTGTGACTTTATTTAGCACTTTGTTCTTTGCTCAGCCTTCATCTCCTAGACACCATGCAAACAGCCTCCTAACCAGTCCCGTTCTCAGAATGCCTGCAGTTCAATTCCACCCTGGAAGCCAGTTTAATATTCTAGTATTTGTCTTCATAATTTCCCACACATAGACCTACCTACTAGAGTTGCCAAATTCCATCCCTAAGAGCTTGCATCACCCTTTTTAACAGCACCGTGGTAGCAAAGAATGACCCAGTTGCTCCTTCTCCCAGCCCAGACTTTCTCTTAGACCAGCCATCCTTCTGCTTGCTGTGGGGCAAAGCAAACCACCTTGTTCCAGCAGGCAAGAGCAAATTGAAGAGAGGAGTGAGAAGGAAAATCTTGCCATCTCCTCTTTCAGCGTTGCAATGGTCTCCGAGTCATGTCTCACCTGCTTTTGTGGTGAGTAGGTGGGGCAGTTGCCACACCTATTAATGAGCCAGTCTGTCACAAATTGGAGAGAGCATGGAAAATAAAACAGAATCCAGATGCATTATTGGTCTTCATAACCTCCTATGTCACCTAGCGACATTTGGGAAGGAAGAAACTGACAAAATGGCTCTTGTCCGCTTTCTCTGTGCTGTTTTTTGTGATGACTGTAATCTGCCTGTATGTCTAGACTTGCCAGATGTTGCTGTGTTCGAACTCTGGAGGGAGCCTATGGCTCATACGCTTTTCAGGGTGGGGAAGTAGCACAAACCCCTACTGTCTACCACAAGCCTTGGCATCTGGTAACTCTAATAATTCTCCTCCCCCGACATGCCAGAGCCTCCCCCCCTTTTTTTTGAAGTTGCGAAGTCTTAAATGTGGTGCACATAGAATTTAGGCGGCAGAGCTCTGTGAGAATAATGCTGAGTTTTCTCTTTTAATTCTTTGAAGAGTTTTAACAACAACAAAATGGTTTTAATCCTATTTAAGCAAGCGTGACTCTCTTTTTTTACACATAAAAATAAAACTGCCAATATCATAATGCCGTTAAATCAATCTGTGGCACAGCCGCATTTGGGAAACGGTATACGGTTCTGACCTCAGAAAGGGTGTTGTAGAGTTTGGAAACGTTTCAGAAAGGGGCAATTGAAGTGATCAAGGGGATGGAGCAGCGCTTGGGATTTCTTAGTTTAAGCAAGTGGTGCATAAGAGGTTGCGTGGTAGAAGTTTATAAAATTATGCACGACATGGAGAAAATGTATAGAGAAATGTTTTTCTTCCTCTCTCATTACACTAGAACTTATAGACATACAGTGAAGCTGAATGATGGAAGATTCAGGAATATACAGTGGTACCTCGGGTTAAGTACTTAATTCGTTCTGGAGGTCCAAACTTAACCTGAAATTGTTCTTAACCTGAAGCACTACTTTAGTTAATGAGGCCTCCTGCTGCCACTGCACCGCTGCAGCATGATTTCTGTTCTCATCCTGAAGCAAAGTTCTTAACCCGAGGTACTATTTCTGGGTTAGCGGAGTCTGTAACCTGAAGCGTATGTAACCCGAGGTACCACTGTAAAAGAAAGCATGTCTTCGCTCAGCATAGTCCAACTATGGAACTTGCTCCCACAGTTTTCCTTTTCTGTCTGTGCCCCCTTCTAATGACAGTGGTACCTCGGAAGTCGGATGAAATCCGTTCCAGAACCCATTCGACTTCCAGAATGTTCGGAAACCAAAGCGCGGCTTCTGATTGGCTGCAGGAAGCTCCTGCAGCCAATCAGAAGCTGTGGAAGCCCTGTCAGACGTTTGGGTTCCAAAGAACATTTGCAAACTGGAACACTCACTTCCTGGTTTGCGGCGTTTGGGAGCCAAAATGTCCTAGTACCAAGGCGTTTGGGATCCAAAGTATGACTGTATATTCCATTAACCTATGGCAGTTTCATTTCCATGCTGTAGCTCCCTCCCTCTGCTTCTTGCATAAGCTTTTGAAGGCCTTGTTGATTGGTCCATGCACGTACAGGCAGAGTTCTTAGTGCTTCTCATCAACGTTGCTTTCCCCCGTAGAAACACGTATCAGGCGTCCTTTGCAGTCAGCACTGCAATGGTATCAGCAGTGGTGAGATGCAGTGCTGTGAAAGGGAAGGGAACGATGAAACCTCAGACAGTTGGAGGCTGTAATGTGGTCTCTGAATTGTTCCACGTTGACCTTCAGCCCTGCTGCTTTTAGCCTTGGAGAAGAATTAGCAATTAATTAGAAAATTCCCTCCCTCTTCCCTCCCCCCCCCTTTCAACACTGATAAGAGGGAGAGGTGGCACCAGTAACCTGTAAGCATTAAGAAGGAAAAATGTACAAGGGTGGATGACAATACAGTGGTGCTTGTAAAGTGCAGTCGAATTAATGGTCATAGTTTGAAATATGTTTTGAAATCCTAGTTTTCAGGAGCAACTGATGAATGATGCTTCACTTGTGGCGGAGGGAAGGTGACCTTCCAGAGTGCAGGGGCAATGGCAGAAAACACCCCGTTTTTGGGGGGTGCAAAGCCTAGCAGTAATTCTGTAGGGTGCAATGGCACTTAAAATGTATTCATAGCTAAGTGATCTTACAGGTCTTTACAGGGAGAGGTAGTAAAATGTATTTGGAAGTGTGGTTTGAAAGCTGATGTTCGCTCTCAATGTGTGAAGGAGGTGCACGCACTGAAAAGCGAAATGGATCCATGCTGCTGGTCTCCCTCCCCCACCCCGTGACATAGTGCAGCTTCTTCACCTCCACCCCCTGACACCCACACATTGAGCAAGAACACACCCGAGTCAGGTAAGCCTATGTGCGCACGCCTCCGCTGGAGTTCAAATGCTGTGCGGTGCGGTTGGGATTCCATCTCCCATGGAAGTCTACCTGCATATGACAAACCTGCTCAGATGTCTCTATTAAGCACACAAATATTAGAACCAGGCCTGGAGAAACAATGTGGCTTTGCTACCCTTTTTGACAATTGTTGTTTTTAAAACTATATGGTTTTTTTAACTTTGTTTTTTGTGTGCTTTTATTAGATGGATTTATCTTGTTTTATTGTTGCAAACAGCTTTGATATATATTTGTGATATAGCAGCATATAAATATTTTTATAAACAAATAAATAAAAGGGCCCCTTTCACAGGTATAATGCATGAATGGAGCTACTGATGTGATGTTCTTTTTGGGAATGGGAGAGGCTTATTTAAATAGGCTCCTGTATCACTTTCAGTTCTAAATCATCACTCTCAATACCATCACTGCTGCTTTGCCCTTATAGGGAGCTTTTGCTCAGCCCTCTGACCCCAAAGTCATACCATAGTGTCCCAGTTAAGTCTTTCCTGTCTCCCTCCCCATGCACCAGTCTCGTTTCCATAATCCACTGGGAATTATGGACTGTCTTCCTTCAACAATGGCTGCAGGGAGCACTGTTTGGCTAAGTCTTTTCTTCACTGCGTGTACACAGAGCAGGGAATCTTTAAGTCTTTCTTTTGTTAATGGCATGACGTGGTCCGTGAACCCATCCTCACTCAAACTAATAGAAAAATGCAAATATTTGAAGTAGCATTTTTCTTTTCTAACTTGACTATTTCTCTTTTGCGCGAATAAATTAATATTAAATTCTAAAACAAGCACAGCACAGGAATTGTCTGAGCTTCCGGAGGCGGCGCGAAACAGCAATGGCGGTCCTCTTTGCGCTGTGAAGAGGGGCTCCGCGAAAAAGGGTCGTCCGCTACGGCAAAGCGGAGACCCATCAAGAAAAACCGCAGGCAGAGTGAGCCTGCGGCCGTGGGACTCGGCGGGCGCCTGGAGCCCCCCCAGAAGCGGGGAAGGAGCCTCGTAAGAGGCTCCGGAACGTGAAAGGGGGAGCGGCGCTGTGAGTTCATCGCTCTTTTCGTGGAAGCAAAGCCGCGCTGCTGCTGCTGATGAGCGCTGACCTTTCTTCTTGAAATTATCGGAATTGGAGCAACATACCCGTGAGTAAGGGTCCTAAATTTCCTAACTAAACTGAAGAAATTCGGCCGAAAGCGGGAGGCGAGTAACAGGAAGTCCGCCTCCCGACTCTGCTAATTAGATCAAAGCAAGGGCTCGGAAACGAGCTGAAGTACTTAAAAAGGGATTGTAAAAGTGGAACAAAGGGTGCATTGAGAGACTCTGTATTTTGAAGATAAAAAGGAAAGAACTGTGGGTTGTATAGACTTTTATTCTTTAGAACTACTCTCCAATTTTTGGGCTAAACGGGGCTGAAAGAGATAACCCCGTCATCGGGCTGCCAGTGCATAGAAAAAGAACTGTCAAACTGCTGTCAAACTGACGACATTGTTGCAGAGATCGAAATTGTTGCATAGACTGAGATACTAACATTAAACATTGTTGCATGGACCTGTATCGATACTTTATGGCTGGATTTTAAGAGATTAGAAGTTCTGGAAACCTTCCTTTTGTGTTTGGGAATTACAAAACTCAATATGGGGAATTGAGGAACTTCAATGGCGGAAAATAGTTCCTTTCTTTTTTGAAGCTTTGAAATACTCCCCCTATAGGACTGTGGAAATATAGTTGCATGGGAACTGAGCTTTATTGAAACTTTTTGTGGTTCTTTTTATTTATATTTGGGACTTGTTTTTCCCATGGGACAAAAGACCATTTGACCTTGAACAGAGGCAGGTGTGGAATGAGCGGCACAGGGAGAACAAGAGCAGCTAAAGCTAAAGATAAAGAAAAAGAGAAAAAATCTGGGCAACTTTTGCAAACAACTTTAACTCATCACCGCAGATCATCTGTCCCAACTGTGCTGACAGCACAGGAGGTGGAACTAGTGCAGCCTGCTGCAGAAGACATGGCAACTGGAGGATCTGAAACAGTTTTAAAACAAATTTTGGAACAATTGGCAGTTTTAAACCAAAAAGTGGACAATCAAACATCAAAGATTGACCAAGCTACATCCTCTATTGGCAAATTAACTGAACAGGTTTCGCAGCACACTCAGGCAATTGAGAAATTGCAAGGAGCTACGGCAGAAAACTTTAAATTAGCTGTGGAAGCCAATCAAAAAGCAGAACAGGCGAACTTAAAGGTGGAGGAAATTAAAGGAGAGGTAAGACCTTTGAGAAGGCAGGTAGGGGAACAACAAGCCTACCTGGCATTGGTTGAATTGAAAAGTAAAGATAGTAATCTCAGGATAAGGGCTATCCCGGAATTGGAACAAAATAATCTAGAGGGATTTTTGACACTTTTGTTTTCCAAATTCTGGGGAATTGAGGAAGAAAAGGACTTTAAAATTGTGACAGCCTTTAGACTGGGAAAATCAGTAAAGAAAGACAAGCCCAGAGACTGTTTGGTTGCTCTGAGATCAAGAGAAGAAAGGGATAAGATACTAGGCCTACATTTTAAGAAATCTTTGGAGGTAGAAGGTAAAAGGGCCGAAATTTACAGAGATATACCCAAATATCTCTTGGAACTTAGGACTACCTATATAGATTTGACCAAATTGTTGAGACACAACGGAATTCCTTACAGGTGGGAGTTTCCACAAGGACTTTCATTTACTTACAAAGGAAGGAAAATAAAGATTAAATCACCTGAAGACCAGCAGAAGTTCCTACACGACCACGAGGAGGACCTGCAAAAAGGAGCTGCAGCTTCTTGGCCTCCACCACCACCGGGACCATCTCCAAGAGTTATACCACCAGGACCAGGACCAGCATTACCTCCCCCGGGATCGGGAGGAAGCTTAGATACCCCATTGTAGAACCCGTCAATTGATTCAGGATGTCTCTACAGCTTCTTAGTTGGAACATAAATGGCGGAAACTCCCCGGAAAAAAGAAGGAAAGTCTTTCACATTTTGAAAAAGGAACAATTGGACGTTATCTGCCTACAGGAAACACATGTGACAAGGCTCCATAGAAAAGTGTTAATTAACAAAAGACTAGGCCAAGAATTTATTTCTTCAGACAAAGTTAAGAAGAGAGGAGTGGTGATTTACGCAAAGGAGAGCCTGTCACCGAAATTTTTATTTAAAGATGAATATGGCCGAATTTTGGCGATTGAAATACAGACGCAAGGAGAAAAAATTTTGATATTAGGAATATATGCTCCAAATGAGGGAAAGTCGGAATTCTTCAGGAAGCTGCATGAGACTATGCTGGATTATTTGGACTATAGTAACATCATTATGCTGGGTGATATGAATGGGGTTGTGTCTGTAAATATGGATAAGTCACAAAGTGCCAACATATCGAAAGACGGCAGACTACCCAAAACTTTTTTTGAAATGACAGACAATATGGACTTAGTAGACATTTGGAGGGTTAAGAACCCCCTAGGGAAAGAAGGGACTTTCTTTTCTGAAGCTCATCTGACATGGACACGAATCGACCAAATCTGGACAACTAGAGGACTGGCACCTAAGACTAGAAAAGTGGAAATCTGCCCAAAAACCTGCTCCGACCATAATGCCTTGAAAGTGGAATTGAGACTAAATACAACCGGATCCTTTAGATGGAAAATGAATGACACTATTCTAAGAGATCAGGAGATTGTTAAGAAGGCCCAAAAAACTTTAAAGGACTATTTTGAGATAAATTTGAATACTACTGTGGAAAAAAGAACAATCTGGGACGCAAGTAAGGCAGTCATGAGAGGGTTTCTAATACAACAAAACACGATTAAGAAAAGGCTCTGGAATGAAAAGAAGGAGAAGATATTGGAGAGAATAAGAGAAGGTGAGAAAAAATTAAGATCTAGGCCTAAGTCGAAGGACGTGTTAAGAGAAGTGAAATTCTTCCAGGCGCAATACTCAAAACTGATAAACCAAGAGGTGGAATGGAAAATTAAACAAATGAAACAAAGATCCTTCGAATCGGCGAATAAGTGTGGGAAACTGCTAGCTTGGCAGTTGAAAAAGAGACAAAAGCTTAATACGGTTACAAATCTAGAGATTGAAGGGAGAATGGTTCAGAAACCCGAGGAAATCAGAAAGTGCTTCCAGAGGTACTTCAAAGAACTTTATACACAAGGGCCGCAAAAAGCCTCAGAGGTGGATCAATTTTTAAAAACTAATGGATTACAAAAAATACCCCTGGAAATGAGAACAAACCTGAACTGTAATATTACACAGCAAGAAATTGAAAGTGCCATTCAAAATCTTCAACTTGGCAAGTCCCCAGGCCCGGACGGCTTAACCTCCAAATATTATAAAGTTTTAAAGGACTATTTGATACAACCTTTGATGGAGGTTTGCAACCAGATAATGGAGGGAGGGAGGGCACCGGAAACGTGGAAAGAAGCTTTCATCACATTGGTACCTAAATCAGAGACTGAAAAGACCCAACTTAAGAACTACCGCCCCATCTCACTCCTAAATGTGGATTACAAACTTTTTGCAGATATTTTGGCAAATAGACTTAAAAAAGTACTAAATGAAGTGATTCACAAAGACCAGGCTGGCTTTCTCCCTGGTAGGCATTTGTTTGACAACACAAGAAACATTATTGACATTTTGGAACTTCTACAAACAAATCTGAATACCAGAGCGGTTTTGATCTTTGTTGATGCAGAGAAGGCCTTTGATAATATTTCTTGGATGTTTATGAAGAAAAATTTGGAAGGGATGGGAGTGGGGCGGGGGTTCGAAAATGGTATAGAAGCAATCTACACAGAACAAAAAGCTAAATTGATAGTAAACAATGTGGTGACAGAGGAGTTTAAAATTGAAAAAGGGACACGCCAGGGGTGCCCCCTATCCCCCCTATTGTTTATTTCAGTCCTGGAGGTGTTGCTAAATATGATTAGAAAGGACCGGTTGGTTCGGGGAATTGAGGTCGGAGTGAAACAATATAAATTGAAAGCATTTGCAGATGACTTGGTATTAACACTACAGGAACCAGTCTCCAGCACTAAAAGAGTGTTAGAATTAATTTCTGATTTTGGTCGGGTGGCGGGGTTTAAGTTAAATAAGCAAAAAACCAAGGTTTTAGCAAAAAATTTGACAGTTACAGAAACAGATGAGTTCTCTAAAGAAACGGAGCTGAATGTGGTTAAAAAAGTAAAATACCTAGGGGTGTACTTGACCTCCAAAAATTTGAATTTGTTTAAAGATAATTATGAGAAATGCTGGTCAGAAATCAAAAGAGACTTGGATATATGGTCAAGACTGAAACTTTCCTTGTTAGGCCGAATAGCTGCTGTAAAGATGAATGTATTGCCGAAAATGTTATTTTTGTTTCAGGCCCTACAGATCGTGGACAAGGTGGAATGTTTTGGAAAGTGGCAGAAGGATATTTCTAAGTTTGTTTGGCAGGGCAAAAAGCCCCGAATAAAGTTTAAAATATTAACTGATGCGAAAGAAAGAGGGGGATTTGCCCTGCCAGACTTGAGGCTATATTATGAATCTGCAGCCTTCTGCTGGTTGAAAGATTGGATTTTATTGGAGAACACTGATGTCCTGGATCTGGAAGGGTTTGACAATGCGTTTGGGTGGCATGCATATTTGTGGTATGACAAGGTTAAAGTGCACAAATTGTTTAAAAACCATATTGTCAGAAGAGCAATTTGGAGGGTCTGGATAAAATACAAAGACTTATTGGAGAGTAAAACTCCGAGGTGGCTCTCACCGGTGGAGGCCAAGGCTCGTAAGAGACCCAACATGGAGGCCCATTGGCCTAAATACTGGGAAATAATTGAAAAAACTGGAGACAATTGGAGGTTGCTAAGTTTGGAGAAATTGAAAACTAAGGTACGAGATTGGTTGCACTATGCGCAAATTCAAGAGGTATTTAAAATAGATAAAAAAGTTGGATTCCAGGTGGAAAAATCGAAACTAGAGACTGAATTGTTAGAGCCAAAAAGTAAACTACTTTCGAGAATGTATAACTTGCTGCTTAAGTGGAATACACAGGATGAGACAGTCAAATCCGCTATGATAAAATGGGCTCAGGATGTGGGGCATAACATTATGTTTGCAGACTGGGAAAGGTTATGGAACACCGGTTTGAAATTCACGGCATGTACTGCCTTGAAGGAAAATATTATGAAAATGGTATACCGGTGGTACATGACCCCAGTCAAGTTAGCCAAGATATATCATCTGTCTGACAACAAATGTTGGAAATGTGGAGAGGCGGAAGGGACATTCTTCCATCTCTGGTGGACCTGCCCGAAAGTGAAGGCCTTCTGGGAAATGATCCATAATGAACTAAAAAAGGTATTGAGATTTACCTTACCTAAAAAACCAGAGGCCTTCCTTCTGGGCATGGTGGACCAGAGAGTGCTTAAGAAGGACAGAATCTTTTTTATGTATGCTACCACAGCAGCAAGGATCCTGATTGCAAAATACTGGAAGATACAAGATTTACCCACGCTGGAGG
The DNA here is from genome assembly GCF_964106915.1 of Podarcis gaigeae. Taxonomy (NCBI): domain Eukaryota; kingdom Metazoa; phylum Chordata; class Lepidosauria; order Squamata; family Lacertidae; genus Podarcis; species Podarcis gaigeae. The sequence continues at coordinate 100,860,303 of NC_139679.1, forward strand.
AATGGCAATCGCAGTTGATGGACTATATGGAACTGGCTGAAATGACTGGCAGAATCCGAGACGCGGGAGAAGAAACAACTGAGGAGGATTGGGAAAAGTTTAAGGACTATTTGAAAAAACACTATAAGTTGTATGAATGTTAAAAAAAAAAATGCACCTTTCAGGAAATTCTAGCTTCAGCAAATGTAAGTTATTGGAATGAAAATTAAGACACAAGAATTCAGAGGTAAAATAATGAAATAACTTTATTGTGTTTAATATAAAACATATAAGAATTGAGTGACAGTAAAATTGAAAATAGGGAACATGATAAAATGGAAGTTACAATAAGTTTTGAAATAAGTTAACAAATTGCTGATGCCTTATAAGACAGAGAACGCAGGGTTCGGAGGATGTGAGGAAGTCCTATAGGTTAGATGGAAAAAGAATATGGAAATTTGTTATTTATATCTCTCTTTCATATAACCACTCTTTATTCTTTTTTCTGTATTTCTGTATCTTTAAAAAAGCAATAAAAAATGTATAAAAAAAAAAGGAATTGTCTGAGCTTATATGACGGGAGCTAAAAATAATATTTTCTACAGTAGGCTGTCTCGTGCAAATTCCTTTAAAAACAATGGCCTAGCTAGAGGATTGTATTCCTGGAGAGCTAATCACACAGTGTTTCCCAGCGTTTAATCTCTTTCATCTCCTCCTGTGTGAACACCAGACCTTGGGTTGATTAAACGATCTATGGCATTTAAAATGCTTTTGGGGGGGGTATTGTTGTTGTGGTGGTTATAGAAGCTTTATTTTTTTTAAATATATTTTTATTAAGGTTTTTGAACATAAATGCAAAGAAAAAGAACAATATAACATATATCATAACATATTTTCTTAACTACTTAGGACTCCCTCACGTCTCCCGCTCCCATTTACATCGTTGTCAATTCTTACCCGCAATTTATCATCTTGTTTGCAATCTTATGTCACATTCATTTAACAATAGTCTGTTAATTCTCTAATAAATTTATAATTTAACCTCAATTTACTTCTCGGCCAGTTCCATATAGTCCATCAGTTGCATCTGCCACTCCTCCAGTGTGGGTAGATCTTGGGTTTTCCAGTTCTTAGCGATAAGTATCCTTGCTGCCGTTGTTGCATACATAAAAAATGTTCTGTCCTTCTTTAACACCTGCTGGCCGACAATACCCAGAAGGAAGGCCTCTAGTTTCTTGGTAAAGGTATACTTAAATACCTTTTTCAGCTCATTATATATCATTTCCCAGAAGGCCTTCACCCTAGGGCAAGTCCACCAGAGGTGAAAGAATGTTCCTTCATTTGCTTTACATTTCCAACATTTATTATCAGACAAATGGTATATCTTGGCAAGTTTAACTGGGGTCATGTACCATCTATATATCATTTTCATTACATTTTCCTTCAAAGCATTACATGCAGTGAAGTTCAGCCCGTTGGTCCACAACCTTTCCCAGTCCTCAAACATGATGTTATGCCCAATGTCCTGTGCCCACTTTATCATAGCAGATTTAACCATTTCATCTTGTGTATTCCATTTTAACAGCAAGTTATACATTCTTGAAAGTACCTTAGTCTTAGGTTCTAACAGTTCTGTTTCCAATTTCGATTTCTCCACCTGGAACCCTAACTTTTTATCATTTTTAAAAACTTCTTTAATCTGAGCGTAATGTAACCAGTCTCGCACTTTATCCTTCATTTTCTCCAAACTCTGCAATTTCCAATTGTCTCCATCTTTTTCTAATATTTCCCAATATTTTGGCCATTTGGCCTCCATATTGGGTCTTTTTCAGGCCTTGGCTTCCAGAGGCGAAAGCCACCTTGGAGTTTTGTTTTCCAATAAGTCTTTGTATTTTGTCCAGACATTAAACACTGCTTTCCTGACAATATGGTTCTTAAAGGCCTTATTGATCTTAACCTTGTCGTACCATAAGTATGCATGCCAACCAAAAGCATTGTTAAAACCTTCTAGGTCCAGTACATCAGTGTCTTCGAGAAGTAGCCAGTCTTTTAGCCAGCAGAAAGCTGCGGCTTCATAATACAACTTTAGGTCTGGCAGGGCAAAGCCCCCTCTTGCTTTTGCATCTGTTAGTATCTTAAACTTGATTCTGGGCTTTTTGCCCTGCCAGACAAATTTAGAAATATCTCTCTGCCACTTCCGGAAGCACTCCGTCTTGTCCACGATCTGTAATGTTTGAAATAAAAACAACATTTTTGGCAATACATTCATCTTAATAGCAGCAATTTGGCCTAACAAAGAAAGTTTTAAATTTGTCCAACTGTCCAAGTCTCTTTTAATTTCAGACCAACATTTTTCATAGTTATCCTTAAATAGACTCAGATTTTTTGCTGTTATGTTTACCCCTAGGTACTTTACTTTTTTAACCACAGTTAATTCTGTCTCTCTCTGAAACCGTTCTGACTCTGTATCTGTCAATTTTTTTCCCAGCACCTTAGTTTTCTGTTTATTTAATTTAAATCCCGCCACCCGACCAAAATCTTGAATTAATTGTAATACTCTTTTTGTACTAGATTCTGGCTCCTGCAGGGTCAAAATTAGGTCATCTGCAAAAGCTTTGGTGGTTATAGAAGCTTTAGCTCATAGAATCATGGAGTTGGAAGGGATCTTGTGGATCATTTAGTCCAACCCCCTGCAATGCAGGAATATGCAGCTGTCCCTTACAGGGATTGAACCTGTAACCTTGGTGTTGTTCTTAATATGAAGTGTATGTTGTGTTTTCATTTTGTATTTATGTTGTAAACTGTCCTATGGTCTTTGGATGAAGGGCAGTATATAGATTTATTATTATTATTATTTATTATTATCAAATGACCATAAACTCTCCACATTTAGGTTTTGTTGCTGGCACGTCTGTCTATGCACACATGCATAAGAACTTGTATCTTACATGCATGTTCACAGAAAGCTCCAATTCAAAAAGCTCTTGAGATCTTTACTGGGGTCTGTTGCTAACTGCAGACAGGGTTACATTGGCTTCAATTAACTTGCTCATTTGGGGGGATTGAGAAATGACTTGTGCAAATTTATTCAGAAACATTCTTTTGACTTCAGTAGGACTCATTTCCAGCTAAGTGAGTACAGGATTGCAGCCAGCCAGGCTCCCCACCATCCAATGGGCAGGGGTTGCTCAGACATAGCGCCCTGCCACAGACACCACCAAGGAACGCTTTGCCACTGGTTTATGAATGGCATGGAAAGAGGCTCCATTGTTCTGTTCTGCCAGTTTCTCCAACTCTAATACTTCAGGAGCTGAGCAGAGGGACGTTGGTGGCAAACTAGCAGCTCAATGATTAAATGAATGGGCTATAGATTTCCCACTCCTGCCTTAGGTGTTCATTTAAAATCCTGGAATATAAACACATGTTCACAAGTGGTAAATACCACATGCAGGTTTTAATTTGGGGGATATGTTTTAGTGAAAACAATAATTGTTGGTGTCCTAGTAGTTGCAAAGTGTGAGTTTTAAGTGACCCTGTAGGTCAGTGGCAGAACCTTGTGTACCTGGTTTCTCTAATTATAGGACCTCAGGTGTAGTAGGGTTGAGAAGGACCCGTGTTGAGACCCACTGTCAGTAAGAGCAGGTAATACCAGTGGTCTGCTTTGGTATAAGGCATTTCAGTTCTTCATACAGGGATGGGGAACCTGCAGCCATCCAGGTGCAGGCGGACTCCATCTCCCATCCATCCTAGTCAGCCTGGCCAATGGTCTTGGAGGATGGGAGCTGTTGTTGAACAACATCTGGAAGGCCACAGCTTCCCCCCTCTGATTCAGCAGAATGGAAGGTACTATTCCTTTGCCGCTGGTGGTATTATAATGGCCTCATGCGCTGCATTAGCTTTGATTGTAGGACATCTTCTGTCGTTCTTAAGGCTTCATTCTTTAACTGGCATCTTTATTTATTTATTTTTAGTTACATACAGGCATAAGTCATGTCTTAATCAAAGCGCTGACTCGTTAATGCGTACTGCATTGGATCAGACGACTTGCACGAAAATGCAACCCAAACAATACCCCCTTTGTCCACCGAAGGTGGCCGTCCCTCTGTACAGCTGACAGTGGATGGGGCCAAGTGCCATTTGGCTTGCTCTTTCAACAGCTGTATTAAATCAAACAGAAATCAAAACTTATTCTAGGCACAAAGCCCTCTGGAACTCCCTCTAAGGCTCTGTGGCTTTAGAGAATTGAAGGCTTGTGTATTGTCTCTGGCAGCAAAGTCTCTAGTTTCTATTTGATGCACATGGTTGTGGGCTGCACAGCTAAATGCTCCTTTAACATGCACCAGAGTGGCCATTGCTGATGTCAGATTTGCATCCGTTTATTCTCTTGTGTAGAGAACGACCTGCTTCTCCTCTGTAGAGTGCAGAAATGTGCTGCTGAGCCACTGATACTGTCGGGTCTTGTAGCAATCTTGCCTGAGCCAGACAAGAGGATTGATTGCGTATTTGGGCTTATTGCAGGCTCTGTCCCCTGCGTTTGTGTGTCTGTCGTGTGGTCTCTTGTTCCTGGTGAGTAGCTGCTTTAGGTTCTCCCACCTAAGGTCGGTGAGAAGGAAGTTTTGTTGTCCAGAACTGTAGAGTCATTCATACATTGTTGGAGTGGTTTTAGCTGGGAGTTGTAGTGGTGGTTTGTCACCTTCTCTTCTGACCTTGCTGATCTCACCCCCCCCCCTCCTTCCTTCACTGGGTATTGTAGTTTAAGGCTAGCCTGATGTCAATCTTTCAGGTGTGAATACCTGTCCTGAGTTGCAGCACCTGTGGCTCTGTTGTAGGGCTTGCCTAGTATAGACAAGTAGACACTTGTGTGCAGATATCTGTAGTGATCATTGGGTTTCTGGTACAAGGGAGTTCTTAGGAGTCCATGATATAGTCCACCCAGGCTCTGTTCAAGTGCAGGTTTTGACCAATAAAGACCCCAATTCCTTAGGTGCTGCTTCATCCAAGGAACTTCTTTGTGTGTCTCTACTCTAAGGGAGTTGGAGAGGGTGGCAGCGCACGATTGGGCCTCCCTGACACTGAAATCCTCTCTCCCCAGAGAGATGCATCGGGTGCCACCACTATCAGCTTTCAGGCTCCGGCACTTTTAATTAATAATGCATTTTAATATTTTGATGTATTTTGATTTGGTATTGAATGCTTAAAAAAAAAATTAAGTCGCTTTGAGAAAAAAATTCTTGTAGTAAGTGACAAATAAATATAGCCATTGTCAGGCCTGGGGGCCAAATGCAATCCTCCAGCCTTTGGGACCCCCAGGCCACAGACCTTCCTGGTCTTGCTTTGCAGCTGCCTTGAGTGGGTCTGAAATGTGCCCTTGAACTCAAGGCTTTGAGTTCTTTCAGTGAATCTTGTTTGCCTGGTTGCAGGATACGAGCGATGTGCACCTGTGAGTGTAGAGAAGTTAGCCTAGTTTGCAAAGGTGAAATTCACATTGGTTAGCCTGCCCACCTTTGCCTCTGACCCTGCCCACCCTCTGCTTGCGGCCCCCAGAAGGGAATGTGGTCCTGAGCCTACAAAGGGTTTTGATGTAAGTGAATTGTAGTGCCTAGTAATAAATAGTGATGTAGCGATGTATGGAAGTGAGAGCTGGACCATCAAGAAGGCTGATTGCCAAAGAATTGATGCTTTTGAATTCTGGTGCTGGAGGAGACTCTTGAGAGTCCCGTGGACTGCAAGAAGATAAAACCTATCCATTCTAAAGGAAATCAGCCCTGAGTGCTCACTGGAAGGACAGATCGTGAAGCTGAGGCTCCAATACTTCGGCCACCTCATGAGAAGAGAAGACTCCCTGGAAAAGACCCTGATGTTGGGAAAAATGGAGGGCACAAGGAGAAGGGGACGACAGAGGACGAGATGGCTGGACAGTGTTCCCAAAGCTACCAACATGAGTTTGACCAAACTGCGGGAGGCAGGGGAAGACAGAAGTGCCTGGTGTGCTCTGGTCCATGGGGTCACGAAGAGTCGGACACGACTAAACAACAACAGTCGTTTAGTCGTGTCCGACTCTTCGTGACCCCATGGACCAGAGCACGCCAGGTAATATTAGAAACCTGGAAATGTTTAAGGCAACGACTAAACAACAGTAATAAATAAACCTGATACTTGTATTAGTCCAGGTTGACGCTTCAGTTCAAGTTGAAGCTCTGCTGTTAAGTTTTAAAGAGCTTTCTGCCCATGTGGTTCTGATGAAGATGGTGTCCTATCTCAAGCAGTTTTGATGCTATAGCATCTTGCGGGACGTTTGCAGCTTATATTTGCATAATATACACCTATTTTTTCCCGACAACTAAGTCCACTGCAAAAAGGTTCGGAGCAAATAATGAATGCCGAGTGGAGGACTTTTAATCAATGAAAGTTGGCAAGTAACCTTGGTTCTTGAGTAAAGCGTATTCACCGAAGAGTTAGAAGGCGAAGAGTGGCTTAATCGAGAGCTTCCTTGTAAAAAAGGAAAAGTATAATTCAGGGCTTCCCTCAGCAGCCATGCTGTGCAAAATACCTCTGTACTGGGATGCAGACGCACACATAGCTCCACTATAGGCATTTGCCGCCGCGCCACAAATAACATCAAATGCTGTAATTAAGGAACCAATGTAAAATGCCAAAGCCTATCATTTCTGTGCTTTTTGGTCTGGAGGGATAAAGGGGAGGCATAGAGATTCTTTGTGTGGGGCTGAATCTGGGTGGTAGGGGAAGGGATTTATTTTCTGGCTGGCTTTCTTCTCCTTTGCTAAGATGCATTTTTGTATCATAGCGAGGGAATGTCGTTGTCGGAGCAATTTTTCATCTGCCAGTGATGTCGACATAATAGGAATGTGTGAGAGACAGCCTGCTCACAGCAGCTGAAATACCGAATCATAGATTTCGAAGGGATCCCATGGATCCCCTAGTCCAACCCCTGCAATTCAGGAATATGCACCCATATGGAGATCAAATCTGTGACTTGGTGTTATCAGCACCACACTCTAACCAACTGAGCTAACCTATGGGGATAGTTTCTGATGCCCAAATAAACTTTTGTTGCTACAGGAATGTGCATGTCTCTAGGTTAAACGGGGCTGCTCATCAGGCAGAATGTGGAATGACTAAACTTTGCCTCTGTTTAGACAAAGGTTGCTTCAAGAAGATTAAAAACCGAGTTTTCTGTTTTGGCATAGTTTAATATCCTTCAAAAGTCAGCTGCAACTTTAAGCGGAGCGTTTGTGTGCCTGTGTGTGTTTTATTACGTCTGTTTTCAATTTACCTGAAAAAGAATACGCGTGCTTTCTTTTTCTTTTTTCCTGGGTTTACTCATGTTGCACTATCATCCGAGGAATTTCAGCTCCTTCTCATGGAGGCTCTCCCTTTCTGCAAAACAAAAGGAAAAGGGAAAAGAAAGCTGCCTTTTTCACTTGACCTGGGAATGTGATTTCCTTTGCACAGCCTGCTTGCTGCTGTTTGGTTTAGTAAAATGTGGAGCTGCGTTAGCATTTGGCAGCCCTTCCTGGACCGTTGTGAAAGAGAGAAATGTTACTTGGACTCCATCCGCCTGTGTATCCACCCATTCACACGCCCTCACACATCTGGTGCCAGTTGGACGGACTGAAAAGGAGTCCTCTGTACTCCTTTGAATGGACATTGCATACTGCATTCCCTATGGACCACAACGTGCCTTTTCTGTTCAGCTCTGAAAGAGAAGGGAAAGATGATAATGTACTGTATATGCTATTTCATGAAGAATCAAGAGTAATGTATTTCAGATACTGGAACCTGGAAAGATGCTCTTGCCTTTTGCTCCAGGAAAGAAGCCGACCATGTGCAGAATGCAACAAAACAATTAAAAACAATTTAAAAAAGTCAAGTAGACAGCCATAGCAAACCATGGGTTTGCTTCCAAGCTTGCTGATACTCCCTTGAACATGGGTGATGCTGTGCTGGCTACATAAGGACTTACTCTGACATATTACTTTGCTATTAGTGCCTAGGAAGGTGGTAATATGGAACAGCCCTGCTGGTAGTGTTACTGGCTTGAAAGGGAGCTTTCTTGAGGTACTGGGTTGGCTAGTGCTAAAAGCAAGATGCTGGCAGACTAGATGGACCTTTTTTTTGTCTGATCAAGCAGGACTGGGCCCTTAAAGCAAAGTTATGCAAAGTTCAGTGGACCGAAAGGAATGGATCCCAATTCTAAATAATACAGAGTTCATGTTTCCTGCAGAAAACAGTGCTGTATGTGTCAGTGAGAGTGCCTGGCGCTACAGATCACTCAGTCCTCCCTTATCTTTCCCCCACCCTGCTTCTCCTTCTTCCGTAAGCAAAGCAAAGCAAAGCAAAACAAAACAAAACATCGCCCCTTTGAGAAGGACGAGACCGTGAGAGCTTCGATCAAAGCTTGGAATATATTTTGCATCACTAGGCATCAGGGACATGGTCTGTGTATAGATCATACATTTAAAGCACGTGGCATTCCTCAAAGAATCCCTGGAATTGCAGTTTGCCACTAGCAGAGCTACAGTTCCCAGCACCCTTAAGAAGCTGTAGTTCCGAGAGGAAGTCATGTGCTTTAAATGGGTGGTGTGCAAGCAGCCGAATCTGTAGCGGGAAGACATTCCAGGTGCCAGTAGGAGTGTGCACCACCTCCCTCCTCCCCGAAGCAGAGCTTTTAACGCAACACGATGAACAGCGATACTGCAAACATCCTCGTTTTGTTGCTCTTTTCCAATTTTTTAAAAAACAGCATGATTCTGAGCAAAGCATGTATCGTCGTAGGAAATGTGGCTGTACAATAAATACTCTCTTAGGAAAGAGAGCTCTATTCCACTTTTCAATACCCAGGCTGCTGCTGCTGCTGCCTTCGTCTCTTTAGTAGGCTGCTGCTGTGTTTGCAAATATAAGCTAGCAGCTCCCTCTGCAGCTGGCATCAGTGCAGGCTTCCTTTTAAGAAACGAGTTGCAAACCCTGTATTCAGTTGCATGGAAGGGGTGGTCTGTGATCTCCTTGCAGTTTGTTGTCATTTTTGTGCAAAAACAGCTTCAAACAGCTGTGTTGACATAGTTAAAAAAACAAACTAGTACATTTAGATACTGCTTTGCCCCTCTTTACCCCAAGTGTTTGTAGGGATTTTATCTACATCTTGGTTTAACACCAGTTTAATGAAAAATAAAAGGGTGGAATGTCGAGTTTTCACTGTATGAGCAGGTTTAAGCTGAACACCGAAGCAGAAATGAATTATGGTGAGAACATGGTTCTGATTTATTGCGTCTTATTCTGAAGGTTCGTAACAGTTGAGTTGGGGAGCAGATCTGGCGTTTTCAAGCATGCAAGCTTTCTTTCAACCCCAAATGCTTAAAAGATACAGGCTCGACAAATCCTGCAAGTGATTAGTTGTCGAGGGTTTTTTTTAAGGCTTTCTGTGAAAGCAGAGTACTGGCGGTACAAAAGGCTATGTAAGGAATGAAGTTTCACTTTCAGGTGATAACTCCATCAGGGCAAGCATTTAGGTTTGCCAGGTGGAACAGTCCCGCCTCTTCTCCCCCATGTGCTGTTCTGGTGCTCTCCTGACGTTCCCCCCAATCAGGTGAGGGGAGGAGAAATGGGAAAGACCAATGCATAAGCATGGAGGTCCTTGAGCAATACAGTGGTACCTGGGGTTACATACGCTTCACATTACTGAAGCTTCAGGTTACAGACTCTGCTAACCCAGAAATAGTACCTCAGGTTAAGAACTTTGCTTCAGGATGAGAACAGAAATGGTGCTCCGGCAGTGCGGCAGCAGCAGGAAGCCCCATTAGCTAAAGTGGGTTAAGAACAGTTTCAGGTTAAGAACAGTTTCAGGTTAAGAACGGACCTCCGGAACGAATTAAGTACTTAACCTGAGGTACCATACATAGAGGACTCTTTAGTTGAATCCCACCATATGTGTGTGTGTGTGTGTGTCTGTGTGTGTGTGTCTGTGTCTGTGTCTGTGTCTGTGTCTATGTCTATGTCTATGTCTGTCTCGTCTTTCAGGGAAGTAGAGAAAAAGTAATGAAACATAGTAAAAGCATCATTATGAAATCTGCACTTCAGCAAAACAACACAAGACACATCAATTGATAAAAATTAATTAAAAGTTGATTGAAACAAAGTCAAAAGGCACAAGGAGAATAGGAGATACATTTTTTTTTTGGGGGGGGGACAAAAATGGGGCCCACAACTGAAAAGTACCTGTTCTCTTTTTTTAATGAGTTGTGAGTAGGGCCTCCAGCTTGGGCAGTTTCGTACAGGTGCAGTCAGGTCTTTAGGTAATGTGCTCCGAAACCATTTAGGGCTTTAAAGGCCAAAAGCTGCACTTTAAATTGAACCTGGAAACAAAGACAGGCACACTGTGGTCTGCGTAATCTTTTTGTGCGTGCATGTGTGTATGGGGATGTGGACCAGACTGTTGCATAGAAGTTTTGTGTGGATTTGTGTGACCTTCTAGGCTGCTCCGAGCCTAACAACCCCCCCCCCCCACAAAAATTGAGACACATCAGTGGGTCATAAGTGCTTTGGGGCATGCTGTGTTGCCGACAGCGACTGTTTAGTGCAAGGGCACATGTTCCTTACAGGAAGCTGCCTTATACTTAGAGCAATGGTCCATCTAGCTCAGTATTGCGTGCACTGACTGGCAGCAGCTGTCCAGGGTTTCAGGGAGGGGACATTCCCAAACCTAGCTGGAGATGCTTGGGGTTGAACCTAGGACAGGGGTAGGCAACCTAAGGCCCGTGGGCCGGATGTGGCCCAGTCGCCTTCTCAATCTGGCCCGCGGACGGTCTGGGAATCAGCGTGTTTTTATTTAAAATGCATCTCTGGGTTATTTGTGGGGCCTGCATGGTGTTTTTACATGAGTAGAATGTGTGTTTTTATTTAAAATGCATCTCTGGGTTATTTGTTGGGCATAGGAATTCGTTTGTATTTTTTCCCCAAAATATAGTCTGGCCCCCTACATGGTCTGAGGGACCGTGGACTGGCGCCCTGCTGAAAGAGGTTGCTGACCCCTGACCTAGGACTTTCTCCATGCAAATGAGCTGCAACCCTTTTTATTAATCCCTCAGTTGTTTTCACATAGCAGCAAGAGCTGATTTTACAGGACCAGGTAGGAAAACCTCTGGGAAGTCGAAGAGGACTCTTGGAAGTATTCTTTGTTTTGTTTTATTAGCTCTTCTTTTCAAGCCATTTTTGTGTGACAGTGACTAAGGCTGGCATGCCCACAAACATTCTGAGCAGTTCAGTATTTCTGGACTTCACCTGCAAGGCTGCATAGGGGATTCTCTTCCGTAATCAGCAGTTCAGAAGCGCCATTCAAAAAAAAACATTGCCGGCGAGCCTTTTATAGGTGGCCGAGGCCCTGACTCACTGCAGTACTTTAATCTGCCTCGATGTTTTCATGAGGAACCCAGCAAGACACAGAGGTTGCCAGCGCCCGTTGTAAAGCTGAACTCTGCGGCCTGACCACCAGAGCAGTTTGTGGTAAATTAAGCTGGGAAAGGAAAGGAAAGGACGGAAATCGCTTGACAAGAGATTAAAGGAAAAGTAATGGAGGGTGAAAGAAAACGGCTTGAAAGAGCCAGGCCAGAGTTGTCTCCCCAAGTCAGCCCTTGGCCAAAGATGCTATGGGTTTTTTTATGAGGATTGTTTGGGTCACTATGTAGCCTTACTTTCATTAATGAGAATTTTTGTGAACCACCATGAAACCTTGGTGTTAAACCTCCAGTTTAGGGCAGGCATACCGATTAAAAGCCTCCTGCAAATTAAAGACATGGATCTGCTGCAAGAGTTGGCAATCTGATTCCCTCTATCTGTCGAATCTGAGCACTGCATACCCTCTCATGTTGCGCAGCGATACTGTATGTGTAGCAAATGTGGTTTCGTTCCTGTGACCACTTTTGCTCATAGAAGTGAGCACGACTCCACAGGTTTTTGAAATACTTGCAGTGGACCAGTGTGGTTTAGTCAGACTAAGACTTGGGAGACCAGGATTTAAATTCCTGTTTGACCATAAAGCTCACTGGGTGACCTTGGGCCAGTCACTGTTTCCTGCCTCTACCTCACAGGTGGGATATAAATGCAATTAATACATTTTACACCCCCCACCCCCACACCCATAGCTTAGTGAACTTCTGCCAGTGATGCTTCTGCAAGGCTGTTACCTGCTTTCTGAATGGTAAAGGTAAAGGGACCCCTGACCATTAGGTCCAGTCATAACTGACTCTGGGATTGCGGCGCTTATCTCGCTTTATTGGCCGAGGGAGCCGGCATACAGCTTCCGGGTCATGTGGCCAGCATGACTAAGCCTCTTCTGGCGAACCAGAGCAGCGCATAGAAACACCGTTTACCTTCCTGCCGGAGTGGTACCTATCTATCTACTTGTACTTTGACGTGCTTTCGAACTGCTAGGTTGGTAGGAGCAGGGACCGAGCAACGGGAGCTCACCCCGTCGCAGGGATTCGAACCGCCGACCTTCTGATCAGCAAGTCCTAGGCTCTGTGGTTTAACCCACAGTGCCACCCGGGTCCCTTCTGAGTGGCAGAGACAGTTTAAATATGGTAATGTGCCAGTATCAGATACTGTGGACTTTACACATGGCACATGTTTTTAAAAGTCTGACTTAAGAAACACTATTGCCTAGTGAAATTGGAGTGAATGCAATGAAACCAGTGGGGATTCTATATGATATTTCTGCTTTGACCTCCCCCTTTAACAAAACATTAACACTATGCTCTTGCTGTCTATTTATCTGTCAGTTTGTTTATTTATGTAACAAGTGTATCAATCTATCTAATATAGATCTATTTATCTGAGTAGAAGTTGTGGTTTAAGTCTAGCAATGAATAAAGTCAAATAATACATTGTGTATGTGTATTAACTTTGGAAAGTTAACGAGATCAGCATTGTATCCTTTAGTGAAGATGAAGTCCTAGGTAGCTTGACCCTTAAGATTATGTGTGGCCAGAAATTGACTTGACATTTCATATTTATTTACAGTAACTGATGCCTTGGTAACAGGGTATTAACTTGTTCACCCGTGCTGAATTTGAATAGAGACAGTCTTCTGATAAGGAAGCCATAAATCTATCAAAAATGTCTAGAGGAGAATATCTGCTGACTGTACTTGGACACAAATCATCCTATGTGTTGATGTCTCTCTCTGCTCTCTGACCGTTTCATAAACAGAAGCTGCCGTCGAAATAAATTTTCGGCGTTAAGCTTTTTAAAAGCCCCCTCTTGTGGTGTATTGAAGCAGCTGCATCTCTCCAGTGAAACTATTCTCCCAGCGAGTTTGTTGTGGGCACCTAGCTGTAGCTGTAACCCACAATGGCTGCCATCTTTGCATTTATTTTTCTCTTCTAATTCTGCCAACAACAGATGAATCCTCAAAATTGCTCCTTAATGTAAAAGTGTATCAAACTTGTGCCAGTGTCAAAATGAATACTCAGGTGTCAGTTGGTTGCTCTATCCTAACTAGACATTGCTTAGGGAGCTGGTAACAAGAGGAAGTGCCAATCTGGGATTTGTGTTAACATTTTTGGTCCTAAGTAAGACAATACCCCAGTTCCTCAAGGACTGCCTCTCCCCATATGAATTGACCCAGACTCTGCGAACATCCTCTGAGGCCCTTCTTTGTGCGCCTCCTTCACAAAAGGTCTGAAGGATGGCAACATGAGAATGGGCCTTTTCTGTGGTGGCTCCATTTGTGGAATGCTCTCCCCAAGGAGGCTTGCCTGGCACCTTCATTACATATCTTTTGGCACTGGGGAAAAAAACAACAATCTGTGGCCTTTTAAACTTGGGGGGGGGGTATTGTTTTTGTTTGTTGCTATGTTATGTATTTTTGCATATTGTAAATGCTCTGTGATTTTTGGATGAAGGGCAGTTAATAATAATAAGAACAACAACAACAACAATATCACCAGGAAACTTCTCATCCCATCCCATTAAAAAGCTAAAGGTAAAGGGACCCCTGACCATTAGGTCCAGTCGTGGCCGACTCTGGGGTTGCGCCGCTCATCTTGCTTTACTGGCTGAGGGAGCCGGCGTACACCTTCTGGGTCATGTGGCCAGCGTCATGTGGCTAAGTCGTTTCTGGTGAACCAGAGCAGCGCACGGAAACGCCATTTACCTTCCCGCCGGAGCGGTGCCTATTTATCTACTTGCACTTCGATGTGCTTTCAAACTGCTAGGTTGGCAGTAGCGGGGACTGAGCAATGGGAGCTCAACCCGTCACAGGTATTCGAACCGCCGGCCTTCTGATCAGCAACTCCTAGGCTCTGTGGTATAACCCACAGCGTCCCTCACATCCCATTAGTTCCGCCATAATGGGCGTATTCAACTAAATTTGTATATCACGTAGTGACTCACTTGAACAATGCATCCTAATCTTTTACTGTGGACCTCTGCGGTATCAGAGGAAGTTGGCGATGGGGACTTTTCAGTTGTGGTCCTACCAGAATAGCCTTTTTAAAGTGTATGCACTTTTTTGACATATGTAAGGTGAAGTTGGTTGATTTTACTGAGTTTGCATATCCAGCAGTATTTTATAAACAGTTTGTGTTTTACATGGTCACGTAGCCAGATTTAAATATATATTTTGTCAATCTGTCTTCTAATTCCAGTTCATAAGCGCTATTCCATATCCAGCTAAACTGGTAACAGCTGCACACAAAAGAGTGGTACCAGTTGACTTGAGGTAACCCTCAGTTTTGCAGAAGTACAAAGAACCTGGGCGGGGGCAACATAGCGGGGAGCCCCCACCAGTAGCCCAGTAACAACTGAATAAACCATTGTTGTCTAATTTCATCTGAATTGGGTCCATAGTTAGATCTGTTTCATGTCTTGAAAGTTTGGTCTGCTAACTTGAGTTCCGCGCAGAAAATGACCATTCCTGTATTCAGCAGGCTGAGTGGTGTCTGAAGCGTAGAATCTAGCTACAAATATTCCATGGTTAATGCATAGACCATATCAACCTTCAGCTGGCTGACCAAAAAGAAATTGGTCTCATCTGACCTTTTCTGCCTAGGCCTGAACCTTCTCCGAATCTAATTGAGACTGACTTGAAGTGAGAATGTCAATTGATTTTGTTCCTATCTGGTTGGGTTGCAGGCACAATATCAATAATGGAGGAGGTCATATCTGCACTAATGGTTGCTGAAGTGTAAAATGGAGCAGCTGCCATTGTGCTTTTCTGCCCCTTTCTCTATAAACCTCTGTAACACAATAATAGGGCAGGGTGATCAATGGCCAAGGAAGATGAGTGCTGTTCATGCATGCAAATTTTTCCAGTGTCAACATGATGCCAGTGACCTAAACATGCCACCTGGCATTTCCCCCTATTAAATCTGGATTTACCCTTTGATAAGTTAAATAAACCTGTTGCTGATGACCCATTTGTGATATCTGAATGCACAGAAGCCTAAGACTTGTCCCTGTTGTTGCAATTACACAAAATCATGGTTTCTTGTAATGTCATCATACTCTAACCGAAAATGTAAGTTAGACATTCAGAAAAAGCAAAAAGCCTGATTTTATTGGAACTGGTCCAGTTTTTTCTGGGAAGAGCGCTGATTGTTTAAATGGTTCATAAAATAAAATAAAATACGAAGGGGGTTGATAGCCTAATAAGACAATCCAAGTCTTTCTGTTTGCTTTATGAAGCAGTTCTTCTGGCATCAGTGTGAAGTACTTTGCTTTAGCAGAGTTATAAAAGTGCAGCTGAAAGAAGGTACTCTGTGCTAAATATTGTGATCTCCTTTATATGCGTTGATGCACCATATTTATTAATGCTTAAGCAAAAGGTTGGAGACGGAGAAGTGAATGGCAGAATCTCAGTCTAGTGTTTTTTTTAGCTTGTCACTCAGGCATATGCTTTCTGTTAACTGAGAGGGGCGTATGACACTCATTAAAAGCAATGCACAAATCTGTCATATGGTACTGAGCTTGCTGTTTTGGTGTTTGCCGTTGAGCTTCAGGAAAAACAGTGACAAGCCAAAGCAATATTTTGATCCCCTGCTTCTGCTATCCACCCGCCCACCCACTCCTGTCAATGGGTTTCAACATTCCAGAGCTCTCTGCTCCATCTGTCATGGCTTGCTCAGTGCTTTGTTCTTGCATCCATGGCCTTTAGCAAAGCTGTCTCCAGCTCAGTTGGCCAGGCTCCCACCGTTCAGCGAAGAACTTGGTTCTACTACAAGATCTGCTCCATAGCCAACGTGATTTGTGTGAGACTATTTTTTAAAAAAAACAACAACTGGTGGGAGACTTAGTTCTGAGTCTCTGAAATGGTCCTCAGGCGATGAAGTTATATGAGGGGAGATCCAGTTGGCTGATGCAATCGTATTTTGTCTTCTGTAGTCCAGATGAACGTGCTCTTGGTATTCTGTTGAATGAATTTGTGTTGATTTTAACCCCCTTGAAGGCACATGGCAAAATTTGGTAGAAACAGCAACAAGATTAGGGTGATCGCCTAAAAATTTACTGCCCGGTGAGATGACCACAAGACACAGGCCTTCATTATCTTCATTATTCCTGTCTCCGCTATAAGCTGCCACCACGTTTCAGTAGGTTCACACATAACCCTAAGACAAACTATGGTTCAGCATGAGTGTGTGAGTGCTGTACTGGTTGTCCTGCTTCCAGGCTAACCAGAGTTAAGCCATATTTTGGCTTAGTGTTATATGTGAAATGCACATATAACAACACTCAGCCAAAGCACCACCATCATATAATTCACATAATCTCCAATCGTATTGGACACTGATACCACCACATAAAATTCTCGAGTCAAGCTTATTGCAGCAATTGGTAGTTATAGAGTAAAATATTGTCACATTGTATTTTTTTAAAATTAAAGATTTTGTTGATTTACAAAAGTCTGCAATGTCTCTCTCTCATATTTTTTTTCCATGTAACATTTTTACAAATCAGTTTCATTTGTTGAGACATTAGGAAGAAAAGGGGGGAAAGGTGGAGGGGGGAGGAAGATGGGTGGGGTGGGGGTCGGGTGGCGATGTTTCTATTTTACTTACTATATGTAGGGTTTGGTGTCAGCGTTGCTTGTGCAGATTCTTTGCTGTGTTCCTTTGGTGGTGAGAGAGGTTGGGGTTGGCCTAGGGTGTGGTTATTCATTTGTGGTTGGCTGTGGTGGTCTTTGTTTTCATGTGTGAGTGGGGTGGGTGGGTGTTTTGGATCAGGTTAGCCATATTGATTTGTATGCTGTTGGTGGATTTTTGTCGTCTTGTTGGGCTGTGTATTGTCACATTGTATTATGGGTTAGAACGAAGAGTCCATCTTTTAGCATTTTATTTTGTTTTCATCTTCAGGCACATGCCTAAATCTCTTTAAAAGTGTAGATCAGGGGTTGTCAACCAGGTCCCTACAACCCACTAGTGGGCATTTCAGGGTTCTAGGTGGGCGGTAGGGGGTTCTATGGCACAAGCTGAAGTCTCCTTCCATCAAGCACTGGTGGGCGGTCAGGAAATTTTACCATCAAGAAAGATGCATTAGTGGGCGGTAGGTATAAAAAGGTTGACTACCTCTGGTGTAGACTGTGTCCATGCATTCTTTCTTTCATTCTGACAGGGCCATTCTGTGTACAGCTTGAAACAGGTATTATGATGTTGCATATTGTGTTGCTGCTGGCCACCAAGAAGTTGTTATGCACCAAATGGAATTTCTCCTTGCCAGAACCGCTGCTGTTAGGAATGTCAAGTGACAGGCTATGCATGTTGCATGTGGTGAAGCCATCAAATTGGTACAATTTTAAGTGGTAATGCAGACCGTGATGACTGTCAGTGAGACAACAGGGGCTTTTTAAAAGAAGTGTATCAAACACCTAATTGGAAACCCCAGAAATGGATAATTTTATGGCGTTGAATGATGCCACATGATTGTCATGCGTGTTTCATGTCTGTAGATAAGGGACGTTGATGGCAAATGGATATTACGGAAAGGTTCATTTCGAAAATTTTGCTTAATAAACACAGCAGTGCCTGTGGATCGAAAGTGATCCCCTCCACCTCTTTGCTGTTGTCTTTTGTGTGAAGGCGGTCACCTCATTGCCACCCTGCGTGACAGAAGATTATTGGGTAATTGAGGCTGTTCATGCAATGGTGACAGCTTATAGTAGAAATCTGACAGCTAACTTCCTTTCTAAACAAAGTGGGCTTGCTGAGTGTCTTAGGGTGACGTTGCTCTTAATGCTTTTTCATTTTTAAGCAAAAGCTATTAAATGGTTGAGGATTTAACATCCAGGGACTGCCCTTTAATGAACTTACACAGTAGTGTCCAAGAACATGCAGCATGCAAGTGTCCATTTGCCCCTTGAATGCTTTTATTATTATTTTTTAAAACTAATCAAGCAAAAATCTCTAGTCCTCCGTTTTTGCTGTTGTGCTTCCAGTGCTGAGGACTTGGAAGGCAAAGAGAGAGAGGCACATGTTCTCTGGCCGTGGCAGTGACCATGGCTTAGCAACATGGCATCTGTTTTGTATGAAGGATGTCTCAAGCTGAATACCTTGGCATCACTAATACAGAGGAGATCTAGATGCTTGCAAGGCGTATGGCCTCCCACCTCTTCGTCTGCCCCCTTGCCCTTCTTGGCTCATTACATTGAGCAGGGCGGGACCAATGGAGGCAAATGGACAGTAGGCATGCAGTTATTGGGGGAGTGGTTTATCTGCCCCCACCCCCCAATATTTTATTCAAATAAATGCACCTGATGCCAGGTCTTTCTAAAACTCATTGGAAACCATTCTAAGTAGGGTTAACAGGTGCCTCCAGAATCATTTAGCTGAACTCTAGCTTCCATTTCAAGATTTTATTTTTTCTGCGACATGCAGTGGGGATTCATGAACGTTATACAACATTAATTTAAGTGTTAGATGCAGGTTTTGATGAGTGATTTTATTGGACTGAACCCTACTGGAATCTTGTATATGCCAATAAAGGTCTGAGAATTCGAATTTGATCTTAAACATTCAATACCACTTATATAATAAAAGCCTCTAGTATAATATATATTATCCCTGCATTCTTTTGTTTTTGAAGAATGGATTGAAATTTTGACAGTGAGTGCAGATGTAAATGAGGCTAGATGGTAACCACAATCTTTTTCAAATAATTGGGATTGAGTTTTTAACAGGGTTTTTGCAGCGTAATATTCATTGAAAGGAGCCATGTGTGTTTTATCTAGACAAGGTTATTTTAGTGAGCATTTCTTTTCTCCTTGTAATACCTACAGTGCTCTTTCCCTCTTTATTAATGCAATTACCGCAGGTTAACATGGCAATCATTTTTGCTCTTTCATGGCTCTGTAGAATACTATTACTTTTTTCTGGAAAAGAAATGTAGATGGCTTTAATGGCACTATTACCACTCTTTGGTGTTTAAATTTCATATCAAAACTGGTTAAAGGCTATGATCAGTGCTTAAAATTGCTCTGTGGGGAATGCAATAAGATGATTTATAATGTAAATATAAACCTTTAAATAGGAAATGAGAATAGCAGCTCTTGAAGATCCAGCAGTAATGGTATTTAACTCCAAATATTAAGTCCGTATCTAGGTGGTGGAATTTGTGTGTGTGTTCTCTTTCCTCTGTGGCTTCAAACCCCTGGGCAGTTGTTTTAGTCCTTTAGCTGTGCCTGCTGTTCTGAAGCTGTTTGCTTTATAGTAGTAGTGCCACCATTATAGCACTGGTTCAGGTATAGCAGAGGTGCTTTAGATGGATTTCTGTGGATGAACGCTGCACTGCTGTTGACATTTGTATGTCTCAAGAGACAATGGAGTGCACCTCCATTGTCTTGTGTTAGCAGCACCGAAGTGACCTCTAACCCTGCCCAAACGACAAGACCCCCCTCTTGGCCTCGTTGATGTGGTCCAAAGGAAAGCAGAGCAAGATGTTTGGCACCAGCTTGGCTGCAGGAATTGCTGGAAGGAGGTGTACAAGGCACCACCCTACCACCTTAGGGACTCCAGATTTGTGTTGGGTTTACTCCTTAGCTTTTTCCTCTCAAGATATCCCTCAAGACAGCAGAGATTTAGGACCAGAGTTTTCTTTCTCCCAAATGGGCTCTTTTTCCAGGTTGAGAAGCCTCATCTGCCCCTCACTTCCCTCTGCAGCACATGCAAAATTGGTCTCATCCACTCAATACAACAGAGCCAGTCTTCACATGCAGGGGAAGTCCCTAACTCACTGAGGGTTTGAGACCCATCGGCTACCCTCACCTGGTTTAGCCAGCCAACTGAAGCTGCTCTTGGGGTGTGGCCCCTGTCACATACTGAAAGCTTCTGAGAGCCACAGGTGATAGCTGAGTGCAGGGTAGGGACCAAAGGTGGACAAACTACCCCAGAAGGAACAGGACATGTTGCCCACCAGAGGTGCCACCCCTCCACCAACACACCACACCACACACCCCTGAATGATGTACACACAAACATGAATATGGACTCCACATAGAATCTGCCACATCATCCTTTACAATTGCTCCTCCTTGTAAGAATTTTGCAGGGACCTTCCATTCACACATGTTTTTGAGACATACCTATCTGTGGGGGGATCTTTCCAAAGCAGTTCTGTGGTGATAAAATTACTACACACGAACCATTCCCATGAAGGTCCGTAGCAATCATTTGCATTTCACACACCCTCCAAAGAATCTGTTGAAGGCTTAGTGTCTCGAGTGGACTGGAAGGCAACTTACAAGTGTGAAATTATGCATTCGCTTCTTCTGCAAAGTTTATTCATCAGCTATGTTACAAATGGGAATAACAAGCTGCTAAGGCCTTATGTTAGTCAACACTGTGGTGATGTTACCTTTGATCAAGGACCAAAAGACCTTTGATCCCTCATCTTCAAAAGGTACACAAAGCTAGGAGGTGGGAGCAGAAGCTCTCCATGTCGCCAGAGGCACAAAATCCTGCTCCATCTGAACTGCTCCCTCCCTGCCATCTACCACCAACTGCCCTACGGAAGGATCTTGGTGAATTGTTATATTTTTATGCTGTATTTTTATGGAACATAGAGCTTGTGATGTTAAGAAACTTAACACATTTCACAAACCCTACTACTCAATCATGATTGTATTTTGATTCTACATGTAAGGTAGCCTACGAGGATTTGTGTCCAGAAAGGCAGAGAATGCCTTTAAACAGTAGGCATACTGTGGCAGGATCATAATACTATTGGAAGCAACTCATGGGCACCTGCCTTGATGCTTTCAATATGTGCTGCATCAGGAGAATTGTAGGTACCCCATGGCAGGACAGAATTCCCAACAAAGGTGTGGTCTCCCAAGCCAACATTTCCAGTATGTTTGCATTCCTGTCTCAGCGACGTCTACACTGGCTTGGCCCTGTCCACAGAATGGAAGATGGCAGGATCCCCAAGGATGCGAAGGCCCCATGAGATCTTATGCAGACCCCACAGGATTTTGCACAACCTTCCCAGAGCCCAGTAAGCAAGGCGGTGGGCTGAAAAAGCTCTTTATGTACTTGATTTTCTTCTTGGAAGAAGTTGCAGGAGCCACCCCCAGCCTTCCAGAGGCCTCACACGACCTGCCCAGAGTTTAGTAGAATAGGGATGGTCATGAAGGGGGGGGGCATGTTCCTGGGGGGCCTTTGTACATGGACCACGGAACATAACCCCTACATTAAGTTTTGGTCCTGCTGTAAATAAAGACTAAAAGCTGAACAAAACTGAACTGAATCTAAATACTGTCTCTGAAGGCATGAGAGAACAAAAAATTCTTCACTGTGTGCCAGAAGCCCATAAATCTATGCCAGCGACTGATTTATTAAAGGTGTCGCTTCCCCCCTCACATTTTTTCCCTCAAGGGGAGAGGAGGGCATTCAGCTTTGGGAAAAGCCCGTCCTGCAGATCTGGAAGGCAGGCTATTGAGCAGGGGTCAGCAAACTTTTTCAGCAGGGGGCCAGTCCACGGTCCCTCAGACCTTGTGGAGGGCCGGACTATATTTTGAAAAGAAAAAAAAAATGAACGAATCCCTATGCCCCACAAATAACCCAGAGATGCATTTTAAATAAAAGCACACATTCTACTCATGTAAAAACACCAGGCAGGCCCCACAAATAACCCAGAGATGCATTTTAAATAAAGGACACCTTCTACTCATGTAAAAACACGCTGATTCCGGGACCATCCATGGGCCGGATTTAGAAGGCGATGGGGCCGGATGCGGCCCCTAGTTTTCCTACCCATGCTCTTGAGCAACATCTAGAGGAGTCAGAATTGCACTCTGGTTCTACAGACTACTTCCTGCCTCCTCCTGTCAGGTTGCGTGTGAGAGATGGCCACAAAGGAGGGGGATTAAGAAGAGTGGAGTTGAGAAGCAAGGAGGAATTTGCAATGACTGGCCGGGGTGGGGTGGGGTGAATAAAGGTTCCAGGACCATCTTTGGGTTTTGGCGAGTCCACGTGGTGAAGTCAATTCCCAAATTGTGACTCCCACCAAGAATTGGATTCTGTTCTGTTTTCTGTTTCTCATTGGTTGGATTCTTGGTATTTGGGGAAAGAGGTATTCTTATGAAATGTTATTCGTTCTATTTTGGGTGTTGATCTTAGAATAGACCCAGTCGTAGTATTTGGCATAAGTCAGGGCATTAAAGCTAAATAAATGTTAAAATTAATAATTTGCCAAAGCTCCTTTTCGATGTCAAGCATCACTGAATCGTCTCCTACATTGAAAGAGGAAATATTCTCTTTTAGTACAAAACAATAAAATTAAAATAGAATCCCACTGTTTGCTTAACTGCTCTTGCTCTTGTTTTTATACCTCTCTGTAGTCTGCAAGGTTCATATTAGCAGCACAGTAAAATGAAAAATGGCGGCAATAAAATACCGCGAGTCTCTCTAAATATTGATTTCTCCCAAAAGGCTCGCATAAATCATAGTACTTGATGGCCCGTTTCATCATTTCTTTTTTTTTTTTAATTATTATTAACACCCTTTGGAAATGACCCCCATTTTCTCTTTCTTGTAAATAAGGCATCTCAACTGTTTCTGACCAAAATTCATGTGAACTGCTCTCCTGGCTTGCTTCCTGAAGCACATCGTTTCTGACATATCCCAAAATGTGTGCGATATGGAGCTGATTTGATGTAATACACAAAAGTTAAATCTTGGCCTTGTTTTCACTGCTTCTTTCATCATTTGCGGGAGAGAGGGAACATGACAGGGGATGGTTCTAAGCATGCTAGTATTACAAGCAGAGCACACTTGTGAAAGAGCAGGATATAAATAACTTTCGTTATTATTGTTAACAGACCAGCAATTAGAATGCTAGCACTGCATACTTACTAAGGATTGCATCCAAATAAATAATTGTACGTGTAATGTGACTTCTGCAATGGCAGCTGAGGGTTCACTGAGCCCCCAGGATCAGATTGGGTGGGGAGAGACAGCGCAGGGGGGAGGTGGAGGAGCCATTGAGCTCATGTAATTTGTTCCGCTTGCACAATTATTTTGTTGGATTCAACCCTTAAAAGGTAAGTCCTGCTGAATTCAGTAGGGCCTTCCCCAGAAAGCTTAGTCAAACTTATTTCTCGACTAAACACGCTTAGGAACTAGTTGTAAATTTTATTGATTTTTTTTTAAAAAAAGATGAAAAATGAGACTTGCTCTTCAGAAGAACCAGGATTCCACTTTCCAGTGGGGAAGCGATCAAGCGATCTTACCTTGATTGAACGCTGCCAACCGATGGTATTTGTGTGTGTCAGTGAACTGTCTCCCTTTGAATGAGTCATATGGTAATTTCACGCCATAAATAGGCAGGTAGAAAAGATTAAAATAAATCCTTAAGTTCAAATGATATTTAGAAGATATTTATGGAAGCTGGTTCCTTGTGATTGTGTGATGCAGCTAAATCCATTGTCTGCAAAAACCTTTTAAAGAAGAGTTGCCTACATACTCTTCACATCTTCTGAAACACTTTCCCTGGTATTTTAAAACCTGTGATTAACTGATAATATTTTTAGCCTGTGCCATGAAGGGGAAAACTACATTTGCAAGGAACATGTAAGGTAGAGGGCTACTTACGGTAGATTGTAAGGCAAACTGCATCAAAACAGAGAGTGAGTGAGTTACTAATTCCCGTTAGGGCAAACAGACTGTCAAAGCAGTGGAGAGAATAGAGTGGAATTGCCACATGTTGTTCTAATGATGGTTTGCTGCAAGTACTCATTAAACATTAAGAAGCTGCTGCTTTAAGAGCCACTAGAAAGCACAGAGACAGATCTCATAAATACTCGTGCCTCGTATATAAGTCTTGATCGATCTTGACTTTGGCGGCGGGAGCTTGGTTAACAAAAGCCAGATGCTAATGTTCCAGCATTTAACATGCCTTGGGCCTTGATGAAATTAGAGGGCGATCGCTGAGAGACTTACCTGGATTTGAAGAGCCAAACCATCTCTCTGGCATGATGTTTTTGATGGAGTAATGCTCAATACACTGGTACCTCGATTTACAAACACCTCGGGTTACAAACACTTCGGGTTACAGACACCGCTAACTCGGAAGTGGTACCTTGGGTTAAGAACTTTACCTCAGGATCAGAACAGAAATTGCGTGCTGGTGGCACGGCGGCAGCAGGAGGCCCCATTAGCTAAAGTGGTACCTCAGGTTAAGAACGGTTTCAGGTTAAGAACGGACCTCCGGAACGAATTAAGTACTTAACCCGAGGTACCACTGTATTTATATGCTCTGCTTTGCACATTTTATTCCCCCACCCCCCGAGCAGAACATGAGGTTGGTTACATGCCCATGGCTAAATGTTGGGTTTATGCATGGCCACAACTGTGTGCCTGAGGCAAGCAAAAATCCCTTGTGGTTTTCAGGATCATGGCATTATGCACATCACTTCCTTGTACTTATGAGCAGCCTTGGTTGCTTCACAGATTCTATGGTGAAAGAGATATTGCCGCCCTTTCTTCTGCTTCTGGGCTGTGTAAGGGGTTGCCAGTGTGCAGCCATCCAGTTTGGAACAAATTTACATAGACTATGGACAAGTAGTGGATGGTACAGTAAATGAAGGGAGTTCAGGGAAAAAGCAGACTGTTTGATAGCATGTTATTATGAACTCAGCAGGAAGGCATTTTTGGAGACCACTTTGAGGTGGGTTTTTGGTTTTTTACCATAAAGTGGTATATAAATTTCATAATCAATCAATTAAGTAAGTAAGTAAGTACAGTGGTACCTCTGGTTACATACTTAATTCATTCCGGAGGTCCGTTCTTAACCTGAAACTGTTCTTAACCTGAAGCACCACTTTAGCTAATGGGGTCTCCTGCTGCTGCCGCACCACCGGAGCACGATTTCTGTTCTCATCCTGAAGCAAAGTTCTTAACCCAAGGTACTATTTCTGGGTTAGCGGAGTCTGTAACCTGAAGCGTATGTAACCTGAAGCGTATGTAACCCGAGGTACCACTGTAAGTAAGTTGCAGGGAGCAGGACTAGGATTTTACTTCCTTATCCAATTAAGCGGCTCATGCAGGCTAGATGTAGGAATATGAAGACAAGGGAGACTTCCAACTGATCCAAAATACAGCTTAGGGAAGAGTTCCACTAGGAACACATGCAATTCCTGCATTAAAACAGCTGCACTAGGTTGCCGGTTCATTTCCAAGCCCAAGTCAAAACGATCGCATTAGTGTTTAAAGCCCTGCACGATTTAGATCCCAGATGTCTGAAAGACTGTCTCCTTTCCTACAGACCCCTTGTGAGTTAAGATCTCTTGGTAGTTCCACCACCCTCAGATATGTGGAGGATAGCAGTCTGGGAGAGGGTATTATCTGTAGCTGTTCCTAAGTTGTGGAATTCCCTCCCCACAGAGGTGCAGCCAGGACCTTCAAGTTCCTTTGTATGTTGAAGGAACATTCTGGTCCTCATAACAGCTGAGGGGATTGGGTAAGAAGAAAGAAACCTGAAAATAGGAGGAAAGTTTTTGATACATGCTTTGAAATTAGAGGATTGTGTAGGTCAGTGGTTCCCAATTAGGGGTCTGAGGACCTTTGAGGGTCCGTAGAATGCTCTCTACATGGCCGCATCCCTTGCCTCCCTCCCAACTAATTTTTGTCATTTTTGCATGGTAATATCACAAATTTTATGGTCTCTTTTAGCCCTCTGCAGCTTTTCAATATATTGGCCAAAATCGGTTTTGAAATCACACCGCCATAACGATTTTAATCTGGCAATACTCAGCAATATATCGCTCTTAATGCGAGGGGAGCAGGGCAGCTGATTTCAAGGCTTCGTTGATATCGCATGATGATCTCAGCCGATAATGCTGTCCCTTCCCTCATCCCCACACCTGATCTGCACGCCCCCCACCCGTGCGAGCTCCGTGACATCGTGATATAGCAGAATTTCAGACATCATAATATGTCAGAATATCACAATGTTTAGCTGCTGATATATCACGATGTTGAAAACCAGATATCGCTTAGCCCTATTCTGTTTTTTAAGTATACCTAAAATCCTTTGTTTATTGGGGCTTATTTTTTAAGTATACCTAAAATCCTTAGCCTATTGGGGCTTATTGCTTATTGTTCAAAAAATTGTTTTGCAGAGGTAACTACCATAGAGCTATCAAAATTTTCAAAAGTAGGGGTCCATGGCTTGGCTTTTGAAAAATAAGAAGTCCTCAGTAATTGGGAACCCCTGGTGTAGATGATGGCCAAAACAGGTATATAAGGATTCTGATCTTCTGTCCTATGTACCAGTTCAATTCTTGGTGAGCATTGATCTGCAATGTTGATTAGTCCCACCCTTCTTTGTCCAATATAATTAAAAGTATTTATTTATTTTTTTACAAAGCATCATTTAAGTGGTTTTTTTTTGCAGAATGTTTTTAGATTATAGAATTATGGGTTCTTTGTAGTTCAGAATTCCAACCCCAGCATGTTCACTACACAACCTGTTGCCTGTATCCTATTGGCTTGTGTTTCATTTCTTGGTAATGCATTAATGGCAGGCTATTGATTCTTCTTGTCTGTGGTATTTATTAGTCACTTAATATGTTTGCTACATGCCATGATGGGAACTTTACAAGATTAATAAAAATTTATGAACTTAATTACTAGATCGGCTCATGTCATTGCAAGCTTAGCAGCATAGTTATTGGCTCATGACCGCTCGATGATTACTTGGAATGATTCCAACCTCATAAAGCTGTCTGCGTTTGTACTCCAAATGACTTGATGGGAAGCACTATAGGAGAGAGGGAAGGGTGCTATGTTTGTAAGTAGGTCACCGTGAGGATTTTTGACAATTCAAGGTGGCTCCATGCTATGCACAGCAAGAATGTATCCTGCAGTAAAAAGTATGGGCGATAGACATATATTTTGGGAACTGTGCTCTCCCTCTTCCACTATCTCTCGCTTTCTCTGTTTAAAATAATAATAATAATAATAATAATAATAATAATAATAATAATAATAATAATTTATACCCCGTCCATCTGGCTGGGTTTCCCCAACCACTCTGGGCGGCTTCCAACAAAACACTAAAATACAATAACCTATTAAACATTAAAAGCTATTGGCCACATGTAATGTCTTTTCACAATACAAAAGCTATAGTGCATAGGGATTGGAGCTGAGGCTACTCGCCTTCTTCAGCCTGAGGGCCACGTTGACAGCTGACCAGCCCACCAAGGGCCACATGCCACTAGTGGTACAGCCACCACAATTTGTGTGCTTGCACATACATGGAATATGCAAGCAGTGGTGGACTTTGGGCTCTCAAATTTCAGCGGTGCCCTGTGCTACCCTAAAATACAGCGCCCCCTGCCTCTCACGCTCTGTTCTAAAGTGTTGTTGTTGCACCCCCTACAGTGTGGCACCCAGTGTGGCTGCACTGGTTTCACAACCCCTAAACCGCCTTTGGTACAAGCTTGTCACACACACCATGCCCCTTGCTTTTCAGTCATACCCATGTTGGACAGCCAGCAATTTCAGTGGAGTTTTTTGTATCCCCTGCCTGTGATAGCCTTTCTGGAGACGTTTGATGGCAACCTGTGCAGCGTCTCTGATGGTGTAGAGCAAGACAGTGCAATTGAGAGCTGGTTGGAGGGCTCTAGAAACAGGAAGGCAGTCTCTGATACGCTTTGAAGTTTCACCAGCATTTGTTTGGAGAACAAGTTTATTAAGAACTGGTGGTGCTGTTTAAAAAGTTCCTATGCAAGGCATTACAGTATACTTAGCCAAAGATGCATTTTTATTCTGGTTCAGATCAGTGATTTGGGTGAAACATACTAATTCCCTTTTCTGAAAATGTGAAAAATGGAAGTGTGAAAAATGTAGCAATCATTTAAGGACCCGACATCTGGTGTCGGTGGAGAGATGTATCTTCAGTAGAAATATATTGATTATGCATCCCTCTCCCCCCCCTCCCCCCCTGTTTCTGCCTGGCTAGATATAAATGCTTCTGAAGTCGTTTTAATTAGAAGATGTGTGTGGATTTTTAATACTGTATAAAATAGTTGATGCAGACATCTTTCTGAGCTTGGCAGAAAGGGCTGATTTTGCATATGTTTTAATATAGTAAATGTGTTATTAATGTCTGTGGAGTAGAATGTAAATGCGCATTTCTTCTCTATGTTTTTCAGGTAAGAAATTGCATTCCACTGAGCCAAGCTGCCTTTGGGACTTGACAGATGCTTCTTCTTTACTCTCATTTGTAAGCTGCCAAATCATGCAAAAATGTTCTAGCTCACAAAATTAGGGACCCCACTTGTAAGTATTTCTTAAAAAGAAAAAATCCTCCTTGACATGGCAAGGCAAAAACTGTACTGGTGTGGATGTGATTATTGAGTGACACGTTCTGAAGTAAATGTTGAATACCCATTGCCTCAGTGGACATCTCTTGATAACACATGAAATTATAGCTATGGAGATGTCGATTTTTGACCTTTTGGCCCAGTATAAATCATGACAGTAGTGTAATTTTGTTTATCCCTTTGCAGTGCATTCTGTGCTCTGACTTTGGTGTATCTTCTTGGTGCAACGTAGACCGAGGTGCAAAGCAAGCATAGGGAATAATTTTGTATCTTGGAGGTTATTAAAAGTTAGGCATTGCTGTCCATTAATTATGAGATAGTTGAGCTTGTCTTTAAGGTGGTAAATGAAAATCTGTCTTGCTCAGAGACTTAATTAAAATCAGGAGGTCAGGCAGAATGCACTGCAATTATTATCTGCAACCTAACGCAGTAAACCACATTCAGTGAGTGGGGCGGAAATATTGGCAGAATTGTGAGGGAGCCAGCAGATCCACTCCTACCCACCAACGCAGCTTTTGGGAAGGACTGCTTCATGCAAGCAGAACTTTCAATTTCAGAATCAGTATTTGTAAAGTCCCACAACCATTCTTGACTTGTCCCATTGAAAGATTGTTGGTATAGAATCATGAGCCTGGCCCCAACTGAGAAAATGACTGACTAACAGCACCCCAGAATTATTTGGTACACACACGTGCATGCACGCGCACGCGCACACACACACACACACACACACACAACTCATTGGCTGGGTCTGCCTCCTTGATTCGGAGCAATGGATCCAAACTACAAGAAAGAAGATTCCACCTAAACATTAGGAAGAACTTCCTGACAGTAAGAGCTGTTCGACAGTGGAATTTGCTGCCAAGGAGTGTGGTGGAGTCTCCTTCTTTGGAGGTCTTTAAGCAGAGGCTTGACGACCATATGTCAGGAGTGCTCTGATGGTGTTTCCTGCTTGGCAGGGGGTTGGACTCGATGGCCCTTGTGGTCTCTTCCAACTCTATGATTCTATGATTCTATGATTAGTAGTAGGCAGGCAGAGCTGTGCATTAAATGCTGACATTGCTAAGGGCAATGGCAAAAGTGTCACCTATTTCTGGTAAAGTTGTGTAGATTTCCCTGTACAGTGGACGCTCGGGTTGCGAACGTGATCCATGCGGGATGCATGTTTGCAACCCGCACCTGCGCGCCTGCGGGTTGCGCTTTGGTGCTTCTGCGCATATGCGACCACCGAAACACGGAAGTAACCTGTTCCAGTACTTCCAGGTTTCGGCGTTCCATAACCTGAAAAACGCAACCTGAAGCGTCTGTAACCCAAGGTATGACTGTAATGTGTTAAACTGTACTCTCCCCCCCCTCTCAGGACCCAAAACAGCTGTTCATTATTACAGATATCTTAAGGGAGTGTTTGGTAAAATATAAACTGTGAGGAGACTGACAGGCCAGAGATGGAACAGGACCGTGCTGTGTTTCTTCTGGCAGAATTCAGCTAGATATTTTTGTGGGAAGGGAAGTGGGAAGCAGGTCAATGACATATCAATATTTCAATAGTTAGCGCAATTTCCTATGAAAAGAGGAGTGCAATTTCCTGTTAAAAGATGAATGCACATTGTATAGAATGTGGCGGGCCAAAAATTGCCTTCTAATTCAACTGAAAGTGGTTATGAAGTTAAGATTAGCTGTTTTTATATTCTGTGGATAAGTGCCTGATGATTTAACATAAACATAGGAAGAATCTTCCTGGATCAGGTCAAAGGTCCTTCTAGTCCAGCCGGATAAGAAGCCCATAAGCAGGATCTGAGTGCAACAGCTCTCTCGCCACTTGTGATCCCCAGCAACTGGTACGACTCTGCCAATGGGAGTAGAATTATGCCTATTAGCCGTTGAGTGCTTTAGCCTCCTGAACTTGTCTAATTCCACTTGGTGGTCATCACTACCTCCTGGGGGAGTGAATTCTATAGTTTAACAAAGCAATCTGTGAATAAGTAATTTATTTTGTCTCTCCTGAGCTTCATTGGGTGTCCCAACGTTTTAGTGTGATAACCTTTTCTACACCATGAATACATTATACAGCTCTATCATATTTAGCAGCAGTATAGTCCAGCATTTTGTGTGTGTCCCCATCATTGTATGGCAGACACGATTTCCACCCAGGAGATGTCAATAAGTGGATATATAATTATTGTTACTATTATTTATTAAGTTTCCATACTGTCCTTCATCTGAAGACAATTCTCTCCCTTAAGTACCCTTCTGTGTGTCTTCAGCTAAAATGGGGACACTCAGTAGGAGAAAAGATAGACAGAAAGGTTTATGAAGGAGAGAGATACTCATAGAACCATAGAATTGGGAGTTGGGAGGGACCCTGAGGGTCATCCAGTCCAACCCCCTGCAATACAGGAATCTCAGCCAAAGCATCCCTGACATGGCCATCCAGCCTCAAAACCTCCAAGGAAGGAAACCCAAAGTATACATCATGAGAGCTCGCATTGCATGCTCATTCATGCCTTCTTCTCCTTCCATCTTTCCCAGCGACTTCTCAATCGCGTATAAAAATACAGAAAGAATAGAAGATAGTGTGGACTCTTTAAAAATAAATACTACTTGAGAAGCAATCCAGAAAGTTTCTTACAGGGATGAGGATTCCTAAGGCCCTCTAGATGTTGTCTAACCCCCAATTCCATCAGTGGTCAAAGATGATGAGTGTCTTGGTCCAGCAACATCATAGGGCCTCAGTTTCTCCATACCTAATTTATTGACATCCTGTGCTTGAAGACTTCTCATGGAAAAGATTTGAAATGAAGTGACTATTGGCTTTGAAGAATAGTGGTGATATACTTGAAATATGTCAGACAAAGTTACTGCTAAGTTCAGAGTTCTTGTTTTAGTGTATAAAGTCCTATACAAAACAAAAAAAATTCCTTCCAGTAGCACCTTAAAGACCAACTAAGTCACTTCTTGGTATGAGCTTTCGTGTGCATGCACACTTCTTCAGATACACTGCTTCAGATACATCCAGTGTATCTGAAGAAGTGTGCATGCACACGAAAGCTCATACCAAGAACTGACTTAGTTGGTCTTTAAGGTGCTACTGGAAGGAATTTTTTTTGTTTTGACTATGGCAGACCAACACGGCTACCTATCTGTAACCAAAGTCCTATACAGTTTATGATCAGGATACCTGAAGGATGATCTCACCCCTTACTTACCCACCCGATCACTGTGCCCTGCAGGTGAGGGACGTCTGCAGATGCCTTCTCAGAGGTATCTACAGAGGAACAAAACTCTCCCTTTCTGCTACTTATGTCCTGCGCCACATCATTTTGCAGAGGCTTCTACTCTGGTCCCACAAGTTTGCAGCTTTAAGAATGTTATTCAGGCTATTCTCATTTAGTTTACCTGTTCTCAGGTCCTTGGAAACAAATAGAATACCACCAACTTTTAGCAACTTAATTTCACTTCAGGTGTGCGCTTGTATCAGAGGGGAATAGATGTATCAAAATTAATTTACCTGTTCATACATCAAGTGCCCTGGGATATAATTTTAGTTGCTGATTTCTTTTCACATTGATTGGTTTCAGATGAATGTGGTACAGTGAACACTCGCATGGTAACTGACATTTGTGTTGATGCTCTCCATGGGAAGGTGAATTCTACCATGTTGCTGCAACAGACTGGGGAGAAGCTATAGTTCAGTGGTACAGCATTTGCTTTACGCATATAAGGCAAAAGGTTCAGTTCCTCACATCTTCTGGCAGAGCTGGGAATGTCCTCTTCCTGAAACCAGTTAGTGGAGACAATACTGAGCTAGATGGCTCAATGCTCTGCCTCCAGTTAAGGTGTCATGGATTGGCTGGATGCAGAGGAATGATGGGAGGCAACAGCTGGGGAACCCCCAAGGGAAGAAGGCTTAGAGCCAGGGGATTGGTGGTGGGATGACAATGTGTGGTCATAGGGAGCAGATGGGGAGGAGGAGGTGTTGGAAGCTGAAGAGGCAACACGGTTTAGTGAGCAAGAAGAGGCTGGGGCAGAGAACAGTCCAGACTCAGAGGTAGGAGAGGAAGTGGGCCAGGAGACAGATACAAGGCAGGCTGTGGAAGAATCCAGGGAGTCTCCCCCTCCTGCTGCAACAAGCTCTCCTCCCTCCTGGTCTCCCAGAACACAAAGAAGAATGAAGAGGGTGGAGCAAAGAGAGACAAGACAGCAAGGCCTTAGGCTGCTGGGGGGGGGGGGGCATTTTAGGGAGTGGTGAGAAGCCAGGGGCCTTTAGTCCTCGCAGCTGCCTCATTGGGGCAAGACCGACTGGGAAGATCACTGGTGTGATCACTGTTTTGGTTTCTTTGAATAAAGAGGTAACTTCACTGACACTGGCTGTTTTATTACTGACCTACTCCGGACTCTGGCTCCTGACATGAGGTAGCTTTATGTGTTACAAATGACTTTTAATTCTTCCCCACTCCCACTGCTGCACTATTTTGACGGACTACTACCTCTCCTTGTGACTACAGTTTTCATAGGATGAGTTTTGAAGTAGTTCGTCATTATAAAAATGATTATCTGAATCGGCCAACTCACGGATTAAATGAAGGATTGAAATGAGCTGAAAGGCTCAGCAAATTGTAGCAAAACCATGGTCTCTTGGCTTGCTCTTCTTCTCTCTTCCTAGGATGTTCATATAAATCACAGCAGGATTTTTGTATTGTTCCTTTGCTCATAATAATCCGTGAACAAGCCATGCTATGTACAGTATGTGGGCTGCAATAGCCTTGAATTTCCTTTGTCATATATAGGGCTTGGTATTTTAGAGACTCCAGGCATGGGATAATAATTTCTGTACTGTGATTGTTTGAGGAAATTCTTCCTTACAAAGTAGTTCCCTCCATGACTACAAGAATGGCTGCATAATATTTTGAAGGCACCAGTAGTAGCATCCGTAATAAATGGACCATTCCAGGGATGTACAACTTAAAAGAATTATGAAACTTGTATTAATTCATTGTATTCTGAGTGAACTGAACTAGGTCAACTGGAATAATAATCATCATCACCTGCAAGGTCCCAGGGCTGGTTACAACAATTAAAACAAAGTTATGAGGTAATAAAGGTTTTGTGAGCAGCCTTCTTCTTGTTGTTGTGGTTTAGTCATTTAGTCGTGTCCGACTCTACGTGACCCCATGGACCAGAGCACGCCAGGCAGCCTTAGGTCACCTTAAAGGTGAAAGGTGTGGTCCCAAGACTTGCCTTGAGGAACGTGGTATTCACTGGCATGGTTAGGGAGTAACACCTGCCACTTGTGGTTTAGAAAGGAGAGAGATTAACTATGATCCTGAGCCCAGATGACCGTGGGGAGGAGCAGAGGAAGTGCAAACTCCTCTCTTGGAGTTAGCATGTTGATGTGGTCTAGTAAGCCATAATTGGGCTTGCAATGACCTGCCAAACAGGACACCATTTTCAGGTATTCTTTAAGACTTCCACTCTCTTGTTGAGCCAGATGTTCCCGCAAGGAGGTGGAATGGAATGTAAAAGAGTAGGTATTTGATATTTCCTTTAGTGAATGCAAACAGGAAGGGGAAATGACTGACTTTTATCTCAAGGAGGCCTTCCAAGGAGGTTAGAAGAGTTGTTTAAAGTCAAGGGGAAGTGGGTGGCAGCATACCAACCATGGCTGGGGCTAGTGAAGCCCGAACCAAAAGTGAGTGCAGAGACCACTGTTCAGTCTCATCCATCCGTTCTGTATTCACATCCACCCACCCACCCACATTTAAGCCTGTTTATCTCCCATTATTCCCCCTCCCTGCCCCATGGCAATTAGGCTTGGAAAAAAGGTCCCACCATCACTAATGGGACCTTCTCCCACTGTGCCTAATTGCCATGTGGGAGGCAGCAGCATATGGTGATGGGAACCTGCAAATTGCCTTCCTGGGCTTTGGACGAAAGGATCCATTTGTGTGAATCGCCTTATGTTGTGGGCTCCTTTTTCAATGTGACATTCAAAGCTAAAGCCCAGTTATTCTGTTGGAGCCAGTTAGTACTAATTTTGATCAGTCAATACAATTTTTCTTTTCTTTTTTTATTGCTAGCCACTGTATCGGCAGATACAGACAAGCTGTCATCTGAACAGATGCTCAGAAAATATTTGGCAGTGTGGAATTTCCTGCATGTTAATGAATGAAATGTTTTTGCAGAGATATGAAATATAATGGACGAACGTTTAGCCATATTGGAGGTAGAACATGAGCGTGGGAGATTGATATGTGCAATAAAATGTGTGTATGCGTGCATATGTTAAGTATTTGACTGTTTTATTTGGTCTGTTATGATTGTGGAAAGCTTGGCTACAGGATTTGTGACAGTGATTCGGAAGTTGTTTCCATTAAAATGATAATAGAATCAGCCATCAATGTTCCTTGAAGATGCTCACAGTAGGCTAAGTTAAATCTTAGTCTATAGGAAAATTGTCTCCTGTGTATGGCAAAATTTCTCAAAATCTACAAGTCTGTAATCCTATACCCACTTGCCTGACAGTATGCTCTGCTGAACTCAGAAGGACTTCTAAATAGTCATATACAGGACTGCATGGTGTGTAGCCCATCTGAGCTTCATTGAAGTTTCCAAAAAAGGAAAAAAGGGAAAGTCTGATGTGCTCTCTATTTAGAATGATAGTGATCACTTCTTGAACCCAGTGTAGTTTTTGTATTTATTATCTTTCTGTCTATTGGCATATTGTAAAGATCTAGACTTTGCAACTTGCTGCAAGAAGTCCATTTAGAAGGCCATGAAGAAGTTTGAATACTTTTAACACTGAGCAGGTGTGTAAACCTCTGGTTCAAGCTAGGATTGGCGTAATAATAATAATAATAATAATAATAATAATAATAATAATAATAATTTATTATTTGTACCCTGCCCATCTGGCTGGGTTTCCCCAGCCACTCTGGGTGGCTTCCAACAAAGATGAAAGATACACTAAAATGTCACATATTAAAAACTTCCCTGAACAGGGCTGCCTTCAGATGTCTTCTGAATGTCAGGTAGGTGTTTATCACTTTGACATCTGATGGGAGGGCGTTCCACAGGGCGGGCGCCACTACCGAGAAGGCCCTCTGCCTGGTTCCCTGTAACTTGAGGCCCTCGGAGCTGGACCTCAGTGTCTGGTCAGAACGATGGGGGAGGAGTACAAAAATGCTACAAAGGAGCTCGCACAGGCAGATTTTTTAAAATATGTTGTGCAGTTGTTGTACCACATCCATCCATATTTCTACTAATTACACCACCAAAAGAGTTATTAAAGTTACAGTCAATGTGACCCTGCCTACTCTGGCAGTTAGGCCCTCTAAAGCTTTGGGCGGGGATTGCTGCCTTGGATCCTTTAACTGGAGAGCGGGGGGGGGGGGGAGATTGTGTCTATGACATCATGCACAGAAAGCAGGTAACTCTACTAATCTGCTGTGGCCCTGCTTCCAGCCATCTCATTATGGGTAGGTTCCACATCCATCACCCAGAGTTCCAGGTGAGATTAGAACACAGTTGAAGACTTGCTTGGCAGCTCTGAACTCAGCTAAGTCCTGTAGACTTCAAATTTGTCCTGGAAACCTGCCAACTGTTCCTTGATGCTTCTTGCCGATGGCCGGGTCACTCCTTGCTCTCAGCCCAGCTGGGACAGGACACAATAAGTAGGAGACTACTAATTGCACAAGATTTATGGACACACATCTGGTTGTTAGCTTAGTTAGTTAGAGTGTGGTGCTGATAACGCCAAAGTTGCAGGTTTGATCCCCATAAGTGACATCTGCATAATCCTGCCTTGCAGGGGGTTGGACTAGATGATTCTTAAAATCTAGTGCATGCATAGCCATCATAGTTGTTGAACTGCAACTTCCATTATCCCTGACCACTGGCCATGGTAGCTGGGTCTGTGGGAGTTATAGTGAAACATCTGGATGGTACCCCTTTGGCCAGCAACATCTGGGCAGCACTACTTTGGCTTCCCCTACTCAAGTGCATGCTGTGTTTGTGAAAATCAGTTTCGGGGATTCTCCTCTAGTTGTGTTGATCTTGAACATGGGTAGGCAAACTAAGGCCTGGGGGCCAGATCCAGTCCAATCGCCTTCTAAATCTGGCCTGTGAACGGTCCAGGAATCAGAGGGTTTTTACATGAGTAGAATGTGTACTTTTATTTAAAATGCACCTCTGGGTTATTTGTGGGGCATAGGAATTTGTTCATTTCCCACCACCAGAAAATATAGTCCTGCTCCCCACAAGGTCTGAGGGACTGTGGACCGGTGCCCCCTGCTGAAAAAGTTTGCTGACCCCTCATCTGGAACAAAACTGTTGCAGACAAGTGGCAACCCATTAGCCTATTCATAAACATAACTGTCACTAGGTTTTGAACCAAATTTATTAATTTGAAAGGGGGGAAATTGTGAGCCCAACTATGATTTCATTAAAGTTATTATTCTATATCCACTGTTCTTTGAACTGGGCCTTAGGATACTTATTAATATAATTTAATCACTACACAAATAAAACAGCAAAATCATATCTCAATAATATCTCCATAAAACCAATAGCTATGTCAAATTAAACTTAACAAGATTAGTTTTAGAATGGAGATAATCTTCAGTTGTATCCTAGAGTAAATAATACTAAATTACGGTGAATGTGAAATAGGACACATAACTACTTGGCTTCTAACCAGTTTTTCTGAGCTGCAAATTGTCCTTTTATTCCATGGACAGAGTCCCTTTTAACGAACGAGCACAGTTAATGCCCAGTATTAGGCTGGCAGACACTTGGAGAACCTATTATAATCTAATAACGTAACCAGATTATTATTAATCAACAACTGGATGCTACCAACATTGCCAACCAATAATACTTTTTAAAAGCACTGTGCTTGGCAGGGAACTAGAGAGTAGTAGCCAGTTTGGCTCTGGATTAACCAGAGGACAATGGGTGGGGATGCACTGATAATTTACAAGTGTTGGGAATTTTCTAGCATGACATTCATACGTGCTGAATTTGAGTGCACTTTGGGTCCATGTTCTGATGTATTTATTCTCTTCCTCCCCTCCCTCATTTTCTGAGGATTTAAGCTTTTTGAACCATTGTCTTAGTCACCAATGGCCCACATTATGGTATATGGAGAATAAGATGAACTTACGGTAATTGACCTCAGTATGACTGAAAGTCCTGGTTGAGCCAAAGACTTCACCTCAGCTTCCTTCCTACACTACTGTAGAGCATAGCTATAATCTTGAGTTGTTCTTTGACAGTGACAGTAATCTTTGTTGTTGTTTAGTCGTTGTTGTTGTTTAGCATCTTAAAAAGCAGAGACATCACCTTGCTAACAAAGGTCTGTATAGTTAAAACTATGGTTTTCCCAGTAGTGATGTATGGAAGTGAGAGCTGGACCATAAAGAAGGCTGATCGCCGAAGAATTGATGCTTTTGAATTATGGTGCTGGAGGAGGCTCTTGAGAGTCCCCTGGACTGCCAGAAGATCAAACTTCTCCATTCTTAAGGAAATCAGCCCTGAGTGCTCACTGGAAGGACAGATCGTGAAGCTGAGCTCCAATACTTTGGCCACCTCATGAGAAGAGAAGACTCCCTGGAAAAGACCCTGATGTTGGGAAAGATGGAGGGCACAAGGAGAAGGGGACGACAGAGGACGAGATGCTTGGACAGTGTTCTTGAAGCTACCAGCATGAGTCTGACCAAACTGCGGGAGGCAGTGGAAGACAGGAGTGCCTGGCGTGCTCTGGGCCATGGGGTCACGAAGAGTCGGACACGACTAAACAAATAAATAGCAGCAGCAACAACAGTCGTTTAGTCGTTTCCGACTCTTTGTGACCCCATGGACCAGAGCACGCCAGGTAATCTTAGAAACCTGGAAATCTTTAAGGCAACGTAGAATGTGGGAGCTCCCCTTTCTTCCAAATGATGGGTTTGGAGGACTGGAAATGAGATGTTTGAATGTGAGCACTGCACTGGAGCTTCAGTTTATCTCTTTGCCTTTTTTCCTATGTAACAACTGTATCTAAGAAATCTGCAAAGCAAATGCAGATTAGTGTTCTATCATTTTTTCTGCATTTTAATATTTTGTAATAATCTCAGCCAAAAAGGAGTATAAAGGGACAGAACATAGCACTGATTTCTTTTTTTTAAGTGAACATTAGAATTAACATTAGCTCAAGGAACATCTCCTTGCGGTAAAATGTGGGATTTATAGTTGGCGAGGGATGCATTGTAAGTACACATAAATTTTGCCATGTGCTTTATAACGTTGCATGTTCACTAATGAATAATGTGGGAGAAAGCCATTCCTTCTTAATCCAGGGACCAGGAATAAATTAACACATACTGCGTATTCAGTTCTGTATAGATTTTGTGGCGTGGGTTTTTGTCTAATATACCATGGTTGTAATTTTTGTTTTCCAGTGGTCTTGTTAAGCATAATCTTCAGAGATTTCTCTTAGCCTCAAAGCAAGTCTCTAGCCTTGTGAGTTGTTTAGTTTGGCGTGTGCTGTTTTCAGAGAGATCAGTCAGACCAGCAGTAGAGTTTGTTTGCTCTTGTCGACTTTGATTACTGGCATGTTGCTCTATTTTAAGATCTTTTTATTATTATTATTCAAGGATTGATATAGCTACATAAAGACAGCGGTTGGAATAAAGGTCAGTTCTTATGTAATATAACCTGCTTTTCCTCCTTCGTTGTTTATAATAATGCCCTACAAATTTATAGGCACCCTGGAGATTTTTTAATTTCCTCGTTTAAGCAGCTGTTGCAGTCCAGTGGACTTGGACAGTGAAGAGCTGGAATTAATTTATTGCATTTTCATCCATCTTTCTTCCCAGAAAGCTCAGGGGCAGCATATATTATTTTCTCTCTCTGCTCCCGCCATTATGCTCCCACAACAACCCTGTGAGGTAATTTAAAATGATGATTGCCTCAAGCATACTCCTAAACTGAATAGAGTTGTGAATGCCTGGAAGGTGGGGGGGGGGGGGGAATGGAAAAATGGAAAAAGAGCAGCAACCTAATTTTTTTGGTTTCTTGCCAAGTTGTTTTTTTTGGGGGGGGGGGAATGAGAAACAAAACAAAATGGAAAATTGATTTTTTTCTTTCTCCCCTCCCAAAGTCTTCACATCTGTATGTCTGAATTTCAGCTTCGGACTTTCAGCTATCTTAGCCTGACAAGCTTAGCTATTGCCCTACACTAGCTCTCAGACTTCTTAAATTATAGCTCATTGTCTTGTCATTGGAGCAATAGAGTGCATCGCAGCCGCATCTGTAAACTAGAAAGCAGAGTGACTTGTCTAACAGGGTGATTGCAAAGATCATGGAGTTGGGTTCCCTTTGGGGGGTGGGATAGTGGTAGAACTCCGAAGCAGAAGGGAAAGGGCATGTAGGGCACATACTCAGGAACACTTCCAGCAGCTAGGTCTAGGTCCACACTGTGGTAGCCTAAATCTGTAGTTGCCAAAGCCTGGATTTCAGTTGTGTGCCTGGGAACTTTCCTGCTTTGACTGCTTCACCATTGAGGTGCTCTAGGCATCTGGGCTTCCGAGCAGCCAAAAACCCCTTGCCACTTGGTTTGAAATGGTCTAGTGAACATGCTGTTTTGGACACTGTGCGGCTGAAGAGCATTGCCAACACAGCATGCCAACTGTTGGGTGACCCCTGCCCTCCTCTGGAACTCTTTAAGGATGGGAGGAAGGCTCATCAGAGGGCAGTGGCACATTCAACATGGTGGCCAAAGATGTGGAAGCTTGATCTTGGCCAGGGGTCAGCAAACTTTTTCAGCAGTGGGCCGGTCCACTGTCCCTCAGACCTTGTGGGGGGCCAGACTATATTTTTTTTGGGGGGGGGGATGAACGAATTCCTATGCCCTTCAAATAACCCAGAGATGCATTTTAAATTTAAAAAAAAACACATTCTACTCATGTAAAAACACTAGGCAGGCCCTACAAATACTCCAGAGATGCATTTTAAATAAAAGGACACATTCTACTCAGGTAAAAACACGCTGATTCTCGGACTCTCCGCGGGCCGGATTTAGAAGGTGGTTGGGCTAGATCCGGCCCCAGGGCCTTAGTTTGCCCACCCATGATCTTGGATGTTTTAAAAAGAGGAGGAATATCCAAATGGAGAGTGCTGTCCTTTGTTATTTCTGAATGCTTCATGCAAAATGAGATGGTGGGGTGCTGTTGATGCTTGTTCAGTCTTGGTGATCCTAGCAAATGGCTGACCTCATCAGCCTGTGGTGCTAGTTATTTAGACAATTGGAATAATTTAAGGGAGGATCCCTGTATTAATTAGTCCGAGGTTGTACTGGAAGACAAGTGAAATTGCCTGTGATTTAATGGTCCACAGGATACATTCACAAGATCAATATAAGTAAGTCTCCCCTCTGTGGTCCCCTCTAGAGGGTTTAATTTGAGTGCTTTGCTTTATTAATTAAAAAGCAGGAAATTCTGGTATGAGAATATTTTGAATGCTATAGCTGTAATTGCAAAACAGTTTGAAATTATGCTCTTGCGTCATCTGCCTAATTTTCTTTTTTAAAAGTGAAGTCTAGTCAGCTTTTCGAGTTTCAGTCTCAAACCTGCTGTGTAAATGTGGAAGCCCACACAGAGAAAAAATAGCTAAGCTTTTGTGTGGAATTCGCAAGATAAAAACTGTTAAATGCCAAATCAACATCGCGGGAATCTCAGAAACTTGTTTTTTCTTTTTGAAATGTTTTTAGTATGAAAAGTTTCTGGAGTAGGAACAGAAAATGGAACAATAATAATAATAAGCGCCTCTCTCTCTCTCTCTCTCTCTCTCTCTCTCTCTCTCTCTCTGTGTGTGTGTGTGTGTGTGTGTGTGTGGATGGGTGGGCGCGCACACTGTTTTTCTTCAAGAGTCGTCTCTGTAAATGAAATTGCAATCTGCAATACATTTGAAGAAACAAAAATGGCACAGGCTTTGGGACAAACTCACCAGATTGTGACTCACAGGTTAGGGGACACCAGTGCAATGGTTAGATGTTGAACTAGGCCCAGGATCAGGGAGGCCCAGATTCATATGCCAACTCAGCCATGAAACTCATTGGGTGACCTTGGGCAGTCACTATCTGTCAGCCTTATTGTTGTAAGGATTAAATGGAGGCAGGTGTGATACACTGCCTTGAGCTTCTTGAAAGGAAGGTGGGCTACAAATGCAGTAAATTAAGTAAATGAATTTTGGTTGGTCCCAATAAAGGCGCTGCCTGAGTGAATTGTCTGTTTAGATTTGCTTCCCTGGTTCTTCAAGCTGCAGGAATATCAGAGCGGCTCGCAAGAAAATTGAAATCCACAATAAGAAAATTAAGAAAACGCAATAATAGCCAATGAAATTGCGCAGCAAAAAACATATCTAGCAAGGAACAGAGTTAAAATCTAAAGGGCTGGGGAGGGGGGATGAAAAAGTTTCATCTACACACACATACACACAGACAAATGCCAGCACCATGTTTTCACAAGTTTTTATCAAAGCCATTAGGGAGATAATTTCAAAGGGAACTACTGAAATGGCCAGAACCTCCCATTAAAAAAATAAAAATAAATCACTGTATAGTATTTGTTGCTCAAACCTCTTCTGTCCCATACAAAAACACATCAGTAATGTAGAGCTATCACTTCATTCAGGCTTCATGACAAACCATGGTTTATGTTAACCATGTTTCGAGCCACACATGTAATCTATGATCTGGTTGGCATGCAACACTAAGCCAAACAATGGTTTAGCGTGAACAGGCAGACATGCTGGTGCACGTTTAGATAATTGTTTCTTCTTTGCCCCTTCTCTGGACTTCTTGCTGACCAGGAGCCTAAACCATGGTTTAGCTTAGCATTCATGCAAACCTGGGCTCATGGTTTGGTTTGGGAGAGACAAACCACAAGCTGAGATTTGTACGCAATGCTTAGCCCAAACTAAGGCTTAGCTCTCTGTTGTGTGATAGCAGCAGGAGCAAGGGAGTAACAAAGCTGCAGTAATCTTCTAAGTGTGCTGTGCACATTTGTTTATTCACAATAAGCCATAGTTGGGCTGAATGTTATGTTTGAACTGAGCCACTGTGAAGGATGGGGTACACATTTCTATAATACATAGGTAATAAATAGTCATGGTTCCAGACAATCAGGCATACAATGGTTTAGTCCCACTTGTCTGTTTTCACTATATATTTGGTCAATATGCCCATTTAAGTCCATTGGCCTCTGGAGGCAGAGAAACAGCTTTGGCGAAGGTTTGTCTATTTAGACACCCCACCATGGTTAGCAGAAACCGTACCATCCAAGTCTACAGCAAAATGGTTTCTGATTCTGATTTGCAGTGGCTTGTCTAAATACTATACTTAAATCCCTTAACCATGTTTTGATGTCTGAGTTGCAGTGCTGTGCGTTTGATGTCTGATGTCTGTATTAAAGCATTGGGTTCTTGCCTGAGCACTCTGCTACTTAAGCACACATGAAGGTAGCAGACAGTGGCCTTTGGATAGAGCAAATGTGTTTAATGTTAAGCCAAAAAAAGGTTGTGAAATGATTGTAGAACCGTAATAGCATTTCCTAAACGTATATGCATTGTTTCCAGGCCAGAAGCGTTTTCATTTTATACTTGGAGATATTCTTACCCAAGCACCCAGTGGGTGGCAGTGTACTTGCTCTGGACGAATGAGTACATTGATTCTTCTTCTTTCCCCCTCTCTCTCTCCACCCCCCTTGCATTATTATTCTGAAGCTAGTTTCCATGGTAATCACTGCAGCTTTGATGCTTGTGGGGAAAGGAGGAGGGTGATAGTTCATTAAAACCAGAGCTGAAAGAAGCATGCAGCTACCTGAAGAGTAGCCTCCATTAAGCAGCTTTTTAAAAAAACTTCCCAGAATCTCTCTTGAAGAAAGAAATGATAAAAATCCTTTTAAGGGTGGTGGATCAATAGTGAGGCAGAAAAAAAATACAGAAATGATTCTGTTTATCTTAGTGTGCCATGATCCGCTGTCTTTCTTCAGAGCTAACACAGCTTGGAAGAGAGACCGAGGTGGTGTGTGTTTTTTTTAGCTAAATGTGTGTGTGTATTTAATTAAAGGTAAAGGGACCCCTGACCATTAGGTCCGGTCGCAGATGACTCTGGGGTTGTGGCACTCATCTCGCTTTGTTGGCCGAGGGAGCCGACGTACAGCTTCCGGGTTATGTGGCCAGCATGACTAAGCCGCTTCTGGCGAACCAGAGCAGCGCATGGAAATGCCATTCACCTTCCCGCCAGAGCGGTACCTATTTATCTACTTGAACTTTGACGTGCTTTCGAACTGCTAGGTTGGCAGGAGCAGGGACCGAGCAACGGGTGCTCACCCCGTCACGGGGATTCAAACCGCCGACCTTCCGATCGGCAAGTCCTAGGTTCTGTGGTTTAACCCACAACGCCACCCGCGTCCTGTGTATTTAATTAGGAACTAATTATTTATTAGAAAACTAATTATTTATTAGAAAACTCTGGAAGATCCACTTATTTTTCAGTCCAGCTTAGCTTTACACCTGAATCCTTGAGCTCATGAT
Source organism: Podarcis gaigeae (assembly GCF_964106915.1). Lineage (NCBI taxonomy): Eukaryota > Metazoa > Chordata > Lepidosauria > Squamata > Lacertidae > Podarcis > Podarcis gaigeae. Next base: position 100,904,683 of record NC_139679.1, read on the forward strand.
GCAGCAGGAAATATTGCCTGAAAACAGGGTACATAACTGCCCGGTTCAAATGTCACATGAAACCAAACTATGACTTCAGGGAATGCACAGAGAGGGGCTTGCAGTGGCTTTTCTCCTCCCCAGTCCTTTTTGCGGTTGCGCTGAGCTCAGCTAAGCTTTGGTTTACTGAGTTGTCTGAACCATGGGCTTATGGTTAATATCTCCTTGCCCTAATCACAAGCTGTAACCAAGAAAAAAACAAACATTGGCTACAATTTGTGGTTAGCGAGGAGAGAGTTTAACCTCGAGCCTGGGTTCAGACAATATGCATAGCTAAACCTTGGCTTAGTATGGTGCGGCGCAGCAGCAAGAATAAAATAAGGAAGAGCAAAGCAAGTAGGAGCCCTCATGTGTGGAGTTCGCACAGTCCCACTAAACTGTGGTTTGGCTTCATGTGATGTGAAACAGGCCATTCATTGAATTAAGGGCTTCAAAAGTTGACCTCCTGAATGTTGTTAGATTCCCAAATCCCATCAGCCCCAGCTAATGTGACCAATGGTGAAGGAGGAGGTTGGGTCCCAGTATCATAGCATACTTTCCCAAGTCCTGATCTAAGTCATGGTGTGGATGATTCAGTGAGCTGTGACACTCATCCTTTTCTTCTCGAGCATTTGGAAACAACTTCAAAGCAACAGCTTGGAAGCACTTTGATTCACATCACATGAAGCCAAACTATGCCTGTCTATGTTGCACTGGGTATTTATGCCATGAATTAGTGGAAAGTGGAAACTATAGATTATACTTTATGGTGGTGGATCATCCAAGTGGAATCGATGTCTAGCGGATAGCATAGCATGGTCCCGAACCAAACCAGTGGCAATGAAAAATAAGCTGCTTAATTTTCTCTATAGCCTCTGGAGGGTTCTCAACTTGCAGGATACTCCACTTAGGAAATCATCACATGCAATGATGTTACAGTACCGTTTTCTGTGCAATTTTGAAAATGCTCTGTAGTGCAGTACATACCAGGCAGACTAGGGAGCTATGCATCTGGACCCTTTTACATCATTAGAAGGTTAAGTAGTAGAACAGTCTCACACTGTTTCAGGGGGGAGAGCAAGAGGGATGGAGGGGGGATGGAGGGGGGGATGGAGTGGCCCTACTTACCTCTGAAATGCAGGCCCCAACAGATTATTCCCAAGATAATGCAGCCCCATTTTTTTTTTTAAAAAAAGATTGCCACCCCTATTCTACTGACTGTCCATGCATTTATTTTGGATTTGAGAATCACAATTTTAAAATAACTTTATTTATTGCTTTTCTTTTTCCTTCATTTTGTATGGAAGGAAGAAAGAAGGATGCCTAGGAGGTTGCCTAGGTCAGGCTATTTATTCCCCTAAATCAGAATTCTCTACTCTTGAGCTTCATCCGCTCTCCAGGATTGCAGGCACAGGTCTTTCCTAGCACCAGCTACCGGGCCATTTTTAATTGGAGACACCAGGAACTGAACTATATGTCTTCTGCATGCAAAGCCATGCTCCTAATCCCTGATGATTCACCCAGTGATCCCAGCCCAGGAAAATCTCGCCTGGTTCTTTCTGCAAAGGCTCATTCCGGACTGTTCCTTGCTCAAAGCTGGTATGCAGAGGCAAGAGGAAGCTATGTGATTGGATGGGTGTCCTACTTGAGACCCCCTGGGACACGCAGGACACCTGCTGGAACAGGGTGTGTGCTGCAGAGATTTCAGAAGAGGGCGAGCATGAAATTTGGGGGTAAGAAGGGAATTGGATGCCTACCTTTGGAACTTCCTCTGGCAGCCTTCAACTCATGGCTGCTGCTGCTTCTTCTGCTATTATTATTTATTAAAATTTAACTTCTTACCTGCCCTTCAACATAAGGTCCCAGGCCAGGTTACAACAAAGTAAAAACACAGTTTAAAACATTTGCCTCAGAAGAATGGGTTAGGCACCCAGCTTTCTCTCTGTTTCTGTCTCAAGTGTCAAAGCTGGGCACCTGAGCTACATGAAGAAGTACAGTGGTACCTCTGTTTACTGAGTATTGAACTGAATTTATTATTTTGGTCACAGACCAGTTCCAGCCCACATACAATATTCAGGAAGTCATAAAAAAATAGGGATACATTTGAATTTGCAATTCCATATAACAGGGACAATACAGATATAGCAAATATATAAATTAAAACTTAGGTAAAGGTAAAGGGACCCCTGACCATTAGGTCCAGTCGTGGCCGACTCTGGGGTTGCGGTGCTCATCTCACTTTATTGGCCAAGGGAGCCGGTGTACAGCTTCTGGGTCATGTGGCCAGCATGACTAAGCTGCTTCTGGCGAACCAGAGCAGCACACGGAAACGCCATTTACTTTCCCGCCAGAGCGGTACCTATTTATCTACTTGCACTTTGACATGCTTTCAAACTGCTAGGTTGGCAGGAGCAGGGACCGAGCAACTGGAGCTCACCCCGTCAGGGGGATTTGAACCGCCGACCTTCTGATCGGCAAGTCCTAGGCTCTGTGGTTTAGACCACAGCTCCACCCGCATCCCAATTAAAACTTAGGCACTAACATATAACCTAAAATTATCATTTAATGCCTTAATCATTAGGAGAGCACAGCTTGTTCCCTAAGTTTTATGGCAATCGCACAGAATTTGGGTACCCTCTGTTTACGAACTTAATCCGTTCCGGAAGTCCGTTCTTAAACCAAAGCCGTTCTTAAACTGAGGCACCCTTTCCATAATGAGGCCTCCCGCCGCCGGTGCCCTTCCACCGTTTGGCTTCCTTTCATAGACTGAGTTAAAGTTCGCAAACTGGGACACTACTTCTGGTTTTGTGGAGTTTGTATACTGAATAGTTCGTAAACAGGGCTGTTCTTAAACTGAGATGCCACTGTAATGCTATTCTAGTGGGGAGTTCCGGGGGGTGGGGTGGGGGCTGGAATTCAGCTCCCAGAAGGAGCTCCAGAAGTGAGTTTCCTCCCATCTTTAATTAAAGAAATTTCACACACACCCTCCAGTGGCCAAACCAAGTTTCCTTTTTTGCCACCCTTGAATTTTAGCTCCGCTTTAGATGTAGCTCTGTATTACTTGACAACAGGTGAGGGGCATATTTGTTAGCTTGTCATATGAAATGAGCTTTTAGATCTGTTGGGTTGGGATCACCTTGCCGTCACTATGCTGTAGTGGTTCAGGACTCTCAGGAAACTGTACTCCACCCCTACATAAATACTTGAACTCTCTCTTGGAGGCAGATTGTTTGAGATGACAGCAATTTTGCTCTTATGGCAGAGTGCTCTCTGACCCCAAATATCTAATTCTCCCCCCGCCCCTTCCTCACACTCTCCTCCCCCGTGCAGCCCTTGAGCTGCTGACTAGTCATACCGGCTGAGTATGCTTCACTGATGCGGCCATCTTTGACCCATTCATTTAAGGAAGAAATTGTCAAATTGTCTTACTTCTGACAACGAAGTGTGGAGGTTGAACAGAAACAGCACGGGAAGGTTCACCAAGCCTGGGTAAATGCTTTCCCCTCTTTCCTTCAAGTGGAGCTAATTTAATAGCCAAACCTTTGCTCTATTATGTTAAATTACATTTCATGCATATCCAACTGCAAAATGGATCTGCTTCACCTCACCTCTGTGACACCTTGCTTTTCTTGTGCTAAAAAAAAAAGTGCTTATCCACTGTTTCCATTTCCCACGACTTCCTGCAATATCTGCCTAGTTCTGGAGTTTCACAGGGAATCAGGCTTCATTTGTACTCATGGTTGGCACCTATAGACAACTACCATGCTGCCAGTGTAGTTTTTGATTGTTTATGCATGTGACGCAGGAGCATAGTGCCAAGACAATTTTATCCCGACCAGTTCAAGAGAGGTATTTGACAACTTTATTTAGGAAACATATTAGTGTAACTTGGTTGCAGTTGACAGGCTCTGTGAAAATGAAGTAATGAAGCACTTTGGACAATTTTACTACCATCAACGTTTAGTGGAAGCACATGTTGGTTATACTTTGGTCTGTAATAACCACATATGCTTTGCTTGTACTTCTGACTATTGTACGGGTTTCTGGGATGCCATACCCTCCATGATGGCAAAATGCAGGACAGAATCTTCTAGGACTCAATCTTCCCGTTGTTTTTTCTTGCGAGATAGCAGCGGCCATTTTGGATGCCGTGATCTTATGCAATTCCGCCCCCCCCCCAAAGCACATTTTGTGGGGCACGGTATCAAAAAGCACACCAAAATGGCTGCTGTTCTCTCACGAGGAAAACAAAACAAAACAGGATGTCCCGGTTTTTCTGGGACACTTGTGGGGTATGGAATGCCCCCCCCCTGTGGCATTTTCAGAGGGCTCCTTCCCTCAGCCTCAAGGTACCATGGGAAAGAAGGCTAACCCTAACATGCCTTTAGGCATTTAGGCAAGCAGAGTTTGGAGGAAGAATATCAACTTCTATGCCAAGTAGAACAACGTCTATTTTTTTGGGGGGGGGGTACTCCTCAGAGCAAGAGGGTTGACCTGTGTAGTTTGTCGCCTTCCTTGCACTCCAAATAAACTCACTCTGCAAGTTTACGTCTCAAATTTAAACTATTAAAAAAACCCACATAACCCACTTTGGGTCAAATTGTGATGGGTATCACATTCCAAAGTCTAGAGGGATATTCCAGACCATTAAAGTCTTTTGGTTCTGCCTCAGTCACAGACCAAGCTTGTCAGAAAACCACAGCAAGAGACTCATTGAGGCTAATCTCCTCCCTCTTTATTTGTGTGTGGGGTGTTGGTTATCAGAACAGATTAGTATTAGTCAATTTTAAATTGGACCTAGATTGACTGTTTCCATATTCCATTCCATTTGTAGATAAATTTTTAAAAATGTTGAAGCTCCGTGCTTGAGGATTAGTAGAGTTAATTAAAAAATCAGGACTGCCATCCCTGGAGAATAAAAAATCTCAACACTTCTGAACTCTTTTTGGGATTTATCTTTTAAATAAGGCCTATCTTGTTCATTGTAATTGTTATGTGCAGAAGCATGTACACGTTTGGTTCTTATGTGTGCCAATTCATGCTTGGTTGCTTTTCAAAACAATATTTGTCATCAGTGGTACTACTATTGGTGCCATTGTCTTGAGAAATGATGATAAAAATGAACTGAGAATGCTTTTTAATTAAAATGCTTCTGCGTTTGAAGGTAAGGGAATGCAATAAAACATTACATTTCCTTTTTCTTTTCAAGTTTTGTATGTTGTGTTCTTCATTGTGTGTTTCTTTTTTATAATTTTCATTTGTGACAAATAAACATTTCAAACAGAATCATCTTTACATATCATATGTCGACTTTCTTCTTCCTCTTTCTGTGTTTCCTTATATTTCCTGCATATTCCAATTTAAACCTGTTTTATATTTTATTTCCATTTCATATATGAATTCAATACTGCACGTTTTTGCATTAATCCTTCTAATGTCTTAATTTGTTTACTGTAAAACATTAAATTTTTCAATGGCAGCAGCAACAACAAATGTTTCTGAGGGCTGCTGAAAAAGTCCTTTTGGCCGCACATTAGACCACCCTGGCTTAGGCCCTCTGGGACTAGTTTATCAAACAAGATAGATGTTGGGTTGTCGTGAGATACAGTGAATGCAGTGCTCAGTTAGTAAGATTGCTATCGAAATGCCTCACCAGTCTGAGCCGCTCTCCATTCTTTTAGTTAAATAGTGTCACTTTTGTACATTACCACTCAGAATGCACATAGTGCACAACATCCCATCATGTGGTTCTCATTTACAAAAAAAAATATAAATGCCAATATAATAGACAGTTGCTCATTGCAGCACGTTTAACTTCTTTTAATTTCTTAATGGACATTGTCTTTTAGCGTTTTCCCCCTCCTTCCTACTCTAACCATCCCTCTAATAATGCCCACAGTTTTACCACCTAAGTGGGTCCTGTAGAGATTTCAACTCTTCTCAGAGCAATGCTGAAACAATCATATTTAAAACGCAGCATCCTATTCTTCCATATTCCTGGATATGGCTTTTCTAGTGCTTCTGGTTGCTTTTTCTGAAATGGCTTCGTGTTTGGACTAATCTGCCACACGCAGGAAAAGTCTCCCTATGTCTCCTCCTGACAGTTCTAGCACCTGTCAGGATTTGTGTTAATATTTTATATCTCCTCCAGGTTGTCATTGGAATAGGACTTTATAACAGTTTTGTCTTGAAATCAAATGTAATGAAAGCTCAGGAGTTATCACCCCATACATATTTTTCCAGGTTCTTGACTTTCTTCTTGCATTACTCTACAATTTTCTTTTCCTTCCAGGGTCCCTATAATCTCAACAGCAAGCGATAAAATCTTTTTTCCTTTGCCGAAGCTGATCTTTCATATTCATTTAGGACATTCACTATCTTCTTATTTTATTTTCAAATACTTTCTGTTGTGGAAATATTGATTTGAAGGAAGGCAGATGTCATTAATCTCTCTCCCCCCCCCCCATTGTACTGATCATAAGACAAAGTAGAGGCATTTAATGCTGGCCTTACAATTCTCCATAAGATCAAAGGAGCTTCGTCATTTATGAAGATATGGAACTTTGAAGCTACGTGTTTGATTATGTTGTCCAGCTTTGCCTGTTATTAGTTTGTAATAATGACTTGTCTGCAAACTCGTTCAAAATTTCTATTCAGTGTGTCTGTTTCGTAAGCCTATATTTAATAGGCTTGATTTTGCATAATGAAACCTTGGGCAAATATAATTTACTCCTAGGCCACTTCCAGATACTATTGGCATACCAAATTTCAGCTGGTAATTTGCTCAGGGAAAAAGAGTATTGTTTGGTTATAGTTTTACTGCTGAACTAGAGCAGCTCAAGCAGATACATTGGCATGCGCAAATGACCCAACATCAATAAATCCAGCTAAATCAGGGGTGGGGAACCACTGGATGCTGCTGTACTACAACTCCCATCATCCTTGAATATTGCCCATTCTGGTTGGGATTGATAGAGTTAGAGCCCAACAATACCTGGACGGCCACAGGTACCCAATCCCTGAGCTAAAGCATCCTGGGTTGAAGGATTGAGATAGTATTCTGTTTGGGCGCTGCTTCTCATGATCAAGGGCTAAGTGGACTGTTGGACTACCTTGATAGCAGACAGTTACTTTTATAGCCCTACCTGTTTTGAGTACAGATGGTTCAGTGGTTTTTCATTTGTATGCTGTGTGTAGGACCGTGGGAAGCCCTGTTTCCCCAGAACTACTGCTGTACTGCTTGGAAAACAGTTAACTATGGTCAGTGTGAGTTGCCTGTCAGCCAGAGCTGCCTGTCAGCCTCAGGGTCTGGTTTCTAATCCTGCTTAATATGCAAATTATAGGTAACATTAACCATAGTTACGGTCATTACAGACATAACCCTTAGTCATGGTTAAGGCTGATGCGGGGAGTTCTCTTGTAAAGGTGCTAGAGGGATAGATCTCATAATCCTGCAGCCTGCTTTGATTAATAAATTGAGAGTATTGTATTTGTATGAGTGTAGGAATAATGGAGACGACAGGAGGTTGAATGCAGGTGAGCTGTGCAGAAGCGCTGGCAAGCATGCTCCAAGCAAGCTGCTGGCTAGCTCTGCCGAGGCTCCTTTTATTAGCAGAAGTCAACAATTGGAAACAGTAGTGAAACCACCCTGAACTTAATGTATTTCCATGTAAGCACATTTTCAGCATTGGCAAATACACATGTCAGCAGATGTTTCCTCAGATGTTCCCCCCAATAGTTGATTATGTCTGCATCCCCCGTCATGCTCCAGCCAAGCGATATGTCTAACAAACAAATTGTGAGAGGACAAAAGGTCAGGGGGGAAAAACTGTTTTCTAGCCAAGAAGGCAAAATGTCAAGGAAAGCAGACGCAACACTCCTTGACATACTGTTGCATGTTTGGTGCGAGGTTTGCCTTCGCAAAGCGGAGTGTTAGCTCCACATATGAGTCCTGGTTCTTAAGTGTGCCAGCGAAGTCAATATGCAGCTGATTTAGAGAGAGAAATCCAAGGATAGCCTTATACCTGCTGAGCTGGAGGAAAGGTCTGTTAAGGATGTTGTGAAATATTGCTTCCTTGTGTTGGAGAGCCTCATTATGACCAAAGTCATGAACCACTGCTCTCATCTCAGTGGCGGTGGAGAATATTGGCCTAACTGCTCTCATTCCTCCCCTCACTACTTGCCAAAGTTAAAGGAACATATTTTTGTCAAATGTTAAATCAATGGAAAAGAAATGGCGTAACAAAGATTGCTCCCTGTTCAGGCGTGGGAAAGAGACTGTAGACGTGCAAAAGCAAGACCCTCATTTTATGGAGAGTTAATGGCTTTTGGTTTTGCTTACTGCCGTTTTGCAGCAAGTACTATCTCTGTCAGTGTTTTTAACTGACTCTTTGCCAGCTGGCTGCCATCCCAATCCTTGTCTGACCCAGGTATTGATCAAATTACAGATATGCCTTTGCGTAGATATGATGTGCTCAGTGTCAGTGTCCTATTGATCAGTTACGCAGTGTCTAGTTTGTACGTCCGCATTTTGGTGTATGTTTTGTTTTGTTTTTAAATAGTTAGGCGCAGTGCTTTTTTCCTTAAAAATGTTTAGGGGTACTCTCATTTTCCTACTCATAATGAAATATGGCAATGAGGCCAAACTTAGATTCATGAAATGTTTAGGGGTATGCATACCCCTGCATCCCCCCAGAAAAATCACGCTGGTTAGGTATAGTTGGGAGAGATGTGGTCTAGTGCACTGTTCCCCATCACTGAGTCCCCAGATGTTGCTGTATTCAAGGCTCCCATCATCTCCAGGCAGCATCCCATCATCTCCAGGCATCATCTCTAGTGAAGGATGATGGGAGGTGGGAGGACAAGGCTCATCAATGGATACTAGCCATAATCTCTATGTTCTGCCTCCACTGCCAGAGGTAATATGCCTCTGAATGTTGGTTGCTGAGAAACACAGATGGGCAGAGTGATGTTACACACATGTCTTGGATGCAGGCTTCCCACGTACATCTGGTTGGCCTCTGTGAGAATGGGACGCTATTCAATTCAACAGGCTCTTCACAGAATCACAGAATTGTAGAGTTGGAAGGGACTCAAGGGTCATGCTAAAGCATCCATGACAGGTGACCATCCAAGCTCTGCTTAAAAACCTCCAAGGAAGGAGAGTCCACAACCTCCCGAAGGAGACTGTTCCACTATTGAACAGCTATCACTGTCTTCTTATGTCCACAGTCCATCAACATCTGGGGACCAAAATCTGAAGAAGGTGAGGATTCAGAGAAACCTTTCAAATTGTTCTGTAGCAAATGCAGTTGTGTTTCATTTGCTAACAGGTTGGGTTATGCTATCAAGGAGACAGTGACTGCCTGCTGTCAATAACCATGCAAGTTTAAGAGCTCAAGAACTGGGAACATTGCATATGATTGTTGGCTTCTGCATCTGTAGTAAAGATTCTTGCTTTACTACCACTAGTGAAAGATGAGAGCGGAAGACTGCAGGGAATATCCTGCCTTAGTGTTCTTTCAGAAACTAAAGCTGCGTCTTTGTCAGACATAGCAGCAATATGAGCAATGGTGACCAAGACGTGGGGGCTCTGAACTACATGTGTCTTCAGTACTGGGACAAGTAACCTAATGGAAATAGATGTCTGACTCACAAATCTGTAACGGAATTGTTTTGCTTTGCTGTCAAGTTAAAGCGATCACAGTTTCAATGCAACAATAAACATCAAAAGGAGACCTTTATTGGGGTTCTGCATAGGCAACCCAGAAGTACCTAAGCAAAGAATCCTTTCAAACAATGGTGTCCTGCAAAGGGTCACCATTTTTTAAAAGACATGGATATTTCAACGGGTTATAGGCAGCCCACCCTCTGATCACTTCTTTCCCCCCAAGACAGAAAGAGAGAAGGTGCATGCAATTAATCTGGGCCTTTGGAAAGCACATAGAGTTGAAAAAAGTGTGTCGCTCTTCCAATTTCCTCCTTCTGCTCTATGTACTTTTCAGGGGGCAAGAGGCAACTGTCCTCATCACCTTATGATCAATGGGGCAGTGAGTGGGGAGCCTCAGATGCTTCAAGGACACCCTTGCAGCTATGGGAGCAACAGTGGTGATCCCTGGTATACCGTTTCCAACTGCTGCAGCAACAGTGTTTGTGATCTGAACTTTTTTACACACACACACACACACACACACACTCATCCAAGCACCATTCTGTTATCCATTCTCACAGTAGCACATGAGGTATAGAACAAAGTAGATAAGCTGTTTATAACCTTTCAGCATGTTGCCACAGCAGAAGATTTAGGAACCTGTACCCACCACTCCTCATTAATAGATGGATGGTTCTGTTGCAGCAGAGGAAGAAAGGACCTTCACCTTTCTAAACTAGATGGAAGTGACACTGGACACACTGACGATTTGGCTCTTAAAGCCAGAAAGAGCAAATCAAACATTTTCCAGTATTGCGCGACTTTCTATTTTTACAAATCATCCTTTTTTCTCCTTCTTCCCCTGAGCCTGGTTAGGAATTCTAGCTGTCAATCAAAGGCTGTTAAGATTCTGGTAGAGACCTCTCTTGACGGTGTCAGCAGTTGCCAGCTGTAATGTTGTACAGTACGCTATTATTAACTAGGCGTTTTATACAAATGGTTTTGATTTGCTAAGATAAAAGCTTGGTGTTTTTGTGCATGCGTGTCTTTCTGTGTAGGTGTAGCAAATGCTAAGTCCCCCCCAACCTGCTGCAGACATAAATGAAGCTTTTGCACACTCGATTGATTAAGCAAGTTGCAGATACTTTTCTCCCCTTTTCCTATAGTAGATCTGTGCTTAAGAAATGCTTTTTTAAAAAGCCATTATTACAAACCAAGTCTTATCTCCTATCTCTAATAGCAATACTTATTACAGCAGGAAAAATATGGCTTTTGTCAAAGTGTTAAGTTATATGGCCAGCTTCAGACTTAAGAGGTTCCTGAAACTGTCTCTCATGTGTTGTAGTGTTTGCCCTTTATCTGTGGCAAATTATTTTTCAGCTGAGGCTTACCTAACATAGGGATATCACACAGTAATTACTTCTGTGCAGAAATTAGAATGGTAAAGTTGGAAGGGATCCCAAGGTTCACCACAGCTAAGGAATCCCTGACAGATGGCCATCCAACCTCTGCTTAAAATCCTGCAATGAAGGAGAGTCCACCACCTTTCGAATTATTTTGTTCCACTGTTGAACAGCTCTTGCTGTCAGAAAGTCCCTCCTAAAGTTTATGTTATGTGTATATATCAGGAGGAAATGGTTTCCTCTTTGTCCCAAAAGTTGTGTAAATAACTCATTTTCTCCCTACATTTCTTTCCGGTCTGGTGCAGAAGTAATGGAAAATTCTGGTTTCAAGTTATGTGAACGAGCTCCAGTGAGAACAAGGCTTGCATACACCTCCTCCTCTCCTTGTCTTTTGTGGATGTGAAAGGGATATTGGAAGTTTTAGGCAAACTACAGTAGTCCAGTGGCATCCATATTTGGAAACCTTGGTTTGCTTAACCTTAACTATGGTTAAAGAGAACAAGCTGGGATCAGACAAAGGTTCATTTTCTGGCTTGTTTTCAAACCACAATATTGGTTTTACTACCCCATCCCTTCTTTCCCAAAGCCAGAGAAATGCAGGCAGTGGGTTGTGGAATGGACCGTGGATTTCCCACCATGTTGCCCCCTAATTCCTAAATTCATTATTTGGAAAATATTTCTTGGTCATGTATGACAAGGAATATAATTCATAGTATAATTATATTGACATATCTAATATGTCTTCCCTATTAGGATTACAGTGAGTCTTTTCTCTGGTCTCCAGAAATATTGACTTGGTTCATTTGACGTGTTCATTGAAATACCATGAACTTCGTTTGCCCTTAATGTACATCCATTTATCTCTCATTTCCCAATGGATGTTGGGAGCATATTCTTAGCGCTCCACATTTATAGCTCCTAACGCTGACTTTCTCCATCCTTGCTATCCATATTGATGCTAGTTGCCCAGTTTGACATTTTTAAAGCTATTGATAGGGGGAAAGGCATTGCAATGGCTGTTATGTAATTGAAATGATGACAAGGGCCTCCCACAAAGGTTACCCAGATGCATGCCATTGATTGCTCAATATTACTTTTCCAATAATGCAATAGCAGATGAGCTGCCAATTAACAAACTGGCTTGTATTGACTTTGCTTCCTCAAAACATCAGTATCCAGAGAGCCTCTAGGAAGACTCTGTGCTTTGCATGCAGAAAATAATAGGATTAAAACTTAGGAGGTTTTATGACCTCGAATTGGGCCTAGAAAACAATTAGCAACCACTGTAGCTGTTTTTAAGATGCTCATGGCCTGCTGCTAGCATTTTTGCTGCAGCATTTTGCACTACATCCAATTTCTGGACAGTGTTCAAGAGCAGCCCTGTGCAGAGCACATTATAGTAATCTATCTTGGAGGTTACCAGAGCATGAATTACCCATGGCCAGGCTATCGCTATACAGGGACAGAGATTGCAGGCTTGCACTTCTGGTTTTGATTACCATGGACTTGTGTTTTCTGAATGCTGCAAATTATGGCTAATTTTAACTGAGATTTGCTGAAACCTAGGCTGTGTACACATCGTGCCTTTAAAGCACATTTGAAGTACATTTCCCCCTCAAATAATTTTGGGCACTGTAGTTTACCTCTCACAGAGTTACCGTTCCCAGCAACCCTTAACAAACTATGGCACTCATAATTCTTTGAGGGGAAGAATGTGCCTTAAGGTTGAATTGTGTACACCGCCTAACTAGTTTCCCCCTCTATCTTTTATGGATGAACCCTCCCACTGTTGTCCTTTAAAGTAGTATGTCATTACCTAAAACTTTTCACTGGGTGTTCTCCAAAGACAGTGGCCTTATTTCTTTAGTCTTTAAATTTGAATTTAAAAGTTTAGAAAGATCTGTTACCGCAAGGTTTCATCAAGAAGTAGCAGTGAGCAGTCTGGGACTAACTCTCGGAAGATCTCAGCTGGGCCACCACACCAGTGCAAGTAGATAAATAATTATCGCTGGAGCGGGAAGGTAAAAATATGTTTCCGTGCGCTCTGGCTTCTGTCACGATGTCCAGTTGCGCCAGAAGCTGTTTAGTCATGCTGGCCACATGACCCAGAAAGCTGTTTGTGGACAAACACCAGCTCCCTTGGTCTGAAAAGCGAGATGAGTGCCACACCCCATAGTCACCTTTGACTGGATTTAACCATCCTGGGGTCATTTACCTTTACCTTTTACCTTGCACAGTAATTTATTTTGCAAAGACCTCAAACTGAATGAAAAGGCTATTGCATATGGATATGTTTTCTTATATTGCTGTGGTAGTGTGTGTGTGTGTGTGTTATTCATAAAAGAATAAGAAAATCCAGAGATAGAGAGGAATAATTTTCAACTCCGAATATATTTTGCCTTCTCTGGCAAAATAGGGTAGCAGAAAAGATGGAAAAACAAAGTTGTCTGAGGTTGGAGTATGTCTCACTTTCCCCTTTCAGCTCTCCCCAAACACTGCACACTTAAATGATGCTGTGACACTGTTTCAGTATCTGTTCTCTCTCTGTTCAGCATCTATTATCTTTTAAGGCTTACTTATCAGGACCAACAATGCTTAGACACGCACAGAATCAAGCCTGCCTTACAAGCTCGTAAACTTACAACCACCTTGGATCAAAGTGCAGTCAAAGTTAACTGAAAATCTTGGGGAGAAATGAATTTTTACACTAGCCCTACTAATGAGCAAAGCAATCTTAATTTTAGTTATCTAGCTGCAAAGCTGAACCTGCTGTGCTGTTGCATTTGCCGTGTGCAGCAGGCAGCCACCTACTTCTACGCGAATGACTCTTTGGTCCAGTGGATATCAGTCTAGAACTGAAGCAAATGCTGTCTTTCCCTGCAAACTAGGCGACACTGCAGTGACAGCATACAGTATCTGTTGATGAATATCAGGCCTTTACATATAAGAGCTTTAATTTCCTAATGTTTTCTTTCAATTGGGAAAGTTATTTTTGCATGCACAGTATGTCCTGTGTTCAACGAACCGTATTATCACAAAGCCAGCCAGCAATCTGCTAGTGATATTTCTTGGTCTGCAAGCAGTATCTGCAGTCCATAGGCTTTGCTGAGTGTTGACACTTCAGTAGCAATCTCATAAAGTAGCCATCTATGTGTTGTAAAATAGTACATCCCCACCCACCTCCTTGCCACCTGCCAGCCCCAATTTCTCCTTAGTACTAAACATTCTGGGCTAAGGATGCATCAGGATGCCAGGCCCTCTTCAGGAGTCCTCTCGATATTCTTCAGTGTCCTCAAAGGCCCTCTAAGAGACTCGGCTCTGCCAGATCCCTGCCCAGTGCCGGTTGAAGGATTACTGGGGCTGTAATGTTGCTAGAGGGGACGGAGGTGGCGCTGTGGGTTAAAGCCTCAGCACCTAGGACTTGCCGATCGAAAGGTTGGCGGTTCGAATCCCTGCGGCGGGGTGCGCTCCCGCTGCTCGGTCCCAGCGCCTGCCAACCTAGCAGTTCGAAAGCACTTCCGGGTGCAAGTAGATAAATAGGGACTGCTTACCAGCGGGAAGGTAAACGGCGTTTCCGTGTGCGGCTCTGGCTCGCCAGAGCAGCGATGTCACGCTGGCCACGTGACCCGGAAGTGTCTCCGGACAGCGCTGGCCCCTGGCCTCTTAAGTGAGATGGGCGCACAACCCCAGAGTCTGTCAAGACTGGCCCGTACGGGCAGGGGTACCTTTACCTTTAATGTTGCTAGATGCTATATTCTGCTTTCTGGGGGACTCAAAAACATAGGCCAGAGCAGGGTTGGCCGATGTGCCCTCCAGATCTCGTTGGACTCCCAGCTCCCATCAGCCCCGGCCAGTCTGGCCAATAGTCAGGTTGATGGGAGTTGCAGTCAAACAGTGTCTGGGGACCCAAGGTTGAAGAACACTCTAAAAATGCAAGAGCCAGTGTTGTGTAGAGGTTAAACTGTTTATTAAGAACATGGAGGCCCGAGTCAAAATCTCAGCCAGTTCTGTGGCTCACTGGGTGAACTTGGGCCAGATGCCATCTCACATGCTAGAGAAACAGCGGGTAACCATTTTGCAGGTCAATGGCAAATTCCCTTGTGGGAAATCATCATCAGTCTGGATAGCACAGCTGGTTAGGGTGTGGTACTGATAGTGCCAGGGTTGCTGGTTCGATTCCCCGTAGGGAACAGCTGCATATTCCTGCATTACAGGGAACTGGACTAGATGATCATTTCCAACTCTACAGTTCTATGATTCTATGAAACTTCCTGGGGCCACATCTCAGCACTAGGCAGATGGGTGCCAAAATTGAAAAGAAATAGAAAGAAAAATGGTGACACACACACACACACACACACACACACACACACACAGACCAAACATCAAACATTCATTCAGTTATCTCCGCTCCCCCTTCTCTCTCTCTCTGCTGATACCACTCATGTGTGGAGGGGCAGACAGGGTAACAATTTTGGCCAGATAAACAATAGCACTGTCTCCTAATGTATTGGTACATAGGGTTACCACAGGGTGACTGTGTTTGCTGATTGAGGTTTTTCTTTTATTCACGATTGGTAGGCTGCATGCTCTGCAAAACTATGAGTTAAAAAGAAACCAAGGCAATCTCCTCCTTCCTCACCCTGTGATAACAGAAGATGAAGAAGCCTTCATCATTCAGGGATTTCTGGGCAATAGACTTGAGGTGCTAAATTGCTTTCGGTTGAAGCTGATCCTTGCTACATCTCAGGTGACAAAATATTCTCTTTGAAGCAAGGTTGTTCTGTTGCATTCGGTGTTCAGGGATTCTTGGCACAGCAGAGAATCCAGCACAGAAGATCTGAAGTTCATCCAGTATTGATTTTGTTACAGTGAAAGAAGATTTTTAACTTCTTTCCTTACTGAGCATCATTCCAGCCTTTAAAAAGAACCCTTGAAAGGGAGAAGTAAAGTAATACTGCCAACAACTCAGCATACCAAAGTGGAAGGTTTCTCATCATCCTAGAATTCCCTGCCCCATTCGCGCCATATATATATATCATTTCAATCATATATACATATATGATAGAGGTGAATGGCCCACCTGGTAATCATCAATTTCAGTTCTGGGTAGGAATGGATGTGTATCAGTCTATCTCCAGGCTGTGTTGACTTTGCATATGTTCATTCATAATGTGTTGACTTTGCATATGTTCATTCATAAGTCAGTTCTGTCCTGTTTTCATATTAGTGGTTTTTTAAAAAAAGAAAAACCATTAAAACTCATATTCAAAGTAGTATTTTATCAGAAAAAATAGGTATTTGAATAGGTATGTTATCTTAATATACACATTTCTAAATGTATTTACTTGTACAAAATGCACATTTAATATATTTAGCTACATTTTTTTTGAACTGATAACTGCATTAAAACTGCAGAATCAGAAGGATAATTATGCCCTGTAATTTGCCCTGCAAACAAGTTGGTACAAATGCTCAGTAAAGGCTGGATATAATTTAACCTCAGTGTGAGCCTTATGCAAGTCAATCAGGATGAATGAACAGGTCACTTGGAAAGGCAACAAATGTCTCGTAACACCTTACATGTGGACCAGAACACCCTACAAGTTCTGGTTGTGGACCAGAACTTACATAAGAGTTTTAAAACATCTGTGTTGCTTTGAATCCATCACATCCAATTGCTCTTAAGTAAGTGCTCCATGCCTCTCTGCTGCCAGCCAGTGATTAAAAGTAATTGTGTTTCAGGGTTTCCTAAGGAGGGTCTGACAGCTTTGTTTAGATTCAGACCACCCAGAAGACAGACAAATGTCCCTGAACATGTTAGCAGTGCAGAATTTGTGTGGCTTCGAAAAGTATATTTTAAGGTGCAGCTTTTCGGAATTCACAGCAGGGTAAATTAATGCTGGAATGCAGCTTTGCCAAAATAAATCCCACCCACAAACATCAGATGCCAAGGATCTGGCCTACAAAATATACTTAGTATTCTGGATTTGCATTGTGTGCAATACAAGTAATTGTGTTGGACTACTCAAACTAGAATCCAGGGAGATGGAGGAAAGACAAAGGACTCTTTCATAAATCTCGTAATTAACTTATGGATGCACTGCTGTAAGATTTGGTGGTGGCCTGTAGCCAGAATACATGGATTTAAAAGGGAATTAAATGTGTAAAGGAAAACCCTACCAACGGGTATTTTCCCCATTTGCCTGTATGCATTCTCTGAATTTAAAATGCAGGCCAAGTTGCTATTGATCTAAAGCAGAACTACTGCCTTCAAGTCCCATTTTGTGGGGTTCCTAGAGGTGCTAGTTGGCCACTTTAGCGAACAGGATGTTGGCCAATCTGTTCCAGCATCCTATCTCTCTAACCTGTTGAGTTTTCCTAGGTTTCTTCTCTTTAAGTATTTAAACATTTGTTGACATCTTTTTTGTTTTGGGAAACCTATGTTGTTGTTTACGTTTTTGCTTCTGTTTTGTGCATTTGACTTTTAACCTGCCTTAGGTTTGAACTATCGTGTTTCTGCTGTTGTGTTTTATTCATATTACTTCACTGTGTGCAAATAAGTGGAAAAGTTTGTACTGCTCTCTCCTTTGCTGGACAGAGATCTGTCAGGGATGCTGTGATTCCTGCACTGAACAGGGATTGGAAGGGGTGACCTGCCAAGGTCATTTCCAGCTCTGAAACTCTGATTCTAAAGTCACTTTGTGTGTCCCCGGAAGAAATGCAGCGTAAAAGTAATAAATCAAACAAACTTCTTGTTCACCATAGATGCTTTGTTTGCTGTCAGCAGGGTAATTTCCCCTTTCCATATCACTGCACACCTATGTATTTATCAAGCAGCAGTATCCTTTTTTATTAATAGAGTTTTATAGTTTTATGTTTAGCAACAATTTGCTTTTCTTTAGCAATATCCTGCTGATCTAACTTGAAGCCAGGAAGAGGAGGGGAAAAAAGAATGAAAGAGTCTCTCACCATTTTCTAAGAGTTAAGATTCATAACTGTAATTTAATTTGTTTGTTGATTTCCCCACATCCCCGGGAGGGGGAATCTTGCTTATTGAGCAAATATTGAACATACAAGGAATAGTGAAGGTAGCAATGGAGAGAGCTGGCTTTGATGCCAACCAGGAACTCATGCTTCTGTTATTCGAAGGCCATCTTTTAAATGGTGTTGGGAGGTTGTTCATCAAATAATAACTGTTGTAGCTCCTGCCCAAAATATTTAAGTTTGCCTATGTCTTACGTAAAATTTTATTCAGGCAAATAACAGTACAAGATCAGCAACAGACATGAGGCTCAGGAGTCCACGATCAGGGCAAGAAGCTCAGAACTGGACAAAAGCAACAAAGATGTCCAAACAAGTTTCCATGCCCTGCCCACCAAGCTTTGAAAGACAAGTCATGGAGAATCTCTCGCCTTGTGGGAATGACAGGATTGCAAATATAGTAGACCCTCTAGTTATGTACTGCTCTGGATACGTAACTGCCGGGTTACGAATATAGTAAACCCAGAAGTGTATACACTTCTGGGTTTCGCCGCATGTGCAGAAGCGGATGGCCCACTGTATGTGTTGCTTTGGGGTGGGTGGGCCTGTTCCTATCCGTAAAAGCAGTGTCTGGTTCTAGGTAACAAGACTGCACCCTCTTGTTTGGAACCCTGTTCAGTCGCTGCCTCCTGCAATTCTGACACCCCCATTTGGCTGCTCCAAGCCCTCCCAAGCCTCCACAGAGACTTTGTGCACTGCAGGAAAGGTGGGGTGGGGTGGGGAGGAAGAACCAGAATCTTTGCTTCCCCTTCTGAAGCTGCTGATGTCGTTGAAGAAAGAGGAGATCCCTCCTGCTCCAACTGATGGTCCCAGCTGTTTCTTCCTCCTCCTGTGTCAGTGCCTGCCAATTCAGACCCAATCCAGACAACACTGTGGGGCTCGTGGAAAGATTATGCTCTACAGACATCATTACAGAAGCTTGGCAGAGGGCACTTAATCAGCTGTTTCTTTTTGATTCCAGATGCCTTCTCTTCTAAGCTGTGCATTGAGCAAAATAACACCAGCTAGCATAGCTTAAATACCAGTCGAATACTTAACAGAAGTGGTTCATAAGGCTTCCAAACAAAGAATCATTTGTTGCTGCAGTCTGAAGAGGTTATTCAGCAAAAGCAAATTCTAGGAACAATAAATTTAAGATTTAGTTTATCAGCAAGGTATAGGGAGGGGAGTTGCTTGTGATGCTTGCACTCTTTTCATTGCTTATATTAGATTTTCTGTTAAGTACAAGCGCCCCCCCCCCCAACTTTCTAAATATTTAGCAAAAGAATACAGTGGTGTGTGTGATATTCTGCTTGGATGTTCAGGATGTCTCTTGCGAGTGCCTGCTTCTGTGGTATCCCATGATTTTTATTGGGTGGTTGCTTATCTATATAATATTTGCATGTCTGAGACCAAAATGTACGTAGAATCATAGAATCATAGAGTTGGAAGAGACCACAAGGGCCATCGAGTCCAACCCCCTGCCAAGCAGAAAACACCATCAGAGCACTCCTGACATATGGTTGTCAAGCCTCTGCTTAAAGACCTCCAAAGAAGGAGACTCCACCACACTCCTTGGCAGCAAATTCCACTGTCGAACAGCTCTTACTGTCGGGAAGTTCTTCCTAATGTTTCTAATGTTTAAGTGGAATCTTCTTTCTTGTAGTTTGAAACCATTGCTCCATGTCCGCTTCTCTGGAGCAGCAGAAAACAACCTTTCTCCCTCCTCTATGTGACATCCTTTTATATATTTGAACATGGCTATCATATCACCCCTTAACCTCCTCTTGTCCAGGCTAAACATGCCCAGCTCCCTTAGCCGTTCCTCATAAGGCATCGTTTCCAGGCCTTTGACCATTTTGGTTGCCCTCCTCTGGACACATTCCAGTTTGTCAGTGTCCTTCTTGAACTGTGGTGCCCAGAACTGGACACAGTACTCCAGGTGAGGTCTGACCAGAGCAGAATACAGTGGCACTATTACTTCCCTTGATCTAGATGCTATACTCCTATTGATACAGCCCAGAATTGCATTGGCTTTTTTAGCTGCCGCGTCACACTGTTGGCTCATGTCAAGTTTGTGGTCAACCAAGACTCCTAGATCCTTTTCACATGTACTGCTCTCAAGCCAGGTGTCACCCATCTTGTATTTGTGCCTCTCATTTTTTTTGCCCAAGTGCAATACTTTACATTTCTCCCTGTTAAAATTCATCTTGTTTGTTTGGGCCCAGTTCTCTAATCTGTCAAGGTCGTTTTGAAGTGTGATCCTGTCCTCTGGGGTGTTAGCCACCCCTCCCAGTTTGGTGTCATCTGCAAATTTGATCAGGATGCCCTTGAGTCCACATACACATAGACGTTGGATGACTCAGCAATGACAAAACCAATTTTGTACTTGCTTGCTGTATTCTTTTTATACTGATTATACTGATTGGGAACTAAAAGGAAAATGTGGGTTAATGCATTTTGAGAGAGGGAGCAAAACATTTCCCTGTACACTTTTTCCACAACATGCATGATTTTATGCAATTCTTACTATTTCCCTTCTTAAACACCTTTTCACTAAACTAAAATGTCCCAAATGATGTAGCCTTTCCCCATAGGGGAGTTGCTCCAATCCTTTGAAAATTCTGGTTGCCCTTTTCTGAACCTTTTCCAGCTGTGCAATACCCTTTAGGGAGTAAGATGACCAGAACTTACACTGCATTCCAAATGTGTTGCACCATAGAGTTGCATATTTATGATACCAGCAGTTTATTTTTTAATTCCTTTCCTAATGATCCCTAACATTCCTTAGGTTTTTCCACAGCTGCTGCATACTGACCTGACATCTTCATTGAACTGTCCACTGCAACCTCAATGTACATCTGTAATGGGAATTGGGGTTGCTTGTGCGTAAATTCCAAACTGCTCCGAGCTGGTTGTATAGCTGGACCTTTCCCCGGTTTGACAGCCCTAACAGCGCGACTGTCTCAGTCACTGGCAGAATCCGTCAGTGGGCGTTTCCTAAACTTCTTCCAACATAAGAATTCCTTAACAGCAAGTCTCCGCCTCGCTTCTCTGCGCGGAAGCCTTCTGCGCAGAGTGGGCGTGCCAAGCAGTGGTCCTGCACTCTCCTCACTGATCTCACTGGAAGAGTCTCGGAGCCTCCCCTCCGAAGTACTCTCAGCCTCTCCTTTCTTCCTGGTGTCACCTTGGTTTCCTTCCCCAGCGGAAGCTCTCTCTCTCTCCTTGCTGGTTCCCTCTCCGGCATCATTAGGGAGCCTTACCTCTCCACTCGGCTCCGATGTCAGTTCCCTGACAACATCACTTCCCACTTTTTTGCACTGAATTTCAATTTGTCATTTTACTGTTTGGAGAGGTCATTTTGGAGTTCCTCCCAATATCTTTTTGCTTTAACCACCTTGGAACAGTCGGGTATCATCAGCAAACTTGGCTACCTTTCTGCTTTAAGTCTTCTAAATCATTCATGAACAAGTTAAGTAGCACAACCCCCAAAACCAATCCTCAAGGGACCCTGCTTTCTACATCCCTCCATTGAGAGAACTGTCCCATTTATTCTTACTCTTTGCTTCCTGTTTCTTAACCAGTTATTGATCCACAAGAGGCGCTCTCCTCTTATACCATGGCTACTAAGCTTACTCAGGAGAGCTGTTTTTTCAATAGCCTTTTGAAAGTCTATGTACACATTGTGAACTGGATCACCTCTATCCAGAGGTGGAGCTAGCTGCTCTGGAACCTGGAGCACCCATACTGTGCACCCAGGGGCGGGGCAAGCCGCCCATGGGGGTGGGATGAGCCACCCACAGGGGCGGGGCGGCGAGTGTTCCAGGGAGGCAGGGGGGCAATGTCACACCCCCCTCAGGGATAACACCCGTGGTGGAACGCACCCCCTGCAAACCCTTCATCCACCAGTGCCTCTATCTATATGCTTGTTGACACTTTCAAAGAACGCTTAGTGAGACAGAACTTACCTTTCTGCAAAAAGTAATACCTGGTCTTCTGTATATTTGGTAGCTTCCCAGAACAAAGCTTCAGCTAACTGGCTGTCAGGGTGCTGTCAGCGGCTCCCGACTGGTTTCCCAGGAAAGTATAAAGACAAGGAAAAGTTTCTGACAGTCCTTTTTTATTTCAATATTTACAGAGAGAGGCTATAGAACCCAGCCTCTTGGATAATGGCGTTGTCCTGAGTGAATCTCCACCCCACCCCCCACCCCACTTCTTCATTCATCATCATCATCATCATCTTCTTCTTCTTCTCTACGGGTGCTGCTACATACCCTCTGTTTTTGAGTTCTTTGCTCTCCTACTTTTAAGGCTTGCCAGGTTCTGGGAGATGGAGGATCTGAAATGCTTTCTAATGACAAAGTGTCAGCCAGCTGCCGCTCCAGTTTTGCCTTCTCCTCTCCAATTATTTCCCAACTTTTCCTCTCATCTGACTCTGAGCTGTGACCTCCTGCAAACCCCTCTTGTAAATCTATACTGTCTTCCTCTTTCTCCTCCCTGGAAGGGTCAGGATGGAGAGGTAGTCTCCACCATTCCTCCTCTGCCCAGTCCCTGACCCTGGCCTATAATTTCCCTTTTAAGTTGAACTTCTAGTGAAATCCTTATTATCGCAGCCATAATTGAACAATGTTGAGCACTGTGTGTACCACTTAACGTAACAACAAGCAGCATCCCCCAGCACACACTTTTTGTGCTGCAGAGTCTTTTTCTGCATGATTATCCTTTGGAAATGATGTCATTGTTGCCAGAATTCCATCAACATGTTTTAAACAGGGGAATAAAGAGACCAATTGCCTGTTCCTTATAAATTGATGTCTGCCCACCTGTCATCCATTGATTTGATTCCAAACCACTGAGATGGCCCCAAGGCATACATATTCCAGGAGGAATGATCTGACAGACTGCAACATGGTGGTTTCATGTCTTTGACTCCCTTTTTTTCTTGGTTTCCTCAGTATCTATGGGTGATTTATTTGTAGCTCTCCAGATGTTGTTGGACTCTAGCTCACATCAACCGAAGCCAAGATGACCAATGGCCAGGGCTGATGGGAATTGTAGACAACATCTGGAGGACCAGGGGTTAGCCATCCACGATTTATAACAATCGAAACCCAAACTGCCTCTTTCTTGCCTCCATTGCTTCTCCATGATAGAGATACTGCTTCCTGTTTATTCCAGTGGATTTGGATATAAAAGGAGGGGGGGGGAATACTTTCCCAATTTTACTGGAACAAAATAGCACAGCAAATTTACAAAGAACACTGCAGAAAGAGAATTAGGAGCTTGTTTCCACCTTGTCACCATGAATCACTATCAGTTTCAGCACAGTGACCACAATGCTGGACTTTGACGTGGAAGGCTTGGGTTCAAACAAGACAATAGTTCCTCATTCACAAGATGACCTGCACCACCAAGTTATTGTGTCCCAGGAAGTGAGGGATTGTAAAACACTCTGTTCTAGAAATTTATTTTAGAAAGAATAAGGATTGCTTATCTTCATGGCTGTGTTTCTGAAAATCAAGGCAATGTTCCTGATCAATAAAGAGGGGAAACTCCTCTAGCCCGTTTGATTTTTGAATGTACACATATGACATAAAAGATGTATATCTTCTGCCTCAATATGCTGCAAAACCTGTATGGAGATAGTCTTTGCAGTTATTCCTTCACCCCAAGTGGAAGATGTTTTCACTACTTGCTTGTGTATTGTGAGTACAGGGCAAGATACTAGCATGCCAATTCAGTTTGATTGTACACAGAAATATGCAGGAATATGCAGCTGAGTCATACGGGGATTGAACCTATAACATTATCAGCACCAGGCTATAACAATCTATCTATGTATATGAGTGTCTGATAAGAAACATGCAGTCTATTTAGGCTTTGCTCTGTACCTTTTGCTACAGATTGTCACGTTTATCAGGAAGAGCTTGTCCCTCACAATCAAACACTTTCTACAGAGGATGTTGATTATGTTCCCCTTAGGCCTGGAGGAATCCCAGGAAGCTAGAAGTTTGATGTTGGGGGCTGCAAATATTGTTTCCATGCTTGTATACAAATGATACCTAATCTGATTCTGCCTCTTAAACATTTTACCCAGGTGGTTTTGAATTTGGAAATATTTCCCTGTCTTCTTCAATACAGTGTTCCCCTGCTGAAGATGGCTAGATATTTCATTAGCAGCGCTGGTTAATTCAGTGTCATTTCCATTCAGAAGTGCCTTGGATGCTTTTCTGATCGGCATTCAAATGGTTCATTATTTCACACGAGAATGAGTTAATATACAAACTTTAAAGGTTTTAATGTGCAAACCTTAAATTACAGGAAGTAAATTGCTCGTTGCAGTCCTCATTATGCAGCAGGCATGAGGGAGACAGGAAATACAGCACTTGAAAATGCATGTTGTTAATCTTTCCTCTTTTCTTTTTTAAAAAAAATATATTGGACATGAGTGAATCCTTTGTTGATTGTGACTCATGAAACGCACTGTTGAGGGCACATGCTTCTCAGAGGGATAAATTGATATGTTAGTTCACAAGTCAAACTTCGCCAACGAGAAATTAAGACAAGTCTGGAGGTGAGAGGGATGAGCAGATGGATCAAAGAAATAAAGGTGGACAGTTTTGCTAGGCCTTGAGCCAGGTAATATAGAGTGACAATGTGCTCAGTTCCCAAATATCCAGAAATGTGTCAGTGGAAATGTGATTCCATTTTAATTAAAACTGCTAAGTTGAATAGAGCTGGGAAGGCAGAGCACTTGGCAGACTGATATGTTTTAGCTTGGATGAGCTCTGTAGACTTGTTTGTGTTGAGTTTTAAAGTAGGAATAAAAGAGGTGGTAGAGATATGTTCAGTTAGTATGCAAAACTGTGTGCAATAAATGCTTTGACTCTTAGCCCTATTCTTTTTGAATGTAAATTGATTTAACTGATTTAATTATTGTACTTTTACTTTGCTGTAGACCTGTCCAGGTACCCTATGATGAAGGATGGGCAAGACAGCTAAATAATAATTAATGTGCTTAAAAAGTACGAGTCTTGATTTAAAAAAAAAAACACTTTTCAAAAGTAATTGTTAAAATGTCACCTTGCATATGACAACTGTATGTTTTGTTAAGGTCTAAATTGTTGTAAGACTTGTGTACCCTGTTTTGAGGGGAGGTCATCCTGTCACTGAGTGTCAAAGAGGAAGACCTCAAAGTCCACAGCACTTGCATGTGTGGACTCTAGGTTGACTCTGAGAGTGAGATTAAGTGTGGCCAGACTTAAATGAGTGTCACGCTTCTTAGGGATGCTTCCCTGGATAAAATGTGGAGATGTTGACTCTTCATTTCAGCAGTGTTCTTGCTTATGTAAAAGAGCAGGGTCTCTATGGGCTCCATTTTGGGTGTTGGTTGAATGTGTTTGGTGGAAATGTTTCTTCTGACTCCTAATTGCCACCTGGCCTCATTTCTTTCTTCTTTTCTTTTTAAAAAAGTGTGCTCACAGCTCTGGTAACTGGTTGCCATCGCTGTTTTGAGGTCTGCCTTGAACTCTCACAACTTGTGTGTTTTCAGTAGGAAGAGTAGGGGTACCCAATGTGGTACCTTCGAGGTGATGTCAGACAGGAAATCCCATCAGCTCAGCCAGTATGGCCAATGGTCAGCGATGTTAGGAGCTGTCATTCAGCGACCTCAGGAGGGCACCATGATTAGAGTTGCCATCTCAGACAGAACATGCCATATCTCCAAGTAATGATTAAAGTCAGCAGTCATTAAGTACCTCTGCTGCGTGCCAAATTATTCCATTTATTTTTGCAGGGCTGCAGGGCTTGTTAAGCTTTGTTGGCAGTAAAGATGTGTGTGTTGGCTGTTACACAGTCCAGCTCTGTGCTTGTGTTGGGCTCTTTTCTCTTCCACATTGGTGGCAGAAATGGTGTACATAACAGACAACTTATTAGGTGTGCTTAAGGAGGTGTCACTGAAAACAGGAGCTTTCCAAATAATTTCAGAACAAATCAAGTGCATTTTTTGCATTAAAAGGCTGCTCTCATAGCGTTTTACAAATCTGCCTTAGTGGGAAAAGTTCTGTGTGAGGAAACTTTTCAGAGAATGCAAAGCATTTGGGGGAAATTTCAGGCAAACCTTCTTTTTTTTTTTTCAGAAGAGCTGAAGTATATTTCAGAAGCTAGAGTCAGAAATATGGCAAGCAGTAGAAGATTCAGTTCTAAAAGTAATGATGCTTAATAGATTTTGGGATATAATACCTCTCTTGCTGGTGCAAAGACACTTTTCTGTCATGCGCTTGCCTGACAGTTCAATTACAGAATAAAATAAAAAATTCAAGTGGAGCAGGGTGCAACTGCAGTTATGGTCAGTGCGGCTGCCCTGAAGCTGGTCAGGTTTCTCACATGGAAAGCCTAAATCTGTTCATGCTCTCGCTGCCTACAAATAGCAGCAAATCTAGCAACAGGAGCCTCTCTCTTTGCTGCCTAGGGCTTTCTTTTGTTTTTTAGTGGGAGGAAGATTATGTAGGCACTTCTTGATTCTGTGCTTTTAAAAAATAGTGGATGACTGACAGCCAGGCTGCTGCTTCAGTAAACCTCTTCCCGTGTCATGTTTGGGTTTCACACCAAAAGATGTAATGTGGGCATTTGGAAAACATGAGTACCATCTCCTTCCTTCCTTCCTTCCTTCCTTCCTTCCTTCCTTCCTTCCATCCATCCATCCATCCATTACAAGCTTGGTAGATCAGGGGGATGCTGTGGACGTAGTGTATCTTTTGATTTCAGGATTTATAGCTTGTTGACTTGACAGAACCCTGGAAAAGAGGAGACTGGGAGGAGATATGATGGTGATCTTCAAATATCTCAAGAGCTGTCACATGGAAGATGGGACAAGCTTGTTTTCTTCTGTTCCATAGGATAGGACCCGAACCAATGGCCCCAAGTTACGAGAAAGGAGATGGCAACTCAGCATCAGGAAGAACTTTCTGGCAGTAAGAACTGTTCAACAGTGGAACAGACTCCCTTGGAAGGCCTGTGGCCTCCTCTTGTTCATTGGAGGTTTTTAAGCAGAGGTTGGATGGCTATCTGTCATGGATGCTTTTGCTGAGATTCCTGCATATCAGGGGTTTGCCCCATGCCTTGCATGAAATCGTTCTGCCTCCCTAAGCCTTCTAACCTTTTCTTTTGTGCCATAGGTCATTGTCATGGGGAAAGCTAAGAATGCCTTCATTGTATCCTAAAGTGAGAGGGAAGGATCCTCTACGTATGCAGTTTATGTAGCACACAAAAAATGGAGCTTCCCTTTCTTAATTCATGTATTAACTCTTGAATGTGGCTTTTGAATTTCAGGTTATTTTTAAAATTCTTTTTCATTCTTATGAAGAGGTGTGATCTTAAATGTAAGCACTGTTGTTCAAGCCATAGTATCTGGAATGGGTTCTTCTCAAAAGGCGTGGCCATCCCAAAAGTGATTGTTTGGAGGTGAAGCTAGGAGGGGAACCCACAGAGAAAGAGAACTTCCCTTTCCTTGATCTACCTCAGTGTTGTCTACACTGCCAGTGACGCTCCCAGTTGTCTTCTGAGCCTTACACAGAGATGCCAGAGGTTGAACATGGGACCTTCTGAATACAAGTTATCTGTCAAACCAGTGAGCTTCTTTTTTGGAGGGTTTTCATAGCATCAGATTGGAATGGACTGGGAGGTATTGTTTATAGTCCATTATGATTTTGCTTATTTGTGATAACTTCGCGTTTTCCTCACATGGGCAGGCATATTTGTATCGTGGCTCCAGAAGTGTCTGGAACTCTTTTCCGATTAATCTTTTGGAGCTCTTTGAATGTTCCGCAACCCTGTTTGCTTTACTTGAATTGTGTTGGGTGTTCAAATATTGGAAATGCTGTGCATCTGTACACACCGAGAGCTTGTGCTAAAATATTGATGGGCTTTTGCAGACTATTTGGTGAGATGTTTGTATAGCGGTGCCCTTTTACTTTGCCTTGAGTGTTGCATTTGCAGAGGCGGGGGGTTGGGTGGATGGTGTTAAATGAAATTACCTCTGTTTATAGAATTCTCTTATTAAAAATTTGTTCACCCCTTTGAGCATGGAGCTGACTTGAATTCTATCTGAAGATCAGTTGGAAAACTGATACAGCCTCCCTGCATCACCTGGTGATGATAACATCTCTTCTTCCTCTTTCCATGCCCAGTATGCATAGAAAGGCAATGGGTTGTATCCCACGGGGCTGTTCTGTTCATGCAGCAGGTTTCCACTTTTGCATAGGAATTTTTTTAACCCGCCAGCCAGTTTTAAACAGTATAGGGGTTGGGGTGGAAGTTCACAGTGTATTTTACAATCTGCGTGCAGCCACTGGTTAAGTGTGTGCATTTGCAGGGTAAAGAGTGAATGTGTTTCAGGCATAACCTGACTGCATGCAAACAGCCCTGTCTTTGACTATGCTGCAGACATAGGGGCAGAGGCAGAGCAAGCCGATTGGATGCCTGGGGCGGCGCACATGCCCTGCGCCCAGGGGTGGGGCCATCCGCCCTTGGGGGCGGCGACAACCAGGGCAGGACGCTCCGCAGGGCCTCCGCAGAGTCTTTCTGCATCCTCCCACTCAGCTGCCCTACAGTCACTCCCAGGAGAGACGCACGGCTCGGGCGTGCTGCAGGCCCCACAGTGAGTGCCGCCCGGCATTTTGTCACCTCACCTCAGTGGTGACACCTGGGGTGGCCTGCCCCCACCGCACACCCTTCCTCCGCCCCTGCATGGTGGATGCCCCTAAGGTGAACACCTGCTATCTCATATCTAGCACCCAAATAATGGAGATCTCACACACACAGGGAATATAGGGGTTCAGCTGCTACTCAGGGTGCACAATATGGAGAAAGGCCAGTATAAGGCAACTTCCTCTGTTTTTGTTTTTAAACTGGGTGATGTTGGTGGTTTTATTATCCCTATGATATGATTTATGGGAATTGCTTTCTAAGTGAAACCAAATAAATAAAATATTATTTTCCTCCACTAGATCTCTTGACTATTTGACTATATGGTATAACCAAAATAATAGCTGTGCATGACTGGAATGCTGTAGCAGGTGTTGAGCACAAATGGGGAATAGGTTTCCAGAATCTTGAAGATAGTACTTTAGTTGCTTCATATCTCTCTCTCTCTCTCTCTCTCTCTCTCTCTCTCTCTCTCTCTGTGTGTGTGTGTAAAATTTGGTTTGTAAATAATATAAGAACATTTCATCAATGCCAAGAAGGAAATGAACTCCCAATTGTCACTTGAAATTGTAGGATTTAAGATTCCCGGTTAGCATATTTCATAAACAGAAGTGCGTCTCAATTTCCTTCTCCTAAAAAAATAAATGCTCTCCAGATATGCAACAAGATTTCCCTTCCATTAACAATAAATAAATACATAAAATTTTATGTCCTGATATTGCGAAGAGCGAGAGATTGTCAAGACAGTGGCACGGGTTTTCTGTTCTATGAATTTTGCTAAATAAAGAATGAGGATTGCTGTGGTGTGGGTTTTGTCATAATCGTGTTTCATGCCAGTCTTGCTCTGGTATCTGTTGACTCTTTCAGTCTTGAGCCCTGCTCTTAATGCAAGATGTATGGCGTTGAACACTCTTTTCTTTCTTTCTTTAAAGTATACTTCTGTCCGCTGAGATAGGTTTTCCTCAGATCTAATCTAGTATCCGTTTGTCTCTTGACTCAAGCAATTTAAAATTGTGCTCCCTGTGTACTCCCTAAGACCAGCTTTTTAAATCCCCAGAAATCCTGTCCTGTGCAACTTGTCATATAGACATGGGATTGTGCACTTCCAAAGGTCAGCAGAAGCTCCTGAGGGGGGAAGGCATAAACAGAACAGAAATGCATCCTTCACTACCCCTCAGACAAAGGGGATGAAGGAGTGCTCAGATGTGGGTCCTTATTACTCAGTATGAGGAATGCCTGCTGGAGCATCATTATTTGGGTGTTGTTCTGTTGAAGTAAACTGCATTATTTTGAAAGGTCCAGAGAGAGAGTGGGCAAGCCAGTACAGCCGGGTGATATATTTCACCCCACAATTGCCATGAAGCAATGTCATCACATGGCATGGGTTCAATGATGGGGAATCTCTGGCCCAGTTTAGGCCTAGCAGGCCACACCATATGGCTCCATGAGGCATTTTGGCCAAACCATGCCCACCTGCCCTAAGAGTAAAGGTAAAACCCCTGACCATTAGGTCCAGTCGTGGACGACTCTGGGGTTGCGGCGCTCATCTTGCTTTATTGGCCGGGGGAGCAGGCATACACATCTGGGTCATGTGGCCAGCATGACAAAGCCGCTTTGGGCAGAGCAGTGCACGGAAACGCCATTTACCTTCCCTCCAGAGCGGTACCTATTTATCTACTTGCACTTTGATGTGCTTTCGAACTGCTAGGTTGGCAAGAGCAGGGACCAAGCAATGGGAGCTCACCCTATTGCGGGGATTCGAACCGCCAACCTTCTGATCTGCAAGCCATAGGCTCTGTGGTTTAACCCACTGCGCCACCCACATCCCTAGTAACAGCAGCCAAAAAGGATACTGATCAGCTGATCAACGGCTTCTGAAAACCCCTGTGTGTGGAAAAGGTCATCTGGCATCACTGTGACATCAGGTGGTTGGGTCTGCTTACCTGTCAGACTTGGCCTGCGAGGCGTGAGGAAGGTTCCCTCCCCTGGTGTAGAGAGATGCAATTGTACGGAAAGCTTTTAGTGGACCACCTTCAGTTAATGATGTAGATTTGAATTTGTATGCTTTGAGGAAATGGTAGTGGAGATAGGCAATTTTCAGTTATTTCCCCCTCCAGAGAGCCATTGTGGTGTAGTGGTTAAGAGTGGTAGACTTGTAATCTGGTGAACCGGGTTCGCGTCTCCGCTCCTCCACATGCAGCTGCTGGGTGACCTTGGGCCAGTCACACTTCTCTGAAGTCTCTCAGCCCCACTCACCTCACAGAGTGTTTGTTGTGGGGGAGGAAGGGAAAGGAGATTGTTAGCCGCTTTGAGACTCCTTAGGGTAGTGATAAGCGGGATATCAAATCCAAACTCCTCCTTCTCCTCCTGCCTTACACCCCTCTGGTGTCTGTACTGTCCCCCAATTTGCTCTGGATAATTGGGGGGACTTTAAGATTAGGCATGCGGGGGAGGGGATATTCCATTGCTCAAGGAGAAATGAATGAAACAAATTGATTAGTGCTACATTCAGTGCTACCCATATAAAGCTGCTGTATAGCTAAAAACCATTGTTAATACAATTACTTATATAAAAACAATTTCAAGTCTAGTGCTAATGCCAACTGGGATAAAAATCTCCACTTCAAAGAGAGTCATTGGATAATTTTAAATAGAGGTTGGGTGGCCATCAGTCAGGGGTCCTTTAGCTTTGTTTCTTGCATTGCAGGGAGTTAGACTAGATGATCCTTAGGTTCTCTTCCAGGTCTACAAGTCTGTGGTTATATGAAGGCTTCTTGAAAGAGCAAAGTCCTGAACAGATGCCAGAAAGGCAACAGAGAAGCCACCAGCCTGATATGTAAGAGGAGGGAGTTCCAAAGTAGCTCACGTTGTGGCAGACAAGAAAATACTCAGATCCTATAGCGTGCAATTTGCAATAAAGTGTTGTGTACAAACATTTCATCTTTACTTTTGAAGGTCAAAGATGCCCTGCACAATGCATATTAATCACTATCATTATTTAATAGGGCTCTGAGTCACTGCATAATTTATATACAATCACTTTATAATTAAAATGATTTTGTAATTTATTATAATTTATTATTGTCAATATGCAGTGTGCAGGCAATATGTGACCTTAAAATGCCAGGGGAGAAGCAAAGCAGAGCAAATATGGGATCAGGTAAGCAAGCTTCCAGGTACCTCAGGTTACATATGCTTCAGGTTACAGACTCCGCTAACCCAGACATAGTGCTTCAGGTTAAGAACTTTGCTTCAGGGTGAGAACAGAAATCGTGCTCTGGCGGCCTGGTGGCAGCAGGAGGCCCCATTAGCTAAAGTTGTGCTTCAGGTTAAGAACAGTTTCAGGTTAAGAACGGACCTCCGGAACGAATTAAGTACTTAACCCAAGGTACCACTGTACCTTTATTGAGCTGGAAGTTCAAGAAGAGTTCTGGAAGTAAAGTTAGATGGAACGTTAGGAGTGGATTGTCCGGAGAGGAACAGAGTTTGTGTGTTATCTGCTTTTAGTCTGGTCATAATTTCTAAGAGAGGCACCAGTGTTTTAATTTGTGTGAGGACCCCACCTCGCCAGTTAATCAGTGGGTTGATTCAGATGTAACAGGAATGAATGGTTTTTAGTTTTTATTTTACTTTTCTTGTTTTATACTTTGAACTTTTATTTGAATTAGAATTGTGTATTTATTGCTGTAACCTGCCCTCAGATGTTACGGTAAAGGGGCAGGTGAGATAAACAAACAAGCAAGCAAGCAAGCAAGCAAGCAAGCAAGCAAGCAAGCAAGCCCAATACAAGCCTTTCATACAAGACTAAGTTACAAAGTGATGCCCATTTTCCATAAGAAAGCATTACATATATTTCCGGTTTTCACAAGTTGTTAATTGCTTCTTCCTCCAAAGCCTCATTTTCCACCTTAGGGCTTACGAATTTCTGCAAGTCTCTAATATATTAAACAGTTAACGTGAATCCATATGTTAAAAACAGTTAAAATTAGTTCCAGTGTGCTATAGTTTGTCAAATCCAGTATGCTATAGTTCGTCAAATCGTCAAACTGCAGATTCCTTTTCTTAAAAAGCATTTCATTTATTCCTAAAGGGAAAAATATTTCCTAAGATCCTTTTGGCCTTTTCCCTGCCCCAAATACCATTTTTCCCCCACTGGAAAAACTTGAGGAGAATGGAGCCTGAAGGTGGGGAGGGAGGGAGGGAGGTTCATTTCTCCCTGGATTTTCTTTGCCCTTCTCCAGCTAATAGTTTTCATTATGTGCTAACCTTTTCCTAATTATGTAGGGGAGGTTGGTGCAGTTTCATAATTACAGCGGTACCTCGGTTTAAGAATAGTCCTGTTTACGAACAGTTTGGTTTACGAATTCCGCAAAACCGTAAGTAGTGTCCCGCTTTGAGAACTTTACCTCAGTCTAAGAACGGGATCCGAACAGTGGAAGGGCACCGGCGGTGGCAGGCCTCATTAGGGAAAACATGCCTTGGTTTAAGAACGGACTTCCGGAATGGATTAAGTTCATAAACTGAGGTACCACTGAATATTATGTACACGATTGTTTTGTTTATTTGATGTATTTTCTTTTGGAACTTACTGGAAATAATCTCCACTCTGAACCATTGCTTTTGTCGTATGTTGTGTATGTTTTTGTAGATGCTATTACATAGATCAAGTGAAATAGTTTTAGAAGAGCATTGCGGCAGATGTCTTTAAACCCTATTCTTTTCCTTTTCCTTTTCCTTTTGGGTGAACGGATAGCTCAACTGTAAGGCTTAAGAGAGCCTCACATGTTTAGAAAGATTCGTTAAAACAAGAGCAGAGCTTCCTTCAAAGGTCATTCTCTATCCTTTTATCATTATCGCCATCTTCTGTTTCCCACTGTGACTCTGTGCTGCCCTTGTTCTGAGGGTATATGGCCAATGAATGCCTAAACACACAAACAGAATTATTTGTCTGTGCTACAGACCATTTTATCTCCCATTAACAAGGAATCGTGGCATTTGCTGTGTGTCACTACTTTGCGACCATAAATGTCAGGCCCAGAGGGGCTATAATAAAAGAACCAATTTACTTGGGTGGTGTTTGTGTGTGTGTGTTTTATCAAGGGGGAGGGGGTTATTTATTTGTTTAACTTGAATAGCAAGAGAGGGTGAATACAAGAAGTGCTGCAATTGTGAGGTGCTTCACCACTGAATTTCTCAAAGAACATTTAAAAACCTTGGAGGTTTTTAAGCAGAGGTTGAATGGCTATCTGTCATGGATGCTCTAGTTGAATCATAGAATCATAGAATCATAGAGTTGGAAGAGACTACAAGGGCCATCGAGTACAACCCCCTGCCAAGCAGGAAACACCATCAGAGCACTCCTGACATATGGTTGTCAAGCCTCTGCTTAAAGACCTCCAAAGAAGGAGACGCCACCACACTCCTTGGCAGCAAATTCCATTGTCGAACAGCTCTTACTGTCAGGAAGTTCTTCCTAATGTTTAGGTGGAATCTTTTGTTGAGAATCTTTAGTTGAGATTCCTGCATTGCAAGGGGTTGGACTAGATTACATTGCTATGCTTTTAAGATGACAACAACAACAACAATAACAACAACAACAACAACAACAAGAAGAAGCAAACCTCACTCCCCCTTCCCGTATTTCTCCTCCGTGCACTGTTTTCTGAAAATATATAAAATATTCTTTTTTTACTTTGCCTCAGCATATTGTGGAAAACAGATACAGCCCATGCACCATGCAGGAATTGCCAGTTTACTAAGTTTGATAATGGTTTGGTTTTGTCAAAACGAGAACTTGCTTTCGGAGTTAGTGTTTGAAGAGGAGACTTTCATCAGTCTTGCTTGACTTCTGTGGTTCATTTTGCGAAACATGCAAGTTATCCTGGCGATGTGCTGCCTGGAACACAGCTATGGTTTGGGCTCAGTGTGTCCTCCAAACCCAGGTTTGTGGTTTGTCTATGTAAATCGAAGATTTAGAAGTCTGAAATGCCTTGTTTCCTCCCTAGAGTTGTGGCAAAGGTGATCTCTCAATGCGCTCCACCTAATTCATGGGGAGAGAAATCGGATGGGGGTTGCTTCACCCTATTTCTCTGGGACGAGATGGCCTTTTCCAGGGAGGGGATGAGGAAGAATCTCAGAACGTGTTTGGCTCAGCTCTATTTTCTCCAGCTGCAGGAAATTCACAGTGGTGAAGGTGCCCAGTAGTTGAAGTTGTAGCCCTCTGACTCTCCTGTGTGATGGGTTGGCATGCTTTAGTTAAGCCAGTAGGTGGAGCAAAATCTTTAGCCTTTTTTGGTCTATGGATGTTGTGTGCCCTTTAATTCTGGTTGGACAGTGGGCGGACTCTTCCTTCCTTCCTTCCTTCCTTCCTTCCTTCCTTCCTTCCTTCCTTCCTTCCTTCCTTCTCTTACTGTTGAAGCTTCATTGACAGCTGCTAGGCTAGTCTTTTTTATTTGATCATATAATGTAGAAAAGCATTGAGCACCTTTTTTTTACTTACAGAAAGTTTCTGAAAGAAATTTCAACGACAAACTGCTCTAGTCAAATTTTTAAGAGGCACACTTATTTTTAGGTAAGCCAAATTCTTAAAGGCTAGTTGAACACATTTATTTACTTCTGTAATACTTGGCTTCTTTGTATAGAGTTCACAGTATTTAACTGCATAGAATTGACTATGTCTAGATACCTTCTTTCTTGACATGCGGTAAGAAATGCTCAACAGTGCTGTCATTTATTAATATTAATGTAGGAATAATTCTTTTTTTAACCTTGTAATTATTCACCTTTTATGAGCAGCACGTTGAGAGTTCTGCCTTGACCGTCAGCAGATCCACACTTAGATATATAGACATTCATTAAATATGATGAATGTTTTAATATCTTGAACATTTTCACATGTGGGAAGAAAATCCACTCTGATCTGATTTCTTTGAGCTGCAAATGCAAATATAATACATTACTTTAAGCTCAAATAAAATATATAACAATGCTGCTTAATCCATGTCTGAGTTTGAAAAAAATGAAGCCTGATATAAATGTACCATTGGAGGAGTATGGGTCTAGAGATGCTGCTCTTTCGGAGTATCAAACCTGTTATTGGTTATTTCTTTGCTATTTCTTTAAAAACACAAAAACAACAGTTTTTGACAACAGTTAAAAATCATACAAAAGAAAAATTAGGTGAGATAGAAGGGTTGAGAAGCAGAGATTAAAATTTCAATACACTTACTTTCATTTGGGAGCTGTTGATAAATTAATTAAAACTGCCCCCCCAAAGGCAGAGGATCACTAATTGGCTGCATTCACGTGTAACTCTATGGCGGCAAGCTGAACAAAATGTTGGGTTTGAACCTTCCTGCTCAAATGCAGCCAGTTAGGGGATTTATGAGGGATTGGTTTGCCTTTCAAGGATGTTGTATTGCCACACTGTACAGATCAGAATCCTGTTTTACAGCAGAAAAACCAGCTTCATAATCCATGGTGTGAAGTGGTTGTTATTTTTTTTTTAAAAAGCAAACCCTAACTAAAGTTATTGTAAGCAAGGATTCCTGGTTCGTATGCCATGCCATGGCAAGACAACATTCTTTGGAAGTAAACATGTTATGTGTAGGAATTGGGAATGGGCTGTGGAGTGCATGAACTCAGCATGTTCTTTGTTTTTTAATATATATATTTATTGATTTCTTTTTTAACACAATATTTCAACATACCAATAACAAAACAAATAAGTTCTTTGCTCTGCTGAGCTCGTGACTTCCCTCCATCCCTTCAACAGTTTTTTTTTTTATTTTCAAGTCTTTATATCACACTTTATATCCTTACCTTCTGACCTTTCTATCCTGATAAGCAACTCTGTCTCTTTTGGTCTAGAAGGTTTTAGCATATCATTTTCGTTGCAGAATTTATGTCAATCCTGCCAGTGTCTTCACATTTTTTACAATAGTTAATCACATACCCTATAAATTTACTCCAGTCTCTTTGGAATTTTTGGTCTTCTTGATTCCAGACACTGCCTGTCAGCTTGGCCAGTTCCTCATAGTCCATCACCTTCGTCTGCCACTCCTTAATCATTGGCAAATCCTGCAATTTCCATCTTTGGGCTAATAAAGTTCTTGCAGCCATTGTGGCATACATGAATAGTCTTTGATCTATCTTTGCAATTTCTTCTCCCATCAACCCCAGCAAAAATGCCTCTGGTTTTTTTGGGAAGGTATATCTAAACATCTTTTTCAACTCATTATAGATCAGTTCCCAAAATGCTTTTACTTTGTCACACTCCCACCACATATGATAAAAGTCTCCCTCTTTCTCTTTACATTTCCAACTCAGCATGTTCTTTGACCTTGCTGCCACTCATTTCATAGCACAAAACCATGGTTTATCATCACACGCTGACACTGTTTAAAATAGGGTTTCAAGCTCAAAGGGGTTGAAAGTTCTCTTTCACCATCAAATTAGATATCCGAGGTAAAATCTAGACCTCCTATTGATAAACTAGTTTTCTGTATGCATAGATTATGTATACAGAAAGAGAGAAACATCTTAAAGTGTTGTCTCCCTGCTTTCTGTCTTATTTCAAGTTTACGTAACCTCAGTTCTTTATTCGCAATATCTGTCTAGGATGTCGTGTATGTAAATGCAGTAGCACTTTCTGCCTATCATAGCTCATAAGCAATGATAGTCTAATCTATGCAGTTAATCTTACACAGGTGCATTTCCATCACTGTTTTCAATACCAGTATGATCCACAGACACTGGCTCTATAAACAGTTGTGTAAAGATATTGCGTTTGTCTTTAACTTCACTTCCTACTTATTTTTTTGTGGAAGGTTTTGGTGTTGTTGCTGTTTTTTGTCTCGAGATTGGATATAGTTTCCACATCCACTCATAATTGTTTTAAACTCTGGTATGTCCTCATTCAGTCATCTAATTCTGTAAGGTACAAGATCAAGCTATTTGAGGCTTTCTTCATAATGAAGATGATTCATAGATAGGATCATTTCTCTATCTTTCTCCCTTTATTCAGCACTACTACTTCAATTTAAAGGCGGGTGAAAAGAATTTCACACACTATTCTAAATGTGTGCTCCATTACGATGCTTGCTATTTTAATAATTTGCGTTTAAAAAAGAACTGCTGCAGCACAATCTTCAAGACGGTCTAAAACGTTCAAGCATAAGCAGAGGATGAGACCAGAGACCCAGCACCCTGTTCTCTCAGTGCCCAACCGGATGCCCAAGGGAATCCTGCTAGCAGGACTTTAGCAGAATTCCCCCCACTTGTGATTCCTAGCGAGTGGTATTTATCCACGCTCTAGGAGCCAACACCTGGGGGCCAACAGGGGCTTCGGACACCCCAATAAAATATTTGAGGGGGCTGGGGCCTTCCTAAAGTTGATGGTCATTGCCATTCAAATGGTGTGTGTGCAGGACGGGGCTTTCCTGGGCCCCCCAATATTTTATTCAAGTTGGCACCCCTGATCCACACCATAGATTTTGTAGAATGGCATTGCATGTAGTTAGGATCACTTGCACTTTTATTTATACCAAGCACTTGCTACTTCCCCTGCAAGGTAAAAAATTGGTCAGCATCCTAATGAGGCTGAGAAAATGGTACAAAGGAAAAAGCTCTTTTGTGTGTGTCTGCGTTTGACCATCTGAGAGGTCCCATGGTGTGCTTCAATCTCTGAAGGCACTGCAGTGCATTAGCATGCTTGCCTGTTGCGCCTACAGGAGGTTAGTAGCATTAGCAGATGATGATGTACAACAGAGAAGCAAAACAGCTAGGAGGTGTTGTTTTCCCTTATGGTGATTCTTCTTTCACCAAATTCTGGACTTTTCTCCTTGAGGTATGGTCTCAGTGCAGCAAGCAAAGAGAATATTTTGAGGCTTTGAATCAAAGGGAAAGGTTGGAATAGTGGGGAGAAGAATGCTTTTTTCTGTTCTCTCTGTTGAAGCAAAACCTGCAAAATGAGTGCTCAGTACAGCAGGAGTACAGATGGGATATTAAAATTCATTGCAATATCTCTGGGTGTCTCCATTCCGTAACTCCTGTTGCTGCTTCTGCAATAATCCCCATTTGACTGGAACGAGTTTTTTATATTCACTTGGAGAACGGAGTGTGCTTATTTGTTTCTGTTCTCTGCAAACAGTTTCCTCCACTTATTCATTATTCATATATTTTGATTTAAAATGCATCCTACCTGTAGAAGGTCAGGGTAAGTGACTGCCTTTTAACTATTTTTAAAAGATGAAAACATTTGAAAGATAGATATTTTTAAATGCACCGTTAACTTTTTGCATTACAGTATTTTATCTCGGAAAGCTTTCCCTGCCTTATATGTTTTAAGTGTTTCCGATTTACCTACCTAATCCTGTCAGAGGCTTCCTTTCTTGATTGGAATGCTGATATGTTGAGTTGGAAGAAGGATACCCAGGCCCCAACGTGCATCCATACTGGCTATGAGAGAATGCTGTGTAAAAATACAAGAACGTGAGGATTGGCTAGAATTTTCAGAAAGAATGAGACTTTGTAACTGCGCTGAACGGTAACAAGTGATACTGAATTCGGAGTTCCATAAGTTTGCTCCTTTTGGTAGTGGTTTTCATAGAAACCTTACACTTGAAGTCAGCAGGCCCTTCGACCTGATGTGAGAGGAAAAAATGGAACCTTATCAACATAGCTGGCTAGCAGGCCATTGTAGAAAGTGTGACTTGGTATACTGGTCCGCCATGTTGCACTCATTTCTCAAAGTGGGCCCTCAGGCAAGAGACTTGCCATGTTTTCTCACCCTGCTGAGAGACCTGCAGAACCATCCTTCCACTCACACTGCTTCAGAGGCTTCCACAGACACCTGCTTTAGCCGTGAGGACAAATTTTGGAATGGTAGCTCTTCACTCCTGCTGTGTCAAAGGTTCATGGGAGCCATGGTTTGTTCCCTTTTCTCGCTGCCAGAAAAAGGAGAATGTTCCCAAAGCCCCTGAGGCAGCAGCAGCAGCAGCAGCAGCAGCAGCAGCAGTAGTAATAATAATAATAATAATAATAATAATATATTTATACCCTGCCCATCTGGCTGAGTTTCCCCAGCCACTCTGGGCAGCTCCCAATCAAGTGTTAAAAACAATACAGCATTAAATATTAAAAACTTCCCTAAACGGGGCTGCCTTCAGATGTCTTTTAAAAATAAGATAGCTGCTTATTTCCTTAACATCTGATGGGAGGGCATTCCACAGGGCGGCGCCACTACCGAGAAGGCTGATTCCCTGTAACCTCACTTCTCGCAGTGATGGAACCTCCAGAAGTCCCTTGGGGCTGGATCTCAGTATCCGGGCTGATTTACCCTTGCCTCAGTACCATCTCTGGTTGGCGGTGGGTTACATGCTCATCGGGGGACGGGGGACCCTTTTCACTTTGAGGAGTGCATTCCCTTCTAGGCAATTTTCTGGGGAATGCAGGATGATTTGTGCGGAGTGGGCAGGGCCAGGACCGAAAGACGGAGCAATGAACATTAGTTTTACCTTTGTACAGCAGGCCTGTCGCAACACACACACACCCTCTCTCCTCCATCCAGGCAAGGAAAAGCATGATCAGGCATCAGTGATGCATACTAGCAAAGTGTAAACCCTCAAGGAGGGTACAAAACAGGGGCAGTGATGGTTATAGCCTGAGGAGAAGGCTGGGGAGGGATTTTAGCCCAGGGAGGATCCTGGAGGTTCACATTTTGGCTCCTAGGCCTGGCATTTTCCATTCCTGTGTTAATCCAGGGGTATTGGCAGGTCCCTGACCTTGCTGGCCACTGGTTCCTGACATGCGCCATTAAAATCAGTTGTTGACCAAGGCCTTGTGATTCGGTGCCCTGTCACTTCTCTAATTCTACAGCACTTTCTCCGCTGTTGGTATTAAATACAGTGGTACCTCGGGTTACATACACTTCAGGTTACATACACTTCAGGTTACAGACTCTACTAACCCAGAAATATTACCTCGGGTTAAGAACTTTGCTTCAGGATGAGAACAGAAATCGTGCTCCGGTGGCGCGGCGGCAGCGAGAGGCCCTATTAGCTAAAGTGGTGCTTCAGGTTAAGAACAGTTTCAGGTTAAGAACAGACCTCCAGAACGAATTAAGTTCTTAACCCGAGGTACCACTGTACATGACAAATAATGGTGGGTAAGTAGTTGACTGTTCTGCAGAAATGGGCTAATTCTTCTGCACGTTGGCGAATGAGCTATAGGAGCTTGGGAACTTCCTCTCTCTGTGCTGCTACGTTTAATTTAGAAAAAAATTATGTAGATGTACTTAATGGGTTATGGCTACCATTGTGCAGTGCAGGAAAGCATAAGTGGCAAGGAAGATTGATTAAATGCCTCACTGTAGCCTCTGTTATTAATCATTCCCAAAATCCATTCGTAGCGGGAAGAGTGGAAGGCAGTGAAGGGTGCTGGTACAAACCATAAACACTAAAAAAAGAAGAACCACTGACAGAAAAATAACCCCAGCCCTTCGCTTTGTCGGTAATAGAAAATGCTACTTCTTCATTGGGTACCCTCCAGTTTGCCAGTGAAAAACTGTAGCAAGATGGTAACTTAACATCTTAACATCATCTGGAACCTTCCAGGGAGAAAAGAACTCTGAAGTGTTGTAACAACAGTTATTTCATACTGAATAACTCTACAAAATAAGGCAATTCAAAGCCTTAAAAGGGACATTAACTTTTACAAAGGTTTGATAGGTTCATATGCCTTGAATGTCTTTTACCTTTGGTAATTACATCGCCTCAAGTATGGATGTGGCATGTGACATTTCGCTCTTCATAAAATCAATGAGAACTGAACCCAGTAGTGTGTACCTGGTTATGAATGCATTGCCACAATAATCTGATAACTAAAAATAACTGTGCCTAATTATGTTTGTTGGATATAAAATATTAAGCCACAGCTATTGATTATGGATTATTGATTCTGATATATATAACTTTAACAAAGGGAAAGTACAGGCGTAATGTTAATTGCATTTTTTATTTCAGTTGGAAATGAGGTATAAATATAAAAGAGATGGCTGCTTTTGAGAAGCGGGGAAAGAGGGAGATGTTACAGCATAGGAATTTGTGGGGAGGGGGGAGAAGATTGCTGGTATAAGGTTTCAACTATTTGAATCTTACACAAGATTCAAGCTGCAATCCTGTGTATGCTTACAGTAAGCCCTAGACAACGTACACGGGAGTTACGTTCCAGAGATTGCGCCTAAAGCCAAAATTGTGTATGATCAAAACCCATTGGAATCAGTGGTGGGTGGGAGTGCCAATGTCATTTTTTTTCTGGAACCTTGCTCGCTTTTTGCCCCTCCCCTTTATTTATTTATTTCTGATGACACACAAGTAAAATTGCACGCAAGTTGTAGCCGCACTGTAAAAAGGGAGCAGGTGAAATACTTTGGATAGAGGTGTGTAGGATTGGGCAATCAAAGATGCAATGAACTCCTTTTTTTAAGGGAAAAATTGGCAAACCGTACTTTTCCGTGTATAAGACTAGGTTTTTAAATTTAAAATCTATGTTCAAAATTGTGGGTTGTCTTATACATGGATAGAGTCTCCCCCCATTTTCTCCATTTGGAGGCCCCCCCCCCAAATATAAACATGGGTGTGTGTGTGTTATACACGGGGAAATATGGTAAATCAGACTATTGTAATATCTCAAAAACCTTAAAATATATGTTCAGTCCATTCCCCTTGGAATTCAGCCAGGTAGCTCATTACAAGTGTTAGTTATTGGCCACAGAGCAGCAGCAGTAAAAAAGAAAGAAAGGAAAGAAAAAGTGATGCCACAGGTTAGAAAGCTGTGCGGTTAAAACCACTTCCCCCACTCCTGGTATTCCTGTTATCCCCCTAGGTGTCTGCCTTTCTTCTTGATTGCTGCATCATTACTGCTATCATCTTCAGTGATCTCCCCTCCCCCCCCCCCTGAAGGGTATTAAGTCAAATGTTTAGATAGAGTGGTTAGAAGTACTTGCAGTCCTGTTCAGTGCATGCAGAAGGCCATACCCTCCAACATTTCTCCGATTAAAATAGGGACGTCCCATTCCATATGTATAATTTTACTATTTATACCCCACACATTTTACTGGGTTGCCCCAGCCACTCTGGGTAGCTTCCAACATATATAAAAACATAGTAAAACATTAAGCATTTCAAAAAATAATAATCCCTATACAGAATTGCCTTCAGATGGCTCGGGGGGCGGAGGGGGGGCGGATAACTCCATACCCTCCAACATTTCTCAGATGAAAATAGGGACGTTGTAAGGTAAAGTAGGAAATTCTGGGATCAAATCCAGAAACCGAGACAGCTTCTCTAAATCAGGGAGGTCCCTGGAAAATAGGGATATTTGGAAGGTCTGCAAGGTCTGTATGAGAAGGTTATGAGCAAAGGGTGGGAATAAGGGCGGCTGTGTTGTTGTGCAGAGGCTTGTTAACTGATTTCTCTTGGCTAATTTCACTGAGCAATGCTTGAGTGTGTTGCATGTGCTTCAACAGAAGAGGGAGTTAAGTGCTTCTGTGCTCATCTGCAATGTGAAAAGCTGCTGGTTATCTCCCTTCTCTTCCAGTCCCTTTGGTTTGAGCCAGGCCAGTCAACGGCTACAGGCAAGACGCGCAGAAATCTTATGTGCTTGTGTTTATTTATAAAACATTTGTATCCCGCATTTCCTGCACTTGTGGCAGCCTAGAACAATAATTAGAACAAGGCGGTGTGTGATGATCTTGTAGAACCCCTAAAGACAGCCGAATTAAAAGATCTGCATCAGCTTCCAAGTGCCTTCCCAAAGGACGTAGGTCTCAGAATCCCTTCTTACGTCTCTCCAGAAAGAGCTTGGCCAAACCTCTGAGGGACTGTTCCATGAACCCGAGGCAGTCTCTGAAAAGCCCTGCTGTTTCCTGCTGTTGTGAGGGTTGCCTGCAGAGAATAAATACAAAGCAGGGCCCCAGTGGAAGAACTTAATTGATGGAGAGGTATGTAAGAGGCAAGGTGGTTTCTAAGATATGTGCATCCTAGACCAAGCCATTTGGCCATTGCTTCAACTTATTCCTGCATTTCAGGGGGCTGGACCCTAGGGTCCCTTCCAACGCTACAATTCTAGGATTGTTTCAGCGATCCTTGCTGCTTTCTTCAGACTTTTCTTCAGAAAATAGTTGTTTAGAAGCACTCTTGCATCTTAAAATTGTTAAATAAATAGGGGGAACGGGACGAATGATGTGCAGTGGTACATCGGGTTAAGAGCTTAATTCGTTCCGGAGGTCCGTTCTTAACCAGAAACTATTCTTAACCTGAGGTACCACTTTAGCTAATGGGGCCTCCTGCTGCTGCTGCGTCACGATTTCTGTTCTCATCCTGAAGCGAAGTTCTTAACCCGAGGTACTATTTCTGGGTTAGTGGAGTCTGTGATCTGAAGTGTCTGTAACCTGAAGCGTCT
Source organism: Podarcis gaigeae (assembly GCF_964106915.1). Lineage (NCBI taxonomy): Eukaryota > Metazoa > Chordata > Lepidosauria > Squamata > Lacertidae > Podarcis > Podarcis gaigeae. The sequence continues at coordinate 100,948,942 of NC_139679.1, forward strand.
GTAACCTGAGGTACCACTGTAGTAACATTAGGTGTCAGCGCTCCCAGCAGGGTTTGCAGGACCATGTTCTAGAGGAAAATATATTTGGAATATTGGGGACTGAATAGGGCCAGCCCTACCCTTATATACAGTCAGGCAGCAGCCTCTCGAACCAGATTTTGGTGTCACGAAAGGGTAGCAACTTTAGTTATTTAATTTGTTACGGGTCATCATCTGTTTTCATAACAATGAGCTGTTTATTTACAGTACTACTGTACTATCTTTCTAAGCAATTACGCCCAAACTGCCTCTCAATGTATAAAATGCACAGTTAGTATAAGAATTCAAAAAACAAATTATAACAATCAGAAATTATAATAATATCAGTAAGTAAACACACACACAAAAATCCCTCCCTCCAAAACTGTATAAAGCAATTTATTATGATTCTGTTTTTTTCTGCCAAGAAGGGAGATAGGCTCTTGTTAGATTTTCTGCCTCAGGTGCCACAATAATGTGCCTGGCCTTGGTGTTAGGTGGGGACAGGGTTTGTTGCTCTGCCTCGGGCTGCAAAATGTATTGGGCTGACTCGGGCCCTAGGACTGGTTCATGTCCTTCTGTGAGTGCAAAATGAAACAGCACAGTGCCAAAATGAGCAGAGAGGCCTATCTGCTGCCTCACGCTGACCGCTTAGTAGACAGAGTCTATCAGGCAGATGGCGGTTGAATTTGCCCCCAGTATGATTTCGCAATACGATCAGGTGCCTTTGGGTGAGAATTGCGCTCAGAGATCGCTTTAGGTTGGTTGTTCCAGAAAGAGCTTTCTTCCCTAGTTAATAGTATAAAATGGTTTGGTTGAACAGCAGGTGGGGGTTGCTTTATTTTAGGAGGAAAGTCTAATGATTCTGAGGGAGCATTGGGGCTGTGGGGCTGCTCACAAAAGCACTGTTTTAATGGACACGTAAATTGGCAACGGCAACTGCAGGGAACGTGGCTGGGGGACAGAAACAGCAAAAGGGATCCAGTGTGAAGAGAGGTGGACTCAGGCTCTGTTCATTCTAGATTTTAATTATGTAAAAAATGAATTTTTTTCTATTACTCTATTACATAATATGTAAATCCCCTATTACTCAGGGTTGCAAAACATGGTTGGGTTCCAAAGTGCCACTGTTCCTTTCAGGAGCCAGCGTTAAATGTTTATAGACACCGATCTTGCAGAGACTTGGAGTAGCGGATGTTTCATTCTTTGGGGCGAGTTTCTAATGTTTAGGCAAGCAGATGCCAAGGCTCCTTACACCTCTGCAGACATCCTCTCTCCCCGCTTGTGTGTTTAATGCCCTGCAATTTGCTCCTGGTGTGGGTTGAGTAGACACTTCCTTGGAATGAGCAGCAAAGAGGCCAGCAGTGTCACCGCCCAGCCATCTCTTTCATTTAACTCTTAGTGTGGTGTAGTGGTGAAGAGTGGTAGTCTCGTAATCTGGTGAACCGGGTTCGCATCTCCGCTCCTCCACGTGCAGCTGCTGGGTGACCTTGGACTAGTCACACTTCTCTGAAGTCTCTCAACCCCACTCACCTCACAGAGTGTTTGTTGTGGGGGAGGAAGGGAAAGGAGAATGTTAGCCGCTTTGAGACTCCTTAAAGGGAGTGAAAGGCGGGATATCAAGTCCGAACTCCTCCTCCTCCTCCTCCTCTTCTTCTTCTTCTTCACACCTTCTATTTTATACTTCATTGCCCGTTTTGGTTATATAAGAGTGCACAAAGAGGGGTTGAAACACACAACACTTGGTTTCTGCGATTGGCAATGGCGGTTGTGGTTGTGTAGCAGTCACACAGAACCAGAGATGACACAACAGCAGGCGCTGCACAGTGTTGCAGGCGGAAGAGGATGGTCAGGCAGTGAAGACAGAAGCTTGGATGAGACAAACAACTTTGGGGGAGGACACACACTCCCTGTGCTCAAGTAGTAATATTTATATATATCTAGTTGCATATAGATCTAGTTACATATGTGCCTCTGTATTCGTTTAAACCAAATATCTATTCAGGCACACAAATAAGGAAATATCCCAAGCTACTCTGTATACAGCCAACACATTTCCTGAAAGAGTAATCTGGACTCCAAGGAAACGTGCAGTGCCAGCTGCAGATTTTTTTGGGGGGTGGGGGAGCAGGCTTGGGCAAGATTCCCTCAGTGGGCCCCCTCCCTGAGTGGGTTCAGCAACTGTTCACTTTTTGCCCAGTCATTGCCCGCTGTATGTCTGCCCAGAGGGAAAGCACAAGGGAAGTGAAAGAAGCTATCTTCTTATCCTTCCACTCTTGGAATAGATTGTATGCCCAGAGATGGCAGGTGAACAGGCCAGAAGGCTCCAGTGGTTGATAGTGGTTCCCTTGTGGAGATGGGCTTTGGCAGCTGCTCCGTTGTGCCTTCCACTTGCACTGCTACAAGTTTAGTAGCTCCTTATGCCTGCATGAGCTACTGACAGCTCAAATGTTGTAGCTCTTTCTGTTTGTGACATCCAGAATCTTCAGACTTGGACCACGCAGGATGCTGGTCTATGCACGATGCACAACCTGCTGGCCCAACGTGCAATGACTGCAGCGATTTTTGTACTTCTTATTACGGTTATTCAAGGGTGAATTCACCCATTTTGCTCTGCATGGTGAGTCTAGTTATATGGCTCCCAGTGACTGGCCTTTGCTTGACAGGTGCTGCAAAAGCCCCCGCAAAGCTAAGGTTCTATCTATGGCAAGTAGTTACAACCACATGTGGATATAAGGAGGCAAAACACAAGGGTTGGGTGCAGTTGCAGGGAGGGTCTACGAAGAGTGGCATTCTATGCATGCTTACCAAGGCACATTGAAATGTGCAGAATTTGCTGCCAAGGAAGCATGAATGGGACCAGGTTGATGGACTCATACCAAGGTACCATTCAGCTAACCTTAACAGATGCTGTACCGATTTACGTGCTGAGCTTAAATATTTGATGGCCAATGCTGAATAGGACTGGAACCTTTTGGCAATTTTTATTCCTTTGGCTGCTTGCCTTATCTGGGAAAGTGCAGCGCTGTTGAGAGCAATTTTGAAATAAAAGCGCAGTTGTGACACTGCAATGTAGAAATGTACAATATTGAGTTACAGGTAGCTGTATATTTTCATTAATCCACCAGAGAATGGCACAGACTGGAAGCATCGGTGAGTCATGCTTCTTCATACCACGCACTGCCTTGTTTGTAGTCCATAAATGTGCATGGGCCATTCTTGTTTCTACTGTGTGCACATCCAAAGGCACTGAACTATGCACTTTGTCTGAAAGTGGGTTGATCTTGATCATCGTATATGACTTTGGATTGCTTATGGACAGTGAATGTTTCAGGGGGGTTTTTATGACAAGAAGCTAGAGGGCTTGGATAAGCCTTCAGTAGGTGGTGCAGAGTAGCTTCCTTGCCATTAATATTGCCTGGCTGTGGATTCTGAAATTTCTCTAATGGACCAGCATGGTTTCCTGTGTGTCAGTCTTGGGGTGCCCATTATAGTGCTGCCTGGTGGCTGTCATTCACCCTGTGGAGCCAAGAGCTCAGAAATGCATTAAGAAATTATTCTACATCACCAAAAAGAAATTGTGGTTGGTATTTTTTTTTTAGAACCTGCCACTCACTCACAATTCCTCAGTGTCCTGGCAATTCACCTCCACCTCACTTCCGTACCTTTTCAGATATTTTGGAGAATAGACATTTAATGGCGATTCCCACTATTTTAAGAAATGTAGCAAAATTTGCGTTCTTCCTAGTCAAAACCCTCAGTGTCCTGGCAGCAAGTGCAGGAGGAAGTATCCTGTGCTATTTCAGCTTTCCACGTTTACTGGTGGCTTCCGCTCTTTCGTGAAGCAGGTAGCAGAATTTCCATTATCTCCAAAGTATGTTTTGGTCTAATCACCTTTTTCTGCAGCCCATTGCTTCTCCCTGGTCATCACTGAGTGCTGATTTTCCCCAAGTGCTTCCCCTGTTTGATGTGCATGAGGATCAGTTCTGATTCTTAGCTTGGCCTAGATATTTTCATTTCAATCGGATAAATGCCCTTCTGTATTTGATCCCCTGGGCACCCTTTTCTCACCTTTGCTCGCCTCTACTCTTTGGTGTCAATTCTAGAGAGGTTTTGAAGGCATGCCTCTCCTCTCTTTTCCCACATCAGCTTGTGTTTGATGAGTATTCTTCAAAGAGAGGAAAGGAGGAGGTGAAAAGAGTTGGAACCAAATGCTTGTCTCTTTTTCGGACACCAGTGAAGTGTGTGTGTGTGGGGGGGGTGTCTCTGACTCCCAAAGAAGCTGCAGCTGATCTGTTCTCTCCCAGTGAAAGAATCAGGATCAGAGGAATCTTTATTTGCATCAGACACTAGCTGCAGCAATAAAACAAAATACAGTGTACTGAAGATAGAGGTAAAAAACTTAACTGTACAAAATACATTCTGGAGGTTTACATCAATAATCAAATTATAGATCTTATTCTAATTGCCCCTGCTAAATGTTTTGCAGTTTTTGCTGTCCCATGATTATCTTGATCTGCTAGAAGATATGACACAGTAGAGACCTTGGTATGGATAGCAGTAGAGGGGTAATCTCACTGCTCAAATTTTTATAAAGAGTGCAGACTAGAAGCACATGACCCACTGACTCAACACCACCATCTCCACATGGACATAAGCGTTTTTCCAGCGGAATTTTTGGAAATCGACCCTCAAGTACAGCTGAAGGCAGTATATTTAATCTTGCATAAGTGAAACCGCATATGAATTTTGGAATTGTTGCAAATAGGGTGCCAACGTCTCAAAATGACTATGTGGAAAATAATCATACCATGGACACAATTTCCCAATGTTCTCTCCCAATGAAATATTTATTCACACACTATAAAACAGTTTCTATATTTTTCACTCCCACCTTTGCAGTGCTTAAGCTAGAGGTCCAATTTGCAGCTTGCCCAGAGTAGCAGCTGGTCTAAGAAAAGCACCCATAACAATAAAGCCCTAAATCTAGCACTGTTTGTTTATTGCATCCTATGAAAACAGAATCTCCCCCACCCCATCCATTTGTCTATAACACACGGCAGTGTTGCAGTTCTGTGCACGCTTACTTGAGAGCAAAGCCTGCTGAACTCTGAAGTAAGCATGCATAAGACTGTGTTGCAGTGCCCATTACAGAGCAATTCTAAATATGGTTTGGGATTGGAGAACCACTACCCTAACCAAAGCCTTGCAGCTTAATATCAGAAGATCCATGGTTTGCTCTGCTGCACGCGCGTGCGCGCACACACAACACACACACACACGACAGTCTGTAGGTAGTCACATTTCCTCTGGCAGCACAAATCAAGGAATTAGAAGTGTGCTGTTAGCATGCCAGACATTCTCCTGGATCTTGGTTTAGGAACTGGGAAAACTGTGTAAGTTCCAGGTCTTACGTGGAATGATGTTATTCAAGCCCTCATTTCCTGGCCTTATTTCTACCTCTTTAAGCACGAGTAGAAAACCAACCGCACTCATGAACATGTTTTTTGAGAATGAATGATGTATGAAATTGTTTTGCTTGCCTTGAATCAAAATAGCTTTTCTAGCTTGTGCTAGCTGGAAGGGGTGTGCGCATGCCCACATTTTATATAAGTGAACTGTCCGCTTCCGTGACATTTTAACTTTGTTCTGTGTTGATGTATTTTGTGTGTGTTGTAACCTGTCCTAAAACAATTCTACGAAGAAGGGGAGAATACGCATCTTTAAAAAATAAATTCAAAATAATGCTGTGTAAGGCGTATCAGAGAAAACCCGGTGCATCTGCTGTGATTCAGATCACACTCCCTGTCCCGACAGAGAGACACAATTCAGAGATGAGAGCAACAGGTTCATTCTGTTATGCAACATTCAAGCCAGCCAGCCAAGCCATAATAATAATAATAATATTAATAAATTATTAGTACCCTGACCATCTGTCTTTGTTTCCCCAGCCACTCTGGGCAGCTCCCCACAGAATTAAAAGCACAATTAAAAACTTCCCCAAACATTCTCACTAACCAGCACGATCTGAACAGAAATTTCTTCCTGATCTTAGATACGGCAGTCACCTAACAGAGCCTTCCCACCCAAGTCCCCTTCATTTTAAAAAAGAAAAAAGAAAGAGAGAAACTGTGCAGACAAGAAGCAGGCCATTCAATACTGTTTTGTTTGTTTTCTTCCCCTTATCTCACTGAGCAGTGTGAAGCTTTGACCTGAAAGCCACAGGGATATTGCAGCCTGTAGACTGGCAGATGTAACATTCCTGACTTACATAAATCACTCTCTTTTGTCACTGCTGGCATAAGGCCAGTGAGTGTTCTAATTATTGAATGGCTTTTATAGCCCCATTACTTATAATCACTTTTGGTCTACAGCTGGGAGGCCAGGATGGAGCAGAGCGAAGTAATATAGCACAAAATGTTACCATTTGTTATCTGCTCCTGGGATTAGGGTTATGCCAGCAACAGGAGTTTAGATGCTTGATGTTGTGTTAATCTTTTTTTTTTTTTTAATGCACCAAAAAACCCCAACATTATTGGACGCTTCTGTTCTGAACAGGGTGACTGCATCTGAGCAGTTATCAATATATGTTGAGTATGATGGGGTTTTGGTTTTTTTGACTGATGGCGGAATATGTGTTTTGATTTTGCTGTATTGGTTGTGTTTGATGGCTACGTTGGCTGCAAACGACCCACCCTGTGATCGTTTTGGTGAAGAGCAGGATATAAATTTCAAAAAACAAATTAAATGGTATGTGCTCACCTGAAGCTTTCCACTTCACAAGGGAGACCATTCTGGGCAGTACCCAACAAATAAAATTCTAAAGGGTGCCATTTGCTCAAGCAGGAACAGCATGTATGAATTTTCCTTTCTGCACCAGAACGTTTGCAGTGGCCTGAATGCTGTACAAATCGCTACTGTGCGACCTCTTAACTCACAGAGGGCCTCATTTCCTATCTGTTCTCTTGCAGGGTTTCCCATTCAGTCCTAATACGGACTCACAGTGGTGATGTTTCTCATTGCCAAGCACCAAGGTGCAATGGCATGTAGAGAGGAGCCCTCCTCAGATTTGGCAGTCATTTCCTCTGGAGTTGTGCAGTTTTCGGTTGGGATGTCTTTATATGAACAAGCATGTCTCGATTAGGTTGTTTTTAAAATTATACATTGGGAGAGTACCTTTTGGGGACATCGGATTTGGAGAAAGCAATGGGGAAATACTGAAGGAAGTAGTCTTCTGGAGTTCTTTTGGACTTTAAAATTCCAAGCAATGTTGTGAAATTATATATGGAAGGTTATTGGGAACCAGTACTGAACCAGTAGGGATGCAGGTGGCGCTGTGGGTTAAAGCCTCAGCGCCTAGGACTTGCCGATCGAAAGGTCGGCGGTTCGAATCCCTGCGGCGGGGTGCGCTCCCGCTGCTCGGTCCCAGCGCCTGCCAACCTAGCAGTTCGAAAGCACCTCCGGGTGCAAGTAGATAAATAGGGACCGCTTACCAGCGGGAAGGTAAACGGCGTTTCCGTGTGCGGCTCTGGCTCGCCAGAGCAGCGATGTCACGCTGGCCACGTGACCTGGAAGTGTCTCCGGACAGCACTGGCCCCTGGCCTCTTGAGTGAGATGGGCGCACAACCCCAGAGTCTGTCAAGACTGGCCCGTACGGGCAGGGGTACCTTTACCTTTACCTTTACTGAACCTTAAGTTCTTGTGTGCATGTGTCAGACAAACATCATTACAGCATCCTATAGTGTCATCTGGTGCTACTTACTTGCATCTAGTGAATAAATGTATACTCAAAAGAAAGCCACACTGAGTTCTGTGGGCCTTACTCCCAGGTAAGCTTGAGTGGGGATGCAGTGTTTTATCTAAGCAGCCAGGGCTCCTTGGGATGACAAGATCTTTTTGCACCAGGTCAGTGAGGACCATTTGCTTTTTAAAATTCTCCCATATATACAGAACTTCCTGTGCGCCTTTCAGACTGTATCTTTAGGTTTCCCCCTCAGTGTCAAATAACTGGGGTGAAATAAGTGTTGTTTATTTTTTATAATACATGGAAGATGAATCTCCCTTGGGAGGTTCTGGACTTTCCTTCCTTCGAGGTTTCTAAGCAGAGGTTGGATGGCCATCTGTCATGGATGCTTTAGCTGAGATTCCTACATTGCAGGGGGTTGCGCTAGAATAGGCTTCCTCAAACTCGGCCCTCCAGCTGTTTTGAGACTACAATTCCCATCATCCCTGACCACTGGTCCTGCTAGCTAGGGATCATGGGAGTTGTAGGCCAGAAACATCTGGAGGGCCGAGGTTGAGGAAGCCTGCACTAGAAAGATGGCCCTTGGGGTCCCTTCCAGTGCCATGATTCTATGTGTTTTTCTGCTTCAACAATATTTCCTATCATTTTATGTAATTGTATTTTGTATAAATTATAAAAATTATAAATGAAATATGTTCTGTTTACAAACAAAACATTTAAATAGCTACCTTTCTACTGGTAGGATGGAGGGGGTATGGGTGTAGACAGAATTTTTGTTGGGGGGGCAGAACCTCAAATTTGTATTGATTTGTATTTTTACTTGGGGGGGGACAACTGCCCCCTCTTGGCTACGCCTATGGGGGACCCAGGAAGGAAACAAGGTCGGAAGGGGGCCATGGTTGGAAAAAGCTTGGGAAACACCGATGCAATGTATTCCAGTTGGGATTAATCTTGAAGTTTGCTGCCTTCTGATTTAGCAGCATCTTCCACTTTTCTTTCAAGAAACATCCCATCTGGAGTGTTGCCAGTGCATGATGTTCTGTATTAGCTTCCAGTAGCCTACTAGATATAATTATAAAGATGCTGGTTTAGACTTACAAAGCCACAAATTGCTTGACCCCTGCAGGACTGCCTCTCTCCATGTGTTCCATTGCACTCTCTCCCTCTCCCTCTCCCTCTCCCTCTCCCTCTCTCTCTCTCCTCCCCCCCCCCTCTCAAAATCCTCTTTCATTAGCTTACATTGTGCAACAAATCTGTGAGTTCCGTTGCGTGAGGTAGGGAGCGTGGCTTGCTCAAGGTAATTAAAACAGATTAATAGTTGAAGAGGCATTTGAGCTTGAGTTCCCTACATTCATACCATTTTCTAGCTTCATCAAGGCAACTATGTAGCACTCAAGTGTACAGTGTATCAGCAGTTAGGAGAAATAGCTTTTCATAAAATGGTTTGAGCCAAATGGATGATTAGGGTTTTTGGTAGTTATCTTTTGCTTTGCATTCTCAGAGGTGTTCAGTCCACCTACACCTAAAAGCATCATCATCATCATCATTTGTTAAGTGTTTGACAAGGTTAGCACGCAAATTTATTACTCTCAATGAATAAGAATAAGAATGTTATTATTTATATGCTGCCCATCTGACTGGGTTGCCGCAAGCATTCTGGGCAACTCCCAATTTCCATAAATGGGGCTGCCTTCAGATGTCTTCTAAAAGTCAAATACCGTATTTTTCGCTCTATAACACGCACCTGACCATAACACGCACACAGTTTTTAGAGGAGGAAAACAAGAAAAAAATATTCTAAACGAAACAGTGGATGTATGATTTTTGTGGTTCATGCTGTGGCCACAGACATGCGATCTGACGGTGAGTTTTGGGTAGCCCAATGCAAAAATCCTGAGGATCCATGTGGATCCGTGCTTTGTAACCACGTTTTAAGTGGGGAGGGAAGGAAAAACACTCAAGGGACAAGGAGCACACGTGGGGGGTGTGGAGAAGGATGCTGCTAATAATGCAGGAGAGGCTCCTCTCCGGCTTTGCTCCTTTAGAACAAGCAGGCTCTGCTTCTCTCCCTCCTCCCCGGCAAGAAAACCACGATAGTAACCACTCTGAGACAAATCAAGAAAAATTGCGACCAACACTCTCCCCCAACAAGCGCAGTGAGGTCAAAACACACACACACATAGAGAGAACTGGCCCTAAAGTCGCAGGGCGCTGGGAGAGCGCAGGGGCGCAGGGAGAGTGAATGGAAGCAAGAGAAGGAGAAGGAGCCCTCACACACACACAGACACACAGTGTCAATCCTAAAGTCGCAGGGGCGTGCAGGGGCGCTGGGAGAGTGAACGGGAAGCAAGAGAAGGAGAACGATGCCTCACACATACACAGACACACAGTGTCAATCCTAAAGTCGCAGGGGCGCGCAGGGGCGCTGGGAGAGTGAACGGGAAGCAAGAGAAGGAGAACGATGCCTCACACAAACACAGACACACAGAGTGTCAATCCTAAAGTCGCAGGGGCACAGGGAGAGTGAAGGGGAAGCAGGAGGAGGAGAACGATAGCTCAAGCACACACACACACACACACACAGCCCCTACAGTGGCTAATCCAAAATCGGGACAGCAAAAAACTGCAGGCAGGGACAGAGAACACGGGGTTGTTTTAAAGCAGCCTACTCCCGCTCTGCTTCTCTCTCTCCTCCCCGGCTCCGCTAGCTGACAGGAGCCGCTTACACCCGCTTTGCTGTTTCAAAGCAAGCCACGGACTGCTCACGACTGCAGCAAATTCCCCCGCCATCTATAGGCATTCGCTCCATAACACGCACAGACATTTTCCCTTACTTTCTAGGAGAAAAAAACTGCGTGTTATGGAGCGAAATTTACGGTAGTTGTTTATTTCCTTGACATCTGATGGTAGGGTGTTCCACAGGGCAGGCGCCACTCCCAAGAAGGCCCTCTGCCTGGTTCCTTGAACCTCATAGTGAGGGAAACACCAGAAGGCCATGGATTCTGGACCACAATGTCCAGGCTGAATGTTTAGTATAGAGACGCTCCTTCAGGTATACAGGGCTGAGACTGACCTAGAATTGTTATTTTACCTTTGACAAAAAACAACAACTATGCATTAACGTTTTAATTCCGGGGGGGGGGGGGGGGTCAGGGAATATGTGCACACATATATTTATTGTATTTGTCACATAGGTTTGTAGACTGCCCATCATCACTTATTATAGTGATCTCAGATTGGTTTCAAGAATGTCCTGAAACAAATAACAGTTACAAAATATACAAGCTGATAAAACAGTGACTGAAACTAATTAAGAAATATAAGTGCCTTGGGCTTTCACCCTCGGGCACAATACTTGATACTCTTGGCTCCAGGAAACCCAAAAGCTTTATTCCATAAGTCAGCACAGAGTCTCAGCATTAGCTCAGAATACTGTACTGCTCAAAGATCCATTTGCAAAGTTCAAAGATGCAGAGCTAGGGTGAGTTAAACCACAGAGCCTAGGACTTGCCGATCAGAAGGTCAGCGGTTCGAATCTCCGCGACGGGGTGAACTCCCGTTGCTTGGTCCCTGCTCCTGCCAACCTAGCAGTTCGAAAGCACGTCAAAGTGCAAGTAGATAAATAGGTTTAAAGATTCCCGCTCCGGCGGGAAGGTAAACAGCGTTTCTGTGCGCTGCTCTGGTTTGCCAGAAGCGGCTTAGTCATGCTGGCCACATGACCCGGAAGCTGTACGCCGGCTCCCTCAGCCAGAAAAGCGAGATGAGCGCCGCAACCCCAGAGTCGGTCATGACTGGACCTAATGGTCAGGGGTCCCTTTACCTTTAAGATGCAGAGCTAGGCATGAGTTTAAGTGCTTCTGCCATGTTGGTGTGGCTGCTGGGGCTGTTTGTGACAGTGCAGACAATCATAATGGGCCCAATTCTCTTGACTTTCCCTTCTCCTCCAGTTCTCCAGGCTCTGCCAATTCGCCAACTGCCTCTTCAGCTACCCTGAAAAACCCATTCTTCGGAGGTGGGATAGGACTCAACCAACTCCTCCTCCCTTGCTGGAATGTCTGACTATGGCAGGCTGGAAATAGATAACCTTCTCTATCATTTTTGTATGATTCTGTGCTTTTTATTCTGTGGCTTCTGGGTGGCTTCATTTTTCAGTAGAATTTTGTCCTGCAGCCTTCAATGCCATTTGGCATCGTGGCGGCATATAAATCTTTAAACCAATTAAATCATAGAATCTGTCCATAACCTTCAGTTGGAGATGATTCAAACTGCTACTGGAAAGTAGTTTATTGCAACGACAGGATTGAAAGGAGGGTTCAGACTGGAAACTGCTGCTCAACGTATATAGGCTTAGGGCTTCAGTGCTTGCAATCTGACCATTCACTGTGCTGAGTTCATTATGGTTCTGGAATGTAGAATCATAGAATAGCAGACCTGGAAGGGACCATGAGGGCCATCTAGTCCAACTCCCTGCATTGCAGGGATATTTTGCCAAATGTAGGACTCAAATCCATGGCCCTGAGATTAAGAGTCTTATGTTCTCATGCTCTACTGACTGAGTTCCTCTCATTTGCTTGTGAGGAGGCGCTTGTCAGCTAGGGAATTTACAGTGCCAGTGCAGCGTTAGTGGCATGTTGTTCTGTTATGAGAAGACCCAGGTGTCTTCTGCCCATAGCCACAGAGGAGCCACTCTTCTGTAATGTTATCCTGTGCTTCTGGGAGCAGTATGTGAATGGTGGAATCATGTGAGTCTTTCCTAAACAATGGAAAGGCCCAAGCAGTGTGCCATAGCCACATATTTACGTCTTTTACTGAAAACCCACAGTGGGAAAGTATGTCATCAACAGATAGCTCAGTTGATAGCTCAGATAGCTCAGAGTCAACAGATAGCTCAGACTCTTAACCTCAGGGTCATGGGTTTGAGCCCCACGTTGGACAAAAAGATTCCTGCATTTCAGGGGGTTGGACTAGATCAAGGTTTCCCAAACTTAGGGTTCTTGGACTACAATTCCCATCATCCCTGACCATTGGTCCTGCTACCTAGGGATGATGGGAATTGTAGTCCCCCCCCCAAAAAAACAGCTGGAGACCCAACTCTGGGAAACCCTGGACTAGAAAATCATTGTGGTCCCTTCCAACTCTACAATTCCATGAAAGGTAGCTCCCATGTGAATGTGACGGGGGGGGGGGAGGAGGGCACCCCGGTCCATTTAAGGCAAAGCAAATGTACTTATTTTCACTGGAAAACTCTTGGAGCACGTACAGTGAAACTGGAATGGGGGTGGCGGTGGGATTTGCAAAGGTATCTTAAATCCTGTGGGAGTTTGCGTTAGTGGAACAATTTCATTTCATTTTAATTATTTCGCGTGCCTGGAGAATGAATTTGCTGGGCCCTTGTGGGACTCTTGGAAGTGTAAAAATAGATGAGTATGTGACAAAGAGAAGTGTTGCTTAATTGTTCCCCCTCCCCCCTTTTTTTTTGGGGGGGGGAATTGACTGATCCCATGCCCTGCTAGGAGCTCATTAGTGGGAATTCAACAGGACTAATAAAAATGTCTTTTTCGCAAATCCCAGAACAGTGATTAGTCCTGGAAGTCTCTAATGGAGTTCTGTTCCTATAGAAAAACTTAGAAGATCCTTGATTATTTTTTTTAATTAAGTGTTTCAAATTCATATTTTTAACTACAGCACATTAAGTCCCTGCTGGTCTATGACCAAAATAACTAATGAGTACATTTATTGATGTATATGATTATGAACATAGAAGAAGAAGCTATATGTGATTTATATCCTGCATAAATTGTGTGTGCTGATACTGCACAATTTCGCCTTTGAATATTTCACCTACTTGTACAAACATCTCATGACACGGTAATATATTTGACTTAAAAGAAACCTATACATCCTTCTTGGTCAACAGAAAAACCGAGATGCAATTGCAGCTTAGATATTGGGGACTATTAAATCAAGAAACCCATTGCCTGGTTAAGATACCGTTAATATGTGCAGGTTGTTATTAGTTTAGCAGACTGGTGTTGGAAACGACTTGTTATGTTACTGTTTAAACCCACTGGGTAGATTTGGTCATAATGGGTGGTATTCAGCTAAGTTTAGACCCACTGAAATTAATGAACATGACTAAACTAGGGTCATTGATTTCAGTAGGTCTCCCTGAGTAGAACTTAGCGGTTTAGTGTACACGTTTGTGTACACCTAAGTGTACACCTTTGCCATTCCTCTTTCATTTGTGTCCTGGTTTTGGTGCTTTGTTCTTCGTTCGTTTACACCAGAGTTTTGTCTCAAATGGGGAGCTCTGGCTTAATAACTGCTTATCATCTACAGTGTTTCCCAACCTTGCATCTCAGGCAGTTTTTGGACTACTGTTCATATCATCCCTGACCACTGGTCTTGCTAGCCTGGGATGATGGGAGTTGTAGTCCAAAAACAGCTGGAGACCCAAGTTTGGGAAACACACATCTAGGATTTGAAACTCAGAGGCCTGTCTAAGTTACATTAGTGAATGTTTAGACTTTACCCAGACCTAATTGCTGTGGAGGTTGCAAATGTTAGTTTGAGTATTTCCCAACTAAAGACCAGGCAGCTCTGCTATGCTAATCTGTGTGTCCAGCCTTCCTTTTTACCCAAGCCTTGGGCTTTGTAGAAGAAGAAAAGCTCTCCCTTTTAAAATATTTTTCCCCATCATCATTTTGTCTATGTCATTTTTCTCCCAGTGCAGAAAAAATATGTGCTATTGCCAGGAGAGAGGGTGATAATCCCTTTAGCACCAGCAGGAAGGAAGAAGGGTTGTAAAGCCAGGGAGATTTCATGTTTGCAGCAAGTTATTTTTGGTAATTAGCCATTTACAGAAAACGCACATGAAAGCGGCATACCATAATTCAGAGGAACTGCAGATTGCAGGTCTAATGTTAGCTAGAGCTGGCAATGTTAATCCCTTCTCTGCTCAATTTGTGATTGCTTTCTTTTTCTTGCAGGAAGTCGTCTGAACAAAGATCTGAGACATTATCTCAACCAGAGGTTTCAGAAAGGATCTCCAGATCACGAGCTGCAACAGACTATTAGAGATAACCTTTATCGCCACGCTGTGCCTTGTAAGTAGCTAACAATTTACCTAGTGAATTTAGTATAATAAAATCAAAAATAAAACAAACAACCTTTGGTGCTAACTTTTTGATGACAGCCAATGGGGCTGTTGTGTGGAGACCTGGGTTTTTTTGTTTAATTTTCTTACTAGGAGGAGATGCTTGCTCCCGGTGGTGGTTGAGAAAATGCTGGATTTGCTTTGTCACCAGTTGCACAGAGTGCTTGGATGGAGAAGGTTAAGAAATTAAGGAGCAACAGCCTAGTGGTTAAAGCACATGGTTGGCCTATAGGAGGTCCCAAATTAAATCCCTGACATCACCTGTTTAAAAGATCAAGTACCAGGTGATGAGAAGGACCTTTGCCTTAAACCATGGAAGGCTACTGATGACAGTGGGCTAGATGGAACAATTACCTGGCCCAATATTTGGCAGCTTCAAATGTTCCATGGTGAATGTGGATCAATGAAGAGAGCTTCATAAGTTCCTGTTAACAATATGAAAAATGTTGGTTTTGACCTAAAAGCTGTCTTTGACTCAAAAGCCGCCTTTCACCCCAAACCAACAATTTGATTAGTTTCTCCCCCAATATACCGTATTTTTCGCCCTATAGGACACACTTTTTCCCCTCCAAAAATGAAGGGGAAATGTGTGTGCGTCCTATGGGGCGAATGCAGGCTTTCGCTGAAGCCTGGAGAGCGAGAGGCGTCGGTGCGCAGGCTTCAGGAGAGCCCCAGCGCCAGCCCCGCAAGCTCGGGGGACAGCGGGGAGGCGGAACGCCTCCATCCCACTGTCTCCCGATGTGGTTTGGAGGCTGACGGCGGGGAGACGCGTGCTTCTCCCCGCCACCAGCCCCGCAAGCTCCGGGGACAGCGGGGAGGCACAGCGCGCCATCCCACTGTCCCCTGACCTGGCCTGAAGGCTGGCGGCGGGGAGAAGAGCGCTTCTCCCCGCTGCCGCCCCACAAGCGCCTGGGGGGGAAATAATTTTTTTTTCTTTATTTCCCCCCCAAAAAACCAGGTGCGTCCTATGGGGCAAAAAATACGGTACTTGGATATCTGTGGAGGGCCCTTCACTTTGAACAGGAAAAAAAAATGTATAAAGGCAGGATCACTGCCCTGCAAGTTGGAAGCTTCTCAATACTTAATCCTGACTCTTTTGCAAAGCGTTGTATCGCCTTTCTCTTGACAGGCCAGCTTTTACAGAGTTGGTGTTAAACTTTAGTCCGTCTTCCTGACGTTTCCTTACCTGCTAATGTTCATGTTTTATGTGATCTTTCAAACAGCTTAAAAGCCGCTTCTGGAAATGTTGCAGAATCTAGCATAGGTTTAGTGCTCATCTCTGTTTTAATTGTTTCCAGAAAAAGACAAATCCGTTTGCAACCTTGTCAACTCAGAAAAATGCAGGAGTTTTGTGTTGTAACTTTCCCACAGTTTTCATGATCTGCCGTCCATGTGACACAGTTTGGGGTGGTATCCTGGCATACAGTTCTTTCCTACCCTTTAAAATTCAGCATGGCATGGTAGTACAGTGGTACCTTGGGTTACGAACTTAGTTTGTTCCGGGGGTCCGTTCTTAACCCGAAACTGTTCTTACCCTGAGGTGCATTTTCGCTAATGGGGCCTGCTGCTGCGTTGCCGGCGCACGATTTCCGTTCTCATCCTGAGGCAAAGTTTGTAACCCAAGGTACCACTTCCGGGTTAGTGGAGTTTGTAACCCGAAGCATTTGTAACCCAAGGTGTTTGTAACCCAATGTACCACTGTATATTGATTTAAAAGGCACCAACAGGTACTGCAATGTAGAAAGAATGTTATAAGGGGGGAAAAACCCCACACCTGAATGCAGCCATATTACGTGCACAGACAGAATGACCTATGTTCCCACAATGCAACTTGCTCACCCTTTCCTTCCCTCACGTGCCTCTGTACCCACCAAATCTGCTCCAGAGGGAGCCCCCAGAGTACCGTATTTTTCCATGTATAACATGCCCCCTATTTGGGGGGACTCCAAATTTAAAAAATGGGGGGGGGGATTGCTCAGACTTCTTCAGCTTTTTTGGGCGGGGGGGGAGATTGCCCAGGGTTGTTGAGCTTTTGGGGGAGGGATTGCCGAAAATCGCTCACCCACACACCTCGTCAAAGCAACCAATCATTGGTCCGCTCGCCGCCGGCAGCCACCAATCGCCCGCCCAATTGCCGCAGCGACAGCCAATCGACACCAACCCTTGACGCAGCCACCAATCTCCCACCCAATCACCACTGAGAGCCAGTGTGGTGTAGTGGTTAAGAGCGGTAGTCTTGCAATCTGGGGAACCAGGTTCGCGTCTCCGCTCCTCCACATGCAGCTGCTGGGAGACCTTGGGCCAGTCACACTTCTCTGAAGTCTCTCAGCCCCACTCACCTCACAGAGTGTTTGTTGTGGGGGAGGAAGGGAAAGGAGAATGTTAGCCGCTTTGAGACTCCTTAAAGGGAGTGAAAGGCGGGATATCAAATCCAAACTCTTCTTCTTCTTCTACTGGCAATCTCCTGCTCGCCGCACCAACCAATCCCCAGTCCACCCTATGCACTATCCGTGTATAAAACAGCCCCCAATTTTTCACATTATTTTATAATTCAAAAACCTCGGCTTATACACGGGAAAGTACGGTATATTTTGGGGAGTGCATCAAAGAGGGGAGACAGAAAAAGGAGCAGAATTCCAGTGCATGAAGAGAAGCACTCCACTTGTGCAATTACTTTATAAAAACTTGTTACATGCTTCAGGCTTTTATGTGAATTGGGTATTTTTATCGTATTCTAAATGTGTTACTTTCCTTACACCTTTTTAAAGGCAACGTGGGCTACATATTTTTTTAAAAAGCAAGATGCTGAATTGTTTTCATGTGGTCAGCTGTACTTGGTGTCAGATTTTGAGGGTCTGAAGAACTTTCTCTATAGGGAGCCACGTGCCCTTTGAACCCCCTGTAACTGCAGCTTGTTGCCACCGACTTTCTTGCTGCATCATCTTCCTCTTCTTTACAGTTCCAGTTTCAGAAACGACGAATAAAGCAAAACGAGCCTAAGTTCTGTTGGAGCATTTTTCTGCGTTGCCAAGGTTACGTTTTGAAATGCTCTCGACTTGAATCTTTTCTCTGATTTATTGGACTTGACTGTGAGCTAAACTACTTTGCTTGCTTTTTAATCTCACCCAAGGCCTTGATTATAGAATCGGGTGTGTATTTGGGGGGAGGGGGTGTTTAGCAGGGAGATGCTTTTTTTTTAATATACATTTTGCAATTCTATTTTTAATGAAAGGAAAGGGAGTGGTGACACTGCGAATGGGAGACAATTCTCTTCTTGCATTAAAATGAACATCTATATTCATGCCTCGCAATTATATAACCGACAGACAAACCTAGAAGGGGGAGTTGGTTGTTATGCAATACTTACCTTTGTAGAGCAGTTAGCTGAATAGCATTCTCTCCTCTCCGCCTCCCCCTCCGCCCTGGCGGTTTTTTCTGCAAAGGAGCTTTCCTATGGGCTTTGGATGTGATAAAAATGTGCAGGCTTGAAACTGAATGAAGCTACTGTATGTATGGCTGTTTGGTGCTTGGAAGTGGTGAAGTGGGGGAGGGCAGGGGGAGGGAGGAGATTTTTCCAGGGCTGAAGATTAATCTGGCTGCTGCATACTAATATTTTTTTATTCCTCGATGCACGTGATGAGAAAATCCAGTGCTCTGGGCCAATCTCTGTTGCTAATGGATTATGAAGTCTTGTATTTTGAAAATGGAATTCCCTGCTGATTATGTGGTAAACATGTTAAAGGCTCACAAGGTCACTCAAACTGAGCATGCCTTGACTGCCTGCTGATCCTTATTGCTGAACGGACGACTAATGGCCCAAAATGCGTAAAATGGGTCCTTTCCTCTACGTCCACCCCCCCCAGTCATTTGAAATCCTCAAAATTCGGCTCTAAGTAGTGCAGTTACATTGCAAAAACAAACTAAATCACAAATCAATAAAATCACATGTGTAGCAGGGGAGAAGGGCTGGCTGACCACCACAGAAATGCTCTTGGAACAATAGCCGTTTTCAAAATGTGCAGCTCACGGCATTGATCAACAACCCCCGCTGCCTCTTTCTGAATTAGGAAGGAGCCGCCATACTTAAGAAAAACAGCCACGGCCAAGACTGAGCAGCCACAGGCAGCTTTACAGTTCTTGCAGTGATCAATTGGCTTTCTTTAGCTGTGGTAGAGGAGCAGTCTAATAGCCGGCCTAGCTTGATATATTCCAGCCTTTAAAAACTGCTCCCAGAACTTACAAAGAAAAATGCAGCAAAATCAACTAGTTCTTTTTTTTAAATGCAGCTGAGTTGCATCTCTAGATCTGGGGAAATGACTTAAAAGCATATGTTACTGTGTTTAAATCAAGTGTGAAAAATGGCAAAGGAAAGACAAACGGGCACTTTCTTAAACAAGGCGATACCACACCAGCCTATCTGCAGTTAAGCCCCAAATGAGGTGTTGTTTTGTTGCTAAGGTGTAGAAGAGCTTATACAGTGGTACCTTGGGTTAAGAACTTAATTCGTTCTGGAGGTCCGTTCTTAACCTGAAACTGTTCTTAACCTGAGACACCACTTTAGCTAATGGGGCCTACCGCTGCTGCTGCACAGCCACCACACAATTTCTGTTCTTATCCTGAAGCAAAGTTCTTAACCCGAGGTACTATTTCTGGGTTAGCGGAGTCTGTAACCTGAAGCGTCTGTAACCTGAAGCGTCTGTAACCCGAGGTACCACTGTAGATTCACCTGTGTTGCCATTTTGCAATCTGACTGAGGGCACGAAACAGAAGACCCTTTTAGTACAGATTCTCTCACGCAGGTGCTGCTAGATTTTCATTATATTGGTTTTATTAGATTTGTGTACTCAATTTTTGACTCCAATGAGTGAGAAATTATCCAAAGGAGTGAAAATGGTGAGAGGTGGTACTTAGGGTGATCTAAATGTAGGGGAAATAGAAAAGGTTAAAAACAGAGGGATTCTAGTGGAAAGTCGAAAACAGAAGTAAAGAGAACTGCAGTGGAGTGGAAGAGTGAACTTAGTGTGCAATGGATAGATAAATATAGATACAGTGGTACCTCGGGTTACAGACGCTTCAGGTTACAGACTCTGCTAACCCAGAAATAATACCTCGGGTTAAGAACTTTGCTTCAGGATGAGAACAGAAATTGTGTGGCAGCGGTGCAGTGGCAACAGGAGGCCCCATTAGCTAAAGTGGTACCTCAGGTTAAGAACAGTTTCTGATTAAGGATGGACCTCCAGAACGAATTAAGTTCTTCACCTGAGGTACCACTGTAAAAGCCTTACTGGAGAAGTGTCTGTAGGATCAGACTGCATCTAGGCCAGTGGTGAGCCTATTATTTATTTGAGACTATTCAGATTTCCAGTATGCATATTCTATGCAGATAGATTCCTCTGCTTTCCAAGTGGTGTCGTGTGCAGTGAAATCCAACATGGTGGTTCCCATAGGAAGGCTGTATGCTCAGATGAACTCTGGGTACCATTATAATCTCTGTCGTTGGTAGCATCTTAAAAAGCAGAGACATCACCTTGCCAACAAAGGTCCGTATAGTTAAAGCTATGGTTTTCCCAGTAGTGATGTATGGAAGTGAGAGCTGGACCATAAAGAAGACTGATCGCCAAAGAATTGATGCTTTTGAATTATGGTGCTGGAGGAGACTCTTGAGAGTCCCATGGACTGCAAGAAGTTCAAACCTATCCATTCTTAAGGAAATCAGCCCTGAGTGCTCACTGGAAGAGGACGAGATGGTTGGACAGTGTTCTCGAAGCTACCAGCATGAGTCTGACCAAACTGTGGGAGGCAGGGGAAGACAGAAGTGCCTGGTGTGCTCTGGTCCATGGGGTCACGAAGAGTTGGACACGACTGAACGACTAAACAACAACAACAACAAAGTTTCCCTAAAATGCTTGCTGCATTTCTATCAATTTGTGCTGCAGCACTGAGCTAAAACTGGTTCATAAGTTCAAAATATGAACTACTTTCTTTCTTTTTTGAAAATAAGAATCTTTATAAGTTTTATATCCTGTTGGTTTCACCCAACTATTTGTTTTTGCCTTTAGCAGCCACCCACATTATATTTTTCAGCCTAGCAAACCATTTCAGGTTTAATTTTTTGTTATGTTTTGGGGGAGGGGGAAACCCATCTGCTGACCAGCATCATTGAAGAGCGGCTTCAAAGTGGCCAGAGATTAAGAGAATACAAGAAAAATCAGAGCGAACACTTCCCTGAAGTTCATCTCGAAAGTTTTTTCTTTATCACTTGCCAGGCAGTGTTCCAGTAAGTAGTGTGGGAAGATGGCTGATGGTTTTGGATGCCTTTGTTTCTTTATTAATTCCCAGTGCTCTTCAGTTTGCTCCCATAATTACGACACGCAAAGGGCTTCCAAAGGGCTTTGTCCTCATTGTAAGGAATCTGCAGTGGGTATTCAAGTGGTCCTAAAAGGTATTGAGACTTGAAAGCCGGTGGCCAAGAGGGAAGAAATTGCAGCTTAATGCTGAGTTATTAGTGCTCTTTACAATCTCAGACCTAAGAAAGATATGCATCTCAAATATAATATTCCGTCAGCAGAAAACAGTGGCATGCTCTCTCGATTGAATTCTAAGCACCAAGAGGGAGTGATAGCTTTTTTTTCTTTTTTAGCTGTCTCCCAAAGCCTAATCATGGAGTTCCATCAAGGGAACATGGAATGGATCAGCATGTTTTTACATGAGTAGAATGTGTCCTTTTATTTAAAATGCATCTCTGGGTTATTTGTGAGGCCTGCCTGGTGTTTTTACATGAGTTGAATGTGTGCTTTTATTTAAAATGCATCTCTGGGTTATTTGTGGGGCATAGGAATTTGTTCATTTTTTTCCTTCAAAATATAGTCCGGCCCACCACATGGTCTGCGGGATGGTGGACTGGCCCACGGCTGAAAAAGGTTGCTGGGTTAAAGCTTCATATAGCCATCTGGGGGGAAAGTTTTTTTATGAGATGGAGCTCAGGAGCAGTTTAGAAGTAAAAGAAAGTATGATAGCTTAGCAAAGATCAACAGCTGGTGATGGACCCTTTTATGCAGCTGGTTTCCAGTGTTGTCATGCTGTTTGCCTTCCAAAAACTTATACCTCTCCCTCCACAAACACCTACCTCTGCATCTTCTCCCATAGCTTATGTTAGCTTGGATACAGCCATACCTTGGAATTCAAATGCCTTGTGAGTCAAATGTTTTGGCTCCTGAACACCGCAAACCCGGAAGTGAATGTTCCGGTTTGCAAACGTTTTTTTTGGAACCCGAACATCCAATGCGGGTTCCACAGGTTCCTACAGCCAATCGGAAGCCGCGCCTTAGTTTCTGAACGTTTTGGAAATCAAACGGACTTCCAGAACGGATTCCATTCGACTTCCAAGGTACCACTATAATGTATTTCCATAGTTCCATACTATAGTTAGCCCCATTGATCTCATCGGAACCCGATGTCACATCAAAATACTTAGAGCTGAACTTTAGTCAATGTATCCAAACAGGATTTGGGTGGGAGAGTGGTTTCTGCACACCACATCCAAAACCCAGTGTTAGGTTATAATATTGCCTCATGAATGTCAGCTTGCTCATGTACTTTCTCCATTTGTTTTAATACTGCCTCCCAGTTTCTCACAGTTTAATAATGTGGTCAGCACGCTATTAAAGTTTTCTCCATTGTCATATGGTTAGGAATTTACGAGCTGTTCCAGATTGAAAGAAAGTACTTCAGTTGCTTGATTCCTTAAGTTTTATGGCTGAACTGAACATTAGTTGCCCTGGTTCAAGAGAATATTGCGAGTGTGTGTGAAAGAGAGAGAGGGAGAGAGAGGTCCAGCTGCTAAAAATCAATTAGCACATAAAGCAAATATTTTCAGTTCTGCTTCTGTTAAAGGTGAAAATAAATCTCTCTGCTTAAGTCATAACACTCTGGAAATATCCATAATCAAAGACTTGTCCTCCTTGAATAATTACGGCCTTGAGTTATGAAGTCAAGATTGCTGGGAAGTTGCCAGAGCCGATTTGTTTAAGAATGGAGAGGAGGAGGGAGGGGGGGTTCTTCCTCTGATAGCCTTTTAAGAATTGCAATGTCCCACGATGCACTTAATTAGTGATTTAAGAAGAGACACATCTGTTTCAACGAGAATCGTGAAAATTATTATTATTTGAGTGGGAATGCATAATAAATGGCCCTTGAAGGGCTAATGCATCTTGAAAATGAGACGTATATTGTAAAATGATCAGGTAGATATTGGCCTGGTTTGCATGCAGATCTAAACTGTTCTGTAGCCTCCGTGCTTGGGTGTCCCTCTGCCCCTGCTCTGGCACAGCCGCAAGGAAAAGTCTAGAAGCTTTTTGCGTTCGGTAAACCATGGTTAAAGTTATGCCTGAGTCCCGACAAAGGCCTTATTTGCACAATGCAGTAAGACACACTGCTTACCAGGACTGCATAAGCTCTCAGAAAGGAGGTCGAAAACCAGGCCAAGCAGTGGTCAGCGCCAGTGCTCCCCCCCCCTTAGAAAAATAGGTGCTGGTACTCACCATTAGGGATGCGGGTGGCGCTGTGGGTTAAACCACAGAGCCTAGGGCTTGCCGATCAGAAGTTCGGCGGTTCGAATCCCCGCAACGGGATGAGCTCCCTTTGCGTGGTCCCTGCTCCTGCCAACCTAGCAGTTTGAAAGCATGAAGTGCAAGTAGATATATAGGTACCACTCCGGCGGGAGGGCAAACGGTGTTTCCGTGTGCTGCTCTGATTCGCCAGAAGCGGCTTAGTCATGCTGGCCACATGACCTGGAAGCTGTACACCAGCTCCCTCGGCCAGTAAAGCGAGATGAGCACCGCAACCCCAGAGTCGTCTGCGACTGGACCTAATGGTCAGGGGTCCCTTTACCTTTTACTCACCATTAAGTTGTTGCAGTAAGTGGCACACTTTTTAACAACAACAACAAAAGAGGTGCAGGTACTTCGTGCCCTCGAGTACTCCAGAAAGAAAAAAAAGCACTGGTCAGCCATAACTGCAGTTTAGGGGAACTAGCCAGCTTCAGACTGTTCTTAATTATCTTGTCTTGTTCCCCCTGTAAATACAAATGACAGTTCTTGGCTTAGACAAAGTGAGTAACCACGCTCAGTTGAAAATGGATGCAATCTCTTTCTTGCAGTTGCACCAGGAGAGGGGAGGGGTTTTTATGCAAGACCAGGCTTGTTCTTAAACTACCTGTCATGACCCCTGATGCCGAGAAGGGGAAGGGTAGGCAGATCCCAACCTAGAAATGCTTTGTCAGATAAGTTTATGGTGCTAGTGCCCCTCTGGTCCGAGGATGTAGCGTTGCTATCTTCAGAGGACTGCTTCTCAGAGACCCCAGTGTCTACCCTGCTTCTTTGGAATAGAAGACTGGGAAATGGAATGTGGTCTTTTAAAAAGCACCTTCTAATGAGGGTGAGGCTGGCAATAGGGATGCAGAAACACCAGAGCTCTAATCTCCTATCGTTGGGGGTCCCAAACTGTGGCCTGCGGACTTCGTTCAGGTGGTCCATGGCCTGTCTGCTTTACACATTCATCTTGCATGTTTATTGCTGATTTGTTTCTTACATTTACATTTTATCGCATTACAGATTGAACTCTGTGGAATTCAGACTGTAACGCAGTGAAACACAACACAGGAAAGCACACATAACCAAGTGCAGTGCATTACAAATGCTACTAGAGGCAGAAAAATCTCTAGACTGCCAGGACCCTCAGCGATATTCATATGGTCCATGAGGGGGGGGGGGGAGAAGTGTAGGAGCTGCTGCCCAATAGTCCTGCTTGTCTTCCAACTAAATTACATGTTAACATTGCATCTGAATGCAGCCGCTAGAGACATGCATAAATTACTTTGCATCACAGGCCGCAGATATTGAGCTCGCTCAACCTTGTAAATAAGCTGACAAAAGGAAGTCACCTGCAAATTTATTTACTAGTCTGCTGCGGACTAGCAGAGGAGGGCCCGCTGCATTTCTGCACTGGGTGCAGAGGAGAGGGATTCTGTGCTCTCGCAGCCTGTTTGGTTCCTACGCCTTGCAGAGAGGAGCGACAGAGTGCTCCTTTCATAGAGTGCAAGAAATTTTGCAGCCTCAGGTGATTCCTTCCTTCGCCACTGCTGCCCCTTCTTACCTCCACCACGGCTCTGTCTGTCTTCAACCTGCCCACTTACCCATTGACTTCTGCTAACACAATGTCAACACTGTGCCTCGGCCACTTCTAAGAAAGGGGTTGGGGAGCAAGTGGGGAGGCTGAGGTGTAGCCAGTACTGCGGCTACATTAACAGTAGCAAAACAGTTAACAAGTAAACAGGTGGGCAGGGAGAGAGGAAGAGTGAGAGCAGGGCAGATGTAGGGGGCCAGGTATGATTCTAAAGAACCATACGGAAGCCGTGGTGTCTGGATGGGTTTGTGGGCTGGTCAGAAGAGATGAGCTAGTTAAGAGGGGCCGGGTCACTAATTTCTTGCCGCCCTCGCTGCCTAAGGAAATTGCATCATTTGCCTCTTGATAATGCCGACTCTGGCCCTCCTCCCCCAGGAACCCACTTAGTCTCTTGCATAGAATCCCAGATGTTTCCCTGCATGTGGTTCCTTGTTGCCTATGGCTACCAGGTGAGTGCTTCAGTACAAGGATGAGCTCAGCCATAATCCAGGAGCTCGGAGAATGCGAAAAGAACGCCGTTGGCAAACTACATTTCTTATTAACTCTCTTTAGAGGAGTTTGGTTTGTTTCAGCAGCCATGCATGGTGACTTTGATGGGTGTGTGTACACAGCCGTATGCCAGCATAGTTGGTGGCATTAGTTGTTCATTAAAATTATATCCCTCCCCTCTTCCCAGAGGAGCCCAGGGTGGCAAACTGTGTTAAAATAAAAATAAAAACACATTGAAAACAATTCCAATGCAGATGTAGACTGCGAAAGATCCCAACTTCAAATAATTGATGAAAGAGGAAAAGGTAACCTTGGCAGCACATGTCTGTTATTCAAGAGGAAGGGATTCCAAAGGGTAGATGCTATAGCCACTAAAGGCTCTCAAACCCTCAGTGAGTTAGGGACTTGCCCTGCATGTGAAGACAGGCTCTGGTGGATTGAGTGAACGAGACCCATAGTCCAACGTTCAAGAAGGCGGTTTCTGCATGTGCTGTAGAGGGAAGGGAGGGGTGGATGGGGCTGGTCAACCTGGGAAGGCTGCTATTCTAGGAAAAGGGAAACTCTTATCCTAAACCTCTGCTACCTTGTGGCTATACTCATTCGTGAGAAAGGCTTTGGGAGTATGCAATGATATGGCGATTTATTGCACAGCCCTAGTGCTAGATTGTATGGTCCCATCCCAGAGTTCCCAGAATCTGGTTTCCACTTCTGAATGAATAATTTTTCTGAAAGCACTCACATATGTCGCTTAATATGCTATCACTTACCAGTCTGTGACTCAGCTGAATGGAGGAACATTCTGCGTGAAGAATACTGTATTTGGGATCATATTAGGAAACGGTTTTAAATATTTTTGGGCTGCATTTTTGTTCTCCTACTTTGTAAGTGATGCTGAGACATTTGTGTAAAAGGAGTAATAAGTTTAAACAAGCAAGCAAAACATAAATAAAGAAGGCTATTTGTGCTATCTGGCCTTTAATTGGTATCTCTCATGCAAGTCATCGCTCAAATGCCGCAGCATCAGGTAATAAATATGCATGTGTGAATCCTCGCAGAGTTCTTCTGCTTGGCATGGAAGCTCATTTGCTTCTGCTTGGCATGGAAGCTCATTTGCTTCTGTGCTTTCCTTGGTGGTTTTGTGTCAAAATCCAGTCCTCTCCACACCCACAGGAGAAAGAACCCTAGGTGATTGTTAAATATTATCCAGGAGAATGTAAAGTGGGAAGAGAAGGCGAAATACTGACCCTTTAATCTGAAGTGAACCATCTGTGTTTGATTTCCACATCTTGCTGAGTTTTCAGCTAATGTGAATTCACAGTTTGTTTCTCCATTTGGTGCTCCCACATGCTAAGCAAATTGGTTCCAATATGTGCTGATGAAACTCAAGAGAGGTCTGATTGCAGAAGTTAGCTTCTGCCTGAGAACATTGGTGTTTCTAGCTTGCCATAAACTTCTTGTTGGTTGGCGATCTGTTGGGAATACCTTTCTCCTTGACCTAACTGCGTGAAGTGGAACTGTAGAGGTGTAAGGTGGAGAACGTGAGAACAATTTGCTTACAAGTGCTTACTCATCTCCCACGTTGTCTATGCTGCCGCTGCTATTATTATTAATTTATTTCCACAGCAGGTTTTCCCCATGAAGTATGCTGAGTTGCGTTTTCCCTACTCTTATCAGCTCCCAAGTCGAAGCCCCAGACTCTGCAACCCTGCATTTATAGAGAGAGAGAGTCAGAGATTTGTCACTAAATCCTGGTCCTGTTATGAGGTGACATCCATTCCTGAATAAGTACTTTTCTAGCTATACCATTCATGTGCCAAACACACACACTAATGGCACTTAGGGCTGCTTTTTCCAAATATAGCTGCCGTATGGAACAGCTGCCATGCAAAGGACATTTAAAGTGTCTGTGACATGACTCCTTTTCTTGTGTGAGAAGCAGCCCTTAAATAGTATTCTCCCTAGCTGCTCCTCCAGAGACATTCCAGAGCCTGTGTTAGCTTTTGGAACTGTTTCAAGGCTCTTTCTACTTGAACTGGCATTATGTGATAAGAGTTTCTTTCATTCCTGTTGCACCATTGCGTGTGACATGTAAAGCTCCCTGTCGGGCCTGGTGAATTTTGCAGACAACCAGGCACCTTTTGGAGGGCATGTATGTCCTACTTGGCTGCCAAGCTATAAGGCAGAGCAACTTCTAAGGAGGAACATGTGCTGGCTCTCATAGGACTTTGGGCCAGTGAGAACCTGCATATGCTTTTGGAGTTGGACAGTCTTCTCTGGCCTATAGCTTGAAAGTCAAGAACAACAAACATGGATGTGGATTGGCACCCTAAAGAACGCCCACCCTGTGGAATGCCCTCCCATCAGATGTCAAGGAGTAACTATATAACCTTTAGAAGACATCTGAAAGCAGCCCTGTATAGGGAAACCTTTTAAGGTTTAGTGTTTTCATATACAGTCAAACCTTGCTTTGCGGATCCGTTCCAGAGGCCCGTCCGCAAGCCGAAAATGACGTACGTCGAAGTGCTGCGTCTGCACATGTGCACGGCATGATTTAGCGCTTCTGCGCAAGCGTTGAACCCAGAAATACTTTCTGGTTTGCCGTGGATGTTCACCGAAGCGGATGCAAGTGGAGGCGGCTGCAGAACAAGGTTTGACTGTATGTGAAAGCCACCCAGAGTGCCTGGGGCAAACCAGTCAGATGGGTGGGGTACAAATAACAACAACAACAACAAATATATTATTATTATTATTATTATTATTATTATTATTATTATTATTAATAGAAGTCAGGAATTCAAGTCAAATGGTCACATGAAAGTGGGCCCATCTCTCCAAGACTTAGAGAGGCATTTAAAACAGGAGAACTGGGAAGTTTCCAGGAGAGCCAGATTAAGAAAGTCTGCACATGAATGCCAGCAGCACCACTTTTGCTAATAATTTGGGTACAAAGTATGCCTTGATTTCCCAATAGCCTTGTAAATGAGCCCACAACTAGGCACAGACAAGTGTGACTCAAACATCTGAAAAGGCGAACCCAAGGGTCAGATCGGATGAATAAACGAAGCTACCTTAAATTGAGTCAAGCAGGTGGTCCGTGCAACTAGGGTGTTTTTCCTGTTGCCTGATATTTTAGTAGGGCATGTCAGGGATTGAACATGGAAACTTCCACATTCAAATCACGTATTTTACTCACTGAGCTATGGTTAATTTCACTATACAGTGGTACCTCGTGTTAAGTACTTAATTCGTTCTGGAGGTCCGTTCTTAACCTGAAGCACCACTTTAGCCAATGGGGCCTCCTGCTGCTGCCACGCCGCCGGAGCACAATTTGTGTTCTCATCCTGAAGCAAAGTTCTTAACCCAAGGTACTATTTCTGGGTTAGCGGAGTCTGTAACCTGAAGCGTATGTAACCTGAAGCGTATGTAACCCGAGGTACCACAGTAAATGAAAGGATCCTGAATGGCTGTTCACAAGCCAAAACCCAGGTAAGACCCATAGGTTTGGCAGAAGAGGACATGATCTTGCTACAAAATGGTCTGTAACCAGGAAAATTAAAGCAACGGTCCGGGATAGGCAATGCACTACGTGGAGGTCTTGAATGCAAGCTTCCGTATGAGCTTGTGCCCACAAGTGCCCACTGCCCGGCATCCTTCCCAAATCTGCTCTAGAGGGTTGGGGAACCCTTACAACAGATTTAGGGGGACTTAGGGCAGGGGAGGAGGAAGTTCTATTGTAAAAGTGGAAATATTTGCATGGATGGAGGAGCAAAATAAAATATTTATCTGCTTCTTTTTGCTGTGGTAATGGTATTTACATGCATTTCAAAGTTTTGTAAGCCACCTTGAGGGCAATGTGCCATGAAAGGTGGGTTAAAAAACACTCACTCCAGTTTAAAGAAAGAGAGGATAATAGCAATTGCTGATGTACATGTAAGCAAATTACAAGAAGAAAGGCAAAACCAGGCTTCCTCATCCTCGGTCCTCCAGATGTTTTGAGACTACACTTCCCACCATCCCTGACCACTGGTTCTGCTAGTTAGGGATCATGGGAATTGTAGGCCAAAAACATCTGGAGGGCCGAGGTTGAGAAAGCCTGGGCAAAACAGTCGTCTCGGGCATAACCTCTGACCAGCCTGATATAGATGTTGGTGGTGTTGCTGTTGGTGGCGTCACCCACCTCCACCCAGCTTGGTTTATCTCTACTACTGACTGTAGTTAGGGTGCCAGCAGCATCAGTGGAAAATGATGCCACCTTGGATGGCTGGGAATACTGCAGACCAGCATTAGGCCAAAGGTCATGTATGTAGTTGCAAGCATCTCTGGACTTCTGGAAGCAAGGTTGTTGGAAGAACTGGGCAAAAAATTAATTATGTGTCTAGAAGGGACGCGGGTGACGTGGTCTAAACCACAGAGCCTAGGGCTTGCCGATCAGAAGGTTGGCGGTTCAAATCCCCACGACGGCGTGAGCTCCCGGTGTTCGGTCCCAGCTCCTGCCAACCTAGCAGTTTGAAAGCACGTCAAAGTGCAAGTAGTTAAATAGGTACCGCTCCGGCGGAAAGGTAAACGGCGTTTCCGTGTGCTGCTCTGGTTTGCCAGAAGGGGCTTAGTCATGCTGGCCGCATGACCAGTTGTCTGCAGACAAACACCGGCTTCCTTGGCCTATAGAGCTAGATGAGTGCGCAACCCCAGAGTTGTCCGCGACTGGACCTAATGGTCAGGGGTCCCTCTACCTTTACCTATGTGTCTAGAGGAGAACGAAGCATTTCAAGACTGTTTCCTTTACGTTGGTCTGCAGAGATACAAGAAAGTTCAAATGAATAGTTTGACATGGAGGGGTGAGGAAGGGCGCCTGAGCTTTTTTGGCTAAAACTTTCTAGTAATGTCCAAAAGTGCCCCTGCCCTCCTGTAGTGATATTTTGGGTATTGCCCTAAAAGCAGGTGGAAATTGCCTGCCCTTTCAGCCTGAGGGCAATGCTGATTTTTGGATTTCTGCACCTCAGCTCTAAGGGCTGCTACCCACCTAGTAATTCTCAGCTCCTGCAGCCAGTCCAGTTAATCAGCCTTTGAACTAGGATTGATTTCCCTCCTCATTTTGATCCCCACTCTTCCATTAAAAAACACTGAACTGATTGTAGAGTAACGGATGGAGATCACCCCAGATGCACACACCTGCTTGACTCTTCATGAATCACAACAATAATTAGATAACCTTGCAACCTGTCTCCATCATCAGCAACACCATCATTATTTAACGTCGCGCACATGCCTAAGTTTCAGCAAATGTCCTTCTGGGAAACAAGATTTTGAGAGAGGAGCAAAATGTCTATGAAGGAAAAAACTGAGAGAAAAAAGAATGCCTGGTTTTGGCCTAAAAATAAATCCGGGGAAGGGGGTTGGGGGGAGAGAAACCAAACTGCTGCATTTGCTACAGACACATGCATACATATATATTCATTCTCTAGTTCTGTTGCCTTGCAAACGAGGGCAGTACCATTTCAACACTTCCCTGGGCGTCCTCCCAGACAAAGGCAGAGAGAAAATTAAAAGGGAGATGCGGAGAGGGGGGGAGGGGGGCTGAAAACCCCTCCGTAGGTATTTCACATTTCAACACACACAGGTGCTTTTTAATCCCCCCTTGGCCTACAGTGCCGACACCTCAAGGAATAGAAGGAATTGTGATGTAATGCTCTTTTTCCCCCTCACACTCCCGGCTTTAAACACAGATGGAAGTTGTTGTCATGTGTTAGAAATGTCACCAGTAATATAAAAGGCAGGCTCCTTCTTTTCCCCTTTTCTGTGCTGTCAGCTGCCGCCACCAGCTTATTCTGTCTCTCTCCCCCGCCCCACCTTCCTCCAAAACCCTCTCTTCTTTTTTTCTGTCATGTGGCAAAAGCTGTGATGCATGTAAGCATCGACCACCCCCACCTGGCCCCCTCCCACTTCTGAGTCTTGCTTTTCCCTGCCTTCCTGCCTTCCTCCTTTCCTTCCTTTTTTATTTTTTTAAAAAAATAAATCCCCCCCTTTTTTACTGCAGTACTGTTGAGGATCATTACATGCACAGGAGAAAATATCTCACAAAGGAAGGATTAATCTGGTAGCGGTGCTTGAATTTCGAAGGACCCAGGCAAGTCAGAATGCTGGTTTGTGTGTGTGTGTTTGTGTGTACATGTTCTGGGTGTGGAATGCTCTCTGTCTCTCTGTGTGATGCTCAAGCAAGAGATGCTTAAAAGCAGCAAGTGGTGGCGGTATTTTTACCCAGCCAAAAGCCCAGGTTCTTCCTCCTGCTCCAGGGGGAAAGGAGAAGCTGGAAATGGGGAAATTTGGGTTGTGATGGGGAGAAAGAGAGGCAGCTGGAAAAGGTGGAGGGTGGGGGGGGGGGAAGGAGGTACAGCCCCTCTGCCACCCTGTCTGAGTTCAGCTTGGGAGGACAGATGGCTAGTGCTGCTTCTCCCCCCCCCCACTCCACTCTTCTCTCTCAACCCCCCCCCCCCCCCGCCCCACAATTCATCAAGCAAGCTTTACGTGAGGCCCATTCACGAACGGGTTGCGCTGTGAAAAGCGGGGTCAATGGGCACGAATAGGTTGAGATCAGGACCAGATGCCTGCTGAACAATGGGGCCTTTGAGCGAGATGCAAGGGGAAGCGTGGCGCTCGCTTTGTCTTGCCTCCGCATTGCAGGTTGGAATCGGGCAGCTATATTTTAATGAAGTGCATTCCGAAATGTGGTCGTCAGTCTGTAGCTGGGGGGGGGGGGGAGTTCCGCACACCCCCTCCTCCTGCCAGGGAGGGGGGGGAGGAACATGTCAAAAGCGGCTTGAGGTTGAGGGGGAGGAGGGCGAAGGAAGCCCAGCAGCCCAATGGATTGCACACTGGCAGAACAATGCTGTCTCGGTTGTTGTTGGCAGTGTGTGTGTGGGGGGGGGAGACAAGGGAGGGGGGGCGGAGAATCCATCCATACATCCCCGTGCATTTCAATAGGGTCCGGCAGGTGTTGTGCAAAACTATTTCCTCGCGCTGTGTTTTCCCCTGCAGCTTAGCCAAAGGATGAGGGTGGGGTGTGCAAGGGAATTCCTTGTGTGTGTGTGTGTGTGAAGCAATTCAGTTGGAATAGAAAATCCAGTTGCTCTTCAGGCATCGTTGTGGGCTTTGGCTGGGAGGGAGGGGATGCAAATATCAGCCCCCTTTTTTTGGCTCTCCTGTGTGGTCTGTATATATATATATATATATATATATATATATATATATATATGAGAAGCCTTTGGTTTGTGGGGAGGGATGAATGTGTGTGAGAGAGACAGACAGCAAGGAGCACTTACAGAAAGAAGCTTGGATCTGTGAGGGAGACAGCTGTGAGCTGCTACACTGATCGCCTGCTTTGGGTGCCTGATTCTGGCAAGCAAATTATTGAAGCGGGAAGAGACTGGATGTTTCCTTAAAGGGACAGCAGAGGCTTTAATTTGCGGTGCATAATCCTATAAAAGCAGTAGAACCAGGAAGGCTGATATCAGTTAGGAATGCTGGGCTGTTGCTGTTGCTTGGGAGATCCTAAGTAGATCTGCTAACATAGATCAGGGTTTCTTGTTGGCCGAAGAATTAAAACCACATCTTTTATATATGCTGTTCTTCTGTTTTTACTTAAAAAATAAATTGCCTTGTGTTTTTACCCACTGAACGCTGTGTGATCTAGAATTCTCACAATGATATTCATGTTAAATAAAACATTAAATGTTATTTTTCTCCTGGTTCCGTTCAGGATGGGGTTTTAGGTGGGGGGGTGGGGGTGAGGGAGGGCAATTTCTCTTTGCCCTAAGTAGTAATAGGTATGTTAACCAGTTTTATAATGGGTGATTATAGGAGGAAAATGTGTGTATTGCTGTGTGTTGACATGTCTCCTCCCACTTTCACAAATGCGCGGTTGCGACTCTGAGATATTATGAGCATCGAGTTCCATTCTGCTGTTGGGGAAAGACCCGAAATGGCAAATGGGCAGCTTTGTTCCTGCAACACAGTCTCTCCCCCCACCCCCACCCCATTAAAAACAGAATGCTTCTTTGCAAAGCTTGCTTAACAGGTTGTACCTATACGGAGGATGCCTATAGGTATTTGGATGCTCAACAGGGCTTATGCTGCTTTCAGTTATGAACATTGCAAGTATTTATCAAGGAAACATACGGGACTTTTGTGTGCATTAAGTGCAGTGGGAAAGGAAATGAATATGTAGCCATGCATGGTAATGTCTGCTAGTAACTTTATGCACTTTGTTTTCTATGTGAATTGAATTCACATAGAAAAAATAATGCAGTTATGACTGTAGCAGACCACTGGTTCTTCCTCATTGGTCAGCACTGAACTTACCAGCAAGGGTGGTATTCTGTCCCTCCACCACTACCCCCGCTGCCTTGTGAGCTTTGCCTGTGAGGATGAAGATTGATCACCCCTTTCTTCTCAGAGATGAGTTATGATTTGCGGATCATATTGACTTGGTGAGACTAGCTCTGATTACGGCCAAGCCACTTGAGATCCTCTGTAATCAAATCCTGCACAACTCACTTCATATCACCTAGTACTGCTTATTGACCATCCCACTGAGCTACTTAAATATCATTCTTGTGTGCAAGCAGGCAATATTTCCAAGCGTGATGTATTTTTAATGCTGACACCAATGGCAGTGGCTTCTCAAGATTAATAAGCCCTTGCCTTTGCACATCTATTTCTTAAATGCTTTGCTTTTAGAGTAGAAGTGGGTCATAAAAAGGCAGGCATGGCGGGCAAAGCTGGGGTGGCATATAAGAAACTCCTTTATGGCGACCTCAAAAAAAATTATAGGGTGCTGTCCCTCCATGCACCTATTTGGATTTCTAGACCTTCTCTATCAATTGTGTTGAGCATTTATTCATTTGAGATGGTAGCTCGTTTGGCCTCAAAAGGTGGATTAGACATATTCATGGAATACAGCCATTGTATCCATGGCTCTTATCCATGATGGCTATAAGATGCTTTTTATATAGCTCCAGTTATATGCTGGCTCTATTTTCAAAGGCAGTATATCGCTAAATATCACTTGCTGTGAGCAACTGGGGGACTCTGTTGCTGTCAAGCCCTCTTTGTGGGCTTTTTGGAAACATCTTCTGGACGATTTTGGGAAGCAGGATGGAAGACCTGTTGGACTTTTGGTCTGCCCAAGCAGGACTCTCTAGTTCTTAAAACAAGCATCGAGATGGAGGGGACTAAAGCGAGCATTAAAATGTCCTAAAGGAAACATGTATAAGTCATATAAAAGCAAACTAAACTAGATGGCAATTTAGCATTTGCTTGGACCTGTGACTCCTTTTATGGCCTCACTATGGACAAAAGCCAGACAAAAATGTTTGGTCTTTGGGCTAAATCCACAGTTGTAGTGGATGTGCTTCTACTTGCCTCTGGTATCTCGAGTTGGCAAATGGATGGTTAACTCAAGAGGGGATTCTTTGTCAGTCTTTTAGATCAGGACAAGATAATAGTAAAGGGGAGGTAATTATGGGTATGATAAGCTGGAGGGCAACTTTAAGAATAGGCTATAATTTGCACCTTTAATTGTGCAAGGTATTTTGAAGTTAAGACTTTGAAACTGGTATGCTATTGTAAGATGATCCCATTGACTCATACCTATCAGGAGGTGGGCCGTGATTTTCCACATGAATTGAGCAGTAGTTAAAATGAACTATATTACAGTCATCTGCCCCTGTTGACTGACATATTCTAGTGTTTTTGCAGCATGGTGTTATTGGAATGTGCCTGCCCTGTTCTTAGCATTACAGGTGTAGCAATGAATTCTAGGATGACCTCGGCCACATGAGAGTGCAAAGCAAAAGTTGGACAAATGGTTTCTTGCTTACACCTGGTCGCTGAATACCATTCCACATATTTACCCTGCATCTTTTCCTGAAGATTCTTGGGTTGTGGAAAAGCTTTCAAGGGGGCAGGGGCAGAGATTTCCAGAGCTAGGAAGCTGCTTATCTCTGTGCTTTCATTGTTTCTTTGAATGGCCAGAGTGACACGGGTAATTCAGAGAAAAACACGGGGAGCAACCCTAAACTCCTAGAGACAGCAGATGAGGATCCTATTGGGTACTGTGGACCTCCTTCTCCATTGGTGGAAGGAAAAGTCAGTGCAGCCGTTGCCAGCTCTCCTGCTGGCACTTCACCACCAGTGGGGCTGTGTGGGCAGTGGGTATGTGGAAAGAGTTACAGGTATGTGAAAAGCTGTTGGGGTGGCATTGAATCTGATGGACTTCTCCAGTACACCCCTAGAAATGCTGAAAAGTGCTAAAAATGTACAGATGGTGACCGTTTCGCTTGGGGGGTTCTTTTCCTGGTCCCCACACATGCCGGTATAAGAGTATCCCATCACGTTCCACCTTGCCCCTGTTCCGTACCCTGTTCCGCCTTATTCTGGGCCCAAAGGGACCCACACATCAACAGTTGCACATCAATTGGATGCCCCTAACATGGTCACAAGGTAAAGGTACCCCTGACTGTTAGGTTCAGTCGCGGATGACTCTGGGGTTGCGGCGCTCATCTTGCTCTATAGGCTGAGGGAGCCGGTGTTTGTCTGCAGACAGCTTCCAGGTCATGTGGCCAGCAGGACTAAGCCTCTTCTGGCGTACCAGAGCAGTGCACGGAAACGCCATTTACCTTCCCGCCAGAGCGGTATCTATTTATCTACTTGCACTTTGACGTGCTTTCGAACTGCTAGGTTGGCAGGAGCAGGGACCGAGCAACGGGAGCTCACCCCATTGTGGGGATTCAAACCGCCAACCTTCTGATCGGCAAGCCCTAGGCTCTGTGGTTTAGACTACAGCGCCACCCGCATCCCAACATGGTCACTACCTGTATTTAAATACCAGTTACTGGAAATCACAAGAGGCGAGAGTGCTGTTGCACTCAGGCACTGTTTCTGGGCTTCCCATTGGCATCTGGTTGGCCACTATGAGAACAAGAGGCTGGACTACATGGGCCTGAGCCAACTAGGCTTATTTTGCAACTGATGAAGTTATTTCCGCTCCCATTGGTGTAAATTAAAAATTTTCTATGTTTTTTGAATGCAGAAAGCAGTTTAAAAAAAAAAAGGGAAAACTCCCACTCCGCCTTCACCATGGAAACTCTCCTCACTCTTTCTGATCACCATAGGCCTCTAGATCTGTAGTTAAATCAACATTTCCTAGAAGTAAAGGCAATGAAAGAAAAGCAATTGGTGGCTTTCGAGTTTGAAGGACATGGATGATCTACTATGAAGCTGTGAATAATAATAATAATAATAATAATAATAATAATAATAATAATAATAATTTATTTATACCCTGCCCATCTGGTTAAGTTTCCCCAGCCACTCTGGGTGGCTCCCAATAGAGTGTTAAAAACAGTACAGCGTTAAATATTAAAAACTTCCCTAAACAGGGCTGCCTTCAGATGTCTTTTAAAGATAAAATAGCTACTTATTTCCTTCACATCTGAAGGGAGGGTGTTCCACAGGGCAGGCACCACTACTGAGAAGGCCCTCTGTCTGGTTTCCTGTAACTTCACTTCTCGCAATGAGGGAACCACTAGAAGGCCCTCGGCGCTGGACCTCAGTGTCCGGGCAGAACGATGGGGTTGGAGACTCTCTTCAGTTATACAGGACCGAGGCCGTTTAGGGCTTTAAAGGTCAGCACCAAGACTTTGAATTGTGCTCGGAAATGTACTGGGAGCCAACGCAGATCTCTCAGGACCGGTGTTATGTGGTCCCGGTGGCCACTTCTAGTCAACAGTCTAGCTGCCGCAGTTTCTGGGTCACCTTCAAAGGTAGCCCCACGTAGAGCGCATTGCAGTAGTCCAAGCGGGAGATAACTAGAGCATGCACCACTCTGGCAAGACAGTCCGCAGGTAGGTAGGGTCTCAGCCTGCGTACCAGGTGGAGCTGGTAGACAGCCGCCCTGGACACAGAATTAACCTGCGCCTCCATGGACAGCTGTGAGTCCAAAATGACTCCCAGGCTGTGTACCTGGTCCTTCAGAGGCACAGCTACCCCATTCAGGACCAGGGAGTCCCCCACACCCACCCACCCGCCCCCTGTCCCCCTGTCCCCCCCAAAACAGTACTTCTGTCTTGTCAGGATTCAACCTCAATCTCAATCTGTTGGCCACCATCCATCCTCCAACCGCCTCCAGGCACTCTCACACAGGACCTTCACCACCTTCACTGGTTCTGATTTAAAAGAGAGGTAGAGTTGGATGTCATCTGCATACTGATGTATGTATTAAATAAGTGAGAGAGATTTTTAAACAAAGAGTTTCCTTAGACTCCAGATCTTTTCCTTTTTCCTGTCAGTAGCAGATAGAAACCCTGAAGGCTTCTTAACATACCTGATACAGGTGATTCTTTGCAGCTTGGTGTAGACTAAGTTTAATCCACATAACATCAAATCAGCTTCCCATAATTAGTGTTGCGGGAAGAAGTGCTTTAATTGCAGAGGGAAGGGACAAACCTCTGTTAAGAAGAACTCCAAGAGAGGCGAGATTTCACAAGCTCTGTTGCTGGAGCACAGCTGGGGAGAGCAAGAACAGAAATGATAAATTTGGTGAAACTGAACAAAAGACACCATCAAGGGTGGCTATGGAGTCGTAATCCCCAGAAGTTAATTATCATTGAATAAATATCTGTTGAGGAAGTTTAAAAATTATTTTCACCTGACCTTGCCTAGAGGGTATGACCCAAAGAACCCATAAAATTTTACGGCTTTATTTAAATACAGTGCTAAACAAACCTCATTGCTCAGAATAATATAATTCAGAAGTGGTAACACCACCTTAGAATCCTGAAACCTATTTTCAGAGTGCTCACAGCAGAATCGAAAGGACCATATCCTGAGCTTTCTTTAAGCTGGGAACGGATGCTTCTACTCCATCCCACATTAATAACAAACAGGTGTTCACGCCTTTCCAGATTCTATCAAATCAACTATATCTGCAATCAGACAAACACACTGATTGATCTTAAAAGTGTATGCTACTTAGATTAATATCCAGATTCGTAAATTCAGACTGAGCATATACCCTGGTGAATACAAATAGCATGCTGTGGTAAAAGCAGGCTTGTCATAGCATTCAGAGTGTCTCGAAAAGGGGCTGGGACACAACAGCACAAGGGATTAATTCAGCAATGCAAGCTGATTAGTTAGCTCGGGGTTCTGACTCCTTGCCTGACAGTAAGAATGCTTACATTGGATTTTAGTCAATTTTTTTTTAATAAAAAGGCAAGAAATCCAAGTCCTATCGGTGTGGCTCATGCATGCACTTTGAAGATCCACTCTGATGCCTTCCTTGACAGCCTTTCATTCACTCCTTGCCACTGTGCCTGGGAAATAATTTATGCTACAAATGCCTGCAAAAATAGCATGCATTATAATAAAAAAAATCTGTGCTGTTGACAAAGACGGTTGGATGTGATGTGTTGAGAAATGTGGTGCCATTTCTTTGTCACTCAAATCTTCTCCTGAAAATCCGCTGCACAGATCTCCCTCTTGAATATTCTAGTAGGTATGATGGCTGGTTTCACTTTGTTAATCCCACATACGCTCCCTGTCTGCAGCTAATCCTGAGCTGCTGTCATTTGCATACAGGAATGAGTCAAACCCTCACCCTATTTTTAATATCCATTAGAATTTCAGAAGGCAGCCGTTTTCCACACATATATTATATTATCATCGTCCTCCTTAATTCATACTTTCAGGTTCCAGTGTAGAACTAGAACGCCATGTTAAAGACTTTTGCTTGAAAATGGGTGAAGAAAGCTTTCTCATTCTAACTGAAGATATGGTTGCATAAGGTTGGTTTACCAGGCTCACGGCTACATGAAAACCACTGCTGGGACTATGTCAGGATTCGTCCCATTCATTTGTAATTGATTGTTGGAACACAGACTAATATCACTCGCAGTTTCACTGCATCAAGGAGTAACACATTGTGCAAAGGAAGTTGGCTTGATATGAGAACATGTTCTTGGATGCCAGTGTATGTAACATTGTAAGAATACATCAATACACACCCTTGTGAATGAGTACATCAAGAATATATCAATACACACCCAAGCACATTTATGCATTTATTTATTTTGTATGCTACATTTCACCCGCAAATCTCAGGGCAGTTTATCAAAGACATGCTGGATTTTAGACAAGGGTTTTGCATTTTGGGTCCAACTAAGAGTTCTGCTTGTACCAAAATATCATGGAGCTGTCAACGAGCCGGGTCATCCACAGGGCAGGCACACACATGGAAGGGACAGAATGCAATTACTGGTAGTTTTTTATTAGCAGAAAAAACAATACAGCAGTGCCCCTGGTTCGTCTTAACTCAACGAAGGCGTTGCTGATGCTAAGCTCTAGGCATAGCCTTCCCCTCTAGCCTCTCATTCTGGCTCCCTCCCAAGCAGACGAAGGCTTCATCAAGAGGATGGGCTCCTCCTCTGGGCCTGTTTGGTGCATTGCTCAGCAATGTGCAGGTTCCTCCTTGAGTGGGTAGTCGGAGGAAGAGGAGAGTCAGCAGGACTGGGAATGTCTGTGCCCACGCTGTGACTCTCGGCTTCCAATCCTCTCCTGGAGGGCCCTCCTTCTCCTGACACTTTCTCAAGTCTCCGGTTTCTATCGGCTCCCAGCTCATCCCTTCTGCTGACTGCTCCTCAGTGTCCCACCACCAGGCTCTGGGCTCTAAGGTGTCATCTTCAGAACCCTCCCCTGTGAGGCAGGCTCCCACCAGTCTTTTTCATCCATCCAGCAAGTCTGAATCCGCCCTGGGGTAGGGTTACCATCCACCCAGAATTTCCTGGACATTGCTGGCAATCGTCCTTCGCAAACAGCGTCCGGGCGGAAAACGCTGAAACTGAAGAAAGCTCGACAACTTTTCTGTCAGGATTTTCATTTTTTGAAATATGGCAACCCAACCTTGGGGGAGGCTCTTGGGCTAGCCTCCCACCACTCCTCATTATCCAGCCTGTCCCTGATACAAATTACAAAGGTAATTCATGGACAATAAAATGGCTCAATGGTGCAATGAATTGCCAGGCAATGAATTGTTCATCGAAAGGAGACAGGAAGAAAAATTTTGCCCCAGATGCAGGAGCTTTGGGCAAGGTCCTATGAACCTGCTTTCTTTCTGGATCCATCTAACACTGTGTTGTCTTCCATTACTGACATTGGCCCTCCAGTCTCCCTAGCAGAAGTCTTTGCTATCGCCTGCTACCTTACTGCTTAGCTGGAGATGCCAGGAGTCAAACTGGGGACCCTTCTGCATGTAAATCACATGTTCCACTTGTGAGCTGTGAGCTGTGACCCTTCTGCAAGTCCTGTGTCTCAGTTGGGCTTTCTATGACCATCTCAATAAGACTTACTATGGAGCAAGCGCAGCATATACCTTACATAAACCATATCACAAGTGCCAAACTGCATGTACCCGAAAGTGAAGGATCCAAGCTCTGACACCCATATTCCAACATGGTCTTGATTTTTATATCCTTGTGATGAAACTGAGTTGTATGTGTTTAATATTCCTCTCAAAAGCTGTTGAGTCTTAAGATCTTAAAGGAGATACATCCTGGTGTTAAGGCCTGATATTCAGACCTTTTGAATGCAAATTTTCAGTCCTTTTGAGATATCCAAAGCATAATTGCTGATGCTTCTTGATCCCTGTAGCTTAATTGCAGTTTCCGTTATGAAAATCTTTTTAAATATAATTAATATCTATTCAAATATTTTTTGGTTAGTTGCATATGTTTATAGGAACCTGAGCGCTTACAGATGTCTGGTGTAATTTTTATTTTTAAATAAGAATTGGTTTATCACATATTGCTTAACCCCTGACTGACCAGGAAGGTTGATGCTGCTGAATGGCCTGGTCCCTCGTCATGCAACTATGGTTTTCCTTGCATAGCAAGGAAGAGTTAGTAAGAGGATTGATGTGAGAAATGTGTCAGTGCCTTTCTTGTCTGACAGACTTTTAGAAGACATCTGAAGGCAGCCCTGTTTAAGGAAGCTTTTAATGTTTGATGGACTACTGTATTTTAATATTTTGTTGGAAGCCTCCCAGAGTAGCTGGAGAAACCCCAGCCAGATGGGCAGTGTATACATAATAAATATTATATTATTATTATTGTTGTTGTTGTTGTTGTTGTTGTTGTTGTTGTTGTTGTTGCCTGTTTTGTCATTTTTTTTAATCATAAGAATGCAGAGTGAGCCCATAATGGAGGCTGTAATCTTAGGGATTCCAGTCCATTTAAAAAAATGTTTTCCAATTGAGATTTCATGTAAAACTGTGGGGTTCTAGAGTTGAAGTCCTGAAGAGTTTTCTGGCGGGCTTTTCTCATGCTTAACGGTGTGCTAGAGATGTTAAAAATAAACTCATTCTCTGGGGAAACTGAAAAGAAAAAGCAATGTAAATTATTAAATAAAAAATAGGTTCAGATATGTTCTACTTAGCAATGGACAAAACTCACCCATTCGTCATTCAGAATGGGCTAGGACTTTTCAAGTCATGGGATAATTCTCAGAAAAAGCTCACCTATTCCTCCCAGGTGGTTTTTCGTCTTTTTCTAGACAGGAGATTTCACAATCCCTGTAGGCAGCATGTTCATACCTACAAGAGTTCAGCAATGGAACTGAAGTTTTTTCTTTTTAAACCTGTTGTTCAGTAAACCTAAAGTGATTAAAAAGAAATAAATCTGATCTTCACTGAATGTAGAAAACAACTCCTTCCTAACATTTGGTTCTAAAATTGTATTGAGATTCTGAGCCACAACAGTGATGGTGATGATGTATCAATCCTTACAAGTGTCCTGAAAGGTTATCATCACTTTATTTCCAATAGGAAGCCAAGACTGAAAAAACATATTTGCGGAGTCCATACCTATGGTGACATTTGAACCTGTGACTCCAGTTTCACAGCCTGTTCTTATTTATTTCTGTTCTTCCTCTATCATTACCCTATGTCTGTTTTGATAATGCTGTTCCCTAAGCCTTTGTCTCTCATCTTTTACATCACTGGAGACTTTTGGCAACGTGTTCTTCACTTCATAATAAACTGACCACCTTATTAAAGTTTTGTAAACATTAAATACTGTATTAAATATAATACAAGCATTATAAAATATAATACAAACATTACCTATTATTAAAGCCTCAATATGCAGTAAATGCAGATTTCCCAGTGTCCCAATTAATTCTGTGTTTCCTAAGCAAAACAAAAGCTACTTTTCGCTCTGTGACTCAGCTTTTCCACTAGTTAACTTGCCACAATTATTTTTCTATTTGTCTAACATCCTAAGAGAGTGATATATTATTATGAGATGTCAGGAACCCATCCAAGCTATAAAAGCTGGTGCCAGCTGCATTGATTGCCAGTTCGACGTCTTCAGAGTTCCCCAGT
Source organism: Podarcis gaigeae (assembly GCF_964106915.1). Lineage (NCBI taxonomy): Eukaryota > Metazoa > Chordata > Lepidosauria > Squamata > Lacertidae > Podarcis > Podarcis gaigeae. The sequence goes on from NC_139679.1 coordinate 100,991,962, forward strand.
TTTATTGTAAATTGCCAAGATGTGTGCCACTCTTGTGTACGGATCTACTACACTTACGGCTGAAAGTGAATATTACGCTGTGTAGCAGAAGTTCATGTATGACCTTGATTCCCCATGTCCTTTAGTCTCCATTGGAGTTGGACAGTAACTATCAGCAAATCAACAGCTGATGCTGCTTTGCGAGAACACTTCTACATTTTGTACCAAACTGTGTGAGGCATTGAAGCATTTCTCCTGTGAGAAACTTTTGCCCCATTTGGGCCTTTTTTGTTTAGAGCATGAGAACATAAGGATAACTCTGCTGGATTCAATCACCAAGGGTCAGCAAACTTTTTCAGCCATGGGCCGGCCCACTGTCCCTCACATTTTGTGGGGGCCCAACTATATTTTGGAGGAGAAAATGAATGAATTCCTATGCCCCACAAATGACCCAGAGATGGCTTTTAAAATAAAAGCACATATTCTACTCATGTAAAAACACCAGGCAGGCCCCACAAATAACCCAGAGATGCATTTTAAATAAAAGGACACATTCTACTCATGTAAAAACACGCTGATTCCGGGACTGTCTGCGGGCCAGATTTAGAAGGCGATTGGGCCGAATCTGGCCCCTGTGCCTTAGTTTGCCTACCCATGCAATCCATTGTCCTATTCTCACAGTGGCCAACCAGTTGCCCATGGGAAAGCCCACAAATAGGACCTGAGCAAAAAGACAAGTAAGAAGGGACTTGGTCTGCTGCAGTAAGTAGAGTGGGTGAAGTGTTTCTCCTTTTCTCAAAATGCTCACTGCCCAGGGATCCTTAAAATTAATTTCATAAACAAGTAACCCAGTAAACAGAACTCAGGGCCATCTGAATGTTGGAAGATTCAGTTCAGGAAAAGAAAAGTACTTTACACAGCGCACGGTTAAACCATGTAGTTGACTGCCTACAAGTTGGCCACCAACTTGGATGACTTTAAGAGAGGACTAGACAAATCCATTGAGAGCAAGGCTATCTTGTGGCTACTTGTGGAACCAGTGTGGTGTAGTGGTTAAGAGCGGTAGTCTCGTAATCTGGTGAACCGGGTTCGCATCTCCGCTCCTCCACATGCAGCTGCTGGGTGACCTTGGGCCAGTCACACTTCTTTGAAGTCTTTCAGCCTCACTCACCTCACAGAGTGTTTGTTGTGGAGGAAGAAGGGAAAGGAGAATGTTAGCCGCTTTGAGATTCCTTCGGGTAGTGATAAAGCGGGATATCATATCCAAACTCTTCTTCTACTTGCCTCCACTGTCTGAGGCAGTGTGTCTCTGAATACAGTTGCTGTGGATCACAAGTAGCGAGAGCGCTGCTACACTAGGGTCCTGCTTGTGAGCCCCTTTATATTCTACTTGGAATCTCATAACAGACAGAAGGCATCCTCTTTATGAAAGGCTGTAAAGGCAACTGATTTGAGTTGTGTCACAGTTGGCTTCCTCCCTTGCCTTGCCCTTTTCAAATGCCAAAGCAGCCCCCCCCCCTTGCCTACAGGTTCAAATTGGTTTCCTCCATGGAATTTCACATACAGAAGAATTGTGTGGACACGGCTTAGGAAACAGTGGGTGAATTCTTCTCTTCCCCACTCCCCCGTCTATAGACATGTTTGCAAGGATTTAACACTTGAGAAAATCAGGCTGTTGGAAAGTATTGAAAACGAGCCACACACAACAGGCAAACAATTATTCCACTGTGTCTCCTGCGTTTTAATTTCTGACCTTCTTGGAAGACAAGAGTGTGTCATTCAGACATGCTTCCTGGGAAATCTTTTGGGAATTTGTTAGTGTTGGCTCCAGTTTTGGAAGGTTTGACAAACTATGACCGGTATTATCCTGCAAGTTACACACTGACTGGGAGCTTTGTGCAATCCCTTCTTGTGTTTCAACGCTGTATTTTTAAGCTGCTATGGAATAAACCTTAAGAAGAATAAGAAGAGCAGTTAAACAGGGATAAAAACACAAGGATTGTCTGGAATTTGTACCTGCTAAGCTTGTCAGTCAGGGAATTTGATGCAGGGCTTGTTAACCACCTCAAATTTTGTAGTTGCCACCAGTTTTCTCCTCTTGGATTCTGTTCCCTAGGTTGGGGACCTTTGAAGGAGGTGCAAGCCAGGCAAGAGAAATTAACTGTGTGAATTATAACCGCGTATATATGTTTGGGACTGGATGGAAAAGGGAAACTCATGCTCTGCTAAAAATTACCAGAATGGTAGAAATGAAATACTAATCAGTGCAACTGGCATATTTGTTTCGAGGTTGGGGGGGGGGGACGCTCTGGAACACAACCAGCTACCAATAAATTGTAGATTGCAGGCCTGTGGACAGTGTCCATAGTGTTCCTAATATTTTGTACAGGATTAGGATTTTGGGTTTTTAATGCTGATTTAATTCTAATAATATATAAGCATGCCAGGGAGCTTTTATTGAGAAACTGGAATAAGAGCATTGAGCCACAGCTGTGCATAAGTAAGCAGTTCACGAACCTCTTGAGACCCCTGAGTCATCTGGCTATCCAATTAGAAAATGCGGGTTCCTGATTGAAAGATCCCTGGGTAACGGAACATGAAGCGTGAGTGCTGCCTTTCTAATTGCTCTGAAGTTTTTTTTATATATATAAAAAATAATTATTATTGTGGCACGGCAAAGAACTTTTAATTCCATTTTATCTTTAGACTTTGTAGTAGCTATTTGATTGGAAGCCTCTTTATCAGAATTTCCCCCCATTTATCTCTCTAATAATTCCTTGTGTTTTTATAGTTTTATTAGTTCTGTGGTCTTTGATGTCTTCAAAGGCTAAGCGTACCAGCCTTTTAAGAAGATCTTGGTAAGAAATTGTCACTGATGGCAAGAATTTTCTCTGCCTTCCTCCCCACTCTGTTTGCTTATAGTTCTTCCAAGCCATGTTCGTTCAGATGATAACGTCTGAAACTCTTGTGCTGTCTGAGGCGGTATCTGTTAGCCTTTTGTCTTGACTAATCAAATACAGATATTTTATAAATGGTGGGTTTTGTGCACTCGTTCCTTTTACACAGTTCACTGCCTCAGTGTTTGAGGAACGGGGGAGGAGCATTTGCTAGATTTTGTCTAACTAATCAGCTGCAGATTCTTTTCAAAAATATGGATCAATCAGTTTGCTATTTCAGTGTGAGGGTGCAGAGGAGGAATAGATTTCCTATTCTACATCTTCCACACCCCATTAGTTCTGCCAACAAAACTGATACAAGCAAATGTCAAAGGCTCCAATTAGATGCATATATTTTGAAAAATGCTGACAGGCCCGGGGTGCTAAGGAAGACTACCAGACTAGTATGTTTTTCCAGTGGTTTTCTGAACTCCTCTTCAGAAAAGCGGAAGTTCAGTGAAAATGGTAAAGAGACGAAATCTGGATGTTGCTGTAAATTCTCCCCAAATCCTACAATGAGTTACATTTTGGGGCCGTGAAAATTGCCATTGTAAATAAGCACCCCCCCCCAAAAAAAAGCTGCTCATTTTCTATAATTAGATGCAAACAGAACTTTCTGTGAGATCCCTTGGGTCACCAAAGTGGCCGGTCCAATGTGCATTGTGGCTGGCAAGGGCACGAGGCAACAAAATTAAGCCGGCATTGATGGAGTGTTCAGCAGTAATGCACACTCTGTTATTTGGAATACCATGAGAAGGAATTCTAGGGAGGGTTCCACAGATTCTGGTTTGGCTTGCTAGCGAACTACCATATTTTTCCGTCTATAAGACGCCCCAATGTATAAGACGCCCCCTATTTTGGGGGACTATGATTTAAGAAAATGGGGGGAGATGGTCCCTGTGTATAAGATGCCCCCAAACTTTAGGGGGAAAACCTAGTCTTATACACGGAAAAATACGGTAATATTTGTAGCCGCCACCAATCTCAATCTCTTGGTTTCTGTCCTTTAGGCTGGGCACACCATGCAAAAGCTCAGCAAGCCGCGGAAGACAACTCCTTTCCTCCAAGGAGATGACTGAGCAGAAAGGATGTTTTCCTTCCATATGCGAGATTTCTCTTGGAGGCACCAGGAACAAACTGGCCTTCCTCTGAATGTTTTAATAAAGTAGGGTGAGAGGAGGTAAAATAAGTTATGGGAAGAGAAGCCTCTGATGTCATATGTTTTTCAGTCAAAGCCCACAATCTGAATTAGGCCCAGAAGCTTTGGGTAAACAGTAGAGGCAGCTAAGTGACATTCCGTATCTGCTGAAGTTTCCAGTGCCACTCTTTATATATAGCAAGTGCGGGTGTTGATTTTTCTCATGAATAATAGCAAGATCCCCATTTATAAGAAGAGTTCTAACAAGACATGCCACTGGCTCATTCACTAACAAAGGTGAATCAAGAAGCATCCATCTTCTTGAGTAGGATACATAAGGAAACCCAAATAGTCAATGCTTTTTTTTAAAATAGAAAAATAGGTGTCGGTACTCACCATGAAGTTGTTACAGTAAGTGCCACACTTTTTAACAACAACAACAAAAAGAGGTGCTGGTACTACATATCCTTGAGTACCCCCTGAAAAAAAAAGCACTTCAGATAGTAAACACTTCTTTAAATGGTTCCAATGGGGATCATTCTCCGCCCTTTATATGCCATTAGGGGCGGTGTTGTCAAATGGGCATTAGTTTTATTGGGGGGCGGGATTGCCTTTAAGATGGTGGCTGTGACCTAACCAAGAGAGCCCAGGATGCCAGTATACCAGGTTGGGTTATGCAGAGCCTGTTTGCTTGGTTTACTTATAAATAAACATTTGTTTTCTCACGTGCAAGCTTCTGCAGATTTAATTGACTCTCAGATATGTTTATTTAATTGGTGGCTGCCCTAGTTTGGGACAGTGCAGACGTCTACTACAGAGTAAAGCACATGTGATAATTTCCACAAGCTGCAACTCAGTAGGAAGGAACACCTGAACCAGGTTTGGGGTTTGTGTATCACTTACCTTTTGTATCCCTCCTGGAAATGATAGGGCACCTGTCAAACAGCCACAGTCCTTGATTTTTTCTTTACCACCACCTTGACACAAAAATTTAACATGCTCTCCCTTTCTACATCTAAGTTACAATTTTGCAATTAATATGCTAATATGGGCATTATTTAACATAAAATCATTCTCCCAGTTTCCTTTTATAATCCAACTCCAATATTTTAAAAAGATATATATGTGTGTGTGTATAATTTGTGTGTGTGTGTGTGTGTGTGTGTGTGTGTGTGTAATCTTAAAAACCCGACACCTTTTTGGGTGCTCTTAAATCCTTTCTCTAACTGCAAACATCACATTATTATCCTTTGTGGAACGGTCTTTGTATTAATAAAGTTCCATTTTTCGCTTCTCTAAAAAAATCACTATTGGTTATATCAACTTGAAGGGCATGTTGGAAAATGAGAATGTCATTATCTCAGTGGGGTTCCTTTAGTATAAAATATTTAAAAGTAACTCACTCCCATTGAATTACCTGCTGACCTGTTCCTTTAGTAGCTGCATGATTTCCCCTTATTAAGCAGCAGCCTGTTGACGATTTTCCCGAAATTTTAAAAGTATCTGACTGCACTAAGGCCCAAACCAGATATCCCCATTATGACAAAAACTCTTTGTACAGGAACACTTTGATCTGACGATTCCCATGGGTGCTTTCATAATGAGGGACCGACTTGGAGTGACTGTTCTCTGATCCCCTTTTCTGCTCAACCTTATTCCTCCGTTAGGAGGAAGTGGGGGGGCGGGGGACTGAGGCAGTGCACTGCAATAGTATTTTGGCTTTTTCAAGCTGCAAGAATTTATACAGTCGCACACTGCAGAACCAGTGTGGCAAAGGTTCACAAAGATGGATGCAGTGACTCCAGAATATAATAAAAATTCCTACCTCAAATCATAGCTGATGCAGCAGTGTGCCATCCCAAAAGTTCCAAAATAGAGTGGTCTCAGTAATCAATATCAAATAACTTAATTCCTAGTGTCTCTGCATGTCAAAGCATTTGAGTAGTTGTGTATATCATTCCTTTTCATGTTGCAATAGGTACAACAGCGTATTCTGCAGCAACTTTGTAAAGTGTGAATACCAAGGGCTGTGTCCTTTAGCAAGCAGGCAGGTCTAGGGTCAGTTGTGACATCATTGGGCACACGACAAGGCCCGTGCCTGTTCTCTCCTAGACATAGCTGTCAACTTTTCCCTTTTCTTGCGAGGAATCCTATTCGGAATAAGGGAATTTCCCTTAAAAAAGGGGAAACGTTGACAGCTATGCTCCTAGAACAATGGAGAGAAGATACTATAACCTCTGCTTTCCTTGTCCTTGCACTCTCTCTTCCTTTCTGGAAAATGGTGTGGTTTGAGCCAGTGGCAGACCTTGGGGTCTCAAATTCTAGCAACGCCCTGTGCAACACCAACATTTGGTGCCTCTCTACCTCTCGCACTCCATTCTAAATCATAGTTGTGGTGCCCCTGAGACTCCACACCCAGTGCGGCCGAACTGGTCGTGCTCCCCCTAAATCCCCCTCTGTTTGACCCCATATATAGTGGTGAATGGTCAGTGGTGATAATGGTGGGCAAGAAGAAGAAGAAGAGAAGTTTGGATTTGATATCCCGCCTTTCACTCCCCTTCAGGAGTCTCAAAGCGGCTAACATTCTCCTTTCCCTTCCTCCCCCACAACAAACACTCTGTGAGGTGAGTGGGGCTGAGAGACTTCAGAGAAGTGTGACTGGCCCAAGGTCACCCAGCAGCTGCATGTGGAGGAGCGGAGACGCGAACCCGGTTCCCCAGATTACGAGACTACCACTCTTAACCACTACACCACACTGGGGGCGCTCAAGAGAGGAGGCCCATTGACACAGCCTTGCCCACAAGCACCACAAACCCTGGAACTCACCCTGTTCCCAGTCATGTAAAACAGAGGAATATAACAGGGGTCAGCAAACTTTTTCAGCAGGGGGCCGGTCCACTGTTCCTCAAACCTAGTGCGGGGCCGGACTATATATTTTTTTTTTTGGGGGGGGAACAAATTCCTGTGCCCCACAAATAAAGAGAAGGATGCAGCAACTCTCTTAGAAATGATTGTTTCAAGAAACGACTCCACAAATGCACGGAAGATAAGACCATAGATGACTATTAATCACGCTAGGTGTATGCTACCTTTGGTGTCGGGGACGGCATGCCTCTGAATACCAGTTCCTGGGGAACACAAATGAGAGTGTTGTAGTGCTCATATCCTGTGTGTGGGTCTCCCATACACATCTGGTTGGTGTGGGACTAAACCAGCAAGGTTCACCTTATGTTCTTAATACAGGTGTTGACCAGAGGCTTTTCAGATTTCCCAGCACTGCCTTTCTCCTGGCACCAGGTAGCAATTTATTTTATTTCCCCCCAAGCCTTTTTAGTGTTTGTTTACATTTTATTTTATTTTATTTATGTGTTGTTGTTAACAACAACAACAACAACAAACACTTTCTACATAAATATCCTAAGGTGATTTGCAGGTATATCCTTTAAAACAGCTAAAATAATTTTAAAAACAGTACAAGAACACCTTTTTAAAAGCAACATGGAATAATATAAACACCTAAGCAGAGACCTTTGCATCTCTAGGTGGAAAAGCTTGTTATGTTTTGATTTTAGTTGCCTAAATTTGTTCTCCGCCTGCCCCAAAGCTGTTGTGGATGCTACAGCTATGGATGCTATGGCTGAAAAAGTGACAAATGTTAAAAAATAAACATTTCCCCAGGCCAGATTGGATATTGCACTTCAGACTGAGGTAGCTGGGTATGGCTTGTCTCTTGTTGGTTTGGATGTAAATTAGGTAGTCACAGGTTTCAACTATACCTGCTCTGAAATGAAGATAAAACTGGAGCTGCTAGCTAAACTTTAAGAAGTGGAATGTTGGTGGGAGAAAGATCAAACAGTGGCTCAGTGCACTTCACAATAAACTGCATGTAAAGGCTTACTGAAAACAAGCAATGTGCTAAATCGCAGAAACATAGTCCATCTATCTCAGTATGGTCTACACTTACAGGCAGTGGCTCTAGTTTTCAGCAACATGATATATCACCAGCTAAACATCACAATATACCAGTATATCACAATGTCTGAAATAAGGATGGGACTATGTAGAGGTGAACAGTAGGGCTGGGTGATATCTGGTTTTCAACTTTGTGATAGATCACCTGCTCAACATTGTGATGTACTGATACATCACAATGTCTGAAATAAGGATGGATCTGGTTTTCAACTTTGTGATATATCACCACTGAACATCACAATATACTGGTATATCACAGTGTCTGAAATAAGGGTGGAGCTATGTAGAGGTATTGGCTGGCTTCACAATTTTTCCCCACATTGTGATTTTTGCATAGCACACACACGCAATGATTTGCAATATATTGCCAGATCAGAAATTATGAACTTCAAACCGGTTTTGGACGATATATTGATATATCAAACCCCCCCACTCTCCAGAGTTTCAGACAGAATTTTCTCCCAGCCCTAACTGGGAATGCTGGGGACTGAACTTGAGATCTTCTGTATGACATTCAGTCCCTGAGCTTTGGTCCCTCCCAGAAGTCACACTGCCTGGTCACATCTGCTTTCCTCCTATGTTGGTGCAAAAGAGATCAACAAGCTATGAAGCTTACATAGGGTGATGCCTGAGCCTTTGTTCCTTCCAATGTAAACGTATTATTGGAAATCACAGTTACAAATGGGGCCATGTACATGATTTGTGGCTATCTTTCCTTGATAGCAACAAAGAATTGAAACGGAAAAGAGACAGAAATATCAGGAACACCTTAGATGCAGGAGAAAAATAACAGTTACCGAGATTAAGTTATAAAGTTTTGGAAAGTCGATTCTACTCTTCGTTGAAATGTTGAGATTCTGGAGAATTAACTCATTCAGTAATTTTATTGTAATTAGTAATAACCAATGATGATAACCTGCAATGAAATCAAGGGAATAAAACTAACGATGCCTGACAGAGCCACTTGTCTATCCTGGGGTCTTTGGAAATTCTTAACTTGAAAGCTCTCTGCAGCTTTGTTCCCTCCCCTCATCTTTTTTAATGGCCATTAAGTCTGAATGCTGGTCTCCTCCACCACCGCCACCCGCCTCAAGGTGAAGGCACTGCAAACTTTTGCAAAAGAGAGTGGCCCATAGATTACAAAGAAAATCCATTTAATGCAATTTGCTGCCTCAAACGTATAGTTTTGAGTGCGTTCAGTGAATCGCCAGATGGTTCAAATGGTCCATTGTATCTCCTGGATATTTTATTGTAGGAAATAGCTCTCGGGAGAATTTGGTTGTGAGCTTGTACATGCTATTATATAGCTGGATTCATCCGTGTCTTTTGTGTTTTGCTGTTCAAGCATTTAAACTGTGTGAGATGGGCATAAGAATAGATATTTTTCCCTGCAGTTTGGTGAGACACAATCACAATTCATTTGAGGTTCCTTCTGAGCTGGCATTTCTTAAGACTGAGAAGGTGGTGTGTTTTCATCAGCATGAGTAGAATGGAGCAGTTACTTGAAAAGAGAGTTGCCTCAGTGAATAAACTTGCCAAAAGGAGAATTCCAAGCCATTTGCAATGCTATAGAGTCTTGTCTGCTCTGCACCAAAACATCAGTTTATGTGCATAAATCCCACATTTAATTGCACGGTTTTGTTCTTTTTATGTTTCCTCTTGGCAAAATGTTGAGTTCTGTAAGATGATTTCAGAGAATTACTTACTCTACCAGGCAAGTTGACTTGAGAACCAGCTGATCAGGCAGTTAGAAGAAAAAGTGGTCAGCTGTGCGGAATGAATGAATGAATTAAAAGCACTTGTATCCTGCCCTTCATCACAAAAGTGATCGCAGGATAGGGTCCTGTAAAGCCTAAAACCATCACATAAATTTAAAAACAGCACCATCAAAACAATATCAGATTAACAGGTGCCCAGTACAAACTATGTCAGTACAAGCCTTGGATGAATATACAGTGGTACTTCAGTTTTCGAATGTCTCCATTGACGAACATTTCGATTTTCAAACGCCATAAACCTGGAAGTAAATGCTTCAGTTTTCGAACACTCCTTGGAAGTCGAACATGCCACACTGCTTCCGCTGAGTGCAAGATCCTGAGGCCTAGCTGTTGGCTCTTGGGTTTTCGGTTTTCGAACGTTTCAGAACTCGGAACGGTCTTCCGGAACGAAATACAGTATATTCGAAAACCAAGATACCACTGTATAGGCCACTTGGTACACTGGTTGCAACATTCTTAGGCATTGCCCAGCCGCCACTCACCCATCCATCTTTTGTGGCATCTCCAGAGTGAAAGCACCACCCACATGAGGAAAAGGGTCGCTCCTCAAAGCAAGGCATTCTGGGAGGGATGGTCTCAGAAAGTGCTGCTGTGTCTATAAATTCTTCACCCACCCCAAAAAAGAGAAAAGTAACCAAAGTAAATTTAGAAAGGTGATTCCTAGCCGTCATAGCAAAGCACAGCAATTCAGGCATGTGCACTCAGAATGTCATCTCAGGCCACCTCGCTTGGTATGCCTTGCTCTGTGGAAGGGTCCAAGATGCCAGATTTAGACATAATCCAGAATTACATCTTGGAATAATGTCACTTCTATATTTTGAAGTGCAGCGTTTTCTGTGTTCTTAATGTTTTCCAAATTTCTGGTAGAATTCATTATGAATTAAAATTTCAGGTGATATTCACTCATTCACTCAAATAACTTCTTCACTTTTAGTTGGGATAAATGTCCCAGAATAGGCACACCTTGCCACTGTCAAGTGGTAAATGCTGAGAGAGGAATGGTAATTGAAATGTTAAAGATAGACATTTGCTGTTCTTACAACCCTGCAGAGAGGCTTTTCCTGTCATAGTTGATTAGGTCATAGTGACTAATTGTAAATGCTTCCATTGGGAAGACACTGAGAGCCACAAAATAAGTTTGTGAAATTTGCACTATTAGAACAAGAAACAGAATGCATAAATAAAACCTATTTCTGTATGGTCTCATAGCCTGTTCTGGCAGCACTGTCCTTTTCATGTGTTAAGCTAAATCCACACAACTCTAATGCAACCATTTTTGGAGTTCAGGTGTGAATGGGAACAAAGACATTCTTTCCACTAAGACTGACAAAGTATAATGACTATCACAATGTGATGTTCAATAAAAGCCTGTGAAAACCAGACTTCCTTTAAGAACAAAACAACCAGCAGCAGCCAAATCCAAAAAAGGAAGTGTGTTTCAATAAATGACTTAAATCTGTCATTAAAAGATTCAGCACACAACTTTTGTACAAGAAGAACAAACTCCAAATATTGATAGAATGAGATCAGTAATTTTAGATGTTCCCTGACATTATTAAATCATTAGTTGTTCCCTGATATTATTAAATCATTAGTTTATGATGCTGACATCAAGCTTCTTTGCCTTAGCAACACGTGAGACTGTTTCAGAATAACCGTGCCCCTGCCCCCAAGTCTTGATTCCCACAAATCAAGAACTCAGCCATATCAACCTCTTAAGTTTAAAGGGAGGCAGCTATAAGAAAAACTTGGCATTAACAGTTCAAATATGTTCAGCTAGAGTTATTATTCTGGTATGATCCCTGTGCAGTTTCTACATACATGGGCACATGTATTTGTTGAATAACATACGACAACTGTATCTATTTAAGGCAGCCCTGTTCAGGGAAGTTTTTAACGTGTGATATTTTACTGTATTTTTGGTTTCTTTGGAAACCGCCCAGAGTTATTATTATTATTATTATTATTATTATTATTATTACTTTTATTATTATTATTAGTAGTAGTAGTAGTAGTATTAGTATTATTACAGCTTCACCCAACATTCAAATTGGGCTTCTTCGCATCTTGGGTTTCTTACAATGAGAGTCCACCATTGGCTGCTTCTGTTTGTAGCTTTTACAGTTTGCTATTCATTTCACTCTTGACCTAGAAGGCAAGGGTGAGATTGCTACATACATTCCACAAAACACTTGCAACCAGTGAAGTCAATGAGAATTTTTCCAGGGAGGTCAGTGGGTGAAGTCTTGGCAGATCTTCGGCTGATTTCAGCAGGTTTAATATTTCAGCCTTGGGAGTATAGTTTTGAATACATCAGAATTTTTTAAAAGTAACCGTGGAGCAACTAGAGCTAAATTCAGTCAGCAATAACTCAATCTATAACTTGATCTGTACCTAGGAACCTTAAAAAGCCTATTAATTTATATTCTTGATACTGCATTGAAATTATTGTTGGCAACTGTCTGTCTCAGGAGACAACGGAGGGGTGTGCCTTGCAGGTGAAGTCAGACTGTTGGAAGGTTGCAGCGCCTGCCGTGGCTATAGAGACTGAGACTGGAGAGACATGTTTTGTTGCAGCTGGGGAAGACGGAGGCATCTGGTTGTGCTGCTGCAGATGCACCATGGCATTTCTTCTTTCTGTTCTCCTCCCAGTGGTCATTCCTCCTCTGGTCACTGCTGTGGTTCTTAACCTGGAAAAGTTCTTAACCTGAAGCACCACTTTAGCTAATGGGGCCTCCTGCTGCTGCCGCGCCGCCGGAGCACAATTTGTGTTCTCATCCTGAAGCAAAGCTCTTAACCTGAAGCACTATTTCTGGATTAGCGGAGTCTGTAACCTGAAGCGTATGTAACCTGAAGCATATGTAACCCGAGGTACCACTGTACTTAAGGTTGGGCGTATACTAACCGCGAAAGTGGTGACCATGGTGATATTGCAAAGAGCTAATCTAATGTAGAAAGTTGTCTAATACAACTGCGGGCATCATAAAATTTAACCTCCATACAGTGGTACTTTGGTTTAAGAACAGTCCTGTTTATGAACTATTTAGTATACAAACTCTGCAAAACTGGAAGTAGTGTCCTGGTTTGCGAACTTTACCTTGGTCTAAGAACAGAATCCGAACAGTGGAAGGGCACTGGTGGTGGGAGACCTCGTTAGGGAAAGCGCGCCTCAGTTTAAAAACAGACTTCCGGAGCGGATTAAGTTCATAAACCGAGGTACCACTGTATTGAAAAGAAAATGGTTACATATTTCTTCTTCACATATGTAGGATCACCTGCTGTATCACTAAGTGGCCCTACATCAAATAAAGTTGGGCAGCCTGGATTGTTCTTGATTTCTCCCCAGATCTGGGCCAATTAAATAAAAATTGTGCCTTTTAATGTCCACAAGGATAAAGTATAAGGAAGGAAAGCTATTTTTTTAGGGGTGGAGAATCTCATTAGAGCTGAATCTCATTAGTTTCTGCCACCATAAATATTACTATGAATTGTATTCAGGAATTGAGTATGTGTCCTCTTGACATCAAGAGAAAAAAGAAACATGCAATGGATGCTATATTTCATATTAGATAACTTAGAACCATAGAATTTTGTAGAGTTGGAACGGTCGTCTAGTCCAACCCCCTGCAATGTAGGAATTTCAACTCAAGCATCCATGACAGATGACCATCCAACCTCTGCTTGAAAACCTCCAAGGAAGGAGAGTCCATAGGCTTCCAAGGGAGTCCATTCCACTGTTGGACAGCTCTTACTGTCAGAAAGTTCTTTCTGTTGTTGTTTTTCAATAGGAATCTCCTTTCTTATAACTTGAAACCATTGGTTTGAGTCCAATGCTACCCTCTGGAGCAGAAGACCTCTGGACAATTTGCTATAGTTTCAGACTCTCAGTTGTCGAACAGTCACCAGCAACAATATGATTTCCCCCACTTGCTTTAGGCTGCTGAATTGAAGAGATCTAATCAGGTGTGGACTTGGCTAAATGAAAGGATTTTGCGCCTCAAATCGCTGGGCTCAGAATCTCCTCAGAGGCAACTTGTGTCTTTCATCCTCTTGCGCCTGGATCTTGGGGATCAAGTGAAAAATAAAGTAGTTCCAAGAAGTTAGGTCTCTTCCCAACCATGCGATTGAAGCCCCTTTCTATATTCCTTTATCAGTGTGGCTGCTGCTGCTTCTATAGCTGTTCCCACTCCAGTAACAGACTATCTACAGACATCTGCCCACATGTGTTGCTGCTTTAGCATGGTCAGCAACCGCATTAGGTGATGCCTGGGGTCCCTGTAAGCTGCACCCGTCGCGTGGTTGCTATAGCAACCCAGACAGGCAGAAGTATTTAGATGCCCATTTACTGGAGTAGGAAAAACCTGATAACATTTTTTTAAAAAAAGAAAAAGAAAAAGGTCTTTGTTTCTGGAATAAGAGAACTATTAGGACCCTTGTAATAGACTGGAATTCAGAAATGTTTAATGTGCTTCTTTGGTAATGCTCTGGGAAGTGGATTTTCCACCTACCAGTGGTGGGTTGTCTTTTGGCTCAAGAATATAAGGTTCAGGGTCTGGGAAAATGTTTTCAACTCACATCCCCTCATGAGCAACCCTGGGCATGCCAGTCATGGGTGGGTCCAGAGATAAAAGTGTAATGGATGTTGCTCTTACCTTTGTACCATTGGCGGCATAGCATAAGGTTACCAGATTTTTTTCAATGAATCCAGGGACGCTTTTGAACTTCCATTGATTTTGTATGGGGACTGATTTGTAAATCCGGGGACTGTCCCCGGGAAACGGTGATGTCTGGTAACCTTAACATAGCAGCCACACAAAAACAGAGGTTCCTTCAAACGCACACACCATTTCCCCATCCATCACAGTTAGAGGCATCATCAGGATCACGTTTCAGCCAGGAATTTGACCCTGAAGGCTGGGCTTTCCCATGCTTGTCCTATGGGATGCTTTCTTTTACTGCATGGCCAAAATAAGATTTGGAGAGTCCCCATTCGTCCCATGAACAACAGTGCACCCTTAATGCCAAAAAAACGGTTAGCTCCGCTTCTCGTTGTTTGAGTCCACATGGCAATAAACCCAACCTGGAGGCATCTTGTACAGCAGACTTCCCCCAACCCGGTGCCCTCCCTGATACTTTTGCACTACAATTCCCATCGGCCCGACCCAGCATAGCCCGTGATCAGGAATTATGGGAGTTGTAGTACAAAACACCTGGAGGGACACCAGGAAGGGGAAGACTGTCCTTCTGTAGGATCCTCTGGAAACAAAGTATGCCTGCCCTCATTTCCTTCTGTTCAAGCTTTTGTGTAAGGGCACTTGACCAAAATATTGTTCGGCCCTCAGCATGCATCTTTCTCTCTGTGTGTTTTTTATACTTTGCCTAATTAAATGGGCTAGAAACAAGTTGTGAGACATAAGGAGTTCTCTCCCTTTTCTTCGCATGACTGCGCAGTTTGCTGACATCTATATAAAAACCTCTTAGGACCGGAAGAAAAATGTATGGTGAGTGGAAACCAGCGTGAGAGACTGAAGCAACTAATTTGTAGGTTATTGGGTTGAATGCTCAGCTCTGAACGCCCTTTCCTTGTAATAGAAGCTATGCAGTAGAATGGTTTGCACACCGTTTAATGCAAAAGCAACATTGGCCGGATGCCCTGTCCTTGCCCTGAATACCTTCATTTTTTGTCACTTGGATCAAAAAGTCTCGTGGGCATTCTCTTTCATGGTAACTTTTCTGCAGGTAATTAATTTCCTAATATGTTCCCAGGAGGTTTGGGGAGAGGGGAAACTTCTTCCTGGCAACGTCTTCTGATAGTATCTTTATTTCAGAGTGTGTGTATTAACAGAGAAACTAAAACAGAAGGAAGTAATAATTTGAGAGCTGCACAAGTTTCTGCTTTGGTTATTCCAGTATAGTTCACTGTTTTGTGTTTGCAAATACAGTTTCCATTTGATAACTCTGGAATAATTAGGAACACTCATCAAGCAGAGATGTGGCAGGCAATCACCCTCGCTTTTTACTTTCAGGTGTCTCTTGAAGATTTTTTTTTTTAAAAAAATGCTGACAGCCCTAAGTAGTTGTTCAAAATTTTCTTGAGTCGTCTGTCATCTTAATTGATTCTAAAAGTTTTTGTGTTACTGTAGAGAGCCCTGATGTTTTGTGGGACGGCCATATATAAATACTAAAACCAACTTACCTTGAATCCAGTGAATGCCATTAAAAAAAGACTTTTCAAAATTTTATATTGTGGTACGTGTGTGGGGGAGAACGACTTTAGGCAAGACCCTTTTCTGGGGGGAAAGCACAATGAATGTGCTTCTCAGAATCACCTATGGACAACTCTTAATCAAGGCCCTCTTTTGTCCATATAATTCGTTGTATTAACCTGCCACAAAATCCATGTGGCTAGCTAGCTTCCTAGTTGGTCTATATTTAGACCGCCTATAAATAATACTTAGAGTGGGGTTGGCTTTTGCTTAATTTGGATTCCTCTTCTTTTGCCGTACAACTCCAGCCTTGCCATGCCATCCTTATTAGGGAACCTCCTATCTTAAAGATAACAGCTCAGCATCTCCTGATATTCTATACTGGCTATTGTTCATTTCGCAATGCTAGCATAAATCATCCTCTAACTTCAGCGATAGGGGACTTCATTTGTCTGCATTAGAGGACTTATCCACAAAGTAAATGATGTAGTGGATGAAGAGGAGACTTAGAACAAAGGAGGCATTCACTATTAAAAATATGTAAAATATGACAAATAGAGGGAATGACTCCGCTCCACCCATAAAGACATCTAAAAGGATGGAATGTTTTGCAGTCAGTGGTCCAGTTTGGATGTACTGCTAAGCCAAACCTTGGCTTAGCCCCAGTGAGCAAACGTGTAAGTTCCCAGAGTGAATATCGAGGCCATAAGTGCTCCTCCTTTAGTCCTGCTGCTATGCCGCCCTGGGCCTAAGGCAGTGTTTCTCAAACTTGGGTTCCCAGCTGTTGTTGGACTACAACTCCCATCATCCCTAGCTAGCAGGACCAGTGGTCAGAGATGTTGGAAGTTGTAGTCCAACAACAGCTGGGGACCCAAGTTTGAGAAATACTGGTTTAGTGTTGCATCTGAAATCAGGCTTAAGGTTTGTCTCACTTCCAAGGTTTAACCAAGGTTTGTTCTCGTTTTACCCCTCATGGTTTGCCAGGAGGAGACAAGCCACAGTCTGGATTAGGACAGAATGCTAAACTAAACTACAGCTTAGCTGCAGGTAGCACTAGGGCTGCAGTCTTTGATCTGGAAAATGACAAGTTTGCTCATTCGAGCTAAAGTATGTTTCGGTTTAGTGTTGTTAAACACGTGAATTCGGCCAGTGTTTCTCTAGGGTGGCCTTTCTCGACCTGTGGGTCCCCAGATGTTGTTGAACTACAACTCCCATCACCCCTAGCTAGCACGGCCAGAGCTCAGGGATGATGGGAATTGTAGTCCAACAACATCTGGGGACCCACAGGTTGAGAACCGCTCCTCTAGGAGCTATGTTTAAATTGGACAGAGTTACAGTCCAAGGATAATAAGTATGTAGATGTGTACACACCTGTGTAGGCTTACATGCTCCTACATGTTTGGGCATGTAAATTCCTTTTGTTTCTCTCTTGAATATAAACACACACATTCCCCATCCACGCACAACTCCCATCTATACTGGTACTTGACTAGAACAGGGTTCCATACCTTGTGTAGATTATGAACATAAGATGATACCTGCTGGATCAGACCAAAGGCCCATCTAGTCCAGCATTTTATATCAGCCAGATGCCCATGGGAAGGTCATAAGAAGGCCCTGAGTGCAATAGCCCTTTCCAGTGGTGATGCTCAGCAGCTAGAGCTCAGAGGGAGACTGACTCTGGTACTGGAGGTAATATAGACATCATGACTAGCAGTCATTGATAGTCTTACCCTAATCCTCTTTTAAAGCTGTCCAGGTTGACAACCATCATGACATCTTGCAGTAGCAAATTGAATTGTTCAACTATGCATTGTGTGAAGAAGTACTTCATTGTGTCTCACCATTCGGCATCATTGGATGAGCTTTAGGAGAGGAGAAAAAGTCTCACAATCCACTTTCTCCATACCACCACTTGGCTCATTAATCATGCTGATATCCTTTGTTATTTACTATTTATTTACTTCCCAAGACCCAAATCTCTTGGACTTGTTGGTGCATAATCTGCAGAATGCATCTCTGTTGAGCTGCTGTTATTGTTGATTTGAATAACCTACAAATGTTCTGGAGAGATTTGACCCTCTTGACTTCCCCTTTCAACCCAGACCCGTCATTTCTGAGAATTTCCCCTGCTTGAAATCAAATAAAATGTGACTATGTTGGCCTTTTCTTGGGGAGGCTATATAAACCAGCAGAGGGGCAACGTTTCCCTGTTGCTGCAACTGCTCTGTTGGGCCCAGACCAGCAGACAGCTGCCTAGACTGAGGCTAGAAGTGTGGGTACATATGTATCTAGAGCACTGCAGAAGCTGCTGTGAGTGTTTCTCTTGCTAATAAAGGGTTAACTATCAAACTATAAGATAACTGTGTTATTTGGGATGGGCCCTGACACACCAATTTTGATGTCATTTCAGTATTAGACAAATACTCTCCCCTCTCCCCAATATAATGCTATGAATTTATAAGTAGGACCGATCATGAATTTATCTGTTCTACATGAATTTTAGTTTTGCTTTGATTCCCATTTCTGCTATTTTGCTTTGTGGTGGCTTTATATATATATATATATATTATCATCTTATTGTGTGTTGCTCTGAAAGTGTTTAATGTGAAGGGTGGCATAGCTTTCTAAATCAACAATTGGTTAGAATAATGGATATATTTTATTTATTTTATTAAAGAAAAAATGTGTATTGCTTTACGTAAATATATTGCAGCAGCTTGGAAAATTAAAGTAAAAGCCACTAACATACAATACACTAAAACTGAGGTAGGGCCAGAAAAGCAAAAGCAATTAACACAGCAAAGCAAATATCAAGTACAGGACAAACAAAGTACACTTGTTCCTTCAGAATTACTGTTTATTCATATGCAAATTTAGGCAATTTAATTGGTTTGATTACCTTTATTTAATTGGGCAAGAGCGCTATTTTCCACCCCTTGGAGCAGAGGCAAATTTTGGAATAATTCTTCTGCGTTTATGTCACTTTGAGTCATTCTGTCTGTCTTTTCTCTCTCTGGACCAAAATCCACAACTGTAACACTTTATGAATGGCTCACTTTACAGTAGCCTACATATTTTCTTGTGCCTCAAAAGGTATCTCATGTTTGATGTCATTATATTGGACATGCACCAGTCTACCAGGCTTCTAAGTTGTTATAGATAGCAGCATAGACTTCAGGAGTTCAGGAGAACGGGCTATTTTTAAAGCTACCCATCTAAAGCATATAGAAGTGTGTATTACTTTTTGGTTTTAATTTGGTTCCACGTATTTTATTTAAGTTATTTATCTACTGCTCTTCAAGCTAAAGCCTCTCAGAGCTAGTTACACCCTTTTTAAAGACAGCCAGATCAATGAATGTACAATAAAACAGTGTAAGACCAATTAGTCAAAGGATTAAAAATTAGATGAAAACAGTACTGAGGTGGGGGGGAGGGAATCTGAATGCACAGGTGTTGGGATGGAGAAGGAAGTCTTCACTGGTATCTCCCTGAGAACAATGCCAAGTTAGAATAGCATAAGAGGGAAGACCCTGCCTTGGGTCTTCCTCACCTCAGTTTTGTCTGGGCCAAGACAAGCCACAAGTCTTGGTTTGGATGTACAGTGGTTCTCAGACTTAATCCGTTCTGGAACCAAGGCGCGCTTTCCCATAGAAAGTAATGCAAAATGGATTAATCCATTCCAGACTCTTAAAAACAACCCCTAAAACAGCAATTTAACATGAATTTTACTATCTAACAAGACCATTGATCCATAAAACAAAAGCAATAATCAATGGATTGTACTATAAAATAAATAAGACAGTATTGTAGATGATAGAAATTAAAATTATTTCCCCCCCCTCACCTGCGCTGATGATAGTCATTGTTTGGATGGCGGGGGCTTTTATCCATTTCCACAGTCACAATCAGTAGCTGAACTGGGTTCCATACAGTCACAAAAACAAATGAACCGAAAAAGCCTCAAAAACAAAAACGTAAAATAAATAGCAAAAACAAAAGCACCAAACTTAATCTGTTCCGGAAGTCCCTTTGACTTCCAAAATGTTCAAAAACGAAGGCGCAACTTCTGATTCGTGCAGGTGCCCCGGAAACAATAGACGACAGCCACATTGGATGTTCGGCTTCCGAAAAACACTTGAAAACCAGAACACTTACTTCTGGGTTTTCTGCGTTTGAGAACCAAGGTACCACTGTAATGTTAAATCAAACCATAGCTTAGTCCTGGATAGCACAGCAGCAGCAGGAGAAGGAGCACTTCAGCCATAAACTTTGCACTAGGAACCCATAGTATACACTAAACCATGGTTTGGCTTAGTGTTACATGTAAACTAAGCCAGAAACCGGGTTTGCTTTAGATATCTATATCGCTACATCCCACAGTTGACCCATAAGTGTGACTGACTCTCTTTAAGTGATATTTGGGAACCTCTTGCAGAGCAGATGTTGATCATGGCTTGTTTGGGAGGCCTAAGCACACAAGACTTAGGTGGTGTTGAGGGTCTCTGTACCGTTGTAATTTGCCTCAAAGCTTGCAAATGTCATGAGCTTTTTAATAACGCATAGCAAGCAGTATTAATAAAACTTCCTGAGGGGTTGCGAAAGAAAGAGCAACCAGAATGTGTGTTGAATTATCATAATTAGGCAAACGTCTAATCTTAAGTCCACTCGGTTATGATTATCGCTAGGAGATGGGGGGGGGGAACCCCCACACTTTTTCCAGTTTTGATATTCACAAAGATTTATAGCCAACTACGTGTGCAATAAAGCCTCCTTGCTCATTTTGTTAAACGAACTAAAAATCCCTTGGTAAATGGAACCTCACATATAATTGGGTACAACCTGCTCTGACTTTCACCTGCAGGAAAGACCTTGATGGGCAGAAAGTGTGTGATGGTTTCTGTACAGAAGGAGTCTGATATAATTACCCTTCATGGGTGAGGTATCTTGCTCATCTCCTGGGAAGCCCATATTTCTGAAAGATCTGACAAGAATTTATGGTAGTCTGCAGTGACTAGAATCAGATGTTTCTTTATTATTGTTAATTGAGCCCTGTGAGAATGTGGACTCTGCCTTTATCTTACCTTCACTTGTCTCTGAGCTGATTGAAATGCTAAAAAAAGAACCACATGGTGCAATTCTTCAGGGACTGGACCACATAAGAATGCAGCTGGGGGAGAGGGCTGGTTTGATTGCTCTCCCTACATCTGACTGTACGCAGAAAACTGACATGCCAAGGGAAAGGCTAGGCTTGGGACGCACTTGCTAGCTAGCTTGCCACAGCCAGGAAAAATACATTGCATGCGCTTTCTGAATGGCTGAATCTCCTATTAGCAATATGGAATCAGGCTTACAGTGGGGCAGTGTTGACTGAAAGTTTAGGGCACTGCCCATAATGGGGTATTACCCATGTGGAGATATTAAAATGTGTCATTTCTTCCTTACAAATTATCAAGATAAAAAGATTATGATGGTGGTGATAATATATTATTATTTGAAGGTTCAGGGAAGTTTTTAATGTATGACATTTTAATGTATTTTTAATCTTTGTTGGAAGCTGCCCAGAGTGGCTGGGGAAACCCAGCCAGATGGGCAGGGTACAAATAATAAATTATTATTATTATTATTATTATTATTATTATTATTATTATTATTATTATTATACCCCGCCCATCTGGTTGGATTTCCCTAGCCACTCTGGGTGTCTCACAATAGAATATTAAAAACACGATAAAACAGCAAACGTTAAAAACTTCCTTAAGATGATACCCAAAGTTGAATGTGGGCACCCTAAATTTTGCTTGTTTCTAAACATTAGTAAGTCTCACTGTTGGGTTTTCTTAAAAAAAAACCAACACAGTTAGGAAGGGGGAAAGCAATCGAAGATAATATTTTCCATTTTAAGTTTCTCAATTTAGCTTTCTAGAAAAGGTAACAGCAGCAACTTGGTGTTCAAGCATCTATTTCCCAACTCTAATTCAGGTGACCACACCTGAGTACCACAGCCGTACATTCCCAGCATTCAAAAGTAGAAAATTGGGTTATTTTTATTGACTTATGTAAAATATTGAGTTCCTTGTATGATAGAAAGCCAGCTTTGCTAATGAGTGCTTTGAATTCCAGGCTTTAAAGCACAACTTTCTGTATACTGTCACAATTAGATGTCAATTTTTTTTGGCATATATTTGTTGCTGTGTAGTGTCATTGTTGTTGTTGCTGCTGCTACTGCTGTTATTTTCTATCTCGCCTTTCCTTCCACAGTTACCCAAGGTGGCAAACAACAAAGTGGTAAAATAATACAAATAAAAATACTATTGAAACAAATCTCAAACACGTAAAAAAATTCTGAAAATATGTAAAAGCTTATGACTTCAGTACTAAGTGTGTGGAATTCTTGTTTCAAATAAATTGCATTATCTGTTTAGGGAAGCTTTTAATGTTTGACAGACTATTGTATTTTAATATTTTGTTGGAAGCCGCCCAGAGTGGCTAGAGAAACCCAGCCAGATGGGTGGGGTATAAATTATTATTGTTGTTGTTGTTGTTGTTATTATTATTATTATTATTATTATTATTATTATTATTTGAAATGAAATACAAATATATCCACAAAACATTGTAGATGAGAGATCATAGACCACTGCTAGAAAATTAGGATGTGTTTCTAAATAAGTCTCACAGTATCTATGCCAGCAACATAGTTTGTTTAAACCTAAGGTCTGTGGTTTGTAATCCTCTTTAACCCATGCCTACCTTTGATTTTCTCCCCATCCCAGCAAGAAACATTTCACTTGTAAGCTTCTTGGAGCCTACGTGTTGTGATTAAGTTACTGTGCTTAGGAAACTATCGTGTACATTGATAGCACTCTATAAATGGCATTAGCAGAGATTCACAATTCACCAGTCTCTACTGAACAGGATAGCTACATACAGGCTTTACAAATGTCAGGAATAAAAGGTGTGAGAGGGTGGAGGGGACGAGCACCCTGATTTTTCCCTCCACCCCACCCCAATCGATTCCATCACCTTCCAACTCATGGAAATCCTGCAATGTGGGGGAGCCTTTTGGATCCATGGAAGTTCCCCCTCCATTTCAGAACCCTCCAGGGTTTTCTCCAGGGTTCCGAAAAGCACAAGGAATCTCCATGGATACAAGAAAAAAATGCTTGCTGCTACAGACTTCTATCTGCCTTCCACACAACATTTTAAATATTGCATTTTAATATAGTCTCCCCTGGGACCTTATGGTTTTATGGTGATGGAAGGGAAATAAATAAATAAAATAATATCTCTCTCTCTCTCTCTCTCTCTCTCTCTCTCTCACACACACACACACACACACACACACACGTTTATTTCCCAGTATTTGTAATGGCTGAGTAGAGATAATAGAAATTATCTCTATTCTGTAAATTTATCTGCAAATTATTTTAAAATATTCAACAGTGAGCAATAGACCTGTTTGTTAGGCCACCTGTAGAGTTCAGAGTTGCTTTTTCGTTTCACAGCAATCCTGTGTGTTATTTTTGGCTAAAGAGATAGCAGCTTGCCCAGGGCAGTCAAGGAGACTGTGTGACTGAGGCTAGGTGCGAACCTCGCCAATCAAAAGGTCGGCAGTTCGAATCCCCGCGATGGGGTGAGCACCTGTTGTTCAGTCCCAGCTCCTGTCCACCTAGCAGTTCGAAAGCACGTCAAAGTGCAAGTAGATAAATAGGTACCACTCCGGCGGGAAGGTAAACGGCGTTTCCGTGCGCTGCTCTGGTTCGCCAGAAGCAGCTTAGTCATGCTAGTCACATGACCCGGAAGCTGTCTGCGGACAAACGCCGGCTCCCTCGGCCAGTAAAGCGAGATGAGCGCCGCAATCCCAGAGTCAGTCACGACTGGACCTAATGGTCAGGGGTACCTTTACCTTTACACACCCAGTGCATCATACAGAAGCCCTAACCAAATGTGTCAAATAAGCTGTGCCAGCATTCATCAGGCTGACCGATGTAAAAACCTCCTTGCCAAATTCAAAATGCATATGGAAACTAGGCAAGGGCCATGCTGTTTGCTTCCTTCTTGAAGCACGTCATCATTGTTGCAGTTAGCGAAGTAGGGCACCAGCAGGTAATAGACCTCCTGGATCCATGATTACTTATCAGTATTCTGTGCTGGCAGGATGTCTCAGGTGCCCCACAGCTAAGCAAAGCAAAAACCCAAACCATATAGGAATAAGTACTGTTAACCATCTGCATGTAGTTGATACAGATGAAATGAGACTTGTTTTTTTAAAAAATCAGTCTCCAGGGGTACTCATGCTCTAAGGCTCTTTGTTTTTGATGAAGGGCACAACAGAAGGCCAGCATCTCTCATTCTGTGCTGTTTATTCTGTGATAGTGGAGCAGAGGACATCAGCTCCTGTTCCAAACTATATTTGGGGGCCCTGCAGCCCTTTGAACTATGTGCTGTGTGTCCTTCTCTTCCTGTATATATGCACAGAGATTCAGTCACAGCCAAACATCCCTTTCCAGACCCAATAATTCCAGCCATCTAGCGCTTTCCAAATTGGCAGATGATCTGTATTTTATGTTTTCCTGCAGTTGAGAATATTGCTACTCTTCCTACGAAGAGTGGGAATCTCCCAAGGGAATCCTACTGAGGGGGCAGAACAGCCACTTTTTTAGGTAGTTAAACTGCTGGTTCAAGTCTTCTTAACTGTAGTCCTAGGGCTTTGGGCATGGGTTGCTGTTTTAAAAAGCTATGTAAAACATCTAATAACATGACACACAGCTGTATGCACATCAAAGGCATATTCTTGGCAATCCAAAGCAAAGCAAAGCTAAAAATGTTATGGACGCATTATAGAAATTTATAACCCAACCTTCAAATAGAGTTGGAAGGGACCTCAGAGCCCAGCTAGAACAATAAGAGCATTTAGGAAGCACACAACATACTGGGGGCTAGAAGGAGGAGGATCAAAAAGCTAAGGTAGAAGAAAACATAATGCCCTCCAAGCGATAAAAGAGTTTAGATTAGAAGGCCCAGGAATGTAAAAAGCAGACCTAGTGTCAGTTGTGAGCTAGGTCAGACTCTGGCAAGTGCCCAGTTCTGACTTGGAAGGGGTTCTCACTCTGACTCGGCTACATCACCGGTCTCCTCAACTGACCCAGGTGCTTTTCAGCAGCAGGCAGCAATGACAGGGAATGATACGAGCAACATCTGGAGGGCACCAGTTTCCTCACCATCCCTACTTTAGTTGCATCTGCAATGCATAGGAGTGGGAGAGTCAGTAAGGACATCTGTGAATGCACAGATGTGATAAAGAAGGCAGATGTAGGAGGGCCGAATATTTGTGTGGGGTCTTTTCTGCATGAGAGCCATTATGAAAGTAGATTTAGAGGTGCAGGATTGCTACATCCTGTGAAAAATTCTTGCCATGGTGTCCTGGTTCTAAGGAATCTTTTAAGGTTCTTGGGTGTTGCTGCTTGCTTCATTTTCACTTCCAAGTGGACAGTCCGGGAAGCAGCGTGTTTTTACATGAGTAGAATGTGTCATTTTATTTAAAATGCATCTCTGGGTTATTTGTGGGGCATAGGAATTCATTCATTTTTAAATTTTTTTCAAAATATAGTCCAGCCCCCCACAAGGTCTGAGGGACAGTGGACCAGCCCCCTGCTGAAGCTGTTTTTAAGTTATTTTCATTTTAACTTTTGTATCCCGCTTGTCATTAAATGTGAAGGTAATAGATAGATGATTCCCACATTTTCTCCCATCCAGGAACTGACCAGACCAAGGTTTGCTTAGACTGTATACACACCACATGGCACATTTAAAGCACTGTAACGAACCCTCAACAGAACTGCAAATCCCAGCACCCCCAACAAATCCTTTGTCGGGAAAATGTGCTTTAAATCAGCTTCAGTACCGTGGTTCCATCATGTGCTTTCAGACCATACCTTGGATGGACTAATGGCCACCACCGCTTCTTATGGTAGTAAATTTAGTGTGCTAACCTAGGTTCAACATGTATCTCTGCCATTCATTCTTGAGCAAGACACTGTAATTTAGTTTAATTTCCAGTGGATAAAACAGGAATAATAGTGATGTACTTCAAGAGTGTGTTGTTTAACATCAGACTGTAGAATGCTTTGGGGTTGTTGTTTTTTAAAGTGTTACAATTAGAATTCCTGATGTGAACAATGGCCATTGAGAAAACATTTCAGATGCGATCAGAATACATTTAAATGCATAAGTATAAAAGCCTCTAAATCAATCTGCTGTTCGGCAGCATATTTAATAATTACATATTGAAAGGGAGTTATCAAACGTACTGTCAACTTTTAGTAGAGCTTTTAATGAGGGCTATTTAGTTGCTATTCATTATTGTTTAAGCAGTTGCTGTTGCTGTGAAGCTGAATGAGAGCAAAGAAACAGATTTTCTTTCTTGGTGGCAGTTGGTGATATAGTATTTTGGTGATAACATACTGTGAAGTACAATGCTGTCAACAAGTTGAATGGTTCTTGTCTACAAAGTAGCATAGAAAATTGGGTTGTATCCAATGCTAGTCCTACTCAGAGTAGGTCAATTGAAATGAATGGACATGACTGCTGTAGGTTCATTAATTTCAGTGCTTCTACTCCGAATAGAACTTAGTTGGCTACAAGATTAAATCACAGTGATTAAAGAACAAAAGCATTGTGGTTCTATGGTATCTAGCCATCCATCTGGAATTTCTCCCAATGAAGTTCTCCCAATTCTTTTATATATATGATCAATATTATAAATAATATTTTTTAATTCTATCACTACAAGTCTCTCTGGTCCTTTGACTAGAACAATAAACTTCTGAACTTGAAGAACATGAATGTATCATGTTTAGTTTCGCCACAACTTCAGTGATCTCAGATATGGAAGGTTTACATTTGTGCATTCTTCTAATAAAGGCACAGGAGTGATCATCTCTGGTCTAAACTGTGGTTGAATGAACAACTAAGAGTTTAGCCAAAGGAAAGCTTTCCTGTACTCTGGAAGTGATGGATGTGGGCCCCTTCCCAAGTTTTGGGTCTCCACATCCCATCAGCATGGCTAAGGCTCCATCTTGATAGGAACTCTGGTGCAGCAATATCTGGGAGACCAAAGGATTCCCACCCTTTCTGTAGGCTAAGTATCCTTCCATTATCAAGACAAGCTCTAGTCTCACGCTGTTGTTGATGTTATTTTATTCTGAGCTCTGGCTGATCCTTTGTAGTATTTCTCTACCAGTTAGAGGATATAACTCAAATCCACCCAAAGTTGTCTGTTTCAAAATGCTATTTGCAGTGGGGGGATGGGGACTAGCCAATTTCAGTGTTTTAAATCTGCATAAGAAAATTCAGACAATGTTTTATTTTCTTTCTTTTTTTGGTCAGTATCTGACCCCTGGCCAAATATTTGATCATCAAATCACATTGCCAATCTCTACTTAAAGGACTTGTTGGAAATGGAAGGTGCTGAAAAGATAATAGAGGGCTTACCTGTCTGATACAAAACCTGCCTTGAGATTTTGTTTTTCCTTTGATGTATATAAAGCATTGTAAGGTAAAGGTAAAGGGACCCCTGACCATTAGGTCCAGTCACGAACGTCTCTGGGGTTGCGGCGCTCATCTCGCTTTATTGGCCGAGGGAGCCGGCGTACAACTTCCGGGTCATGTGGCCAGCATGACTAAGCCGCTTCTGGTGAACCAGAGCAGCGCATGGAAACGCCGTTTACCTTCCCGCCGGAGTGGTACCTATTTATCTACTTACACTTTGACGTGCTTTCGAACTGCTAGGTTGGCAGGAATAAAGCATTGTAGGGATAATTTAAATAAAGTAATGGAGACAAATAATCTCAGCTTGCGTAAGGCATCATTGTAATGCATCTGACTCTTTCAGACCAAGGTCCCTAGCCAAAATCTGCATCTCCCTGCCTTCTCCCCAGCCCTCCATTTCATGAGGACTTTTCTACCCTGGTGTATTTATTCTCCATTATTAGCCTGTTTGCATTGGCTTCTGACGCAAGGGTATTGATAAGCTGATCACCCCCTTTTCCTTTTTTAAACACACACACACACATGAGAATGCTATAATAGGGTGCTTTGCACTCGCAACAGATGGGGCCTGTGCTTGTTAAACAATGGGCGCTGCATTTCAAAGATATTCAGCAAAAGTTATTATTTTGATATAGGCACATGCTGACCCTACAGAGGCTACAAAGCCAAGGGGTGGAAAAGAGAGCTAGCTGGCGGGCTCTGTAGCGGATGTGTGCAACTTCACATACGGGTTTTAAACAAAGACAGGTTCCTCATGCAAGGCAAAAATCAGTATGCATAGAGATTTGCCTGTGGCATAGGAGATTGCCTCGGGGAAACAGGGTTGGAAGGGTGCACCTCTCACTCCCAGCCTCTTTTCAACCTGATGTTCCTCAAGCCCATGAGATTCCTGCATTGGGGGGGTGTCGGACTAGATGAACCTTGGGGCCCCTTCCAACTCTACTATTCTGTGTGCCAGATATTTCAAGGCAAGGAGGATGAAACCGGTACAGTGGTATCTCAGGCTAAGTACTTAATTCGTTCTGGAGGTCCGTTCTTAACCTGAAACTGTTCTTAACCTGAAGCACCACTTTAGCTAATGGGGCCTCCTGCTGCCGCCGTGCCACCAGAGCACGATTTCTGTTCTCATCCTGAAGCAAAGATCTTAACCTGAAGCACTATTTCTGGGTTAGCCGAGTCTGTAACCTGAAGTGTATGTAAACTGAAGCGTATGTAACCTGAGGTACCACTGGATTTGGAATGAGTCAGGTGAAGAGTCTCCCAGGATAGAAGAAACCTGATTTCAGCCCCTTGTCAAAATAATAATGATGATGATGATGATGATGACGACGACAACCACAACCTCCTCCTGCTGCTGCTGCCTGTTCAATAGGCTGTCTTCACCTATCAGCCCAGCCCAGAGCTTCTCCTCTCCCTCCACCTCCCAACTGTGCCGCGATTTGCTCCGTGGCTGCTGTGCCAGAAGAGCCTTATTTATCCAAAGGCCATGTGGAGGTAGCCGGGCGCTGCTCGCCAGAGGGACGCGGCAGGGCCGGGAGAGGCTCGCCTCGTAGCAGCAGCAGCAGGCAGCAGCAGCAGCAGCGCTCGGGGTGTGCGCGCCCACCACCGCGCGGGGGCTCTGGGCAGGGGGACTCCTGGGCTCTCTGCCTGTGGGCTTAAGAAAAAGAAGCAGCTGCTGGCGACCGCTCGCTCAGATGCATGTAGATGAGACGGTGGACTGCGAAAAGCGGGGAGGGAGGAGGAGGGGGAAAGGAGGGACCTGAAAACCTCGCCGGGTTTTTTCTCTCTCTCTCTTCCTCGCCGCGTTACCTCCGGAATCTCTGCCTCGCGCTCTCGCCGGTGAAGTTGCGTGCAATCAGGTAAAAAAACAACATTTCCCTTCGCGATTTTTGTTTTGTTTTGTTCATATCCTCGTCTGCTTTGCTTCCGATTGAGTGACGGGTGAGCGGAAGGCACGGGCGGAGAATAAGGCTGCGATGCAAAAGGAGATCCGTGCAATATCGGCCAGACCTTTTTCCAACAGGCAGGCGGGCTGCAGTTGGCTGTCGGCGGCAAAACTTTGATTTAAAATGCGAAAGGCTCTTTGCCCTTTTAATGAACGGGGGCGCAGCTCCTGAGTGGCCGTGGGGTGTGTAGGGTGCTGCTGATGTTTGCCTTTTCCTTTTGAATGCTGTGCTGCTCTAAATAAGCCCCAGTCGGTAAGTTCTTGTTTGCATCTGTCGATGCACCAGCCAGCCATGTTTTTCGTGCGATTATCTACTGTGTTTGCCTCTCTTGCTGAGAGAAGCGAGGATGCTCACTGCTCTCTCGGAGGCAGCTGCGCCCAATGCAATATGGGGGAATTGCAATATTCTACTGGTGGCTTACAGATGCACACACACAATATTTTCCAGGGAGAATGAGGAGGTAGCAATATTTACATGGAAGGGGCGAGATGAAACAACCCCTTTCCCCCAACGATCTCTCCCCCCCCCCATTCCCTTTCCTGATTCTTGTACGGCGGCTATTTAGTTTCCCTCCTTTGCATTGTGCTTGCTTTTTTAAAAATAATAATAATAAAGATGCTGTTTGAATGAAGCTGGGTCTCAGCTGGGGAAAATGGAGAGGCAGGCAGGGTGAGAAGGATGGCCTTTTGTGTTGCGCGCTATTGTGCAGTCCCTTTCCTTCCCTCTGCCTCTTCTCTTTCTCTACCCCCCCTCTCCCCACCCCCTTCAGCTTCACCAGAGAGAGCACCCCCTTGTGAGTTAACCGTCTATTGCCTGAAGAAACAGGTCTGCTGACCCTTGTGGTCTGGGGAGAACACTGGGGTAGGGTTTGAGTCACAATATCAGAAGGATGCGGAAGGCGAAGGCGGCTCAGAAACTGTAGGCTGGGAAAAGGCTGTCAACTTAGCCAAAAGTGTAGTATGTGAACCTGCCTCCCCTCCTCCTCCTCCTCCGCCCTCCCCATTTATTGACAAGCTGTTCTCTTGGCTTCATGAGCGCTGCATTTCTCAGGTTCCTCTTAACAGCAGCCTCTGCCACGGTTTTTCTTTCTTTCCTGGAGTGGTATTTGATGTGGCTTTAATAAATCAGGCTCGAAATCGCCTGGTAGTTGATTAAAAAAGAAGTTCAATTTTCTCCTTATATTTCAGCATAGTGTTTGAAGATGTCACACACCTCTCTCTCTCTCTCTTTGACACACACACACACACACACACAGATGTGTGGTATACAGTATTTGGGCAGAAGCGAGCAAAAGGATTGGATATTGAACTTGCATCTGTGGAGAATGCCAAAACTCCCAGCAGTCTGGCTCCCTCCACCTTCTGGGTGTGAACGATTCTGTTGCCACAGGCTCATCACTGAATGCTAAGCAATTGCCAATACTTTGCTTCTATTTCTGGATTGTCAAATCTTTGTTCCCTGCTTGCAATAAATGCATTCAAAGGCAAATGGGTGGAATGCAAAGAGCTGCAATTGTATAGTAAGTGTTTTTTGGTGTGTTGTGTGTGTTTTTGCAAGGGGAAAAAATGACACCACTGTGAGAGATTTCTAGGGAATGACTTTTTCTTAGGTTTCGCACGGAAAAGAAATATTTGGCTTTGGTCTAACATGTTAGCATGAGGTTAGCCTTTAAAGAAACATAACTTTTGATTACTTGTATGTTTTTCATGTTGGAGTTCTAACCTTCTTTGGCGTCGCTGCAGGGAACAAGAGGGTCCCAATGATAATAATAATAATGCCAGTATGTGCCTATTTGCAACTGCACTGGAACCATTCAGTTTAATCAGAGGCTTCCATATCCTTGGAAGATACCTTTACAGTTGCACTTGTGTTTTGCAATGGCAAATGTGCTTCTGTTAAATGTTGTAGGAGAGAGGTAAACCTCTCCCCAGCTGCCTCTCTTCCACTATATACACATAATTAGGCATTGGCAAAAATGCATCTTCTCATCCCTTCCATAAATGCAGAACACTAAGCTGCTTTCTCATTGTACTTGCTATTGGTACAGGAGTGGTGTGAATGTGTGTTTTTGTAAGAGGGGGTGGGGGGAAGGGAGGAACAATTTACTAAGAGCCAATGCCCTCAGGGATGTTACCACACTGATGCTTGGGGCCCCCTTCCTTCTCCTTTGTTTCTGCTTGGCTCTGGGCTGAGGACAGGCGTGGAGACTGCCCCATAAGCCATCTGCCTTTGTGGTAATTACACTTGGCCAAAACTTAAACAGTTTTCCTCTGTTTGTATCAAGCCTCTCAGAGAGTGATAAAGGACTCCTCAGGGGAGTCATAGTGATGGACAGAATAATCACAACCAGCTCCTTGATAGGTCTCCCCACCCTCTTCCTCTTAAAATGCCCCATTTGTATTGCATGTCTTTCCTAAACCTGAAAGTACTATGGTCAGTTAGTTTTGTGTGCCCCACCTGCCCCCCAGTACCATGTGGGGTTTGGTTAGCACTGGAATCTAACAGTTCCATTTTCTCATGATCCTTGCCTTTGCTTCCTGGCGACCTCTCTTTAGGGGACCTTATCCTCAATCCCACATCCTGTTTCTTCCACTGTTTTGCGCTAAATGTTATGTTTTGTTGTTGTTGTTTAGTCGTTTAGTTGTGTCCGACTCTTCGTGACCCCATGGACCAGAGCACGCCAGGCACTCTTGTCTTCCACTGCTTCCCACTCAGCTTGGTCAAACTCATGTTGGTAGCCTTGAGAACACTGTCCAACCATCTCGTCCTCTGTCGGATGCTCATTTGAATTGCATGTCCTTGGTTCTTGGTTTTCTTTAATTTATATCGCCACAATAGCTTGGCAACATGGTATGTCACACTTGAGAATGGCTAGGATTACTATTCTTTTGACCTCAAACATATACTGCCATGCCCAAAGGGCATTGAATGAATTGTTAATAGTGTGGTGCATATGTTAGCTATGCATTCAAAAAAATAGTACCAGGTGATCTGTTCACTCTTGCTCAAGAATAGTATTTATTGTTTATTAGTTGGAGGGATAATTGCCTTTTGGCTCTACGTGTCTGGTGTGTGTGTGTGTGTGTGTGTGTGTGTGTGTTATGTTTCACCGAACCAAAGTGATAGATTTAAGTCCAGATGTGCACTGGTTAAGGAAGAAAACCAGAGTGGTCAACTTGAGAGCATCAGGGTCTCTAAACTCATTCTCAGCTGCCGCTTAATTTCTTGTAGCTGGAAGCATCCCACCCCCAATGTCTGCTTAAGAAACTGAGAGTGATCCCAACTAGAATAGCAGTGGTTAGAGCTGAGGGGCTGAAGGGTCCCTAGCAAGTGATGAGAAAGGAAAGGGTTCTCCGCTACTTACCTGTATGAACCCTTTGCTCCTTGAGATAGAACTCATCTGCTCTTGCTTCCCTTTAATTGACAAATTAGAGCAGTTCCTAGAGTTCCTGAGAAGCCTGGCATGATAATGGTCAGCAAATGGGAAAATGCAGACTAAAGTGGGGAAATAAATTAACTAGAAATGGGAATTGTACTTAAGCTTTTGTTTCATGCTCGTATTTAACAATTTGTGGGCATTTAATTCTGAGATTGCAGAATTGCGCTGGGCAATCCTTTGCCCTATAGTGCTTCATTACCAAAGACTGAAAAAATATGAGATGCTCAGCCCTATTAAATCTCAACTACTTACACATCAGCTTCTTCTGTAGAAGAACAATAGGACATGTGTGCTGCTGATTTTGGAGCAAGCTCAGAAACTCTAAGCATTACTGAACCATAATGTTTAAACCTGGAGGATTCTGAATGGAAAATATTGCTATAGCCAATGTGTTACTTCCGTGCATCTTCATCCTGCATGGGCAGCAGGCCTCAAGTGAAGACACTCAAAGACACCAATACGTAGTAGGTTGCCCATCATGGGATAACGGAATAGCAGTTTTTTTAGGGAATCCTGCACATGGTGTTGAATATACAGTACTGACTTTTCACATGAGAGAGTCTTTAAGACAGGATGGGGGAACTTGTTTAGTTCAAGGGCCATGTTCCTATTTGGTCAACCTTCTGAGGGCTGCACGCTGGTGGTAGAGGCAAAAGTGGGTGAAACAACGGTGGTACATTTTCCCTTTGTGCAGTTGGTTGCTTTCTGCACATGCTGATATACACCTCTGTATCCCCCATTCAGAAAAACAAGAAGGGTTTTGAGGTGCAGATAAAAGATAAAGGTAAAGGACCCCTGGATGGTTAAGTCCAGTCACAGGCGACTATGGGATGCGGTGCTCATCTCACTTTGAGGCTGAGGGAGCCGGCGTTTGTCCACAGATAGTTTTCCAGGTCATGTGGCCAGCATGACTAAACCACTTCAGGCACAACAGAACACTGTGACAGAAACCAGAGTGCATGGAAATGCCATTTACGGTACCTTCCCGCCACAGCGGTACCTATTGATCTACTTGTACTGGCGTGCTTTCAAACTGCTAGGTTGGCAGGAGCTGGGACAGAGCAATGGGAGCTCACCCTGTTGTGGGGATTCGAACCCCCGACTTTCTGATCGGCAAGCCCAAGAGGCTCAGTGGTTCAGACCACAGTGCCACCCGCGTCCCTTGAAGTGCAGATAGAGAGGCCTAGAGGACCACATCTAGCCTGAGGTTCTCTAACCTACTTTAAGATCATTCTCATATAGTAGGAGTTTATATTTCTAGTACCATCTGTATACATGATATTTTACAAAAAGTGATAGCCCAAGGAGCCAACAATCTAAAACAGATTTAGGGAAACAACAGAGGAAGGCAGGGGTTGGGGGGCAGGGGAAGAATATGTGATCATTTCCATTATATGCCTTTTGGCTTATTTACAATAAGGTATAGTGACTTGGGGATGACAGTGACAACTTGAGAGGAAACAGGAAAAGGGAATCCAGGGGAAGGCGGAGAATAGGGATGAGGTATTTGGACCCCTTCTCACAGCATACATAGCCTAATGTTAGCTCCAGTACATAGGTTCATATATTTAAAATAAAATTTGGAAGCACTTATGGGGTGGTGTGATGCTGACATTTAAAGAAAATAGGGCATTTGGAAAAAAAAGCTTCCAACTAATTATGCCTATCGAGACATGAAAAGAGCCGGTGTAGTAAAATTGCTCACCATCCAGTTGAACTCCTATTTATGTCATAGTAAAACTAAGCTACTACTTCTCATTCATTAATTTTTCTCATGATGGAAGCTGTAGGTCAGGGATGGCTAACACCCAGTTCATATACATTTCTATCTGTCTCCTTCCCCCTCCCCAAAGGCTCTAACAGCAGCAAAAAAATAAGTATGCACAGTGCTGGGGTGGGCAAAGTCCAGCACCCTAATGGGGATGCAAATTACCACATCCCCAGTTATCAGACTCGCCATTTGATGAATGGAGGGTGGACAGTAATTTCTCCTTCTCAGCTGATCTGAGCTGTGTGTCTGTGTCTGCATGTGAAAGTAGTGGGAGAGAGGGCGTGTTCTCTGCACACTGCCTTGAGAGTTGGCCAAGGGTGAGTTGGCTGGGGGTGGGAAAAGGTTAACCACCCCCTGCTGTGGGCAGTTGAGAGATTGTGAAGTTCTGACCCAAATTGTAGCACAACCGCTTACTTACTGGCTGCAGATGCTTTCCAAAATTCCCCCACATCTCAGAATTGCATTGCATTACTCCTTCCTGAAGAATGCTCTACTATCCCTGCTATAATTGTCTCCAGTGACAGTCTGCCATATAGCTTGTTAAATTCCAAAACATAAACCATCATGTGACCTATGATACCATCTGTTACATTGCACTACCAAAATGATTTCCCTTTACAAAGCAAATCTCTTGGTGGCTGTAAAGCTAGATAGTGTCCCCTCCTCCCTTATACCCATACTGTATATGCTTTCCCCATCCCATCTCAAAAGAAAGGTGTATCTGTTACTAAAGACTGTAAACATGCACACATTCCCTAACCTTAACTGTCTAAATTGGGGTTTAATTCAAAATGAATTGTGTGCATGCACTTGTTGGTTTTAAGAGAGAAGCTGTCTCTTTCGCCACCTCATTATTTTTTTTCTTAATAACAATCTTAAGCGGCATTTGTACTGCTGAACTATCATTGTTTGATGCCCTTTCTCTTAATACCATTTGGTCCTTTTCACTGTTGTTTTGCCCGGATACAGGAATGAAAAATCATATTGAAAAGAAAATCATTAATGGTATATGATTGACTGAGGACAATGGATTTGTCTGGCACTGAGAGACACCAGAGATTCACTTTCCTAATTCAGGTGTTGCAATCCTGGCCTGGGAAGCCATGGTTTGTTGGACTGGGAATACACAATGTGTCCCCTCACCCCCACCTTCCCTCCTTTCCTTACATGCTTGTTTAACAAACCAGGGATTTTTATTTTAGGTCAAAGCAGTTTGTCATAACATCCAAACCAGGGAAACTGGGAGTGCTCATACCACACACTGGTCTATCAAACCAGGTCATCTCTCTATGCATGGCACATGGCTGATGCAACATACAGTGGAGTTCTGGACTGTTGGTGTGACATCTAGACTGGGCCACTGTGTGTTTACGATTAACATCATTTTCATATTATTTATGTTTTCATTTTTATTTCGTAACATTTACGTACCGCTTGATTGTTAGAAAAAACAAACAAACCTCAAAGCGATTTTACAAAAAGATAAAACAATCAAATTGAGAGAGAGAGAAATCACAACCGTACTGTAAATCATAACAAAAGTTAAAATACTAAAACAGATTCAAATGACCTCAACTTTCTAAGCATCGGGGTAGGCTTGTCTAAAGCATTGCAAAACACAGGTGCTTCCACACTAAATGGCCAAGTTCTTATTGCACCAACACATTGTGGACAATTCCGAAGAAGTGTGCATGCACATGAAAGCTTATACCCAGAACAAAATTAATTGGTCTCTAAGGTGGTACTGGACAATTATTTAATTTTTTAATTTATTTCAACTGCGTCAGACCAACACGGCTACCTTCCTGAATCTACATTGTGGACAAATCAAGATAAATGGCAGAACCCATATTCACTGGTTTGCAAGTGGAATAGTACCATGAGATAATTAAGTAGCAAACTAAAAGCAGCTACGCTAACATGTTATCAATATATGATAATACTTGGTAATGTTTATTTTAAAAGGCCAAGGGACAAGACCCTTCTTTACGTTCGAGTGGATGCTAGATTTCCACTGCTCTCTCCTGCCGGAGCTCACCGTCTTCATTTATATATAAATGTATTTTTTGTTCTCCCGTGAAGCAACTGCAAACAGCATTGATGATGCAGGCGACGTAGCGCAGTGTAAGCTCTCAGAATTACATTGCATACCATGTGGATCACAGTCATAAAATATTCAGCCAAGCACTGCAGTTCACAGCTTTCTGTTCACATAGTACAAGCACATCCCTTCTGTACTTCCCTCCCCCACTTCCCCAACACCCCACTGCTTTTGAGTTTTGGAATTAAAATAACTGGAGGCTCTTATTAATAAAAGCAGCAGCATGGGTTTTTGTTGCAGGTGCCATGGCTTCCTCACAATTTTGGATTGTGTCTGTCGGTGGGGGAGATCCCACACCAAATGAATTATTTGTAGTGTGCTTTTCCCCCCCGAATGGCTTTTGGTGCATTCACTCTGATTTTCTGTTTGCTTTCTGTAAGAACAGCCCCTCTACTAGTGGCATTGGGTGGCTTCAGTGGCGTAGCGTGGGTTGTCAGCACCCAGGGCAAGGCAAGTAATTTGCGCCCCCTAACCTGTGGATTTGCGCCCCCTAACCCATGGATTTGCACCCCCTAACCCTAACCCCTAGATGCTGCGCCCGGTGCGGCCGGCCCCCCTGCACCCCCCATGCTACGCCACTGGGTGGCTTAGCTTACACACTGTTCTTGCCTGCTAATTTCTCCACACTTCTTTGCGGTCGGGGTAATTCACAATAGCCGGAGTGTTAATATTGAAGAAATAGCTGACATGATTAGTATGGGAGATAGGTTGGGGATAACACGCACGCACAACACATATTCTATAAAGTGTAGGCCATTTTTTGTGATAGCTTAGAAATTCAGGTCTATTGCCACCCTGGGTTTCAGGTCAGCTTCTTGTAAGCCCAGCTATTTTCCTCCAACTTTTGGCAGCTGTGATGAATGACTTGTCAGGATACAGAAACTTACCTTCTGATGCCATCACACAAGACAATTTATTTTGCAATATAAGCAATACCTCTTGGGGTTTGCACTGTCAGCCGGTCTCTTATTTAAACTTTTCTCAGGAAGTTGTAGACTTGCGCATTTATTCCTCTTTGTGGGTAACAGTATTCTTCTGTTGTCATTGGATGGGCTGGTGTATCCAACAATCCCATAAATATATGTAATGGTAATATTAAGTTACGGGAGACAAAGTGATGGCTAGGTTAGATGGCTTTTCAAAAGGCAATTACACAGATCTGTAGAGAATGTGTGTGTGTGTGTGTGTGTGTGTGTGTGTGTGTAATAGTATCATGGTAGCAAAATTAAAATTGTATTCAGCAAAAAAATCTCCTTAGAGTAAAGATAAAGGGTAAAGGACCCCTACTTAGAGCAGACCCAGTGAAATTACTGGACAGAAGTTAGTCCTGGCCATTAATTTGAATGGGTGTACTCTGACTTGTGTTGACCACAACCCTACATTTAGAAGCTTTGAACAAATTGTATACCAGAAGCTAAGGATGAGTAGCAAAAGAATGACAATAACCTTTATACTCAATTTGTGGTGCTTTTTATTTTTTTAACAGCTTCTGTTATGTATCAACAAAATAGGATTGAGATAGAATCACTTGTCTGGTTAGCACATAGCACTAAGTCATGGTTTAACGTTAACCATAGTTAATAAAACATGGTTAAAGTCACTGAAACATTGGTTTATTACATCACAGAATAGTTAAGCACAAGTGAGAACAGCTGATCCTTGCAGGGTTTGAATTTTTAGCTGCTCATCACTTACGGCCCATGCGGGTTGTTTAACCGGCCCATAGAACCCCTCCGCCCTCTCAGTTGGCTCCCGTGCGCCACGCGAAACAGGCATGAAGCAGAGCAGGGACCGCCTTCCGCAATGCTGGCCGGCTTCCCATTGGCTGCAAGAAGCTCCTGCAGCCAATGGGAAGCTGCACACGCCTCCTCCATGCCAAAAGGAGCACCAGAAATAGCGTTTGCGCATGCATGCGCACACACGTGCACTTCGGCCC
The DNA here is from genome assembly GCF_964106915.1 of Podarcis gaigeae. NCBI lineage: Eukaryota > Metazoa > Chordata > Lepidosauria > Squamata > Lacertidae > Podarcis > Podarcis gaigeae. The sequence continues at coordinate 101,030,717 of NC_139679.1, forward strand.
ACCTTGACATCTGTGGGACCGTGAACTGGCCCAAGCCACACAAAAAAACCTTTGCCAACCCCTGCTCTAGGCTATGGTTCATGTTAACAAAGGTTTATAATCCAACTGCAAAGCTTAGTTAATGAGTGACCTTTAACTAAACAAAAGTTTATTAACCATAGTTAATAAACCAAACAGTATACTGGGTTGACATGAAAAGCTTAAGGTATGGTTTAATAAACCATAACTTAGTGTTATATTCGTACCAGGCCACTGAGTTCAAAGGGACCTTGGAACTCAGATGGACCAACTTGTATGTTGAATTTGCTTTGTTGAACTTGCTATGTTAAAAGAGAGACTTGGAACATGGCCATCGACTCTCGTGCCACGTCTGCATTCTGGGGGATGATGCAAATATTTGGGCCCAGATTTTAAACTGTACTATTGGGGCGGGGGAGGGAGAGAAAGAAATCTCTTGGTAAACGTAATGTGGGGAATTAATTGACCGATTTAGCCTCCCCCCCACCCCTCTAAGAAGTTTATTTTCCCCAGCTTACATTGTGCCTATTGTAACTTATTCATGAGCAAAGTTTCAGAATAAAAAAAAGTCTAAAATAAGTGAATATGACCTCTAGCTGTGCTTTGGCAACTGCTATGTTTATTAAAATGTTATGAAATTTAAATTATGCCCAGTAAACATATGTAAATTAATGGTGACCTTATAATGTATCCCTCTGAGCCAAACAGGTTGCTCACCTTTCATGTGGTGGTATAATGTGTTTGATAAGAATAGTGAAAATGTTTAGACCACCAAGGGTAGTTAAAAAGCGCATATGAGAGGGTGTGCCTCCCTTTAGCAGATCCTGGAGTTGCATCTTGAATATACCGCATTTTTCGCTTTATAAGACGCACCAGACCATAAGATGCACCTAGTTTTTGGAGGAGGAAAACAAGGGAGGGGGGGGGGGAAATCTGAATCTCAGAAGCCAGAACAACAAGAGGGATCGCTGCGCAGTGAAAGCAGCAATCCCTCTTGCTGTTCTGGCTTCTAGGATAGCTGCGCAGCCTGCATTCGCTCCATAAGACGCACACACATTTCCCCTTACTTTTCAGGAGGGAAAAAGAGAGTCTTATAGAGCAAAAATACGGTATGTTCTTGTCTATAGTCATGCCACCAGGAGTCTTAGCTCAATCTTAACTGTTTTCTCCATCAGAAGGAGAGAGATGGGGGATGTATTTAGGACTCTGCTTTCTCTTCGCTGAGACTCTCTCTAGCGTTTAACAGTGGCAACAAAATCGCCTGGCCTATTTTCCTCAGACAAAATAATCCTGCCCTAGAACATCCGGAGAGATTGCACTGGAATTCTGTGACACACACTTAGGAGGATCTTGCTTCCAAGGGTATGAATGGGATTCGAGACTTGAACTAGTAGCAAAGTAATGAGTGTCTATAAATAACTCGGCAGAGCTCTGCCAAGCAAACACTGGGATGAGCTGAAGTCACAACTGATCCGCCGTGCCAACCCTACTGGGCAACCAGTTGTTTCCATTAACAGCACAAATTCCTGGCAGCGATAGAACGTAAATAGAGCAGTAAGTAGCACACGTAACTTGCGCAGGCTTATTTTGTAGAGAGGTGAGCTGCAGTCATACGAAATGTGTCATTAATAACCATTTCACACCAAAATAAGTTGTGGTTGGATGGCTAGGATAGCTGTGGCTAATTTAAAAGTCTGTCCCTTTCTTTGTAACGTCAGCAGCCCATAGCTACAAGCGGTTGATATTGTACTTAAATCCAATTCTGGGTAACTTCTATCTAATGTGCTGCAAGCTATTTTTGGTTGTGTTTTCCAGGGCAGTAAACTATTGGCATGTAAACTAAGGAATTTCTCGATGCAAATATCTCGATGCAAATCTTTTTAAAAGAGTGCAGCTTAAACTGGATAACCCATTGAGAGAGATTGTTAGATCTACCTTCTCTGCTTGGATTCATATTGAGAAATGTTACCCCCAAAGTCCATTAAGATTAAGATTTTGTACATGCAACTCAACAATAAAAAAAAACTTTTATCTGTATTAACTTTTTTATTTTTTACATACAATTATTTAGAAATAAAATGTGAATTGAGATATCAGATGTAGGTTGGATTGTTCAGCTTTCAGTATTTGTTGGAGAGTGGTGGGTCAGATTGATTTCAATGGCACTTACTTCCAAGTGCACAGGTATAGAATAGCAACCTCAATTAGGAAAGAGTGCTTAGTGAATACACTTAGGGTCCTTTTAATTCAAGGGGTGTGCTTGGAGCTGTGCTTAAAACTGCCTTTTCCTGAAATATGTGTGTTTTAGAGAGTACTTGGTTTGTGTTATTTCAGTGTGATTATTCTTAACCATAGTAATTATAACATTATTTATAAAAAAGAAAGAAAGAGGAACAAATATTAAAGCCATGTTAAAGAATGCACTGAGTTTAGAGATGATATGAAATATCAATATTATTAACAACAACAACAACAACAACAATAATAATTTTATTATTTCTACCTCACCCATCTAGCTGGGTTTCCCCAGCCACTGTGGGCTGCTTTCAACAGAACAATAAAAACAGAATAAAACTTCAAACATTAAAAACTTCCCTAAACAGGGCTGCCTTCAGATGTCTTCTAAAAGTCAGATACTCGTTTATTTCCTTGACATCTGATGGGAGGACGTTCCACAGGGTGGGCGCCACTACTGAGAAGGCCCTCTGCCTGGTTCCCTGTAACTTTGCTTCTTGCAGTGAGAGAACCGCCAGAAGGTCCTCAGGACCAGTGTAATATGGTCTCGGCGGCCACCCCAGTCACCAGTCTGGTTACCTTCAAAGGCAGAGCGCATTGCTGTAATCCAAGCAGGAGATAACCAGAGCATGGACCACTCTGGCGAGACAGTCTGCGTGCAGGTAGGCTCTCAGCCTGTGTACCAGATGGACCTGGACACAGAATTGACCTGCGCCTCCATGGACAGCTGTGAGTCCCAAATGACTCCCAGGCTGCACACCTGCTCCTTCAGGGGCACAGTTGCCCCATTCAGGACCAGAGAGTCCCACACACCTGCCTGCCCCCCCGTCCCCCCCAAAACAGTACATCTGTCTTGTCAGGATTCAACCTCAATCTGTTAGACATCATCCCTCCTCCAACCACCTCCTGGCACTCACATAGGACCTTCACTGGTTCTGATTTAAAACAGAGGTAGAGCTGGGTATTATCTGCATACTGATGAACACCCAGCCCAAATTCCCTGATGATCTCTCCCAGCAGCTTCATATAGATATTAAAAAGCGTGGGGGAGAGGCCGGAACCCTGAGGCACCCCACAAGTGAGAGCCCAGGGGTCTGAACACTCATCACCCAACACCACTTTCTGGACACAGCCCAGGAGAAAGGAGTGGAGCCACTGTATATCAGAGCCCCCAGCTTCTCCAGACAGGTCTGAAACACATGGGACTCTATTTGCTTCTTCAATGACTGTCTGTCTGTCTGTCTGTCTGTCTGTTTGTTTATATGTTTATACCCTGCTGTTTTAGGACAATTACTTACAAGGTGGCATGAAAACAAAAGAGAAATGCGGCAGGTGTAAGAAATTAATAAGATGCCGATCAAAATAAAAATGTCTTGAGCGTCTTTAAAAATCTCAAATGAAGGGTCATGCATCCTTTCTGGAGCGCACTTGTGTACCTCCTGGGGGAACATATTCTATAGATATGGGGCAACCTTTAAAAGCCCGGGAAACCTGTTTCTGGTACCCATTAGTCTGACTCAGGGGTGGGGAAGTGGATCAGGCCATTGTTCCCCCACTCCTCAAAGGGCAAGTTTGACAGGTGGAAGGAGCAAATCTCTTGTGTGTGTGTGTGTGTCCACGTGTGTGTCCACTCTTTGTACCTTTCCCTCTGATAAAACTGTTACTTCTCTAAAATGTGGTATTTCCAAGGAATGCGGCCAACAGATCAAATTGTGAAGAAACCGAGCCACACGTTATGTTTTAATTCTGACATTGTTCTCAGATCAACACTGGTTTGTCCTGAGAACATCAAGAAAAGAGATAATTGCAGTCCCCACCCTTGTTAAAAAACCGTTTGTAACTAAGTTACGTTAAAATGAATAAATTAGGTTTGCAAAAAGCTCAAAATGACTGTGGATGCCAATCATTTGAAACATAGCTGGGTTTTTGTGAGAGAGGGAAAGGAGAGACAAGGAGACAGAGAGACTGCAGGTTTCATTAAAACCCCAATCTTGTTTATTTAGATGACTTAAATGTATATGGAATATCCCACCCATACCTTCAGTGCTTGGTCTCTGATCCCTGGGCACAATACTGAATGTCTTAATATTTGTGGTTTTGGTTTTAGCTATCATTTGTTCTTAAAAACAGAGACATATGAAGGTTTATAAGACTAAGAGCCAGTGCGGCATAGTGGTTAGAGTGCCATACTTAGACACTCTGGGAGATCAGGATTAAAAACCAACAACTCCAAAGTTTCTCATTTCCTGTAGCAAGTAGAATACTGTACAGTAGTTTGTGCTTGAGCAGCATGCAAGGTTTTTACTGGCTTTTACTGTACAGACACAGTTTATAGCTTTTATTGTGTTGCTTCCCAGTCTTAATTGAGTGGATTAACCTGTTGAAGGTTACATTTTCTGCAGACGTGATCAGATACCACCCCAATTCAAAGTGTCTTTATAGATCAGAAGCCTCTCTTCTCTAGTCTCTAATGCCCCTTTATGGTTAACTACGAGAGGAGTATAAGAGTTCTAGTCCACAAGGTTTGGCTGGCTTTGAGATTGTCGACACTCTTCTCCTTCCTTTGTATGCCTACTTGGAAGTACCGTATTTTTCACTCTATAAGACACACTTTTTCCCTCCTAAAAAGTAAGGGGAGATATGTGTGCGTCTTATGGAGCGAATGCAGGCTGCGCAGCTATCCCAGAAGCCAGAACAGCAAGAGATATCGCTGCACAGTGATCCCTCTTGCTGTTCTGGCTTCTGGGATTCAGAATATTTTTTTCCTTGTTTTCCTCCTCCAAAAACTAGGTGTGTCTTGTGGTCTGGTGCATCTTATAGAGCGAAAAATACAGTAAGTCCTATGTGTTCAGTCCCACAAAGTTAGAATAGGATTGCAACCCTTGTTCCTGAGCTCCGCCTGCATATCTGTGGGCACTCACGAAAGATCTCCAGCTCATCTCTTCAGCTGCAAACGTCTGGGCTTGGAGCAGGGACTTGTTACTGTTTCTTGGCAGCCAAGGTATTTGGAGAGCCTTAGCAGCCCATTGCCAAAGTCTTCTCCTCAGAACCAGGATTGGGGCTTGTTTTGGTATTTGTACTTGGTATTTGGCTGTTGAAGCACTCTGGGCACTTCAGTGAGCTTCCACCAACTTGACCAGCCACTGCTTTAGAACTGAAGAGGGGTTGGGGATCTTGTGCTGAGTCCCATGAAGCTGAGGGTCATTGTGGGATGGTCTCCACAGGTCAGAGCTACTCAAGAAGGCTGGGGGCCCTTGTCAGATGGAACCAAAACATTTGTCATGATGAGTTTGACATGCGGAAGTGTGAATCGACCATTGTGTACTCTTACGGACCCTGAACCTAATAGCCCCAGGATGGTAATGTGATACTAAAAAATGATTTGATACTTAGAAAATTAGACATGGTTCTCTAACCGTTTTTGTGAATTTGTTGTTAAAAAATACATAAGTGTTTTCCTAATGATGGTTTTGGCACTCTTTGTGACTAATTTTCTAAAGAGGTCAGAGATGAAATGAAATGAAAGTAAGTGAAATATATGGGATTAATTGCTCATGCAGTGACCAGAGGACTGCTTAGATGGGTAATATTAGGCACCAGGCAAAAACATTCCTCATCTCCCAGGCCTTTGGCTTATTAAACAATCTATGTTTAGGGTTATCAATTTTCTTTGTTACTGTGTTATGCATTTTTGTGTTTTTATATTGTAAAAAGCCCAGTGATCCTGGAATGAAGGGTGGTATATAAATTATAAATTATTTATAAATTATAAATATAAACGTGGGTGGCGCTGTGGTCTAAACCACTGAGCCTCTTGGGCTTGCCGATCAGAAGGTTAGCAGTTTGAATCCTCACGACGGGGTGAGCTCCTGTTGCTTGGTCCCAGCTCCTGTCAACCAAGCAGTTCGAAAGCATGCCAAAAAGTGCAAGTAGATAAATAGGCACTGCTCTGGCGGGAAGGTAAACGGCGTTTCTGTGTGCTGCTCTGGTTCGCCAGAAGCGGCTTAGTCATGCTGGCCACATGACCCGGAAAAAGCTGTCTGCGGACAAACGCCGGCTCCCTTGGCCTGTAAAGCGAGATGAGCGCTGCAACCCCAGAGTCGTCTGCCACTGGACTTAACTGTCAGGGCAGGGTCCTTTATCTTTACCATATAAATTTAACAAATAATAATAATAATATGATGATGATGATACTATTAAAAGGCATCATTTAGTGGCAGGTGTTCTCAAAACTGGTTACCTTGCCCTCTCCAGACCCTTACTGAAGAAACCTTTCGTGGCTGTGGCTAGGATGTTCCATAAGAGCAAGATATAACAATGCTCAAGAAATACATCGCATGAACTGGAACCAAATGGACAGAGCCCTTTTAGTTAGCAACCCAAGGCTATTTTGGACAGCAGCCTTCCTTATTTTGCTGCTAGCATGTGTGTATTTCTCCTTCTTTTTTTGCTGTGGCATTTGGCTGGTGCATTTATAAACCATGACTAAAACCAAATAAAGTGCTGCTACTACCAAGTTGAAGAAGATTAGGGAAGCAGTGTCTTAACACTACTAATTATTTCCAGTATTATCATTGTGATCATCTTGAGCATCCCAGTTGTGCCGTCGAGAGCTGTCCGACTGTAATGAAGGCATCGTTTTGAAGGTGATGTGTCTGTGTCTTTATTAAAGGCTACCTTTCTGGCAAATGCTTAGCATCATCATTCCATTTGTAATAAAGAAAAGAAAAAAGGAAGCATTCTAGCAAAATTGCTCAATGGAAGTTAGTAGTGCTTGGTAGTTTAGCTTCTGGGATGGGGAACCTCAGGCTCAAGGACCGAATGCAGTGCTTAGAGAGCCAGTGTGGTGTAGTGGTTAAGAGCGGCAGACTCGTAATCTGGGGAACCGGGTTCGCTTCCCCGCTCCTCCACATGCAGCTGCTGGGTGACCTTGGGCTAGTCACACTTCTCTGAAGTCTCTCAGCCCCACTCACCTCACAGAGTGTTTGTTGTGGGGGAGGAAGGGAAAGGAGAATGTTAGCCGCTTTGAGACTCCTTAGGGTAGTGATAAAGCAGGATATCAAATCCAAACTCTTCTTCTTCATCATCTCTTTCCAGCCCTCAACACTGTCTCCCTCTGCTCCATGCTCTCCTTGAGTGTTTATCCTGGGGTGGAACGTGTCCTAGAATGGTGACAATCTCACTTGCCTGCCTGGATGGAGCTAGTGGTGTGTGTCTGTGGAGAAACATCTCTCTTTGGGATGTGACCTACTCTGCCCACATTCGCCAAGCACACTTTAGTCTCTCTTCCCACCTACCAACTGGCGTATGCAGATCCCAGAAGGTTGCCAATGAGGGAAATGCTTCTGGGGCTGAAGCACATGCGTCACCCCAGTTTAGCCATACAGAGTGACAGAATCAGCCAGCTCTGAAAGTTGAGTTGCCTCCCAGCTAGGCTATATTTGATTGCCCCAGCAACTACTGACAAGAAGCAGTCACCTCTGTGATACCTCGCCGTAACAGTTTCAGCAACTCATGTTATCAAGGGACAATGCTGCGAGCTTCAGATACAGGCAATATGAGAGCACTCCCTGAGTCCCTTACTGAATCTCTTCTTGGCCCTCACCCAACAGAGCTGAACAACAAAATGCAATGAAATTGCTAAAACCACTTGTTAACCCTGCTACCCTGGTGCATGCTATATCTCCATAGGGATTCCTTTCGGCCCCCTTGTTATAGTATGCCTGTGTTATATGGGTCTGCCATTCCTCCAAGCATAAGGACAGCTTACATTGCCATTCCTTAGTTTTCTTTCACCAAACCTGTGAGTTAGTTGCTTTATTTCTGAGCAAGTTTTGAAATCTGGTCTCCTTAAGTCTATACAGTGGTACCTCGGGTTACATACGCTTCAGGCTACAGACTCCGCTAACCCAGAAATAGTGCTTCAGGTTAAGAACTTTGCTTCAGGATGAGGACATAAATCGTGCTCCGGTGGCGCAGTGGCAGAAGGAGGCCCCATTAGCTAAAGTGGGTGCTTCAGGTTAAGAACAGTTTGAGGTTAAGAACAGACCTCCGGAACGAATTAAGTACTTAACCCGAGGTACCACTGTATTTGGTACTGTATCCACCTGGATCTCAAGCTATTCTTGACTCTACAGACTGACATTTCAAAAACTAACAAACATATTGTGGTGTGAGCTTTTGAGGACCAGAGCCCACTTTGCCAGATGTGTAAAGGAGAGAGCAGGCTCATCCACTGCTTTGCAGAGAGCAAAATGAATGCAGAATCCAACCATATGAATGCAAGACCCAGCTAGCAGCTACTGATGATGGATAGCAAGATGAATAATGTAAAATGTGCAGAGCAGAGAGAGCTGGTGAGGACTGTGGCCTAGAGTGAGTCTGACGAGCTAGATTGACAGGACTGGCAGGCGGCAGCCTTCCATTCCTTGGGTATAAATGAGGAACTAAATAGGGACAGCTTGTTATTATAGTGAACTAGCCACTTCCAGGCCCTGTGTGCATAGTCTATTAAGCACTTATAAACTAGCTGTGTGGAAAGTTTAGTCATGCGTAATCTAGAATAGCCATTGGTCACCTCTGAAAAAGAGGGAGGAGTAGAGAATTTCTAAGATCCTTTATGAATTGCTACCAAGGTGCTGGAAGTGGTGGCGCTCCCTGTACACAGATGCAGTGGATCTAAACACATTAATTTGTATGCTCTCTTGCAAACCATGATAAGTGTATATGAAAATCATGATAATTTGTAAATGAAAAAGGCTAGGGGGAGCACCCTGGCTCAGGGCGCAGACCTGGCAAAGGAGGTCACCACCAATCCCAGTTAGGGATGTAAGGAGGCAGGAGTTTCTATCCTGCCCTGTGTTCTTACAATCAGCGCTGTTTCAATTCTGCTGCAGTTTGGCTTCTGCTGAACCCTACATTCACACGGCCACATGGCAGGCAGCTATCAACAGAAGAGGTCGGCCCATGGCAAGGTCTGCCCCTTTCCTCTTCCTCCAAGGGGTAGGATGGGTTAGGATCCCATTTGCCTTGAGTTGTTCACCAAAAGCACACTCCTACCCCTCAGGTGTTGTTCCCCGGTCCACCTAACATTGAGAATATCTAACAACCTGATAGGCAAAGATAGTGAGCAGCAGGAGAAAAGATGGCTCCCATGGCTGGTTCAGGCCTCGCTAAAAAACCCTGCTCAGACTCTTTAAAGGATGAGCAAGTGAAGTCCACATTATCAGTCATAGGGCAGGAAGATGGGTAGCCACACTGAGAGAATAGAGACATGGAGGCACCTAATGGGCTCACCTTAAATAGAGTAAGGCCATGCCTGTCCCAGTAATATGTCTGTGTCGCCATTCAACATTGGCAATGTTGGTGGCTTCATTCCATCCCAAAGGGGAGGGGGGCCAAACTTGTGCCAATTTGAAGATGGGGGAATAATAAATTATGTCAGAGCTGCTCTGACATATGTTTACATTTGCGACAATGCCTGAATCTTGCTTGCCCAAGGCTAATAAGTTGTTGTGGCGAGTTCATAAGCATGAAGTCTGTTCAGTGGTATAGGGATCTCCCTGTCGGTCTTGATTATAAACAAGATGCTTTGTGGTTTTGTAATAAAGCATTGATACATCTAGAAGAAAAATGTGTGGTTTGGGGTTTTGTTGGAGGTTTGTTTTTTGTTTTTTTGTTTTGCATTTAACATGCCTACTCTCAGAAGTTGATTCCATTGTTTCAAATTTTAATTTAATAGTGGTGGTCTGTGTCATTGAAGAGGGTGACCACGTGAGCCACTTAAGCCCTTATATAAGAAACTGATTTCTCCTTAATGTGCGTACAGCTCTAATTTTATTGATATATTTGTCCAAAGAAAGAGCAATTTTAAAAAATTCTGTAGCGCCATTAATGAGAATATAATGAAACATATCCGTAAAATGAGCACAGGAAAAAGCAGTAAGTGCTATATTGATTTTTATTTTCAGAGGCTAATCACTGCAAATAAGGTTTGTGGGAAATTGCATAATTCACTCTGAAGCCAACTCTGAATACCACATTCAAAAGGCACAGAGGACCAAAGGCAGAGATCTGAGCCTCATGATGCTGATACACTGTGAAATGTTGTTGCATGCTTTGGGAGAGCAGAGGATGCCTCTCCCTTGATATTAAAGCGCTGAAACACAACGGCAGCCAGGAGAGGAGGAGAAAGAGAGCAGACGAGATTCACGATATTGCATTCCCATCCCAGACTAGCTGGCTGGATGAGCTCAAATGTATCTAAGAAATCTGAAGAGGTGGAATTGTGTGCCTTATTCAAAGCAGGAATCTCTTAAAGACAGCAGAAGTTTAAATGCTTAGATTATAATCAGTTTCCCTCCCTTTGTGAACACTCTGTTAGGTACTCTGGATATTATATATTTTCTCTCTAAATTTCTTTGCAGTGTGATTGTGGATCTGATGTTCTTCTCCCCTGTTGTTGAGTTTCAGCGCCCAGTAGTTAGTCAGCAGCAGCTGATGATTGATGTCAAAGCTAGGAGCAAACAGCTGCTGATTTGATTATTACCGTTTCATCTCATAGCCTTCAGAGCATTATCGGGGTATATTTGCTCACCTCGGGACAATTCAGTGCAGTACTTCTCTGGAAGCAAGTGGTGTGTTGTTGTTTTTTTGTGTGTGTAGATATGGTTTAGGTATTTCCCTAAAATAAGAAGCATTCTTGTTCAGTATTATTATTATTTTTAAAGGAAAAATAAGCTGAAAGGCTTGTAGCAGGGGTAGGCAACCTAAGGCCTTCTCAATCCAGCCCGTGGACAGTCCAGGAATCAGCGTGTTTTTACATGAGTAGACTGTGTCCTTTTATTTAAAATGCATCTCTGGGTTATTTGTGGGGCCTGCCTGGTGTTTTTACATGAGTAGAATATGTGCTTTTATTCAAAATGTATCTCTGGGTTATTTGTGGGGCATAGGAATTTGTTCACATTTTTTTCTCTCCAAAATATAGTCCGGCCTACCACATGGTCTGTCCTGCCAACCTAGAAGTTCGAAAGCACTTCAAAGTGCAAGTAGATAAATAGGTACTACTCCGGCAGGAAGGTAAACGGCGTTTCCGTGTGCTTCTCTGGTTTGCCAGAAGCGGCTTAGTCATGCTGGTCACATGACCTGGAAGCTGTACGCCGGCTCCCTTTGCCAATAAAGCGAGATGAGCGCCGCAACCCCAGAGTCGGCCACGACTGGACCTAATGGTCAGGGGCCCTTTACCCTTTACCTTACCACATGGTCTGAGGGACGGTGGACCGGCCCATGGCTGAAAAAGGTTGCTGACCCCTGGCTTGTAGGTATGTGAATGGATGTCATTCTGCCTTGCGTTTTCTGTTTGGGACTATTAGAGGCAGAGGGGGGTGGCTTTCGAGGCAGCATATTAATAAATTAATTGTACAAGGATGCCATAAAAGGACCGGATTCATTATACATCACATGTTGTAATGCTTTCATTATAGCAAATGCATAGCATGTGGAAATAATTTGCATGCAGATCATGGAATCCAGACAGCTTGCTTGCATAATTACAGTATTGCATAGAGAATGTTACCGATAGGAACTGGAGCTGTTATTGGAAGTATGCTCTTGTGGCTAATTAGGTTGCCTGCGTTATGTGTCAAGATGATAGACAGAAAAATAATAAGGATTTTTCCCAGTACGATGGACATACCATGTGCATTGACTTCAGAAAGACCCTGGACTGTTCAAACCATTCTTTAAAAATAATAATAGATATCTTAAATAAAAAGGTGTAAGTGCTTTTAATCATGGACAGAGTCGTCCAGCCCATCAATGTGAAGCAGAAACAGAACTTGAGAAATGGTGGAATCACCGATGAGGTGTTTTGTTTGCTGAGCAGACACTATCACAAGATCAATAGCTTGAGTAGTGCTTGTTGAAAACTGATTCCTCATGTGTTGAAAATATGTTTTGTCTCAGATATTTGTCACACAGTACAAGAACTATCAGTACAATTAAGTGTCTGTGTATTACAGTTTCTGCCAGGTTTGAAAAAAATTCTGGTGGTGGAACCTACCACAGAATTTAGGGGAGGTTTAGGGAATTCATCAGGGCACGAATTTCATTCATGAATGTGTCAACAATAAAGTTGATCTTTGGAAAGTAGTGTTGGTTTTCTTCATTGGCAGTTCTTAAATGGCTGCTAAATGCTGGCTTCTCCTATGGCATTCCAATGCACTTTCATTTACAGCAGGGATGGCTAACCTATGGGGTCCTCCTGATGTTGTTGGTCTGTAATTCCCATCATCCTTCGTCATTGGCCGTGTTGTCTGGAGCTCATGGGAACCAGAGTCCAACAACTTCTGGAGAGCCGTAGGCTAGTTGCCCTAATGTGGTAAGCTTTTTGAGTTGCTCCTCTTCCCCATCTCACCATAATCTGAAAAGGTCTAGAAAATATTGAGGGGGGCATAGGTAACAGATAATGCATAGAAAGTATTTGCAAAAGCTATAGGCATTTCTTCAGTTCCTAACCAGGCAGACTTGGGGACCATACAGCTCCTTTCCCCCAGGATTGTGGAGCTTCCTGGCCTTCGGTTATGGCGTGATCAACTCCCACCCTGGAACCAATGTCCCCACTGTGGAAGGACGTGTGGGTCCAGAATTGGCCTCCACAGTCACTTACGGACTCATTGTTAAAACCATGATTATGGAAGAAAATCTTACTCGGCTACGAATGATTACCAAAGAAGAAGAAGAAAGAAGACTTGTATTCTTAAGAAAATTTCCTTAGCTGTTTTTGAGTACCAATGGGTTTTCGAGACTTAAGCAAAAATAGAAATACACTACCACTCTCTATTCTTGTGCAAAACCTTCTTTAGCATTCTAAACGGTAGAATAACATTAAATTTGTATTTCATCTCAACATTACGTGCTAGGAAAATTCCTATTCTGAATTGGATAATAATGAGGTTTGGGGACCTCTTTATTCAGCAGGCCCTGTCAAGATCTAGCCAGGATCCATCCCCACCCTCCCACCCATATGGCACTGCTAGAAAGGCAATAATCGTAGCCACAATGTCCAGATATCTGTGTACCATTTACTGTTATATTTCTCAGTTACTTGAAAGGTGAGATCAGTATTGGAACTGATTTGTAGACATATGTTGACTTGATAGCCAGTTGAGTTGTTTAAGCCTCAAAAATCCAGTTTCTTTTATTTGTAATAAGACTTGAGCTGAATATAGGTTTCATTTACATTTTTTTATTCATTTGTGTCATACAGACGTCCTTTGTTTCTTTAATAATGTGTTATTCCATAAAACTGTTAATAATAAGAAAAAAGCAACAACCGGGCACGTCATGGCTGCAAGTTGGCTCTATAGATGAAGCTGCGTGTGCCAGTTATTATGCCTGATGCCTTTAGGAACGATGGTTCTGCCTTTATGGTTGAGCTATAAAGGAATGGCAGACAGAAATGCTTTTCCTCTGGCTGTCATGTGGTACAGCAGGTGAGTCACAGTTGTTAATGGAGAGGAGCTGCAAGGGGTTATAGGGCATCTGACAGTCACAGGCTCTTGAAGCTGTCCATTGTTGAAGATGGTCTGAAAGGGACAATGTTTGTTCCCTGCTTGTCAACCTGGCAGGTGGATTCAGCATTTTCCAACTACAGCTTCACAAATCAAAGAAGTTGCTTTGACTCACATAGTTGATGCTTGCAAAGAGACAAGGAAGCAACTGTGGAATTTTGATTCATTTGTGGATAGTTTGCTGGGTGTAACCAATTCAGGTTCCCCCAAAGGAAAGCACAAGTTGATGATGGGGAAGACAAAAGTCCTCTTTCTGAAACCTCTCCAAGTGACTGGGTGGGTAGTTATTTGATTGTATGGTTTAGTGATACATATCTTAGTGATGTGTGTGCACCTTACTTTTTTGAGTAGTGATGTTGTGACTGATGACCAGTGGAAATGCCCTACTTTCCCCATAGTTTTTCATGGTCCTACTTGTAATCAATGCAAACAAACCCAATGTCACAAACAGACTGAGGAATCTGAACAGATTCCATGCAGAGGATTATCAGGAAAGGGATTGGAATGAAAACAGCCAATATTATAATGCCCTTACATAAATCTATGATAGAGACACGTTTAGATAAGCAGTTGCAGTGAGCAACAAGCTCTGTACTTAATTTTCGTTACTCTAACAGAAGCTAAGGGGACACAGGTGGCACTGTGGGTTAAACCACAGAGCCTAGGACTTGCCGATCAGAAGGTTGGCGGTTCGAATCCCCGCCACAGAGTGTGAGCTCCCGTTGCTCGGTCCCTGCTCCTGCCAACCTAGCAGTTCAAAGTGCAAGTAGATATATAGGTACCGCTCTGGCGGGAAGGTAAATGCCGTTTCTGTGCACTGCTCTGGTTCACCAGAAGCTGCTTAGTCATGCTGGTCACATGACCCGGAAGCTGTACGCCGGCTCCCTTGGCCAATAAAGCAAGATGAGCACCGCAACCCCAGAGTCGGCCATGACTGGACCTAATGGTCAGGAGTCCCTTTACCTTTAACAGAAGCTAAAGCAGTGTTTATTGCTTGAGATTCTGATTTTACTCTGCAGGCTCTGTACTAGGTTCATAACCACATGCATAGAAATGACTTTCTGGTTTAAAATATGATGTCTAGGCTTGTGGATAAGACACTTGGCCAGTTTCCTAGGTGGCATGCTTGAAATGTTAACAGGAATGTTTGTTTCTCCTCTCTGTGAATGTGTTTTCATTATTTCATCTGTGTCTGCACAGAGTTGAATTTTCTTTCCTTGCTGTATAAATGCTGGGAAGCCCATCAGTCTGTTTGGCATTGACAAATGTCATAAATAAATGTAATACACTTTTTACAGCAGTCAGTCCCCATTCTGGTTAAAGCATTTCCTTGGTGGGGAACCAAATAATGCCTGGACTGCATAATTGCATGCAAATGTGAGCACACCCAGTGTTTTCCTGTTGTTCTGGCAAGCTCCTTTTCCAGCAGAAACTTGGCGCTGAGGAGCAGTGTAGGGGATTGTATCCGACTCCCTGTGGAGGTACAGTATGAGGTCAATGCGAAGGGAAGGATGCAATGTCCTGGTAACCACAACTGCTTACAACACAACATTCCTGTACTCTCCTGCATTGCAGGGAGTTGGACTAGATAACCCTCAGGGTCCCTTCCAACTCTACAACTCTGTGATTTCATACCCTCCAACATTTCTCTGATGAAAATAGGTTGCCTCAGCCACTCTGGGCAGCTTCCAAATATAAAAAAAATAAATAAAACATTAAACATTTTTTTAAAAAACCTTCCCAATGCAGCTGAAGATGACTTCTAAAGGTTGTATAGTTACTTATCTCCTTGACTCAGGGGGTCACATAACTCCATACCCTCCAATGAAAGTAGGAATGTCCTAAGGAAAAGCAGGGCACTCCAGGATCAAATAAAAAAACTGGGACCGCGTCGGTGAATTTGGGACTGTCCTTGGAAAATAGGGACCCTTGGAAGGTCTGTGATTTGTGAACTTTAAACACACCCACTTGCAAGAAAGCTTGAGAACCCATCTGGTAAAGCAGAAGCTGCCTGGATTAACTGAGGTCCATGGAGGCTTGAGCAGGAGTCTCTTGAGGCTGCAACAACTTAAATGGAGGAGGGAAATTAGCTGATGTTTTGACCCCTTTAAGCCACCCAAGGCATGGCCATCCTCTGGCAAAATTCCACAAGATACCAGTAGGGAATCGTAAGGGTTGCATCCCGTGCTAGTCCTCCTCAAAGCAGTTAATAGAATTAATCAAACTTTTAGGTTGATTGATTCCAGTGGGTCTACTCTTGAGTAGAACTTAGCTGGATGTCACCCAAAGAGCATAAGAGGCTGGATCAACCCAAAGGCCCATCTAGTCTAGCATCCTATTCTCACAATGGCCAACCAGATGTTCATGTGAGCAACAGCGCTCTCTCTGCTTGTGGTTCCCAGCAGCCTGAGACAGTGGAGGCCATAGTAGCACGTAATCATATATAGGCCACCTGTCCTCCATGCAATTTGTCTAATCCAGTGTTTCCCAACCTTTGGTCTCCAGCTGTTTTTGGACTACAACTCCCATCATCCCTAGCTAGCAAGACCAGTGGTCAGGGGTGATGGGAATTGTAGTCCAAAAACAGCTGGAGACCAAAGGTTGGGAAACACTGGTCTAATCCACTTTTAGACACTTTGGTTGCCGTAGTTTAATTATGCCCTGTGTGAAGAATACTTTGAACATCCAGCTGCACGTTCTAGTTTCGTGTGAGGAGAAAAATAGCTTTTCTCTGTTCACTTTCTCCACACTGTGCATCATTCTATATCCCTCTATGATGTCCTCCCTTACTCACCATTTTGTCCTAGGCTAAAAAGCCCCAAATGCCGTAACCTTTCCTCATAGCAGAGTTCCTCAAACCCTTGATCATGTTGGTTGCTCTTTCCTGGGGTGATGCCTGCCAGCTAGCATTATATGAGTACCCTTACCATCCTGTCAGAAAGGACTTTTCACTCTCATGCATTTCTTTGTTGAGCCTTACCATTCTGTTTTATAGTTTCAGCTGACCTTTCCTTGAGAAAGGAGTGCTGTTGCCTCAGCCCGGGGTACTTCATTTCAGTAGTGGAGCTGCATCAGCAGTTTCCTCCTAGTTCCATGACTTTGCTGCCATTGACCTTTTAATGTCACAATTCAGTGAGGAATGTGCTGTGGAGATGTACAAGTGTTTCCCCATCAAAACTACTTTTCACTTACATAAAGGTGACGCTGAATTCAGGTTCTTAGGTCCCATAGCCCGCGTGACATTTGAGATGCCCTCTAACGCTTTAATTAAACCATATTAAATCTCATTCAGTAATCTTACAGTGCTATATGGTGGTGCTGAGAAAATTATCCCCAGCCATTCTCGAATGCAAAGGTCCATAAAACCTCTAGATGTGTTCCCCACTAAATCCTTCTGTGTCCTTCACTTCATTTCGGAATCGTTTGTGGAACAAATTGGTTATTTACACACAGCAGCAGGGCTCCTATGTATGCAGCATGCTTAGTTTAATAATAGTGCAGATCCACAAAATTCACAGACCTTTGAATAACCCATATCTATTGGTATTGCTACCTTTCCTTTTCTTCCAAGGAACTATTAAGTGACATGTAGCGATCACTCTCCCACCTGCAATTTAATAGAATCGCAGAATTTGTAGAGTTGGAGTGTCATCTGGTCCAACATTCTGCAGGGCAGGAATCTCATCTGAAGCATCCATGACAGATGGCCAACTAACCATTTAATCCTCACTAGAAGAATCCTAAGAGAGAGATGGTGGGAGACACTGTCCCAAGTTTACCCACTGAGCTTCGTAGCTGAAAGGGGATTTGAACCCTGGTCTCCTTGTTTGTAGTTCAATGCTCTAACCATTATACCACACTGTCTATTGAGTATGAGAAGAGTTTTGACTTCAGTTGGCTTGACTGAGCCATTGGCTCAGTTTCTGAGATGAAGGTATGATTGCTTGATAGTCAACTGCTAGTCACTGGCATTCTTGATGGTGGTATGTGGTGTATTTGTGTGCAGTTTGAATAAATGGGGGAATGTGTGAAACATGGGCATTGTATACACAGAGAAGGTGTTGAATGCCCATGCACAACATAAATTTACCACACAGACTCCACTTGTTTGATGCTGTGTTGCTTTTCCGCCGATTGATTTTAAGCTGATTTTATTAACTCTTCTTCTAGTCCCCTCCCATAAAAACAAAAGTAATTTAATCGAGAGTAATATCAGTTAAGTTCAATTCAATCCGTCCGTTCCCAGCCTTCTAAGCGGTTAACACGGGTTCATATCCTCCTCTGAGAATGAAAATGAACAATCTATTCATCCAGTCTTTCCCCCATTCATTCTTGTTTTGTATTTATCATCTCACTTATCGGGCACAATGCTGCCTGCAGAATTGGCTCAGAAAAGCTCTAAAAGGTTGTTGGCTTTCTTGAAATTCCTCCTTCTTCGCCAAGGCTTTGGACAGAAGGTGATTGACCGCGAACTCTGTTGGTGCAATGTGATTCTGGGAAACAGAAGAGCAGTGAGCATTTTTGAATGAACTCTGATATGTTGCATATATGGGAGTGGGGAGTTATTCACTGTAGAGGAGGAGGAGCTGGGGTCTGTAATTCAACGAGGATGGAGAATCAACACGAAGCATAGGTAAAAAAGTAATCTTTACCTATTCCAAACACTGGTTGTGCCAATTGAGCACTATGGAGCATGACTGGCTGGACTGAGTTGGTTTTTTTAATGTAGATAATTGTTTTGGTCCTAATCTTCCGACAAACTTCTGAATTTTCAAGCAGCGCAGGAACCAAGAACCTACTCAGACACGTTATCCCTGTGTGAGTGGTAAGGAAGGACCATACAAGGCCACTCTTGATTTTTCTTCTAGTAAAAGTTCTGGGAGGAGGGGTGGTCTGTCATCCCCAGTATGTTGGAATCCATTCGCTGTTTTATCATGGTTTCTGTTTTCCAGTCATGTTGGGAAAGCAAGTCACTGTTAAACAGAAATAACGCTAAACTGCTTTATACGAGGACGCCAATCCCTGCCCTGTATTTCCATTTACACTGATGTAAGACTGTGGCCTTGTTAACTTTGCCTACAAAGGATTATGAGGATAGAAAGCATATAAATACCTCTTGAGTTTTGACACATTGGCCTATTACTTCATTATTTATTCTGGTGTTTACAGTGATGTTGGCTATAATTAGAAACAGAAGGGATCAAAGCCACGAAGGCCTGATATATTCAGATTTAATTCAGCCGCTCTTTCATTTGTGCTCTTATAGAAACAAAGCTTGTCCAACTGTGCTTTGTTGGTTCCCACTGAACTGGAAAGAAAAGAAGAAAATGTCTTGACAAGAATCCGAACCTCTTACTTGTAATACTATTCAAGTAAATTATTACCAAGTGAAGCTTGTGGGAAGGAAAGCTGGAACAAGGCAGTATTTCCCCCATTCTGAAAGATTATTTGTGCTTCTGGTAGTCGCTTTCAGACTGTGTTCTTGGGCAACCAGGAATCCTTCAGAGCTTAGCTGGGCTAAGATGAGTCATAGCAGACAAGCTCGCCTTAAAAATAGCTTGCCCATCTCTACAGTCTTCAGGTGAATGCTGGATGTGTCTAAGGCACTCTGAGGTCGTGCGTCATAAGGGTGAGCCTCACAGGTCTGGCTGGTTCCTTACATGAATTTATCACTCAGAATGTGACCATGATGGATGCTTTGTGGCCCACAGACAAGCTACAAGTAGAAAGTTTGAAAAACATTAGCAGAGGATGATGACACCTATTTAATTTTTCTTTGGGTTGATTCCGTCAGTCGGTTTTGCTCAGAGGTGTGACTGGTACGTTGAGGGTCAGAAAGTGAACTAACACTGACAAGTGGCATTGGTATCTGGGTGTTGTTGTTGTTTTTAACTCTTTTGCATTTTGTCTGCCCTGTTGTTTGTGACTTGACTTACTTGGGTGAGATACCTTGAGCTATTTGCATTGTACTTTCCATTCTGCAAAAAAACAAAAACAAAAGCTGTCTGCTTGCATAACACAGCCTGGGTCTTGTATGGTAATCTGGGAAGGGGATGTTGAGGGTTGGCTGGATCCTTTCAGCATTTGGTTTTGAGTTCTTCCAACCTGCTTCTCTGTACAGTGGTACCTCGAGTTACAAACGCCTCAGGTTACAAACGCTTCAAGTTACAAACTCTGCTAACCTGGAAGAGTTACCTCGAGTTAAGAACTTTGCCCCAGGATGAGAATGGAAATCGTGTGCCGGTGGCGCAGCAGCAGCAAGAGGCCCCAGTAGCAAAAACACGCCTCTAGTTAAGAATAGTTTCAGGTTAAGAACGGACCTCCAGAACAAATTAAGTTTGTAACTAGAGGTACCACTGTACCTTTCTTCGAGTGGAGAGTCAGCTCTTTATAAGTGTACTGAGTAAAATAGGGCAAGCCTTGTGCCCTATGTTCCATGTAGAACAGAAAAGGGAAATAGCGTGGGTGGAATCCAACATATAGTGCTAAATGAATGTTTTGTCAACATAAGGATTTCTGCTTCTGCAATGGAACATTCTCCTTCTCTGCCCCCACCAACTCCCCAAGAGCACCATCCAAATCTGTTTTAGGGGTTCACCCAACTCTCTGAAGTAGACTAGGAAAGAGCATAGGCTCACACCGGGGGGGGGGAGAGATGGGGTGAAAGTCGCCTTGCGGAAGTGGGAATCCTTGCACTTGTGGGCTGGGTTAATTGTATGCCGCCCTGTATGTTTAAGTAAGGCTGAAGTGAAACGGAAATCTTCTTTAAGTACTCTGTGACTTGCGCATTCTGCTTGACGGCTTTAACTCCCACAGTTAGCCAGTGGCAAGATACACGCCATGTTCTGGTCTTAAATCCTCGCAGACAGGGTAAGACATTTTCAAGCATTACGAATCAAGTTCATTTTCAGAGATGTGAATAACTCAGATTGCACCTGGCATCCAGGCTCCGGAAAACGGAATTCTCCTGTGTCTTATGTCAAACTTTTCTTTGGCACAGGCATCTAAGCTGGATTCCTAATGAGAGTTTGGCACTCTGATCCTATAGATGTGCTACAGCTGTGACAGCAAAAAGAGTAGCTCACGTCAATTGTAGCTCTAGTGGTGTCCAGCACTTGACAAGTGAGGCAAAGCTGTCAAATTCCACTGTCTCTTATTTACTGGAGAATGTGATATGTGCAGCATTGTGGGTGGAGCTGATCTGTGGCTGCTGAACTACGCTTAGGATGTATCCATGATATGTGGACACAACCATGTTAATCACCCAAAACAAATTATATTCTCCACCAAGAGAGGGGCGCAGGCAGCTGTTTGGCACGACTTTGTCATTTACCCAGCAATTTTCTGGGTGGACAATGCTTTGGTTCCTTTACCAGTTGGCTACACTGGTTAGTGAGCACTGGTCTATAAGTATCACATTTACCTGAATGGATAATTTATTAGAAATTATTTGCTGACGAAGATTCATCTTCGAAACAGTTGACTTAATCTGGAAACACTGTTGGTATTCCCCGACAGCAATTCATTACGTTGACTATTTCTTGTTTATGGACTTATACATACATTATATAATGATGTTTATGATTTGTAAATTTTGGATTATATTCTAACTACGAACAATAATATATTTACCATACTTTATTAGCCACGTGTTGTGGCTGTATTTGAGCAGATTGGTTCCTTTATCAGCATGGGAAACAAACCCAACTACCCCAAGTGGATAATTTAGGAAGTCACTGAAATAGAGCAGCGAGGCTCTTTCTTGCAATGCACCCTCAAGTTGCTTCTTAAAAATGCTTTGCATGCATTCTTGGCAATCTGTACAACAACTCTGTAACTGTGACAGTATCCTTGGCTTCAAGTTGGGAACTTCTGAGTTTGAGGTATTGACATGACCAGTTGAACAATGAAGTTATGGACCTGATAATGTATTAGGTTT
Source organism: Podarcis gaigeae (assembly GCF_964106915.1). Classification (NCBI taxonomy): domain Eukaryota; kingdom Metazoa; phylum Chordata; class Lepidosauria; order Squamata; family Lacertidae; genus Podarcis; species Podarcis gaigeae. Next base: position 101,052,479 of record NC_139679.1, read on the forward strand.
CAGATATGTTTTGAAGAAAGACTAAGGTGTGTGCCATCTTTCAATTTAGCTACTATGAAAGAGTAGATTTCTTAGAGCAAGAAATGAATGGCTTCTTGCTTAAATTATGAAACAAAACAAAATTACTTTCACAACACTTTGCAGGAGGAAATTGGTGTTGTCTTGCAGGATGTTTATTATTCTCTACATTTACCTGTCAGTTCTTGATTTTCAACCCCACACCCCCAGTGATTTTGTTGAAAATATGTTTTCATACAGGAAGCATTGATCTATTGACTATTCTATGTGCAAAACTGAAAATGCTCTTTAGCAATTATTGTATTGAACTTTATTGCAGCTCCTCCAGCTAAATTAATGAAATCTTCCAGACAATAGATTTATTTTCCATTTATTAAGAAGCTTGATGGAAAATGTACTCCCTCTCCCATGTTAGTCTCACAACAGGCATACTTCAGAGATATTTTAGGTTCCGTTCCAGACCACCACAATAAAGTGAATAAAGCAAGTCACACAGTTAATTAGTTAGTTAGTTAGTTAGTTTCCCAGTGCATATAAAAGTTATGTTTACACTATACTGTAGTCTATTAAGCCAGAAGGGGTGGGAGTGGGAGTGGCAGGGGGCTTCCTTCCCCTGAAAGCAGCCAGGCTGTCTTCAGCTGCACCCACATCCTTGTAAGGAGGTATGCCTGTATTGGCCGACTGTTGTTGATAATGATCATAGAATAATAGAATCGTAGAACTGGAAAGGACCCTGAGGATCATCAAGTCCAATACCATGCAATTCAAGAATATGCAACTGTCCCAAATGGGGATGGAACCTGCAATCTTGGTGTTCACACAGTAAGCTTTATGGCTCTCCTTTATCCGATCTAATACATTTGTTTGCTGGCTTTGAATGTGTGTCATTAGTGTGTGTGTGTGTGTGTGTGTGTGTGTGTGTGTGTGTGTATGTGTGTGAAGTTGTAGCTGAGCATGATTCAGAGGTAACAGAGAGCCTGGAGCAGCATTTCCCATCCTTTCGCTTTCTAGAGGTATTGGACTACAACTTCCATCAGGCCAAGCCAGAGCACGGCCAATGGTAAGGGATGATGGGAGTTGTAGTTTTAGAACATACTGAGGCCACCATATTTGTTACTTCAGCCCCTACAGTACAGGAAACAGTTTAGTAAAGATGCCAGGCCCAAATCATTTGTGGTTGTGTCACCAAAGGTCTTCCCTTGCCTTCCCCACCCTCCCAACCCCATTGCCTACATAGAATTTTTCCTTAGCAGATGTTTAGAAGCATTAATAATTGTGTTTTCCCCTTCACCTCTAAAAGCTGCCTAATTTGGCTTAGCAGTCAGAGTGAAAAATAATAATTAATGTGACTCATCCATCTAGAAAGTGTAACACATAACACAAAATGAATTGAAATAGTGCCCCAGAAATACAATGTGTTATATGTATCATGATATAATTTTTCCCTGTAGAAGGAAGTGATGCAAATGAAGAGAGTTATCAGCTGATGAATTAATTTGCATCTCAGGAAGCCTTGTACGGTTTCTCCCCCCCCCCCCAAAAAAAACCCACCTTGTTGTGATTTAATAGTTGTAGAGATATTTTTTTGTAGCTAAAAATGTAGAAGAATGGCATAGCCTGAAACCAGACTGTAAATAATTCATTTTGCAGGTAAAGTGTTGGTATGTTAAAGCCTAAGAATAGTGGATTATAGCAGTCAATTCCTATCTTCCTGCTGTTCCACAACACTCTGATGTTTGTGCTTACACTTAAAGGGGCCACCTACAGAGAAATCTGCACTCCCTCTCTCTACCTTGGGTGAAATTAACTTCTCATTGCAGAAAGATATACATGTTTTTCCCCATTCCATGTGAAACCTGGATGTGGCAAGTGAGTAAGCTAAAGTAATTCGTTCTTCCCGTCGCCACTTCTTTAAGTCCCTGCAGAACGTGTCTTCAACCTCTTTTGCTCCCAGCCCAAGTGCTCCCAAGTGCTAGAGCAGGGATAGGGAACCTGTGGCCAATCACATCCTGTTGGACTCCAACTCCCATCAGCCCCAGTCAGTGTGGCCATTGGTCAGGGATGATTGGAGTTGTAGTCCAGCAACATGTGATTGGCCACAGGTTCCCCACCCCGCTGTCTAGAGGTTTACTTTCAATTATAAGGAGAGAATTTGATCCATAAACGTGTACAGCAGAAGTTAAGGTGAGGCCAGACCTCTGCCCTTTCACTTTCCCACTGCTGGGGGAGAGTGGGAGACTCATGTCTCCCTCCTCCTGAATCAGTCCAATATTAGCACATCTCTTTCCCTGTTTACCCAGACTGCGGTTTTCAAGTGGCAATAATTAACACTAATGTCAATGATATTAAAATTACTCACAATATAGCGTGAACAATAAAACCCATCTCAGCCGTGGATATGTGTAGCATCGCTAAATAAAGTGCCAGTCCTATCAGCTTAACCTCAGCAACAGGATCTAATACAGCTGCAAAGATCTTGAAATGCTTCCATAAGGTGGCCAGACTCTGGATTTAGTAAGCCAGGAGAAAATAATCCAGCAGAAGAGTGTTCTGTAACTGGGGGGTAGTCACTGAGGAAACAACGGCATACTTCCTGTTGCAGGTTAGAATGCTGGCAAAGGTGGTATGTTTATTAATATCTGAGATTAGAATATCTAATATCAGGACCGCAATACCTCAAGGACCACCTCTTTCCATATGAACCTACCCGGACCCTGAGATCATCTTCTGAGGCCCTTCTTTGTGTGCCTCCTCCTTGAGAGGTCTGGAGGGTGGTAACATGAGAAGGGGCCTTCTCTGCAGTGGCTCCCCATCTGTGGAATTCTCTCCCCAGGGAAGTTCCCCTGCGCCTTCATTTAGGTGCCAGGCAAAAAGGTTCCTTTTTAACCAGGCCTTTGGTTGACCTGATTGACGTCCAAAACCTTTTAAAATGTGGCTCTTTTTTTAGAATAGGATTCCAGGTGGAAAAATCGAAATTAGAGACAGAACTGTTAGAACCCAAGACCAAGGTACTTTCGAGAATGTATAACTTGCTGCTTAAATGGAACACTCAGGATGAGATAGTCAAATCAGCCATGATAAAATGGGCTCAGGATATTGGGTACAACATTATGTTCGAAGACTGGGAAAGGTTATGGACCACTGGAATGAAATTCACGGCATGTAATGCTCTGAAGGAGATTATTATGAAAATGATATACAGGTGGTACATGACCCCAGTCAAACTTGCAAAAATATACCATCGGTCTGATAATAAATGTTGGAAATGTAAGGAGGCTGAAGGGACATTCTTTCACCTTTGGTGGACTTGTCCAAAAGTGAAGGCCTTCTGGGAAATGATCTACAATGAGTTAAAAAAGGTGTTTAGGTACACCTTTCCTAAGAAACCAGAGGCCTTCCTCTTGGGCATTGTGGACCAAAAGGTGTTAAAGAAGGATAGAACACTTTTTATGTATGCAACTACAGCAGCAAGAATACTCATTGCAAAATATTGGAAGTTACAAGATCTTCCCACGCTGGAAGAGTGGCAGACGCAGTTGATGCACTATATGGAACTGGCTGAAATGACTGGCAGAATCCGAGATTTGGGAGAAGAGACAATGGAAGAGGACTGGAAGAAATTTAAGGACTATTTACAAAAACATTATAAGTTGTACGAATGTTAAGAATCTGCATGATTTGGAAATTTTAGTTCCTGCAACTAGATTGGGAAAATAGAAAGTTAAGTTATAAGTAAGAAAAAATTGAAATTTAAAGTTATTTTATGTATTATCTTAAGGTATAAATATTTGACAAAAGGTACTTTAAATTTAGAAGTAAAATATTTTGAAAGATATAAAAAAGATACGAAACAAGGTAATAATTTGCTGATATGTTTATTGTAAAGAACGCAGGGTGAGGGAGATGTGGGGAAGTCCAGTTAGTAATGTAAAAATGCATTTTGAAAGTTGGATTATTTTTCTTTTTTCTTTCTTCTGGCTTGTTTTTTCTTCCTTTCCTGTAAATTGAAAATGTAATAAAAATTTTATTAAAAAAATAAAAATAAAATGTGGCTCTTTTTTGAGGGGCACTATTGGGTTATTGTTCTTATTTTGATTTTATATATTGTGATCTTTTCTGTGAACCACCCTCTGGGTATAGGGCGGTATATACATTCAGTAAATAATAAATAATAATAATAATAATAATAATACCCACAAATGATCTAAGTAATTGTCCTTAATCATGGGAGAAGAGGTAGTCTCTTATTGATAATTAAAATAGAAAGTGTCTGCATAAGGAAGAAAACCTTGATAAAAACAGTTCTTTGGCAAGCTGCTGCAGTTGCTTGTGAAACTCCCTCGTCGTTGTAACTCAGTTTGGAGTATTGAATGTGGAGAACTATGTAATTGTTTTTCTGCCCAACTTCAGTTCCTTTAGTCTTGCGCAAGTAGAAAATTGCAAGTTATCCGAGCCAAGATGTACAATGGCTTCCCTATGAATAAGAGCCAAAAGGAAAGGAAGAGAGCAGATGTCCGTCTTGTTGAAAATTGGCATGTCACAGGAGCCACAGATTTGTAAGAAACCAGTGAGGTTATCCCAGTTGGAAGTCCATTAAGTTTATAGCATTTCACAGCTTCTGCACTGTGGGAAGAAAGCACACTGTAGAGAAGTTGTCTCTAGTGTTCGTTGTTCAGGAATAGGAGCGCACTGAATAAAGGCAACCCTATAAATATGGGTTTGTAAATGTGATGCTGTGGTGTCGAGATGCCAGAGACGACGAGAATGTCAAGTCTTCAGTAAACAGTCCCGGTCTACATGTGCGGTAGACCGAGACAAGTGGACAAATGGACAATGCTGTTTTGGACCAGAGGCGGGGAATCACATCTTTGAAAGCTCCGTTACAAAATCCCCTTGCAAATAGACAGCCAGCAGGCAAAGGGCTGGCTTGTATTCACCTTCTAGTTTGAAAATTGTTGGGGGGATTCAATTAACAATTCACCCCACCCGCCTTAAAAATATGAAAGCTTTGTGTCAGGGCATTGTCTGGGTGTGCCAGGAGCTGTGGGACCCAGCCAGTAGTCAGGACTGAAGAGCAAGTCAGGAAAACCAGGAGGGAGCTTCAAGGAGCAAGGGCAGGAGTCAGGGCCAAAAGATAACCAAGGATGCAGGAATGTGCCAGAGCTCAGGAACGCTTGGCAAGATGCAGCTGATACAGGTTGATTTTGATACCCTTTCCTGTCCAAGAAGATCCAGTGGTCATGCTGGACCGGAAGAGTCTGTCAAATGTCGGAAGGTTCTTCTCTTAGAAGACTGCTGCCTGCAACTCTGCACTTCACCAGACGGGGCAACTTCTAACACAGGCATGTCCAACTCCCAAGAGACTGTGATCTACTCCCAGTATAAAAAAACTGGCAGTGATCTACCCATTGTCATTGGAGGGAGGAGGAGTGTGTGTGGGGTGGGTGGATTGCCCACAAATTGTTAAGCTTTTTGGGGGAAGGATTGCCTAGACTTGTTGAGCTTTCTTCCATAACTTTTGTACACGATAAGGATCCCAGGATCAGCCAGGGATCTACCAGTAGATCAGGATCTACTGGTTGGACATCCTTGTACAGATCAGGCAACTTCTGACACAGTGCCCACCTGCACTATGCATTTAAAATAGTAACATTCCACTTTCTTTTTTTAAAAAAAATAATTTTTATTCAATTTTTAAAACACATAATTAAAAGACAAACACATCACAAAACACAAACAAACATAAGCAAATCAACCAAAAATAAATTCATAATCTTATTTTCTTGTAACTTCTTTCAGTCGACTTCCCCATACCTCCCTTTCGCTGGTAACATTCCACTTTCAACACTTGTGACTTCCACCAAAGAATCTGGGGAATGGTAGTTTGTTAAGGGTGCTGAGAATAGTTAGGAGACCCCTATTTCTCTCTCTGTCCCCCCCCAAGCTACAGTTCCCAGAGTTCCTTGGGGAGAGCGATTGGTTGTTAAACCACTCTGGGAATTGTAGCTCTGCTCACTATTCAGTATAGTTTGAATTTCCCTTTAATCATGTTGGTCATTTGCTTGTCTGTATTTCTGTAGATTGTAAAGGTGATCTTGAAATACTCTTTATCCTGTACGTCAGGGGACAGCAAGGTTTATCTTGCCTGGGCTGGATCCGTCCCTCAGAGATCCGTCTGTGGGCCGGATCGCGTGTGTGTGAGCGCGCGCACCCGCGATTTTCAGCATCTGCATGTGCGCAGACACAATTTTTGGCACCTGCATGTGTGCAGACGTGATTTCCAGCGCCACAGAAGCAAGTCCTCACGCTGCGCTGCGCCGGTTTAGCGCAGTGTGTGCGCGGGCAACTCAGTTTGGGGGTGGCTTGGGGGCCGGTCAAACGACCTCCGCAGGTTGCTTCCAGCCCATGGGCCCTAGGTTGCTGACCCCTGCTCCAAGTCTTCCTGGAAAAACAAAAAAAAATCCTTCCAGTAGCACCTTAAAGACCTTGGTATCTGAAGAAGTGTGCATACACATGAAAGCTCATACCAAGAACTAACTTAGTTGGTCTTTAAGGTGCTACTGGAAGGAATTTTGTTTTGTTTTGACTATGGCAGACCAACACGGCTACCTATCTGTAACTCTTCCTGGAAAGTTAGTGACCTCCACTAATCACTTTGTGCCTGCCCTTTGCCTTGGTAGTTCCTTCCCAATCAATCCGTTGTTTGTTGTGTATTACATAAAGGAACCTTGAAAGTCTACATCTCCAAACAAGTCTTTATGGCCCTAGAGTTAACTAACATGCTTGCTTTCACTGTGGCATTGCTCTGTTGCACAACATTTGGTTTTGATATATTGTGATTTATTGGTTAATTTATAAATAAGGAGCTTGTGTAATGTCTTGGACAAGGTGTCAGACACTAGACATGGAAACCACTGGGTGACCCCCAGGGCATAATCACAATGTCTCAGCCCAGCCTGAGAAATCAGAACTCTAAACAGGTACACCCAAAGACATTTAGCAAGGGGTTACCAATGGGGTGCCTGTGGGCACACATATTAATATTAATAGTATTATATAGTATGTTTTGACTGGTGCACAGAGGATTTTATCCCCACCACCACCACCACTGTAGGCATGGAAGAAGCATGCAATTGTAACCAATATAATAGATTGCAGTGTGTTCTTTTGTGTGTGTGTGTGTGTGTGGGTGTGTGTGTGTGTAGCCGCAATAGTGTTATCCAGTTTGCATATATGTCCACAACGAGCCCAAAAATCAACCCTTTTGATTTGGTGATCCTAAATGTCTAGATTGCACTCTTAAGATCATTTGTGATGTTGGGGGGAAATCCTGCATTTCAACTCTTGGCTCATGCAGTTCAGTCAAAGCTATGCCCCTGCATCTTTTTGTGTTGTCAGAAGGGAAACCTGCAATGCACTCCTTAAATCATGCTCTGCATTCACTTCTGGCCACTTAATATTGAAGGGAAATATTTGGTGTCTTGCCCCAGGTGACCATTTAGAATGCTTGTATGGTTATCTGGCACTGATTGCAAAAACATGTTAGGAATTATGAGGAGTAGTAATTTTATCTCGCACCTCATCCTAAAAGCCTCAGGCCAGGAAGAGTATTTTTTTAAAAATAATAATAAAAGAAAACCTAGATCTAAAATGCATGTTTAAAAATGAATTAAATCTATATGAACCCTATTCCACTAAAAGCTTAAAAGGAGTTAACTCTGTGGCACTTATTGTGTAATCCGTTGACTTCTAATTGCTTTCTGTCACAAGGTAGCATTTATTTGGCATATTATTTTGCTGGCAGTTAAGTGCATCCATTCTGCACAATGCTGGAATGGAAACTGATGTTGCTGTTACTTACAAAGGATGTCTAATGTCTAGACACCACGCAAACACTTTTCAATATCTTAACTTTCTCCCTTGTTTACAGCGTGCACATTGTTCACCATGCAACGGTCATTCATAATTTGGGGAGCAGTCCACAGTCTAGGTGCACATACAGGGTTCTGGTGTGGGGTGATAGTGTGACATTCCAGGGAGCATTGAAGTTCTGGTACAGGCAATCTCTTTCCTTCCCCACATGACAGTGTTTAGACTCTCACAGATCCACACTGGATTTGTAACCTGCGGGGTGATTTTGGATGGCGAGAGCTTAAGGAGAGTTGCTGCTTTTGTTCTCACAATTATTATTTTTTCCTGTAGGATGGGATGAGAGAGATTCTGCTTTGTATCTCCAGCAGGGATTGCTTAACTAATCTACCGAACCTTGCACACAAGAGCAGGCTGTAGACATAGCCACATGCTAGATTCTCTGTACATTAACAGGTTCTTGTTGGCTGGGTTGGAGATCCTCAGAAGATCCTCTCTCTTAGAGGGGAAGAGGAATTCAGAAAGCTTGAGGAACACTACTAAACACAAAGTTAAACCAGAGATCCGTTTACATCGAAAGAAAGTAGATTCGGTTGAAACACTCTAAAATATTACACAAGTTCAGCAGTACAAAAGCTTTTATATTGTGGTAATTAAACGCAGAAAGGTAGTAACAGGAGCCAAGGCATAAAATATTGGCTTTCCTTCTAGATCAGCGATCTAGTACCAAGCCGTGACTTCTCTCCCTTCCAGTGATACCGTTGATTTTCCTATTCCTGTCGTAGAACTCATTTTCCTCTTCACTTTGTTCTACTTTAAGCCACTCAGTTGTAGACCATCTAAGACTGCTCACCGACCCTCCTCTTGGCTTGAAACCTTATTGTTATAATTGGTACATTCAGCTGGTGGCATTCTATAGCTTGCTTGCTTTCAGGCAAAGTTCCAGGGATATAAATCTAACAGCCCACTGTTGTGATCACACCATTGCCACCATCTTCCCACCCTGTGGAGTCTACAAGGAAAGGATTTGTAGGTATCTGCTGGGGATACTCCTGATATGGGTATGTTCCTTTAGGAGCATGAATTGTAACGGACAACTCTTGGGGTCTGTGTTGTCTCTGCAGTTCTACAACATTGTTCTGAATGTCCGTTACATAAATATTCTACCAGATTATAATTATTGTTATACATCGTCGTCGTAACAAGCCCACAAGTTATTTGACCTAGTAACAGATTTAAGGGTTTACTTCAGATGTGTGTGTGTATATAGTAGCCCTGGGAAGGGTTGTTAATTTATTATTATTGTGTGTGTTGACAGAACAGAAATTCATTGCTTGCTTCTGATTGCATTGTGGCTTTAGAATGCATTGGTATCTTGTCTACAATGAGGAGCAGTGTTGGATTGTGTGCTGCCATGAAACAACAACAACAACAATAATAATAATTTGTTATTTATACCCCTCCCATCTGGCTGGGCTTCCTGTTAGAGACTGGGGCAAATACAGCTGTTTCCGCCAGTTCTCTGTTCCAGAAGGAAGTAGCAGGTACTAGGAACTGTGTGGTGGGGAAATAGAAAGCTACCTTATACTAAGTCAGCCCATGTTGCTCAGAGTTGTCTGTCCAGCTGGCAGCTCTTTGTACTGAAACTGGCAGGGTTTCAAGCAGGAGACTTTCCCTGTCCTACCTGGAGATGCCAAGGATCAAATCTTTTGCTTGCAGGGCATGTGCTGTCCACTCTGACCTGTGGCCTGTTCCTTTAGGTGCATTGATGTACTCAATGAAGAATTCTCAGGGTATGAAACGGCACTCTTTACAGAGGTTGTTAGCACTTGCTGGGGTGTGTGTATGTAATCTTTCCTCTTAATTTCCCCATTCTGCCCAAGCTTTCAGGTTGGATCTGGATGTACGGCAGGGGCTTGTTCCATTTCCCAATCAGTTTTGCACCTTTTCTCCCTGCATTGCTTGTGCCTTTATTGCAGGATTTCCCTAGTTTCTCTTTAAAGGGATTGCCATTTCATATTGTCTTTCTTCTCCTCTGATCTGCTTGGCTAGATCCCGGGACAAAAGTGGGCTCTGCCAGTCAGGTCTGGAGGAAGTGGAATTGGCATATTCCGCATACAGAGAGAGGCAGGCTTCCACTGTGTTGCATTAACCTGAAGTGTGATGACACATTACAAATCCAAATAAATCTATAAGCAGATACAGTGGTACCTCAGGTTACATACTTAATTCGTTCCGGAGGTCCGTTCTTAACCTGAAACTGTTATTAACCTGAAGCACCACTTTAGCTAATGGGGCCTCCCGCTGCCGCCGCACCACCGGAGCACGATTTCTGTTCTCATCCTGAAGCAAAGTTCTTAACTGGAGGTACTATTCCTGGGTTAGCGGAGTCTGTAACCTGAAGCGTATGTAACCTGAAGCGTATGTAACCCCAGGTACCACTGTAGTCAAAATGAGTGGACTGGTAATAAACATACTGTTTTTTTATCAGATGTTTATAGGTAGAATAGTTACCCAACTGTTTTTAATACTCCAGATCCTGTATAATGAATATCACACATGTTTACTTTTTTGCCCTTTGCTTCCCCTTCTGAACTATTGGGCTGGTGTGAGTGCGATTAATTTGTCAAGCCTGACTTTAGAGACCTGCTCTACAATCTATTCACTCAGCTTTTAGGGAAATTAGGATCAAGTAGTTCTCCTTGCAAAGGGACCAAACTGACAGTAGTTTACAATGTATGGTGGACATTGCTTGGAGGGCAAATGCCCTTAGGAGCCTGAATTGCCTTGGAACAACAGCTGTTGTTCTTTTGTCATTCACAGTCCCTGCCAGGAGTCAAGGAGGAACAGAAGTCTCCCTTCTCCAGACAGCAGCTGTTCCTCTTCATTTGTACACTGGGTTGTAGAGAGAAGCGGGTAGCAGCTGACTCCTCTTCCCACCTGCACATAAACTAGTTTGCATGTATCGAAAGTGAGGGGAAGAGGTCTGGGTTGGAGTCCAGAGTCACCACCCACTCCCACTGTTTCTGCTATGGCTTTAGCACTGCCAAAGTTGAGCTGCTGTTTTCTTCCTTGCTGTAGAATGGATCCACTTCTGCTTCTGTTTTGATGCAGTCACTTGTGAAAATTTGAATGGAGGAAAGAAAGATACTACAGGGTGCCAACTTTTGGGGACTCCTTGGCACATTTACAAACTGGAGAAATTGCTGTGGGCATCAAACACACAAACCCTTTCCAACTATATTGGAGTGGGGTGGGGTTCCCATGACTCTTTGACCCAGAATGTGACCCGAATCTATGGAGCAAGACTTCCTTGAGGAATTCTCTGTTGGGATACTGCCAGGGAGACAAAGTCCATCATGCCCCCCACGCCGATGCCGGACGATCCATCGATCTCCCGTAGACACAGTATCAGTCAATTAGCGACACGAAGCCTCAGAAATAGCTTCCCACATTCCAGAGCTTGTGCATGCTCTATCAGCAGAGTTCGCACAACGAAAGATGCACTCAGGAGAGCATATTTACAAGTTTATTCAGCGTTGGTCAGAACAAAGAAAAAAAAATGACTGCCTGCTTCGATGTCTCAGGCACAGAGAGAAAACGAAAGCATATACAAAACATAAACTTCCTGTGAACAGGAAATACGCAGGCTGTGACACAACAACCTGCTCCCTTTTTAAGGTGGAACGGAAATATCCTAACATCCTCTTGGTTTAAGCTTCTTGGAGGGCCTGGACCGTGAATAGGCAAACTAAGGCCCGGGGGCTGGATCTGGCCCAATTGCCTTCTAAATCCGGCCTGCAGGTGGTCTGGGAATCACATGAGTAGGGAATTACATGAGTAGAATGTGTCCTTTTATTTAAAATGGTTATCTGTGGGGCATAGGAATTCATTCATCCCCCCCCCCAATATAGTCCGGACCCCCACAGGGTCTGAGGGACAGTGGACCGACCCCCTGCTGAAAAAGTTTACTGACCCTTGGGGTAAAAACTGGCTCAACAATGCAGCATCTTTGGGTTGTTAGGCACACAGTCGGTGTTACCAAGAGTTCTGCGTAGAGGTGTTGGAGCTGGGTGCATTTTTCAGCGTTTTGTCACAGTTTATTGGGATAGTTCTGATTATGTGTCACAGGTAATTAGTTCATACTTGTGCCTGGCCACTAATCAGGTTGCCTTTTCTGGAAATATGGAGCAGGTTGTCTCTGTCTGTTCCATTTTCGTGTTGCCGTCAGCAGATCTGCAGAGCTCTCTTTCTCCCTTGCCTACCATTTAACTGTGATTTAGGTGACAGATGCAAAAGAGGTAAGGCAGTCTTTCCAAATTATCAGATGACATGGCTGAAGAGGGTGACCTTTAAATGATACAGGATCCCCTGAGCTGTTGAAGATTTTCAGAACCACAAGAACATAATATCTAAGTGGAGACCCTCTCAGATGATTCCAAGTTGGATGAGTAAAACTATGTCACTGATTCAAAGAAGTCAGTAGGGAGACACACCCAACTACACTATATGCAAAAATTTAACTTTATACTTTTCAAGGTCTGCGTATTTTGGCATAAGGCTTCCTGGGAGATAATAGACAAAAGACATCCATTTACCATTGTTCAACCCGCTTATTATTATTATTAAAACCTTATTATTAAATTGCCATCATCCAAATCAATTCAAATCTACCGACCACAGCCAAAGGTAAAAGGATTATTAAAAATGTATATCTAAAAGCATACAGATGGATTGGAAGGGGCCCTTGTTGGGCACCAAAAGTGAGTTTCTGGGGGTACTGTGGTACCACCCTAGGACACACAGATTTTCCCCCAGAGGATTATTGTTAGGATTTCCCCTCCCCCCAAAAATTCACCCTTGTCTTTCATCTGGGTAAAAGAAACTCCTGGTTAAGAAAATGTATTTGATAGAGTACCATTCACTTCTCCCCACCCCCATTCTTTAATAATTAGTTTTTAAGTCGTTATGTGTACGTTATAGGTATAATGGCAGAGGTTGATCCCCAGGAAAAACCAACTGATTCAAGAAATGTGTATGTGTCTATCCGAGTTGATCATCTTAAAATTTGCCTGGCTTATTTTGGGTTGTGGCTTCCAGGTTTCCAGTAGGAGAAACTCTACACATATTGGCAGAGTGGCTTCAGATTGCAGCACAGTGAAGTAACAGTTATCATTTATTAAATTTATATCCTGCACTTCCTCTCAAAGGAGCCCTGTTTTTGCAGGTGAAAGTAAGCTGACTCCTAGATTACCTGGAAGACTTTAGGTGCTGGGTTCATCCCAAAGAGTTGGGAACGTTTACAATATTTTACAAATACAGGCCCAGTTCAGGTGATCTTTTGAGGCTTCGTGTCCATGTGGTTTATGAAACCAGAAACAAGGGTTGGGACCAAGTTCCCTTCCTCCCCTCCTCCTTTCCGGTTCTTTGGAGCGAAGGTCCTGGCTGAAGTCCCCTGTTAAATCTCTGCTGGGAAACTCTGGATTAATGTCAGGTGACAAACCAGTACAGGGGGCAGCAAACTTTTTCAGCAGGGGGCCGGTCCACTGTCCCTCAGACCTTGTGGGGGGCCAGACCAAAGAGATCTTTCAGACAGGGGTGTTAAAGACCGAAGGAGAAGACCAGTACCAACAGCTCTTAAAGAAGCCCTCAGATGTCAAGGAGATAAACAACTATCTGACTTTTAGAAGACATCTGAAGGCAGCCCTGTTTAGGGAAGTTTTTAATGTTTGATGTTTTATTCAGTTTTTAATCTGTTGGGAGCCACCCAGAGTGGCTGGGGAAACCTAACCTAACTTGTCCCAACTGCCCCATCGTAAATTCTCTAACTGTTCTCATTTGTTCATGCACATCCCTAAACTGCTTTCTGAAGACTGTTTATAAGCTTTAATTGTGGTGCAATATCAGATAATTGTTTTAATATAATGCAAAAGTAATTGAGGTGACTGAATGCAGGCTTCTTGAAGTGTTGTTCTAATATTACAGTAAGCAAGTTTCTGATTAATTTAGCCTCAGGGTGTCAACTTTTATTAAGCAACCTAACAGGAAACCTTGCACAACAAAAGAAGTGCATATCTGGGAAAGAGCAGAGAGAGACAGTGAGCAAGAGCTCTGATTTTTCAGAATAACTTTCTGTCTGTGGTCTAATTTTGGATTCCTTTCAAGTGGTTAGCTTTTTAACGAAGTTACTTTTGCTTGGGAACACGTTCTTATTCAAAGATTTATCATTCAAACGGTTTCAAAATTTTGCAAAATGCCTCACTGAGCATTTTAAGTGCTTTTCTTTTCTTCAATATCTGATGTTTTAATTTCTCTACTAAATTCCCTATTAATTTAGATCGGTTTTTGCTGAAAGGAAAACTCGAAACTGGAATTTCTCTTTGACAAAACTACTCCTTAAAAAGAAACTGATTGTGTGAAATCAGTTGCTCAACTGGTTTTTATCTCAAAACCTTGCAGAGTAGGTAGAGTCGTGGCCTCTGACACTGTTCTTTAGAAATTAATAGTGAAATTTGGGTTTTTCCCTGTTCAGGAACTCAGCAGAGAAAAAGGGTGAACTTATTGCTGATGTAAAGATTGCAGGGGAAAAGAGACTGAATTTGGTTTGCCTGTTTTTCTGTGTCTCCTCTTAAATAACATTGAACAGGAAAACCCTCCTGAGTTGGTAGTAAGTGTGGTTTGTAGTCATTGTGTACACCCCAGATGGTTCATAAAAACCCTTTGAAATGCCATCTGTCAGGCGTGTGTCCAGCCGGCAGCCTGTCATTTCGCTACAGAAAAGCGGAGGCAGGAATTCCCTTGCCCCTTGTTTTCTTTACTACCTTTCTGAATTGTCGTTGGGAACATTTGCTTAGATGCAGTGAAGGCGAGTGTAATCCTTGCGCTACGCAAAAATGCAGAATGTGGGCGTTTGCAGCCCCGTTGATCCCACAAAATGAGAGGGACTTGCCAGTGAAACTATATCTTAGGCTACAGTGGAAATTTGTATGTTTTAAGTTACTAGCTTCTTGACGTTACAAGGCTCTTGTAGGTGCGTTTATCTTCAGAGCGCAAGTAAAAAGCCAGATGAGACGCAATGGGTCATCCTAAGTGTGAATGAATAAATCAACATCCTGGCAACTCTTTGTTCTCTGAGCATCCTGGATGAGCAATGGACTTAATTTGTGCCTGTAAGAACAAACTCCATTTGATTCAGATGTGCTTGTTTTTGCTCTAAGCACTCATTGCTGAAGTAGAACATGGAAACTTTAAAGCCCTACAGTTGTATCTCAGTAACAGTGCAAGTATACTCTGCCTTGGTTTGTGAATTTCCCCTCCCCTGAAGGATGTGTGGTGTGCGTGTATTTTGGTTGTATGTAGAGAAAACTAATATGTGTAGCTCTTCCACTGAATTTAACGGCAGATGGATGCACTTAGCTTTCCCTTAGTTATATTTAATGGGTTGGATCCAGAGAAACACTGGCTTAAGGGAGTAGGCATGGGAAGTGAATTTTGCACCCCTTCTTCCTCCCCAGAAAGACTCTCCTAAGGATGAGTGGTTCCTGCCGAATGGGGTGGCCTGGGGTGTCAAGAGGAAAGGGGGAGAAATTATTTTTTAAAAATAAGGAGGAACGAGGAAGCACTTTCAGTGAGAAGCATCTCATCTCCCAGCCTCCCCTTCCATTTGTGTTCTTTTAGATCCAGCCCATTATTATCTAAGTCCATCTGAATTCATAATTCTTACAGAGTGTTTTAGCAGACCACCCTACGTTGATAGCAAAGGGCCTCTGCAACATTCAGATTTCAGCATCCCCAGAATATTAAGAGCAATGGCTTCAAACAAGTAGAACTATTCAAATGCCTTA
This sequence comes from Podarcis gaigeae, assembly GCF_964106915.1. NCBI lineage: Eukaryota > Metazoa > Chordata > Lepidosauria > Squamata > Lacertidae > Podarcis > Podarcis gaigeae. The sequence goes on from NC_139679.1 coordinate 101,068,210, forward strand.
GAAAATTAGTCTGCAGTTTTGACAGATGTGTTGATGTAATGTAAACAAAGGCGGAGAAGGATGATAAAACGTTAGTAATTGTCATAAAAAGACAGATGGAAAATGTGGGGGTGGATGCCAATAAATATTTCATGCAAGTTCTGGGTTGTTGAGGAAAGCTTTGTGAAATCGAATAAAGCGAGTTTTCACCCAAGTTCCCCAATATAAGTTGACTCGGAGAGGATATCGGATTGGGGAGAATTTGCATGGTGCTTCCCTGCAAAGGCCAGAAATGGAGTCAGTTAAAATGTATCTTGCAGACACCTGGACCAGAGCCAGGGCCGGACCACTCATGAGGCAAGGTGAAGCAAATGCCTTAGGCAGTAGGATCCACAGGGACAACAGATCCAGCTTCCAAGAAATGCATCACCCGCTGCTGCAAGCTTATGCCATTTTTAAAAAAATGCAAATCTTTTAAGGCACTGCTAGACTGCACTGTGCTTGGTGTGGGATGCTTGTTGTTGCAGACACTCATGTATGGTGCTACTTTACTTTGTCTTTTTCCTTTGGTACGTGGCCTCTTTCCCCAGAAGACCGTGGTTCCATTTCCCTCAGTAGTGTCTTGATGCGATGATACTTGTTTTGCCCTCATGGTGGTAAGGAAGCCTGAAAAGTCATTTGTGTTACCCTTTTTTGTCTCCCCTTAGGCACAACACGTCCTCCACGAGAAGGAGAAGTGCCTGGTGTGGACTATAACTTTCTGACTGTGCAGGAGTTTCTTGAGCTTGAAAAAAGCGGGACTCTTCTTGAAGTGGGAACCTATGAAGGTATGTCATAGTAATGTGGGCTCAATGAGATGCCCGTGATGAAGGACAGCTTCTAGAAATGCTTGAGGAACTTCTTTGGGAAACTTAGGGCCACCGCTTGCTTTTTATTATTGTAATGGCACCATTTCAATCCCAACCCCTTTAAAAGCTTTAAAACAGTGTTTTGAAAGGTAGGAATTAACATGGGAATGCTGAGGATTGTATTGTATTGTATTGTATTGTATTGTATTGTATTGTATTGTATTGTATTGTATTGTATTGTATTTTTTAACTGTTCTTCATCAAAGATAGATCCCAGGGCAATTTCAAAACGTTACACAAAACAGAACCCAATTCACTGTATTGTTATACAGTGGTGCTTCGCAAGACGAAATTAATTCGTTCCGCAAGTTTTTTCTTCTTGTGAGTTTTTCGTCTTGCGAAGCACGGTTTCCCATAGGAATGCATTGAAAATCAATTAATGCGTTCCTAGGGAGACCGCCTTCAGACCAGGTCCGGGGACAGTCTGTCCCCGGACCTCCTCTGAAGGCTGACGGGGGGAGAAGGACTTTTCTCCCCACCGCCAGCCTTCAGAACAGCCTTCTGAAGGCTGGCGGTGGGAAGAAAAGCCCTTCTCCCGCCGCCAGCCTTCAGAAGAGTTCCCGCAGGGCTGCCTAGGCTGCGGATAGCAGCTTGCTGCCCGGCGCACGGGGCGCTCTGAAGCAGAGCGCCCCTCGCGTGGGGCAGACATCTGCAGCTTGGGGAGCCCTGCAGGACTTCCACGCAGGGCTCTCCAAGCTGCGGATAGCAGCCTGCTGCCCCGCAAGAGGGATGCTCTTCTTCAGAGCGCCCCTCGCGCGGGGCAGACATTCGCAGCTTGGGGAGCCCTGCAGGACTTCCCCGCAGGGCTCTCCAAGCTGCGGATAGGGGCAGCAGGCTGCTATCTGCAGCTTGGAGAGCCCTGCGGGGAACTCTTCTGAAGGCTGGCGGGGGAGGAGGGCTTTCCTCCCCACCGCCAACATTCAGAATGCTGTTCTGAATGTTGGCGGTGGGGAGGAAAAACCCTCCTCCCACCGCAAACCCCGGGAACAGAGGAGAAGCGCTGCGCGCCTTCTCCTCTGTTCCCGGACCTCCCACCGCAAGCCTTCAGGACAGGTCCGGGAACAGAGGAGAAGGCGCGCTGCGCTTCCCCGCTGTCCCCGGAGATTTCCCTATGGGCTTTCGTCTTGTGTAGCAAGCCCATAGGGAAATTCGTCTTGCGAAGCCGCTAAAAATCGGAAAACCCTTTCGTCTTGCGGGTTTTTCGTTTACCGAGGCATTCGTCTTGCGGGGCACCACTGTAATCAGATTAGGAAATTATTAAAAAGCAGCAATAAAAGAGGGGTGTTTCTATGCAAACAGCTGCAGTGAAACATGAGAATAATATTAAACCTAACAACAACAACAAATTCCCCTCAGGGCTGCATGAGCAAACACTTCTTATTAGCCATAAGAAGCCTAAAAGTGTAGGGACCATCCATACTTCTAAGGAGAGGGAGATCCACATTCAGAGGGCCACTATAGAGAAGACTCTGTCTTATGTCACTGCAGCCATCATTGAGTATAGTGTCCCCCCACCCCCCATTTCATGATCCAGATTGGCTAATTTGCAGGGTTGGGATGTGTTCCCTCAAATACTTAGACCACAAGTTATTCAAGTCAAGCATGCCAGCATTAACACTTTGAATTGAGCCTTGTTACGTATAGGCAGGCAGCCCTCAGAGATCCTGCAAATATGTCTACGTGGGTTCATCAATAAGAGCTCTGGCAACTTTGACATTCAATCCCATCCAAATGCCTGCTGAAGTTAATGAAGACCTATTGCTTTCATTATTTATTTACTTATTTTGGGTTGCCTGGGCGGATGCTGCACTAACCACTTTGGATGTATTGGTTTGTTAATGGTGCTGCAGCCTGGTTTGACAAGTGCTGCCTTTTAGACTGCAATCCTTTACACACTTACCTGGGAGAAAGTTCTGTAACATTTAGCGACGCTTTCTTTGGGTTGAGTTGAATGGGATTGCTTTTCGCTAGCCTGAATTTGCCAGTGTTTGAGCTTTTCTGACTATAAAGCAAATAGTTTTTCTCCTTCTTAAACTTAGGAAGGCTTCCTAGCTGAGATTTGAAGAGGTAATGACATTTGTCTTTTTAATCTACAGAAAAATGCTAAAATTACAGTAACAAATGCTGAATTATAGGCTGAGAATTTAGAATATACAGGTCCTGTGCCCACCCAACTATGGGAGTTTATAGTTGACAAGTTGCAGTGATGGGAATCACTAGTGACCAGCTTTTCAAGTTTGTTGTGAGGATGAAGAACTGTAAAGAATTGTAAGGCACTTACTAGTAGTAGTAGTAAGAATAATAATAATAATAATTTATTCCCCAGCCACTCTGGGTGGCTCCAGAAAAATATTAAAATACAGTCATTCATCAAATATTAAAACCTTCCCTAAAGATAGCTATTAATACAATTGTTACAACTTTACTGACTTACTCAGCATCTTGGCTTTTGACTGCAAGTTATGTAGGACTTAAAGTTGGACATTTTATTATTTTCAGGATTTTGTAATGGTGAGTAATAATATTAATAAACAGTAAGCAAGTGTGTGTTTGTGTGTGTGATGCCCTCTGGATGTTGAACAACAATTCCCAGCACCCCCAGCCAGTCAGGGATGATTGGAATTGTGGTTCGACAATATTCAGAAGCTACCATGTTGGCTGCTGATGTTCTAGAGGCAGGACAAGAAATGCATTTATAGATTTTTGTCAAGTCAAGGCTTCTTTGTATCACAGCAAAGTACCACCCCGTCCAAGTTTATTTCGTTTAAGAGTATTTTAAGATGCTATGATTCATCCTCTGGGCATGAAGCATAGATTTGTCAAGGAGAGGGAGAAGTTATCTTTAATTACTTCTGTCGAGGTCTGTTCAAAATGTAATAAGGTGGCCTTTTAAAACAACAAGAAGTCATACATTTTGAACAATGAAGATTTAGTTCTGTTCGGAAGCAATTAACAACTCAGTTGCCTTAGGAATATTCGTCAAGGGTTCCATTGTGTTTCAGAACCTCGTGCTCATTATTTTTTTATTAATAAAATAATTCAGGCCTTTATTCCAAATTTATGAAACTTTGCAAATACTTGCAGACAACCCCTAAACCGACTCACTCCAGTTTTCATGTTTACACATGAAGCTGTATGCATAGGAGTGTTCAGTTGTGTGCTCTGAGTTTTTCCTGTTCTTTGCAAATAATGGAGGAGCCCTCAGATAGTTTATTGTTTATTTTTATTTTATTTACTGTTTAAAAGATTTTTTAGGCTCACTCGTTCATCAGTTAGATGCCACGGTGATGTACAAAGCAAGGCCAAAAACACAACTATAAAATATAACTGTTGAAATACAGTCAAAGCAGTGAAGCAGTAAACCACCATCAGAGACTACACAACTGAGATACAGCTGTTATGATACAGTTATGGTATCATAACAAAGAAGGCTTGCTCTTTCATTGAAATATAGCATGTAGAAGCTTTCTCTGACAGAGCTTAGGACACAGACAGGCTGCTATCAGGAGAGACACTCCGCGACTTGGGCCACTGAGGGGTTTAATAGTTGAAAAGTACAATTGGGAGGAAAGATGGCGAACGCACGAAAATATGGCGGGAGGGCGGGAGATCCGACGCAGGAGGAGAAAAGGAGACTGAGCCCCGGCCGCACAGATGTTTAAATCAGGTGAGCCACGTCCCCCGGTCAACCAGTTTGGTTGGCCGTGGGTCGTGACGCGGCCGGGACTCCCAATGACGCCCCCTGCTGTACACAGAGAGTGCTCATGGCCAGCCTGCAATTCCGCCCCCCTGGGAAGGTGAGCGGTTTTGTCAGGTGCAGAGCAATTAGTTTCCATTCATAGAAAAGATGTACTTACTAATGTTTCTATACAACAGATCAACTCAGTACAGTGGTACCTCAGGTTACATACGTTTTAGGTTACAGACTCCGCTAACCCAGAAATAGTACCTTGGGTTAAGAACAGTTTCAGGTTAAGAACGGACCTCCAGAACGAATTAAGTTCTTAACCCGAGGTACCACTGTAATCCGAATGGTCCTTTAACCCCATTAGATCACCAAGATCTAATTGCAGTGGAATATTTTATTTTCTCCTTATGCTTATGCTCTTTTAAAACTTTTTTAGGCAATGCCAGTGTGGTGTAGTGGTTAAGAGCGGTGGACTCGTAATCTGGGGAACCGGGTTCGCGTCTCCGCTCCTCCACATGCAGCTGCTGGGTGACCTTGGGCCAGTCACACTTCTTTGAAGTCTCCCAGCCTCACTCACCTCACAGAGTGTTTGTTGTGGGGGAGGAAGGGAAAGGAGATTGTTAGCCGCTTTGAGACTCCCTAGGGTAGTGATAAAGTGGGATATCAAATCCAAACTCTTATTTTTCTTGACAGTTTTCTTTTTGAAATAACATCAGTGTTGTGTAAGTTCTACTTTTAAAAGGTGTTGGTGATTATTATTTCTTTGGTCTTTATTACTTTTCAACTTATTTCCAACACGATGCAATTTGTCCTTGACAAGGGTTGGCAGTGGCCTTTTAATTTCAGAAGTTGAAGTTATGATGAATGCATTGTTGAGATTTCATTTTGTCCACTGAAGGCCACTCATTCCACCCGCCGTGAGAAAGGAGCTATTATGATTCTGCGTTGTTAGAAAGCTGAATGCTGCTCACTGCAGCACTGTTATTTGGGCTATAATTTAATGGTCTGTGGATTCCTGAGATAATATTTGGGGAACTAAGGTAACTTTGCCTTATCCAAAGGAGCCTAAAGGGTAACAATAAATGTGGATCTGTGTAAAAGGCGTCAAAGGGTAAATTGTGATAAATTACAGTCCTGCAACACAGCAACCAATCAAACATATGGTAAACAATTTTCTACTCCATCAAAACCTTACAAATTATCTTTGGTTGGAACCAAACGTTACCAAAGACTTGAGTGGAGTTTTTCCCACCCCGGCAGTTAACTGATTGTCCTTTGCAGTGTAGAGAAAATGTTGATGTGATGATGCCACATCACTTACTATGTTTTTATATACGTTGGACCCAGAGTGCCTGGGGCCCACCCAGTTAGATGGGCAGGTTACAAATAATAACATTATTTTGTGGTCCCTCCTATGATACCTGTATTAATGGTTCTACACACCTGCTCATCAAATGTTTCTGAATTGCTATCCAGGCATTGAAGAAGGAAGGGGCACATGTCCGGTGTCCATTTGGTCCAGTGTAGCACAGGGGAATCTGTCAGCTTCCAGAAGTTTCCGGACTCCAGCTTCCATCATTCTTGCCCATTGGGTGATATTTGTTGGGGCTGGCGGGAACTTGCGAGTCTTAGCAACGCCTGGAAGCTCACAGACTCCTGATCCTGGACACAGTGTTAAATCCCTGGTCTAGTGTTACGTGTGAACCACCCCATGTGTGTCCTATGCTATGATCTCCTCTGTTGTTGCTTGAATCTAGTTGAACTTTGGCTGGATGCATATGGCCAGAAACTGCTGTGCAAATGGTAAGACGTAAGATGTTGTGGGTCTGTTTTTTGTTGCTCTTGGTTGAAGAAACTCAGTCAAGCAAGCTTGTCCCTGACATACTTTGGGAACCGCTGTATTACTGTATGAATCATGGGTGCGGGCTTCCCAGTAGAGTCGCTACAATGTGCATCTGGAAGAGAAGAGGTGTGCAAAGGCTGGAGAAAGAAATATCAGTGGAGGGAGTCCTATTTGCCATGAAACAAACACCCCTCTGTAGCCTGGAACTTGAGTGTGCGGAATGCCACTCATTGATTGCTGTGGGCAGCCTACAGTGAGAGACTAGGATGAGACCAAAGGGTTCAGGGGATCCTCTTTGTCGAGAGAGATTTTGGGGTGACTTGCGGGTTTCTTTGGGCTCTGGCTGAGAACCAGGGTGCGTGGGCTGAGTCCTGAGGCAGAGCCAGGAGCATGAGAGGAGGTGCCTCGGAAGGCACATTAGAAGTTCTCTTACTGATACCTGTATATATTTATTAGCATTGCATAGATTTGCATTGAGGCTTCATATTTGTCTTTTTAGACTCATACCACACCACTTAGATCTATTTTATATGTCAGGTGCTACAGGTATATAAATGACCTAAAATAAAATAAAATAAAACGAAAAATAAAATCAAAGGCATTTTAACTTTATCACTAAATTGTGGCAGATTGATATCCTATAGATGTAGAATGGGCTCCAACTCTTAGGTGCTTCTGTCAACAATTAAAAACTTACTTTGTTACCTGAACTTTTTCTGACCATATCAGTTCTTGGCATTTCTGGCTACTAGAAGTCATACTGTTTTATTTCTATATTGTATTTTCATGTTGCGAACTGCTTTCAGAGCTACTGATGAAGGGCAGCGGTCCATACATGTAATTTATTATTATAAATGACAATAATAATATTTCTGCTTTATTAATATGGTTTTTGTGTTATATTTTCTTATATGCTGCCTATTGTATTATTCTGTAAACTTGCCTTAGTATTTCTGTGAAATAAAAGGTGGCGTCCAAACGATTTTAATAAATTTGTTTAAATAAATAAAATCACTTTTGCATCCACAGTGAAATGCAAATACATGTGCAAACCAAGACGATGATTAGATATTGATTGGGCATTTTTATTGGGTTCCCCCCTCCAAGTACAGTGGTACCTTGGGTTAAGAACTTAATTCGTTCCAGAGGTCCGTTCTTAACCTGAAACTGTTCTTAACCTGAGGCACCACTTTAGCTAATGGGGCCTCGTGTTACCGCTGCGCTGTTGCTGCATGATTTCTGTTCTCATCCTGAGGTAAAGTTCGTAACCCGAGGTACTACTTCTGGGTTAGCGGAGTTTTTAACCTGAAGTGTTTGTAACCCGAGGTGTTTGTAACCCGAGGTATCACTGTAGTGCTGTGTTTCCTTGAATGCCTTTTCTCTCCTCCCCCTTCCTCCCCCTTGCTCTTTTCTTAGCTTTGAATGAGTAGGTCTCCAGACGGCAGGTTGATTTGTTCTACATGCTCTTTGCTTTGACTGTTCTCCTTATTTGCAGTGGGTGTGTTGTGCTAAATCATAGGGTGGTACTTGTGCTTCTTAAGTGGTTGACTGAGGCAATTTACATTATTAGGAGGTGAAAAGAACAAATGGGATACAATGGAGGAGGCTTTGGAATCAGGATAGCATTCCCATCAACATTCATCGCATACAACAGGCCTCTGGGTCAGCTCAGCATTTTAGCTGCCGGATAGTCAAAGTCAGCAAAATAGGAATGTTTCATTTATGAGTGATAGAATTGCCCCCTAGCCAGTTTTAATCTGTCCTTGCATCCAGGGGCCATTTACCTTTACCTTTTTACATTTCCATGCCATTTTAATTTTACGTATTTATTGCTTTCCCCTCCTCCCCATAAGCTTCCATTTTATCTCCCCACCGCCCTCCTGTAAAAATGAATACCTGAAAAGGGATGAAAACCTGAAAAGGAGATAGCCTTTAACAGAGGATGAAGCATGATAATTATTCCACCAGTTAGATGATTATCGAGAAAAAAGAAACAGAATAGACTGCCTCCGAGAAGGTTATCAAGGCTTTGCTGTGTATTTCTGCTTGCAGTCTGTGACATATACACACGGCAGTGAAACATTTGGCATCTGTTTTGACATTTGTGTCTCCACCTTGTTAGAAAACCAAACTTAACCTTTAATTACTGCTGCTGACTGAAGCCAGGTTAACTTCGTTCCCCCTTTTGAAAGGGAAGCATACCGCTTATGCTCTTACGCTCTGGTTGGATCCTCGTCTAATTTTCCTTGATGTTTAATTAAGATGCAAAAGGTGATTCTGACATTCCTAAAAAGGCTATGGGGTTACAGGTTGTAGAACTTCGGTGGTGACCAAAATGGAACCCAGAACCGAACAGCGGCAGCAGCAGCAACAACAACATGTTTAACTGCAAATCTAGCAGTAGGAATTTGTGGAGTAAGCTAGGAATCTTGGGTTGGGAGTATTCTAAATTTCATTTGTTCAACCCAGCCCAGGAATGGGAATCGGGATGTAGACATCCCAACTCCTTGTTACCGTTGCTTCTTGTTACCTCTATAAAACAGAGCAAAGAAAAGAAAAGATCAATGAAGTGTTGGTTCTTCCCTCTCTCTCTCCTTCCTTCCTTCCTTCCTTCCTTCCTTCCTTCCTTCCTTCCTTCCCTCCCTCTCCCCACCCCCACCCCCTGCTTTAGTTGGCTTTATATAGAGCACAGAAATACCTTCTCTTAATAAAAAGTGGGTCTGCTGTACCTTCCTTATTTCCATTAAGGCTTTTAGTAGAATAAGTTGTTTCCTTTCTATCAATAATGCATGTATGTGCATTCAACATTCAAAATGAAGGATGAGTTAAAGGTGCTGCTCCTCCTGTGGAGATGAAAACTTTATGCTTCATTACAGAGATTTGAATGGGGCGCATTGAGATTTGGAACCGTCCTTTAAAAGCAGATTGGGGCCGTTGCCCCACAACCACCTCCACCCCACGGAAACTTGGAAATAAACTTCCTCCCATGGCCCGAGCCTGGAATTCTGAATTTCTCTAAGATGTTAGAGCCAAGGTGGTGTGGAACTGAGAAGAGTGTTGGCCTGGGGCCTGGGTTCAAACTCTGCTAGGCCATAACTCTCAAACATTATATCTTACTTAGCCTGGCCGAGCTCAGATGGTGGTTGTGAGAGTAAACAGGGGGAGTCCTTTATGTCGTCCTAAGCTCATTATAGAAAGGAAAGAAGAAAAATGTAATAAGAACAATGTGTTTGCTGTTGTTAAAAACACACACCTTATTAATACTCCCTAACATTTTCAGAACACTGTGAATATATTAAAGCATAAGACAGTCCCTGTTTGCAGGCTCACAAACTAGTGGACACGATACACAAGGAAAAAGGAATGGGAAGAGAAGAGGAAAGAATGCACCAGATATAATCCATCTTTGTGCTGCTGGTTTTTCAACATATGTGGCGAAATGAAGCATTCTATCCCAGACTGGACTCGTTTCATATGTGAAAATTATCCGGAGCTGATAGCTTGATTTTGACTTAGTTACGCAACTAAGAGGTTAATTCAGAGCTGAAGCACAGCAGCACCATGCAACATTGTGCAGTAGATCTTGTTCACCTAAAGCACTAGCAGCAGTAAAATCAGGCAATATTACAAATCCTCGCCCGTATCAGGATATCCCCTTACTCTGTGATTTTAGCAAGTCTTGGATCTGCTAAAGGGCTTTATTGAGACAACTGTAGTTCTTCCAAACAACAAACCTCTGCTTGTACAGTAGATATTTCTAATAACTTTTAAACCTGACTCTTTAACTCCTCTGTGCTGTTTGTATTAACCTTTGGTCCAGGGTTCAGTGAAGGTATGTACAGGGAAATCAGGCTTCTACCTATTCCCCTCACATCTTCAACTGGACTTGAATTTTGTACGTAGGTGGATAGGAATCCTGCAAAAGATTGAACCCCCCACTCCACCTCTGACCTCATGCTATCTCACATGAGTTTCATTTCTTTCCTTTTGGGGGTAAACTGCGGCACAGTATCACATCTTCACCAATGTTAACACTTGTTAGCTTTAAACAAGAGAGTGTGTGGCCAAAGTGTGTGAGCAAACACTGGTTTGCTTACATGCTGTATATCTAACCATACCTCTCTTCCTCTCCACCAAAGAATCCTGGGAACTGCAGTTTGTTAAAGGTGCTGAGAGTTATAGCTCTGTGAGGGTTAAACTACATTTCCCAGGATTCTTTGCGGGGGGAGGAACATACAGGAACAGCCTGAGACTGTGGCGAGGGTCAGAAAGTAAAACAATATGGAACTGGGATTTTACATATGGATACGCTCCGAGTTCCACCCAACATTGGGGGGGGACGGGACAACACAGACCTCATTGTGCATCACACGTGTGACACACACATGTAACATGACATGTCTCTGGAGGAGGCTGCAAAGCCTTGTCTCTCTGCCCATCCCTGTTCCCTGAAGGATCTAAGGCAGGCACCCCCAACCTGTGGCCCTCCAGATGTTTTGGCCTACAACTCCCATGATCCCTAGCTAACAGAACCAGTGGTCAGGGATGATGGGAATTGTAGTCCAAAACATCTGGAGGGCCGAAGGTTGGGGATGCCTGATCTAAGGCCACATCCACACCCTGCATTGAAAGCATTCTTACTTCACTTTAATAGTCATGGCTTCCCCCAAAGAATCCTGTTGTTTGTTAAGGCCCCCTACCCCCCACCCTCACAGAGTTACAGTTCCCAGGGTGGCTTGACCATCTTCCCACAGTGGTTCAATCCCTCTTCCCAGGGACCTGTGGAAATTGTAGGTCCAATGGTGGCCTAGGTTTAAGGATTGGCATCTCGTATGCTTGACTCCCCTGTAAACCTGCTCTGATGTAGGTTTTGTTTGCAGTGTCCAAGTAATTTTGTGTGTGTGTGTGTGTGTGTGTGTGTGTGTGTGTGTGTGGAGCACGCACGTCCAGTGGGTGTGCCTCCAAAAATGTGTATCGGATGCCTTTTGTCCCTATTCTCCCTGACCTAGCCAAGCCAAAAGCCTGTCTCAGCAAAGCAGATACCACGTGTTGCCATTCCCCTTTTCTTTTGGCAAAGTTTTCCTCTTTTTTTGGACAGCACTTTATTTTTAAAAATAAAAAAAGTTTAACTGCTACCCATTGAGGATCCCTATTAAAGCAGGTCATGCTAGTCTTGTATTGCTTTTCTGGATGATGTTAAGAACTGAGTTTTTATTTATTTCATGCAGGGTTCACTCTCAATCTGGCACAGCATTATGTGGGTGCTTCCGTCTCTCTCTGTGTGTGTTTGAAAGCTACTAATTGAAATTCAAATGTAATGAGATGAAGGCCTCCCCCCCCCCCCCGGCCGCCCCCAATTCACCACAGTCTTCTTTTGTTTTAGTCCTTGTACGCCTGGTGCACCTCAAAAAGACAGGCTTTGGTTCTTTGGTTTTAAAATTCAAACATGAATAAGTTTCACGAAGGTAAAACAGCCGACATCTTTTGAATGCTTTTTCTTTCAGTTGGTGGGCAGGGAGGGGGGAGGGAACAATATTTGTTCCTGTTAGCTAAGAACGAGAAATGGCTTTGATTATGGCGGGTGGAGCTGAGGAGGGGAGTGGTGGTGGTGGGAGAGAAAAGAGAGAAGAAATATTTAATGACACGAAATCTGCAAAAGCAAACAAACACGCAAATGTCTTTCTGTTGCCTAGGTAACTACTATGGAACACCCAAGCCTCCCAGCCAACCCCTCAGTGGGAAAGTGAATAATACTGATGCTTTGCAAAACCTCCAGTCCGGCTCCAAGCAGTCGACCCCCAAGCGAACCAAGTCTTACAATGATATGCAAAATGCTGGCATAGTGCATACGGAGAATGAAGAGGAAGATGATGTCCCTGAAATGAACAGTAGCTTTACAGGTAAATAAATTATTTGCTTGCCTTTGTATAAGAAGGAGGCGACCAATGGGTGGGGGTGGGGGAAGGAATTGGGATGTGCAAATTGGTGCTTCTTCTCAAGAAAATTCCTGCGCATACTTATTCACAAAATCTTTAGCATCTGAGGGATGCACAGCTCACCATTTACTGCTTTCCCCCTTTCCCTCAACAAAAATCTGTAGTTATTACTGTTAGGAATGTTCCTATGTTAACAATATGAATGAGTTAGCAGAACCCATTTCTTTGACTTCATAGTTAAGGCTCTGAACCGCAGCTTTTGGCAGAGCATGTGAAAAGAACTTTGGGTAGCTGCCTGTGCGATCTCTTGACTTTTCAGTTATCAGATAGGCTAAAAATAACAATCGGAAGTTGGCACCTAGCTGAAACGGCTATGTTTTTCTCATCCCCGCTAGTATATTCCTTTATCAGCTGAGGAACCTGTTGCAAGAATCAGCTGACTTCAGATCCGTTACTTTGAGAGTTAGATGTTAAAAATATCCTGCCATTGATTAAATAAAGGGCAAAATATTTAGGAGATCTGCAGGGTCTTATGATCCTAAGCACACGTCTTTGGAGACGAGTACCACAGAAAGCTGTGGGATGTCTGAGTGAACGTGGTTTGAACCAGAATGTATGTTTAATTGATTGAGGTCACATAAAATAGGACTTTGATTTTCATTTGGCATTTTATGCGGCTGCAATCACGTAAGAGCTGTTTGACACCTAGGGATGTGGTGGACACTCCTTCCTTGAAGGGTTTTAAGCAGAGGTTGGGTGGCTGTCTGTCGTGTATGTTTTAGCTGAGATTCCTGCATTTCAGGGGGTTGGACTAGATGACCCTCAGGGTCCCTTCCAACACTACAGTCCTATGATTCTGTTATTCTAGTGCAGTAGCAGCAAGACTGGAGGAGGAGTGCAGTGGCCCTGATCTTCATTTTGGGAACGCTTGTTTGCAAGAAGCAACTTTGCCATAGGTTGCATTCCGATGTAATAGTAAACCACTGTTTAGCATTATGATAATGAGCCTAGTCCCTTCCTCGGTTGATGTGTCCCCCCATCTTTCCTCTAGCACAGGGGTCAGCAAACTGTCTTTTCAGCAGGGGGCCAGTCCACTGTCCCTAAGACCTTGTGGGGGGCCATACTGTATTTTTTTTGGGGGGGGGAATGAACGAATTCCTATGCCCCACAAATAACCCAGAGATGCATTTTAAATAAAAGCACACATTCTACTCATGTAAAAACATGCTGATTCCCGGACCGTCTGTGGGCCAGATTTAGAAGGCAATTGGGCTGGATCCGGCCCCCGGGCCTTAGTTTGCCTACCCATGCTGTAGAACAATTAAATGTGTATCTCATCTGCGGGTTGGTCAAGTAGCCCTGGGTGCTAGTCAGTCGGATGTACGGTATTAAAACCCGATCTTTCCAATGTGACATGCTTCCATTTCTAACCTTTTGCAAAATTCCTGTATGGTTTGTAGCAACCCAGTAAGAAATATGGATTAAAATAAATAAAACAGACAAGGGTGAAAACAACAGGACAAGACAGGCATATAGTTACAAACTATACAGTAATTACCGTATATACTCAAGAACAAGCTGACTTTTCCATCACATTTTTTATGCTGAAAAGGCCCCCCTCGGCTTATACTCGAGTGAGGGTCCTTTCAGACTGCTCCTTCCTCCTCCTCCGCCTTTGCCGCTAGTGGCGGCGGCGGCAGAGGAACCAGCAGCCTGAAAGCAGCCCTTTTGGGCTGTTTGTTCTTCCTCCGTCGCTGCCCCCCCCCCCCCCCGGTTTGTGGTGTGGTGAACCGGCTTATACTCGAGTCAATAAGATTTCCCAGTTTTTTGTGCCAAAATTAGGTGCCTCGGTTTATACTCGAGTCGGCTTATACTCCAGTATATACGGCATGTGCCTCCATTTCTGAATGATCTAATAGTCTTTGTTACTCACTGGTTACTTAAGAAACAGCCCCAGCTTGGTGGATCCAGCTTGCATGTTTATTTTTTAACAAAGTGTCTCAAACAATTATGGAAGCAAGCAGGGTGAAAATAGTAATGTACCATTGACTAATAATCACTATGTCTAATTCTCTCTCTCTGTGTGTGTGTCCTTCTGCAGCAGACTCTGGTGAACAAGACGAGCACAATACACACAGCACAAGAGATTCGGCTCCCCCATCTGTGAATAATAGCAGCATCACCACTGTTCCCACCACGGAACCTTCTCAGAAGCTCCCTCAATACCTACCTCCTTGTGCAGAGGAAAACTTGGGTCCTCTGCCTGAAAACTGGGAGATGGCCTATACAGAAAATGGAGAAGTCTACTTTATAGAGTAAAGAGATCATTTTCTTGTGTGTTCTTTGAACTTGCAGATAAACGAGAGAAGGGTTGAACCGTTGCACCATTTTTGAGGCCGAACTAGGCACAGCGCGGGCAGTCTTTGGGGCTTTCTTCTACTGGTTGGTGGTAGTGCTGGAAGTGACAAGGAGTTAGGCAAAGGATGGCTAAGGGCTGCCTTTCTCCTGGGGACTGCAGGTTTCCCTCACTTGCGGCTTAGAAGGGCATCACACTGAATGCCATGCTACTAACCCCCACACATTGGACTGCAGTTTAACCGTAACTCATTCGCGCTTATTCTGAAAACAAAAGCATAATTGTTGAGGAATTTATTTAGGAAACACTATTGTTTGCAGCAATCAAACTGTTTTGCCAAACAAACCAAAAGCTAAGTGAGCCCCTGTTAAATTCTCCGGCAGGTCAAAGCATCAACAGTTTGGCAGTAGAAGGTAATGCATTGCTCTTCTCAAAAGTTAGTCATCATTTCCCTCAATAGCAGAGAAATCATAGTGTGGCAAGCTAAAAAGTTGGCTTCTCATTCATCACAGGGCCCAGAACCTTGTGAAGTTCTGCCACCGTTTGTCTTAGAAGCATCTTGTTTTCTCACTTCTGAAGGCTATCCAAATACTGTATAAAAATCCCCTTATCCCCTTGGGACATAAAATGTTTTGTACCTTGGCAGACCCCTTTTACTCCATTATTGTTAATTTGACTTGCTTGCTGGATTTCTATGCCCCCGGTTTACCAGTTAGAGATTAATTGCCCTGGAGTGCACAAAAGAATTAAAACGGTTTTTGCCTTCTGTATTGCGAGGGTGGGTAAAGTAGTGTGTGAAACAGCGACCTTCCACTCCAGCTTTCATATCGCCAATAATCTATAGCAGGGATTGTGAAGGCCATCCTTTGAGAACGGGTCTGCTGTTTAGTAGTGAAGTCTTCAAAGGTACATGCCCCTCATAATTTCAGAGGAGGGTTAGGTTGTGTTGCAAACCCCCTTTGAGACTTGCGGAAGGAACTGTGCCATGCTATTTAAAGTGGTACTGGAACAGGAATGCTATATAGTTCCCTGTTTGTCAGCGGGGGCCGTGTTTGAGCCATCGAGGTTATGGAACGGAAAGGAGGTGAATGATGTATCCGCTGCAAGAATTAGAATGCCACTCCTTTAGATGCATCAAAAAGGTGACCAGGCAGATTGGTGGGGCAGTGGCGTAGGAAGGGGGGTGCGGGCCGCCCCAAGTGTTATCACTGAGGGGGGTGACAAAATGGCAAAAATATATGGTTGGTTGTTTTTTTTTAAAAAAAGGGCTCATGACACTTTTTTTGAAAAAATAATAATTCCTGCACTCACCGCACCCCCCTTCCTACACCACTGGTAGCTAGGTGAGATGGGGGGCACTGGGCGCCACACCGTGGGGCCTGCAGGGTGCCTGAGCCACGTGCCTTTCCTGAGGGGGAGGCGGTGGGCGGACTGCCTGCAAGCTCCATGCTGCATCTGCCCACTGCCTCAGCCGGCCTACAGCTGAGGGGGAGGCTGTGGAGAGGTTCCAAGCAACGCGCCCTGCCTTGGCTCGCCCCGCCCCCAGCTGCAGGACGTATGCGCTGAATCGGGCACCCGAGCAGCTAGCCACGCCGCTGGGGTAGGCGGAGCAGGATCATTGAAGGGCCGTGTTTGCATCTGGCCTGTCATACAGTGCCATCCAGCTCAGAGGAGTGCCATGTGCACATTGCTAGCTCTGGTCCTGGCACTTTTCAATAACACCTGATCAGTGTAAAAGGCATTCCTTTAATCCGACCTGCGTCTTAGAGCTCGGATAGAGCATGAGACTCTTAATCTCAGGGTGGCGGGTTCGAGCCCCACGTTGGGCAAAAGATTCCTTCATTGCAGGGGGCGGGGAGTGAACTGGTCCCTTCCAACTCTACAATTCTAACTCATCCCTCATCAATTTTCAAGTGGTCTGTAAGGGGAAAGATTTGCCCCAGATCATTCAGGAACATGGTCTATGAGGGGAGGTCCATCCAAATGGGCCCACCACCATTGCATCTTCAAATATCACAGTTTCCTTTTTCTCCAGTGTGAGAGCCAGTGTGGTGTAGTGGTTAAGAGCGGTAGTCTCGTAATCTGGGGAACCGGATTCGCTTCCCCGCTCCTCCACATGCAGCTGCTGGGTGACCTTGGGCCAGTCACACCTCTCTGAAGTCTCTCAGCCCCACTCACGTCACAGAGTGTTTGTTGTGGGGGAGGAAGGGAAAGGAGAATGTTAGCCGCTTTGAGACTCCTTAAAGGGAGTGAAAGGCGGGATATCAAATCCAAACTCTTCTTCTTCTTCTATGTATTTTCAGAGACTAGACTGGAAGCCATGTCTTAGAAAGTTTAATTTTTATGCTCCGTTCTAAATGAAAATGGATTTAGCTCAGATGAGTCAAAGTGGTGGCCACAGGCTATTTTTCTGTCACTGATACTTTATTTTTAACAAAGGTCTCTTTTCTTTTTTCTTTTCTTTTTGGTTTGCAGCCATAACACTAAAACGACGTCTTGGCTAGACCCACGGTGCCTGAACAAACAGCAAAAGCCTCTAGAAGAATGTGAAGATGATGGTAAGGGAGTAAACGCTGAAATGAAATCTGGAAAACATTTTACCTAACTTAAGGTTGCAAAGGAATGAGTGGAACCGGATTCTCCTCTCAAAATCACACAGCTGGTTCAGTGGGGCCGAGATTTGTATCATAATGCAGGTGGGGATGCTAAACTATATCCTTGGTAGAGAGTTCCCTTGCTGGGTATGTGCTATGTGTACCAGAAGCATTTTTTAAATGGCAACATGCAGGACAGAATCTTCCTAAGTTCTAGGTGGCATAATTTTTGCATATCCCCTCAGCTATAGAATTCTGGCCACTCTGAAGGCGGACTTAGCTACAATGGCATTAGCAGAAGAAGCATCCTCAGCAATTGTCCAGTTCAGCGAGTTCAGCTTGCTGATTTCCCTTGGAGGTTTTTAAGCAGAGGTTGGATGGCCATCTGTCATGGATGATTTAGCGGAGATTCCTGCATTGCAGGGGGTTGGACTAGATGACCCTTGGGTCCCTTCCAACTCTAAGATTCTATGATTTTTCCACTATAATCACCTTGCAGCTTTTCAGAGCTGGTTATTATTACTTTTTTAAAAGAAGCAGCAGCAGCTAAAATCATAGCTACAATTCTCCTGCTTTGAAAATTACTCTTTGGTGAAGCCACTGAAAAAGGAGAAAAAAAGGAAAAGACAATTTAATTCCATTCTTATAGAATCCTACAATTAGTCTTAAGTCACTGTATAAATGCAGTGTATGGGATATTGCAGTTTCATTACTTCATTTTGATCCAATGGTCATTATTGCTTATCTTAGTGAAAATAAAAGGTGTGTGTATATATATGTTACTCCATTTTTGCAGTGTTATTTCCCAGCAGTTATTGAAATAATAAATCAGATTTGATATTTGCACCCCTTGAGACCTTCAGGATGCCAGCCAGTTTCCAACTCAAGAGACCCGGCTACTTTAATTTAACTTGGGAGAAGAAAATGGGGTATGTCACAGCAATTTAAAAAACAACAGGTAGAAAGCTGAGAGGAGAGAAAATGAAAGGGGCAGCAACACATGCCTGATTCTTAAGTTCATTTTGAAGCAAAATGAAACAAAATAGTTAAACGCCCTCAACTTAACTTGTAGGTCAAATTGCTATGCATTAGGACCAAACTAGAGGTGATGGTGGCAGGCACAGTTATTCATACACTTCCCCATCCACATATGAATCGGGTATTAAGGCAGCTCTGGGGCAAAAGTGACCTGGGAGAGGTAAGGTGAGGAAGGCTCAACTGCATGTCCCATTGGAGCTTAGAATTAGACACTTACAGCCAGGGCTGCCTAAGACATTTTGACACCTGAGGTGGACCCCAAAATGGTGTCCCTGGGGAAGAAGAGATCAGGGAAGATCCACATGAGGAACAAGTGGAAGGTAGGGAAAAAGATCAACGTTGACCGCCACCTGAGGCAGTTGCCTCAACTTGCCTCATGGGTGGGCTGGCCCTGCTCTCAGCCCTATTTATACAGGCTTCTGAACAAGCAGAAATGATACTGCTACTTTCACATCTAGCCTGGCCCTTAGCTGATCAATGCATTAACAGTTGTTCTTCAGAAACTAGCAATCACAATTTTTTTGAATTTGTTTCCAAAATGGCTTTATAAGAAGCATTTCCGTTATATTGAAATTTGTATTACACCAGCCCGTGTGTGGGAGGTGTCCGTCCAAATAATGCACTGCCCACATTGCCCTACACTAAGTAGTTTCTTTAACCCCAGCCTCCAGACCACATTTTTATGAGAAGCCTCAAGGCTGCAGCCCTGCACTCCCTTCCCTCGGAGCAAGTCCTGCTGAATTCAGTTGGACTTACCTCGGCATTGACGTCTCCTGTCCTCTTGCACAAATCGGCCATTCCCATTTCAAAACTAGGGTAACAAATAGGTGGTGAACCAGCAAATAGGCACAATTAATATATCCCAGTATTATAATTTTTAATGAGTAGGCGTGTGATTGTACGGCAACTCCTTTATTCAGCAAATTTACTTTCTGCAGCCTATTGGGTAGCTAATGCAGTGTTTCCCAACCTTTTTTGGGCAAAGGCACACTTGTTTCATGAAAAAAATCTCGAGGCACACCACCATTAGAAAATGTTTAAAAAATTAACTCTGTGCCTATATTGACTATATATAAAGTAACTCTCTTTAATAGGCATCAAATAAACACAAAGAAAGTACCGGTATTTTATAATTACTTTATTATGAAATAGTAAGTACCGTATTTTTAGGACGCTCCGTCCCATAGGACGCACCTACTTTTTTTGGGGGGGGGGGAAATAAAGGAAAAATTTTTTTCCTTTATTTCCCCCCCCAAAACCAGGTCGGGGAACAGTGGGATGGCGGTGCTGCGCCTCCCCGCTGTCCCCCGAGCTTGTGGGGCTGGCCCATGTCTGCCTGGCGCGAGGGGCGCTCTGCTTCAGGGCGCCCCGCGCATCGGGCGGCAGGCTACAGTCCGCAGCATGGGGAACCCTCTGTTTCAGGGCGCCCCACGCGCCCCCACGGGTGCGCAAGGCTTGCCAACACGAGCGCGGAGCACGGGGCGTCCTCCGAAGGGCGCCCCGTGCTCTGCGCCGCCCGCAAGCCTTGCGCTCCTGGGGGGAGATCCCCCGGGTGCGCAAGGCTGGCCAACACCAGCGCGGAGCACGGGGCGTCCTCCGAAGGAACGCCGCCATCCCGCTGTCCCCCGACTTGGTTAGAAGGCTGGCGGGGGGGGGGAGAAGCCTGCTTTTCCCCGTCGCCAGCCCCGCAAACTTGGGCGACAGCGGGAGAGGCGTAGCGCGCCCTTCCCGCTGTCCCCCGACTTGGCTAGAAGGCTGGCGGGGGGAGAAGCCTGCTCCTCCCCGTCGCCAGCCCCGCAAACTCGGGAGACAGCGGGAGAGGCGTAGCGCGCCCACCCGCTGTCTCCCGACATGGTTTGGAGGCTGGCGGAGGGCTTCCTCCTCCCCCAGCCCCGCAAGCTCCCAGAGCTCTGGGTCCCGTTCTGGGGGAGGGGGAAGCTCGGGCTTCCCCCGCCCCAGCCCCGCGTCTCCAGCCGGGAGACGGTCGCGCTTTAGCCCCGTGCGTGCTCTCCCAGCTGGAGAGGTGACGCGCGCCTATGGAGGCTCCTGCCATAGGCGCGCGTCACCTCTCCAGCCGGGAGAGGGTCGCGGGGGGCTGCTTTAGCCCCGTGCGTGCTCTCCCAGCTGGAGAGGTGACGCGCGCCTATGGAGGCTCCTGCCATAGGCGCGCGTCACCTCTCCAGCCGGGAGAGGGTCGCGGGGGGCTGCTTTAGCCCCGTGCGTGCTCTCCCAGCTGGAGAGGTGACGCGCGCCTATGGAGGCTCCTGCCATAGGCGCGCGTCACCTCTCCAGCGGGGAGAGGGTCGCGGGGGGCTGCTTTAGCCCCGTGCGTGCTCTCCCAGCTGGAGAGGTGACGCGCGCCTATGGAGGCTCCTGCCATAGGCACGCGTCACCTCTCCAGCGGGGAGAGGGTCGCGGGGGGCTGCTTTAGCCCCGTGCGTGCTCTCCCAGCTGGAGAGGTGACGCGCGCCTATGGAGGCTCCTGCCATAAGCGCGTGTCACCTCTCCAGCGGGGAGAGGGTCGCGGGGGGCTGCTTTAGCCCCGTGCGTGCTAAAGCAGCCCCCCGCGACCCTCTCCCCGCTGGAGAGGTGACGCGCGCCTATGGCAGGAGCCTCCATAGGCGCGCGTCACCTCTCCAGCTGGGAGAGCAGGCACGGGGCTAAAGCAGCCCGACTCGCCCGCCTCCCTCCCACGGCACACCCGGCAACTTCTCGCGGCACACTAGTGTGCCGCGGAACACCGGTTGGGAAACACTGAGCTAATGAATACATGCATCGTCAGGGGGTATAAATGTTACTTTATTTTGATGTGCACCGTGATTTTCTTCTTTTTAAATTGTGAAGGATGTCCTGCGGAGCAAATGAAGGGAAATCCCTTTTTTAAATTATTATTATTTCCAACTTTGAGTATGGGAATGTGACCTCAGTGAAATAACACTGGTAACTTTGCATGGTTTACGCATATGAATATATAAAGATGTGATTATGCTTTATATTGAATCAGGCCCAGTAGTTCAGCCTTTGCAAATTTGGTGCCGTGCTGCTGTCTTGGACTGCAACCTATGCTGACTGGGGCTGATGAGAATTGTAGTCCAAAACATCTGCGGGGCAACAGGTTGGTGAATCCTGCAGTAGTTCAACTACTCCACTGTGGTCTCCTCTGACTGACCCTGGTTCTCACTGGTGTTTCCCAGTGATATTCCTTGAGATCTTTGAGCAAGATGTGCCAGCAATTTGCTCTGGGTTGTTACACATGAAAAAGTATGTTATTTGGGCCCTCCAACTTGGGGAAGTGTTTAAAAATTATGCAGGTCATTTTTACAGATATAACCATTAGAAAAATATATAAATGGACATATTTTTTTGGATGCATTCACTGTCTGTCATATGGCAGCTATCTATTACCAATTTTGAATTAATCTAACCACAAAATACAAATCTTTTTACGTTGACGTATCTCATGTTTGGAGAAATTCTGAGATTCTCTGGCTGACTTGTGCTAAACCGAATCCATTATTCTTTTATCAATCATTTGCTTGCAAGTTTTATCATCTTTCATTTGCTGGCTGCAATTTTGTTTCTTGACAAAATGACATCCCCAGTCATTCATAACATTGTTAGCAGATGGAAATGGTATGCAATAAGTAAATGGATGATTAAATTACGCTTTATTTAATAGAAGCTCTCTGCAAGTGGTTGTCCTTTAACACAACCATAAAGTATAAAGTAGGACTTTATACTTGAGGCATGTAGTTTCTAGAGTAGGACCAAAGTCCAATATGCAGCAATCAACACGTATATTGAACTCTTGAAGCACACCTGAATAACCAGCTTAATATTATCCATTTATTTGGCTTTGAAAAGGTAGCTGGATGGGTTCACCAACCTATGAGCATGGGCCCTGAGCAGTCTCAATTCATTCTAAGGAGGTTCTGCTCTTCTTTAAGAACAAGCTGAACTGGACTGGGGTTTAGTTGTTAATTATTTTGGGACAAAAGAAGTAATCATTTAAGTTAGATAATGTAATAGTTGAAGGTACACCAACTTTCCTTTTGAGGCTCCAATTCCTTGCATGTGCAAGGGCTCTGAGTTAAGCACTGGAGCTCTGCCTAGTCACAAGGACTTTCCAAATGGGATATGCAGGCAGAGTCATCTTAGACTTTTCACCATTCACAAAAATGAATGGGAAGCCCAAGTTCTAGATTTGGCAAATTAAACTGAGAAGACCAGACAGCCCCCATTGAGCCAGGGGGCAGGGGCGGGAGGAGAGCAGATCCATGTTATTAGCCTTTTGGAATGCCATATATATATATATATATATTCAGTATAATTGTCAGTGGCCACAGTGTCCCTCCTGACTAAGGTGTCGTGGCATATGGGTTTGGGCTAGGTTGGTACAAAACCTGGTGTTGGTTCTGCTGTATACTGGAAGGAATTTCTTGCTTGGTGCTGGTGTCTGAATTTTTCTTTTAATTTTTTCCTATCTCACTTACTGCTCTTCCTTTGGAGAAGAAGGGGTACACACGGAGGAACTGGACAGTGAACTAGGTAAATCATCCATCTCTCATTTTTGCACTGTTGGTTGGACTGCACCGTTAACTGCTTTAACATCCTTTTCTTTGTATCACTTTTTTCTTCTTTTAATTTCAAGCAAGATCTAACATAGTCGTATCCAAAGGTGTTTTCTTTTCTTTGTTTGTTTGCTTGTTTTTGCTTAAGCATGTCATTTTCAAGCAGGGTTGTTGCTGTCCAGTAGATTTTGGAGCCGTCAACCCTTTTTTCCCTACATGACTCTGGGTCAAATCCGGCTAAGTCATTGGACAAGCAGAATGACTTCAACTCGCACAATGTAAACTTCTCCGCCCTCTTCTGTTTCTGCAAGCCCCCTCGCTCTGCCCCAAATCTGCTCTGTATTGTTGGGGGAAACCCTGGAGCAGTTGGGGTTGTGTATTTGCAGGGAGATGGAAGCACCAGTGCAGAAACGGGAGTCATTCCACTCACTTAATGACTTGGTTGGATACAACTCACTGTTTGAAAGTGTTTCTGTACTACAGGACATGTGTATATGCTTCTCGTTAATGCTAACTGCTATTGCTTTTATATTCAGTTCGCATCTGAAGTTGGGCACTTGATTTGTGAATCTAACAGTAGTCTGGAATGCCGCCATAATAGTGTAGGGTCTAGTGCTTGCATACAGATTGCTTTCTGCCATGACACAACTTTGTATCATGCCCTCTCTTGAACCCACCTTTTTTTGGGCGGGGGATATCTATGGTTCCACACGGCCTAAACCGTACCTGAAACTGCCAGAATTCTGTATATTTCATCAAGCTTGCTCTTAGCATTGGGAATTAAGAATCCAGAACCGATTCCAGAAATTAGGCAGAATCTGGATTATAAGCCTGGTTCTATTTTCAGAGCATGGCCATTTCTAACCCTGATGAGCTAGACTAGATCTGCAGCTGGCATGGTTATATTGCCATCATCGTATCTCCGAAACCATCAAGCAATTATATCTTATTGCTTCGTCCTCCACCCACTATTGGACACTTGATTGTGTTTGGATGTAATGATGGCTACAAACCATAGTTAGGGAGGTTTGTTTGTGAATGAGTTGTATGCTTGTGTTCGCTTCCCAAGCAGGCTCTGCTTTGTTCTCTGAGTGGGCAAAACAAACCATGGTGTGGCTGGGTAGCACCTGCAGCTGAACCAGTGCTTGCAGCTTGTTCGAGATGGCCTGTGGTTTGCTTCCCGACTCAAGGAAGGGAGGAGCAGAGAGCTGAGTGCAGCATCACACACCTCCTTCACAGACTTGATTTGCCTAACTATGGAGCTGGCCAGCGGTTTGTCCAAACAGCTCTCCCTGAAGTCTCTTTGTTGTACACTGCATCCGTTTACTGCACAACAGTTAGTCCTTCACTGATACAGCAGCCACGAGTGTAGCTTTTCTTTAAAGCGTATTAGGAAACATTGTTGTCCTACAACATGTTATCACCCTTTCAAAATGTAGCTCGGCAGCTGCAGTGTATGAAATGGCAGATTGTGCACTGTGCAGTGCCTTAGTATTCAGATACATGCATTTGTGTGTGTGTGTTTGTGTGTGTGTGTTTACTAAGGATAAAATGCATCCAGTCCCACTTAGAGAATGAACTTTTACAGAATCCGAGGTGGAAGCTGATCCCTTAAGACTGACAGTGTTGGTAACTTACTCTAACAAAATGTTAACAAGGTGAATATAAATAGAGCAAAATAGTGATACACTTAGGACAGGTACCCAAAAAGAGGAGCTGCCTCTGGCGCTTAGGGTTATAGGATGGTATTCAACAAAGTTATTTTTTCCCTCAGAGTAGAAGCATTCAAATCAATAAACGTGTATACTCAATAAACAGATGTACTCTGAGTAAAACAGAAGTTGATTTCCACCGAACATATTTTAGAGATTTGGTATACAATGCAACGTTGTGCTTTTTACAAATGTTCCATCTGCACAAACCTATCTGCATATCAAACATATCCACTTGCCAGATGGAGGAGCAATCCCCCCTTACGTTCTGAGGGGTTCTCCCGCCCCACCCACCCTGAGCCAGTTTCAGGAGGAGCAGAGGTGGGGAAAGCCCCCTTATGCAAGTGGAAAAACCCTCGCGGAGATCTTCTGCTAACAGGGTTTGTCAGGCGCACCCCACTTGTGGGTGTTCTGTTTGCTGTTGATATTCATGGGGCCTTCTACTTCATGAACAATTCTTCTTCCATACTCTGAGCAGCAGGCCTGCTTTGCAGCATGCGCCCTGGTGTTCAAAGCACTAAACTCTATGAAAGGTGAAAGAGACGGTTCATGTTTCCAAATGCTCTAGGACAAATGTTGGAGAGCTGCAGCTGGTCCATGGCTCTCTCTGGCAGCTCAGCTGTGCGTCCCTGACTATTTGGAGCTTGTACTACTTTATCATTCACTCATTTGTTATATTTCTAAATATACATCCCAAAGGGATCTCATGGTGCTGTGCAGCAAGTAGTAAATACTGTAACACGGCATATATATGAAAACATGAGTAGGCAAACTAAGGCCCGGGGGCCGGATCCAGCCCAATCGCCTTCTAAATCCGGCCCACAGACGGTCCAGGAATCAGTGTGTTTTTACATGAGTAGAATGTGCCCTTTTATTTAAAACGCATCTCTGGGTTATTTGTGGGGTATAGGAATTCGTTCACCCCCCAATATATATATATATATGCTTTCGTAGATTTATATATATATATATGCTTTCGTAGATTTTCACGGGTACAGGAATGCAGGTTTTGGTGTCCTCGGGTGTCTTCCCGTGTAAAAGTTGGGGTGTCTAGGCGACGTTTCGACGAGGTCTCACTCGTCATCTTCAGGCTGGTGCTTTCGGCTTCTTGTTACTGGAACAGAGCGGGATCTCAATGTTTGAGTTCCTATAAATACTGTAGAGGGGGTGTGGTGTCTAGCCTCCAATGTTCTGGGCAGAGAGGAAGTTCCCAGGCTAGTGTGCCTTTTCTTCTTTTGTTCCTTAATTACTTGAGAGATACCTTGAGTGATTTCTTGAGTGATATCCTGAGTACCACTTAGGTGGGTCATTAGGTGTGGATTAGTTGCTAAAGTCTTTGTGTCTTGACCTCTTGAACTTTGTGAAGAGTTTTCCTGAGAAGATGGCTGTATTGCACTTAGTTGTGCTTTGGCTTGGCTTCGTGTATAGGGGCGAGCTGTGGTTTTGTGGCTTGTGTCAGCCAGATCTGTGTAGGGATTGCAGGGGGGTGCAGCATCCGGAGGTGCCACCATGGATTGGCTACTGGATGGTGTCAGTAATTCATCTGTGGAGAGGGTCTGGGTTTGGGTCTGGTGTGGTTGAATGGTGTTGGCGTTCTGTGTGCCTCTGGATCTGGTGTCAGTTTTTGTGGGGAGGGCTAATTTCCAGATGTCTGGCAAGCGGGATGTGTCGTCACGCTTGTTCATGTTGTGAGGGTGTTTCTCTATCTCGATGGCTTCCATGATTATTCTCTTGTGGTGATGTTCCGTGTTAAAGAGCAATTTGGAAGATCTGGCTGACACAAGCCACAAAACCACAGCTCGCCCCTATACACGAAGCCAAGCCAAAGCACAACTAAGTGCAATACAGCCATCTTCTCAGGAAAACTCTTCACAAAGTTCAAGAGGTCAAGACACAAAGACTTTAGCAACTAATCCACACCTAATGACCCACCTAAGTGGTACTCAGGATATCACTCAAGAAATCACTCAAGGTATCTCTCAAGTAATTAAGGAACAAAAGAAGAAAAGGCACACTAGCCTGGGAACTTCCTCTCTGCCCAGAACATTGGAGGCTAGACACCACACCCCCTCTACAGTATTTATAGGAACTCAAACATTGAGATCCCGCTCTGTTCCAGTAACAAGAAGCCGAAAGCACCAGCCTGAAGATGACGAGTGAGACCTCGTCGAAACGTCGCCTAGACACCCCAACTTTTACACGGGAAGACACCCGAGGACACCAAAACCTGCATATATATATATATATATATATATATATATATGCAGGTTTTGGTACCCGTGAAAATCTACGAAAGCAAATATATATATATATATATATAGTCCAACCCTCCACAAGGTCTGAGGGACAGTGGACCTGCCCCCTGCTGAAAAAGTTTGCTGACCCCTGTATTAAAACCACAAACTACATACCTTAACGCAGCGGTAGGCAGCCTAAGGCCTGGGAGCCGGATGCGGCCCAATCGCCTTCTCAATTCAGCCCACGGACAGTCCAGGAATCAGTGTGTTTTTACATGAGTAGAATGTTTCCTTTTGTTTAAAATGCATCTCTGAGTTATTTGTGGAGCATAGGAATTCGTTCATTCCCCCCCCCCCTCCAAAAAAAATATAGTCCGGCCCCTTACATGGTCTGAGGGATGGTGGACCGGCCCACGGCTGAAAGAGGTTGCCAACCCCTGCCTTAACGGTTAGAAGTCATGGTGAACAAAGCAATGCTCAGCTCACCCCTTCCCACATGCTTGGCCAACTTTTTTAAAAAATGGCAGTGTTTACAGCTGCAAAAAACAACAACACTGATACACACATGGCCAGTCTGCTTGTCACACATGTTACTAATTAGCCATAAGTTTATCCAGGGTGAGGACAACCAAGAAAGCCAATGTCACTACCTTCTGTGTGTCTGCGCATGGGCAGAAAGAAGTAAAGTAACGTATCAGTCAGTCAATCTCGGTTGGCTAGAATGTGGTCCGATAACGCCAAGGTTGCAGGTTTGAGCTAGTCCAGGAGGTGATGGCCAGATGATACTCAGGAACCCTTCCAACTATGTTTCTGTGGGTCTGCGAATCGTTTTGTTTGTATGCCACCTCTCCAAAACTAAAACCACGCTCAAGGTGGCGTACTACATCCAAAAATTGCGTAACTACAAACAGAAAAGCAGTTGTAAACAAAACATCAAAAAGTACACAACAAAATTGATCAGTTTCCACATAAATCATAATAAGATGCAAAATAAAGATACAAAAAATAAACAGCAGCAACCCGAATAAAACCCCTGAGACGATACTCCAGTATGAGAAATTTATTCTCCAATTGGCTTTACAATTTCCCCAATGTTGCGTCTTTTTCCCCCTAAGTGCGAATTTCCAGAGAAGCTGCATGCAAACCTGTGCACACCTGTTAAAATGCAAATCATTCAAGATAGAAAGAAAACAAACAAAAGAAACAAAAAAAGCTTCTTCTTTTTTTGGTAATGTTTTAAGTGGCAACCTTTCACATTTGGTGGTGGATTAGCAACAACATTGCTTACAGTTTCAATATTGATGTTTGTTTTTGGAATTTAGCACTTGTTTGTCAAAATGCTTCAGATCAAAAAGGCAAAGAAAAGGCAGGGACAAATCTCTCCAAGGTGAATTTTAATAACATTTTATTTGGTACATTTTAGAAAAAATGGCACAGGTACTAAACACAGAGACCCAGAGCTGATTTCACTCTTCGGTGACATTCCAGCCAGCTTCAACTTCCACATTTTGGAAGTGCTCTGGACACCCAGACATTGATTTTTAAAGAGGTGTAATATCTTTGGAAGCACTTTTAAAGCCCAGATTTTAAGCTCACATGTGACTCTAACAAAGAAAACAAACCAACCATATTTTGTTCAGTTTTCTTTGCTGAAGGATTACAGAGCAAAATTTGGGTCTTCAGTTGTTCCCCCCCCAAAAAAAATTTAAAAATATTTTTTCCATAAAATTATAAACAAACATAAATCATAACCTTATTAAAATTACACTTATTAACTTTGTTAAGTGACTTCCTCGCTTCCCCTTGGTTGGGTTTCAATGTATATCCATTTAACGGTTTTCCAGATCAGAGATTTGCAAAATTTGGGTCTTCTGAGAGGCAATTTTATTGTCTTCTAATGCTGTACCCAGAAAGCCCTTGTTTCTGGTCTGCAGCAAAGACCAGTTTATCATTTTTGCCAAGTGTTTCCTTTCCTGCACATGCACCTCCAAACTACTCATCCTCTACCCCCAATCAGTGCTGGCTTTCATTTCCTTTCTTTATATCTCAAGGAATCCAAAGATGCTTCAGAAGGATAGCATTAAAAAAAAAAAGATCTGGGTGGGGGAAGTTGGAGGGAAACCTGCCTTTTATTTGCAAACAAGGAACATGTGGAGCAGAACTCATTAAATAATTTCTCTTGATTTTCAGCCAGTTTCCGCATTGCAAACATACATTTTGAGTAATTAGCCCATGTGTGTTTATAAGGGTTTCATTGCTGTTCAGTCTGGAGCTATTTGTGTCCTTATGGCATTGTAGCTGGAGCCTGTCGAGAGCACACTAGATAACTCTTTCGTGTTGCGCAACCATTTGATTGTACAGACTACAAAATAGGGTTTGGGTGTTTTTTCTTTTCTTTTCAAGGCTGCAATCCTATATGCGCTTCTTGGGAACAAGTTTTATGGGGACGTCCTTCTAAGTAGACATGCATATGATTGTGCTGTTAACTAATGCTCGTTTCACAACATTGCTTCTTGCTGTGGTCTTAGAATAATTCTCACACTGGTTATTTTTTACCATTATAGGTAAGCTCAATGAAACGGTCTGATTCTGAAAAAGACACTGATATGCTGAGCATAGAGTGTCTCCTTACTCTCTCTTTCTTTCTTTGAATTCACCCTATGAGTTTAGGAAAAGCCCATGGTTAAAACCCTATTTGGAGTGTTCTATGTCAGAATTCAGGTGGTGTGTGTGTGTGTGTGTTTTAATATTCCCTGCTGAGGATGGGAAAAAGGATGTTGGACTAGATCAGCCTTTCCGAAACTTGGGTCTCCAGCTGTTTTTGGACTACAACTCCCATCATCCCTAGCTAGCAGGACCAGTGGTCAGGGATGATGGGAATTGTAGTTGAAAAACAGCTAGAGACCCAAGTTTCAGAAAGACTGGACTAGATGGATGTTTGGCTTGCTCCAGCAAGGTAATTCTTGTTTTGTATTCACGTCAAAAACTTCCTGCCTGTGAAAGCTTGGCTTATTGAGGAGTGTAGCTCTGATCCAAGACCGTGCCTTCCTGATGTTATTGGACTGCAACTCTCATAGCCCCCCCTTGCTTGCTCAGGCAGCCAAAGTCCAGCAACATGTGGATTGCACCACATTAGCTAACTCTTCAGAACCTAACATGTTGGAGATGGTTTTAATAAATGTTATATATGTATGTAGCTTTGATTTTTTTTTCAGTGTTTAATTGTATTTTTAGTGGTTCTTACAGTGGTGCCCCGCAAGACGAATGCCTCGCAAGATGGAAAACCCACTAGACGAAAGGGTTTTCCGTTTTGGAGGTGCTTCGCAAAACGAATTTCCTATGGGCTTGCTTCGCAAGACGAAAATGTCTTGCGAGTTCCTGCGGGGTTTTTTTCCTCCCCCCCCTTTTTCCCAAGCCGCTAAGCCGCTTAACAGCTGATCCGCTAAGCCCGCTAAGCCGCTAATAGCACTAATCTGCTAAGCCGCTAATGGGCTTGCTTCGCAAGACGAAAAGACTGCAAGACGAAGAGACTCGCGGAACAGATTCTTTTTGTCTTGCAAGGCACCACTGTATTTTTGTCTGTAAGCTGCCTTGAGTGCCATTGGGGAGAAAGGCGGGGTATAAATAAATATAGTACAGTAATAAGATGAGCCTGCAGGATCAGGTCAGTGGCTCAGCATCCTGTTTTCACAGTGGCCAACCAGATACCCTTGGGAAGCATTGTGCACACCTAGGAGAACCAGCAAGTCTGAACCAACTCATAAACTGGGGAAAGCAATAGTGATTCATTGGAAAAGGTTTCCCGTGAGCTGGAAGAATTGCTCTTATCATTCAGACTACACAACCCACACAATTGCCCTCATCTGTATTGTGTCCACAGAGGACAAATGATGGATTTGTGTCTTCTGAGGTTGTTCATGGCTGCCTTTCGAAAAGCATGGCACATCCCATCCTCCTTAAAGCTACTAGGCCAAGTTAAGCTTCCCCCCCCCCTTCTTCTTTTTTTTAAAGGTAGCAATTTGCTTCTGATAAGTAGAGCTTCTTCAGAGCAAATCTCATGTTTTGGTGCCTGTGGCCCTTTTGATGCGCCATTCTCTATCATCGAGAGCAGGAGAAAACAAAACAGACAAGTTAAAAAAGCAAACTCCGATGTACGCTCAAATGGTTTTTCTTCATTGACTAATTATGCTTATAGAAGTATTTACGCCTCCAGCTTTGCAAACCTGCAGGCGTGGAGCTCTTAGCTTTTCCTGAGCAATCTTCCTCTTGCTGCATTCCCCCCCCCCCCCACCCCGCAGTTGTAAAACTGAAAATTACTTTAAGGTGCGATTAAGGGATAATGATTTTGTGACAGGTTTTGTAACATGATAAAATGACTGCACGTGCACAGAGATTTATGCTGTCAGCACCGGGATTCTGATCCCTTTCAGTTGTGATAGAAATGTGAAGTGCTTAGATAGAGCTAAGAGACAATTGCTGCAAGTTGGGCCACATTAGCAGTTTGCTAGGTGCTGCGGGAAGATGTGCCTTTTTTTGGGGTGCTCACATGGACATCAGCTGGGCATGTTGACAGACACCAGATCATGTGACGTTGCTGGGAACGCTGCCCCTATTTTGCAATAGAATTGTATTACTCTCTATTGTAAAGAATTTCAAAAATCTCGCTCTGTAGACGTAGCTAATGAATATGAGCCTGTTGTCATTTGATCCTTGTTCCAGGGCCCTGTTACCTTCTGGGCTCTGTAAGCCTTTTTGCCATTAAATGTCTATCCAAATGCATTTCGACAGCCATAACAAAAACTTCTGACACCGAACTAAGTGCTGCACGAAAGCTCCCAGGAGATTGACCTGTGAAAGCTGATGCTGTACCTTAGGACTGTTGGGGTTGCATCTAGCGAGTTATTCCTATTAGTGGCAGGGCTCCCCACTTGCACAAAATGACATATTCAGCCCACATGCCTCCTGTGCATTTGGGGAAAGGGATCACCAGGAGAAGAAAACAAAAAGTTCTGTTGCACAGGTGGGAGTCCTTTGCACTAAAGGAATGACATATTTGGATCTTGGTTCATTTTACTGCAACAGATTACCTTTTGGGGGGAAAGGAAATGTGTGTGCCTCACCCTTTAAGCTGCACAATGTGTCCTGAGAAGCCATTTCCATGAATGTGTTGTCCAGTGAGTGAATAGATGGTTTTAAAAAGTGTATTCTTAAAAGTTGCATGCTCTAGGATTGCAGCAAGCGTTATGTGAAAACGTAGTTGGGGGCAGCGGGGGAGGATAAATCTGCAAGTGAAAGTAAAATGCTTTAAATAAGTAATATCCATTTGTTTCCAGAACTACCTACTGGTTGGGAAAAGATTGAAGATCCTGTATATGGTGTCTACTATGTAGAGTAAGTAACTTTGTCGCCGTAATGATTTTTATGTGACCCTTAACACGCTGCAGATAGCGGCATCCAACCACTGTGTGGAAACCCACTTGACCTGGGCATTTGCCATTGGAAATTTAGCCACCTTGACTGATTTATCGTTAACAGGCTGTGGTGCTATGTGCCAATATGTAGCTAGCAGCATAAAACTGCACATACTTGGCTCTTTTTGTAGTATGGATGCTTGAAAAGGGAAAGAGAGAGAGGAGGGTACCTCATGCATTGCTCTTGTGCGCCCCCTAGTGATAATTAAGGGAGAAAACACAAATTCAGCCTGAGAGATGGGAAACTCCATTTCCTGTATGCTTTGGAATGATATCCTAGCGGTCTGGTATAAGCTGTTTAATGAAAACGAGTATTGAAAAGAGTTGCTGTGAAACGAAGACAATACAGACCTCAGTTTTAAGTCCTGGGTTCCTAAGTAAATGCCAGTTCAGAAACATTGCCTGTGTCTGAAAAGCAGGGGCACAGGATTTGCAGATTCAGTATCTGAAAATGGCAGCAAACTGGCATTCTTAATGACAGGCATCTTCTTAGATTAACTGAACTGGGTCACAGTTTGGGGCTTTAATTCCTGCTTCTGCTAGCGTTGCAGTGTAGCCAAAATGACCACTGTGACTTTATTCCAAATGTATGGAAACAAACATTACCCAGAAGGAATCCCGCAGTGAGCAGTTGCTTAAGGGGGGGGGGGGCAACATATTTACGAGGATGACTTCCTTCTCTCCCCCACCCCCCAATTCTGCCTTGCTCTTGATTTAGACGGCAGCTCTCTCCCTTAAGAAAATGAGATTCCATTTTAGTTTCATTGCTAACCCCCACAAGAATGCATATTTAATTATATGTACGAATGAATAGATGAGCTCCCTGGTATCTCTCAGCTCACAGTGTTTTCTTTAGTTGGAAGAGTTAACCTTTCATGGTGTATGTTTGTTGTTTTAACTCATGGCCTCGGTGCCTTGGACTCCAACGTTAGCAAACCGTATAATTAAAACATGACATTTATTTCGCTGGAGACATCAAGGGGAAATATTTATCTTTTCTCTTTCTTTTTCTTTTTTTGCTATTAAACACCATACTAAGAAATCTCTCCAGTATCTTCCAACCCACTGTGTTTGTGTGTGTGTGTGTGTGTGTGTGTGTATGCATGGTGCACAAATAATCCATTTATATTAAGTCCTCTGCTTCATTGAAAAATTGGCTGGCAGCATGAGAAAGCAGCATAAAAGAAACAATGGTTTGGGATCTAAAGAGCTGGTCTGTAGTATTGGACACACGTGCTTGGGCCTCTTAGTCTTCCCTTTCCACAACAGTCCTGTGTGCCTCTGAAAAGTTACTCTGGAAGACAGGGACATCTTTGGAGTGTTTTTCAGCATGGCATGAGGGGCTGCTGTGGAAAGAGGAACTACACAAACATTGCATGAGTATGTACATGTTTACCTCTGGAAGTTGTTGTTATTATCAGCATCATTCCTGCCTAATTTGCTAAGAAAAGCTCGGGGTGGCTTACAACCCAAAACATAAAGCAATAATAAAATACATTACAATTCCAATAACAAATATCGACATACATTCATATGTTTTAATTGTATTTCTATAATTAACACCGTGCTCAAGGCGGCTTACAACATAAAAAGTAGCCACAAACAATAAATTAAACACATCAAAAAGCACACAACCAAACAGAACAATTTCCACATAAATCATAAAGGTAAAGGTAAAGGTACCCCTGCCCGTACGGGCCAGTCTTGCCAGACTCTGGGGTTGTGCGCCCATCTCACTCAAGAGGCCAGGGGCCAGCGCTGTCCGAAGACACTTCCGGGTCACATGGCCAGTGTGACATCGCTGCTCTGGCGAGCCAGAGCTGCACACGGAAACGCCGTTTACCTTCCCGCCAGTAAGCGGTCCCTATTTATCTACTTGCACCCGAGGGTGCTTTCAAATTGCCAGGTTGGCAGGCGCTGGGACCGAGCAACGGGAGCGCACCCCGCCGCGGGGATTCGAACCGCCGACCTTTCGATCGGCAAGCCCTAGGCGCTGAGGCTTTTACCCACAGCGCCACCCGCGTCCCACATAAATCATACTAAGATCTAAATTAATAGTGCAAAAAATTAGCAATAACATCGACACCCCCTCCTGCAGCAAAAATCCTGAAATGATACCCCAGCCCAAGAGCCTGTTCAGTAGCCTCAGCTTTTGTAGCTGGAGTCAGTCGGGGCCCTGCCCTTCCACTCCAGGTGGGAAAGGCTTGTAAGGCCTTATACGATCTTCCAGGACTCATGGCCAAGATGGACATAAGAACCAAGCTACCCCATGCTTCATAACTGCCACTGAAACTATGCCAGAAAAATCACGTAAAGGCCTTTTGAAAGAGCCAAGTTTTTCCCAGCCACCTAAAAACAATGCAGTGATGGGGGCTGACATACCTTACTTGGCAAGGCATTCCACAGGTGGGAGGCCACAGCCGGGAAATCTTTACTGCTGCTTTGTTTACCAGGATCAAGGGATCTAGAGAAAGGCTCTGGGCCAGGGATGTCCAACAGGTCTGTCCCCGGGAGGTTGCAGCCGATCGTGGGCTCATTTTCCTTTGCTTTTGCCTAAGAGCACCCAGTCCTCTCTCCTGCCTGGATTTTCTCCTGATATCCGTAGCTGAAGACTGAGTTTCACAGCACTGTTTTAGTGAGTGACTAATCCTGTTCCCCCTTAAAAGTCCCCCCCAACAGAACCCCAACAAAATGGCATAAAAAAGGTCAATAACTTTTACCTGACCCCTAAAAACGGGGGTAGATCACTGTCAGATTTTAATTCTGAAAGTAGATTGCAGTCCCTCAGGAGTTGGCTACCCCTACTCTAGGCGATGATCACAGCACGCAGGGAGGAATGTATGGGAGAAGGCAGACCTTAAGTTACCCTAGTTCCAAGCCCTTTGGTACTTAAAATGTTAACACCAGCTCCTTGAATTGAGCTCAGATAGAAAGTGGTAGTCATGCTGGCCACATGACCCAGAAGCTGTCTGCGGACAAACGCCGACTCCCTCGGCCTATAGAGCAAGATGAGCACGCAATCCCAGAGTCGTCCGCGACTGGACAAATCAATGCAAATCTTAGAAAACTGGCATGGTAGAATCAAAATGGCTAGCACTTGTCGGCATCCTGGTTTCAACCTTTGTAGCCATTTTCAAACATTTTTCGGTGGCAACCCCACACACAGCGTGTTACAGTGGTCGCATCGTCTGAAGGCCATTAGAGGTATGTCTGACTTTGTCAGGGTGGACTGGTTGACAAATCAGTTGAAGCTGGAATAAGGAGCCTTTTGCAACTGATGCCACCGACACATTTAACAGCGCTGGGTGAAGGAGCACACCCAAGCTACAAACCTGAACTTTCTGGTGGACTGTAACCACACTCAGAACATGCTATAGCCCAAATACCTAGATGCCCTCCCCCAGCAGCTTCATTTAGAGGTTAAACAGCATTGTGCCAGCAAGACGGAGCCTTGCAGAACTCCATTAGCCACTGGCCAAGGAGAAGAGCAACAATCTACCAGATTCACTCCTTTGGGCCTGTCTCCCAGGAATGCAACTTCAGCACTGAACCCCTAACTTAGCCTCAGAAGGATGCCCATGGTCGATGGTATCAAAAAACACTGGGAAAACCAACAGAGTCACACTTCCACGGTAGATCATAGAGCATCCGAATCAGTTTCCATGCCAAAAGACCAGCTGGCTGAAATCTGTATATGATAAACCCACAACGTGTGCTTAACACAATCACAACTTTATGCTGGTGGTGGTGGTGGGAGGACAAATAAATGAATGCAGAGTGAGAGAAGCCCACTCTCCATTTATTTTATTTCATTTTCCCACACACCCAGTGGCTTTTCCTCACTTACTAGGTTTTGGGAAGGCAGTACGAAGGCTCCTGACAG
The DNA here is from genome assembly GCF_964106915.1 of Podarcis gaigeae. Classification (NCBI taxonomy): domain Eukaryota; kingdom Metazoa; phylum Chordata; class Lepidosauria; order Squamata; family Lacertidae; genus Podarcis; species Podarcis gaigeae. The sequence continues at coordinate 101,104,426 of NC_139679.1, forward strand.
CGTTCCAGAGCCTGTGTGCATCCTTCCTAAAGTCCCGTGCTTTGATTACTGGAATCTGGGAAAGTCGCGGGTACCAATGTGACTTTCCTCAACCTTCTCTGACCCCAGTAAGCACCCCTCAGCCTTGCAGAGGATGGGGCAGTTCCAGGGGTTCCTGGCTTTGCACAGTTGTGCCTTTGCGCACAAACTCCCACAACGGAGCCCTTGTGTAAGTGGCAGGCCCGCCGTCGTTCATTTCACCAGAAAACTCCAGGAGCTAGAAAGGTAGGATTCACACAATTCTGCTTTTCGCACCGTAATTTCACTTCTCCACCGATACCCTGACCATTTGATGCTTCACTATATTGCTGCTGTTCTGGGATAGCTTTTTTCAACACATGTTATTTAGATAGGGGAAATATATTGCTTAATGAGACTATCAAATCTGATGAATAGTATGAATGCATGTTCAGAATAATACAATTCCAAGCTTGTCTGTTGTCATTTCCTCCTTTGAAACCACAGTTGGGGTTTTTTTCTCCTTATCCGGCCATTCCTACCTGCAAGTAGGATCAACGTATATGTAAGAGTTGTGTGGATGATGAAGATAGCAATAGGTCTGATAAGGTCATACTGATACTTTTTCACTTTTGCCTTAGTCTTTTTTCTAAAAAATGACCAAATATAGCCACCTGGCCTATTGCTCCTAACTGCTACCCATGAACCCGAGAACCTCCATGCTTGTGGCAGTTTAAGCCCACGGAGAGAATACTCATTTTGCGTATGCATTCATACCCCACCATGATGCATGCACATCCACATGTACCCTTGTATCTCATTTTCCTAGTATTTCAACCCATTATAAACACTTCAGCTGACTTTTCTGGCCTTTTCCTGCCTGTTCCAAGGCCTTCGCCCTCGTCCGAGACGGCATTTGTAACCTATTTTGAGGAAGTGCTGAGTGCAGTTAAGAACTAAGACAAAACTTTATCACCATTCACTCACTATTTTGCATTTGAGAGATTTGGATTATCTTCAGCTGGAAGGTTTCCACCTTTGTTGTGCAAGATCCATTCTCAGTATAGGATGGTAAGGCATTATTTCTCACACTGAGCCTTTGGAGAGGCGTCTAAACATTGTTTGCATGTGTGTGTGTGTGTGTGTTTGTGTGTGTGTGGTAGGGAAGCAGACTTTTCAGTTAGTCAGCTTTGTTGCCTGTACAGCTGCTTCTCATACACCAGGGATGGGGAGCCTTTTCCAGCTTGAAGAACACCTTGCATTTTGAGGAACCCCCAGGGGTGAGCAAGGCCAGAGGCAAAAGGGGTTGGAGCAACAGGTGCGTGCAGTTGGCTGCATCTCAGCCATGCAAATCCCAGCAGTTTTAACACCCATACATGTTTCCACATGCAGAAAACAAGAGGCATTGTCATAGATCAAGGACACCGTCTAGCCAAGAGAAACAGCTTAGAGAGGGCATGGAGCAGGGCCGATGAACAGCGTGGCCTGAAGCGGGCAATGGATATGTGGCCTGGAGGTCTGCATTTGTTCCCCAGACCTGAGCCTTGCAACCCCTTCCATCTACCCCTTCCAGCAACCAAATGGAAAGACGCCCTGAAGGCCAGCTCCAAAGCATGCATAATAGCAATATGGGGGCTTGCTAGACTTAGATGAGTGAGGTCTGCCCCAGGAGGAATTATCTGCATTTGAGCAAGATGTACATCCTCTGAAGGAGTACTTCATAAGGCTAGCGCTTTGCAAGACCAGGAACAACATCATCCTTCACACTGACACCAGCTCATCTGTTCATAATATGCAAGCGCATCTGCTGGTCCAAAACTGGACTTGCGTCTCCCATGAGAAGCTGCAAAAGAGCCAACAACGGCTGTATTACTCATCTGGTGCATCTACCAGGGGAGGTTTGTTTTTTAGCTGGAGGAAGAGAATGGACTTTCTCCTTCCAGTTCCATCCATCTGTGTGCCAATAGGGAAACCAGTTCTGCTCATTCTTCCTACTTGCTCTGCATGGCCCCACTTGGGAAATGGGAGAGAATGACAAAGAGAGTTACGAATAACCTCACGTGCCCTCACCCACCAATGTCTGGGGGTGGAAGGTCTGGGTCACAGCACTGGAGTCCCACAGAGGCTCAAGAAGGGGCTGCTGGCTTGCAGTAACACGGAGACTCTCATGAATCGGCCCAAGCCCTGTTCTTCATAACCAAGAGGAATCTGGGAAGCGTTTCCTTCACATTTATTGCACTCATTAAATTAATGTTGCTCTGTCAAATGCAGCCCCTCTCCCTAATAGCTTTTTTTTACGTTGCAAGCTTCTATTACGAGCTGAGCCAAAAGAAATCTGAGCTGGACCCTGTGAGTGCAATGCTGTTGTTTGATAATAGTTTTTGTTTATATATTCTATAACTGCTACAAGGACTGGAGTCCAGATGGACATGAGGGTAAACTTTGCATTGGGCTCAAGGTTTGTATTCAAAGAATTCATGTGAATAATGCACAGGCACAAATAGGGGAGTAACAGGGGATGTCTTTCAGCGTTTAGCTTATAAGGTAACCTGCACTACTCTTATACTTAGTGGCTCAAAAGCTGCCAGGGTGCCCTTGACAAGATGCTGGCAGCCTTGTCTCCTCCCTACCACGGTGCCCCACAGCCTTGGCAAGTGCAGTGATACGGGCGCTGCTCCAGCCATTCACACAGCGCCTTAAACCTGTTCCATCGTGGTGCTTCAAAAAGTCTAGGGCCTGATCCTACCCACCACTGCACCATCATAGCAGATCAGGCTCTAAGATTGCATCCAATTGCATCCAGCCGGTCCCCAGGTGTTCGAACTTTCCTATTGTTTTCAATGGAGCTGTGCCAAAGGCAGACAGACACCGATTGTGTTTCTTTTTCGTTGGGTCATCCAGGCACGGCCATGTAGTAATTCAGGAAGTGCCAGTCGGACTCTAGCTCAGGTTCGTTGAAAACAATGGAGCACCCCAGGGAAAATGAACATGCTCAAAAGAACTCTTGCTTTTGGAATCACGAAGCTGTGTTTTGTTTTTGTTTGTTTTTTAAAGTAACCTATAGGCGAGATCTCCAATTGGCTGTAGCAAGACTACTAATGGCTTAAAGTTATTGGCTTAACTTTTTGATAACACAGTTGCTTTGTTCTTCTAACCTTTTCACAGGTGTTTTTAATTTTCGGCCATCCATCCTTTATTTGTGTGGCAGACTTTGGAGTCCCCATATGCTGATTTTTTTTGGAGATTTCTGCTAGGGTTATTAACTCGCAGCGATAGTGTCCGTGGCTTGTTTGTGGTCTTTCAGCTAAGCCTCTCTGCAGTCCGCTTTTGCAAAGTTTATTCCGGAGCATTTATAAGTAGCTTGCATGTACTGTGATGATATAGCATGTTGTTCAGATATCTTAGAGATATCGCTGCCGTATTAAACTCTGCTGAACCCAACAATGGCTGCACATCTGAGAATCTGATGACTGTCTTGCATGGACTCTCCTGCCTTAATATCATTGTTCGCAGATAAACTGCTACTTTAGAGTATTTGAAAGAATTAGCCGTACCTCTTCAAGATGCCATGCCAGATAAGAAGCTGTGAACATTTCCTCACCCCTTTAGAGCAGCTTTCTGACACATAGTCCACAGGTCTTGCATTTGACTTCTCTCCTATCCCTGCCACGTTTCTGTTAGAGGAGTCTTTGAGCTTGCTTAAGGTTTCTTTTTCTTTTCTGTTTTCGCCAAGTATTCCCTTATTTAACAGTGATCTTTCTTTTTAGCCACATCAACCGGAAAACACAATATGAAAACCCAGTTCTGGAAGCTAAACGGAAGAAACAGCTTGAGCAGCAGCAGCAGCAACCACCACAACCACCAGAAGGTTGGCAACTACTCTGCAAAATTGTCAGGGTTGAAATATTTGCTAAACACCACATGTACTTCCTTAAGGTTTTGTATTGTTTAATTATTGAATTCCTGGCTAGGCCCAGCTGCCCTTCCATACAGAGCCAGGCGCAGTTGAAGAGAGATAACAATGCATAGACAGAAATACACCAGAACTGATTAATAATCCTGGCCTGCAAAAACCAGTCCCAATATAACTACATTTGCCTCTATTATGAAATATATGCAACCTTTTCAGAGTCCCCATACAGAGTCCTGCAGGTTCTGATTTACGGTATCTATCAAGAGTACTGTTCTGAGAGCATCCACAGGCAGCTTAGCACAAGCAAGCGAAATGGCAGGTTCCCAGAACTGCGTACCACGGGCTGTAACCAACATTTGCCACTCACAGTTTGTTTTGCAGAAGCAAACCATGAGCCTGGGTTCGGACATAATGCTAAGCCAAACCACAGTTAAGCCCTAAAATGCAGAATTAGTTGGGAGTGCAATAGCTATGATCTTCGCTTTGGGAACCCACATGTTTCTTCATCCCGTTGGCATCACATTGCTTGCATTTGTGCAAACTGAGCCAGCATATTTAGAGTTTCTTTACTCTATTGGTTTATTGGGTTAGGATGCATAGTAGAATACAGAGTATATGTGAATAGATGCTGACGGTTCAGATATCCTTTTTGTTTTAATGCGTAAATGCTTCATGCAGCTGACCATTATTGCAGCGCCCAATGACAAAATTGCAGGCATTAGGAAATAGAACAAGCAGAAAGCTGTCGTTGAAAATGGCTGGCCCTCCCTTCAGTGTCTGTGGATGAGAAAGAACTTGTCTAGTTCCTCAAGTTGCTGCTGTGTGTTCACAATAGGCAAACCAGTGAATACTTTCGGGGGGGGGGGACTGATATGTGCAACTGCTTTAAAGCACAGAGCTGCTCCAGAAGTAATGCAAGTGCGATGCAAGGCATTCTCTCCTGTGTGGATTTCAGTATCCATGATCTAAAGTTCCAAACGCAAAGGATGCAAACCCATGTGGGTGTTTGCGCAAACCCATCCAATGTGGACAACTGAGAGGTGGCCAAAGAAAGATCAGTGATTGCAATGAACAGAGTCCTGTGGCACACATCTTGCAGGCAGGAAGCCCAGCTTCAGTCACTGGCATTTCCAGGTGTGTGTTGTTCGTTTTTTACATCGTATCAGGATGAAACATCTCTGTGAGAGAGCTTGGAGAGCAGCTATCACAGGTAGTAGGATCAGGCTAGATAAAGCAGTAGTTATACGATATACAATATCTTTATTGTCATTGTCCCATGCAGAACAATGAAATTGAAAAACTACATAAAACATTCAAAAACCCCTAAAAACTCTGAAACCCCATTTTAAAATACACTATACTATAGAGACCCCTTATGCTGCATTTAGAACCAGAATTGCATTTGCGTAGAAACTGTTTCTCAGGCGGCTAGTCCTGGCCTTTATAACCCTATACCTTCTTCCAGAAGGCAGAAGCTGAAATAGATCATTTCCGGGGTGCGTACTATCCTGCACTATCTCTGCCGCTTTCTTATGGCACCTGACAGCATAGATTTGATCTAGGGTGGGAAGAGTGCACCCAGTTATTCTCTCTGCAGTCTTTACAACCCTGGACAGCATTGTTTTTTCCCTGGCCGTGCAGCTCCCAAACCACACACAGAGACCGTAAGTTAATACACTCTCCACACTGCAATGGTAAAATGCCGTCAACAGGTTTACCTCTGTTTGAGATAGTTTCATAATCTCACATGTTCACAGATGAATTTGAACTATAATCAGCTTAGTTGAACTCAGGCATATCATGAGGAGCTGCAATGGGAAGGAGAAGCTGTCCCCACCTGCCCTGATCTCCAGAAAAATGGCAAAGGCAGCAGACAGCTTGGTTCCAGGCATTGCCTGGTTAATGGGCAAGTTGTCTCTAAGCCAAGCAGCACTAAGTGCCTCTCCTTTCCTTACAGTTATTGTTTATTTCATCTGTTTGAACACGTATACCCTTCCCCACCACTCAGGGCATTTTACAACGTTTAAGATTACGATGTCATCAACATAACCAGTATAAAACAGAGCCAAGGAGACTGGATCATTTTTTTAAAAAACCAAGCATAAAAACATGATCTGCCACATACAACAAAAGCTCACTCTCCTCCATAGATTTGTCTGAGATTCAAAATAAACAAAGGCCCAATAAAAGGCAAGGCAATTTCAGACGGGAGGTTGAACGAGTTGTAACGTGGACTGAAATGCTGTGTGTGTGGCCTGACAGTGTAAGCATGGGCGGTTAACCCCAACTACTGCATCTGTCTATCCTCTGTGACCACAAATATCCATTCGCTAGTCAGGCATCGCTCCTCATTTTCCATACTCCCAACGTGTGGTTAATCTTGCGCTCTCATCCTTGATCACATTAGACAAGGATTCCCGATTCCAGATGTTGTTGGACTGCAACTCCCACCATCCCTGACAGTTGGCCATACTGGCTGGGCCTGGCAGATTCCAGCAACATCTGGTTTAGGGAGATGGATCACTCCCCCCCCCAGGTAATTTCCCATGGTTGTGCAGGCTCTGAGAGACCCCCATCGTGATGAGTCTTCTGTAGGGTTGCAAAGAAAGTTGACTAGGCACTTGAAGAGCCATCATGGTCGGCATGTCGAGTCCCTCTCGATTGCTGATTTCCCCCTGGTGTCAACAGAGTAAAAGCCAATGCACATCTGTTTTCTTTTCTCAGAATGGACAGCGGAGCACCCGCCACTTGCCCCTCCTGCTGTTCCAAACCACACTCCCAACAACCAGGAGACAGTTCGAGATGCTCCAGTACAAGGTAAGTTGCTGTAATAAGTATTTCTCTTTTGCATAAAAAATAAAAAATGATTCAGATAGTGTCATTATCAAATAAGATATCCTTCCTTGGGGGTGTGCGGAAGTGCTCAGGGAAAGGTTTTGCATGATTTACAGTTAGAGGAAAGGTCTTCTTAGCTCAGTGGTAGAATCATAGAATCATAGAGTTGGAAGGTGGTCCCTTCCAGGAATCTCAGCTAAAGCATCTATGACAGATGACCATCCAATCTCGGCTTAGAAACCTTCAGGGAAGGAGAGTTCACCACCTCTTGTGGGAGTCTGTTCCACTGCCAAACAGCTCTTACTGTCAGAAAGTTTTTTTCAAAATGTTTAGTTGGAATCACCTTATTTGCAACTTGAAGCCATTGGTTCTAGTTGTACTCTCCAGAGCAGGAGAAAACAAGCTTGTTCCCTTTTCCATGTGACAGCCTTTAAGATATATGAAGACAATAATAATAATAATATATATATTTTTTATACCCCACCCTCCCCAGCCAAGGCCGGGCTCAGGGCGGCTAACAAGCAATAATAAAAACAAGTTGAATGAATACAACTTAAAAACAAAATTAAAATACAACATGAAAATATTGAAACATTAAAATATAAAAATGCAGCCTCATCACAGGAGGAGAAAGGAAAAAGAAAGAGGGGGAGGGAATCAAATTGGCTCCAAGCCAAAGGCCAGGTGGAACAACTCTGTCTTACAGGCCCAGCGGAAAGAAATCAGATCCTGCAGGCCTCTGGTCTCATGAGGCAGAGCGTTCCACCAGGCCGGAGCCAGAGTTGAAAAGGCCCTGGCTCTGGTTGAAGCTAATCTAACTTCCTTAGGGCCCAGGACCTCTAGGGTGTTGCTATTTATGGACCTTGAGGCTCTCCATAGGGCATACCGGGAGAGGTGGTCCCGTAGGTACGAGGGTCCTAGGCCGTGAAGGGTTTTAAAGGTCAAAACCAGCACCTTAAATCTGACCCTGTACTCCACCAGGGAGTCATATCTCCTCTCAGTCTCTTGTTTTCCAGGCTAAACATACCCAGCTCCTTCAAGCACTCTGTGATCACAACCTTGGGGGGGGTGGCTAAATAGAGCTGCCCAGAGTGGCTGGGGCAACCCATTCAGGTAGGTGGGGTTTTCCTCACTTACTGGTCTTCAGGAAGGGAGCAGGAGGGCTCCAGCAGCATCCCAGAGCCCTCACACTGCCTTCCCAAAGCCTGATAAGCATGGCTGTGCCTTCCTTACCAACCTCTGGGAAGGAGATGTGAGGGCTCTGAGAACATCCCAGAGGCAGGCAAAAAAGACATCTCCTTGATTACTGGGCTCTGGAGAGGTCGTGGGATGCCACTAAGAAGGCTTCTGGCTCATGGTGGTTTCCAGGCGTTCCTGACTTTGCACAATTTTCCCTTTGTGCACCAACCCCCAGAACTGAAGCCTCTTACCACTGCTAGGTCCACACTAGTGCTTTCTCGTGCTCAATAGCTAACCATGACTTAACGAGAAGTGCTAGTGCATGTGACTGTGCAAAGAAATCTCTCTCACACACAAACTAGCTTGAGACTAGGTCACTTCCTGTCCTGCAGCTTTTGCCTCCGCCCCCAAACAAATACACTGGTGGAGTTATCCATTGTATGAGAAGCATGAAGATGCTGGTAGCTTGCTGCTCTCAAGACCAAGGAAAGGTGCTTGCCTTTCTCACGCTTGTTCGGCACACTTGCCAATGCCTCTTTGGGACACGTTGAGTCAGGATGGCGGCATGTGTTGAGCCCATTCAGAAAACAAGTTCAGCATGTGCCAGTCCGTGGAAAACATGTTGAGTTCAGCTCATTGAAAAGAACCATTGTGTGAACTAGGGCCTAAGCTGCACAGGCTGAAATGAAAAAATGAAGTCAGGTTGGAAAAGGCACTAAAATAGTACCAACTCTGCTGCCTTCTTATTATTTTATTAACATATTTTTATTGCTGGTATGTAAAGATGCAAATGGTAAAATTGCTAATGAATTTAAGTGAATAAATACATAACTTATCTCTTCTTCAGAGGTTCCCCATGGCATACTCATCTCCTTGCTTGGTGATTTTATACTTTCAAAAATCCATTCAGGCTCAAAAATAATTAGCACCGCTTAAAGCTTTGGTGTTCTGAGTCACCCTTGAGAGTCATATTATGTATCACCTTGTCGTCTTGGCTGGTGTGTGCAAAAACCTATTTTTGTAAATACCAAATTCACCCTTGCGGTGTTGAAAAGTATTCTCCTCTGCTGTGTGTAATTCTTCTGCAGCTTTCAATTCCATAGCTGTCCTGTGGCGAAGATGTATTTATCATGGCTATTTGCGAGGGGACAATGCCAACATAACATTATCTGCGGTTTCTTGGTCCCTCCTATGCATTTCGCCTGTGCGTGTTTCCAAGCAGTTCATCCTTGTATCCCCTTCTCACTTTTCATCAGATATGATGCTCTCAGTTTCAGCTGCAAATTGAACAATAGCATTCATCTGTTTTGATACTTCCATGAGGCTGCAGCCCTATAAAGCAATGGGAGGAAAAATGTTATTTCTAATACTAGTGTGCAAATCGGTTCCTACGGATGTTGTGGGCATGGGTGGGGTTGGAATTAAAGGGGAAAGGACTCCATAGGTCAATGGATGAGCACATGGATAAGGGCCTAGATTCATTCTCCAGCGCATGCTGTAATATCAGGAAATATCTCAGCTCAAGAACTTGAGGAACAGCTGCCAGACAATACTGTATCTGATGAACCTGTGTTCTGACTTGCCTGCGTTCATGGTTAAGCTCTCTGCAGACTAACCATGACCTGTAACCAAAAGCCAACCTTGGTTATTACTCATGGTTAGTTTGAAGAGAGCTTAACCACGAGCCCTCTTAGCTCTGTACAGTACGGTATCAGTTTATTGTTCTAGCCACAGGCAACGACAAACCCACAGCAACAGTACCAATAAAACAATACAGATTATGTGTCCGTAATGTGAGCCAACATCCATGATGTAATTCAGAGGTTACCAGAGGCACCAGCAAAGTCAAATCCACCTTGATTTGAAATTAAACCTCTGAATCACCACAATAATTGCAGTGATTTTATTTAACACCTTTCACCTGATTTTATTTTATTTTTATTTTTTTGCAGCTAGTGCATAGAGGACCATTCTCTGTGTTACAAAGCTATTATTGTCACTCAAAATAAACCAGAAAACACACACACACACACACACGACTCCTTAGTTCAATGTGGCAACCAAAAGGACCAGGGGGGATCAAAGAGGAGATGCCAATCAATCAATCAATCAATCAATCAATCAATCAGTCAGTCAGTCAGTCAGTCAATTTATTGTGCATAGCCTTTACAATGTAGACCAAAGGACAAGGCAAGGGTTTGCTCTGAAATCGCACGACATACCCTACAAAGGTTTACAGCACAAAATTAAAAAAATTAGAGACCATTCACATATCCGGAATGAGCTTCTTAGCTGCCAAAGCAAATTTGGCTGCCAGGTGTATAATATCAAGATCTTTTATCAGCTAAAAGTTTGACTGTCACCTCCTGGGGCGATTAGTTAAGAATAGATTATTTTTTAAAAAATCTCTGTGCAATGTATATGGGGGCAAATCTACAGGTAGGACATGATATCATTGACCTGATTGCCTCCATAAATGCATTTGTGTTCCATATGGGGAATTCCCCTCTTAAGTATGCTGATGGCATCTGCTGGAACCTTAGTTCAACAAATGCCCTACGCAGTTGCAGGAAAGTCAGCGTCTCAAGTTAGTGGGGCCTTGAATGGTTGATCTTAATTTGGGGGTACCAAGTAGAGTTATGGGCAGCTACAGTGGATGTTCTATCTTGATTGGCATCTTGGTCAAAGAGCCAATTTCTAAGGTCACGTGAACTGAGGGCCAAATATTTCTCAATTTGGAGATTGTAAGCTCTGAGCTTATTGTAACACTTTGGTGCACCAAGCCAGCTGTCCTAGGACACTCATGAGTTTGCACTAAGCCATAGTTTGGCTAAGTGTGATGTGCAGGCCAGGCCTTTGACGATAACCGGCTGTACTTAATAAGGTTGTCTTGCTTTAAAAAGAGAAGCACTTTTGCAATTAGGATGTGCATTACAGTGGGAATTAACTTGTATCGCTGGCCTTTAATTTCCTTTTGAATTGGATGTTACTGTATTAATTGCTGTAACAGTTCCAAACGAGGAGAGATGGTCACAGCGATGCATTTTAATTGAGCCTCCTTCTTGGGGGAGAATGTACTCCCATCTTTTGAGCTTCCTGGGAGTTTCTCACCTGCTTGGGGAAAAAAGGAGCCCTCTGGAGCTTGAAAGCTTGCTCATCCTTAGAAGTGAGTTCATAGTGTTGCTGAGAGAGGTTAAGGAAAGGGGGTAGTGGAGAGGCGTGCTTGTCTCTTTTTTTCTTCTTCCTTTCCTTTCTTGGCGTGTTTATAAACTTCTGAAACTTCCACAGCAGGAAAGCCGTTTTTCACACGGAACCCATCTGAACTGAAAGGAAAGTTCATTCACACCAAACTGAGGAAAAGCAGCAGGGGTTTTGGTTTCACTGTCGTCGGCGGGGATGAACCGGATGAATTTCTTCAGATAAAGAGTTTGGTGCTTGATGGGCCTGCAGCTCTGGATGGCAAAATGGAAACAGGTAGTGTTGTCAATCTGGCTTCAAAAACACTCCCAAAATGCTTTGCGCTCATGTAATAGTAGCAGGTTCGGGCAGCTGGTGTGGTCCAGAGAATGGAGGTTTTTGAGCTTTTAAACCGTGAAGATCTGAGGTCAAATGGCAAGTTAAGACACAGAATTGGTGGGGTGGGGTGCGCCTGGTGTATCGGTTTGCTGTGACCTCAGTTTATAAAAAGGTAAAGGGGCCCCTGACCATTAGGTCCAGTCGTGACCGACTCTGGGATTGTGGCGCTCATCTCGCTTTATTGGCCGAGGGAGCCAGCATACAGCTTCTGGGTCATGTGCCCAGCATGACTAAGCCGCTTCTGGTGAACCGGAGCAGTGCATGGAAACACCGCTTACCTTCCCACCAGAGTGGTAGCTATTTATCTACTTGCACTCTGACATGCTTTCAAACTGCCACTTGATCAATGAATCTCTGATGCTCAACAGAACAAGCAGGCTTGTCACAGTGTCGTATGCTTGACAAGTAATATTTTGTACCTAGATGGGATCCATTTGAAACATGGCACTCTACTGAAAGGGGTTGGCGAGCATTTGTTGACCCCTTTTATGTAGCTCCTAGACATCGTCCAGATGTCGATGGACCACAACTCTTTATTGGCCATCCCTGTTTATTGGCTGAGGCTGATTTGACTCATACCGTTTTACAGGAGGCTATATTCCAGCCATGTAAAGGCTCCACACACCCTCTATCCGAGCGAGCAAGGGGATTATCACAGTTATAAGGCAGGTTTGGGGGTTTTTTATTTGGGGCGGGGGGTGTAATTGAAGAGTTTCTAATCAGCAACATTGAATGGCAGTTAAGTGTGTTGTAGTCGTCTGGAACCCAGCTACTTTGTTCCAGAAATTAAAAGAAGATTCCACTGCCTTTTGGAGTTATTTCTCAGTAAGTTAGTCTGCACGACCACCTCTGCAAGTGCCCTTGTCTTCTTATAAAAGTTTCATTGTGTTGGGGATATTTAGGGATTCCCATCTTAAAGCAAACTTATGGTCAATATTTCATCCTTCACCTTTGTTTTTCATGGTGTTTCTACTTTAAAGATAAGGAACCGAGGATTCAGAGAAACCCAGGTCTGGACTCTAAATTCTGCCCATTTGACCACATCGGCTTGCTTGTCGTTCATACAAAACTCCATTTTGGTTTTCCTGTGCTTTTCCTCTTCACAGTTGCTGTTAAAAAGTGATTAAAAAGTCTGAGGCATCCAAAGACAAATGCACTTGATGCTTCATGCCCAATAGGTTTGTGCATAACGTTTCTTAAAACAGCCACCACCCACGACACAAAATTTAAAAACTTGCCATAAAAGTGTGGGGGTTTTCAGACAGCTTTTGACATAGCAAAATGTGTTGAGGGTTTGCTGGTCAAATGTATGTTTAAAAAAGATGACTGGATATGCACTTCGGCAAACCTAAGGTAGTCCCCATGCCATGATATGCTGATGCAACAGGCTTGGGCGTGTAAATTCACAGACTTTTCGTCCACTTGCTCCCTAGGGGACGTTATCGTCAGTGTGAATGACACATGTGTGCTGGGCCATACGCACGCTCAAGTTGTCAAAATCTTCCAGTCGATCCCCATCGGCGCCAGCGTGGATCTAGAACTCTGCCGAGGCTATCCTCTGCCTTTCGACCCCGACGATCCCAACACGAGCCTAGTGACCTCTGTGGCCATCTTGGATAAAGAACCGATCATTGTGAACGGGCAGGAGAACTATGACTCCCCGGCGAGTCACGGCAGCAAAACGGGGAAAGTAAACGGGATGAAGGAGCCCAGGCCCAGCAGCCCGGCTGAGGTTTCCTCAAACGGATCCCACGGCTACCCCAATGACACCGTCTCTTTGGCTTCTTCTATAGCGACGCAACCTGAACTCATCACTGTACATATAATCAAAGGGCCCATGGGCTTTGGCTTCACTATAGCAGACAGTCCCGGGGGCGGGGGACAGAGAGTGAAGCAAATCGTTGACAGCCCAAGGTGCCGAGGCCTAAAAGAAGGGGATCTTATAGTGGAAGTCAGTAAGAAGAATGTCCAGAATCTCACTCACAACCAAGTGGTGGATATGCTTATCGAATGCCCGAAAGGAAGCGAGGTGACACTGCTTGTACAGCGAGGAGGTAGGTGTGATGTGTATTTTCTTTTCATTCACACAGAACAGCATGGACTTAAAAGCAGCCTTTCCCAGCCAGGTGCCATCCAGATGTTGTCGAACTCCAGTTCCCATCCGCTGCCAGTGGTCAGTTTGTAGTCCAACGATGATGGGAGTTGTAGTCCAACGATTTCTGGGCGATACCAGGTTGGAAATGCCTGGCTTCAAACATATATGTTTGAATACACACAGTCACCTGAGGCTGATGAAAACTGATAGTCATTTGCCTCTTCATTTGGATCATTGTTTTGAATAACCCTGTAGAAATATAACAAAAGATGTGTCCCTGGTATTCTAAGCTTATTTTAGATATGGAAGAGACTCGAGTCAATATGGCTCAGAATTGCTGAGAAGCGTTTTCTCGCCGAAAGTGGAATAGTTAAGCAAGCTCAATATTGAGATTCTTCATCATATACTTAGAAGCCTGGCAGTTTCGATTTTTTATTTTATTTTACATGCATCCGTACCGATGCATTAGAAAAAGAAAATGACACATAGTATTAATATTTCCATAGCAAACTGCATATGGAAATAGGAATCATGGTTGACATTTAAACTTCCTCATTATATATCCTGGGTATAATGAGATGGTGTGATCAGAAACTGCAGGTATCCAGTTTTAATGAGAATCTGAAATGATGAGTCAGCTGATTTTTGATTTATTTGTTTTTAATTAATCAGTCTCATTTCTGTCTTATATTTTAGTCCCGCATCAGTCTATCACCTTATTGCAGAAACAAAGGAAAGGAATTGCTATGACCTCGCTTTAGTTGCCATGCTCAACTTTTTGCACCCCCAGAAGGGTTTCTTTGGTGCAGGGTGGATTTGATTCAAATCCATTAAAATCACGATTTAACTCATGATTTAAATCACTAGTCAGTAAGACTTGATTTAAATCATTATTATTTTTTACAGAAAGACTCAATCTTGCTGGTATAATCTTAATATTTACAACCAGATGAAGGTTTCATTTCTGGAATAATAAATTTCCAGAGTAGTTTTTACAGTTCTATCAAAAATGACTGATTTGGTTATACTATTAGAAATACATAGACCGATAATTATGAAATTATTGTGAGGTTTAATAAGTTAACTGTTTATATTTGGACAACTTTTCTGCTGTACTTTATTAGAAGGAGAAAAATAATCATTTCCTTAGTAACAATTGAAACAATTCATTTAAGTAAAACAATAACATTGTAGCATATGTATCCGTGTTTGTTAACTGATGTGGTTAAACAATTTTTTTAAAACAAACAAACAAACAAACCTTAGACTGCATTTTAGCACACATGAAAAACTTAAATCCTTATTTCTTGATGAATAGCCTTTGGACTATAATGTAACTTAAATAGAAAACTATCCTTAGATAGATTTTTTTCTTCCAAAAGCATTTTATTTTAAAAATCCAATTTAAATTTTAAAAACCTGATTTAAATAAAACAATCATTTTTCTTTTTAAAAAAATCATTGATTTTTATGTACCCTGCTTTGATGCTCAGTGCTTAATTATGCTTTCCACCTGCTTGGGAAAGTGATCCAGTACTTTTCTGAGAGGAGGGAGGGCTAATCACTTCTGAGCTGTGTCTCTTGCTTTCTCATAACCTGCCTGACATCAGCTGTCTACATTCACGTGATCACAGCCAGGACATACACATGCAGCTTTCACCTACATGCAGCCCTTTTGCACCTGTTTCCTGGGAATGGGCAGGAAACAAACCAGGAAGCTACAGGTGAGCTTAATGTGGACTTCCAAATCCAGGCTTGTTCGGAAGCCATTAACCCTATTCCCCCCCCCCCCACTTTGCACATCCTGGGAAGCTGTGGTTAACTGCAGCTTCTTGGTTTTATCTCCCCACTTCCCCGAAGGGAAGTGCAAAGAGGGAGAAAAAGACTACTTTGTGAGTGGGTGAAGCTCATCCTTACTTGTTGAGCTAGAATTTGGATACACGGACCTTTGCTCAGCCTTAGATTCACCCAACAGGTTGCCACATGGACTGTGCTCCTACAGACTCGCTGCACCCATGGGTCTGCAACCTTTGGGGGCTTGTTCCATCCCTATTTAGGAAATCTCTGCCAACCGTTTGACTTTCTCCCAGCAACAGGGCAGGAACCATGCCGCCATGTTTACAGGGGCTTTTTCTTTCTCTCCTATCTTCCCTGTGTTTCCCTGCCGCATTGCATCCATCCCAGTCCAGGGGTTTCTCAACTCAGCCATATACCGGGTGGGCTGTGCCTACCTGCCTGTGCTCTATCATAGGCAAACCCACGTCCTCTTTATGCAATGCATACCTTCTGAGTATCTCAGAGATTTTATAAATCATTGCACAGTAAATGCATCAGTTCTCGACATCAGGAGATCTGACAATTCACAACCACAGAACGTGCCCCTCCCCCCCCCCAAAAAGCAGCAGTAATGGCTTGACCCATCTCAGATTTCTAGAGTTTTTGATGATTGGGTAACTTCTATGTATACAGTATGTATACTAGGGACGCGGGTGGCGCTGTGGGTAAAACCTCGGCGCCTAGGACTTGATGATCTCATGGTCGGCGGTTTGAATCCCCGTGGCGGAGTGCGCTCCCGTCGTTCAGTCCCAGCGCCTGCCAACCTAGCAGTTCGAAAGCACCCCCGGGTGCAAGTAGATAAATAGGGACCGCTTACCAGCGGGAAGGTAAACAGCGTTCCATGTGCTGCGCTGGCTCGCCAGATGCAGCTTCTCACGCTGGCCACATGACCTGGAAGTGTCTGCGGACAGCGCTGGCTCCCGGCCTATAGAGTGAGATGAGCGCACAACCCTAGAGTCTGTCAAGACTGGCCCGTACGGGCAGGGGTACCTTTACCTTTACCTTATGTATACTGTATGGGGCAACAAGGTTGGAGAATAGACAATATGGGTTAGAAGTCACCTTGCGATGACTCCATTCCAAAATGGGGAGAAGATATTATGACAGATGTTATGAGCTGCTAATGGTGTCTGCCTCGTTTTTTGCGTGCATTACTGCCTTTGCATGAAGGCAGGGAAAAGGGCAGGCTGGAGAGTTGGCACCTGAAGTATAATTTGGCATAGTATTGTCATGCACACTAAGCCTGAGCTAACTGAAGAATAGGCAATTGCACATACAATTTGTATTGTAAAAAATTATATACGCACACACAGAGCAAGCCCAAAGTTTTGAAATGATTTTTGTGGTTTCTAGACTTCCTTTATTACTTGTGCCTCTGGCGATCAAAGCAAAGAGTAGCAAAGAGAAATGAGTCTTTTAGTAGTTGTATAGGCAAGGAAGCATTAACTGATGCAGCTCATTCCTGTGGGGATAAGAAATATTTTACTTTCTGAAGAACCCAGTTCCACAAAACTATTTTAGGTAACAGAGTCCTCTTCTTTTCTTTTCTTTTTACAACCACCGACTGTTGCCTGTTCCTTTTCTAGAGCTATAGGTCCCTGATACGGGTATCAGTATTCATAATTTTGCTACGCTTCTGAGAAGTGTTTGTGTGGCTCCCCCTTTATGATCAAACTCTTTCCCCATCTCTCTTGAAGGAGATGATTCTGCGGGTTGCATTTCCCTCCTTCTCCCTCTGCTGTCCACTGAAGAGAGTGCTGGGGAGACGCCTTGATGTCAGGCGTTTATTTTATTAACACGCTGCTTGTGTTCACACCGGCTTCAGTAGGCATCCTCTGCTGCGTGGCACAAAAGGCTGGTGTTCAGAGTTGTCGAAAGACTTTGTCAGCGGTGGTTACTAAGGCAGAGAAATATCAGAAATGGATGAGTAATAGATTTGAAAAGCTCAGCCAGCTCCGGGCCGCTCGTGTGCTCTTGACAATTATGCCTGATTGTTAAAATGCAAGGCGCATAGCCAGGGAAAGAGCAGCCCGTAAAATATTTACTACAATGCATCTTCATCTGGAGCTGTGACTTGCGATATTAGACTTGCTTGTGCCCACAGACCCTGTCAGGTTAAAGGACGGGAAGAGGGAGGTAAATGAAGCAGATGCGGAGGAAAAATAAAGCACCGTGTGAAAATAAAACCCACAATATTGTTGCGTATGCTGTCTCAAAGTTACTCATCAAATAAAGCGAGGTTTGATTCATAGGTTACAGTAAGTGCCTGAAAACAGAACTATGTGGGTGCTGTTTTGGATAAAGCAATTCTCTGTCTTGTTTGTTTGGTTTCAGCTATGCTGTCGTATTTCCACAAAAATGAGGAGTCAAAATGTATGACTGAACTGTTATTGAACCATAGAGCTAGCTGCTTTTGTACCATCAGCAGCCATGTGTTCTGAAGTATCCGTTGCATCAAGATTATAATGTATGAATCAGGCAACTGGAAGAAGAGTTTGCTGCCACACTTTTAATCCACTGTGGTGCTTCTTTATAAACAGCCATGGCTTCCCCCAAGAAATTTTGAGAGCTCTAGGTTAGACTAAATGACCCACAGGGTCCCTTACAACTCCACAGTTCTATGATTCTATTATTTAAATTGCAGATACAGTATCTCATACCATTTCCTAAGCTTGCACAATTGGCACGAAGTTTGGAATGCTGGGAAGACTGTTGTAGAAAATTAAGCAAATAGGCAATTAGTATAATTGAGATGGAAAAATAATTTTAGCCCGCAGGGAATATGGTGGAAATAAATTCTCTTCCATTTGCTTAACACGGTTGTTGTGCAACATGTGCAAAATTTGGGTATGCAGCTGTCGGCTGGTTATGTTGGTGGTTTGTTGGTTAAAAGTACTAGGAAGTGGGAGAGGATTTTCTTTTGAGTAATCGATCAGATGTTTTAAATAGACCCTTGAAATGAGGATAAGGAAAAGGTGGCCAAAGCCAGTCCTGTTTCTGTTGGGTTATACAACAGCAGCAACAAAAAAACAAGTTCTTTGAACAGACCTCAAGTATTTGGTGCCAATTCCATAGGGCTAGTTGTGTTAAGTCATTGGAACTCCCCCCTCAGGGGGAAAAAATACCCAGAATTTCGTAGCACCTTAAAGATCATCTGATTTATTGTGACATAATCTTTCATGGGCTAAAGCTCACTTTATCAGATACATCTGATAAAGTAGGCTGTGGTCCATGAAGGCTTATGCTACAATAAATCTGATAGCGTTTAAGCTGCTACAAGACCCTGTTCCAGTTCTTGGTGCTTAGTGGACAATACCATCTAGTTTAAACAAAGTCCTTGCTAACACTGTTAAATTTCAGTAATGGGCCCTTCTGCAAAATAATAATAATTCAGTTATTATCTGTGTTTTATTGCTAGGCATTCCCTAGCCTTGTGCTGGTGTTTTATATCAGATGTGATTTGATATAACACAAGGTGGCACAGCAGAACCTTATATTGTGCATTAAACAAGGCAGATTTAACTAGAGATGATATTCTCCATTCTCCCAGCTATTCCTTACATGCCGGTAACTCGAGCAGACGTTAAATTGTCTCAGCTAAGAGGACAACCATATTTTATCCTGGCTTGCTGAGAGCAGATTGCCATGCTATGCTCAGCGCAAGGGGCTTCTGTGCATAATTTGGGAAGCATGAAATACCGAGGCCGCAGCTGAGTTTGGTTGGAAAGGTTGCAGCTGAGTGATTGATTAAGCATCCCCGTAAACACACGACGCCAGTAGCCTCAAGGAGGTGCCTAGGCATAGCTGTCAACGTTTCCCTTTTTTAAAGGGAAATTCCCTTATTCCGAATAGGATTCCTCGCAAGAAAAGGGAAAAGTTGACAGCTATGTGCCTAGGATTCAAGGAAATGGCTGTAGTAGTTGCTCAGAGTGAGTCACGGGACCCCTAGTGCACATCCGTTTTCCAGGGAAGGCATAAATGGATTGCAGGTGCGTTCTGCTTCTTGAGAACGGCTCTGCAGCGTCTTGGGATTTGGCTATTACCGGATACTTGAATTTAACTGGTCACATTTCTGAAACACCTTGGTTTAATTCTTCTTCCCTGCCTCATCTACAGGACGGCCCTTCCCTTTCAGCAATTGGCTAGAAAAATGCAAATATGAGGAGGCTCGCTTTTGTTTGCTTTTGCTGCTTGTGTCGCTTACATTAATATAGGCTAACCATTGGGCCCTCCCTATAGGATCATAGGATTTTAGGGTCAGAAGGGACCATCAGGATCATCTAGCCCCTGAAATGCAAGAATCTTTTGCCCAGGATCCTGAGAATAAAAGTTTCATGCTCTACCATCATCCTAACCTTTGGCCGCGCTGGTTGGGGCTGATTGGAGTTGGTGTCCAACAGCATCTGAGGAGCCACAGGCTGCCCATCTTTGTGCCCGAGCTTTAAGCTGATATTGTGGCTTTGTGAAAAGTGGGAGAAATTTCTCTCTCTCCCTCCCTCCCTCTTGGGGATTACCTGTTGAACAGACCGGCCACAGATGGAGTTCAGGCAAGACAATCCCACTTAATACAACACATAATGTATTGTGTTCAGCATCATAAGATGTAGTTAGCTTCGATGCCTTTTTAAGGAAGACCCCCGCCCTCCCCAATTAATCAAGTTAATGGAGCATGAATACCTATTAGCAATTAGCCATAAAAGGTGGCTTGCAACTCCATGTTCTGAGGCATTCTCCTCAGTCTGGTCCCCTGCAGATGTTGTTGGACTTCAGCTCCCATCATTCTCAGCCAGCATAAGCAATGGCCAGAGATGATGGGAGTTATGAGTCTAAAACACCTGAAGGACACCAGCTTGGGGAAGGTTTTTCATAAGCAAGAAATAAGTGGATTCCATTGGTAGAGGGAGGCAAACAACCAAGAAGGGCCTTGTGTGCTGTCTGAAGCCTGGCCATTGTTGAAAACAAAGTTTTATCTCATACAGTTTAATTGGTAAACTGCTGTCGCTATTTTGCCCTTCTCATTTTTTCTCTTTTGGAGTTGCCTCATGATAATAACATGAATGAGAACTCCAGGAAACAACACTTATCAGAGCTTGGCCTCTGTTTTATTTATGGTATATCAGTAAAAGTTATAAAGTGGGTATTGTGAGAATTTTTTGAAAGCCCCTTTGAGAACTTATTGGGGATATAAAATGGGATATACCATATTTTTCCATGTATAAGACGAGGTTCCCCCCTAAAAAATAATTTACAAAATTTGGGGGCGTCTTATACATGGCTAGATTTCCTCCCATTTTCTTAAATCAGAGTTGTATTGTACATGGGGGCGTCTTATAGATAGAAAAATACGGTAATTAGTTATTCTAAATTAAATAAATAACTAAAAAGACTGCATGTGCATTAACACAAAGATGCTGTGCAGCCTGTGATTTCACACACTGCAGCTGCTGCTGAGGTGTATTTTGAATGCTGATAATATATTCTGAGGTAATTTTGTTTTTCTGGTGTCTCTTTAATTGAGGGAAAAGAGGCCACAGCATAGTGGTAGAACAAGTCCTTTGCATGTAGAAGACACCAAGTTCCTGGTGTCCTGATTCCTGCATAAAACCATCAACAGGTGCCCTTGCTTACAGGTAAAGAAGTTGATTTTTATTATAGCAGCCTTACTGGTACAAACTCCATGACTGGGAAGGAGCAAAATCTAGTCTTACAAGGCAAAGGAGTAATATCTACACATCCAGTCTGGGAATAAGGAGCAAGATTCAGGAGTTCACTATTAGCAACTTCACAGGAGCTGTGAGGTTGTTCCAACAAGTTTCCCTGCCCTACCCACCAAGCTTGTAAGCAGAGGTGGCAAATGGCCAAGCTACGCATGAAAATCTGTGTCCCTGTGGGAATTCTTGGCCTGTAGGTGTAGAGTTCCTGAGAGACAGCACGACCCTTTCTGAATCCTCTCCCCCCCCCCCCGGTCAGAGCAGGTCATGCCCGTGAGCCGTCCTCATCCTTCACAGGTAGGGAAGAAGGCAGGGAGTCTCCTGCCTTGTCAGTAGATCTGGGAACATCCAAGGGTGGGGGGCATCATCACAAAGCCTGTGCTGTGTAGACTCCTTCCAAGTTCTCCTCCTCAAATGCCTCCTTCTCTTGGTCTGAATCAGAGTGCTCCATGGGAACCATGACCCCCTGCATCAGGGGAAAGATCTCTGCATGAGAAAGTAGAGTCACCACCAGCCAGAAGAGACAGCCCTGGAGTAGATGGAACAGTGGTCTATCTCAGAATATGACAGCTTCATAACAAGCATCCTCTGGGATTTTTAAGCCGTTTTGGACAGTCTGTTGCATAGTGTACAGCAAGTGGCGTACTCACCTGTTGCTGGGTGAGGCCTTGAGGCAGCTAGCCTGTGTGTCCCTAAGCAAGTGTGCAAGCAACTGTGTCCCTCCTCCACCGTGAAATATTAAAGAGCATGTGTCCATCCTACTTGAGTCCAACAGTCCACCAGTGGTTTGAGAAAAGCAATGATTTAGTGAAGCAACAGGTTCAAGACAGAGGGCTGACACCTGGATCCAGGTGCAAGCATGAGTGGCTGCTCTGTTTCTGCCCATTCCTGCCTGGTTCAACTGTTTGCAACTGGTGCGAGAAGAGAATGATTCTAAGCACACAAAGAAGGAGACAACTGAAGTCAGTAGATGGTGATTCACAACTCGTATGTTGATTACCTTGGTCTTTTCCTGTTGAATATGA
Organism: Podarcis gaigeae; assembly: GCF_964106915.1. NCBI lineage: Eukaryota > Metazoa > Chordata > Lepidosauria > Squamata > Lacertidae > Podarcis > Podarcis gaigeae. Next base: position 101,126,593 of record NC_139679.1, read on the forward strand.
ACTGCATGGTGGAAAGGTAGCCATTTCCCTGTTTGATGTGATCACTAGCCCTCCAATGAAGAATTATTTGCAAGAAATTGTTCTTTCAGCTCAGGTCCACTGATTCTACACCTTGAAGATGCAAAAAAATAATAATCAAACTTTGAGGAGTTCTGAGCTCTGGCTTGGGATAAGTGAATGTAGAATTAGAACCAGAAATGAGTTGCATGCGTGTATCTTCTGGACCTGCATTTTCTTGACAAAGCTAACACTGTGCTTCATAAGTTATGATGTATACTTTTTTTCATTAAAAACACACACTTCTAAAGGACTTGCTTGCGCAAGCAATCAAATCCCCCCCAAAAAACCCAATCCATCCAGACTTTCTGTCTTCTTTCCCCCTCTTTTTATTTTGTACCAAGCCTGGAGTCGTTTTGACTTTCGCAAAGTCCTTGAAATGGGGCTTTATTCATCTAATCTTTTATTAAAATTCTGCTGGCAACGTTTTATGCAGAGTTAGTTTAGTATCCTCCTGCCTTCTCCACCAAAGAGCATTATTGACCATTAGTGTTAATAATTAAGAGCTCCTTGTTTTGCACTTGGAAGTCAAACATATTGACGTGCATTTCCTGAGTCACAGGGAGCTTACATTGGCTCCCTGGCCACGTGGTGAGAGATTTGTTTTACACTTTTATTGTCTGTCTAGAGTAGGATGGATGCCCCTGTTTTAAAAATACATAGAAATGTCTCCCTTTTTCAGGTTCCCAGGGAAGCTGAGAGGCATCCCTTATCTCGGAATGTACTGTACAGTGGTGCCTCGCAAGACGAAATTAATTCGTTCCGCAAGTTTTTTCTTCTTGCCAGTTTTTCGTCTTGCGAAGCACGGTTTCCCATAGGAATGCATTGAAAATCAATTAATGCGTTCCTAGGGAGACCGCCTGTCCCCGGACCTCCTCTGAAGGCTGACGGGGGGGAGAAGGACTTTTCTCCCCACCGCCAGCCTTCAGAACAGCAGAGCACCCCTCGCGCGGGGCAGACATTCGCAGCTTCCTAGGTTGTTGGCGGTGGGGAGGAAAAACCCTCCTCCCACCGCAAACCCCGGGAACAGAGAAGAAGCACTGCACGCCTTCTCCTCTGTTCACGGACCTCCCACCGCAAGCCTTCAGGACAGGTCCGGGAACAGAGGAGAAGGCGCGCTGCGCTTCCCCGCTGTCCCCGGAGATTTCCCTATGGGCTTTTGTCCTGTGAAGCAAGCCCATAGGGAAATTCGTCTTGCGAAGCCGCTAAAAATCGGAAAACCCTTTCGTCTTGCGGGTTTTTCGTTTAGCGAGGCATTCGTCTTGCGGGGCACCACTGTACCCAGTGTTCTAACTTTCTGTAGAATCGCCAACCCAGCTCTGTTTGCCTTTCATCTTGAAGTCTTGATCTGCCAATACAGAGGTCCATGAGCTCTCAGGGTTGATTAGTTTTGCATTAATATTAGGGAAAGGGGGCATTCAAGAAGGTCTTAAGTTCCATTGGTTAATGAGCTTGATTATTAATTACTTTATGTTATTATATTGGTAGCTGCCAGCATGATTCATGGAACTCCAGACTGACCATCTATTTTAGAAAGCAATAAAAAATTTCCCGTTCACAGAGCAGCAGAAATGTTGTGCAAAGGGAATTTATTAATATAGCAAGAAACTCTGTAGCTGATAGTTTCCCCCCGTAATATAGTAAAACATCAAAGTCATTATGAAACAGTAAAAGTATTACATACGAAATGCTTAATAGCGCGTGATTATCCTTTTTCCCAAAGTGTCATTTGCTAAGTAGAAGAAGCTGCTCCCAAACACGGCTTTAATAGCACTGAACAATGAGAGAAATGTTTTGGTTCAGATGTTTATGATAATCTCAGTGATAATTAGTTTCATTTAAATGCTCTATTCCCTTCTTTTGGGAGGAACCCTGTGCATACACATGATTCCTTTAACTGATAGGAATATTAAATTAGTCTTGGGCATGAATTCCCTTTTGCAAAGAAAGTAAGTTTTAACGTATTACACGGATAGCTAAAATGAATATAGCCTCTATTTTATTTTATTTTATTTTATTTCTGTGAGGAGCTAGATTTGTTTGTAATTATTTGCTGTGAGACTTCCCGTCCAGCAGAGGGCACTATTTCAATTCACTCATGTCTCCATTTCTTTGTGCTCAAGCCACCTCTATCTACTCCTAATGCTTCTCTCCTACTACAAAAGGACCATTGCTCAGTGATAGAGCTCATGCTTTGTATACACAAGCCCTAGTTCAGTCCCTAGCATCTCCAGGTAGGGGTAGGAAAGACTCCTTCCTCCAACGTTGGAGGCCCACTGCCAATCAATGTTGACAATCCTGAGCCAGATGAATGCAATGGGCTGACCTGGTAGCTTGTAGCCATGGCTAGTCTTATCCACCATGAGATGGTCTTGTTATGTACTGAAGTTCTCACCCTGGGCCAGCAGAGGGATACTGTAGATAGTTTTCACTCAGGTCCACATATGCAAATAAGGGATTGAAAGTGACGTTCAGTGATTGGATAGTTACAGAAAATGGTTACTGTTGCGTTCTAGTGGAACTCTATATAAGCAGGCTGGCTGAACCCTTCAGTTCAGTTCTGTCCTGTGAATAAACAAGAGCTGTTTGAAGAATCAACTTTGGGAGTGAACACCATACTTTGTTTATGCGCTGTGTGAAGAAATCTTGATTTTCTCCACCCTGCATCTTCCAGCATTCAGCTTCATTGAATGTCTGCAAGGTCTAGTGTTGCGCAAGAGGGCGAAAAAGGTTTCCCTATTCAGTTTTGCCATGCCATGCTACCCTTTTCTGGAGTGTAATGATCCTGCTGCACTTTCATTTTCTACAGCACGCCCCTTCAGGCCATGTTGCAGGCTAGCCTTGATGAAAGATGAATGCAACTTTGCAACAAGCGGTAGCTTAGCACACTATGCATGCAATCATTTTCAAGCTGGACATTTATAACACCTCCAGAGTGAACATTTTGCCATGCATCCCTGTTAAATCAGAGAATGGGGGAGGAACATCAGAATATCCAAACTTAGTGATGATGACCAACTTACTATATAAATGCTAAAGTAAGTTTTCTTGGGTAGATGGCTATATTCCCCAAAGACAATGACTGATGGCAAGGGGAAGGCTAAGTCTCATCTTTCACTGCATGACATTTACAGCAAGTTACCTTCTTGCTGCTTGCTAATGAAATCTTCTCGGGGGAGTTTCTGTTTGTTACCCTAGCAGAGACAGTTCTAATCCATGGCATTCATTAGCTTAAAAATACTTGTTTGTGAAACCTATCCCCCTTTCAGTCTTGGTGGCGATGCTGTTGTTAACCTTGGGCTGTATCCAGTGCTAATCCTACTCAGAACAGACACCCCCCCCGAAGTTAATGGATGTGGCTCATTAATTTCAGTGGGTCTATGGGTGGCGCTGTGGGTTAAACCACAGAGCCTAGGACTTGCTGATCAGGAGGTCAGCGGTTCGAATCCCCGTGACGGGGTGAGCTCCCGTTGCTCGGTCCCTGCTCCTGCCAACCTAGCAGTTTGAAAGCACATCAAAGTGCAAGTAGATAAATAGGTACCACTCCGGCGGGAAGGTAAACGGCGTTTCCGTGCGCTGCTCTGGTTCACCAGAAGCAGCTTAGTCATGCTGACCACATGACCCGGAAGCTGTCTGCAGACAAATGCCGGCTCCCTCGGCCAATAAAGCAAGATGAGCGCCACAAACCTAGGGCCGGTCATGACTGGACCTAATGGTCAGGGGTCCTTTTACCTTTACTTTGAGTAGATCTTGGTTAGATACAACCTTTTGCATATTTCTTTCTCTATGTTTGATTAAGGGATGTGCTTAAGCCGAGTACACAAAGGAGGAGGCGCAAGTGTGATACCTTCCCAATGTCATTGGACAACAGCTTCCATCATTTGTGATCGTTGACCCTCCTTGCTGGGATTGATGGAAGTTGTAGCACAGCATTTTCAGAAGGGCATCACCTTCCTACCCTAATAAAGGACAGCAGTGTCTATGGAAGTCAGCTAAAGAAAGGCAGTGTTAATACTGCCAATCTTCAAATGCACAGGGAAATCCTCAGCTGTGGTTTCTTGTTGGCTGGTACTGCTGCTCCTTGTCCTTCAGTTGAGAATACACAATGCAGATTGCGGCACATTTATTTCCTGGCTCGGTCCTTGGCAGCTAGAATTACTGTTGTAAATATGCCCTGATTTTAAATTAGAAAGCACCACTCTATAGGCAAGTATTAACAAGAAAGTCTTCTCCAGGCTGTTCCTTGTGATGGTACGTTTTGTCTGGATGCAAACCGCCTGTGTTGTATATGTGTGTTTTTCATACAAATTGTGTGTGTTAGCTTGTTTTGGTAAGAAGTCAATTACTGCTTGTTCTGCAACAAACTCTGGCAAAGAGCAAAACCCCTGCAAGATTCATGGGCCCTTGAAACGCCAAGCAGTAGCTTGTGTATATTTCCCACCAATTTCCCCCAGCTATTTTCATTGGGGGGAGGGCGGGGGGGCAGCTGGAATTAATGTCAAACATTGAGAGGGAAGGTTTTTTCAGTCATTCATGTTTATTACATTTTAACATTTAATAACCCCAGTGCCATAAGCAAATCCCTTGTTCATTTTAAAAATGCAAAAGTTTTTCTTTGCTGCCATATTATTATTATTAATTAAGGAATATCTCATTGCTGAGATTGTTCTGTCCAAATGAGTGACCAAATGTGTGTGTGTGTGTGTGTGTGTGTGAGAGAGAGAGAGAGAGAGAGAGAGAGAGAGAGAGAGAACACAATGCATGTTTATAGAATATTAGGAGTCTGAACCAGCTTCTATTGATACCCCGGTTTGGTGCTTGGGCAAACAGTTTCAGAGCAAGACATGTCATAGTCTACCCAATCTCTCCTTCATTTTCTCCCTCCATTCATGATTGAGGTATCAAAAATGGCTATCACTCCCCCTCCTGCTTTTGACAGAAGTATGTGAAATAATACAGGCATACTAAATGTCTCTAAACTAAATAAAACCTGCAGAATTACTGAAAAATAGGGGATTTTGTGCTGGGCAACTTTAAAGTTTAGCTTGCTTTTTGGGTGGTGGGGGAGAGAAAAGAAAACTTCCATAATGTGTTTATTTGGGGGATGTAATTTACTGGCAAGGTTACCTCTTCTGAGTGCATGAATTCTGCCAGGTTTCAGAAGGATAGCTTCAGTGGTTTTCCTGCAATAGCAACCATTTCAGTTTTAGGGTGTGCGTGTATGCGCGCATGTGTGTCTCCCTGCTTTGTGGGCAATTGTTCTTACATTTTGAGAGATGCCCCTGCGTAAGAATCCTGAAAATTGTGAGAGATACAGGTTGATGGCCTTTTGTGCTAGGTAAAGGTAAAGGGACCCCTGACCATTAGGTCCAGTCGTGGCCAACTCTGGGTTGCGGCACTCATCTTGCTTTATTGGCCGAGGGAGCCAGCGTACAGCTTCCAGGTGATGTGGCCAGCATGACTAAGCCGCTTCTGGCGAACCAGAGCAGCGCACGGAAACGCCGTTTACCTTTCCGCCGGAGTGGTACCTATTTATCTACTTGCACTGCGTGCTTTCGAACTGCTAGGTTGGCAGGAGCAGGGACCGAGCAACGGGAGCTCATCCCGTCACGGGGATTCGAACCGCCAACCTTCTGATCGGCAAGCCCTAGGCTCTGTGGTTTAACCCACAGCGCCACCCGTGGCCTTTTGTGCTAGATACTTTTAAATATTTTTTGTGGAGAAGAGCTAAAAATGTTTAGCTTTCTGGGTACAATCATCCCCTCTGATTACAAGCTTGACCTATCAGTCACAACCGTTCCTCCCACTGTGTCCTCTGTCCATAACGGTGGTAGTCTCCCTTTTCCCATCATCCCACTCAGATGCTATCATTTGTCGAGAGGCATTCCTTCTGCTTTCAGCAGATTCTGGCCTGAAACTTCCCCAAACCCCCCTGTCTGGATTGCCAGTTTACCTCGAAGTGCTTGCAGTTCTCCGCATTTTGACTTGCACCGCCTCATAGAGAGCCCACTTTTTCTTGAGCAAGCCACCAATCTCTCTCGAGGCATCCTGCTTGCTTCTAGGATTCATCCAATGCATGAAAATGTTCCGAGAATGTTACTATTTATGATATGTAGAAAGCATTTATAATTTACACGACACCTCGCGGTTTTAATCAGATTCACTGATAATCTAATTCTATACATATGGCAAACCGCAACTGGGAGGAACTTATAGAGGTGGAACTTGCACTGAATTTTGCTGCAACCGGGTCCAACTCTTTAGATAGTGAGTGGCTTTTGCTGGCTTTCCTAGAATTCCTTGTGCAAGTGTGGTGGACATATGGTTTCGTTTCAGAGGGCAGCAGACCTTGGTGCCAACCATGTTGGTGAAGGCTGGCTTAGATAAAGGCAGCTCAGGTGCCAATGTTCTGTTCTGTTCTGCTTCCTGGTACGTCAGCTGTTAAAGTTGAACAGAGACTTGGAGACAAGGATTGTTCCCCCATTGTAGAGCTGCAAGCTTTCTCACAAGCAAGCAGCAGGTCAATGAGTCAGTTCACACACTTTTTAATTAGAAGTTGCATTAGGTGTCACACTGCCCCATAGATTCAGAGCAGGTTGAGATGACCCTGGAAACATAAAGGTAAGCTTTGAAAAGGAAACACAGCCAAAGGCAGCCTTCTACAATCTTGTGCCCTCCATCGTTCCTGGCCGTTGGCTATTTTGACCAGAGCTGGCGGGAGTAGTAGTCCAACAATGTTGGAGGGTGCCAAGTTGGGAAAGCTGCTTCAACTCTTAGATTTGTCCCAACCATCTAATCTTTGACCCAGAATGTCTATGCGAGAACCTAGCTAGCTAGCTAGCTAAATCAATCCACCAACCAACCAACCAAGCTGAGAAATGGCTTTTCAAGCATTTCTCCTTGAATTTCAAATGTCCCTTTTGGGGACCTCCCCTCCCCATCCCTTTTTGCTCACCACACCATGCCTCTTTTTTCCTTTTTGCTGATTTAGGTTTTCTCAAAAAAATCAAGGAAATTGTTGGGGGTATTGCCTTTCCTTTTTGGCGAAAATCAACTGTGTGTTCATAAAAGTGTAATTTTTCTTATTTCTCATTTAAACAGATAATTTCAGTAAAGGCAAGTGAGTGTCATATGAGGAGCATGTTACCAAAAAAAAGATGGCTGACTCCTGACTGAGGAGGCTTGTGGTCCAGTAGATAGGGGAAAGTGGGGGCCGCAATGAGTGTGTGTGTGTGTGTGTGAGAGAGAGAGAGAGAGAGAGAGAGAGAGAGAGAGTTGTGTTCCTCAGTTTGTATGCATTTTTGAAGTGTGCCAGAAGTGTCTTCACATGTGTTTTGTGTGAAGAGGTTGTGAAATTTTCTGTGTGAAGGGTTTGTAGGTTTGCAGGTGCTGGACATGTGTTATGAAGGGACCTGCCCAAGCAGGGGCCTTAGAAAGTAAGTCCCACTTAGTTCATTGAAGTTTATTCCCCACGTAAGTGGATATAGGCTTGCCACCTAAGTAAGGAGTTGAAGGTTTGAAACTTTACATACACCAGTTGATGGAAACTTGTTATGTAGGAAACAACCTGTTTGTTGACATGATTAAGATCTACAATACGCTCCGTACTGTTTTGTGGTATGCTTCGTTTTTTTAAAAAATATATTCACTTGTATCTTTTGTAACATAAGATAAATTTTGAGGTGCTTTTTTTTGTCTAAAGCGAGTCAAGAGGCCTTCCCAGCTAAAACAATATACGATGCCCAAATCTATACTCCTTCCAGCTCATTTTTAGACCTATTATTATAACAGATCCATGGAATTAAATTTTCTGCCCTCTTCCTCAACAGGGCTCATGTGTAATTAAATTTCATTTAAAAAACAGAAAACCTTGACTCTTTCTCAAACCAAAGGTTTTTTCGATCCTAGAATTTCTCTCTGAAAGTGGACTTGAAAATTTTGTGGGGACCGAGAACACCCTTTATTAGGAAATAATAATGAGGGAGGCTCTCCCTCAGTCCCTGGCTGGGATTGTGAGGTCTAAGGTGAAGTGAAGATTAGTGTGTGTGTCTGTGTGTGTGTGTGTTGCAGGGTTGTGCACCTGTTGGAGTGGAGTGGCTAAGAGTATGACACAGGACTTATATGTATTTGGTTCAGATTTTACCTCCAGCTTCAAACTTTCCCAGGTGGACTTAGGCAACCCATTCTGTATGAGCCTCAGTCATTTCATCTGCAATATGGGTAACAGCCCATTTTAAGGATGTTGTCATTAAAAAACAGTGAATATGAGCTGCTTTGCATGCTTTATATGTAAATGCTCAGTTATTAGCAGTGTCATCTGCAGCTTTCATCAGCTGAAGCTGTTGTATGTAGACTGTCCATCACTAGTGACTTGTCAGAAGAATTCAGCCTCTCAGTGTGTATATTTAAACCAAACTCTTTGCTTGCGTTTTTGGACAGTGCTTTTGCTTTGCTCCTTTTTGTGGGCCACCACCTTTGCTTTCCTTCTAGCAGCCTACTTTGTGGAAAGGGCCCTTGACAAGTTTCCTAAGTAAAATGTGGCTCCAGCAAACAGATTCATCTGTTGTGTGTGCACTCCAGTAAAAATAAAATAAAATAAATGAACATATGAGCTGGAGGAGGGTGGGGCAAAAGGAAGCCCTTGTTGGGTGATGTTTAGACAGTGTTAAGCTTGAAGGTGCACCATGTCAACAAGAAATTTTGTCAGGGGCCCACTTGTATTAAAGGAAGACCATGTATAGACAAATATCTCAGTTACTGGCTATTAACAGACATGGAACATTTCCAATGTAATACAGTGCTTTTAGTACAACTGCATCAGTGTATAAAGGGCCATTCTAGTTCAGCATTTCTCAGGTTTGGCTCCTATCTAGTAAGTATTTGATATCATGGACTAGCTTTGTGCTCCTGTATATCAATGATTTCTAAGGTTTTAGAAATCACTGATATACAGGAGCACAAGCTGACTACTCCATATTGATCCTAAAGATCCATTATATATCAATAAGCCAATACGAATTTATTGTGGACATCTGACATCATGTTGCATGTCACCAGAAGCCATTCTTCACACACATTATTAATAATAATAATAATTTCTCAATCACACAACATGCTTCATTTTCTGCGTAGCATTTGATTGTGAAGCTATCACATTAATGCATTAAAGGAGCAATAGAAAGAAAAGAGAGCATAATGTTATGTGTGTGGTTTTTTTTAAAAAAATGGGAGCAGATTTCACACTGTTGAGTTGCTTTGCAGTTTTTAACACATAGTTGAAACAGCACTTCTAGCTATTTGCTCCACAGTTCCTGTTTCCTGGATTTCTAAAGTAATTTGTTTCTTACCTTCTCACATCTGCTTAGGGACATTGTCTTCCTTTATTAGGACTCATTTCCCTTAAGCATGAACTCCATTTCCAATGGGACATTGTGCTACCAAAAAAGAAAAGAAAATGCCAATGGCAGGGACTGGGAGAATCCTTTTATCCAGTTTCCCCACTGTCAGAGAAACAATGATCTGCGGCAGTGTTGTGTTCCGGGTCTGTCTCCAAAATGTAAAATCTCCTCTAGGCTTTCCCTCTCAGCATTAAATGCTTTCTCATTTGCATTTTCAACACCATTAATGCCCAGGAGAGTGAAAGAAAGAAAGAAAATCTCTCCCTGCCTCTGCTCCCTGGCCATCCATTCACCTCTCCCTATCCCAAAATAACATTGCATTCATTGTGAATCTGCTGTACTCTTAACTAGTTGATGGTGATCGCTGCCTATACTCATTCAGACTGGACTTGGAAGCAAACTAAAGGGTTTGCCAGGAGCATCTGTATTTATAACTGACCCTTCTTAGAGATAAACCTTACCCTTCTTTGTTCTCTTGCTTCTGCCTTTGCTTTCCTAAGCCTGTGGTGGGGAAAACATACACCCCCCACTCCCCAAAAAGGCTTGCGTTATTTTATTTTTTTAAGTATGTAGAAGCAGATCATCTATCTTATCTGCCTGTCTGTCTTGTGTTTCTGCACTACCGTTCCAATTGGTCTGATAAATTTGACACGCCGGCCGTGTCGAAAGGTAATATCCTTGGCTTAATTGTGAGCTAAGTCCCTCTTAATCCCGGGGAGCGTTTGAGATTCTGTCCAAGTGTTCAATTTCCCATGCCGCTGAGGTCTGTGAATTTCTTTCTCCAGCCTCCAGGCTGCTGCAGCACAAGTCAGCATAGCTAATGCAGATAGATCTCCTCCCTTCTCCAAGCTCTCTCTCTCTCTCTCTCTCTCTCTCTCTCTCTCTCTCTCTCTCTCTCTCCCCTCCCCTCTCCGACTCCCCCCCCCCCCTCCACAAACCTCCAACGCTGTGCTTTGATTCGATATGAACAGACTGGCAACTCTGATGCTAGAGCAAAATCTGACATAACTCTGCAGATGGCTACGTTCGGATGATACACCTAGGGATTTCTCCCCCCCACCCCCCTTAAGGAAGGTAAAGATTTATATGCTGCTAATGGTTTGTTTGTTTTTTTTCTTCCTCCCCTCCTTGTTGCCATTTTTCCCCAGGACTGCCAGCCCCTAAGAAGAGCCCAAAGTCGGTAAGCACTTTTACAGAGCTACTATACCTGTTTGATTATTTTCTTGTCGGAGGCATGGGTGGGCGTTTCTGGAAATGCGAAATAAAAAAAAATACGGTGTGGGTCCGCGGGGCTCCCCTCTTTCCCACCCCCCCTTCCCCTCCAACCCCACCCCGGTGGTTGTCATTCCGTTTGAAAGTTGCGGTTCTGTCGCTGCACTTGATCGCTTTTGCATGGCTTGTGCTGAGCAGGGGTTAGCCTGGGAAGAATGCGGCGCAGGAGAGGATTTGGCCAGCAGGCTGGAGGGGGTGGGCAGGCGGAGGGGTGTGTGGGCTTGGACGAAATTCAGCCTTACTTCTGGTGGACTGCTCTTCGCAGGCATTTAACTTGCCCGTGAAAATGCCATTGTTTCCTTCTTGGCACAATTGCGCGTGGAGACTCCACCTCCCTTTCAGATGGCATCCGCTAGCAGCGGGCTGCACTCGTTTTGAGCCTTATCATGCACTATATGGTGGATAATTGGGGGAGAGGGAATTCCTGAAGCTTGTTTCCTAACAGCGGCAACAGAGGAGGGGGGTGGGGAGAGAACCCTTTTTGTAAGGGTATCATCCTAGTTCCCTGCCTGAGCCTTTCGCATGTCCGACGGTCTCTTCTGCTCTCTGTAGGGCATCCTTTGTTGTTTGCTGGCTTTGCCTGGGTTTATCAGTATTATGCTGCAGGTGTAGGTTCCCCCCCTCAAACCGCCCCCCCCAGCCCATTGCCTTTTTAGAGGAAAGATGGAGGGCTGCGGGAGTGTGGGGGGAAGGGGAGAGAATCAATATCCCCCTGTCCGTCCTGATCTTGTTTCCCTGTGGAACGGTTACCTGGTTGACACGCCAGCTAATAGCTGTTAGGCTGTTGTCCGGAAAGTACAATTAAAAACAGAGGACTCTGCCACTCCAGGGAGTGACACAGATCAAGAAGCATTATAGGGAGTTAACTGGCTGCAGAGTGAAAGTTTCTCCATTTGTTTGAAGAGTGTGCAGTGGTGGGGGAGAAGCAGAAAAAGCAGGGGGGGGGGGCGGGGAGCTGTAACCAACCAGTTTTCCGAAGATGGAGAGATTGTTGCGGGTAATGCAAGATGCTGTAAAACTTCCCTGGCGGTCGGCTCTGGACCTTTTACGATGCCCCACCTTTTTCTGAGAAGCTACCCAAAGGGGAAGGCTGAAAAGAAGCCTCCTCCTCTTGATATACAAGTTTTCCCCCACCCCACCCCACCCCTCTGCCCATGGAAAAGAAAGCCCCGAAATAATTAATGTGGTTCTGCTGGCTTAGGGCCGCGCTGATTAAAGTCACATGACCTCGGGCCTCTACTATTGTCAGTTTGCATTAACGTTGGCAAGGGAGGAGAGCGCCGGTCGCGCTCAGCCTCAAATCCCACAAATGTCAAACCGTATGGGGTTTACTTCTGTGTCACAGTCAGGGAGGAATTTAGCCTTTGGTTAAAATAGAAGCCAGTGTGTAAAACATGTAGAAAGCGGATCAGATTTATTTGGGAAGAGGAGAGATAGCTGTTAGCTTTCAAGCAAAACAAACAAACAAAAAACCAACATTGGGGGAAGGGTATCGGTTCCCCATCTTCTTCCTGGCGTCCTTGTCTCACTGCCTCTGTTAATTAAGCCGCATCTAATGAATGGATTAACAAGGTTGATTTGGAAAAAGAAAAGAGGGAGAGGGAAAAAAAGCAGTCAACTGCAATCAACTTATAGAAAATCTCCTCCAGTCATTTGGAGTTGCCGTGAACCGGCCTCTCCAGTGAATGGCGATAACATTAGGAGCTTTGAAATCCTGTGTGTGGATCCTAAATCCGTTTAGAGATAATCCTCCCCTAGTGAACAAAGAGACTGTTTACAAACAGGTGTCGTTCTGTAGCCCTTTCTCTTCCCATTCCTCCAACACTCTTCTCTCTCTCACGCACACCCTCAAACAGAATTCAGATTACCTCAGGAGATTGTATGGGATTTTTGTTTTAATTTTAATTATTATTATTTTTGTCAGTAAAGGAAAATGGAATCCTTGGATGACACATTGCTTCCCTCTACCTCTTCTTCATTTCCTTCACAATATTTTGAAACCCCAGTCAGAGCCCATCCTCTTCTAGGAGGAACACCCCCCCCCCCAACATAGTTTTTCCTTGTTTAAAAAGAGATTTCTAAAGGGGCCGTTGTTCAGCTAATGTTATAATGCTATTGTGTTGAGGGTGTTGCTGCTTTCTTTTCTAAATAATACAGTGCTTAGAGACAGTGGTATCCTGCTGTAGAAAAATGAGCAGGTCCGCACCAATCCAGGGCACTTATATCTTACTGAGATGAAATCACACACAGTATTATATTCAGCAATCCATTGTTTGTTTTTAAGGGAGAGGTAGAAAAATAATAATGAAGCTTCGGCGTTGCTGAATGCTGTGAGCAGCAAATTGGTTCAAGTTTTCTGTGGACATGTTACGCCCAGTGCCAATCCATGTGGGAGTTCCCTGAATCCAATTCTTGAAAATGCCATGAAATATTTCCACTGGCTGTTGCTATTCAGAGATGCCTGCATGTTGACAGCTTAGTGTGATGACGCAGACCACGCAAATGCCAAGCGTCAGCCCTCGGAAGTCCCCTGAGGCTTCTTACGTGGTCTTGTGGTCGTGCTCCTTTTTGCCTTCCACCTTTCCGGTTTTTCTCCAGGAGTCCCTTAAAGCACTAATTATTTCTTGATCAATAATAGATTAGCTCCTTTGCTATGAGCAATGTGCAGACGCCCTTTGCGGCATTAAAAGGGGTGGGGGATCTTCCTCTTCTCTCCCCACCCCCACCACTCCATCCTCCTCCTCTGAATTAAATTCAAATAAAGTTCAGCTTGACCCTTCCTTTGCTGCCCCTGCCACTGATCAGCCATAGGCCTGGTTCACACAACATCCTAAGACAAATGGTGACCTAGTGAGACTGCATGAACTTGCAGCCTCCCAGAGAAGCTTCCGCTGCCCCTTTGCCCTGGTTCTTGTGGCTGCTGTGCTGTGCTAAGCCAAGGTTTGATTTCGTGTGTTGTCCATGCGAGGACTTGTGATGAAGGACCCCCTACTCACTAGCCATCAGCTGGAGCCAGGAGTTGTTCATGGCCAGTTTACCAGTTAACCAAGAGTCCCAAGTTGGAGGATGCACCAAGCCAAGTCTTGATTTAGCTCACCGCAGTGTGGCAGCAAAATGGACTAGCAAAGGCGACTGCAAAGCCTTCTCCAGGAGCCTACATGTTCGTGTGGCCTCACTACATCTGGGGTAGAAAACCTTTTTTCAGCCATTACCTTCTGGGATCTGCATACTAGTGGTGGGTGGGGCCAGAGGCAAAATTGGGCAGAGCAATGAATGCAGATTTTTTTTTTTTTTGCCTTGGTGCAGAAGGCTAGATTCTGTACACACTTAAATACACCGCTTTTTCCTCCATCCAGCCAAGCAAAGTTCAAGGAGCCAGGCAAAAACACTCAAGTACAATGTGAAACAGGACCAGTGAGGGGTCTGGCTGCAGAGGGTCTGTGGCCTGGGGAGAGGGCCAAGGGCCAGAGAGAGGGGTTCGGAGGGCCGCTAAGCTAGGGATTCTCTTAGCACATCATGTGAACTGGGCCATATTTTGCAGGTAATGATTATCACTGGAAGGCCAAATTTGCATGTAATGTATCAGTATGGTTGATGCCAGGACACAAACTATGTATGTATTGTTGTTGGCGCCCATCTGTCTCAAGAGGTGGGGGGAGTCAAACTGCTGCGTTAGCATCACCAAAGTGACCTCCCCGGGGCGCAAGCCTGGGCAGTGTGGATGGAGGTCCCGGGCCGCCCAGGCGATGACCCTCCTCTTGGCCTTGCTGATGGGTAAGCAGGGCTATATGTTTGGTTTGCAGGAGTTGCCGGAAGGCACCACCAACCATTTTAGGGACTCCACTCCAGATTTGTGTGGGGTTTACTCCTTAGTCTTTTCTTCTCCTGCAGATACCCTGCAAAGCAGTGGAGGTTTAGGATCAGAGTTTTACTTCTCTTAGATGGGCTGCCTTCTCAGGTTGATGAGCCCCATCTGCCCCTCAGTTCCCTCTATGGCACATGCGGAAGCTGCCTTCTTGAGACCTTAAGAAGCAGGCTTACAGCCTTGCAAGTATAGCACTGCCAGGAAAATATGGTTCTAGTAAATCTCATAGAAGCACCTGCCTCCTAAGGCGTCCTATCTACCCCTGCGCACCTGTGATTTCAAATTAAGTAGCAAGATTTTCTAAAGAAAATAAAAGATGCCTGTCGAGACATAAACATGTGGAAGGATCATTTCCCTTTATCATGCATGTGCAGGCTGTCTCTTGCCAATCAGCGGTGGGAAACTTTAATCCCACACCTCTTAATCTGGCCCTTAGGATGCACCCCTTGACTCCATCCCACTTGCTACATGCCCTCCTTGAGTCTTTTGTCTAGCCAGAATGGCCCCTGGAAGATTACCCACAAGGGAATGTGGCCCTCAAAAAAGTGAACAAGAAGTACGATATTGAATTTTTCTCGTCTCCAGGAGGGTCCACGAGCCTGTTTTAAGACTGGCAAGCTGTTGTGGAATATCCGCCTGTGCCAATAGCTAAATTCCCAGCTGCCACGATCCAAAATATTGGTGTCAGCCCATTCCACAAAGACCCAACTGTCTTTTGCTTCCTATGAATGAATGGATGTGTGAATGGAAGAAGAAAGACCGCGGCTGCCCGTCTGAGACCCCAGCAGCTGGGAATCCCAGTGCCGATAGTTTTTTGCAGTACAGGAAGAAAGGAGGGTCCGTAGGCGAATGAAAAACAACAGAGAGTAGTCCACCAAGAACTATATACCCAAGATAGCTGATGATCTGGGGGAAAGAGAGCTGTTCAAAGAAGGCTGCTTCATTATCAGTTTGCAACCCAAATTCTAATAAGGGAGGCAATGAGTGGGGAAGGTAGCTTTCCTTTAAGAAAAAATGCTGCACCCCTTCTCTCTCACAATGTTTATCATTCTGAAAGTGGCCTTCATTTGAATATTGGTGTAGTCACTTGCTAATATGTCTACTGAGCCCTCATCCATTCTATAGATGCGCAGCTCTGCTACGCTTTTCTAGGTAGCAGCATGTTCGGAATGTATCACAACATCAGGCAAAAACTTCTTTAGCCCAATAATTTGTTGCAGACCTGTAGGGTAGCTCTGCTGCATGGTTTCAGCTTACAGAAAAGAGAAGCATTAGAAATTTGGCTGCAGTGTATCTTGATTCCATTCACTTCCCCCCTCCCATCCCAGTCAAAATCTCTGGTGATACTAAAGTACACAGAATGTTACCAACATTATTACTATGCAGAATCATATGAGTTGAAAAGGGAACTCAGTGGTCGTCTAGTTCATCTTACTATCAATGCAGTGGTTTGAAGGGTTGTAGCCAATGTTCAGCCTACACAGAATGGACCCACTGAAATCAACGAGCATTATCAACTGGCATCTATTACATTCATTGGGTCTACTCTCAGTAAAAGTTGCTTGCAATCCTCTGTATTTGTCTATAGATTTTGCACATCAACAAATATTTTTATGATATATGTGTGTGTATACACACATACACACAGAGAGAGAGATGAATTCATCCCACACTCCCCTGGCTCCCATAGCATGGTCACCTCACAACTGGACTAGAGCTTCCATTGCACCCTATCGTGCTTGGATGATGCATGCTGCTCCAATGTTGGCCCACCACAGCATTGGGTGTTTGCCAATGGGCAGCACCCTTAGGAAGGTCCGCTGCCAAACCAACCAGGCCTCTCAGCACTTGGCAAAGGAAAGGTTTGCACTTGCCACTTTTAATGCTCTGACACCCCTCCTCTGGAGCTCGTGACATAGTGTTGCTCCAGAGGTATATGGGGGAACTAAAACGGCCAGAGTCGGCTGCAGTACTTACTAATATGACAGGCGTTTTTGCTTCTGCTATGCCCACCTGATACTGTTAAGGATGGGTCCTCCTTCAGGACACCTAGGGTCCTCTAATGAGTACATGCTAACTGCTGCTTACTTTTCTCCATAGACATGAATGGATACCACTCACTTAAAAAGCAGAAAGTGAAGTGATGTTCTTAGGGACCTTGCTGAGTTTAGGGAACAAATCCCTCTCCCATCTCTGATACTGGGCAGTCCATCCTTTGCTGACAAAGCCCTCTTGGGACACCCACAATTCCCTTCTGTGCCTTCTGTGCATCTCCCATGGATTCCTACAACTATGGGCTCTCTTCCACTCCTCAACCATGGTGGGTGTGTTATTTTTTGTGTGTACAGTATATATATATGGTCCATAAATATACAAAATGAAAGAAATGGGGTCTTGGATGAAGTGAGACGACTAGGCGTGACAGTAGATTAGCAACCTTGGAGACAGACAACTTGTCAATTTTATCTGCAGACCGCACTTGATTATGTGCTTTGTGGCAGAAGTGAACTTCCTTAGATCAGGGTTTGAAATAAGAGTCCACAGATCACAACTGGATATCTGGCACATCTGAAAGGATATCCCAGTGTGGACATGAGGAGGCATTTCTTCTTTCTCCTAGCCAAGTATAAAAATAAAACGACCCTTTGCACTCTTCCTTACATCAGTAAGAGTAAGACAGTCTAGTAGCACCTTATTTAAATACTCCAGTATTTCTTAGGTGTTTCCTGTGCCACCCTTTACAATAGTGGCCCCTTCCTGTCCATATGATGCATCTTGTGAAGTGGGATAAACCACTGTGGCAGCTTAGGGGAGCATCTGTTTTGCATGCAGAAAGTCCCTGGTTCAATCCCTGGTAATCCCCGGTTGGGCCTGGCTATGGCCCCTGCCTGGAACCCTGGATAGCCACTTGCAGTGTGGATAATACTGAGATAGATGTACCAGTAGTCTGAGTCAATATAACGCAGCTTCCCATGTTCCCCTGAAGATTTATATGTGAAAATTCAGTGAATTGTTTGGTATTTCCACATTATCTTAATTTTTAATTTCTCTTAAGTATGGTTTCTGTTGCTTAGTCTTATGACACAAAATCTAGATTTGCAGATTTCGAAGAAACGATCTCTTGTGAGAGGAAAAACACATTTCATGGATTTATTTATGCAGCTGGTAATATGTTTCTGTATCTCTCCATTTCCAATTTAATGAAGTTTCTGTCTTGACTGTATAAACAGGCTGCTGCACACACACAAAAAGGATCTCCAGCCTTTAAAAGCAGCTTCTCTTTTCACTGTATGTCCAGTGTGGGTGCCTAACATCTAATACGGCTGAGTTAAAAAGGGACAGTATCTAATAGAAATGTTTCTAGCCCTCCAGAGTGTGCACATATCCCACTTGGAATGCATGCTAAGATCGTTCTAAAATAAAAACTTGCTATCACATGGGCAAAGTAAACTGTGTCCCCTTTCACCCTTTCTAATGCCATATTCTGCTGTGTGGTAAGGACCCATGAAATGGGCCCCACCCATAGAGGCAGACCTTTCAATGTTAAGTAGCCACATGAAATAAACCCATGAGAAAGTGGCTGCCATACCACTGCAGCAGCGTCTCAAAGAAGAAAAGCCTCACATGGTGTGCTAAAATGTAAGCCCCCAGTTCATGCTGCCTTAAAAATAATAATTATTTTTTATTTATTTTATCAAAACCATATCATTTAGTACACCCTTGAGTCGCTGAGAGGCTTGATGTTGTGCAGGTACCCCCTTCCCACCCCAAAGATAAAGTGATGTGTAAGCTGCATGCTCCAGGAAAGTTTTGAGCTCATGGTAGCTCTGCTGATTCTGCGAAGGGGGGAGAATGATGCAAAGGGTGCCTTAGTGTGATTGGGCCCTTCTGTGGAACAACCAGCTCACAAGCCATCTTAATGACCATGTACTCTGGCCTAAGTCACCTAGAGCAGTGATGGCCAAACTTGGCCCTCCAGCTGTTTCTGGACTACAACTCCCACCATCCCTAGCTAACAGGAACAGTGGTCAGGGATGATGGGAACTGTAGTCCCAAATCAGCTGGAGGGCCAAGTTTGGCCATCACTGGTCTAGAGGAAAGGCAGGATAATAAAACGAGTTCATACAGGAGAGGAGGGAGAAGCGCCCATAGCACTTCCCTACTTCATGGAGCCTTTTACCAGCCCAGGTGTATATAAGTCAGATCTCAGGTAAGAGATTAGTTAAATGTTTGCAACAGTTTGTGTTTATACAAACCCCTGAGCTTTTCTTTATTTGACGATAGCCAATACGTAAGAGTCATATCCAACGCGCTGCCCAACTTTGTCTCTGGCAACACCCGCCATTAGCATGCAGGACCACCACCAAGGTTGCCCTAAGAACATAGCCCTTGGGCTGAAGAAAGCTTCCATACATCTAATGTGGGCAATAGAGAAGGTGGACCTTTATACATCTAGGTAGAGGAAGATGCAAAGCATGACTCGGAAGTTCATTGGGGTGGCGATTGGAATTACGCTAAGAACCTTTTAGCCAACCCTTTGACTGGACTTAACCATCCAGGGGTCCTTTACCTTTACTATGGAGGAACATACAAGTTCGTAATGTAACAGTAATAAACTAGTGGTTTGCGATGCTCTTAGAAGGGAAAAGTTTGAATGAGCTGGCTTTAAAAAAATAAACAGATGCTTGGTTGCCAGAGGTACTCTAGTTCCCTGGAGTGACTCTTCCCCAGCAGTGGGTGGATACAGAAACTACCTCTGTTTTAGATTCAGGTAGGTAGCCGGGTTGGTCTGATGTAGTTGATTTTTTTTTAAAAAAATGTTCAGTAGCACCTTAGAGACCAACTAAGATGCGGGTGGCGCTGTGGGTTAAACCACAGAGCCTAGGACTTGCCAATCAGAAGGTTGGTGGTTCGAATCCCCGCGACGGAGTGAGCTCCCGTTGCTCAGTCCCTGCTCCTGTCAACCTAGCAGTTCGAAAGCACATCAAAGTGCAAGTAGATAAATAGGTACCGCTCCGGCAGGAAGGTAAATGGCGTGCGCTGCTCTGGTTCGCCAGAAGCGGCTTAGTCATGCTGGCCACATGACCCGGAAGCTGTACGCCGGCTCCCTCAGCCAATAAAGCGAGATGAGTGCCGTAACCCCAGAGTTGACCACGACTGGACCTAATGGTCAGGGGTCCCTTTACCTTAAGGTGCTACTGGACAATTTTTTTTTTTACTACCTCTGTTTTGTTTGATTGAAGGGAAGAAAGACTCTCTGCAAGGGAGAAGGTCAGACACAGGGTCAGTCTGGACCAGTGGAACTGAGCTGGTCTCTCTTTCCTTCTCTGCCTCCCTACTTTCCATCAGTAAAGGGAAGCGAGAGGGAGAATGAACATCTACCTGTTCAGTCTCCATAGTGATGCTGCTACTGAGAGAGAGGGAAAGGTAGACTGAGGCTGTTTTGCCCCTTGGCTGCCCTCTTGAGAAACAGCACCTGGGTCCTAAACCTGTGTGTGTGTGTGTGTGTGTGTGAGAGAGAGAGAGAGAGAGAGAGAGAGAGAGAGAGAGAGAGAGAGAGAAATAGTTTCTTCACTGTATTTTGGAGGTGCAAAAGAAAGGGAGCAGGATGAGGGAGAAAGGCTCAGGTAACTGGATTGGTTGAACAACTGCCTCCACCACAATTTATCTGCAAGGCTGGGCTAATCTTTTACTTCCTATTTTGCTACCCAGCTTTCAAAATGGCTGAGAGCGTTTCAAACCATCTTTCTGATCCGGTCATCCTGAAATTTGGCATATGCATTTATAGATGGGGGTTTGTCCCCATCTTTATAACTCCTGTGGCAAGAGTGTGGACACCCAAAAGGGCATCTGCAGTGTCTTATGCTAGCGTACCTCGATAAAAGAACATTTGTCTATATCTGAAGGTGGTTTTCACAGTGTTTGTCCCAAACTTCCATATTATTGTTCTTAGCCAAGTGGGAATTAGCCATATTTGCTGGGGAAATAAATTGTCGACAGCATTAAGGCACCTGAAAAGCACGGGTGGAGAAATCAGAGATATCACACACACTGCTCAAAATGTCATTTGAAGTCGAGAGTTAATTTCAAATTCAAGTCACTTGAGAGTATATCATTTTAAAGAAATGCCATTGGTGTGTCAAAAGCTTCAGCAGACATCAATAAAGCTCAATAAAGCGTTCCAAAGCAATTTCTGCTCTCGGGAGTTGCCACGCCCCTCCAACCAACAGCTATATTCAAAACTATTGTTAAATAGAACACAGCGTTTTCGGTCACAAAGAGCTTCTAGTGAAGTGGCAGTAGTCAACTCTACTTTGCTTTCTCTGCCCAGCTCTGCTCCTGCTTGCTAGTATTTAGTATAGTTCACGTAGAGACGGTGGAGGAAGGGCCACATGGCACGTTCCACTGACATGTGTAGCTATCTCTTCATTTTTCACCTTAATTAGCTACCACTGCAGCAAGGTGATTCTTACTGAGAAGGTAGCACCCAGAGAATGGCGGCTTATCTCTTCCTCGCTCCACTGAGATTGGAACGAATGTTGGGGAATGGCATGGAGGTTTATCACAAGCAGGGCCGGCCCACCCATGAGGCAAGGCAAGGTGACTGTCTCGGGCGTCAGGATTCATAGGGGCAGTTGCTAGTTTCCTCCCACCCCTAGAGAGGAAATGGCAGGGGATGTCCTCTGGAGTCTCCTAGGGTCTTCACCCTCCCAATGTGATTCCAATAGAGTCCCTCCCCCTCCCCACCGTGACAGTTTTGATTCCCACTTCAATCATCAGATAAGGTTGATTTGTTCCCAGTATAGATCTTTACTCACCCCTTCTTCCCTGGTGAGGAGAGGCACCATTTTGTGGTTCACCTCCGGTGCCAAAATGTATTGGGCTGGCCCTGATTCCATGTGCCAACATTGCCCGATGTCCTGCTGAGATGGGCTGGATGAATATTTTGCTCTATTTGCAGATGCTCCCCTAAAGAACAGCCAGAAAAGGAGAGGAGACCTATTGTAGCCCACAAATAGGGCTGCAAAATTAGAGGCCTGTTTTAACTAAGCCCTGTTTTTCTGTTTGTATCTCTTGTAAAAGAGGTCTTGGTTCCAGCCTGCAGTCTTCGTAATTTACATGTGTTTTATCTGTTGGGTGCGCGTCCTCTTCTGTTAATACGAAATTATGTTTATGCTTTGAGGGGACGTGAAGAATATTTGAGCAGTCAGATGCTTAATTTAGTATTTTTCAAGCTCTGTTGTTGGGAATTCTTTGGCAATCCTAGCTAAGTGTCCTCAAGAAGATTAGTGAAGGCACGCAGGCTTCCCTGAATGACAATTTGCCTTTTATTACTGCTCTCCACTTACAAGGAGTTGCTGCAGGAAAGGATTGGGAGCGTTGTTGAGCATGCTCTGTTCCATTGGCAGGTGACCATGTCCGAAAGGAGTGTTGAGCACTCCACATGAACTTAAACATTAAGCATACCTCAGGAAAATGTTCTGGAATCCTCCACAATGGTTCCTTGGCAGATAAATCAGTGATAGACGAAGATTTCCTGAGTAAAGAGTTTGAAAACCACTGGGTTGGTTTTTTTAAATAAAAAAATAAATGGGAATTCCACTTACTATTTTTAATTTATGTGATACTTCTCAATACCTGCATGGGGCAAATGTTTCAGTATGGGGACATAACATTGCTCCAGTACTGGCTTATTGTAAAGTCTTGTGACCTTAGAAAGGGCACAGGTTAACCACTTCTAACTTTAAAAAGAAGATAGACAATGCTATGTAAAATGTATTGTCCAAAAGTTGCAGTTATCTAGAGTTGTCAATGAAGTTCCCACAATGAAGTTTTTGTCTGATGTTTCATGTTCTAATAGAAACTGATGGAAGTGAAGGGAAATTGAGACACGGGAATTCAAATTTCCCACTTGCCCATTTACTGGAACTTAGGTTGCAAAGAATTTTGGCATGCTTCAGTCTTGCAGCAGTTTTAAGTACTGTATGCAGCCCAATTTCTCCTAACTTCTTTACTCCTAAATTTTGGTTTTGAGTTGTTTCGTCTGATTGGGAATTTCATCTGATGTGGCTCTTGGTCCATTTTGTTTCTTGCATCTCCATCACAGCTTGCGTGAATTTGCAACCCCCTTCTTTGGATCTGGCCGCAGGTCCATTAGTATGGGGCATGGCTTTCACATGGAGGGTGCATGGTGTGGGTGGGTGGGTGGGTGGTGTGTGTGTGCGCGCGCGCGTGTGTGTGTGTGTCTAACAGAGTTTCCCTAGATGAAGTTGAGTTCAGAACAGAAAACAAGGGGGGCCTGTATCTTTCAGATTAATTTCTAGTAATGGAGTTTCGTTTGTCCACTTCTTCAGGTTCATCACAGGTCCTGGTCAACCTGGCTTTGGTGGCAGGCAAAAGGCTGGGCTGCATGCATGAGAAATCCTGAATGTGCATGAGCATGCATGCATGTCAAAGGAAGCATTTTTATTTATCTGGTATTGTCCGGTTCTGACTGATGCTCTGCACCGCTGCTAGATTTTAGATTGTGTTCTTAACTGGGGGCGAAAACATATGGAGATACTAATGCATAAGGAAACCTTGATTTGTGTTGTGTCGGCATATGAAAGCTTGCATGGTTTTCTCTCTCTGTGTGTGTGATGAATGGCTTTCCCTTTTTGTGCATCCCCCTGTCACTCCGTCTGCCTATCCTTGGGGAAATTCACCTGCGCTCAGCACAAACTGGAAATGGTAGAAGCCCAAAGAGGGACTTTATGTATTTACGCAGGAGCACGCAGAAATGCTGAACGTAGAGGAAAAGCAGTGGGGGAATGGCTCAGTTGCAGGCCATTAACCTTCTTGGGATTCCCCCCCCCCCCTCGCCCTCCCCCTTCTTTTCTGGCTTCCTTCCTTACAGCAACCACTTGAAAGGAAAGACAGCCAAAACAGCTCTCAGCACAGCGTCTCCAGCCACCACAGCACCCACACCGCTTCACCTGTCCGCAGCACCCAGGTGCTTCCCGACTACCCTGCCACCGAAGCACCAGCTGCGGAGCAGCCAGACAACGCTGGGCAGAAGAAGCCAGATCCATTCAAAATCTGGGCCCAGTCCAGGAGCATGTATGAAAGCCGACGTGAGTATCAAAGGAGACTTCATTATTTTGGCAGCTGCTCTAGATCATTGCATTCTGTAACTCTTGGTTTAAGGGGAGTTCCCACTCCTAGAAAATTAGATATGTCTATTCATTTCTGGATAGGATGAAAATGAGCAAAGCTGAGCATTTCTGGAGATGGGCATGGGGTGGGTGAATACAAAGCCAAGGAGCCAGAGAGACCAGCAGTTTACATATGGTTGACATCAATCATTTTTTGATGGTGGCGCAGGAGCTTTGCCTCCTGTCAGCCTGGATGGCTCAGTTGGTTAGAGCATGGTGCTGATAATTCCATGGTTGTAGGTTTGATCCCCATGTGGGACAGCTGCATATTCCTGCATTGCTGGGGGTTGGACTAGATGATTCTCCTTCCAATGCTACAATCCTATGATTCTATGAACTTTGCGGCGCAATATGCAAGTACTGATATCTTTTCTTCTCCTTCAGCATTTACTTCTTTAAAAGAAATCAATTTCTGAACGGGGTAATGTCAGACAAGCATAACATAAGAGGTTGCACAAATTGCTTTCCAAGCTTTGTGCTGCACACACTTGTGGACCCAATCCTTCTAAGCTCTTAATTCATGAAGTAGTTGAAATATAGCCTCACAGTATTGTAGAATGGCTTGGCAACTTGTAGGAATGTCATGCCCTTTCAATGCCTATTCATTCAGTTATTCCTTCATTCATATATATATAGAGAGAGAGTCAGTGCTTTTTTCTAAAAAAATCTTTAGGGGTACTCTCATTTTCCTACTCGTATTGAAATACTGCCCCTCAACGAGGCCAAAGTTGGATTCACAAAATGTTTAGGGGTATGTGTACCCCTGTGTCCCCCCCTCCTGAAGAAAAGCACTGTATTAAGTCTTGCTGTTTGCAGGCATAAAGGTTAAGGCCAAAGGAATAATTTTGCTAAATTAATGATAGCATTGCCTAGCTGACCCACATGCTGCCAAGCTATGCTCGCCTTTATCGTTGTGCACTATTTCAACAATGCAGAGGTCAAATAGATACAGTAAACAACTTTTATTGTCGGTTATTAATAGATGCACCACACTAATAATTCAGCAGGGTTTTGATTTGCTTCCGAGAATACAAAATGGGTTTCAATCAACCCCCTTTTCTTCAAAGAAAATCAACCTCCTTTTCCTCTTCAGTTGCAATCTGTAGAGCATTAGTTACACTTGTAGAGTTATGTGGCATCCCGTAGAGTGAAGCAGCTCTCAAGCAACCTCCCATCACAAAACGCTGCTCACCTTGTAGACTTGGGGTTTCTGCATAGTTTGGAGTCATCTGAATGGCTGAGCAGTTGAATCGGTTACATAAAATGTCATTAAAAAAAGGAAAGGGAAGAACTTGGAAGCAGAGGCTTTGGGAAAATGTATTTTAGCAGCATGATATCTTGTGTTTCGTCTGTTTTCCTTCACAACATTCATTTCTTTTCTTATTTTTCTGGGCATGGCATGGATACACAACCCATCCTCACACAATCTTCTGCTCTCAGGAATTGTTTTCACAGAATCTCGTGCCCCCATTTTGTTCATGGGACTACTTTTGATCCAGCAGGGGCATCTGCTAATGTAAGACAAGAGGGTCCGTCTCCCCCCCCCCCCCGATTCCTCCTTCAGTCCTCCCTGCCACCTTCCAGTCCCTCAGCCCTATGAAATGGATATTCAGGTGGGGGGGCGGGCTGCAGGGAGCTGCATTGAAAGAGAGAGTTGGCAAAGAAAGAAAAAAAGCACACATCTCCTTCTCATGCATTAGTGGATGCCTCTGTTGCATCAGAAGCCATTCTTCAGAATGGTAGCATTGGATTTCACCCCATGAAAATTATTGCAGTGACTGGCCTCTGTGGCCCACAATAATAGCATTTTTAAATTCTTAGAAACAGGATGCCTGTTACTTTTTAATGCAGTAGAAGTCATTCCAAGGAAGGGAGCTCTAATGTTGGTTTTGAACTTTGCTGATCAGCCACTGAGGATTTGCCTTGTCAAAGACAAGCATCCTTACCTAGGAGAAGGGTAGCAGCTGTTCTGTTTATTCACAAGGAGGCTATTGCTTCATCTTATGGGCTGTGTCTTGAGTGCCCTTCTCATGCTTTACTAGTGCAACACCTTTTTTGTACAGTGAGAAGAATTAGGACAAAAGCAAAACTAATTCTTGGGCTCTATGAAAGGCAGTTGGGGTATGTGGAAGGGGTCTGGGCGAAGGGCTTCCTTATCTGCCTGAAGAAAACAGGTCTCCTAACACCACAGTGCCTCCAACTCAGCTACGCTCTGAGCTGATGTAATGGCCCCTAGAAATGCCACTTTGAAAGTTAGCCACAGGGCGATGGAGGCTAGCGGTCCAAGAGGCACTTTGGTCAGGGTGGTCGGTACCTTATGTAAGTTCCATGAGGGACATCTGTGTACTGGATAAGGCACCAGCAAGGACGCATCTCTCAAAAAATGTGGTATGTGCAGACGACAGGGAAGCCTGGCCTAGTTTGGATAGCATAGATTCCCGCTGTGGACCAGTCTATGTATTTTTGCTCACACCACTGCACAAATGCTTTGCAAGTGGCTGGGGTTTGGGGCAGGGCGGTTCTTGAAAATGGTGGAGTTCCTCCCATTAACGTTAAAAGTTATTTCCACTTTGGGGCTGAAGAAGGTGGAGCAGACACCTCCAGGGCCACCTTTAAAAAGAAAGGGGTTCTTGCACTCACGGTAGCTTCTTCTAAAGTGATTTCCCTTGCCCGAGCCTTTTAAGAGACCGACTTTGGCAGAGTGGGACATAAGCGTTAACCAAGTAAAAAGTCCTCAGCAGCCCCACATTTCAAACTGCAGACCTGCATGGATGGATGAACTCACTAAAACCTTGGAGATAGATCAGCACGTTATTTCGATGCATTCAGATGCAGTGCCAAAACAACCCAGTGAAAAGAAGGAAGAGATTGCTCTCCAGCGCTTTTGTGGTTCTACCAATTTAATTTGCAGCTCAATGGCTTCCCTTTCCTGGGGGGCCAGGGCCTCTCTAAAGCGGCCTCCCCAGCCTATGGCAGACTAAGGTTTGGATGCCAATAAGTTTGGGGATTTACTTAGGAAATGAATGAGGGTCTAGGAAGTGGGGTTTTTTTTCTTCCTGATACCACTTTAGATGCTTCAGTCTTTACTGCCAAAAATATGAAGTGGCCAGACAGTATCTCTGGTTGACATATTGGACTGTAGATAACGATGCATATTATGAAAATTGTGCATTGGCTGCCTACTGTTTAGCAGCAGGGAAATGCAAAACGGTGAAATATCTGGACACATTCAAGCCCTACAAGATAATACAGGAGGGAATAAACTGCCCTTTTGCCATTTTTGGCGACGGCATCACTTGTGAAGGTTTTTGTGCTCTTGTCCCACTAAACTGCTCTGGATTCCCCCCTTCCCCAGCTGGATGCTCACATTGTCATTGTCTGTGACCCCCTGCAGCTATTCAGTACCAACTAAACAGTTAATTAGAAATTATCTAATTAGTCATTAGGATTAGCTCAGCAGTATTAACTGCTGCCTGTTCTGCCTTTTTAAAAAAAAATAACTTGGGAATGTGCTGCAGGACACAACTGCTTCCTAGCCAGTCCACCAACATGGCAAGTTTTATGCATTACAGTAGCACTCCACAGGTTTGCTGCATGTGCAAATTATTTTATTTTATATGTGCAAATAGTTTGGAAGCTTTAAGTGACTACTTATTTCTGAAGTTTTGCATGCATCCCATACCCTTTTTCTGTTGGCTTCTCACTGTACCACTTGACACCTTGCACTTCACTGTCCTTCGCTAGCTTACTGTGTTTGGTTGGAGACCAGCTCCTTTCTAGTCTACTGCAGTTGCAAACCACACAACTTCGTATCTTACAGATAATTTGCTTAGAAATGGAGAGGTGTGGAGGTATGATTCTTACTGAAGTTGCAAGAAGAGCCCAGGTTGAAATCAAAGATGGGATTTAGGCTGGCCACTATAGGAAACTGATTGCTGGATGTACTAGGGCCCTTCTGAACAACCAAGCCATTCCATGGGTTTATAGATTAAGTTAAGAGGAGTTCCTAAAATATGAAGACCCAGGGAAAGGTTATCCTTCAGAAATTGTCTTTGAGCCTTCTGAATAGGCAGTAGATCAAGCACTCCCAGCTAGCACCACAAAGCTAGGACCTAGAGTTCCTGATAAAATTTGGATTCAGCCCTTAATTCACCATTGTCTTAAAGAGTTTGATCCCAAACACATCATTTTCTAAAAATGAGTTGATTAAACAAAAATCAACACCATGTACTATTAAATTACCAGTACCATGGGTTCAATAAGTCAACACCAGTTCAGTAATTCCAAATTTTCAGGCAAATTTCAGAGGGCATGGTAACCTTGACATGCACATTTTACTATTAATTCAAGCACTGCGTGTCTAAGATGAATTTCCCCAGTTGATAATTATTTGTCGGTGGTGATTAATTTTGATTTGGACAACAATCCAGAAGGACACCAATTTGAATTTTGAGAGTTTTCCTGTCCCCAGCTGCCTCCATGCAGTCTCCCAACTATCTTTCAAACACTGTCACATTTAAGAGACTGCAGATTGAACTGCAAGGGTCATTTCTCTAGAGCTGAGCTCAAATGGCCTCTTGACATTAAGAGTGGCCATTTTACCAAATTTCTCAGTGGGGTAGAAATTCTCCAATAGTCTTTTGGGCTGGGGCTCGCCATTTGCCGTTGCGGTAGCACAGCTTCCCTGTCTTTCGCTCTCTCCACCTCTTTTTCCTTCTTTCTTTGCTGCTGCACGTTGGACCATTTGGAACATCCTCCATGATACTCCAGGTCAAATCTCATTCCAAGTTACTGTGTTTGTGTGGCAGGGAAGGGTTGTTAAATGGTCCCTGCCATAAAAAAAATAAATAAAAAAAATTGCTGGAGAAAATTCTGCAAAGTGGCCTTCTTTTGCAAAGGGGGTGATTAAAAAAAAAGCCTTGGCTCAGTGTTCATTTCACACCTGGCTTTCCTTTAAGCACTTCTCAGACTTTTGAGTTTTAAAAAAGGCATTCTGAGCACAACCTGACTTCAGCTAATGATAGGGAAAATCTTAACAAGCAGAAATCATGTGTGGGTGTCCTGCTTCTGCCCCACTGTTGCCTTGGTCATTAAGCCAGCATTCAGTTGAAGCATTTGTTGTTAAAAGACCAGCTTATTGGTTGTAGCCTTTTTGTGAGTTACACCTATCCATGCAGGAGATCTGCATTGGTATTTGATGTTTGAAATCTACCAAGGCATTGGGAGATAAATCATATTAAGGATGCTGTCTTCTCTGCAAAGGCAAATGAGCCTGTCCTCGAAGGGTGAGGAGCAATGTGCCTCTGTCTCCATCCTGGCAGTCTTCCCAGAAGTGACTTTCACTCACAGTCCTTTCCTTATTTAAGACGGAGATACTGGCAATAACATAATCCTGCGGAATAAAAATAGTGGCTCCCTCTTTCTTAAAGCGCCAGGCAGGTTGCAGAAGTACTCCTGCACAAGAACAAGCCAAGCTGCTTCTGATGGACATGAGCTGCTCCCACAGAAGCAGCTGGCGGTGCAGGATTCAGCCCCAGGAGGCACTTGAGAGACCCTGTTCAACAGAACAGCTCTAAAGTGGGCTGAGTTGTTTGTTTGTTTGTTAAGGAGTTTGGATCATGTGGTTTTCCACATGCCCGCTTTAGGTTCAACTGTCTTCTCCTCACCCACCCTTCTCCAACCCCCCCCCCCCAAAAAAAAACCCCTCTTAGTGCTGTTACTGTCTTGCTTGTGTGAAATTGACAACCTGGGACATTATTCATGACTGCAGGGATTAAGATGCTACTTGGTTCTTTAACTGTAATAGGAGGGTAGATTTTAGGTGGGATCAACAGACATCTGAAATTGGAAGAGCTATCAGAGAAGCTGGCAGTTTTAGTGGAACCTTTCTAGTAAATATTTGCACCTAAACAAAGTCAGACACTGAGACCTAGGAGGGAATTAGGCATTGGTCCTTGGGATACTCCAGGGCCTTGGAGGTTCCAGGAGTTTATGGTGTGGAATAATCCAAGGACAGCAGGAGCACGATTTCCTCTATTTCCAATGCCCAGGCTAGGAGCACTGCTGCTTCTGCAGCCAACCTGGAACCAGGCACACTCAGGCAAGTAGGCTTTGGGGGGAACCCCAAAGTCTGCAAGAGCAAAATAAAAGAATAAATAAATTAAAATGGCCAAAGGAGTGGACGGAATCCTGAGCAATGAGCACCCTTGCACTGCAACGTTTTGTTGCAGGTCCCACTGGTTCATTCATATTTCTAAGACCTTATCCAGTGCTTGAGCCATGAAGCCTCATCTCTTTGCTGTTTCCTCAGTTGAACACACAGGACTATATCACTTCATGTCCTACACATGAAATTGGTTTATTTGGCCTGTATTCAGTTAACCTGGTAAGCTAGCAAAAGGCAATTCAGGGGCTCCCGCTAGTGCCATGGGTCTCCCCATACACACACCTTTCTCCACGCACACACTTCATGCATCTCCCCCAAAGTCACTCGGCAGAGTCAGGAGAAACCCCAGAGCAGCTCAAGGGAGGCAGGGAGGAGAGGGGAAAAGATTGCGCTGACTGAATGCTCAGAAGAGCGTCATGCTGAATTCCTCCCTTGTGGGGGAATCCTTTAACGGTGGAGACAGAAAGAACTACCTTGCTTTAGACTTGTCTCAGAGACCACGGTCATCTCTGAGTCTTGCAGTACCAAGATCTAAATCACAGTTTAGTCACACAGCACAGTCCGTCATCTTCAGTCAGTCACAATTTTCCCTCAGTGGAATGGGAATAATTATTACTACTTAGTTTGGATGTGTGCCAATCCTATTGGAATGTTGTAAAACTATGCTAAAGCCCATGTCTTTAAAAAAAGGCAAAACAAAGAACCTTTTTCTTCCAAGAACCTTGTCCACTAAGATGGCAGCTTCTAAGAAATGGTGGGCTTGTGGTGATAAACTGCTGTTTGCCTTCTTCCCCTTAAAGTTCATGCCACCTGTTCTTTTGCATACCTTCATACTGCTTTAAAAATGCTATTTCTGTAAGTGATAATGAGTGACATAATTCTTGGCTTGATCATTTCCAAGAAGTATCCTTTACCTATTCAGAGATTAAGAGTTCTCCAGAGAATAAGGCAAATTTAGGGTCATGAATTTTAAAAGTGGACCTATTTCGGGGGGGGGGGGGATAGAATATTCTCCTCTCTCATTTATTGCTTTACTCTTAAACTTCCTTGAGGATTGCAACAATCTGTTGTTGTGCTGCCTGCATGCTTTGCGGAGCTGCTATATCCTACGCATGGCCATCTGTCAAAACAGCAGTGACAAAATGAATTAATCTGAATTGCAGATGTGTTAATGAGCCCCTTTGAAGGGCTTAAGCGTGTTTTAATTAAAAGCAAAGCAGAACAGGGTCGAGGCTTTCTAAAGGTTTTAAAATATTGCGGGGTTTTTAAAAAAAATATTTGGATTTTATTTTCAGTCACACAATAGATAAAAAGCAGCACGTGAAGCTATTCCTTCATCCACAATTAAATAGGCTTGGGGAAAATCTGAGCACCATGTAACTAAGGAAATGCTGATGAGGCAGCCTTTAAAAATCGAGTAATTGTGTAACAGGAAGGAGTGTTTATCCATTTTATGACTAGGAAACAAAGCACCTACATTTAAACACCCACAATCTTTGTTAGTTTTGGCCATCTTACCAAAAACAGGCCTCTGTTGATGTCCAAGAGGCAGAGTTGTTGCAGAGCTTGCTCGTTTATTTTTTTTTTACTAGTTCAGTTCTAAACTTTGGATCATGGTTGTGTTGTCTAGAGGTCTTCGGGCCTTTTCTGTTCCCAGGCATAAGCTTAATATAGGTTCAAGTGTAAAGACCTTAAAATTGCTCTTTGTGACTGGCAGGCCAAAATATCTGTACAATGGTACCTCGGGTTAAGCACTTAATTCGTTCTGGAGGTCCGTTCTTAACCTGAAACAGTTCTTAACCTGAAGCACCACTTTAGCTAATGGGGCCTCCTGCTTCCACCGTGCCTCCGGAGCACGATTTCTGTTCTTATCCTGAAGCAAAGTTCTTAACCTGAAGCACTATTTCTGGGTTAGCGGAGTCTGTAACCTGAAGTGTATGTAACCTGAAGCATATGTAACCCGAGGTACCACTGTATTCTAGCTATTGAGGTACAGTAAGAGCTTCGAGGTACTGATAAACATTGTTTTATTTTGGGTACGCTAGGGTGGGCTAAAGGGTGAGAGCTCAAGTATCTCTCCCTCGAATAACAAACTCGGGTTGTGACTGCTGCCATCATGATTTGAAGCCCAAACCCAGAAATATATTGGAATATTTGGGGGAACCCCAGTGATAGCAGAAGTACAACCAGCCTGTTCATTCATTCATTCATTGGGGTGGGGAGCACAACCTAAGGTAGGAACTCTTAAGAGCTCTGTGCAAATTGAGCATCAATGACAGCCAAGGAATGTTGACTGCCATTTGGAAAGGGAAATAGTGGAGTGTCGTGGAGGAAGGCATGGCTGACCAACAAGAACCCTGAATAGGAGTGGTCCTGATAGAACATGAGGATTGGATGTTGTGTTGCAGGTCACACTTGTGTATTTTGATCCTGATAACGGGAAGCCACATTATGTGAATATCCAATATGCGCACCAATAACAGAACCTTCATGCTATAAGGAGTTGTTGGTTAACTTAATACATGCATTGTCTTAGACTTGCGTGAACACATGTGCATGATGAAATAATAATAGAATCCAATTTTCAACTACCGCATGTATTTGGTTTAAGCAGATACTCTAGGGACACAAGGCAAGACTTTACTCAACCTCCTGCTGCTACTGGTTAGCTTTGGTTTTAAAAGTAGCACCATAAAGCAGCAACTTAATGAAAAGCATTCAATATAATTTTCTTGTGTGTATAGTTTTTGTTTCCTAATCCACAAGATAAGTCTGTTGTCAAACGTCTAAGCACTTAAAATAAATAAATAATGGCAAATATTTCCTAGTTTTTTCTGAAACCCAGTTTGACTGTATTTACAGTGATGCATATTGTATTCTGGTCAACTGTTTCCCACATCAGATAAGGCCAGTATTGTATACACCTGGCAAAACAGGTAGGTCTGTTCTAATCCTTAGCAGCAGCAATCTTTTCTGTAATAGTAAGGGCATGAAAGCTGAATCAGAGCTGTTATCAGTCAGCGCTAAACTGAAATGAACAAACAAGAAAGCAAAATCCCATTAAGCTTTGCAAAATGTTAAAATTAATATTCACAGCTATGTCACCTTCGCCTGCGACTGGACTGAGCAAGGGTGAAAGAGAGAGAGAAATCAATTCCACGAATTTTGGAGAATGTAAGAATGAGCCGAGAGCTTTATATCTGTCTTGTTGTCCATCTTGTGGTAGTGTCTGTGATTGGGGGGCAATTCATACGGTCAGGTGGGGTTGGAGGGTGAAGCATGATGGGCGCTGACGGTTTCACATGCCTTCTTCAAATGTTCCATTGCCAAAGAGCAAGAAGGGAAGAATCTTGTTGTGTTGTGTAAGCTTTACCTGAATAGCAATTGGATAGGGGAGGGTTACCTGTATCCATCTGGGACCATTCTTTCTCATCAGCTGTTCAAAACTCTTTCTATTACTTTTGCAATGAAGCCCTTGAGAGAATGGCAGTAATGAGCCAACACGGATTGCCCTCAAGCCACCACTGGTTTTAGAAATGCTACTTATGTCACGGGGTGAGGTGGGGTTAGAATTAAGAAGTAGTTGTGCTAAAACGCACAATTTTTTCCATTAATATTTTTTTTGTGTGGGGGTGTGCAGTCAAAATTTTAATTAAGTTAGATTTGAATTAAGTATTTTATGACTATTCGCAGCAGCATCTGAGTGTGCTAATCAGTCTACAAAAACTGATTTACAATTTGATGAAACAAATAAATTAAAATAAACCCTGCTGTGGTGGAAAAGAAATCATACTGTGGTAAATAGGCAAACAAAGGGATGCAGGTGGCGCTGTGGGTTAAACCACAGAGCCTAGGACTTGCCGATCAGAAGGTCGGCAGTTTGAATCCCCGTGACGGGGTGAGCTCCCGTTGCCCGGTCCCTGCTCCTGCCAACCTAGCAGTTCGAAAGCACGTCAAAGTGCAAGTAGATAAATAGGTACCGCTGCAGTGGGAAGGTAAACGGTGTTTCTGTGCGTTGCTCTGGTTCACCAAAAGCGGCGTAGTCATGCTGGCCACATGACCCGGAAGCTGTACGCCATCTCCCTTGGCCAATAAAGCGAGATGAGCACCGCAACCCCAGAGTCGGCCATAACTGGACCTAATGGTCAGGGGTCCCTTTACCTTTACTGTTTTCGGGCTTCACAGATGTCTTCCGATTTATGTGGCTAGTTTTTGCCACTGCCACATGTTGCATACTAGGCTCTATATTCACATATAGGAAAAATGCCAGTCGCGTGTTTGTAAGATAC
This sequence comes from Podarcis gaigeae, assembly GCF_964106915.1. Lineage (NCBI taxonomy): Eukaryota > Metazoa > Chordata > Lepidosauria > Squamata > Lacertidae > Podarcis > Podarcis gaigeae. The sequence continues at coordinate 101,160,834 of NC_139679.1, forward strand.
ATAGCAAGAGCAAGTCTTGTGCAACAACAACCAGTGGCTGATCTTCAGTAATCTTATGAGTTCAGGATCACCCGGTTTGCCCAATCCTAAACACGCAGAAACAATATGTGCCGGTCAGAACTGGGAATGAGCTTTGGTTGGCTGGCAGCCTGGTCAACTCCTAATGTCAGCCATTAAATTGGGCCCATCAGTGCAAAAGTCTTCAAAAAGAATTTTGTCCCACTTTTGTTTGTGTTGTGCCGTATGTTGTGCATGTGTGTGTTTGTGTTTCAGAGTGTTGTTGTCCTCTTAACATAGCATTTTGTTCAGAATGCAGTATTGGATTATATCAACCTTAATGAAAGAAAGGGGGTATTAGAAGCTTCCTTGCCTTGTTCCCTTGTACTGTATTGATTTAAAGCCCTGGCTGAAAAGTATAGCTTCGGGGTCACACATGCTGGCTTTTCGATTGGATTGGATTGTTTCAAACCAAATTTATCATTAAGTGTTCTAGCCATAGGGTACAACAATTAAAATTCACAACAGCAGGGGGATAAACAATAATTGTGTAGGCAAAGCCGTAAAAGAAAGATTCCATGAAATACACAAGGATCGATGAACGAATCTTTAAGTGGAGTGAGTGACTAAGCATACAAATCCTGAACAGTATACTGCAGACCGAACACCCTTCTTAACCTTGAAAATGTCAACTCCCTTACATAAAATCGCATCCGTATGAACAAAAGTCCGTGTAAACTGTCACTATAGTCGTCATGAAACAAGCTGCCCTGTTTACCAGACTGCTACCTTTTCAATTTAAGAATAGCTCTCTGATGAGCTGGAGCCCTAAACAGAGGAGCATTGTTCAAGATGAGATCTAATTCATCCTCTCCAGCTTGAACTTTACAAAGATCGTGATGATAATATGGTATATATGTCGTTCAAGAGAACAGAGCCTGAAACAATAGATTTGTATCTGAACAAGAAACAGAAGGCAACGCTTTGGCTGCGGATGAGAAGCACTGTAGAGTTGACAAATGGAAAGGTGTGAGGAGATGCTGAGACAAAAAGTGTTCCATGCTGGAGTGCCCAGCAGAAGCTCTTTTGCCTCTATCAGACAAGCTGTGTATTCTCAATTGGTTTGGCCCGGGCTCCGACGTGAGTCACTGGACAGAACCTTTGCCATCTATCTCTGGTTTCTTTTGCTTTGGTTGTCTAAAGCCAATGATAAATACCAATTAACTTAGGATGCGGTCCACCTCGTGTCAGAGGTTACTGTCAGAGTTCACCAATTTTAATGCAATTGAGCTTGCATTGTTTTCACTGCGCTGCCGCAAGAAGGCAAGAGTCACCGTTTCCAGCAAACCATCCTTCAAGCAACTAAGGCTTAACTGAGTCCAATTATGGTCTTCCACGATATTTATCACCTTATTATTCTGTAATTGTATTTAGAAGATTGTTAAGCCATGGCTCAGTGCACTAATACATGGGAGTTTTAAAAATATCTTAGCTTAATAAACACTGATCAATTAAGATGAGAGTGCATACAAAATGTGCACACAGATCAATGGCTGTAAAGCATTACAGAAACTAGCAGATGTCTGCCCTGTTTCATTTCTATACTTTTTGTTTATGCACTTGTTTGGTGTTCCTACTTGAATAAACCCTCTGTTGTGAGCCATTGAAAAAGGATAGCAGCTCAGAAATCTCAGCCAAACCCCTTTTAGGGAGGTTAAAACTGTGAGTTCAGTTCTGACAGCATAGCACCCGCTTGGTGTGATATAATCAACAATACACGGAACCCAGAGTACTTGTATTTAAGCTGATTTAAATTCATTAGCTTCCCACCAGCATCCCAGTCAAAGTACAGTAACTTGACTTTCTAAGTGGAAATGTCAAGAAGCTCCTTGGTGCTTCCATGAGCCAGGTGTGTTCAGTCGATGGCAGCTTTCATCCACAGAGCTGATGGGAATTATAATGGTATGATTGTGGATGCAACAATAAGCAAAACCTGCTTGATGTCATGAATGTGGCAGAGCACCGAATTGGAAGTACAATCCCATCTAGAACAGGTTGATCTCCATCTCCTTGAGATTGAGTTTCAGTTTATTGGCCCTCATCCAGACAATTACTGATTCTGGGCACTGGCTCAGCACTTCAATGGCCTCTGCTAAATCCAATAAAAAGGAGAGAGAGAGGTGAACATTTTAAACATCACAATGGCTCCTTTTTCCAAATCCCCAAATCTACCAGCAGTTTCATGTAGGGACAAGATGGAACACTGCATTTGAGCCATCTCTCTCTGGTTGGTGTTTCATTTAGGATTATTTCAGTTTCTGAATGAGTCTTTGATCATGGAGAAACAAAAGAGACACCTGGAAATTCAGGGTTGACACAGATTCTACTGATACGATGCTGGGAACATAGATGCAGCTATTTGATGTTATTATTATTAACCAGGCCACCTCTCACCATAATTCTGTGCAGATTTGATTATGAAAGCTTCAAATTTAGTTTCACAATTGGTGCGACTTAGTGCTGGCTCATTCTGCCAGTGGACCATAATACAAATTGATGAGTCAATCATGTTTTAAATGTCTTTTGCCTAAGTATTATTTTAAGTGGAGTCTTAAAGTGGAACCTGAAGTCTTTCACTTCCTCTAATTCATCATTTCACAGATTTGGGATAGGAGTGAGTGCCATTGTACACTTTTTGTCCTTGATCTAGGAAAATTCTTTCTCACAGTCTCATAGCACATGCTCTAGATCAGTGATGGCCAAACTTGGCCCTCCAGCTGTTTTGGGACTACAATTCCCATCATCCCTGACCACTGGTCCTGTTAGCTAGGGATGATGGGAGTTGTAGTCCCAAAGCAGCTGAAAGGCTAAGTTTGGCCATCACCGGACTAGATGGACTTCTACATTTTGGACTCCTTTATCTGGGCTTTCTCTGCTTGGACAGCCTTCAGGGTTGAATGCTGTCTTTGATAGGAAGCTTCTCCTTCAGCTCCACTAAGCAGAGCAGTTGCTTTATTCACATGTTGGGTTTCAGAGGCCCTAAACATTATTTTACTATAATCACACATATTTAACACATGTTTCTGGCTTTCAAAAATTATGTTGAATGTATTTTGGGGTCTTGAAAAAAACAGTTAAAAGCATGTGTTTATGTTTGTGTTTTAATGGAAATTGGATATCTGGTCTTTCGAAGAGTTGTTTCTCTACCTTTAAGTATACATCATGGAAAAGTTTTACGCATAGACATACCAAAATTAATCAAAGTGCTACAGTCCCCTACAACCCAATAAATAGTAAATGTATTTGAAGTTGTCCCCTGGTGTTAGTTCATAGGCAAAATTAATTTTGCATTTTAAAATAATTAATAACCAGGTTCAAATATGCATCACCTTTGTTAATTGCATTTGACGCTTAGGGCTTTGGTGCATTTTACATTTAATTGTCGACACCTTCTGGAAAGTTGGTGCAACCGGCTTTTACAGTAGCTTATCTCTATATTTCAGTGGTTAATGTGGTACACTGAATGGGATGTTTGGCCCGTAAAATAAATCCCTTACCCTAGAAAACTATGGCCAATAATTAGCAAATATTGCATGCTGTTGTGAAAATAATCATAAAGCACCACCATATACCAAAAAATTCTTCTATAAATATCTCCTTTCATCCATAATTAGATAAAAATTGAAGCACACCATGTTAGGAAGAAAAGTTTAATGCAATGCAGTGTGTGTGTGGCAGCTCTGGAAAATAATAATAATAATAATAATAATAATAATAATAATAATAATAATAATAATAATATTTATACCCCGCCCATCTGGCTGGGCTTCCTCAGCCACTCTGGCCAGCTTCCAACCAAATATTAAAAACAGTACAGCATCAAACATTAAAAACTTCACTAAGCAGGGCCGCCTTCAGTTGTCTTTTAAAAGTAAAATAGTTGCTTATTGACTTGACATTTGATGGGAGGGTGTTCCACAGGGAAGGGGCCACTACCAAGAAGGCCCTCTGCCTGGTTCCCTGTAACCTCATTTCTCGCAGTGAGGGAACTGCCAGAAGGCCCTCGGCACTGGACCTTAGTGTCCGGGTAGAATGATGGGGGTGGAGACGCTCCTTCAGGTAGACAGGACCAAAGCTGTTTAGGGCTTTAAAGGTCAGCACCAACACTTTGAATTGTGCTCGGAAACGTACTGGGAGCCAGTGTAGGTCTTTCAAGACCAGTGTTATATGGTCTCGGCGGCCACTCCCAGTCACCAGTCTAGCTGCCACGTTCTGGATTAGTTGTAGTTTCCGGGTCACCTTCAAAGGTAGCCCCACGTAGAGTGCATTGCAGTAGTCCAAGCGGAAGATAACCAGAGCAAATTCCATCCTATGGATCATTAGGAAAGGGGTTGATAATAAAACTGCTAATAATATCGTAATGCCATTATACAAATGTGTGGTGCATCCACACTTGGAATTCTATGTTCTGGTTGCCACACCTCAAAAAGGATATCGTAGAACGGGAAAGGTTTCAGGAGAAGGTAAGCAAAACCATTAAAGGGGTGAAGCAACTCCCCTATGAGAAAAGGTTGGAGTACTGGGGGCTCTTTGGAAAAGGCGAGGGAGAAGGGACATGATAGAGCAGCATAAAATTACATATGCTGTGGAGAATGTCATTAGAGAGAGTTTTCCCCCCCTCTCTAGAGTCCAGCGCCATCCAGTGAAATTCCTTGTTGGGAGATTCAGGACAAAATAAATGGGGAGGCACTGTTGCACTCAGGTCCCACTTAAAAGTTTCCCCGTGGATATCTGGTGTAAGAACAGGATGCTGGGCTCGGTGGGCTCTTTTTACCTTCTTATCATTTAACCAAATCTGATATGTGGCATCATTGATGCCCTCACTTTTATCACCTGATCCCTGATTGGCCGGATCGCTTGATAAAGGCAAAAGCTGGGTGAATAGAAATGGTTCCAAAGTGGTAGCTGAGAAGGGAAACCACAGAACCGCACTCGCACAATCACCTAAAAGTGCCCGAAGACTTTATGAGGGAACAGTTCAGCGGCCCCCGCTGTATATCTTGGTGGCGGGCCTCATTAAAGTCTGTAAGCAAAAGAAGGAAATATCCAGTAAAGCAGCAAGAAAATATTGAGGAACAGCATTCCCGGTTTAACACTAAAAGATGACTTCAAAACTATGGATCTGAGAGATTAACAGACCTTACTTTCCTTGCCCAGGATTCTAATTTCCCAGTGGATTTGGTGTAGGACAGTGATGGCCAAACTTGGCCCTCCAGCTGTTTTGGGACTACAATTCCCATCATCCCTGACCACTGGTCCTGCTAGCTAGGGATGATGGGAGTTGTAGTCCCAAAGCAGCTGGAGGGCCAAGTTTGGCCATCACTGGCGTAGGACTACTGCTACAACTTTTTGACATTAATATGATAGCCGAGACATGCTCTTTTGAGGTCACATAATGAATGTAAGCAGGTCTGGTTATGGTCATTGGGCAGACATGAACTTTACGGAAGTAATGTTTAAAACAAATGCAGGTGTATAGAAGAGAGAAGCTCCTAACAATTTCATCGGGACTTACGCAAGAGAGGTTTTGCAAGGGTTATGCCCAGTTGTCCCAGCTATTTATAGCATTATTCAATAGCAGTAATGCTGACAATAAGAAATAATGTCGCACAGATGTCAATTATCACAACAGCCGTTGCAGCGCAGAGCTCTTGATTTGTTCTCCTCTCTCCAGCCTTATAAAAAGAAAATCAACTGTTTTATGTTACTAATGGAGTTACACTCTTTTATAGACCCTCATTTGTATAATGACAAAAGTCTATTTGCTCATAATTTCCAAAAAGGACCCTGGATTTATTACTAACAACAGATGAGTTCTAATACTGCAGTGCTAGGCAAATGTCTGATTTGCATCCCGTTGCAAACCTAAAACGAAAACTATGCCTAATAACATGATTGTTCTGAAACTGTTTAGCATAATCACAAAATCCCGAAAGGTGCTTCAGTATATCTTGGTGGCGGGCCTCATTAAAGTCTGTAAGCAAAAGAAGGAAATATCCAGTAAAGCAGCAAGAAAATATTGAGGAACAGCATTCCCGGTTTAACACTAAAAGATGACTTCAAAACTATGGATCTGAGAGATTAACAGACCTTACTTTCCTTGCCCAGGATTCTAATTTCCCAGTGGATCGTCTAACCTCCTCTTCATATTTGCACTTCTCTTTTGCAGAGGAAATAGTAGGTTGCATTTTGTTCCCACTCCTCTCAGTCTTTCTTTTAAATATACTACTAGGAAGTTACAAACCTGGTGCCTTCAGGTTTGTGAGAATATTATATCAGGAGGGTATTATAGCAACTATTCCACAAACCCAGAATCTCAGGTTGGTGCTGTTCTAAACCAGAAAAGAGGAGCGGAGCAACGGCACAATGCTAATCCCTCAAAAGCAAGAGCATTATTTTGATTTGTCATCTGCAAGGGCCGAGAGACAGCGAGGTTACTGGAATCCCCTTCATCTGGTGTGAACAGTATTCAGGAATCCAGGAATCCCTGGCATGTGCAGGCAAGGGGCAGGATATGTAATGGACATGTACAGACAAATGCAATATTCTTTTGACATGACTTTCTCTGGTACCTTAAGCCAGTAGGGGCCAGGGGGACTGTGTGGTGGGGTATAAATAAAGAAAAAGTACATACATAAAGGTTTATTTCCCGCGCAACCCTGTGGAGCTTGGTATGATGCAGAGTTCCTCCCAAGATCAAAGGCAAGTTGTTGGGTCTTTCCTTTCACAGCTGTCCCCCATCTGTCCAGGGAAATCCCCAGAGGCCGAGCCATTTTATAATAGGACATCATAGATAGCTACACATGCATTTTGAGAATTATGTAATGTGGTGCCATTCAGCGTAAGTAAAATGGTCTGCTTAGAAGGGGATTTCATTGTGTATATGTGCTTTTTTTCAAGTCAGCTCTGTGGTAAAGCATTAATTCTTCCTATTTTCTTGCAGTTCCAGATTATCAAGAGCAGGATATTTTTCTATGGAGGAAAGAGACTGGATTTGGATTTAGGATTCTTGGTGGAAATGAGCCTGGAGAACCTGTAAGTATTTTGATATTTTTAGGCTTGTTTTACCTTTTTTTATCTCTTTACCCCGGAATTTTCAGAGCCGCATTCGCCAGAATACATGTCCAGTAATATTTAATCTGCATCCTTTCAGCCACTTGATTTTAAAAACAAGCAAAACCAGAACAGAGTGCTGAGCTATGTTCTGAATAGCTAAGGTTATGAAGAGTGTTGATCTTTGTTCACATAGAGGCCTATTTCTGCTATCAACTGGCTTAGACCCCCGAGCTGTTTTGCAGCAGCTACTGACCAGAACGTCAACAGATGTTAGCAACTTTGGGTTGCTTTGATTTAGGTCACACTCGAGCCAAGGCTTCTGATCTTATTACCAACCCCCTGAGCTGAATAAGTACAGTCTCATACAGCAGGACTCTCCAAGAAAAGGAATGTCATGTTAAATAGAGGAGGAAAGGCACGATCATGGGTAAAGGAACAGAAGTCTAGAGATTTGTGCTAGTAATGATCTGCTGAGCCTTTCCATGAATCTCAGGATCAAAATTCTAGAATTCGTTTCCCCGGGGCAAAGTCATACAATACATATATTCTTTTGAAGAAGGGTGTTCATAGGGAAATATGAAAGCGACTTGTATCAAATTGGGCCAATGTCCCATCTAGCCTAGTTAACAGCTGCTCTGGCTGGATAATTAATTTCAGTGGTTTTACTCCGCATTGGACTTAGTTGGCTACGGCCCAAAATTTGTAACTGTCATTACAGGTAATTTGTAAGGTGCCTTGCATGCCTGTGGCTCTCTTAACTGTGTTGCACCATGGGAACAGTAGTTCATGGAAATGGAAACATTCAGAAGAGAAAAAACATACTTTTTGAGAATGATGGGATGATGGGCTATTTGCTGCCATGCCATGAAGACTGCAGCCTACACAGAAGCCTTCATAAGAGCCAGCATAGTGTAGTGGTTAAGAGTGGTGGACTCGTAATCTGGTGAACCGGGTTCGCTTCCCCACTCCTCCACATGCAGCTGCTGGGCGACTTTGACCTGGTCACACTTCTTTGAAGTCTCTCAGCCTCACTTGCCTCACAGAGTGTTTGTTGTGGGGGAGGAAGGGAGAGGAGATTGTTAGCCGCTTTGAGACTCCTTAAGGGGAGTGAAAGGCGGAATATCAAGTCCAAAGTCGTCTTCTTCCTCTTATTCTTCTTCACATGGTCAACTGATATCATCAACTTGTGTGCATGTGAAGAAGCCTCTAGGTTCCTCTGTCATAGTACCGGGAGTGGGGGCAGTGCAGAGATATGCCCCCTATATAAATAAAGCTAGGGCATACTTTTGCTAAGGGGATAATGACCCTGTTGGGAAGCTCTGAGAATATGTACTGCTTCCATGTTCAAAGTTTTGGAAAGTAAGGTAGTTGACCAAAGTATGGCACTGACTAACCCTTTGGGCCTTTTCTGCCATCCCTTCCACTTTGTTGCCTCACTGGTATCATCCATCTGGGTCTGGCCCTTTGGGCACATCTGACATGACCCAGATGTAGTCACGTAACAGCCTGGATTACATTGGCCCACTTGGCTAGAAGATGTTTGGGTATAGACCAAGGGCAGGGAACCTCTACTTGGTGGGCAAAATGCAGCCCTCCAAGCCTCTCTATTTGCTGCTTGGGACTTTCCCCAGTCATACCCCAACTCCATGGACCCACAACTTCCCAGAGTATTTTTCCCAGCTGAAATGTGTCCTTAAATCTCTGGGTTGCCTGAGCATTTGGGCGTGTCTAAGCAGCCTTTGACTTATGTATGGCTGGAATGTCCCCTATGCCCGTTCTACTGCCCCCTATTGCACTGGTGTGCACCCCCTGGTTACAGTTGCCCACAAGGGGATGCAGTCCTTGACCCTGATATAAGGTTCCCTGGCTGTGGACAGTCCTGATTTGCTGCTGTGGAATGAGATTTCACTTCTTCTGCAATTCTGACAGCGATTCTTCTCTCGCACATGCACATGCTTCTCGCAGATTTACATTGGTCACATTGTGCCACTGGGTGCTGCAGATGCCGATGGCCGCCTGCGATCTGGGGACGAATTGATCTGCGTGGATGGGACCCCTGTTGTCGGGAAATCTCACCAGCTTGTAGTTCAGCTTATGCAACAGGCCGCCAAGCAAGGCCATGTCAATCTGACTGTCAGGCGCAAAGTGGTTTACACAGGTAGGTTGCAATGTGACTCGCAGAGTGTTTTTTTTGTCTTTACTCCTGTCGCTGGATAAAAGTGAACTACTTTCTAAAGATCAAAAGCTTCAGGTTCTAGCAAAAAATAGCAATGCACCGTTCTGTTATTTATATTTTGCTTTTTAACCTCCGGGTTTTTTTTCCTGGGTTTTGTTTGAGGCTTTTCGAACACGGTATAAATATAGGCTGAAATGTTTTCAAGCTGAGAATTTGACTGCTTGTGATTAGAAGAGATATGTTGCCACTTTCCAAGGGTTTCCCCCCATTGGGTTTAGTTTCAATTTACCATTTTAAAGGATAATCTCTTATAGGATAAAAAATATTGTGAAACTGATAGGCCGGTAAAGTGCTAATCATTTTATAGTACTACCTGCAAAGGAGCACATTATTACCTAGCCATGTTATCCAAATCGGTTGGATGCCGATAGTTCTGCCCTAAAAAAGGACCTTGCTGGAGCGGACTCACCTGGATGTGTATCCCATTGAGCTCAGTGGGTCTTATTCTGAGTAGATAAGCATGGGGTTGCACTATTTATCCAGCAATCTGTATCCAGCAGATGTTTCGGAGAAGCCTCCCTAGCATGAACAGCCACCCCCCGGTTGTTCCCAACAAGCGTCCTGCATATATGACTGTGCTAGTGCTAACCCAGAAGTATAGGAAGTGCTCCTGGTGTCGGCATGGCATAGCTCAATATCAAACATCAGGTCAATTGAATTGCATGATCTATGCTGGGCCCCCAATTGAAGTGTCAGTATGAACTTGGAATTGCCAGTGGGTCTGGATTTGGGAGGATGATTAAGATGGGCAGTGTGTAAATATATTACTACTACTACTACTACTACTACTACTACTACTACTACTATTATTATTTCCCCAATGACATTCTCTTAATTTTGCCTTTGGACCTATAGAAAACTATATTTTATCATATTCAGAGTCAGTGTTGATACATTTCCTCTGCATAAAAATAATAATGGAGGGATAGCCATGGAAATAAAGTTAAGGCAGAATACAAACCCCACTGCATGATTTTGTGCAGGAAAGATTCATTAGCAGGGACAAGCAGGCTTCCAGTCTCATGCCTGCATATATTTCCCGCAAAATCTATTTGAAGGAAATTTGCCTTTTGATTTTTAACATACCTCTCATGAATTTCTGCGCAGTATGCCTCCATGAAGAAAAAAAACCTGGCATACAATTTGGCTATAGTGTGCCTTTTCTTTCTGATGTGGCCATGTTTAGTACTAGTGGTGGTTGCTTTTCTGTACATAATTATTTGAAGTGACTTTACAAAATAATAATAATAATCAAGGTAAAATACCATAAATAAAATGCGTGAAAACAAAACAGAAACAAGAAATTGGCATGAAAAGTCCCCAAGTAAAAGTGTGATAACCCAGTGTTAATCCACCATGAAATCCACCACCAGAAAAAACTAAATCCCCAGTTAAATATTTTCTTTCCTGAATAAATAGGTCTTCATGCTATCAGTGAGTGAAAGGAGTTGACAGAATGCCCCCCCTCTCTCTAGACAAAGAGTATTTCATAAGGTGGGTCGTCACTTCTGAACAGACTGTGCTCCAAGCCCCAGCTGACAGAACAGCACAAAGAAGGGGCATATTTCAAGGAAGCCTCAGATGACTTCAGGGATTGTTGGGGAGGAATACATGGAAGAAAACACTCCCTAAGATAGTCTTATACAGTGGTACCTCAGGTTGCGGATGGGATCCGTTCCGGAGATCCGGCCAAATCCCGAGGTTTTCGCAACCAGAGAGACCGTTTTGGGCCATGCACGCGCGACAAAAACCCGGAAATATACTTCTGGGTTTGCCACTTACGTAACCCAAAGTTTATGTAACCGGAGGAATACGTAAGCGCAGGTACAACTGTAGTATGTAGACCTTGATATTTCCCTCACATAATCAGAAATTCAGCACCTCGTTCAGTTATCTCTTGGTGTTGAGAGATGATTGCTTCTTTCCAAAACAGTTCCGAAAGCAGAGAACGAGGTCCCCTCCCCAGCCTCATCTCACCACAGCAGCAACCAGCCTGCTTCTCTGACAGAGGAGAAGCGCACTCCGCAGGGGAGCCAGAACTCGCTCAACACCGTCAGTTCCGGCAGCGGCAGCACCAGCGGAATCGGCAGCGGAGGAGGCGGGGGCAGCGGTGTGGTCAGCACTGTGGTGCAGCCCTATGATGTGGAAATACGCCGCGGAGAGAATGAAGGCTTTGGCTTTGTCATCGTGTCTTCCGTTAGCCGGCCAGAAGCTGGAACGACGTTTGGTAAGTGCAGAACATGCTTAGAATTGCTTTGGCTCTTTAATCTGTTTCCTTGGTGGCTGGGGCTCTTTTACCTGCACTCATAAGCACCTCTACGTTTCCGAGGTACATAAACCAGCTTGGCACACCGTTGATTTGCACATCCCATTGCATAGTGCAGGCTTCCTCAACCTCTGCCCTCCAGATATTTTTGGCCTTCAACTCCCATGATCCCTAGCTAGCAGGACCAGTGGTCAGGGATGATGGGAATTGTAGTTTCAAAACATCTGGAGGGCCGAGGTTGAGAAAGCCTGGCATAGTGGGTCCCATTTTGATGGGGAGTTTTGTCTTGCATTGTCCTGTATCGAGGCAGCTGAATGCAGCAACTCTTTCGCTATAAGCATTAATGACCTGGGTGAGGTCTTCTTCATTTCACCCATGGTATTGTATCTCACGAGTAAAACTCGACTTATTTATGACCAACACTGAGGCAACAATGTGAAAAGAGCCTGAGTTGCCTCTGTACAGTGAGAATAATAATTACAGCTACCAAACAGTAATTGCAGTACATGAATGTACTCCCTATTCTATTTAATTAATATGTTTAATTGGAAAGTCAAGCTTTGGGAGTTGTTTCCCTCCAGGGTCTTGTTCAAAGCTGTATTAGAGGAGAGGGGCTGTTTTTGTTTTTTGGAAAGCAGACTGACATTTTGAACTCTTGAGTAATGACAGTAGTAGAAGAGGTTGTCACTCACTGAACTCTTCTCCAGCGACAAACCTGTAGGCCTGAGTTTAACACAAGTGCCCTCTCTGACAGATGGCTATCCCTGGGAACAAACGGTGCTTTATTCTATATACGTACTTGTGAATAACTCTGGGTTTTTTAAAAAAATAAAAAATGGCCCTTTCACATTTATATACATAAAAAAATATTTTGTTAAAATATTAATTTAACTGTTCTTCGGGATGCACTCCCAAGTTCCCATTAAGTGAAACATGCAGACATTTAGTGGGGCCTGTGAAATCACTGAAGGTAATGCTAGACTTAAATTTTGTTTGTGATACTTTTACGGCCCCTTCTCAGTATCTCCGCTGTCTCTCGCATTATGGCCACCCTGTGAGTTTGGGAAATGCCATTTATTTCAAGCTCTGGCAGCCAATAGGCATTCCAGATAAGGAATGGCTCCTGCTGTTCCAGTGAGTCTCAGTTTAACATTTACCACTATAAGCACTCCATGTGGCCAGCATCACATTTCAGAAGTGCTTCACCCACACACCAGCATATGTGTGTACATTGTATGTATTCTTGCAGTCTGGATCCCCTGTGGGTTCTGTGCTGGCATGTGCAGGCTGCCCTGCATGGTGCCCGTGCCTGGGGGTAAGGCATGTTTTTGAACTTGATGCCAACAAGTGGGATGCTTGTGCCAATGTACTTTGTCTGTGGCCGTGTCTTACGTGTCTCTTCAACATTCAGCTGAGGACCGTAGATGTGACACACACATAGCAAGTCCTTTCCATTCAGGTTTTGTTTCTCCAGGCACCAGAGAAAGCATAATCTAAATTAACTCAAGCATCCATCAATGGTAATTAGCTGCCCCATAAATAAATGTGGCACGGGGATGGAACTGGAGGTTCTTGAAAGGAACCCCCCAGACATAAAAAGAAATAGGAGAGCTTCTTTTTTCCACTGTTTTTATACCTGAATCTAGATATTACAGCAGAGTCTATTCAAATCAATCTCAATGTTGGGTTAGGGAAGGGCTTCATTTCTTCCGTTATCCAACTCTAACTTGTCTAAACCTAAAACTTACTATAATAGACTTTAAAATATGGTGTGCTTCGTTGCATTGCTTACCCGGCAATATTTTGTAATCCTGCCTGCAACATATAACATGCACTGCTGTTAATTATGACAACAGGGGTTCCTGAACCACTTGTGCTAAATGGTCCTTTGCAAATTCCGAGAGATAAGAGTTCTTCTGTCCCCAGAGGAGAGAAAAGCACATTTGGAATTGCATGGGATAGCCATTCAGTTTTGAAAGGGCCTCTCTGACCATCTGTGATGGCTATTAAGAAACCATCATTGCAGATGAGATGATGAAGCAAGTACAGTTACGGAACCAGTCAAGACACACCAAATTGGTAGTAACTCTGAGGTGCAGGGGGCTAACATAAGGAGACAGTCCTTCCTTGTGATGGTGTAGCACATGAGCACCCATTCCACATATATATATGTATTTTTCTTTTACTCTAAAACTTAATTAACTGTTGTGAAATGTATTGGAGTGGTCTCTTAAATAAGAGTATTCCAAAGCCTCTGCTTGCCCAGATCAGCCAGAATAAGAATGATGAATGTGTTCATTTGTGAAAAGATAAATTTTCGTGGCTAGAAATATGAGCAATGTGGAAGCAAATTTATGTCTTGACTTGACTCCCCCCCTTCTGCTACCCAGAAAACACTTCTCCACGATATTTTGCATGAGATGCTTGCCCTTAGCTACAAAGTGTGTGACTCATTCCCATAGGGGTTCTTTGTATCGTTATTCCGATCTCACAGAGGTAGTCTGCTGAGATGGGCTGAGCTACTTCAAAATTGTATTCATTTAGTTGTCTGGGTGTGTTAAGGAATTAGCCAGTTAAAGTTACTCTCATGTGACAAAGCCAGGAGTGGGTGATACACACCAATGTAAATTATATAACGACCAATTATCATCAGTTATACTGCCTTCTGTTAGTGAGTAGGCTTTTCCTCATGTTGCCATTTTAACTCATCCTTCATTGTGATCTTTTTGATAAAGCACAGCACAAACATGTGTTTCAAACTACTAATAAAAATGCAGTGCAAGCATATCTTTGGATGAATGAATATTATTTCCAGCCACTTGGAAAAAATTACATAGGTGTGATGGATATGACCACATTCAACTGCACCCACTTACTAAATGCTAGTCTCTATATCTGCCTTGTGCAACTTTTGAGAGGTATACACAAATGTGGAAAGGAAGTGTTGTGAAAGCTAAGCAGTGTCAAGACAGCAGATTTTGACTTTAAAGTCACATTTTAAGTACTTTTAGCAAACATCTTGACACACATTGCTCCCATTTTAACCGTTTTCAGTCTCCCGTTTGCCACAACTTTTGTTACCCCCTCATAACACAACATGGTGTGTTATGAGTAGCATTAACAGTGAGTAGCATATTGAAAACAGGAGGCAGTGGCCCAAATCACACTTCAGCCATCGCCCCACTGGGAAACCTTGAGCTTTTCACTGTTTCTCCACCTTCAGTTAAAATGGAGCTACAATAGAGAGAGAAGAGGGGTGGAAATGCAACAGCATGACCTAATAGCGTTGTGAGGGTGAATGGAACAGTGGGGAAAATTGAGAAACTTTATTGTTCGTGGATTTCAGGGTAGGTCAGTTAATACTACCTTTGGAATATGCCTTGATTTAGGCTGAATCATCCCCAGTGATTTTGTAAAGTTAATCACATGCTGCACAGTATTTCCTGACAGCTGATCCCTTCTGGTTAAATTCTAGTAAAGGTTCTAGTTAAGCAGTGATAGCCAAACTTGCCCCTCCAGCCCTACAACTCCCATCATTCCCTAGCTAACAGGAACAGTGGTCAGAGATGATGGGAATTGTAGTCCCAAAACAGCTGGAGGGCCAGGTTTGCCATCACTGGAGTAAAAGGAACAAGTAGCCAGCACTCAACCCTTAAAGTGTTCATATTCTGCTGCAGCAAAGAAATAAGAATTCACCTGTTAGAATTCACAATATGTGTTAGGTGGTGAAAGGAAATAAAATGCATTCATCCCAGATCACTTGCTTGTTTTCTCTTGCGCTCTCCAATACCAGGGATGGGGAACTTGTAAGCCTCCAGATCTGATGGCACTTCCAGCTCCCATCAACAACCAGTCCTTGTGGCCCGTTGACAGTGATGATGGATATGGAACCCAGCAACACTTGGTTATGCCACAGTTCCCACACCTAATTCTAAGCACAAACACCTGGAAATGAGTTCCACGGAAACCAGTGGGGCTGACCCTAAAACAAATAAATGCATTTAGTTTTTTGGCTTGCAGTCAAGAGCTGTTGTGGTCGGGTTTGGGGATTTCCCACCCACTTTTTACCAAGATTGCAAAAGGGGAAGAGTTATCAAATGGTTTGGAGGCGAGTGGCTTTGGAAGGCCGTGGGTGGAATTCATCATAGCGCTAAGTCTCTCATTCCTTTGACACAGATTTCTGCTTTTGCAACGAAGTGCTCCTCCCCTCTCCTTTCCCCTGCATGCCCCTTAAATCTGTTTTAGGGGCTCCCCCCAACCCTCTGGAGCAGATTTGGGGAGGGTGCAGTGTGCACGCAGGAGAGGGAGTGGGGAAAGTCCCACTGCGCAAGTGGAAACCTTTGCGCTGATGGGAGGCTGTGACTGAATGCCGCCCCATATATTCCAGTCCTCCTGTCCCTTCTGTAGTAGCTCTGCTCCTTGCCTCAGATAGTTCCCTCAGATAGGAGGGGAAAACAACACCCAGTTCCCTTCTGCTTTTATCCATGCTGTGTTTATTTTATATTGCTGATTCCTATGAGTTTTTAAAAATAATAATCAAACAAAACTTCCTTATTCCTTGGTAGACATAGAATGATTGTCTTTCAAAATGGAGAAAGAACAAAACATTGGCAGAAGCTTTAGCAGGCACTCACTGAGATGATGATGATAAGATATTACAAGCTTAGGAAAACAATAGAGAGTTGCATTTCCATACAGCAGCAAACCTTGACGTTTGCAACTAAAATCCTCTGTGATTTTATTTTGGGGACCACAGCTCATCTGAAGAAACTGTGCCATTCTCAACCATGTTAATGGGAGAGAATTTTTTGTGTTTTTTTGGGGGGGGTAGGGAGTGGGGATTACTGAGCAAGATGTAGGAAATGCAGTTTTGTGAGGCTTACTTTGCACTCCCAGAGCCAATTGCCAATGTTTTGAGCACTGGCAGCAAAGCTATCCTTTAATAACTTTTGCTTGATGCATTAATTAATTAACCCTTAACCTTCTCTTTCCCTTTTCAACCCTTTTTCTCCTTTCCCCCTTCACCACGTTCCCAACGTATGTAAACGATTTGTTAAACAAAAACCAAAAAAACATGCACACGCACACAAAATATATATATATATCTCAATATCAATACAAAAGCGGGCAATGCATGTGTGGCCATGCCTCACAAAATAGGTCGAATTATTGAGGGGAGCCCAGCAGACCGCTGTGGGAAGCTGAAAGTGGGGGACCGGATACTGGCTGTTAACGGATGCTCCATCACCAACAAATCACATTCGGACATCGTCAACCTAATTAAAGAAGCGGGAAATATGGTTACTCTGCGCATTATCCCAGGGGATGGTAAAGTATATATTCTCTTAATTTTTCTCTACCCACCCTTTCCACTTCCCATCATAGTTGGTCATTGCTTTTTTATGGGCTTTTGAGTTGCTTTGACCTACACCGACTTAGGAGATTGTGGTCCGAGCAATTCTAAAGCCCTGGGCATATTCTGAGAGAAACTTGTGCTGTACTGTTATTTATTTATTTTCCTTCTGTAGAAATGCTGCAATAGGCAGGTGGGGTTTTTTTTGGGGGGGGGGGAGTGAGGAGTAGACTTTGCTCCCACAACATTGTGTCTTTTTTTATGTGGGAGCTGAGTAGTGTATGGAAATTTTCTAGTTGAATGGAAGGGCATTTTACAGTTCTAATTCCTAGCTGGGACAAAACTTTTCCCTCACACTCATTGTCCATTTCTTTCTCTCCCATTGGTGGCTTCCCAAACTTGGGTCTGCAGCTACTTTTGGACTACAACTCCCATCATCCCTAGCTGGCAGGAACAGTGGTCAGGGAATGATGGGAACTGTAGTCCAAAAACAGCTGGTGACCCAAGTTTGAGAAGCCCTGGTGTAGAGGATCTACAAGACATCTCGGTGCTTTCGCAGTGCCAATGATGTGCATTTTGGCATTAAGTGATCAGATGCGTTCCAAATAGCCACTCCAAAAGCATGCTCAGTGTCAATTTACTGTGCATAGTTGGAGATATGAACCACTGGGGATCTTCCTTCCATCTCAGCAAGGCCATTTAAGCATTAGGAATATTTTGGGGTGATTATCAGAAATCGGGGGCATTTGAAACTTGTGGAGCATGATTTAGAAGCATCTCCTAAAGAACAGCTCTAACCATTTGGATGTGTTAACTTGTGGTAATAACTCTAAAGCATTTTGCCAACCCACAGAAGCTGGTACAGCATTACATGCCCTGGAAATCTCAACTTTACTTTTAAAAAACCAAAACCCTTCTTAGTCCTCATGGTTGCTTGATAGTTCAACTGAAGGCAAAAAGCTACATATAGGGAGTACATGGAGCAGGACCCAGCTCAGACATGAGAGAGGAAGCTTATATTTTTGATCCAGGACAATTTGGTCCTTTGCAGTTCGGTGAACCTTCATTCATGACCACTGTTTCCTTTCCATCTACTTGCCTACTGACTACAATCCATATATTCAAGTCTCACCATTTCTCCTCCTTACTTCTTTTATTCTTTGTTAACTTGACTCCTAAGAAGCAGAATAAGTAAATTCTGAAGCAGTTCTTGGATTGTTACAGGGGTGTGACATCTTTGTGCTGGAAGCACAACACTGTATTGACTTTGAGACTACGATCCATTAGGAATGTGGTTGGAATAAACGGTACTCTTTCTACAACATGCTCAGAATCATCTGGGAAAGCACTAGATGTGATTCTTCTGGTCCCTTATTCCATGGAGAAGCCATGAATCACACACACTCTTTCTGGAGAATCACTGATACCCCTTTCCCTTCTGTTTGCAGTCTTAAAATACCATCACTAAATCTAATGTACATCCTGCATGTTTCGAATCTGCTTTTGTCTTAAGGGATGGCTGCGCGTGCAACACGAGGATAGCTGGCTCTCATTCTCTGCCTTTCGCTATTTGTAATCCGGAAGTTTTATGTGTTGCAAAGGAAGGTTAGGAAGCAAAAGGGATAAGCGCCTGTTGAAAAGAAGCTTTGTTTCTTCTCTTTAGATCACTCTAAAAGCTTTTCTGTAGTCACGAGAGTGCTTGCTTTTTAGCTTCAGAAGATAGAACCAGATTGAGGATTTGTAGTCTTACGGACAGAGCACAGGACAGAAAGTTACATTGTCTTGAGTTAGTAGGGTAGTATATTTATTCAGCAAGTTGCTTCATCATATCTTAAGATACTGTTTCGTTAGATGCGTTCTTATTTTGGAGTGTGCTTACATATTCCAGATTCTCAGAGGCCCATAAAAGTTAACATATGCCATTTATTTCAGAATAGATGCTACAGAGAAAAGTACCATAATTTGGGTGTCCATTGATCTCAACGGGATGGTGTTGGTGGGAAGGAGAATTTGTATGGTCACCTTTCTCCAACTCTGCTTTTAAGTGCTGCAGAGTGATTAAACTGACACACTTCTACTTTTGTTGTAAACTGCCCATGGAATTCTAAGAAAGAAAGAAAAAAAGAAAGAAAGATTCTGTTATATGACTTCTTTATAAGCTTCGAAATCCATGTATATCCCTATGAAACATATTTAGACCCTTGAATACAATTATCCCTGTCATGGATTCCAAGAAAAGGCAGATAGATAACATGGAGGAACTTGAAAGTAGCGCTGTGCCATATATTCTTAAATGTATGGTGTCATATTTGGGGCATGAAGCAAGGGCCTTTTAGAGTTCTTCCATGTTTTCTCTGAAATGACTTTGTCTATGTGATGGGGGGTCATGAAACAGACATGTCACCCCTCTTTTCAAAAGCCCCCATGAACAATTGCTGAAAGGGCAGCATTTTCACAGACTTGAAATCTCGGATTGCTTCTGAGATTTGAACTTTATAAGTTTGATAGGTAGGGTATAAACATTTCAAATAAACTATATCTCCACAAACGTTGGATTTATTTACTTTGCTTCATTTATGCACCACCCATATACACAACTCTGTTCTCACAAGTGATTTGCAAACTTATTAAGAAGCCCAAAATACAATCCCAAAATGGTAAAACAATAAAACAAATTATTAGCAATGCAGTAAGGAGGAAAGAACTTAATAAATTACTTTTTTTTTCTTTTGCTGGAATAGGCACAAATGTCCGCTTGCCCTTTGGTGTAATGATACAAAATGATGTAGTGTTTAAATTGTTGGAAAAGTAATAAATATTATTTAAAACAAAAACAAAAAACAAAATGTAATTCAGAAGCATACATAGTTTATTTGTTACATTTTTACCCTGTTGTTTCTTCCAAAGGGAGTCCACCCTTTGTGTCAGAACTGCTGGCACCTGTCCTATTAATATCCTTACAAGTTGTAGAGACCTTGATTAATCAGAGATTTGACAGTTTGTATCTTAGACTTCTGAAGAAATCAGGGGGAAAATTAACCTCTGTATTTCAAATGATTTTATTACGCTATGCCAGAAGTCAATAAGTTGTCTCAAAGATTGAGTGATGCAGTTTTTACCATATAGATTCAGTTCTCTAAAGAATTCAGCAGACTTAGGGTTGCATCCAACTAAGATCTTAGAGTAGATCCCTTGAAATTAAAGACCACAATTTGGTAATGCCTGTTAACCTCAGTGGATCTACTCTGGAGTAGGACTGTCGGTGGATACAACCCTTACTATTTTCTGAGACTATTCAGCAAATGTACCATTTTACTATACATTAACAAAATAGTCAGAGCTGCCAGTCTGGACTTTTGCCAGTCAGACCTGCATTGTAGCAGGTTCAATATACTTTCTGTTTTCAAGTCTGGAAACAGTAGAGAAAACAAGGATTTGTTTTCATTTGAGGCAAATATTATCCTTATTCTGAAATATTCATGAAATTTTTAAGAAACTTGGACTCGCTACATTTTGAAATTGATTGTATATCATGGGGCTGCTAAGATGCTCTCTTAAACTGGTTCATATCCAACTAAGTTATACTCAGAGTAGACCCAGTGGAATTAAAGGGCCAAAGTTAGTCATGCCCATTATTTCAATAAACCATCTCTGAATAGAACTAACGCTGGAAACCTTTGTGTGTTCACCCAAACCAGTTCAGTTGTTGAGGGCCTGAATTGCTTGGATGTTGTAGGGCAACAGCCACCAAATGACTTCTACCATGGGTGTGGCCTAACACAAAATGGCTGCTGGCTCCCAAACAGCCGGAAAAAGAATTGTTGCAAAAACATTCCATCACTAACATATAAAAAATACCTGCAAGTTTACTAAGGGCTGGTTGAGTCAACCATATAATTCACTTGATTTCTTTAGCTGATGGCTGGCAGCTAGTGAATAGACTCATTAAAAAGCAGTGTGCTTGAGGTGCCATAAGATTCTGCATTTCTGATTTTCTCATCTATTCCTGCATGCCAGTGATGTTGCAGTCATGAAGTGAAGAACGATCCTGGCATTTCAGATCATGTACTCCGTAACAAGCTGCTTGGCGTAGTCTGCCAGCCTCTGTAAAAACTGGCTGAACCTCTTCCTCTTTCAAAGGCCCCTCTTCTCTCTCTTGCATGCTACCATTGCGATGAGGTCTTAGTTCTGCTTCCTGGTGTCTTAGTGCTCCTTCCTGTTTCTCAAGTTCTCCTCCTAGCTCAGTGCTGTTATGGGAAAGAAAATCCTTCCCCAAAGACCAGTGGAAGAACAGGCAGGCATGTCTCTATGTGTGTTTTTGTGTGGCTGCATGGCTGTAGGAGCACTCACACATGCAAAGACATTGGTCATGCCCTTGAAGGGTTGGCCAACAGCACCCCCTGCTTTAGAACTGAAGAACAAAACACATTTTCTCATTCTTTACTATCATTGTTCATGGCATCCCTTGCCTTAATCAGTTTGGCTACAGTCACCTGTGTGATTTTATCAAAGACAACATAATAATACACCAGACAAGATGATGTCAAGGACAAAATCACATAGGTCACCAAAGCCAATTGGATTAAGTGATTGTTGACTGTTATTTTTTATAGTTTATGTATTTGAATAAACACTTCCCTAAAATATACCATAAGGGAGCAAGGACAGGGAGGGCAAAGAAAAAAAGAAGGGCAGTGATGTTGAGAAAAGGCTGCCAAACAATACTGAAACTGTGTGAGTGTTCAGCAAATTATTTTTTCAACAACTTGGCTGTGTGCATGTGAATGCTGCTTTTGAAAGTGAATGTTGAAATTAGGGAGCATTTGTCTCGACCCTTCATAGAAGCAGCTTTTTTGTTTTTGAAAAACAGCTCTTAAACATTATGAAGTGTAACAAATCCCTTTTACCAGCTGTATCATCAAGTCAACAGAAAGCTAAACATGCTGATATTGCTCAGTGTTTCTGTTTAAATCGGGAGTCAAATGGTGAGAGTGAGTCAAAAAGTGACAAAGAAATGTCTTTGGATGTGCCAGAATGACAGCCTCTCCAACCCACTCGTGTGCTTGCAACCATGAGGTCTAAAATGTCTTGTGAGACAAATTGAAAATTAAAGATATCAGGATCACAAAGCATAAAAAGCCCTAAACAACAAGGATAAAAACCTAGACATACAACTAAAATTGATGTTGTATGCAATTATGTGTTCACTGCCATGATGGAAGAAGGGGAAATTCCACGACTATTTTTCTAGATACACTAGTCCCCTCCCACCTTACTAATATATTAAGGCTTCGTAGGCAATCTGTTAACCAGTGTGGTGTTAAATAAATACTCAGTGGGCAACCACTCATATAATTCACTGTCTGTTACTGGATTATGTGAGCTGGCACAAATCTTTGTTGGGCAGCGTGTTGTTTAAAAATGCATTTGATGACTTTGGGTTACTTTGGCAAAGGAAAGCTGTGCGTGAATCGTTATCACAAGAATAGCCTGCCTTACAAAGGGCATTGTTTTATTTTGCAGAATCCTCCAATGCAACCTTATTGACCAATGCAGAAAAAATTGCTACAATTACAACCACACATACTCCTCAACAAATGCCGCAGGAGACCAGGTCAGCCTAATGTTCATTTCTGAAAGTGTGTTGATCTTCTCTTTCCCCTTTTACTTCCCATGCATCTTCCTAACCATAACACTGACGCTGTTCTCTCTCCCTCTCTACTCCCCACCTCCACATTCCTTATCAATTTGAACAGGAACAACACAAAACCAAAGCAAGAGTCCCAATTCGATTTCAAACCACCCACAGCCTCACAGGTAAGGCGTCCTTATCCAATTTGCGTCTTTTATGCTGTCCCTTGCATGCCTGCAGGAAATCTGTATTGCGAAGGCCCTACTTCAGGACTGGGGAACCAGTGGCCTTCTAGAAGTTGTTCAACTCCCACTCCCATCACAGCTAGAGGGTTAGAGAGAGTTGTACAGCAGCAACATCCAGAAGGCCACACTGCTTCCACATCTCCGCCCTACGTCCTTCCTCCGTCTAGCTTATCTGAAAAATATAAATCACTAATTAATGTACTCAAGTGCACTAATGGTGCCCCAACCATATTTGTAGTAGAGATGTGTTTGTAGCAGACAAAGCTTACACATGACTGATGAGAAGGGTGGTGAATATTCTGTGATGATACTATTCATGGTGTGTTTGCAAGACTGCTTCAGGTTCACCATGGTGATAAGTTGTGTTCCAGGCCTACATTTAGAAGGTAAAAACTCAGCGTCGTAAAAGATCCCTAGAAGTAGAAGTAGCTCCCCGGTCATCCCTTCCATAGGTGGTTTTGTGCCTGTTTCATTGACTATTATGGCCTCACATATCTGTTATCTCTTCTGCTGACAATTGCCATAGAAACTGCTGCAATTCTTCCCTCTTGAGTGCTAGTTTACGATATGGAAAGGATAAAGGCGGAAGACATTTTTGTATCTTTCTTAGCAATGCATTCCTCAATACAGTGGTACCTCTGGTTATGTACTTAATTCATTCTGGAGGTCCGTTCTTAACCTGAAACTGTTCTTAACCTGAAGCACCACTTTAGCTAATGGCGCCTCCCACTGCGCTACCGGAGCACATTTCTGTTCTCATCCTGAAGCAAAGTTCTTAACCCGAGGTACTATTTCTGGGTTAGCGGAGTCTGTAACCTGAAGCGTATGTAACCCGAGGTACCACTGTATATAAAACAATAATAATTAGAAAACAGGATATATGATGTACCAGCAGTATGCCTAAGGATCACATAGGAGACTTCCTAGCAATTATTAGTACAGTGGTACCTTGGTTTACGAACTTAATCCATTCCGGAAGTTCGTTCTTAAACCAAAGCATTCTTAAACCAAGGTGTGCCTTCCCATAGCAGCGGGGGACTCAATTTACAAATGGAACACACTCAACATGTTCTGTTTCCAAAGCAAAGTTCACAAACCAAAACACCTGCTCTGGGTTTGCAGCATTCTTAATCCAAGTTGTTCATAAACTAAGCTGTTCTTAAACCAAGATACCACTGTAATGACTATGTAGTTAACTTCAATTCTGTATACAGAATGAGATTAACAAAGAAAGGTCACTGTTGTCTGCTCTTAATTTGGGATCCTAAATTGGGTCTTTAAGAGCAGATAGATTTCTTCTGAAAACAAGCCTGATTTGATGCACTTTTCGTATTAACTTAAAAGTAATGATAATTGTAATCTCTTTCAAATTGGTCGCAAACTGCTTCTTATTACTTCCCTTCTAGCCGGACCAGGATTTTTACACAGTTGAGCTTGAAAGAGGAGCCAAAGGGTTTGGCTTTAGCCTTCGAGGGGGCCGAGAATATAACATGGATCTCTATGTGCTGCGGTTAGCGGAGGACGGTCCTGCTGAGAGATGCGGGAAAATGAGGGTATGTCTGTAAAAAGAAAACATTTTCCATGAGCTCCCCTTTTCACTAGATCTAAGAAAAGTCTGTTGAGAACCAGAATCTCTACCCCCAGCTCCCTGCTCTTTCTCTTGCTCTGTTTGGGGGAGGTGTGGGCATGGGGAAAGAGGATGGTCTCTAGGTACAGTGATTTTTAGGGCCCTGAGATAAGCTTCATGTGTTGCCCGTTACAGAATGGACAATGCAGGAATGCTGTGTCATACAGTTCCCTGCAAACTATCATTTGTTTGAGCAGTACTAGTATGTATAGTGAAAGCAGTGCTTTTGGTTTCTGTCCCCTCAACCTTCTGGGGCAGATTTGGGGAGGGTGGAGGGCGCATGTGGAAGGAAAAGAAGGGAAGAGTTCAGTTGTGCAAGCAGTTGTATTCAGTTGTGCTAAGGAAATAAACAATTATCTGACCTTTAGAAGACAGCCCTGTATAGGGAAGTCTTTGATGTTTGGTGTTTAACTGTGTTGGGTGTTTTGATTTGTTGGAAGCTGCCCAGAGTGGCTGGGTGAGATATAAATAAATCATCATCATCATTATAAATAATTGTGCTAACAGAACAAGGGCATTGTACATTGCCCAAATTCATGTTCTTCCAGCATTTTTCTTTAATCATGGATTATTTTGTTATGGCAGATCGGTGATGAAATCCTGGAGATCAATGGAGAAACCACAAAAAACATGAAGCACGCCCGAGCCATAGAACTAATTAAAAATGGTGGCCGCAAAGTTCGCCTGTTTCTCAAACGTGGAGATGGCTCTGTACCAGAATATGGTGGGTCAAACTATGAAAACATTCCTTTTCTTCCTCCTGGCATCACACCATGAATGATATGTCTCAAGATCTGAAGCGGGGATTCTTTTCTGTCCCCCACCCCTCTCTCTTTCTCTTTTTTTTCCACCAGTGTCTTACCAACCTTGGCAACAAGTGGCTTAACTGCCTCACTTGTGCTGAATTTTCTCTACACATTTTCATCCTTTGCTTGCTACTATGGACTTTTGTGGGGGCACAGTGTACAGGCAAGATCATCTTCAAAGCAGTATTTTTTTGGTGATCAGAGAGGGCAAAAAAAAAAACCCAGAGAGACAAAAACAAAAACCCTACTATCCTGTCCGACCAAACAAGGAATGTTTATTGAACTGTGCCAAACTCTTTCTCAGCGGATGAATTGTTTCTCTCGTCTTCTGATCAATGCAGAAATGGGAATCCTGTATTATACTTCTGAAGCTGTAGCCTTTGTTTGGCTTTTGTCCTTGGCTGTTGTCTGTAACTGTAGGCATGAATTCCAAGATGGTGTCTGGGCTTTTACTGTCCCCTTATATTTATGTAAATATTTATAAATTTATTTTTTAAAAGTATGCAATACAATATATATATATATATATAAATATAAATATACACACACACTTGGACCCCTCTCCTGCCACCTTCTTTAATGTTTGTTCGTTCACAACTGTGTAAGCTATGAACAAATTCAATTTGCCATTCTCAGTGTTTTGTCATGTCCGGTGAGATCACATAAAATTTTCTTGCCAAGGGTTTAAAAACAAATAAATAAGGTCAATGTTAAATGACCCTCTTTTCCCACCACTGTATTTGAGTTCCCTAGGTAGAGGTTTTGGGTGGCTTAATATTGTATATAATGTTACGCTGTCTTATTTATTTGAGATAATTATTTGAAGGTATGCCCTGGATTGTGGGGTTTTCCCCAGCTATATAACAGGTTTCCAACCAGTTATGAGTTATAAGCACATAAATGAACAGAGATGTCCTTTATGCTTCCCCATATTTGGGATAATAATATATCAATAAATTATATTCCTTCTATCCCAGTGTGGGAAATTACAATGGTCCCAACCAGTCTCCCTTTATTGTCCTTTTTTCTCTCCACAAACTGAATGGAGGGGTTGGTTGGTTAGCACAAGGCCACATGTGGATGGGAGCGTTCCACATTTAAAGGGTCACAAGCTGGGCTTTCTAGAGTAAATTTGCACCAAGTTGAACTGATCTTATGAATGGTTGAGCGTGTGTCCAGGTGTCAGTCCAGCTTGTCCTGAAAAGTTGAACTTGAGGTGTGAGGAGTTACAATCTAGGCCAGCCATTGTCAGCCTTGTGCCGTCCCAGACATAGACTAGAACTTCCTTCATCCCTGATGGTTGGCCTGGAGGACACATGGAGGGCACCAGGAAGGCTGTTCTAGGCCCGTAGATCTAGGCCCAAACTGTTTATAAGGCCAGGTCTAGAAACACAATCACCTCAAAAAGTCAAGCTAACATGTTGACGTTAACATGGTTTAAAAAACAACTTGTGAGATTCTTCCCTAAAGGCAACACATAAATGAGTTCTTTCCACTGTTCTGTCAGAGGCAGCCAGGCTCTGCTTTGGCGTGAAGTAGCAATGCCGCAAGTGCTGGGATGGGATTTTTTCCCTTACACACAGAGAGAGAATGTCAGAGGAAGCTGTAAGGCTGCTTGCGGACACACTGGAGTGCTTTTCCCCAAGCTGGGCTGGTGTTGATATCTCCACTAAACACCCCACACTCCAATTGCTAATTATTTGTTTAAAAAAGGAACAGTGCGAATGTATCAAACATAGGCTCATCATCTATTTTTATTTATGACACACTCAAGACCGTGCACTCAATTGCCCGCAAAATTACACGGGGCCCGAATAGCCTGGCCGATTCCACTCTATAAATTTAAATCCATTTGTAGTACTTAATGAATCGAAGCTCTTTTGTGTTTGCAATTCTCTTGTACAAACCACTCTGTTAGCCATCTTTCAGCAGGACTAAAGTTGTGTAATGTTCTTTCTTACTCTGTCTTTTCCTATGCTCTTTTGGCTGTAAAAT
Organism: Podarcis gaigeae; assembly: GCF_964106915.1. Taxonomy (NCBI): domain Eukaryota; kingdom Metazoa; phylum Chordata; class Lepidosauria; order Squamata; family Lacertidae; genus Podarcis; species Podarcis gaigeae. The sequence continues at coordinate 101,188,107 of NC_139679.1, forward strand.
CATATGTTAAGCATCGTAAATATATCCTGGGTTGTTGTTTTTACCTGGGGGCAAAAAATATTGCTTCACATCTTCAAGAAAGTCTGTTGCACCGAGGATGAAAATCCTAACACCAGGGCATGGGGTGGGGCAGCTTCTTTTATTTTCTTTGTCTTTTGGCTGCACGTAACAAATGTTAATCACGTAACCAATTCCATTTCTGAGCAAGGGGCTTTGCTGCTGCTGCTGCTGCTGCTATGTGCTTGTAACATTTGGGGAGCTTAAGGCATCTACAGTTCGCTGCAGTCACTAACAAGTTGCTTCAAAAAAATAATATGTTAGGTTCCGATATTTTTCTGACTTGATTGGAACGTGCTTCTCTAACGAGGCTGTATATTTTTGTAATGAGTTTTGTACTTATTTTTAACGTTGTGATCTTTCGTGGGCTTCTTTTTGTCGTTGAATGTTAACTGGTTTTCCTCTAACATTCTGTCTCACTTTCCAATTATGTCTCTTTCTCCTCCGTCTTTCTCTCTCCTTTCCTCTTTTCCTCTCTCTCTCTCCCTCTCTCTCTCTCTCTCTCTCTCTCTCAGAATGGATGCTTTAGTTGTCTGGGTTACCTAATCACCTTTTTAAAATGTTTAATTATAATATGTCGCTTTAACAACTGCTATCTCTGCAGCCTTATATCTGGGTGATCCGGACTTGGAAAAAATAAATAAACTTTTCTTTATTCTAAGATAAAAACAAATGAAGATTTTTTTTTTCTTCTTTCCTCTTTATTATAGGGTATCTAAACATTCTACTTTTCTCTTTCTCTTTCTCCTACTTTTCTTGGTGCCGGGCTCTTCCTTCCTCAGCGATGATACCTCCTAATATCGCTGCATGTATGAGAAATGACAAGCTCGGGGAGTCTTGCTTCTACCTTATGGGCCATAATCAAACTACGGTTTGTAGCTAAAATCAATACTAGGTGTTTCTGTGCTGTGGCCTAATTCTCTCACATTGCTTTCCGCTTTGCTATACTTCTGTATATACGGCAATTCATTCTGAGCAACCTGCAGTTCCTTGAATTACTGTAAGTACACTGAGCAACACGGTCTCCTACTGTGGACCACAAGATACCAAAATAAGTTGGCATCAATAGAAGAGAAGAACGTGGTCCTCCATATATATATATATTTGAAAGCCAGCTGATAAGATGAAACTTGAACATGGTTTCCATCTAGAAATCATCAAAATAATGGCCTGCAGAAAACCAAAACTAAGCTGGTTGATCAAGAAAAGAGCTCACATCTCAGAAGTTTATTTAATATTCAGGAGGAGAGAAAGAAGAGTCATGGACTCTAAAGCATTTGGTCATTTTAGTTTTCCTAAAACACCTGTTGGGCACATGTTGGGTATCTTGATATAAAATTGTCTTATAGAAGACATATGTGTATATATAAATAACACACACCCCTCAAAGCAACCTAACTGCAATAGTTTGACATTTTTATAATACACAATTCACAACCATCCATTGCAAATGGTGTGTCAAATTTTAAAATTCACTCTAGCACCAATTCTTTGCTTTTCATATTGCCATTACAATGTCATTGAGCTTACATCATGTACGTTTGTTGCAAAGGAGATTTTAATATTCCTACGAGCTCCATTCTGCACATCTAAACAGCTTTCCATTGCTTTAATAAGATGAGATCCTGTCCTTCTCCATTCCCCATCCTCCTTGCTGCCTCTCATTGTGTGTGTTTAAGTTGAGTCATTGTGGCAAAACCAAAATTGTTCCCACCACACTTCCATGATATATTGAAACAAACTGGAGTTAAGCTGTATGCCTACTGTTTCCAAGAATAGGAACGCAAGGGTCATAGTATAAACGCTATGCCATTGAAATCTGTATCTCCAAGGCACATCACTCAACAAGATGTTTGTACACTTAAAAGAAAACCATATGAATAAAACACTAAGCTTTCCAAGAAGAGCATTTCCTCCCTGCCTCCCAATTTTTCCTCAAACAAGCAAGACACTCCTTTTCTTTAACAGACATTTAATGCGGGGAGGTGGCAAAAAGGAAAGGAAAAGGATATGGAGATATTAATTGGATATAAGCTTATTAATTCTAAAGGAATTAGGGGAGGGAAGGGCCATAACTCAGTTGTGAGGTGCATCCTTGGCATGTAAAACCTTGCAGAACACCCAGCATCTCCAAGCAGAGCAGGAAATACAGTGGTACCTCTGGTTACAGACTTAATTCGTTCCGGAGGTGCGTTCTTAACCTGAAACCAGCCTTAACCTGAGATACCACTTTAGCTAATGGGGCCTCCTGCTGCCGTCGTACGCTTTCTGTTCTCATCCTGATGTAAAGTTCTTAACCCGAGGTACTACTTCCGGGGTAGCAGAGTCTGTAACCTGAGGTACCACTGTATAGGGCAAACAAAGACTTCTGTCTAAAACCCTGGGGAACAGCTGCCAGTCATTGTAGGTAATACTGACTAGATGGACCAATGGTCCGACTTGGCATAATATGTAAACATATTCTCATTTGAACCTGAGAAAGTTTAAAATTCTCCCTGATGTAGAGGAGACCGGCCTAAGATGGCCCCAGCCAGGACAAATGGCAGTGCTTTTCTCCAGCCCTCAGCCTTTGCGGTTTCTCTGAAATTAACGAACGCATCAGTTAGTCTCCTACTGACTGCTTAACAGTTGTTTGTTTTTGTCACTAATGAAGCCTGAGGAATGAATGACTGGTGTCAGACTCTCAAGACGAAGGTGCCGATACCAAACATGTTTGTTGTCTTTTTTTCAGACCCCAGCAGTGACAGGAACAGTCCAGCCACAGGTTCACAAAATGTATCGGAAGTGAAAAACATGCCATCTGACAGACGACAACACTCATCATTGGAGCCCAGTTATCCACCAGATCTTCACAAATCATCACAACATGGAGACAAGCGGATATATGTTAAGGACCCAAAAGGCAGCAGAGAGTTTGGCAGACAATCTAATGAGCACCACACATGGAATGGAACTTCTGAAAACAGCAATAGCATAGCAGGCAGGAAAAAAGACAGGTGCCCGGAAGGCAGGAGAGACCGGCAACCGGAGAGGATGGTGGTGATCAATGGACAAAAACGGAAATCTCCCGAGAAGAGGAGGGAAGGGACCAGGAGTGCTGACAACACTTTGGAGAGAAGGGAAAGACATGAGAAAAGGAGAGACTTTTCTCCAGAGAGACGGAGGGAGAGGTCACCAGCCCACAGGAGGGATGGCTCACCAAGCAGAAGGAGGCGGTCGCTCGAAAGGCTTATGGATCAACGAAGGTCACCTGACAGGAAGAGGGAGAGCTCCCCCCCTGAAAGGAGGGCAAAGTCAACTGACAGGAGAAGGGAGAGGACCCCAGAACGGAGGAGAGAGAGGTCTCCTGACAAAAGGAATAGAGATGATAGAGTGGGTTTCAGGGAGAAGGAAGAGCGCGCTCTAAAATACGACACTAATAAAAATAACAGGCACCCCCCTGAGCAAAGGCGGCGACCCTATAAGGAATGCAGTACTGACCTCAGTATCTAGTGGGTTTTGCAAGCTCAAGATACAACTGCGGCCTTTCCAGCATTCAGAGTTCCCAAGAGCGCGAAGGTAGCAAGCTGGGAATCCATTTTAGTTCCCCACATCCAATGCCTCCAACAGCAACAGTGCAATGAAATCTAAATCATGAGAGTTTGTGCAAGTCTTGTGCCTGGTTTATGACAACATTAAAGTATTTTCCAATGTATTCATTAAAAAAAAATGTCGCCAAATGTTAGTCTTGAAGGATTATGAAAGTTGTGTTCTTCCATAATCAGTAACCATAACGAGCATAAAACCTTTCATTGATAACTTTTTGTTTCATTGTTGTCCCTTTCCTAGTTATTTGGAGGGTGAGCCAACAACGGTTAAGGGTTTTATGACCAACCACACTGATTTGCTCTCATTGCGATTCACTGCAGTGACGTTATGTAGGATTTCCTAAAAGATGGGTTGGAGGAAGAGTGTTCTCATAAGAGTAGGTTTATAATTAATAACCGAGAACTACTGTGGTAGAAGTGTGTGTCCCCCCCTTTACATATAAAGAACGTATTGCTAAAATTAAGAACTATTTGAAGAGACTACTATTAGGATGAAGGATATTTATACAAATCCACACAGCACAAGATGTTAAAAAGAATTTATAGTGTGTTCCATGAACAATATGTACTTTTGGGTCTCCTTTAAAAGGAAGCAAGGTGGCCAAGGACTGGGAGCCATTGTGTCACACATGGGATCAACCATCTTTTTTTTCTTCCCTATCTGGACACTGAATATTTCACAAAGGCAGCACCACTGTGAGTCTTCTTCGACTGGGCAGATGAAACTGGAGTCTGGACGATATCATTTGTCTACTCTGAAGGGAAATTTATATTTGTTTTGGTTCCTGAGTCAAGATGCATTTTGAGGAACAAACGCTCCTTTCACAGACTGGGTTTTAATGCCTTCAGTTCAGGCTAAATGTTTTTATTACTATTATTGCCAAATGGAGCTGCCTCTCTAGGATTCTGTTTTTTGTTTTGTTTCGTTTTTCCTATTTGCTGGTCCACACTTACTTGAGACAAAAGAAGTGCATTTGCAAAGGAAATGTGATGTGTCGAGGACTGTTAAAAGAAGCAGTGGCTGGAAAGTTTGGCTTTGGGGTTTTAACACCAAGTATATGCTGTATTTCTGGACTGTAAAGAATGGGGAGAAACCAATACAAGGTTCTATTTTTTTTAATGGCAAGTTTGTGTGGTAAGTCTGCTGTAGTACTGATATGAGATATTAATGGATTACTGCCTAGCTGAGCCAAAATGTTTGCCATTACCATTGGACCACTAAAGGTTTAAAGACTGCTGCTTTTTTTTTTTTACAGTGCATTGATGTGTACATGTATACTGTTTCACCATCTTTTACACACACACACATACACATGAGTAAGGATTACAAGTCTATCACTGTTGTTGCCATGGTACTGTAAAGAAAAAGGAAAAAAAGAGATGGCCAATCATTGTGTGTACAGAGTTTAAATTGTAATTAATAGAGCCTGTTGAAAACAAAACAAAAAAACTGTTGCCTTTTTTCTTATATAAAAGAGACTTTATGACAAAATTTAGCTGTGGGGAATGTGCTAAGTGTTTATATTTCTGGAAAAAAAAAGGAACAAATTGATTCATGAGGATATATTTTAATGTAAACTGAATCAGGTATGTAAAGCTGTTTTAAACAGGAGACTGTATAAGTAACTGAAGCTTTTGTTGGTTTGAATATCATATCTTTCCTCATGGTTGGGGGGGGAGGGGGCTGCCTGTTTGACCCTTAGGCACTTGTGTGCGGTCTGTGTTCTTCAGTCCTCATTTCTTGCAGTGTGCTATAGTCATAATGCTCTCTCTTCTGTGTCGATGAAAAGCAGTATGTGGGCCAATCTTTTTTATAAAACACTATGCATATATAAATACTACATTGTTCATAGCTTTATTTGACTTAATCGGGTTTATACATGACATTAGTTATAAGTAGATGTGGACTTTACCCAGTATAAAATTCTTTCCTTGGGATAAAACACAATGTATATGATGTAGCTACTAAGAAGGAAAGAGTCTGTGAATGCTATTTTTATTATCAAATAAAGATTTCCATACAAAGTAAACATACGGCTGTAGTGGTAAGATGAAGAAGGTCTGCGGTACAACTCGGCCAAGTTTGCCCTGCTCTCTTTATATAGTACTTGCCAAAAGAGGTATGCAAGACTCTCTTAGGAGGTACAAATAGGTTTGTATGTGGGTGTCTTGGCTGAACCAGTGGAAGACCAGCTGAGTGTGCAGTTGTGTTCCCAAATCACATCAATCAACAGCTTTAATAGCCAGTGGAGAAGAGTAAGGGCCATAGGTCAACAGTAGAGTTTCCAGGGTCATTCCTGGCTCCAGGGCTGTCTTAAAATTTGGAGAACTGCCAGAAGTCAGTTCTGAGCTAAATGAACCAATGGCCTCGCTCAGTGAAAGGCAGCTTTCTAGGTTTCCTCTTGTGTGCATTTTCCTTTCTTGGGTTTGCCTTTCAGTGACTTTCTGACTAGAATCCCTTATCAGCAGGGCAACGTCTCAGTTGATCTTGGACCCATCCAGTATATGATGGAGTTATACTGCTGGAGCGAAGAGGTCTAAGCAGTGCAACCTGCCTGGGGAAGGACCACATCTAAGTCCCTTTGGAGAAAAAGCATGGCATGAGTGTAATAATGAATTCGACCACACATTTAAATATATTGGGTTGGCTACAGGAGCCAAAGCAGTAATTGTGTGACAGTTTTCTTATGATTCTATGAGCTAAACTGATAAAAAGGTCAAAGACTCATTCAAATGCTGATGGATATTAAGAGTGGGTCCAAATGATTATTCCTTTTCTTTCACATGGAGGAAGGAAGATAAATGAAGCCCTGATGGACACATGCATCCTGTAAGATTTGAGTCTAGTCATCCTCTTCTCCCATAGAGGTAGCTTCTTCTTTCTCAACGCAGCTCTAATTTTATAACATTCAAAATTTAAAAGTGGTTTTCATCCAGTATGTCAGAGCTGCTGTTAGTGGGGGGAAATAAAATAAAATAAAGTTGAAATACTAGGTATGTCAAGGTAATTACTCTGGTAATTAATGTGAGTGCATTTAAAATATTATAAGCTGATAACATTGCTTGATGCTATTTTTTTAGTCCTCAAGTTTTGCACAACTGGGGTCACAATTTGCTAGGAATATATTCTGAACAGCTTTGATGAAATATATTAAGCGTGCTATAGGCCTGGGAAAGATGTTCTTTTCTACATCTTTCAGTTTACCTCAGAAGAATGCTGTGCAGCCCTCAGTCAGGGACTTTACTCACACCCAAACTTTTTAAGTGAACTCTTCTCTTAAGATACATTTGTTGCCCAACATTAAGATGCTGAAATCATGACATTTCCAATAAAGAATGATTCTTCACTACATGCGAGACTAATTCAAAGAAGAGGGGCCTGGCCTAAATAGAAAAGCACTTGGGATAAGGCGTTCCACAACTTGGTGATGCTAAACACTGAAATCTTTTTGTCCCCAGAAGCACCTTAGCTGGTGGAAGGACACACAGAAAGGCATATCCAACTAAACACACCGGGTGGATAGAGCCAAAAACCAAGGAGATGGTCCTTAAAATATTCTGGCCTTACATTAGAGACAGGGGACCCATGCCCTCCAGGTGTTGGATCTGTGAGGGCCATCATCCCTGAGTTTTTGGCATTCTGCCTGTGACCAATGGGAGATTGGAGTCCCGTGACATCTGGAGAACTATAAGTTCCTCATTCCCATCTGAACAGTCTGGGACTGTAACGATGGTATGGTAAAGGACCAGAGCTAAGTGCTTTGCATGAAGAAGGCCCCATGTTCAATCCCTGGTATAATAATAATAATAATAATAATAATAATAATAATAATAATAGTAATATATTTATTATTTATACCCCGCCCATGTGGCTGGGCTTCCCCAGCCACTCTGGGTGGCTTTCAACACAAATATTAAAATACAGCAAGGCATCAAAGCTTCCCGAAACAGGGCTGCCTACAGATGTCTTCTAAAAGTCTGGTAGTTGTTCTCTTTGATGTCTGGTGGGAGGGCGTTCCACGGGGCGGGCGCCACTACTGAGAAGGCCCTGTGCCTGGTTCCCTGTAACTTCTCACAGTGAGGGAACCGCCAGAAGGCCCTCGGCACTGGACCTCAGTGTCCGGGCAGAACGGTGAGGGTGGAGACGCTCCTTCGGGTATACTGGGCCGAGGCCATTTAGGGCTTTAAAAGTCAGCACCAACACTTTGAATTGAGCTCGGAAATGCATCTTCAGTTAGAAAGATCAAGTGGACCTCTGCCTCTGGAGAGTCAAAGTAAACAATACTGGACTAGATGGGCAAAATGTCTGGCCTGGCATCAGCAAATTCCTAGGTTCCCAACCAGCATCTTTAATTGTGGTTGGAAAAGAGCTCAAAAGCTGGCAGAGGAATGGAGTGACCTCCAGAACAAACAATTCGCCAGTTCCACTTGAAGCTTCATTCGCTTGATTAGTGCTTCATTAGAAATGGGTAAGTTCTGAATGAAGAGTTTTGCATGACTCATAGCGTGCATAAATGGAAACATAAAAGAGAGTGTGGCTCATTATTCTGGGGTAGAGCCAACCACAGTGGTACCTCAGGTTAACTACTTAATTCGTTCCAGAGGTCCGTACTTAACCTGAAACTGTTCTTAACCTGAAGCACCACTTTAGCTAATGGGGCCTCCCACTGCTGCTGCGCTGCCGCTGCACGATTTCTGTTCTCATCCTGAAGCAAAGTTCTTAACCTGAAGCCCTATTTCTGGGTTAGCGGAGTCTGTAACCTGAAGCATATGTAACCTGAAGCGTATGTAACCTGAGGTACCACTGTACAGTTCCTAAGCTTCAGGGCAGCCAAACGTTTGGTGGTGCTCTACCTGTTGCACCGACAGAAGCCCAGAAGGCTCTTGCTGTACCCAAGTCAGTTGAATCAAATATTCTAATGCAGAATTATATATCAAGGTATTTGGTTTACCATTGAGTAGAGCCTTGACCACCATCACTGGCACACTTTTTTCAATAAGCTCTATAATGGCTTTTGATAGTGTCAGGGAACTGACATCGGAGCCAGTAGTGGAGGCAAGGCTCCCAAGCGATGCCGGAAAAGGGCCCAGCAGGGAGAGAGGGAACTCATCGACTGGGGAAGGAAATCAGCGTAACACCAGGGATAAAGGGGGGCGGATGAGGGAATCAGTAAAGGGGCTCCAGGACTCTTCGCCGGAGACCAGCGGGGAGAGCACAGGTCCTCCACTACCCACACCCACCCTGCACAGAAAACTTCCACGCAGGGAAAGTAGGCATAGACTTGACGTCAAAGAACTTCTTTGCTGGAAGAAGTTCAAGAAACGCCCACTGACGGATTCTGCTAGCGACTGAAACAGCCACGGAGTGAAGGGCTGTCCAGCCAGGAAAAGGTTTAACCAGGCAACCTAGCCAGGAGTGGCGGCAACTTACACACGAGCAACCCCATATAACCATTACAGGTAGATTTGTATTTGGAGTGGGATGTGTACTCATTTCCTAACCCAGGCCAACAGTGACTGCACCAAAGAGGTACCACCACAAGACAGAACCCCCAAAACCAGCAGAAGCAAGAGTCTGATTTTTCTGAACTCCATGGTATAAATGTTAAACGCAAAAACATTTCAAACTACCATCTTAATTCAGGGAACATTATTTTTTAAAAAAATACATGAAAATGATCAACAACTTCAGTTAAAAATTCTTCTCATAAAACATAATGAAATGTATAATGATCAAACAATAATTCAACAAAGAAACAATGACATACATTGCACCTCAGGTTAAGAACTTAATTCTGGAGGTCCGTTCTTAACCTGAAACTGTTCTTAACCTGAAGCACCGCTTTAGCTAATGGGGCCTCCTGCTGTCGCCGCACCGCCAGAGCACAATTTCTGTTCTCATCCTGAAGCAAAGTTCTTAACCCGAGGTACTATTTCTGGGTTACCGGAGTCTGTAACCTGAAGCGTCTGTAACCCGAGGTACCACTGTATTAAGAACAAATATATAAAGGATTGATGTTTCCCTCAAAGAAGAAAAGTTATTTCAGGAGCTGGACAATTCGGATACCAGATGAGCTGCAAACCTATATAGAATCCGTCTGCATAAAGCAACTTGAAATCAAATATAAACAAACATTTATCCCTTCCTAGATTCAAAACAAATGCTGAACTTTATACACCATATAACATAATGATGCCAAAAAATGAAATAGTATTACTCACTAGGGGGAAAAAAACAACATCTTTGCTGCTTTATTTAGCAGACTTATCTTCCTAAATTGGTGGTTCCCAATTGGTAGTCCACAGACCCCACAGGGTCTGCATAACTCACCCAGGGTGGTCTGTGGCCCCATTTGCATAGCAAAAACTACCATAGAGATCTCAAAAGTTTTGAATATAGGGGGTCAATTCCTTGGCTTTTGAAAAACTGGGGGTCCACAGTACTTAGCTAACTGGGAACCACTGTCCTAAATGAAGCCTTGTGTATATAGTGTGCACAGTATATAATTCTATTTGGCCAATTATTTAAGGGTTGTCCTTCCATCTCTACTTATGTTGGATCAAAGGCTGTTATATTGATCTTCAATCTTCTCTAGGTCTCTCAAAATCAATGTTTTCAAAAAATCTGAATTGATAGATATATCATACCAGAAGGAAGAAAAGTTTAGTCATCTGCAAATGGTCTATAAGCCACGGGGGAGGCAGCATAGTGCTCCCTAAATGGCATGTTCCCAATAAAATTTAATAATTAAATTTAACTTTCAATGCATAATGTCTAAATAGAAGGCTTAAATATAAACCTTTATTTAAAACATACTGAGTCTGAGTAATGAGCCACAATTAGCCTGATTAGAAATATCTCTCTCTCTCTCTCTCTCTCTCTCTCTCTCTCTCTCTCTCTCTCTCTCTCTCTCTTTGTTCCTGGTGCAAAAATTCAAAGCTTCATGAAGTTGCTCCTGTCCTTTGCTAGAAAAGATCCCTCCGTGGGTTCTTACTGAAAAGAAAAGAAAAGAAAAGAAAGGGAGATAAATTGGAAGCAGATGCTCTGTTGTTGTCATCTGAGAAAGCACAGCCTGAATCCTCTATAGGTCATCAGAATCCACAAAGGAAAGATAAAATGTGTGTACTGACCGGATTCTTCTTTAAAGAAATTCTGATAAACACTATTATCCTCCTAGTCACTTTTGTGTCTCCGCTTCTTGGAGGTGAGAAAAACCCTAGTTCAATTGACTCCAGTGCACCATAAAAGAAAGATTAAATGTGGTTTAAGATCTTCAATATCCGTCTCTACTCTCTGGGTCCTACCAAGTTGAACACACCCACCAGTCATACATTGTGGTAATCTAGATACTTGAAATAAAGACAAAAAGTAACACCAAGAGTGTAAGGCAAGGGGTGGGGGAAGCTTTGGTGCACCAGATGTTTCTGAATTACAACTTCCACCAACCCTAACAACCATGGCCAATGGCCAGGAATGTTAAGAGTTGTAGATCAGCAACATGGAGGATTAAAGCGGGTGGCGCTGTGGGTTAAACCACAGAGCCTAGGACTTGCCGATCAGAAGGTCAGCGGTTCGAATCCCCACAACAGGGTGAGCTCCCGTTGCTTGGTCCCTGCTCCTGCCAACCTGGCAGTTCGAAAGCACATCAAAGTGCAAGTAGATAAATTGGTACCGCTCCAGCGGGAAGATAAACGGTGTTTCCGTGTGCTGCTCTGGTTCGCCAGAAGCGGCTTAGTCATGCTGGCCACATGACCCGGAAGCTGTACGCCGGCTCCCTCGGCCAATAAAGCGAGATGAGTGCCGCAACCCCAGAGTCGTCTGCGACTGGACCTAATGGTCAGGCGTCCCTTTACCTTTACCTTACACCTGCTGTACAGGAATCTCTTTACTGGAGCCCAAACTAAGTCATTGTGGGAAACTGAATCAATTTCCTTGGGGGACCTGCTTGCTTATTTATTTATTTATTTATTTATTTATTTATTTATTAATTACGAACTGTTTAGTCATATCAGCTTCCAGGTACTTGATGATCAGCCTGGCTGTGCAAAAAGGAAAAAGAAAAAGAACAGCCAAATCTGCCGCAACAGGCGACATCAATTGCAACAATACCCAGCGTGGAACTACATTCCTATTAGTGTTTCATTCCTTCCCAAAAGAGCATTAGAGAAAAAGAAGTTCACTGCTGGATCAGACCAGAGGAACCGAGGGAGCTGCCTTATGACAAGCCAGACCATTGGAACACCTAGCTAAGGATGATCTGCAACAGTGAACTGGCTTGTGTCTTTTTGGGTTTTCGGAATAGGCCTTTCCCCACCCTACTTGGAGATCCGGGAGCCTATCTGAATCTGAAGTGTGATATGGCCTTCCCCACACTTACATTCATCTTCTCCAGTATTTTGCTTCCCACATAGATGTCCTACTAGTTCAAGAGTGACTAGTAACTAGGATTCCATGGCACTGCCTGCACATGGAAGCTCTGTTCTGCTTTTGTGTCGCTATTGGCAGTTCTGTCCTTTGTGAGTTTGCCTAATCCCCCTTTAAAGTTATCGGAGTTCGCAACCATCACATTTTCTATACAGCCACTTCACTATGTCAAGCAAACTAGTCTTTTCCTGTCCCAGGGGCTTGATCCCCATTAGGCTTGATATCTGCCGCACCTCCGCTGCCAGCGCTGCGACTCTGTAGTGCTGGTGCAATAAATTGCTGGTATTCCAACCTAGATTCCCTTCCTCCTCCTGTACCTGCTCCTTCCTCCAGTCACCTGCTCAGTTTGCTGCCAGCAGCATTGACGGCCAAATCTGCTGTGATGCCAATAGCGTTGTCCTGGGGTGTTTTGGCAATCTTTGCAGGAGCACTTCCTGAGTGCTTGGAGAGCACTGGAGCAGTTCTGAGTGCCTTGTTCACCACCACTGACAAGAGACACCAAGTTGCCCTCAAGATTAAGGGGGCCTGATGCACATTCCAAGCATGCAACATTGCCTGTCGTCATGTTGTCCAGGAGGTTGAGCGCTCTGGAGGAGCCGTCACTGAAGCTGCGCCACACTTGGTTTCACACTCGGCCTGTGTGGTGTAGTGGTGAAGAGCGGTGGACTCGTAATCTGGGGAACCGGGTTCGCGTCTCCGCTCCTCCACATGCAGCTGCTGGGTGACCTTGGGCCAGTCACACTTCTCTCTCAGCCTCACTGACCTCACAAAGTGTTTGTTGTGGGGGAGGAAAAGGAAAGGAGAATGTTAGCTGCTTTGAGACTCCTTCGGGTAGTGATAAAGCGGGATATCAAATCCAAACTCTTCTTCTTCCTCCACCTCCTCAACATAGAGGGGGCCTGGCCACCTTCCAACAAATATTGAGGAGGCTGGAAACACCTTGGCCCCCTAGAGTTGGCACATCTGACCAATGACAAACTGACCCAGGGGCGTGCAGTTGGATTGAAGTCTCTCACTGAAGAGGATCTGAAGAGCTTAGGTAAAGGTAAAGGAACCCCTGACCGTTAGGTCCAGTTGCGGACGACTCTCGGGTTGTGGCACTCATCTCGCTTTATTGGCCGAGGGAGCTGGCATACAACTTCCAGGTCATGGGGCCAGCATGACTAAGCCACTTCTGACGAACCAGAGCAGTGCACAGAAACGCCGTTTACCTTCCCGCCGGAGCGGTACCTATTTGTCTACTTGCACTTTGATGTGCTTTCGAACTGCCAGGTTGGCAGGAGCAGGGACCAAGCAACGGGAGCTCACCCCGTTGCGGGGATTCGAACCACCGACCTTCTGATCAGCAAGCCCTAGGCTCTGTGGTTTGGACCACAGCGCCACCCTTGTCCCTCTCTGAAGAGTTTAGCAGATGCCATATACCTTGCTATTGCAACATGGGGTGCACTGTTTGCGGTCTCCACGGTGGTTACACCCATTGCAGGCAGAGGAGTTGTGGTGAGCTAATGCCGCCCATTCCTGATGTAGTGGGACATCCATTGTGGCCCAGATTCAAAAGCCAAATCTCATATTCATTCTCCTCTTCCCCCTTATACCTTGTGAAAAGCTCATTTGTCACTCCATGTCTTTGAAGTGCATTACAAAATGGTTGAGATTCTACAATATATTTTGTACCATATGCACAGTTGGGGGTTTTTTTATGTTAAATGTGTTGCTGAGACCACCTGCACATTTCAGGTATTCTCGGCAGTTCGTGGCGTTAGCATTTGTATAAAGCCATTAAGCAATTGCTGAGGGGATGTTTGATCCAACAGGCTCTCAAGAGTTCTATTAATTCTAGTATTTTTAACCTGGTGCAATATTCCTTCACATTTTTCCAGCAGGAGACAGTTAAGAAGCTGTAAAATGCCTATTAAGGTATTCCACACACACCAGAATGGCCCCCCTGGGGACAAAGTGATATCCAATGTGTTTTTAAATGCACCATTTAAAAACGAGGAGCTGCCTCACACAAAACCAACGTCGTTTTTAGAATAAAAGGTGCTTTCTTCCTACACCACAAAGACACAGATCCTAAATGGCATGTGGGTGCTGAATTACTCAAGGAACCAACAAAAATGTCAGGATCAATGGCTGTGCAATTTTAATTCCGTTCTAAATAGTACGTTCGAAGGGAGGGAAATGGAAAGCGATCTGTTGGAATAATTGCTCTGATTGGTGAGGGAAATGGATTTCATGTTGAGCTCTGTACTAGCTTATGAAGAGAGCTTTTGTATGTAAAATACAAGCCTAGTTTCCTGTCAGGGACTGAGTAGATGAGGAAGAATGGTGGAGACCGCCAATCCAGGCGTCATCTAGAGAGAAGGAAGGGGCAGATATCATAGACCTCCAGGAGTGGTTTGGCACAGGGCAGACTTTTATGTACTGAGCTGAGTCCTAGAACAATAGGATCCAGAATGCAGCAGTCTGATTGGTCTGCAGGAGCTAACTAATCCAGCTCCAGGTGGAAGTGAACCAGCGACCTGATTGGCCTACAGCAGCAGCCCGGAATTAGCCAATCATGCAGGACCCATTGTGTAAATAATGTATATATAGCTACATGTTTTGGGGAAAGATTCATTCATTGCTACTACGATGAGATTCATTCATTGCTACTACTACGAGCTGAATAAAGAGCATGAAATTCACACTCGACTCCGAGTATATTTCACAGACCTCAGATGGAGTTGAGGGCAAAAGTTGGGAAATAATGGGAGAGGAAGAGGATAGCATTCAGCAGGCAGAGCCTGAGCAGCAGTTGAATGAGATGCTGTTGCTGGAGAGCATCTCAAAACCTGTAAGGTAAAGGTAAAGGGACCCCTGACCATTAGGTCCAGTCGTGGCCGACTCGGGTTGCGGCGCTCATCTCGCTTTATTTGCTGAGGGAGCCGGCGTACAGCTTCCGGGTCATGTGGCCAGCATGACTAAGCCGCTTCTGGCGAACCAGAGCAGCGCATGGAAACGCCGTTTATCTTCCCACCAGAGCAGTACCTATTTATCTACTTGCACTTTGACGTGCTTTCAAACTGCTAGGTTGACAGGAGCAGGGACCGAGCAATGGGAGCTCACCCCGCTGCGGGGATTCGAACCGCCAACCTTCTGATCGGCAAGTTCTAGGCTCTGTGGCTTAATCCACAGCGCCATCCGTGTCCCTAGAAAGCATGAGGCAAGTGGGAAACTCCTCAGACCTGTGCTTTCCCAGCATGGGACAAGCCAAAGTATGGACAAGCCCTGAATATAAGGCCTTATGTTCTTTTATGAGGTATTAGGTCACCAGAAGACAGTATTATTCTCTTGCCCAAACCTTTCCTGTCACATTTTTCTTCATTATATCGCCATAACCCATCTCTTCCTTTCTACTTTCCCCCACTTTGTTTCAAAATTTCCTCTCCAAGCCCCTATTCATTTCTGCCCGAAGAATGGCTGCTATCTGAGCTCACTGACTCTCCTCTCAGACCCTTTATTCCTGTGCTCAGTTTTTTGCCAATCTCATCTTTCTTCGCTTTCCCAATTTGACCACATTACTCCTCTCAACTGCTCCCTCCACTGACTTCCTCTTCCATCTCATATTAATTGTTCAGGTTCTCCTGACCTTCAAGTCTCTCCACGGCCTCACTCCTCCTCATCTTTGTTCCATCCTTGCATCTTTTCCTCCTTGCCTGAACTCTCTTCATTACTACTATTCTGAAACTGGAACCTTCTTGTTAAAAAACCTTTTGCCACCCACCTCTCATTTCACATTTGCATTCCTTTCATTTTCTGCTGTTCCCTGCCCCCCCCTTTTCGCCGTCTCAGTTTTTCCCTTTTCAAATTATTCCAGTCCAGTTGTGGTTGTTTTTAATCTATCAGTCCCAGCATTTGGCAGAGTGCCCTCTCTCCCCATTCTTTCCAGTCCATCTCTTGATTGGTTTGTTCCAGCAGGAAGTCTGTCTGTTTAAGCTTTGCATCATGCCTAGCACATTGAGCGCCCTAGAAATGATGATATATGTGGCAGTTGGCAAGATGTCACCTATCCACCCGCGTGCCACCCACAAGGGCCAACAGATACCATCTGTCCTTTGGGAAGGGAGAAGAGAGTGAGGGAAGCAGGCAAAGGAAGCACTGGGGCCTATTCCAGTCAGGCTGTCGCCTCGCCTCAGGGCCTATTTTATTTTATTTTTTTGTATATAATTTTTTATTAAATTTTCTGTTTTACAATATAAAATACTCGTTTTTACATCCTTAAGCTATCAATGACTTCCCTTCTTCTCTTTCCATGGTTCATTTTACATATCATAAATCCCCACATATTTTACAAAAACTGTACCATTCAGTATTTCACTATTGCATCCATCAAAACTTATTCACACTGTTGAATTTATCTTAATGCTGCCAACGTTATCAGCTGTACACAATTATTTCCCATATAGTCAATGAACGTTTTCCAATCTTCTCTAAACGTATGTTCTTCTTGTTCTCTTATTCTATATGTTAAGTCTGCAAACTGCGCATATTCTGACAGAATATGCCTCCAAGCTTATTTTATGTATTAGTCCATTTATTCATTTTTGTATTTTAAAATTGTAAACCGCCCTCAGTGCCTTGGCAGAAAGGCGATACAGCCTCCCAGCTTATTTTACGTATTAGTCCATTTATTCATTTTTGTATTTTAAAATTGTAAACCGCCCTCAGTGCCTTGGCAGAAAGGCGATACAGTAAGCCCACAACTTACACATATTTAACGCCTTCAGTTTTATGTGCTTGGCAATTTATTTATTTTTTTAAAAAAGGGGGCAGAAAGGGGGCGAGTGTCTGGGAGAAAATACTTTGGCAATCCCACCTGCCATTGAGCCCAGTGTGTTTTGACTACGCAATTTTGGCTTTAGGCACGATCTCTGGAGTGCACCTCCTGTGTAAATTAAGGGCATATATAAGGAGGAAACAAATAAGAAGAAACCATGAAGAAAAAGAAAACACGAGCCCAATATTCAAACTGGCTTTCTTGCTACTCAAATAATGGATGAGGTTTTGTACATTACTGTATTTTGCTGCTCACTTTGGGTAATTTGATTAGTCCTGTTACCTCAGATCTCCTTCATACAAGTGCATTGTAATGGTTAGCCTCCTTTCTTCATGTCCATTTTTGATATGCGACCTCTAGCCAATTCCTTTTCTCTGGCACATTCTTTGTCTTGATCAGCCTTATTGCACCCTCTAATTGTTCATTCTCTCTGAGCCCTCTCAGAAGTCTTGCCTCAGACTTTAATGCTGATGGATTTCAAACGGCAATCATCAAAGCGTCCGTTATGCCTCGAATGCTTTTGGAGCAAAATCCCAGCGTCATGTAAGATCAGGAATAGGAGCGGAATCAAGGAGTTGCGTTGATTCAAAACCTATTTTGGATTTATCTGAAAGATAACCAGCTGCCTTTCATTTGCACAAAGTTCAGCTAAGCTTCTGTAATAATTACTTTATTCTGTTTATATATGTGAGCATAGAGGAAGAGCTACTTGGTGTGCAAATATTTGAGAGACCATACAGACATATTAAAGATGCAATGGACTGTCAAAAATGTAGGCAACGAAAGCCATAGTTTTGCCAAAGCTTAATTTGAAGCAGGGCTCGCATAACTTGTTTTGAGTAAAGCACGTCTGCATTTGGCCTGGCCAAGTTGGTTGGATGTGCAGGCAGAAAACCTGGAACGTTGTTGTTGTTTAGTCATTTAGTCGTGTCCGACTCTTCATGACCCCTTGGACCAGAGCACGCCAGGCACTCCTGTCTTCCACTGCCTCCCGCAGTTTGGTCAAACTCATGCTGGTAGCTTCGAGAGCACTGTCCAACCATCTCGTCCTCTCTCGTCCCAGCACCAGGGTCTTTTCCAGGGAGTCTTCTCTTCTCATGAGGTGGCCAAAGTATTGGAGCCTCAGCTTCACAATCTGTCTTTCCAGTGAGCACTCAGGTCTGATTTCCTTAAGAATGGATAGGTTTGATCTTCTTGCAGTCCATGGGACTCTCCAGAGTCTCCTCCAGCACCATAATTCAAAAGCATCAGTTCTTCGTTGATCAGCCTTCTTTATGGTCGAGCTCTCACTTCCATACATCACTACTGGGAAGACCATAGCTTTAACGGACCTTTGTTGGCAAGGTGATGTCTCTGCTTTTTAAGATGCTGTCTATGAACGTATGAAGGGCTTAAGTGTGGGAAACCGAGTTGGCTACATGCAATCCGCAATAATCACACAATTCCTTAGTGTAGTATTTCTCAGGTCAGGAAACAGTTGCGCAGGTGATATGGTGAACAACAACTACGGTATTTATTGAGTAGAAAAGCTGCATCCACTGTTTCTTGAGCTTGGGTCCCCAGCTGTTGTTGGACTTTGACTTCCATAATCCCTAGCTAGCAGGACGAGTGGTCAGGGATGATGGAAGTTGTAGTACAATGACAATTGTCTCCTAGAGTAGTACACAGTGAACAAACCTCCCAGGCTCTATCCGTGTGACCAATATTCTCTGGCTGAATGTCATCTGGGAGTTTATCCTATAGCAACAGTCACATCTACAACACATAAGCCCCCATCACCTGAAAACTTCTAGCTGAATGCTCAAAATCATTGTCCCTTCCACAACCCATAGATATTTGGCATGATCTGTGGCTGGAATTCTATTGGTCCAATGTTTCTGACAGGCATTAATCTCAGGGAAAGACCAAGGTGAGATTTTTTTATTTTGTTTGTTTGTTAAATGCATTTATATACAGCCCTTCACAAATGTTTATCCCTGTGTAGTTTACAATGCAAGTTAACATTAATCCCATAAAAATAATTATACAGTAAAATACTCAATAAATCAATAAAATGATTAACTCAATTAAACAGCAATTTAGAACAGCATTGTGCAAAACTTCAGTGTTTAACGAACAGCTTCTCTTCAGCACTTAAAGATGGGAGCTTATTAAAATGCCTAAAAGTGGGTGCCTGGATGGCTTCTTGAGGGAGACAGAAAATTCCTCTTCTTTTTGCCATCTGCTTGATCTTGGATAGTGGTGGCACACTGAGAGAGATGCCTCAGTAAAATATTTTAAGATTCAGGCAGGTGGAGATGAGAGAAAGAAAAGCACATTTAGAAAAGTCCAGTGTGCTGGGGGAACTCACAAGGAATGGATAGTGTGTGCGTGTTCAAATTTGACAGTCCTTCTCATTCTGTAGGATGTGAAGTGCTCAATGTATCTTGGCAGTAGGTTTTTTTTAAAAAGCTGAAATATTTTTTGCCTTGTAAATGAATTTTCATGTTCTTACTACCTGGGGTAATTATTTATTCACTTTCAAGATTTTTCTCCAAACTTACAGTTTCACGATGAAGCACTCAAGGTAAAGTAATGCTATCAAAATTAAATACTCACACCAGTAGAAACCGATCAAAAAAGTACATGGGAGGCAAAGGTCTACAAACAAACAAAAAGTAATCTAATGGTGATAGAAGTCTGATAAGGACTGGCTCAATCAAATTCCTATGGCAGTGAGTTCCACAGCCTGCGTGCTGCAGCAGAGAAAGTGCCTCTTTCTTGTTTGCACCAGCCACACATAACAAGCACAAGCACAACAATAGCAATAGCAATACATTAATTGTTTAATAATCATCTTCCACATATATGTCCAAAGGCAATGTATAAAATATATTTTAAAAGTATATATATTTTTAAAAAAACTTCCCTAAGCAGGGCTGCCTTCAGATGTCTTCTGAAAGTCAGTTAGTTGTTTATTTCCTTGACATTTGATGGGAGGGCATTCCACAGGGCAGGTGAGACCACTGAGAAGACCCTCTGCCTTGTTCACTTCTACAGAATGTGGCAGCCACATCGAAAACCCTGCTCCAAGTTACTGTGTAAAGGTAAAGGTAAAGGACCCCTGACAGTTAAGTCCAGTCGCAGATGACTCTGGGGTTGCGGCACTCATCTCGCTTTACAGGCTGAGGGAGCCGGTGTTTGTCCACAGACAGCTTTTCTGGGTCATGTGGCCAGCATGACTAAACCACGTCTGGCACAACGGGACACCGTGATGAGTGCCAGAGCACATGAAAACACCATTTCCCTTCCCGCCGCAGCGGTACCTATTTATCTACTTGTGCAGGCACACTTTCGAACTGCTAGGTTGGCAGGGGCTGGGACAGAGCAATGTGAGCTCACCCCATTGCATGGATTTGAACTGCCGGCCTTCTGATCGGCAAGCCCAAGAGGCTCAGTGGTTTGGACCACAGCGCCACCTGTTCCCTTTTGATCTACTGTATACTGATACAGTGACTGAATACACAAAAGGAATACTCCCACTGAGCTTAGAGTTTGGGTGGGATCATGTGGGAGACGACCCTTAATTCTTGGATGCAACACATTTAGGTCTTCAAATGCAACTGCCAGCATTCTGAATTGTGGCCAGATGCAGACTTGCAGCCAGTGAAGTTGGCATGAAAGACTGACTGCTTGCGTGCTCCAAGCACCCCAAATTTACAGCCTTGATAGCTCAATGTCTGATATCAGAATGAAAACTGGTAAGATACTTGTGGCGTTTGCCCGCTCTTTTGAAAATGTCTGTACAGGGGGAGAGAAAGAGTTAATAGGTAGGCCAATAGAAAAGCCAGAGGCAGAGCCTACCTGTTTATAAAAGAGCTTAGCCCAAGGTTTAGTTAGTTAGTTAGTTGGTTAGTTGGGAAAGCAGTTGGAAATAGAGAGACAGTTAGTGCAGTTGGTTCTTGTGTGAGGGGAGGTAGAAGAGTTAGAGACAGAATAAAATAAGACTAAGAAGGTAAAGGGTAGCAGCGTTTCGAATGCATTAAAGTTCATTGTTAACTTGAGAACCTGACTGAGACTAAGTGATTTACCAGGGAGGACCTGGTTGGTGGGAGCGGATTAGTGGTGTACGGGTCAATAGTCCGTGAGACAACCGGGGGCTCCATACAAACACCACAATACTCCTTAAGGAAGATTCAGAAATACATTCGAAAATGCGATGTACAGTGGTACCTCAGGTTACATACACTTCAGGTTACATACGCTTCAGGTTACAGACTCCTCAGGTTAAGAACTTTGCTTCAGGATGAGAACAGAAATTGTGCTCCGGTGGCAGCAGCGGGAGGCCCCATTAGCTAAAGTGGTGCTTCAGGTTAAGAGCAGTTTCAGGTTAAGAACGGACCTCCAGAACGAATTAAGTACTTAACCTGAGGTATCACTGTATCTGATGCCTCACTAAGCGTATACTGTTTCTTAATGCTTTTAGATGGAGCTTCAGCACCCGGGAAGCTTAGGAATCCATATGGATTTACTAATCCATTTTTCCCCTGTCGTGTTTGCCAGGCCTGACAACGTTCATGATATCTGACTCTTGTCAGCTCATTTCCCTGGCAACAACTGATTTTAGACCCTCTGAAGTTGCAGATTCCCTCAGAAATTCAAAATGCCTACTGTGTTCTGCATTTTTCTTTTTAAGATAAACTTTACAGGGGTGGGGGGCTCTATATTTGACAACTGCTGATTGCCATGTTCTGTTAATTAGCATGAAGATAAAATACCTGTTTCCTCACCAGCTCTAGTCCAAGTAGAATTTTAAAGAGTTCAGGTTATGAATTAACTGAGTGTGCTGCAGTTTGTGGGTCACTCCATATTGCATTAGATCTTGTGGAAAGGTTAGAGCTCTGCAGAATGTTCCTTAATTTCTACATTCACTTTGAAAGTTGCTCATTTCATGTAGCTAAATATCTTAGTGAAAAATACATTGCCAAATAATGGCAATCAGCAGTTGTCAAATATATTCAATATTCCTTGAAACCTCGTCGTTCTTCTGGCAGCTGCTTGTTCAGTGTCAAATTTCTCCTCATTGTCCTTCTCCTCATTTGTCCATGCTGCTGCTTAACCCTGTTGGCTATAAGGACTCATCCATAATGCCATCATGTCAATCATCAACATGGCCACGTGACTCTCCGTAGCCAATGGCATGAGGGGATATAGTGCAGCGTATATATATTATGGCATCATCAACATGGCCATGTGACTTTCCATAGCCAATGGCATGAGGGGATATAGTGCAGCGTATCGGACTAGGATCACCTGCAGGTAACAGGTTTATTGAGCATTCATTAAGACTTCTTTACACCAAGTTTCCAGGGACGTTAGATGACACTGGCTGTTTACTGAGCATTCATTATGATTTGTTTACAGGGAGGTTAGAATGCGTTGTGTCAAGAAAGTGCTGTCCCACACTTTCCAGTGCCTATTCCCCTCACTTTCCTTATTGCATACAGTCTGGTTTGGGAGAAAATGAGTTTGTTGTGCAAAAGTGCCAAATCAACGTTAATTCCACAACCTGGACTTGCTGGTATATAATTGAATCACACCCCACCAAATGGGAGGCCTGGGTTGAAATCTCTGTTCGTCTATGATGCTCACATGGCCCAGTTACTATCTCTCAGCCTGACCTACCTGACAAGTTTGGTGTGAGGATAAAATGGAGGCAGGGGGGACTATGTATGCTGCCTCGATTTCCTTATGAGGAAAGTTGAGGTACGAGTGTAGTAAATAAAAAAGTAACACCGAAACTATGTGAATAGTCTCATTCGCAATGAAAATCTCCTAGGAATACCACTATGCAACATTCATGAAAATGAACACAAAATGAGTTGATTAGTTGTGGTGGTCAGACCCCTCTGGGTTCAATTTGTGTGCTTGGGTAACTGAACTATTTTCTTGAAATGTCACAAAATAAATTGGTTATTTATCATCTCTGTTACAAGGACTCTTTTAGGATATTGGCATGGTTCCAAGGATGCCACTGAGAGCATGACAGATCCCTTCCCCAAATGCCCTCAGATCTCCTTATCTGGCTGTTGTGGCTTCAATGGCAACAACATACCTCTGGATTTTTTTGATTGATTGAATTTATATCTTATCCTTCCCCAGGAAGGAGCCCAGGGTGCTAAACAGATACACAACTGAATAAGAAAAAGAAAGCCAACACACACACACACACACACACACACACACACACATTAATCCATCCAATGATCTTAAGGTTGCCAGGAAGAGTATTCTACTGCCACTGAGTGTCTGGGTGAACAATAATGTTGTTGTTACAGAGGAAAAGCATGAGCAGGATAGTGCCTTTGTGTCTTGCTTTTGGACTTCCCAGAGGCGTCAGGTTAGGCACTGTGAAAACATGATTCTGTGATTAAATAGGACTTTGGTCAGATCGAGCAGAGTTCTTATGTCCATATGAAATTGGATACCACCTTGCTCCCTACTCCCACAGTCTTATTAACATTTATTTATTTATTTATTTATTTATTTATTTATTTATTTATTTATTTATTTATTTATTTATTTATGGAGCTCACCTGGAGATTTAAGGCTTCCCCCTGCCACCTGGGCACAGGAGATGGGGGGGGGGACACCCAATCTGGGAACTTCAGGCCAGCCCTAGAGGGTCTGCCACTCCTATTTGCCACTGTGAGAACAGTGGGCTCTTCTTGTGTTCAACTCGTGCCTGTTTTATCTATCTAGTGTTTGAACTTCTTCATGTCCTTTACTGGCAACTGAAATGCGCCTTTTATGAGAATCTCGCAGACAAATGGCAATAGCAGCGACGTGCGCTTCAGTAGGAAATGGGATGTGTTGATAGACAAATGGCAATGGGGCAACGTAATCTTAAGTAGAAAAGGGAATGTGTTGAGTACATATATAGGCAGAGCTTAGCCATAGAATGAAGAGAGTATATTAGTAACTCTGCACTGTAAAAGATGCAAGGCTGCATCTGTCATGCTTCATAAGACTGCAAAAGCTATTATCCTTTTTGAAAGGCAACATATTTCACAGGGTGGAACGCTTGGAACATCCTTGCTGTGCTGTGTGCTGTTGAAACGAACTCTTCCATACTCGCTATTGAATCTATCTATCTGGTCTTGGCTAGATGTCTTTCAGCTGCCCTGCAGGTGCTGTGGAACAATATCTCGCTCCATAGGTTTGCATTCTTCAAATAAAGATTTGCTCCAGCCATATGTTTACTGGCAAATGCGCACTCTGGTGCAGCTGCTGGTGGAGTTTGCAGGACTTTATGGGAGAGCTGCAGAAGTCCCACTGCAATATGACAAACAGAGCAATCTTTCCTTGGAGTTAATGTCTGCAGCATTGCTAATAAAGCCCATCACACTGCCTTGTTGGTGTTGACAGTATCTTCTGCCTCTTACAGCATGGCTTCTGTTATGAATATACACTGAATATTGTGTGATGAATACCATTGCTACAAGTTTGTCTTGGCTCTTCGTCTAGAACGACAAACTTTTGAACTTGAAGTAACAAATCCCATCACACTGGCAGAATATGATGACACACCAGCTTACTGAATTTGCTCTGGATTGATGGTGGAACCCTGATGCTGGCAGGTCTGATGCCAATACAAGGGCTGTGTGCCATTGTTTCACTCAAAACTTAATTGGAACCAGGACTTTTCCAAATATAGTTATGCCTGCAAAAGAGGTGGTGACTGGAGGCAATGCAGAAGCCCAGATTACTGTCCCTCCTTCACATCCCAGCCACTTTAGAGGATAGCTTGCTGACTGGTTCAGTAGCTTCTGTACTGTAACCTCAGCACTGTAGGTGTATGTAAAGTCCAAACAAGAGAACACAATTCATGTTTCAAGATGTCTGGCACAGGTTTACCTCACTCTCATCTGCACAACTGCTTACTTTAGTAATCAGTGGTGTCCAAACTTTTTTCAAGGAGGGCCAGATTTGATGAAGTGAAGGGCCGTGGGAGCCAACCAAAGTTGTAGAGCTTCTTTTAAGATTGAAGTTGTTGAGAGGTTTTTTTTTAGGATTTTACCCCAGGAAACAAAGATTAAACCAATCGGCGGGCCAGATTAGGCCCCTGAAACGGACTTAGGACATGCCTGCTTTAGTTGATGGCAAGTATGAGAAAACCAACTGGACACACACCGATTATTGGATGAGAGAAAGCTAGAAAAGTTGAACCCTTCAAGTTACTGTACCTCAATGTGTGGGGTGGAATTTTATCCGACTGGTCCCCACACTTTAAATATAAAGCTTGATAGTCTCATTGTGGCCTTCATACAAATCGACAACCTTGTTGTAAAAAGTTGACTTTGGGAGGGAGAGGCTGAAGAGTTTCCCAAATTCCTGCCCAAAAATACTCACTTCTTTGCACCTGTTTGCAGTTCACTGTTCCACAGTTCAGCATCATTTTGTGTGTGTGCAGGGAAGAGTCTCTGTTGCCCAGCTTTGCCTCATCAACACATGGATGGCAATGTTATTTGCTACAGGAATGCAATGGAGAAGATGGGGCCAAGAGGCTTGTCCGTGCTCTGCTTGTCACGTGGTGTAATCATCGGTGGCAGAGAATACCTGATTAGCGCTTGATTTGGAGGGCAGAGAGGAGAGAAGGGGCGTGCAATTTAATTGTTGAAGCAACTCATTTCATGCTCCCTAAGTTTCTGAGTTTTAAACTGAAGGGAGTCACATGATTTGAATACTATTTATTTAGAATCCATTTGAGTAAAACACCGCTCTTCCCATTGTTCCGAACTGGCAACTAACACACACTGCCAGCATTCTTGAAGGCTGCCATGACACTGCTCTGGGTCACCGTTTCCCTTTGGAACTGTGATGAGACATGAAGGATGAATAGCCTTTCCTGCTACACCTCCTGATTTCCTACACAGCCCTCCCCACACCGTTATAGCTAACTAGGTATCATTTTATTACAGAAACTCCTGCTCTGGCTTCTTCCTTGTGGACACCATCTCCTCTCCCCCCACACCCCCGCTTGTCCTTTCCTCTCCTCCATTTTGCGGTCCCCCTCCATCCTTTTACGAGACACAGCAACCTGAATGAGAAATGTTCTGCTGGCAGTGATGCTGAGCTTATCCCGAGAGGTTAACTCTTTTTAGAAAAAGCTCTTGGATTATTAATATAACATCCACTTTAAAAGAGCCACTGGCAAAAGATACCGAGAGGGATCTTGGTGTGGCATTACAGTTGATGAAGAGGAAAGTTGAACAGTGCGAAAGCTCCTCCATTATAACTCTGCTGTGAGTTTGAGCACAGTTCGCAAGCTGCCTTTGAACTCTTTTGAGTTCCGGGTCTGAGATGTTTGACGCTGCTCAGAATTATAATTGAAATCCTGTATCAAGCATTTCTGTTGCTTACCTTGGTGAGCTTTGGAGAGTTATAGCTCTGCCAGCTATGCCTTGGTGGAACTGGGGCAATGGATTCAGCCAATCATCTGGCAAGCAATATATTAAGGCAAGCTTGTCTTTGTGGAAACTAAAGAAGGCCCTGTAGCAAGGGGACGAGAGAGTATTTTGCATGCCTAGGTGTTTGGTACCTCTTTCCGTTCGTCTAGCAAGAGAATTCCATTCTGAAGCTGTCTGCTGTATTCGCCTTAGCCAAACTGGAAAGCATTCAAGTGTTTGCTCAAAACTGAAACTGCCATGAGCTCACTTTGAGAGACACCCCTTTGCTCTTCTATCAATTGCCTTGCCTCAGCTCCTGTATGAGGAGGAGGTGAAGAAAAAAGGAGGTGGATGAAGAAACATTTTTGTTTGTCAGTGTGGAACTTGGGTAGGAATATGCAGAAGTTACATTAAAGGTTAGGCATGGAAAGGGGCCACTCAAAGGCATTGCCAAGGCATTGCATCCCAACTCAGTTCTGCTGGTGCAATGGAGCTTCTGTTTCTTCTCTCACCAAATCTGCTCTGGAGGATCTGCCAACCCTCAGGAGCTGATTTTGAGAGTGTGTGAGGGAGCGGAGGGAACAAGAGAGGAAGAAATTCCATTGCACACATGCAAGTCTCTGGTGCCAACAGAGCTGCAGCCTTGGATGTGGCCCACTGTTGGTGGGTATGTTTTGTTTGCCTGGGTGGAAAATAGCCCCTAGAGCAAGTGTGGGAAACCTGTGGCCCTCCAGTGAGGCCAATGGTCATGCATGATGGGAGTTGTTGTCCAGCAAGATCTGGAGGGGCCACATTCCTCCTGCCCCCTGACATAGTGGATGATTGTCAGGTTTCTTTCAATATACTCCCATGTGGCTGATTCAAGCTTGCAGGAAATGAGTCCTGCTAGCTAATTGAAGTGAAAGCTGGACCATAAAGAAGGTTGATTGCTGAAGAATTGATGCTTTTGAATTATGGTGCTGGAGGAGACTCTTGAGAGTCCCATGGACTGCAAGAAGATCAAACCTATCCATTCTTAAGGAAATCAGACCTGAGTGCTCACTGGAAGGACAGATCGTGAAGCTGAGGCTCCAATACTTTGGCCACATCATGAGAAGAGAAGACTCCCTGGAAAAGTCCCTGATGTTGGGAAAGCTGGAGGGCACAAGGAGAAGGGGACGACAGAGGACGAGATGGTTGGACAGTGTTCTCGAAGCTACCAGTATGAGTTTGACCAAACTGCGGGAGGCAGTGGAAGACAGGAGTGCCTGGCGTGCTCTGGTCCATGGGGTCACGAAGAGTCGGACACGACTAAACGACTAAACAACAACAATTTATTGCCTATATTTATTGTCACACTCTTCAAGAAGCTCACTGTGGTGAGCATGGACTGCTGCCCCTACTCTTGCACTGCCCCATATGCCTTCAGACAGTCTGTTTTCCCCTAAGGGTCACTCAATAAACTCCATGGCTGAGTTTGTGATTTGAATTTGGATGCGGGAGTCCCCACTACTGGCATGACACAATACTGTGCTACCATTATGCCCACCATTCTATTGATAACCAGCAACATGTTCATAAGCAAAAAGCCCCTCCTCCATTACATTAGATGTCTTCTGGATCCTTAACAGAAAAGTTCTCATTTGAAATCCTACCTATCCCCAAATCCTGGGCAGTTCTTCTTCACCAGCTGTACGAAAGCCCCCAATTCATACTGCCCAGGAGACCAATGATTAAAAACATTCACTGCCTGGTGCATCCTTAAGCACAATGCAAAGATTGTGGTGAGAAAAAAGCATGAAAAGCAGTGGATTTGTGAAGTTTTGTTTGATGAAGAAAAGAGTCTATGGAACCACTGGTATGGAAGTGTTTTGAGAATGTGTGGGGTGTACCCCTCACGGCTAGCATCTACTCTCCTTTCCATACCCTATTGAGCCTGCTAACTTGTTTGTTAATTTATCTGAAACATCTAATAGTCTGCTTATAGGCTTTTCTCTAGGCTCTTAAAGCCGGATGGTTAAACAGCCTTAAACCGGTATTCTGGCATGACTGCTTAGTGTGTGTCTAACCAAGTGGGATACAACGAAAGGAGCATTCTGTTATGTATGTGTCAGGGGTTCAGAAGGAGAGACACAGGAGGGGGAGCAAATGGAGAGTGAGGAGGAGGAGTACGAGGGGGGCGCAGGCAGTGACAGTGGCCAGAGTTATTCCACAAGCCTCTCTAGCGAATCGGAGGACTCACAGAAGGGAGCGCCGGTGGCCAGAGCAAGGGAGATTCCAAGGGAGAAACATCAAGAGGGAGGGGCCAGCGGGGAGTCCCTGAGCAGCAGCTGGAGATCAGGACCAGCGTCTCCACCAGAGCGCAGTGGGGAGGGGGAGTCCCAGGAGTCGGGACCAGTGTCCTCACCACCAGAGGGAGGAGAGGAGTCAGGTTTGGCAACACCCACATCAGGAAGCGGGGAAACGGTCAGAAGGAAAGTCACCGGCTGGGCGCGCGCGCCAAGTTCAAATGTACAGGAGCGCGGCACAGCGGGGAGCCCGGGAAGGGAGCCAGGTCCTAAAGCCCGCCGGAGGGAGGGGCAAGACTCAGGAGGCTCCACGTCAGAGGAGTCCAGGAAGGAGGGAACCCCAGAGGGCAGAAGGACCCAACGCAGGAAAGAGCAGCGCAAGAGGTGGAGCCGGGCTAGAATCTTAAACTGGTGTGGGTGGAGCAGTGAGTCAGAGGGGACTTAGCCGGTCTAGCGTTAAGACGTGGGTCTGCGCGCCCAGAGCTTGGAAATGGAAACTAAACTTCAATAAAGACTTTTGTATATAATATCCACTGGGCGTTGGTCCTCTGTGAGCTGGGACCTAGCGGCAGTCCTGACAGTATGGTTTTGGGGAAATGCCCAGCTGTGTGGGTCTTTCTGTGGCTGGCACAGATTGTGACAGAATGCTCCATTCTCTAGTCACCCTTTCTATTCTGAACCCACCCGCAGTGCTGTTCTCCTCAGAATAGCATAGGAGTTAATGTTCTCTTCTAAATTGTCTCTTTAGCTACATATGCATGGAATTATGACATTCAGGTGGTTGCCCACATTATGGACATTGTTATAAGTTTGGGAGGGAGACCCCCCCAAACCCAATAAAATAATGAACGTCAGAATCTAGCTTATATTTTTTATATTGGAGGGAAAATACAGGCTGCAGCAGTAGACTAGGCCAGGCCACGCTGGTTGATTGTAGGCCATTATGAAACAACGGCCAGGCATTCAAACATCAAAGAAGGTGTGTGAGTCTGGGCAAAACAGAGGTTGCCAAGACGATGGGAAGGAGTTGTTGAGAAGAAGAAGGGAGAACAAAGGTCCATGAGCTGCTGGACAGTTTAGAACTCCATGCGGGGGCTGGAGGGCCAGAACCACCTTATCTGCTGGCTGGAGAGACTGCAACCCAGAGACTAGGGAGCATGGCTAGCAGTTCTAGACGCAAGCTGGTTGATTCCATGAGGGAAGCAGAGAGGGACACTTTTGAGATGACAGTGCTTCAAGATCTGCAACTCCCCCCACCTACACTCAGGTTGTACATATGCACATAAAGTCACTAAAGTCTCTGTCCCATCTTGATTCACAATGGAAACATGACCTGGGTGAGCGCCTGGAACTCCCTGGAATTTGGCAGAGGTTGGGGGCTGGTGTGCCACTGTTGCAACAATATACTCGGGCATTGGCCCGAATATAAGCCTCACCCAAATATAAGACGCACATTTAAAAGTCAAGGGGGGTGGGGGGAGAGAAAAAGACAATACCTGAATATAAACCACTCCCTTCCCCGCTTTCTCCCTTCCTGGCCTTGGGGGAGAGGACGGGAGACTACGCGTGGGGCGGGCGCTGTTTGCCCCATGCTCCTGGCTGCATACCGGGTAATTTTTGTAAGGTCACAAATATAAGCCGCACTTTAACTTTTCATGGGCGGATTTTTTTTTGGGGGGGGGGAATGCGGCTTATATTCGGGCCAATGTGGTACTATAGGAGCTGCTGGGATCTGTGTGCAGCTGCCCCATGGAATACAGCTGGCTGCTTTGTGGTGAAGTACTTCAGGCCCTGGACTGCCTCCCCCCTTCCAGGCTGGCCTTTGGAGCCTACTAGACGGAAAGCAGTATGGGCAGTGCCTGAGCTCTGCCATGTTCCTATGTCCTTGGTTGTTCTTCAATCCTGAATTCGGACTTGCTCCTTCTCCTGTCTCCTTCGTCCTTTTGGTTCCAACTCCTGCCTCCCTTCTGCTTTCTCCTTGGGTTCTGACTTACTCTTGGGTCCTGAATACTGCTCTGCCCCACAGCCCCTGGTTCCCAGCTCCTGGCTCACCCAAGACCGCTCTCACAGTGGAGCCCTGAAAACTGGGATGTCAGATTCTTTGACAGCTGAAAACCTGCAGCTGAAAAATACAGTGTGCAAGGAGAAGGGACAGAAACCACATCATAGCCTTAGATTTCAGTGCCCTCTGCAGCGGTCAAACATTTCCCAAAGCACACCAAGGATGCTGAAATGTTCTGATGTGCAGCAAGGTGACCAGGCAAATTGAGTTGGTGCAGTCCTGAATCTCTGCTAACTCCCACCCTAATCACTATTGCTAGGGCTGGTAAAAGAATCAACATTGCCAAGGAAATTCATAAATAAGTTTTGTGAGGTTTCCTTTATTCCTGGCTCTCGCTTTTTTTTAAAAAAAAGCAGAGCTCCCCGCAGCGTTCCACTGGCCTTGAAGTACTTTTGAAGATAATGTCACTGGGTAGCCCTGCTGCAAAGCAATACTGTTGATGTGCAAATGCGCTTGGCTGCAGGGAAGCATACAGGCAACATAAAGCAAGTTTACCTGCTGTGCTGGACTCTTGGAACAATCTTGTTTCACCCTAAATTTAAAAAGGAGAAGAAAAGGAAAAATGGATCAGAGGAAGAGGCTGCTCAGTGCACCGAGAGATCTAACAGGCTTCTTCAAGTAGCTGAATTAGTTGGATGACATACTGTGAATACAGCTGTTAATTTATATTTGGAAAGCGGATACTAAATTAAAAGAATTTGTATGCTTTTGCAGCATGAATTGGTGTGTGTGTGTGTGTTCAGCTACATCATCAGTAGGGAACCTCAGACCTGGTGACTGAATACCAGGAAGATGCAGGTCACCTAGGTGTGTGGGATGGGATTGTTAAACCACTCTGAGAATTGTAGTTCTGGGAGGGGAATAGGGGTCTCTTAACAACTCTCAGCACCCTTACCAAACTACAGTTTTCAGGATACTTCGGTGGAAGCCAAAACTGTTATAGTAGTACAACAGTGCTTTTAATGTAGGGTGCAGATCTGGCTTAAGACTAAATTAATGCATGAAGGGGTTAAGACCCCAGAGTAAGCTGTCCTGCCAGGCTTAGCTCACCTTGGCAGGAACTAGGTTTATCAAGCCTTTGTTCCTCCAGTCTCCCTGATGAACTCAGCATGTGAAGAAGCTAAGCTGATTCCTTCAACTTAGCTGCATGGCTCTCACAAGCCACTCTTGAGTTTCTATACCCGTAATTTAGGAATTTTCTCCACTTTGGAACTAAACTAAGTGTTACTTCCTGTGCAACTTTTTATGAATGCTGTACGGAAAAGCACATGAATCTGACCATTGGAGAGTTGGTAAGTAAACCATTTTTAAATTACCAAATGCATGGTCTTTTTCTATGTTAGAGGGAAGTTTTTGGCACTCACAAGAGCATATTTTAAAGGTCTAACAGCCTATATTGGATCTTGGCACCCAGGAATTCTCCTTTCTATATTTTCCCTTGCACCAGCAGTTTGGTCACTGAAAGGACAAATAGATGAAATCTCTGTAGTGGTACCAGCCCGAGAGATTACCACACTCTTTCCAGCTCAGATTGGATAAGCAAAGGTCTGTCTAGTCTAACATCTTGCTCCCTAGAATGGTGAAGCCCACAATCTTGAAGATCATATTACCAAAGGAGCAACAACCTGCCAGGAGACAGCAGGCAACTGAGCAGGTCAAATGAATTACTCAGGATCAGGAAGCATTATTTCATTTTACCTTTGCATGACATTTTCCCATTGCAATTAACTTCTTGGGATTGCCACTGGATGTTAAAAGATGAAAAAAAATATTCCTTTCAGTACATTGTCTCCAAGTTACTCTGCATCAAAGACAGCACTGGCCATAAAACCAATACAATAGCCCAGTGTTTATCACCATCTGAGCAAGCAAAGCTGCTTTCTCTTTTTTTATATATATAATTTTTTTATTAAAGTTTCAAAAGTTTTTTATAACAACAAAAACAAGACAAAACAATACAATAAAAATGACAAACAAAAAATATAAAAAACAAAGATAATTTCAACCCTTATTTTCTTATAACTTACTTCCCCGACTTCCTCTTACCTCCCCTTCCTGTATTCCAATTTCTAAATTATTCTTCAGCAAATCCTTCCCTTATTTTTCACTTAATTTTAACCTTTCTTTTTCTTTTAAACTTATCCATTACCGCTAATAACCACATATTTTCTAATCCAGCATCATTCTAACATTCATTAATTTTGCAGTATTTCTTTAGATAGTCCTTAAATTTTTTCCAATCTTCTTCCGCTGTTTCCCTTCCCTGGTTTCGGATTCTGCTCGTCATCTCTGCCAGTCCCATATAGTCTATCACCTTCATCTGCCATTCTTCCAAGGTGGGTAGGTCTTGTGTCTTCCAATACTTTGCGATGAGTATTCTTGCTGCTGTTGTAGCATACATAAAAAATGTTCTGTCCTTCTTTGGCACCACTTGGCCGACAATACCCAAGAGAAAGGCCTCTGGTTTCTTCAGGAAGGTATATTTAAATACCTTTTTCAATTCATTATAAATCATTTCCCAGAACGCCTTAATCTTTGGGCACGTCCACCAGAGGTGAAAGAATGTACCTTCATTTTCTTTGCATTTCCAACATTTGTTATCAGGCAAGTGATAAATTTTTGTGAGCTTGACTGGGGCCATGTACCACCTATAAATCATTTTCATAATGTCAGGGCATAAAAAGTAATGGAGAGATTGGGCATCCCTGACGTGTCCCTTTTTCTATCTTAAATTCTTCCGTAACCACATTATTTACAATCAACTTTGCTTTTTGTTCAGAATATATTGCACCTATACCATTTTCAAACCCTTGGCCTACCCCCATCCCCCGGAGATTCTTCATCATGAAACTCCAAGAAATATTGTCAAAGGCTTTCTCGGCGTCCACAAATATCAAAACTGCTTTAGTGTTTATGTTCACTTCCAACTTTTCGAAAATGTCAATTATGTTTCTTACATTATCTGACAAATGTCTTCTCGGGAGAAAGCCCGCTTGATCTCTATGACTCTCCTCCATCAAAACTGTTTTCAGTCTCTTTGCTAAAATGTCAGCAAACATTTTGTAATCCACATTTAATAGCGAAATGGGGCGGTAGTTCTTAAGTTGAGTCTTTTCAGTCTCTGTCTTCGGTATAAGTGTAATATAAGCCTCTTTCCACGTTTCTGGTGCCCTTTTCCCCTCCAAAATTTCATTACAAACTTCCTTCAAAGGTTGTAATAACTACTCCTTCAAAACTTTATAATATCTGGAAGTCAGTCCATCCGGTCCTGGGGATTTGCCCAATGCCATATTTTGAATGGCACCTTCTATTTCTTGTTCTGTTATTTCCTGGTTCAAGACTCTTTTACTTTCTTGTGAAATCTTTTTCAGTCCGTTTTTTCCAAGAAATTGTTCTATGTTCATATCTTTCTGCGGCCCTTGTGAATAAAGTTGTCTGAAGTATCTCTGGAAGCAGTTCCTAATCTCCGTTGGATTATAAATGTTCTTTCCATCCACTTCTAAATTTGTAACCGTATTCAATTTTTGTCTTTTCTTTATTTGCCAAGCCAACAATTTACCACATTTATCTGCTGATTCAAAAGTCTTTTGTCTCATTTGTTTAATTTTCCATTCTATTTCTTGATTCATCAATTCCATATATTGTGTTTGATATAACTTAATTTCTCTCAGAATCTCATGCGATTTTGGTTTTGATCTTAATTTCCTTTCCCCATCTTTTATCTTCTCCAGAATTTTATCTTTCTTTTCATTTTGGCTTCTCTTCTTTATTGCATTTTGTTGTATCAAGAATCCTCTCATAACAGCTTTGCTTGCGTCCCAGATTACTATTTTTTCTACGTTAGTCTTCATATTAATTTCAAAATAGTCTTTCAAGGTTTTTTGGGCCTTTTTACAAACTTCCTCGTCTCCAAATAAGGTGTCATTCATCCGCCATCTGAAGGTGCCAGCTGTTGTTTGCTTCATCACCATCTTTACAGCATTGTGGTCGGAGCAAGTTTTTGGGCAGATTTTTTTTTTTTAATCTTTGGTGCCATTCCTCTAGTAACCCAAATTTCTCAAGTCTGTCTGTCTAGGATCAAAAACAAATTGTTTTGCTCCTTTCATTCACACCCCAAGGTAGGTGGGACTTCCAAGAAAGGTGTTATGCAGTCCAAGTTGCGGAGCAGCAGGAGAGAGTGCAAGGTTGTGGTTGTGGTTGATGTTGTTGTTGTTCTAGCTAAAATAGGGGCACTATTTCCTTTCAACCTTTCCTAGTTTCCTAGAGGCTTGGAGTGGGAGAGGAATCCCATGAAGTAACTCCATGACTGAAGTGTCTGAAAGGTACCTTTCTCTCACTTAAACCTAATAGCTATCAGCATGGAGAATCTTGCTAGGATGGTGTCGTCCTAGCATGAAGAGTCTCTATCTGATTAGTCTGGATGATATTAAAAAATGTCTTTCAACATCACTTTGATGTCTCATCAAAGGAAATTTCAGCAGCCTCTATGGAAACCATATATTGATTTGGCCCTCAGTTGTTGTGGAGGCCTAGCTTCCCACATGGTAGCAAACACCATGTGGAGCAAGTGAAGCGCCTGAGGCACAATTCAATGTGTCAGTGTCACCACTGACAGTAGCCAAATGGAAGGATTTCAAAGATGCACCAACACCACCTCCTTGTTTTATACAAACCAGCTCTTGGTCAGATAGGTCTCGATTTTGACGGCGATCCCACCTTGTTTTGGGGTGAGAGTGGTCCCCCACTCTGCTCCCAGCATTGCACACTGGAATATGTAGGCAGGCTGTTAGTTGATTGCTTTATTTCTTAAGTGAAGCATTTTGATTTGAAAAATGTTTGCAGAGTCTTCTTCCTCCCAACAGCCTTGCCAGGGCAGTAGCTGTCAATGTCACAGATGGTGACCTGAGGAAATGTGGCTTGCCCGAGGCCACACGATAACTCGAGCCATGAACATCTGCTAGCGGGTGTGGATAGGATGGATATCCCTATCCAAATGAAAAAAAAACAAACCTCCAGTCAGATCAGGGGAGCCTTGGTGACCATTGCAGTACAGTCTGCAGGTACAGTCAAATCAGCTGCACGCATGGAAACCTGTTTTTGCAAATGTGTCTCCCTTGCTGGATTGGGGTTAAATGAGTCCATAGGAGAAGCATGACTTAATGATAGGTTCCTCAAGTTCATGTCAAACTCTTTAGCCGTCCTTCTCCATGTGGACTTTTGACAGTCTACTCAGCCCTCTTTGGGGTTTCATTTTATTCATATATAAACCATCTGTCCACTGTGAATTGAACTATGACAGGCTGGCATTTGCTTGATTCCATTGTCAGATGCAAGAGCAACGGCTGTCATTCCATGTCACGGAAGGATGTTGGGCCAAAGACAGATATGAAGCATGCTTTGCCCGAATGCTTAAATAAAATAGGAAAGGATTCTCTCATGAGCTGAAGTGGCTATATGTGCTAAGTGGGAAATGCATATGGAAATGGTGGTTTCAATAGGAATGTAAAGCAATACTGCTTTTTCATATATTACATGTCTTTGGGTTTTGTTTGTTTTTCTGCTGGAAATAAGAAATATAGTGTTTATTGTTGCCCTACCTCCTATTTTTTGAGAGAAACATTGGGTCAAATAAGGGTGCAGGTCAGCTTTCCCTAAGCTGGGACCCTTCAAATTTTCCAGACAGCAATATAGACTACGATTCCCATCAGCCTAATTGCACAAAACTGTTTCTGCCATAGGTTTCTATTTTCCCATGGGCAAACCAATATTTACGTGTCCTGTTCAAACCCAGTTTTCCCGGGGAACTGCCAGTCCTGTCAGTGTTTTGCAGCGTTCCTTCCTACTGGCGTGGCTGGTTTCTCTCCACAAGAAATGGAGGGAAGGAAGAGGCAGAAAATAGTGCCAAATTACCTCTTCCTTTCTCAGCTCCCTGTCACTACTTTGATTCCCACGTTGGCCAGAAACTCTACATACCCAGCCGCCTGCATAATTTGTCCTCAGCTGCTGCCGAATTCCTTGCTTGCCCTATTTTGTGCTTCGTGCGGTGCTGTGTTTTGCATCACTTTCTGGAAACGTTATTCGGTGCTGAAATCCATGTGTGGTTTGCGAACGCAAACCAGCCCTGTCCTTTCGGTGGTGTTAATTATGTATGCAGCTCTTGACTGCGACGTCCAGGGGAGGACTGTAGCTTACAGAATATACTTGGTTACGTTTTGGAGCCCTGTAACAATGATGCCCTTTATATCACTGCCCAGCACCCTTTGCTTCCCCCGCATGTCACGTTCTGAACAGCTCTGTCTCTCATACACTATTTGGTAATATATGGGATAAAACGCCTTGCAAATATGTTGCAGCTGCAGAGGGAGAGACAGAGAGACACAGAGAGAAAATCACAGGGAGTGGGGGAAATCAGAATCTGGAGCATTTGAAAACTACTATAAAAACGACACTCTCAGCTTTAGAGTCTAAAGCTTTGGTTTTTTCCTGCCCTAGTCATGAATGTCATCTGTGCTCCTGCATAGGGAGCAACCTAGAATAGAGCCCAGTTGGCTCCCTTAAATAAATAATCTTATTATAATTTTAAAACGCATTGGAGCCAAGTTAGCACAGTAATTCTAAAACATGGAACATTTTTGGCCGGAGTGTAAGATGGCACAAAAATAGCAGAATATTTTGTTTTGCATGAGAATATTGCAAAATATGAAATTTCTATAATGTCCTTGGCCATAGCAGGTATCCCTACCCTTTCTGGGCCCAGGGCCACATTTGGAAAGCTAAGGAACTGTTGCGGGTACCAAAAAAATACCCATTTCACAGAGGGGAAAATGGTGATGCTTAGAACCCCCCAGCCCAAACTCCTGTATGCACCCCAAAATAAACAAGATACAAACAAAAATAAAACTGGGCAACACCCCCTCCAAACAAAAAATCAATTTTAAAAAAATTAAGAATTGGGAGGTGCAAGGGAGAGTGACTGAGGGTGCTGTTGTGCCCATGGGTATCCTTTTAGTGACCCCATAACTATATTATTAGGATATGTGAATTGCTATGTTGAAACTGAGGATAGATGTTTGATAATAACACTGCCAGTTGTGGGGAGAATACAGATGGCTAAATACTGTAAACAGGATCAGTTGCCAACATTAGAAATATGGAAGAGGAAAAAACCAGGAATGCTATGCTAATGCGCAAACTGAGCTATTTCAAACATCTTTGGGACTGAAAACTTAGCTCAAGTGAACCTTTCAAAGACAGCGGGTTCTCTCTCTTTTTAGTCAACATGGTGTTCTCCAGATGTTTCTGGGACTACAAGTCCCATCATCCATGACTATTGACCATGACAACATCTGGAGGTCATCACATTGGCGAACCTTGTATTAGATACAGGATTGGACTAAGCCACCTGAAAATGGAAGCTGCTACTTTGATCTATGAAGGATTTCATATAATTAGACCCCCCCCCCTTTGTGGCATACAATAGCACCTCAGGTTACACAACCTTTGGGTTACGTAAACTTCAGGTTGCAAAAGTGGCAAACCTGGAAGTATTTGATCGGGTTTTGCCATGCACGTATGCTCCGAAGCGGTCTACCACTGCGCACATGCGTATAACAGTGATCCCCGGGTTGCGAAAACCTATGATCCGGCCAGACCTCCGGAATGGATCCCATTCGCAATTGGAGGTACCACTGTATCTGGAATTTTCCATGGTGTTTTTTTTAAAAAACAACAACAGCACCTAATTTCTTTCAATGTACATTAAAATGTAAGGCTGTCACTGTGCAGCCCCCATTTAAGAATTTGTAGTACCTCATAACAATCCTAAAGGTAAAGGGACCCCAGACCATTAGGTCCAGTCGTGACCGACTCTGGGGTTGCGGCGCTCATCTCATTTTACTGGCCGAGGGAACCGGTGTACAGCTTAATCATAGAATCATAGAATCATAGAGTTGGAAGAGACCACAAGGGCCATCGAGTCCAACCTCCTGCCAAGCAGGAAACACCATCAGAGCACTCCTGACATATTGTTGTCAAGCCTCTGCTTAAAGACCTCCAAAGAAGGAGACTCCACCACACTCCCTGGCAGCAAATTCGAACAGCTTCCGGGACATGTGGCCAGCATGACTAAGCCGCTTCTGGTGAACCAGAGTAGCGCATGGAAATGCCGTTTACCTTCCCACCAGAGCGGTACGTATTTATCTACTTGCACTTTGACGTGCTTTCGAACTGCTAGGTTGGCAGGAGCTGGAACCGAGCAACAGGAGCTCACCCCGTCGTGGGGATTTGAACCGCCGACCTTCTGATCTGCAAGTCCTAGGCTCTGTGGTTGAACCCACAGTGCCACCCGCATCCTCATAACAATCCTAGAATTACACAAAGTCAGGGTAGTGAAGGGGAGTACAAGAGTAGGCAGGTTGCACGAGAGCAGTGGCCATGACATGGGTGTGAGAAGGCTGGGGGAGGGAAACACTGAGAGGGGAAAAGTGGTAGTTTAAAACGATGACAGAAGTTTGAGTGAAGCAGGGATGGAGGCAACTGAGAGGAAAATTGTAGGTTTGTAGGTTTAAACCACAGCAGAAGTTTGAGTAAAGTACTAGAGAATGTTTGAGGGACCACCATCCTTTATTTTTCTCACATGTGGCAGATGACGAATGGAAGAAAGACTCTCCTCCTGCAAAAGAGGGGAGTGGTTGTGGGTGGGAGCCGGTCTCCGCCTCAAGCAGGGGGCGTTAGCCCCCTGCCTCCCACTCACCTGGCTGGCTCCACGCCCATGGGCAAGCACCCAACCAGGTGCCTTCGAAGGGGCGTGGACGGCAGCATAAATCGCTGCTGTGCCAGCCATGCGGCCTCATTCTTCGTTGTCCCGTCGCGAGTCACAACTTTCGTGGTATTGGTGGGTACGTTAGGCATTGGAATAAAGTGTTGTGGTGTGTGGAAGGGCTAGGTGTGGCCCTTCGCCTACACCTTCAATTTTTGGGTATTCCGTTAAAGGAATCCGGTGGCCGTGTATTCTGTCCGATGCCTGCGTGGCGGGGGGCCATGACACGACCCTTGGTGACATCAGGGGAGAGCTTATAGTTGGATTAGCATCAACAGGCTCCACCTACTGGTGAATAAACCCCCCTTTTAGACTCACCCCTCTCCAAGTGGGTGGAGTCAACTGACGTAATCCAATGCCTAAGCCAATAACCTTTCACTTGCTGTAATCAATAAAGTTGTGGCCTTTTCTTGCCCATTAACCTTATATCACGTGTCCGTGTGTTTTCATTCCACTATGCGGGGATCAGGTCCTCGAACCACAAGCAGAGGTTTGAGTACAGTGAGAAAGGAAAGGACATGGGAAAGGGAGAAAAAATATGTTTTAAACAACAGCAGAGTTTTGTGTGGAGCTCCAAGGCATTAATGTCAGGGAATAGCAAGAGGGTTAGTGAGTGGAGCAATTAGTGGCTCAGCCCATAGTACTAAAATATATTTCTAATAAACTTTGAGTTTGGGATAATCCCAGAAAATATGCATGAAATCAGCTTTATCAGTGCCATATATCCTACAATTTTTTTTTGATTTTTTTTTTTGGTCCTAACTTTTCTTATCCTTTCAGGTGTGAAATGTCTCTGAAATATAAACTTTAAACATTTACACACATAAACACAGCTGAAGCAGTTATTTTCTCATTTTTCTTCAGATAATTGAGTTCCCAAGACACTTTCCCATCTTATTTCAAAATTACGATCCATGTGCTTTTTAGACTCCAGCAATCTCTTATGAATTCCAGATAATAATTTTTCCTAGTAAACCTTTGTCAGACATTTCATATTTAATATTAGACAATTATATAATGTTTTTTTTTTTTAGAAGACTGAGAATGCTATAAATTAGTTGAAAATATTGGGATCACGAAGAGTTCTCTCTCTTCGTATTATTACAAACTCCCTGGCGTGTTCTCACGTAGCTGCAACTCTATTGTATGCTTATATTGCCATCACACTCTTAAAGAAGATTAGGACACCAACTTTGGAGAATAGTTTGTTAAAAATCTTTCAGCTCAGAGGATCTACAAAACATGTAACCTGATTAACCAGATAAAAACATAGTCTGGGCAGGGAGACTCTCTATTACTGGAGGTATAAAGTCCCTCTATACTCCTGGGCATGTTTACAGTGGTACCTCAGGTTAAGTACTTAATTCGTTCCGGAGGTCCTTTCTTAACCTGAAACTGTTCTTAACCTGAAGCACCACTTCAGCTAATGGGGCCTCCTGCTGCTGCCTGGCTGCCACTGTGCAATTTCTGTTCTCATCCTGAAGCAAAGTTCTTAACCCGAGGTACTGTTTCTGGGTTAGTGGAGTCTGTAACCTGAAGCGTATGTATGCCCCATAAGCTAAAGTGGCACCTCAGGTTAAGAACAGTTTCAGGTTAAGAACGGACCTCCAAAACGAATTAAGTTCTTAACCTGAGGTACCACTGTACATACATAAAGATAAAAAGGAAAAGATTAAGACAACAAACAAAAGGGGGGGGGGGAGAATTGGAAGACTTTTATTTAGAAATTCAATGAGCGATTGTGTAATAATGCAAATTCTTGTTTTGTATGTGTGTGTTTCCCCCCTTCCCAAAACAAAAAATAGCTCAAAAAGAGCTCTCTAAGAAGAGGCCGCAACCCATAACAGAGAAGTAGACACCCACCATCCCAGTAAAAGTGGGGAAGCTCGGAATGGATTGTCCCATGTGGAATGGATGCTCCCTGTGAGACAAAATAAAGCCTTTAACCAGGCTTTTTGGGGGGGCGGAGGGGGGTAGCCCCTATCCACCCTGGTGGGGTGGTCAACCACTTTACATACATGTCACTCCAAGAGCACCAATGAGACCAACTACGTACCTGGACCCTGTGTCTGGATTCAACATGCTGGCAAGGATCTTGGATGAAATCAGTCTCACCACGTCGATGACGAAATTGTGAGCAAAGGTTGCCTCCAGGCAATGAAAGCTGGGCAACAGTCCCTCCCAATGCAACCCCTGCCTTGTCACCCACTTACAAGTAGCCTGGGCCGAAAAGTATCCCTGTATCCCAATGGCCAGTGAAGCAGCTGTTCTGTATACCCAGAACAAGATGGAGTGTCCACACAACATGACTGACAGCATCCAGCAACATGCCTGGGCCAGAATGGCCCATAAAATGCTACCAAAGCAACAGCAGAAAGCAACTGTGACTTGTATAAAGGAGAACAAAGGAACTAGAATTGAG
This sequence comes from Podarcis gaigeae, assembly GCF_964106915.1. NCBI lineage: Eukaryota > Metazoa > Chordata > Lepidosauria > Squamata > Lacertidae > Podarcis > Podarcis gaigeae. The sequence continues at coordinate 101,229,992 of NC_139679.1, forward strand.
GCAGGAGCAGCATTAAGACATCGGGTGTGATAGGTCTGCATTTGTCAGCGACATGCAGGAACGCCTTGTCCCAACCTTCTAACGTCTTCTTAACACAGAAGTCACCCGTGAAGTTCTTCACCCCAGAAGCCTGGAACCAAAGAGCTAAAGCAGCAAGATGCCCTGCTATAGTAATGATTGCCCCACCCTTGTCTTTCAAGTGCACCAGGAACTGCCTCAGGTGGCAGGGATAATTTCTGAATTCACAGTCCATTTCCCCCCATTGCCCAGAAGCTTTCATCATACTCTTTGGATGATGTGACAAGTACTAATCGGAGTCTTGGCCTAACCTATTATTAGAACCTTGAGAAAGGAAGTCCACTTATTTTTATTTATGTGCTGGGTCTTAACAACATGGTAACAAATTCAATCTGTCTGTGTAATTAATGCAGAGGCAGTACAGAAGCCTAATGCTAGCAAATGTGGCATTTGACTCAACAAATTGAAAAGTAATGATAAAAGGTGATTAATGTTATAAAAATGCAATTACTGCTTGACATTAGGAAGGTTTTTCAGGGCTTCCCCTAGTTTGGGAAGATGTGAGCTGTATACAAATGGCACTTTACATTGATTGCTAGCACCAAAGAAACTGTAAATGTTTTATGATATGTCTCACCCCAGGAAGAAAAATGGCAGGCAAGGTGTGACTTCTAATTCATTTACTCCTTGGCTTCCTCTTCATTGTTGATTGAATCTATGCCTCTGAAGCCTTTAACATTAAACAATTGGGATGGGTGAGATGGTTTCTAACTAGTTTCAGGTTCTCTTGAGCATTTATGTGTTTGGAGGCTCATCTCTGACCTTTCATTCCACCCTCCTGTCTTCTCACCTCGGGGTCAGAGGAAAGGCAAGCATGAGGGGCACTCTGCTGTGTGAGGTGGACCATGGGCAAAGTCCTTCAAGGTCATCCAGGTTGTGCCTACTATGGAACTCTTGGGAAGTTCATTGGCTGGCTTTTGGAAATGCTCTCCACTTTCTCCATTGATGAAATGGAGACGCGCCACCCGCTTGGGACATGGCTGGTGCTGTGGGTTAAACCACAGAGCCTAGGACTTGCCAATCAGAAGGTTGGCGGTTCGAATCCCCGCGACGGGGTGAGCTCCCGTTGCTCTGTCCCTGCTCCTGCCAACCTAGCAGTTCGAAAGCACGTCAAAGTGCAAGTAGAGAAATAGGTACCGCTCCGGTGGGAAGGTAAACCATGCACTGCTCTGGTTCGCCAGAAGCGGCTTAGTCATGCTGGCCACATGACCCAGAAGCTCCCTCGGCCAACAAAGCGAGATGAGCACTGCAACCCCACAGTGGGCCACGACTGGACCTAATGATCAGGGGTCCTTTACCTTTTACCTTCTCCATTGATGCGGTACCAAGATCGGTGCACCTGCAAGTTCTTAATGCCCTGGACCTATCAAACTAAAGGTTCAGATCCAAGAGGTGTCTATCAAGGTGTAATGAAGAAAACAGAACCTACAGCAGTGTGGAACTGTAGCAGGCAGCCAAAAAGGTGGGGGAAGTAAATTGGCATAGATGGCAGTTGCACACAGAGTGCTTTTAACTAAAGAAGCCTTTAAACAAAGAAGTAAGAATTGTTCAGATTTAAGAGCAAAGTAAGTTTCTGTAGAAACCTGAAAACCCACTAGTCATGAGGAAACAGCTCAATCAGCCTGGGCCACATCATGTAGCAGGTGGCAGTATTTTCTTCTGGCTAGATGCCTTGCAGGTGCCCAAGAGGAGAACTTAAGAGGCATAAGGCATCAGTAGCTCCCTTTTATGGCAAATTGCTACCAACCAAATGCAGGGCTTCTGGATCTCAAGGTTTGGGACCCGTGGGGATCTGACATTTTGGGAACAAATAATCCTGTGGATCTGCCTGAGATGTTAGACATGAATGCGTCAATCAAACACCCATCCTTCCAAGGAAAGGAGCACTTCACCTTTGCCAATCCTAAGAACTGTTGCGTGTGCAAGTCCCTAGGATGGGCTATGTGCTTCACTTCGTAATTTGTTTTTTGTATGCATGCATGTATATGTGTTAAAGGTACACAGATCTCTTGCCAGCTTGGGAGAATATGGGACATCAGAGCTGTATGCAGTGTTTCTGCAGCAAAGGATAAATCAAATATTCTCTGTGTACAAGCCTCTCTGTGTGTATGAAATGAATATTTGCCTGTGGTTGAGCTTTCCCCTATATGCTTTCTCTGTTCCTTTCCTCAATACTTTACAGGCCTTTGACAAAACAAAACAAAATAGCAATGCTGTTCATTCGAGAGAAGGTAATAATATGCTATTCAGTATCTCTTGCCTCGTAGGAACTCCCCCAGCACAATCTCCCTTTCATCAGAATTTGAAATATGAATACTTAGCTTGATGGATCATATCTGGATGGGTGACAATGCATAATAGAGGTCAAGAAGGATTGTATTGCTTGGTCCACTTCAGTAGGCAGGAGCAACCTGTCTATGGAGGAGGCATACTTATGAGATTATAATGGCAATTTGTAAAGCTTTTGCTTTTAAGCATCACAATTGAATCTGTTGTACAGGCAAAGCCGGTGGCTGCTATCCAAAACTTTGATAAATCACTTTATTGCTGACCTAATGAGTTCTTCATGACAGGAAGATTTCTGCAGTGGCTCACTCAACAACCTATTTTCTGAACCAGCAGTCATGACTGGAGCGCGAGAGAGTGAGCAAGGGAGAAACGTGCTGCTTTGCAGAGATTAATCTGAGACCTGATTGGTGTAGCTCTTGAATGCCAGATGTTCCTCCCCCAGTAAAAGATCTGTCAGGCCGGGGCTTAATTTATCTCCACCTCATTAGCTGTGAGTATCACTGTGGAAACAACCGTATTTCTCGAAATAATTGCAATTAATGTTTCGGTCCTCTCCAGATAAGGCTCATCTTTATTTTTAGGTATTTTTTCTTTTTTCTAAAACTGCTGCTGCATTGTATTCAGAATTTTAGAAATCACTTGCTATAGATTGCTGGTTTTAACCTTTAAAGCCCTATACGGCCTAGGACCCTCGTACCTACGGGACAGCCTCTCCTGGTATGTCCCACGGAGGACCTTACGGTCTGCAAACAAAAACATCTTGGAGGTCCCAGGCCACAGAGTGGTTAGGCTGGCCTCAACCAGAGCCAGGGCTTTTTCGGCTGTGGAACGCTCTGTCACAAGAGACTAGGGTCCTGTGGGACTTGATACCTTTCTGCAGGGCCTGCAAGACAGAGCTGTTCCACTAGACCTTTGGCCAAGGCACAGCCTGACACCCCCCCCCCCTTTGGTAATCCTCACAGAACTCTGGCCCAATGGTTGCCATCAATTTGATTTGAACTGATTTTATAATGAATTGATTTTAGAATGCTGTATTATTTTACTGTTGTTAACCACTCTGAGCCCGGCTTTGGTTGGGGTGGACGGGATATAAATAAAATTTATTATTATTATTATTGTTAGATGAACTTCTGTGGAGGTGCAGAAATATCATAAACAAGGACAGGGATAAACTTCCCATCGCCTCACAATTATATTACCTGAAATGAGCTTTAAAGTTAGGGGATACAATATCCCTTTGGGGTGGCATTGTCTCCTTTCAGGGGACAATTAGAAGCCCAACCCAATCCATTACAGACACAGGTCTTATGAAAGGGTTTAGGGAGCCTTGGTTAATACATTGTGCTATCCCCAATTCCTCTCACTTAATCTCCCTATGAGTTGGCTTGCTTTCACTGGTTCCACTCAATTCTGAATACTGGTTCTACTGGTTTGACCTTTTGTACCGACTGAAGCATCATACCTCCCTCGGTTTGAATCCCTTTGTGCAACTTACATTGTTTGTTGGCCCCCTTATCCTTCAGTCAGTTGAATGGGGTGAAGATGAGCATCGCTAGCCCCCACAGTGGCTCTGTGTGACGAAGGCTGCTTCTGTGTACGGACCTCGCTTGCTGGATATCTGATCGTTGCTGCCTGTTTTATGATTATTTAAGAATATGATTGACTCTTGATTATGTGCTCCTTTGAAGACTGTGTGTATTGTGTGCTGGCAGCTTGAAATATCGGGTAGTTTTATTACAGAGAATGTGCGTAGCGGGTTGAATTATGCCCTGGCCTATGGCTTGTGCACTCATAAGTCAACTGAAATTTATCCTGTTTACCTATTTCTCAGCCATAGCTTCATGTTTCAAGGACTAATACTCATTTTATTGCTGCCTCCTCCGATATGTATCTTCCTCCACCTGCCTCCTGTATCTCATCACAACTTGATGCTCATCCTCCTGTTGTTTAGTCATTTAGTTGTGTCCGACTCTTCGTGACCCCATGGACCAGAGCACGCCAGGCACTCCTGTCTTCCACTGCCTCCCGCAGTTTGGTCAAACTCATGCTGGTTGCTTCGAGAACACTGTCCAACCATGTTGTCCTCTGTCATCCCCTTCTCCTTGTGCCCTCCATCTTTCCCAACATCAGGGTCTTTTCCAGGGAGTCTTTTCTTCTTATGAGGTGGCCAAAGTATTGCTCATCCTCCTGGAGGACTACAATTCCCACCAGCCGCAACCAGGATGCCCAGTAGTCAGGGATGATGGGTGTTGTAGTCCAACAATGCATGGATTGTCTTCATTGGTGTTGTTGTCTCTCACTTTTTTGAGAGAGAGACCTCTCTTGTTTGACCCATGCCTGCCTGCACACCCCTCCTCTGGCATCCACCTGGAAGAAATTCACCCGACAGTCGCATACATTAGATCCCTGCTTGATTTAAAAATATCCCCCTCTCTCCAGACACCAGTGAGTGTGCAGATGCTCGGCTGATGTTGCTGTTCTCTCCCCCCCCTTCTCCTGCTGCATGCTGTAATAGATGGTACTCAGTGGGTTATAAATATTTTATACGAGCTGCCACATTAGCAAGGTTGTTCCACAAACCAGTCACAGCAACACATTCATTTGGGCCTCTTTTACGTTTTCATTGTTATGTGAAGAATGTTTATAAAGACTTGTCTAAACAAAAGCTTACAGATGCTGCAAGCTGCCCTGGAGATGCTACCAGGATATACCTCTTTGGAGCGATAGCACCACATAAGATCAGGCTGTGGAAAATTGTGCATTCTTTTTTCCACCTGCAAAACTGAGCCAGAAAATGCATTTTCTTTAACTTCTGTACAAAATGATATATGCCTACCTCTGTGGGTTCGGTACACACACAAAGACACATTTCCTTTTCCATGCCAAGTAAGGCTGAGATCTGTACTCTAAATAGCTTGTGCAAATTAGATGCATTCTAGTTTGGCTAATTGTTGAGAAGAGTTTCACCCCTTGTGCCCTGGAAGCACTATCCAGCCTCTCTTCTTCCTCAAGGCATTGTCTATCTTTCCTCAACCCCCCTTTCTGAGAAAGTATAGAAATATGCTTTGAAAGGTAGAAATAATGAATTTAAGACTGCTGCTTTTTGTGTGTGAGGTTATTGTTGGTGCTTTCAGAACTCAAACAGAACAGAGCACCCAATCCCTGTTGGAGGAGCACTTTACCATCAGAATGTGATTAGTAAAGAAAAAAGACATATTTATTTATTGCAGAAAGCACATACTTGATAAGATCCCAGTTCTATGTAACTAAGATGCAAAGAGCCACACTTGCTCTTTCATCTCAGCAGGAGAAACACACAAAGATGCTTCCTCTCGCAAGGTAAGGAAGAAGAAGCAGGACGTAGAAAAGAAGCTAGCAACCCTGAGAGTATCAGTCTAACACTGAAGGAAGAGCAAGAGGTCAGCACAAGTGGGATAGTCTAGGAGGTTTGGAAGTTCTTCTGTATCTATTCTTCCCATGCAGATATGTCAGCCTACAGCGCAAGCTGAGTTGTATCCCAACACATCCAACAGTTGCTGCAAAAGCACAGAATGCTAACATATTGTATGTAAGATTCCTGCCAACACACTTGCACTGACCACGCTCCTAGCTGGCATCTGATTGCCTCATTCTGCTTAGCCAGGATTCCTATCCATCCCATGGATGAAACTATACATATGTTGAGGTAGCTCCTTTCAGATTGTGTCAATCCTGCATCAGCTGGCGGACATTGCTGGTGTTTTGCTGAGGGGATTGTGCTAGCTGGACTGTCACCATGGGACAGAAACAAATGCCTGAATGGATAAATGCCTCCATTGATAAATGGAGTGAAAATTCAAATGATGGTGTTTCACTTGTCATTTTGTTGTCAAGTTAGAAGAAGTCCATAGGGCAGCAAGACGGGGCAGATAAGAATGAGCAGTGTCATGGAGACCATTCAGAGTAGATTTTTGGAGCAGCTATGAATCACCGTACAGGGACGCAGGTGGCGCTGTGGGTTAAAGCCTCAGCGCCTAGGACTTGCCGATCGAAAGGTCGGCGGTTCGAATCCCTGCGGCGGGGTGCGCTCCCGCTGCTCGGTCCCAGCGCCTGCCAACCTAGCAGTTCGAAAGCACCCCTTGGTGCAAGTAGATAAATAGGGACCGCTTACCAGCGGGAAGGTAAACGGCATTTCCGTGTGCGGCTCTGGCTCGCCAGAGCAGCGATGTCACGCTGGCCACGTGACCCGGAAGTGTCTCCGGACAGCACTGGCCCCTGGCCTCTTGAGTGAGATGGGCGCACAACCCCAGAGTCTGTCAAGTCTGGCCCGTACGGGCAGGGGTACCTTTACCTTTACCTTTATGAATCACCGTACCTGCACAGACTGGAGGCCCCTCCATGTAACAAAATGAGCCACTGAGGAACCGAGCATGTGGAGGCAGCCAGGAAAGTTGCCCTTCATTTTTAGCTGTTCCTCTTAACGAAGGCAAAGAGCCCGGTAATTGTTAATGCAGAATGGGATTGTTTAAGTGAGGCTGGTAATGTGGTGTCTGAAGAATGGAAACTTGTTACAGAATAAAAGAAGCCCTGAAGTGGAATGTGCAAAAAGCTTTTGAAGGCTCTTTCTTATTACCCAAATCATGTTCTTATATGTCACAAAAAAGACTTGTTTTTTTAGAGCCTGAAAGGAAGGGAAACATTATCTGATTGTCAAACGGAGCAGGGCAGGCAATCAGTCAATGGGCCAATCTTCAATATGATATCTCGGGATATGGGAATGAGAGTAACCCTGTGAAGATAAGCATGACAAAAATGTACTCCCCACTATGCTAAATTAGGAGATTTCTCATCCCATCCTTGGAGGAAAATGGGCACAACTGGGCCAGTATTGATGGGACTTATTTCTTAGTAGCTACAGATAGGAGATTTCAATTAAACACCAGAGAGAACTTTCTGATGGTAAGAGCTGTTCAACAGTCGAGGCCTTCGCCTGCCCCTCCTCAGTAAGGGTATCCTGTTAAAGGGATCTGGGTGTGAATCCTGTCTGAAGCCTGAACTATGGGGACCCTTGGGGTGTCCCTATTTGATGTAAGTCATAGGGCGCCCCTATCGGCGGTTTACCCTTAAGTGGACTCCCTGCAGACGGGCAGGAGTCAAGATATAGCCTGGCTTCACCCCAATGCCTAAGCCAAACCACTCACATCTGTAACCAATAAAGTTGTGGCCTATTTGAACCCATAAACCAAAATACTCAATGTCAGTGTGATTTATTGTTCTCCTGGGAACTTTGTGGCTTGGGTGCCTTGGTGTGCAATAAGAACTGTTCACCAGACTCCCCTGGGAGACAGTGGATCTCCATAATCAGAGGCATTTTAGCAGTGGTTAGATGGTCATCTGTTGTGTATGATCTAGTTGAGATTCCTGCATTGAAGTGAGCTGGACTAGATGAACCCCTGGAGTTCCTTCCAACACTACAATTCTGTGATTCTATGGAAGACTCTTTGCTGGTACCTGCAAATTTGCCTGTATTCTTCTTATACAAGGTGATATCTGGTAATATACCCAGAGCAGACCTCACTTAAGTCACTTGATTTCATTGGATCTTCTCTGAGCATGACTAACAATGGATTTCAACCACAGTTTTCAGTAAGATGATAAATTATGAATAATTTAAATATTAGCTCCCTTCCACCTGAATGAAAGTAATTGCTGTTCTGAGTAATTAAACTGTAGTAGTCAATCATCACCAAAAGTAGTTTGGCTAGGCAGTTTGAACTATTGTTCATAAATCAATTCTAATTACCATCTAACTATATGAAAAGGTGTTTAACTAGCCATTCAGCTATTTTTTGTTTGATTACTTGGTCATTGAACTACTTCTTGACACTGTGCTGGTTGTGTACACACCACATATTCAGTCCCATTGATTTCCGTGGTAAAAACTGAAGCATGGAATTAACTCCTCCAGTGAAGTCAATGGGACTTTTTAAAGTGTTGGAGTTTGGTTCTATCATAGCACATATTTTTCATATTGAACTCAGCCAAGTCCTTCAGAAATTATTGCAACTGAATGCTGCAATTTTTTGATCAGCATTTTGTTAGTAGGTTACTGTTGCTATTGATGACTCTGATTATTTTTATAGGGGTGTGTGGTTTTAGTATTACATGATAATTGTTGTAGGCCATTGGTTTGCTTTTAAATTTCTGCATGTTTTAAATGCTCTCTGTGCTGCCTGGAGTCTTGTTTTGAAAAATGCTTCTAAAAAGCCTAATAAGATACAACATTATTATTTTAAAAAATACTATTAACTTGTTCTCAACATATACACATATCCTTTCTAGCAAGTTCATAAATCCAGAAGAAAAACTAATTCAAATAAGCAAAGATAAACTATCTAATGAATTACAAGGAAATAGATTTAAAAATTGATGTGGAAGATACATGAACCCTTTCTCTGGAATTTCCATTATTAAGAAGACCCCACATTACGTTCCTGCCATGTGCTTGTGCTAGGGTTTCCTAGGTTGTCTGTGTGAATTTTATAGAGATGGGTTTGTTACTTTAAACACATTTAGTAGCCTTGGCCTGAGTTGGCATCCACACTTACAGCCTATTGTAGCATTCAAGCAACTATCAACTGCAACGCAACCACTAAAAGCTTTGCGTCTGGCCTTGAACATTACTGGATGTGTACTAGTGGGCCCTGACCTCTAGCACTCGCACCAAACTCTTAGTCACTCACTCAAAACAATTCCCACCCACCCTGTCAAACAAAGACAAAACCTTTTACGTGTATGAACATAAGATGAACATTGCCGTATCAGAACAAGCCCAGCTTCCTACTTCCCTGGTGATTTCATAAAGTGCCTAGTAGGATATGAAGTCAATAGAGAGCTCCCACTGTTTGTCCGCAGCAGCTGGTATTCCCATGAAGATTATTTATTTATTATATATTTTAACGATTGATCGTAATTTATAGACCACTAATGCAAAGGGTTTCCAAGTGGTCTGCATCTTATTAAAAGCAACTATGTTATTGTCAGGAGATCAGGAGAAGGTCAGGAGAACCGCCAATAAGACACATGGAAGAAGGAGACAGAAGATCGTTCTGTCGGACAAGCAAAAATGCTTGTGCTGATGGAACAATCTCCTCAGCACTACTGGGAATACAATGCAAAATACAAAGAATAACATAAAGATAAATATAAAGTAACTGAAGGACCTACAAAATCAGAATAAAAGGAAGCATCGCCACTCCCAAAGGCTTGCCTGAACAAAAGCGATTTAAACGTGCGCTAAAAACAATCAACTGTTGAAACATGCATATATCAGAAGGGAGTGTGTTCCATTAAGTAGGTTCCATCTCACTGAATACCGTCTTCCAAGTAGCTGCCACACAAAATCTTGCAGGCATGTGGCATCACCAGGTGGGTGTCTCTATATGACCTCAGTGATTGAACCTCCCTACCCCTGCTTTAAAGCCATTCTAGCTTGTGACTGTCACTGCATCATGTGGATGTGAATTCCACAAACCATTTATGAGTTGTGCGAATAAGTACTTTCCTTTGTTTGTCCCCCAAAGTCCTGTGACCCAATTTTATTGGATGAACCTGAATTTCAGCATGGAAGTGTGATGAGGCGAGGCTGAGTTTCACTTTGAGGTGTTCAGGTAACGCTCCCCTTACACACTGCCTGAGCCCTCAGTTTAGGGAAAACTGTTGTAACTGTCATTTCAACTGTCACACAAGTTGAAAATTCCACCCTCTCAACTCCCTCTCCACAGAACCATATGCAAATGAGCCTGCTGGCTGCATACAGACCCTTACATTATACATTTCCCACTTTCCTTCTCTCATCCTTCTGTGGAAACCTTGACATCCATGATGAGCTGTTGCAAACCACTGTGGAAAGATGGGAAGGCGGGGGCGGGTGAGGGGGAAAGCTCCCAGTTTAATAATTTAAATATTCTCTTTTGGTAGATATTTTCTTAGTTTTCAGTTTGTCCCAAACACCACCCATGTGACATTTGATGGGTGTTCTGTGTATCCTTCAGACTAGTCAAAAGAAGAAGAAGAAGAAGAAGAAGAAGAGTTTGGATTTGATATCCTGCTTTATCACTACCCCAGGGAGTCTCAAAGCGGCTTACATTATCCTTTCCCTTCCTCCCCCACAACAAACACTCTGTGAGGTGAGTGGGGCTGAGAGACTTCAGAGAAGTGTGACTGGCCCAAGGTCACCCAGCAGCTGCATGTGGAGGAGTGGGGAAGCGAACCCGGTTCACCAGATTACGAGTCTACCTCTCTTAACCACTACATCACACTGGCTCTCCAAAAGACCTACCTAATATTTTTTTCAAAGTGAGAATTTGCATTCTCCAAAAGCCTGGATTCTAATCAACCTGAGAGAAAGGATTGCCAAGCCAGGGTGGTGCCATGGTAGGTTAAAAAAAATGAATGCAAATATGAGATACCCCCATACATGAGGTGATTTGAGAGGAAACAGTTTATACTAAGAGAGTAACAAATGTTCTGTAATGTGTGAAACAAGACAGCCAAATAAAAGGGAAGACTCACTGATTCCTCCCTTAGTTGGGGAAGGAGCATAGCTCAGTGATAGTACATCTGCCTTTCATGCAGAAGATGGTCCCAGAGTCCATCCCAAACATCTCCAGGCAGGTTTAGGAATGTACCTTGTCTGAAACCCTTAAGAGCCACTTCCACTCAGTATACCACATAGATGGACCTCTGGTCTAAGCCAGTATAATGCAGTTTCCAATGTTCAGTAGAGAGAATAATTTTATGGTTTTAATTGGAGGGGAAAACTACACTAAACGTTTCATGTTGTAAATTGCAAATTCAGTTTCCATCTCTGTTTGTTTAGATTTATGTGATTTGCTTGTGCTTTACTTTAAAAGGGATTACCGTATATTGAATTGAGGATCTTCCCCACCCGCCCTGAGGCCGTTTCCCGGTTAAAACCATATCAGTGCTACTCAAGACATCAGGTGCTTAAATATGGTTCAGCAAACCCTCGTCTTCCTATGTCTGCTTTACATGCCAGGTGGAAAAAGTGTGTTTCCTAACAAGCCATCCTTCATGAAATCTACAATAAAAGGAGGCATAGAGGGAAGGCATCAGATGTAGCTGCAGGCAGAAAGCAAAGTGGGTTTGGTGACCTTGATGTGCAGGCTGCAGTTGTTATGGCAACAGGAGAGCAAAATCACTGTTGCTAAGGCACACAGAAGTAAGGCAATTTCCCTCTTACTTAATGGTCATTCGTCTACAATAAGTTAATTCCAAATTTGCTGCACGCAAAAATGATTTAAAGATCATAGTAATGATGATAAAAAGTCCTAATGAGTCAGCAAAAGACATTTTTATGCCTTTAAGCAAAGTAGGGTTGTCTAGAGGATGTTCCAAAGTAGCACATGATAGCAATGGATAGAGCTGAGCTGTAATCCAAAACAACAGATATGGTAAATCTGAACTATGTGATCAAGCACAGCTTGGGTGTTTTGCTGCCTGGAGAGGCACTGGTGATTAAAAAGCTCACCTTTGACCCTCATGTGGCTCTCCCGCCTTGCCCACGCTCTGAGAAAGGAATATTTTCTCGATGGCCCATATTATTTCCAGTTTAAGGCACCGGACCTTTCATCTGTGGAGCTGCATTTGGCCACTGAGCACAAAGAGCCACAACTTGCTCTTCAGACTCTGCTCCTTCTCACTTGCTGTCATACTTGTCAATTCTTGACCTGAAGGTGACCGTCATGACATTCATAACTGTGTGGCAGATAAAGATTTCTCACAGTTTAGGTAGGTTGGGAGGGAGAAATCCCTACGTGCTTCATCAGAGGGAAAGGTGAACAAGTGAGGACCTCTTCACCAGCCTAACTGCCCCTGTAACTGCCTCATGCAGTGGTTTGCATATGCTCCTCTTCTTCCTGAAAGGTCCTGTCCCCTCTTTTGTTATGTGTCCCTACTGTCCTGACAACTGGGAAACACTGGTCTGCAAGCGATCCAATTGGAGAACAGCCTTTACCAAAGGTGTCATGGGCTTTGAAGACCCTCAAACTCACGACGGAAGGGAGTAACGTGCTAAGAGGAAGGCACACTTGGTAAACCTGCACCATGATCAACCTCTGCCTGGAAACCAATGTCCCCACTGTGGAAGGACATGTGGATCTAGAACTGGCCTCCACAGTCACTTATGGACTCATTGTTCAAACCATGTTTATGGAAGACAATCTTACTTGGTTATGAGTGATTGCCAAAGAGAAGAGTTCTTTATTACTCAATGGCTTTTGAATGTCTGAATAGGGTATGGGTCTTTGCGTTTTTTATGTAAGATCCAAGAGAGGAAGCCATGAGGGAGTTATTTCAAGTTCTTCCCTACCATCCCCTTAAAACTGGAAACGGGCAAAAACAGATTCACAATTCACTTCTGATATCTGAAGCAATCTTTAACAGCTGAAAGTGGCTGGAACATCTAAGACAAGTGAGTGGGTCTAAATTTTCTGTGTCGAGAAATGGTCTTTTAATTTCCATGTGATGCTCCATGCTTTGATTTCTGAGAACCTTCCAGCATTCCATTTAGGAAACTTCCTGCTATCATTTGATTCACTGGCTTTGCAGTCACTATGCGGTTTTTCTTCAAGGTGAGTCTGAACCTGCATCTTGGCAATCCTGAGCATCCCACTTTTTAAAAAAAAAAACCAACAACAAACAAACACATCAACAGCAGCACAGTCTTGGCCACGCACTTGCTTATGATGCAGGTTGATGCCTTTGTTTAGTATTACAGTATGCAATTAAAGTATTCCTTAAAGGAATTGATCACTTAAATTAACGGTCATTGAAAATGCAATTGTGGTGTTTTTTTACAGTGCCCAATAGATCATTAAGTAAAGATTTACAGGAATAGCCCAAATAAGTGTGATAGCATGCTTATCTCTGCTAATTGATGGATTTCATCCTGATCCAAGTGCAGCCATTAAAGAATGTTTATGCAATATGACAAAGGTTGCAGGATCCTAAAGCTCAAGCTATAACTAGAAGTACTTTTTGGGTTGGTTAACGCCCACCCCCTACCCCAGTCTCTTATAAATGTTAAGACTGCATTGGTTAGATAACGGGCAGTGGTGCCAAAGTGCTCCATCAATTCTAAGATGCTAGTTTTAGCTTCAGAAAAAGAAGAAATTGCTAAGTTGCCAGCCACTAAGTGCTCACTGTCCTTGCTATCAGGGACAAAGTCATAGCTTGCAACCTGAGATAACAAACTTGTTGGAAACTTCAGCTTGCGAACTGACTTCAGCTTGCATCTGATTGGCCACTGTGAGAACAGGATGCTGGGCTCAATGGGCCATTGACCTGATCCATATAAATGAAACATCATTATCATTGTCCATCAGGCTCCTTTGCTGAGAAGCAAAGTTTTCGAATTGTTAAACAGAAGTTACTTCAAAACCAAGTTAAGCTCTGTTGATCTATGTGGCGATTGCCTCCTAGGATGGGTCATAAGGAAAGGGTTAAAACAGGTGTGATGTGATTGGCCAGTGAGAATGCAGGGGGGGAATAAAAGTTAGAGTGGGAGGTTTTGAAAGTCAGTTGAATTGAGTTGAGTTGAGTTGAGTTGAGGTTTGGGAGTTGAGGTTGAGGTTTGGGAGTTGAAGAAGGAAGAGGGAGGTTTAGGTGTGGGTTGGTAGAGTTGTATTGTGAGAGAGTGAGAGGAATTGTTAGGTGGAGTCAGACAGATAGTTGGAATAATCAGTTTGGAGTTGTTAGGAACTAAGAATAAGAAACTGACAAGAGAAAAATTAACTGTAACCATAAGCTTGTTCTTGCATTTAAAAATAAACTTGATTATTTGTTTATGTTAACAACTGACTGGACTCCGTATGTCCCTGTGAGATACGGAGTGGTGGCAGCGGAAAAAGCAATCGCAGTGGTGGCACAGGGTCAATAGACCGTCAAACGTCCGGGGGCCCTGTGTGTGATCGTCACAATCTACTTCATTATCACAGCATAGGCCCCTTCCTTTCTTGTAACTTAAAGTCATTGGTTTGGGTCTTACCCTCCAGAGCAGAAAAAAACAAGCTTGCTCCATCTTCAATGTGATAGCCCTTTAGATATTTGAAGATGGCTATCATATCTCCCCACAGTCAATGTATTGCTAAATAATAATTGTATGGGTGCATAGCCCAATGGTACAACTTTGGGTGGGTGGGAGGAACACGAAAGTGGAAGCATTCATGTGCAGGAAATGCAGGGGTATTTGTACTGGGACAGGAATGGATAAAATGTGCTAAACCATTATGAATTGCATCAGTTCCCTCCCTGCGCACACATGAGGATGGTGGGGCAATGAATGTATGCCTCACAATGCATTTTTAGCTACAATAACAAGTTTTCTCATTTTCATATATTTGAGAATGTGGGAATATTATGCCAGCTGGATGCTAGATGTTAATTACATAGTGACAAAAAATACACTTTTGAATTTTTTTAACATGCCCCCACACCCGTAGAGAGATGTATATATTACATATACTTCTGGAATAGGCTCTGAGTGTAATGGGCAAATGAAATGACTACTCTAGAAACAACTTTCCACATTTTCTGAAACAGACCACACCACATATGAGCTGAACAAGTTGTTCGAATCACAAGTAGAAGTCACAATTCTGGCACGGCATCTCAAACTTTCCTGATGTGGGTTGAATTGCACAGCAAAATGTTCACTCTGTTCATCGTCTCCACCTCCATCATTCTGCCCGGACACTGAGGTCCAGCGCCAAGGGCCTTCTGGCAGTTCCCTCGTTGTGAGAAGCCAAGTTACAGGGAACCAGGCAGAGGGCCTTCTCGGTAGTGGCACCCTCCCTGTGGAACACCCTCCCACACTACCAGACACTTAGAAGACATCTGAAGGCAGCCCTGTTTAGGGAAGATTTTAATGTTTAATAGGTTATTGTATTTTAGTGTTTTGTTGGAAGCCGCCCAGAGTGGCTGGGGAAACCCAGCCAGATGGGCGAGGTATAAATAATACATTATTATTATTATTATTATATCGTCAGCACATTTCAGACTACCTGTCTGCCATGCTCGCTGTGTGATTGGCTTTCCAAAAAAGGGAAAGAAAAATGCCAGCAACGAACAGAGTGGCCATATGTGAACTGGCCCTATGTCATCATTCAACTGCAAGTCAAATGACACAGTTGGAAAAGCTAATACAGCGTTTCTGTGGCCAGCTAGGTTATATTTTAATTAACTGCTGGCCATCTCACTTTGACTGAGAGTCAATGGTTCTTGAAACACAATGCCTCTGTACTGGCTGGATAATGTATGGCAAACTGAATTGTCTGAGACTCTTCAGCCCTTCGTTAATCTGAATGGAGTTTGCGGGCTCCAGTTAGAATTCTGTCTGCCGATCTTGTTTATATACATTCTAAATGGGTATTGAAAGGAAATCACAAGAGGAAGTTGATTGCAATTTGTGGTTAAAAAGAGATAATGCCATCCTTGGAGCTACAGAGGCTGGTGTTTCACTGCACAGTTAGTAAAGACAATGCTGGCTTCTGAGAGCAGATATGCAAAATAGGTAAGATCATTTTTCCCAAGGACAGTTTCTTGCTATTGTATGAATGTACAAGCTTTTGAGCTACGGAGAGCTATTCCAAAGTGATCCTGCCCCCGAGTTATAACTACTGGGCAGGCAGGATCACATTTAAAACCCCTTAGAGCCAATCCATCATAATGCTTTGCTGGCAAAGGTGGGGAACATGGCAGTACAGTAATACTGACTTCTTTAGCACAAGGAAGAAAACTGTGCAGAATTGAGAGCAGAGCTGGAATAAAAGTGGGGAATCCTATAAGGGATTATTTTTAGTCTCATATTTCACCTGCAAAGCAGACGATAAAAGTTAAAACAGTCCCACTCATGTCATTAGAAGGCCCCTAGACAACTTCCCTACTACAGTGGTACCTCGGGTTAAGTACTTAATTCGTTCCGGAGGTCCGTACTTAACCTGAAATTGTTCTTAACCTGAAGCACCACTTAAGCTAATGGGGCCTCCTGCTGCTGCCGCGCCACCAGAGCATGATTTCTGTTCTCATCCTGAAGCAAAGTTCTTAACCTGAAGCACTATTTCTGGGTTAGCGGAGTCTGTAATGTGAACCGTATGTAACCTGAAGTATGTAACCTGACTAACTCTGCAGCCAATCACCACACAGCCCCAGGGAACTATAAACCCCTCTCAGGGGTACAGCTTAGGGCTACATCGTTCTACTCCCCTGGTCAGAAAACCAGGAAGCCACAAGAAAAGAACTTGGTAGTGAACCTTTAGGTTCTAGACATTTTGAACTGAGGAAACACTTTGTTCAAAAACCAAATGCCCAATTGCCAGGGTGAACGATTTATTTTTATTTTTATGAAGAAATAAATTTGCTTTGCCAGAACCTGTATAGACACCTTTTATCTCAACACTATCACTTAGGGTAAATAATATTACTTAGGCTGCAATTTTCTACACCAGAGGCGGCGAATCTGTGGCCCTCCAGGAATAAGCAGTAATACCGACGGCACAGAAAAGACGTGACTGGGAGAAGAGAAAAGTTTGCCTGATGCAGAGAAGACGTGAGCACTGGGAATTTCTATAACCAAACGTTCCTCCTAGATTCACCCATATCACCAAATATTCTAGTATAATACCTATAGCTTTCACATATGTCTACCCAAAGCAGGAGTTAATAATACAAATCCCAATGACTGATGTATATTGCACCTCAGTGCACAAATACAGAACCAAGTAAATAATTCACGGGATACTGTCACAGCTGCACTGTCAAACTGCCATCTACTTCTCTCTTGTAACTCACCACAATCCCTATCCCCTGGTTAGACTCAAGAGAAGGTGGGAAGGATTGCTTCTATCTTCCAGCAAAGGCCAAACCTATGTTGGCACAGCAGCACCCTTGCCGAAGACAAAACTGTTACAACTGTAGGGAAGTAGCAATGAGGGAAATGTGGGGTTGTGATGGAAAAGAAGCATAGCTTAGTAGGAGGGCCAATAGTCCGTCTGTGGCAATTTTTACTGTCCATGCCCGCCTTCACCCAGGCATAATGCTAACAATTTCAACATTTCAGTTGAAGTTAACGCAGGTCCGAACTGCACCACAGCTCCCCTCTTTGCTGCCAGAGAGGTTGTGAACCACCCTTAGATCTGCGGATGAAAGGCAGTATGCACATTTAATTAAAATAACTATTATTCTGCAGGCTCATCCAGACTTTTCCCCACAGAAACCCAACCTTTACCACTGAAACAGACCAAACATAATAGGGTTTTCTCCTATTTATTGATAAAGAGCTGGTTTTCCCAGGGAAAGTGACAGAGCAAGGGCAAAAATAACTTGGACCCATACACATTTTCTAGGTAGGGGACAAGCACAAGTCTGGATGAGCCCTGACTCACACTGCAGACAATCATTGTACAGTGGTAACTTGGTTTACAACAATAATCCGTTTTGGAGGTCTGGTTGTAAACCAAAACAGGTTGTAACCCAAGGCGTGCTTCCGCCAATGTGGCTTCAAAAAAAAAGGGGGGGGGGGTTGTAATCCAAAAAAAGGGACACACACTTCCAGGTTTGACATGGTTGTATTCCCAAATGGTTGTAATCCGAAAAGGTTGCAAACCAAGGTACCACTGTATTACAGTAGGAATATACAAGATCTGCCTTATATGTCAGCAAGAGGCACGAGACTACAAAACTCTGCCCTCTTAACTAGAAAATTTAAAACATTGGATGATGGGGATCTTTGCAGAAAGGGGACACTGTGTGTTCAGGCATGTGTACACAACAACAACAACAACCAGGGCTGACTGTTCAACCTGGGATGAAAAGGGCATCTTCTTGGGACCCTTACTGCTATCCTACCAATGCCCACTAGGAACCTCTGATCCCTTTGGCAACTGAGGCTGCAGCGAAAAGGCAATACCCCCAAGTAAACAAGGGAGGCAGGCTCATTGAAGAAGTCAAGACCATATGTCAATTCAGGTTTCTTGTCCATCCTCCATCACCCCCCACGACCCCCATTGCTCAGAAGGTTGTAGTAGCAACTGCTACACAGGCCTTACCTATGGATAATGCAGAAAGACAACCCCTATTTGTCAACAGCCCCAGTAATCCTCATGGTCGGATACGCACAGAAACATGTGATGTGAGTGATTCGAATAGAATTTCTGAGACGGCCATCTCATCCATTTCAGGAAGAATTCTAGAGCTTTGGAGTTCATGAGTTTAGGAGCGAATTGCAAATTTGCCGCTTCCGTGTGAGTTTCAGAAGATCTTGCTGGATTAGGCCAATGGCCCATCAAGTTCAGAATGCTGTCCTCACAGCGACGGACAAGATGCCTGAGAGAAGCTGGCAAACTGGACATCAGCGCAACCGCACTCTGCCCACTTGCGATTCCCAGCCACTAGTATTCAGAGGCACAATGTTTCTGACAGTGGAGGTAGAACATCGCCATTGTAGCTAGTTGCTCACACTGAATTATTTTCAGGAGCTACCCTGTTCCCGGAAACGTTTTTCTTTTTTTGTGTGGGGGGAAGCATTAATTTTGAGTAGAGACACACAGAGAAAAGTATTTGCTAATGCTGTTGCTTTCAACTAAATCACCCCTGGAGGAAAGAGACCCTTGGCTCAGTTTTATTTGCATATTTGTACCAGCCACTCCTCCCCACCAAACGGAGAGATTTGCAAGCATCTTTCCTGGGCTTGCCAATCCATCACACAAAGACCTTCAGGGAAGGTAAGACAATGCATATTTATTCTCCCAGGCATTAATAGTTTGCTGTGCTGGGTTTCTAACTGAATTTTGCCATGCTCATGTTGTTGGAAAGATACTGCGGGTGGTGGAGAGAAAGAGAGAAAAGAGACTCCCTCCTTCTTTTGGAATGAAGCCCAGAAAATCCGAGATTCCTGCAGTTAAATATTTGTCCATCTTTTTTTTTTGCCAACCCAGTTCTATGCAAAGATGTTTACACTTCCTCTACCTCTAGGGTGGTTTCCATAATTGGATTAGTACTGTGTGGATTTCAGATTGCTGCATTAGGGTATCTATTGAAGCTGGTATGTTGCGCTTCGTAGCTAATGCCACAACTTCCCTAGAAATTCTGTCTGGATTGCAAGGTGAATAGAATAGATAAGAGTACCCCACTGGCCACTGCCACATCCAAATAATCTTGGTTAGAAGGTTGGGTGGTCACCTATCAGGGTTGATGTAGCAATGGATTTCTTGGTATGGGTTGGACTTGATGGCCTTTGAGATGCCTTCCACGATGTAATTATTCTAAATTTTGTTCAGCTGCTGCTCATCATGTTGTTTCACAGATACCAGGCCTGTAAAGAAAATGCAAATTCCAACTCAAAACCTCACCAAAGTGTAATCTGAGGAAATGCCAGTAGAGGCTAGGAGAACAGACCCTTATGTCACTCGGTTTATATACCATATTTTTTGCTCTATAGGACACACCCGACCATAGGACGCACCTTGTTTTAGAGGGGGAGAACAAGAAAAAAAAATTCTCCCCCTCTCTGCTCAGCGCCCCTTCAGCAAAGCGGCAGGAGAAACGAAACCCCTTCCATTTCTCCTCCCACTTCGCTCTCCCTCTCTGCTGAAGCCGGGAGAGTCTTGCTCTCCCGGCTTCAGCAAAAGGAACCCGAAGCATTTGGAGCACAGCGCGAGTTCCCGCTGCACTCCAAAGGCTTCAGGCGGCTATCCCTGAAGCCTGGAGAGCGCACTGACTCCTCTCGCTCTCCAGGCTTCAGCTAAAACAATGTGTAGCTTCTGGAGTGTGGAGGGAGCGCTCCCTCTGCGCTTCGGAGGCTTCGTGTTGCTATCGCTGAAGCCAAGGAGCCTGCATTCGCTCCATAGGACGCACACACATTTCCCCTTAATTTTTGGAGCGAAAAATATGGTATTTCAGGAGATGAAGTGTGAATTCAACATTCTTGCAATCTGTGCAATATGGGTGGCAGGCATGCTTCCAACCTGTTTGAGAGTGCCAAAGGATCAAGTCATTTTTGCAGCAGTTTCCCTGGCACCCATTACTTTGAAGCCTAATTCATGCTCTTGGGCTCATATGGCCGTGATGAGAGCCACAGCAAGAGCTCCTTCCCTTTCTTTCGTTTTAGTTAAGCTTAGTGAGATGGATTTCATTGGGTGACAAGGCAACAGCACCCCAGCAGATGCAGGGCCAAAATGATGGCAGAGGAAAGGCTGTCATGTCAATACAGGAGGCCAACCTCACCTTTTCATCTTCAGATATGTCATAGTGATAGCCTCTACAGTGGATTGGGCACTGGCAGCTATGAACTCTTATTCTAAAGCTTGCCTGTTTTGCAGCTTTAGCTGTTTTGCCGATGATGGCTATTCCTAGACAGGGATAGTCTGGCCCACAGCAAGTCATGCTCTGGTAATCTCCTGACTGGATTACTGTAATGCGCTGTCTATATGGAACGCCCTCCCACCAGATGTCAAAGAGAACAACAACTACCAGACTTTTAGAAGACATCTGAAGGCAGCCCTGTTTAGGGAAGCTTTTAATGTTTGATGCATTACTGTATTTTAATATTTTGTTAGAAGCCACACAGAGTGTCTGGGGAAGCCCAGCCAGATGGGCAGGGTATAAATAATAATTTATTATTATTATTATTATTATTATTATTATTATTATTTAGGGCTGTCCTAGAAGATGGCCTAGTGATGTATGGAAGTGAGAGCTGGACCATAAAGAAGGCTGATCGCCGAAGAATTGATGCTTTTGAATTATGATGCTGGAGGAGACTCTTGAGAGTCCCATGGACTGCAAGAAGATCAAACCTATCCATTCTTAAGGAAATCAGCCCTGAGTGCTCACTGGAAGGACAGATCCTGAAGCTGAGGCTCCAGTACTTTGGCCACCTCACGTGAAGAGAAGACTCCCTGGAAAAGACCCTGATGTTGGGAAAGATGGAGGGCACAAGGAGAAGGGGATGACAGAGGACGAGATGGTTGGACAGTGTTCTCGAAGCTACAAACATGAGTCTGACCAAACTGCGGGAGGCAGTGGAAGACAGGAGTGCCTGGCGTGCTCTGGTCCACAGGGTCATGACAAGTCGGACATGACTAAACGACTAAACAACAACAACAGAAGATGACCAGGAAATGGGCAGCCAGCAAAAGACTGCAATGTCACCAGCATCTGATAATTTGCACAACGATATAATGTAGGAAGGAGTATTTAGAGTGTGGAGAGGTTCTGCTCATGTTCAAGCCCCCATGCAGACCTCTCCTGCTCAACACACTCAGGGATGGTGAGGCTTGCGTGCAGAACTTTATTGTCACTTTCTTAAACATTGTGTGATGAAGTAAATGTATCTGAACATGGCTACAGTCAGCCACAGTTGTACCCACTCTTAATTTCTCTCTCTTGGCCCTTTCCCCCTCTTGCTTTTATCTACAGGTGGCCTCCTTTAAAATCAGACAAATGTTGTTGGCATGCATTCAGCACAACTCCATCTTCCTGCTGTCACTTCTTCACCCTTTGACCAGATGCCTGCCTTCTGCCTTAACTCTCCCTTTGTTACATCCACCGCCTAGAAATTCTGTATAATTCTCTGCCGATCGTTGTTTGGAAATGTCTGTTGCGTGTGTGATCTTAGCTGTCAAATCCAGCAGGCTCTTCACATTGCTGTTATCTCGGCGCAATTCATTTTTCAGTCTGAGTTGATTTGGGATGTAGGCTTGTGGGTGGCTCTGTCACTCCATTGTGCCTCTTGATTGCTGCCTTGCTATGTTTACTGAATACATATGGCACAAATGCAGGCAGCTCACAGGCTTTGTGGACGGGTCTCTGCTTCTTATTGAGTATTTGGAGAGAACATCATCCCAAGGTGAAGGCACCTTTGGAAAGTTCGTGACTTGCACATCAGGATTGTCACTTCAGGCCTTCCATTAATTGACCCAGGGGCAGGATGAAAATATGCTTTCTGTTGTCCTGGTAACCAAGGAAGTTGTGAACACAGATATTTTAGGCAAGGACTGTTTTGAAATTTCCTAAATTTTTGAGTTTGATCCTTGGTCACAGGAAATTGCGAGATATATCTTTGTTTGAATCTGGGTCTGCTGTAGTTCATTCAGAATCTGAAGTAAATGTGTTACTCATTCCAAGGCAGTTGTAAGTTGTGCTCTCGTAACCTGAGCAGCCTGACGGTCATCTGTGCCAATTGTTTTCTACTTGCATTCTTTAGACCCCTGGGACTCTTCTAAAGATTCCTCAGTATTTATTTTTGGCAGAATCCAATGTTGTGTGAGTAGATTCTGCTCACGCAGTGGAACGTCGCCTTCCTCTCATCCCTCACATGCTCCGCAAATCTGCTCTAGGGGGTCCCTACAAATATTTTGAGGGTGTGCGGAGGGCAGCAGAGGGGAATAGAGGAAGGTGAAATCCTGTTGTGTGAGCTAAAGACTGTTCTGCAAGTGAACAATCAGCATTGCATGCAACACTTAATTTTTTAAAAAGTATTTCTATGCCACCATTCTTTAAAAAAAATAATACTCAGTGGCTAACTGTATACATCAGTCATACAAACAGGTGTGGAAATGTAATAACATAAATAAAGCAACCAGAAATGTAAAGCAGAAAGGTTCCCTGAAATACAGCACTGCTGATCATCTTGAAAAATGTCCAATTGCAAGGGAGAGTAGGATGTGTGCTAGAACTTGTGTGGAAGACTGGTGAGGTCCATTAGGTGAACCTAGGGTTCACCTTTTGTGAACTAAGTGTACACCCTGAAACATTTCCCAGAATCCTCTGAAATCTGAAAAAAAATTCTTCCATTACAGATAGCAAGAATTTATTGACAGGGAGGACATTGTTCTCTGCTGTGTGGACCAAAACTCACACATTTGCTGCTGCGAGTTAGTGCTTGCATTATAGCAATTGCTTTGTGAATTGTCAGCACAATTAAGCTAGCCTTTTAAAAAGTATTGTTGTGTTCTGTATTACGTATAAGCTGCCCAACCAAAAATCTTCCATTCAGTGGGCTCACCATTTGGTCTTCTAGTTACACTTTATGAAATTGGATTGAGGTCATATAATCGACCCTGTGTACATTTGGGTAAATCAATCATTCCACTACCTTCCTGCCTAGAACTGGCTGTCAACTGGTATTAATCAATTCCTGTCATTCCCCGCTTCCAAAAGTCATTTGCATGCTTAGCCTCATGGTAAATTCCCTGACACAGAAAGAACACATTGTCAATTGCAGTTTTGCTACGAACAACTGTGGAATGCTGACTTTCCCCCCCTATCAAAAGATATATTTTTCTTTCCCTGAGCGCATTTGGCATTTTCTAAATTTGTACGGTTGTACAGAAGGACTTCAGTGTTTTGTTACTCAGCGATTGTGATGTTTAAATTAAGATCACCCCAAATCTGGCACAAATGCTGTAAGCAAATGAACATGCCCAAAGCATTTGGCTGTTAGAATACTAGTTAGAAATGATAAATGAGACTTTAAAGTGTTGAAGTTGGCAAAGAAGTCATTGTCACTATTGTCACATTTTAAAACTACTTCAACAGTGGCAGTGAGGCTGCTTGGCTGGCAAGTCTAAATGAGCTCCCACATTGTTGGGCTCTGCTGATGGATTATTTTTCTTGCAGCAGAAAACAATTAGTTGGCAGATGCGATTGGCTTACAGGAAAAAGACATTAAGTATTTAGATAGTATCTGTAGCCACAGATTCCAGGAAGTTTTCTTACATGCCATTCCTTAGCTTGTCATTCCAGAATAACTTGGTAGTCTAAACTGAATTTTACTTGATTTATTGTTAATTGCCTAGTGCTATAATACTGATAGTCTACCGCCTTATGAAATATTATGCAATCCTTATGTCACTTATCCTATCTTCATTTTTTTATACATTGGATAAATCTGTCTATTTCTGGTCCATGTTACTTTGGCATGTGTTCCCTCATAATTCTATCCCATCGTATTTCTGGATTTATCTGCAATTTTAAACAATCAGCACATTTTTGCATTTAAATATGTATTTAAATGCTACAACTGTACAAAAAGAACCTCTTTCCACAGCTTAATTTTGTTGCTTCATTTCATTCTTGATCTGTAGGATCATTTTTTTCATATTTTCGATCAATTAAAAGAGAAAATGAGATATGACTTTTTAATTGTTAGCAGAATTGATTGACGTTGCTAAGGATGGATGTACCCTTTGAGGGGCTGAGGCTTGCCAAATATAAGACAAACGGGTTCAGGAGTCTTTGTGTTGAATATCTTTAAAGTTGGAGTGTTGCTGTTTTGTTTTTGTTTTTTAAAAAAGACATGTCATTTGGGTTTTTTTTGTACCACATATTTGCATGAAACTCACAAAGAATGTATACATGTCCATTGGTAAGATTCCCTGCAAATTTTTTTCATGGATATGTGTTGGGGTTCAGAAGTTATCCAATATACACTAAAAATAAGCATCTGAAGCTATTTGTGAATACTATTCAATTATCAAAACTAAAAAACCCTTTTTATCTATCATCTCCTGCACTTCTCCTAATTTATTTTCCATGTGCAATTCACTTTGTTTAAATTCCTCCTTAATTTTTAGCCATAAAATATCTAGATCTTTAATTTCTTTTTGTCGGGATGACTTCCTTTCCCCAGGAGTCCCTCCCACCTTTTTTCCATTTTCCCCCAACATTGTGCCCTTATTTTCATTCTTTATCTGTTTAACAACCAAGTCTCCCCCTTAAAGGGCTCGCAATCTCTTTCTTAGTTTTCAAAAAAATCCCTTTTTATAAAGCTCAAAAGTCCCTTCTACGAAAATTATTAAATCATGCTTTTCAATCACATCCAACGAGAAGGGGGGGGGGGGAGATCTAGAGTCTTTCAAAATGTCTATGTCTATTGCCTGAAGAGTATAACCTCCTAACTTAGACCGTTGCACTTTCAATTATTCACCAGTCCTTTGTAAGAAAGGAGACTGTAGTATCATTAACTGGACCCTTTAAATCCTTCCAATGCCTCAGTCCCCAAATTAAATTCGAGCCTTCGGGTTCAGAAGTTATCCAATATACACGAAAAATAAGCATTTGAAGCTATTTCTTAATACTATTCAATTATCAAAACTAAAAAACCCCTGCTCATTTATAATCAGTGTTAAGATTTGCCTCAAATTCCATAAAGCCGGAAAATTAGAAGTTTATGTGCCCCATGATCAGCAATGGTGTTGTGTTGTGCCATAAATTGTGCTTGCTTATAACTTACCCTCCACACACTCACACTTTTTCTTGGTCTTTCAGGCCCCAATCCAGATGGAGTGGGTGGAGAATGTGGGATCAGCAGAGATGTCCCATGCTGTCCTGGTTCTGTGTTCCATTTTGAAGCATCTGGGCCTTGCGGCATTGCTGGAGCAATCTTCTTCAAGTTGACCTATGCCTATTTGTTGCCTCCATCAGTAGTTGGCAAAATGGGAATTGGGAGGTGGGAATCTCTTCAGTTGCACTAAGAGAAAGAATGGTACTGCTGTTATCGACTTTGGGGTGTGGCACGTATAGCTGTGTTTCCTAGCACTGCTGTGATTGATGATGGTGCTATTAATGAAAAATGTCAAAGCGAGCTTGAAAAAAATCCACCTGCTTCATAGAATTTTCGGAGGCAGAAAGGAAAGGCAGAGGTGGGGAAGATGCTGATTTTCAGCAGGTATTGGTTCCCTAAATATTAATGTTTCAGTACCCTCTTCCCAGCTAAAGGTGTTTACAAGGGCTTACACAGAATATCAATTACAGATAGGTAGCCGTGTTGGTCTGCCATAGTCAAAACAAAAAAAATTCCTTCCAGTAGCACCTTAAAGACCAACTAAGTCAGTTCTTGGTATGAGCTTTCGTGTGCATGCACACTTCTTCAGATACAGGTATCTGAAGAAGTGTGCATGCACACGAAAGCTCATACCAAGAACTGACTTAGTTGGTCTTTAAGGTGCTACTGGAAGGAATTTTTTTTGTTTTGACAGAATATCAAGTTAGACCACTGAGCTCACAAACCTTAGCCCATGTATCTTTTCTGTTCTGATGTGATCTTGGGAGGATGCAATTTGAAGCAAATCTATTGTGTGCTGAGAGAGAGTGATTAACCCTTCCACTGTTTTTCTAGCACCAACATGCTTTATCTCCAACTCAGGGTCCTAAGATACCTCAGATACCTTTACCACCAATGCCTGGTGGTAAAAATACCAACATTTCCCTGGTCTGTCATGTTGCAAGTCTGCATCAGAATAATTGTCGAATCCTATACAGTGGTACCTCGGGTTACATATGCTTCAGGTTACATACGCTTCAGGTTACACACTCCACTAAGCCAGAAATAGTGCTTCAGGTTAAGAACTTTGCTTCAGGATGAGAACAGAAATCGGGCTCTGGCGGCATGGCAGCAGCAGGAGGCCCCATTAGCTAAAGTGGTGCTTCAGGTTAAGAACAGTTTCACATTAAGAATGGACCTCCGGAATGAATTAAGTACTTAACCCAAGGTACCACTGTATATATGCTTGAAGCCAGCAAGGAGTATACTGGCTTAATTTAAGAACCAAACTATGAGTCACAATGAGAGGGAGACTGAGGTAGTCCGAGAGTAGGAGCTGAAAAAGGCACCGTCTGCTGACAACCTTTGTTAGAGCAAGTTGCTTCTCACAGCTATCTGTGGTCCTGCAACAGCTGCCCTGCCCTGCCTCCAGCCTAGCACACCCTAGTCCTGTGTCCAACCCAGCTTTGCCGCCTCCTCTGTGAAATGCTCCACCAGACTGGACAAAGCTTGACAGTAAGCAGCAAACAAGGCATGGGCAACTCACAGGATGATGCCAATTAAACACATGCCACACCTCACAGGAATACATGGAAGACAGTCATGAACACAGCCAAGAGTTCCAGGGCAGGCAGCCCAACAGCCCACAGACAAAAACTGTTCTTTAACATGCTGGTGCTGCTGACTATACTTCTGTATCTCCTGCCCGAAGGTAGGAGATTGAAGAGGTGCTGACCAAGGTGCGAGTCGTCCCTAAGAATTTTCCTCGCTCTCCTGAGGCAGCGGTCTCCCGTGATGTCATCTAGCGAACTCAAAGGACAGCCCATGATATCATGTGCTGTATTCACCCCCCCCTCTGTTGGATCTTCCTGTCCATGGCAGTCAAACCAGCGTACCACACTGTAATACAGCATGAAAGGACACTTTCTATTGTGGACCAGTAGAAGGAGAACATCAATTTTTGTTTGACATTGTTCTTTTGCATGACCCTGAGGAAATGGAGTCTCTGTTGGGCCTTCCTAACCACCTGGGTTGTATTGATTTTCCAAGTGAGGTCTTCACTAAGGTAAACTCCCAGGAATTTAAAGGAAGAGACTCTCTCCACCCCACCCCCCCGATATACAACGGGGCTAGTTCCCCTCTCTTCCTCCCAAAGTCCAACACCATCTCCTTTGTCTTAATGATATTTAGGTGCAAGTGGTTCTCTAGTCACCATGTCAAGACTTTTTGAACCTCCTCCCTATACGCTGATTCATCTCCACCTGTAATTAGACCTATTGTGGTATCATCTGCAAACTTAATAATTACAGTAGATGGATCGGATGAGATACAGTCATCTGTATACAACGAGTACAGGTAGGGACTCAGCATGCATCCCTGTGGGGTGCCAGTGCTGAGCTTCAGAGAAGTAGATGTAACAGGCCCAATCCTCACAATATGTGTGTGATCCCTCAGTGCAATCCCTGTATATTCAAACCTCAGCTTCCGAATACCTCTGTTTTGGAAAGTTTCAGCTCCCGAATGCCAAAAACCCGGAAGTAGGTGTTCCAGTTTTCAAACGTTTTTCAGAAGCCGAACGTCCGACGACACAGCACCTGCAACCAATTGGAAGCCACACCTTGGTTGTCGATCATTTTGGAAGCCGAACGGGCTTCCAGAACAGATTACGTTCGACAACCGTGGTTTGACTGTACCACAATCTTCTTTACTTTCTGTAGTTGACTAACAGAGCAAAGAGCTCCAGCAACATAGAAAAGTCTGTACCTTGAAAACAGGCATTGTGCATAGCACCCACTAGGTGGCTCCCCCTGCAAACATTGTGGTACTGGTTTAATTCTCACTTCAATATTTTAACTGTGCATGCACCATCTTATTTTGCCAGCAATTGCTGCCCTTAGTTTAATGCCCTCAGTTTAATGGGGCTGGGAAACCTTGATAACTTTTGAACTACTGCTAAGAATTTCACCAAGTCAATGAAAGATTGCCTTCCTTCATCATCTTGAATAAAGTACATCAATAGTTTTCACCAACATGGGAAAGAAATATATAACATTTCTGTTCAAAAATTGACCAATTTCTAGGCCTTTTTAACTTATTTTATCTGGGACAATTTTTATTGTAGAGGTATGAGATTTGGCACATTCATAGATCTCATCAGATAGTTCACATATGATGGGTTTCAAGTTATTAGCTCACTGGGTGTCTTTTTATAAGATAGAATTTTGAGGCTTATAATGGCGGAAGCATTTCTTTTCTGACTAAACGTTTAATTTTTGTCCAGCTGTCATAAAGTCACTAAAACTGTTGCCTTACTAACACAAAGATGGGTTGATAAAGAGGCCAGAAGCTCCCCCAAAGTCTCTACCCAATCACTTCATTGGAAGAAGAACAAGACATGAAAGAGGTAGAACCAATTAACAGGAACCTTTAGTACTGCAAGCCAAGAGGGAGGGAGCCATTATTCCATTAAGAGATAGATTTGTCCAATTACAGTACTGGCTTCCTCTCAGTCACTCTTCCTTCCCTCACAGCCTCTTTCTTGTAAAGAAAAGTCTCCAGGGTTGGCTGGAAATCACCCAAAAAGAAAGTATAGGAAAGGGGAGGGGGAACAGCCTCTACAAGGCAAACATTTTTTTTATTAATCATGAAACATTTATTTCCAAAAAGTTTGGTTCTACCTGCTTTGTCCCTCTTTGGTTTGTCTCTTGCTCAGTGTGGTGTAGTGGTTAAGAGCAGTGGACTCGTAATCTGGTGAACCGGGTTCGATTCTCCGCTCCTCCACATGGCTGACCTTGGGCTAGTCACACTTCTCTGAAGTCTCTCAGCCTCACTCACCTCACAGAGTGTTTGTTATTGGGGAGGAAGGGAAAAGAGATTGTTAACCGCTTTGGGATTCCTTAGGGTAGTGATAAAGCGGGATATCAAATCCAAACTCCTCCTCCTCCTCCTCCTCCTCCTCCTCCTCCTCTTCTTCTTCTTCTTCTTCTTCTTCTTCTTCTTCTTCTTCTTCCAAATGAACTACAAAGCATCCCTAGTTAATTCTAGATTGCAATAAGTTGCACACTGCTATCTTCCTATATACATAAAAATGTAAGGCTGTTGTCATGCTGCAGGTTGTGTGGCTGCCAACTCCAGAGCAGTATGCAGGCTGATGAGCAAGCAAGCAGTGCAGGGGGACAGACAGTCCAGGTGTGCTGTTTAACAGAGGGAGAACTGCTTCACAAAGTGGTTTCATTAAAAAAAACCAAAAACCCCACTTTCCCCCCATTTCATTTCTATGCCAATTTATATTTTTAAGGGAAAAAAATCTCAAAGTGGTTTACAACACATTAGAACATTACTGAAGAAAGTCATCTGTAAAGTATGCTTTCAAAGCAATGTACAGTGGTACCTCGGGTTACATACGCTTCAGGTTACATACGCTTCAGGTTACACACTCAGCGAACCCAGAAATAGTGCTTCAGGTTAAGAACTTTGCTTCAGGATGAGAACAGAAATTGGGCTCAGGTTAAGAACAGTTTCAGGTTAAGAACGGACCTCCGGAACGAATTAAATACTTAACCCGAGGTACCACTGTAATTAACAGGAAACTAAAATATTATCTTAAAAGATTTCAAAATAAAACATTACAAAGGGAGTCAAGTACAGAATGCACATTTAATGCAGCAAAGTTAACAAAAAAAACCTTAAACATTTTAAAGGAAAACATTATTAAAGGACACAGTTTAAACAGCATAATTAACAAGAGAATAAAATATTGGCATAAGCACAGAACATATCTGCTGCTGTTGCTGCCAGTCCTGCCAACGGTGGTACATGGTGGGCAGCAGCTGTGGAAGCTCAGGCTCAATTACCTACGTCTGCACTGAGAGACAGCCAACCCACACCTTGACCCCACCCCCCTTAAGCAGAAAACTGTGTCACAATGGCAGAAGAATGTCAAGATCCAAGGGATAGCTCCATTCCAATCCACATATTAACCTGGGAAGTACAGATATAAATTCAATATATATATATATCACAGCAGAATTCACAAAAATGGAATTCAATAAACTTTATCATTTTCAAAAATGTTTTTGAGACATATTGTATGAAAACATTGCAGCAGACCACTTTCTGCCCCTTCCCTTTCTCATGGAGAAAGGTAGGTCAAAAGTTGCAAGACCACTGATAGCTCCAAGTGAACAACTTGTGATGACAAAGGTGGAGAGCGGACTGAGCATTATAAAGCCTCTGCCCTCAGACTACCCCCACCAGGCCTCATCTGCTTGTGGAGAACTTCACTGTCTTAAAGGGCCAACCCGCTTGCCTGAAGACACACACTCCTCCTCTGTTCCATAGCCTCTCTCCTGTCGTGTTCCTTGTGATGCTGTGGGAAGCATTGAGTTCCTCAGACTTAGAGGAACGTCCCTGTGATGGACCTGGACTTGCAGACCTTGGTGGTAGGGGAAGTTGCCCTGTAGGTTCCTGTTTATCAGCCTCCGTGCTCCCTCCAGTCTCCAGGAGCAGGCTCAGAGCCTGGCTCCATAGCCAGGGACGCTGCAGCCTCTGCCTCCGAACCTGGATTGCTGCTGGATTCTGGGATTACGACCCCAGCTCTCTCTCGCCATACCCAGTCATACATGTCATTGTCTTAGAGCCTTTGTATGCCTTTTTGATTTCTGCCTTGTGAGGACAGACTTCTTGCAAGCTGTACCAAAAATATGTAAGTTGTCTGAATCCACAAGCATGTAGCAAGCATGCTACTGGTGTGTGTGTGTGTGTGTGTGTGTGTGTGAGAGAGAGAGAGAGAGAGAGAGAGAGAGTCCAAGAGATCAAGTCTCCTCCGGATCAAGTCTAATAATCTGGCCACTGTAGTGAGGTGACTCTCTGGGTAGATTTGATTTCATTTAAGCTACTCTGGAAGCCTTTTTTGTGTGCGCTCTGTAGAGTGGGGTAATAATAATAATAATAATAATAATAATAATAATAATAATAATTATTTATTTATACCCCACCCATCTGGCTGGTTTCCCCAGAATATTAAAATACAACAGTCTATTAAACATTAAAAGCTTCCCTAATCAGGGCTGCCTTCAGATGTCTTCTAAAAGTTTGGTAGTTGTTTTTCTCTTTGACATCTGGTGGGAGGGCATTCCATGGGGCGGGTGCCACTACCAAGAAGGCCCTCTACCTGGTTCCCTGTAACCTGGCTTCTTGCAGCAAGGGAACCACCAGAAGGCCCTCAGCACTGGACCTCAGTGTCTGGGCAGAACGATGGGTGGGAAAAGCTCTTTCCGGGTCACCTTCAAAAGTAGCCCCACATAGAGCGCATTGCAGTAGTCCAAGTGGGAGATAACCAGAGCATGCACCACTCTGGCAAGACAGCCTGCGGGCAGATAGGGTCTCAGCCTGCGTACCAGATGGAGCTGATAAACAGCTGCCCTGGACACAGAATTGACCTGCGCCTCCATGGACAGCTGTGAATCCAGAATGGGGTACAAATGCTCTAAATAAATAAATATTGCTCAAGTTCAGTCATGAATAATAAAACTGTTGAATGTTCTTTCACTGACATCTTTCTCCAGGGTGCCATAATTAAAATTATATCTTCTGGTGAAATGCAGAGCAAAACAAATCTATATGATCTTTGGTCTCAGCATGTGCCTGTAAAATGAAATTCACAAGGATGGGGCTGGTTTTTTTTAAAAAAGCAACCCACAGCAAGCAAATGTCGTAGGGGAGAGAGAGAGTGTCCCAGTTGCCTTATTATGTGTTAAGTAGGGTGCCGTGCGTATGTTATGGAAGAAGGAAACCTTCCTGACACACATCCAATGTATGTGAGATTCTAGAATACTGAAGTGAAGTGACACTTCAAACCTCAAGGCAGTGTCTGCTGCTGCAGCTGTGTCACTGCTTCCGCACGATGGACTGCCTTATGACATAATGTCCCTATTTAAAGAAAAATTGGATGCTGATTGATTCGTGGGGGAGCAGGGGTGCAACCATCCACAGTACGTTGGGTGGCTGGTGCATGTCTGCAGGGCTGACCCAAAGACAAGTTGCTGTCCTAAGTGGAATAGCTAATGGCACCCCCCACCCCATAAGTAAAAGCACATACTATCCTAGGTTGGCAAAGTTATTTTGGCACCCGAGAGAGAGAGAAAAGCCTATTAGTGCTTCTCCGAGGCAGTAAAAATACAAAGATAATGAATAAAATCAATTGCAATTTGCTGCCCTGTCATGGCTGTCTGTGGCAGCCGCCCCACTCCGTCTAACGACAGGGCCAGCACCGTGTGTTTGTATGTGTAGGTTTTGCAAGTTGGCTTTGAATATATCCAGGTTTGGACTTTTGAACTTGGCTGTGAATCTCCCTGCTCCCTCTGAAATGGTTTCTCCAAGGAGAGAGAGAGAGAGAGAGAGAGAGAGAGAGAGAGAACGCATGAATTTGGCATATCTCAAATTAGAAGTGTGAAGCATCCATCTTCCTGTGGCCAGGCACCGAATCTGATGTGTAACGCTAAAAACATCAGCTGTATTCCATTGACATTTTCGCTTGTGTTTGGATGCCTCTGAAATGTTCCTCCCTCAGGTTAATAGGGCAAAACATGTTGGAGCTCAAGCTCAGACACTGGCTGCCTTTTCTTCCTATGCATCCAAGCACAACGGAATACTTAGGTGTGCTGGAAAATGTGGATTGGGTATCTAGACCTGGACTCGGACTTAATACGTTCCAGTCCCCATAATCCATGGGCCAAATAGGCCTGGTTTAATGGCTGAAGATCCTGTTAGATTGTGGCATGTAGACCGAGTAACGACTTTGCATGCAGACCAGTGCACATGGGAAATAATAGGTAGCACAAATACACCCATGTATGTGCAATGTAATTAGTTGCCATTAATTTGATTTTAATTGATTTTTATAATGAAATATTTTTAGAATGTGTGAATATCTGATTGTTTGATTGTTGATTGTTGTTAGCCGCCCTGAGCCTGGCTTCGGCTGGGGAGGGCGGGATATAAATAAAATTTATTATTATTATTATTATTATTATTATTATTATTATTATTATTATGTGCATTGTGCTTGATTCAGCGACATGCCTCTCTCTGGGTCACATGTTATCAGGATCTTCAGTGTCTGCACTGGTTGGATTTCTGTGGTTTCCTAAAAGGGATGTGTCTACATTACCGATACCTTGCCCTGTAGCAATCCAGGAGAAGGAAAAAGCTATTCCTTCCCAGCTACTTCTAATTGCTATGCCCCCTCCAATATCTCAGTGGATTTATTCTGATATTAACTATTCCCCCTTCCTTTCCTTCCTTCCCCTCTCCTCTAGGCTTCTGCTATAACAGAGTAGTATAATCAAAACCCCAATTACATGCTCTGTATGTACATACATATCTGAGCTAATATTTCTTTCTTTTTTTGTTTTTATTGGAAATGCTTAGTGCACCAAGGGAAAAAGGTGTTTATTTGCAGCTCTGGCCATTCTATCTCTCTCTCTTGGTAGAATGAACATTAATCATTGTTGATTTCTTTCTCCTTTTTTGGCACGTGGGTAGAATATGTGATTCCCAACAACAAGGTTCCATCCAAGCATTCATTAATGTACAATTTGTAATATCTGGTCTCCGAAAGGCAGTAAAAGTATACCCGGCCTTTCCCATTAGCCTTATTTTTGCAGTGGGCATATTTATTATTTTCAACCTATGGATGGTACTCTCTGCTCCAAGGAGCCCAGGATAGTACCCATAGTTTCTCCCTTCTCTATAATCACAAAAACATGAGGCTGAGACATAGAAAGTGATCTGGGGGCACCTCATAAGCTTCACCCAGGTTTCCTCAGTCATTGACCACACTAGGGTTTGTCTTGACTAATGCTGCAGTCCAAAGAACACAGGAAGCTTGGTTGTACAGAGTCCATCTAGCTCTACTTTCTACACTGACTGGCAAGAGTTCTCTGGGGTTTCAAACATGGACTCTGTCTCAGCCCTGTCTGGGGATTGAAGCTGAGATTTTCTGCATGCAAGGCAGATGATCCATTTCTGAGCTATGCCCCCTCTCACACCTAATTACTTGGGATCAAGTCTCACTGAATTCAATAGCACTACTTTCTGAGTAGTCGTATACAGTGGAACCTCAGGTTACAGACGCTTCAGGTTACAGACTCCTCTAACCCAGAAGTAGTACCTCGGGTTAAGAACTTTGCTTCAGGATGAGAACAGAAATTGTGTGGCGGCAGCAGCGGGAGGCCCCATTAGCTAAAGTGGTACCTCAGGTTAAGAACAGTTTCAGGTTAAGAACAGACCTGCAGAACGAATTACGTTCTTAACCCGAGGTACCACTGTATTTGGTTGTGCTGTAAGTCCCACTGAAAGCATGACTTAGACTATTCTGCTTGCTTCACCTAATTTTAGCTAGACTGGGTTCCAGACCTTTCTCTTCTCAAGTTGCCCATTGAGGTTCAACTGCTGCTTCTAAGTATAGATAAAAACCTAAACTACCAAAATTGCCCAGGAATGGAAAATATGAGAAAATGCCACCAATATTTATTATTATGCACACATGCAAACACACACACCCCTCTTTGATTTTAAGCCAGCTTTAAGCAGGGAAAGCCTCTAATGAGAAGAGGCACAAGAGGGCAGTGTTACGTCGAATTAGGCATCATAAAATGCCATTAGCGCTGGCGTACTCTATGGCAGATTACAGCAATCAAAATATTTGAAATAAAATTGTCGCAGTGGTCGTACGACAGGGAAGTTGACTTATTTTGGAGTATGTACAATGGGAGGTAGGGGACAATTTCCAATTGCTGCCATTGCTTTTTGTGGTAGAACACAGCGTGATTATTACTGAACTTATTTGGGTTCTTCCTGGCCTTGCAGACTGTTGTTTCTGTAGCTGGAGCGGAATATCATGGGAGCCAGAGACAGATAAAGATAGCACAAACATAACCAGTAAGACTGATGGCATTATCATTGGAATGGCATGCCAGGATCATTCCGTTCAAAATTAGACAGAAGAAATGAGTACTTCTTAAGCCAATTTAAGCTGTTATGCGTCAGCCAAAGAGATGCGGCTTGCAAATTTGCTTGAGTATTGGGTTACATACCTGAAATGAGCACTCAATGTGGACAAGAAGATATTGGATGAAAGTATAATGCCACCTTTGTGCTATGATCACAAGCCATTAATTTTGCGTCATCCTTACTGGGGCGGACGGACTGGGTAGAATAAAGATAGCTTCATTTAGCACTCTTGAACAGAATTCCATTGTCTGAAATTGACCAGTAGTAGATGCTTCAGGGAACAACACTTGTTACATATGATCAAAATGAAAACCAGAGATGCTGCTCCTATGTACTGGTTAGAGAAGGTATCCCTGCAGGCCTACCCTAAGCTGCCAGTAAAGGATTGGGAAGCAGAAGGCTATGCAGTGCCCTCTGGCAGCTTATTTTGGCAAAAGGCAATTGCTACAGCCTTTCTCTTTGCTTTGCTTTGATTGATGGCCTTGTATTTTACTAGGCGAATTAACCTTTGCACACCATCAATGAGTGGCATATAAATAAAATCTTTCTTACTTAGGTACTTTCTTTCTTCCTCCTCTGGCTTTAGTGCTTCTCTTAGCCAAAACTTAAGTGCCATAAAATCCCCCACTTTCTGCAATCTCCTGCTGCTTCTACTCCGCCCCACACCCCACACTTATTCTTTAGCTTCAGAGCAGAAGTAGGATGTAGTTTCATCAGCACACACAATGTGATACCAGTTCTCTGTCGATACATTCGGGCAACAGCTTTGCAGTTCCAAATATTTCGGAGGCTGCATTGGTGCATCAGAGTGCTGGTGTTCTATTGCAACATAGTTCAGCGGCCTTCTGATGTGTACATGGAGCTCTGGATGAATAAATGGATGGAGAAGCACATCCCATTTAGTCCCACTTCCAGAAGAAAGAGACAAAGCACAGGTGTTGGGTAGACTTGGCCTATAACATTATTTAAACATTAAGCTCTGCAGTGAAACTCTAGCTGTCCAACATCTGGAGGGCTACAAGCTCCCTGTTCTAGAAGTTGGCTCAGAAGACTTGAGAGACATCTGCTCCATCAGGTGACTTGGGTACCAGTAACACAGCACTTTGCTCTGTAACTTCCTGGATGACCTCAGATCTCCAGCCTTGGCAAGATATGATGAACTGCTGACTTGGCTGCTAGATCATCTTGATACCTCTTCTCTGGATTTTTACACGTCCCTCCGGTTTTTCATCCTTCCCTAAAGCTTTGCCCTTGGTCTGTCACCTATGGGCTGTCTTCTGAACTCCACTAGTTCTGATTGTCTCTTCATCTGCTTCCTGGAGCATGTTCCTTGTACGCCTAATCAAACTGCCCACCATCACCACTTGATATTTTCTCAGTTACTTTCAGGCTACAGAAGTTTGTGTTGCCTCCGCAGACCTGCGGAGTTGGGCAGATCAGCAACTGAACTTCTTTGATGAATTCTGTGCTGCAAACCTCCATTCTGGTGGAAGAGAATGAACAACAACTGCTTCCTATATGACTTATAAATAAGGAGAACTCTAGATCTGACATGGATTCCAACCTTTTGGCTGGACTGTGATTCTACAGATGCTCTGGTACTTAAGGAAGATCAGCTGGAGTTATATGATTTGGGTATATAACATTTCCCCTCGAAGCAGTATCTGTTGATAAGAACCAAACATTGTACTTAATCAAATATCTCAGCCTCCCATTTGCTATTTATTTATTTATTTATTTGTGTGTGTGTGTGTGTGTGTGTGTGTGTGTTTAAGTTCCCATTGTGACTATAGCAACTTTGGGGTTGATTTGGGTTGATCTCCTAAGGTGTTTCATTAAGTTTCTTCAGCATTCACAGCAGGAAATAATCAATGCAGGTTTAACAGGAATACAAATGCATGTCACTGCAACCCTCTTGTTCAGAGATTGGCTTGGCTTGGTCAAAGAGCCATGATCTCCAGCAGGAGGCCAAGACTTACAATTGCACATCATGAGTCTTCCTCTAAAATAAACTGGGCAGTGGTGGCCTGCACAGAAGAATCATGATTGGTGACATGATTCAAGTCACCAAAATTTTGTTCATTGTTAATTGATTGCTTCTCTTTTCAAATTTGCTTCTCTCTTCTCTGTCGCCAAAAGATCAGGCTAGAGTGCTGTGGCAAATATTGCAACCAGTGCATCATGTTTGCAAGCATGATCAGCAAAAGTATGAGCTTTCTCCTCCAAAGGCTCTGTAATCTTTCAGCTGAACCACACCAACAATACACGGCCAGAGTTTGCCAGCCAATAATGCATGATCTGGCCTACCCTTGCAAGAGCTCACGTGATTTCATCTTAGATGCAGGATTCCCCACCTGCAATAAAAAAATAGGTGTGGACTGAGGCCTTGACATGGGAAGATGGCTGACTTCCTTGCTCTGGTTACCAATCTGGACTGCCATGCCTCCTATTTGCATTGGAGAAAAGCTCCCGTTGAAGCTAATAAGAGCTTCTTTGTTAGTCAGATAGCAGGAGTGGCCTTTCTAATTTGGACTAAGTCCTTGCAGGGCTAGCCCAAGACACTTTATTGCCTGAGGTGAACGGCAAGGTGGCATCCCTCTTATCCTATGTATGGAAGCTGACTGGAGTGGTGATTGGGCAGCATCCTCCACTGTACCTGAGAGCACCAAAGTTGGCTGTGGCACATAGAGAACTATCCTCCAGCATCTCACTGCCTGAGATGACTGCTTCATTCTACCTAATGGTAGAGCCAGTCCTGAGCCCTTGGTGTTCAGGATGGTTGTTCAAGGGGATCTCAGTATCTACACCAAGTCCATTGAATCCAGGGCAACTATTTCAACATGGAAGGGGTCCAACACAGGTAGCAGGACACACATTTGTTTTGGTTTTCTATACTAGACAGAAGGAAGGTGCTCCAGAATTGAAGGCTAGTCTTCCCTTGTTGTGGTCAGATCATTTGATATTGATATTTAGAATCACAATTGCCACTTCCCTTTGCAAGGGCTCTGTGGGATCTTCTAAGGCCATTGGAGTTTATCAGGATCCATTAGCTTCTAGGGTGGACAACACTGATTGATCTGTGGAATGCATAAATAACCCAGAGGGTTGACATGACCACTCCTGAGTAATCTCCCCCTCCCCCCCAAAGTCTGGACAGCTCCTTGGCGCATATCAGAATTGAGGCTAATGAAGCAAACAGATAGATGTCTACAGCACAGGTGGAAGGAAACTAATTATGAATCCAACCAAACATTAATATGAGCCCATCACATTTACTCTGTGGTTGTGATCCTCTTTAAGGGAGGGAGTGGTCTCGGTATTCTCAAAGGGGCAGCAGTGTGACCATTCCTGAAGAAATCTTATTTAGACACAGAAGATCTTAAATCGGAGAACTATACGTTGGTAGCAAAGGTCCTCTTCCAGTATAGGATTCTTGAATGAATAGTGTCAAAGCAAGTCCAATCACTCTTGAATGGGACTGATTTTCTGGATCTATTGCTATTGGAGTTTAGGCCTACTTATACTAATGAAGCTGCTTTGTATCATGTTTGTCTGGAAAAAGACAGAGGGAGTGCAACCCTATTGATTCTCCTCAATCACTCAGCAACTTTTGATGCTGTTGCCCATTGCATCCTTCTGGATTGGACATGGGTGGCACTGCTCTTTGGTTGTTCTACTCAAACCTGGATTTTGAGTAGGTAGGTTGACTACTGTGGAATTTTTGGGTCATGGGATTTATGGTTCAGGGCTCCATCTCATCTCCCACAATATGAAATATCTACATGAAACCGCTGACGTGAGGACATCCAGGGATTTGGAGTGTTTTGCCATCAGTATGCAGATGACATGAAGCTCTCCCTCCCCATTTCATATATCACCACCACCACCACATAAATCAGATGTGGTGGTGGGAGAGCTAGATCATTGTCTGGCCATGGTAAGGGATTGGCTGAAGTCCAACAAACTGATGCTCCTTCCAGGCAAGATGGAGGTGGTTTCTCTACACAGATGAGTGATGTTCAAC
The DNA here is from genome assembly GCF_964106915.1 of Podarcis gaigeae. Classification (NCBI taxonomy): domain Eukaryota; kingdom Metazoa; phylum Chordata; class Lepidosauria; order Squamata; family Lacertidae; genus Podarcis; species Podarcis gaigeae. The sequence continues at coordinate 101,269,720 of NC_139679.1, forward strand.
CTGTTCAGGGAGGCATTTTGTTTTGATTTTTGGAGGTACACAACGTGGAGCCAATTTGAAGTGTTGCTTTTGCTATATGGCACTGTACAAACATGGGTGCTCCAAACCTAACTCCTATTTTCCACCCATACCTTAAGATCACCCACTAAAGCCCATTTCCAAGTACAGTGATACCTCGGGTTAAGTACTTAATTCGTTCCGGAGGTCCGTACTTAACCTGAAACTGTTCTTAACCTGAAGCACCACTTTAGCTAATGGGGTCTCCTGCGGCCGCCAGAGCATGATTTCTGATCTCATCCTGAAGCAAAGTTCTTAACCTGAAGCACTATTTCTGGGTTAGCGGAGTCTGTAACCTGAAGCATATGTAACCTTAAGCGTATGTAACCCGAGGTACCACTGTATCTCCTCCATCTGAAGTACAAAGGATGGCAGCAATGGAGGGTTTACAGTAACACCTTTTCAGCACCAGGTAAATGCCTTCTTGTTCATCCAGGCCTTTTAATAACATTCAGCTTTTATTGTACCATCTGCAATATGTTTTTAAGACCAGATGTACTCTTTTAAAACTTTGATATCAATGTTATTTCGGTCTTCACTTTTACAGCATTTTTTTTTAACCTGGTGGGATTGCCATCACTCTGTGTGTGTGTGTTTATTGATGTCACGATTTAGAATGTTAGCTTATTGTGCTGCTTGCATTTTTGTATTCATTTTTGCTTGAACTGCTTGTTTGTAACATTGCCTAGAAGGCCAGGTTGATAGGCAACTAATAAATGTGAGTAATAAACAAATTAAGCCTGGGGACCACCAGTTATCCATCTCTACCATAGAGACAAGTCAGACACTTTTATGGTTCTCAGCTGACAAGCAAAAAAGAGAAAGGAGGGAGTATGAATTGACATTTTTTCATGTCGTATTCAAACTGCTGCCTGAATATAATGTTGTGTAACGTTGGGAAAGGTACTGGGGCAGCATGGGGTCGGCTGAAGTTGTGTTGTCGGAGGCACTTGTGTGTTAACTGTTTTGTTTTTCGCAGCTGGAGAGGGCAGAAATAACAGCTGTTAATTAGACTTGGGAAAGGAGCCAGTTCTTGATTTTTTTTTTTTATTTAAAAAATGGAGAGGGAAAAGGGGGTATGCGGAAAGCAACTCTCCTGAAGCCACCAACAAAATTTCCATTCAGCTGTTTTGCTAGTGAAGCAACTTTTTTCGCTAGCACAAGCTGAACTCTTTCTCTTTTGGGTCATGTGCTCGCATGCGCACACACCAATTCCCCATGGACAGTAACTGATGGAGAAAATCTCTGTTGTGCCAGTTTCGATCCAGAGGCAAGATGAATAAGTCATGCAGATTTTATCTGCAAACAGCTGGAGGAGGGCTCTAAATATTTTTGTGATTCTTTGCCTTCCAAACGGTACCACCTCTGCATGTGTGTAGATCGAGAAATTATTTATTTATTTGGCAGTGGTGCTTAAAATAAAATAAAATCACCCCTTCTGAATATCTCCTTGAAGGTTTCTTCTTCTTCCTGAACTGCTTGTTTCTGTAGCAGCACCAATGCATTAGGGATCTGCTATTCTTCCTAACTTGATGTCTGGACTAATAATTAATGAATGAATTAATTAATTGATTAATTATACTGTCCTTCAGCTGAGGACCACAGAGCGGTTTATAATACAAAAACACAAAATTCCATAACATAATAACAAATGAAGCAATATACCCCACCACGAATTTAAAGGCCACAGATTGTTTAATTAGCCGAAGGCCTGGAAGAAGATGGAATGTAGGTGCCAGGTGAGTCTCCCTGGGGAGAGCATTCCACAAATGGGGAGCCACCACAGAAAAGGCCCATTTGTGTGCTGTCAACCTCCAGACCTCTCATGGAGGGGACACATCAATAAGGGCGTCAGATGATGATTGCAGGTTCCAGGTCAGTTGCAGATTGCAGCTTTAACAAAGGCGGCATTTGTTCATCTCCACCAAGCTAAGCAGTTGGCTCCTTACCTCTCTTGCCCTGACCTAGCCACTGTGATCCACGTGACTGTCACCTCCAGACTTGATTATTGTAACTCGCTCTACGTGGGGCTGCCCTTGAGACTGACCCAGAAACTCCAGTGGGTGCAGAATGCTGCAGTGAGACTCCTTACGGGGTCCCCGCCGTGGGATCACATTCACCTGGTGCTATACCAGCTGCACTGGCTCCCGATGGAGTACAGGATCAGGTTTAAGTTGCTGGTATTAACCTTTAAAACCCTATACAGCCTAGGACCCTCGTACCTAGGGGACCATCTCTCCTGGTATGCCCCACAGAGGAACTTACAGTCTTCAAACAAAAACATCCTGAAGGTCCCAGGCCACAGGGAGGTTAGGCTGGCCTCAACCAGAGCCAGGGCTTTTTCGGCTGTGGAACGCTCTGTCACAATAGACTAGGGCCCTGCGTGACTTGACATCTTTCTGCAGGGCCTGCAAGACAGAGCTGCTCCACCAAGCCTTTGGCCAAGGCACAGCCTGACCCCCTCCTTCTGTAATCCTCATAGAACTCTAGCCCAATGGTTGCCATTCATTTGATTTTGAATTGATTTTAAAATGAATTGATTTTAGAATGCTGTGTTACTTTTATTGCTCTTAGTCGCTCTGAGCCTGGCTTTTGGCTGGGGAGGGCGGGATATAAATAAAATGTTATTATTTATTATTCTTATTATATGGGAAGAGGAGGTCCTTGAGGTATTGTGATCCTGAGCCGTTAAGGATTTATGGGTCAAAACTAGCAGTTTGAAATAGGCCCGGAAACTAATTGTCAGCCAGTGAGGTCAGGGCAGGAGTGTTGCAATATCCTCTTGCCCTTGCAAGCAACCTGGCTGCCAAATTCTGTACCAACTGAATTTCAAACCATCTTCAGGGGCAGCCTCACATATAACACATTGCAGCAATCTAGCCTAAAGGTTGCCAGAGCATAGTTTTCTTATTTGTGTAGCTTATTCTTCTTTGCCAATGTGCACCGTCCCATATGTGTACTGATTAGATCACGGCATGAAAATAAGTCTTTCTGCGATAACAAAATCACCGCTCTGTTGCTGCACTTCCCCTTGACCCCTCTCCCGAACCCCATCTTCTTCTTCCTCCTCGATCTCTTATTTCATCTTCTATATTTAGGGCTAAACCACATGTGATTCAGGAGATTATGACCAGACCTTTTCCAGTTTTTCAATCCTTTTAAAATAGTTGCTGTGATCAGAGTAGCATCAGGGCTGGGTAAAGGATCGGCTAACCCTTCTTTCTGTACAGTATTCCCAGTCTAAATTCACCCCTAGTAGTGAATTAGTCCTATAACAGAAAAAAGGCACCTGTATTCTATGGCGGTATTCCCTGCCCCACGCCCCAGGTAGGCTGATACCAGCTCTGTGCATGTGCATGTGTGTGATTCAGATGGGGCAAACAGCAAAAGGTTAAAGGTAAAGGTACGACTCTGGGGTTGCGGCGCTCATCTCGCTCTATAGGCCGAGGGAGCCGGCGTTTGTCTGCAGACAGCTTCCGGGTCATGTGGCCAGCATGACAAAGCTGCTTCTGGTGAACCAGAGCAGTGCACAGAAACGTCATTTACCTTCCTGCCGGAATGGTACCTATTTATCTACTTGCACTTTGATGTGCTTTTGAACTGCTAGGTTGGCAGGAGCAGGGACCGAGCAATGGGAGCTCACCCCGTCGCGGGGATTCGAACCGCCAACCTTCTGATCGGCAAGTCCTAAGTTCTGTGGTTTGGACCACAGTGCCACCTTATACCCACACCATTCTTCCACTGAAAATCTGAGTCCGTATGGCTACTTTAATATAAAACAAAACAATCCCATCTGGACGTCCAATCAGAGATCTCCTGCACCGCATGTGGTTTGTCGCTTAGCCTTTTCATCTTATCTCTTACTTTATCTGGATTCTTTTCTTCTGGTAGCCTACTGCCTTTTATGTTTCTCTTTCCTCCTTTTGGCTGGGCTAAGGTGAGGAAGTGAGACAGGACTGGAGTTGTCTCATCTCTGTTTGTTTCTATGATTTTATTAGGAAGACCAATGAAAAACACGTCATGTGCTCTGAGCAGCACAACCATTTCCCCACCGCCAATCCCAGTTCCATGCCATTGGTCCACCCTACTTAGCTGTCATGATTCTACAGCACAAGGGTTGCTTGCCAACCTCTGAGAGCCTGTGGGCACAACTGCAAATGGAAGAGTTGGTTGTGGGCAACCCTCCATCCCATGTGCATGATGAAACATGCCCTGAAATATAATATATTTCAAACCTGAGTTCAGATTGGCGGGGGGTGGGGGTGGCAGAGAGGCTATGGGTATGGGTGAAGGCCTCTGTGGGCACATGTGGGGCTGTGGATGCCACACTGGCAACCCCTGCACTAGGAACTTACAGGTGCACGTTCACTCAAAAGAACATCCCTTTGTGTGCCCTAGGGCATTTTCTCGTGGTTCTTATTGGAGCCTAAGAATCACGTACCCGTCTATTTCTTCATGCATTCAAGAATGCCACCCCTCATGGTTTTATCTAATGTTTTCAGTAATACAAATAATGTATCCCTCTGTATGTTATCCCCCCTTGCCTTTGATGTCTCTCATCGCTTCATCTAAAGACCACTGAGAAGGCAAACAGAACTTACTAAATTAAAGATTTCATAGATCCAGAGCAAGCACTTTTCCGGCTTCACTAATGGGGCCTTGTATGTATTAGTTATTAGGTTGTTTGGGGTGTTTGATGTGTCTAATACCAAAGTAGTGCTGGAAGGAGATAAAGCGCAAAGTTTCGTGTACCTGATTGCAACATGCCTTGGTGGAGAAATTAGATCAATGATCATTTTCATTGTACTTGTCAGTTAGAAAGGGCTGCAGTAGTTCATTATGGCGTATTTACAATTCCACACAGTTGGAGCATCCCAGTGTTGGAGTCCTGCCAGAATGCAAAGTAAACACTGCAGCTGTCTGCCAGTGTCCTGAATTGCTGGCAGTTTTTGGAGCACACTTAGAAAATCTAGTCATATGGACTGACAGCTTGGGGGTGCTGAGAGAGCTTTTAAAATCAAAATGAAAGGTGGTTGTCCTGAGAGTTGTGTCCAAAAGGACGAGTCACTTTCAGAATAAAAAAATCAGGGTGCACTTGTGTTTCTCCAGTGCCTTAGAACCTTTAGTAAGAGCTGTTTCACACATACAGAGCAAACCCAGATTTGGCAATGAGTGCACATGGCAGCCAATCAAACAGTGCACCTAATACAATAGGCACATAAATAATGTAATATACAATGTAATCACGTAATTATATAATATCTACAGGTCAGGGACTGCTTGGACACAGAGGAATGTGACACTTGCTGGTTCCACTTGCTGGTCATTTGGGGTGGGTGTGTTGGGGTGCTCCTAACTGGTGAAGACTGCCCACCAGCAGAGTCTGGTGGAGCTGGGCAGAGGGACACTAGCACAATGAGTTTGGGGTTTTCCATTGCTCTGCCAGTCAGGTTCATGCCTCAGAATTCAATGTTTGATTTAGTAATTAATGTAGCCAGTATGGTTACGTTTTGAAGAGCATTCTACTGTGAAAGACAAATGTCTTACGTACTTACCTGTTTAGAAAAAGTAATCTATGCACATTTTCAGCATCTATCTATGAATATATATTTCCCATTTGCATTACATCTGATGCACATCTGAGCTGTGGTGAATGGGTTTTATGTGTCTTTTCATCCGGACAACGTATGTCTACATCTTGGACCACCAAGTACTGTACATGATTAGTTGCCCGGGATTACATCTGACTCAAAGACATACAAACTCTTCCTATAAAATACATCTTCAGTATAAAAACAATTGTCTTTGCATATTTAGTGGCAAGAAGGAGAATCAGCTCTCCGTATTGGCTTGCTATGTGAGATGGATGTTTGTAAACTTCAAAACTCCACAATGCCTTCGCAACCAGAGAACATTACTGCAAAGCAAATTGATCACTCGAAAATTATAAAGAGCGGCTCTAAGCGTTTATAATTAGTACTGTGTTTGTATCACGTAGGGTAGGTGTTAATCTTCGGCAAACACATTTTAAGGAATCAATTTGCATTTAAATAAATACACATGTAGCATCAGTCTTAATATGTCTCAAATGCTTGTATACAAACCTCTACCGTGCTTTGCTGGTGCAGGCTGAGTTTGATGAAGCACAGCAATTGTGTGTTTGAAATGGAATTTGCTTTTGGGTACTTTCCCTAAGGCTTTCTCTTTCTCTATGACTGCAATCCCCTATACAATTATTTGTGAGTAAGTCGCATTAAAGGCAATGGAGCTTGCTTCTGAGTATATGTGATGATCCACTGAAATTGGTGGGACTCATTCCTGAAGGCCTGCTCTTAATTTGGCAGGCCACGTGTACTGAAGACAATACCTACAGAGGTATGGAATGGAAGAAGTCATTGCTTAAGAACTCTGCCTAAGGGAAGATGAGCGCCAATGCCACAAGCTGGAATACCTCCCTCTCACCGGCAAGAGGAGGACAGTCTAGTGGGGACAGAAGCAATGGAGTGGGTAGGGCACCACCTCTTGTATTTCTGCCGCCTGAGGTAGGTGTTTCACTCCACCTCATCATTGGGCTGGCTCTCACTGTGCCTCATAAACAGCCCGGATTGCCAGTTTCCTGTTGGAAAGGAAGGCAGAGATTTTTATTTTTATTTTTTTAGCCACTGGATTCTGAAATGAGGGGAAAGATAGATAAAATGGTTGCTATGGTGACTAGGCCTTGTCCAAGCAGTGCCACAATGAACCGTAGCGGAAAGAAGATACGAAGTTAAATAGTCTTTCAGTGACCTTGGGCTCAGAGTGTCTCCCCTGATAAAGGGACCCATATCAGTTTCCTCAAAAGTAAGTGGTGTAAGTGTAAAGTGATATGATGAACTTTCCCCTCTTGATATGGCATTTACCAGCATGGAACCAAATTTTAGTTGTGAGCAAAGGGGGAATAGAAGGAACCATCAATGTGCAAAAGAAGTTCAAGAAGGTTTTGGAAGCTTGTGGATCAGAGAGAAGTTCCACATTCTTCACCGGATTTTGTCTTAGATCATGGGCCCTGCATCTAAGACCACAGCAGTCCCGAGATGCCACTCTGAATTTGTAGCCATGTTCTTCTCTTAAACAAAAATGCTGTGCAGTTAGGACAGTTGGGAACATACTGAGATTTAACTAGAGGGCCAATGTTTAGGTGGGCCAGTCTGTGATTTGGCAATGGCTAAAGTTGTAGTTAGTTTTAATCTTCTACATTATAATACTTGCATGCAATAGCCACTTTCCCTTAACTTTTTTTGTTTTGTTTTTAGCTTGTTTTCAGCTTTTTATGCTTTTAATGTATGTACCAGTGTGTCTTGGGCCTAAAGGTGATGTTGCACAGCTGGAAGGTACACAAGATGAGGTCCCTGATTTAGGAGGCTTCTCCCTTCCCTGTGCCCTCAGACTTCAGAAGCAGAGTTTGGGGGAGACGCAGGACTACAGCAGGAAAAAAATAAACACCTATATTGAGGTGCGCCACCCCTGCGGATCCTAGTGCCTGAGGCAGTCGCCTCATGTGTGGGCCGGCCCGGACTTGTATGCATGTAGTGCGATGAATCATGGACATATGTAAGTCAGGGATGGGGACTGCAGATGTGCCCTGTGTGTGATCATTGGACCCCATTTCCAAATGCGTCAGAATGGTTGCATCAAAAATGGAGCATAGGAAGCTGCCTCATACCGAGTCAGAGCATTGGGTCCATCTAGCTCAGTACTGTCTACACCAGTGTTTCTTAAGCTGTGGGTCCCCAGATGTTGCTGGACTACAACTCCCATCATTCCTAGCCAGCAATGATCAGTGGTCAGGGATGATGGGAGTTGTAGTCCAACAACATCTGGGGACCCACAGGTTGAGAACCACTTGTCTACACAGACTGGAGGCTGCTTTCCAAGATTTCTGCTTGGACCTGCCAGGGACCGAACATGGGTCCTTTTGTGTGCAATGCATGTGCTCCACCACTGAACTATGGCCCATCCCTGATTGGCCTGGGGTTGGATTCTTCTAGAATAATCTGGGTGTGCATGGAAGTATTTTAATGTGGGCTGATTCTTAGCCACTCCTTGGGAATTTGGATAATGTTAATGCTGCCCAGAAGCAGGATATGCCCAAGGGCAGTATCCTGCACAGTCTTGAAGGATGCTATCCCTAATGAACCAAGAGTGTATTCTGAGAATAGCAGTTGTATTGTCAAGCCTAAAGATTCTGTAGATTTCCTTCCTTTTGCAGAATCTTTCTCAAAATAACAATAATGAGAATTTGTTGAAAGCAGTTCTGGGTGGTACCTTTTGGCCTGCTTGGGTTGAAGCACTAAACTGAAGTTTAGCATGCTTCTCCTCCCGTTGGGTGGGGCCGTGAGTTGGAGCTTGGAAGTGTTACGCTTTTGCTATGATGTATGTACTAACATGAGCTTTTTCTGTATCCAGCAGTGTAATGTGCTAATGTATGCATTTCCTTTATAAGAGGCCTTTAATGCTTCCCGTCAAGCTTACAAGTATAAACTCTGTGTCTTTTCTTTGTAAACGGCATTTTGCATTTCCACAATATTGCGCCTTTGATTTCCTCCAAGAATGCCAGACTTTCACAATGTAATATGGATTAATTGTAAATGGTGTGAGCGAGGCATGAATGTTTAGCTTAGCAAAAAAAAAACATTCCAATTGGGAAAGAAGCAGCAGACAATCTGTAGCGTCATCTCAAAGATGGGCATTTCAACTCCACAAAACATAATTGGCTGAAGAAACAGCACCCCACCATGCCCTGTAAGTTTGTCTTCAGCATGGAAGAACAGCCCAAGGTCAGCAAAGACCCGATCATTGGTGTTATAGGACCAAAGTTTCTCTGACCATGTGCTAACAGCCTGTGGCCAAGATGACAAGGAGTGTGAAGGAAGGAGGCAATTGATCTCCTGTTAGCTGGGGAAAGCTGGTAAGAGCCTGTACCCCAGATAGCATCTATTGGCAAAAGGCAGTGGGGAAGTGTGCAAAGAACATCCCTCTAGAGCATCCCTCTAGAGCAGCATGCAGATGCCACAGCCATACTGATTCCTTCCTTCCTTCCATCCTTCTATCTAAACTCCTAGACTGGCCATCTAGCAGTCAGAACACCTATGCCTGGTAACTTAACACCTGTGAATGTAAGTGTGTAGGGGAAAGAGCTCTTGGATTTTCTGAACTGTATTCAATAAATGTGGTTGTTTTGCCTTTGATCCTTATTTAATGCCTTATTTTAATGGTTGGTTCAGCCTCCCAGGACACTGTACTCGACCTTAAAGTGGCCACTGGTGAGCAAAGGCACTCCAAAGGGAGACCAAAACATGAATTACAGTTCATCGAGAGGTTCAATAGGTGAACAACATGTGAATTAAATTGGCTCATTTCTTTTCTTAAAAAACAACAACCCACACTACTTGTGTTAAATAGGCTTACCAATGCTAGCATGTTTGTGTTATCAACTGCTCTTTTGTGTGGTGTCACTGTTAATAAGGTAATTGTCACCGCCTGTACTTTTCTGCACTTCATTTCCTTCTGACCTCACTGTTTACACCCTCCCCACTTGTACATATGTGTACCTGCATCTGACCAAGTGGGCTGCAGTCCATGAAAGTTTATTCCATGATAAATTTGCTAAAGGTGCCAAAAGACTTTGTTGGTTTTGCTGCAAGCAACTACCATGGCTGCTACTCTTTATTCATAACAGAAGCACCCGCTCCATTTTTAAACTAACCGCAGTTTGTAATTTCGTCCTATCCACCAATTGCACTTAAGCTATTGTTCACCTGAACAAGCCAAGATCATAAACTGTAGTATAACATGGTTTTGTTCGGACAAACCATAGTTTAAACTAGCCCCAGTTTGGACAAAACAACAATTCTAGTAAGTTGAAACAGAAGCAGATGCTCTGAACCTCCTTCTCGCAGCCATATCAGAGAAGGAGAGGGGAGAGGAGGGTGTTTGGTGTCATGTCTGAACGCAGCCATTGTCCACTGACCATGCCCCACGCTGCTATTAGTATGGGCTGTTAAGTGCCTGCATGAATATTCACAGTGTGGTCCTGCTCTTACGCTGCCATGGGAGTCTGGAGATTATGCTCTAAGGATTTGCTCTGTGAAGTCTGACATTCCTCTTTTGCTTTTATCTAAGTATAAACAAAAGATAAGTCCTACTGAAGCCAGACTTCCTGTTTTACATTTAAAAAAAAAAAAAATCTGCCAAAAGGTCGCGCGCGCGCTCTCTCTCTCTCTCTCTCTCTCTCTCTCATACACACACACACGAGAGAGAGAGAGAGAGAGAGAGAGAGAGAGAGAGAGACTAAAACTCCCCTCTAAAGCTGTTGGGGATATAGCATAACCTCTACAGATAAAGCAAAGTCTGCCTCCATGAAAGGCATGCTCAATGCATGAGATTTGAACATGGATACTAAAATTACAACCCTAGTTAGTTTCATACAAAAGGAACTTTCAAAGCAAGGGGCTTCAATTCAATTAAAACCAACCTGTTTGATTGTGCACACCCATAGTTCAAGCCATAATCTCCATTTTTGATATAACCTGCCCCTTGTTGTCGCAGCACATGCATTCTACATGTGTATTATGGGGCCTGTAGTCCTAAAGATACACAAACATTTGTCCCTGTGAATTAATATTGAACTGATGCCATAGCCAATGGAGCAGGGATGAAGTGCTACTACCACTTATTTCACAGCAAGGATGACGATGCTGTCTGCACATCTTATGCATGCCAAATAAACATGCCTCTTTTTTGCATTGCATTCACATTTTGAGAAGCTTACCTATAGACCCCCTTCCTCTTTGGAGCTCTGGTGCTTCATCCAACAAGCAGGGAGCTTAAATGAGGATGGAGTGGATGAGAGGATGTGGAAAGATCTGGAGAACTCAGTTTTGACTCTGGGTTTCCCATTCTCTACCAAATAAAAAAGGTGAGGAAAGGGCAGTTCCTATAGCCTTAATTCAACATCTTTATATTTCCTTTTAGCTGGGTTGAATAAATCTGGAGTGAGTGAGATAAGCCTGGTTTAAGGAAGTTCTGATAACAGCCACATTTGCTTTGGACTTTTGAAACATGAGAAATTCATTTTCTCCCAATAATCAACTGCTGCCTTGAACAGCCCAAACTGTCTATGTCTTGGGGCTGGGGATGTGGAAGACACTCCTGAGAAATTTCATAAACCTTATAATGCTGTTTTCAACTTCCCTCGAATTTTCTGTTGCCTTCTAAATTTGCTTGAGACAAAATTAAGTGGTGACTGCACTGAATCTGGTCCTTAAATATTTATTACACTTATGTATCAGTAGATTAGAAGCTGCCTTATACCATACATGAACAAAACAAGACTTTTTAGTCTGGATTCCTTGCACTCTCTCAGCGTAGCCAAAGGGTTAGATACAGACTTAGTTGAGATTGTCTCATTGACATCAATCTGCAGGGGTGTCTCAGTTTGTAGAACGTGGGTCATGAGTTTGAGACTTACATTGGGTAAAAAGATTCCTGCATCCCAGGGGATTGGACTGGGTGATCCTTAGGGTCCCTACCAACTCTATAATTCTAGGGATCTAAGTAAAGCCCATTGGCATTTTGACTCTGGGGAGAAAGGTATGGTATAAATAAATATCACCACCACCATCATCAGTGGGGACAAAGTTCAACAAATCTACTCTGGATTTGATTCAAATATCTGGTGCAAAAGCTGGAGTTGAGCAGGGAATAATAATAATATATATTTTCTTGGAACTCTGCCTTGCAGTCAAGAAACAATAACTTTTCACATTTTAATAGTCTCCATTGCTCATGCAATCATGCCAAGAAGAGTAATGCTACTGACCAAAGCTTATTGTTATTTCATATTGGGTTGTAAGAAATACGACTGTTTCCATGTCAAACGGAGGTCATTCTGACCACTGATGACTCTGGGGATAATTTTAGTGGCGCGTGTTTTTGTTCTTCCTAGTTACAATTTTTTGGTTAAGCAGAAGGAGTGGATACAGCACACCCACAAATCTCCCAAGGACTTTAGAGAATAAAGGATCTAATCCGCTTTGGGAAAGGGCTGTAGCTTAGTGCTGGGTTCAAGCCCAGGCATCTTCAGGAATACCCCACAGAGCTAAATGGACCAAAGGTCCAACTTGGTATAAGGTAGGTTTCTATATTCCATATTTCTAACAAATGGTGTGCTTCCAACTAGCAGATTTGTAGCATACAGTGCTCAAGCTAAAGAAAGTTAAGGAAGTAGCAAGAAGTTTTATAATTGTAATAGTAGCTATGGGCATTTCCATCCTATCGGGAAAGGTATAGGCTTGCTGGAAAAGGATTTCGGCTTCATCAACCTAGTCCAGCCCTCTACACTGTGACTGGTTGCTGCCCCATTTGTTGGTATCTGTCTGTCTCTGGAGACAATGGAGTACACCTTTGCAGGTGAAGTTCAACCCCTGGAGAATCCTAGCACCTGCTGTGGCTGCAGAGGCCAGTATCTCATAACTGCTGCCTCCCATGTTGTTTTTGCTGCATTAGTAGCACCAAAGTGTTCTCTCTGGGGTGCAAGCCTGGGCAGTGTGTGTGGAGGTCCTGGGCTGCCCAGATGACAAGACCTCTCGGCATTGCAGATGCCGTCCAAAGGAAAGCAGAGCATTATATTTGGCACAAGCTTGGTTGCAGGAGCTGCTGGAAGGAGGCGTACAAGGCACCATCCAACTGCCTTAGGGACTCCACTCTGGATTTGTGTAGGGTTTAGACTTTTCTTCTCCTGAATATGTCCCACAAGGCAGCAAGTACAGATTTTTTCTTCTGTAAGGTAGTGGAGGTTTAAGATCAGAATTTTCCTTCTCCTAGGTAGGCTAGGAGGTTGGCCACCTCATCAGAAGAGAAGACTCCCTGGAAAAGACCCTGATGTTGGGAAAGATGGGGGTCACAAGGAGAAGGGGACGACAGACGACGAGATGGTTGGACAGTGTTCTCGAAGCTACCAGCATGAGTTTGACCAAACTGCGGGTGGCAGTGGAAGGCAGGAGTGCCTGGCGTGCTCTGGTCCATGGGGTCACGAAGAGTCGGACACGACTAAATGACTAAACAACAACAACAAGGTAGGCTACCATCCCTGGTTGACTAGCTCCATCTGCCCTACATTTGTCTCTACAGCACATGCTGTAACTGCTTTCTTGACTGTTTGACCCACTTTAAGTCTCACCCACTCAATCCACCAGAGCTTGTATTCACATGCAGGAGAAGTCCCTAACTCACTGGGGGTTTGAGACCCATCAGCTACCCTCACTTGGTTTAGTTGGCTAGTCAAAGCCAGTTCCTAGAGTGTGGCCACTGTCACATGCTGACAGCTTCTAGGAGCCACAGGGGGGAGCCGATGATACGGATGAGTCTGGGAAAGTGGGGTATCCCAGCATGACAACTTTCCATTCTCCCAGTCAGGCACTTGCTGGTAGGGACAATCAGTCATGTAGTGTCTCTTTCCTTCAGTAGCAACCCCTCTTTTCTCTTTCCTTCACTTTGGGAACAAAACATTTTATTTACTTATTTAAGCCACCGAATTGATGCTTTTGAATTATGGTCCTGGAGGAGACTCTTGAGAGTCCCATGGACTGCAAGAAGATCAAACCTATCCATTCTTAAGGAAATCAGCCCTGAGTGCTCACTGGAAGGAGCTGAGGCTCCAATACTTTGGCCATCTCATGAGAAGAGAAGACTCCCTGGAACAGACCCTGATGCTGGGGAAGATTGAGGGCACAAGGAGAAGGGGACGACAGAGGACGGCATGGTTGGACAGTGTTCTTGAAGCTACCAGCATGAGTTTGACCAAACTGCGGGAGGCAGTGGAAGACAGGAGTGCCTGGCGTGCTCTGGTCCAGGGGGTTACGAAGAGTCGGACACGACTAAACGACTAAACAACAACACGAAAAGAACTACAAGGCACCTACAAATCTGAAGCTGCAATGTTAAAATGAAAACAATTGTGGAACAGCTCATGCACAGCTCATCTCACAATTGTACAAAACTGGAAAACAATGTTGAATGTTAATGTCTTGAATTGGTGGCATAACTTACTGCAGTACAAGAGATGCCAGGGATCAAACTTGGGAGCTTCTGTGTGAAAAACAGATGCTCTGCTACTAAGCTAAAATTCTTCTAAACATCAGCTAGTAGGGTGACTTCCAGTTCTGAAGAAGGGAGGTCCAGATCCAACAGCTCTTCAGAGTCACTGGCCATGTGGAGGCCTAATGGAGGGAGGTTCTCTTCCTTCTCCCTGGGTGGGGCTGAGTCCCAACAGTGGATTTTCAGGTGCTTGCATGAGATGTGGTTCTTAAATTATGGAAGAAAGAAAAGCATTTTCTCATGAATTCTTTATTGTTTTCCTCCTAATTCATCCAAGCACTAGCGGCAGAAGACAAAATTTCAGCAGGTGCCCCTTGTTATATTATAATTTGGGGAGCTGGCTTCAGCTTGCAAAAATTTCCTCTTCTAAACACCTGTTAAAAATATAGGAACCCTATTGTTTGCAGTTTGGCCATCATTACTGCCACTGCTATCATTTGTAAAAGGAATGAGTAGAAATAATGACATACCCTTTTGCTAATGGACTTATATTTTGCCCAGTACCATTCCCCATGAGGTTCCTGAAACTAATGTAATTATCATAGACTTGGCATCAAGGCAGTTAATATAGAAAAATACAATTCATTTTTCTCATCTCCGAAACTTTGTTCCACAGAGAGACCATTATACCCTTGCAAATTTCATGCAGTTCTTCTCCAATATCTACAAATCACAGACCTCCTTAGCCTCAAACCACCTGATTCTTATTTTCTACTTCTTCATAAATCTTTTTTTAAAAAACCTTTATGATATCTGGGACTCATAACAGATGGGATGTTTGCCAGGTGGAGTACAATGGAAGGAAATGAAAGATAAAAAATGATTGGGCAGGAATTAAACAGGAGATGAAATTACTCTCAAGTGGTTTGGCCAAGAAAGAGGATCTTTATTTTTGGAATACAAAATAAAATATAGATTTTAAAGACTGAATTTTAGGGGGATTTTTTTTAGGTAGGGAAGAGCTCCTATAGATAAGATGATATCTACCCTCTATTTATGTTCCAAAGCACTACATATGTGCCAGTCATTTTAAGTCCTGTTGCTATTCTTGGAACTACATCACGACTGAGGGGGGTTTGCTAACTCTGAAATAGATAAATCTTACTAAAATGACTGCATGGTAGCAGACAGATAAAGTGGCTCGGGATGAGGTTGAGAGGAAAAGTAACTGAATAGCAGAAGACTAGCATGTCCTCTTGAACTATGGCTAGCGGTGAGCTATTCCGTGCTTGGAGATTATCACTGCACCTTCTTCACAGTCTCTGGCTACCATTACAGATGCATGAAGCATCCTGGGGGCCACTTTAATGAGATCTCACAGAAGCAGGGAAAGAGTACGAATTAAGCAGCCACATGGGCAGAGACCATACTGTGGGTATGATGAAGGCAGCCTCTGTCTGCGGCACATACTGGATGATTGCTGTCTCCCACATGAATTCAACATTTATTAAGGTTTGTGAATGGGTTCTTGTCCAAACTCAGGAGCTTGATAAAGAAGGCAAGGACAGTCACCCCCACTGTGTTCACATCCCTCCTGTGTCTCTGTTTCTAATTTGCTCCTGCTGACTCCCAAATCCTACCATATCTTTGGACAGAAACCCTTCAACCTGTGTTGGTCCCTTGCTGAGCTGCAAAGCTGAGTCGGATCTATGGCGCTGTGGTCTAAACCACTGAGCCTCTTGGGCTTGCCGATTGGAAGGTCGGCAGTTCAAATCCCTGCAATGGAGTGAGTTCCTGTTGCTCTGTCCCAGCTTTTGCCTACCTAGCAGTTCGAAAGTATACCAGTGCAAGTAGATAAATAGGTACTGCTGTGGCAGGAAGGTAAACGGTGTTTCCGTGTGCTCTGGTTTCCGTCACGGTGTCCCATTGCACCAGAAGCGGTTTAGTCATGCTGGCCACATGACCGGGGAAGCTGTCTATGGACAAACGTTGGCTCCCTCAGCCTGAAAGCGAGATGAGCGCCGTAACCGCATAGTTGCCTTTGACTGGACTTAACCATCCAGGGGTCCTTTACCTTTTTCTTTTTATTTACAGTAAGTCCAGTTGTGGCTTCAATGTTTATTCCCTGATTATTTTTTAAAATAATATTTGTTGGATTTTGTTCAGCAGAAAAACTAAAATAAGAAAGGAAACAGAAAATATAACCAAGAATTGCTGGCGTGAGAGGCCAGAGGTAGAATAAAGTAGATCACAGAATCACAGAAGTGACCATGAGGATCATATGGTCCAGGCATCCCCAACCTTCAGCCCTCCAGATGTTTTGGACTACAATTCCCATCATCCCTGACCACTGGTCCTGTTAGCTAGAGATCATGGGAGTTGTAGGCCAAAACATCTGGAGGGCCACAGGTTGGGGATGCCTGATCTAGTCCAACCCCCTGCAATGCAAGAATACTTATTTGTCCAATGTGGGGATTGAACCCATGAGCTTAATATTAATATTCTCATGCTCTACCAACTCAGCTATCCCAGCTGAGCTATCCAGGTTAGGCTGATGCTTAGTCAACTCCAGGCATCTGGATTTTGTTCAAAATAAAACAAATCTATTTTAGTTCAACAGATTTGCAGCCTCCAGTGATGAAGGAGGGGCTTGGAACCCTTTTCCCAGATAAGCTTTGGATGAAGGTGGAGACAACAGTGTGTTCAAAACTAACCCCTTTAAATGTTTTTCCATTGGGAGAAATGTCCTGACAATGAGAGCAGTGTTGCAACACAACAGGCATTCTCGCAAGGGTGATATTTAAACAGAAGAAGCTGAATGGTCCTCTGTCAGGGACGGTGCAATTGCAACCTGCATTGTAGAAATGCCATTGAGTAAGGGGTGGCTAAATAACCTCTAAGTTCGCTTCCAACTCTGTAATTCTTTTTTGTTTAAAAGCTCTAATTCAGATTACAATAATAGTTTGCAAAAGTGACTTACAGAATACAAGGAACATGATCACAATTAGCAATTAAATAATTTTACAAAATAAAATAGTGCAAAAACTTAGGGTATGTGTATATAGAATGTTATGGTTCTAGGTACTTGGGCATATTTTCTTGGAACACTAGTGTGACTTCCCTGAGACAGCTCTAATGCTATCAGTGTGTAATGATTTTGCTCTTTTGCAGTAGATGATGTTGCCTCTTTAATGATTTTTAAAACTCACAAATCAGGGCTCATGATACATGTTTCAGGCTATAAACTACACCTATTGGATGGTGGCTAAAGACCACAATTTTAAATGGACAAGCCAATGGTTGCATTGGGAACTATAAATGCATAAAGATCTTGGGGGAAATCTGAACTTCATTAGTTAAGATTCTGAGGGAGCTCCCTGTGCAGACTGATATGAAGATTAATGCCAGCTCATCTGACATCATTCCTATAAATCTCATAGCAAATAAAACTTCCTTAATAGATGTCTTGATTCCATAGAAATATAACATCACCGTACAGAGAAGAACATAAATTTCAGTTACCATCGGGTGTAGAATGAGCTCAAAATATCTGGAAAGCAGATATTGAAGAAATTCCCAGTCATCAGAACCACCGAGGTGTCTGCTAAACCCACAAAACAGTATGATCAGAATTTGACCCATCTTTTGGTATTTATTTTACTTGGAAGCCGGCCACAAGACACATGGCATTATTTGTTAGCTGGATCTTGTTTTGATGGGTACAGAAACTATACCTGAGTTTCTTAGCAGATCCTGACAATGACCAGAACACCAAAAGCAACGCTTTGCCTCTGGTTCACCTGCCTGAAAATTGCTAACCATGACAATTACAACATTAATAAGAACTCATTATGATCATAGTGTATACAGCGTTTGCCAGATACAGCTCCTTTTGGACAGAAATGACTTGGCCACTCTGCTCTGTGGTCTTGTATCTTCCAGAATGGATTATTGCAATGTTTCCAAGCTCCTCATGTGAGCTGCCCTTGAACCGACAACATGGACCTCACTTCACGGTGCCCGTTTCTGCAAAATAAAGCTTGAGCCACTCAACTGCATTGGGCCTCTTTTGTTCTGTGGACTGAATGCATAAATGATGAACATACCCTCCAACGTTTCTGAGATGAAAATAGGGGCGTTCTATTCTACATCAGGAAGCTTCTCCCGCATTTGATCTCCCCGCACACATATTTGTCATATACATGTATACACCAGTCACATTGAGCCAATTGCAATTTCTCTGCCAAACCTACCTCACAGGATTGTTGTAAAGAAAAAATGTGTGTGGATCACGTACAACACCTTCCACAGATAAATGGAATGAAATAAAATTTTAGCTGTAAGCTCCCTTGAGTCCCTGTCTGGGGAAAAGGCGGGATATATTATTATCATTATTATCATTATTATTAGTAGTAGTAATCATCATCATCATCATCATGAACATACCAGGCAGTAAATCTTATTGAACTCACTGGGACTTAGTTCTGAGTAAAAATGTTCAGGACTGTAGTGTAAGGCTGCACAGTCTTTACCCAGTTACCTGTGAATACAGTGGGACTTTTGAGTAGAAAGTGTAAGGTTCCATTTACAACAATGGAATAAACACCCCCATGTGTTTCCTAAAAATGGTTGGCTGCTAAAGCATTGCAATTAAAGAATGTAAAGTGGAATGGTTGCATTTCCCTCCAAAATTATAGGAAGGGCTTTGAATGCCAGCTTCACTGTTTCCTTCTTTTGGTGCAGGTATTTTGGTGCAGGTATTTTGGTGCCCCTGGCCTCTTGAGTGAGATGGGCGCACCAACCCCAGAGTCTGGCAAGACTGGCCCGTACGGGGAGGGGTACCTTTACCTTTACCTTTATTTTATTTTCAGTATAAACAGGACTCCATTTTTGCAACTACACACACACACACACACCAAAGGCCCCTGTTTCCAAAAATGTCTGATCTCTCCACCACTTTTAATTGAGACAAAGGAGGGGAGGAAAAAGGAAGGTGTTATGTACTAAGCTTGGATCCTACAGTGCAACAACTGACTGGTCTGCAGGAAAAGACCAATCAGGCTCCAGGAGGGAAGCAGAATCAGCCAATCAGACGGGACTCGTTGTGTAAATAATGTATATAAAAGCCTGAGGTTTGGGGGGCAATTCAATCACTGTTTTACAAGCTGCAATAAAGATCATGAAATCACTAAAGGACTCTGAGTATATTTCAGAAAAGCAAGACATTCTGGGATCAAATCAGAAACTGGGATGGCTTCTGTCATTCCAGGACCGTCCCTTGAAATTTGGGACACCTGGAAGGTGTGGCTTAACTGTTTATGGGAATGAGCCACCGCAGAGCATAGGTGTCATGCCTGCTAATGAGCCACAGATTAAGCCCAGTGTCATGGGACGCTGACCCTCAGTTGATTTCCAGTAAGGAGTTTGTATTTCATAGCCTCGAAAATGCTTTTTTAACAGCAGTATTTCTGTGGACAGCTTAGTCAGCTGTTAGTGACTCCTTTATTCCAACACGGCTGCTGTAAGGTATAGATTTCCCTTGTAGCTCCCGGTAATGAGGTTCCCAGTATTGCTTCCTTGCCGTGATGCATTATGCATGGTGAATGAGCAGAGGTGAGAACTGATTCCCCAGGAGCAAGTTTGATGGCTCCTTCTGGTTTTGTAATTCTGCATATTTTGCAACCGTATCTCCAAAGCTCGTGTTGCTTCCATAGGAAATTGGGTGTGCCTTAAAAGAACCAAGGTTTAGCCCTGACTTTTTGTTAGGTGGCCATACGATTTATCTTGCTACTTTTGAATGTGAACAAAGAACTATGAGGCTAACTAGAATCACATGTTGCATAGAAAAGCAACATTGGGGGGGGGGGGCAGGAATCAATTGTGATTGCTTCCCAGCAAATCTGGAAATGAGGCACTTCCTAGCCAATCTGGAAATGTGGTTATGTGTTGTTGTTTTTATCACTGTTGGCATTCATTAGTTGTTGCTAATGTCTTAGGATTGAAAACAGAACAAATGACTATAAATTCCCTGTGCTGTGAAGAATTAAAAGGGGGAGGGGGTCCTGACTCCCCACCTCCAATCAAGTAAGTGGGGCAGTGGTTCCCGTTCTACAATAGCTTTAACGTAATAGCTAGTACAGTGGTCTAAAATTAACAAGATGAATTTCAGGGCTGAATGTAAATTCTTGCATTTAGGTGCAAATACATACGTAATGCGGGTGGTGCTGTAGGTTAAGCCACAGAGCCTAGGACTTGCTGATCAGAAGGTCAGCGGTTCGAATCCCCGCGACAGGGTGAGCTCCCGTTGCTTGGTCCCTGCTCCTGCCAACCTAGCAGTTTGAAAGCACGTCAAAGTGCAAGCAGATAAATAGATACCGCTCCGGCGGGAAGGTAAATGGCGTTTCCGTGCACTGCTCTGGTTTTGCCAGAAGCGGCTTAGTCATGCTGGCTGGAAGCTGTACGCTGGCTCCCTCGGCCAATAGAGAGTGAGATGAGCGCCGCAACCCCAGAGTCGGCCACGACTGGACCTAATGGTCAGGGGTCCCTTTACCTTTACCTTACATAAGTAAAACAAAAGGCACAAGTATAGGACAGGGAAGGCCTGATTTGTCAACCCCACACGTGAAAAGGATCCAGGTACTCAGTGGATCACAAGCTCAACATGAGCCAGCAGTGTGATGCTTTGGCTAAAAAAGCTAATTCAAACTTAAGCTGTGTTAAGTGAGAAGTCATATCTTTCCTCTATTCTGTGCTGGTCAGACTGTTCCACTGTGGCCATTTTTAGGACATGGGCAAAGTGCAGGGTCTGGAAACTACGTCCTGTGAGAAATAGTTGAAAGATTGGGGTATGATTAGCCTGGATAAGAAAAGATGAAAGGGAGAAATGATAGTAGCCTTCAAATGCCAGTATCTGTTAGCAGCACAGAAGATGGAACAGAATTGATTTCTGTTGCTTCAGCTGGCAGGCTGATGGGTAGAACCAATGGGGAGAAATGGCAGAGAAGCATATTTCAGCTGGGCATTGGGATAAACTCCCTAATGTTAAGAGCTGCCCAATAGTGGAATGAGCTACCTTGGAAGGTGGTGGCTTTTCCATCTATGGAGGTACTTAGGTAGAGTCTGGATTATCATCTGCCAGGGATGTTGAAGTTACATTCTGTACAGAGCATGGGGGTTAACAGAAGACCTTCAAGGTGCCTTACAACTCTCTGATTTTGTTGTTGTTGTTTAGTCATTTAGTCGTGTCCGACTCTTCGTGACCCCATGGACCAGAGCACGCCAGGCACTCCTGTCTTCCACTGCCTCCCGCAATTTGGTCAAACTCATGTCGGTAGCTTCGAGAACACTGTCCAACCATCTCACCCTCCGTCATCCCCTTCTCCTTGTGCCCTCCATCTTTCCCAACATCAGGGTCTTTTCCAGGGAGTCTTCTGTTCCCATGAGGTGGCCAAAGTATTGGAGCCTCAGCTTCAGGATCTGTGGGCACTCAGGGGTGATTTCCTTAAGAATGGATAGGTTTGATCTTCTTGCAGTCCATGGGACTCTCAAGAGTCTCCTCCGGCACCATAATTCAAAAGCATCAATTCTTCGGCAATCAGCCTTCTTTATGGTCCAGCTTTCACTTCCATACATCATTACTGGGAAAAACCATAGCTTTATCTATACGGACCTTTGTTGGCAAGGTGATGTCTCTGCTTTTTAAGATGCTGCCTAGGTTTGACATTGCTGGCTAGGATTAATGGGAGCTGTAGTTTGGCAGCTTCTGGAGGGCCACAGGCTCTTTGTCCCTGTGCTGTGGGATTTGAAAGGCTTCAAGCTAAAAGTGTCGTGTATGGGGTTGAATAGGAGCAAAGGATATGGACTTCCTTCAGTCTACCCCAAAGACTGTCTAAGTGGGTTTGACTAACCTGTGTCCCTTCAGATGTTGTTGGACTCCAACTCCCATGTTGGAGCATGGACCAGCAATGGTCCATGTTGGAGCATGAACCAGCAATGGTCAATAGTCAGAGATCCTGAGAGTTGCAGTCTAATAACAACTGGAAGGCCACAGGTTAGCCACTCCTGCCTTAAGTTGTGAAAGTAACACCCGCTTATGTGGGAGTAAACCCCACTGAATTTGATAGGACTTTCTTCTGAGTCAACATAGGATTGTGCTATTAAGTGAACAGCTTCCAGCTCACCTAGACCAGAACCTCAGAAGTAAATGCTCCAAGGCAATTGCACTACATATATACGCAAATATATGCACACTCACACGTATTATCTCTTCCGTTTTTGTTTTGTTTTCTGTAATAATAGTTTTATTATTTTGAACAACAACTCCAACAAAACATACACCAATACTCGAGAGCCCAATTACAGTAGTGACCTTCACGTTCATCAACATGCATATGCCATAAATAGGCTAAAGTTTTTTTTTTAATGCAGAGCTTGCAGGTAACACAACAATCAATATATCCTCCCCACAAGTAATTTCTTTGAGGTTTTATAACTTACTGTTACATTTTCATGAATTACATTTCCTTGAATTTTCATGTTCTGAGGAATAAGCTATGTTTTACTTAACATGCTTTAAAAAAAAGTCAGAGTGATAACAAAGTGTTTTCATTTTTATTTTGCTCTCAGATAGAATTCCTAATAAAATTTCTGTTGCTCCTTGCCCCCAAGCTGCAACGATTCCCAAACAGAATAAGGGGAGGATGTTATGAATGCAGAATGCAATTATTTTCTGGTGAGACCAGTAGAGAAATGAACTTCTTCAGTCATGGCAAGCCTGGAAAGAGAGTACAGCACGTTACCGTTCTCTTGGGATACTTTGGCACCGCTAGGTTGTTTGCGTATGCAGTGTGTACACTCGATCCAGTGAGCGTCATTTTCAAACCTTTTTATAAACAGCCACTTCCGATAAGACGCACGTAACAGGAATAGCTGCAATCCCTGTTCTCCCAACGCAGCAATGTTATGAAGTCATGAATGTTAACTGAGTTCTCAAGATGTTTCTGCAGGGAACGTGTGTCAGAAAGGAATTATGGGTTTGGAATTCCGGGCTGCGTTAACCTTGCCAGAGATGCACAAGAGAATTTTAACTCCACGAGCACTATCTGCAGAGCCAGTTAATCAGAACAAGAAGAAATCAGTCTCTCTCTCTCCCCCTCCTCCCTCTCTTTCTCTCTCTTACATACAGTGGTACCTCTGGTTAAGAACTTAATTCGTTCTGGAGGTCTGTTCTTAACCTGAAACTGTTCTTAACCTGAGGTACCACTTTAGCTAATGGGGCCTCCCACTGCTGCCGTGCCGCTGGAGAACAATTTCTGTTCTCATCCTGAAGCAAAGTTCTTAATCCGAGGTACTATTTCTGGGTTAGCGGAGTCTGTAACCTGAAGTGTCTGTAACCTGAGGTGTCTGTAACCCAAGGTACCACTGTACAATGTTCCACGTGCTTCTGCTCTTCAACTACATACACTTAGGAAAAAGCAAAAAGGATGCCTTCTGCAAATGCCAGGAGGATATTTTACATGGCAAGTATCCATCTGTACAAATATTATTCAATTTGATATTGGGGAAATACAAAAGTGCCTAGAAGTCTCATTGCCTTGTCTGTGGGGTGGCTGCTTTCAGTTTATGAAGAAGTGTGACGGATGCCCAAATAATCCAATTTAGAGTTGCAGAGGGAGCTATGTTGGCTCTTAAATCATGTTCTAAAGGAAATGTTCATGATTTCGTGAATCCATTATCTGGTGTTTGGAAGCAGTTGTTTTTTAAAAAGGAAAAAAAACACCCATTTTTTAAAAAAGCGCACCAACCTTGCCTTATGCTAGAGGGTAGACAATGTGGTGATTTCTAGATGTTGCTGAACTGTACAGCTCATCAATCCCAACTAGCATTGTCAGAGGTCAGGGATGATTGGAGAAATTATTATATAAAGAGAAAGGAAGAGAAATTTCAACAAAACTGCAATGTTGACTGAAACCAGGCCTGCCTTCATCTTTCTTCAGGCAGGGAGGTTTATGGCTTAGGCTTGTTTTAGGGTTTTATAAACTGTTCTCTTGTTGCAATGGATTCAAAAGGATGCATTTCACATCTAATGCTTTAAGACACAACCCTTCTTTTTCTCTGCTGAATCGCTGGTTCTCAAGGGAAACTTTGTAAAAACAAACAAACCAAGTATTCCTAGCCTGTGTATGGAGACTGTAAAAAAAACAAAACCCCAAAACCAACTCCTCTTGAAATAAATCTCCTGCATCTGGTTTTGCTGTTTAAATAGTGTTTAAAGTAGAATCCAAGCATGGAAACCAAGATGGAACGAGCATTTCTCTCAGAGCCGCTAACTTATGGGGGCTCAATATGGCAAAATCACGGTCCCAACTTTGTTTGCGTTGTTCTTCCTCTAAACCTCCAATGCATCAGGCTGATGGGCACATGACTCTGAGAGTTTCCCATCTGAGCATTTTAGGCAGCTAGTCTTTCTCAGTTTCAGCAGCAGAGTTGCACTGTGTGTCTTCAGAGTGTCGTCCTAGTGGTGTGCAGCATATTTCTTACATCCGAATGTATAGAATTCGGAGAAACTATAACGTTGCAGTTGGCCACTTTTGGTAGCTCACATCAGTATACCAAACTACAGCAGCTGCCATTCATGAACAGGGAATTTTACCGAGTTACCTTCTTTTTCTCCTTTGCAAAAGCATCAGCACTGCCTTCCCCACACTCCATAGGAATATGGAACACTTATTTGCATTGAATCAGATGGTTCGTCCATGTGGTTCAGGATTGTCAACATCAGCTTTCCCTAAGCTGCTGCCCTCCAGATGTTTTTGGACCACAAATCCCATCAGCCCCAACCAGCATGGTCAATAGTCATGGGCAGGGGCATAGGAAGGGGGGCGGACCGCTTCAGGTGCCACTCTGGGGGGTGGTGGCAACAAGATGGCCCCTGCCTCCCCCCAGCTGTAGAGTGTCCGCGGGCACACGCAGTCCATATGGGCACTGCTCACATGGCTTCCATACGGGCTGCTGCTCTCACACGCCATCCATACGGGCGTCCATATGGGCTTATGCTCTCATGGGCATCTGTATGGGCTGCCTCTCGCAAGATGACCATACGGGCTGCCGCACATGCGCACTCCGTATGGGATGCCGCACATGCTCAGTCCGTATGGGATGCCACTCACACGTGGCGGCCGTATGGGCTGCCTGCGCATGTGCGTACAGGCTGCCCTGCCCCGGGTGCCAGAGAGGGTTCCTCCGCCACAGGTCATAGGATGATAGAAATCATAGTCTAACAATATTTGGAAGGGACTTGGAAAAGGCTGGTCCACATTGCCTGACGGTGGCTGTTCTGTGTTGCAGACCTGAGGCTTTTCCAGCCCTAACTGGAAAAATATCAAGGGAAGTGAAGATGGAAACTTTTGCATGCAAAGTAGGTGCCCTGAGCTCCATCCTGCCCTCAACCTCATCTTCTTCCTTTTATGCTTCCTCCTTCAAAACTTCCAAATAGTATTTAATTACGAGAGGGCCATCATTTATTTCTAAGATTCATACCCTGCCCTTCAGAAGTTCATGAGTATTCCCAAAACAGCTTACAAAAGAGTAAAAAGAAAATACAGATGTTACAAAGCACATAAAATAAACAACAATGGGAAAAAGCAGCTTAGAATAAACATCCACAACAGCTTACAACATTTTTTTAATTAAATGTAGCAAGGTTGAAAGCACTAGAAAAATGAAATAATTTGCCTGGTGCCAAAACTATAGGAAAGCAGACACCAGGTGAAGCTTCCTGGGAACTGAGGTCTTCCAAAAGTAGGGCATCATCATTAAAAAAAGGAAGGCTTTCTGGTTGCTTCCCATCTTATTTCTGATGGCAGGGGGCACCTGAGAGATGGAGATGTAGAGCTCAGCACAGAGGTAGCTTGAGATAGAAGAAGGCATTGGAGCACATTGCCTAAGTAGTAGTAGTAGTAGTAATAATAATAATAATAATAATAATAATAATTTATTACTTATACCCCACCCATCTGGCCGGGCCTCCCCAGCCATTCTGGGCGGCTTCCAACAGAATATTAAAAAAACCATAAAGCATCAAACATTAGAAACTTCCCTAAACAGGGCTGTTCTCAGATGCCTTCTAAAAGTCAGATAGTTGCTTATTTCCTTGACATCTGACGGGGGGGGGGTGTTCCACAGGGCAGGCGCCACTACTGAGAAGGCCCTCTGCCTGGTTCTCTGTAATCTCACTTCTCGCAGTGAGGGAACTGCCAGAAGGCCCTTGGCGCTGGACCTCCGTGTCCAGGCTGAACGATGGGAGTGGAGATGCTCCTCCATGTATACTGGGCCGAGGCCGTTTAGGGCTTTAAAGGTCAGCACCCACACTTTGAATTGTGCTCGGAAATGTACTGGGAGCCAATGTAGGTCTTTCAGGGCCAGTGTTATATGGTCTTGGCAGCCACTCCCAGTCACCAGTCTGGCAGCCACATTCTGGATTAATTGTAGTTTCCGGGTCACCTTCAAAGGTAGCCTCACATAGAGCGCGTTGCAGTAGTTCAAGTGGAAGATAACTAGAGCGTGCACCACTCTGGTGAGGTGGTGACCTCTTACACATCACCAACAATATTGGCAAAAGAGGACCCAGGTTTTTGTGGAGCTGGAGCAATAGGTTCTGTTGATCACATTCTTCTTGCACTGTAACCTGTATATAGTGAGTGTAGAAAGACACCAATTCTCCCACTATTCAGAACTCTTCTGGGAAGATCCTCTGCTTTGCTTAAACAATTATGCTTAACAGTAGAGCATAGCTGTTGTAGTTAGTAGTCACTGATCACCTTATTGTCCATGAATTTCTCTAATCCTCCTCCTCCTCCTCCTCCTCATCATCAAATTGCTGCCCATCACATATCAGTGAGCTGTTTGTTTGCTTGGAAGTGCATCAATATAAAGATATAAACAGTGTGTACGTTAACAGTATGATCCTAAATGGGCTTACTCAAAAGTAAACCCTATAGTAAGGGCGTTTGGCTAAAAAAAATTCTGGCTGATGTTATCCATTATAAGAAACAGAGTGTTTAAAATAAAATAAAATACTGTTTTTATTTATTTAATTTATTTATAAGATTTATTTAATTTATTTATTTTCATAGTACAGAAGATACTTTTTGAGAAAACAATTGTTACAAAAGTAAACAACAAAGAACTTGTCCTGATAAAACTACTGACTTTTATCGTGCCATGTGTTAAAGGTTCATTTGATTACTCTAAGAGTAATTACGCCACATTTTCTTATGAGTGCTGGGTGGGTATTCTTGGTGGAGAAGCAGAGTTTTGAGATGAATTCGTGTTGGACTGAATTTGAGCTCTTGAAATGAATGTTAACGTTACTGCTTCCTTTTTGCTCGCTGACAGATGCGCATGGTGAAATTTGGCATACCACAGAATGTCCCAGCAGAAAGCACACGCCAGAAAATCTAAGGGAGTTTTCGCCAGACCGGCTAGTGTTTTCTAAGGCTGATGAATGATGGGATTTAGTAGAAGCATATAGCAATTTGGTCAGTTAAGGAATGCTTACCCCGTGCTACACAATACCAAAGTGTGAGAGGCCAAAGCAAAATGTATGGTTGCACCCACACAATGATTCCCCTGGTGTACAGTTCCCCAGAAATGGTGGTTTGATAAAGATGCTAGGAATTTTGGCTCAGGAGGTGTAAATTTCAATTCCCATGATTCTTTTAGGGGAAGCCACATGCTTTGAACATATGAATGTGACCTGTCTTAAACATAACCCGTGGTGTGACAGAAATCACCAGCGATGAGAAGAACTGAAGAGTAATGGGCAGAACAACACAGTGGCTAAATACTGAGGGAAAGAGAAAGCAAATGAAAACAGAGCAGAGTGGGGGAAACCTCTTTTAACGAACAGAGAAATGGGAATGAGATTGTAATAGGAAACAGGCCCAAGGGGGTTCATATCCATTATAGGTAAACAAGAGCGGAGGGAGGAACCCCTCCATTTGAACTGAAGTAAATATTGCAAATTTGATTAGATGATTTATTACCCGTTAACTGAAGAAGCAAACAATAAAAGACACACATTTCCTCTTGTATTCCTAATAAGAAACAAAACTTCACATAATTGCATTTCCAGTTTTACATGGTTGGACATAAAGGCTGAACTTGGCCCTTTCCCCTTCTGAATACATAATCAGGTTCTTTGAAATTCTGTTTTCTGATCACGGATTTATTTTTTGGTACAAGAAGAACGGGGGCTGTATGGTCTTGAAACATCCTTGTAATTTTTATTTTGGTGGACTACAACTAATTGAGGGTGGAGTGTATCTAGTAAGTCTGTTCTGTTATTTTGTGGCCAAGCCTTTGAATGCTTATTAGCAGGCTTTGCATTTTGACTAATGATGTGAAATCAACTCAGCTTTTCCTCTCCTGCTGCCAGGCCTCTGGAAGGCTATATTGGAAGGCTATATTGGGCAGCTATTGTCTCTGGAGCAGGAAAAAGCCAAACAGAATCCCCACATGTTGCTCGACTTGTAATGGAAAATAGCACATCCTGTGCACAAAACCAAAAAAAGTCGCTTACTGAGGAAAGCCTAAAGCCCTGCAGCTGTGTATCCTATAGCTCTTTGCTGGTATAATATGTTCTGCTAAACCCATGTCAAATATCAGCATTCATAGAATCCCAGGCCTCCTGGAAACAGCATATATTAAAAAGAAGGGATTGGGGAGGAAGCAGAAAACGTTTCTGCCTGCACTGAATATTGGAAGGAAAGAATACGCCATGTCTCCATTATTAGTGGTTCAGCTGGAATGGGGCTGCCAAGGAAAGCATCAAAGCAAGGCTGTTTTATCAGTTTACGTATTTTTAAAGCAATAGTTTATTTCCAGCGTAATCCCCTTTCAGGCACATTTGGAATTGAGCAGAACCATTTCCAGAAACGTTACTCTTCCTGGCCTGCAACTCCCCCTGTCTATCTGGGCAGACCTTTTGAGAGAGTGCTAAGTTCTGCATAAGGTTGATGTTGATGGGAGCTTCCTACATCCAGGATGGGGCCTCTTGGGGGTGCAGGGGACGCAAAACAGCTCAGCACAGAAGGCTTGGTTGGAATGCAGCCCACGATAGCACCAGACCTCCGAAATCAAATGGCCTGTTTCCTTTTCCTCTCATTTCCTGGCACAATATTCCATCTAACACACACACACAAACACACACACACATACACACACACACACATAATCACAAAAGAACAACATGATCACCAGCGACAGGAAGTGATTGTTTCAGTTGTACATCCTTAGTCTTAGTTACAGGCTCAGGCTGCAACACTAATCCTATTTCCTGGGCGTAAGCCTCATGAGTTAAATATGACTTACTTCTGAGCAAATATGGTTAGAACTGTGCTATTAGTTGTTTCAAAGACTTCCTGGAGAAGGTGGGTTTTGGGGACGGAGTTGAAGGCAATCAGAGTTGATGGGTCCATACTTGCAACATAATTAAATCCATACCCCAATCCTGTAGGGCTCGCTGCTCTGCTCACTGTTTTGCTTCCCTCAGCATGTCCTAGAATGATGTCATATAATAAATCTCTCTATGATCCAGAAACAGGGACGCGGGTGGCGCTGTGGGTTAAACCATTGCTCAGTCCCTGCTCCTGCCAACCTAGCAGTTCAAAAGCATGAAGTGCAGGTGGATAAATAGGTACTGCTCTGGCGGGAAGGTAAACGGCATTTCCGTGCGCTGCTCTGGTTCACCAGAAGTGCCTTTGTCATGCTGGCCACATGACCCGGAAGCTGTACGCTGGCTCCCTTGGCCAATAAAGCGAAATGAGTGCCGCAACCCCAGAGTCGGCCATGTCTGGACCTAATGGTCAGGGGTCCCTTTACCTTTATGATCTAGAAAAGGGGGTTCAATGAAGAAATGATCACCACTGTTAATAGAGGCTGCCACTGAGGTAGTTGTTTTGAACTAGAACTCCTAAGAGTAGGGGAAACCAGTAACAGTTCACCAGGTTATTATTCAGAAATACATTATCCTTTTGACCAATTAACATTTTCCAGCAAAGGTATGGCATCTCTTCCTTCAGAGGAGAACCTTTCTTACCTACACGTCTCCTCCTCCATTTGGAAAGGTGGTGATTGCTTACAGAGGTTTATTTTTGAGGGGTGTCCCATTTCTCAGGCTCGCTTCTCCGATGGCGGTCCCTTTAGAAGAAAAAACAACAACATTTAATCCCCTCTGCTACAACCAAACATGCAGCTTCAATTGCTTGGATGAATTATTTTGTGTTGGCTGACAGACTAAATGGGGTGCCTCAAGAGTAACATAACAAGCTAAATGCTGCAAAAAGGCGAGGGGTTGCTGTTTTTGAATACAGGAAGCTTTTAAAAAAAATCACTGATAACAAATTTCATTAGTTCATAGGCAATGTCACAAATGACTGTCTTGCGCCAAGTCAAGGTCTTAATGAAAAAGGGTTGAGAGATTAACTAGAGCAGTAAACTGACAGTTTTGACTCTTAAATTATGGAGAGCTTTGAAGTCGGAGGGTTCCTTTTCTCCATTGTACTGTGCACAAGAGAT
Organism: Podarcis gaigeae; assembly: GCF_964106915.1. NCBI lineage: Eukaryota > Metazoa > Chordata > Lepidosauria > Squamata > Lacertidae > Podarcis > Podarcis gaigeae. The sequence continues at coordinate 101,300,431 of NC_139679.1, forward strand.
ACTCGTCTTCTAAAGCTGAACTTTATGCGTTATTTTAATTTCAATTAACATCCTTTCCCCCACTGTGGCTTCTTTCAGGTTGCTCCCATTCATCAAAATGCTTAAAGGCTAGCTTCTTAAAGAATGGAATGATCTGACATTTAGCTCTCCTGTTAACGTTTAGCTTGCATCTTCTCAAAAATCTTATCCAGTTCTGAGCCAATTTCTCTATAACCAGCAAGGAGGGCAACTGTGCACCCACATGAGGTAATCGTATCCCTTTAGATGGTTTACAGAGCAGATCAGTACCACAGTTTTGCACTGACGTGTTGCTTTATGGAGCAGAGTTTCCAATCCACATCAACCCCTGTTTTAAAAACTACTGTGAAAGCCTGTTGCCATGTTATGTTTGCATACATGCAAATCCACACATCTTTCATGATTTAAGGCTATTTCACACATTACGTGTTTTAGGTATACACCTAAGATCATTCAAACATATCCTAAAGAATGTAACATGAGAATATGACCATTTCTCCAATTAGAAATTAGAAAGGCAGGATTGGCAGCAACTGCCCATGCCTCTCCATACATATAATAGAAATGTAAGAATGTTGTCACGCTGCAGTTCACTTAGTCACAGACAAGTGCTGCTGTGAACTGCAGCATTGCAAGAAACTGGGCTCTCAGAGCTGCTGAACCACTGCAGCAGTGTCAGTGGGTGAGGAGGAGGAACCAGAGATGGAGGCTGACAGGTGGATGAGCAGGTGGGCAGGTGGGTGGATGGGTAGGCAGCCCAGGCCAGCAAGTGGGCATCACAGGTGAGCTGAATAGGCTTGGAGAGCGGTGGGTGGCTTTGACAAGGAGTAAGCAGAGGGCTGTTTTGGTGAGTTGTGGGTGGAAAGGGAGGGTGGCATGGGTGGTTGAAGGGTTGGGGCTTGGCAAGCTACTTGCATAAGCTATGGAACTTCCCTTAAGAATGGATACCCAAGTGTGTGTACATTCCTCCAGTTCGTATGTAATGAAACAGAGGATTACTTGTCCAGTGTGCGAACCAAGATGAAAAAGAAATATGAGCAGGATAACAAAATGCACGTTGAACACATTCTTATTACCAAAAATGAATCAGACCATTGGTCCCCCTAGTGTAATACCTCTACTACCATCAGGCCTTCACCAGAGAACATGCCTTTTCTCTTTAACCAAGACCATTTTAAGTGGAATTGCTCTGGCCCAAACCTAGCAGAAAACCAGGCCCTACCATGAGGCTGAATGAGGCAGCCACCTCAGACAGCAGGTGCAGAGGGGAAGGGAATGGGCAGATCTCCCTCAGGTGCCAGGGATGATGCTGTCTCCTCACCAGTGATGAAGTAATATTCCACTACCCAGGTCTGGTTGGCTTTTGGGCATGAGATGAGGGAGAAGTGCCATTGTGTCTTTCACCTCAGACAACAAAATGTCTTGGGCTGCCTACCACGGACTTTTCTGTAATGGACCTTCTGAGTAGGGGTTGCATCCCTGTGCCAGCATCAGAAGTTGTGTGGTACACCTGAATGCTTGATTGTAGGAACAGCTGCAGTCTATTCTTTGTATATTCTAAACTGTTTCATATATTCTACTGTTTGAGCACAGCAAATGTTCAGACCAAGAGGAAGAAACTGAGGAGCAAATTTATGTTCATAACGAGCTTCTTGTTTTCTGGATTTATGTCAACATAACATTGGGATTGTGGGGGGAGGGGAGTTCTGGAACCACTCTTGGCATTTGAAATAAATTTTTATTATTCTCCTCCCCACAGCCTCCCTAGGTTATTGGAACATCAGATGTTACAACCACAGCTTCAAAGAATCATGCTCAGATTACATCTGGTTATAATAATGCTAACGAAAACAATATAGTAAGACAAACTGGAGCATGAACAACTTGCTTACCACAGGGACACATCGACCCAAAGGTTGCTTGGTTTTCTTAACTGTATTTTTTAAATAAACATAAATAAATAAATAAATAAAGGTGGAAAGGGAAAGGGGTCTTTCCACAAGCTGATCCCTCTACAAGTCCTCTTGTCTTCTCCTTTGTAGCCATTCTGTCCTTGATTTTTCTTCTGACAGAAAAGTCAACATTTGAATGAATACATACATACATACATACATACATACATAGGCTCAGGGTGCCAGGTGGATTTTCTGGGCCCTATGCATTGTATGGTGATTGAGCCCTCCAACTCTCTTGCCAAACAGGATGTATAAAATGTGCAGGTGCTCTGGGACATATGCCAATTTGTGTCTTCTTTTGGAGGTAGGGTTGCAGATACATGGGGGGAAATCAATGTAATAAAATGTTGGTCAGACAGAATGTGAACAGGCAAAGCTTTCCCCATAATTCTATTTCTGTAATAGAAATAGAACACACTGACCAGATGCTTGGAAGCTGTGGCTGGATGGTTTCGTGGGAGCCAATTGAAACTAAATCCTTCGAAGAAAGAGGTCCTATGGCTAGGTCGGGATGGCATGGGGATGAGGGACCAACTCCCTTCTCTTGCGGGGGCCCAATTAGTGCCATTGCCTTCCGTTAAGAGTTTGGGTGTAATCCTTGACGCCTCCCTTTCCATGGAGGCGCAAGTTACAGCAACAGCCAAGGCGACATTTTTCCACCTTCGCCGCATCAAGTAGTTGGTCCCTTACCTTTCCCGCCCCGACCTGGCCACAGTGATCCATGCGACGGTCATCTCCAGGCTTGACTACTGTAATTTGCTCTACGCGGGGCTGCCCTTGAAGCTGTCCCAGAAACTCCAACGGGTACAGAATGCTGCAGTGAGGCTCCTCACGGGGTCTCTGCCATGGGAGCATATTCACCCAGTGCTTTTCAAGCTGCACTGGCTCCCGGTGGAGTACAGGGTCAGATTTAAGGTGCTGCTTTTGACCTTTAAAGCCCTTCACGGCCTAGGACCCTCGTACCTCCAGGACCGCCTCTCCTGGTATGCCCCACGGAGAGCCTCAAGGTCCATAAATAACAACACCCTAGTGGTCCCAGGCCCTAAGGAAGTTAGATTGGCTTCAACCAGAGCCAGGGCCTTTTCAACTCTGGCTCCGGCCTGGTGGAACGCTCTGCCTCATGAGACCAGGGCCCTGCAGGATCTGATTTCTTTCCGCAGGGCCTGTAAGACAGAGTTGTTCCGCCTGGCCTTTGGCTTGGAGCCAATTTGATTCCCTCCCTCTTTTTTTTTTCCTTTTCCTTCTCCTGCGATGAGGCTACATTTTAATATTTTAATGTTCCATTATTTTAATGTTGTATTTTATTTTTGTTTTTAAGTTGTAATCATTCATCTTGTTTTTATTATTGCTTGTAAGCCGCTCTGAGCCCGGCCTTGGCTGGGGAGGGCGGGGGATAAATAAAAAAATTATTATTATTATTATTATTATTATTATTATAAAAGGTTTGAATTTCTGCCTGCCATGCAGCTGCAAAGGATACAGGATACATAGCTGTCAATTTACAGATCTGAAAATAAGGGACCAGCAGCCTCGAAAATAAGGGATCAGCAGCCAAAATAAGGGATTTTCCAAGCACAGGTATGTTCAACTTCTGAGCCCCTCCGAGCCAAAGGCAGAAAGCCCAGCCAGCAGCCAAACGAAGCCTCAAGCGGTCGTTCCCACAGCACAGCAATCCGGCAAAGGGGATGCAGCAACAGAAACCACTGTCACCTCTCCGCTGGGAAGTGCTGAGCAAAGGCGAGTCCCCAGGGAACGCGGCCGATTTGATCGGCACAAGGCATGCAAGCTCTACCCCCCAGTCGTTCTTAGACTTCTTGTTGGGTGAGCAACACAGCCAAGCAACATAGTTGGAGCCTCCCTCCTCCCTGGCTGGCAGGGAGGGAGGGAGAGGAGCTGCTTCCTTTGAAATCCGGGAAATTTAAGGGACATCATCAATAAGGGACAGCACTGGGACACAGCGCTGGATAAGGGACTTTCCCACCAAATAAGGGACGGTTGACAGCTATGTACAGGACACCAGCTTTCTCCCAAGGCCAACCCTAAACCACAGCCTAGGCTGCATTCCTGTACCCGCTTACCTGGGAGGAAGCCCCATTAACCACAAAGTAATTTACTTCTGATTAGAGATGCATACCATTATATTGCAAGTTAATTCTCAAGAAGTGCCTGGTCTGCAGCTTCTGCACAGCAGGAGATATGCCTAAACCTCTTAGCAAAATATTTGACATTTTTCATTGCCATTTTGGAGGGGGGAATACTTTAGCATCCACCCACACTTACTGTGTAATAGTCTTTGCGTAAAGTAACTTTAGGAAGTACCATTGTTGGCATCTGTAGGGAGTACATGATCTTAAATTGATCTGCCACAGAAAATATGTACCCTTCTCTATTGGGGGGGGGGGACTTAGGGATGGTTATTAGACAACAACAGCATCAGTGTTTGTGTGATCTTTATAATCAGGGCCAGCAGGACATGACTGACTTCCTATGGGAAGCATAAAGTTATCGGTATGGTGGTTTATCTAATATTATGTTATGCCCTGCCTGGCAACCATTTTGTGTGGTGCCACTTGACAGCCATTTTGTGACCGGCGCCCCCAACACAATCTCAAAATTCAAAATGTCCCCACTTGGTTGATTATGTGGGTACATATTTTAAAACACTCTGGAAACACAGAGCTTATTTACTGAAATTTCTATCTCCTCCCTTATTTCAAATGCATATGCATTGTGTATTTGACTGCAAGATCAAACACAGGAGGGGTTTAAATGATCATTTAGCAGTTGTATTAAAATCATAGCCACATGTGTACCTTTCAGCTGTAGCCATTAAAACTACCAATTACATTTCGGCTGCACTCAATCTGCAAAACAGAATTTCCCAGGCAAACACAACAAACACCTCCCATTTCTACAATGCCCAAGCTGGACAGCTTGCTTGGATAGCCGTCAAACTATGGTTCTAAAAGTGACCATGGAATGCTTGACTAAAATCACTGAGTTTCAGGCAGAAATTCAGGAAGAGTTATTTAGACAAAAGCTGCACACGGGAGCAAGCTGTCAGTTTATGAATGCAGATTGCAAGGAGAAAAATCAGAGGCAGGCAGGTTTTGTGAGGCTCACCAAAGTGGCTATCTTCCTATTGCCACTTAGATGCAAATACCTCATGGAAGAATGGAAAGACAAGGGGAACCTGTGATTCTTCCGACATTGCAGAATTATAACTTCCATCATCTAGGGGGCGTAGGTGTGGATGCAAACCTGTAAAGTCTAAGACCATATAAAGGTACCTGGAATTTAGCCTTCTGCAATGAAGGTAAGAGACACACCTACCCACATATGCCACTCAGTAGAGGGTCCCAGAAGGGTTGCCCATGAGGGAATGCCGGGTAAAGCTATCAATGGCTACTAGACATGATGGCTGTGCTCTAACTCCATCAGGGGTGTCAACTTAAATAAAATATTGAGGGAGCAGGTAAGCTCTACCCTGCGTAATTGATCACATGATGCAGTGCACACACTATTTGATTGGCAATGCCCATCAACTTGGGGAGGGAAAACCCCTTCAAATATTTTATGGGGGGCGAAGACCCCTCGGCCCCTATGAGTTGGCTCCTATGACCTCTACAGTTGGAGACAATAGTGTCCCAATCAAGGGAAGTCATAGTGCCACTCTATTCTGTCTTCGTTAGACTACACATGGAGTACTGTGTCCTGTTCTGGGCACCACGGTTTAAGAAGTGTTATGTACTGAAGTTCTCACCCTGGGCCAGCAGGGGGATACTGTAGATAGTTATGTAAATGAAGGATCGAAAGTGACGTTCAGTGATTGGATAGTTTGTATGCAAATGAAGGATCGAAAGTGATGTTCAGTGATTGGATAGTTTTAGAAAATGGAACAGTTACATTGTTCTGGAGCTCTATATAAGCAGGCTGACTGAGCTCCTCAGTTAGTTCTGTTCAAGCTTACAAATAAAGAGCTGCTTTGGAAGAATCGCTGTGTCGTCTGATATGTTGGCCCACAACTTAACAAGAAGGATATTGGCAAGATGGAATCTGTGCTGAGGGGGGTACCCAAGATGATCAAGGGTCTGGAAATAAGGCTGCCATATATCCAGATTTCCCCTGATATTACTGGGATTTCAAAGTTGGAATTGAAGTCTGCCGGGGATTTACGAAAGACGGCACTTTGTCCTGGATCTTAAGCAAGTCAATTGAAAAATTGTGGGGTGGGGTGGGTGGGTTTGGCACTATATATTTTTAAATAAGCTCAGAAATTCCGGTGGTTGCCTAAAAAAAAAGAGAAAAAGCTGTCGTGATTTTTTACTTTTTGAAAGATGGCAACCCTATCTGGAAACCAAGCCTTATGATGAACGGTTGTTAGTAATGTAATGCTAACATTTAACTAGCACGGTTTTATATAGGAACACTTATATTTATATATAGCACAATTACACTTACTACACTGCAGTTAAGCTGAATAGTTTTAGTAGTCCTATAAGAAATCTAGTAAAAGCATAATTCCAAGAGGCTATTAAGAAAGAAGATACGCAGGAGGAAACCTGGGTGAGTCCCCATCTTGAGTCCAGTGATTGTTTGGCAAGTTTTTAATCTAGTATTTCCCATATCTACCCTTCCCAAGCATCTGTGCTGTGCTGTCCTCAGGTCAAGGGGAAAGCACATCATGTAGAAGATTAGGGAGGTTGGGAAGAGCCTCAGCAAAGAGTGCATGATTATAGCACCACCAGGGAATCTCCTGTTAGCTTTATTTTTAACCATGCCACCACAAAAATTAATTCCCTCCCAATTTTAGAACAAAGTCCCTCAGGAACAAAAGAAAAGAAGAAGAACTGGGAATTAATTTTTTACAGCTGAGCTGGGATATTGAATGAAATAAGAAAAGCTCAAAGCTCACCTCAGGCCCTTGGCAGGAAGCCATATTGTGATGGCAACTGGGAGGGAGAAATCATGCAGATGAGCAGAAGAATGTGAGGCACAAGGCTGGCTGTTTCCCTCCAACTGCTGCCTGAACTGATGTGCTTTTTTGCTTAGAGGAAAGTGCCAGGGCGTTCAGTGGGACCTCTGAGAAAACGGGCTTCGGAGTCCAGCTTTAATCAAAAATAGATGCAGCCCAGCTTCCCCCCTTTCCTTTAGAATAACGAGACTTTGGTGAATATGCTTTTGCAGCCAACACTGGCAATGATCAGAGATGATGGGAGCCATCGTCGAAAACATCTGGAGGGCACCGGGTTGGAGAAGGCTGCCAAAGACCATCCTACAGACAGCAAAACATTGAATGTTGCTAAATGACAAAATTATGCAAAATTAATAGAGGGAGAGGTAAAGCACAACTAAGCACCACAGCTGTAAACCCATTCCCAAACATTAATGGTTCCTTTGCATGGTTATCTCATAAACATCCAAAAATGCCATTTTATTATTGTTATTATTTTGGGAGACCCATATGTACAAAAATAGTTCTCATGAAGCTTTACAGAGGGTTCCCTTGCCTCAGGGCTTGTTTAATGGCAATGTCACAAGGCAAATGCAGATAGGTTTGCAGCTATTCTTTCTTCTTCTTCTTCCTTTAATATATAGGGCATTTTTGCTGTAAGCATGAATGCTGATATGTTTCCATAAATATACAGTGGAAATTACAGGGTAGGTTTTATGAATGGCTAACCCACACTGTGCTAATGCTTTGTTTCATTTTTGTTGTTGAAAAAAGAATATTACTATATAACTGTTATTGCTTTCAGCACATCTCCTCCAGAAGAGTCTTATTTTATTATTGTTATTTATTGAACTTGTATAGTACCTGATACCCATAGATCTCAGGCTGGTTCACAACATAGAATTACAATATAAAAAACACAAAATACACAATGTCTTGTGTCTTATTTTGTTTCTCTGGGGTAATCATGTGTTACCAGATCTGTGCCTATGTGCCTGTGTACCTTCAACATGCATTCAAAGAAATACAATTTGGGGTAATATACAACACTGTTTTGGGGATCTGATGATTGTGCACAGTAGGCCTTGCTGCAATGGGCCTGAATACCATACAGGGAGCAAGCCTACATATGAGAAGCTAGCGCAAAGTAAGCTGGAATAAGTTTGGCTGGTATAAAGTTATGCCAAATCCCAAGCCCTGTTTAAGAGCAAGGCTGCTGACTTAATATCTATGCGAGTGAAACCAAGCTGTTGAAGGGCATCAAAGACCAGTAGATACATAAAACCATGTTTCTTGCTCTGATAAAATGCTCTTCTTCATTAGTAAGGTCAACATAACCCTTCCCGGTAGAAACTCCATAACCAGCCAAAGATCCCATTTGTCCTGAAAACTATATAAAAAAGGTAAAGGACCCCTGGATGGTTAAGTCCAGTGAAAGGCGACTACGGGGTTGTGGCGCTCATCTCGCTTTCAGGCCGAGGGAGCTCACATTTGTCCAGACAGCTTTCTGGGTCATGTGGCCAGCATGGCTAAACCGCTTCTGGCACAACAGAACACCGTGATGGAAACCAGAGTGCACAGAAATGCCGTTTACCTTCCCGCTGCAGAGGTACCTATTTATCTGCTTGCACTGGCATGCTTTCGAACTGCTAGGTTGGCAGGAGCCAGAACAGAGCAACGGGAGCTCACCCCGTCATGGGGATTCAAACTGCCAACCTTCCGATTGGCAATCCCAAATGCCTCAGTGGTTTAGACCACAGCACCACCTGCATCCCTCCTGAAAACTAAAAAACATCTTCACCACCTGCTTCAACCAGTATATCTCTGTCCACTTGTATATGAGTCAGTTCCTGGGGTCCTTCCTCAGGCTCCGTGGGCAAGTTCGCCCCCAGGTTGGCACTTAGTTCGCCCCCTAAGTTGGCACTTAGTTGTGACATTGACAAATGCTGCTTAAAGTAAGCTTAATCTTCGTGGTGAGTTTACAAATTCACTTCAATCTGTATTTGCTGCCATCTTGGCAAAATGAGATTCCCTCTCATCTGCAATGCAATATAAGGATTCAAAGATAATAACTTTGTTTCAGAGGTGGCATTTGACGTTTGTTGAGTTGCTAGCCATCATACCCACCCTCACTCACTCACTCACTGGCTAATAACGTTCTGAAGCTATTTCTCCTAAATGCTTTGGAATCCCTTGGGGCCTGCAGGCAATGAAATCTGAAGCCTTTCCCTTCTCGACGTTCACAAATCTGTGGCTGGAGATCAGTGCTGGCTCAGCTCCTCTGGCTGTTAAGTGTACGTACATTTTAGCTCCGTGCATTTATGTTTCCATAAGAAGAGGGCTAAACTCTGCTGCTGTCAGAGTTGGTATTTCACAGACGCCTTTCCAGGAATTGGGTCAGTGAGTCAAAACAGTCCTATTTCTTAGGAGTACTTTCAAGTGTCTGTTTTTGGGAAGAGATGATATACATTACAGTAGTCTCTTCTATTTACATTAGCCTCTTCGCTGCAAGAAATATACACTCCACTTTCCCCCTTTAGGAATAGATCAGCTGCTATGGCAAATGCACATTCTGTTCCCTAAGATGTCAGTGGAAAGACATACTGATCTCTCTCTCCCTCTCCCCCCACTGCCTTTGCACCTCCACACCACCTTTTCCCTTAAAATATGTCCTAGATACATATGAGCCCTTTTAAGTTCATAGGTCTGTGGGATTTATCAATATCCTTTGTCAGGACTGGAGTGCTGGCTTCCTATTTGCTTCCAAAGTGGGATATGATTTATCATCATTTTAAGTGTAAATAGCAATACCTGATGTATTCCATCATTTGGCACACAAAAACTATTTCCCCACACAATCACCTTCAAAGGATGCTGAAGGAGAACTCAATGGTAGAGCCCAAGATCTCAAAAACCATTCTTAGAATTTTAACTTTGCACGTTAACATGGAGTGAAGATAAAGAGAGGTAAGCTTGACCCAAGTTCAGATTGCAACTTTCGTTGCTGTGCTGACTGAGCATTTAGCAAGCTTTAGGAACTAGGTACCTTGCCAACAAAGGTCCGTATAGTAAAAGCTATGGTTTTCCCAGTAGTGATGTATGGAAGTGAGAGCTGGACCATAAAGAAGGCTGATCGCCGAAGAATTGATTATTTGAATTATGGTGTTGGAGGAGACTCTTGAGAGTGCCGTGGACTGCAAGAAGATCAAACCTCTCCATTCTTAAGGAAATCAGCCCTGGAAGGACAGATTGTGAAGCTGAGGCTCCAGTACTTTGGCCACCTCACGAGAAGAGAAGACTCCCTGGAAAAGACCCTGATGTTGGGAAAGATGGCGGGCACAAGGAGAAGGGGACGACAGAGGACGAGATGGTTGAGCAGTGTTCTCGAAGCTACCAGCATGAGTTTGACCAAACTGTGGGAGGCAGTGGAGGACAGGAGTGCCTGGCATGCTCTGGTCCATGGGGTCATGAAGAGTCGGACATGACTAAACGACTAAACAACAGCAACAAGGAACCAGGTAAGCTCCCTGGGAGTCAGAGTTAGGATACCCCCCCCCCCCCGATAAGAACTGTTGCTCCATTTTAACAGTGTCAGTGATAACCATACACAAGGTGAGTGTTTTGTTTTGTTTCAGGCTTGTTAATCTCATATTGAATCAAAAGAGCCGTTGTGGCTCATAAACAGCCTTAAATTCCCTGATTCTCAAAGTTTGTGGGGAGGAACTTGAAGAAACTTGGACACTTGCTTGGACAGATGCAAGCTCTTCCTTGGATTCAGATATTGCTGCAATTTTTTAATTGGAGTGAAGAAATAAAGCATTGAGCTGATGCAGAAGTTGACTTACATTCCCGCTCCTCTTCTGCCTTTTGGTTGACTCTACTGAAGGCAAAGAGTCAACCTGTTACATTTAAGAGTGAAGACAGACATTCTAAGTGAGGCAGAAGTGGTTCCAAAACAAATGCCTCAGAATGCTGTGAACTGGCATTCAAACCATTTGGAATGTACGGTATATGCAGCTCTGTGCAGACATTGCAGTGAATTTATGGAGGGACGAGTACAGCGGTGTAGTGCTCTGGGCTCAAGTGGGTGGGGGCTGAGGACTCATTCCTACCCCTGCAGCTGGGTTCTTGTTTCCAACTACCCAATCAGCATGAAAGGAGTGCTTTTTAGCCACTGTATGACACTCCAGTTTCAAGAGAATGGTGTACAAGTTCTGTTATGTGCAACAGAACGTCGTGGAAAACAACGAGTAAAGTAGATATTTGAGTACTCCAATTCATTGGCCCATATATGTGGCTGGAATATTGTAGATCAAGCTGAAAAGCAATACATAGAGATCTGCATTGATCATTGCAATACACCCCTCATTATTATTATTTATCCTGATAAGATTATTGTTTAACAAGGGACACGGGTGGTGTTGTGGTCGAAACCGCTGAGCCTATTGGGCTTGCCAATTGAAAGGTCGGCATTTTGAATCCGTGCAACAGGGTGAGCTTCCATTGCTCTGTCCCAGCTTCTGTCAACCTAGCAGTTCAAAAGCACACCAGTGCAAGTAGATAACTAGGTACCCCTGCAGCGGTAAGGTAAACGGCGTTTCCGTGCACTCTGGCACTCGTCATGGTCCTCCGTGCATGAATAGTGGTTTAGTCATGCTGGCTACATGACCGGGAAAGCTGTCTGTGGACAAATGCTCACTCCCTTGGCCTGAAAGCAAGATGAGCGCCGTACCCCATAGTCGCCTTTGACTGGACTTAACCACCCTGGGGTCCTTTACCTTTCCCTTATTGTATGATCGTAGAAGGTTACATGATCTTAGGAAATGGCATGGCTGTTACTATCACGAAGGGACTCTGCACTTCTGAATTGGTCACTACACTACTGGACACATGGGATTACACAACATTTCCCAGATCCTGACCTCCACAGCCCTTCAATTCAATACCAGCATAGGTACATATTCCTAGTCAGACCCGTGGTCCATCTAGCTCAGAACTGTCCACAGTGACTAGCCATGGCTCTCCAGAATTTCAGACAAGGGCCTACCAGTAGATGCCAGGGACTGAACCTATGCTCTACTGCTGACCTACAGCCCTTCCCTCTAGAGATATTACGCATGCACATTTCTATCTGTAGAGGCCTCTTTTTGCACAATTGCTTTTCCAGGTTTTACAGTAGCATGCAGAGAGTCATTCCAAGTAGAACTGACTGCACTTTCAAATGAATGTATCCCCCTACCCCAATGCAGTTATCGTAATGTCTGTCAAGAACTTCAGGCTCGACCGTTTACATCACTGTAATTTCAGAGGAGATCTTTCCTTAACAGTTACATTATGTGGAAAGAAAACTGTCACCATGAGAAGCTGCTGCAGTTATTGCTTTTAGGACCAGCAGCACCTTATATACCAAACTATTTTCTATCTTAAGGACAAAACTCCTTGTTTTATTCCAAAGCCTTTCCCTCACAGTGAGTATTTAAGACTTTGTTGTCACATGGCGTAATGATGGTCTTTGCTTCGCTTCTTGGCCATCTCTCTTCTCCATCTTTTTTTAAAAAAACAAATCTTGTCAGGCCTTGTTTTATTGTGACAGGATGAAATTAGCAGGCATTTGCTGCTCTATATAACTTCTTCCGGATTTCTTGGTTGGCACTCAGGTGCTAATGGAATGGAAAAGACACTTCTGGGTCAATAAAAAGGCAATTGAATGGCAGTGGCAGGGAAATAGTATGACAATTCATGGTGATGAGGCGGGAAGCCCGCTCTCAAGAGTGTCTGACCTGCTCACAATTTATTTTCCAGCAGTTCTTCCTTTGGGTTTTCTGAGGGGTTTATTTTGGCTTTGATGACGGGCTCCTTCCCCGATGTCTTATTCGTCAGTTCCGCTAAGCTTAGTCCTCTAAAGCCCTAGACCTGCCTGCTAATCTCATACCTTAACTGCTGCCAGATGTATTTCGAAATCATCTCTGCTCCAAGATTTGATAACATTTGGCAACTTATGTCTCTGTGATGCTTCACCAAGCTTTGCTGGAATCCCTTTGCGTCCTTTGGCTTGAGCCAGGGCTTAACCCTAGAAACTGTCTTTCAGTGGCACGACTCAGCTCTAAGGACATGAAGGAGCCAATGTTTGGCCCTCATCCCTTAATAATTGCAGCCAGCTGTCTTTTTTTGTGTGGTGATCAGATGAGGAGAAGCACAAAGGACACATGTCACTCAGTGAGTTTAATGGCTGATTCGGGACTCAAACATTGGGTCTCCCCATTCCTAGTCTGACACTCTAACCATTGCACCACTGTGATTCTTTGGGTAAAAACTTTGTCATCATGCTTGCTGAGGTCAGTGTCTCTGTGTTCAGGGAACAGATCTTTCTGGAGCACAAGAGACTGTGGGGAAAACTAGTCAAGACATGGGAGCACTCATGTGAGCATAGGTGACAACTCATTGGGGCCCTGAGCACCCACAAAATTCCCCATGAAGGGTCTGGGCACTCACAAATTTCAGTGCCAGGGCCATGCACCCACAGCCCTGGGCACCCACAATTGCAGGCCCACATTGGCACTTCGGCACATAAGGTAATCAAGGGAGTAATGGAGAGAACAGCAGAACTATGTTTTATTGAGGAAGTATAACAAACTATTAACTGAACCACTGGCTGTTGAAGACTTTCCAGGAATGGAGAGAGGGCGAGATGGAAGGGATTGAGGGTGAGTGATGTGGTTCTGCAGTGTGACTTTGGATCCAGAGCGATTGCAATTTGGAAGCAGTTGGGGAAGAAAAAGCGGGGAAGAGGATAACTACTACTAAAAAAAACAGGTCATCTGGAGGGGTAGTCCAAGGAGGTTTTGGGAAACCTCAATAGAGCGCAACTTCATTGCATGATCCCAAGTTATAGTATAACGAGCGAGGGAGAAAAGCATCCCACTATCCCCTTTCTTCACAATATACACGTCTGTTATACCTTCCTGCTTATTTGTTTCTTCTTTTTTAAAAAGAAGAAGAAGCTAAAAAGCCCTGAATGTTGTAGCCTTTTCTCACAGGGGAGTTGCTCCATCCCTACGATAATTCTGGTTGTCCTTTTCTGCACCTTTTTTTTTGAGGTGCAGCAACCAGAACTCCACACAGTTCTGATTCCTTTCCAGATCTTGAGTCCAATGAGTATTTGGTCAGGAACTTTGTCAGTATCTGCTGGATCACTCCAACTAGATCCTGGTGGACATTCTCAAAGAAATCCAAAAGTTTGATGAGTTGGGTCTCACCTGTTACATGGCTCATCCTACATTTGTTGCCCATTTTTCTTTTCATCCTTGTCTGGTGATTTTTTAGAAAATAAAAATGAAATAAAACAGGAGTGGAGACAGATTTCTCTAGCATACATATGCGTGAATGAAGCACTCATATTCACACAAAGGCATCGTAATGAAAGCTGAACAAATTGCAAGTTGCTGGCGGTGTTCATTTCGAACTGCTGGTTACGTATTATGGGGCAATTATATTTGTAGAATATATTTAATCAAAAGGACATCCTATTTGGTTTTAAGTCATTGCAGTGACTATCCATATATTAATGCAGTGTGCAGCAAGTGGGAAACTATCCCCCAGCAGGGTATTAAGGCAGCATTGAAGGAAGTCCTCAAGCACAGATCTTTGGTGAGAGAAAAGGAACGTCAGAAGCTCACAAATGTGCCCCTATTTTGACTGTGTAAAGTTAGAAAGCATGTTATTGGCTTGCCATGTATCTTCCTTTGTGGTGGGCAAATAATTTTTATCTAATGCAGATCACACAGTACCAACTGTTGCCTTTTGCACTGTGGTTTGCATTTGTTAGCAACTTTGAATGCTGAGTTTCAACATTTGAAATGGATTGGAGCATAAGAGAATTGGATTGGAGCATAAGAGAAGGGGGAAATCGCAGAGCAAGCGATGGGTAGCCTTTGATTTTTTCCCCCAAACTGAATTTTAAAATGTTGAAATGATACATTATTGGCTGGAGGCAGTATCAGATGCACACATGTTACAAATATCTAGTTTTATTGCAACGAAGTGGTATATAAATTTTGTTGAATAAATAAATAGACGGTAGTCTGAAACGGGAATGCTGCTGAAATTCTTTCGATAAAAAATGAAGAGGGTGGTGATACAATGACTACTGCAATCGACACAAGATAATATCACCAAGGCAACTATCTGGAAACAAACAATAAACATCCATTAAAATGGCAAAAGTAGTTTCTTTCTCAAATAGGTTTTATCTTAAACAATAGCAAACACAGTAAATAAAGAGCTCTCTTGTGGTTCAGTGGTTCAGTGCTCATTTCTTCTCTTTCCAAAATAATTCGTTTTCTTAAACAATTGCAAATGCAGTAATAAGGCTCCACTTGTGATAACCAGTGCTTGGATGGCGTTCCAGTAATCTGACGTTTTGTCGCTAAAGAGCTTAGTCATCAAGCTTTGTAGTAAATAATGTACAAGAAAAGACAGTATGCAAACGACTTAAGGAGGTTTAACAAACTGAAGGACATCGTCCTCTTTCTATGCTCTTCCTGATGGAAACATGCAGATGGGGACAGATATACCCCTCCCCCCCCTTGGTGAAATTCTTTCGAGTCAGGTAAATGGGCTCAATAATTGTACTACCTTCACTGATAAAAAGGGGAATCTGAGACATGTTAATTGTGGGAAAGCTGAGGGGAGCAAAGCATCAATGCGGGTGGGAATGGAAGCTTACAGCAGTGGATATGAATTTGGTCAATTAATTAATTCCATTTATGATCCAGTGCTCATAAAATGCCTCGGAGCAATTTCACAGCCAAACACCAACAATTAAAACAATTGAAAACTATTTCCTATGTAAAAACAATTACATATATAGAAACGATGAAAAGTTGTTAAATCAAGCTCCCATTGCAGTGCTTCTCTCACACTCAACAAGTCTATTTTTACAGCCAGCCTGGTTGAACTTAGAAGGGTATTATTGAAAAGCATATTTGCATGCCTTGCCTCTGCTCTGCTTTAAAAGTGAAGAGATGAAAAGATCCCTTTGGATGTACAAATTAATAAAGAAGGTGATGTGTACTGATAGGTTCTTCATTATTTCTTTTCAAATAAATTGTCCTTCATTCTTATGATTTTGATCATTGACATGTGTATTAATGAGGAAAATGAATGGAAAAGGTATTATTAATGGGAAAACATAGACAAAATAGAAGCAGGATATATAATGATTTGCAGTGTTTGGATCTGGTGGATTTAGGGCTTTCCTGGATTAGCCAGGACTGTGCTGGCACAAGTCTCTTACTCTAGCTAAGATGGAGGTACATTGGCATAAGTCCCTCACCACAGGTTAGGCAGGGCTCAACCAGAAGAACTTAAGCCAATGGAATTTATGCTGGCATAAATCCACAAAAAGGAGCATTCTGGCAGTGTGGCATGGCATGACTGGAAACGTACACCGATTCCAAACCCCATTCAGCTTGATCATATGATCTAGGGCATGATCCTCAAAACTTGAGAAGTTGCAAGGATATTCACTGGGAGTTCCTAGACCAGTTTGACAACTTCTTGTGTAAATCGGCAGCTCGTGAAAGGGTTTTATTAGTGAATTCAATTACTAGTGGTTTCATGAATTCCCAAGCCTTTGTGTTATCAACAAGTTGTACGAACATGTAAGAGTCACTCATGCAAGTATGTAGTACCAGTAATTCTGATGAGAGTCTTAACCCACCCAACAGTTAACTATACCCTTTCATGTGTGAGACTTGCATTTACTGGATGATGCTAGTTGCTTGCCTTATTAAATGATTGATTAAAGGTATTTTGTTGCAAAGCTTTCCTCGGACGTCTCTCTTTCTCCAGCTTTCCTTGTTTATAAAAACATTTCTTAACAGCAAAGGAAACAGATTAACTTGGGTTAATTATTATTTAACTAAAAAGGTTATCTCATTATTTCATCCCTGTTTTTTAAAATAATAATACACCGTCTAAATACAACATGGAACAAATAATTATGGAGTTAAAGTTCTGCTTTATTGCTCCTTTTATCCTATAAACACACACACACACACACACACACACACACACACACACACACACACAAATGACAGGTGAAGGATTAATGAAGCCTAAAGCTAACATACAAGAGATAAGAAAAAGGAAAGGGGTGTTCAAACATCAGTATCCTTCGGGCTGTTTATTGACTGTTTCATGTGAATTATCAGCAGCTTAGTATTGATGAGTTCTGTTCATACATTGGCAGTGTTTCTTCAGGACTGCAATTCAGCTTGTAGACAGGTACAGTGGTACCTTGGGTTACATATGCTTCAGGTTACATACGCTTCAGGTTACAGACTCTGCTAACCCAGAAATGGGGCTCTTTAACTATAATTAAACTTGAGTTACATGGAAAACTCTGGAAATGAAGCAGCAGTTTTCTGTCACAAGATACACTACAAATTATGCTATTTGCATTATTACCAATAGAAGAACATATGTGAACAGACTGCAGCCTAGTTGCCTATTAGATGCCATCCTGTAGTAATTTGAAACACCCTTAAAATTGCTTGTAAATATACTCTTACATCATTATAACTTTAGAAGAGTATCAGTGCCTTCAGAATCTTTTGTTCTTTTATTCTCTCATTTGCCACATCGTCATTTTCTCTGCCTGGAAGGTAAAAACCAGCTAGAAAACAAACTCCTGGTTTTGTGGTTGGGAAAAGGAGGCCTTCATGTGTTTTTTTTTAACTCACCACACAAAAGACAGGGAGCCATTTGCTCTTCTGCTCCTTAAGCATGTTATTGTCATTTGGGCTGCCAGGAGACAAAAGAAAGGTTTTCTCTTACCAAGCATTTTGAACCAAGCATATTACAGGCACAATTTATTTGTCTGCTTGGCCTATAAAGTCTGTGGGGAGAGAGAGAATGTAATTCTGTCATGACTCATTTCTTTACAAATAGCCCTTTGTCCAGTTGCAGCTGTGTGCTAACGTTGTCTCCTGCTCTCCCCAAATCCTTAATAGTCAGGTGATCCCTCTTTTCTTTGTCCTTAAAAATGACATTAGCTTCACTTTTTAGTACTAGGGTTAAATTTTATCTGGAGTCGCCCGCCGGCGTGGGCGGCATTGCTGAATCGGGAGTAAGCTGAGGGCAAACAGACCAGGCAAGATTTCAGGGCAGAATCATGGATACTGAAGGGGGAAGAACTGCCCCCTGGCTCAAATTAGACAGGCTTGGAAATAAGACAAGCTATTATTTCTGCCTCCCCCCCCCCCATGGGAAAACAACTCAACCAATATTCAAGCTTTTTGAATTCAAACTGCATCCATCCCTACCTTCAATAATCTCCAGTCTTCCCATTCCCACTGGCTTGGCTGCTGACGGACCTCTGGTAGATGTGTATGAGCTAGCAGAAAGCAACATCTCTCCTCTATCCCTGCTGCTACACAGCACCCAGGCATAGGCAGCCCTCAACAACATGACATTTCCGTGGGGAACAGCACCACTCCAGCCACAGGGAGAGTCCTCCCTCCTTTTTTATTACTTGATTCCACCTGGGCACATAGCTGTCAACCGTCCCTTATTTGGCGGGAAAGTCCCTTATCCCAGCGCCATGTCCCGCTGATGTCCCTTATTGATGATGTCCCTTAAATTTCCCAAGTTTCAAAGGAAGCAGCTCCTCTCCCTCCCTCCCTCCCTGCCGGCCAGGGAGGAGGGAGGCTCCAACTGTGTTGCTTGGCTGCCTGGCCTGTCCCCCTCTGGCCTCCTCTCACCAGCCTTGGCCCCTAGGAGCCCCTCCCCACCAGGACTGAGGAGCCTTGAGAGGAGAGTGAGGGCAACCATAGAGAAAGCAGTTCAGAGAGAGGAAGAGGAGGAGGCGTGGGCAGGTGTTCCAAGGGCTAACCATAGAGGAGGAAAGCGGAGGAAGGACCACAAGCGCTTTTCCCATAGATTTGTAGTGGTAGATTAGCATAGATGGTCTGATCTGTGGGTTTGCTTCACACGCTATTCCCCCCCTTCCTCCCGCCCCGCCTGATGGAACTGAGAGCTGCAGATGGAGCACGAGAGAAAAGATATAGAACTGCAGCAGCATCTTCGTAGCTTGGACTTCGTTTTGCGTGAAAGGTGGTGGCAAGTGGTGGCTGCTTGTAGTTATTTAATTGCAGTGTTTCATTAGCTGGTGTCTTGAGCAGCAACCTCTGGAAACGAACGGCTAAAAACCGGCGCTGCTCTCCCAAATTATCTGGTCCCTTTTAACTTCGTATTTCAGCTGGTTGACTAAAATCCCTTATTTTGGCTGCTGAGCCCTTATTTTCGAGTCTGCTGGTCCCTTATTTTCAAATCTGTAAGTTGACAGCTATGCCTGGGCATCCCTGAGATTTTCATACTTTTCAGTTTATGGGTGATCCACCCCAATAAGCGTCACCTAGTGCTTTTCCTGCAGTCCGTTACTCACAGACTTTGTATCTGGCATCTGTGTCTTTCTCATGCATTGACTTTTCTGCCTCACACCTGGTGTTTTGTAAGTGCAGATGTTGTATAGGTTTTTCTTTGAAACTTCAGGTAATGTGCCAGTAAACCAAATGTGGCTATTGGGTGTGAAGAAATCCAAAACGCTTCTCCATTGCCAGTAAAACTAGCCTGTAGTCTGAGCTCATGTACAGGTCATGTACTGATTTCTTCAAGACAGCTTTTGGGTGTAATTGTGTGTAGAGTTGGAGTTCCAAGTCCAAGAGTGAGAGCCAGGACAATATTGTGAGAATATGTGTTAACCTGGATTTGAATGTGGGGTTCCCCTCATAAGTCCTAACCAGTCTTGTGGGTTTTGTGGAGACATCTACACCTGCAACTATCTATAATATGTGTCCAAAATAAAAGATTAAGGCCCTGCTTTCTGTGCACTCTGTCAATTCTCAACTTCGTATCTGGCATTTGGTGTCTTTGGCATGACTTGTTTTTTTTCTGCCTCACACCTGATGTTTCATAAGTGCAGATGCAATACAGATCTTCTAAACTTCAGATAATGTGCCAGTAAACCAGATGTGGACTTTGGGTGTGAAGAAATACAAAACTGTTTCTCCTTTCCTAATTTCTTAAAAAAGAAGAGAAGCCTTTTTTCCAGCATCTGCTGCATCAACCTAATGGACAAGAAACCTATGGCCATCCAGATGTTGTTGGACTACAACTCCCATCAGCCCCAGTCAGGTTGGCCAATGGCCCAAGATGTTGGGAGTCTTAGTCCAACAACACATAGAGGATCACAGGTTTCACATCCCTGGCAGTGTGTGTGTGTGTGTGTGTGTGTGTGTGTGTGTTTGCCTGTTGGATGTTATTTATGGCTGCTTGCCATTTTTCTTTAGCTTAGCCCAGCCACTCCCAATGTGCTATTCACAGGTGCACATACACCCACAGAGGCTTTCCTGGGGAACCACAGGATCTCTTTCTGCTGCTGAAATTAAGCTTGAAACAAAGATTCTGTTGACGTCAATAGAATAAGCTGCAGAGTGCCTACGTGTGTAGTTCCCTTGGTTTGCAAATGTCCACAGACCCAAAATTGTTTGGCAACCCCTGGCTCAACTTTTCCCACTAAGTGAACTTGGAGTATGCTAATTTAAAGCAAATAAAAACATTCAAGAATTATTTCTGCTTCCAGTGGAACAATATTTAAGTGTGAGTGCTGAGCCCTTCATTTACATGCAGGGGAAGAAATCAATAAAATATACCAAAAGCTCAATAGGGAGACGGCGAGTTACATTAAGACCTTCCGAGTATTAAATTTTACCTCAGTATATTGCCTGAAGTGGTTATATCAGCAATAACATCTAATCTGGGTTGTGTATTGCATACTATTAAATGGCCCTATAAGAGCTGGTGAAGGCATCTGGGCTGAAAATAAATAATTACATAGATTCTCTAGGGAGCCAAACTAACTAATTAGACTATAAGAATTATTGTTTCCAGTGCAGAGAATAAATTCATACTGTTTTCACTGACACCGAATATAACCCCCCCGGGGGGGAGCTCTCCAGGCCCTCAGGAATCAATACAGGACAAAGGAACATAAAAATGAAGGATATAGAGTGCCTACATTGATCAGAATGGAAAGCCCCATTCACAAGAGTGCGTATAAAGTCAAAAAGCAGTTTACCTTTGGCTAATTATTACATATGGAGGTACTGTTTATGTAATGTCGTGAGTCACTCAGTGCCACCCAAAGCCATTTGTATAAACCTACTACATAACTCAGCATGAGCTCAGCTCAGCTTTCCTAGAGAAGTGCAGGCAGTTTACACTTCTCTACCTCCCCAGGGCCTCTCCTTGTGTTATGAGAGCTCTGGGCTTTCAAACATATCAGGAGTCAGTGTGAACTGCCACATGGTTGACTTTACAGAGGACTGTCCTCCATTTGAAGGCATCTTCTGCTTCGGAGGTTCTGGAACTTACCTATCCCCAGGGCCCAATTGAGAGGGATAGAAATTACATGGCCCCACCAGTCACAAAATGGCAGTGCAGGGGCAAAGCCAGTCGTAAAATGGGGGCAAATTTGAGGCGGCGCTTGGCACAATCAGTTGGCAGTTACTATTTACTATTGACATTGAGTCCCTCTTTGGAAATTGTTTCTCCTGTTCCAGTCCCTCAGTCCATTTGTTCCTTTTGCATCTTTCTCTCTCTTCCTTCCCACTCAGTTGGCCACTCTGTCCATTTTCTCTTTTTCTTTCCCTTCTTCCGCCCCAGCTTAGCATGCTCCAGCCTTGCTCTCTAATCAGCTCCTGTTCCACAGAAGTCTACACTTCATGAATTCAGGATGCCGCTGCAGCCATTAGTCTAATCAAAAGGCTACAGCACAGCTGAGGGATGAGGCCTACTTAAAAGTGGGCTAAAACTCACCAGTGGTCCCAGCTCCACAGAGAGTTTGGCATTGCTTTTAAAACAGTGGAATGACCCAGTAGTCAGTTTGATAATTTATGCTTCTGAAGGACCCAATCCAAAGGCTGAAATATGTCTAAGAACCAAAACTGACTTACACACTATACTAGCCATTGAGAATACCCCTGAAATACTTTTCCTGTCACAAATGCACCTACATAATGGGTGTAATATGTCACCATGTGTAACTCACTATTGCAGATACTAATATAGTGCAGTTTGAAGTGACTGGATGCATGAAAACTGACTCCTTTTGGAAATAAAGCAATGTACAGACCTATTAGATATTATTCAAAACCTTACTTGCAGAACTTCCTTCAAAAATAACCAAAAGCAGTAAATGATACATCCAAACAGCTCCATAAGACATATGCCAGTCCAAGGCATAGGCTTAGCATCTCAGAAAATATGAAATAATTGCAACAGACCTAGAAGCAGAGGTCTCTCTCTCCCCACAACCTGCATTCCAGCCTGTGACCCGCCTTAGGCTGTTTACCTTCATTTACATGTCCTTACTTCCACGGAGCAAAGAACCTGAGGCAACTCCCTTCAAAATGGAGATTTGCAACCAAATACCTTTGTCACCTGATCTAAGGTTAAACACCCATGTGTTAGCTAGCAGGAAACAACAATAGTAAATTATCAAAACAAAAAAAAATCCTTCCAGTAGCACCTTAAAGACCAACTAGTTTCAGTGTATCTGAAGAAGTGTGCATGCACACGAAAGCTCATACCAAGAACTGACTTAGTTGGTCTTTAAGGTGCTACTGGAAGGAATTTTTTTTGTTTTGACTATGGCAGACCAACACGGCTACCTATCTGTAACAGTAAATTATCAACTCAGTTATTGCTCAGAGAGCCCATACTTGGCTTTAATATGACCGCATGAAAAATCCCCATGTTAAAGCCTTCATTAATACACATAGCCATTGCCATTTCAGTGTCAATTAAACCAATTATACTTAACACTCACCATACAGATCCTACGAACCACAATGCAAAGGATGCTGCCAGCCCACTGCCTTGCTTTGGTAAACAGCATAAGGATTTATGGTAGGTAGAGTGGAGAGGAAGTAACTTGTGTTGACATCACTGGGTTTAAGAACAAGTCTAATGAATTGCTGATAATTAAACTGATAAAATAATATTAATCTGAATAATTTCCTGGATTAATTACACATCAGGCTGGGAGTAGGATATTCCCCCATCTTGGAACTTGTAAATAGATCGAATCTGCTGTATCCACCCCCACCCCCAAAAAGCCAAAAGCAGCAATATGGGATTAATATTTTTGGACATTTTTATGTGGAAGCTCCAGCTGCACACAACATATAAACGATCCAGAGAAGACGACGTTCTCTTGGAATTTACTTAGCAAACATAAGCATTCGGCTTCCTTCCTCTGCATTTTAATTGGAAGATTTGAAGGATAATAGGTCACTCTGCTGGGTCTTCCTTCAGTATTAATAACCAAACTGTACTCATAAAGTAGACAGAAATTATACTAAGATGTCTCAGCCTATATTTGCTCAAAACTCTGCGGGTGATGTGTGCGTGCATTTCGTAAGATACAGTAAGAAAGACAGTTAAGATGCATTAATGAATGATAGTGTAGAAAGACTCTAAAAACCTGTGGTGCCAAGAAACTGGAAGCTATGTGCAATATATGGGGCTTTGCTTTATTTCAAATGTGAAAATTTATATGCAGGACCATGATGACACCTCTGGAAAAAGGTCTTGCCTCACAGGGACGGGGACAAGCTATTTCTGCAAACTGTTGGAAGAAAGAAGACAGAGTGAAACCATGAATTGAGATTACATCAGTGTCCTTCTCCAGTACAGTGGTACCTCAGGTTAAGAACTTACCGTAATTCGTTCCGGGGGTCCATTCTTAACCTGAAACTGTTCTTAACCTGAGGTACCACATTAGCTAATGGGGCCTCTTCCTGCCGCTGCACCACTGGCACACAATTTCTGTTTTTATCCTGAGGTAAAGTTCTTAACCCGAGGTACTACTTCTGGGTTAGCGGAGTCTGTAACCTGAAGCGCCTGTAACCCAAGGTACCACTACTACTTTAGGAAAGGATTTGCTCAACCTTTAAAAATAAATAAATAAACTCCTAGGTCTCATTAGCTAGCATCTATCATGCTGCATTCTACATGCTTGATTCCGATTAGAGCTTAGAACTCAAAGGAGGATAGGAAGTTATTATTCTCGCACCCTGCCTTTGGTTATATATCTTTCCTTCTGGATCGATAAAACTAGGTTAATCTTTTTACAAAAGCAAAATAAATGTTGCAGGGTTTTGGTTTTGCATCTAATGAATTTGTGTGAGCTGCCCAAGTCCGGTGCTGGTGAGTGCCCAAAAAACAAACTACCAAACTGTTGTTGTTGTTTAGTCGTTTAGTCATGTCTGACTCTTCGTGATCCCATGGACCAGAGCACGCCAGGCACTCCTGTCTCTCACTGCCTCCCGCAGTTTGGTCAAACTCATGCTGGTAGCTTCGAGAACACTATCCAACCATCTTGTCCTCTGTCATTCCCTTCTCCTTGTGCCCTCCATCTTTCCCAACATCAGGGTCTTTTCCAGGGAGTCTTCTCTTCTCATGAGGTGGCCAAAGTATTGGAGTCTCAGCTTCACGATCTGTCCTTCCAGTGAGCACTCAGGGCTGATTTCCTTCAGAATGGAAAAAACTACCAAACTAGGAAAGGGCTATTGCTGTTTTAAATAGTAGTTGTTTTTTAGGTTACTTGTAGTATTTTAAAAATTTAATTTTACCAGTAGTTCAAAAACCCAGTAATGGTAAACGTAAATTATTGTTTTCTCCTATGCTGAGTTTTCTATTCATTGACACTGTTTCTTTTAAAAGATTTGTTTCACCAGTTCTTAAGTGTGTGTGACTTCTGTATGTGAGAGCGAGTCATCTATTACTTTTGACAAAGAGGAAGAGAGGAAGGAGCAGCAAAACCCGAAAGGATATAAAAAACAGGGCAGATCCTTGAAAACAGTGCTGAACAATATCTTTATCAAATAATACCAGTCACTAATGAAACTTTAAAATCCCCCAGTGCGTTTCAGCAGATGACCGAAAGAACCAACCAAATAAGTCAGCCGCAGTACAACTGTAACTTTTGGCTACCATCGTGATTTCCATGTAGAATTATGGAATCATTACTGCCTATTGTGAAAACAATTGCACACAACTCACTAGTTTGTTCCCCTGAATAGGTTCTCTGTGCCAGTCCTATATTTTAAACTATTCAAGGACTCCAAAATTGTTAACCATTGTGCCCTAAAGTTTTGCAAAATTGGAATAATCTAATGCCTTGAACTCAGCTTTGGTGCAATTTCCTGATTTGTGGCTGGCAGTATTAGAAACATGTTGGCATTAACTTCAATGGCAGTACCACATTCAAAAGAAATTGACTGTGGAGTGAGCCAACCTCAAAATAAAAGGGTCTAGACACAGACTGGAAGGCAACTAACATTTATTTCTGAGCTTTGGTACCATTTACAACAGGAGTTTTGGCCCATGAGAAAGGGTTTCGCTGGCCTTTTTCTGATGTCAAAGCCATGTTTTGGGAGGTAAGAAGAGAGCACAATGGAAGATCAAACATGGGGATTGTACAGCATGCTGTTTAAATCAAGGATGATTAATTGCTTCTTGCAAACCTTTACATGAAATACTGCTAAAAATACAAAATGAGAATTGGCTGCCCTGTATTCATTGTAAGTTTGCGATTTCTTTTAAACAAAATAATTTTTCTTACTGTTGCATTTCAACGGAGTTATTTCAGAACATAAG
This sequence comes from Podarcis gaigeae, assembly GCF_964106915.1. Lineage (NCBI taxonomy): Eukaryota > Metazoa > Chordata > Lepidosauria > Squamata > Lacertidae > Podarcis > Podarcis gaigeae. Next base: position 101,326,084 of record NC_139679.1, read on the forward strand.
AATACAATTATCGCATAATGAGTCCATAAATATATTCCTCCCTCCACTTTGCTCCTTTAGACATCTACAGTGACTTCTTGCATTGTAGATAGATCCATGGTGTTTCTAAACAACTTTTATTGTGCAAGATCACCATCAGGGGTCCTTTTAAGATTTGATTCTAATTATATCCCTGGATAGGTTCATCCAAACATTCGAAGCTCTGACATCTGAGTTCACTTTTTCTCTGCCATTTCTCATCTTCCAGTTCACCCGCTTCCAGGAGATTGTCTGCTCATTTCCATCACTATATATTATAAGCAACAGTTCGTTCACTACTCTATTCTTAGCACATCTTGTTCTTTACATGATTTAAAGTTTCAATTGTGATCTTTTTCAGACAACATGCGAAGTAAAATGGTTAGAGGATCAACCTTGCAGTGACAGGTCCTGCTTCAAGCATTTGAAGGTCTATACCAGGCTTCTCCAACCTGACGCCCTCCAGATATTGTTGGACTGCAACACCGTCATCTTTACCTTTGACTCTGTTGGCTGGGGCTGATAGGAATTGCAGTCCAACAATATCTGGAGGGCGTCAGGTTGGGGAAAGTCTATACATAGTATGTGCATGCAAAGTTGCATACATATAGGACTGTCTCTGCATGATCAGAAACCCTGCTTTTCAGTTGCATATATATAAGCTGCTTATGTCAGGTTCAGAGTCTAAATCAGCCTCTTTACCATGCCTGTTTATTCTTTCCTGTATATTGTGTTTCCTCCAGGGGATCGACTTATAAAAAATATTGGGGGGGCCCATACCGGGGTCCTGCCCCGGGAAGTTTTCTAAATTTTAGATGAAAATTAGTGCGTTTTAAAGTTTTTTAAAAGTATTTTAGAGTCATATGATCAACATTAGATCCCCGAAAACTCGACTCTCTATAACTCCACACTCCGGGAAACTCGACAATCCTGAAACACTTTTTGGCTTTGAAAAAAGAAACAAAACATAAACACGCACGGTATTTTCGTAAAAAGCTAATTTAATTTACAGTAACAATTATGCTTATAGACCATTACAGAGCAGTGAATATATAGCTCTGAAAAGACTGAAATGATATTTAAATAAATCCTAAACTATCATTAAAAGAATAAAACATAAAATATTGCTGTCGCACAGTAATAGCACTTTGATTAATAAGTGAAATAGCTAATTTAAGCTTACTTTGAATAAGGCTGAGGGTTCATTAAATAAAAATAATATCTCAAAGTTAATGCTTTAATACAGTTAATAAAGTTAATACAGTATGCCTAATACTGTATGTAAATACTGTAATACTGTATGTAAATAACGGGCTTTAATTGGGTCTTACACCCTAAAAATATTTAAGTATTTGAAAATAACTAATACAGTACTATAGTAATATAGAAATACAGTACTAAACTAGTACTAATATTTCGAAACTGAAAAATTAACATTCTGTATGTGTGATGGGATAATGAGCTGCTTGTGCGTAAAAGCTTGATCCCGCTGGGGTTTGGCCGGTCATCCAAACCCAGGCACTAACGGAGCCCCCAAAAGCATGACTCCGTCAGTCGCTGGTAGAATCTGACAGTGGGCGTCTACGGAACTTACGCCAACATAAAAGCTGTTTGACGGACATGCGCTTTCGTGACTCTCTGCGTGACAGTTTCCGGCGAAGGGAGGGAATTCCTAAAGGGGGTCTAGTTACCTCTTCACTATTCTCACTAGAAGCGTCTGAGAGCCTCCCCTCCGCTGTAACTCCTGCACTCCCCCTGCTGGTTCCTGCTTCTGCTGCAGAGTCTCTCCTACTCTGCTGGAGCCTGTCCAGCACCTCTAACTCCGATGGCAGTTCCCTGACATCCACCTCCCCCCCAGGCCCCCCTTCACCCCCTCCCGCCTCCTCTCCCACTGGCGGTGAGGGCGGAAAGCCCCTGAAAGAGCAATCCTCGTCATCAGAGGATTCAAACACTTCTAGCCACGGCGTCCCATCTCTCTCCCCGTCTTCTTCTTCTTCGTCGGAGGCAGCTTCCTCACCCACCCCTGACTCTGGGAACCCTTCAAACTCTCCCTCCTCATCGGTGGTCCCAAAGTGTTCCCTTCTAAATCGTGCCACGGGTTGCGGTTTTCTTGGGAAACGCTGATGAAATGTTTCTATTAAGATCTCGTCATTCACTACCTCTGCTGGCACCCAAGTGTTTTCCGACTCTACTTCCCCCTCCCATTCTACCAGATATTCCACCTGATTCCCCTTCCACCTGGAATCAATGATTCCTGCCACGTTCATGTCGCGCTCTCTCTCTTCTATCACGAGCGTTTGGGTGGCCTCTCTCTCACGCTCCCCCCACTCACGTCCCTCTCGGTACGGCGACAGTAATGACCTGTGAAATACTGGGTGTAATTTCATGTGACTGGGCAGTCTGAGTTTGAATGCTACTGGGTTGACCTGCTGTATGACCTCAAAGGGTCCCAATTTCTTGGGTCTCAATTTCTTACTCCCACCCTTGAACGGTAGTCCTTGGGTGGACAACCACACTCGGTCTCCCACCCTTATGATTTCACCTTCCCTCCTATTTCTGTCTGCTTGCTTCTTATATTCTTCCTTGGCTCTCTCTAAGTTAAGTTGAAGCTGACGGTGGATCGCTTCCATCTCTTCAAAAAAATGTTCCGCTGCCGGCACGCTCCATCTCTCCCCCCCCTCTCCTGGGAATGCCCGGGGATGGCACCCATAGTTTGCCAGGAAAGGACTCATCCCTGTGGACACATTCTCCGCGTTGTTGTAGGCAAATTCGGCCAGCGGTAGCTTATCTACCCAATCATTTTCTCTGTCCTTTACATAACACCTCAGGTATTGTTGCAAAATGCCGTTTGCCCTTTCCGCTTGCCCATTAGTTTCTGGGTGTCGGGCAGTGGAGAAATTGAGTTCTACTTGCAGTAAGCTCATAAGTTTCCTCCAGAACCTGGAAGTAAATTGTTTGCCTCTGTCACTGACCACCCTCAAGGGGGCGCCATGCAACCTGAAAATATGCTCTACAAACAACTTGGCGGTCTCCTCCGCTGTAACCGCATGTGAACAGGCTATAAAATGACACATTTTGGTTAATAGATCTACCACCACCATAACAGCTGTTTTGCCTTTGGATTTTGGCAGGTCCGTCATAAAATCTATGGATACTGCCTCCCAAGGCCTTTCTGGCGTGGGTAAGGGTTGTAATAGCCCCGCTGGCGCCACCCTCTCTCCTTTTGCTCGCTGACACCTGTCGCAACCCCTAACATATTCCCGCACGTCCTCCCTCACCTTGGGCCACCAAAACTCCCTGGTAACCAACCACATGGTTTTGTGCTGTCCAAAATGTCCCGCTGTGGGGCTGTCATGCAACTGCTTGAGTACTCTGCCCCTCAGTTCCCCATCTGGTATGTACAGTGCCCCTTTGTAATACAACGCCCCGTTCTTTTCTTCAAATCCCCCTGTGTTCTCTTCTGTCCTCCTGAGTTCTCTGAGTTTCTCTTGGGCGTATTCATCGTTCTCCGTACCTTCCATCAGTTCCCTTTGCCCCACCAATGCCGCCCCACACACCCAGCGGTCTTCGGAGATTACATGCCTTGCCTCAGGCGCTCCCTCCCCCTCTAAGTACTCAGGTTTCCTGGAAAGGGCATCCGCTCTCACGTTCTCTGAACCTGGCACGTAACGAATCTCAAAGTGGAATTTGGAGAACTCCTGGGCCCATCGCACTTGTCTCTGGTTCAGGACACGGGCTGTTCTCCAATATTCCAGATTTTTGTGGTCAGTTCGGACTTGAACCTTGTGTTGCGCCCCAATCAGCAAGTGCCGCCATTTCCGGAATGCTTCATGAATGGCGAGCAGTTCTCTGTCGTACACTGTGTAGTTCCTCTCGGATTTGTTCAATTTCCGCGAAAAGAATGCACACGGTCTCCATTCCGACGTATCCTTTCCCGGCTGGAGAAGCACGGCCCCCACTGCTCGGTCTGACGCGTCAGTCTCCACTCTCATTGGTTGTTGTAGATCCACGTGCAGAAGCTGTTCTTCCGACGCAAACGCCTGCTTTAGGCGTTCGAACGCCCGCTGCACTTCTTCCGTCCAAACAAATTTCTTTTTGCTACTAAGACAATCTGTGATGGGCGCGGTCAAATGGGCAAAGTTTTTGATGAACTTCCTATAGAAGTTTCCGAACCCCAGGAACCTTTGCACGTCCTTCTTGGTCTTTGGTGTTTTCCATTCCAGTACCGCTTGAACCTTGCTGGGATCCATGGCCAATCCCTTGTCAGACAACCGGTACCCCAGGAATTCCACCTCCCTAGTATGAAACTGACACTTCTCCAGTTTCACCCACAGCCGGTTTTCTCGCAGTTTGCTCAGTACCTCTCTTACATCTCGCACATGCTGCTCCTCATTCTCTGAGTACACCAGGACGTCATCTAAGAACGCTACGCAGTTCTTGTAGAGCAATGGCCCCAGGACGTGATTCATGAATGATTGAAAACAGGCGGAGCCTCCTTGTAATCCGAAAGGCATAACGAGGTACTCAAACGCCCCCAAGGGGGTGAACATAGTGGTCTTCCACTCATCCCCCTTCCTCACACGTATCAAGTTATATGCCCCCCTAAGGTCCAGCTTGGTAAAAATCTTCCCTTTTCTCACCTGTGTCAGAATGTCATCAATTCTAGGCATAGGGAAAGTCACTGGTTCTGACACTGCATTCAGGGACCTGAAATCACACACAAGTCTGGGCTTGCCCGTGTTTTTTTTGTCCACAAAGAACACTGGACTGCCCCCCACCGCTCGTGACTCTCTGATGAAACCTCTCTTGAGATTCTTGTCAATGAACTCCCTTAACTCCTGCATCTCACTGTCTGACATTGCATACAGCTTCCCCACTGGCAATTGTGCTCCTGGGAGTAAGGTAATTTGACAGTCAAAGGGTCTGTGCGGGGGCAATTTATCCGCTTCCTTTTCGCTGAATACGTCACTCAAGTCAGCGTATTGTGGTGGCACCTTCCCCTTGTCCATCACTTCCACCCCTGCTAGAGTGGCCCTGCTGCCTGCCTGGGCCTCTCCCTCCTTGCAGTGTTCTAGGCAATGTGCTGATCCAAAGGAAACCACGCGCTGATGCCAGCCTACTAGCGGATCATGTAGTGCCAGCCAGCTCATTCCCAAGATAATAGGGGCTCCTCCCAGGGTGGCTACGTTAAACGCTATCAGTTCTGTGTGCCGTGCCACCCTCATTATCATTGGTACAGTCTGTTGGCTCACTTCTCCTCCCAACAGCTCCCTCCCATCAATCGTGGTAACCTGCAAAGGCTTACTTAATGGGATAGTCTGTATCTGGTGCTCAGCTGCAAACTCCTTACTCATGAAATTACATGAGCTACCTGAGTCCAATAGCGCTCTTATCTTTAGTGCGTGTCCGTTTGCCAGTTCCAGCAACACCTCTATCACAAGTGCTGGTCTTGGGGGTTCCGGCGTGGGCACGTTCACTACTCCCTGGCCTGGCTGCTGTGCCCCGATGTTGGCAACCAGGCGTTGGCTTTTACTTGCTCCTTCATTTCATCCTCCTCCTTCCCCCCAACAGTTCCTGCCATCCCTTGCCATTCCTTCCTTTGCGGACAGACTCTGGCAAAGTGACCTGGCTGTTGGCAGAGATAGCATCTCTTGCCGCTCTTTCCCTCCTTCTTCCGCCCTTCACTGGTGTTTGAAACTGTGCGCGCGCGCGCTGCTCCAAGTTCCATCGGCTCTGCTGGCGGGAAAGGCTGCTCCGGAATCTCTGGAATGCGGAAGTCCTTCCAACGTTCCCCCTTTCCTTCCCGCTTTTCCAAAGCTCTAGCCTCCTGGCGTGCTCCTATGGACAGCGCTGATTTAGTCAGCTGGTCCATAGACTCCGCCCTAGGCGCCCGGGAAAGTTCATCTTTCACTGCCGGAGAGAGACCTTCTTCAAATAGCATTTGAATAGGTTCACTAGCAAGGTTCCACCCCAGTCTATGAATCAGCATGGTGAACTCAGTCCAGTACTCACGTACAGATCGGCTCCCCTGTTTACAAGCCATCAACTCCCTGCGCACCATCCCCTGCTCAATCTCGCTGGAAAACATCAAGTCCATGGCGCGAAAAAACTTCATTGTGTCCTTTAAGATTTCATTATTGGCTGCCATCAGGGGGCGAACCCAGTCCCTCGCCCCTCCCTCTAGATGGCCAATCACGTACGCCACTCTAGAGTTCTCATCGGGGAAGTCATCAAACAGTAGATTGAGAGCATATTGCATCTCTGTTCTAAAGGCTTGATAGTTCCTGGGATTCCCCCCAAATTTCTGCACCAATCCAGGCACCCTTCTGGCAAGTGGGGTGGTTTTCCCCTTATCTGCATCTTGAGCCCTCCTCTCCTCCAGCCTCGCCGTTTGCAGTGCGAGCTGGACCTCCAACGCCCTGTACCTTTCTTCCAGGCTTGGATCTGCTCCAGCTCCAGCTGCCCCGGTTCCTGCTGGTTCACTCATGATGCCCTCTGCTTGCACAAACAGCTTTCGGAGACTGTCAGATTGCTGTGATGGGATAATGAGCTGCTTGTGCGTAAAAGCTTGATCCCGCTGGGGTTTGGCCGGTCATCCAAACCCAGGCACTAACGGAGCCCCCAAAAGCATGACTCCGTCAGTCGCTGGTAGAATCTGACAGTGGGCGTCTACGGAACTTACGCCAACATAAAAGCTGTTTGACGGACATGCGCTTTCGTGACTCTCTGCGTGACAGTTTCCGGCGAAGGGAGGGAATTCCTAAAGGGGGTCTAGTTACCTCTTCACTATTCTCACTAGAAGCGTCTGAGAGCCTCCCCTCCGCTGTAACTCCTGCACTCCCCCTGCTGGTTCCTGCTTCTGCTGCAGAGTCTCTCCTACTCTGCTGGAGCCTGTCCAGCACCTCTAACTCCGATGGCAGTTCCCTGACAGTATGTATTTAATTCTCTATTTTATAAAGATTTTTAATATCTGACAGTGAGTTTGGAGTAGCCCAATGCAAAAATCCTGAGGATCCATGTGGATCCATGCTTTGTAACCACGTTTTTGCACCACTGTGACCCTAGGCAACAGTGGGTGCGTGATTTTTTTGGTGCAAGACGTAGCCATGGACATGCTATGTGATCTGATGGTGAATTTGGGGTGACCCAATGCAAAGATCCTGAGGATCCATGTGGATCCGTGCTTTGTAACCACGTTTTTGCACCACTGTGACCGTAGGCAACAGTGGGTGCGTGATTTTTTTGGTGCAATATGTAGCCATGGACATGCTATGTGATCTGATGGTGAATTTGGGGTGACCCAATGCAAAGATCCCGAGGATCCATGTGGATCCGTGCTTTGTAACCACGTTTTTGCACCACTGTGACCCTAGGCAACAGTGGGTGCGTGATTTTTTTGGTGCAAGATGTAGCCATGGACATGCTATGTGATCTGATGGTGAATTTGGGGTGACCCAATGCAAAAATCCTGAGGATCCATGTGGATCCGTGCTTTGTAACCACGTTTTTGCACCACTGTGACCCTAGGCAACAGTGGGTGCATGATTTTTTTGGTGCAAGATGTAGCCATGAACATGCTATGTGATCTGATGGTGAATTTGGGGTGACCCAATGCAAAAATCCTGAGGATCCATGTGGATCCGTGCTTTGTAACCACGTTTTTGCACCATTGTGGCCCCAGGCCACAGTGGGTGCATGATTTTTTTGGTGCAGGCTGTAGCCATGGACATGCTATGTTATCTGATGGTGAATTTGGGGTGACCCAGTGCAAAGATCCTGTGGATCCATGCTTTGTAACCACGTTTTTGCACCATTGCAGCCCCAGGCAACAGTGGGTGCGTGATTTTTTTGGTACAGACTGTAGCCATGGACATGTAATGTGATCTGATGGTGAATTTGGGGTGACCCAATGCAAAAATCCTGAGGATCCATGTGGATCCGTGCTTTGTCACTACGTTTTAAATGGGGAGGGAAGGAAAAACACAGAAGGGACAAGAAGCACAAGAGGGGTGTGCGGAGAAGCAGCTGGCTAAGAATGCAGGGGAGGAGTTTAACGAGGTGGGGGGGAGGAAAGGAAGGCAAAAGTCCCCCCCCCCAAGCCAGCCCTCTCTCTCTCTCCCACCTGTTTTTCGGCTGCCTGCGAGTCCCTAGAGCAGGGAGAGGAGGAGGTGGTGGGCTGGAGCCTGCATGCAGTGTGACTAGGAAAGAATTAGAAGGAAGGACTCGATCCTTTCCTTAACCCTCTGCTTGCCAGGAGGGCAGGGGATTCCCTGCTTTTTGTTGAGTTTGAGCAAACGCAGCAACAGAAGCGGGTGGGCAGTAAGACCCTGAGGCAGAATGCAGGAAAGCAGCAGCTTCCGCCTTCCCTCCGCCCAACCGCCCGATCTAATTTTTGCCTGATTTTTGCCTATTTTTGCCCCTGCGCTCCGGCGAGTCAGCTCCAGGGACCACACATTCGCTCAATAACACGCACAGACATTTCCCCTTACTTTTTAGGAGAAAAAATCTGCGTGTTATAGAGTGAAATTTACGGTAATAATTTTCTTAAATTATTGGGGGGGGCGGAGCCCCCCAAAACGAATTTTTGAGGGGGCTCGGGCCCCCTCAGGCCCCATGGAGTCAGCGCCTATGGTTTCCTCCCAGGTTCGTAGCTTTCCTCCACAAGACTGCCTTGTCTTACAAACTCCAGCTCTCTCCAGTTTCCATCTCCTTACCTTCTATGTGGCTTCTCTCGAAGATATAGGTGGGGGTGCATTTTTAAAGCCACCCAGACTATCGAGAGATTGCGCTAACTGCATAGGATGGAAATGGCACCTTCTGCCTGAGTTCTGTGGCTCACCAAAATACAGAAAAACCTCTCAGAGGAATACAGTTGAAATTCCAAACTGTCACCTCCAGCTCCATAATACTCAGGAACAATCAGGATAAAAGCCATGCTGGAAGAAGAAACAACATGGGTTGAGATGGGTGAGGAGAGATTTCTATGAAGATGGCTTGTGGATTTCTAGAGTATTGTTTCACCGGTAACTCTCTTATCATCGGCTAAGCTTCCTAGGGATGATGAGCTGTTGCCACCAAGGGAAGACTGCTCCCATCTTGGGCTGAGTGAGTTCTAGATGCTTAGCCCTACTCTCTTGTCTCAGAAAGGTCCAGGGTGAGCTTCTTCCTACAGGGGCAGACTTTAGTGCTATGCCACCCTGAGGCAGGCCAAAATTTGGTCCACTCATCAAGCTAGGCTTTGGGGAAGAGGTGTAAGAGCTCTGGCAGGGTCCTAGAGCCCTGCCATCTCCTTCCCAAAGCTAGGCAAACCCTAACTAGACTTTGGGATGTAGATGAGAGGACTCTAGGACCCTGTCAGAGCCTTCACACCTCCTTCCTGTAGCCAGGCAATTGCTTACGGGGCCCAGTGTGGGGGAACCAATCGTGCTGCCCTAAAACCACCTCTGCTACCTGGTAGGACACTAGGCTAGAACAAGGATGAGGGCAGGAAATGCTGCTTCCATACAAGCTCCATGTAATTTCTGTTCCTAGGAGATATGTGAAGATGATTTGAGTATCTTTTGTAAGTCACCTTAGAGCCTTGGGGGATCTAAAACAGGCTGGAATTATTCTAAATAAGTAATAATAGATTATGGTAGAGTTTTGTTTGGAGGTAGGTTAGTTTGGAATCAGGAAAGATCTGCTGGTGGTCTAGGAGGGTTTTATTTTTGTTATACGTAATGGTAATGTAAACCTTGATTTTCTGCTCTGCTTTTGAAAATCACAATTCTTTTTTTCACAATAATTTTAAATATTTCAATCTCAGGAAACCCAGCATAAATCACTGTCTTTTTCAAAGCTGTTGTCATAACTCATTTCTTAATTTGTGTATAAAACCATCAACAAGTTAGCCAAAATTGCTTTTAGATTGTATGCTTATTCCTTAGAGTAAAATAATAAATCTTAATCAGTGGTAAATAAAATGTATTCACTTATTTGTCTGTGTAAGAAAAAGGAAGAAGCAATAGACTGAGTTTCATGCAACTATGCCCAATGCACACACTATTCTTTTTAGATAATTTAAAGAAAAAAAATATGGTATCAACATTTCGTACCACGTTTGTAACTAATCAAAAAACATTTAATGCCTGGTCCTGTTGCTCGATGTACACAAACCAAAGAAAAAAATCAGGATGGTCTACAGTATGAGCTACATGAGATGAGCTACATGAGCTACAGTATGAGCTACATGAGACAGTAAGAGCTGTTCGACAGTGGAATTTGCTGCCAAGGAGTGCGGTGGAGTCTCCTTCTTTGGAGGTCTTTAAGCAGAGGCTTGACAACCATATGCCAGCAGTGCTCTGATGGTGTTTCCTGCTTGGCAGGGGGTTGGACTCGATGGCCCTTGTGGTCTCTTCCAACACTATGATTCTATGATTCTATGATTCTAGATCATTATCGTGATTTATGAACCAGACTGGGAGGTAGTAGTAGGAAGCACCTCAGTGAATCGGTACCTGCACAGTGTGATTGCTGGTTTTACAATACAGATGCACGCATGCTGATCAATCCTGCTGGTCCATTTGAGCTAGCAATAGCCAGCCACATCTCCCAGTTAGAATTCAGCATCTTGATGCCAAGTAATCTCCACTGTATTCAGAAATAAACTCAGATCTCACTATCCAAACACAGTGCGTCCTCAGGCAATGGTTCGTTAGGTGAGCATTTGCACAACAAGTCAGCAATTTCCTTTAATTCCTATAGGGAAAATGCTAATGTGTTCCTGACCATAAAATGGGGAGGAAAAAGAAAAATCCCGGAAAACCCTCTGAAGCCTTGCAAAAGGCAAAGAAGAAGAGGGAAAGTCCTCTTATTTGTCTGTTCTCTTCCCCTTCCTCCTCCACTCCCACTATTGATTTTGGCATAATGGCTGTCACAGACCAGCAAAACACGAAAGTAAGGCTTATTTGAGTCAGCTTATTTGTTTAGGGTACTACACACAGGTCTGGCTGTTTGGATATCTGAATCTGTGGTGTGTATAGTGAGGTTTTGCATACTACTTCCTCATGTTTGGATAAGTGATTATAAAAATGAAAATGAGCATTTGGAGAGCGGGACCTGTGTGTATCCTATTTCAGAGGAAATGTTTATTTGGCTAGTTGGGGACCTTTTTTCTGGTAGTAAGTGACTGACAACTTACCAGAAATTAAGAACTGATGGTACAGGATAAAACTGTTGCATTACAAGCAGCAACAACTTTGCAATGACCCACAACAGTCCCAGGCGAACAGCAAAAATGGCAGCAGCAGAAAACCTTTAATCAATAAACAGCAACATTTATCATGAGCTGTCCAATGTCTGGGAGAAGAGGTAAGTTTCTACATGGTGCCAGTGATAGTGCCAGGTGGACTTCTGGAATGTTCTCCCAGTAGTGTGGAGCTACAACAGAAAAGTCTCTCTCCATTGTCACCAGCTGCCAAACCTCCCTGAAACACCTGGATGAGGGCCTCAGGTGAAGACCAAAGTGTTGGGAACATAAAAAACATAGGAAGTGCCTGCTGGATCAGGACATTGGGCCATCTAGGTTCATATCTTAAAGATACTGGGGTCCAGAACCATACGGGGCTTTATAGGTCGAAGCCAGCAGGTGGCTTGCAAACTCTACCAAAATTTATGTAATAAAAATAAAAATTGAGATCCAGCGCCGAGGGCCTTCTGGCAGTTCCCTCATTGCGAGAAGTGAGGTTACAGGGAACCAGACAGAGGGCCTTCTTGGTAGTGGCGCCCACCCTGTGGAACACCTTCCCTCCAGTCTTAAGGTTTCCCTCCAGTCTTAAGGTTTCCACAGCATAAAGTACTGCAGCCAGGTTATTCCTGTCCAGAGACTTTCTCATGTGTTAAGCTCTTGGTAGTCCCACCACCCTCAGGGCATCCTCTAAGTTTCCTAGCCCCTGATATGGAGGAGGGGGAAATGTAACCATAGATAGCTTCCTTTTCATAGAGGATGCCATGTCTTTCCCTGAGATGTCTAGCAACTTGCTCTTCTCCTAGGTATTTATTCCCTTGTGTTTGATCACGCTAACAAATCGCACAATTTATGACACAGCACGGATCTTCCATGCTCTGCGTAGCTTCTGACACAGCTGAAGCAGCATAAGAATGTAAGCTGGGAAGGCAAGTGGTCTTACAAAACCCCAGGTAAATTTGCTAGTTAGCTTGCCGCCAGCGAAAAGGAATATGCCACACGGTGCAGGGTACAATATTATATGACCTCACTCCTGAGCTGAACTGGCAATGTGTTAAGGTAGGGGATTTTGGAAGGATCTGTTTGTGCTGCTTGTTGAGGTAGTAATGTGTTCTGCAGAGGCAGAGATATTCATGGTAAAGCTAGACTTCCTGTATTGAGCAGTGTGATGTTTTCCCATTTAACTCTGAGATGTTGTCGCCCCCCCCGCAACTAAATTCACTTTAAGTTTTGCTCCGAATGTTGTGTTTCTCGCTCTTCAATGCCATCTGAAAATGTAAGGCCGAAAGGTGACATAATCTGCAAGAGAGAATTGCTTCATCATATCCGTTCCTGGAAAGGATGTCTTTAAAAAGTAGTCATAATGATGGGGAGGAAACCTCAACTAGATGGTGCTATCAGATCCATTATGAGGGCATATTTTTACGAGCTGTGTGGAGGATAAGTATTCTCTTCAGGGTAAGCAGTGAGGGGAATTCCATTAGTGGCCGGGAAATGGTCTAGGCTTCCTCTGAGCGAAGAGGCAGAATTTTAACAATGAGCTCCTATGTGCCCAGTCCATCAATGTGCTGAATCACTTTATTTGAGCTTTTATTGCAATTAGAGCATTGCATTCCTCCGGGAATCCATCCTCTCTCTCTCTGACTCTTCCTTCTTACAGCTTCTGTCTGGAACAGAAAGTCCTGTGAGGCTTGTGCCTTAGCCCTCAAGGACCCAGGATTCTTCCAAATTCCCGTAAGTTACGTTGTTATGAGTAAGAGACCGAATCCTGACTTGCTCAGATTCTGAAACAGTGAATCTGGTGGGAATAAGTGTAGTGAGGCTTTCCCATGTGGTAAAGGAAATGGCATAACCATCCTGCAAATTTCACTTAACTCTGCTTCGGATCATTGACTCAGTCAATCCAAGATCACTGGTGCAATTTAACAGAGAGAAAGTCTATAAATATCATAGTTTGCCAGGCCAAATTCCAATTAGTTGAGTTTCTAAGAGATGCTACCATTTTTACGGAGCTGGACTATCTGCAATTAGGCTATAAGGTGGGGTGTGTCTAGAAGAGAATCTGTGGCATTTAATTGAACTTGCATCATGCTTTTGTTATTCTGATACTGTGTTGGCTTGTTTTGCAAGCCTACACACTGTCTCCCCACCCCCACCCAAGTGCAGGATCAGTTCTTTAAGTCTTCATTAATGCTGAATTTGCACAATATTGTCTGAGTATCTATTTACATACTGCTAAATGTCATGCTCCGGGCAGAGGGGGAGGGGGGCTTGTTTAAAGAGCCAGGATAATGAAAGAGGAAAGGCAGAAGGCCAATCAAGGGAGACAATCTGTAATATGCATAATGCACAACATCTATGTATTAATGTTATTGAATCGCCACTTGATATTCTAGTGTTCTGTGTGCTTTAAAATAACAACAAATACATTAAAATACAATTGTAGTCATAGTCTATTTATTTATGCACCACATTTTCAATAAATTCATCCATGCTTAAAGCAAAAAAAAGGGGGGGTTGAAATGATAAAGCAAAAAGAATGAAATTATATATAATGCAACATTCAGCCCTGGATAATTAAAAAAAAAGTCAAACTTTCAAGCAGCACAACAAAGTTTTGAACTATTAAAAGAATTCAGAGGTTTAGGGTGATGTTTCATTCTAGTCTTACTCAGAGTAGACCCACTGAAGTTAATGCACAGTTTTATTCATTTCAGTGAGTCTACACTGAGTGGTACTTAGTTGAATACAGCCAGAAGGAAGCAACCCTAACTATGGGAAGCGAGCTTAATTTATGCCAGTTTAAGTTAAACAAGCATAAAGGACACCATCTCCAAACCCGGTTCAGAAGTGAGACTACTACTGAGCTAGCCAAAGCCTGACAAAGGGAAAACAAGGCTTTAAAATAGAGTTTGACTTGGCACCACCCTTTTTTGCAAGTGCAGTTTCTACTGGGTTGTCAGGTCACATGACGACAGGCTTAGGAACCAGGATAAGGAATCACCTGCCCATCCCCCCATCTTCCATGTCCCTGGAACACACCTTTTGGAAACTCCCACTGGACTTGGCTGACCTGAGCTGCCTGAGTGAGCTGAACTCAGCTATCTCTGGCCGAGCCAAATTTCATGACTTATGCCTGGTAACCAGTTGTGGCAAGATTCTCAAGCTTTAAGGAATGGTTGCAGACCAAGTCTCTTCTGAAAAGCCTGGAGGAAAGGGAGAGGACACAATTTATGGGCAATTTGTACCCAGTGCCTAAATATTCTGGTGCTCTTATGTACTCTAGCCAAGTTCTTGATCCTTCTGTCATGTGTGAAAATGAGAGTCTCCCATCTGCTGGTTATTGGGCATTCCTTTCTTGCCTGCATCTGGGGAAAATATTCCATGAGCCTCTTGGGCTCAGAAGGTCGGCAGTTCAAATCTGCGTGATAGGGTGAGCTCCCGTTGCTCTGTCCCAGCTTCTATCAACCTAGCAGTTTGAAAGCATACCAGTGCAAGTAGATAAATAGGTACTGCTGTGGCAGGAAGGTAAACAGTGTTTCCATTCACTCTGGTTTCTGTCACGGTGTCCCATTGCACCAGAAGCGGTTTTGTCATGCTGGCCACTTGACCCAGGAAGCTGTCTGTGGACAAACGCCGGCTCCCTCGGCCTGAAGCGAGATGAGCGCCGCACTCCATCATCGCCTTTGACTGGACTTAACGGTCGAGGGGTCCTTTGCTTTACCTTTATCTCAACCTTTCACAGGCTCACCGCACTTTCCTTATTGCTGCTAGACAATAATAAGTCAAGGAAATGCACTTCCAGAAAAACAGTTTATCGGATTAATAAAGGCACATCTCAACCAGAACAATAGCAAGGGCTTTAAAACATTGCGATACATGGCAGAATATGATGCTGAGTCTGCAGTAATAAAGCGATCTAAACAGCACATTTTGGCCAACGCAGCAAAAAGAAATGAGAAAGGCAAAACCCACACTAAGTTGTAAATTAAATGCAACTGTGGTCTTGTGATTTCTGTTTATTGGTTGCAGGCCTCTTAAAACATTTCGCTTATCTACATTTCTCTGTAAATTAGACAACTATGATAAACAAGACTGGAACTGGAAAACATCTAAAATTTAATGGTCATTGTGCTATTGGATCTGAAATGTCACATGGGAAATGGCACTTTTTTTGCTCCCAGGGAAGTGGCTGTGGAGGGGGCAAGAGGAACTGTGAAATTTAATTCAGCCTCAGCTTTTCTCTCTTTTTTTTTTTGAGAAACAGAGTGGCTTCCACACACACATCCCCCAGCTTGAGAATACTTGAAGGGAAAAACGAGGTAAAAGCTCGAAAAATAAGTAAACCATGCCCCTACTCCCGTCAGTTTCCCCCCATTCTCTTTCCAAGCAAACCCTCTTATTTTTTAAGAAGGGAGAAAGGATTAAAAGGGAGTAAGACAGGATTGCTTGGAAGAGGAAAGGCCATGCCAGCCAGCCCTCTCCTGAAGTGGAAATGGCACTACTGAACCGATACTCGGCAGCATCCTTCCACACACACAATCAATTGATTTGTAATTTTCTCTTCTTTCTTAATTGGACTGGAGGCAGAGAAAACTACAGAACCCATGCAATCTGGTAAAAGTAAATGCAAATGGACCCCTGACCATTAGGTCCAGTTGTGGCCGACTCTGGGGTTGCGGCGCTCATCTTACTTTACTGGCTGTGGCCAGCAGGACTAAGCCGCTTCTGGTGAACCAGAGCAGTGCATGGAAACGGCGTTTACCTTCCCACTGGAGCGGTACCTATTTATCTACTTGCACTTTGACATGCTTTTGATCTGCTAGATTGGCAGGAGCAAGGACCGAGAAATGGGAGCTCACCCTGTCGCGGGGATTTGAACTTCCGACCTTCTGATCGGCAAGTCCTAGGCTCTGTGGTTTAACCCACAGCGCCACCCTTGTCCCATGCTATTTGGTAAAGGTAAAGGTAAAGGTAAAGGGACCCCTGACCGTTAGGTCCAGTCGTGACCGGCTCTGGGGTTACGGTGCTCATCTCGCTTTATTGGCCGAGGGAGCTGGCGTACAGCTTCCAGGTCATGTGGCCAGCATGACGAAGCCACTTCTGGCGAACCAGAGCAGCGCACAGAAACACCGTTTACCTTCCCGCCAGAGCGGTACCTATTTATCAACTTGCACTTTGACATGCTTTTGAACTGCTAGGTTGGCAGGAGCAGGGACCGAGCAACGGGAGCTCACCCCATTGCAGGGATTCGAACTGCCGACCTTCCGATCGGCAAGTCCTAGGCTCTGTGGTTTAACTCACAGCGCCACCCGCATCCCATGCTATCTGGTAGTTGCCTTCAAATTATTCTGCTGCTGCTAGGACAATTCCTCTTGATCCAATGTGACATTATTTCACTGCAATGTCTCATGGCCCTGGCACTTGGAAGGAAATCACTTACTATATCTAGGGTTTCCTATAAAATACGAGGTTTCATTAGTGAGGAATTATGGGCAAAAAGCTGAGGAAGCCTTAAAATCCCATTTAGTGAGAGCTGTTACATATTTATCCAGGGTTCCTTTTCTTTCTTTAAACCCTTATTAGGCATTACAGATATAGACCATCTTAAAACATCCATATACAAAAAATTCAAAAAAGCATACAAAGGAACAGCCATATAAGATATACAGTAACAGAAATTTTCATTGGAATGTCTTCCCGCTAAACTGTGCCATTCACCCTATTGACAGGAATTCAGCCACCCTTGCAGTTACTTCCGGGTTAATATCAGACAGATAGAATATGATATTTTCATTGTGCTATGATATTTAACTACCCAAAAAGGAGGATAACACACATTTATGTAGCTGGTTGTTCTACAGTGTCCGGCACTTTCAAATAACATCCGCAATGTCTATCATTTCTAGGGATGTTTAAATATCTGCCCTTAACAAACGTTCAGTTGGGGTAACATAAATGCCCTGTGTTGGGCTGGAATTATTAACTTTGAGATATAAATGATCCTGTTATCGGCTGTATTTAAACCACAGAAGCTGGGGGAGCAGATTTTATTTACAGCTGGCTCAATGCTTTGTTTTTCAATATCCCTTAATCTAATTTGGATATTTTGATAAATATATTCCTCACTAGAATTATACAATAATTCCAAGTCAATACCAATAGATCTAATTTTGCTATGTATGAGTTGGAGCCATCTGGATTTATAGGAGTCCTTAAGTAAATCGGAAAGCAGACTTAAAGGTTGGGAACGAAAATGGCAATGCAGCCAGTATTTTATAGTGTTAGTCCATGCCCAATATTCAATCATGTGTATACCGAATTCTGCTGCCTAGTTCATTTTCTCTGTAGCTTCAGGATATCGTGCTCAACTACGACCAACTGTTTATGTAGACTGAAGGTCACCCAATCTATGATGCACTGTGACTGCGGTCAACATACACATGTGAAAAATCTCAGGCTCTTAATTAAAATATATATTTGACAGTGCACAAATAGGACTGGGATGAAATCCAGTCTAGGATGACAAATCCAGGATGTGTCATTCAAGCTGATTAGGGGAGGTATCTGTTTTAAGTACAGAAAACTTAAGAAATAAAACATTTGTTTCCATCCCGTACTGACACATCCCTATAGAAAATAAATTCCATCCGTATACCAGAGACTAATTGGGAGCTAACCTTGACCAAAGCCTCAACAAAAAGATCACAAAGTGCACAAGGTTACCGAACTTTCTACCCTGCTAGAATGTAGAATTTGTTTTTCTAGACAAATGGTTTATTAATTCTGGGTTCGATTTCTGGCACTGCATTATCAACTGATGTTTCAAGGACAGGGAAAACTAATGGGCTGTAATGTTGTTGAACTCATTCTTGGGTCAGAAATATTTGTTTTTAGCATGGCCTCCTAATGGTGGTCATCTCATAATGGAGCAGATCAGTATGGGAGAATTGTCCTGAAATGAACCATCTTATTCAAAACTACAGCAGTAACCACCTAATTCTTCACTCTAGGAATGCACTTCAGTATGTTTAACAATCTAGCCCAATTCAAAGCTCTCCAAAATTGGAAGGAACCAAAAAATTAGCTGCAATGGCGTTGGGCTAATTTGCCAATGGACAAGCAATAAAGTAAGAGAGCAACACATTTGGGAATATGGAGAGGTTTGAGGAAGCTAGGATAGGGAAATTGGACTGAGTGCTGGAAAGAAGGTATTTCTCAGGCCAAAATGAAAAGAGCAGGACTGTGGTGCGGTGGGACGTGGGTGGCACTGTGGGATAAACCACAGAGCCTAGGGCTTGCCGATCAGAAAGTTGGCGGTTCGAATCCCTGCGACAGGGTGAGCTCCCGTTGCTCGGTCCCTGCTCCTGCCAACCTAGCACTTCGAAAGCACATCAAAGTGCAAGTAGATAAATAGGTACCGCTCCATCAGGAAGGTAAACAGTGTTTCCATGCACTGCTCTGGTTCACCAGAAGTGGCTTAGTCCTGCTGGCCACATGACCCGGAAGCTGTACGCTGGCTCCCTCGGCCAGTAAAGTGAGATGAGCGCCGCAACCCCAGAGTCGGTCATGACTGGACCTAATGGTCAGGGGTCCCTTTACCTTTACACAACAGGACACAGGCAGTTTCTACATGTGAGCAAAACATCCGCAGAGAGCTTCTGGCTCTTTCCTTTCAGATAGAAGAGTAGGCATCTTTCTCAAGCACCACATCCAAGTTCAAAAATGGCAACTCATTTCCATGCATCTGCTGAAATGAAAAAGAACAGCAAAACATCTAAGGCAATTAGTTACCATAATTCAAGAGAGGAGGGTGACGATGTGCTGATGATGGTGGGAAAGGTTTGGTTTTCTTTTAAGTATTTGGGCAGATAAATTGCCAAGTAAACATAATGTGCACTCAGAAAATGTCTACAAAAGAATAATATGACAGAAAATGAGTCTGGCATTTGGCAACTGTAATTCCATTATTCATGACAGAGAGACATGTTGTAGCAAGCAGAGTTGTTCTGAAAAAGGTGAGCTTTAGCACCCACAAAGGAGAAATGTTTTATTTTTGAGGGTGAAAAAAAACAAAACATTTCACAAAAGGTTACCAGGTGGCAAGAAGAAAACTGTATCCGAAGTTTTGTCCAATTAAATATCCGATTCTGAAGTGTTGTTTTTGGTGCTCTGGTAAAGAATTCTATTTTATCTGTGGTAGATACAAAAATTGAGTGGGCATGAAAGGTGAAGGAACAGGATGGTTACAAGAATGAATGCTTTCTGAAGATATATGTGCACGTTATATTTCAAGGTGTGATATTCTGCCATTGCTCAAAATGGCAGTGTGGGATTGGCAGTTCTGGAAGGGAAACAGTCTCCTTAGTAGATGTAGTAGCTAATGGTCAGTGTCAGAACAAACAGGACTGGTCTGAACAAATAGGACTGGTATGATTCTTTATTTGCTTACTTACTAGTGCTGCACATATATGTGGTTGAGCATGAGTAGAACACATGTAAGTGGGGAAATGTCTGTATTAAAAAACAAACAAAAACAGAGCCCTAGAAATGGTAGCACGAAATCAACAAATTGAGTCAGCGAAAGGGTAGACTTAATAAATCTTGTCAAAGCGACATTTTTACACTTACTGTATATTTGTACTGACTAACAAACTGACAGGCACTAAATGCACACAATTAAGCACACAATGAAGATCTGGGCTTGTAAAAGTCCTGCAAAAATGGCCACATCGACATGCCAGAAAAGAGGCCAGTGAATTGCAGCTTTGATCAGACAACATGACTCATCTCCCATATAAAAACCAGCTTTCTATAAATGCGACTAAACAATCTAAGACATTAATCCTGTACATTACACACTTTCCTGGGTGCAAACCCCACTCAGGTTGCATTGTAACAAGGGCAGGTTTAGGGGAAGTGCTGATGAAAAGCTTGGACGGGAGAACGTTTGAGAAGGCTTCTTTTAGATGCCTGTATTTATGGAACTTTGACCAAGATTTTATGAGTTGATTCTTCTGAGTCTCGCCTTGGGGAATGCAGACTTTTCTTTGAGAACCTTTCATAAATCAGGCCCCAGACTATTAGATTAAAAAGAGATTTTGGTCCAAGTTTTGATGTTGGTTTGGAAACACTGTGCCTTTCTTTGAAAGAAGAAGCCATTATTTCCTGATGTAGAAAGTGACAATATGATATATGTTAAGGGATTTACACATAGGTCTCTCGTGCCCAACACTCTTTCACCAGCACCACTGTAGCCGCAGTAGAATGGCACTATTTAAACAGGGGACCATTAATAATCGCTTGAACATTTCTGAAGAACATCAGAAGCAGTAAGCCAGCATGAGAGGGAGCAATGACCAGTGTGTGGAAGGAATACTGAAGGGAGTTGTGGAGAAACTAAATTGCTCTGGCAGGCTTCTTCTGTTTGTGTATATATATATATATAGAGAGAGAGAGAGAGAGAGAGAGAGAGAGAACTTTAGATTTTGGTGGGAATAGATGGCAAGCTTTAATCTGCTGACAAATGCATCAGGCTTTGTTTGCATTATGTTCTTTTGCAACTACACCAGACACAGGGCAGATTTGAGGACTGAGTGCAAAGGTGGTGTGCATTCTGGGAAAGGTGCTGAAGATTAAAGATCCTTTGAGATAAAAGGAAATGTTGCACTATTTCTACCCCCCCCCCATCCCGCAGAAAGAGGATGAAAGAAATAGCAAATCATACCCTGACAATCAGCATAAATATTGCATAGCTAGCAAAAAAAATGAGTGTTATTAACTGAGAAACAAAAAGAGGAGGAGAGATACTTGACTTAGTCATCTCCACATGGTACAAGAGGATTAAAAGAATTAACTTGTCGAATGTGGTGCAACCTATCAAAGATAAGTATGTTAGTGTAGCTCATCAAAGTTATTTTCCCCTTTTTATCTCTTAGCAAAACATGCCAAGTCATGCTAAATAACCTTGGCTAATCTAATCGTATTCTACTCCAAATATAGGACCAGAATAATTATTCACAAGAACTTACTGTTAAGAAGCCCAGTTCAGAAGGCTATAAGACAGAGCTTTCCAAACTTTTCATGTTGGTGACACACTTTTTAGACATGCATCATTTTGTGACACAGTAACTCAGTTTTACTAGCAAACCGAAGGTTAAGCTAACCCCTTTCCAGCCCCAGGAAGAGCATGGGGAGTGTTCACGTGACAAACCTACAAACTGCAGCTGACACACTAACATGTTGCAACACGCAGTTTGGAAAGCTCTGCTGTAAGTATTGCTCAAATCTGCAGGCATCTGACCACAACAAACGCATTAACACTGTGCCTTGTGTACAAGCTAATAGACAAGTTTCCAAGGGGCATGGCAGGAGTGTTTATGAATGTCTCATCAGATTTCTGGACTGATGTGGTCTCTGCAGGGCCGTCTTAAGCATATCTGGCGCTGTGGTGCAAAGCTCCCTCCGGTGCCCCCCCCCCCGTTTCCCAGAATTGTCCACCTTTTTTTAGGGAGGACGGCGCTGCCAGCGGGGCTGGAAGAGGCGGGCAGCGGCTGAAGGGCGGTTCCTCCGGCGGGGAAGAGACGGAGGCTGGGCACGGCACCTCCCAGCTCAGCTGGCAGCTTCGTGCCTTGGTGGCCATGGCAGACAGAGGCTCCGGGCACTGCGTTGCTTTGGTGCGGCATGACGGAGGTGGGCAAGGGTGGCAAACTGATGCCATGAGGTGTTGCATCCAACCTCCGCCTCTTTCCTGGTGCCCTCCAGAACTTGGTGCCCTGGCGCCCCACACCACTAGCCTCTATGGGTAAGATGCCCTTGGGTCTCTGTCCTATTTGGAACCCCACTACAGCAGAACTCTGTAGGGGTAAGGGAAAGATGACATTTATGGACCTGCTAGTTATGTTAATGGATCTGAAATTAAAATTCTGGATCAGGCCTGTCCGGATGCAGATCACTGTAGCAAGAATATATCTGTTGTTTAGCGCTGGATTAGGTGACACCTGGATTCTACATATTACTCTTTCCAGGAATGTAACAGGACAGTGTCTAAAGGCTTGAGCTAACAACGCTCTTGGGTTACGGTTCTCCCCCATTTCCACAGTGAAACTGTGAACACAGCTAAAATCCTCAGCCCTCCTTTTATTATTGCCTTGCCCTTCCTTTTAATAGTGGCTGGTCCAATTGTAGAGATGAAGGCAAATTTTAATTCAATTAAATAGAGTACCCTGCCAAAGATTACTATTTCTTCCTGCAACAAATAATGTAAGCTTGTTTTTTGGCTCTGGCTTGATATGTGATGGTGACCTTTTTTCGAACCGTGAAATCAAAGCCTTATGTCTCCCTGAAACCTCCACCATGTGTTTGATCAAAATTCTTCAGTACATTTTTCCATCCAAACACATTCAGGCTTGGGTTTGCTAGCAAGCTCTCCTTAGCCAGAAGTGGACTGAATATTTTCCTATATTGGCTCCAAGGTTATCAATAGGAGGTCTCCCTGAGTCAAGAAAAAAAATGAAACAGAGTCTCCGCAACAGAGGTCCATCTGACAACCTTCACTTTTGCCCTTGACAGAAAGAAAAATGAACACATCAAAAGGTCACACATCTAAAGATTACTTGGTAGTGAAAATCTTCCAAAAGTATACTTTCCATTCAGACACTATTGTATCACACCAATTAGTGAAGGCTGGCAGTAAAATGGGCATGCAATGGGAGCAAAGAGTGCCTTCCTAGGAAAACTTGCTTTTCCTCGCTCCAAAAAATTGGGTTGGATCCAGAGGAAGTTGAGTTTAGTTCCCATTGAAATCAATGGGGCAAGTTGGTCCTGAATGGGGCAAGTTGGTCCACTATTGATTTCAGTAAGAACAAAGTTCAACTAGCTTGATCTATGTTCAAGTGTGTACTTAGTGGTATTTGGATGGCATGAAAATATCAAATGTAATACTTGGCTAAATTATGTATTGTATCATTTTTCTTACTCTACACTGTGTGTGTGTGTGTGTGTGTGTGTGTGTGTGTGTGTGTGTGTGTAAGGGGACCAGAACTGTATTCATTAGCCTTATATACAGCACAACTATATTTCCTATACTATGTTGCCAATTCCATTGCCGTTTTGAAAGCTGCATTGCACCTCTTTTTTCTTGGTGAGGGCCAGATCCAAATAAAGCTATGATGGCTCTCACCCACACTGCTAGCCTCATGCCACCTCCCACAGCACCCTCCTGTAAGGGCACAGAAGCCATTTCCTCCCCTGTTTACTAGTCAATGGCTGGCCTAAAGCCTATTGCCACCACCTGTGACCTGTCTCACCATCTGCTGCTAGGCCACTCTGCCATGTCTGCCAAAGCTCCATCAATTTAATTCAGGCTTTCTAGCTTCGGGTCTCTGCCATACACAGCTTTCTGTCAAGACAAGAACAAGGATGGGCCCTCCAGATGTTGGACGACAGCTCTCAGCATCCTTGACGATTGACCATGATGATGGCAGTAGGAACCCATCTGGAGGGCCATCATTTCCTCATACCTGGACTAGAAGATCATATGTATTACACATATTGCCCAAGAAGATGATGAGTTAAGATAGAAATCTAAGATAGCCTTCTTTTCCTAGTGGCCTCCAGATGTTTTGGACAATTCCCACCAACCCTGACCATCTGGGGCTGGAGGGAATTTGGTCTGAAACATCTGGGGAACACCAGGATGGTAAAACTAAGATATATGAAGCAAATGGCTATTTGGCATCTAGTGAAGGTTAAAGGACACATGTGACATGAAGACAGATGATTATTTGAGGGATGGGGCAAACATTGGGTGGTAGTCAATTCTAGTAGACCCATTCAAGTTAATGGACATGACTAAGGTCCATTAATTCCAATTGTCTGCTCGGAGTAGAACTTTGTTGAATAAAACCCATATGTATGTTCAATAAATATTAGAGGCTGGAAAGAAAGTGCAATATAAGTGAGCCACTGGTGCCATAGGAAAAGATGTGTGTGAGAAGTGTGCCTGTTGGTCCAGCGCCAATTGACGGAACAAGGGAGAAATAACTCTGAATTAAAAGGATGTTGAAAGTAGAGGCTTCCCTTCGGAAATGTCACTTCTGACAAACCGCCTTTTATGTCTGCGAAACCTTTTGGCCGCAGGCCTGTGACCTGCCGATCCACCATCCAATAGGAAATTGCACATTTCTATTTGAAAAGGAGTTGGCTTTGTAAGCAGCACTGCATCCAAGTTCAAATATGCTAATCGGAAAATATTTGCCACACCTTCAAACCCCCCCCCCCTCTTGGAAACAAGCTCCTTCTGAACTCTACACTCTAGCTGCTAAAAACCTCTGCCAAACTTGAGGCTGCATGTTTGGGTTCTGAACTAATCTGCTTATGTAAAAGGCAACACATTGACTTATATTCGGTTTTCTCATATTAGAAGAGATGAAAAGCCGGGTGCGGGGGGGGGGGAGGGAATGTGGAAAACAACTTGGATTGCTTGGCCAACTATGCACAGCTGTTGCTGGATGGAAGGGGAAAAAATGTTAGGAACATGCCAAGAAAAGAGGCAACAAACAAGGGTGAAGGAAGGAGATCCTGTTTGGAGAAGGAGGACTAATGCAGGGATGGGGGACTTGTGGTCCTTCAGATACTATTGGTCATTAAGAAAAAGAAGATATCCCGCTTTATCACTACCCTAAGGAGTCTCAAAGCAGCTAACAATCTTCTTTCCCTCCCTCCCCCACAACAAACACTCTGTGAGGTGAGTGAGGCTGAGAGACTTCAGAGAAGTGTGACTAGCCCAAGGTCACCCAGCAGCTACATGTGGAGGAGCGGAGACGCGAACCCGGTTCCCCAGATTACGAGACTACCACTCTTAACCACTACACCACACTGGCTCCTGCTAAATTGGGCCAATGGTCCATCTTCCTGTTCGCACACTTCCAGCTTCCTGTTCGCAGACTGACCAATCAGAAGCCTGTGGGAAACCTGAAAGCAACGCAACAGCAGCCTTCCCACTTGTAATTCCTAGCAACTGTTATCCAGAGGCATATTGCCTTCAGCAGTGGAGGTAAAACATAGCGGCCATTGTAAGCCTTACTTTTCATGAACCTGTCAAATTCTCTTTTAAAGCTATCCAAGTTGGCAGTCCTCAGGGCCTCCTGTGGATTTGAATTTTGTAAATTTGTTTTTGCCCCCCCCCCCGAATTGTTATAAGATGTCAGCACAGCTATCACTGCACATTTTGTCGTTTCCATGGATTGTAAACTGGCTTGAGTACAGTGCTGTAGAAAGGCAGTATGCAAATGGACTGAAGATGGTGAGGGAATGGCATGATCTTGGTTTCAAGACGAAGCTACGTTAATGTTATATTTATTAACATTAACATTATTTATTAACATTAACTAGGGTTATATTCTGTCAAGTCTTTGAATGACCCATTCCTCTTTGCTGCTGTCACAATCATCACCCTCAGAATTTGCTCTGGGAATGAAACTCAGTTGGACTAGACCACTCAAACGATACGTACCTCTGGAAACCTGCCATTCTGTCCTTGCTCAGGCAGTGTTAAAAATGCCTACTAGTATTTCCCCTGGGAATAAGCCCCAATCTGTTCCAAACACACACAGCACACATAAGCAATAAATCACAGGCCCAGGATTGTTTCATGGTTTACTCTGATAAATCACCTCAGGAGTTCAACAATAAATGCCCTTGAACTTACTGCTAAATAGAGCTTGGCTGACTGTGTTCCCTTCCAGATGCTTCTAGACCCATCGGTTTCAGATTGTGCCAGGGAACAAACTTGGGGTTTACTTGGAGGTTTGTTGGGGGGGGGTTCCTTCAGTGTGAGCACCCATAATAATGTGGACAAGTTTCCATGAAAAACCACTAGGTCACCACTACCAACGTGCATCCATTGAATATGATATGTTTCTCTTCTTCTCGTAACCGAGTAATATTGTCTTCCATGAACACGGTCTTAACAGTGAGTTCGTAAGTGACTGTGGAGGCCAATTCTGGATCCACACGTCCTTCCACAGTGGGGACATAGGTTTCCAGGCAGGAGCTGATCTCGGTGTAGATTTGCCAAGCATGCCTTCCTCTTAGCACATTTCTCCCTTGCGTCCTGAGTTCAAGATTATATGTTCAAGCTACAGGGAGTTATACAAATTCACACAGGGCAATGCTGAGGCTCAACACAGAGACTGTTTTAGGGTAGCGCAACCGGTGCGGCCACACTGGGTACCATGCTGCAGGGGGCACCACAACAATGCTGTAGAACGGAGCGTGAGAGGTGGGGGGTGCTGAATTTTAGCAACACACAGGACACCACTGAAATTTGAGAGCCCAAAGTCTACCACTGCTCAACAGCTCGTTACGTGAACTGAAGATGCTGTTCTATTGTAGAATTCAGTGATACCTTGGCAGATAAGTCAACACTGAAGAAGGATTTCTCCTGAAAGCAGGAAGTTTGGAAATTACTGAATTGGTGAATAGATTGGAGACTACCTAGAGCAGGCTTCCCCCATTTGGTGCTTTCCAGGTATCTCAGACTACAACTCCCATCATACCTGACCATTGGCCATGCTGTCTGGGACTGATGGGAATCTGGATGCTGTCAGACTGGAGAAGACTAGCCTACTAGAGGATAATCAGTAATTAACCACCTGAGAAAGGGTCTTAGCTCAGTGACAGAGCACAGAAAGGCCCAGGTTCAGTTTCCAGTGTCTCCAGGTTGGGCTGGGCAAGACTTCTGTCTGAAACCCTGGAGAGACACTGCAAATGGCCAGATGGCTTAGCTCAATAGAAGACCGCTTCCTTTGTGCCACAGAGATGAGGTGGCAGATCAAGGCTAGGTGGGACAGTAAAACAAAAGCAAGATTCTAGGCAGGATGAAGTCAAGGAAGGGGACAGTGTGCTTATGACAGCCCAAGACTAATTGTCCTTTGTACTCTCACATGCTTGGACAGGAAGTGGTTTGCTGAATAGTCTTCGACTGCTGAGTGTGAGTGGTCAAGATTTGCAAATGATTTGTAAATGAGAGCAGTGTGATTCACAGGCTGCAGAGCCCCACAGCTCCTGGTTTCTTCAGCACTAATGGACAGCTATTTAGGAATAAGTCAGGGAGCAGCCCTTCTGACCTCGGCCCGCAGAGATCAGGATTTTTTTAGCAATGCAAAAACTGACGGAGACCTCATAAAGTTTTGGGATGTGACCTGAGTAAAACGGGGAGGCTAAAATAAAAAGACTAGATCCTCAATGTGCCTGTGTTTTAAAACAAAGTCTTAGAATCACTTTGGAAAGAGATTAAAAACAAAACAACAAAACCATGCATTTTCACTCTCCCCCTTTTACCTTGCTGGAAAATCAAGCACACCCTGCAAATAACTTGTGCAGTGTAAAAGTGAAATCTAGATTTCCCTCCCATCACCCCAAGCCTCCAGAAGGGAGTCAGGGAACAGCATCTCTTCATAAATCTGACGACTCGTAGTGCCAGGATGATCCATCACTTTGCTGGCTTTCAATGGCGCTGCTGCTCATTGTGCTTGGGGTATGTTTTATCAGGCTGGAACGGGACGGAAGCCAGGAACAAAGGAGGAAGTGAGGAATCTGATTACCCTGGGCCAGTTCTGTACGGGTTGGAGATTGTCCATTTCTCTGCTGTCAGCTCATTTCCCCCCTCCTTCAACCCTCCATCCCACACATGAGGTGAAGTATCCAGCTAGCAGAGGCATCCTGATTAGTTTCGCCACCTCACTGATTTCCTAACAATGAATTTTGTCAGGGGAGCCGAGCTGAATTTCAAATCGGGTTGGTAAGGAATTTGCTGCTGATGCTATCTGCTATAAATCACCATATGCTGTCCTAATGAATCCCTGGCATACCACATCACCCTGGACGTCTGGTGGAATTGCCACCCTGC
This sequence comes from Podarcis gaigeae, assembly GCF_964106915.1. Classification (NCBI taxonomy): domain Eukaryota; kingdom Metazoa; phylum Chordata; class Lepidosauria; order Squamata; family Lacertidae; genus Podarcis; species Podarcis gaigeae. The sequence continues at coordinate 101,354,238 of NC_139679.1, forward strand.
CCTCTCTGTTATTTCTGGGCCCTGATCCAATCCTGGGTACATGCTGTGGCCAGGGCCGTGCAGGCAAAACTCCCGTCAGTGCCAGTCAGCTGTTTGGCGAGGGCAAGGTATCTAAATCCAGCTCCAGGAGAAACTTTTAGTTGCTGCTCCCCATGAGTGATAGCAAAATGAAGCCTCCACATTCAAGAGCAGTTAGCTTCTGATTACGAGATGCTATGGCAAGCAAAATGACTGTCTTCATCTTGCTTCTCTGGTGAGCTTCCCAGAGTCATCTAGTTAGTTGGACGATAGCGAACTATCGCCCAGTCTCAAATCTTCCATTCTTGGGCAAGGTGATTGAGCGAGTGGTTGCCGAACCACCCCAGGCATGCCTGGAAGAAGCAGACCATTTGGATCCCTTCCAGTCGGGATTCAGGCCTCATCATGGGACTGAAACTGCCTTGGTCGCACTGGTTGATGATCTCCGGCGGGCTAGGGACAAAGGTGAGAGCTGTTTCCTAGTTCTGCTGGATCTCTCAGCAGCATTTGATACCATCGATCATAACATCCTTCTGGACCGTCTTGAGGGGCTGGGAGCTGGGGGCACTGTTATACAGTGGTTCCGCTCCTTCCTCCTGGGCCGTGTTCAGAAAGTGGTGGTGGGGGATGAGTGTTCAGACCCCTGGGCTCTCACTTGTGGGGTGCCTCAGGGTTCTGTCCTCTCCCCCATGCTTTTCAACATCTACATGAAGCCACTGGGAGAGATCATCAGGGGATTTGGGCTGGGTGTTCATCAGTATGCGGATGATACCCAGCTCTACCTCTCTTTCAAATCAGAACCAGTGAAGGCAGTGAAGGTCCTGTGTGAGTGCCTGGAGGCGGTTGGAGGTTGGATGGCGGCTAACAGATTGAGGTTGAATCCTGACAAGACAGAAGTACTGTTTTGGGGGACAGGAGGCGGGCAGGTGTGGAGGATTCCCTGGTCCTGAATGGGGTAACTGAAGGACCTGAAGGACCAGGTGCACAGCCTGGAAGTCATTTTGGACCCACAGCTGTCCATGGAGGCACAGGTCAAATCTGTGTCCAGGGCAGCTGTTTACCAGCTCCATCTGGTACGCAGGCTGAGACCCTATCTGCCCGCAGGCTGCCTCCCCAGAGTGGTGCATGCTCTGGTTATCTCCCACTTGGATTACTGCAATGCGCTCTCCGTGGGGCTACCTTTGAAGGTGACCCGGAAACTACAACTAATCCAGAACACAGCAGCTAGACTGGTGACTGGGAGCGGCTGCAGAGACCACATAACACTGGTCTTGAAAGACCTACATTGGCTCCCAGTACATTTCTGAGCACAATTCAAAGTGTTGGTGCTTTGAAGCCCTAAACGGCCTTGGTCCAGTATATCTGAAGGAGCGTCTCCACCCCCATCATTCTACCCGGACACTGAGGTCCAGCACCGAGGGCCTTCTGGAGGTTCCCTCACTGCGAGAAGCCAAGTTACAGGGAACCAGGCAGAGGGCCTTCTCGGTAGTTGGCGCCTTCCCTGTGGAACACCCTCCCACCAGATGTCAAAGAGAACAACAACTACCAGGCTTTTAGAAGACATCTGAAGGCAGCCCTTCAGGGAAGGGCGTTTCGGGAAGCTTTTAATGTTTGATGTATTATAGTATTTTAATATCCTTTTGGAAGCCGCCCAGAGTGGCTGGGGAAGCCCAGCCAGATGGGCGGGGTATAAATTATTATTATTATTATTATTATTATTATTATTATTATTAGCCACTGTTGGAGAGTGACTGCTGGGTAAAATGCTCTGATCCAGCAGTGTTGATTCTTATGAAAACAAAAGCCCAAGGAAGAAGACTTTAACAGTGTAGTAAAGAGTATTGTGTAGGGAGGTCAGCTCAATATATTCACTGGTCTGGCTCTTCAGCTTGCTTCATACTGCTTGCTGATATGCTATTCGCAGATGTTGGGAATTCGCCATTTGCCAACCCATTTCACATGCTAGTTAAACTAGAGTTTAGATTTAAGGTGAGTCAGTTCTGCAGGAGTTAATAGGACTAACAATCCTGTGTGGAAGTTGACGGTGGCATAATAATATGAGCTGACATATTAAAATGATTTCCTGAATTCATTTCTAGAGCTCAACAAGTCTTTACCGGCCTTAATGTATCTATTTATTCATTCACTTAACAAGCCAAACGATGTGATGAAGCCACCATATTTTGAGTGTTTTGACAAGCCAAATGGCTATTTGAACTAGCTGCTCACTGATGTTAATGAAGCAGCTACTTACTGTAGCACATTCAAAAGAATATATTGGATGAATCACGTATATCCTGCATTTTCCACCGAATAACAATTTCCCAGTTGGATTACAAATGACACAATAATACAGCACAGCAACAACATATATTAAAAAAATAAATAACATGGACATTTCTTTAAAACAACAACAACAACAACAAAGCAACACAAAAAATATAAATCTAGGCAACCATGTCTAAAAATCATAATTCTACTGAACCTGAATATTCATTGGAACAAAACAGTTGTCAGCTGGAATTGACATGTTATCAGAGGGTGGGAAATGGATTGAGAACTCTTTGAGTAGGGCATTCCAAAGTCTGGCTGCTGCTACAGAGAAGTTTGATGGGGGGTGCAAAGAAGCCTCTCCCCCAAAGATGTGTGTGGACGAGTCCTGACATGCATCAAGACCTTAATACAGGTAATGATAAACTCTGCCCAAACTACACCATGTCTGAGATCACCCCTATCAGTTGCATAACACATACTTTCCATGCCGAAGGTCCCAGGTCCAATCTATGGTGTCTTCTTGTAGGTCTGGGGAAGACCCATGCCTGAAACCCTAGAGAGACACTGCCAGTCAGTGTTGACAATACTGAACTGGATGGACTAAGTGACTTGGTAGAACTTGGTGGAATTTGGTAGAACTATTGTTCTATGTGGAATAGTTTTTTGCATTATGCTCTACATGGAAGCGTTTTTGTTTGGTTTTTATACTATTCTTGCTTTAGGTTTCTAATTGTTTCATTCGCTTTCTAATGGTGTATTTTATTGTTGCAATCCACACTAGCACCTTGTGGTGAAGGCCAAGTAAGAAATCCAATAAAATAGATAGACTCCAGGGAAAGCTGGGCATCTTGACTCTGTGAAATGAGTAAGAAGGACCTAGGTCTCCTCTCTTTTAAGTAAGTGGAAATTGCTTTGGGCTGACTTATCTCAGCCACATCTGCAATGCACATTTAATGCTGTATCATAACACTGTAAATAGTCATGGCTCCCCCAAAATAATCCTGGGAATTGTAGTTTGTTGGAGTGTTGTTGTTAGGATTCCCCTTACAAAACTACAATTACCAGTTTCCTGGGAAGAGGCACTGATTTTTAATCCACTCTGATAATTGTACCTCTGTGACTCTTAAAAACTCTCAATACCCTTAGCAAACCAAGGATTATTTTGGGGAAGCTAGAACTGTTTAAAGTGGTATGATGATGCTTTAAATGTATAGCGCAGATGGGATATTGCAACTCTTCAAGCAGAAGTCTGGAAGTCTCTCGTCTTGTGAACGCCAATTTGTCCAATGTGTCATCCACAGAATGGAGGAGGGGGGGGGGAATCAATTTTCAGGCAAGAGTTGATGCTGAAGAACATCCTTGGTTTTAGAATAATGATTCAGTGATTCTGAATCAGATGGTCTGAGTCTTTGTAAGGGACGGAACATCATTTAGATCAGAGACCTTTAAAAAAAAAAAAAGGTTAAGGCCAATGAAGGATGTCTCACGGGATGTAGCATTGTGTAATTGCTTGCTTGATAAGCAACCAAAATAAAACCCCAGAATTTCAGGGCAAATTAACCTTTGATGCTCAGACAATGTCAGCGGAAATCAGCCCAAATTTCCCCACATCCTTGGAACATAGTCACAGCAAATAAGGATATTGTTCATTGGCCACAGTGCTCTGTGTCTAGAGGATAACTTTCCAATGTTAAGCCAAATTGCATGGAGAAGGTCCCAAATTCAATCCCCAGCATCTTCATGTAGGGCAGGAAATGTAGGGCCTTCTCAGTAGTGGCACCCACCCTGTGGAACTCCCTCCCACCAGATGTCAAAGAGAAAAACAACTACCAGACTTTTAGAAGACATCTGAAGGCAGCCCTGTTTAGGGAAGCTTTTAATGCTTTAATATTGTGTTGAAAGCCGCCCAGAGTGGCTGGGGAAACCCAGCCAGATGGGAGGGGTATAAATAATAAATTATATTATTATATTATAAATGTCCCCTGTCTGAAACCCTGGAGAGTCATTAGATGCTGAACTAGATTGACCATTGGTCTGACTCAGGACAAGGCAGCTTCCTATGTCCTTATAACTTACTACTGCCTGCATGGAAAGTGCTATAGTATGTTTGAGTCAACTAGTGGTATTGGACCTAACTGCCTCTTGGTGGTGTTTCCTTTGGATGTGCTGTTCTTGCTTCAGAAAGAGAATGGATCCTAAAAAGGGCTGCTCATGGATACAGCTGCCGAGCTGCTCAACTGCCTCGTTCCTTGAGTCAGAACGACTGAATCTGTATCCACCGCCCATGTGCTGGTTCATGACTAGGGGCTTCCAGATTTCACAATCATGCCTCTGTTACCATTTGCCGATCACCATGGGACTTTGGGGGTTTGGGTTGGGTTTTTAGAAGATGCCTGTGCATGAATTTGTTTTATGTGTGTAGATCAGTGCACGCTGACCAACACACAGTCTTTGCAGTAAGGCCCTGTTCCGATGGCATGAGTAGTCACGACAAGCGGTAGATTCTTATCTGCTGCAGCCTTCATCCGGCTTCACAGCCGTTGTAGCATACCGCTTGTTATCATCCACCTGTTCAGCCGTTGAGAACTTCTTGGATTATTCTTTGTCTAGCTCCTTCCCTTTGACCTTACCGCCTTGGGTGACCCTGCTGGGAGTACGAGATTCCTGACGGCTTCACTCAAAGGTTAATAGGAACGTGCAAGCCCAATCATCACGACAGGGTGATGATCCAGCGACTGAGGCCCCCTGCAACAGCACCCTCTCAGCTCCGTACCCAGGCTAGAAAAGTGCAGCACCATTAAGAAACAATACTGGGACATTAAGGGCCATTGGCAGGGCAAAAGAACTGTCCTCATCATCACCACCACCACCACCCCAAGTTCTGAGGAGTGAACAGAGACAGGAGAATCGGCAGAGTTGGCAAAGTCAGATTTAGGGCAGTGTGGCTGGTTCGACCACATTGGACACCAAGTCTAGGGGATGCTGCAGGGCATCCCAATGATGACATAGTGAACTGAGCAGAACGGAAAGCAAGAGGTGGGAACACAGAGAATTTTGGAGTCACACAGGACCCCACTGAAATTTGAAAGATGAAAGTCCCTCCCCCGGAATTGGCAGGTTACCAAGGCGATGACAGAAAAAAAGTGCCTTTTACGGGATATTTTTGAAACAGAAGTTACAGAGAGGCAGTGGGGATGTTGGAAGCAGAAGTGGAGTTATTTTTCCTGCAAAGAGTGCTGGGAAGAAGAAGGGGAGGTCATGCAGTCAGAACCATCTGACTGGAGAGGCTGCAACCCAGAGACTGTGGAGCATGGCTGGCTTCTCTGGACTCCAGCTGGCTGTGAGAGAAACAAAGAGAGAGGTATAGGAAGGGGGCCTGGGTGTGGTCCGCTCCGGGTGCCATTCCTTAGGGGAGGGTGACATCGCTGCCCCGCCCCCCGGACGCTCGCAGCGGGTGGTGCAGCCCCTGGGAGACTCGTGGCGGGTGGCACACACCCTGGGACCCTTGCCCCGCCCCCTGGGGTGCTCACCCCACCCCTGTGGGCAGCTAGCCCTGCCCCCACGGGCAACTAGCCCTGCCCCCACGGGCAACTAGCCCCGCCCCTGGGTGCATGAGCAGCTAGCTCTGCCTCTGGAGACACTCTGGAGATGTAATGCTGTGCCTCTGGAGACACTCTGGAGATGTAATGCTGGAATGTAGGTCCAGATGTATACGGGGGGGGGGGGAACCATATATCTTAAAACATTCCAGCCTCTGCCATGACCCGAATTCACAACACAGAAACATGACCCTGGGTGAGCTCCTGGAACCCCTGCAAGCTTGGTGGAAACTGGGGTGGTTTGTAACAACAATGTCTTTGTGTAACTTCCGACTGGTGCACCCAACAAGCCCTTCCACAGCATTGTCCTTGTCTCGAGGACTGTGCACACATTTCTGCTGAATCTGATATTCCAAGGCTAGTGTGGGAATGTTTAGACTAGGGAACAATTTGCTTTATCACAGTCTTTATTAGGCTGCAGGCTTGGCTTCTTAATTAAGAAGCAGAGGAGTCCCACCGCCAAACATGCCTCCACTGTTTGTTCTGTATAAATAATGCAAAGCAATTATTGTTTGCTCTGTTCTTCCATATATATATATATATATATATATATGGTAAGCCTGCAGGCAGGATCTGTTCTTTTTAATTTCATAATTGCACAGTGTGGAGAGTCTGAGGCGCTCCGTGCATAATAAATATTAATTGGGTTAAATGGCTCAATGTAAGGGGACTTGATTGCTTCAACGGGTCTTTTAAAAAGAGATCTGCAGCCGGTGCCAACTATCTATTGGGGAATTGGGTGTCCTCTGCATTGTTGAGCGGGCTTTCCTCCTAGAGAAGGATAAAAGCTGGGAAACACTTTCATCCAAAAACACTGCAATAAGCAGAAGGGACTTTTGTAACATGTCTATATGGTCTGCCCAATTTCAGCCAGAACTCAGAGTGATGCTGCTTACAGAGTTTTGCATAAAAGCTTTTTGCAGTAGCAGCTCAAAAGGCTTCTGGCATCTATTTCCACAGTAAATAACCGACCAGAACTGAGAGTTTTGAGGGGTTTCCCCCTATGATTTCGATTTCCTGCTGCTGCAGGGGCAGTCCCTGTGTTTCTCTCTCTCTCTCTCTCTCTCTCTCTCTCTCTCTCTCTCTTAAAAAAGGTCAACACAAATCCTCACTTTGGTGCCTGTCCTTGGATGTCTTGCTTCAGAGTAATTGTGTTGAATTCAATAGGACTACTCTAAAGAAAATCAGCCCTGAGTGCTCACTGGAAGGACAGATCCTGAAGCTGAGGCTCCAATACTTTGGCCACCTCATGAAAAGAGAAGACTCTCTGGAAAAGACCCTGATGTTGGGAAAGATTGAGGGCACAAGGAGAAGGGGACGACAGAGGACGAGATGGTTGGACAGTGTTCTCGAAGCTACCAGCATGAGTTTGACCAAACTGCGGGAGGCAGTGGAAGACAGGAGTGCCTGGCGTGCTCTGGTCCATGGGGTCACGAAGAGTTGGACATGACTAAACGACTAAACAACAACAACTCTAAAGAAAGTAGTTGAAGTCCAGGTACTTACAGAGTCAGTCATCAAAGCAAAGCAGTACAGAGCTAAATCCAGAAGGTGGCTCCCTCTTCTCATAAGGGTACACATACGTTTGATAGGTATAACAGCCCCACCGAAATTTGTGGGTGTTGCACTTTCATTGAATTCCTCCCCAAAGCAGGCAAAAAGGACTGGGGCATTGTGAGCCAAGTCCAAAGTTCTCCACAGTTACGGCCCAAGTTGTATTGAGTTCATCCAGCACCTGGCTCCCCTGCTGCCAATAAGCTCTCTCAGATAGCATGTCCCAAAATTTACCCTTGTGGGGAAAAAGAGGTTGGTGGTTATAGCTAGGCATGGGGGAGAATTAGCATTTTAATGAGAAACTACCTCATTTTCACCTCTTGAACAAATGCGCAAACACAAGTACCCTTTGGAACGCACAGTGCTCCAACCAAACAATGGGTACAAAAATGCACATGCAACAGGGGAGGGTACATAAAAATGCACACGTGATTTAAAATAGCACACACAAATGCATTATATTAGAGGAAATATGTGTCTATTAGTCAAAGCTGCAAACAAAAATGTATATTTTTGGAGAAATTTGCGCTAAAATGCTGGCCAGTTTTTGTTAGCATTATTTTTTTAAAAAAGAAAACACACAAATTGTGGTAGAATTGGGGAGAACTGAATTTTTAGCTGGAAAAATTAGAAAGCAGGAGACACCCAAATTGATAGGCCTCCATCCCTAGGCATAGCAAATGGAAAGGCCTGGGTGGGATCGGCCTCATCTTGAAGGCTTGGATGTTCATCTGTTGTGTTCATTAACACCAAGGAGCAGGGGGGTGTCGTTTGCTCTGTCTCCTTACTCAATGGATCCATCTAGGAGAATAATAGAACCATAGAATTATAGAGCTGGAAGGGACCCTGAAGGTTGGGAATCCTGACCACTGTCATCCCCGGGTGGGCTTCATCCACCAACCTTCTGCTTAACAGCCAGACACACTGACACATTGTGCCACCTGAGATCAGAAAACTATAACTTCTGTGTTCTCCAGGGGAGAAATGGGCAATCCCAAACACACTCAGGATGCTCCATGCTTTAAATAAGAGGTCTTTGGCACTGCTGCTAGCCCTCCCTCCAGGTAAGCCCTGCCTCACATAATTGATCAATGACACAGTGCAGGCACATCATTTGAATGGCAATGGCCATCCATTTTGGGGGAATGGCCTCCTCAAATATTTTATCGGGGGGTTGCCAAAGAGACCCCAGCCCCTGGGAGCTGGGTTCTATGCTTCCCTCCTTCCTTCCAGTACGTTTCCGAGCACAATTCAAAGTGTTGGTGCTGACCTTTAAAGCCCTAAACGGCCTCGGTCCTGTATACCTGAAGGAGTGTCTCTACCTCCATCGTTCTGCCTGGACACTGAGGTCCAGCGCCGAGGGCCTTCTGGCGGTTCCCTCGCTGCGAGAAGCCAAGTTACAGGGAACCAGGCAGAGGGCCTTCTTGGTAGTGGCCCCCGCGCTGTGGAACACCCTCCCACCAGATGTCAAAGAGAAAAATAACTACCAAACTTTTAGAAGACATCTAAAGGCAGCCCTGTTTAGGGAAGCTTTTAATGTGGTAGGTTATTGTATTTTAGTGTTTTGTTTTGTTGGAAGCCGCCCAGAGTGGGTGGGGTATATATAATAAATTATTATTATTATTATTATTATTATTATTATTATTATTATTATTCTGCTGGTCTCCCAGTACGTCTGTGCATCCAGACTTAGTGCAATACTCCTGAGCTATTCACAGCATCACATAGGAGTGAAATGCAGCTGTGAGCTTTACAATGTACCCCACGGCCGTTGCCAACACCGCAAGGGAAATGTGTCATCTGAAAATAAGCTTGCTAAGCAGCTGGAGAGACGTTTCCCATTGCTAGCCCTAAAAGCACAAAGGACCTCCTTTGAGAACAGAAGGTGCTGCTCCCCATCCTATCAGCCTTCTTTTTCATTAATTTGCTTTCCATTAAGATATTCATGACATTGTCAAAAATGCTAAATAATGGATGGCGAATAAAAGACAAGGGGGTTCTAAATAAAGAATGCTGAGCTGTCAGCCAAATACTTCGAATACTTTCCTGGCCTGGAGAATGCTTTGTAAAAAGACGCAGGGCAAATGCAACCACAGCCCCAGGTAGCTGTAGCTTCCAGACCAGATCACTGCCACTGATATAAACGGCTCATATATGAATAGCTTCCATTACTGGGAAGTACGTTGCCCGGACTACTTTCACTTAATATTTCATCCATATTGAGCACAAAAGGCACCTGGCAGCATTCATCAGCACTTGGCTGTGGTGAGAGTCCTCGCTTCTGGACATAACTTTTATTCCGTGGTGTTGCTGCAAGAAAGGTCCCTCGTATCGCATATCCCTAACCCGCACCACTGCTTCCCATATCTGCTCTGTAAAAAGGGCTCGTTCCAAAGTCAGAAGATGGCCGTGTGTCCCCAACTTCCAGTTGTGGCGAGAAGCTCTGGAGACAGGAGCAACAGTGGTTCAACAGTGACTGCTTAAGAGGTAATAATAATAATAATAATAATAATAATAATAATAATAATTTAATATTTATACCCTGCCATTCTGGCTGGGCTTCCCCAGCCACTCTGGGCAGCTTCCAAAAATATATATTAAAATACTGTGATACATCAAACATTAAAAGCTTCCCTAAACAGGGCTGCCTTTAGATGTCTTCTAAAAGTCTGGTAGTTGTTGTTCTCTTCGACATCTGGTGGGAGGGTGTTCCACAGGGCAGGTGCCACTACTGAGAAGGGCCTCTGCCTGGTTCCTTGTAACTTGGCTTCTCACAGCGAGGGAAGGCCCTCGGCGCTGGACCTCAGTGTCTGGGTAGAACAATGGGGGTGGAGACGCTCCTTCAGATATACTGGACTGAGGCTGTTTAGGGCTTTAAAGGTCAGCACCAACAGTTTGAATTATGCTCAGAAACGTACTGGGTGAGGAGAATCCCCATCCATTCCTTTTATGTGTTAGGAGCAGGGCTGGACCAAGGCATTTTGCTGCCTGAAGCAAAGAACTAGGCTGAATTCTCACATGCACACTCCCCCACCCCATATACAGAAACTGTCTGGCAGCTGAATGTTACTTCCAAGGCACCTGAGAGCAGCAGGCTAGTCTAGGTGAATGCTGCTCCCCAGGGCCCACCACCTGAGGTGGTTGCCTCACTGTGTCCAATGGTAGGGCCAGCTCTGGCTAGGAGGATGGTGGAGGTAGAGGCTGCTGCAGCCAGCATTGAACAGTATGTCAATATGCTGTGAAGACCGGTCCATTTGAGCAAATGGGGCACTGCCCCACCAACCTCAGTCTGCTCTCAGCCAGCCCCCCACCTGCCTGTCTTCTTTCTTGCAAGCAATGACTGGCACTGACTGACAACTTCCTCTTCCTTGGTCTTATTGTTGCCCATGCAGAACTTGGCAAGGAGGAGGATGGGGTCAAAGCTAGAATTAGCTGTCTGCCATTGGTTCTGGCTGCCCTATTGGGACCATCCACCGCTTCTGGATAGCTGCCCTAGTACTGCTGCAATCTGCAAAGGCCAGCTCTTGGGAAAGATTGCCCAGGCAGCAACCCATGCTTGCTTGGGGCTGGTTATAATACCCTCTACCTCCACTACCAGCTTCCAGCATGCAGACAGTATGATGGAGCATTTCTCCCTGCTAAAGGCTAGGTTGGCCTAGCAGACCACATCTCTGGTTGCCACTGCAGGGTGTAGTTTTATTGGATGGGTGAATACTGTAGACCTAAGGAGCTTTTGCCATCTCCGTAATGTCAGGAATGTGGTTCAAGTCACATAGGCTTGCCATATTTCCTCTTTTTCCAGGACGCGTCCTCTTTTTCATGGGTAGAGTCATCATAGTGCTCCATAGTTAAAAGGAGAAGTTGACCAATGTGTCCTCTTTTTTGCTCTTCAAAATATGGCAACCCTACAGGTGAGGAGATATGGGAATGAGACCCTATCTCCATCCCTATCCCCACCCAAGCTCTTGGAGGGCAACAACCTGAAGTGAGAAGCCAGCTTCTACTCATGTAGGCTCCTTGCTTGATGCTGAACCCCTGATTTCTACACCAGAACTTACACAAGCAGAGGCAGCCTCACTTCTTCATGCAGTTGGTCTTCAACAACTCACGGAAGGCTATGGGCATGAAGATTGGGGGGGGGGGTGGAGCTCACACCTTCATTCCCACCAATCTTCCCACCTGAAGAGATCTTATGCCTCAGACTATATGCCTGCAACTTAGACAAGAAATCACCTCCTAACATACACTTATTTATTTATTGCTGAGAGGCAGTGACTGGCCACCAGTGACCTTCATGATTGAGTGGGGATTTGAACCCTGGTCTCCCAGGTCCTAGTCCAGTACTCTAACCACTACACTACCCTAGCAGTGAGATGCTGTCAGATGATCAGCAATCTTAGCAAGGAATTGAGCTTCACAACTGCTGTAACACTCATAAAATTTATCCCAAAGAAACTTTGTGCCTGCAGCACTTCCTGTGTAGAAGGCAGTTGCCAGGTTAACAAAGATTAAGGACATACAAGATGATGTCTTGTCAGCCATTCACCTGCTGCTGTGTTGTTTGCTTATCGCCAAGGGATTGGAAACAGAGAAGTGTCTCTTCTGAGTAGAGATGGATAATTCTAAAAAAATCAGTTTCTCCCAGTTTCTTATTTTTTTCGCCCTTCAGTTCAATTTGCAGGGTTTTTTTCCTTTTTTTAAAAAAAAAATCCACACAAGAATCTATATGAAATGTCACGTGCATTGTATTTTTGTATGCAAATTTACCAAGTTTCTCTAATATAATGTAGCTCTGTACATTATTTTCATGAATGTATACATTTTTGCACACGTTTTGGTTGGAGAATTGCATCACGAAATTTGGGAGAAAGCACTGACTTGGAAAGGGAAGCTGTGTTTCAGTTTGCTTATAGGTTTGGGAAGTGTGAAATTAGGAGGACCACATTAAAATACAAACACAACAAAATTCTCCCCCATCTCCTATTTTTGAGGGTCAAAGCCTGGGGTGGGTACTGAGAGGAAAGGAGGGGGGGGGTCCATAAAAAACCAGGTGGAGACTCCTTCTGTGAGTGGAAGACAAAAATGCAGTATTTAGGTCTTTAAGAAAACCCCAGTCCCCAGTGTCTCCTTATTTACAGGAAACCAGACACCCATTTGGCAAACCAGCTTCTTTCTTGCTCTTCACAAAACACCAGTTAGAATTTCCTCAGCCAGACCCCCTCCAGAGTCTCCTATTACATAGGCAATTTCTAAATAAATGGAGTTTCACTAAAATCGATAGGGCAAGGATTTAAAGAATGCTATTTTGCTACACGTGACTTCCCCCCAAACCCCAAAACAAACACCTCTTCTAATTATTCTAAGGCATCTTCATTATCCATCTAAAATAGGTTTTTCATATTTCTGTTTTCAGGCATTCCAAATATCCAATAACGTCATACAACTCCAGCAGTTATCAAAACTAAACACTTAATTTTGCAGCCACATTGTCAAAACACATACTTTCCCTTTGACAAGCCACATTTCTCTTTGTCAAGAGACTGCAGAGGAAGACCTCACTTTTGTAGTGATTTTTGCTGCTTAGCAAAGGATCTCGAGAAACATTAAAGTGAAGATCCAATCAAATCTCCAATCACAGTGAAGTGGTCTTTCACCATGATCTTTGGCCTTGCTTTGAGTATCTCCATGTGCCATGCTGACAAATGTATTTCACCCCTTCTGCATAAGGTACCCCTTTCTTCCTTTTCTTGCATTCCTGGTCTACTCTGGCTGGTATCATGATCTAAACTGCTCATCTAAGGTCTCACATGCCTTTATCCAGTGATAAACCCAGTAGCATCATCAGCTATAGAGCTCATGCTTTGCATGTGGAACATTCCAATCTTAGTCAGTGGTATCCCCAACGAAAAGGAGTAAGTAGAAAATCATGGTCTCTGTCTAGAGAGCTCATTCATTCATTCCATAAAATTTAAACATTGCTTTATTGTAAAAAAAAACCCAAAACAAAACAAAACCTCAAAGCACTTTACAAAGATCTTCTGCTAGCTAGACAAATTGTCTGACCCACTGTCTAGAGTTGACCCAACTATTAATCCCTTTCTCTCCACCATCTCAGCCATTAAAAATATTAGACGAGCCCTGCTGGTTAGAAAAGCCACATCTGATTGACCACTGTGAAAACAGAATGCTAGACTAGATGGGCTTTTGGTCTGATGCTGGTGGGACTCCTCTTACTTTCTCTTGTTTCCTGCGAAAGTTTCTTCCAGCTTTTCATCTCCGTTATTGCTGCCAGGCTCTTTGGACAGACAAAGCTGCTGATTCTCTGCTACTGATTACAATGCTACACTATCAAAGCTCATCAGCTGTCCCTTCATTGTTGCTCTACGCGTGGGGCTCCAAACTCCCCTTAACTGTTGCATCGTGTTCTTCCTTCAGGCTCACTTTGAATATCTCCATTTGCTATTGGAATACAGTGATTTCTGCAAGGAACGTTGTTACCATTTCCCCCATGCGAGCTCAAACGCACCAGTTCACCTTTAGTCTCTCACAGAAACAATACCCCACGTCTTTCACCAGCGTTATAAATGCATACACAAACCACTTCTCTGGTCAGTGAGAACACTGCAAGGCTTAAGTTTTCCTCCAGGGAGGACAGCAGCGGTGATATGCTTCTTTTGGTAACATTTGCTATTACAGTGGTACCTCAGGTTAAGTACTTAATTCGTTCTGGAGGTCTGTACTTAACCTGAAACTGTTCTTAACCTGAAGCACTACTTTAGCTAATGGGGCCTCCTGCTGCCGCCGTGCCACCGGTGCACGATTTCTGTTCTCATCCTGAAGCAAAGTTCTTAACCTGAAGCACTATTTCTGGGTTAGCGGAGTCTGTAACCTGAAGCGCATGTGACCGGAAGCGTATGTAACCCGAGGTACAACTGTATACACAAATGTTCAAGCAAAGCACTTTTCACACCTGCAGGTAAGCAAAACAGTCATTTTAGAGTTTCTGCCTAGAGGTAGCTTAAAATGGGGGTGTGCTATCTGGAAGATTTGCTGCCTGCTTGCTTTGAGGAGCCCATTTGGTTCCATAAATCTCTTCTTGTATATATTAACAAAGAAAGCTTGAGTCTCCAGTATTCTCTCAACTGAAGAAAATTAAACCGTTCCATTTCACTGTACTGCATGTAACAGTAATCTTCCACATGAATGGTAAGCCCTTCTTATTCCTATCAACTTCTTCCTCCCCTCCTCCCCTCCACACAGATAACAAGTAGTAAGTTCATGGCAGTATTTACAGAACTTATTTATGCTACCAAATAATTGGCTAAATTTATTTATTAGGCCTCTGCCACAATTTCATTAGCTATTAATGAGCTGCTCCACTGAGCTTACTCATCAAGAGTTCAGGTGATTATTATTATTATTATTATTATTTTAATAACTGAGACTGAAACTCCAATCATGTGTGGGCTAAGCCTCATGGAATCAAGTAAATGTTTCCTGGGATTTGTTTATTTATCCTGCCCACTTCTATATATAAATGGCAGATTTCTCCTAAGGGATGAAGAAATGTGAAATTGATAAATACCTCAATTTGAACATGGGTGAGCAACGTTTGTGGAAGAATAAAGTTACCTTTCTTCAGGCATCTAAGCCCCAGATTAATTGGTAGGTTGATCGTTCTTTTCCTGGCAAGTTCTTACTCTCATCGGTTACCTTCTCCGCTTTCATTTTGCATGGTGGGCAAGTTCTTCCACAGCCTACAAAAATAAAAGATGAAGATAGGAGGGTTTCATCAGAGATGTAATCCACCCTCAACTATCCCTGAGCTGTCCATTATCTACAATATTTAACCATAACCTTGTGAAGCCTCCAGCATTAGTAATGCAGTCGCTAAACAAGGCACTCCCAACCTAGACTTCCCTTTATGAACAGAAACAAAAATATTTCTCCACAGGCTTTCCCAAACCAACATATGCTGTCTAGATTGGGGTTTGGATTCTCTTTCAGCGTGAGGACCACATTCCCTCATGGGCAGCCTTCCGGGGGCTGGATGTTGATGGTGGGCAAAGCCTGAAGCTAAAGGCTCCCCTTTGGGATGCTGAGCTGTGACTGGGAGCATGCGCCAAGGAGAAATAGGCAGGCCTGAAGAGAGTCTGATGGACTGGAGCTTGCTTGAAAGGAATAAGCTGTCACTGCACTGGTGTTGGGTTAAATGTGTTGGGATACTGTTGGCAGCCGGTCTCCCTTGGAACAGCATCAATTAGCAACACGAGCCTCAGATACGTTTAGAGACCCGTGCACACTCTATCAGCAGAGTGCATAAATCTTCTCACAGCAGAAGAGGCAGACAGAGAAATGTGTAAGCATAATGCACAGCATTTTATTCAGCATAGTTCAGGAACAGAGGAAAACATGTCTGCTTCCCTTCGTCTCCAGCAAAACAGCAGTAACACAAAAGCTATATACAAACGGAAGTTCCCAGCAAGTGCTGGAAGTAAACAGGCATGTGGAAGTAAACATTGCTGTTTCGTTGTACATCTGGGGGCAGATATCTGACTCTTGCAAGGAGGTAGCATTATGGGATGGGGGGTGCCTCCAGGATCCAGCGAGTGTTAAAAGAAACTATCAAGCCTTCTAATTCCTGGATCCATTGCAGATTTGATTGCTGGAATAGCTTGATAATGGCCCGCTAAGTATGAGTCACTTTCACTGTTAATCTTAGTTATTTTAAAGGGTTTTAATTGCTTTTAACTGTTTTGCTGATAATTGATATGTCTTGTAAAACTACTCAGAGGGTTTTTTTAAAAAAAAATTAAGTGTCATATAAATTTTGTTAGGTAAAAATAAATATATAGCTAAAGATTTCCAGGCTTGTTCACATACAGATGATGGCATGAGAAGGTTGTTTGTGAGGCCACAATGCACATTTGTACTTTGGCTTATTAGGATGAGATATAATCAGCCGAACATGGTCTGTGCATCCATAACTCTGATTTAACAAGCTCATGAAACATACAGAGTTTCTGAAGATTTTTGTTAATGGCATGGCTGATTGTTTTGTTCATGTGCTGCTGAAATTTGCCTTTTCCAAGCTGCTACTCCGAAAAGCACATTTCCCCCCTCCCCATCGTGCCGATGTTAACAAAGATTTATGTCAATTAATTAAGGATGCAGTCTTGTGCACTATCACCTGGGACTTACTTTACTGTCGGCATGTATAATATTTGGTTCCAGGTAAATGACAAGGAACTATCAAGCAAAATGCCACTGCTTAGCACACAAATAAAAAAAAAGGAGATTTAAATTGGGTCTGCCGGGGGGGTGTTGATGATGAGAAATCCGCGAGGAAGTCTAAACTCCTCAGCATTCCTTTATAAATTCTCTCTTCATGAATCCAATAAAGCTTTTCATAATATATTGCACACTTCAAGAAGCATTTGCAATATTTGTGCAGGGCAAGCACATAAATCACTACTGTTCTGCATTGGCTACGTTGCCCATTTATTTCAAGGTCACTAACCTATGGAGAGTATTTATCTGATTTAAGTATTCTGCAACCAGTTTCTACACCTCATTTCCTGGTTCTTTTCTCTTCTGACGTCCACAGCTCTCCTTTGTAAAGGTTACTGTTCCATCAGGTGTAATGTTATGGATTATTCCTGTTAAGAGTCGCACCTGTTAGGAGTTACTGAATGCCTTGTTGATGCAGGGAAAGTGACTCATGGTCTGAGTTAGGATAATGTGGCTGGTGTATCTTTTAACATAGTAATTGTATAACTCAGATACAAAATGCTCCCACCCCCTGCAAAAAAAAACACAAAAAAACCCCAAGCATTATACTAACTAGACTGTCACTCTAGTTGAGTTCGCAGCTCTCCATGTCAGGAAAGCAATCTTGACATTTCCTAAGAAGCCATTTTCACAATTGGAGTAACAATAACAATTAACACAACAACAATGAAGATGATGGCGATGATGGACAAGCCATAGCTCAGGGGTAGGTTATTTCTGGTGCAATCCCCAGACTGTCCAGGTATTGCTGGGAATGTTCCTCAATCCATAGGGAACTGCTTCCAGTCATTGCATACAATACTGAACTATTAAGGCCAATGGTCTGACTTGGTATAAATAAAGCAGTTTCCAATGGTCTTGTGTTCCTAAGGATTTGCTGTCTTCCCAGCACTGGAGGAACCATACAGTGTCGAAAAACAAACAGAACAGCCTCAACAATCAAAAGAAAAGCGAAGAGCAGAATCAATCAGATCAAGGAAACTAGCCAGCTGAGCCAAAGGCCCAATAAAGGAGACGTGTTTTGTGCTTCCTTTGGTTTAGAGTTGGCACTGGGAGAAAGTGGGGCTATACCAGGGGTCTGCAACCCGCGGCTCCGGAGCCGCATGTGGCTCTTTTACACCTTTGCCGTGGCTCCGGGGCGGATACTAGCGAGGGGAGGAGGCGCATTGTGCACCCCTACACTCCCCACTGTGGCGGGCGCTGTACTGGCTGTGACGTTGCATGGGGGCGGTGCGTGCGTTAGTCATGCACCGTCCTGACGTCACCTTCCCGCCCGCTGTCAGATCGCGGCTCCGGAGATATATTTGTTTTAAATGTCTAAATGGTTTTGCGGCTCCCAGCTTTTTTTTCCTTCGGAAACGGGTCCAAGTGGCTCTTTTTGTCTTAAAGGTTGCAGACCCCTGGGCTATACCTTCTGTAGTATGGAAATGTAAATTTGAGGAAAGCTTCACCTGTTTACATTGCGCCTCTCAGACATTTGAATTACATTTATTTATTTTGGGGCCTTTCACAAAATGGCACATGACACGAAGGATACACAAATTTATGTCATCCTTTGTGAGTGGCTCGGGGGGCTAAATCTACGTATAGTGTACAGGGTCCACCCCTCCTTGAAGCTTTCCTATTCCTCAGCAGGAAATTATCCAAACAGAAACAGAGAGGGATTAATATCAGCAGCAGAAAAACCCAAGAACAACAAAAAAAGACAAGTTGCATAACAGAGATGGCTCCCAACACGTTTCAGTGCTAATGTGTGTTACAAAGTTGTTTTTAGGATTACTAAGAGAATGGAGGGTGAAGCACCTTGAATATCCCCAAAGGGCTATAGATGATGGTGGTGGTGTTGATGATCCTATGATTTGATGATGAGAAGCTAAGTTGCCTCTACATTCTTCTCCAGCAGTCGGTGAATATAACCATAGTGAATTAGAGCCAGGGGAATTGTTGCAGATGTGGACATCAAATGGTACTGTATGTCCTCATTTCTCCCGACTTTGCTTTTGCCAGTCTGGGAGAGAAGAACAGAAGATTTCTCTCAGTTCCATGGGATTGGCTAGATAGCCTGTTTAGTCTGACTCAGTATAAGACAGCTCATTATATATGTTCATGAGATGTTTCTAGGTGTTTGGGGGTTTTTTCCTAGTGGAGTGGAGTGGCATTTACAGCCTTGTTAGCCAAGAGCCATTCTTCTCTCTCCATCTGATGCCTGCTATGTGGGTTTCACAACTTTAGCAAGTTATCTTAGATGTAACTGAAAGGGTTTTGATGGTGCTGTGATCTACAGTGCCCTGGAGCAAAGTATGTCACTATCTTATATGTTAGAGGAGTACAAGTGCTTTGAATTACGGCTTGTAACAATAGGATTTCTGTGCTCATCTTTCTGCCCACTAGAAATCTAACACTGCTCAGGATTGCACCTCTTTTGAAATGGGAGGTGGTGGGAGCCATGATCTTACTTAACTGTGAGCTTTGGTTTTCAACTGTGCTATTTTCCCATTGCACTGAAACCTAGACTGAATTCCAAATCCACCTCAGCACCTTGCTCTACTGACTTTGACCTCTAAAACAACCTTTGACCTCTAAAACAGACAGGATAAAAGTTGGGCCCTTATGGTAGACAAGATCTACCATACAGTTCGTCAAGGGATGCAAGTCCTTAATTCAGTCAGGGCCTTTCCCCAGTTCTTTGAACTCAAGGTGTAGGAACAGAATTTAGGTCCTATTCCAGCAGGGCACACTCTTAACACAGAACTGCCGCAGATGTCTTGCTAAGAGTATGAGCAGAATTTCAGCCCCTGGCTGTTATTTAATAAACACACACCAAGTCATTTCTCATATTTCATAAAGGGCACTCCTCTATTTTTAAAGGGTGGTGGAGGATAGCCATCTCTCTGAAAGATGTCCTGGTCAAGTCTGGTTTAAAGATAAGGAATCCTAAAAGGGAGAGCTGGAGGGGCCTTGAAGTTGCCCATCAACAGCTCCCAACACCTGGTCAACAGACTGTGCAGGCAGGCAAAGTCTTTCTCCCTGCGGAAGTCTTCTCACATAGTGCCTGCCTCACTATGGTGAGATTTGTTCTACTACTTAAAGCATAGTAATTATTTTTAAAGTGTATGTCTCTCTCTCTATATATAAATTGCCACATGCAGATTTTACACAAAATGATATCTTCATTTGTTCTCTCTTTTTTTTGGGCACTACATTACTGGCCACCCTAACTCTCTCACACATAGTTTAATGTAACATGTAGTTTACCCACATCACTTCCAGTATGCAAGAGTGTTTTACTTCTTTCTTCATTGTCTGGAGAATGCATGAGATTCGAGTCACTAGGTAGCTCTAGGCTTAGCTGCATCTGGATGGAGTCAGTAGCCTCCCTCGTTGTTTTGCCCTGGCTTAATCCAACTTCCAGAAAGATGCATCCTCTAAAAGCTTCCATGAAGCCAGGGCTGCCCCGAACGCTTGTTAAAATCAGGTGGCAACCTCACGCAGCATATCCTGGGGAGCAGTGAATGACAGTGAGCTGTTGGTGTCACACGGCCTGCCCTGCACCCCCTCAACCATAGCTGTCAACCTGCAACTTTTCTCGCGAGGAATCCTATTCGGAACAAGTGAATTTCCCTTTAAAAAAAGGAAAAAGTTGACAGCTATGCCCTCAACTAGTCTGCTAGCATCAGGTGTGGTGAAGGACACTGTCTTAGTATTGAAGTAAGGTGGGAGGAGGATAATAAGAACATAAGAGGAGCCTGCTGGATCAGGCAAAGGGCCCATCTAGTCCAGCACCCTGTACTCCCAGTGGCCAATCAGATGCACAAGACCACTTGTCTCTCCTGTGGTTTCCAGCAGCTATGGAAGCAGAGCAGAGCTGTCATGGCTACCAGCCATGATAGCCTTGTCCTCCATGAATTTATCCAATCCTCCTCCAAGTTGATGGTCATCACTGCATCCTGTGAGAGCAAATACCATCCTCTGAATTTTCCAACGTCCAGCTTCCATGAATTCTAGTGCCGTCTTGTTATTTACCCCAGGCAGCAAAATGCTTGGGACCCAAAAAGTGCTTGTAGCACTAATGCAGTGGTGGGGCATTTGCAAGGGGTAATATGGACACAGGAGGGGAAGCTTCCCCTCCTTTCCTTTGATCATGGAATCTTTCCTAAGGCCACCTGTTCTTGTTTTCCTGCCTGCTGGATGGTGCCCCCGTTGGAGGCACAGTGAAGGCAAGATCGGCACTCTTCCCTCCCACTGATTTTACATTAAAATGCCCCTCTATCCACTCATGTTATCATGGCAAACATAGGTTTGTGAGCACACAAAGCTCACACCCCCATTTTACAACAGCCGGGGCTGTCTGCCAAGTTCATAGCTGAGCGAGGATTCGAATGCAAGTTTCTAAGTTTCAGATCTAGTACCCTGGTTGCTGGCCCAACTGTTCTCACATTTAAGCGTGTTTTTTTTAATAATGCTTGAAATTAGATTAAGCACCATTTGTCGTTGAGCGCCAGGATCACAGAATTAGAGTACAGCAAGGGCCTTTCCCAGATAATTGCACCGAGAAAAGTCATTGCAAAATTGTTACTTAGTTGTTGCATTGGATCCAGATGTCTTTTCCGAAGGGTTTTTTTTATGTGTGTGTGCTTCTGTTGTTGGTGTAGCAAAGTTCATATTGTTTTGTTTTAATCTAATTTTTGTAAATATAACAGGGGAGAAAGAAAAATTGCCAGCTGACATTAACAATAAAAAATATCCCATTGATCCTGACTTAAACTTGGCCACTGACTTGGAAAGCTTTAAAAGATTAGACCCAGTCATGGAGGAGAAGGCAATCAATGGCTACTAGCCACAGTGGCTATGTTTACCTCCCTTGTCAGAGGCAAGATGTCCCTGAACACCAGCTGCCAGGGAATCACAAGTGTGGAGAGTGCTCTTTGAGGTCCTTTTTGCAGGTTTCCTGTGGACATCTAGCTGGCCACTGTGAGAACAAGCTGCTGGACTAGATGGGCTATTGGCTGGATCCAGTAGAGCTCTTCTCATGTTCTTCTTACATTAAACATATGAATTGGAGTCAATTTGATTCCCTCCCCCTCTTTCCTTTTCCTTTCTCCTACTGTGATGAGACTGCATTTTAATTGTTTTAATGTTGTATTTTAATCTTGTTTTGAAGCTGTATTCATTCAACTCATTTTTATTATTGGTTGTTAGCCGTCCTGAGCCCAGCATTTGCTGGGGAGGGTGGGGTATAAATAATAATAATAATAATAATAATAATAATAATAATAATAATAATAATTATTATTATTATTATTATTATTAAATGTACATCCAGGTTTGTTTTCTTTTAATTTTTTTTTTGGGGGGGGGGCCAAGAGAGTGGGGCCCTAAGCTATAGCTTGTTTAGCTTATATGTAAATCTGGCACTGCTTGGAAGGTCTCATCCCTGATCTGGTTGTTTGAAAAACTGTGTGGAACTTTGTTCCCATCTCTCGGTGTTTTTGGAGTGCTGGAGTTCCTACCTTCCCTAACTTTTACTGCGCGCCCCCAAGCCTCCTCAACCCCACATCATTACATGGAGACAAGTTAGGAGGGGGAAATGCTGGATATCATCTTGGAAAGCCATTTAACACTGAACACTTTGAAACGGAGGTGAAGACAAACTTTGACATGGCAACATCAGGTAGGTGCCAAATGTGAAGCAGATCAACCCAGCCACAATAGCCACATTGGATGATCTGTGCTTGAATTATTATTTTCCTTTCACTATTCTGCTTAGGGCTTAGCTTTTCCAATGGGAGCAAGAATGTTGTATTTGAACTTCTCTGGGTCTTTTTTACTTCCTCCTTTCCTGGGATTTTCGTTTGTATTTCTGAATTTAAAACATACCAGTTAAGCACACAATACCCAATAAAAACCAAAGCAGGAGAAGAAGGAGGGTTTTTTTGTTTTGTTTTGTTTTAGAGAAGGCGGGAGGGAAGCAAGGAAAAAAACCAAACAAAACCCTTTGTTCTCTTTTTAGTTCACCTACATTAGCCAAATTCAGAAGTAATTCCGAACAGCTGAGGTTAGCCTGGGACATCTAATCCCTCAAAAGCTTGGTCTGAATTCCAGAACCAGAATGTGGCGTTGAGTCTCCTCGATGACGAGTAAAATCTAATTCTTGCAAAACCTCTGGAGCAAGGAAAACCAGCTGAGAAATTGCATTTTGAACAGAAGCTCTGGCAGCATCTGATGTGGTGCCCAATGGAGTCAAGGGAAAGGCTGAGCCAGCAGCAGATCACAACCTCATGGAAGGCATTCCCCCGGGCGTGAGATTGGACGTGGTGTGGAGTGGAGATTGGGATCCGGCATGCTGCACCAACCCCTCTTCTTGCCCAAGCATCTGGTTGGGCACTGTGAGAACAGGATGTGAGAAGGGCCACTGGCTCTTCCCTTCAGCATGGCTCTTCTTCTGATCCTCTGCTCTTAAGCTCTATGTGTTGGGGAGGGTACATGGGGACCATAATATATTCATTAACTGAGATGATCCTAAGCTCCAAACCCGTGACTTGTGACCACTTATTTTTGCTCGAGTACTGCCAATCTTGCCTTCAAAGCCTGTGCATCTTGTGCTACTGGCTTCTGCAACAAGGTTGGTGGCAATGCACGAGGGAGCCTTCTCTCTTTGGTGGCTTTGTGTCTGTGGAACTCCTTGCCCCAAGGTTATCACCCTCTTTATATGCGTTCTGCAGGCAATTGAAAGCATCCTGTTACTACAAACAAGGATTTTGACTTACAGTGGTATCTCGGATTACAGACGCTTCAGGTTACAGGCTCCGCTAACCCAGAAATAATACCTCAGGTTAAGAACTTTGCTTCAGGATGAGAACAGAAATCACGCGGCGGCAGCATGGTGGCAGTGAGAGCCCCCATTAGCTAAAGTGGTACCTCAGGTTAAGAACAGTTTCAGGTTAAGAACGGACCTCCAGAACAAATTAAGTTCTTAACCCTAGGTACCACTGTAGTTGCTGCTTAATGTTTTGATTCTGAGTACTCCTCTTTGTGTGATTGATTGATTGATTGATTGATTGCTGCTGTCTTTGGTTTGACATTTTGTGTTCTAATGATGGGGTTACCTTGTGTTCGCTTTTATATTTGTAATATAAATCCAAAACTGAAAGACTCCTTTGTATTAAGAAAGTGGAAATAAAAGAGGCAAGACACAAGTGTGGGGTAAACTAGGGCAGATTTATTAACTATAGCTGAAAAACATATGAACAACAGAACTCAAGAACTTCTAAACTTCTAAGCTGCATAAGGGGGATGAGACCATGTGCAGGAAACCATCCAAAAGCCCTGTCAGACGTCTAAGCCTGTTGGAACTGGATGAGTCCACCCTGCAGTGAGTCAGGCTGGTACTACTCCCAGCCCCTATTCCCCCTGCCACACTCCTAAAGTAAGGAGCGAGGCATTCCTGATTCATACCCTTTCCAAGCTTCTGGACTGACTCCAGCTACCTAGGCTGGACATTGGGTCCTTCTAGGCAGGTAGACGTGTAAAGGGCTCCCTGTGCCAGTTAGGCTTTGCTCAAGCAATCAAGGCCTTCTTGAATTCTGGCATCTGAGTTCCGCCACCCTTGCTTATTTTTCTGGATGGTGACACCTGGCTTTTCCTTCAGTCGTGCTTCCTGGTTTGTCCCTCCCAACAGGGAGCACATGGCTAGAGCAGGGAAAAGGGAAGTCCTGTTGCATGAGCAAAATTGCACTTACACACTGTTGGATACAATTCTGGTGATATCTAATAGCCAACGATGTGGAGAGGGCTGATCTCAGAGCCTCTCTCCCTCCCACCCACCCTCATTGACTGGGACCCAGCAAAGGTTTGTGCAGCTTTGTGTGCACTCAAGAGACAATCATACCCATTTGCTTACACAACAACATTTTCTGTGGCTGCTATTCTAGCACTGTAGACTGCACCTTGCCTTTCCAGTGAGCGAAATAAATAATTCAAAGCATAAACGTATTTGAATTTCAATTTAAAGGGGGGGGGGAATTGTTAATTTCAAAGATGACAGTATTATAGTATATTGTGCTAACATGGGGAAAATATTTCCTGTCTTCAAAAGTGACTTGAATTCCAACTATGTTCAAACATTTCTCATTTGAAAAAGTTTCCCGAAAGCATTAAAAATAGATTCCAGCTGACAGTCACTTCTTATTGAGTTCTGAGAGTGGGGCAGATGATGGTTTTGGATAGAAGGGGTGGGTGAGGGGAGGGATAGACCTGATCACTGAGAAAAATGAACATTTCCGCTGGAACGTTCGTGACAAAAAGAGACAAACTAGACAGAAAAATTGCAAAATAAATTACAGGGCTCTCCTTTTAATCACTAGAAGGTGATAACTTCAAAATTACCTGAGCAAAAGCACAAGGAACTGCAGAAATATAGAGCAGAGTTAAGAATTCTGATCAAAGAAGATAAGCAATTATTTGTACCATGCGAAGAGCTAAAACATTTTTTAAAACAGCTCAGGACTAGGATACGTAACAGATTGGCTTAGCACTTATCACTGCACTCTGTAGGGGTCAGCTTCCTGCAGATACCATTTTATCGGGAAGTCCAGTCTGTATGATTTAGGAACCTGGCCTTTAGCGTGCTGGCACCTACACCTTGGAATGCCCCCCCGTTATGAGGAAATACAGCCAATCACATAAATCAAAACACCTCAAACAAATACCCTCTCCAGAATAACACCGCACCACACAACTGAACCCCTCACTCAATAGATAGCCCCCCAACACCCCATCTCACATTGAAATACCACACGGAAATAAGTTACAGCCATGTTGGTCTGCCATAGTCGAAACAAACAAACAAAAAATTCCTTCCAGTAGCACCTTAGAGACCAAGTTTGTTATTGGTATGAGCTTTCGTGTGCATGCACAGAATAAGAAACTTGAACCCTCATGTCATCCAGTCTTTCTGTTGAGCCACACACACACAAAAAAAAACATTCTGTGTGGTGAAGAAGAAGAAGAAGAGTTTTGATTTGATATCCCGCCTTTCACTCCCTTTAAGGAGTCTCAAAGCGGCTAACATTCTCCTTTCCCTTCCTCCCCCACAACAAACACTCTGTGAGGTGAGTGGGGCTGAGAGACTTCAGAGAAGTGTGACTGGCCCAAGGTCACCCAGCAGCTGCATGTGGAGGAGCGGAGACGCGAACCCGGTTCCCCAGATTATGTGACTACCGCTCTTAACCACTACACCACACTGGCTCTATGCTGGTGAGCCAGCATAAGCACAGCGAAGGATGCTGGAAGGGGGACCCTCCCACTGTTCAACCCATCCTGACAGCTACTGATGTAAACAGCAAAGCAGTGTGGGTCAGTTCACAGGAAGGCTCCTCCAGCAATTTGGTAAGGCTCAGACTTCAGAAGGCAATATAGGACCAGGACAGGACTACACGGGGCAACTTTGATGCTCCCAGTCACTCCGTCCTCTCCATCTGAATTTCTGTCTGAATAGCCAAAATGTGTGAGTGCTAAGAGGGTAAGCAAGCACAATTTATGACATTACATCGTTGTGGATCATGAGATTTGTTTGTTACAGCATCGGCCTTAGCTTCTAATATTCTAGCTTTGTAGAAGAGGAAGCAACACAAGCCTTAACTCTGATTTTAAGCTGGCAAGGTTTGGTTGGGATGTTTATATTTATTTATATTTATATATAATTGTACATAGTTTTAAGGGCTTCTTTCTTTCTTTCTTTCTTTCTTTCTTTCTTTCTTTCTTTCTTTCTTCAATAATCTCATACCAACATTGTACTTTTCACAAGCAGATTTCCAAAAGCGGGTTTTCTTCATGATGTGGCCATTTTTATGAAACTTCCCACCAGCATCTTCAACACGGTTCCGAGACAGGCAGAACAATCAGTTTGTTGAATTACATGTACATTTAAGTACTCCTCCAGAGCCTGTGCCAGTGCGTACAGAATTCTAAGATAACTGTTGGCTTGGACTACAAACATTTCTAGAATTAACCACCAAAGAGAGGGGATTTTTTTCAGAAGGGAGAGGGGGGTCAAAAGGAGGAAAAAATGAACATATTAAAGAGTAAACAAGCAGTAAAAGGACAACCGCAGCAATGCACACAAATAGGCCTTAGGAAAACACACTCACAAATGCACACACCAGCTTTTGGAGTTGGGAAAATGCTTATAAATACCAGAGGTGAAAGCAGTCTCCTAGTATTTTGTCATCTGCGGCAAGCAAGCTGACTTGCGTTGGGGAGCAGCAACGGACAGCAACAAATGCAATTATGCCTTTCTGAAATACCTGTAGGCTTCACTGAAATATCGCCCTAGTTCCTTCAGCCCAAGGGACTGGAAACTGTTTGCATAAAAATAATTAGCCATCAGGCAGCTTCATTGCCAAGACGTGCAAAGGGGCTGTTACATCTAACTGGGCTCAGCCCCATCAGGGTGACAAATTTGTGTCCCTTTCTGTCTTATTCTGACGTTCCTTTCTGAACTCTCACACATCATGTGATATGTTACAGGCCCAAGACCTCAGCAGCACCCATACTGGACACACATAAGGTTTGTTTTTTTAAAAAAAGGTAAAGGACGCCTGGATGGTTAAGTCTAGTCAAAGGCGACTATGGGGTGTGGTGCTCATCTCGCTTTCAGGCCGAGGGAGCTGGTGTTTGTCCACAGACAGCTTTCCAGGTCATGTGGCCAGAAAGACTAAACCACTTCTGGCACAACAGAACACTGTGATGGAAACCAGAACTCATGGAAGCACCGTTTACCTTCCTGTCACAGCGGTACTTATTTATCTACTTATACTGGTGTGCTTTTGAACTCTTAGGTTGGCAGGAGCTGGAACAGAGCAACAGGAGCGCACCCCGTTTGTGGGGATTTGAACTGCCGAGCTTCCGATCAGCAAGCCCAAGGGCCTCAGTGGTTTAGACCACAGCGCCACCCGTGTCCTACACATGAAGAGACGGGTAGGAAAATCATGTCGCTTCACCCCTCTGTCCAGTTGCTAGTCCTGAATGAAAGACACTCATCACGTGCACATATAAGGATGCAATCACTAGCATTCTTACTTGGAAGTCAGGATCGGGAAGAAATCCAATTTGGTTTGAATTTAAATGTGACTCTACCTAACTAACTCACACTACCTGAAACAATATGCAAGCCCAAACACAGCTGTCTTCTGGAATTCATACTTCTCTGAATTTTGCAATTCCATTCTCCAGCCAAGTAACAAAATGCATAAGCTAGGGTAAAGTTGCATTAAAATGCATGTATTCATGGGAATAACATTCAATATGCATTTGTGTTAGAACTTTAAATATTAGGGAAATTACGCTCTACAAAAATGAGTATATCAGGCAAAATTGTGTGCATATATATATATATATAATGGTGCAGTTTGCACGAAAATGCAGATGAATTTTAATGAGGACAATTTGTTAGAAAGTCACCAAGTGTTGTGGAAATGTAGCAGCAGACTTACGACTAGAAAAATGAGAAACTGAGAGAAACCAAAATTGACACGTTCATCTATCCATCCTTACTTGGAAGTTAAGTCCTTCAAAATAATTGTCTTCAGAGAGAATATGTTTAGGGTGAAAGCCTTAATGCACAATACCTACCCTTGAAGGTAAAATCGCATCATAAATAAAATCTCTTAAACATGAAATAAACACTTGAGGCAAACTCAGGCTGCAACCTTTGAAAACCTCTTAGCAAGTAGCTGCTTGCTAAACAAGCTTTAACTTTATATTACTAATGTGTTGCCCCAAATATCTAGCTTACGCTTTGTCATAGAATTTCAGAGTTGGAAGGGACCCAAATGTCATCTAGACCAACCCCCTGCAATGCAGGAATTTCAACTAAATCATCCATGACAGATGGCCATTCAACCTCTGCTTATAAACCTCTAAGGAAGGAGAATCACACGTTACAATTCTGAAAAAGAAATCACAGTGTATTTGCCAAGGTAAGCTTTCCACATTCTTAAAGAGAGAGGAGAAAAAATATTGGCACTGTACGGTGAGATTACTGTATTTTTTGCTCTATAAGACTCACTTTTTCCCTCCTAAAAAGTAAGGGGAAATGTGTGTGCGTCTTATGGAGTGAATGCAGGCTGCGCAGCTATCCCAGAAGCCAGAACACCAAGAGGGATTGCTGCTTTCACTGCGCAGTGATCCTTCTTGCTGTTCTGGCTTCTGAGATTCAGAATTTTTTTTTTCTTGTTTTCCTCCTCCAAAAACTAGGTGTGTCTTGTCGTCTGGTGCTTCTTATAGAGTGAAAAATACGGTATTTTTAATTTCAGACCCTAATAGCAGCTTCACTTGACAGGAGCACCCAGTGGTGACCTCCGGGTCAAGGTAAGTAAAGGGCTAACTAATATCAGTGAGTACATTGGGCTTCTACTCTTCCTTGGGTTTAAATAATACTTTTTTTTGGGGGGGAGCCATTACTTTAATGGCCACTGTTAAGTAGGAAGATATTTGTCAGCCAGTTCAGTTCCTATAATATCCTAAGACTGAGCTATTCTGCAGTTTTTGAAACTGCTTGCATCTGAGAACAATCATATTGGTGAGTGAACTAGGTTCCCCCTTTATTGAAATGTACCCAGGAAAAGATACACAATCAATTATTATATCACATATATTAACAAACTGCAATATTACGTGTGGTGCTATTTTTCTAGAAAAAGAAGTGCTGGAACTCATCATGAACACCATGAACTTACCCCCTTTTCTCTTATAATGGCAATAGCACCCATCTGAGAGGTGCCAAAACTGAGTTCCAGCAATTTCCAGCTAAAAAAAAGCCCTGATTACAGGTCCGTGTGCTCTAGAGAAATTATGTTCTAACTGTTTTAATGGGAAGATGATTATTTACCAGACTGTTGTTATTTCATAAGCCGCCTCTTCTATTCCTTCAACAACTTTTCTGTTGGAGCGATAATCAGATTGCTTTATCAAAATATGTATTTTATTAATTTTAGTAGTGACAATGAGTATTTTTTGAAGCAATGGATATTGAATGATTTTGAAAAGTTTTAACTTTTATGTTGTTGTATTTCAATTCCCTTGAAAAAGGACACAACTGAAAAAATGTCAGCAGTCAGATTAATCCTGGCATGCGTCTGTGAATAAATACATTTTTAACACCCAAGATTCACCTCTTCTTCTTGTTCAGACCAGCAGTATGTCCACAAATTCCATGCCACTTGGGCACAAAAGAAAAAAAACTGCACACAAATGAAGACAGGTTGGGTCTTCGCTGAAATCAGCGGGGAAATGAAAACTGTGGTAAAATATAACAAACGTCTCCTCAAAAATAAAAATGCCAGACAAAACAAAAAATGCTTTCATTTCACACTCCTAGTACTAGGTGAGTTTCCCTGGGGTGAGCATAGAAAAACGCCACCTTTGAAAAGTCTATTATTTATTCCCACATACTGCACCTTAGATGATCTTTGTGAAACCTTCATTAACCCAATGCCCTCCAGATGTTCTGGACTCAAACTCCCATCAGCCCCAGCTAGCCTGGCCGGTGGTCAGAAATGATGGAAGTTGTCATCCAAAACATCTGGAGGGCAGCAGGTTGGCAAAGACTGCCTTTATGTATGCGTTCATGTTTGAATACATGATACCTCCATGATAATCGATGTGCGCTGCTGCTTCACAAAATGGTGGCTTGGGATTGGGAGTTATTTTCATACCCCCCCCCCTTCATGCTTCCACAGCAAGGCAACCTGATAGAAACAATAGTCTTAGTTGGCAGACTTGTGACGGTGGCTTCAC
Organism: Podarcis gaigeae; assembly: GCF_964106915.1. Lineage (NCBI taxonomy): Eukaryota > Metazoa > Chordata > Lepidosauria > Squamata > Lacertidae > Podarcis > Podarcis gaigeae. The sequence continues at coordinate 101,384,771 of NC_139679.1, forward strand.
ACAAGCAGGCAATTGTGTTACAGCTGTAGTTTGTGACACAGAAGGCAGTTCTTTTCCGTTGCATAAACTTATTTATAACTTGGCTCGTATTTTGACTGTAAGTTCCTTATGAACAGGCGTTGTTTATCCTTTTGGTATTTGCCCGCTATGCACCACACTGAGGTCCTGTTTCATGACTGTGGAAACCTGAGAAGATCCTCAATAACAACAATAATAATAACGCACAAAGGAAAAAGGAAAGGGGTGAAGTGTACGAGGTCGTGCTTGGTTGCTTTTGCTCTCCTTTGCCAGATAAAAAGTTTATTGCAAAGTTGCTGCTCGCATGTTGTAACTTTAGGAAGACCCAGTGAAAGTCAGTGACAGCTGCACTGCGGAGGCTGCCAAAGATCGCTCTCGTTGGCTAATTTCCGCCAGTCCTGTTACTACAAGTTCTATCCTGAGCAGCGGCGTTGGCAAGCCTCGAAATTTGCACAAAGTTCAGATTAGTTCACTGCCGTGGAAGTTGCTGGCTCTTCCGCTGCGTCTCCGACCGAGTGGAAATCCATCAGATTAGTTTTTAAGTTGTCTGCTTAACTTTTGGAAGAAGCGTTTGTAGTGAGGGCGAACCTTCGTTTCCTGCAAATCTCGATAGCTAACAATGCAATCCTTCACACGGTAGCGGCCTGCGCGGTGGGGAGATCACTGATGCTCTCCCGGCTTCTGAACACAGTACGTTGCTGGTGCTTAATGGAATGAAATGGGGAAGGAAGAGGAGTGGGGAGATCAGTGTTGTGAGGTGTGGTTCAGCCAATCCAACAGTCTTGTCAGCACAGAGATGAGATCTCCACATCTCACACCTCCCCATATCCCTTCTGTAAGTACTAGCGTCCCTCTTCAACTAGCCACCAGCAGGTTAGTATTTACAAGAATCTACATTGGCTCCCAGTACGTTTCTGAGCACAATTCAAAGTGTTGGCGCTAACCTTGAAAGCCCTGTATACCTGAAGGAGCATCTCCACCCCCTTCATTCGGTCCGGACACTGAGGTCCAGCTTTGAGGGCCTCCTGACAGCTCCTCACTGCAAGAAGTTAGGTTACAGGGAACCAGGCAGAGGACCTTCTCAGTAGTGGCGCCTGCCATGCGGAATGCCCTTCCATCAGTTGTCAAGGAGATAAGCAACTGTACAACTATACAACAGTGGAAGCCACTGAGAGTGGCTGGGGCAACCCAGTCAGATGGGTGAGGTACAAATAAATAAAATTATTATTATAAGTGAGCCTTAAAGTGACACCTGATTAGAATGCAGGATTTGACAAATAAATCTCAGAGTCTCTTGTTGACCATGGACAGTCCTCTGCATGGGCAATTCACCTGCAAGTTTGGTCATAGTGGGAGCTGAGAGGGAGCAGCTTAAACAACATAGAAGCAGGGAGAGACAATAGTATGTTAGCTGAAACACGTTGGGGCACAGAGTCTCTTGCTCTTTTTCTGAGTACTTATGAGGGTTGGCAGTTCTGCTGCCTCTGCTTGAACATCTGTAAATAAAGTGAATATTGGGTGCTACCTGTGCTCTCTCCTCCAAAGTAAAGTAAACAAGATAGCACTGAACTTCAGAACTTCATCCCTGTTTTCTGGCTCCTTAAATATTACTATGGGCACCCCAGTTTCTTAAGAACGCATAATAACATACAAGCAACAAGTAAAAGGGTTCATAAAAAGGCAGACCTAACGATGCATATGGAAAGAAGGAAATACTCTTTCTCCACATATGAATATAAGTGAAATTTGTTTTGTAGGTGTGGGGAATGGAAGCCATATGTCTTGATCTGAAGAAACGGTTTGCAAGCTCTTATGCAGATGGTATCTAACACCTAAAAGAATGAGCCATATCTATCCAGAAGACAAACATTGGAGATGTGGAAGGATATGGCCCATGTTTTGGGGGGAATGCATTAGTATCTAAAAGTACTGGATAATATTGAGGAAATCACAGGATACCAGCTAACATTCAAGCAGATAGTTATCCAGTTTGGCAGCATTAAATGAGGAGTATTTAAGGGTGGGGCGGGCAGAGAAATGATTGCCATCCTAGCTGCAGTGAGTAAATGAACAAGCAGCTCTAACTGGAAACAGAAAAACCTCCATTCATAAGATATTGGCCAAGCATGATTTGGGATGTGGTAGATAATGCTGAAATCTGACAGACATTATTAAATATACAAAGGTGGATAAGAAAGTCTACTTTTTGTTGAAATTTGGTCTATGTTTATTAGGCACTAGAACAAGATAAAAAATTCTGCACTTGGAGTTTTATAATGTAAACTCTTTCTTACTCCTCCTCCTCCTCTAATGAATATATATAGGGTGGAATTGTAGCTTGTGAGGTGGAACAATCTCTCCTCTCCCCTTGCACCGTTCTGAGGGTTTTCCTGAACCCCCAATTTCAGGGGGCAGCAGGGGGCACACAGCAAGGAGGGGAAATCCCTCTTGTGCAGGGCCGGATTTAGGTTTGATGAGGCCCTAAGCTACTGAGGGTAATGGGGCCCTTTATATGTCCACCTGTCCTTTGTCGAAAACACATTGTCGCTGTTTTTCGTGTTGAATATATGCTATATGGTAATTTATGGACCTAATAGGTATCTAAAGCCATTTGCACATGTTGCCCTGCAACCAGTCCATGCAGAATGTAGGCATCCTATATATAGAAATGAGCAAACCAGTGATATTTTAGGGAGCAGGCTAGCAGGCGGGGCCCATGACTTACATCATAAGAGCCTACACAATACAAAACACTGTTGCTGTATGTAGGTTTTATTGTATTTGTTTTTTATCTCATATTTTGGAAATGTTCATCCAGGGTTTTTTCCTTTAATTTTTTTTGGGTGGGCCAAGAGAGTGGGGCACTAAGCTATAGCTTGTTTAGCTTATAGGTAAATTCGGCACTGCTGTAGGGTTTGTGCTGACAGGGCTCTTCACAGGTGAATTGTGTCCATGAAATTTTTTTGCAACAAGCATATAGGAAAAAGGGTTACTTCATTGCTTTTTTATAGATGAAGAAGAAGAAGAAGAAGAAGAAGAAGAAGAAGAAGAAGAAGAAGAAGAAGAAGAAGAAGAAGAAGAAATAATTGCTTGAAAATGATGGCTGGTAGCTGGTGTGCTGTCCCAGCAATGCTATCTGAAACAAAGAAGCAGCACAGCCTTCATTGAGGGAGATGCCAAACAGCTCACAGACACATCTTTCAAAAGAGGAGGATTCATTATCTTACCCCCCCCCCAAAAAAAAAAAGCAGGGGAGGGGATGGAATAAAGAAAGGATCCTTGTGGAAAGAACCTTGAGTTACAACATAAGTTTAAACCTGCTGATATTAACAAATAGATGCAATAAAAGGTGCCTTTTAAAAAAAGAACATTCGGAATTGGCAAGCTTGATGGAAACTGCTGCTTGGTTACTACGGGCAAAATACTGGAAAGCAAAAATAAAAAGGATGGATTGCTGAAATGCGTGACTACGCAGTAATGACCAAATTGATGGATTATATAAAGGGTCCACCTACATGTTGCAGGTCACTTGTAGCTGGTTGTTACCTCTCGTTTTTTATTTTTATTAATTGCAGGTGTGCGAGAGGAGGGCATCCTTGTCAGGAATGCAGCATGCAGGGAGGGAAGGCTTATCTCTTCCCTCCCCATCCTGGGTGAAACTAATATCACCACTCCTGTGTGATTACAACCCTTGGAAAATACTTTTGTAGGTTTGAAAAAATGTGTTCCAAGTACATGGGACCATTAGGGAGAGGAGAGATAAGCCTACCCTCCCTTGCCTGACATCAGTTTTTGCCAGGATGATTCAGGCTTTTACATTTGTCTTATGGTTTTATTCATTCTGGTGTTATGTAATTTTATCCAGATTTTTGTGTGTGTGTTGCATTTTAATATTTGTTAAGACAAACAGTCCTTTCTTTTAAAAGCAACATGCTGTGATTTACCAGGGAAATTCAGTATTCTAAGCTTGTTCATGTTGTCATTTATGTGTCCAAGTTAACTTCTGTTTCTTACTTTTATTTCGTTAAACACTGTTAATAATAATAATAATAATAATAATAATAATAATAATAATAATAATAATGGTATAATGACTAGAAATGAATGAATATGATCTACACTACTATAATTTCCCAATGTTGCATTAATTTAAGTAAAAGGAGAGAGGGGTGCTGTTTGATCCCAACAGATGGAAGAAGGCACACACAAAAATAGAACTGTTTATAAACCATTGGAAGCCATATATACAATTTTGTAAGCCGATTCCTTTTGTATCCATTTTGCAATGTTGTTTATTGCAAATAACCATTGTAAGAATTGTAAGAATGGTCATTTAGGCTACAATTGGATATGCACTTACCTGGGAGTGAGTCCCAGTGAATTTAATAGGACTTACTTCTGAGCTGGCATACATAACATTAGTACTTTGGTCTGTTCATTTTAATTTTTTAGGCCAGCATATATGGTGTTTTTTAAAAAAAATAAAACTTAAGCCGGAGAATATTACAGCAAAGATGCATCTAAATAGCTTCTCTAGTTCTATAGGCATCCTGTCAGAGCAAGAAATTTCCACTTGCACAATGGGACTTTCCCTCCTCTCCTCCCCTTCACACCCCTAGAATCTGTTTCTGAGTTTCCCCACAATCCTCCAGAGCAGATCTGTGGAGGGCGCAGGGTGTGGGGCAGGGGGGAGAGAGAGGGGAAAGTCCCATTGTGCAAGCGGAAATTTCTTGTGCTGACAGGATGCTTACTTCATGCTGCATCTGATACCAGCCACTGATCTTAATGGGTCTATGTATTCTAAGCTTAATTAAGTCTAGATCCAACCTAATACAGCGGTACCTCGGGTTAAGAACTTAATTCATTCTGGGGGTCCGTTCTTAACCTGAAACTGTTCTTAACCTGAGGTACCACTTTAGCTAATGGGACTTCCTGCTGCTGCCGCACCGCCAGAGCACGATTTCTGTTCCCATCCTGAAGCAAATTTCTTAACCTGAGGTACTATTTCTGAGTTAGCGGAGTCTGTAACCTGAAGCATATGTAACATGAAGTGTCTGTAACCCGAGGTACCACTGTACTGTAAGAAATCCTATGTGCCTAATTGTTAGGTTACTGCCAAAGTATTAGAAGGCTCCAAAGGTGTCTTGTGTGAGTCAAAACACACATCTCTCCATTGAAAACAGCTTTCCCTGAATTCTGCAAGTTCCCCATCCTCTGGAGCCTTCATGCCATCCCAGAGGGTCCCCTTAGCCATCCGGAACAGCTTTTCTGAGGGCATGCAGAGGGCTGGAGGGAGAGCAAGGAGCTAGGAAACCTCTGCTCTCCCTTCCCCAGACTCAGCCTTTCAATCTGTACATTCAAAGAGTCAGAGGCATATCTTTATCATGAATAGGTGTTTAGTAGGGGTTGGGACGCGGGTGGCGCTGTGGGTAAAACTTCAGTGTCTAGGACTTGCTAATCGTATGGTCAGCGGTTCGAATCCCCACAGCGGGGTGAGCTCCCGTCGTTTGGTCCCAGCTCCTGCCCACCTAGCAGTTCGAAAGCACCCTTAAGTGCAAGTAGATAAATAGGTACCACTTTATAGCGGGAAGGTACACGGCGTTTCCGTGTGCTGTGCTGGTGCCGGCTCACCAGAGCAGCTTCGTCACGCTGGCCACGTGACCTGGAAGTGTCTCCGGACAGCGCTGGCCCCCGGCCTCTTAAGTGAGATGGGTGCACAACCCTAGAGTCGGACACGACTGGCCCGTACGGGCAGGGGTACCTTTACCTTTACCTTTACCTTTAGTAGGGTATATTTTTTTTGTAAAAGATGAACAACATTCTGATCAAACTGGACTTGCGATCATTGTCTCCCCTCTGCATTCACACATGCAGACAAATTCAGTGTACGTTTGTAGCGTCATATGCTGAAACCTCTCTGCAGTCTGGTACATATACGCTTTCTCAAAACAAGGCTTACTCTCAAGCTGGGAGCTTGGCCTGGAGCAGCAGAAATAATCCTGCTCTGCAAATTATCTGATCATTCAAGCCCTAAATTACATTTCGTTCAAAACAGGGTTATAAATTCAGGTCAATTTACCTCATCTGGGCCTCCCAGGTTTACGAACGATCTAAAGCTCTGCTCAGCTCTTAGCTCTTTTTGCGGGGTGGGGGGTGGGATGGAAGGAAATCTATTGCCGTTTCTTTAACTTCCTGCACCATTCACAGCTCTTTTTCCTTAGTAAAGGAAAAATTCAAGAGTATTCTCCCTCAGCATTTTTGTTGTCTAGTTTTTAGTGTTTTGCATTTTCCTACATTGTAGAACAGGGCCTTGCTTTGTAACCCAGCCCATGGGAAAAGGCAAGTCATGGGGAATGAGTCACAAAACACAGCGTTGCCTTCTTGCCTCCAAACCTACAGGTCTATTTGTGAAATGTAAAGTATGCAGATGGTGGGAGGCATCTTCCTTGGACATTCTTTGAGCATTTTTGTATTTATGCATTTTCTTTAAACACAAACTGAATAAAAGTTCAACCTCCCCACCCCCCATATTGTGTGGAAAGGGACTAGCACAACCACTGAATTGCCAAGTTGGAAGAAATTCCCAGGGGTCAACTAGCTCAAACCCATGCAATGAAGGAACCACAGCTTTAAAATCCCTGTCAAATGGCCTCTCTCCTCTCCTGCTTCCGCTTCTGCCTCTGAGTCTGTACTGCTCTCTGCCACGGTCTCTTCCTGCTCACCAAACCCTGTTGCCTCTTCAGCTTCCGACACCTCCTCCTCCCATTCTGTTCCCTCTTCTCCCTCTGACCACTCACTGTCTTCCCACCACCAATCTCCTGGCTCTGAGTCATCTTCCCTTGGGGGTTCCCCAGCTGGTGCCTCCCCCCATTCCTGTGTCCAGCGAGTCCATGGCATTACCCACTGAAGTAAGTGCATTCAAATTAGTCTTTTGGCCATTGGTTTCAATGGGTCTACTCTGAGTATGAGACAACCCAAATGAAATGCCTTATGGTTGTTGCTGTTTTCTTGGAATTTGTGGAGCCGGTGGTGGTAGGGAGGTAACATTTCATAGAAACGTAGAGTTGCACTGGACCATGAGGAATCTTTTGCCCAACATGGGGTTAACAATTCAGTTTTCAAATTTCTTTGAGGAGAAATGCAGACGAGTACTCTGAATATTGTGCTAAGGAACCTAAAACCATCCTCAACTGTACTACCACTGCGACTTAGTCAGGGTTAGTCAGGATGCTTCAGAAACTCATTTAAAGAAACTGGAATGTACAGTATGGGTAATGCAAAGTTAATAACATATAACTACCCTAAAACAAACTATGTATTTAATGTTTTCATTGCTTTATTACAACAGCCTCTTCCCAAATAAACATTTGTATAACACAATATGTAAACAGAAGGTTACAGCAGAGCAAAACTGTGATGGCAGTAGGGACAGAATTAAGCATATCAAATTGTATTTAGTGTTGTGTTGTATTCAACACTAAATGGGACGCAGGTGGCGCTGTGGGTTAAAGCCTCAGTGCCTAGGACTTGCCGATCGAAAGGTCGGCGGTTCAAATCCCTGCGGCGGGGTGCGCTCCCGCTGCTCGGTCCCAGCGCCTGCCAACCTAGCAGTTCGAAAGCACCTCCGGGTGCAAGTAGATAAATAGGGACCGCTTACCAGCGGGAAGGTAAACGGCGTTTCCGTGTGCGGCTCTGGCTCGCCAGAGCAGCGATGTCACGCTGGCCACGTGACCCGGAAGTGTCTCTGGACAGCGCTGGCCCCTGGCCTCTTAAGTGAGATGGGCGCACAACCCCAGAGTCTGTCAAGACTGGCCCGTACGGGCAGGGGTACCTTTACCTTTACCTTTTTGTATTCACTCCATAACCTATAGTTGGATTAAGAATGCTGCAAACCAGGAAGTAGGTGTTTTGGTTTGTGAACTTTGCCTTGGAATAGGAACATGTTCCGCTTCCTGTTGAGTGTGTTCCATTTGTAAATTGAATCCCCCGTTGCTATGGGAAAGCACGCCTTGGTTTAAGAACACTTTGGTTTAAGAACGGACTTCCGGAACGGATTAGGTTCGTAAACCAAGGTACCACTGTACGCCGTTTGAAAAGATTTAGTGCCCTTGAAAAGAGGTAAAATTTTGTACATAAACCGATTCAATGTCTGTTGCCCTCGAAACTCATTGTCTCATAATATGTTTTTTTTTCCAGAAGGTACTCAAGAGTACGCAGTACCGACACCTCTTTTTGTTGTTGCTAAAAAGTGTGGCACTTACTGTAACAACTTCATGGCAAGTACTGGCACCTAATTTTCTTGCGGGGGGGAACACTCCATAATATACACAGCCTGATTTGGGGGTTGGAAATGCTTTCACATAAACACAACTTTAGAACCTCGTGGGAGATTGTTTATGCTGAATAGAGATTAATGAGAAAGCCTGGCATTTTGAAGTTCCTATAGGTATTTGTTTAGTTTTGACTCTTCTCGGCATAGTAAAAAGATATATTCCCCTCACCCAGTAATTATAGACCTGACCTTTCCATTATTATGTGGGCAAAACTCCCACCAGAATCAAGCGTTGTTTACATCCATCCCAGGCCTTCTTCCCGCTGTAATCCAGTTCCGCTCTTGTGAGCAAGATTCAGATCTTTACTGCCACTTACAGTTTAGTACTGTGATTTTTACCTGAGTGGAAATCTCACTACATTTCCATAGGATCAAAAACCTTTCAGCCTGATCCAAGGGCAGAGGAAGGGGGATGCGGTGGGTGTGGACCGCCCTGGGAGTCACCCCTGAGGGGGGGTGACAAAATGTCAGGCGACACTCACCGTGGGGCCTGCAGCATGCCAGAGCCACGCATCTCTCCTAAGACAGTTTTATTATGTCCTAGGACAGACACGGTGCCTGGGGCATGCACAGGCTCCGCGCTGCCCAAACAATTTGCCCGCTGCCTCCCCCCCCAGCTGTAGGGCAGCTGAGTTGGAGGAGGCAGGCAGACTCTGAAGGCCCTGCAGTGCGCCCCACCCCTAAGGGCACACCTTGCCCCTAAGGGTGGCTCGCCCCACCCCTATGGGCACACCACCCTGGGTGCCAGAGCAGCTTCCTATGTTTTCTTCAGACCTATGTCTCATTGAATTCAATGGGACTTCAACCAGAATGAGGAGCTATTGGAGGTGTACAGTGGCTGCCAGATGCAGTAACCCAAACCTCCTTTTCCTTTCTCTTCCAGGAACACATAATAAAAAGAAGGATGTCAGAGAATTCCAACAAAAGCTGGAACAGGAATGGAAATTATCAGGGTTTGCTTATTTCTCCCATGTGCAGAACAGAAGTCAATCCAGCAGATATGATCTGTGTTCACTACTGCTGCTGTTTTCAGTCTGTAAAGGGTGTGTAATTTATAATTTCCTCCTCCCCATTTGCATTGTTGTTTCCTTTGCAATGAAACAAAAGAGGTGGAATAATGTAACAGGGTAATTTATGTAATTAGTTGCAGAAGTTGCATTATTTCACCACAGCAGACAGTGCAACAAATAGTTTAGTTTTTTGGGTGGAAGATGAACTGCAGCAGTAATCAAACGGTGATGCATGGGACATAGAATGGGAAAAAAACAAAACAAAATGTGGACATTGACATAAGCCTCAGTGGAGTCTCATCTCTCCCTTCTCAGCCAATATTCAGAGCAATATACAACAACTGCAGATAAGGGTCCTGGAGGAATATGGATGGCTAAATAGGAAACATGCACCCACTTGCCACCCCAAACAGTGGGCTGCACTTTGTAGACCTTAGGACTGTTTGGAGATGGTGGCAAAGGGAAGAGGGTTCCATTGAGAAGTAAGCCCATAACCTCCCAAGGTGAAGCTGAACTCATGTGGGGTTAGTTCATGCCTCTTATTTGTCCAATTTGCGAGAAAAAATTAAAATTTTAGTCCAATCCTGCCTTGTATCAGAAAAAAACTCCTGTTTTCAGTTAACATATCAAAGCATTTTGAACGGCATCCCTCCCTTTTCTCCCCGCCCCCCTTAACCAAATGCAAAATGTTAAATTGTTGGCTCGGCATGTAACTCATCAGTCTTTGCAGAACTGAGGGGAAGAAGAAAAGAGAAAGTCAGGGAATTGGTCATTTGTGGTTAGAACAATCAGACTAAAATGGTGATTTGTCCCTCTTTAAGCCTCAACTTTTTGTTATTTCTAAAAGGTTAGAATCTTGCTAGGCCAATTTTCCCTCTCAACCAGTAATCAGCATGTAATTTTTATTGCTATCAGACCTTTTGAAAATGACAGGATTCGCTAAGATCATCAACATGTGTTCTACAAATTGGTACATCCTTCAAACAATCATCTGATTTCTTTTGGGAAGGAAATAATTTCTTTTGGGAAAGAAATGAGTTTTTTTCGAGGTAGGCCCCATGCATTGCCCCAAAGAACAGTGTAGGGAAATCAAAATGGCGCTAATGATAATAAACAGGCTTGCCTCTCTTTGTGGAGAAGTTCAAGAGATCTTTAACATGATTATGTTTATTGATATGTACTCCTTTTATGGAAACAGGGGGCGAGCTTCATAGCTGCTGCATAACTGCAGTCATATTTGTGGTACAGCAGTTGCCTTGCATGTAGAAGGGCTTGGTTTCCATCCTCTGTGTCTCCCAGATAGATCTGAGGAAAGCCCTTGCAAACATTTTGGAGGGAAAATATATAGAGCTCTTGTGCTTGCTTGGGACAGTTTAAACGTTGATAATTGCAGCAAAAGAAAACAAAATTCAAATGGACAAAAAAAGAGAGCTGTGTTTGGCATCAACAGCAAACGGTTCCCAAGAAATAGATGTGTAACCAAGGGTTATTTCTGAATTCTTGAAAATTGCCTGTAATAAGTATTTTTAAAATACACCAAGCTAACCACTGAAAGTAGCATAGTGCCAAGTCTCCTATCCCCATCTTGATGTGGGATGGGTGTTAAGCTTGCTTCAAGCATTGAGAAAAAACAATGCAAACAAAAAACAAAAAACCCCAGCAAGCTCAGAGGGATAAAAAGGAAATAAATGTTGATTTCCTATACTCGTGCTAGTTATATGTTTTCATTTCCTTATAGCAGAGGACAAAACTGCCAAAACTGATAGGTAGCTCTGCCCGGAAAAAGGAAACGGAAAGAAATGAAATTGACAAATCCTTCTACTCCTAGTATGATCTACTTATATCATTGTTGAATAATAAAACACTGACCTGTGCCCTCTCTTTCTCTCTAGCCCAACTCATAGGGTTGTTGTGAGGAGATAAAGGCATGACTCAATGTATCTCCCTGTAGCTCTTTGGAAACAGAATAATCTAACAAATAAATAAGTAAAATAACTTGGGATGGACTTTGACAGTGGGTTCCCCCTCCTCCCGACACCTAGAAGTTACTTATTGTCTATGTTTCATTGCTTTCAAGGAGTAGCAATAAAGAATTCATAGTTAACAGCTTACACATGTAACAAGGGTATAGAAGTTTGTAAGGTGTTACTTAGCAACATTCACTGACAGACCGTCAATAGCTAACTAGAGGAGTAAAGGAAAAACTCAGCCAAGGCATCAAAATAGCAGATTTAAGTCACTGACTGTGTCTAAAAGATTGCCACTGTTGCTGTGAATTTCTCTTAGTGCTATTCCCATCAAACCACTTGGGTCTGATAACTTGGCTACACACACAGGTGCGGTGAACACGTGAAGCCCACCTTGATGAGTTTGTGGGTATTTTTTTACATGCCTCCATATCACCTATAGCTTGGGCAAATAATATACTCTACATATAATTTCATGGCATGGAAATGTAGAATTAATAGGGCAAGGTGTGTGTTGGATGGAAGCATGTGGATAGAAGGCTCCATATTATTCTACCACAATGAATGAATACATCTACATGTGGTACTTTTTTTTGTAAAAGAGTCAAGTGCCACTACTCATAGCTTGGTCAAAGTACCACGGGTACCACCACAAAATGGCAGCTTGTGGTATTTTTTTAAAAAGTGATGGTGCTCCATACCACTAAGTACATAACATCACTCAAGAGCACAAGCCAGTTTGAGCATATTAGACAAATCCTGGCCCAATTGCACTGCCAATCAGTTTCCAGGCCGTATTCAAAGTGCTGGTTTTGACCTATGAAGTCTTAACTGGCTCAGGACCGCAATACCTCAAGGACCACCTCTCCCCATATGAGCCAGCCTGGAACCTGAGGTGATTAACCAAGGCCCTTCTTCGTGTGCCTTATCCATGAGGGATCCGGTGGGTGGCAAAACAAGAACAGGCCTTTTTTGCAGTGGCTACCTGATTGTGGAATGCTCTCCCTAGCAGTCTGAAGCATTGCGGAAGTAGTGAGGAAAATATTTCCATTCACTGGCTTCTCCAGTTTTCTGATGTGATTAGGGGGTGCTGTATAATTCTCTTTACTGTTTGGCAGGATGTACATGGATGCAGGTTCCCCCTCCTTCCAACAGCTAGAAGTTACTTATTGTCTAAGTTTCATTGCTTTCAAGGAGTAGCAATAAAGAATTCATAGTTAACAGCTTACACATGTAACAAGGGTATAGAAGTTTGTAAGGTGTTACATGCATCCATGGATGCATGGTGCATACATGGATGCATGGTGCTGTGGGTTAAACCACAGAGCCTAGGACTTGCCGATCAGAAGTTCGGCGGTTCGAATCCCCGCGACGGGGTGAGCTCCCGTTGCTCGGTTCCTGCTCCTGCCAACCTAGTAGTTTGAAAGCATGTCAAAGTGCAAGTAGATAAATAGGTACCGTTCTGGCGGGAAGGTAAATGGCGTTTCTGTGCACTGCTCTGCTTTGCCAGAAGTGGCTTAGTCATGCTGGCCACATGACCAGGAAGCTGTACGCCAGCTCCCTCGGCTACTAAAGCAAGATGAGTGCCGCAACCCCAGAGTCGGCCACGACTGGATCTAATGGTCAGGGGTCCCTTTACCTTTAGGATGTAAAAACTGATCAGTTCTGGAGTACCGAAAGATTGCCTGAATTAAATGTGGCTAGCAAGGAATACCGTATTGGCCTGAATATAAGCCTCACTTTTTTCTCAAATTCTGACTGTGAAAAGTTAAAGTGCAGCTTATATTCGTGACTTTATGGTATGCAGCCAGGAGTGTGGGGCAAACAGCACCAGGAGCGTGACAAAGTGGCACCCGCCCTGTGCGTAGTCCCCTTTCCGAGGAAGGAGAAAGGCCACCGGCAATATAGCATGGCTGCCCCAGGATGCATCCAGGAGCAGTGAGGAATCAAGCAGCCTACATTCAGGTATTTTTTCTCTCCCCCCCCGCCCCAATTTTAAAGGTGCGGCTTATATTCGGGTGCAGTTTATATTTGGGCCAATACGATACTGCTGGAAATGCAATGTGCTAATGGCCATGACCTAATAACCTAATAACTCTAGAAAATCTTCACTTCATGACACTAATAGCACCACCCTCTACTTTATAGGGATTGAGGGAGAAATTTGGTTTGGCTTGTACCTTAACACAAACCTACCTAATCGGTACTTCCTGAAACAATTTGTGATACAGAAATGAATATATTAGGAGAAACGACTTGCGGAAATGTGCGTGTTATGGTTTAATGTGCACTAAAACAATTTGAATACTTTTTCTTTAATTGCAAACTGATATGGGCAAGAGCGCTTGTGTCGCCGGCCTGCCTCATTGTCACAAGCTGTCACTGCCTTTCACCTGGTCTTCCTCTCCAGGACCAATCTTCAGCATTGCTCAGTAGGAGAAGACGAGGCAAGTGGAGGCTGGAATTCTTCCTTGCTCTTTCTGCTGCTTTCACCTGCTGCTTGGATAGGGCAGGAGGATAGGAAGCAACAGCAAGGAGGAGATGGAGGGCCTCTGGGGACCAGCAGTGTTCTCCTTGCTGCAGCAGGTGCCCTGCAATACTGACCCTTGATACCAACTCTGAATTCTTCTAATCTCTGCTTGCAAGTCCAAGTTAGCTTGCTTTTATCAAAGGCACAAGTGTGTTTCCACACCGATGAGAAACGCCTTCCCCAATGCATAAAATAATTGCTCTTGGTCTCCTTCTGATCTCAACATAGCCAGCCGGATCATAACCATCTTGCAGCCAACAAAACTCCAAGATTGTTCATGCCCTGTCACTTCCAGTGGATGAGCCCTGGACCAATAAAATGAATAGTTTATTTCCCTACCCACATCTATCACACTAGGTAAAGGTAAAGGGACCCCTGACCATTAGGTCCAGTCATGGCCGACTCTGGGGTTGTGGCGCTCATCTCACTTTATTGGCCGAGGAAGCCGGCGTACAGCTTCCGGGTCATGTGGCCAGCAAGACTAAGCCACTACTGGCGAACCATAGCAGCGCACAGAAATGTTGTTTACTTTCCCGCCGGAGCGGTACCTATTTATCTACTTGCACTGCATGCTTTTGAACTGCTAGGTTGGCAGGAGCTGGGACCGAGCAACGGGAGCTCACCCCACCACGGAGATTTGAACCGCCAGCCTTCTGATCGGCAAGTCCTATGCTCTGTGGTTTAATCCTCAGTGCTTCCCGCGTCTATCACACTACATTAGTACTATTGACTTAATGCTACAGTAGCTTATCCCAATCATCCTGCCTAATGTGACACATTTTTTGGATTAACACAATCTGCAGGTGTCAGTAGGATAGTCCTACTCCCTTCTCCAAGGCCAGAAATGAAAGTGCTTAATAAACACGTCTTGTTGGCAATATAGCCTGATGGTACTCTCTGCTTCATGGGATAGCTTTCCAGTGGCTGTATGCAAAATAGAAAAGAGCCCCTATTTCACAGCAGATCTTTGTGCCAGATTCTAGCAATCTTCATACAGGTTCCAGATCACTTGTGTGAGTACTACATTGTTTGAAGCAGCAGCAAGAGTTTAAATTATCTTAATCGATGGCAAATGGCTGGTTTTAGTTTTGCGCTATCTATATCTATATCATCTATATCTATATCTATATCTATATCTATATCTATATCATCTATCTACCTATCCATGTGTATCTGTCTCTCTATCATCTATCTATCTATCATCTATCTATCTATCTATCTATCTATCTATCTATCTATCTATCTATCTATCTATCTATCTATCTATCATCTATCATCTATCTATCATCCATCTATCTATCTATCTATCTATCTATCTATCTATCTATCATCTATCTATCTATCTATCTATCTATCTATCTATCATCTATATATCTATCTATCTATCTATCTATCTATCATCTATCTATCTATCTATCTATCTATCTATCTATCTATCTATCTATATCTATCTATCTATCTATCTATCTATCATCTATATCTATCTATCTGTCTATCTATATCTATCTATCTATCTATCTATCTATCTATCTATCTATCTATCTATCTCTATCTATCTCTATCTCTATCTATCATCTATCTATCTATTTATCTATCATCTATCTATCTATCTATCTATCTATCTATCTATCTATCATCTATCTATCTATCTATCTATCTATCTATCTATCTATCATCTATATCTATCTATCTATCTATCTATCATCTATCTATCTATCTATCTATCTATATCTATCTATCTATCTATCTATCTATCTATCTATCTATCTATCATCTATCTATCTATCTATCATCTATCTATCTATCTAATCTATCTATCTATCTAATCTATCTATCTATCTATCATCTATCTATCTATCTATCTATCATCTATCATCTATCATCTATCATCTATCATCTATCATCTATCTATCTATCATTTATCTATCATCTATCTATCTATCTATCACCTATCTAATCTATCTACTATCCATCTCTCTATCTATCTTAATTTGGATGTTACTGAACTCACCACAGTAAGGAAAACCTCTGGGCACAGCTTCAGCTTGAATAGCCCCTTCAGATCGGTCTGCCAGAGACAAGCCAAATAGATTGAGCTTCCTAAGGTTTTACTCTATGACAGTTTCTTCTGGGCTTTGTGTCATTCTCATAACTGCTTTTCTGGACAAAGCCCAGGTTGCTGCTGTTTTTTGAAAGCTTGTCTTGTTTGAAAGCTATGTTGCTTGAACTCTGGATCCAGCGCTTCAGGAATACAGCCTTATTAATGATGCATGCATACAAACAGAAGACATCACCACCAGTTTTATCAGAGCTGGGATGATAAGATGGGAGATTTTTATGAAGCCGCTTTGATTTGAGGGAGACTTTTTAGTTGGTAGGCTTTTCATTTTGAGTCCTTGCTACTGTGCTTGGATTAAATCAGAAGAAATATGAAGCAAGGATGGAAGCTTAGGTCTGCTTGTTTAAGAATTAGTCCTATTGGATTAAGTAGAATTTGAGAGCAGAAGTTTCAGCCTGGAGATTTCACATCCTCCCTTCCTTTGTGTCTTCCTTCCCCTTCTCTGAGAAACTAGAGAAATACTAGTCCAGCTCTGGCTCTGTCTTGCCAGGCCATGGACCGACTCCTCTTCATCCACAATGATGGGAAGGTGTTCCATTTATGTAAATCAAAATGGCACAAAAGCTTCATATTAAATAGGATTTACTTCTGAGTAAATTTACTTAGGGCTTCAGGGCGAAAAAAAATTCACTTTCCCCTCTTTGGACTATCTTCTGTAATGAGTTTGCGATCCTCTAATAGCAACAGAATTTTCTTAGGCATCAATAAAATTTAAGTGGCTAACTAAGTTTATGCATGGCTCTCTCTTTTTGCATTCTCAATATATACAGCTTGAATGTATATACTGACTTGCGTTTATATACTCTGTCAATATATATATACTGACTTGAGTTTATATACTCTGTTTTCAAAAATATCTGTCACTGTCTTTACATCACTAGCAACATATGTGCATGCCCAGGAATTCCTGGGGAATTTTTGGTATCATACGGAAAGAACGTGAGTCCAGGCGTAACATTAAAACCACTGTGTTAATCATTAATGCAGCACCATCAGTGTGCATGGTGCTTTATAAAAGTACAGGAGGATTCTGCCCCAAGGAGCTTACAAGTTAAACTTCAATGCGAGTACACCGGTAGTAGTAAAAGTAGACCCACTACTATTTCTGCAGTGCAGTGCCTGCAAGGTCCCAGTCTCCAGCAGTCTAGAGTCACCCAATCATCATGAAAGGGGAGTGGCTTTTTAAGCCACTGTGTGTTCCACAGCAAAACATTAAAGAACACTGAAAACATAGGGAGCTTCAGTTTCCAGCGAATGTAGCTCTGCTACATACAATGGAACTTCATGAAAAACACAACCTATCTGGAAGAAGATATTGGGGCACTAGGGACACGGGTGGCGCTGTGGTCCAAACCACTGAACCTCTTGGGCTTGCCAGTCGAAAGGTTGGCAGTTCGAATCCCCACAACGGGGTGAGCTCCCATTGCTCTGTCCCAGCTTCTGCCAACCTAGCAGTTCGAAAGCACACCAGTGGAAGTAGGCAAATAGGCACTGTTGCGGCAGGAAGGTAAACGGCATTTCCACGCGCTCTGGTTTCCGTCACGGTGTTCAGTTGCGCCAGAAGTGGTTTAGTCATGCTGGCCACATGACCCAGGAAGCTGTCTGTGGACAAACACCAGAAAGCAAGATGAGCACTGCAACCCCATAGTCACCTTTGACTGGACTTAACCATCCAGAGGCCCTTTTATTGGAGCACTTCAAATCATTTCCCAAGTTTGCACACAAAAATAGCAAATCTGAAACACATCGAGATCTGCATTGATCTCTTCAGTGTTGTTGTTTTGCATAATTATAATATTATTATATAATCTTCCAAAGGGCTTGGCTCTGACTATCATGAATGGTCCCTACACTTTTGAATTTGCCACTACACTACTGCCTGAACCTCAGGGTCATAACTCAGAGGGTTTTCAGCCCAAGCCACGCCCAACCCAAATGTGCACCCAGAACATGACAGATGGTCAGGGTACTGGGCAACAGGCCTGGCATCAGTTGCACTATAATTCCAGGCTTCACCAGGACTGGCAACAGTCACAGAAGCATATTTTCTTTCTTCTTATTTAAATAATAAATAAGGGAGTGGCTGACCAGACATGTGCGTGGTTACAGATGCTCAATTTATTATTTGTCCCTTCATACAGCGAGGCGGTGCTTATTCCTAATTAAATGAGTTCAGCATCAGCTAAAGCAAATAGAAGCAAACTCAATTTACTTCCCGTAGTCGTGACGGTGCCACAATTTAAGTGAGTTAAAAATTCGCTATGCAGAGTACTTGTTTTCCTTCTTTTTCAAAAAATAATAAAATAAAATAAAACCCAGGATTGCAAACTGCTCGCTTTTTTTTTTTTTTTGCTCTAACATACCAGGAATGAAGAAGCAGTTGTAAAGTATGGAATGATGGGGGGGGGGAGGGACACAGAGAGAAGGGAAATGCCATTGTGTGCTTTGTAACTGAAGTACTACACTTGACCATCTAAAGGTACCCCACCCCCGCGTGCTATAAGCACATTAAGCCCAGGGTAGGGATGGGAAGACAAGTCAGTTTTGATTTATCTAATTTTCCCTGTCTTAAATTTAATTCTCCACATTTCCCCACCAGATATATATATATCTCGCATGAAAATTATTCAGTATTTTTGTTCAAATTTTTCGACTGTGCACATATTTATACACAACTTTGACTAATATAGACATTTTTGCAAATCAGTTCCCCCAATCTAGTGCATCTGTGTATGTGATTTTCAGCAATATGCATTTTGATGCACACTTTATCCCAGTATGTGCATTTTGGTACACATAATTTGGCTGAAAAACAGCACTGCAAAATTCATTCAATTGCAAATTTGGAAGGATGGCATTGTTTTGATTTGCGTATTTTTGGGGGGAAATGGAGACAATGGGGAATTGTCATCGCGCCACTCCTTGGTGTGTGGAGTGCCTCAGGGTGCGATTCTCTCCCCGATGCTTTTTAACATCTTTATGCGCCCCCTCGCCCAGCTTGTCCGGAGTTTTGGGCTGGGTTGCCACCAGTATGCCAATGACACCCAACTCTATCTGTTGATGGATGGCCATCCTGACTCGGCCCCAGACACACTGACCAGATGTCTGGAAGCTGTGGCTGGATGGTTACGTGGGAGCCGGTTGAAGTTAAATCCTTCGAAGACAGAGGTCCTCTGGCTGGGGCGGGACGATATGGGATTGAGGGGGCAACTCCCATCTCTTGCGGGGGTGCAATTAGTGCCAGCACCGTCCGTTAAGAGTTTGGGTGTAATCTTCGATACCTCCCTCTCTATGGAGGCGCAGATTACAGCTATAACAAAGGTGGCATTTTTTCATCTCCGCCAAGCTAAGCAGTTGGCCCCTTATCTCTCTCGCCCTGTGATCCATGCAACGGTCACCTCCAGACTGGATTATTGTAACTCGCTCTACGTGGGGCTGCCCTTGAGACTGACCCAGAAACTCCAGCAGGTGCAGAATGCCGCGGCGAGACTCCTTATGGGGTCTTTGCTGCGAGATCACATTCATCCGGTACTATACCAGCTGCACTGGCTCCCGGTGGAGTACAGTATCAGGTTTAAGGTGCTGGTTTTAACCTTTAAAGACCTATACGGCCTAGGACCCTCGTACCTAGGGGACCATCTCTCCTGGTATGCCCCACAGAGAAACCTACGTTCTGCAAATAATAACATCCTCAAGGTCCCAGGCCTCAGAGAGGTTAGGCCGGCCTCAACTAGAGCCAGGGCCTTCTCGACTGCGGCTCCAATCTGGTGGAACGCTCTGTCACAAGAGACTAGGGCCCTGCGGGACCTGACATCTTTCCGCAGGGCCTGCAAGACAGAGCTGTTCCACCAGGCCTTTTGTCAGGGCACAGCCTGACTCCCTCCTCTGGCAACCCGCACAGAATTTTGCTTAATCGGTTGACATCAATTTGATTTTAATTAATTTTTATAATGAAATATTTTTAGAATGTGTGATTATTTGACTGTTTGATTATTTGATTGTTGTTAGCTGCCCTGAGCCCGGCTTCGGCTGGGGAGGGCGGGATATAAATAAAATTTATTATTATTATTATTATTGGTAAGTTTTGCCTTCAAATGAGAACTGAATCAAATTGTGCATGGTCCAGGCTGGGTCCAAACCAAAGAATATTGCGAAATTGTGCTTAAAAAAAGAAAAACACCTTCCAAGTAGGGGTCATCATTACCCACTCTATGAAATGCCCTCCCATCAGAAGTCAAGGAGGTAAGTAACTATACAACCTTTAGGAGACATCTGAAGGCAGCCCTGTATTGGGAAGTTTTTAATGTCTAATGTTTTATTATGTTTTTGTATATGCTGGAAGTCACGCAGAGTGGCAGGGGCAACCCAGTCAGATGGACAGGGTATTATTATTATTATTATTATTTGGTTGTGATTTCAACCAGTCACAGACTCCGAATACATGTGGTTATTCAACTCCAGCTAACCAAGAAAAGAAAACTCAATTGAATATTATTGGGAAAACCCAAGGGAAAAAAGACCTGGGGAACTAGTATAAAAAAGCAAGTGAACAGGGTATCTAAACATAATCCTGAGAGTTGCCACTTCAAACAGCCCGGGCGATGCTGACATTTCAGTTAAGTGGAGCGTCAAGCAGATGGGGGGGGGGGGAGAGAGAGATATAGACAAAGGGGACAAAGCAGGGAGAAATTACAAGCCTTCCTTAGTTCAAGACCAGTTTTTATGAGTGCCTTGATTGGACCAGGAGGCTAAATGCTGACCTCTCCCACACCACCATCAAAGTTCATGATAGCGCTTGCAGTGAGACATGGTTGACCATTCTCCCCCAGCTCTGTTTATTAGGGCTTTCCAACGCAATACATTAAAAGCAGCCCTCGCCTCTTGGCCTTTGACAGTAAAGATATTTTGTTTTGTGGGAGCCACCTCTTGTGCTGAATTTGTATTGTTTTTGTTCCACTTGGAACATTTTTACTTGTTGTACAGTCACAATGTTTCCATCGTTTTTATATGTATTGTAACCTACCCTTATGGAACCTTATGGTGAAGAGAGGTTAAGAAGTATAGCTAACTAAATTAAAAAGTATTAGTGGGGAAATGTGGCTGGCCTTGTTTGAAGGTGATAGTACAATAGTCCTACTATCACATGACTGGTAGAGCCCTTGTGGGAGGAGGACTAGCCAATTTCTCCTTTAAAAAATGAAAAAGATTGAGCCATGATGATGTTTGAAGAAGCTCTGAATTTTCATTCTGCACAGAGGGCCTTTGCAAAGGTGCCAAAACTGATTGTTATCAGCTTATCAAAGCAAAAATCTGGAGAAGCCTGGAGAAGAGGAACCAACAAGCGGAAGGTACAAAGGATGAAAGGATGAAGGAGTTTCCACAGTGCTACTTTGCATTTAAATAGTTCAGTTTCTTGCGGTGAATCCCCATTCTGTAGGCTGAGTGCTAGCGTGAGGCTCACAACACGGTGAGAGCACACCAACATAGCTGTGTTGATCCTCAAGAATAATCCACTGGCAATATCCAAAAGGTGATATACCCCCCCACACATGTAATATTCCAGAGGGCATTCCCAATTGTAATACAAATCAGTAAGATGCCACCATTTGAGAGTTTAAGAAATGTGATAGATAGCCCTCAAATAGAAGCACTTTGTGGAAGGGAGTCAACATCTGGCTCTCCTGCCAGAACTAAGCAACAACTGCTCATTTGTCAGGTTATATGTTGTGCAGCCAGCTTCAAAATGATAACACTGACTTTTCACTCTTGTAGGATAAAGGTGTCTACTAGTTATAAACAAGTTTCCAAGAGAAAAATCAGGCTATTCTGGAATATTATACTTAGAAGGATTATCATTATGTCTGGTTCTAAACACATTTGGAGGTAGGCCACATTGATCTCAGTTGAATTTACTTTCAACTAAATCAACATTTTGCAGTTTTTTTTATTGTTATTTCAATGGGCAGGCCCCACTGAAAATGAATTAAGCTTCGGTCAGTTATGATTACAGATGCAATCCTGGACATGCTTACCAAGGAATAATTGTCATTAAAGCCAGTGGGGCTTATGTCTCTGTAAACACAGACCCACCCCCACGTGTCGCTATTTTTGAGGGACATCCCTGATTTGGAGAAGCCATCCTGGTTTCTGATTTGATCCCCAAATGTACCACTTTTCCTTAGGATGTCTCTATTTTCATTGGAGAAATGTTGGAGGGTATGGAGTTATCCAACCCCGAGCCGTCTGAAGGCAATCCTGTATAGGGTAGGGCATTTTTAATGTTTGATGTTTTATTATGTTTTTTATATATGTTGGAAGCTGCCCAGAGTGGCTGGGGCACTCCAGTAAGATGTGTGGGGTATAAATAGTAAAATTATCATTATGGAATGGGACGTCCCTGTGGCGATCACACAGGGTCCCTGGACGTTTCACCATCTATTGATCCCTGTGCCACCACTTTATTTCTCACTGCCACCACCCAGGCCCTACCTGGGATAATACTGAGTCCAGTCAGGGTTAAAGTGGAACATAAACTTCTGTTTATTTATTGCACTTTAACAAGCGTGTGGTTTCATAAACGGTATCGGTCAATTACAATCATGGGGTGACTATCCCGATCCATAACTTCGGCTACCTGCTCTCACTCACTAAACCACCTCTCAGCTATTTACTTGTCTTCCTAGCCCCTAACTTTTCCCGACTCAGTTTATTTCGCTACACTACCTCAACCTACCCACAGACTCTATCCCAATTCACTCCCACTCCAACCAACCACCCAACTCCCAACAAACTCTCCCCTTCCCCCCTCCCAGAGCTGGTTTTATAGTCCCCCTGACCCCACCCCTGGGTTCTGATTGGGTAACCTGTTTAACTATTTCACCTCCAGCACTCTCATATGTTAACGTCACAGTCCCTATTTTCATCAGAGAAATGTTGGAGGGTATGTAAGCATGCCTAACATTGTACTGTAAATGCAACTGCTTCAGTGGAATTTAATATTATTTATTTTTTGCTGATAATGTCAATTAGCTCAAATATAGCTCCCAATATTGACACTCTATAAAAAAAATACATACAGATATCAAATTGAATTCAGCTAACTCAAAGTATCCCATTGAAATTAATGGACCTATGTTAATTATGTCTATTAATTTCAATAGGTTTACTCTGAGTATGACTAACTGGATACAAGCCATTGTCATTATATAAACAGAGAGAAAAGCCCTTACAATTTTATGTGGATTTAGCAATCTGGGTAAGTATGCATGTATGTATTTTCTTAACATAGCATAGCACAGTTCAAAGGGAAAATATATTCTGAAAGCAGTTTCGTGAACAGACAAAAGTTTAATTCCCATGGCAAAACTATTGGTCTATTGATTTAGAATTTATTTTTGTTTAAAATGAATGGTCTAGCCTGAATTATGCATCCTTTTGTAGATCAGATGTTCAAGTTTAAAGACATACTTTATTGATTTGAATGTGTGCGTGTTTTGTCCAGACTCAATGTATATCATCAAAAGCAGAATGGTCTCTCAAAAGAAGACATGGTATTGGATTTTCAAAATATCACACCATGGTTATTATATCTCATTGTCTAATCTCTCTCTTTTCAGAATATATAATACTGAATTACAAAAATATTTCTATATATTCGTGCCTGTGCTTTTTAATTACTTTCCAGGTGCATGATTTTTCGAATCTGCTTATAAAACCTCAAACTATATTGTTTGACTATTTAGTCTTACTATTTGTTTTAAAAACGGAGGACTGGATTCAGCTAACTGGCACTGCCAGCGAAAACCCATGCAATGCCTTCTGCTAGTACAATGGGGCTGCCCCCCTCTCCCTGGGACATACTCCCCCTGCCATTGGCTCTGGGGGAATTAGGAGAACCCCCAGAACAGCACATGACTGTGATGCAACTTGGACCTTAAAAAGTCAGATCAGTGCTTTCGGCTTGTGGTCTCAGTTCCTTGGAACAGTTGCCCACTTTTGTCTTCCATTGCAACAGGGACTCCATTTTGTTTCATCCTCAAAATACGACAAATTCTGTGCAACATAAATTAACCCTTGCTTATGCAATAAATCCCCTGGATTTTATGCAAAGCTAAGCGCAATTCAATACCACACAGGATAGCATCTCTGTGTCCTAAATTAGAAACTAAACTGTACAAGGTGGGTCCATTCCACCTCCGCTTCATTTTCTAACTCCCCACGGTGGGTTGAACTCTTGACCTGACTATTTAATTTCCATGGTGTTTCACTAGCATTATTTAAAATGATACCTGGTGTAGTGAATTCTCACTTCATCTGATGAAAAAGGAACAACTGAAATTAACAAAATTATTTTGTTTTTTTGGCTTCAGTGCCTCATTAGGAAGATTTATGATCAGGAGCCGAGCAGAGAAACTTCCTTGAATTATGCTGCACTTCTAATGATAAAAAAAAACCCTCTGGGAGGTCATGAGCATGGGAGTTTTAATACCCTTTCAGAACCATCTGGCATTAGATTACATGCAAGGAAAGAACAAATTCTGGCAGTAATATTCATCTCCATTAACCTAAAATGCAGGCCAATATGATTATAGTGAAGGAACAGTTTCTATTAGATCTGAGCTAAATTGGTTTATAAAACTGCAGACATCTTACAAAGTGGACTTGCCAACTAACTGTAAAGACTCGTTGTGTTTCGCTTCACAATAACAATTTAATTTGTGCTATTTTTAAGGCTGAACTGAAAGAGGACCATGTTTAGCTAAAAAGATTCCTCTTTGAAAAGCACCCACATTTTGGCATTTTTAAAGGAAGGACCAAAAAATGGGGAGCAAATGATTGCCTATTTGGATATATGAAGAGAACTGCTGCCTTTAATCTGCCTTTGTATAATCACATAACACAAAGGCATCATCAGCAAGCCTACTCAGAGGAAGGTGAATGCTTACAGACCTCACTCTTATTTAGCTTTGTAACTTCATCACATAGTCAAATCTGATTGGCTGGGATGGTATGATACCATCATGTCACTTATATATATTTACCTGTTGGGATTTATTTATTTATTTATTTTACCTTTCAAACCATTTGCATTTATTTTTGTGAATAGGTTGGGGGGGGTACTATATGAGTATCGGGAGGAGAAATTGCCTGTGGATAGCTTGTGTGTTGCAATAGAGGAAAGCAGGGCATTTAAAAAAACTTATTACGTGTGAGTGAAATCCTCTCACCATCCCTCAGGAAGCTCAAAATTCTCCTCAAGAAGTGTCCTTTCGAATCTGCTTGGCATTTACATTTTGGGAAAACAAAATGCAAATATAGATGCTGTTCCTTTTGTCTGGACTCTTGTCATTTTCAATCCTGCTTTAAACAAAACATGTGCTTGAAACCCACCCCACCAGCTCACGTGAGCTTTCGCTGGCCACACACCCGTGACTTCGTAGGAGCTCCATCAGTGGCAACAGCCACCAATGTGTTCATGTATTGTACACATTTATTTATTTATTTATTCATTATTTCATTAAAGGCTGTTTAGCTGGAAAAGATTCCAGAGTGGTTTACAAATCACTAAAAATAAGACAGGCCCCACCATCAGGTTTACAACCTAAGCAGTTTAAAACAAGACATATTCTCAAGGCACAGATTTTTCTTTTCAAATAAAGTAGGCTTTACCTCACTCTATTTCAGCAGGCATCTTCACATCCAACACAATACACATGTATCTCCCATATTCCAGATGTCGTATAACAACTTTTTATTTGGACAAACATTTTGTGTTGATTTTGTAAAAAAATATCTAAGCCTATACAGTGGTACCTTGGGTTAAGTACTTAATTCATTCCGGAGGTCTGTTCTTAATCTGAAACTGTTCTTAACATGAAGCACCACTTTAGCTAATGGGGCCTCCTGCTGCCGCCGTGCCACCGGAGCACGATTTCTGTTCTCATCCTGAAGCAAAGTTCTTAACCCGAGGTACTATTTCTGGGTTAGCGGAGTCTGTAACCTGTAGCGTATGTAACCTGAAGCGTATGTAACCTGAGGTTCCACTGTATACTGCAAATCTTACACGTCTACTCAGAAGTAAATCCCATTGGGTTTCATGAGGCATACTCCCAGGTAGGTGGGGATAGGGTTGAACCTACAACAATACACGACAATTTAAAATGTATGAACAAACAAAAGAATGGTTATGTTCTCAATGCAGCCAGGAGACATCATTGGAAAACAGGAGTTCGTTCAAGTTCGTTCAAGGTGGCCTTCCCCACTTCAAACTTTTCAATGTTATCAAATTGGAGGGTTTCAAGAATCAAAACTATTACCGGAATGTCTGCTGAAATTTTGACTGAGCTCTCGTTTGAGCTATGCAACATTCCTTGGGCGAGAGGACAGAGGCAGCTGGACAGAGTTTCTGCAGTTTATAGAATGACTTTGTACACACGCATTTGTGACACAAGTGCTTCTTTGCATGTACAGATGCTGGTCTGCACCAACATACTAAATAGGTATGCAAATGAACATTTTTTAAAAAAAACTCCTTGGATATTTGCTAGGAATGAATGAGCCCTGCAGGGGGAGGGGAGGTTCAATGTAGCCAATTTATGGCCCGTCTTTTGAAAAGGAGAGCCCCTTCCTCAAGCTAACTACTCGGTTACTCCATTCCGGCTCTTTGCTCAGAATTGGACAAGAATGGGGATTAAGGTGGCTTTAAGCTACTTTTGCATTTCCTGTGTTCTGGAGCCAGGCAGGAGCCCTTTATGAACCCTGGGAAACAAGGAACAGCCACTGTTTGGTGTGTTCCACCATCTCCCTTCGACTAGGGTGAAGAATGGGGGTGGGGTGGGGTGGCTAACATGGATTCCTTAAACCCCTAAGCAGGGGGTATTCTTGCGGAGAGGGGTTATTTCCATGCAATCCCTTTTTGCTGCCAAGAACAGTGCAACAGGAGCATCAGCATCATGAAAAGAGGACCAGATTCCTCGTGTTGCAACTTCATGTGTCCGTGATCTTAATGTGATGTGCATGCGTTTGGTGCCCAGTGCCATGGGCAGACAGCTCTTTCAACCCACTGTGAAGGCCTCACACCCCTGCAAGAACTGTGGAGAAAGTTTCTTCTCCTCCTCCAGCATGTGTAACTTTTATTCCGACTGATTTATGGTTACAGTTGGAAACCAGAACGCAGAACAGCTTGTTCCTCAGTGCTGTTTACCATAAATACACACACATAGCCCAATTGTATCTGGCTTTTTTCTATCACTCTCTCTCTCTCTCTCTCTCTCTCTCTCTCTCCACACACACACACACACACACACACACTCCACTCAGGGATTTTTTTTTTATTATCTTTTCTCCAAAGCAGTCTTGAAAGGGAGAGAGAGTGGCTGGCAACAAAAGGAAGTGCTCTAACAGGAACAAGAATGAAAGGGGGCAAAGGGCAGGAAGTTGCTAAGAGACCATGTCAACCCCGAGCAGGGAATTAATGTTAAATATCAAAGTGTCGGCCGGGAATGGCATGTTTTCTTAGAAGGGTTTGAGATACCAAAAATGAGCCCCTGCAAATGGAATCTGCTCGGTTTAAAACGGCGCTTTCTAATGTTTAGAATACTTGGCTCCACTTCCTACCTCTTAACAGTGCCCTTAGAGGAAACAAAGCCCAGAATCAGTGGCCATTCTTGATGAAAAACGTCCATGCTGTGAAGTAAAGCGGCTCGTGAACAAAAGTTAAAATATATATTGAAGAAAGAAAGAGAGCGGCCTCTGCCGAGTTTAATGAAGAGACTGCACACTGCCTCCAGTCCCCATGTTTATGTCCAGCTCTTGCTTTGCTTCCTTATGTCCAGCTCCCACTTTTGGAACATAGGAAGCTACCTTATACTGGTCCATGGAGCTCAGTACTGTCTACACTAACTGGCAATGGCTCTCCAAGGCTTCAGGTGGATATTCCCTGCCTGACCTGGAGATCCTGAGGACTGAAGCAGAGCTGGGTGTCACCAGTATATTCCTGTCAACATACTCCAAAACTCCGGGTGTCCCCACCCAGCGGTTTCATGTAGGTATTAAACACTACAGATAATAAACACCATAAAATCCAACCCGGAGGAACCCCATATTGAAGGCTCCATGGGGCTGAAGGGCACTTCCTAAGCATCACCCTCTGGGACCACTGCAAAGCGGTGCCACCCACTCCTAACTCAGACAGCCGCCCCAGAAGGATACCATGGTCAACCACTCAAGGAGAATTAATAAGGGCACATTTCCACTCGCTCAACACCCCCTCACCCTGTGATCTTTCCAGAAACAGCAACGTTCCTTGTCTGTGTTTTCTGCTTCCCAGATTCTCCAGTCTCTTCCCTAGACAGCCTATGGTCTCCTAACCCAATTCCATCCCTCCACAATACTGCTTCCTATGAATGACTTTCTACCTGACTACATCATTTCCTGTCCTTTGCTCCAGTTCTCCATAGTAGCAGTGCATCGTATACCAGTCTCTGGACCGTATTCTGTTGGGAAAGGATACAGCATCTGAGGCTTTTTGGTTTAGGAAACAAAGACGAGTAAGGACATGAGAGAGTTGTATAGAATAACGAATGCATGGTGTGTAGGCAGTTTTTCCTCCCTCAGCCAATACTGGAACTTCGGGTCATGCATGAAGCTGGGCGGTGGGAAATTCGGGACAGGCAAAAAGAACTGTGGTGCACAGTTGAACTACGAAATTTGCTGCTATAAAGCTGTGGTTTTGGCCACCAGCTCAGACAGATTATATTAGACCGATTCACAGAGAACGAGACTGTCAATGGTTACGAATCATGATGTCTATGCAGTTCCTCCAGGTTCAGGAACAATTTGCTGCTTCCTGTGTGAGTGCCTGGAGGCGGTTGGAGGATGGATGGCAGCTAATGGATTGAAGCTGAATCCTGACAAGACAGAAGTACTGTTTTTGGGGGACAGGGGGTGGGCTGGTGTGGAGGACTCCCTGGTCCTGAATAGGGTAACTGTGCCCCTGAAGGACCAGGTGCATAGCCTGGGAATCATTTTGGACTCACAGCTGTCCAGGGAGGCGCAGGTCAATTCTGTATCCAGGGCAGCTGTCTACCAACTCCACCTGGTACGCAGGCTGAGACCCTACCTGCCGGCGGACTGTCTCGCCAGAGTGGTGCAGGCTCTAGTTATCTCCCGCTTGGACTACTGCAATGCGCTCTACGTGGGGCTACCTTTGAAGGTGACTCGGAAACTACAGCTAATCCAGAATGCGGCAGCTAGACTGGTGACTGGGGGCGGCCGCCGAGACCACATAACACCGGTCTTGAAAGACCTACATTGGCTCCCAGTACGTTTCCGAGCACAATTCAAAGTGTTGGTGTTGACCTTTAAAGCCCTAAACGGCCTCGGCCCAGTATACCTGAAGGAGCGTCTCCACCCCCATCGTTCTGCCCGGACGCTGAGGTCCAGTGCCGAGGGCCTTCTGGCGGTTCCCTCATTGCGAGAAGCAAAGCTACAGGGAACCAGGCAGAGGGCCTTTTCGGTAGTGGCGCCCGCCCTGTGGAACGCCCTCCCATCAGATGTCAAAACGATAAACAACTACTTGACATTCAGAAGACATCTTAAGGCAGCCCTGTTCAGGGAACTTTTTAATGTATGATATTTTAGTGTTTTCTGGTTTCTATGGAAGCCGCCCAGAGTGGCTGGGGAAACCCAGCCAGATGGGCGGGGTACAAATGATAAATTATTATTATTATTATTATTATTATTATTATTATTGCTGCTGACTACCAGTTGTTAGAAAGTCAAAGTGGGAGAGGCTATTTGTCTTAACGTCCTACATGTGACCCACACACAGGCAAAGCAATGGTTTGTGGCCATGTTGGCTGTGTACTACCTCCAGTATCTGAGGTAGTACCTTCTCTATACCTGTTTGCTGGGAGACTCAAGTGTGGAGAGTGATGTTGTGCTAATGTCCTACTTAATAGACTTCTTGTAGGCATCTGGATGACCATGTGAAAACATGGAGGCTGGAGAAGAACAGCCTTAGACCTGATCTGTCCTTATGCCTTGTTCTTCAGCTCTTGTGACCTTAGCCATTTACGACTCAACGCTGAAAGCATGAGAGCTGTTAAAACAGAAGTTATTGCCCAAGAACACAAGGCAGTCTACAGCTCTCTGTGGGGCTTATTACTGGCTCCCATTTTCTCTTAACGGCACTGAATAATTATGTTAACTTGCCTGGCCTTGCTTGCGTAAGCAACGCTTAAAATCCTGACGCTGCTTTTTGTTGTTGTTGTTGCTATTTATACCTTATGATCTCCCAGATTACCTTCTTTTCATTAGCAAGCAGCATCTTTCATTGAGCAAGAGGCTGTTCTTAATGATACGAAACTACGTGGAGGAGCACCGCTGATGAATCAGACCCCTGAAGGTTACAATATAAATAGCTTTGGTACACAGGGAATGTTTGCACATCGCGGTCATAAATTAGGCGAGTTGAAAGGGTTGCAGCAGGTAAGATTGATTCTGTCAAAGGAGGGGAAGAACCCAGGCAATGGACTTCCTACTTTGATCCCAATGCCTGGGCATAGCTTTTATTGATAAAACACTCTTGTCAGGAGGAGTCCCAGATCATCAATAAAGAGAAGAGAATGACAAGCAAGAGAAATGAAGCCAAGTGGGAGAAAGGAATTTGAGATTGTGGTGGATAATTTATACCGGGGGAGAGCATATATTTGGCTTATCTGCAAGCTGACCCTTTTGCACGATAAGAAGGAAAACCCCACACAGTGGGGTAGCTGTAGGCAGTGCTTTGAAGACCGGGCTCCATTTTGCTTCAGTTATTTAGGTCAATATCCATCGTTATGTGTAGTTTGGTATAAACTTTGATTTGTCCCTGCTCAACGGTACAAGAATAAGGACTTACACATTGTTAAAAATAATTTCTTCCTACACTTCCCTTCTGCTTTCTAAAAGAAATGTCCCCAAGATGGTTATTTACAATAATACAGTTCACACATGTATTATATAAATGATAAAAGAATAATAAAAGCACACTTTCCACTAAACCCCTAAATTTTGTTTTCCTGTATTGAATGCTCTATTGCAATCCCAACTGTGACATGATATGGGTCACATATATTTGGGTCACACCCACACCATATGTTTAAAGTACACTGCTCCCTCTGAAGGATCCTGGGAACTGTAGTTTGTTGTTCTGGGAACTGTAGCTTGGTTCCCAGGGTCCCTATGCTTTAAATGTGTGGTGTGTCAGTGCTTGGAAAGCCCATTTTAAAAATGAATTAATTCCAGTTCCAGTTCCTCCCCTCCAAAAAGCAACTAATAGAATTCCAGTTCAATTCACATGGTCCTCAGCATTCCCTGCCCCAGCCTTCAGAATTTTACAAGCTAAGAAACTAAGAAAACATCAATGTGCAATGTGAACAATTGTTGTATTTATTCTTCCCAGCAATTATGACCTCCATGCTTCAACAGTTTCACTTTTGAGATTGGTAAAAATGAGCAATGCAATGGTCACACCATCAAGCAATGAGTTAAGTGTGATGAACCTACACAGATTTATCGTACATAGATAAATTGTTGACTTAAAATTAAAACTGAAGTGAAAGTTGCCCACAGTTATGCTGCAAAGGAAACTTAATTCACAGCCACTTCACCCAGAAATTACAGGAACTACTTTCATTGGTAATTCAGATATCTTTAATTAATTTAGTTAATTACTTCATCCAGATTAGTTTGCTCCAAGCACTGGGCATGGTCAAAGCCACTTCCTAGACTTTTCTCTCATTGTTACATTTCCAAGTCACCAATATGTGGAGCGTAGGGTGGAGCCATTCAGATACAGTGACCAGGTCACACAGGTAAGGAAGGAGTGACTTCAGTGTGAGCCAGTGTGGTGTAGTGGTTCAGAGGGGTGGACTCGTAATCTGGTGAACCGGGTTCGCTTCCCCGCTCCTCCACCTGCAGCTGCTGGGTGACCTTGGGCTAGTCACATTTGTCTGAAGTCTCTCAGCCTCACTCACCTCACAGAGTGTTTGTTGTGGGGGAGGAAGGAAAAGGAGATTGTTAGCCGCTTTGAGACTCCTTAGGGTAGTGATAAAGCGGGATATCAAATCCAAAAGCTTCAGTGCTCCCATCGAGTTCTATGGAAAAAACTAAATGAGCTAGAATTCTTAAAACATGGGAAGGATAGGGAAACTACTGCCTGCCATTTTTATTCATTGGCTTATTCCATTATTTACAGAGCACCAAGTAAACTCACCATTTATATTAAAACACAAAGCATCATGAGCCTAAGATTGTAAGGTAAAACATAACACGTCTACAAAAAGAATAGCAGCAGCTAAAAATAGTACCAGTAAAATAAAACAGATCTTTATTCATTCAAAAACCAGCACGGAGGGTCAGCTGGAGCAGGCTGGATACCTTTTGGGGGAAGACGACTGAAGTGGATCTTTAAAAAACCTTCTTCTCCGTAGGCATGACACTTGGTTATCCAATGAGCTTACACTGAGCAGGGCATTAAAGCGGGAGGGGGAAATATGTATCCATGCAGTGAGAACATGCTCTGGCAATTTCTAAGCTTTCTCTGCACACCCTCTCTGCCTGTCAGAATGACATGCATGTTCGTTCCTTGTTGATAATTCAAAGCTAAATAAAAGAGTGCTGCCTTGATCCTTAGAAAACAACAGAGGGAAAGAGAGAAAGCCTAAGGAGCAGACTGGGATGCCTTACACGGAGTCAGACCAGTGGGTCTATCCAGTGGCAGAACAAGTTGATCGGGCGCCTGGGGCGGTGCGTGTGCCCTGTGCCCAGGGGCTGAGCCAGCCACCTGTGGGTTGGGGCACGCTGGGCCAGGACGCTCCAAGGGGCCTCCGCGGAGTCTGCCTGCCTCCTCCCACTCAGCCGCCCTACAGCTGAGGGGGAGGCAGCAGATGGACCATTTAGGGCAGCCTGCAGCCTGCAGGCACCCAAGCCACAATGTCACTTCCAGGAGAGACGCGTGGCTTGGGCGTGCTGCAGGCCCCGCGATGAGTACCGTTGGGCATTTTGTCACCCTCCTCAGTGGTAACACCCGGGGCGGACTGTCCCCACGGCCCCCCTTCCTCTGCCCCTGGCTCTATCAAGCATAGTAGTGCCTACCCTAACTGGCAGCGGCTCTGCAGGATATATCTGAAACTCTGCCTGGAAGAAGAAAAAGAGTTTGGATTTGATATCCCACTTTATCACTACCCGAAGGAGTCTCAAAGTGGCTTACATTCTCCTTTCCCTTCCTCCCCCACAACAAACACTCTGTGAGGTGAGTGGGGCTGAGAGACTTCAAAGAAGTATGACTGGCCCAAGGTCACCTAGCAGCTGCATGTGGAGGAGCCGGGAATCGAACCTAGTTCACCAGATTACGAGTTTACCGCTCTTAACCACTACACCACACTGGCTCTCTCTGGAGTTTTCCCATCATTCCTTGGGACTGCCAGAGATTGACTCTGGGACTGGTTGCATGCAAAGTGACACCTACAGTTCCTCCAGGGCCAATGGCTGAAATATACCCTGCAATATATTTTCCTATCTATCACTGCTTCCTCATGGAGGGGTTTCAACAATCTGAACAGAGTTGGGATGCCACAGTTGGAGCAAGTCCAGCTGAAACACCCAGAGCATGGTCTTTTCCATCTGTACTTCAAGTGCTATGATTGTTTTTACTAATAATCCTATTGTTTTATTCTTTTGGAAACCACATTGAGATTTTCTACGACCAAGTGGCATTTAAATTTTATGAAATACATAAAGAACACTGCTCTTAAGTACCTTTCTCAAAAATGAGCCAATGTGGCTTACAGATAGATATATACCAGTAGATATATAGTTTAAAACCAACAATAAAACAATAAGGAATTGTATAATACAAGAAGCATGCATCTCATAGAAATCAAATTGGCAGAATACACATTTAACTACAGATAAAAAAAAAATTGTCAGCAAAAGCAGTTCATCATCCCATGCCATCAACACACCTGAGAGCAAAAGAAAGTTTTAACCTTTCACATTCAGAGCCATCAATTGCATAGTGTATCTGGCACCACTTGTGATCATGGCATGACTTCCTTTATGCAGAGAGGAACTGCTAATGCTGAGACAAGGCTGTTACGAAGCAGTGCTGGTTCCACCTTCTGCAAAGGCTCTAAAATGACCACTTCCCACAGGAATGAGCAGAAACGATCACTTCCACTGACAGGAAATTGCTGGGTTGAAAACACAAGATGTACTTGACTGAATACACCTGTAGCTAGAACCACCCACCCAGTGCAATTTCACACCATTTCTCACGGTGTTCTGCAAGCCGTGCACATCTTGTGCCAGTCACATCAATGGCCGGTCTCAAAAGCATTTCAACACCCCCCCCACACCTTTTTCTTCTAGGCGGCATTGGTTATAATGGCAGGAGTAGGGTTGCCAAATTCCCCATAGTGAAAATCAGGAGCTTTTTTTGGGGGGGGGGTTGTTTTCCCGGATATTTTGCCAATTCAGCAAAAATCAGCCCGGACGCCATTTCGCTGCCCAATTGCCGGATGTGTCCAGGAAAACCCAAGTGAATGGCAGCCTTAGCCAGAAGCCTAGCTAGGATAGCAACACTGCAGGGAGCACCCACAGCCGCTGTCTTGGCTTGTTCTTGTATTCATGGAACTCTGGTGCTACCTATGCTTAAACCAGAAGCACCTGTTTACATTACATCCCTCTGAGTTGCAAAGTGTTCTGTGAGCCTTCTAACCTTGCCAGCAAAGCACTGCCTTGTGGTAATGCTCTCTCGACTGGTTCAGCCTGATTCTTGGCAGCTGGATGACCGGAAGGTGTTTGTGTGTGTCTATGGAGGAGGGGATCTGTGCACATGGCAGCTGTTCTAAAGCAGTGTTTCCCAACCTTGTGCCTCCAGCACCGCGAAACGACAGGCACCGCTTTTCTCCACAATTTGTTCTATGGTACAGTTTGTGGCCCTGCTTAATTCTCAAATGCAAGCAGGTATCTGCAGCAGCTTATGAGCCCATGTGAAAATAATTCCGGTTTAGCATCTAAAGACTGGAGAAAAGGCAAAGAAAACACACGTACACAAAAGGGTGTGTGATGGGGGGGGGATGGGGATGACCCAAACCGTCATCCAAGTCCTGCCTTGAGTAGGGACAAAGAGTGTATTTGGCGGCAGCTGTGTCTTATGTGTGCTGCACGTAAGCTGTGTCTCTGCAGGACCACACAAGTTCAGGGCAGCTCTTAAAATCCCAGCCAAGCAGCACTGAAGCAGCTGCAAAGTCATGTGACACAGGGGCACCTGGGAAACAGGGATCTAGATATAAGTGCAGCTATTTGTGGAATCGCTGCTTGCTGTGAGGATGCAGGAAATCCCATTAAGGCTGCAGCCCTGGGAGTAAGTATCCCAGCTAGACATGCATAAGATTGGGCTACGAGATAATTCATTAAATGTCAGGATTTTGCTGCGTCAAGTTTTGATGAACTTTAAATCACTGTCATTTCAAAATGGGGGTTGTAAAAAGTATGTCATTCCCCACCCAAGGAGATGCCTGTTTCATGGGAAATGGGGGTGCAGGCTGATTTTTAAAAATTACTAGCAAGATTTATTGACTAAAATCTATTAAATTTTCATATTCATAAATCTTTTATTGCTCACTTTTCACTAGAGGAACAAAAGAACCTGTCCTACAAAACAGCTTCCAACACAAACACATATAATCTCTTAAATAAATTAAAAAATCAAAAAATTCGTGTGCATGCACACTTCTTCAGATACCAAAT
Source organism: Podarcis gaigeae (assembly GCF_964106915.1). Lineage (NCBI taxonomy): Eukaryota > Metazoa > Chordata > Lepidosauria > Squamata > Lacertidae > Podarcis > Podarcis gaigeae. Next base: position 101,420,544 of record NC_139679.1, read on the forward strand.
ACCATATACTTCTTCAGATGTACACAAAAGCTTATACCCAGAACAAAATTAGTTGGTCTCTAAGGTGCTCCTGGACAATTTTTTATTTGTTTTCTTTATTTTGACTGCGTCATACCAACACGGCTACCTATCTGAACATGTAATAGCTTTTGAACTTCATATCACAGGTGTACATTCATACACCCACACAAAAACACACAAACACATGCATGCCTCTATATTTTGCATTAGGGACCCCAGACTGTTAGGTCCAGTCATGGATGACTCTGGAGTTGCGGCACTCATCTCGCTCTATAGGCCGAGGTAGTCGGCGTACATCTTCCGGGTCATTTCTCCAGCATGACTAAGCCGCTTCTGGTGAACCAGAGCAGCACACGGAAATGCCGTTTATCTTCCCACCAGAGTGGTACCTATTTATCTACTTGCACTTTGATGTGCTTTCGAACTGCTAGGTTGGCAGGAGCAGGGACCAAGCAACGGGAGCTCACCCCATTACGGGGATTTGAACCGCCGACCTTCTGTTTGGCAAGCCCTAGGCTCTGCGGTTTAACCCACAGCACCACCAGCGTCCCACAGGTTTAACTATCCTTCCCCAAAGTCATTTTTCTGCCCACAAGATTCCAGCCTATGTTTGTGATGTAAAGGTAAAAGGTGCTGGGGGAAATTAGGTGAAAAGTGGGGGGGGGGGTTGAGAACCCCACCCCCATGCCATTTCTCCAGTGCAAATTGCCCACAATAAAACTTTGGGGCAGAGAAGTTGCTGTCAGGTTAATGTTACTGCAGGAGAGCAGATCTCTGTTTCTGCAGGTGCAACTGACAGGGTCCCTTAGGAGTGGTATATAAATGGAACTGCTCATTAAAGAAAGAGGCAGGGAAATCTATGGATGGCACGCAGTAAATTCAGTTATTGTACCTAGAAGTTTCAATAGTGGGGTATTCCCCCCTCCACCCCCACAAACTCTTTCCTCTCTTTTTCTGTGTAGGTTCCAAGTGAATTAATTTCATAGAAGTCATTAAAAATTAGCTCTGATAGGCACTGAAAATCTGATTGTGAAGCCTTCAGCAAAGGGGCCCTTATTTTATTTTTAAAAGAGAATATGCTTTCATGTTTAATTGCATCTGCAGTTCAAACATTTACCCCCTCTAACTATAAACCTGAGCCAGCTGGTGTCTTGCCCATTTGGCATGGACAGGAAAGCCACACGTCTCATTTTGCAAGTAATACAGTGAGTCGTTGTTGAAATCTATGGTAAAGAAAAGGCACACCAGGTATATGCCATGCCTTTACGTAATATTCAGAAGGAAATCATACGTTGTAGGATGTGCTGAAACTATCTCTCTGGTAAAATCTTAAAAGGGTTCCTTTCACAGTTACAATGGTGTTTATTCTTGCCTCGCCTCCTTGGTAGTGAAAAATGTTTAATCTGTTTTTTTGTGTGTGACTAGGCTGATATCAGGGATGGAAGAAATATCGAGTTTGGTTCATGTCCTGATTCCCCCTTCTGAAATCAACAAGCGAAACGAACACAGCTGTCCTATGAAATTCACACTTCTACTGTATAGATTTTGCCGCGTAGTTCTCTGACAAAAAAAACAAAGATGTGCATATTGGGGGGGGGGGGGGACTGCCTGCAGAAAGATGTACATCAGAAGAAATGCACTTATTTTTATGAGAACTTAAAAAAAATATTACAAAGTTATGTGTAAATGTGGCAAACTGAACTCAACACTGGAAAAAACGGAAGCTGAGAGAAAACGAAACTGGCAGATCTATCTGCCTCTAGTTAATATAGGATAAACTAGTGAATTATAGTGGCTAAGAGTGTGAGCTGTGAAGTTCCTAGTTCAAGTCTCACTTCCACACTTATAAGATAGTATTAGGCAAGCGACTGTCTTCTTCTTCTTCTTCTTTGGCGATCACTTGTTGCTGAGTAAGATGGTCTTCCATAAACACGGTTTTAACAATGAGTCCGTAGGTGACTGTGGAGGCCAATTCTGGATCCACGCGTCCTTCCACAGTGGGGACATTGGTTTCCAAGTGGGAGTTGATCATGGTGTGGATTTGCCAAGCATGCCTTCCTCCTAGCACGTTTCTCCATTGTGTCCTGAATTTGAGTGTCTTCAAAGCCCATGACATCTTTGGTAAAGGCTATTCTCCAGTTGGAGCACTCCCAGGTCAGTGTTTCCCAAATGTTGGTGTTTATACTACATTTTTTTAGATTTGCCTTGAGACAGTCTTTAAACCTCTTTTGTTGACAACCAGCATTACGGTTTCCATTTTTAAGTTCAGAATAGAGTACAGTGGTACCTCAGGTTAAGTACTTAATTCTTTCCGGAGGTCCGTACTTAACCTGAAACTGTTCTTAACCTGAAGCACCACTTTAGCTAATGGGGCCTCCTGCTGCTGCCGTGCCGCCGGAGCACGATTTCTGTTCTCATCCTGAAGCAAAGTTCTTAACCCGAGGTACTATTTCTGGGTTAGCGGAGTCTGTAACCTGAAGCGTATGTAACCTGAAGCATATGTAACCTGAGGTACCACTGTAGTTGCTTTGGAAGATGATAATCAGGCATCCGAACAACATGACCAGTCCAACAAAGTTGATGTTGAAAAATCATTGCTTCAACGTTAGTTATCTTTGCTTCTTCCAGTATACTGGTATTAGTTTCCCTGTCCTCCCAAGTGATGTGTAAAATTTTTCGGAGACACCGTTGATGGAATCTTTCGAGGAGTTGGAGATTGCGTTTATAAGTGGCCCATGTTTCACAAGCATACAGTAAGGTTGGTAGTGCAATAGCTTTGTAAGGCAAGCAACTGTATACTTAGCTGGCCTACCTGTAGTGTTCAATTTGTTTGGCACCAGCTGCACTGGTTGCCAGATTGCACCCGGCCTTAAGTCCAAGTATTTCCCTCCCCTACCTTGAGGAATGCATCTCCCCATATGAGCCCACTCACCAACTTACTGAGCCTACCTTCCCATTGGCAGGTTTGAACAGCAATGGACAGAGGTCAAGCTTTTGGAGCAACATCACCTGCGAGCATCACAGACGGATGGATCAGCCCATTCCTGGACCTTGTCCACTTCACACGCCTCCTTTCATAAGTCTGTCCTATGCCATGCCTGTCACAGTCTGCAAGCGAGAGAAAAATCCCGAGGGGGGAAAATTGATTTCAAATATGTATTTTATCACTAAACGCACGTTTTATTTCAGTGTGTGCATTTCTAAGCAGACCTCTAGCAACGGCACCACAACTGCTACAACCAGCCACCAAAGAAACCCCATGAAAAAACAGTCTGGGAGAGGGGTTGGAAGACATTTTGGTAAACCCCTTTTTTCATCTTAAAAAATGTCTGAGTGTGAAATTTTGCACAGTGCTAGGAGATATGCCCTAAATATGTCCTCTTCCATCAGCAATACTGTTCTAAAGATCCTTTCAGCAACACATGTCAACTCAGATCATGGCTAAGAGCAGATCTGTGTAGAAGCTACTAGGTGACGACCTCAAGGACTGGTATTTTTTAAGTATTTGCTCACCCTTTAAGAGTGAATTATCTTAATATTTTATACATCCTCCCCCCTCCTCCCCCCAATGTGATAGGGCTCAACGTTAGCCTGTTTTGACATCAGCTGTCTGGGACAACTGAACCTTTTACGTCGCTGTCTAAAATGGATCCTAGGTATTTGTAAAGTGCAGGAGCCATAGGCAAGAAACAAAGGAGTGCATTGGCATAAAAATAGAATACAGGCTCCCCACAATTTATGCACAATTGACATGTGCGCAGCCGCGTATATGTGCGATGCCGGGAAATAAATAAATAGGTTCAAACCAGGAAATGGCAGGAGAGACCTGGAGACATGCTCCCTGGAGCCTGAAGAAGAAAAAGAAGAGTTTGGATTTGATATCCCACTTTATCACTACCCTAGGGATTCTCAAAGCAGCTAACATTCTCCTTTTCCCTCCCCCCCCCCAACAAACACTCTGTGAGGTGAGTGGGGCTGAGAGACTTCAGAGAAGTGTGACTGGCCCAAGGTCACCCAGCAGCTGCATGTGGAGGAACGGAGACGCGAACCCCGTTCACCAGATTACGAGTCTACCGCTCTTAACCACTACACCACACCGAAGAGCACTTTGGTAAGGGTGGAGGAAGCTCCACAGAGACCAGAGGCATATCAGTGCTTTGTTTCAGCTAGCCAACCCACCTAGCGGCTGGCGTGAATGGTAGCACAGCAGCAACAGCCATTTTCCTGCATGTGCTCAGCCGGCCCCAGAGCTTCAACTCTAGCTGGAGAGATTTATGTGGAGAGAGAACAGGAGAGAGTGAGAACTGGGGAGAATGAAAAAGAATGGGCATTTAGAAGCTTTTTATAGGGTGCTCCCCACTTATTCTTTTTACTTATGTGCGTGGGGACGTGGAATATAACCCCTGCGTAAGTGGGGGGGGGAGGTGCCTGTATAACAAAACTGCACAGTTACATGACAAAGTATAGTTACAGATAGGTAGCCGTGTTGGTCTGCCATAGTCAAAACAAAAAAAATTCCTTCCAGTAGCACCTTAAAGACCAACTAAGTTAGTTCTTGGTATGAGCTTTCGTGTGCATGCACACGAAAGCTCATACCAAGAACTAACTAACTTGGTCTTTAAGGTGCTACTGGAAGGAATTTTTTTTGTTATGACAAAGTATAGTTTTACATACACAGAGGTACCTTATAGTTCATGGGCAGGCAAACTAAGGCCCGAGGGCCAGATCCGGACCAATCGCTTTCTAAATCCGGCCCGCGGACAGTCTGGGAATCAGCGTGTTTTTACATGAGTAGAATGTGTGCTTTTATTTAAAACGCATCTCTGGGTTATTTGTGGGGCATAGGAATTCATTCATTTTTTTCTTTTCAAAATATAGTCCGGCCCCCCACAAGGTCTGAGGGACAGTGGACTGGCCCCTACTGAAAACATTTGCTGACCCCTGTTATAGATCATTATGATTAAAAAACACAACAAGTCAAGTTTGTGGGATTTTTTAAGTCAGGCCAATATATATTGATATATAAAATCTTCATTGACAACATAATGTAAATTAATGCAATTACAGTGCAAAGTTTTACATTCCCACTTAGAACTAAGTCCAATGAAGGTCAATGGGGGATTCCAGTAAGGATTTTAGCTTAATCTTGTTTCAGATCATCTTCATTCTGTTTAAAATAATATTCAAGAAAGCAATTTGGAAGCAAACCAAAACACAACTTTTCTAATAGACTGCAGCAGAGGCAAAGACAGAATTATTTAAGTTTATTGCATGAGTTGGATGTAAGAAGTAACCCACTTTAAAAAAAACCACACAAATCTGACATTTGCATGCCCATTAAGGGTAGCCAACCCTGCCTTTGAGGCCAAATATCTATGCAGCCACAACAACAGAGTTTTACTTGATTATCAAAATAGCTCCGCCTCCTATAATCCATCTTCTTTTAAACATGGTGTATAGCCACCAGGTCTCACCTTTCCCCAGTTTAGCATTCCAACATATCCTGGAAAAGGCAATGGCCATGTGGCATGAGAACTCTGTATTTGCATTCTTTATTTGCGGGTAGGATGCAGGATCTGCACCGCTCCTGCTTTAACTCACAGCCAGAGGAGTGCTCCCTTATCAGGAGCGTTCCCTTAGATGAAGGCTGCTGTCAAAGTGCTATCTCGTGGATGAAAGCCACCTAAAAACTCATGGTATCTATCGACTGCTGTTCCAAACAGTGAGAGAGATTTGCTGTGGGCTTTTTACATACAACAGGGCTTCTGGGACCTGACTGCACAGCCCTCTTCAAGCATTCATACTCACATCCAACATGTGAGAGGAAGCAGGGACTTGCTGTCAAGCCTCTCCTCTTCTGGCAGGTCCCCTCTAAAGCTAGGGTTGCCATATTTTGAAGAGCAAAAAAAGGGACACATTTGCCAACTTCTCATTTTAACTATGGATCGTTATGACAAAAAAAGAGGATGTGTCCTGGAAAAAGAGGACAAATGGCCTTTGATTGAGGACATATATGACCTTTGATTGAGATCAAAGGTCTGAAGCTGTGGTCCTCCCAGGAGGGTAGCTGTGCAATTTAGAGCTGCAGTTGGGAAGGAAGTGATAGGAAGCAGAGTATAAGTAAGGAATATGGAAAGTTATCTTGGACTGCATTTGAAGACGGGCACCAAAAAGCAAAGCATCCAAGTGCAGCATATTCAGAAAGAAGAGAAGACAGATACAGTCGACCAGGGCATTGGAGGCATTTACAAGTAAATAAGATGCTTAAATCAGAGTTGAGAGAGAATGGGCGAAGAGAGTAGTACAAAGATGTAATACGATCAAAACAATAAGCTGAAAATATCAAAGGAGCAGCAGCACTTAGGACAGAGGTTTAAGAACAGAAACAGGTATTCTCATTTTATTTCTGCCATTTTCTTCCCAGTCCACCCAGTCCTTAAACTATAAGCCTTAAACTCTTCTTCCTGAGTTAACTGGGAATTAGGAAACTTGACATATTGTTGGACGGAAAGCCACAGTGGTTGCATTTTGAAATGTAACTCAGTTGCTGGCTTTGAATACTATTTAAAAGACAAAATTAAAAACTTCCCAGCCCACAAAAGTTTAGCACATGATGAGGAGGGTGAGCACATTTTCCCATCCTTATAGAGTGAGATGCCACTCAATATGAGCCTCACCAATTTGCAACCTGCTATTAAAAATCTTAGTTAAGATACCAGTTGATCTAAGTTCAGTGTTCAATTCAAACAATAAAAAAATGTAAAAAAACAGAAAAAGATACAACTCTCAAACTTATAAAGAAGAAGTTATTTCCTGTCATGAATTGGCAGCTCAAATGAACTGGAAACATTTAATGTTTAAGGAAGATTGTCATTGTTTGGCTTTGACATACGTCTAAAGAGAATTTCTCACAGCTGTCGAACATCTATTCATTATCTATGCCATTATTGTTCAGGCATCTGTAGTAATACATGTGCATAAGTTTAGGAGAGGATATCTTCATGCAAGGCCAATTATAAGTTGACAAAGAAGAGGCGATGGAGGAGATATTGCTAGACATTCATGTAAATGGTTTTATTATTATTATTATTATTATTATTATTATTATTATTATTATTCTAGTACCTGACCGTGACCTTCCTTTCATAAAACAAAATAATGAGACTGGAAGGCAAGAAGAAAAAAATGACTGCTCTCAGACTGTTAGGTCTAGGCTATGAGCAGCAGTCTGAAGTTAATAAGGAGCCAGGAGTCACGTGACAGGTCAGTGGCCAGAACGGATGGGCAAGAGAATAGCAAATAAATCAGGATCAAGGAGGATGCCAGGAGGCAGGACCAAAGAGCAAATTTAGGACCTGAGGACAAATTGGGAAGCAGGTCCCAAGAACAGGATCACACTGGAGCTCAGAAAAGCCTTGTTGTATAAGCAGACCTCAGCTGGAAATTGGGAGTCGGTCCAGAAGGGTAGACTTTCCAAGTGTCCCTATTATCCAGGGACGGTCCAGGATTTACAGAAACTGTCCAGGTTTCTGATTTGATCCCGGAATGTCCCGCTTTTCCTTTGGATGTCCCTGTTTTTATTGGAGAAATGCTGGAGGGTATGGAGTTATGTGACCTTCGAGCTAAGGAAATAAGTAACTATACAACCTTTTTGTTGTTTAGTCATTTAGTCGTGTCCGACTCTTCGTGACCCCATGGACCAGAGCACGTCAGGCACTCCTGTCTTCCACTGCCTCCCACAGTTTGGTCAAACGCATGATGGTAGCTTTGAGAACACTGTCCAACCATCTCATCCTCTGTCGTCCCCTTCTCCTTGTGCCCTCCATCTTTCCTAACATCAGGGTCTTTTCCAGGGAGTCTTCTCTTCTCATGAGGTGGCCAAAGTATTGGAGCCTCAGCTTCAGGATCTGTCCTTCAAGGTAGCCCTGTACAGTGAAGTTTTTTAATGTTTAATGTTTTATTATGCTTTTATATATGTTGGAAGCCACCCAGAGTGGCTGGGGCAACCTAGTCACATGGGTTAGGGAGGAAGAAGAAGAAGAAGAAGAAGAAGAAGAAGAAGGAGGAGGAGGAGGAGGAGGAGGAGGAGGAGGAGGAGGAATGTCCCTATTTTCATCAGAGTATGGAAGGATCTTCACTGAAAAGGCTCTCACCTGCAGTTCAGTGGTTTGGCACACAGGACACCTGTGCATAGATCCCAGCAAACAAGATGTAAAGCTGAGACAGATATGAAGAACTAAAGGTGGGCTTCTAGAGTAAATTTGTAGATGTACGATTTAAATTTGTAAATTTCCCATTACATAAAGGCAGCTCTGCATAGAAGGGGAAGTAGGGTCAAATGGCTGGCTTCACACCAGTGTCATCTGGCTTCCCAGCTCCACTCCCAAAATCTGCATATTTGAGGGCTACACACATAGGCTTCTGCACTATTTGGAACTTGGAACATGCAGGGTTCTAGAAGTGTACATACATAGACTTCCTCTATGCAGATGCTGGGGGTACGGAACTGCACCACATCAAAAAATGAATGAAGGGGGCTTCACTGAGCTTAGGGGTGGGGAAACCCACCAGGCTTCCCCATTTGGCCTGGCAGGTCATTTTGGCCAAGCCACGTCCACCTTCCAATCACCTGAGATATATGATGTTTGATGAGGGCAGGTAAAAAGGAGCCTGGGCTGGGACAAGAGGAGCTTCTGAAGCCAATCAGCTGATAGTTGGTGCTTCAGAAGGCCCCGTGATCAGGTGATCCTTGGGGCTTCAGCAGAACCACACAGGATCATGTGATCAGTGGCACTTCAGAAGCCTCAAGCACAGGACTCTCTCCCTGTTTGCTCCCCATGTTTTTGGATTCTATGACAGTAGTGTGAAGAGGCAATAGCAAAACTTCACTGAGAACTTGCTGCAGATATTTAATATTATTTCTATCTCATTTTGCAGTCAGGACTCATGAGGCAACTCAAAATCATAAAGCCCAGAACAGCAGTTTCTCTTTAAAAATACCCAAACAAAACACTAAACCATCATGCTGTATATTTTATTTATTAGGTTTCGTTATTAAAGATTTATATATAAGAAAACTGCTCATCAAACTGCAGGATAAAATAATCTAGAGTTCCTGGCGTATCTCATTCCCCGCTCCCCTGCTTTTGTTGCATCATACATCACACTTTGTAGCCCAAGGTGCGACGCCTATGGTCATCCAGAAGTTGTGAGACTACAACTCCCATCATCCCTGACCATTTTTCATGCTGTCTGGGCTGATGGGAGTTGAAGCCCAACAACAATGGGGGGGGGGAGAGAGAGTACAAATTCCCCATTCTAGTTATAGGCAATGGCAGGGAACTTAACATGCCTGAGACCTGAACTCACATGTAGGTGAAACAACACCAAGCAAAACTGAACTCTCTACTCAACAGCTGATAAGTGGAGGATTCAAATCCTGCTCTCCCCAGGGGATCTGCTTCACTAGAAGCAGAGCAGGATTGGAGCCTCAACCCACACACGGCAGTAGCTGTAGTTTGGGGAAAATGGGCAAATTGGAACCCCTGGTGGGCCATGACTGACCCATGGGCTAGAGGTTCCCCACCACTGTTCTGCAGATTATTTACAAACACTCCTATGTACATTAATTTATATTACTGGATTTCTTAGCCTCGTCAGTTTCATTGTATGATCCTTCTCAAACATATTGATTTAAACCAATATCCAGCACAAGGGTGGCTCATTGTGGGTAGGAAGTCCCATTCCTCTGTATAGTTGTACCTTGGAAGTCTAACGGAATCAATTCCAGAAGGCTGTTTGACTTCCAAAACATTCAGAAATCAAAGCATGGCTTCTGATTGGCTGCAGGAACCTCCTGCAGGCAATCGGAAGCCGTGCCGGACATTCAGCTTCCGAAAATCGCTCGAAAACCAGAACACTCACTTCTGGGTTTCGATCATTCGGGAGCCGATTTGTTTGAGATCCAAGGTAGAACTGTATAGTTCATTTTCTCGTTGAAATTGCCTTAAATAAGTTTAAGGCACTGGATTGAGTCTATAATGTGCACATTTCAGAAGAACATCAATATCTATTGTGGCTCAAGTGACAGCTATTTACAGTTTGTAAACGGCTTTGTGAAATCCAGCTGGAGCAATTAGAACTTATTCTGTGAGTACATACTTCTTGAAAATGTGTGATGAAAACACTGACCTGGTGAACCTTAATAGTTTCTTTCGCCCAGGTTTTTTTATGATCCATAGGAATGTAGTTATTTACCACAGCAGTTTTAAAAAATCTGTATTCATAACCAAAGCAATACTTCCCAATCTGCAGCAAGGCCTCAGCCCTATGCATATTTCAACAAACCTTCTAAAATCTTTATCTCAGTTGGTATGTGCCTTGGCTTGATTTTACGTAGGGGCTATTGTGGTTCCATACTGCTTTTTATATTTATAGTTGGTTTTTAAAAAAATGCTTTCATATACATAATTGTTTTACCTGTTTTTATATGCATGTTTTATATACATTATTATGTAAATTGCTTCAAGTTGTCTCCTGAAAAGCAGCTAATAAATAAATAATAATAATAAATAATAATTCATTGGGAGTGAGTGGGATTCATTTCCATGGAAATGTGAATGAGCAGTCACTTTTCTGTGTTCTTGACCGCTGGCTTGCTTTCTTCCTGTCCTTCCTCCTCCTTTTTCTTTTGATATCAAGAGTAATTAGATTTCATCGGGGGCTAATTGAATATGCAGGTTCTGCTTGGAAATGAAAAATGATCCAAGACAAGTTTTAACAAATCCTTTTAAGAAATCTCTCCCAACTTAATACACAATCGTAAAAAAAGAGACACAAATATTTTTAATTTGTAAACACTGTACTGGGAAAAGCTGAAGGATAAAAATATGATTTCATCTGTAATCTTTCTCCCCTCTCTCTCATGAGCATGTTAAAGCAAACCTTAGCCTAAGGCACCCACATAATAAAATCTGTAGCCAAAGAGATTCAGGGTGAAATCCTATGGTCCCTGGGAGAGTGTCATAGGATGTCATGGGCGCCTGCAACTTGAGAGAGAGAGATGCACCTGCTGGGTTGGGAGAGCTGCTGCTAGAGGTCTTCTCTAAACAGTGCTGAGAGGGCACTTTGAGCAGGGCACTTTGGGTGCTGGGAGTGACCAAGGTTCCCTTATTCCCTGACCTCTCCAAACAGACATAGCTGTCAACTTACAGATTTGAAAATAAGGGACCAGCAGCCTCGAAAATAAGGGATCAGCAGCCAAAATAAGGAATTTTAGTCAACCAACAGCCAAACGAAGCCTCATGCTGTGGTTCCCACAGTGCAGCAACCTGGCAAAGGGGATGCAGCAAGGAAAACCACCATCACCTCTCCGCTGAGAAGCGCTGAGCAAAGGTGAGTCCCCAGGAAACACGGCCGATTTGATCGGCACAAGGCATGCAAGCTCCACCCCCCAGTCATTCTTAGACTCCTTATTGGGTGAGCAACTCAGCCAAGCAGCACAGTTGGAGCCTCCTTCCTCCCTGGCCGGCAGGGAGGGAGGGAGAGGAGCTGCTTCCTTTGAAACCCGGGAAATTTAAGGGACATCATCAGTAAGGGACAGCAGTGGGAAATGGCGCTGGGATAAGGGAGTTTCCCACCAAATAAGGGACGGTTGACAGCTATGTCAAACAGAGCTTTTTTTATGTGAACTCAACAGCAGGTGTTGCTATTTTTCTTCCATTGGAGGCAACGGGAAAAAACGAAGGAGGAGGAGGAGGAGGAGGGGAGGAGGAGGAGGAGGAGATGTTGCAATATACATTTGTTAAAAACCAGAAGCCCTTCTATTGGGTATTGTGGGTACATTCATAAGAATGATAAAAAAACCCTGTTTTTATATGCGACAACTGCAGCAAGGATACTATTAGCCCAAAGATGGAAACAAGAAGAAATACCAACCAAAGAAGAGTGGCAAGAGAAATTGATGAACTATGCCGAGATGTCGAGACTAACAGGGAAAATTCGGAACTAGCAGGACCAGAATTTCCTAAAGGAATGGAAGAAGTTTTCGACATATCTGGAAAGCAATTGTAATCACTTGTATCGCTTGTAGGGTTAAAAGAAGTTTTGTAAGGAGTAATTTATAAATTATTGTGAAGAGAATTAAGAATAGATGTATTGGAAATCTGAGTTTATAGCAATAACTATAGTAATAAAATGCATAATTAGAAAGACTTGAAGGAAATCTCAGGCTGTGATAGCCAAAAAAATTGAAATGATGTTTATAAGGTTGTTATGCTGGAATATATGTGTAAAAACTAATAAAAAATTATTTATAGAAGAAGAAGAAGAAGAAGAAGAAGAAGAAGAAGAAGAAGAAGAAGAAGAAGAAGAAGAAAAGTCCTCCCAACTTTCAGAAGCTGGTGAAGTTCAGGAAACTGTAGTGCTTCCATTGTGGATCATTATGACATCAGGTGACGCTTTTGTTGATTGTCTTCAGAAGCCCTGTTCAAAGCACTGCACTAGATAGCTCTTTGAGTAGGGTTTCTGAAGACCATCTCAATAAGCTCCTCTCAAAGCACTATTGTTTCCTGCACTGTATAAAGCTGAATACAGATGTGATCCATAAATACATAATTGCCAAGCCTTCCAGAAAAGACATCTAAGAGTGAAATGGAAAGACAGAAATGTATCACGCTACAAAATAGTAATTTGCTTTATGTGGCTCAACGTCTCATTGTTTCCTTCAAAGGATTCTGGGAATTATAGGCTGGTGATATGTTGGGAATTTTCTGTAAGGAATGCCTAGACACCTTCACAGACCTACAGTTCCCAAGGTTCCCTAGACTGAGGGAATGTTGGTTGGTTGTTGTTGTTGTTAAAATTAATTAAATAAATTGGTATAACACCCTTCATCCGCAGATCTAAGGGCGGTTCACTGCAGATCAAAGAGGTTGAACCAGCTTTTAGTCTGTAGTGTGGATATATCCCAGTTACGACAGGATTTTCCTAATCAGTACTGGCAATACTTCAGGGGTAGGTGGAAGAAAGTAGCCAAGAAGTGCTCTCCACTACCTTTAGGGGTGTGTGTTGGAACGAAAATGAGTGTGTCAGTGTAGTACAAAGCAGAATACAGAGGCCAGCCGCTAGGAAATGGGTTGAGGGCCTCAGAGGGCCATGTTTCAGAGGCCTTATTTTGTTTCAACTCTGTTTGGATGATAGCAAATGAGATTCAGTCCCCAATCCTGGCAAATGTAAATCATTCCTTAGCAACACATTTCTTTACTAATCCCCCCCCCCCACCCTTTCAGGACTTCCTGTTGTTTAGGAGACATCAAAGCTGTGAATAACATTTTTCAGCACACATGAGGAAATCACACAGGGATGTTAAATAGCTGATAATTGACAAGCAGTGGAACTCTTTGGGGAGGGGAGTCTTGTCAGCACATCTTGCTGGATCCTTCTGGGGCTTCCCCCCAATGGATACCTTTCAGCCTGTCTGTCTGGATTTTGTGTTTTTTAACAAGCAACTCCTGGGTGGCAGGCACCAAAGTTAACATTCCCTTGCTTGTTGTTTGTGAATATTTAAGCTGTCACTTTTCCTCCTCAAATGCCCTCTGCTTGTCTCCCTTTTGTAGAAAGAAGCACAAATTCTCAGTAGTGGGAATGGCCACACTGTGAGGAACAGGATGTTGTAGGCTGATAGTGAAGTTAGGTCCTGTCTGAATATACAGTGGTACCTCGGGTTAAGTACTTAATTCGTTCCAGAAGTCCGTTCTTAACCTGAAACTGTTCTTAACCTGAAGCACCACTTTAGCTAATGGGGCCTCCTGCTGCCGCCGCGCCGCCGGAGCACCATTTCTGTTCTCATCCTGAAGCAAAGTTCTTAACCCGAGGTACTATTTCTGGGTTAGCGGAGTCTGTAACCTGAAGCGTATGTAACCCGAGGTACCACTGTATGTGTATATTTCAGAGGTGGAGGACTTCACAGGTAAGGTCAGAAGGGACAGTTCCCCTCTCTTATCGGCTCTTTCCTATGCAGACGCATCAGCCTCCAGTGCAAGCTGAGTTGTATCCCAACGTTTCCAGCAACATATATGCTCAATAGCCTCCCAATAAACTTACAGACAAAATCAAAGCAGGAGAAGCCATGTCACCTGCAGGTTCTTGTTTCGCTTTCTTTGCTTTCCAAGCCTCAGATGGCTTGCCTGACCATTTAAACAACTAGGAGGCTTTGCCCTTGGGATTCCCCTAAGATTCCAGAAAATAGTCTGACTTGAGTCAAGCCAAGGAATTTAATGCCTACCCATTTTACAGACCTGGAACACTGAGGCAGAAAATAGTTTCAGAAACAGGGACTCTGCAGGAAAGAGCTTAAAACTCAAGCAGAAAGTGAGTCAAGCGCAAACCACTCTTATTAGATAGAGTTGTCAGCCTTTCTACTGGAATTGTTGTGCCTTTAACAGCAGATTGATATGCAGATATTTAGGAGTGAAGCCTTTTCTGGTTTGAAGATAAAGGAACAATGATAGTGAGAAGTCGCAAACTGAATTTAGGTTTGGCAGCCACTAAAAAGCTGACAGCCTTGTAGATAAGACCTCTGCATCTTGAAATTACACAGATAGCCTTCCGTTGCTGCTGAAAAACATAATTACTTAAGCTGTCAATTGATGAAAGATCATTTTATTGATTAATTATTTGCCTTTTGACCAATTAATCAATTCATTTTAAACACATCTGTATAATTACCAAAACCTCAGCGCAGGAGAGAGTAATTAAAATTCAATAAACAAAGAAACTGCCATCTGTTTTCTTTTTTGTTTCTTGTTACAGTGGTACCTCGGGTTAAGAACTTAATTTGTTCTGGAGGTCTGTTCTTAACCTGAAACTGTTCTTAACCTGAGGTACCACTTTAGCTAATGAGGCCTCCTGCTGCTGCCGCACCGCCGGAGCACGATTTCTGTTCTCACCCTGAAGCAAAGTTCTTAACCCGAGGTACTATTTCTGGGTTAGCAGAGTCTGTAACCTGAAGTGTCTGTAACCTGAAGCGTCTGTAACCCGAGGTACCACTGTACTTTTGTTAAGAGGAGAATATGAGAGCCCCAGAGGCTTCAAAAAAGTAGACATGTGCCTTTCCACCTCTGCACCATCAGTTAGTATTTGCTGGCACCAAATGAAGTATCAGTGAATTATCAAAATGACTGGCAGGAACCGCTCAAGACATTTTCCTGCCTGAGTTGAAAGACAAGATGGCACCTCCCCATGTGCAGAAGCTGACCAGACTAGAAGCTGAATCTCAATTTGACGCTGGTCACACCTGCACCTTTACATTTCAAGCAGTATCATCCCACTTTAAACTGCCATAACTTCCCTCAAAGAATCTTGGAAAATGTCATTTGTTAAGGATGCTTGGAGTTGTTAGGATACCGCTATTCCCTTCACAGAGCTGTAGTTCTAGAGTGCCCTGAGAAGAGGGGTTGGTTGTTAAACCACTATGGGAATTGTAACTCTCTGAGGGGAAAGGGAGCTTCCTAACGACTTTCAGCACCCTTGACAAACTACACTTCCCAGAATTCTTTGAGGGAAGCCATTACTGTTTGAAGTGCTACAGTACTGTTTTAAATGTATAGTACAGATGGGGCTCTGGTTGGATACAACGCTAAATTTATTTTTGTTTCCATGTGCTAAAGCTGACCAGACTAGCAGCTGAATCTTCATTTGACACTGGTCACCTTACACTTAAAGCACTCTTATACCACTTTTAAACAAGCATGGATTCCTCCAAAGAATCCTGGAGACTGTAATTTGTTCAGCAGGATGAGACCCCTGTTCCCCTCAGTACAGATGTAATTCAGTGGAATAGTATTTTGTATAATGAATCCCCAGGATTTTGGGGGGGAAGCCATGACCTTTAAAGTGGTATAATAGTGCTCTGAATGCAAGGTCCACACAGGACAGAGTCTTCACTGTGCCTGAAGGCAGCAGATGCGCTGAGAGGTGGGGCAGGCAAATATAGCATGCACAGTTGCTGCCACCTCACTCTGCCTAATGGTAGGGCCGGCCCTGGAGTTCAGCCTGTGGTACAGTCATACCTCATGTTTGCTTCATGATACGTTTTTTTCAGGTTGCGTCCCACGGCGACCCAGAAGTACCAGAAAGGGTTACTTCCGGGTTTTGCCGTTCACGCATGCGCAGACACGCAAAATGACATCACGTGCATGCGCAGAAGTGGTGATTCGCAACCCGTGCATGCTCAGGTGCGCCACTGCGGGTTGCATTCTATTCATGTTGTGGTTGGGCATCCGAAATGGATCCCGTTCACAACCAGAAGTACCACTGTAATGGTATTCATCATTTTGAAACCAGTTACCAAACCAAAGCGTCTCAAGCTTTGGAAAGGCACTGTGTTGTGTTAACTATTGTTGCTTTTGTGTTCCGTCCCGTCCCCCCAAGCACTGTCCTGACAATGTCCTTCCCTTCCTTGCTTCTCTTAAATGTAATCATACACGCACACACATTTTTGGGGTGGGTTAAATTGGCACCGCAGAGAGAAAACACACGAATGCATACAAGCCCGAACTTCTGCAGCCCTGCCCTGTCAGCAAGATGTGTTCCCCTCGTTAGATCCTAGAAGGGGGATAATTAACTTTCCTTGGAGCGAGAGAAATTAAAAGAGTTTGCCGGTCTCCCAGCTGTGTTTTCTGTGATGCAACATAAACAGGGAACACAATGCCCTGCCTTAGTGAGGAAGAGGTAGAAGCATGCTCCGAGGAGACCCAGAGTAATTGGTTTCTGTCAGTGGAGGAGGAAGAGGAGGATGAGAGGGTTAGTCGCTCTGTGCTGCTTGCTCTCCTGCTCTGCACAGTTCTGAGTCAGCAAAAGGAGGCGAGAAGAATGGAGGAGAGGAAAATAAATGAGGATATTTTTGCAGATCAGCCGCTTTCATCCCTTTCTCTGCCGGTAGCTTTTAATGATAAAGCGAAGTACGTGGGGTCATACCAAACGATTTTACGCTGTTGTTTTTGAATAATCCTACAAGAGCAAGCTCAGGTGTTGATCTAGATCCGTATCTTAGTAGTGTGTGTGTGTGTGATTTAATCCTTGCCTTCCACTGTGGCTCATGATTTAGATTGGAATTTAGGTTTGCTATTAGAATAAAAGCTGCCATCTGCGCCCCCCCGCAGAACTGCAGCAATGTTTAAATTCCCATGCCCCCACCTCTACGCTTGGGCTGGTTCTCAGACCAGATTAGAGTTCCGTACTTGCAATTTACTTTCAAAAATTCACATGTGCAATTGCTAATTATATGCATTTAATTTGGCCCTGATTTCCCTATAATTTAGAGATTGTGTTTCCAACAAGCATTTTGGGATCATGTCTTCAACCCAGTTCCGTGCCTGATCTGAGTTGGGCAAACAGCCATAATCTCAGCTTGCTATGAAACAAGGATGCAGGTGAAACAGGAATGCCGTGAGTTGTCCATTGAGGGTGGGCATAAATGTGCCCTCGCTTGCCGGTTTCTCTCACCCCCATAGTACAATTGTGTTGTTCCAGTATTATGTGATTGCCTAAAAAGTGAAAGAAATGTCTTTCATCATTTACAATATTGTTCTGGAAGGCTGATGGAGAAAGAAAGCTGGACCCATGTGTCTGGTGGCGCTGTGGTCTAAACCACTGAGACTCTTTGGTTTGCCGATCGGAAGGTCAGCGGTTCGAATCCCTGTGACAGGGTGAGCTCCCGTTGCTCTGTCCCAGCTCCTGCCAACCTAGCAGTTCAAAAGCATGCCAGTGCAAGTAGATTAATAAGTACCGCTGCGGCGGGAAGGTAAATGGCGTTCCCATGCACTCTGGTTTCCATCACGGTGTGCTGTTGCGCCAGAAGTGGTTTCGTCATGCTGGCCACAGGACCCGGATAGCTGTCTGTGGACAAATGCCGGCTCCCTCAGCCTGAAAGCAAGATGAGCACCGCAACCCCATAGTCACCTTTGACTGGACTTAACCGTTCAGGGGTCCTTTACCTTTTTTACCTTTTAATCAGGTGTGAAAAGAAAGAGACACGGAGAAGGAGACTAAAAGACACAAGTCGGGTAGGACCTGTAAGAAAATGTTGCAGCATGGATAACACTCTGTTCAGAGTACCAGGCACTCCGTTCCATCCCCCCTCTCAGTGGGTTTTGGTTCATTTCCCCCTACCCAACAGTTAAACCACATTCTGCAGTTGCTGAGCATGCTCAGTCCTCATTGGGCTGTTCTAAGGGTTCTCCTCCTTACCATCCTGTAGAGTTTTTCCTCTGCTGTAATTTTGGGCTTTCCCCTAGCCTACATGAGTGATGCTGTCTGGCTACATAACACTCACACAGATCGAACACTGGAAACCCAGGGAATGATTTGTAATCAATGTGAACCAAATCTGCCGAGGAGAACTTCATTCTCTTTGCACACAAAGGGGCATCTCACAGTCTTCACTAAGGATGGAGGAGGACTTTGACTCGTTTTGTGCGAACCTATGTAATTTGTACTTCCCAAAACAACACAGCAATCCTTCTCCAGATTTCGCAAGGCAGTTCTCCAGCCAATTAATGCATACAAAAAAGCATACACTACAGCAAAATGTGCAGTAAAAACACATATATTGGTGAAAATCACATAATAATGCATTATATTAGGGGAAATTGCTTTGTAACAATGTATATATAAGGTGAAATTGCATGCAAAAAATTGTTTTTTGGGGGAAATATGCACTAAAATGCTGGTGAATTTTCTGGGGAATGTAAAAATTGTTGTTGTTTCAATTAATATTCCCCGCTTCCTACTGAAGGAATTCAGGGTAGCACAAAGTGATGTGGAACAGTAAGCGACTGAATTTAAGATTGGGAAAATGAGAAACTGAGAGGAGCCAGAAGGGACAGATTTCCCCCTCTCTAGTCAATAAGTGAAATAGCTCTCCTGTGCGAGCCCCATGGAAACCACTGGGAGCAAAACAAGAGCACTCCATTTGTGAGAATACCTTTCCCTGGACCACTTCAGTTCAAGGAATACAGTGGAAGCCTCAGAGCTTTCCAAGATGCTTTCCAAATAGAAAGTGAAAAGCAACAGGAGCAGTGAAGTAAAAGTAACTTCAATCTGAGCTTGCATTCCAACCAGGTTTATCAATAGTGCAAACACCTTCGTCACATCAGGTAGATTTTGCACCAGCCAAAGTCATACAGGGCTAATATGGGTGGGTCAGTGGGGAGGGGGAAATTTAGTGAATTTTAAAAATAAAATAAGCACCCTCCTTTGGGTTCTGCCTCCTCCATTCTCCCCTGCCCTGACACTCCTACCCATACAAGCCGTGCAGTTGCTGGAATGCCTTCTCCAGCTCTGTTCTTTGCAGATGGGAGGGTAAGACATATGAAATGTTTACAGACTCTGTTGCTTGGATACAGATTGAGACTTGTTAGGGCTGACTGCGAGCCAGGAAATTAGCTGCTTCAAATACACCATTGAACAGGTCTTACAATACTGAAAGTCTAAGAAAAGAACTGGCATGTAACATTTTAGATGCGAGCGCATTAGCTGGAAGAAGAAAATCTCTGTGTTTGTTAAGCATCAATGAAGTGAACTCAAATGACACGGAGGGTTCAGCGTCCCAAAGATTTATACCTGCCAGAGCCTGGAGGCACCCTGTCCATTGCAGAGGATGGATCGTGCAAATGTCAGTTTCTTGAAAATCGGTGGGGACATATCCCCCAAAGGGACAACATCAGACCATCACCTTGCCTTGTCCTCAAACAGATTCACAGACTTCCAAATGGAAAATGTTGATTCCTACACAATGCAAAATTGAGATATGATACTTTGAATAGCAGTTTTCCCCTACATTCTATACTCTTTTCGTGTGCAAAACCATTTGCATGTTCAGACCCAGAAACCTCCCGCCTAAATAAATTCACACATGACTCAAATTTTGGTTTTGGTTTTTGGCAGAATTTAGCCCGCAACTTTATTGATTACAGAAAGTGACTGGTTGCATAGGCTCTGGTTCAACTAGCTCCCTGCCATGCAGGTAGCGCTGACCCAGGGTTCCAGCATAGGAACACCTGGATAAGTGGAAAGCCGGGAACAAGCTATCTCCGCCACCCAAATGTCCCCCTGGACTCAGGCACAGGCACAACCCCCTCTCAGGGGTTGACCAAACCATCGAGTCCCTGGATTCCTTTAACGGAATACCCTTCACATAGGGATGGCGAGAGCGTTCTCCCATCCCTATCACCTGAACCAGAGCCTGTCCACAACCTTACAAGTTGTGACAATTTGCTACATGGCAGGCGAAACCCAAATGGCAACAGCCAATCAGCCAAGTAGAAAATTCCTGCCATGCCCCTGTCCCAATGACAGGCAACACACAACAGCATAGCAAGGTCAGGCGCGCAAGCCCTAAATATAGGGAGAGGTGGGCAGGTATTCCGATGCACGCACCAAAAGTGGAAGCTCTGGGTCACGTGCATGGGTATATATAGGCCCCTTGATCCGTTTAGGCTGCGTTCCATTGGCCTGATTGAACCCTGCATCAAGGGACCTACCAATCGGGTGTTGTGGCTATCCAAACATACCCACCCACAACACAGGGTGTCAGTTTTCCAGGTTTCACTGCAATACGTGCCCTCTTTAAGGGAGGACCCAATAAACTGTGCAAGTAATCAGAAGGGCTACTTTTCTCTTTCCCAATCTTGTTGCCCGGTGCCCTAGTATCACATGTCATACCAGGGGCTAGTGTCAGTCAACAGTGAATAGTTATCAGTGCCATTTTCTGCCCACATCTATATTGTTCGCTTCCTTAAGCACTTTCTCTTTTTCAGTTCATATTTGCGTATCACCAAACATCACTTTTCTTACCATAATACTGTGCCAAAATGTACAGTGGGCAATGTTTTGCTCTGTGTTCTGCTTGGCGCCGATTTGAATGCAATCTGTTTATAATGGAGAATCCATGTCCCATGTGGGCCGAGAGGGTCCTCAGTTGGGAAGAGGTAGGCACAGCAAAAGAAGGCCCCGGCCCCGGGACCTATGGCCCTCCAGTTGTTGCTTGACTGTAACTCTTATCATCCCTGACCATTGGCTTCCTACTTCCTGACATGCCTTGAACACTCAGGTGGTCCAGTTTCTTGCAGTGGGGACCCCTCCCTTTAGCTCTGCTCCAGGGGAGAGAGAGAGAGAGAGAGAGAGAGAGAGAGAGAGAGAGAGAGAGAATGAGAAAGGGAGGAGTTTTGGGAGCTCTACACTCCCAAAAACCAGAGGATGCAGAACGCAACCTTGTGAAATACTCACAGATATTATGGTTGGGCAAAATGTAAGCTTCTTAAAGATACATTCACATATATCAGAGAAAATTTACATAGTAGTATTGCCACAGATTTCGTAACACATGCTTCTATGGTTGTGTTCACTGGACTAGGAAGTGCCTGAATTCACAATGTGCTGTTGCGTTGGTTGTCAGTACTGAGGAGTAACCCGCTATTTGTATCTCTCTTTTGTGTGGCGTTTTGCTTCGCTGGGATGCCTCCCTTGCAATTGCCCTCTTTATCAATAGTGTAGGCTGATACTTTTCCCCTTGCCCACTCTTTTAAAATTTTATCTGCCATTAGTGACACTTGGAGGGACCCAAATAGGTTCCTCCTTGATTTTAGCTCACTTTGACAACATTTGAAAAAGCCTTTAGCTAGGTGACCTTCAGTTCCTTCCCAGGATTCTGTTTGAATAAGATGCTGCCAGGGTTTAAAGGGAAGGGAAAAGGCTTGTGTTGTTGGGGATGAGACTGGAAGTTAATAAATTCTGATGAGCTCTTAAGTGCTGCGGCACCCAGTGTAATTGCTTAGATCAAGAAGGAATAATGAAGGAACAAGGGGGGAGGGGGGAACCCACACAGCTGTGTACTGTATACTGAATAGCTGTGTTCTGTGGAATCGGATTGTGGTGAAGTCTTTTCCAAATAGCCCCAAGCACTTTATCAGGCAGCTTATAATTCAAAGTAGTAGCAGACAGACTTGGAAGTCCAAACTACAGATCAGCTCAAACATTCCTTGTCCATAGTTATGCATGCCATGGTTACACCAAGGCTGGTCATGAGCTCTACATGGAGAGACCCTTGAACAATATTTTGAAATGGTGCAAAATGCCAGGGTTGTGAACAGAACCAGGGTTTCAGGGACATGGCATTCCACTGTTGAATCAGCTTTGGTGGCCATCCGTTTGCTGTCATGCTTAGTGAAAAGTTCCAGCGATCATCTTTAAAGCTCTTCATGGATTGGCCCCAGGAAGTTTTAAAGAGTGAACTTCTAGAAAATGAGGTCTTATTGTTGGCACTACCACCAGGGGTTGCCTGGTGGGCACTGGCCCATGAGACGGCCATTTCAGTGGCAGCTCCCGGTTGCAGAATGCCCTCCCTAGTGAGGTGCGCCGGTCTCCATCATTATTAACTTTCGGAAGGAATTTGAAAACATTCCTGTTTACCCAGGAATTTGGTAACTGAACTGTTTCAGGCAACCCTACGATCATCAGATGGAAGAATGTGCTTAATTGCTTTTGGAATGCTTTTCTTTAACTGTGGCTGCTCCAGGTAAGAACATGTATGAGGAAACGTCAATGTGAATGATGTTCCTGCGGACCTTAAACATACCTGGAAAGTGGAAAGTCTTTCTTAACTGGAGACCATTGGAAAGAATGTAGTGGGGTGCTATAAAAAGATAAGCAGCTTTATAAGAAGACACGCTCCATTTCTCTTTCATATGACTGCCTTCTTTCTCCATTTAGAATGGCTAGTTGGATCTTTCTTTTTCAGGTAGGTCCCAATTTTAGCACCCTATGCTGATTTGTTGAGTGGGATTTTAAAGCATGTCATTACGAAAATAAATCAAGCTGCCTCTCACTCTCTCTTCTTTCTCGTAAAAATACCCAGAGCCTTCAGAGCCTGGCAGCTGCCTGGTGGATTGAAGACTTAAGTTTTCAACTTTAGAACAAGGATAGCTTGAGAGCTCAGGGTCAATCTGTCAGCTCTAGCAGGCTGCAGTTTCAATTTCAATTTCATTTTTTCTAATCTGTCAAGAAGATGTTGCTTTCCCCTTACAAACAGATCCATTACTGGATGCATCGCTGGATCCATCACTGCAGAAGGTCAGGCAAAGGGTCCTCTAAATCGCTTGAGAACCCCAAGAAGAAAACCATCAAATTCTTCGGTCCTTTCCGTCTGTTTTCAAAATATACTTTTGATCCCTGCTGTTGGCCATAGCTCGTGGATGGCTCAGGTTACGTACACATTAGAAGGAAATGGCCTTCTGCAGAATGCCTTTTCAAATGACTTCTAATCCTATAATGAATGTATCATATTCAGAAACTACGCCTGTTGGGTGTCCACCAGAAAGCATTACAGTCCATGTCATGAGCAGTACTTATGCCTTCCATTACATACACCTGCCACTGGAAATTAATTTGCACCAGCTAATCTCATTTGTCAACTTTCATTATATAAAAGCTATCATAAAGAAAACTAATGAGATGGTGGAATTAATGAATTTTAATCCATTGACAGAAAGGTGCTTTGGATCTGATGTTCGTCGTCAGGGGGAAGGCACTGCCAGGTGTGGTTACTTCCTTTTCCCTCTCACCACAGTTAAGAAGTCAAATGCATTCCTCCTACATGCTGAAGCTGCTGTGTTCAATCTCTGGCATCTCTCACCACAATGATCACAGTTCGGAGGGCAGAGACATACCTTTCGTTAAGGTCCTGGAGGGGGGGAAAGCCCTCCTGCAAGACAGATGCCAGCTAATACTATGCTATGTAGAGCAGGGGTGGAGGATACTTCTTTTTCAAACTGAGGGCCACATTCCCACTCGGGGAACTTTCCAGGGGCCACATTCCAATGGTAGGTGGAGCCGGAAGCTAAAGTACATTCATACCTTGGATCTCAAATGCTTTGGCTCCCGAATAAATTGGCTCTGGGACAATCAAAACCCAGTGTTCTGGTTTTCAAACATTCTTTTGGAACCTGAACATCCACCGCAGGTTCCGTGGCTTACAGTTGGCTGCTGGAGCTTCCTGCAACCAATCAGAAGCCGCACTTTGGTTTCCGAACGTTTCGGAAGTCGAACAGAATGGATTCTGTTCGACTTCCAAGGAATGACTGTATGCAAAGTAACAAAATGACTTGAAGGTATCATCATCATCATGCCAACAGGCCTATCCAGGTGTTTAAACATTTCTTTAGTAGCTAGTCATTTTACTGATCGTTTCTTTTAATTTTTTTAAAATGTTTTTATACACTGCCCTAATATCTTATGAGAGGGTGATGTATAAATTCTTTAATAAGTATATAAATAAATAGAAACACCACAGGTGGTGGCCATTGTGTACCACCATCAGCCATCTTTCTCCCATAATTCCAACTCCCAGTGTTCAGTTATTAAATCACTCTCCCTCCCTGCTGCCCCAGCTGTTTAAGTTAACCACTGGAGTTCTGTAAAATTCATTTGTTCAGCTAAAAAGCTTTATAGAGACAAGATGCATTCACACTACATGCCATTTCATTCCAATATAGCCTGGGGGTGAATTTTCTGCCTCATCCCCGCTGATGGATAGCATATCCCCATTTAACAAAAGAGGAAAAAGCAACTGCTTTTGCTCTGTGTTACCCATTCGTTCCTGGTCGCTTCTGCCAAACAGACCTTCTCGTTTTTATTTTTAAAGAAGTGATTTGTAACTGGATATCAGCAGCAGTACTCCAGAGAACAAGATTGCTCCAGCAGGAAGACCTATTTATCTCCTGGTTTTAAATAAAACAGTCATAGAAGAGTGCTTTCTGGAAATGTTTTAACCTGAAATAGTAGACCATGTCATATGGCTCGCCTAGCCTGGCATTCAGTTTATGACTTCGTGGCGTAGCAAACCAAAGGTTAGGAGCAGAAGGTTAAGGCTACAATGCATTACGCACTTACTTGAGAATAAATCCTAATGGATTCTGCATGACTTGCTTTGGAAAAGACATGCATGGCGTTGCACGGTAGAACTTTCACCAGGAAGGTAAGGCGGCCATGTGCCCTACTTTGCAGAGCACAGTTCCCTATTTGCAGGGATGTCTGGTCCTAGACTGTGGGTGATGCTGTGGGTTAAACCACAGAGCCTAGGATTTGCCAATCAGAAAGTCGGTGGTTCGAATCCCGTGATGGGGTGAGCTCCCGTTGCTCGGTCCCTGCTCCTGCCAACCTAGCAGTTTGAAAGCATGTCAAAGTGCAAGTAGATAAATAGGGACTGCTCCGGTGGGAAGGTAAACAGCGTTTCCGTGTGCTGCTCTGGTTCGCCAGAAGCAGCTTAGTCATGCTGGCCACATGACCCGGAGGCTGTCTGTGGACAAACTCCAGCTCCGAGATGAGCGCGTAACCCCAGAGTCGGTCACAACTGCACCTAATGGTTAGGGTTCCCTTTACCTGGTCCTAGACTAGTTTAAAGATAAAGAATCCGATTTCCCATCAATAATGAGCATCTGGAGAGCAGACAAAGCAGACACACACAGTATTTCTGTTTACAATATAGTAGTTAATTCTAAATCTGCATCTATGCATATAAATTAGCATGTGCAAATTTTATGCAAATCGGTGTCTTCCATGTGCCAGTGTGGTGTAGTGGTGAAGAGCGGTAGACTCGTAATCTGGGGAACCGGGTTTGCTTCCCCGCTCCTCCACCTGCAGCTGCTGGGTGACCTTGGGCTAGTCACACTTCTCTGAAGTCTCTCAGCCCCACTCACCTCACAGAGTGTTTGTTGTGGGGGAGGAAGGGAAAGGAGAATGTTAGCCGCTTTGAGACTCCTTCGGGTAGTGATAAAGCGGGATATCAAATCCAAACTCTTCTTCTCTTCTTCTTGTCTTCTTTTTTGTGATGCGTAAGTGGCTCCCTCACAATTTGGACTTGGACCAGGGACGCTTGGGTTCACACGATTACTGCTGGTGAAAATGGCAGAACTCCCTCCATAACACCTTGCCTCACCACACTTGGCATCTTCCACATAAGCACTAGCTTATGGGATATGGAAACTCAATGTCTTTAGATTGTATTGGCAAGCTGTGTCTGGGAGGGAGGCCAGTTGTCTGCTCTGGACAGGGTTACACTCCCTATTTACACAGCCAAATTTTAGAATTGGAAAGGACCCTGAGAGCCATCTAGTCCACCCCCTGCAATGCATCAAACTTTTGCCCAGTGTGGGGCACTCCTGGGTCCAGATTTGCCATTTGAGGCTCAGGTGACCTCAGCGGCTAAGGTAAGCTTTTACCAGCTTCTTTGGATGCCTCTGTTCCTGGAGAACACATAATTGGCAGTAGCTCACCAGGTGGAATGGAGGGCAAGATTGGAGGTGCACCAAGATGGAGTACTGGATGGGCCCTGCTGGTGTGTTTGCGCCAACCTCCCTGCTGCCTTGCCGCTCTCTTCATCCCGTGACTCACCTGCAGCTCTGCCCCACCCACTCCAGTGAGCCACTTCTGGACAAAAGCGATATGTGCAAATGTCCCCTCAAGAAATTCCACTCTGCTTGTGGGAGAGAAAGTGGAGGGGGACATTTTACCAAATTTATCTAGGGGAAGTAGAAATTCACCTAATAAAAATAAAAACAACAACCCAATAAACCCACCCCACCCCCAACAAAAAAACACATTTTAAAAGGGCATAGGATATAAATCGGATCAACCAAAGGCCTGGTTAAAAAGGAATGTTTTTGCCTGACGCCTAAAGGTGTATAATGAAGGCACCAGGCAAACTTCCCTGGGGAGAGAATTCCACAGATGGGGAGCCACTGCAGAGAAGGCCCCTTCTCATGTTGCCACCCTCCAGACCTCTCAAGGAGGAGGCACAGGAAGAAGGGCCTCAGAAGATGATCTCAGGGTCTGGGTAGATTCATATGGGAAGTGGCATCCCTTGAGGTATTGCGGTCCTGAGCCGTTTAAGGCTTTATAGGTCAAAACCAGCACTTTGAACTGGGCCCGGAAACTAATTGGTAGCCAATACAGTTGAACCAGGATCAGTGTAATATGCTCAAACTGTCTTGCTCCAGAGAGCAACCTGGCTGCTGAATTCTGCACTCTTCTCTTCTTTCTCTTCTTCTTTATTTCCTTCCTTTCCTTATTCTTGCTTTTTTCTATTTTCCTTCTCTACATTGGTGTACTTTCTTATTGCACTGTGATAAAGGTTCATGAATCTGTGTAGGCATGCACTCACCTTAGATACAAATTATTGAAACACTTTCATGCATCCTCAGAACATAAGAAGACCAAACGCCTTACTTGAACAGCATCTTTGATCTCACAGTGGCCAATCAGATGGCCTATGGGGAAGCCCTCGAGCAAGACACGAGCCCTCTCCCTGCTCATGTTCCCCAAGGACTGGTATTTATTATTTTATCTCGTTTTTATACTGTCTTTCTCTAAAGGCACCCCAGGGGGTTTAGACAAAAAATGGTACCTAAGTATACTTAGGCCAACTTCATAAGCTTCCTGGCATGTGCTTCTGCCTTCTTCCCTCGAGTCACATGGGAAAAGTCCCAGGGAAGATGTGTGTGTGTGTCTGTGTGGAGTTGCCTGGAGCCTGAAGGTTTGCTACAATCTAAACCACTGAGCCTCTTGGTCTTGCCGATCAGAAGGTTGGCAGTTCAAATCCCCGTGACGGAGTGAGCTCCTGTTGCTCTGTCCCAGCTCCTGCCTACCTAGCAGTTCGAAAGCACACCAGTGCAAGTAGATAAATAGGTGCCGCTGTGGTGGGAAGGTAAACGGCGTTTCTGTGCGCTTTGGTTTCCATCATGGTGTTCTGTTACGCCAGAAGCAGTTTACTCCTGGTGGCCACATGATCCGGAAAGCTGACTATGGACAAACACTGGCTCCCTCAGCCTGAAAGCGAGATGAGCGCCACAACCCTATAATCGCCTTTGACTGGACTTAACCGTTCAGGGGTCCTTTACCTTTTACCTTGCAACAGATTCCCATGCTAAAGTTCCCTCAAGCAAATCCCACTGAAATAAATGAGCGGCACAAGAGCTGAACTATACAGAGCTGAACTATAACATTCTACACAGTCTGCTGCTGGCTAATGCCTTTTATAAGTAACACATTTCTGATTCTCATTGCTGTTCAATCAATTCCTTTCTCTGCTTTTGCTGCTGCCTCTGCTGTTGTCTGCTGCAGAAAGCATCTCTCTTCTAGTTTAGAAGGAAATTCGTGCCCTCTCTCTCTTACCACCTTAGCATTAAACCTTCCCTCAAAGCCTGAGCAAATCCAACTGGAAGCTTCTGACCTCAAGGGGTAGCCCCAAACATTGTAGATGGATTCCACTCTCATACCTGATTTATTCTGTCTTGGCTTTGAAGGAGTTAGCTTTGATTGACGTGGATGTAATTAATAACAGAATCAGATCTTTTGTCACAGTTTAAATAGCAACATTTTTTTAACAGGAGGGGAAGCGCGGTGTTGGGCAATGAGAATTAGAAATGTGTTACTTATAAAAGGCATTAGGCAGCAACAGACTGTGTAAAATGTTATAGTTCAACAAACACTGTGCCTAATAAACTCCGTTGACTAATGTGATCAGTTCAGCAGCTTGGGGGGGGGGAGGTGGAGAGAAAGGGAAGGGGGGAGGGAGGGAGAGAATAATTCCAGTATGGTGAAGAAACCCAATGCCGGATGAGACCAGCGTATCCAGCAGCACAGATGTTTTTTATTTTAACAGATATTCAGTTTTCCATATAAAAAAAGGCTGTTTGGTGCAGAGGAAACACTTAAGGGGGAAAATGGAATGAAGGATTTGCATTTTTTTAAAAAAGATCAGAACCATTGTTTATTTCAGAGAGAGAGAGAGAGAGAGAGAGAGAGAGAGAGAGAGAGAGAGAGAGGAAGCTGCCTTGTTGTTGTTGTTGTTGTTGTTGTTGTTGTTTAGTCATTTAGTCGTGTCCGACTCTTCGTGACCCCATGGACCAGAGCACTCCAGGCACTCCTGTCTTCCACTGCCTCCCTCAGTTTGGTCAGACTCATGCTGGTAGCTTCGAGGACACTATCCAACCATCTCGTCCTCTGTCGTCCCCTTCTCCTTGTGCCCTCCATCTTTCCCAACATCAGGGTCTTTTCCAGGGAATCTTCTCTTCTCATGAGGTGGTCAAAGTATTGGAGCCTCAGCTTCACGATCTGTCCTTCCAGTGAGCACTCAGGGCTGATTTCCTTCAGAATGGAGAGGTTTGATCTTCTTGCAGTCCATGGGACTCTCAAGAGTCTCCTCCAGCACCATAATTCAAAAGCATTCAAGTCTTCGAAGCTGCCTTATAATGAGTCAAACCTACACTGACTGCCAGCAGCTCTCCAGGGTTTCAGGGAGGCGTCTCTCTGGAACCGTCCGGGAGATGCTGGGGATTGAACCCAGGACCTCCTGCATGCAAGACAGATGCTCTGCCACTGACCTCCAGCCATTCCACAGAAGTGTGGACTTGGATTTACTTAAGAGCATCCGTGCTGCTCAGTACAGAGTCCTGCAACAGCTGAGTGCAACGCAGGCCAGGGAATGACTGGTTGTCATCTAGAGGAGTTATTCAGGGGACTGTGGGGGGCAGGTGAAAAGGCAGGACCCCTGTCCATTTAAAAGCTGCATCTGGACAGCAGGCTATATGCTTATATAGGTCACCTTCCCCAGTGTGGTGAGATGGCTGTATTTAAATTGCAGCTATTATTTCCACACAACCAGCTATGCATATAAATAAGCAAAGGCACACTTTCCGGAAATCTCTGCTCCCTTTTTTGGTGATGGATTCCTCCTCCTCCTATGATTTTGCATAGGCAATACTAGGATACACAGATCAATAATCTGACCTGGTGGTACAAGGCAGCTTAATAATAATAACAATTATTGTTTATTATTTACCGTGTTTTTCGCTCTATAAGATGCACCCGACCATAAGACGCACCTAGTTTTTGGAGGAGGAAAACAAGAAAAAAAATATTCTGAATCCCAGAAGCCAGAACAGCAAGAGGGATCGCTGCGCAGCAATCCCTCTTGCTGTTCTGGCTTCAGCAATAGCTGCACAGCCTGCATTCACTCCATAAGACGCACACACATTTCCCCTTACTTTTTAGGAAGGAAAAAGTGCATCTTATAGAGCAAAAAATACGGTATACCCCTCTCATCTAGCTGGGTTTCCGCAGCCACTCTGAGCAGCTTCCTATGGCACACCAAAGAGTCTCTGCACCTCAAAAGCTAGATGTCAAGGACTTGGGCCCTAGTCTAGCCTTCATCTTAACATGCTTGCATTCTCCAAGTAGGGCTTGTTTTCTCCATGGAAGCCTCAGGAACTGCTGGATCTCTATACAGTGGCTAGTGTAATGAATCACTGAGCACCAGGAAGCAGCAGAGTAGCCTCAGGCCCTGCATACTAGGTTACATGGTAAGCTACACCTGCGGAAAACTCCTTTCCTAACACAACTATTAACAGTACTGGAGCCCTGTCCTCCTTTTCACCTGGCCACCCCAGAGACAGCTCAGATTTACCATGTCTATTAACTTTAGTCTTGAATGGGACCCGTATTCTTCACGCACAACAGTGCTATTTATTTTTTCCTAGAAAAACGGGTGCCAGACATACCATGAACACCTCCCTTGTGCTCTTGCAATGGCAAGGGTGAGCACCTGAGAGGTGCTGGAACTGAGTTCCAGTGAGTTCCAGCTGAAAAAACCAACCCTGCGCAACACATATGTTTCACAACTCTGCGGCGAGTCGTCTTTGATGAATATTGACAATTTAAACAGCAGCTGTTGACTTAAAGGTCTGGAGAATATTTGGCAAGCAAAAGAGGTTTGGAAGAAGAACGTATTTAATGTGGCTTGGATGAGATGCTGTCAGGACTGCCGCTAGGTCCCAGCTCACAGAGGACCAACGCCCAGTGGATGTTATATACAAAAGTCTTTATTAAAGTTTAGTTTCCATTTCCAAGCTCTGGGCGCGCAGACCCACGTCTCGACGCTAGACCGGCTAAGTCCCCTCTGACTCACTGCTCCACCCACACCAGTTTAAGATTCTAGCCCGGCTCCACCTCTTACGCTGTTCTTTCCTTCGCTGGGTCCTTCTGCCCTCTGGGGTTCCCTCCTTCCTGGACTCCTCTGACGCTGAGCCTCCTGAGTCTTGCCCCTCCCTCCGGCAGGCTTTAGGACCTGGCTCCCTTCCCGGGCTCCCCGCTGTGCCGCGCTCCTGTACATTTGAACTTGGCGCGCGCGCCCAGCCGGTGACTTTCCTTCTGACCGTTTCCCCGCTTCCTGATGTGGGCGTTGCCAAACCTGACTCCTCTCCTCCCTCTGGTGGTGAGGACACTGGTCCCGACTCCTGGGACTCCCCCTCCCCACTGCGCTCTGGTGGAGACGCTGGTCCTGATCTCCAACTGCTGCTCAGGGACTCCCCGCTGGCCCCTTCCTCCTGGGGCTTCCCCCCTGGAGCCCCCCTCGCTCTGGCCACCGGCGCTCCCTTCTGTGAGTCCTCCGATTCCCTAGAGAGGCTTGTGGAATAACTCTGGCCACTGTCACTGCCTGCGCCCCCCTCGTACTCCTCCTCCTCACTCTCCATTTGCTCCCCCTCCTGTGTCTCTCCTTCTGAACCCCTGACAGATGCGTTCTTACAGATGCGAATTGCCATGGCAGCAAAAGAAATGTAATTCCACCTAGACTGTTGGTACCAATCAACAACGGGATTGTTTGATTCTTCTTCTTCTTCTTCTTCTTCTTCTTCTTCTTCTTCTTCTTCTTCTTCTTCTCTTGTTCCTTGGAAGCATTACAGTTACCACTAAGAATACTCCTAACCCCGCCTTCCTCTTAGACACTTCAGTAAATAAATTAACATTCAGATAATGATTTTGTGCTTGCTTTCTTGAAAGCCATCAACAGGCTGAATCACATAAGCAGGTACGTCTTGCTCAACAAGATACAAAAAAGCAGAAGGTCCATTTATGGTTGGCTTCTAATTATAAAACAAATGATCAATTAGCACAGGAGAAAAGTTAACAAATAGCTCTCTTACACCTGGGAAGGAAAAATGAATTAAAGTTGTGGCACCTGGGTCTCAATCAAGATCCTCACACCTGGGAGGACTTGCCTCCTTACAGCTAGGATTGGTAACCTTGGGGCCATTATCCCCATTGTTAGGGAGGATGAGAGTTTAGACAGGAGGCATTCCCAGCCCTCTCCATTCATAAGCAAGCCCTATTGAGTTCAATGGGGCAGGTTCATGCCACACATTTAAAGCACATCCAATGCACATTTAAAACATGCCCTCGGAACAGAGCTACAATTCCCAGAGCTCCCTGTGGAAGAGGGGTAAATTTTTAAAACATTCCAGAAATTGTAACTCTTAGGAGAACAGGGGCTTCCTAACAGCTTTCAGCAGCCTTAAGAAACCATAGCTCCCAAGATTCTTTGTGTTATGTACTGAAGTTCTCACCCTGGGCCTGCAGGGGGGTACTGTAGTTAGGTTTCACTCAGGTCCACATATGCAAATAAGGAATTGAAAGTGATGTTCAGTGATTGGATAGTTACAGAAAGTTGTTACTGTTGCCTTGTAGTGGAGTTCTATATAAGCAGGTTGGCTGAACCCTTCAGCCCAGTTCTGTTCTGGCCTGTGAATAAACAAGAGCTGTTTGAAGAATTTCTGTATCTTCTGATATGTTCACCCACAACTTAACACTTTGCATCATAGAGCTTTATATTTATGGTGTGAATATGGCCCCACTAAACATCTCCACCAGGTAGTGTCTCCTGCTGAACAGATTGTTGACTGTGTTAGCTGAGAGAGAGAGAGAAAGAATCACCTGTTAGGAAGGAGAAAGAATGGGGCTGCCTATAACCAGGTCCAAAACAGATGACCAACATGTCCAGAAAGAGGCCTTTCAGTTTGGGACATGTATTCACAATACCAAATATATTGTTTTTAAGGAGGGTGGTGGATCCACGTCCCAAATTTGTGAGCTTTAATGTAAGTCATTCCTTTGCTTTCCTAATTAGATCAATATATGCAATCCTAGCCTCTCCTGTGCAAGGGATTAATTCCATTTCATAATTTAAGTAGCCTTTCCTGGATACCAGATGGGTATTGATTTCCAGTAATACCCTCAGATCACATTGCCCTCTACTCGTATCACCTTATACAAGGCTAAATGCATTGTTCTGGGACATATAAAATTCCCTGGCCTTGTTCACCACATAACATCTTTCGCCTTATCTCCCGTGCCAAGTGCCAGTTGCATCCCTCATCCTTCCTAAGAGCTAATAATAATAATAATAATAATAATTTATTATTTATACCCCGCCCATCTGGCTGAGTTTCCCCAGCCACTCTGGGTGGCTCCCAATCAAGTGTTAAAAACAGTACAGCATTAAATATTAAAAACGTCCCTAAACGGGGCTGCCTTCAGATGTCTTTTAAAGATAGGATAGCTGCTTATTTCCTTTTAAAGATAGAATAGCTGCTTATTTCCAATGTGGTTACACTGTAGGACTAGACCTGAAAGGCCAGAGTTCAGTTCACATTTTGGCCATGAAGCTTCCTGGGGGATCTTGGGCCATTCACTGCCTCTTAGCCAAACCTACCTCATATGATCATCATAATCATCAACCGCTCCATGCAATGACTGGATTTTGTATCTAGTCCCCAGGACACTTCTTCATCATTTCACTGGTCCATAGCCTTCTGACCACAGGTACAGTCTGTAAGATCAGTAGACTGGGAGTGAGAAACCAGGAGCGAGTGGCAACTCAGCAGCCAAAGAACAGTAGCAATTTGAAAATGAAGACTGTGCAAATGAGATGGAGCTCTAGAGCACAGCATGGGCAGATCCAAGGTGAAAACATTGGCCTCTCCAGTTAAGAAGAAGAAGAGAAGATTTTGGATTTGATATCCCTCTTTATCACTACCCTAGGGAGTCTCAAAGTGGCTAACATTCTCATTTCCCCCACAACAAACACTCTGTGAGGTGAATGATGCTGAGAGACTTTAGAGAAGTGTGACTAGCCCAAGGTCACCCAGCAGCTGCATGTGGAGGAGCAGGGATGCGAGCCCAGTTCACCAGATTACGAGTCCACCACTCTTAACCACTACACCACACTGGCTCTCTTAAAAGGGGACTGGATGGCAGGGCTAGGTAAAGCCTACCAGGGTGTAGGGGCACTGCCACTTGGAGTACACATACTGGTTGAAATGGGCCCACAATCTTACCCAGTGTATGACCTGTTCATATAGCAAGTCTTGTTGGCTGTGTTGCTTCCTCACCAATGCTGGTGTCCCCTTTCAGCAGCACAGAGCCACTTCATCAGAAAGAAAAGGTGGTTGAGATAACGTCTGCCTAAGTGCCCCAACAGGACCCTTTTAGGATTCAGTCACACTTAATTCTGAAATTGAACTCTGCATGTTCCAGAGCCATTACTTGACTTTCTCTCCTGTTTCTTCCAGAGCTCGTGAGTTGTGGGGCTCCCCAAAGGCCGGGCGAGCAGTGACATAAATTGACCCACCTCTCGTTCGGAGAAAGCCCCGGTGAGTGTGAGCGTTAATACAGAAAGTGGCCAGCCGCCAAAAAACGAAAGTTACCAGATCTGCCGAGAATCCCCAGTGTGACATCATGAAATGGAAGGAATCTGCTGGGCGCCAAAGCGTCTGTTAAAGATCAAAGAAAGGAGCTGGGGGAGAGTTAAGGAAATAGAAACTAGGAGAGAAAATGGGGTGGCTGGTTGGAGGGAAAGGATGTGAGATTTGGCTCAGGAGTGGGGGGGGGGGGGCGGAGAGAAAGGGAATACTCTGGAATAAGGAAATCCCCAGACACTTTCATAGGCCTGAATTACATGTGCATTTTCTACTAAGTTCACCGTATTACAAACTCAACCTGACTTTTACAGCAGCCAGATCTGCTACTCTGGTAGAAACAGAGGAAGATGCCTTGCAACTGAGTCAGACCATTGGCCCATGTAGCTCAGTATTGTCTACACTGACCAGAAGTGTCTCTCCACAGTTTCAGGCAGGAAGTGTCTCCCAGGCCTGCCTGGAGATGGTGGATGGATTGAGGCCTTCTACATGCCAGGCAGATGACCCAACACTGAGCTGTGTCCCTATACCAGCTGCACTGGCTCCCAGTGGAGTACAGGATCAGGTTTAAGGTGCTGGTTTTAACCTTCAAAGCCCTATATGGCCTAGGGCCCTCGTACCTACAAGACCGCCTCTCCTGGTATGTCCCACGGAGGACCTTACGGTCTGCAAACAAAAACATCTTGGAGGTCCCAGGCCACAGAGAGGTTAGGCTGGCCTCAGCCAGAGCCAGGGCTTTTTCGGCTGCAGCTCCAACCTGGTGGAACGCTCTGTCACAAGAGACAAGGGCCCTGCAGGACTTGACATCTTTCTGCAGGGCCTGCAAGACAAAGCTGTTCCACCAGGCCTTTGGCCAGGGCACAGCCTGACTCCCTCCTTTGGCAATCTTCACAGAACTCTGGCCCAATGGTTGCCATCAATTTGATTTGAAGTAATTTTTTAATGTAATGATTTTAGAATGTTGTGTTATTTTATTGTTGTTAGCCGCCCTGAGCCCGGCCTCAGCTGGGGAGGGCGGGATATAAATTATTATTATTATTATTATTATTATTATTATTATTATTATTATTATCCAAACTCTCCCCTGTCCCAAAACTGGCCCTTTTCCCCTGACTGATTAAGCTTACAAAGAACCACTTTCGCATGAGTTCAAAGTATTTTCTACATAGTTGTTTAACAGCACAATTATTGTCCATACAATGTACATGTCTACCCAGAAATGAGCTCAAGGGGACCTACTCCCCATTACCAGGGCTGGGAAACATGTGTCCCTATACTGTATAATGAATCATTATACAAAAGCAGGCATAGCTGCTTTCTTCATTTCCAGGAGACTGCCTTATTTATACATCTGTCCATTTGCAGATCCCTGGACGACCTTGAAATTTCAGCTATTGAATCAACAGGCTGATCATTCCCCTTGATGGCCATTACCATTTTTCTCATTTTGTTCTCAGGTATACTCTTGTGTTTCCAGTGTGTGTGTGTGTGCGCGCGCGCGTGTGTGTAATTCCTTTAAGGTATAAAAATACAAGTTTCAGCACAATGGATTAACCATGTACTAGGAATTTTTTTACTGTTTGTGAGCGTGTGGGTGTAGACCCAATCTCCATGCTTATTCTGATGAATATACCTTCCTGCTATCTGGCCACCAATGGGAATTGCTGCAAGGGAAAAGGGCAATTTGATGGAGATCGGGGCTGGGGAAGGAAGGCTGAACCCTCCCCTCCCAGCATGCTGTGACCTTGATAATACCCCCCCCCCAGCAGCTGTATTTAATTTTTCTAAACATGGCATCATGAACAAGCACACCATTAGTATCACATTTAATAGGTCCTGAGTGTTTGATTTAAAAGAAAGGCATTACCTGATTTAGGAAAATGCTGAATATCTGTGTGTGTGTGTTTTGTTTTTTTCAGAACTGCTTGCTGTATCTACATTGCTTTTTTCTCCCATGTTCTGCACTTGCTACCTTGTCGTGTGTTTTCAGCAGTGTTCATTTTGAAACACCAGCGAAATTTCAGCCCTGTTTATGTGTTGAAATAAAGGATCAGCCTTTGCTTACAAGCTTATTTAGAAGACAATATTGACTCAGGCTGCTTGTTCTCAGTCCGCATTTACCACCATCTTGACAAATGAAGAAACTGGTCCTTCAAAGATTATTCCAAACATTTTGTCATAAGCAAGGATTATTCCAAACTTTATGAAGTATTTGCACATAAATCTTAGTGGGTGTGGGAATTCTGTTATTCTTGCTGTTGTTGTTGTTGCTGCTGACTCAGGTCGTTTAAAAGTCATTTCCATGTTTGCTTTTAATAATGCCATTCCGGTGGAACCTATTGCATCTGGGCGAAAGCAAACAGAGAGCGTGTCTCTTAGTAGTAATGAGAGATTCACTGGAACACCCTAATTCTTTTAACCTGTGACCATCATTTTACATTTGTATTGCTAGCTCTTTTTGAATGCATCATTCATTCCGCGGCGCAATAAACTCCAATGGGAGTCACTTGCAACAAATGAATCATGAAATCATAGAGTTGGAAGGGATCCCGGGGGTCATTTAGTCCAAGCCCCTGCAATGCAGGAATCTTTGGCCCATTGTGGGCCTTGAACCCACAACCATGAGATTAAGAGTCTCATCATCTACCAACAGAGCTATCCCAGATTGATCAAGTGCAGGGTTGGTTTGGGAAGCAACCTCTCCTGGCAAATAGAAGGGGAAGAAATGAAGGCAGTGAGAGATTTTACTTTCTTGGGCTGCATGATCACTGAAGATGGTGACAGCAGTCACAAAATTAAAAGACGCCTGCTTCTTGGGAGAAAAGGAATGACAAACCTAGACAGCATCTTAAAAAGCAGAGACATCACCTTGCCAACAAAGGTCCGTATGGATAAAGCCATGGTTATCCCAGTTGGGATGTATGGAAGTGAGAGCTGGACCATAAAGAAGGCTGATTACCAAAGAATTGATGCTTTTGAATTATGGTGCTGGAGGAGACTCTTGAGAGTCCCATGGACTGCAAGAAGATCAAACCTCTCCATTCTGAAGGAAATCAGCCCTGAGTGCTCACTGGAAGGACAGATCGTGAAGCTGAGGCTCCAATACTTTGGGCACCTCATGAGAAGAGAAGACTCCCTGGAAAAGACCCTGATGCTGAGAAAGATTGAGGGCACAAGGAGAAGGGGACGACAGAGGACAAGATGGTTGGACAGTGTTCTCGAAGCTACCAGCATAAGTTTGACCAAATTGTGGGAGGCAGTGGAAGACAGGCGTGCCTGGCGTGCTCTGGTCCATGAGGTCATGAAGAGTCGGACACAACTAAATGACAAAACAACAACAAAAACTTTAAACACAGCATCAGGGGTTGGCTAATCTCAGGTCCAGGGATCAAATGTGGCTCTCCAAACCTCTCTACCTGGCTCTTTCTCACCACACTCCCTATCCAACCACATCCCTTCCTCCCAGGCCATGCCCCTCACCAGTCCTGCTGGAATAAAAACGTACGAGTCCTGCTGGAGCTGGCCGGTGGCCTATCTAATATCCAGCAAACGGATCACTCAGCGGCCAACCAGATGCCCACAGGACGATGTGCGGGGGCACTCAGAGCTGTGTCCTTCAACAATGCTTTTTGCATGCCTGGATGCAGAATAGAGAACCAGTGTACTGTGCAAAGGTAAAATTTGCTTTTGTTGCCCTGCACACTTTTGCCCCTCGCCCTGCCTACCTCTGGCATGCGGACCTCAGAAAGGCTGTCCAGAAGGTAACATGGCCCTTCAGCTTAAAAAGTGTGTTTCTCTGCACTATATCTTCATGAGTTAGAGACATGGTAGAAGTGTCGAGTTGGAAGGAACCTCGGGGGTCAACCCTCTGTAGTCCCACATCCAGTTTGAAACCACACCAGACCCTGCTTAAGCTCTGCAAATGTGCTAATAGCTTTATTGCTGCACCACTTGTGTGCAGTCCTTTTATAACCAAGTTGCAATAATTGCGAGCTGCCCCGAGATCTTTGGGTGAAGAACAGTCTATAAATTTAAGTAATTAATTTAATTAATATGCTCACCGATGCTGGTGACTTTTGCCTGCCATTCATACAACTTAGTTTTCCCTTTCCCTCCCCATTGAAACATCAAATCTATTAGACTCTGCTGGGGTTCCCCTCCACCTTTAAAACAGGTTGGAGTTTCACACAGATTGGTATGGAAATATGTGTGCGTGTGGGGGAGATTCTATCTCAAGTTTCCTTCTCAACAGCCAACCCCAACTGCTTGTTTTATTACTACTACTACTACTACTACTACTACTACTACTACTACTACTACTGTGGTACCTCGGGTTACAGATGCTTCAGGTTACAGACTCTGCTAACCCAAAAATAGTACCTCGGGTTAAGAACTTTGCTTCAGGATGAGAACGGAAATCACACGGTGGCGGCACGGCGGCAGTAATATTAACAGTAATATAGTAATATTAACAGTAATAGTAGTACAGTAGTAGCAGTACAGTGGTACCTCAGGTTAAGAACAGTTTTAGGTTAAGAACAGACCTCCAGAACGAATTAAGTTCTTAGCCTGAGGTACCACTGTACTGCTACTACTGTACTACTATTACTATTACTATTTCGGAAGATTCTACTGTGGAATCTGCCAGAATGAAAACTTTACGAAGAAATCCTGGTGTCGAAACTTCAGGACAGTCAAAAGGAAGCAGCATGCCTCAGAATGCACCGTTAAACTATGGAGTTTGCTGCCTCAAGGTGCAGCAAGGGTGGCTGGGCTGGATGGCTTCAAAGAGGTGGGGAGACGTTCACGGATATCAATAGCCACATTAACTGTGCAGTACCTCCTGTGCTGGAAGCAGTCTACCCATGAACACCAGTTGCTGGGAATCTCAGATAGTGAGAGTGCTGGAGATCTTGAAAATGCCAAACAGAAAAGACAGGATCTGAGACCATCAGGAACGCAGTAATTTGAATACAGCTCCTCTGTGGTGCAACTATTTTGTAAAACCCAAGCTGCACCTACGAAATTTCAGGCATAAGATTTCATCGGCAAGAGGTCAGGGCGGGGGTAAGCTCCTTGAACACCTGCGTAACTTCTTTATCGTTGCTGAATAGAGCTTTGTGTGTTGGCTGAGCTGCCTCCCTGACCAACGATGCTATTAATTGGCACTGACGCAGATGTTCACAGCTGCCTACAAGATGTTGGAGGCTGCTCCCATGTCAGCTGCACATGCTATCACCAAGAAAATTACTTTAATTCATTCCTTGGGGTTAGGCTTTTTGTTGCCGCAATGTGACCCGCTAAAACAAAAGGCAGATCTGCCAACAGAAAAGAATAGCCATCAGCCGGGGGGGGGGGGGTGTCACCAACCTGGCTGGGCACCTGGGCACATTTGCAGGCCAAAGGAACTGTCGTGGTTATTGCACATGCACCACAACTAAGCACCACAACCTATTACATTGGTGGCAGTACAGTGGTACCTCTGGTTAACCTGAAACTGTTCTTAACCTGAAGCACCACTTTAGCTAATGGGGCCTCCTGCTGCTGCTGGCCGCCAGAGCACGATTTCTGTTCTCATCCTGAAGCAAAGTTCTTAACCCGAGGTACTATTTCTGGGTTAGCAGAGTCTGTAACCTGAAGCGTATGTAACCTGAAGCGTATGTAACCCGAGGTACCACTGTATAATGCTTCTTCCAAACCTAATTTCAGCAGGTGGAAAAAGAGCTCAACTGTTCTGTTATAAGCTGAACTAGCAGGGCCATGGCTGCTGAACCTCCTCATAGAGGGAGGAATTTAAAAATAACTCAAGAAAATCTTTAATAAAAAACACTATCAAGACAAAAGACACATTGCATGATCCAGAAGAAGGGGAAACTTCTTCTGAACATTCTTCCCTACAAAACATTCTCTCTCTCTCTCTCTCTCTCTCTCACACACACACACACACAAACAAACACACACACACTTTGATTGGTAAGGATGGCTACAAGCAACAGTGGTAGCAGCATTGTACCCTCCTTGACACCCATGCTCTCTGCTCTTTCTCCTAACTGGCTTTGTAATGTCATCATATGGCCCAACCAGACCATGTGATGACATATTGGTATTGCAAGACAATCACACTTCCTATGTGGTAACCCAAGGGATGATGGCATCTGGGGGCTGAGCAACGTGGGGGCGGTCCACCCTAGGTGTCATCAACGAGGGGGGTGACATTCAGCGTTGCGCCTGCCCTGGGCTGCTGGAGGAGGCAGGCAGGGAGATGATG
Organism: Podarcis gaigeae; assembly: GCF_964106915.1. Lineage (NCBI taxonomy): Eukaryota > Metazoa > Chordata > Lepidosauria > Squamata > Lacertidae > Podarcis > Podarcis gaigeae. The sequence goes on from NC_139679.1 coordinate 101,461,419, forward strand.
GGAAGGAGGCTGGCAAGAAAACAAGTGGAGGGTGGATGGAAGGAGAGAAACAGAAGCTCCCTCAAGTCAGGACCCAAACCCTGTAACACCCCCCCCCCCCAAAGCTCAACAACTTTGGTCAACCCTCCCCCCCCAAAAAAAAAAGCTCAGCAACTCATGACAATGGGTCACAGCCAGTATTTTTATACTGTGAGTAGATCGCAGTCTCATTGGAGTCCAACTAGATTTTAATGGGGCGAGGGGAGACAAGAAATTTTCCTTACCGGGTATCACCTGACTTTGCTACACCACTGACAGCACCAAAAGAGCTGCCAGCTCTTAAACAATGAGTAAACAAGGGGAAGGCTGATCGCCAAAGAATTGATGCTTTTGAATTATGGTGCTGGAGGAGACTCTTGAGAGTCCCATGGACTGCAAGAAGATCAAACCTATCCATTCTTAAGGAAATCAGCCCTGAGTGCTCACTGGAAGGACAGATCGTGAAGCTGAGGCTCCAATACTTTGGCCACCTCATGAGAAGAGAAGACTCCCTGGAAAAGTCCCTGATGTTGGGAAAGATGGAGGGCACAAGGAGAAGGGGAAGACAGAGGACGAGATGGTTGGACAGTGTTCTCGAAGCTACCAACATGAGTTTGACCAAACTGTGGGAGGCAGTGGAAGACAGAAGTGGCTGCCGTGCTCTGGTCCATGGGGTCACAAAGAGTTGGACACGACTAAACGACTAAACAACAACAAACAAGGGGAAAGTCTGGTAGGTTTTTAGCATCCCCCCGCCACATGCATTATATTTGCACTGAAAATGCTTAACTGTGAATATACCCTGCAGCCTACTTTTAACGCTAATACATTTCAATGGGACAGATGTTAGCAAGACTAATAGCTCCGGCTACATTTCATTATTGCGTACAGCTCTAAAATGATGTGCAGAACCTGCCTCTAACCCTTTCCCCAGTTTTCAAGAAATGCTGGGCGACATCTACTTTGGTGCCTGTACAATGTACCGTATTAAAAACAGAGCTGCCATAGTTAATCAATTAATCAGTTATATTGATCAATTAAAAATTGTTTTCTTTGTAGGGAATGGATTGGGGACAGACTGTGCAGTCAACTAAAAAGTTCCCCTAAGTAACTGAAGAGAATTTCTTTAGCATGATTTTTTGCAAATACAGCACCATATAGACACCTCTCCAAAGATGGTTACGTTCCAGCAAGTTCTGACGGAAAAAAAAGCCCTGCTTAGGCCACATTCCCACCATGCATTTCAAGAACCATGATGCTACTTTAAAAGGTCATGGTTCCCCCAAGGAATTCTGGGAGTTGTAGCTTGTTAAGGGTTCTGAGAGTTTAGTTCCATTCCCCTCACAGAACTACAATTTCCACAGTGGCTTAACCAAAAAAAACCCTACACCTCTCTTCACTGGAAACTCTTTAAGTGCTTTGAATTTATGGTGTGAATGTGGCCTTAGAAGGGAGGAAAATATTAGTTTCTCTTCTACTTCAGAGTTTAAAAAATTAGGATTATACTCATGGGCGGAGTCAGGATTTTTGTTGGCGGGCAGAACCAACATTATTGGTCAGTTAAGTATTTCTCTTGTTTTACTTGATCGAAGGGGGGCAGCTGCCCTCCCCCCAGGTTACATCCATGATTATACTGCATTGTTTCACTCTAGATTTCCGCATGTTAGGTCAGTTTACATGGCTTGTGAAGTTTTGCCAATAAAGATGTCTGAACACAAATTCCGAATGGGATGGGATAACCCTTTTCTCCAGTAAAGAAACAAATATGTGTAAGATTTTAATTTCCCTCTGCTCCTCAGTAGATAATCAAGATTTTTCATTGCAAATGATGCTAGAAACAAGGGTGTGTCCAGTTTCCCCACCAAAGCAATCTACATAAGAAAAGAAATTTAATCTACCCTGTTTAATGTTATGTTGTCTCACAACAATACCCCATCTGCTTAGTGTAGCTAAAAAGGAATCATTATACCCTTCATCAAGTTACAGAAAGGAGTAACCTTCAAATTACGCCTTTTCGGGCTTTGAAGAAAAAATTGACAAGGTAATTAATCTAAGAACACAAAACAGGTTCACTCTGGATTCTAGCTATACAAGCAAATGGCAGCATGGTCTTCATGGTGGATGAAATTTGCACTTTTCAGTGGCCATTTTGAATTATTTAAATAGAACTTTTTTAATTAAAAAAAGTATAAGCACATTAGAAATGTGTTCCTTCTTTTCTCTTGAAAAAGCAGGGCAATCTCACTTTATCAATTACAAATGTTTTAAATTGACTAAAAAGCCATCCCCAATTAGCCTGGCAAACTTTCTTTTCTTTAAATAAGTTACTTATGGTTTAAAACAAGTATTTTATCTAAGTAGCAGGACCCTCTCCTGCTCTTAGATAGCATCAGCTGAAATATATGCATTCACAATCCAAACATGAAGGATCCAGGCTAACGCCACAGTCCTAACCAAGTCCGCTCAGAAGTCCTTTTGAAATCGGTTGTGAATGCAGCTCCCATTGAAATCAGTGTGAAAAGTTAGGCCTGATTACAAGTCTCATTGAGGAGTAGGGACAACTAATGTAGTTCAGATCCAACGTAGTTTATGGGTCCTCCTCTGCGGTTGTGTGCAGATTCAATTAATAAAAACCAAATGAGTCAATCTACACATACATACGTGTGCAATATTTGTAGACACACACAAAAAAGGGAGCGGCCATAAAATCATCTCCATATAATCCAAAGTGGTACAATCTAGGAACAGTTTGAGCATGGGCTCAGCTGGTTTCCTAGAAAGCCCTGTGACCTAGTAGCAGCAGCAGCAGCAGCAGCCCCAATTAGCAAAGATTTGTTTTCATTGCCAATGGATAAGGCTTTCATAAACAAATCCAGGAAGAGGCTTGGAAAGGTATTTGGTTGGCGATGGATCAGCTTGCATCTTGGGAGTCCTGATTTCTGTGACTCTGCTGTAAGAGTGCTGCTCCTCTTGGCTAAGGACCATCTACTTCAGCATCCTGTTCTCTCAGTGGCCAACCAGATGCCCATGGAAATACATCCAGATGTGTGGAGTTAAACCTTTAACTTCTCCTGTATCGAAAGGCACGGCTCTTGTTGCCTATGCCAGGGCTACATTTCCAAGAGTGATGGCATCCACCGTCACTTGGCTCAGTGGCCACCCTTTGTTAGATCCTCTTGAGACTTGTCATACAAGTCCATCGGCACGCCTTCTCCTTGCACACACACATTTGGCAGCATCTTGTTTGGAGCCACAGCTGTGCTTCCGGAATCTGAATCTGTTTCCCAGTCTCCTTCATGCCTAATTATACGGTGCCCTTTCAGGAACCCAATGACCTCATTCACACAAAAAGGGTTAGTCTGAGATAACTTTTTCCCCGGGGTTGGCGGGGGAAAACAACCCCCAAGTTATCTTTGGTGATCTCCACACACACACACACACACACACACACACACACATCCCGGCATTCACAGTTTTTTTCTCTCTCCCCGCCCCCGTGTGAAAACATTTCCAAAGCTTTTCCTTATCCCTTTTTAAAATACAGTGGTACCTCGCTTTATGAACAGTCCTGTTTACAAACTACTTAATGAAGAAACTTAATAGTTTCTTTCGCCCAGGTATTTTATGATCCATATTAATGTAGTTACAGTGGTACCTCAGGTTATGTACACTTCAGGTTACATACGCTTCAGGTTACAGACTCCACTAACCCAGAAATAGTGCTTCAGGATGAGAACAGAAATTGTGCTCTGGCAGCGCGGCAGCAGCAGGAGGCCCCATTAGCTAAAGTGGTGCTTCAGGTTAAGAACAGTTTCAGGTTAAGTACGGACCTCCGGAACGAATTGAGTACTTAACCCGAGGTACCACTGTATTCGGTTTACAAACTCCGCAAAACCGGAAATAGTGTCCCAGTTTGCGAACTTTACCTCAGTCTACGAATGGAAGCTGAACGATGGAAGGGCACCGGCGGCGGGAGGCCTCATTAGGGAAAGCACGCCTCGGTTTAAGAAAGCTTTCGGTTTAAGAACGGACTTCAGGAATGCATTAAGGTCGTCAACTGAGGTACCACTGTACAAGTTTAAAAGTAATTGGGAGCTAAGCACAAGGTGGAGTCTCCCTCCCTCCCTCCCTCCCTCCCTCCCTCCCTCTCTCTCTCTCTCTGGGCATATCTCCATAGAAGATTCCTGTTTAGTACAAAACATGAATGGTATATCTGGATGGAAAAAGGAAGCATGAAGTGGTACTTAGCTCTGCGTCACCCTTTGCCCCATTGGTGGAGTTCACGGCCTTGCATACTTCGGATTGGCATGGAGTGTGCATATCTCCACAGGTATGCAGGATGGTTAGTATGTCAGGTGTCGCGTCACATCACCACTGGCAAAATCACATAGGCTGTCACAGCCAATCAAACTGAAGGGCAGGGTGGGTAAATGATGTCAAGGGCAGTGCTGGCAAAGAAGGAGAAAGGGGGAGGGAGGTGTTCATGAGAAGCAGCCGCCAGTGAAGAAGAGTGCTCAGTGGCATAGATGCAACACAAGCTCAGCAGTGGAGTGCATGCTTTTTACACATTAGAAGTCTCTGGTTCAATCTGTGGCAACTCCACTTTAAAGGATGAGATCAGAGAGAATGAGAAAGACCCAGGAGAGCCACTGCCAGTCTGAGAGGCAATACAGGGGTAGACGGACAATTGGTCTGACTTTGCAGAAGGCAACTTCATATTTGTTTGATTGCTGGAAATGGGGGGGGTGGGGGTGGCGATCACACAGTTGTCCCTGGACGTTTGATGGTTTATTGATCCCTGTGCCACCACTGCGCTCGCTTCCCCGTTGCCACCAACCCGTTACTCTCAGGTACACACTGAGTCCAGACAGTTGTTAAAATTGAACAAAATAAACAAGTTTATTTTATAAGTATTAACAAGTTTATGGTTTCTCAGATAATATTCTGGTCAGTTTTTTAACTTTAGTTCCTTTACCGGCCTATACCTTCCTAATACCTTCTGACTGATTATCTCAACTGTTTGACTGACTCCTCTCAACATATTCTCTCACATCAGACTAGCCCAACCTACAGACTTATCCTTTCCGTCTCTTCACTAACTCTAGACTGACTTCTTAACAACTCTAACTCCTCCCCTTGGGTTCCTATTGGTTAGTCATTTTACACTTAGTTAACCCTTTTCTTATGAACGCAGTATGATGTCACACACCTAGGAGGGCAAACGCCACAGGGGGAAATTACAGAAAATAGATGTGTAGATGGATAGGTGCATATAAGTATAAAAATACTTGAGATTCAATTATATATATATATATGAAAGGCTGCAGAAATATAGTGTCACATGAGGCTTGACTCTCTTGCATGGTGCTCCCTCCCTGCTTAGGGTTCTTTACCTTTAGACCCGATTCTGACAGAATAGCCGTTCAAGTAGAGGACTCCTTCAAACAGAGGTGGGACCTCAGAGGACTGCACCTGTAAAGTAGGACACACAGACTCACTTTAGGCAAGGCTCTTCTTACATTCTGATGAGATCCGCACTGTTTTCCTTTCTTTTCTCCCCAAGAGCTACAGCCTGCAAATATGCCCTTCCCTCCTTCAAACAGCCTTTGTTCTGGAAGAGTTGCCATCTTTGAAGCTCTGTTATTCTGAAGATGGGGAACGGAACGAGTGAAGCAATGCCATCCCCATGGATACGGAATCGAAACCATAATTGTCAAGGACCTTTCCAGTGATCAGTTATCTTCTGCTCTTTATTTTAGTCCCTGTAATACCGGGCGCCATTATATTTGTTTTGTCTATCAAGGCTATAGGCAAAGACATTTTGAGCCCCTGGTCCTGGAGGACTTTATTAATATGACTCTATAAAGCACAAAAGAACTCTTTGTATTTTATTTTTTTATATACAGCAGCTCTTTGTCTAGGCAGGTATCCAGCCCACCAGGAATAAGATCTCAATACTCTCAATTGAATCTGTCGTTTACTACCTAGCTCTTGTTTCAGTAGGGGGGAAGAACAAAATGGCAATTCCTGGGCAACCGGCAGATCTAGTTTGAAGTAATCTTATGCAGGGTAATTGAGGGTGACAGTAGGGGAGAGAGGAAGATAGCATTGTTAATGTAAAACATGGCTTCCTGGAGATAAACCAAAAGCCTTCACATTTCTTTTGTATTTACAAAGAATTCAACCCTCCCTTTGAAATGGTTCTGTTGACAACCTGTGAATATCAATAAGTTGTTGGCATCTATCAGACTTGAGAGACAATGGAAGAGTACACCATCAAGGGTAAAGTAAAACTGTTGGAAAGTTATAGCACCCGCGGTGGTTGTAGAGATCAATATGGGAGAGGCATATTTTATTGCAGCGGAGACAGATGGAGGCATGTCCAGTTTCACCCAGTTTCACCATGATGTTTCCCCTCTCTGCATTCCTCCCAGTGGTCATTCCTCCTCTGGTCACTGCTGTGGCTACACAACCTGACTGTCTGTTTCCAGGCATTGTGGTCATCTGCAAGGGACTCCTACATGGCGGGCTAACAATGCCAGCCTTCGTGTCATATTTGCAGACATCTTTATAATGAAGAGTTGGTCTGCCCACAGGCCTGGTGCCTGAAGCCAGCTCCCTGTAAAGCACATCCTTGGAGATCCTGCCATCTTCCATTCTGTGTACATGACCAAGCCGGTGTAGATGTCGCTGAGAAAGGAGTGAAGAAATGCGGGTTTGGGAGAGAACATCTTTGTCTTGCCTTGTGATGCCCAGAATCTTCCTGACACAGCTCATACAGAAGGCACTAAGGCATTGCTCCTGCTAAGTGTAAGTTGCACATGACTCACTTCCATAAATCAGTTACAGACAGGTAGCCATGTTGGTCTGCCATAGTCAAAACAAAAAAAATCCTTCCAGTAGCACCTTAAAGACCAACTAAGTTAGTTCTTGGTATGAGCTTTCGTGTGCATGCACACTTCTTCAGATACACTGAAGAAGTGTGCATGCACACGAAAGCTCATACCAAGAACTAACTTAGTTGGTCTTTAAGGTGCTACTGGAAGGAATTTTTTTGTTTTTCCATAAATCAGTGTGCTCAACATGGCAGACCTTCTACCAGGAATGTCAAACTATTCATATGGTTTACAAGTAGGGTATGTGGGTCCATTAAGAACATAAGAAGAGCCTGCTGGGTCAGACCAATGGTCCATCTAGTCCAGCATTCTGTTCTCAAAGTCACTGGCCAGATGTATTTTGGAAATCTGAAAGCAGGACATAAGCACAGCAACACTCTTCTCTACTATGATTTCCAGCAGCTGGTATTCAGAAACATTACTGCCTCCAGCTTTGGAGATCAAGCATAGCTATCAGGGTTAGTACCGATTGCTAGCCTTTATCCTCCATGAATTTGTCTGATCCTCTTTTAAAGGCATCTAGGTTGGTGGTCATCGTTCCATAGTTTAAGTATGTGCTGTGTTTATTGAAAAGCCAGGACTGTGCAATAGATGAACTAATGCCAGTGTACTGGAAGAAGCAAAGATCACCAGTGTCGAAGCAATGATTCTTCAATATCAACTTTGTTGGACTGGTCATGTGGTTCAGATGCCTGATTATCATCTTCCAAAGCAACAACTCTATTCCCAACTTAAGAATGGAAAGTGAAATACTGGTGGACAACAATAGAGGTTTAAAGATGTCCTCAAGGCAAATCTTAAAAAATATAGTATAACTGGGAAACACTGGCCTGCAAGTGCTCCAGTTGGAGGACAGCCTTTACCAAAGGTGTCATGGACTTTGAAGAAGCACAAACTCAGGGCAAAAAGGAGAAACGAGCTAAGAGGAAGGCACGCTTGGCAAACCCTCACCAGGATCAACTCCTGCCTGGAAACCTATGTTCCCACTTTGGAAGGACGTGTGGATCCAGAATTGGCCGCCACAGTCACTTACAGACTCACTGTTAAGACCATAAAAAATTCCTTCCAGTAGCACCTTAAAGACCAACTAAGTCAGTTCTTGGTATGAGCTTTCGTGTGCATGCACACTTCTTCAGATACACTGAAGCAGAAGTTTCCAGACCCTTCTATATAGTGAGAAGGTGGGGAGGGGTATTACTCAGAAGGGTGGTGGGAATGGGTGGTTGGCAGATAGCTGTGATGAGCCTGTTGACGACTCTTAACGACTGCAATAAGTCTTACAGGAAAAAGCAAGGGGTGAGAAGGTGAAAAATAGCTTTGTCATGTATAATGAGATAAGAATCCAAGGTCTTTGTTCAGACCAGGTTTCTCCATGGTTTTAAGTTTGGTGATAAGTTGTAATTCAGCAGCTTCTCTTTCCAGTCTATTTCTGAAATTCCTTTGTAGTAAAACAGCTACTTTGAGATCTTGTATAGAATGTCCTGGGAGATTGAAGTGTTCTCCTACTGGTTTCTCTGTCTTGTGATTCCTGATGTCCGATTTATGTCCGTTTATTCTTTGGCGTAAGGTCTGGCCTGTTTGTCTAATATAGAGAGCATTTTTTCACCTTTTCACCCCTTCCTTTTCCTGTAAGACCTATTGCAGTCGTTAAGAGTCGTCAACAGGCTCATCACAGGTATCTGCCAATCCCCCATTCCCACCACCCTTCTGAGTAATACCCCTCCCCACCTTCTCACTATATAGAAGGGTCTGGAAACTTCTGTTTCAGTGTATCTGTTTCAGTGTATCTGAAGAAGTGTGCATGCACACGAAAGCTCATACCAAGAACTGACTTAGTTGGTCTTTAAGGTGCTACTGGAAGGAATTTTTTTTGTTTTGACTATGGCAGACCAACACGGCTACCTATCTGTAACTGTTAAGACCATGTTCATGGAAGACAATCTTACTCAGCTACGAGTGATTACCAAAGAAGAAGTGTGTGTTAAGTATCTATATATTCTCTTTTTAAAAATCTGAATTAGAGCACGCATACATATAATACACACAGACACAAGTCTCATTAGTTTCATCTTACCAGAATCTAAAGTGAAGTGAAATATTTGGATGTTGCTTATACAGATGTTGCACCCATGGTAAACTAAAAGAGAAGGAGCTAAAGTACAGGAAGTTATGTGGACTGCAAGTATCCATCATTACAGACAGTAGTTTGATGGTGCAATGGTCAAAACAAAACAAAAAAGCCAGGGAGATCAAACACATGAAGGATGAAAATGATGTTTCCAAGGCCCTCATATGGAATCTGCTCAGCAAAATACCCATTTAAGGTGCAATTCCAGTTCCAGGCAGACACAAGGGAAGGAGAGAAGCAATCACAACCGAGTTGCTGGAAAAACAACAACACGCCAGTAAGACAGCTCAGCTGTGGGGGAAACAGTCAAGGCATCCCAGGTTGTGCAAAAGTTTCTCACTTTACCCACATGATGGCTGCATAGGATTACCATCACAGTCAGGATTTGAACTAAAGTATGTAATATTCTGGTTTGCCGTTTTAATGTTACTGTCATAATTTGTTTGTATCGAAAATGGTTAATACTGTCTTCTCCTGACAAAATCACCCCAAGGCAGCTTACAACAGAGCCCTAATATCAGCAAAACCGCAATATAAAATAGGTGACTATGTAACAGCATTATATATTTAACCCTCCCAAGACTCCAGATGGCTCCTTCAAGCATTTATAACATTATTTATTCAAACATGTGTTGAATAGGCAAATAAAAATAACGGAGCAGCTTTTTAACTGCTTCCATCTACCGAGTACCATCTTACGCAAGGAAAAGGGTTGAGCTGGAATCCTTCCCACTGACATGTAGTTTTCTCTGGAAGCTTATAATATTATGCATTGCACAGAGGGAATGAACAGTGGGAAGTTTTTTCTCCCTCAAAACACTAGAACTCGTGGACTTACAATGAAACAGAATTTTGTAAGAATCAGGACGGCAGATCAAAGGAAATACTTCCCCACACAGGGCGTACTTAACTGTGGAACTCACTGCCACAGTGGGCAATGGTGACCACCAGCCTAGGTGGCAGCAGTGCTTATGAAGACCAACGCTGGAAACTGTTTGAATCCTGTGTTCGGATCCTGCTTGTGTGTTTCCCAAAGGCATCTAGTTGGCCACTCTGAGTGCAAGATCCTGGACTAGATTGGCCATTTTCCTGATCCAGCGGGCTGTTATGTTCTTATGTCCTGATGATGATGATGATTTTAAAAGAAATTCTGGTGTGTGGGGGGAGGGTGATTTTCACTGGGGCCACAACTCATTGGGTTTAATCCTTCTAGCTGCAATGCCATTAAAAAACAAAACCCACAACTATCCCCAGTGCTGCAATTACCCTTAGAAAAACAGCTCTCTCCGTGGCCAACAATGCTATAGTCTTGTGCCAGGCTGATGGTGATGTGTAGATGAACTGTGCCAGGTTCACGGGTGGAGATATAAGAGTTAAACCTCCCCTCTCATTGTGCCGCTGTCCAGATGAAAACCAGGGAGCCCTGCATGGATTAATATTTTATTCTAAAATCACAGGCATGAGTCACTAAATTAGTGCAACATCTGGTTTGGCTCTGAGCCCAAGCCACTTCTTTGCACCCACATTTGCTGCATCAGCAGAACATCTGCTTTGCAAAAGACAAAGTAATGAGCCTGGGAGGTCCAAGGCAATAGATGGAATCTGAGCAAAGGTGGCATAGCCCTTTTGCTCCTGCCCAGGCACGCCACACATCCTTTATGCCTTTGTTGTACGTTCGGGGACCTGCGCTCAGGGTCAGCTCCAGGCTTTTTAATGCAAACAGAAACAAATTTCTGCCACATCCCTATACAAAAGCGCAAAAGACAGGCAGTCAAATCTTAGTCCTCCATTGCCAATGGGGCACCATCCTCCACTATGCCTGAGGACTGCAGGCTAGCTTAGCACGTCAGGGCAGGCCGTATGATAAGGTTACCAGATTTTTTTCAATGAATCTGGGGGCACTTTTTAACGCCAGTAGGAATGATAGGATTTTGTCAGGGGACTGATTTGTAAATCTGGGGACTGTCCCCGGGAAATGGGGCCACCTGGAAACCTTACATATGACACACTCCATTCTGTTTAGCCCCCAGCCCTCAGTATCTGCCACCTGAAGCAGCTGCCTCACTCTGCCTAATGGTAGGGCCGGCCCCACTTCTAGCCTGCTCCCCTGCCCAATAACACAATGTTTCATGGTTACTGAACATGCTCAGTTCTCACTGAGCAGTTTTTGGGAAACAGTTCCCTCCCCCCCAAAATTGTTCCTAAATACTTTTTGTGTTTCTGCAAACACCCAGATTCTGCTTCTGAGGCTGCTGATACTGCCCTTTTGGGTGTGGACAATGCAATTTTGTCTACATAAGAATCAAAACTCACCTCTGAACATCACTAACTGAGGGGATGGTTATGTAAACAGCTGGTCGGCTTTCTGTCAAGGTTTTCCTGTTGATGATATATAAAATGTGTGGGGTGCAGATATTAGGATTTAGTTTTGTCAGAAAAATAAGCAGGAAAGCCTAATCTATAATTCTCTGGGTAGCAGCAGGAGAGAGAAAGTTAAAAGTCTGCCCTAATAGTTTTTGGAAAACTGAAACAAGTCAGGTCACTTAGGAGATTTCAGTCTTCATATTAGTTACTACCTGAAGACCACTCTATCATCATCATCATCATCGTCATCATCATCATTATTATTATTATTGGCATGGTGGCAAATGTTAAACTAAGCAAAAAGACTATAGATATGATTCTCTTTCAAGGCTGCTAGTTCAAATGTTGAACTCCAGAGTCTTCCAAAACAAGGGATGTCCTTTTAATTTCTCTACTGCAGACTTCTCCACCCTCAGGTCCTCCAGATGTCTTGGACTACAACTACTCGAATTCTTGACCATAGGCCATGCAGGGCGGGGCTGGTGGTTCTTGCATTCCAAAATCGGGGGGGGGGGGGCACCATATTAGTGGTAGAGGCTGAAAAAGAGACATTTCTTAAAATTAAGGAATGCCAGGCAGCTGATCTCGCATCAGAACTGGTGCCTCTACATTTACTTAAATGGGCTCTGATGGCCTGATTAATAACAGTGTGAGCATGGCAGTGACTGCACCTTTATTGTGCTCCTTAATCACCTTAATCTGATTTATCACTCTGTTACAGCTCACTCCATTTGGATGTTTAAAAGCCATGTTAAAATGTTTGGATGATTCAGTGTCTAGTCAGCAGTAACATCTGCTTACATCTAATTATTTTCAGGTGGAATCTCAACAGCAAACTGTTTTTTGGTGGGGGGAGTTTGCAAGGATAGCAATGATGCTTTCAGGAAGACTGATGAAAGAGGGAACACGTGAGTTGTATGTGTTGCTTTCTCTCCAAATTAACATCACCTCCCCCCCCCACCTTGGTAATATTGCTTTTTAAAATTTAATTATCAAGATAAAAAGGCTGGTGGCACCTCATAGACGACTCCACTGCAAAAATGCACCTCAGTGGGACTGGCACAATATTTTGCACTTCCAGAGCTGCTATGATGATGGTGGGGGGGGGGTTATGATGATGATAAAATGCTTGCATCCGCCAGAACCTTGACTGCGCTGTTACAGCAGATGGAACTCATAGGGTGTCCACAGCACTGTCTACTCCTATTGTGTTGGATGAGTTTCCGTTAGTAAGGCTCGACATGGACAAGTTGTTTGGATTGGTAAGAGCAACCACTTGCTTTCTGGAACCTTGCCCCTCTTGGCTGATAAAAAATTAGCAGCGAGGGGACAGCTGGCTGGGCCAGGGAGGAGATTAATGCCTCCATACAAGAGGGAGTGGTCCCTGCCTGCTAGAAAACCTGCCCTGAGTTAAGAAAATCAAACTAATTACTGGCCAATTGACAACCACCCATTTTGGAGCAAGGTTCTATGCCATGGGTAGGCAAACTAAGGCCTGGGGGCCGGATCCTTCTAAATCCGGCCCGCAGGCGGTCTGGGAATCAGTGTGTTTTCACATGAGCAGAATGTGTCCTTTTATTTCAAATGCATCTCTGGGTTATTTGTGGGGCATAGGAATTCGTTCACCCCCCCCATATAGTCTGGCCCCCCACAAGGTCTGAGGGACAGTGGACTGGCCCCCTGCTGAAAAAGTTTGCTGACCCCTGCAGTCTATGCTTTCCAAAAGCTCTGCATTTCTCTAGGTCCATGAGCCTTGCAAGAAGTAAAATTGTCCAAAATATTTCCCACAGAGTGCTGAAGGGCTCTGAATTGGTTGTTGTTTGTTTGTTAAAGCCCAGCGGAGGAGGATTTTTTTAAAGTATAAAGCATGCAACATTTTAGACAGCCTCGTGTTGCGAGGCCTGTCAGAGGCCTGTAAGGTGCATGAGAGGACACAAGCATCAGAAATGAACGGCATGTGCAAAACTATAAACTTATATACAAGCAATAATACATACACCAAATGTGCACACCCCTATTATTTTAAGGTAAGAAAGAGCAAGAGATTAAAACACCTTCCCAATATAGAATTATAGAGGAAATTCGATCACTTCCCCCCACAAAAAGCCCCTGGACCTATTTGGCTATAAATTGGCAGGCTTAATCCTGTGACTGTAAATTTCATCCACTGTCATCCTATGCCCTCTTCTCCCCTCCAATTATTTGGAAGGCAATAAGAGTGTATCTTTAAAAAGTGGGGAAGGAATGAGCAGAAGGTCAAAGTGTAGATAGCGAGATGAAGTATAAAGAGATCCGTCTGGAAAACAGACAACTATCAGGCAAATGTGTTTGTCTGGCCCTGAGATAACAAGGTTTTGTGGTGCCTGTAAGGAGATGGAGGTAAAACTAGTCATTTACCACAGATGCAGCGCTATCCTCAGTGACTCACATCTTAGCTATCCAAATAAGTCCAGGAGGTTTCCGTATGTTTGCATTTACAGTTCCTCTTCCCTGCTGCGAATTTACAACTTTACAGAGCAACAGTTAGTTCCATCCAGGAGAAACTTAAAAAAATAAAATAATAAAAAAGAGACGGTGATCTTTAAGTCCCTAGTACTTTTTGGCTACAGTACAAGGCCCACCTGCTGCCATCTTATGGCAAGTGAGCACAATCCTTCAGCTTATCTCTCTCTCTCTCTCCGTGTGTGTGTGTGTGTGTGTGTGTGCGTTTTAAATATTTCTAGAAGTTGAAAAAGGAAGAAAATCAGAAGAAAGGAAGATAAGAAGATAGGTAAGTAGCAGGTGGAGGCCACTTCACCCATCTCTAAATAATGTAATTTAGAGAGGAAAGATGCTATGTGATTGTCTAAAATGCTTTTATGCTATGGGATGTATCATGCACTACAGTTTTAACAGGATCATATGTTGCAGACTTGATAAATTTGTGGCATTTGTACCAGGAGTACATATCTTTCTGCATTCCACATGCACTTGAGAACTCCCCTCCTCAAAGGTAGGGTCAATCACAGTGCCACGCTGCGTATGAAATAAAATAAACATGGTCAAGGTTGATAAAATTATAAGTGTGGGGAGAGACTGGAGCAGATTCAATATAGACAGAAAGATGTACTTCCTTACACAATGACGCATATCACTAGGTATAGCAATGCCCATCAGCACAGATGACTTTTTAAGAGGTCTAGACATCTTCATGGACCACAGTTCAGTTGCAGCCTATTGGACATGATAAGCAAATGACAGGGAGAATATAGTTTTGAGGTCATGATGCTGTTTGTCCAGAGGAACCTGGCTACTAGTTCCTGTTAGAAATACAACTGGGGATTTGATAGGTCCAAGTTGGTCAAATAACCCAGGAAAACATATCTCATGTCAAGGGTGGCTAACCTATAGCTAGTGCACCATATCTGGCCTACTCCCCAAGCAATTTCTGATGGACCCCCAAGCTGCCCAGTAATTTTGCTGCTGTTTTACCAAGCAGGAGGTGGCACTGTTGGACCCCATCATCATACTTTTGTGAGCAGAGAAGTTTCAACCTCTCTCTGTCCAGACCTGTGTGACAATGATGAGCAGGAGAAGAGTAGAGAAGAGTTTGGATCTGATATCCCGCTTTATCACTACCCGAAGGAGTCTCAAAGTGGCTAACATTCTCCTTCCCCCCCCCCCCACAACAAACACTCTGTGAGGTGAGTGAGGCTGAGAGACTTCAGAGAAGTGTGACTAGCCCAAGGTCACCCAGCAGCTGCATGTGGATGAGCGGGGACACGAACCTGGTTCACCAGATTACTAGTCTACGGCTCCTAACCACTACACCACACTGGCTCTCAGGAGGAGAGGATGATGTTGAGCCCCATCATGATACTGGTGCAGGGATGCATGGACATGTGTCAATTAATTCTGATATTGATTTGCACTTCCATCTGGCATTTTCTGTTTTGCTGCCCCTTGTTTACTTTGCACAAATCTGTGTTTCATCTCATAGTTTGCTTATGTGGAAATATTCACATATTTTAAACATAGCACATGATAGAAACATATCTCATCCATCAACATATTTGCAAATCAATGGCCTTCTCAAGTCAGACCTTTCAGAGTTATTGCAGTGCCTACTGTATATGCAAACTTATTCATGTCTCTTCTTCTTCAGCGATCACTCGTAACCGAGTAAGATTGTCTTCCATAAACACGGTTTTAACAGTGAGTCCATAAGAGGCAAGTCCCATAGAATTCCGTGGGGTTTACTGCCAGGTAAGGGTTGCAAGAGTTAGGGTTGCAATCATTCGCACTGCCTTGATTTAGCAGGCCTAGGACCTGCCAATCAGAAGGTTGGCGGTTCGAATTCCTGCGACGGGCTGTTGCTCCTGCCAACCTAGCAGTTTGAAAGGATGTCAAAGTGCAAGTAGATAAATAGGTACCGCTCTGGCGGGAAGGTAAATGGTGTTTCCGCACACTGCTCTGGTTCGCCAGAAGCGGCTTAGTCATGCTGGCCACATGACCCGGAAGCTGTACGCCGGCTTCCTCGGCCAATAAAGCGAGAAGAGCGCCACAACCCCAGAGTTGGTCACGACTGTACCTAATGGTCAGGGGTCCCTTTACCTTTACCTTTTTATAAACTTGTCATCCTATCTCATTTCCCCCACACCAGAGATGGATAGTTTAACTATAAGTCAAGAAAGCCTTAGGGGTGTGAGGAGAGGAATTTTGAATTTAATTTTACTTTTTAAATGAGGTTTTAGGGTGGTAAGAAATGGGCAGTCAAATCCAGGTGGTTCACTCCACTTTCACTAGGAGGCTAGAATTTTATCTGAGGAGTAGTGATAAAATTCACAGGTCAGAAAAGAAATAAATTCTGTTAGAAGAACAGTAATGAGTTACTTGTTACTAGACTCCTCAGAATTATTGTTGCCTCCCTTTACATGCACTGCAATTTGTCTCGGTCCTTTTTAAAGCCCAATACTTCAGATGCAGCTTGACCTATACAGATTAGAGTGGTTCACAACTGGGAGCCAACACATGAAGAGCAGCCTTACAGCTGTAGATGTTGAGCTCAAACAAAAGGATGGGCTCTTAGGAATGCAGTAGAAATCACATTAGATTGTTCCACCCATATCCTCACACCAAGGATTACTGTTCCCTCGGGATGCGGCAGAAATCCAATTCTAAATTGAATGCCCCCTTAATTCTTAATTTCTGAGACAATATGTGAACCAAGAGTCTTAGAAATGTGCCCTTCTCTGAATTCTTCAATGCAGTTCTCCAGCCAAGTAATGTGTCCAGAAATGCATATGCAAGGATGAAGTATGAATGTAAATGAATATATCGGCGAAAGTAACGTTCAAAAATGCATTACACCAGGGGAATTGCTTTGCAAAAATGTGTATATTTTGTACATGTGTGCACAAAATTGTGTGTATCTGGGGGGGAAATCACATGAATTTTCAGGAGGAGTTTTTGCTGTTGTTGTTTAATACAAATACAAATTGGAAATGTAAAGAACTGAACTTAGAAGTGGAAACAGAGAAACAAAAATGGTCGGTCTCCCCACTCCCTCCCATTAAATGTTGCTGCTGGTTCCTCTCTGCCTGCTATATCCATTCACTGTGTACTGGCCTATGCTTCACTGTTCCCAAAGCAGCATGTGTTAAGTAAACCGGCCAGCTTATAAACAAGCACATTGGCCTTCCAGATCCATAAAAGGAAAGTTGAGTAACGAAAGTCGGTGATGTGTACCGTCCAGGGCTAGCCCAAGGCATTTTGCTGCCTGATGTCCAAGTCCGTGTACAGAAGCCAGCCAGCTGACAGCATCCCTTGCTGCATTTCAGGCCAGCAGGCTGCCTTGGGAGGTGTATGGCAAGCCACGCACAATGTACACAGCCCTGTGCTCCAACGCCTCTTCACCATTCCCTGTCCTCCAGCATCTGCCGCCTGAGGCAGCTGCTTCACTCTGCTTAATGGTAGGGTCAGCCCTGGTACCTTCTTGGAAGCCATCTTGCCTTTTACCTATCCAAATTTCCATGACACAACCCTGTTTCTTCCCCACACTTTGTATAGGTGATTTAGTTTTGGCAGATACATCCAATACACTCGTTCCCTCTGCCCTCCCCCCGGTCCCAAGTTAAAACAGAAGTCCCATATGTCCTCCCTGGATTTTCACACATCATTCTTCATATTCTTGGATCAGGGCCACCATCCTCTGTGTGCCAGTATAAACCTCCAGCTTTCTATTTTTCTTTTTTAATTGCATTCAGGGTTTGTTTCTGATTTGCAAAACAAAGTAGGAATCCAGCTGTAGGAGTACAGTACATTTTTGAATGGTGATTTTATTCCAGGAGACCCCTGGGTCCTACTTAGCAATACATGGCAATGTGCTTGCAAAACATGTTCAGACCACATCCAAAAGGAGGAGCAGGCCTTCACTCAGAATTTAATGACATAACAAGCGGTGCAGTAGGAAATCAACTAATCACGTGACCTTCACTTTAAAAAACAGAAAAACAAAGCCCTGCACAATTATTTATTTTTTCCCCAGTCATTTCACTCACGAGTCTCCCAAACTACCGTATTTTTCGCTCTATAACACGCACCTGACCATAACACGCACATTGTTTTTAGAGGAGGAAAACAAGGGAAAAAACATTCTGAATGAAACAGTGGATGTATAATTTTTGTGCTTCATGCTGTGGCCACAGACATGTGATCTGATGGTGAATTTGGGCTGACCCAATGCAAAAATCCTGAGAATCCCTGTGCATCCATGGTTTGTAACCACGTTTTTACACCATTGCAGCCCCAGGCAACAGTGGGTGCGTGATTTTGGGGGGGCAGGCTGTAGCCATGGACATGCTATGTGCTCTGATGGTGAATTTGGGCTGACCCAATGCAAAGATCCTGAGGATCCATGTGGATCCATGGTTTGTAACCACGTTTTTGCACCATTGCAGCCCCAGGCAACAGTGGGTATGTGATTTGGGGGGGGGGCAGGCTGTAGCCATGGACATGCTATGTGATCTGATGGTGAATTTGGGGTGACCCAATGCCAAAATCCTGAGAATTCCTGTGGATCCATGCTTTTTAACCACATTTTTGCACCATTGCAGCCCCAGGCAACAGTGGGTGCGTGATTTTGGGGGGGCAGGCTGTAGCCATGGACATGCTATGTGATCTGATGGTGAATTTGGGGTGACCCAATGCCAAAATCCTGAGAATCCCTGTGGATCCATGCTTTTTAACCACATTTTTGCACCATTGCAGCCCCAGGCAACAGTGGGTGCGTGATTTTGGGGGGGCAGGCTGTAGCCATGGACATGCTATGTGATCTGATGGTGAATTTGGGGTGACCCAATGCAAAGATCCTGAGAATCCCTGTGGATCCATGCTTTATAACCACATTTTTGCACCATTGCAGCCCCAGGCAACAGTGGGTGTGTGATTTTTTTGGTGCAGGCTGTAGCCATGGACATGCTATGTGATCTGATGGTGAATTTGGGGTGACCCAATGCAAGGATCCTGAGAATCCCTGTGGATCCATGCTTTTTAACCACATTTTTGCACCATTGCAGCCCCAGGCAACAGTGGGTGCGTGATTTTTGGGGGGCAGGCTGTAGCCATGGACATGCTATGTGATCTGATGGTGAATTTGGGGTGACCCAATGCAAAGATCCTGAGGATCCATGCTTTGTAACCACATTTTAAGTGGGGAGCGAAGGAAAAACAAAGAAGGGACATTAGAGGGGTGTGCAGAGAAGCAGCTGGCTAAGAATGCAGGAGAGGGATTTAACGGGAGGGAGGAAAGAAAGGCAAAAGTTTCCCCCCACCCAAGCCAGCCATATCTCTCTCTCTCTCTCTCTCTCTCTCTCTCTCCCTCCCTCCCTCCCTCCCTCCCTCCCTCCCTCTCCCTCCCCCCTCTCTCTCCCTCCCCCTCCCCCTCTCTCTCTCCCTTCCCCCCTCTCTCTCCCTCCCCCCCAGCAGCACCGGAGCTTGCCTGGAGGGGAGGGGCTTTCCCTGCTCTTTGTTCCGTTTCAGCAAACACAGCAACGAAACAGAGGGGGGTGGGCAGTAAGACCCTGAGGCAGAATGCAGGAAAGCAGCCGCTTCCTCTTTTCAGGTTTCGCTTCTCCGTGCAGCGTGCAGCGCCGCGATTTGATTTTTGCATGCTTTTTCGGCTCCAGGGACCACACATTCGCTCTATAACACGCACAGACATTTCCCCTTCCTTTTTAGAAGAAAAAATCTGTGTGTTATAGAAGGGAAAATACGGTACATTCCGCTAACTACTATGAAATTATCTCATCATTGGCCCATCCTGCTGAGTGCTGTCTGCTCTGACTGGTTATGGCTTTCTGGGATCTCTAGTGGAAAGGAAGGGCCTCCAAAAATTTGCTCCCCAAAATTCTTTGGGTTAGCAATTGAGCCAAGCAATTTCTATTCGCAAAGCATGTGCCCCACCACTGAACTAAGACCCTGCACTAATCAGACTATGGAGCTGGACAAACCTCAAACCCCCAGGCCACCTTGGGGACAGATTTGGGGCTTGTCTGAACCAAAGCACGACTTCTTCCCCTGCCCCAGTGTTTGTTTTTTTATTGAGGGGGGGCCTGAATGTTCAGAGGGTATTCGGCTACACCACCTGGCTCCTTGTGATGTTGTCAGGACGTGTCACCACATCACACATATGACACTTGGATATTGCATTGGGTCCCCTCAATCATCTTGAGAAGATTGTGCCTCTGCCCTGAACTATGTAACACTCGCCCACCTGGCACTAACATGCTTGTCTTTTTCCAGCAATTTGCTGAGTATCAACGTTTCCCATGGAGCATATGACTAAATTAACATATGAAGCTGTTGTGTGAAGTTTCCTGGAGTCTCGGATTTTGGTACCCCTAATATGCTGATGACACTTAAATCTGCTTCTCCTTTCTGCCTAGGTTTCAGTAGGGCACAGCTAAGGTTAGGGTACCAACTGCACTCTACTGGGCTATACAGTGGTACCTCGGGTTAAGTACTTAATTCGTTCTGGAGGTCCGTTCTTAACCTGAAACTGTTCTTAACCTGAAGCACCACTTTAGCTAATGGGGCCTCCTGCTTCCGCTGCGCCGCTGGAGCATGATTTCTGTTCTCATCCTGAAGCAAAGTTCTTAACCTGAAGCACTATTTCTGGGTTAGCGGAGTCTGTAACCTGAAGCGTATGTAACCTGAGGTACCACTGTAGAGTTTACTGATGTTTTAACTACCTGTTTGTTATGCTTTTGGTTATTATTTTGTATTTTTACTTGTATTTCAGTGCCGTTAGCTGCCCTCGCTGGGATGACAGTCTACATATATATATATAAAGTATGAAAATAAATATATAAATAAACAAATAGTTATTTGCTGGGTATTTCCTGATTCCTTCCTTTAAAAGTTGGGGCAGGGGCAACCAGAGAACTTGATGTGATGTGAAAGAAATGTGTATATGTGAGGATTATGTGTACACACTATTTATTGAGGGAAAAGATGCCGCAGAAGAATGTTAATAATGCAAGGCAGCAGTTGGCACTCAGCGGGCTTAAATCTAGCTTTCCTTTTGGCTTTCAGAAGCAGCTGAATCTCCACGTTGTTGCTGGGACAGCTGGCTACATGTGGACGATTCAGCCCTCTGAAAAACAACAAAGTATGTGTACGTCAAGCTTTTTATTCAGAGCAAAGGGGCTTGCAAAATGTATACAGTACTCAGAAAATAAGAACTAAACGCTTAGCCAAAGTAAACACCGTGATCAACATTGCAAAACCAGATAAGGCCCATATCCCATTTTAGCATGTACTGTGACAGTCTTCACATATAGGTTTGTATGTTTGTTTTCAAACCAATATTGTCACAGCCATTTTGTGATGTGTCTTGGGTGCAGAGCCTCTTTACAGCCTGATTGTCACCGGTACGTTGAATGAGCCCTTGGGCTTCTCTTCTTTCTCTACATGTCTGGAATGTGAATCACGTCCTCAAGGGAAAGCAGGAAACCATTTTTATCTGAAGGCAACTGTTCGTGATGCAAGAACCGAGGAATGAAATAGTTTTGCAGTAGGTAGGCAGAATTGTTAAAAGATCCAGAGATATGAGGGGGCCAAATTTACAGATGACAGCAAATTATTTGGGAGTGTGAATAAACCAAACAAGATTCTGAAAAGCTGAGAAAGGATCTTTAAAAAAAGGGGGGTGGATAGGCAAGCAACTGGCAGGTGTGGCTCAATGTAAGGAAGTAGAAGATGGTGTAAAATGGGGTACGTAAATGAATAAATTCTAGATTAGACCTGTGTGATCTGAGCTGCCCAGGAAAGAGTTATTGGTATCATGACAAATAACTCAATATATAGATCTAGAGTATGGCAGATGTGTGTGTGGGAGGGGTGGACTTCATGCTAAGGCTCATTTGGAAAGAGCTAGAAAATGCAAATATCACAATGGCTTTGTAGAAATCTATGGTGCAGTCACACTTGGAACGCTGTTTGTACAGTTCTGATTGTTGCCTCTCAGAAAGAATATTATAGAGCTGTAAAAGGTGCCGAAAGGGGGGACAAAAATGATCAAAATGTTAAAGCAATATCCATATGAGGAAGAGGTACAATGTTTGGGGGGGGGGGGTTAGTTTAGAAAAAAATGGAACCCTATACAGTGGTCCCTCGGGTTAAGAACTTAATTTGTTCCGGAGGTCCGTTCTTAACCTGAAATTGTTCTCAACCTGAGGTACCACTTTAGCTTATGGGGCCTCCCGCTGCCACCGTGCAATTTCTGTTCTCATCCTGAGGTAAAGTTCTTAACCCGAGGTACTATTTCTGGGCTAGCGGAGTCTGTAAGCTGAAGCATCTGTAAACTGAGGTACCACTGTACTACTACTACTACTACTACTACTACTACTACTACTACTACACTATGGTACCACTCTATATTATCATGGTTTTGCCCTAACAATTCAGGGAGGTGTAGTTTTGTTTAGGGTGCTGAGAGTTGTTAGGAGACCCCCCTATTCCCCACACAGAGATACAATTTCCAGAAGTACCACTGTATAGTCAACCAGTGTGCTGTGGCAGATGGACTGGGGTGCCACGGGCAACACTGGCCTCTGTCCCTCTTTCCTTCCCTTCCTCCTTTGATGCCCTCTTGTGTCTCTGCCTCCCAAAGACTTGCACAGCTGTTTGTTGCAACAGCCCTGGCTACAAGCTCCCCAGGCGACTGGTTCCTCTGGGACTGGCTTCCCAGGCCCCTGTGGGGCAGTGGGAGGAGGCACCTCTCTTTGGGGCAGGGGGGCAGCTGTGGCTGCTCAGAGGACTCCCAAGGAGAGGGAAGAGGAAAGGGTGCTAGGGAACACTCCACAAGGATGCTCTCCAGGCAAGGGGTGACACATCTGGGCTCCTGAACCCCACAGGGGTGAAGCAGAAAGAATGTAGTTGGTTGAGGGAGCTATGGACTCAAAAAGGTTGAAAACCTCTGGCTTATAACTAATGTTAAGAATATGTCTAGGATGTATAGGTTACTACTGGAGTGGCACACAAAAGATGAACAAATAAAGTCGGTTATGATTGATAGGGCACAAGATGTGGGACATAACATAATGATGGAGGATTGGGAGAGACTTGGAAGAAAGGGGTTAAGTTTACCGCATGTACAATGTTAAAGGAAAATACTATGAAAATGATGTATAGATAGTACTTAACCCCTGTTAAATTGGCAAAGATGTACCATAATTGTGACAATGTATGCTGGAAATGTAAAGAAAAAGAAGGTACCTTCTATCATATGTGGTGGACTTGTTCCAAGGTAAAGGACTTCTGGGGAAAAAATTATAATGATTTTTTTTTAAAAAAATGATGAAATATACATTTATTAAGAAACTAGAGGCCTTTCTCCTTGGGATAGTAGGTACTGAATTGCCCAAAAAAGATGTGAAAGCATTTTTGTATGCCACAACAGCTGCTAGGATTTTACTAGCCAGAAAATAGAAATCACAAGAATTACCAATGGTAGAAGAATGGCAGATGAAGATGATGGAATTTATGGAGCTGGCTGATCTCACCGGGAGAATCCGCGACCAGAAAGAAGAGGACTACCAAGATGATTGGAAGAAATTTAAAGACTATTTGAACAAATACTCTCATATTAAAGCTATGTAACCACTTGAAAGAACCAATCAGGCCTAGGATTAAATTAGACTTAAATATATAAATAAGAAAATGTATTATAAGAAAGGTAAAGAAACTGGAATACGACTGTAATATTGTTTTATGAAATAATTATATTGGAAACTGCTATATTTAAATTAAGAGGAAATTCAGGTGGAGGAGATTAGAGGAAGTCAACCAAAATGTTTATAAAAATGCATTTTAATTAATTAATTGAGTTTCTTTTTTCTGTTTAGGTATCTTAAGCTTGTTATTCTTTCTTCTTCTTTTTCACCTTTCTATTGTGTTGTTGTTTATTTTCTTTTTTGTTATGTCTATTGATGAAATTTAATAAATATTTTTTTTAAAAAAAAGAAAACCTCTGGCTTATAGAATTGTGCATGGTTTGTAGCAAGCTTCCCCCATAATACTGGAATCATGCAATGAGGCTGGCAGACTAAAGAAAGTACTCATTCATGCAATGCGTTGGTAATTGATGAATTCGCTTTTGTAAAATTTGGTAACAGCCCTAACTTAAGATGGCTTTAAAGAGAGAGTAGATAAATTTGTGGAGGACAAAGTTATTCATGGCCACTAGTCATGATGTCAGTATGCTAACTCCCAACTCTGTGCTTGTTTCTGTGCCCATATAATGCTTGTGTGACCTAGGCATTAATAAACAAACCAGAGTCTGCTTCAGAAATTATTCCTCCACATTAAAAAAAAAAATGTAAGGAGGGGAAGTGAGGCTCTGCACATTGGACATGCCCCAAATGTTTCCATCAGTGCTCATTCCACCCCCAACAATCCTCAATGTGACTGTAAATCCGAGTTCTGAATTTTCAGTTATGTGGAGAATTCCAAATACCTTCAGCCAAACATATGAAGATTCCTGCATTAGACCTTTTCACTCAGTGCATGAAGGTCAGGAATGGAACTGGCAGGGATGTTAATAATAATAATAATAATAATAATAATAATAATAATAATAATAATAATAATAATAATTTATTTGTACCCTGCCCATCTGGCTGGGTTTCCCCAGCCACTCTGGGCGGCTTCCACAAAGACCAAAAATACACTAAAATGTCACACATTAAAAACTTCCCTGAACAGGGCTGCCTTAAGATGTCTTCTGAATGTCAGTTAGTTGTTTATCGCTTTGACATCTGATGGGAGGGCGTTCCACAGGGCAGGTGCCACTACTGAGAAGGCCCTC
The DNA here is from genome assembly GCF_964106915.1 of Podarcis gaigeae. Lineage (NCBI taxonomy): Eukaryota > Metazoa > Chordata > Lepidosauria > Squamata > Lacertidae > Podarcis > Podarcis gaigeae. The sequence goes on from NC_139679.1 coordinate 101,486,173, forward strand.
TGCCTGGTTCCCTGTAGCTTTGCTTCTCGCAATGAGGGAACCGCCAGAAGGCCCTTGGAGTTGGACCTCAGCGTCCGGGCAGAATGATGGGGGTGGAGACGCTCCTTCAGGTATACTGGACCGAGGCCATTTAGGGCTTTAAAGGTCAACACCAGCAATGGTGTTGGGCCCAATAGGAACATCAACATTGGGAATGAGGCATAGCTGTGCCCCCACTTGCTCATTCAGACATTTAAGCTGAATGCCTGCAGAGGAACCACAATTTTCCTGCTTCCTGCCCTCCAGAAGGAAACTGGCCTCTTGAAACGCTGGCTCAGACTTCCCACCACTCAGCAAACTGGTGGCATGAAACATTATTCTTAAAATGACACGCCTGATTTTGCCAAGATTGGATTAGAAGTAACACCTGCTTTGAGGTTATCTATGGTTGTTCATAGAGAACTCACAGATTAAATTGCTTGAGCCTAATCTTTCTTGATCCCCTCCCCCAGGTCAGCTGAGGCCAGACAATTCACAGAAGCCTCAATTCATCAAATGCATGCATAGCAAAGGACCAACATGGCACATTCATTCAAAATGGCGACTCTATCACTTGGGGTGCCTGAGCACTTTTAGCAGTAATTTATGAATTTTTGAAAAATAGGAGGATTTTTAGAGCTAGGGGGTAAAGATATGGCTTCTTTCCTTTCGAACTGAAGACACAAGCTTGCTTCAGAAGTTTGGGCCACTTCTCTTGAATGTCATACCATGAAGTGTGGTTGAGTTCCAGCTGCCTGCTGTAGACATGTTCTTTGGCATGTTGCAGACATGCCTTCACATGTATACCTAAACATACATAAGCAAGCTATACGGATTGCACAAAATAAATAAATGAGCCTTACGTTTTCTTGCAAAGTTCAGCTTCTTATCTTCAGAGACACATTGCGTTTCTGGAACCTGGGTTGGTCGATACAGCTCTCCTCTTTGAAAAGCCCAACTACTTTTCCAGAGTGTAGCTGTGTTATAATAGACCACTCGACATGCAGAGAACGCACGAGGAGAAAAGGGCTAAAAGAAACAGGCTAGGTAAAATCTGATTAACATAGTTAGTCAAGTCTCCAGGATTATTTATGAAGCTGCCTGACAATCAAGCCAGAGAATCAATAATTCACAGTTTTATACAAACATCAAAGAACAGGGCCTGAATTTTGAAAACATAACCTGCCTCTGGGATGGGGCTTTCTTGTTTTTGATGTCCTTATGTAATCCGCTGTGGGAGCCTTTTCACCAGCTGGAGAGCAGGATAAAAAAAAATATTTCACACCAGCTTCCCCCCCCCCAAGCTGATGTCCTCTAAATGTTGTGCATTCCAATGTCCCATCAACGGCAGCCAATGCGATACAGAACATAGGTACAAGCTGCTCTCCACACATGTACACATGTTTGTGTGAAAGAGTCTACACTTGTTGATTTGTGCAGGTAAACTATTGGGCGCACATAGAAAGTTACATCTGTATGAGTGTTTACTCAACTACTGTGTATGCAGGTACACATGCTCATTGAGTGCAACGTGTGAACACCTCTAATATGTCCCATGCACAAGAGTTGCGGTCCAGCAACATCTGGAGGGTGCCAGGTTGGGAAAGGCTGACTTAAACAACTGAATCAGCTTTTTGCAACCCAGATGTTGTTGGACTACAACTCCCATCAGTGCTGGCTGGGACTGATGGGAGTTGTAGTCAAGTTGGTAAAGAGTGAACGAGATAAACCTAGGAGCAAATATTTGTCTGTTACCTCCCATCTGAGGTTTCCTGTTTTCCCATACGTAACAAATGAAAATGTGTATTTTTTATGCTTGCACAATCTAGTATAACAGATGCTCAGAAAACATCAAAGACAGGAAGAAATCCAGCTTGAGGTTGTGCCAGTGCCCTTGTGTGGCACTTCCCAGGTTTCCTGGAGTGTCTCCCATTCCCGCCAAATCTACAGCCGTTTCTTCTGACAAGTGGGCAGGTGTCTGTATTGTATCTGTCAAGCACATTGAAGACCTTAATCTTCTTCTGTCTGAATGGAAAGGGAGGGCAAAGAAGGTAAACGATGTTACACATCACCTCGCTGCTTGCATCTGATGGACAAAGGCAACAGTGTTGATCTTCTGTGCTATGTCACAGGAACGAACACAACCCTTTTCAAGCACGCTGGCTTTCCGCAGTCAGGAGTCTGGGTTGAAAGCGGAGAGGGAAATGGTGCTTTTTTTGTAGGCAACATTTGCATAATGCATGTCTCATGGTTCAATTAATATCCAAGCGTTTTCAAAGAGGCAATTATTGTTTTCATTTCTAAATCACAAGAGAGAGGTATGGAGCAATTGCCTTGCTTTATGTGGCTTTTGCAAATGAGGGCTGGTTGGCTTCCTGGTGGTGTAATCCTATCTGGTCTCAGCCTTCTCTACAGATTGCATGCCAGTGTGATTATGTATTTCTCTCCCCCCCCCCCCCCCCCCGGCTGCCAAAATTGCATATAGCACAGTATTTGCAATTTGACCTCAAGTACATGCTATAGAACCGGGGGGGGGGGGGAGAGAGGTGTACTTTCCCACTCCCTCCAGACTCTCCACATCTTATCCTGCCCACAGTTCGTATCTCCCAGCAATGATCGTTCCAAAAACCACTTGGATTTCATGAAATATGCCAATATGGGAAGGCTGAATCATTCATGGTAGAACCTCAAGTCTGAGTGCAAGAGACTATATGGTCCTGGCTCTACGATGTGCTGGCTGAGTTCTAGATGCATGAAACCAATATGCCTTCTTATAAACCCTGTGGTTTAGAGAACACGTTTTTGTCTCTCCTATACATTTGTACTATTGGTTGTGAATGGTTTTCTAAAAGCTACAGTAGATTCTCTGTATTCAGACACTGACTCCCACCCCACCCCAGTGTGTGAGACCCGTAACATCAAAGGTCACCCATCACAATTATTTTTAAACAAAATAATCTCAGTTCACACAAACCAGACTGTGTGCATGATGGGATGCACAGGAGGCATAGAATAATGTGAATTACACTCTTGGTTTAAGGAGAGAGCTTCAGCCTTGGGTCTTACATTTTTCAGCTGACATCTTGAAAAGGGACAAGAGTTAACAACGAGCTGTCAAATCAGCACGTGAAATTCAGCCTCGCTGCCTCTGGTTCTTGGCTTTCATTGGCCCCTTCAGGTTTCCAGGTTATAATGCTGCAATGGCAATAGCAAGTACAACAGACAGAACTCCCTGCTGATAGGGCTGGGCGAATATGTCAGCTTCTCATCTTTCCAATTTTAAGTTCAGTTTTCCACATCAGTTGAATTTTATTTTAAGGTCCTCATGAAAATTCACCAGCATGTTAGTGTGGATTTCTCCGAATATACACAGTATTTTTTATTTTATTTTTGGCAAAGGAATTTCCCCAAATATGATGCATTTTGTTATTTTCCCTAATATATACCTTTTAATGCACATTTTGCCTTAATATATGTGTGTTTTTGTACACATCACTTGGCTGGAGAATTGCACCCTGCTGGAGAAGAGCAACTTTCAAAGGATGGCTGTGTTTTGCTTCGTGTGTCGTTTCAGAAAGTGTGAATTAGGCAGGTTCACCTTGAAATGTGAACTGAATTGAATTCCTCCCCCATTCCTACCTGCTCAGAGTTCAAGCTTGAAACTTTTGCTTCTCTGCTTCCTTCCTGTCACAGTGCACAACCCATCCTAAGCCCTATATGAATTTTTGTAAAGACCCGTTATTGTGTATGCTTGTTCCACCGTCTGGGAACCACTTTTCATTTGTCTTCTCAGTGGGTTGCATACTGAGGCATCTTTGCCCCATGAATCAAGGCAATTCCAGTACTGTGGAAAGCTCCAGGTGAGCAACTAGCTCCAATTTAGGCTGGAGATGCAGTGAGTAAGACCATATGGATGCTTTAGCTGAGATTCTTGCATTACAGGGGGTAGAACCTTGTGGTCCCTTCCAACTTTGTGGTCCTCACACTCCACTCAGGGCTGGCGTGAGGCATTTTGGCACCTGAGACGGACCCCAAAATGGTGCTTCCCTCCCCGTCAGGGAAGAAGGCATGAAGGAAGATCTACAAAAGGAATAAAGTGGAGAAAGAAAGATTGACATCAGGATCTGCTGCCCCGGTGGATCCTGCATTCTGAGGCAGTCGCTTCACCTTGCCTCACGGGTGGGCCAGCCCTGGCTCCACCGCTTGCCTGAAGGGTGTGAATCCTTAAAGGGCCAACCCCCTGGCCTTAAGATGAGCATTTCACCTTTTTCTGGCTTTCCTCATGCTGTACTCCCTGCCAGCCTTCCGATCGGCAATCCCAAGAGGCACAGTGGTTTAGACCACAGCGCCATGTGATGGGGTGAGCTCCTGTTGCTCTGTCCCAGTTCCTGCCAACCTAGAATCATAGAATCATAGAGTTGGAAGAGACCACAAGGGCCATCGAGTCCAACCCCCTGCCAAGCAGGAAACACCATCAGAGCACTCCTGACATATGGTGGTCAAGCCTCTGCTTAAAGACCTCCAAAGAAGGAGACTCCACCACACTCCTTGGCAGCAAATTCCACTGTCAAACAGCTCTTACTGTCAGGAAGTTCTTCCTAATGTTTAAGTGGAATCTTCTTTCGTGTAGTTTGGAACCATTGCTCCGTGTCCGCTTCTCTGGAGCAGCAGAAAACAACCTTTCTCCCTCCTCTATGTGACATCCTTTTATATATTTGAACATGGCTATCATATCCTCCTCTTCTTAACCTCCTCTTCTCCAGGCTAAACATGCCCAGCTCCCTTAGCTGTTCCTCATAAGGCATCGTTTCCAGGCCTTTGACCATTTTGGTTGCCCTCCTGTGGACACGTTCCAGTTTGTCAGTGTCCTTCTTGAACTGTGGTGCCCAGAACTGGACACAGTACTCCAGGTGAGGTCTGACCAGAGCAGAATACAGTGGCACTATTACTTCCCTTGATCTAGATGCTATACTCCTATTGATGCAGCCCAGAATTGCATTGGCTTTTTTAGCTGCAGTTAGACAGCACACCTGTGCAAGTAGATAAATAGGTACCACTGCAGTGAGAAGGTAAATGGAGTTTCTGTGCACTCTGGTTTCCGTCACAGTGTCCCATTGTGCTAGAAGCGGTTTAGTCATGCTGGCAACATGCTGTTTAGTCATGCTGGCGAGATGAGCACCACACCTCATAGTTGCCTTTGACTGGACTTAACCATCCAGGAGTCCTTTACCTTTACTTTTTTACCTATTCCCTGCACTGTAGGGCAGCTACATTGGGGAGGGGGGACTTTACTCAAATCTGCTGAATTGAGCTCAAGGGATAGCAACAATGGCTTGGCTGCTGACCACTAGCCTCAGGTTCAGTATCAGGAATCCAGTCTAGCTCCTCAGCCGGTGACACATCAGTCTTTCCATGGCCAGCTCATCCTCCTTTGACTCAAAGTTCAAGGCCAGGGTCACAACACACTATTCTTTGGCTATATAGTGGTACCTCGGGTTACATACGCTTCAGTTTACATATGCTTCAGGTTACATACGCTTCAGGTTACAGACTCCACTAGCCCAGAAATATTACCTCGGGTTAAGAACTTTGCTTCAGGATGAGAACAGAAATTGTGCTCCGGGGGTGCAGCGGTAGCAGGAGGCCCCATTAGCTAAAGTGATGCTTCAGGTTAAGAACAGTTTCAGGTTAAGAACGGACCTCCGGAACGAATTAAGTACTTAACCCAAGGTACCACTATAATGTAAAATTTCATCTGCAAAACTGTAGATGACCTATCTCCAGGATGTAGGACACTCTGAAGAGTGCAAACCTTTTTAGCACTTTTTGTCCTCCATAGGTGTATGGATTCGTTGTTACAGCTTATTTTTTGCCTAATTCAGTACCAAGAGGTATCAAAATGTTTGAATGAGATCAACAGTGTAATGAAATAATTATTGGAAGGATTAAGCAAAAGAAAAAAGGGAAGGAAGGAATACTGAGAAAATGGTGCCAAACAAGTTAAGCATGGGGGAGGGTGGGTGTGTGCAAGATTTTGTTTTCAGGTTTTGTTGATCTAGATTTTTATTTTATACATCTATATAGTGCCCTCCAGCCAAATGGTTTCCAGGGCAGTTCACAATAAAACACAGAACAATACGTTCAGTATAACAAAACCAAATCACATTGGAAACCAGCAATTAAAAGCAGGAGATAAACAGCTTTATCCACAAAAACTGTTTTATGGAGCTCAGAGTTTTGATCCATATGCTGCACATTAAATCCTAAAATGCCCTTTCTCCCCACCCCACCCCTATTGGTATTGTGAAACACTGCTCACTTTGCAGATACGACTTTTTATATCATGAAAGAATGGAACAGCTCAGCCATGTTATGTTCCGTTCTTACTTGGAGAACAGCCGCTTTTCTGTTCAGAAGCTGTTTTTTGCCATGAGATTCTGGAGGTTACAAGAGGTCCAGAAAGCTATAGGAGGTATGATAGGTCAGCCGAGGAAACTGAAACCTAAAGGGGAAAATAGAAACAAAAGAAGCTCTGCTGCCCTTCTGGCTGGCCAGGATGTTGGGAGAGGGAGGTATGAGTAGGGAATACAAGGAGAATTGGCAAGCAGGCAAGAGATTTGTTGGGAATTTCAGAGAAGAGTTAGAAATCACAACAAGAGAGAGTACGGTTGCACTCATGCCCTGCTTATAAATTTCCCATAAGCAGTTGGTTTGGGCCACTTTGAGAACATGGTGAACATGGAGAACATTAGTTGAGATTATGTAATCTCCTCTACCAGTAGTGGTCCCCAGGAGAAGGAGAAATCAGGCTCCTTTTCACTAGACCTTGGTCTGACCCAACGGGGCTTGAACTCAGTAAAGGTCAGGATGGAAAGCGTTTTGCTGATGCCTGTGAGAAACCTGGAGGCAAGACCTCAGCACAAAAGCGCTCTCTTCTCCTGTGTTTTCTGGCAACTGGCCTTCAGACACATTGTCTCTGACTGTGGAGACAGAGTACAGCCATCGGGGCTAGTAGCTAATTATTATTATTATTATTATTATTATTATTATTATTATTATTATTATTTACTTATACCCCGCACATCTGGCTGGTTTTCCCAGCCACTCTGAGCAGCTTCCAACGAAAGATTAAAAATACATTAAAACATCAGTCATTAAAAACTTCCCTAAACAGGGCTGCCTTCAGATGTCTTCTAAACGTCAGATAGTTGTTAATTTATTTGACATCTGATGGGAGGGCGTTCCACAGGGCAGGCACCACTACCAAGAAGGCCCTCTGCCTGGTTTCTTGTAATTTCGCTTCTTGCAGTGAGGGAACCGCCAGAAAGCCCTCGGCGCTGGACCTCAGTGTCCAGGATGAACGATGGAGGTGGAGAAACTCCTTCAGGTGTACTGGACCGAGGCCTTTTAGGGCTTTAAAGGTCAGCACCAATACTTTGAATTGAGCTCGGAAACGTACTGGAAGCCAATGTAGGTCTTTCAAGACCGGTGTTATGTGGTCTCGGCGGTCACTCCCAGTCACAAGTCTAGCTGCTGCATTCTAGATTAGTTGCAGTTTCCGGGTCACCTTCAAAGGTAGCCTTATCCCCCATAAAGGTGATTCTTCTCGTATCAAATAGCTGCTTTAGGAACTGGGCAATATTCATAAAGATGGTGGTGCAGGAGCAAAGCATTGCTCCACTTCCCTGCATGCTGCCATTCTTGTACTACCCTGGCCCCAATACTATGTACATGCAGAATTAACATTTAAGGGGCTGTATCCAACCATAGAGTAGATCCATTGAAATGAATAGATATGACTATAGATTTCAGTGGGTCTGCTCTGAATGCAACCCTGTAAAGTGTGCAGATTGGTGCTGTTAGACCACAGCATGACAACTTATTAAAGATAAATTTCTCCTGCTCCTTGGGAGCACTTTCATACCATCCACACAGTGTCCAATGGTCCTTTGGCAAATCCCAGTACATAAACTCTTCTTAATTTCCTTCTTTGCAGGAATAAAGATGAAATTACCACAAAACTGCTGACAGGGGGGTTCAGGTAGAGAAAGGAGCTCCGGATATTTGGCAGGGAGGATGTTTTTCAAGTCCCACACATTTTGGAAGAATCTTTCTTCTGGGGCACTATAAATATACAAAATACACGCACAGGGAATGGGGTAGTGAATGTTCATACTAAATAAATAGGATGGAAAATTGCCAAATTACTTATGGATTTTTTTTTTAGCTTCCCAAAAACCAGAGCACTACGTCAAGGACAGCAAAATGTATGTAATACACCATATTAATAAACATGAGACTGTAGTATACTTTATGATCCCATTTCCTCTGTATAGAGAAAGAGAGAAAGAGAGAGTGTATTTATAGCAGCCCTGAAGAAATTCTGAAATGTATCAAGCTTTAAATAAAACAAAACTATGCAACAGATAGTTATAATAATTTTTGATGGCACACTGCTTATTAAAGAACTACAATATGATGCTGGCACAGAACAGAATTATGCTTGCATCAAAGTACTTTAGAATAAAATTATAAGATATAAAACATATTGGTATGCAATACGAAAGCACCGTACAACAATCAAATCACAATACATTATAAAATATATTATATAAATAAGGGTTGAGGTAAAAACCACAAACACAATACAAGTAAACCACTCTTCGCCACCCAGGTACCATCCAGATTTGGTTGGACTACAACTCCCATCAGCATGTGTTGGCTGCAGCTGATGGGAGTTGTAGTACAACAGCATCTGGAGGGTGCCAGGTTGGTGCAGGATGAGTAAAACCAATGAATACATTAAATAGCACTGGGCAGAACCACATTTCATTAGGCTCGGCCTCCTAAAGCATCACAGGAAAAGAAGCTCTTGAGATGCTTCTGGAAAGATGACCAGATAGGAAGGCCTCCCAAAGTTCAGGAGCTAAAACAAAGAAGACCCTGTGCTTCTTGGAATCTGACTTGACCTCAACATAGGATGGTGTTTGCAGCAGGGCATTCGATCTTAAATTTCAGGGCAGGAGGCGAGGAGTCACGCTGGAAGGGACATTTCCTGAGATAATCAAGCCCCAGACTGCTTAGGGCTTTGGCACAGATTGGTATCTTGCTATCAAGGAAAAGAATGTGGGGTGGTGCCACTGAACAGCTGGTTTCCCCCCTAGCTATTAAAATCTTTGGAAAGGAGCACAAACCCACAAAAAACCCCACAATTACCTACAGAGAAGTGGAAAAGTTTTCTTCGTGATGATGAGAACGAAGACACACATAATAAATCCTTCTCACGCTCTATGTGGAAAGAGACAAATCCGCCTTTAAAATCCCTGGCCCTTAGCTTTCTTAACTCTCAGCACTTCTTCTTCACTTGCACCACCCTGGGAGGTTTTAATCGTGTTGGGTGATAGGAAGGAAATTGCCTTAAACTGAGAGAGATCGTTGGTCCATCTAGATCAGTATTGTCTAAGCTTGACTGGAGGTGGTTCTCCAGGGTTTCAGACACTTCCGGCCCCACCTGGAGATGTTGAGTATTGAACTTGGGACCTTCTGAATGGAAAGCAGATGTCCTGCCACTGAGTTATGGCCCTTCCCGAATCCTAATGAAACAAACAGCTTTCTGTTCCCTCACAGAACCTGGACTGCAATATGCCGTGTGTCTTGGGCAACTGGTTATTCACACCAGTTCATCCAATCAGCAGATGACATGTGATTCATAGGTCAGGTGCATGTGAGTCACAAACTATAGTTCCCTGTAGGTCCCTCCGGATTGCCCTTAATAAAGCTCCAAATTTCCCTTAACTTTATGAAAGTCAGATTGAATGGATTCTTTTAATAACCGGAAATCATTTTCAGATTTTGCATGGCAAAGAGCCAACACCAGAAAAAAAATGATCTCATATCAGTGCAGGTTGATAATTTTGGAAGCTTAGCTATGTTGTTATAAAATTCCTGTAAATATCCATCAACACATTAGCTATTGAAGCACAATATTTGCTTTTACATGTCAAAACTAGGAACATTATTCAAATCCTCTTCTTTGCACGTTTTCCTCATTAACTCGTTAGAAAAATATTGCTGCTTCTGTACAATCTGCTTAATTCTATCCTTCCTGATTTTTCAGTTTCTTTCCCCATCTCTGCAATCTTCTGAGCAGATTTTGATTTTAAACACCCATATATGTGTATACATGTCCACACATAGCTCTCTAAAAACCAGTGCATTGGACATTGAATGGTTGAACACCAAAACTGATAGACTCATGGCACTCCTAGGAGGAAAGACAATAAAATCTGAACATCCAGGGTGCTTTCATCAGCCAAAACACCGGAACTCAGTTTTGGCACCTCTCAGGTGGGCACCAATGCCATTGTAAGAGAACAAGGGAGGCATTCTTGGTGATTCCGACACAACTTTTTCTAGAAAAATAGCACTGTGAACATCTACTCTAAGGCAGAGTCCTCTGCACACCACAGACCCAGATTAGCCTATGTAATACAAAATCTACATGCCACACAAATAAAGAGGAGGTGGTACCATGGCAGGGTGCCATGTTTCAAGTGAGTGATCAAATGTGTTCTTTTCACTTAAGCATCACTCCCGGATACCAAGCTAGAGAGAGCATTGGTCTTACCCAGTAAAAAGCAGATTCCTAAGTTTCTAAGGGTGTGCTAAAGCCAGTTTGACACTGAAAGCTTCTACATCAAAAGATGCAGTCAAATATGGTGATGAGGTGATGGATATTAAGGGTGGTGTTGACTATTTGGGGGGTTGTGAGTGCGGCCGTAAGGATAGTTTTATGCCATGAATGTTCAGTTGACATATGTTTGGCACATGTTTAGATGCAGCTTACCACCCAACCTGCATCTTCCATCTGAAAGCCATTTCGTCGTGTGTCTGGCAAATACACACAGCATAATCTTAGCCTATTGCATCGCCCCTTGCAACCATCAAGCATTGCCACCCAGGATCCTCCACCCCAACAACCATCTTGAGATGTGCTTCTACCAAGTGTTGATGAATAATGAATCCAGACACAGACTGTTGGTCTCTTTAGTCTCCCTCCTTCCATCTGGGGTCCTCTAACTCAGACTGGATGATCGACACTAGTTTTGTGCCAAAACTGTCCTCCAGTTTCTCAAAAGTTTCATACACTTGTGAAAGAGCCTTCGGTTTTTCTTCCTCATCTGATGGACACTTTAGAATTTTGAATAATTCTAGTGGGTGAGCTTACTTTATCCTTGTGAGGGGGGCTGGTGTGCATGTTTTACTTTCCGCTACTTATTTCTCCAGGGTTTGGCAGCCTTCCTGATCTGAAATTTCCTGATCTGAAAAAGCTCAGTGGAAGGACTTACCTCATGACACCTTCTCCTGAGTTTTTAATTGAAATGAGGGAAGCCAGGGAGGGTGGCTAAGAAGCACATGAAATTGGTGCACTCACTGGTTTTGGTTTTTAAGGGAAGTTCTACCTTTTATCACCTTAAAAAAAATATTTCTGTGCTGATTTCTTTAAAAGTAAAAATATGACTTAAAAAATAAATTGTACAGAGCAGCTGCCAGCAAGATGTTAGGCAATCTCCTTGGCTTCCTGTACTTACAACAAGACAGTGTGGTGTAGTAGTTGGACTAGGAGTTAATGGGGGGGAATATATCTTGAAGTGACCTTAGTCCGAGAGGGACACAGGTGGCGCTGTGGGTTAAATCACAGAGCCTAGGACTTGCCGATCAGAAGGTCAGCGGTTCAAATCCCCATGACGGGGTGAGCTCCCGTTCTCAGTCCCTGCTCCTGCCAACCTAGCAGTTTGAAAGCACATCAAAGTGCAAGTAGATAAATAGGTACCGCTCCCGTGGGAAGGTAAACGGTGTTTCCGTGCACTGCTCTGGTTCACCAGAAGTAGCTTAGTCATGCTGGCCACATGACCCGGAAGCTGTACGCCGGCTCCCTCGGCCAATAAAGCGAGATGAACGCCGCAACCCCAGAGTCAGTCACGACTGGACCTAATGGTCAGGAGTCCCTTTACCTTTACAACCTTAGTCCAGAGATAGCCAACATTGTGGCCTTCAGATATTATTGGGCTCCCATTAGCCCCAACCAGGGATGATGGGAACTGTAGCTCAACATCTGGGGTTGTCATTCCTGCCTCTGAATTCACACACACATTTCTTGTGTGAGTAAGGAATAGGCATTAACGGTGCAATCCTTTGTCTGTACACCTAGCAGCAAATCCTCAAGGGGACTTACTCTCAGACCAGTGTGCATAGGACTGCAGCAGAAGAGTTCCCTGGCAGTGTACTTCAGCAATATTCTAGAGCTTGTGGGTGTGCCGGGGAACATTAATAATTCTTAAAGCATTAGCATTTGTATCACACAAATGGGAAACACAGCCATGATTTTTTTAAAAAAAGCTATTTATTGGAGCCTCTTAGTCCCTCAGCTGTTCTCCCAATATTCCTAGAGTTTAATTAGGATTCTCAACTCTTCACCCCAGCTTACTCCTACGTCTTAAACATCACCATGCTCTGCAGAAATTTAACTTTGCGTGACCAGGCAGCAACTGTCCCAGCCCAAGGGACCACCAGAAAGGAATAAAGACTCTTGACAATGTGTTATGGAATTAAAATTTGTCTGCAACTTTATTAAACTTTCAAATGTAGGAAGATCTTGGCTTAGACATTGGGTGTGTATCCCTCCCAGCCCCCCAGCCAGGGGAACTGGGGCTCCTCAGGGTAAATGGGATATGAGGGTGCCCTGCAAGTTGCATGTGTAGGCAGGCAGCCCACCCCATATCCCCGCAAGCAGCGTAGTTCACTGACAACCTTTTAATGTATGGCCAGTGACACCCATATTACAACCCCTTTAAGAGGGGACCCTAGAATTGCGGCCGCGCAGGGGGGTTGTTATGTACTGAGTTGAATAGGATCCAAACTGCAGCAGTCTGATTGATCCTAGAACAATAAGATTCAGAATGCAGCAGTCTGAGTGGTCCTAGAACAATGCAGCAGTATGATTGGTCGGCAGGAGCCACCCAATCCAGCTCCAGATAGAAGTGAATCCACAACCTGATTGGCCTACAGGAGAATTCCGGAATTAGCCAATCACGTGCAGCCCATTGTGTAAATAATGTATATAAAGCAGATAATGTATATAAAGCAGAATCACTACTTCATGCCACGCCACGCCCCCCCCCCCCCCAATTTAGGGAAGAAAAGACTAAAGGATTCCCCCCAAGGCCTTAAACCACCAAAGTTGTGACGAATTGCTACGGGGAAGACAAAACCTGCCTATGCAGGAAAATTTCTTCCTGGTTCTTCAACAGCAACCAATCAAAAGACCGCCGCAGCACCCACTAAACAGGAAGAAAAAGGTTAACCTGCAAACAAGAAACATTAAACAAAGGGAGGGTTGGGTGGGTGGGTGAAGCTGCTGAGCCAACTGTCTGGGTGCTGCTGACTCCACCCCCTATTTATGGGACTGGCCCCACCTCCCAGCAGTGTAAATTGACTAACTGAGGCTGGGCATGAACCTCCAAAGAATAACCTGGAGAGGCAGATCAGCCCATACAACTGATAAGTTCCCATGGGTCTGAAGCACCGTGCACGATCCCACAAAGGGCACCCACAGTGTAAGTGTGAGTGCTCATTCCATGACAAAGGGATTAAACTGTTGAAATATATATATTGTGGGGGGTCGGCTGTGCATTTGGGCAACAGATGAAAAGACTCTACGGAAGTAGACATACATGTGTGTAGGGCTTCTCCATATGGGGAACCTCGCCTAAACTGGGTCCCCTCTAACACAGAGGAACTCGACATGCCGAAATACAGAGCCAGTGTGCAGTAGTGGTTAGAGTGTCGGACTAGGACCTGGTAGATGAGGGTTCAAATCCCCACTCAGCCATGAAGGTCATGGCCTCCCAGCCCAGTCTGCTTCACGGAGCTGTTGTGGTGATTAAGTGAGGAGAACCATCTACACCACCTTGAGCTCCTTGGAGGAAAAGGAGGGGTGTAGATACAACAGATGTAAATAAATCAAATTGATTTGGGTCACACAACACAGTGAGCCACAGTGAGCAGACTTGTGGGCTCTCAATGTGTTGAGCTAAGGCAAGGTGGGCCACAATGCATTGAGCTAAGGCAAGGTTTGGTTTTACAGTGGTACCTCGGGTTAAGAACTTAACTCGTTCTGGAGGTTCGTTCTTAACCTGAAACTGTTCTTAACCTGAAACTGTTCTTAACCTGAAGCACCACTTTAGCTAATGGGGCCTCCTGCTGCTGCCGCGCCACTGAAGCATGATTTCTGTTCTCATCCTGAAGCAAAGTTCTTAACCCGAGGTACTATTTCTGGGTTAGCGGAATCTGTAACTCAAGCGTCTGTAACCCGAGATACCACTGTATATGTCACCCAAACAACTAAGCTCTCTCCTTACCAATCACGAGCTGTAAGCAAGACCATAGTTTGGCTTACTGTGTCATGGAAACCAGTTCATTACTATGTCCAGACTCTTTGCACATCAGCCAAAAACATGAACAGCAGGGAGATGTGGTTTCTGGATGCGTTGGTTGGGGCGGGGCTATTCCCCACCAGCCCTGTATATCTTCTTTCAGTGCTTAGAGGAGGAGTAATTGGGGGCAGAGACATCACCTTGCCAACAAAGGCCCATATAGTTAAAGCTATGGTTTCCCCAGTAGTGATGTACGGAAGTGAGAGCTGGACCATAAAGAAGGCTGATTGCCGAAGAATTGATGCTTTTGAATTATGGTGTTGGAGGAGACTCTTGAGAGTCCCCTAGATTGCAAGAAGATCAAACGCATCCATTCTTAAGGAAATCAGCCCTGAGTGGTCACTGGAAGGACAGATCCTGAAGCTGAGGCTGCAATACTTTGGCCACCTCATGAAAAGAGAAGACTCCCTGGAAAAGACCCTGATGTTGGGAAAGATGGAGGGCACAAGGAGAAGGGGACGACAGAGAACGAGATGGCTGGACAGTGTTCTCGAAGCTACCAGCATGAGTTTGACCAAACTGCGGGTGGCAGTGGAAGACAGGAGTGCCTGGCGTGCTCTGGTCCATGGGGTCAAGAAGAGTCGGACACGACTAAACAACTAACAACAACAACAACAATTGGGGGCAGGGAGAAGTAATGGGGGTGAAGTATCCTGCTTCGTTCTGCACCCATGCAGTTGTTAAGGACACTGGAGCAGAGCTGTGAAGAGATAAACAATGCTGGGATGAACCTAAGCTGAACAGAAGCCGAGGCTCATTGATCTCAGCCAGGGACTGGAGCTGGAATGGAATGGGAAGTAGAGGAGCGTATAAGCAGAGTTGGGTCTGCTCCTTCCCTCAGGTCTGGAAGCAGTAGTCAGGCTTCCCACATCAACACTGGCCCCTGTCCCATCACCAATGGCTGGCTCTGCAGCAATTAGCAGGTGATTGTGTTTATCTCAATGGCCCCAATAGCTTCAGCTGCCGGTTTCTGCATATTAAACTTGGATGGAGATACAGAGGCAGACCACGCTTCTCCCTCTCCCGGCTGTCAGTTGGCAACTGTAATAATGCTTGTGAGTCCCACGGCCAGTAATTCACATCTGCAAATACCCCTATTTTCAGCTTTCCGCACAAGTCTTATCTCCAGGGGATCCTCCAGACAGCCCATTCATGGCCTCATTCAGAAGCTTATATGGCATTACCAGCAGCACCCGGAGTGAGCAAGCGACTGTATGAAAGGCTCTTTGATTGATAAGCTAGCTTATATCCTCCAGCTATTACCGGACCATTTATTTTGGCCTTTGAAACTACTGAAAAAGTCTGTCCTGGGAGTCATTGCTTCCTCATTGTTTTATGGCTATGGCCTATCCCTTTGGCCAGGATTTCTCCAGTTCAGGCCAACTCTTCAACCACAATTGGAACCAGATATTGTAAAGTTCTCAACACCTACCAATTAAGAAGACATTCTTTTTCCCCTCTCCCCACCCCCTCTTTTTTTTACACTTCTCAGCACCGAGAGTCAAAAGAAGATCCCTTTCCACCCACCCAAAAGTTCTAGCCTACCAGATTCTGTAAAAATAAAACGCTGATTTGGGAAGAACCCCAGGCAACCAACACTTTCAATACTCAACCAGGCAAGGTGTCTATCACACACACACACACACACCATTTGTAGCCTACACTTCAACCTAAAGAATCCCATGGTGATACATAACAATCTGTTAAAATACTCAGATCAATACATAAACCATAGAACCAACCATATATGAGACAGACATCAAGAAAAGCAAAAAATTGAGAGGGTGAAGGAGGAGGAGAAGACAAGAAGAGGAAAGCCTGAACAATCCAGCAGGACTCTCAGTCTCACATCAGTTTCCATAGGTATGGGAAATCAAATGTGTCTTCATCTGACACCTAAAATCAGAACGAGTGGGGACCAGTTGTAGCTCTATGTGGCTATGTAGCTCCTCCTTGATGACTGAGTGGGATGGTTCTTGGAAGCACCATACTTGGCTGATGCCAATCTTACCTGTGTGGCCAAGTCCAGAGAGCAACATCGGGGGACTGCTCTTCAACCCCCTGGCACTTTGACTATAGGGTTCTGTAGGGCACCATTATGTCCCCTTGTGTTATTTAACATCTACATGAAGCTCCTAGGAGACTTTATGAGGAGTTCTGCCGCACAGTGCCATCAGTACGCTGATGACACACAGCTCTGTTTCTCCCTAACATCTGAATCAGGCGAGGCTTTGCAAGCCCTGGGCTGTGCCTTAATGCAGTGGTGGATTGGATGAGGGCCAAAAAACTGAGTTTGAACTCTGGGGGGGGGAGGGGAATGAAGGCTTTGTGGTGGGTAGTTCCTGTGTGCAGAAGATAGGCCAGTTGCTTGTTCTGGATGGAGTCATTTTATATTTATGTTTAATTTGTTATTACCGTATTTTTCGCCCTATAGGACGCACTTTTTCCCCTCCAAAAATGAAGGGGAAATCTGTGTGCGAAGGGGAAATCTATGGGGCGAATACAGGCTTTCGCTGAAGCTTGGAGAGCGAGAGGGGTCGGTGCGCACCGACCCCTCTTGCTCTCCAGGCTTCAGGAAGCTATCAGCAAGCCTGGGGAGCCCGCGGGAGTTCCCTCAGGGCTCCCCACGCTGCGGATAGCAGCCTGCCGCCGGGCGTGCGGGGCGCCCTGAAGCAGAGTGCCCCTAGCGCCAGGCAGACATCCGCAGTGTGGGGAGCCCTGCGGGAACTCCCGCAGGGCTCCCCCCGCTGCGGGTAGCAGCCTGCCACCCGGCGCACGGGGCGCCCTGAAGCAGAGCGCCCCGCGCGCTGGGCAGACATCGGCCAGCCCCACAAGCTCGGGGGACAGCGGGGAGGCGCAGCGCCGCCATACTGCTGTTCCCCAACCTGGTTTTCGGGGGGAAATAAAGGGGGGGGAAATTTCCTTTATTCCCCCCCCAAAAAAACTAGGTGCGTCCTATGGGACAGAGCATCCTATGGAACGAAAAATACGGTAGTGAGTCACCACAATTGATTATCTGTACATTTTAAAAAACAGAACTAATTGATATTCTATGTTTTATAGTGTACACCACCTTGATATATTTTATGAGGTCGAGGTATAAAAATACTTCTATAAATAAATAAAAGTTCAAATTTCATTTTTATAGTGAAATAGTGCCATTTCATTGTAAATTTAAGACGTGGGAAGCACTACTGAGCTCACCTAGCCCAGTCCACAAGTCACCATTTGAAGTTTCCCCAAATGCCTCAAAGCACACAATGTAATATCACTCTGGTGCATTGTGGGAAATTTAAATGGCGGCTCAAAGTCGGTAGCAGTCTACTTGGGGAGGGGCAGGTGGGTTCCTCTGGGATGCTGTGACCCCAACAACTGCATAAAGGTGCTGGTTTTTGATATATTATCTACGTAGCCAGGCGGGGCTGGCCCACCCATGAGGCAATGTGAGGAGACCATCTCAGGCAGCAGGACCCATAGGGGCAGCAGATCCCAATGTTGATCTTTATTTCCCCCTTGTTCCTAATGTACATCTTCACTCACTCTTTCTTCCCTGGCAGTGGCGGGGGGAGCTGCCATTTTGGGATTTGCCTCAGGCGCCCAAATGTCTTGGGCCATCCCTGCAGCCAGCTCAGCCTTGCTGCCACAAAGCTAACGTACCAATCCGTCTGAAGCTTAAACTACACCACACTTTCTGGATATGAACCATGAATTTTGAGTTGGGTGGCAACTGTACACAGAGCGACTGGCGCCAAGAGGTGTAGTGAGCTGGTGGAGACTATTCCTTTCCCGTTCTTCTATACATTCTCATTCCCTTATGTGTAACTGTCCTGACTTATCATTTTTCTTACTGACCTGAAGAGGGTTAAGCTGTTGATTCTTCACACAAACTGGAAAGTTCCTTAAACAATGTTTGAAGAGCAAATATATTTTTTTAAAAAAAAATCACACACACACAAACACACACAAAACCTCCCTCAGGAGACCCAATCAAGGATGAGCAAGCTGATTTGTTGGCATTCACACAGCCTTCTGGTAATAATGAAAACTGAGGAAACCAAGTGGCTGTCAAATATCAAATGACTATTGAATATAAACCAAATGGTCTCACTTCATGAACTGACCCTCCCTGCTGCTGGAGAATCTCTTGGCAATGATGCCCTGTAGGAAATGGTATTCTTTCTTTGACAACTGTTGGCTAATCTATTGTACGCCATTTAGAGTTTTGGGTTGCTGTCTTTTAAGTAAATGGTTTACACATTCTATAAATATATTCACCATTTTTGTGCATTTCAAATGGCATGTTTATCTTTCTCAATTATAGCAGAGACCGTAAAGATTTCTAAGTAATCAAGTGATCATTCATGTACTCATTGCGTAGCCAACCTGCTGAGGTTTTTTTGGGTCTTTTTGTAAATCCCACCCATTTTAATTGTATGGTTATGAGTTTGTACAGTGTTGTACAATGCAATTGTACAGTGCTGCTGTACTGCACTGGATTTAGTTTTAGTGTTTTAGAAATTATTACTTTTTCCTGATACCATTTATTTAAAAAAATTAAATTCAACTTTGGGTTCAGTACCTGTTATCATCAATTCTGTCCTCCACTTCACCTTAAAATTTTATTCCTGTTCCTTAATAAAGGAAGCCTGTGCAACAAGAACATAGTGGAACCACATTGCACCCACTTGAATCATTTTATGGAGGACTTAATAAAGGTAACCGACAGGGTAATTGTCAAATAATTTGTCTGCATCATCACAGCTTACATACAAAGAGCCTTTAATTGTTCTCTGGCATCCAAGGAAAGTAGGGGAAAGAAATGCTGAGCTCACAGACAACATGTAATCCATCTGTGTTTGTTTTGGTGCATCCTGGATTTGTGGGAGATGCTGGCAAAAGATGTTGCCTGGGGTACAGTGACCTTTGCACACCCGCTGAAGGAATAGCTCACGAGACTAATAGCGTGTAAAACAAGAAGGCTGCTTGTCTTTAGATTATGACCTGGGTCACTTCAAGCATGTGGGAAAAATGTGTTCAGATAAAGGCAACAAAATTGTTAACACTTTTAATTATGCCTAGATTACAGGGGGGCATTATCCAAAAAGTGGAGTTCATGTTACTGAAAACCTTATCAGCTGCCATTCGGTGAATGGTCAGGGCTAGCAAAATCCTTGGAGTTGCTGTCTTGGCATATTCATTCACAATGCCTCTCCATCCATTTAGCCTCTTTTGAAGAGTCAGCCCAATCTTAATCCCGATCAACAATAGCAGCTTCATTCGGGTCCCCATTATCACACGGTGCTTAAAGCAATCACCTCCTTACCGGAAGAACACAGTTTTTGTGTTCTAGGTTATTTGGCACAGGCGAAAGCCTATGCAAAAACAATCCAGTTAGAACCTAAGGTGCTATTTCGTTTCTTAGAGACTAATGCCCAATTAACACGTTCCCTTTTCAATTGCACGCTGTTGCAAGATGTTCTAAGCCTGCACTTAAAAAATGCAATGCAACAAATACATCCTTGCAAAAATGTGCATCATACAGGTATGTTCATCGGTCAAACACGACTGGCTGCAGCTCCTTGTCAAATGTGCACTTGGTGCCAATTACAAATTTGCTTCTGTGTGAAATAGAACTAACTGGAGGTGCTGGAGCAGTTGCGTGGCGAGTTCCTGCCTCCTCCCTCAGAAATAAAGACACGAGACACAAGAATTCGAGTTAATGGGTCAAATTAGGCCACAACTTTATTGATTACAGGAATTGAGCGGTATTGGCTTAGGCATTGGTCCTAATCATTAACCGGCTTCAGCCCGCTGGCTGGAAGACCGGTGAGGGTTAACTACCAGTAGGGGAAGTCCTGCTGAGGCACGTCAACTAGGAGATCCCCCCAAAATTACTGCTCGGGGGCGTGCCGTGGTCCCACACCTCCATAGGCTTAGGACAAGGCCACACCCCCCGGAATCCTTTACCGGACTACCCTTTATTTTGGGGGAAGGTGATGGTGCTTCCTTCCCCCCTTCATCTGCATAACAGAAGAACCATACCCCTACCAATGCCTAACCGCCAATCGAGCCCAAGCTCGCCGAATTTGCTTCTGTGTGAAATAGAACGAACTGGAGGTGCTGCAGCAGTTCCCAGCAGCCAGGATTGGATATTTGGGGTTCTCAAAAACCCACCTCAGAGATGCAAGCTTTTATAGCCCCAGAATTCCACTGCTGCTTGGATCAAAATCCAAGCCAGAGAAGAATTCCCTCACTTGGCACATTCCCATCAGCCTTCACCATCTCCAAAAGCCCTCCTTGCCAGTCCTTCCCCTTCCCCTTCCTGTTCACATAGGTTGCAACTTGTTGAGTCAGTGAGAACAGTGGGGAGAGAGAGAGAGGAGAGAGAGGTTTGCTTCTTCTCTCACTTCCTGTTAATGGGCAAGATGGGTAGCGGCGTGGCAAAGCAGAAGGCCTGGAAGACTATGGACTATCTCCAGGCTTTTGCACCCTGACACACTGCAAATTGGTGCTTGGGGGCAATAGAAAGAGGAGAATAAGGAGGGAACCCTCAGGCCATGAACCACTCCACCTGCCTCTAGTGCCCCTGTTACTTACAAGGTAAAAGAAGAGTAATAGGAAATGTGTTTGGTGGTGGAACATGAAGAACTGGGAGAGATGGCTGGAGCATTGGATTGCTTCAGGCAGTGAGTACATTGGTGTGGAAAGTGTTAATATAAGAGTCATTTTCAGGGACAAGGATTTTGGAGATGGACAGCTGCAGCCAAAGGGCCTATTTAGTTGTTTAAACCTTTTCCATAGTAGCTGGTCATTTTTTAATGATTATTTGTATTGTTTTGATAGTAGCTAATCCTTTACTGCACCTGTGTCGCCAAAGAAGAAGGATGTTTTGCTGGACTCCATCTTGATATTTTATATGAGGTGGCAGTCTATAAAGATGGTTGCAAATAAACAAATAATATCCTCCAGGCCAGTAGGCAGATTCCCACCATGGCTAGACATATGCTTCCGAGACTCTCACAAGCAAAGCATGAAAGTAGCAGCCATATTCAGAGATATGCTGCCTCTGAAGATGGGGTTCTAACATATGTCATACCCATTGATTGATTTGCCTTCCATTTAAAAAATAATAATCTAAGGTGTGGATTAGGGACACAGGTGGCGCTGTGGGTTAAATCACTGTGCCACCTGGGCTTGCCGATCAAAAGGTCGGCGGTTCGAATCCCCACAACGGGGTGAGCTCCCATTGTTTGGTCCCTGCTCCTGCCCACCTAGTAGTTCAAAAGCAAGTCAAAGTGCAAGTAGATAAATAGGTACCACTCCGGTTGGAAGGTAAATGGCCTTTCCATACGCTGCTCTGGTTTCGCCAGAAGCAGCTTAGTCATGCTGGCCAAATGACCCGGAAAGTAGTCTGCAGACAAACGGCGGCTCCCTCGGCCTGTAAAGTGAGATGAGCGCCGCAACCCTAGAGTCGTCCGCGACTGGACTTAATTGTCAGGGGTACCTTTACCCTTTAAGATGTGGATTATATAAGCCAATAACCATATCCACATCTTGTGGCAGTGAGTTCCATACACTACAACTACAATTGTGTGAAGAGGCTCCAAGGATGGGAAGTTCAAAGTTACCGTAGGCTGAGATGTTTGAAATTCGGTGAGCAAAACATTTCTTTGCAGAACAGGAAGGCATGTTTCGCTGACTTTTTCCCTTTCTCTTCTCTTCATTACCCATTTGCAATATTTCCATAGGAGAATACTCTGTCTTTTCTTGGGATAATCTTGTTATGTTCACAAATGTATGTCTGAGAGGTACAAATTGCTTTTCAAATGAAAATTAATCCACCGGGGCTCTTAATCATGTAGACTTTACATACACACAGTTAATCATGCAGATTAAATAATTAGGTGCAGATACTGAATGAGTAATGTAACTGGGAAATGTTTACCTGATTGTGGACATTTCTGCAGTTTAGCATTTCAAAGGCTGAGTGAGTTTTGACCCCAGAGATGATGACTGCTCTTCCAGAATCAATGTGGTCCATATGCCTGATGAATAGCTTTGTCAGGAAGTTGCCTGGAATTGAGTTTCCCAGGAGGGCATCAGATCACAGGATTAGGCAGTGCAGCAGCCAAGTTTGTTACCTACAGGGAAAGAGAGAGTAAAGATCACACTCTACCACATAGCAGAGTGGATGGTGGGTAAAAGCCGGCGGGGAGCAGAATCTATTGGTCAAGAGAAACAAAGAATTTATTGGACTTAAAAACAAAAACAAAACCCAACCCATACATGCATCTTTTGAGCTGTGCTGCTCTTTATAGAAAGTTAAAACAAATAAGGTGAGTATTTTAACTTGGCTTCATTTGAAGATTTACCTCAGCGCAATATGGCTGCAATCCAACTGACCCAGCTCTGCTGAACTCAGTGGGATTTATTCCTGAGCAAATTAACCTCGAGTAAAATTGCTCTATGTGTTTCATTTACTCGTCAGCTCCTTGGTTCGCAAAAGGCAGGGAGGGCATTTCTGTAAGCTATATCCTTCTGTTTGCTCCTCGTTCTCTGTCTCCTGGTGGCATTTTATAGGCTGCTTAGATTTTATGCCAAATTGCAGTCAGGCAAAGGAGCAGAAATATCCTCCCCACTCAGATACCACTCTGACGCTGCTGTACAGTATCTTACTTGAACGGAGCTAGGCTGGGACAGGGTGGCACCGGCAACAGAGCCAATGCAGCATCCCTGCCAATGTGCGCAGGAAGCCTTGACCTCATCACCACTCTGTCCCACCCCAGCCCCTTCCAGGTATGCCCCAAAACCTGCCCTACCACACCAGCTGATTCTGCTAACGTGGCTGGCTAAAATTACCATGCAGCTCATAGTTAAACTATGGAACTCACTCAAACAAGAGGCAGCAATGGCCACCAACTTAGATGAACTGGACAAATTCATGGAGGACAGTGCTATCAAGGGCTACTAGCTATGATGGTTATGCTCTTCTTCTACAACCAGGCAGTATAGCGTCTGAATATCAGTTGATGGAAACCAATGGGAGGGAGAGAGCTGTTGTGCCTGGGTTTTCCACAGCCACCTGGTTGGCCATTGTGAGAACAGGACGCTGGACTTAGATAGGCCGTTGACCTCTTCCAGTAGGATCTTCCTATGTTCTTATTAATGCTTTGATTGCTGCACTTTTTGTTCATCATTGTCCTTGTGTGTCCGTTCTACAATTTTTATGTTGATAAAGGATCTTAATTTATTTCCATTTTCTCTCTCTCTCTCTCTCTCTCTCTCTCTCTCTCTCCCTTTTGTACACTGCCTTGGGAAAATGTGTGTGTTGAAAAGCAGCTTAAAAGTTATGAGATAAATGGATAAAAACAAATGTATAAGAAGCAATGCAGTCATCAATGTCCATACCCATATAAGAAGCGTTAGCCTGCAACGCTTCCCTAAAAGATATTTTTCAATTGGGTGCATTGAGGCCTCGTCCCCTCTACATTCACGCTCCTTGCTGTAATAATAATAATAATAATAATAATAATAATAATAATAATTTATTTATACGCCACCCATTTGGCTGGGTTTCCCCAGACATTCTAGGCAGCTTTCAGCAAAATATTAAAATACAATACAGTAGTACCTTGGGTTAAGAACTTAATTCATTCTGGAGGTCTGTTCTTAACCTGAAACTGTTCTTAACCTGAGGTACCACTTTAGCTAATGGGGCCTCCCGCTGCCGCCGCGCTGCTGGAGCACAATTTCTGTTCTCATCCTGAAGCAAAGTTCTTAACCCGAGGTACTATTTTTGGGCTAGCGGAGTCTGTAACCTGAAGCATCTGTAACCTGAAGCATCTGTAACCCGAGATACCACTGTAATTCATCAAATTCTATCAACACATGCACTTGCCGTGTTTTCTTGAATCACACTCTGTTTGATTCCCTGCCCCCCCCCCTTTATGATGCCAGCCACCAGGAGGTGGCACAATTGCCCCTGACCTGAAGAAACTCAGGGCACAATGGAAATCCTAACCTCTGCTCCACACTCTCCCCCCCCCCCCCCCATGGCCTTCAATATGGACAGATATGGATTAATCCGGAAACATTGAGGTGGTGGGTAGGGTGAAAATAAGTCAGAATTTTAAAGCATGTTGTGCATTAAAGAACTAGAAGTAACTTGGCATAGTAACAGCAATCTGGATTCAGGCATTAGACACAAGGAGGGTAAGCCTATCTAAAACAAGCTATTCTCTCCCCCATTAAAATTCCCTCCCCCCATTCATAACAATTGCCTTTTCCTCTCAACACATCTGCTTTTTAACACCCACAAAGTCTGATGCTGCCAGCAGGTAGGGGTGGCTGAGTAAGATATTCCTCAAATAGCTTCAATAATAGCATAAGTAATTGCTGTAAATATTTACATCACAGTTATCAGTAAAATGGAGATATACACATACATGCATGCAAGCCCTAATAAGAACTGCTGTGCTGTCGTTAAGATACAGAGCAGCTGTTTGAGAAGTGTTGCCTTTTGACTGGTAGTTTAACCAATGAAAAAAATGCTTCTTTTTCCTTTTGGATCCCTTAATTAAAATAATTCTCCTATCTTCTTTTTTTTGCAAGGAAGCCTTAAATCTGATTCCTGTGAAAATTCCAGTTAGTATGCACATTGTTTCCACCCATCCTGAGCTACACACACACACACACACACACACACACACACACACACACACACACACAAAAGCTCCCACACCCTCAACCCCCCTGCACACTGGAGTCTTGGCCCATGTGTGCAAATGTAACATAAAAAAGAAGATCTGATGCCAAGGAAATTCTCAATTTGCATTGCATCTTCAGGGGATCACATTCCCTTCAGTGTTTTTGTCCCTTTCTTTGTTGCCCACTTACTTGAGGCCTTTTCAAGAGGTGGAATGATAAATTAGTGTAATTTAGCAGGCCATTGTGGGGAGCGATTAGGTTTTTTAATTACCGCTGATGTAATCCCAGGAAACCACTCAGCGATTCTTCAGCAGTGGTTAATGCCCAGTTTGTTAGTGAAGAGCTCTGAGCCAAGTGAGGGGCAGGTTAAACTCTTCTGAAGGGCTTGTTAATCCCCAAACAAGAGCTCAATGCAGTTATTAACCATGTTTGGCCATTTTAGAGCTCCCTCCGAATGGGTGCAGCGGTGGGAAATGGCCCCGGCTGTAATTGCCTTGCACAGCGTTTGCCTTGAGCTTTGAAGAAAGGCCACCTCAAAGTCAAGACATCTCGCTTCTTTGTCTTCGGACTTCGCCTCAATCCCACGAGTTTTAAAGGGAGCACTTTGTGGGTTTACGAACCAGCCACTCCAAGCAGAAACTGAACGATTGCAGCAAATGATTGCCAGAAACAAACC
Organism: Podarcis gaigeae; assembly: GCF_964106915.1. Classification (NCBI taxonomy): domain Eukaryota; kingdom Metazoa; phylum Chordata; class Lepidosauria; order Squamata; family Lacertidae; genus Podarcis; species Podarcis gaigeae. Next base: position 101,512,069 of record NC_139679.1, read on the forward strand.
TTGCTCTGGACTGCTCCCACTGTGAATATCCTGACTTTCACTCGATAACTTGCTATTTCTTCTTGCCAGTCCTTTGATTACTGACTAAGCACCTGCTCCTAAGCACACACCAATTGTGCCCTTTTAAGATGCTTGCAGCAAATATGGGGTGGGGGATGCCATGAGCTTTCACAGAACCACTGAATTGTAGAATTGGAAAGGACCCAAGGGTCATGTACTTCAACCCTCTGCAATGCAGGTATCACAGCTAAATAATCCCTCTGTTTAAGAACCTCCAATGAAGGACAGTCCACCACCTTCCGAAGGCAGGCAGAAGCATTGTAGGCTACACTTGCCTGGTGAGCAACCACATTTGTTTAGCAGGTCACCCCATCCATAAAGTTTTGGGGAGCAGTGGGATCAATATGGCTAAAACATACGTATAAGAGTCAACTCATTAAAACAGAATAAATAAAGCCTTATAATCAGGGGTAGTGCCTGTGAGGGTCTGGCAAAAATCTCAAAAATTCTGCTCAGATCCTGATTGCACTGACTCAGCCTCTTCTTGCAATGAACACAGCTCTCCTGGATTCAGATATCCAAACAGCCAGACCTGTGTGTAGTGTGTGTGTAGCCAATAAGCAGCCTCAAGCAAGCCTTGCTTTTTTGTGTTTTTGCTGGTTTGTGGCAACTTCTTCTCCAGAAACCATGTGGGAGGCATAGCTCTCAACCTTCCCTTTTTTTGCGGGAAATTCCCTTATTCCAGCGCCGTTTCCCGCTGCTTCCCACTGCTATCCCGGATTGTTAGATAGCCCATAGACTGTCCCCGGGACAGGTGAGGCTGCTGATCCCTTATTTTCGAGGCTGCTGATCCCTTATTTTCAAATCTGAAAGTTGACAGCTATGGTGGGAAGGGAGTAAAGGGAGAGAGTCTGGGCAAATAAGCGAGCTTTCCCTCCCTTCCTTCCTTGCCTTTTGCAAGGTCTCAGATGGTTTTCCTGGCGTTTCCCACTATTTGGGGGTCAAAATTCCATGACTGTGAACACTAAGGGGCTTTATCTTAGCACTACATCAAATTCCTCCCCGTAGGTTGAAAAAAAAATGCCTTAATGTGTAACAGGAAGTAGCATTAGGAGGGCAAAATTACATCAGGAAAATGGCAGAGGGCAAGGGTTCCTTCTCCCACACCATAGTACAAACCTCCCACTCAAAGGCTGCTCTCAATTTTTAAAAAACAAGGAGACCCTGTTACAGATATCCCAGGTTTCATCTAGGTTGGAGCATCAATGTGTGGCTCACCAACCTCACTGTGATGACATAACCCTCTACACCCCCAAGTCCACAACCTCAAGGCTGCTGGTGTAGTGGCAGCAGGACAATGAGGTCACAATTATGATGTTTTCCTTCTTCGGGATGAAATCCAGCTTGTCTCACTTGGGAATGAATTAACACTCAGTCCCTGGGTTCTCTATTAGTAGTCAGAAGATACAGGTTTAAATACAGTTCTTAAAGAGGGGTTTTTCCCCCAGCCTGGTTATGTGCATGTTTCCGCCATGACCAAACTGCTTTTATTTTGGGCTATTAGACGTAGTTGTAACATAGCCAAGCATTGCCATATAACATCCACACATTTCTTAGCACATGTGCTCATTTCTTTTCCCTCGGGGATTACCTTTCTGCTGTAATCTGGCCTGGAAAGGAACCTATTATTTAAATGACCTTGGCATTTTACATCACATTTCCGTCAATTATGCCTCTTGGGCTTCTTTAGCTGGGGGTGGCAGGTGGGGGAGAGAACCTCCAGTATGTTGTACAAACTGTAGAACAATGTTGCTATGAAAAATTGCACTTTAAGGAGTTACCAATATAAATGATTTTGGGACTTGTGCCAGAATTGCATCTTATCGGCTCATTCTCCCTGTATGGGCATTTATAAAATTTTGCTGGCCAGCATCAATGGCCCCTGGAGATGTGAACTCCTTAATGTTAAGACCCTAACATCCTAGTCATAGTTAGTTTTTAAAAATGCAGGATCCGCCAACTTTTTATGTAGGGTTTCAGTTTCTGTGTTTCATTTCTATATATTTCCAAACAAGTTTAATAATCAGACATTGCTTTAGGACTGTATTTTCCAGTTATGTGTTGCAAGCTTGTGAATACAGTTGTGGAGTTGCCTTTAGAAAGCAGCACTTTTAAAACTGCAGTTGATGGAGTCCAAAGGTTCTCTTGTGGCCAGCTGTGATTCTGCACGTTAACCCAGTGGCGTAGTGTGGGGGTGCAGGGGGTGCCGGCCGCAACATCTGGGGGTTAGGGGGCACAAATCCACAGGTTAGGGGGCGCAAATCCACGGGTTAGGGGGTGCAAATTACTTGCCTTGCCCCGGGTGCTGACAACCCACGCTACGCCACTGCGTTAACCTCTGGCGACTATACTTGCCTGCTTCTGATCTCCTTCCTTAGAGCAGTTAACTGAGCACATGATCAGCCCAGAACATTTCTGGATAAGATATCGATTTCCCCCCAGTAAGATTTCCCATGGGTCTGTGGTTGCGTAATAAAATTGGATTGGCTGGTTGGTTGGTTGGTTGGTTGGTTGATTGAGTTATGTTTCTGACCTGACTTTGGAACTGATACCGTTTTGGTGACAATGGGGGAAGACAGACTTATCTATTTATTTTAGTGGAAGATCTGTGTCAGGGGTTCCAGAGGAGGAAACTCCCATGAGAGGAGAAGTTGAACCTACTGGTTCAAACCAAGGCATGAAGCAACAGCCTGCTCCAATTGTTACGTGCTTTCCGCTGCTAATCAGAGCCATACTGTCTCTGAACCTAGAGGATCAATATAGCCATCCAGTTATTAGGAGACCCCTTTTCCTCTCACAATTACTTTAGTAGTTTCACAGACAAGGATCATTTGGAAAGGCCTGTCCCTGGAGGTTGATGAATTCAACTCGTTTCTGACCATTCTGAAGGATTTGCCAGCTAAAATGGCACACCTGTCAAAGCCCTGGCTTTGTGGAACACAAGGATGAGTCAAGTTGTTGATGGGTCTTGACTCTTGAATCATTACTAAGATCTCAAGAATCATTATCTTGGTGCCAGTGAAGACACTTGGCTGCTGTCATTGCACCCTCGTTATAGCATCCAGCAGAGCTTTTGGGGGGGGGGGGGTAGTTCTTGGCTTTTTACATGCTGGCCAGAAACAGCAGTGGCCCACTGTGATTTGTTTGCAAAGCATTTCAAACAGGTTCCCTTCCAACGCGACAAATCTATGATAAAGTCACTTACATCCTCCAGTATATTATAGCAGATGACTCTCAGGAGGAATCCAGAACACAGTCTAGTCCTGTGTTGGAATAGTTCTAGGAGGTGATGCCTCCACTTTGGAAAGTTTTTGTGTAAATTGTTAAGATTTGTTCTGCACAGCAGCAGCTGGTGGAGGTGGCACAGATATCTCCATCGCTACGGCTAACCTGGCTACTAAACTGCCCTGACAACGTTGAGCCTGCTCAGTCCCTTAAGTGATGTAGAACAGAACGAGGTTCATGAGTTCAAGTCATTCCAATATCCCAAGATGTGTCCCCAAACACGCCGCCCTGGCAAAGAGGCTCGACTGAGGATCTCATCTTCTTGAGGGTCTTGTCTGAGACTGGCAGCAGAGAAGTCATCTTCGGGTGTACAGTAAATATTGATTCAGGTCTGGTTTGTGGGCTCTGACTTCTTATCTCACATGGCTTTATCGTTCAGACTGTGATAGGTTATCTCTGTTGGAAAGCAGAAGGACCTCTGTAAATACGTGAAACTTACCTCTAAACACCATTTGAGGATCATTTACATATAACAGTCTTAGGTCAAAAGGGTTGGAGACTCCATCCTAAGTGTATGTCTGGCTGATGATATGAAGAACAGCGGGAGAAACTGGTCATGGGGAGCTCAGGGGAGAAGCTGGTTGCTTTCAAATATTTAAAGAATGGCAGGGGGGTGGAAGGGATGTTTGTGGCTGGAATGAAGTGTTTATCTTACACACTTTAGATAGGATAAGAAGTAATGGCCCCAGTACCTTGATCCTAAAGTGTAAGACTAGACTGTGAACAAATACAAATGTGTGTTTGGCTCATTAAAATAATTTCGGGAGGAATGAACTTCAAATCAGTTAAAAATAAATTAAAGTGAGAACTTCAAATCAATTAAAAATAAATCAAAAATAACAGAGGCATACTTCCTTGTCATACTTGTTGGTGTTTGGAAACTCTTAAAGAGTGGGCTATCTATATTCTATTGAACACAGGCTATAGTTTAGAATAGTAAAGTGATTATCAATTTCAGTATTCCTCTTCCTAAGGATTTACTGAAAAGTTTATTTGCATAAAAGTTATTATTTGCATAACATTTGTCTTTACTAAGTTGGAATTAAGCTCCATGGGGTTCAGTGGGATTTACTCCCAAGTAAGTGTATATAGGGTTGCAGGCAAGGGTCCAAAAATACCACATAGAAATTAGTAGTTTTGCTAATAGAGTAAAAATACCCTCTTTATAATTGGCAATGTAAAGAAATAAAAAAGAAAGACTGAAAATGAGTAGAGGCGCTATGATGTTTTGGATTAAATGGAATGTTAAAAGTCAGATAGATCTTGCTGAGCTTTCACTATTGGCTTGGGTAATTCTTTGCTTTTTGGAATGGCAGAATCTGATTGGCTTGTTGAGTGTGAATAGACATGGAAGTCTATGGCGCATTCTGCGTCTTGACAATGATGCTGAGTTTCGTCAATGTGTGGCATGTCAGAGGCCTCTATGCTCAGCCAGTTTGGGGTGCAGGGGCACAGAAGTGCCCCTAAACCAATTCAAGCTTCACCATGTTGTTGTTGTTTAGTCGTTTAGTCGTGTCTGACTCTTCGTGACCCCATGGACCAGAGCACGCCAGGCACTCCTATTTTCTACTACCTCCCGCAGTTTGGTCAGACTCATGTTGGTAGCTTCAAGAACACTGTCCAACCATCTCGTCCTCTGTCGTCCCCTTCTCCTTGTGCCCTCCATCTTTCCCAGCATCTGGGTCTTTTCCAGGGAGTCTTCTCTTCTCATGAGGTGGCCAAAGTATTGGAGCCTCAGCTTCAGGATCTGTCCTTCCAGTGAGCACTCAGGGCTGATTTCCTTAAGAATGGATACGTTTGATCTTCTTGCAGTCCATGGGACTCTCAAGAATCTCCTCCAGCACCATAATTCAAAAGCATAAATTCTTCGGTGATCAGCCTTCTTTATGGTCCAGCTCTCACTTCCATACATCACTACTGGGAAAACCATGGCTTAAACTACACGGAGCTTTGTTGGTAAGGTGATGTCTCTGCTTTTAATGATCCTGTCTAGGTTTGCCATCACCTTTCTCCCAAGGAGCAGGCGTCTTTTAATTTTGTGACTGCTGTCACCACCTGCAGTGATCATGGAGCCCAAGAAAGTAAAATCTCTCACTGCCTCCATTTCTTCCCCTTCTATTTTCCAGGAGGTGATGGGACCAGTGGCCATGATCTTCGTTTTTTTGATATTGAGCTTCAGACCATTGGAATTCTGGCCCGGTCAGAGGTATGTGCCTATCAGTCCAGGCACCGGCTGAATTCCTTTGACCTCCCTCCGGCGACTCCCGGCAGGAAAAACATACGAGGTCCGTTCCGGCGATTTTCCTCAGGCTGTGAGAAAAACACACCAACTGCTTCTCCTCCTCCCTGCTCCCTGCATATCCCCAGGGAGGGGAATCAGACACAGACAGAAATGTAACTACATGCTTTTATTCCTGCCTTTAGCAGTCATACAGTAAAAGATGTCTGCTCTCTTCAACAAACAGAGGGAAACTCCAAACTCCACCCACGTACATCCTGTACAGGTCATATAACACATCCTGAGCTCAATAAGGAGAATGGACTGCCCCTTCGTTTTCATGGCAACAGTCACATACTTCCTGTTTGGCTTTCCAGCCACAAGCAGCAGACTGAGCTGCTAGAGCCTTTGCTTGCTGCAGCATTGCTGCTTTAGAATAACATACTCCCCCTAAAGTATCAATGCGTGCTGCGAGCAAAGCGTCATCCAGAGAAGAAAACAAACAGTTGTTATACTTATAACATTCCCCTGTTGTTTCAGTTCCACCCTTGGAACTACCCGCCACTGGTTTTACCAATGTACCTCTCTGGTTGTGTGACTTCCAAGGAATGAGTGCTTCTGCATTACCTTGGTTAGCAACTCTCTGTTGTGCCTTTGTCTCTGACTCAGACACAGCTTCAATTTGACCTTGGTCGTTTACAACAGCAACAGCTAAGTTAGCAAACTCTTGTGAATACCTCTTGGGTGGTACACCCTTCGTTGCTCTCTCAGACCTACGTAAGAGGTGCTGCTCTTCTTTGCTTTCTGGTTCAACCTTTGGACCCTTTGGAGAACCAGTACCAATTGTAAACAGTGGTTCATCCTCCTCTTCTGAGGGTCTAGTCATTATGTGAGATTTCCTCTCAATGACTGTGACAACTGAGCTGTCTGAGCTATCACTGTCATCATCAGTACTACTGAACTCAATAAAATCAACATCATCATCATCATCAGAATCATCATCATCACCTGTGGGAAATGTGTGAACAATCACTCTCTCCTGTTCAGGAGCACTCTCTAGAAATTTTGTGAGAATCACCTTACCAGATTCAGACAAAATTACTCTGTAGAGACCCTTTTCATAACCCACAAAAATGCCTCTGGCATTCTTTACTCCACCTGGAGCTTCTGTCCTCACATGAGACCCAAACACCTTGAAATGGGCAACAGAAGGTTTTCTGTGGAACAGTTTCTCAAAAGGAGAACTTCCCAACTCTTTTGAAAACTTTCTCAACCACGTATAACAAAATGACATTAGCGACTCAGCCCAGTACTCATGTGACAGATGTGAACTAAGCAATTGCGCTTCCATTCCCTTTTGCAATTCTTTGTTCACCCTAACACAGACACATCTGTTCCAAGCTTCTTCGGAACTAGCAATTTTGTGTCTTATCCCTTTCTTCTTCAGGAACCTCTGGAAATCCTGTAAAAGAAAAATTGGCTTCTCATCTGTGCAAAGACAATTTATGTCAGCATCATGCATATTTTTAACCTTGTCACAAAATTCTTTAAACCTTTCTAAGGCTTCTTGCGGTCTCTCCAAAAGATAAATCCAGACAAAACCTGTAAAAGAATCAACACATATTAGGTAATACTTAGCATTGCCTCTAGATGGTGCTAAAGGACCAATCACATCAGCATACACCCGCTGAAATGCCCTGTTGACCCTCGAGGTCACCTTCTTGGTGTTCTCCTTGGCTACACCTGCAAAAGAAATCATGTTAGAATCACAAGAATTACATTCCATGTAATCACTTTGATCAAAAATCAACAAATACAGTCCATCTTTCTCTTTGGCAGAAAGATACAACTCTCCATCTTTGTAGATCTCGCAGTGTTGATCATCATAGGACAGTTTTAGTCCCTTCTTGGCAATCTGCGAAACGCTGAGCAGATTGTACTTCAACTCTGGAACCAAATATACATTGTTTATAGTCAAGTTCAGACTTTCAAGATACACAGTCCCAATTCCGGTGGCTTCCAGCTCTTGACCGTTGGCCTGTTGTACCGCGAAGCTTTGCTTCTTAAACGTAGAAAATAGTCCTCTGTGTCCTGTCATGTGAACTGTCGCTCCCGTGTCCAAAACGAAAGAATTCCTCACTTCTGGTGTGGCTTTTAGCGACATCAAAGCCTTTGCAGCCTTTGCCTTTTGCTTGGTGTGACCTTTGTCTGACGCCCCAGACTTTGTGGAGCTTCCCTTGGCTCCTTTGTTCTGACGTGGCTTCTTGCAGTACCGCTGAAGATGCCCAGTTTGCCCACAATTGTAGCATCGGACGACGTTCAAAGCTACAGCGTTTTCTCCAGTAGCTTCAGCAGTGGGGGTGTCAGAACTCCGTTCATGTCTCCCCCTGTCCTTGACTTCCAGGGCAGCAAGTCTGTCATGTTCATTCAGAACGACGGCAAAGACCCTGTCCGACGTTAGATCAGCTGCTGGGAGAGACCCCAGCTGACTGGCAACTGTTTTGTAAGTCCGATTCAGACTGTTGATCACCATGAAGCAAAACACTTCCTCCTGCAGACGGAAATTGCGTTCCACCATCTGCTGACGCAGAAATTTCATTTCCGTCAGGTGCGCTTGAACATCTCCATCAGGCGCAAGCCTCAGGTTGGTCAGCTTCTCAAAATACAGCAACGCTGAAGAACCTGCATCTCTCTGATGTGTCCTTCTCAGCGTGTCCCAAACATCTTTCGCGTGCTGTAAATCTTGTATATGGATAAGCTGAGAGTCTGACACGCACAGAATTATAGCTGTTCTGGCCTTCACATCCTGTGACTCCCAAGCACGCGTTGGTGCTGCAGGGATGGGGTTCTCAATCACCCCAAACAGTCTCTGATTCTGCAGCAAGGCCTTCATCTTAATAGACCAAGATGCATAATTGTCACTGGTCAGGAAGGGTGGAGAAGGCAGGCCTCCCCCCTTCTTGGCATCCATTTTGAGTCCTTGCATTGACTCTCAAACACAAGCCTCTAAAATCCAAAAGCTGGCTTGTTTACACTCTGTGCACCTGGCAGCTATAACACTGGCCGCTTTGGAAAGTCCCTTTCCAACAGTTCCTTTGGGCCTAAGTCAAAACATAGGCTGTTTTGCCTCTCTGAGGCAAAGCCTGACTTCCAGCCCTCTCGTGAAACTGGCCTTCGTTGCTAAGCAACAGCATTCCTTTCCTTGGACAGGATTAACCACAGGAATGTTTGGAATGCAGAGCTCTTCTCTCTCGGAGCTGTTTTTCCCAAACCTTGCTCCCTTGAAGCAGAGAATGAATCAACCTGCATTCACACTTCCAAGCCCGAAAATCTCATACCTGGGCTCCGTAGCTTGGCTTTCAGCTTCTTCTGGTCAGCTTCTGGCTGCAGAGAATCAGCTTTCTCACCTCAGGCCTCCATGGAGCAATGAATACAGCAGCTCTGCCACTCTTTCTGCAGACTTCCATGGATCGTAGAAACCATCCTCTGCTACCACTGTTGGAATTCTGGCCCGGTCAGAGGTATGTGCCTATCAGTCCAGGCACCGGCTGAATTCCTTTGACCTCCCTCCGGCGACTCCCGGCAGGAAAAACATACGAGGTCCGTTCCGGCGATTTTCCTCAGGCTGTGAGAAAAACACACCAACTGCTTCTCCTCCTCCCTGCTCCCTGCATATCCCCAGGGAGGGGAATCAGACACAGACAGAAATGTAACTACATGCTTTTATTCCTGTCTTTAGCAGTCATACAGTAAAAGATGTCTGCTCTCTTCAACAAACAGAGAGAAACTCCAAACTCCACCCACGTACATCCTGTACAGGTCATATAACACATCCTGAGCTCAATAAGGAGAATGGACTGCCCCTTCGTTTTCATGGCAACAGTCACATACTTCCTGTTTGGCTTTCCAGCCACAAGCAGCAGACTGAGCTGCTAGAGCCTTTGCTTGCTGCAGCATTGCTGCTTTAGAATAACAATTTTGCGCTCTCCTCTTTCACCCTCATTAAAAGGTTCTTTAATTCCTCCTCACTTTCTGCTATCAAGGTTGTGTCATCTGCATATCTGAGGTTGTTGATATTTCTTCCAGGGATCTTAATTCCGGCTTGGGATTCATCCAGCCCAGCCTTTTGCATGATGAATTCTGCATATAAGTTAAATAAGCAGGGGGACAATATACAGCCTTGCCGTACTCCTTTCCCAATTTTGAACCAATCAGTTGTTCCATATCCAGTTCTAACTGTAGCTTCTTGTCCCACATAGAGATTTCTCAGGAGACAGATTAGGTGATCAGGCACTCCCATTTCTTTAAGAACGTGCCATAGTTTGCCGTGGTCGACACAGTCAAAGGCTTTTGCATAGTCAATGAAGCAGAAGTAGATGTCTTTCTGGAACTCTCTAGCTTTCTCCATAATCCAGCGCATGTTTGCAATTTGGTCTCTGGTTCCTCTGCCTCTTCTAAATCCAGATTGCACTTCTGGGAGTTCTCGGTCCACATACTGCTTCACCATATATATGCGCAAAAACTGCTGCCCACATTACACATAAAAGTGGACCAAAGATGGCATCAGCCCATGCGATGTACTCAAAGTATCTTCTCCAGCCATCTGATGGCCCCTTAGATATGTTTTGCCACCATGCTTGAAGTGTCCAGTAAACCAAATTAATAAGAACATGCTGTTCTGAGTAAGCAAACTGTGCTGATCCCTAGGATAGAGTAGGACAGTTCATTCTTAACCATTCTTATCTATTCCTCATAACAATTCCCCCCGCCCAACAATAAGTATTTTAGCCTTATTGCAGCCCCCTGCCCTGCCCCTCCCCGGCCAGCCCACATTTACTCTATGGGTTTGTGTTTTTTAATCCACTGTGTTAATATGTACAGTTTTCGATTCATTTTAAAGAAATAGATTCCTCCCCCCTCCAAAAAAAACCACACCCTCTAAGGCTCTGGAGGAACATATGAAAGAGAAATTAAAGGCGTGGAACTTAGCCCTGCCTGCCTGCTGGAAACAAGGGAGCTGAGACTATAGGCTCCAGCATTCAGAAAGACCTTGCCTGAAGACAAAGGCAAGGCTGGAGATTACTTGAGTAATACTTAGAAAAGCTAACTGTGTGTGTGTGTGTGTGTGTGTGTGTGTGTGTTGTTCTTCCTCACAGACAGGCATCTGAAGTGTATAAATCCGTCTCTATTAAATTCCAGGTTCCATTCATCAGCCTGCATAACTCAGTTGGTTAAAGCGTGGTGCTGGTTGCAGGTTCGAGCCCTGTATGGGGCAGCTGCATTGCAGGGGATTGGACTATAGATAATCCTCAGGATCCCTTCCAACTCTCCAATTCTGTGATTACTTAAGCATCCCAAAATATGGAACGTAAATGTGTCAATGTACGTGGAAGCAGTCCACTTAGTCACATAGAGAGGGAACAGCTACCAGAAAAAGATTCAGCGTGAGAGAGAGAGAGAGAGAGAGAGAGAGAGAGAGAGAGAGAGAACACACACACAGAAGGGTCAGAGAAAGTTAGGAATGAAAGAAAGCCTGATTAAATAAAGCTATTTGTTGTATAATACTACTGCCTGATCCTTAATGATAAGGGGTGGGGGTTATTGGTTTGTTTTTGTTTCATTATGTATTTTGTTTTCTTGTTTTGTAGTTTTTCTGTTGTAATCTTCGTGTGAAGGGTGGTATATAAATTTAATAAATAACGGAAACTGTGAAAACAGTCCTTTTACCTGTATGATGGTACTCACCGATATGGAGTACTGTCACGAAATTTCTCCCCATCCCTTCATTCAATGCCAAAAGGGGCATTTTGTAACTAGATAGTTACATAAGGGGAAGGATTTCCTGAGGGGCAGCTTTTCATATGATATTTCTATCATATGGGCCCCCCTTTGGCCCCATGAAGCATTGACCTTATGGCAATCCTGTTCCCTTTCATTTGCACCTGATCTGTTTGCCTCATGTTCCTAGCAGGATAGCTCCACCTCAGGAAACATATAATCACATGCAAAATGCATAGAGCTCACCGCCTTCCTCTTCTCCTTGTCTGTGCCAAGTCTGAAAAGCACTTCTCAAGGCAAATATCTTTTTCAGAGCCGGTCACGCTATGCTGGGGCACACGGCTCTCTATTATCCCTCAGACAGATTTGCTTGAGAGCATTCGAAGGGGGAAGAAGGAGGGATAAAATATCTCTTGTTGTGAAATGGTAGGTTTTCAGCACAAGATAAATGATGCTTGCCATACCAGCAGTGAGGATGCTAGCTACAACCAAGGTCTCAGCAAAGTACTGGGACACAGAAGACAGTCCTTTTAACTCCCCAAACCGCACATGCTTCTCTTTAGATGTCTGGGTCATAAGAAGAGCCCCACTGGATTCTGACCCACCCAGTCCAGCATCCTGTTTTCCAAAGTAGCCAGCCAGGTGTTTCTGGGGTGCCCTTCTATAAGCAGGGCTTGAAGGCAACAACCATCTTCTGTTGGTGCTCCCCAGCAACAAGTATAGTGGTACCTCGGGTTACAGACGCTTCATCTTACAGATGCTTCAGGTTACAGACTCTGTTAACCCAGAAATAGTACCTCGGGTTAAGAACTTTGCTTCAGGATGAGAACAGAAATTGTGCTCTGGCGGCATGACAGCAGCGCGAGGCCCCATTAGCTAAAGTGGTGCTTCAGGTTAAGAACAGTTTCAGGTTAAGAACGAATTAAGTTCTTAACCCGAGGTACCACTCAGTGGCGTAGCGTGGGTTGTCAGCACCCGGGGCAAGGCAAGTAATTTGCGCCCCCTAACCCCCAGATGTTGCGCCCGGTGCGGCCGGCCCCCCTGCACACCCCACGCTACGCCACTGGTACCACTGTACTATGCTGCCCATGAACCTGGTGTTAGCATATACATATACAGTGGTAACACGGTTCTTGAATGTCTCCATTGACGAACATTTTGGAACCCGAATGCCGAAAACCCAGAAGTAAATGCTTCCATTTTCGAATGTGCCTTGGAAGTCAAATGGTGCATGTTTTTCAATTTTCTCAACTGAATTTGCAGACAGTGCTTTGGTTTTCGAACATTTCGGAACTTGAACGGTCTTCGGGAATGGATTGCGTTTGAGAACCAAGGTAGCACTGTAACCATAATAACTAATGGCCACTGAAAGACTGAGAGCCACTACCGCAGCCAATGGCCTGCTAGTTAGGGCAGAAGGTGGGGGGCTGACGAGAACCTGTGAGTTTTCAGGAGATACAGAATAGTGGTGGCAACTGAATCGAGAGGATGCGAGAGAAGCCTCCTGCCCTCCAGATGTTTTGGGCTACAGCTGCATTTACGTCAGGGACTGGGCAGAGGAGGAATGGTTGAGACCGCCTCCCCATCCTGACCCTCCCAGGGAAGAGGAAGAGGAAGACAGTATAGATTTACAACAGGGGTTTGAGGGAGCTCGCAGCTTAGAGACAGATGAGGGGGAAAGCTGGGAAATGATGGGGGGGAGGGGGAGGCAGAACCGGAGCAGCAGCTGGCTGACATGTTGTCACTAGATAGCATTCCAGGCCCTTCATCTCCCAGAACCTGGGGAGCCTTAAAAGAAGGAGAGCAAAGAACTCAAAAGACAGAGGGCATGTAGCAGCACCCGTAGAGGAGATGAATGAGGAAGTGGGAGAGACGGGGGGTGGAGATTCACTCAGGACAACGCCATTATCCAAGAGGCTGGGTTCTATAGCCTCTCTCTGTAAAGACTGAAATAAAAAAGGACTGTAAGAAACTTTTCCTTGTCTTTATACTTTCCTGGGCAACCAGCCGGGAACCACTGACAGCATCCTGACCCTTTAGTTCCAGTAGCCTACTGCCATACTGGCTGGGGCTGATGGGACCTGTGGTCCAAAACATCTGAAAGGCTAGCAAAGACTGATGCAGAGCCTTGCAACCAATTGCATTACAAAATCTAAGCAGCTACCCCAGCCCTGCAATCTCCACTGCTGCTCTCATGAACAGAAGATCTATTCCTTTCTGTCCTACCATGGCACTCAAAATACCACCGGACTCATTTGCAACACAAGGGCTGGAAATTGAGCCAAGAGTTCAGCATTTCAATACAATGTTTTGTAAGTCGTCTATATAGTGCAGTAGAGAAAGGATAGGGAACCTGTGGCACTCTCTCCATATTGTTGACCTCCAGCTCCCATTAACCCCAACCAGCATGGTGTGTGCTTAGAGGTGATGGGAGTTGTGGTCCACCAACATCTGGAGGGATGCAGCTTCTGCAGCCCTGGGACAAGACAGAATCCTTCCTCTTCTTTCCTATACTTACATATTACTTTCTAGGAAAGCAAATGCATGTTGTTGTTGTGGTTGTTTAGTTGTTTAGTCGTGTCTGACTCTTCGTGACCCCATGGACCAGAGCACACCAGGCACTCCTGTCTTCCACTGCCTCCCGCAGTTTGGTCAAACTCATGCTGGTAGCTTTGAGAGCACTGTCCAACCATCTTGTCCTCTGTCGTCCCCTCCTCTTTGTGCCCTCCATCTTTCCCAACATCAGGGTCTTTTCCAGGGAGTCTTCTCTTCTCATGATGTGGCCAAAGTATTGGAGCCTCAGCTTCACGATCTGTCCTTCCAGTGAGCACTCAGGGCTGATTTCCTTAAGAATGGAGAGGTATGATCTTCTTGCAATCCATGGGACTCTCAAGAGTCTCCTCCAGCACCATAATTCAAAATTCAGCATAATTCAGCAAATGCATACTGGAGAACAAAATACAGAATATTTTGTCTTCCAGAACCCAAAAAAACCAGAGGGTGTTTCTTGTTTCTTGCTCTCTCTTTTTGGCTTTCATGTTGTGTCTATGAAAGACGGAATTTTACAGGCACAGATGGCATGACAGTTTTGCAGACATTGTTCTTGTGTTGAAACAGCTTGTTGGTTTTGCTACGAGATAAGATTTCCTTTTACTACCACTGCAGTGTGCAAATGTAAACATTTCAGGTGGTTACTAAGCAAAACAATGGCGAAGTTTTGGGCAAAAGGACAGTCATATTTCTCTGTATCTGACAAACAAAGCCATTCTTCAGAGTTGATCTAGTGTAACTAGGGACTCCAGCTTGAACAAAGGTCCAACTTCTTTTGCCAAGAAACTGGATCTTATACATTGCAATCCCATGCAGGGTTACTCAGAAGTAAGTACTACTGTGCTCAATGGTGCAAACGTTCCCATACGCAAGTGTGCAGAAGATTGCAGCCTTAGATGCTTTTTGGCAAGAACGCCATTAAAACGAACAAGGTCTGGAATGGTTAAGCAATTTAAATATATTATGGAAACCCTGCTTTCTCAAATTCTTTTACTTGATCTAGCAGAGCAGACACAGGGCAGTCCCTCATTCTGTTTATAGATTGAGGCCTCTCTTGTATCTCTTCATACAGACCCAGACTGCTAGCACTTGTACAAAACAATAATTTTCAATGAATTTCAACCCATTCTATACCTAAATTTGAAGTGTGAGGGGGGGAGCACACCTGCACTGATTCAGAGTGTGATGAACTTCACTGGGCAAGTAGAGGGAGTTCATCTCCCACATCTGGGATTAAAGGAAGCACTTCCGGGTCAGAGGGCACTGTTTCCAAACATGGCTAGCCCAAGACATTTTGATTCCTGGAATGGAACAACAAATGCCTCAATCCAAATCAAAATGGGTTGCAAACAGGGTAGCCATTTCCAAATCAAAATGGGTTGCAAACAGGGTAGCCATTTATTCATAATCAGAGAAGGGAGTACAGATTTGCATAATTTTTTCATAGACAGATACAAATCTAGAGATACTTGATATAATTAAGATTTTTAAAATGCAGTAAATCTCACCATAGTGGGAGTAGACTGTGATTGGATGCTCAGTCTGCTGTCTATGTGCTGACTGCTGATGGATACATTCAGGGGCGCTGCTCACCATTCTTACACAAGGTGGTTAGATTGGTCTCAACTTGGGCCAGGGTCTTTATTTAACAATTGGACATAATATCTGAAAGTTATAAAATAAGAATTGAAGCAAGGTAATAAATTGCTGGACAAAGTTTGATAAACTTGGAACGCAGGAACGAGAGACGTGAGGAAGTCCAATGAAGTGAAGAAAGTATGATTATTGTAAAGTTATATGTCGTTTTGTTTGTTTTTTACATTGTGTTAAGAAAATTTTGAATAAATATCTTATTAAAAAAAAAAAGATTGGTCTCAACTTGGGCCAGGGTCTTTTTAGTACTGACCCCGACTTGGTGGAACGTTCTGTCACAAGAGACTAGGGCCCTGTGGGACTTGACATCTTTCCGCAGGGCCTGCAAGACAGAGCTGTTCCACCTGGCCTTTGGTTTGGACTCAGTCTGACCCTTATGTTTTCCTCCCCTTATGGTTTTGATCTATGGGCTACATTTAAAATGAGGCTGCATTTTAAATTGCGTTTTAACCTGTATTTTAAATTGGTTCCCCCCCCCATTATGTTTTTACTGTAATTTTTACTGTTGTTAGCCAACCTGAGCCTTGCTTGGGCCAGGGAGGGCAGGGTATAAATAATAAGAATAAGAATAATTATTATTATTATCTTTCAAACAGCCTTGGGCCAGATAGCCCCTCAAAGAAAGAACTGTCTTCTGTAAAGTAGGACACCCAGCAACCCTCTTTCCAGAATTGGAAGTGGAAAGGGGGAAAAGAATATTCTAGCCCAAGACTCAGAACACCCAAGCCATAGCATTCTACATGGCACTCCTGCATTGCCTAACAGTCCCTGGACATATTAGATTTGTAGCAGGGGGGCATGCCCTAAATGCAAGGGAGACTGAAACGCAGCTCCTCAAACATAGCTTGCTGTTCTCTGAATGGAGTTCTGAAGCCTGCCTTTTTCAATGGTCTGGCCTAGGTCAGTTGCAGTCATTAAGAAAGGCATGATCTCATGCTGAGGGAGTTCTGTCTGATCAGTTTAGCGCATAAGGTTTCAGCACAGAAAAAGCTTGACCTGCTCTAAATTGGAAGTGTATAAAGGCATCCCAGGGATTGTATTTAACAGAAAAAGCTGTTGAAAAAGAAGAAGAAGAAGAAGAAGAAGAAGAAGAAGAAGAAGAAGAAGAAGAAGAAGAAGAGGAAGAAGAAAAGTTACATAGCAGCAGAAGATCTCCTGTCTTGTAACTCACAGAACTCCAGCCTAATGGTTGCCATTAATCTGATTTGAACTGATTTTATAATGAACTGATTTTAGAATTTTGTATCATTTTACTGTCATTAGCTGTTCTGAGCCCGGCTTCGGCTGGGGAGGGCGGGATATAAATAAAATATTATTATAAATATTCTACAGCCTTTTAAATATGCTTATGGGAGGGGGACTATTGTTTTCTTGTTTCTGTTTATTTGTGCTTTTATCTTGTATTTTTGTCTTGTGAACCACCCTGAGATCTGTTTATGAAGGCCAGTATATAAGACAAACAAGCAAACAAACAAATACATAATCAAGTCCGGGCCTCCAGAGCAGGAGAAAAGAAGCTTGCTCCATCTTCCATGTGGCAGCCCTTTAGATATTTGAAGATGGCCATCATATCACCTCTCAGTCTCCTCTTCTGCAGGCTAAACATACCCTCAACTGTTTGTCATAAGACTTTGTTCACAGACACTTTATCATCTTGGCTGCTCACCTCAGTCCATGCTCCATCCTAATTCCATCATGGGCAAGAAATCCCATGGAGAACCCTTCCCCTCTGTTGACTTTTGTGAGTGGGGAGATTTAGCTTGAAAGTCAATCATTTGCTTAACAGCCATCTGCCAGCTTTCCTAGCAGGAGAAATCGACTGCAGTGAACGTCAGAAAATCTGAAGCGAGCTGTGTACAAAGAGCTGAACGCATGGCTTCGTTGGGCGGACCGTTGGGCATAACTTGTAGGTGGCATCTCAACCCTGTGCAGTTTGTTAAACAATCAACAGTGATGGCTTCCTCGTATTGTTTAAATAAACCTCGGAAATCTGTTTGTTTCCTGCATCTGACATTATGCCACAGAAGGCAAATTGCAACTGAGTTCTTCAGTGCGCAGCAGAAATAAAATGAGAGTCACAGCTGCGGGTGTGGCAGCTGTGCAGTGATTGTGAACATAAGAATGTAAGTCAAGGCTGCTGGATCAGGCCAAGGGTCCATCTAATTCAGCATCCTGTTCTCATGGTAGCCAATCAGATGACTGCCAGAAGCTGGGAAGCTGGGTATGAACACACCAGCAATCTGCTCACATGCAATTCCTAGAAATTGACATTCAGAGGCATGATGTCTCTCTGATAATTTCGGTGGGACAGAGCCATTGTGGCTAGTAGCCCTTGGGTAGCCTTGTGCTCCATGAATTATCCATGTCTAATCCATCCAAGTTGTCTAAAGCCATCCAAGCTGGTCACCATCACAGCCTTGCCTGAGAGTTCCATAGTTTTGCTATGGACACAGGAAGAGTTTGTTCCAAAATGATCAAGACGTCAACTGCAGTGGGCATTGGCTTCATTTCGCCCCTGCTCCCCATACCCTCTTGAGGTTTGCCAGAATCCAAGCATCCTCAGGGCTGATGCAAGGGCAAAAGCTTGATGGCCTTGGTTAAGCAAGGGTGAGTGCTAGCAAAATATAGTATCGGTGATGTGCATTTTATGAACATCTGGCATCTATTTCTGAGCTGCCGTTCTGCCTGCTGAGAAGTGAGGGTAAAAATTGGGAATGTTGGGCAAAGCAATAAAAGAGTGAGAGGTCAAGCCAACCTCCCACAGCTCTGAAACCCTACCTAAATTTCAAGAGCTTGCAAGTAATCTGTGCCAATTTATTATCGTTGTTTTGGACCAAGGGGCTGCATAGCTGCCTTTCACCCCAAACTTTGTGCTTTGGAACTGGAGTTGATTCCTGTGTAAGACAGGGCCTAAACTGATTTCCCCCCAGTCACTTAGACTTGTACAGTCTAAGTAGATATAGATACAGATATAGATAGATATAGGTATAAGTATAGATGTGCCAAAACTCACCATCTGTCCTCCCTTTGTTCTCTTATAATGGCAATGGAGCCACCTGAGAGGCGCCTGAACTGAGTTCTGGTGAGTTCCAGTTGAAAAAAATCAGTTTTCACCAGTAAGCAAAAGAGAATTTGGTGGTGGGAAAAGCTCAGTTTAGACAAAATACAGAGCATGTCAGAAAATTAAAAAATGACAAAAATCAACAGTTTGGTAAACACAGAATAAATTCAACATTACCAAAAAAATAAAATTTAGATCACGTAGATTTCAAAACCGAAAAAGAAAGTATAATTGTCATTTCAGGCCATTTCAAAATGGCTTCAACCATGTGGTTGCCTGACTACCACATTAGAAATAAAGGGGAGTTGCTCATCATCATAGGCATGCTTGAGAAATTAGAGCTTTGGAAGTTCCTGTACAAATGACTGGTTTACAGGACAGCTAGCCAGTGTGCAAGCTTCGATGATTTGCAAAAACTGAGAATTGCCCTCTGGAAGCTACCCGTGTCAAGCTGGCCAACATAAGCCTCTCTGCCAATGGACAACTCTGGTAGGAGCTATGATGGATTTGGGCTCGTGGAAAGACTTTAGCTTTGAGTCTGTTTCCATGTGAGACCATGCGTGAATCTGCTTTTGTGTTTCTGTGTTTGAGTCTGTGTTTCTTGTATGAACAAACGTGTGTATTAGAGAGACAGGCTGTAACTCGGTGACTGGGCACAGGATCATAAAAACATAAAAGTATGAAAGCCCTGCTGGTTCAGACCAAAGGCCTATCTAGCCCCACAGATGCCTATGGGAAGTTCACAAACAAGGCCCCTTTCCAGCCTGTTATTCCTCAGCAACTGGTGTTCAGAGGCAGTTTACCTCTGATCCTGGAGGGGCCATAAAGCCATCATGACAAATAGCCATTGCGAGCCTCATTCATCATGAATTTATCTAACTCTCTTTTAATACCACTTAGGTTTGTGGCCATCACCACATCTTGGCGCAGCAAATTCCACTGACTAACTGTGTGCTGTGTGGAAAAAAAACAGTGCTGCTTTTTTTAGGGGGTACTCGAGGGTATGCAGTACCAGCACCTCTTTTTTGTTGTTAAAAAGTGTGGCACTTACGGTAACAACTCCATGGTGAGTACCACAGAGCCGTAGCTACAGGAGGGTTAGCCAGGTTTTTTGCCCCAGGTGAAACCTGCAGAGGGCCGCCATTGAGGCTCCCAGTCTGCATGTGTATGTGTGCAAATATGCATTGTGGATACCAAATTGGGTCTTTGACCAGGGTGAAATAAAGCCTGATTTCACCCCCTGAGTACCAGCACTTATTTTTCTAGAAAGAAAAAATAAAAAGCACTGCCTTAAACTGACCTGAATCTTCCACTGCTCAGCTTCACTGGGTGAATTACTGGCAGCCCCTGCTTGTTATATCATGTCTGCAGAGATAGAAGCCAAAATACACCACTGTACTTTGCAGGAAGGAGTATTCCTAGATGTTGTTCGTTGCCTGGCAGAGATGACAGATTCTACATCCAAATAAAATAAAATAAAATAAAATAGACTTGTCTGTTGCTCGGGATAATAAGACTTTGTTTCCAACGGCTGCCCTCTGTTAGCAGCGTGGAAGGAATAGGCCTGGGTGGCGATAGAATTTTCTTCCCCGCGATCCCAAGTACCTAAATTCTAAAGCTATTTTATAGCTTTTCACTTCACTGACCTCGCCTTGTGTTTCTCTCTGTCTGTTCATGCATTATGCATCCCTAATTCCAAGCACCATATGAGGCTTCACTGTAATGTGAGTAATCCCATGGGAACCATCGACATAGGTATCTTTAATAGGGGACGGTTCCTTTTATATATATATAACCGTGAGCGCCAAACCAAACTCCCAACGTGGACGATGAGGTGATTTTCCTTTGTCTGCCCCCAGCCATAAAAGCTTGCTGATGCTAATACGTCTCCAGTGCTGTCCGTCAGTGCCTAGAGCCCTTTGACCTGCACAGCAAGGAGGAAACCCTCCCAACCATGCCCAACAATCCATCGGAAGTGTAGGGGAAAGGGAAGAGGCTCAATAGTAGGGAGCAGGCATTGCCTGAAGAAGGTCCAGGTTCCATCCTATCTGAAATCTTGCAAGCCTTGGCCAGTCAGTATAGATCAGTGGTTCCCAATTGCTGGTTCCCCAGGAAGTCTGCGGCCATGTCACCCTTCACATAAAAAAACTACCATGGAGATATCAAAATACCTTCTGCTCTGGAGGGTAGGACTCGAGGCAATGGCTTCAAGTTACAAGAAAGGAGATTCTGACTAAACATCGGGAAGAACTTTCTGACAGTAAGAGCTGTTCAGCAGTGGAACAGACTCCCTTGGGAGGTGGTGGACTCTCCTTCCTTGGAGGTTTTTTAAGCAGAGGTTGGGTGAACATCCATCTGTCATGGATGCTTTAGCTGAGATTCCTGCATTCCAAGGTGTTGGACCAGATCACCCTTGGGGTCCCTTCCAATTCTAAGATTCCATGAAAAGTCAATGGCTTGGCTTTTGAAAAACAGGGCATTTGCAGTACTTAGCTAATTGGGAACCACTGGTGTACAGTGGTACCTCGGTTTACAAACAGCCCTGTTAACAAACTACAGTGGTACCTTGATTCGTTCTGGAGGTCCGTTCTTAACCTGAAACTGTTCTTAACCTGAAGCACCACTTTAGCTAATGGGGCCTCCCGCTGCCGCCACCCCGCCACCGCATGATTTCTGTTCTCATCCTGAGGTAAAGTTTTTAACCTGAGGTACTATTTCTGGGTTAGAGGAGTCTGTAACCTGAAGCATCTGTAACCTGAGGTACCACTGTATTCAGTTTACGAACTACGCAAAACCGGAAGTAATGTTCTGGTTTGTGAACTTTATCTCAGTCTACAAATGGAAGCCGAATGGTGGAAGGGCACCGGCGGTGGGAGGCCTCATTAGGGAAAGTGCGCCTCGGTTTAAGAACGGCTTTGGTTTAAGAACGGACTTCAGGAACGGATTAAGTTTGTAAATCAAGGTACCACTGTAGATGATACTGACAGAGCTGGACACATGGTCTCAGTCTATCAATCAGCATCCTTTGCTTCTGTGAGAAGGCTGCAATTTGCACCATGTCAAATATGTTGCCTTTATCAGTGTCCTTGGTGCTTTTGTGCAGGCACAGACATTTAGTGGCATGTGGCGTCCTAGTAATGGACCTGCCGCTTTTGTAATTCTTGTGGGACTCCACTGTTTCAAGTTCCCATGAATGCATAGGGGGTACATGGATGCACAGAATTGAAGGGGGGGGGACTGAATGGAGTTCTCAATTATATGGGGCACCAACACAGATGGGAAAAGTGCCTCCCTTCTAAAGTTATTCCTTAAAAACATGAGAGGCTGAGAGGAGCTGCACAATGCCTGGCAGGGCTAAATATGCAGCCCCTTTGGATCCTGGCTGCGATGGGTGCAAAGGATCCCTATAGTTCCACATGCAGAATCAGCTCTGGTTGAGCAACCTCTCCAGTTGTTTCCAATGATCTTTCTGAGCAAAACAAGTATCCATTTCAAAAGCTCTGCAATGGAGTAAAGATGATCTGCAGTACTATGGCAACATCACGATCTTCCTTCTGCACTGCCTCACTTTGAAACAGTAACTGCAATCAGAAAAAGAAGACCTTGACTTTTCAGAATGGATTTCTGAGGCATGGGATTCATGGCTGATCCTTCCAAGTGGCATTTGTTTATATATAAAAACAAAAAAAGAAAAGAAAAGAAAACCTTCTTGTGGCGATCACACAGGGTCCCTGGACGTTTGACGGTCTATTGATCCCTGTGCCACCACTGTGCTCACTTCCCCACTGCCACCAACCCGTTACTCTCAGGTACACACTGAGTCCAGACAGTTGTTAAAATTAAATCAAATAAACAAGTTTATTATATAAGTATTAACAAGTTTAGGGTTTCTCAGTTAATTTTCTTGTCAATTTCTTATCCTTAGTTTCTTTATCGGCCTATACCTTCCTAATACTTTCTGACTGATTATCTCAACTTAACAGTTTCTCTCACTCTCTCACATCAGACTAGCCCAACCCACAGACTTATCCTCCCTCTCCCTTCTCTAACTCCAGACTGACTTATTAACAACTCTAACTCTAACTCCTCCCCTTGGCTTCCTATTGGTTAGTCATATTACACTTAGTTAACCCTTTCCTTATGAACTCAGTATGATGTCACACACCTAGGAGGGCAAACGCCACACTTCCTTTTTCTCCAAAGCGTCCAATAATAGCCCTGCTCCATCAACCACATCTGATGGATAAGGAATCTTTGTGCATATAGGAATGGATGAAGAACACGCTTTCTGTTCTTGCCCCTTAGCGTCACACATTCACCTGGCATTCACCTGTGCTGAGCCCAACACATGTACCAGCAATATGCATGTAGGCTAGTCTGCACCCTGCATTTTTGTGGAGAGAGCCTTGAGGATGGTCCTTCCTCAAGAATCCAGTCCACAACTGTGCAGTTAGGCTCTGTGCAGAAGTTCCTATGGATCCCACCTTGTCTCACCTCCATAGTGGCCTTTGGTGCTGAACTGGACATTCCTTTGGCTTAAGGGGAACCTGGAACTCTACAATGAAAATCTAGTTGTCATGTGTTTCTGCGGTTTGAATACATTGCGCCATTTTGAATGCTCAGACTAAAAGCTTCACCGTGAGGGGCAAGGAGGCAACAGCCTTAGGCAGCAAACGCTTTATGCCACATCAGACCCATTAGTCTATCTAGCTTAATATGGCCTGCATTGATTGGCTGCAGCTCTCCAGAGTCTTGTGAAGATGTTTTCCTCAGTACTACCTGGAGAGACTTCCCACTCATACAGTGTTTCAGGAATGCAGGAGGGGAGGAAGCAGCCAACTTGCCTTCCTAACACTCCATCCCAATCAGTAGTATCCCTTTGCTGGATCAAAAGTCTTCCAAGGATGGAAGAAGCCTTTTCACTCATGGAAATTGAAGTTGGGCTCCAACCCAATGGCTTATTTAGACTCGCCTTCTGCACCAGAGCAGAAGAATCTAGCCCAAGCACTTTGGAAGTTAGGCACCACTAGAAAACAAGTCCATCTCAACTCCCACAGCTGATTCCAACTTCTGTTTACTTGCCACAAAGTTTTGGATCATGCTTTCAGAGAAACCATTATCGCAATTTCTCACGTCACATTTCTTGCAAGGACAATCTGTATTGCATTTGCCTTTGTTTACCGCCAGAGAAGATGCACCCATCCATAGCTGCAATCTTTTTAAAGTGCAGATGCCAAGGGTTGACAGGGTAATCTTATCATGTGTTTGCTCAGAATTAAGTCTGACTGTGCTCAGTGAAGCTTACTTCCTAGTAAGGATGCAAACCAATACACACCTACCAGGGAGTAAGTGCCATCGCACTCAATGGGAATTATTTCTAGTAGATGTATATAGGATCACACTGTAGTTGTGTTTAGGGTTGCAACCTGTATCTGGGGACATGTGTGCAGGGAATGCCCTCTTCCACTAATCTCCATTAATCCATCCCCATTAATCAAGTTAAACAAAATCAACCCCTTTTTTGTTTTGACTAAGAATGCCAAGTTACCATATGTAAATTAACACAATATGCAGCCTTCCCGAAGGGAGTTTTCTTGTGCTAGAGTTTAAACACCAAGTCTGTTCAAATAACATGACTTTACTCTCCTATTAAAAAGGCCTGTAGACCAGTGGTGATTTATACAGATGGATTGTATAAGGGCATGTTCCTCTCACAGCAATTCATTTATCATCATTATTATTGGTGTCATGAGATAGATATTATAAATGTATTGTTACAAGTTTGGCTTAGCCCCTGCTATCTTTCATTCTTCCCTTCTTTTTATCTTGGCCTCTTCTGTATTCAGTCACAAATCTTCTTTTTAAATCCCATTTATCACCTGCTATTTCTTAGCTTTGTCCTTTTCCCCTTTCTTTCTTGTCAAATTGCATTGCTCGGAACGTTCTTCCACCATACATCCAAATGCTTTCTTCTCTTCCTTTAAGATCTTTTTCGAAACCTCTCTCCTCTTATTATTTTCTTTACACTTGCTTTTCCTTCTTGGTCCTTCTTTGATTCCTGGTCAACATTTGGGATGCTCTTGCTCTTGCAAAAACAGCCCAGTTCCTTTCCCCTTTGTTATCAGACTGCAAGCTTCCATGGAGAATTATATCCCTTTTGAGTTCTGCATAGTGCCTCAAATAGCAATAAGTAAGGCATAAGAACGGCAGTGATGCTCCTCCTTATTCATGCACAAATCCCCCCAAATCAGTGGGACTTAACCCAGGTACACCTATAGGCAGGATTGCAACACACACCCCACCTGTTTTTTTTATTCTTCAGTTGGTAGTTTGCCACTTGTCCTTTGCCTGGGCTCCTCAGGGAGCTCAATATCCCTTTCACATCTTACTGAGATCACACTCTGATGAGAGGGGGACACTTCCTGAAGTGCTTATTTAGCACAACAGGGGAGAGGCAGTCAGGCAGTACTGAGCGCATGGTTTACAATTGCACAATTGCACGAAGAGGGGAGAGAAAAGTAGAAAATAGGAGCTGGGTTTCATTGATGTCTTACCGGTACACACACACCCCTAGCAGGAAGGAAGCAACATCGATGGCCTTGGGCTGATGTAGGAATCAGTTAAGGAAGGGGAGATATAAAGAGACAGTATCGTTTTTCACCACAGGAGCCTCCAGGGTTGAGAAACACAATTGGCACAGTAGGTCAGAAGACAGAGGAGAAGACACTGTTATCTCCCAAGCTGTTTGTTTTGTTTTCGAAGTTGGGTTGAGGACAGGCATCTCAAATGGTAAGATAGTCCTTTGTTTCTCTCTTCCTTCCTGGGGGAAGGGCAGAGGCCAAACCAGTTGGTTAAGCACCGCATATGGTAGCCACATATGCATTGCCCCCGCAAAAGATATATATTTGCATGCAAGTCGCTTGTGTTATCTGTATGAATAGATGCAGGTGTAGAAGTAAAGGTAAGGTAAAGGGTAAAGGGACCCCTGACCATTAGGTCCATTCGTGGCCAACTCTGGGGTTGCGGCGCTCATCTCGCTTTATTGGCCAAGGCAGCTGGTGTACAGCTTCCGGGTCATGTGGCCAGCATGACTAAGCCTCTTCTGGCGAACCAGAGCAGCGCACGGAAACACCGTTTACCTTCCCGCCGGAGTAGTACCTATTTATCTACTTGCACTTTGATGTGCTTTCGAACTGCTAGGTTGGCAGGAGCTGGGACTGAGCAACGGGAGCTTACCCCGTCGCAGGGATTTGAACCACTGACCTTCTGATCGGCAAGTCCTAGGCTCTGTGGTTTAACCCATAGCACCAACGTTAGGTGTAGAAGTATTATAACTTAAATAGATGTATAGTACAATAGTTTGGGAGTGTGTGACCAGATAACCTGCATGCCTGCTCACCTTGCTCTCCAGGAGCTACTTGTAGATGGACAACTACAAGGCCCCGGTCTCCATTATGATATCTCTTTATCTTTAAACCAGTCTTGGACTAGACAGACCTTCCAATGGAGGACTGTCAGAGGAATGGGACACACAGCTACCCTGGGACAACAATGCATGACTAATTTGCACAGAGAATTCCAGGAGGTTTCTGAACCAAGGAGAGGCATCAACCGAAACAATCCAGTAGCGAGAGTCGCAATAAGGAGTAAACTGAGTGAGGGGAACCCATCTAATAACAACCCTAAGCTATGTGTGGAAATAACAAAGAAAAGGGCAACTCCTACATCAGTGGGCCAAAGAGGAGAAGTTAACCAGTTGCCCCCTACAAAGCTACTATGTCCAACTCACTGACTAAGCAAAGGGTTTGAGAAGGAGTTAGACCCGGGGTTCCCAACATGGGGCACACACCCCACAGGGAGGCAATTAGATTTTTAATGAGCAATTCAAGAATGAATTAGACCAAGTTAATGGCATTTTAGCCTTCCTCCACTTGAATAGGAGTTCACTTTTTTAATAATAAGAATTATATGCCATGGGGGGGGGGGCAATCAATATTTTAGAGATGCTTAGGTGAGGCATGGCAAAAAAAAGTTTGGAACCACTGGGTTAGACAGAAGGACTTTTCTGGCATCCATTGCTGATTTGTCTCTCTGTGTGATTATTTTACATCAAATTTTGGATTCCTCAAAGTTTTTTTTTCCACCACATAAGATCCTGCACAATATGTTTGTTATGAACTGTGCTTGATCTATATAGTTATTCAGAAGTACGGGTTACTGTCTGGTAAGAATGAATAGGTCTTTAATCGTTTACACCATACCTTTCTTTTCAGTGGGATCTGCAAGACAACCTAATAACAAAATGAAAACCACACAAAATGAAAACCACAATGCAAACAGCAGTATCATGAACCAGAACTGAACTGGGCATAGGAGCAGCTAGAATTGTAGACCTGGAAGGGACTTCAAAGGACATCTAGTCTATTCCTCTGCCAACACAGGAAATCCAGATATCTAAATACTAATTGGCTTAGAGTCCAGCTGAGGTTCTGCTCATGCAAGCATCTCATGACAGAAGTTCCAATAACGGGATACACATGCCAGTGGAAGGGGGGCTGTAGCATTTTCTGCTGATTTGCACCAGAGGGTTGGAGGGTGTTTCAGATAAAGCAGGCAAGTACCACAGGGCGAAAGGGATGCGGGTGGCGCTGTGGGTTAAACCACAGAGCCTAGGACTTGCTGATCAGAAGGTCGGTGGTTTGAATCCCCACAACGGAGTGAGCTACCATTGCTCGGAACCTAGCAGTTCAAAAGCACGTCAAAGTGCAAGTAGATAAATAGGTACCACTCCGGCGGGAAGGTAAATGGCGTTTCCGTGAGCTGCTCTGGTTCGCCAGAAGCGGCTTAGTCATGCTGGCCACATGACTCGGAAGCTGTACACCGGCCCCCTCGGCCAATAAAGCGAGATGAGCGCCACAATCCCAGAGTCGGACACAACTGGACCTAATGGTCAGGGTTCCCTTTACCTTTACCACAGGGTGAAGGCTTCATCAGAGAAAAATGCTGCCCCACCCCTATACTCCAATGGGGCATCTTCTGGATCCTTGTTCCCCCCATTGATGAAAGGTGCCCTTCTGCTCATGGAGGCCTAGTGAGGATCAAAGTTATTACCTGTTATCCCCAAGGTCCTCTGAAGGTCCTTCTTAATGAACTATCGCAATATTAACTGAAGAAGATGTGCTAGTCTCTCATAAGAAGGGAGTTGCATTTTAGGCGCCGCTACTGAAAGAGTCCTGCCCACGAGGTTAGATAGGGAGCATAGCATAGTTCAGAAGATAGAGCAAATGCTTTGCATGCAGAAGGTCCCAGGTTCAATCCCAGGCATCTCCACTTAAAAGGTCGCAGATGATGGAAAAGATATTTTGTCTGGGACCTTGTCAGTCAGAATAAACAACAATGTGCTTGGTAGGTAAATAGTCTGGCCTGGTGTATGCTAAGGTGTGTATAATGACCACAATATTTTCTCATATCTGTGGCATTTGGGAACAGCCCGATCTGTTTTAGAACGGCTAGGTGTCATTCTCATTTAATTCTTTATTTAGGTTGAAATCTGCTCTGTTAAACACAAAGTTCTGTTTTGTCCCCATTGATTAAAATGGAGAATCTAAACATGGCTGCAACTTTCCCTGCTTTTCACATAAGTGGATGAAATTTGCAGGCAAAGAAACCCCTCCAGAGTGGATTAAGCTTGCCAAATTTCAGGCAAGTTATCCATGGTTCACAAACACTTATGTCACAATAAATGTGTGAGTTCTTAAGGTGTCACAAAAAAAACCCTCTTTGCTGCTTTTGCTGCAGCTGTCTAATACAACTACCCTTCTGGAAACTGTAACAAGGGAAGTTATAATGTGGTTTTCTTTGTAATCTTTTTGAGCGAGTATCTGATACATGATATTTTCTTCTCTCGTCGAAGGAAAAAAACATTGTCTTTTCTGTACAAACGTGAGCATAACAAGATAAACATTGCACTTGGCATGGCAACCAAAGGAAAATATCTAGAGGTCAGCTGAGATGTGGAGATGGAATTAGGAGACAAAGCATCCTTTGTATCATAATCAGAAGAAACACATCCTATAAGACCCTCATAATGTCATCAGATAAAAGAGAACCTTTGCGCGCGCACACAAAAGCCCCTACCAGTATGGACGTGTTCTTTGTAGTCTTTGCACTGCCAATATCAATATCTCTCCTTTTCTTTGTTCCTTTACCTGATTGAAAAGCAAAATAAACTAGTGACCACAGTTTAGTCCATTTCCATGGGGCAACCAGATTTAATTTTGATCCATCTTCCCAGGGTTTGAAATCTTTTGGTTTCATAAATGTGCTTCCCGGGACATATGGGCAATTTGGAACCTTGGTTTTATTACCTTTTTTTTAAGGGATCATAAACCAAGCCCTGAAGATCGCCACTAGGGTGAAATAAGCAGTTTAACAAAGCCAGCCATAAAGCATCCTGCCACAGGAAGGTGAATAAAACTTGTGGAATAACACGGTTTGGTTTTGTTGCATGGCAGAAATATGGGTGAGCTGCCCATGCTAGCCAGTGGCACGGAATCCATTTCCTTGGCGCGACATTTGTTTTTACAAACATTCTACGAACAATAAAAATGCACCATCGATTTTATTTGTTCCACTGCTATCTGCAGCACGGATCGCCATTTTGCCACCGTGATACACACGAGGAGCTATCCCTATTTTTCTAATGATGGTTACATTGATTTCTCACTGCGGCCATTAATTTGGCCATTAATTTTAATTGTACATAGATGCTGCAGTGCTCACTATTTAGTGGAATCAATGGAGGGAGGGAACGGCTCCAGCAGCAGTTAGAATAAAGGCCCTTCCTTTTGGGACAATTTAATTGGCCATTTTCAGTTCTAGGCTTATCCCAACTAGTGAATTAATCTCCAGGGAGAAATACCAAAATTGTCAGTAAGGACTTTTCTTCAGGACATAATTATGAGAGTAAGGAAGCAGCATAAGTTATTCAACACTGAGAAAACTCGCCAATTAACTATTTTATCCTCCCAAAAGTTACTTTCCCTTTTCCTCTCCTCAGAAGCAAATGTGCAGAAGTCCTTACTTAAGTTGGAAGATGTCATATTTAAAAGCCTACATAAGGCCACATTCACACCACACATTTAAAGCACAACAATAACACTCTGAATTATCATGGCTCCCCCCAAGGAATTCTGGGAGTTGTAAATGTTAAGGATGCTGGCAGTTATTAGGAGACCCCTATTCTTCTCAAAGAGCTTCAATTCCCTGAGTTGCCTGTGCAGAGGGATTGACTGTTAAACCACTTTGACTACCGTAGCTCCATGAGGGGAAAAGGGGTTTCCTAATATCTCTCAGCACCCATAACAAACTATTACCCCCATGACAGTTCCTTGGGGGAAGCCATGACAGTTAAAATGGTACCATAGTGCTTTAAATGTATGGTCTGATGGGGCCTGAGAGCACACAAACAGCAGAACGAAGTCATGGGACCCAGCATCACTTCACCATATGCCACATATACAAGACTTTGTTCTTTCTTTATTTAATGAAGAGGAACTCCATAACTCAGTGTATGGAGCAAGTGTGTTAGCCAGAGAGATGGAGATGTTCCTGACTTGTTCCTCAACACTGGTGGAGTGGGGAGGCAGTTTGTATCCTTTCCCCTGCTGTCCCTAAATGGCACTCTTGCGTGAACTGCGAGGAGGGATGTGGAACAGGATGAGGAAGTGACTTGACAAGTGGAGGGGGTAGGCTGTTTATAGGATGTAGCAAGAGGCCCAAAACAGGAAGCGAAGGAGACAAAAGGACCGATAATCAACCGCTTACTATTCTTTTGTTGTCTTGTCTCTTCAAACAACCCCATACCCTGCACACCTACATAGCAGGTCCAAGGCCTGGCCAGCTTAAATGAATAATAAACAAATCACTCTTCATAAAAATAATGCTTTCTGTGAAGCATAGATGTCAAGTTTTGAACACAAAACAATGCGGTAGCTCAGTAGCAGAGCAACTGCTTTGCATGTAGAAGATTCAATCCCTGGCATTTCCAGATAACTCCCTGCCTGGAGTTCTGGAGAGCCACTGGCAGGCAGTGTAGACAGTACTGAGCTATAAGGACCAGTGGTCTGCTTTGGTATAAGGCAGCTTCCTATGAGGTCTTAGCACTCCTTCCTTCTGAAAAAATGATGCGAGCAGCCCTAGGCGCCCTTGTGAAATTGTCTCCTTCCACCACACCAGCTCCAGTTTTTGCAGGATCCCTGGCCAAGGCGTCTCCTGTGCTTGCCTCTGCCTTGGGGCTGTGACTCCTCAAGGGAGAACAGGTTAATGAATTCGGGCAGTTGTTACGCATATTAGTAGCCATCGCTTTCATTGCATGGGGATTCCATCCCCCCCCCCTCTCTGGCTTTCTCTAATTTTGCTTCTCTCTCTTTTGACATATCATGGGAGTGAGTGATCTATCAGGGGACTTTTGAATAGCTACCCCAGCATCCAGTGATTACTTTAGAAGTTGACTCCTCTGAAAGTATTTGTTGCTTACTGCTGCAGAATGTCATCTGTACAGCCAGGAAGCTGCTATCCGGCCAAATATGAAGCCAGCAGGATTCAATTCAAAGGAATGCTTAGCCAACTTTGGAAAATGAATAGAATTTGTGACCCAGAAACTAGAGAAGTATACAAACGAGTGGTCAGATACAGCTGTACTACATAGCGCTTTTCAGGGGGCTCTAATCTGATACATGTCATGTTTTATGTCATTTAAAAAGATATTGCTTGTTTTGCTTTCTAGATTATTTCACGAAGCAGCCAGTGAAACCGCTGACGAAAATTATCACTGCTAGTTGTTTAAGCTTTGCATAAATGTTTGGGTCCAGAATGTTTAGCTTCAGAAGTTGAGTATGTAGCTTTCCATTCCAAGTTGCAGTTGTATCGCTTCCATGTGTCTGAGAAATCCGAAAACATTTTGGGCATGCTTTGTCTGCTGCTTCCCCAGAAACTCAGTTGTGTATGACTGCTGACTTGAGGGGTGGGAGGTGGGGATCACATGTTTGAGATCATAAGTTATCCTCACGTGTTGGGATCCCACAAGGCTGTTCATCATGTACAGTGGCTGGAAGCAAGCCCAAAGCGAAAATGAAATGGGCAAGAGTTGATAGTACATAGCGATTCTGACATTCCTGAGCTGTTACGTGGGGTTTGCATCTCACCAGAAACCAAGAGGGCCTAGAAACCCAAATCAGCAAGCAAAGGATCACATTCCTGGTGAAGATGAGGCAACAGATCTCCTCCAGCACTATTGTAAGGTTGCTGCTGGACTGTGTTGCATTTTAGAACTACCACTGAAGATAGTATTGTGGATACTACAGATGGGAGGCAAAAGGGGAACGTGAAATCTGCTCACCTCTTTATGCCTTGCGTCCTTCCACTGCCATTTATTTGGCAGTAGCAACAGCAGGACTTTTCTCAGTGCCAACACTCTCCATCCCAATTGAAGTGTACAGTAGTACCTCGGGTTAAGAAGTCAATTCGTTCTGGAGGTCCGTTCTTAACCTGAAACTGTTCTTAACCTGAGGTACCATTTTAGCTAATGGGGCCTCCTGCCGCCGCTACACGGCCACTGCAGCACAATTTCTGTTCTCATCCTGAAGCAAAGTCCTTAACCCGAGGTACTATTTCTGGGTTAGCGGAGTCTGTAACTGAAGCGTCTGTAACCTGAAGTGTCTGTAACCCGATGTACCACTGTACATGGTTTCTACAAGGTGAGACACAGTGATAACAGCAAGAGACTTTATTGAGCTAATAGAACTGAACAAAAGGGGAAAAGCAACTGCTTGTATGTATTTCTGAAGGCCTGGGCCATTCCCACTCCCATCGTGATTGGCTGTCTAAACCCACAAGTTGTGAATTGCAACTCAGAGCTTAAAAGCCAATGCCAGTAGAAACAAAACCTGATAATGCTACATGAATGGATATCATGTATTGAATCAGAATACCCCCAGTGCTTTTTTTTCTAAAAAAAAATGTTTAGGGTACTCTCATTTTGACTCAGGAAAATCACCATTTTATAGTTCAAATCAGGGTAAATAAATACAGTAAATGGACAAAAGTACAAAGATTCACAAAATGTTTAGGGATATGCGTACCCCCCCCCCCCGAAAAAAGCACTGAATACCCCTGAAAGCAACAATATATTGCCATCTAGTCAGGGTGGGGAAACTTTTCCAGTTCGAGGCCATCATTCCCCTATGAACAACCTGTTAGAGGCCACATGCCGACCGTGAGGCAAAAGTGGGCAAGGCCAGAGTTGCGACTCTTTTCTTTGTAAAATCCGGTCATGCAATTGCGAGAAGTTTCAACACAGAGACATACACATATCTCAGTCGTCTGTCAAGGCAAGCAAGAGGCATTACCTCACTCGAAGGACACATGGCCACTGTGGAGTTTGGTCTGGAGGAGATGTGGCCTGAGAAAGGTCCTGAGGTATAGATAGAGAGGGCTGAGGAGCTGCTTTTAGGCCCAGAGATCTCTGAGTATTCCTCTCAGAGGAATACTTTTCCAATTGTTCTGTCAGCAGAAGCATTTCCACTTGCTGGATGAAACAATCCCCTCTCTCCTTCCCCCATGCACTGTTTTCCCCAACTCACAGAGCAGAAATGGGGTGCAGGAAAGGCCCTTTGCACTAGTAGGAGCCCTTGTTCTGCTTTTCACTAGCATACCAGATTAGTTGAATCCAGGCCTGAGGTTCCCTATCCCTGTCGAATAGCGTCATTCATCAGTAGGACACACCATTTATTTATTTTTAAACCACACAGAAGGCTACCAAATGACATAGCATCACTCAAAGTGGCCTGGAACATCTTTGATTTTACAAAGTTGCTCGTATTTTAATTTGCCCTGTTTTCCTCCCTCATAATAGCCTCGTAGCAACCCTCTAAAAAGCCATACATTGGCAGAGGGAGAGAAGTCATTTCGTTTTATAGCTGCACTCATTCATTATCCACCCGAACTGGAAATCTGGCAGACATTGCCTTGCTTCTGTCATTCTTGGCTGGTTTCGTGTATCTTGTCTTCAGTCCTGAGAACGGCAGCTTTCATCTGGGTTGCACTCTCACATACATATATTTGTACCCTGAAATTAAATGGTTTTCCTTGTTTTGGTTTATTGAAGACTCAAACCACACAACGAACAAACAAGTCATAAATCCTTGATGGGTGTGGGGCCTCTGCCCTAGCGACCATTTCACCACATTAGATGCAACATCACCTTTGATCGTTGCCTTAAAAACCAGGATAAGTAGGACTCGGAAGGACACCCAGCAAGCCGCAGACTGAAAAGGAAATGGACTGAACCGCTCAGTGATCTCTTCATTTGTATTTTAGGAATCTGTGGCACATCAAAAAGAAGTTTCCTTCCCCACATATTGCAACCAACAGAAAGGGTTCATTTGCAGCTCTTTCAATCACAGCGTATTGGTTATTTTTCTGCATATGTGATTTAAAGCTGTAGCCTATGGGCTGTTTAAACCAATATTACTTGTCCTCAGCTAAGCCAGAGATCCATTCCTGCTTCTGGAATATGCAGGATCTAGTGCAAAGAGAAGTTGCCTTCTCATCCCAATGGTGGGCATTGGTCTGTTCCACTGCGCAATTCATGGACAGCTGTTGCATTACTATTACCATTAATTACATTTGTCTCCCACCTTTCTTCCAAAGAGCTCAAGATGGCTTACATAGTTATCCTTCCCATTTGATCCACACAACTTCTTACTGTGAGGTCCGTTGTTGGGCTGAGGGCAGTGGCGTAGCGTGGGGGCACAGGGGGGGCCGGCCGCACTGGGCGCAACATCTGGGGGGCGCTCGCACTTGCCCCGGGTGCTGACAACCCATGCTACACCGCTGGCTGAGGGTAAGGTCACCCAGTGAACATGGATTTGAACCCTGGTCTCTCAGGTCATAGCCCAACCACTAGCCACTATACCACATGGCATGGTTGGGCCAATACATTTCTCTGGCATTGGCATGAAGTAGAGGATAAGGCTCTCTCTACCACTCTCTTAAGGGACATGGGTGGGGCTGTGGGTTAAACCAAAGAGCCTAGGGCTTGCCGATCAGAAGGTCAGCAGTTTGAATCCCTGAGACGGGGTGAGCTCCCGTTGCTCGGTCCTTGCTCCTGCCAACCTAGCAGTTCGAAAGCACATCAAAGTGTAAGTAGATAAATAGGTACCACTCCAACGGGAAGGTAAACGGCGTTTCCATGTGCTGCTCTGGTTCGCCAAAAGCGGCTTAGTCATGCTGGCCACATGACCCAGAAGCTGTACGCTGGCTTCCTTGGCCAATAAAGCGAGATGAACGCCACAACCCCAGAGTCGTCCACGACTGGACCTAACGGTCAGGGGTCCCTTTACCTTACTACTCTCTTGCAGAGCATCGCCAGACAGCTTTGTTTCCCAAGCATAGGATCGCACTTCAACAACACTGTTGTCTGTCGCTCTTTGCGCTACCGCAGCTTAAGCTGAACCAAAGGATCAGCAGAGAGTCCTTTTGATTGCCTGTAGGCCTGCATTCAGTTATGTCCAATGAAATCAGTGGGGCTCATGCAGGTGTAACTTCCATCACAACAGCAACAGAAAACTGGGAGTCCTGCCCTTTCCCTATCAACCGGTTTGATTTGCAGGAATATTGTCAGTATAGAGAAATTGAAGTGAGGGTGTAAGTGCCCTGTCTTTCCTTTTTCATATTCAGTGGTACCTCAGGTTAAGTACTTAATTCGTCCCGGAGGTCCGTTCTTAACCTGAAACTGTTCTTAACCTGAAGCACCACTTTAGCTAATGGGGCCTCCTGCTGCTGCCGCGCCGCTGGAGCACGATTTCTGTTCTCATCCTGAAGCAAAGTTGTTAACCCAAGGTACTATTTCTGGGTTAGCAGAGTCTGTAACCTGAAGCGTATGTAACCTGAAGCGTATGTAACCCGAGGTACCACTGTATCGCTTTCACTTGGGACAGAAGTATCTCCTCACCAGTTTCCATCTGGTCCAAACTTAGCTGCTCTTCTGGGTGCTCAGAGTATATACAAACTTATAGGCTGATGCCTTGTAGTGAGTCAGGCTATTGGTCTTCTAGTCTAGTCTTATATACGAGACAATTCCTCCCCAAGATCTCAGGCAGATCTCACTCCATTGACCTGATAAGCTTTTGGCTGGAAGTGCTGCAAGTTTAACCTGGAACCTTTTGCATGTAAAGAAGCTGTGGTCTATCACTAAGCTGTGGTCCTTCCTCTCTTGAGTAGCGAATGATGAGGAAGCAAAATAGCACTCACAACTTCCTGTTTCTTCTCTTCTACTGTAATCTTAGCAGTGTACCAGTAATGGGTTGTGAGTACTCATGTGCTGGGTAACCACTGGACCAGGAATTGGGTAACCCTGGCCTGCAGGTGTTGTTGGACTGCAACTCCCATCATCCCCTGACTATTGGCCATGGCTCCTGGGGCTGATGGTTGTTGGAGTCCAACAATATCTGCAGAGCCACAGGTTCTCACCATCCCTGCATTAAGTCATCTACATGGCTGGAGGGCAAGGGGACCAACCTGTTTTGGTAGGTTTTGGACTTGCACTGTATTTTGCATATGTTTTTATTGCAGATATTGCCTCATCCAGAAATTATCTGCAAAGAGTTACGGCTCAACGCACCTAGCTTTCCTTCAAGCAAACTCCCAACTTGCACTCCTCTATTTGCATGTCTTTAAACTTATAGGCATAATGCACAACATTTATGTTATGTTTCAGTCTTGTGATCCCTGTGGGACAAAACATGCATATTTAAATGTATATTTGGCTCCAGCTACTTCCTGGCTCCAGAAACAGAACAGGAGTGGCAGACAGTTTTCTGCAATGTCTTCCAAGGTTCCACCCAGAGACAGGTGAATCAGCTAATTTCCGGTCTTTG
This sequence comes from Podarcis gaigeae, assembly GCF_964106915.1. Lineage (NCBI taxonomy): Eukaryota > Metazoa > Chordata > Lepidosauria > Squamata > Lacertidae > Podarcis > Podarcis gaigeae. The sequence continues at coordinate 101,548,613 of NC_139679.1, forward strand.
TCACTTTTGCATATACAGCAGTTCATAGAATCATGGACTGATAGAAGTTGGAAGGGACCGTGAGAGTCATCTAGTCCATCCCGCTGCAATGCAGGCATCTCAAGACGCAGTCCCTCATCCAATTTGAAACTATACCTAGCTTTGCAAATGTGCTAGCAGTTTTATCACTGCACCATTCCCATTCATGCACTGATCTGTTGCTGTTGTTGTTGAAACAAACCATTTGGGGTTGCATTCAACGAAGCATGTCCCATCAGTGCAAGGATTTCTCCTCATGCAGCAGAATGTTCTCCCTTTCTCCTCCCCACAAGCATTCCCCAAATCTGTTCCGGGCTTACCCCAACACTCAACAGCAGATTTGGTAACAGGATGGGGAAGGAGAGAGGAGGGAATCCCAGTGAGCTAACACTCATCTTTATGCTAGCATGGTGTAGTGGTTAAGAGCGGTGGACTCGTAATCTGGTGAACCGGGTTCACTTCCCCACTCCTCCACATGCAGCTGCTGGGTGACCTTCGGCTGGTCACACTTCTTTGAAGTCTCTCAGCCCCACTCCCCTCACAGAGTGTTTGTTGTGGGGGAGGAAGGGAAAGGAGATTGTTAGCCACTTTGAGACTCCTTAAGGGGAGTGAAGGGTGGAATATCAAGTCCAAACTCTTTTTCTTCTTCTAGCACAGATATGTCACTGAATACCACCCATGGTAATTCAAATTTAAATATGTATTTAAACATACATTTCTGAACGTCCTTTCTCTCAGGATATTATTTGTGGTTGTGGTTGTTATTTTTTAAATTTACATCCTTCCCTTCCTCCCTAGGAGCTCAGGGAGGCAAACAGATATACAATTTAAAAACAAAGTAACGTGTTTAAATAATGCTAAAAGCAATTACAATTGAAAGCATCTAAAAGCAGTTACAGTTAAAAACATTCTAAAGGCAATTACAATTTTAAAAATTGAGTTCAAGGTTGCCAGGAGCAGCATGCTTCATGCACCAAATGCCTGGATTTGCAGGGATGTTTTCAAATTCTTCCTGAAAGTTAATAATGACAGAGACAGGCACACTTTTCTAGGGAGGGCATTCCCCAACTGGAGAACCATCACTGAAAAGGCCCTGCCACAGGTCAGTGACGGCACGACCACCAAGGTTTCACCTGAGGTCAGGCTATGCATTTTTTATTCAAGACCTGTGGCGGATCATTTTTTTATTTATGCATGTATTCATTATATTTGTATACATCCCATATAACTGAGTTCTTTGGTCAGGTTCAACAAGTGTAAAAATTGATGAATAACAAAGGCTATAATTCTAACCCCACTTACCTGGAAGTGAACCCCTATGAAGTCAGTGAGGCTTAATTCGGAGTTTTGCACCTTAGCCTGAAAGGTTCGCACTGGAATTCACAAAGTTCAGGATCCTTGGCTATTCCTGGTTCCTCCATTAATAATAATAATAATTTATTATTTATACCCCGCCCATCTGGCTGAGTTTTCCCCAGCCACTCTGGGCGGCTCCCAATCAGTGTTAAAAACCGTACAGCATTACATATTAAAAACTTCCCTGAACAGGGCTGCCTTAAGATATCTTCTGAACGTCAGGTAATTCTTTATCTCTTTGACATCTGATGGGAGGGCGTTCCACAGGGCGGGCGCCGCTACCGAGAAGGCCCTCTGTCTGGTTCCCTGTAGCCTCACTTCTCGCATTGGTCGTCTCTGACTGGACTGAGGACCACCAGGGATGAGGGAATAAACTGATCTCCTGTCTACTTAATAATCCTCACACACAATGAAGCATTTCTAGTTTAATAGAAACATAAGCGTGAAGTTCTTTCCTCCTCTCGTAATTATCTCTGCCCTTGAATTCCCCACCACCACCAGAGTAGTGTTAGCGCATTGTCACTTTTTGTGATTCCCCCCCCCCCTTCTCACATTTATGTGCAAAAAGTTACTTTATTCTGGAGAAGATAATTGTATTAGCATGTTGTTCTGTTTCTTCAGCAGCTGATGACAAGGCTGCAGTTTCATGTCTCTTCAGCCTCATTGAGCTCCCTTCTTTTTATTGCCTTTGTCTCATCTCATTGTAGACATGCTGGGATGAAAGAATCGGGTGGCCTATTGTCAAAAGATTTGAGGCTGGCGTACTCTGTCACTTCTCTCATTAAAAGATCCTCTGGTGATTTCTATTAAAAAACACTTGAAGCTGTGATCTTCAGCACCCTTAGATGAAAGGGACTTCCATTGAAATCCGTGGGATTTATGTCCAAGTAAATAAGTAGCGATGTAGAACAGTAAAAAAAACCCAGCAAGAACAAAACACTCTGATATTTGTTCATATAACTAGGACGTTATATGGATCCATGTTAGATGGGGAAGAAAGCCTTGTATACAAACAAAACATATGCTCACAAGATATGTAAAGTGGTACCTCTGGTTACATACTTAATTCGTTCTGGAGGTCCGTTCTTAACCTGAAACTGTTCTTAACCTGAAGCACCACTTTAGCTAATGGGGCCTCCTGCTGCTGCTGCGCCGTCGGAGCACAATTTCTGTTCTCATCCTGAAGCAAAGTTCTTAACCTGAGGTAATATTTCTGGGTTAGCAGAGTCTGTAACCTGAAGCGTATGTAATGTGAAGCGTATGTAACCCAAGGTACCACTGCATTGACCGACTGTGATGCTTCCATGATACAGATACCACAAACCAAACATCTGCCTTATATAGCAATCCTAGCCCTGCAGTTGTTGTTCAATGAATTGTATTGATGCTTCTGCTCTATAAGATGGTGGGAAAGGAGACATGACTCTGCTTTTGGGCTCAGCTACCTCACTGGCTTCCCATTGCTATTAAACACTGTGAAATTCAGAAAAGTGCACATTAGGAACATGGGAAGCTGCCTTATACTTGGTCAGACCATTGGTCTATCAAGCTGAGTATTGTCCACACTGATTGGCAGCAGCTCTCCAGGTTTCAGGCAGGAGTCTCTCCTAGCCCTAGCTGGAGGTGCCGGGATTTGAACTCCGGCCCTTATGCCTGCAAGGCAGATGCTCTACAGCTGAAGGATGTCTTTGCATTGGTTCTTGTATTATTTCAGAAAGTGTGAATTAGGTAGGTTTGCCTTTAGATGCACTCTGAAATGAATCTCTCCCCCATTGCTAACCTGGAGGCCCATGATGATGAGGCCCTGCTCTAGTGATGATTACTGAGTATTCTTTCCCACTTCTCAAAGGAAGGGGGCGGTTTCTCCGGCTTTTTCTTGGAAAAAGCTCAGGCGGGCTGGCAGGGAAGGGGCTCCCTTGTTTATTTTCCAAACATTCCTGTAGAATGCACAGAAACAAATTGCTCCCTCCCCACCACACACCTCTAATAGTTCCAGTGCTGGAGGAACCCTCTCCAGCACCCGGGGCGGGGCATCCCATATGGACTGCACATGTGCAGCATCCTGTACGGACTGCGCATGTGCGGCAGCCCATATGGATGCCGCACATGCACAGTCCATAAGGGGTGCCGCTTGCACGGCGTCCATACGCACGGCCGCTTGCATGGCATCCATACGGGCTGCTGCTTGCACAGCAACCTTACGGGCTACCGCGTGAGCAGCATCCCATACGAAGTGTGCATGTGCAGCAGCCTGTATGGACACCGTGCAAGCGGCACCCCATACAGACTGTGCTTGTGCAGCAACCATATGGGATGTTGCACATGCGCGGTCCATATGGGATGCTACTTGCACGGTGAATGTACAGGCTGCCGCGTGAGCAGCATCCCGTTCGGACTATGCATGTGTGGCATCCTGTATGGACCGCGCATGCGCGGCATCCTGTACGGTCGCCATGCAAGAGGCAGCCCGTATGGATGCCCATATGGATGGCGCATGAGAGCAGCAGCCTGTTCGGATGCCGTGCACATACAGACTGTGCGTGCCCTCAGCCGCTCTACAGCTGGGGGGAGGTTGGAAGAAAGCTGGTGCTTTCTTTTTAAAACCCAAATAGTTTTTGAGATGAGCAACAGGGAGTTCACCTAATACCATATTTCACACTGCTTTTGGTGTGTGGCACAGACATGGCAGACTTCCCTGTCCCACTGACACCTCAGAGGTGGTGCACATTGCTTATGCCGACTCTCAGCCTGCACACCCAGCTTTTTGGGGGAGTTCCAATGAAACTGTATAACCTCCTACACTTGCCTCCAAGCTCCTTGCATGTTCTCCCTCTCCCTCCCCCCCACCCACCTGCTGTTTTCACTGCCGCCTCGCTTCTCTTGTTTGATGAAAATGGCAACTTGCTCTATAGGGGGAAAAAGGGTAGCTGGAATTAATCTCTTCCGGAATATGCTCCTTCTGTTTGTTAATTTAGCATGTTTATGCAACCACTTCTGCACAGATTTCTGCCTCATGGCCAAGACAGCAAAGAATGCTAGCCTGAAAATAGCCTCCTAATCCCTTCACTGCAGTGTTTCCTACGCAGTGCACAGAGCTGTAGAAAGACACTCTCTTCCTCCCTAACTGGGTCTCTTGCGCTCTTTGGCAACTGATTCCATGTGGAAAGAGTTTCTAAACTGGGGATACAGCAAAGAATGGAGGTGCAGAAGAAAACACTAAGGTGTGCTGCACGGAATAAATGGTCCACTGCGATACATAAGCTGCAGTTCTGCACATGCATTGGTTTAGGGTTGTGATTTAAGACACTTTTATGTAGTAGTAGTCGTAGAAGAAGAAGAAGAAGAGGAGGAGGAGGAGGAGGAGTTTGGATTTGTATCCCGCTTTATCACTACCCGAAGGAGTCTCAAAGCGGCTAACAATCTCCTTTCCCTTCCTCCCCCACAACAAACACTCTGTGAGGTGAGTGGGGCTGGGAGACTTCAAAGAAGTGTGACTGGCCCAAGGTCGCCCAGCAGCTGCATGTGGAGGAGCGGGGAAGCGAACCCGGTTCACCAGATTATAAGTCTACCACTCTGAGCCAGTGTGGTGTAGTGGTTAAGAGAGGTAGACTTGTAATCTGGGGAACCGGGTTCGCGTCTCCGCTCCTCCACATGCAGCTGCTGGGTGACCTTGGGCCAGTCACATTTCTCTGAAGTCTCCCAGCCTCACTCACCTCACAGAGTGTTTATTGTGGGGGAGGAAGGGAAAGGAGAATGTTAGCTGCTTTGACACTCCTTCAGGTAGTGATAAAGCGGGATATCAAATCCAAACTCTTCTTCTTCTTAACCACTACACCACACTGGCTCTCTAGAACTGTGGTCGGGCCATGTCTTTCTGAACAGCAACTCATTGTCACTAATGCTTGGAGCAGTTAAAAAGGCTCTCTGTGTGTGGATCCCAGGCTGGCAAAACAACTTCATTCGGTATGCGGTTGTTGGAGCAGGGGCGGACTTTCAAATTTCAGTGGTGCCCTGTGCAATGCCAAAAGTTGGCACCCCCCAACCCGCCTCTCAACTTCCACCCTAAGTCACTGTAGTGGTGTCCGCTGCGGTGAAATCTCAGTTCATGTGAGTAAGAAGTGTTCCCCCACTCTGGCCTGAATCTATTAGAGTCCTACACATGACTGGCATGTGAACTGCAGGTAGATCTATCTGCGATCTGGCTGCCATAGTACCACTAGGCGTTTGCCCCAGTTCACCCTCTGCATCTGGCTTTGGGTTATCCACAAAGTTCAGCAATGGGCCGTGAGGCTGCGTACTCTTTGAGTTAAGTTACATACCGTTTGAAAACCTTTCTGTGCTCAGAGTGTTTTGCTCCGTATCTGTCACTTGTCCCTATGGGGCTAATACCTGCAATTTCCATTCTATGGACAGAGCAGAGGAGGCAGGACTGATCTGGGATTTGAACTCAGGTCCATCACCCTCCATGACCCTAAGGTTTGGAAGTGGCTAGATCAGTCTGGTATGTGGGTGGAAGACCATTCCACTCAGTCTATTGAATAGCATGTTGTAATTTTATGTTGTGAACTGCCATGAGATCTATGGATGGGAGGCGGTATACACATTTTAATAATAATAATTTGACAAAACTATGTCCTTGTAAGTACCACATCTGACAAGACTGGGAGTGGGAGATGGGAAGATGTTGGTGATCCCCTGTGCTAGAATTCGAAGAACATGCCCTCAGCTATGTACCACCCAGCGGACATGTGTTTTCCACATGAGAACATACACAGAACAGAACCCTCATTTTCTGCCAATCTGGGTCTAATTTTGACCGTGTCAAAAACACATTTACTTAGCAGTCATGCTACAATTAATCAAAACAATTTCCGTACACACTTTCAGAGTATAAGGTTTGCTCTGTCCCTTACCCAGTTCACATCCCAACAAAAATCCAGTGAGCAATATCGTGACAGTTCCTGTTCTACACATAGGAAATGGATAGACAAGGTGGGGGGAGGAGGCTTGTTACCTAAGAACAAAACAAAAGCCCTACCAAATGTGTTTAAGGCTAAGCAGCTATTAAACCCAGTTCTATGTTTCGTAGGATATCCCACTGTCTTACGCTATTGCCATAGGGCAGATTACAAAGGCAGCAATACTATATCATAAAACATGCTGGCAAATACAGAAAATTAGTTTTTTTTATTTATTTATTTAATTTTTATTAATTTTCACCACAAATTTAAAAACAAAACAAAACAAACAAAGCAACACACATATAACATAAATAAACACATACCACTTACATTAAAAGACTTCCCTCCATCACGGTTTGAGCTCTATTTTAGCCTTATATCTCTGCGGTTTCTTATTACCATCTAAATCAGTACCTCTCAGGTTTTATATTGTACCTACTGTAATTTTGATGTTTCCTATGTTTTTTTCTATATATGTAAGGAATTTATTCCAATCGTTAATAAATTTAACATTTTTCTGATGCCTGATCTTCTGTGTCATCATTGCTAGCTCCATGTATTCAAGTAGCTTGGATTGCCATTCTTTAATAGTTGGGATAGTAGGGGTTTTCCAGTTTTGCGCTAAGAGTAACCTGGCTGCTGCCATTGCATATTGGAACATGGTTTGGTCTTCTCGTCTTATCTCCTCCCCAACCATTCCCAGGAGAAAAGCCTCGGGTTTTTTAGGGAAGGTGTATTTCAGGATCTTTTTTAGTTCATCATAGACAAGTCCCCAAAACCTCTTCACTTCTCCACATGTCCACCACATGTGGAAGATGTCACCCTCTTTTGATTTACACTTCCAGCAAATCTTGTCCCCGGACTTAAACATTTTTTCCAATTTCACATGGGTTATATAACACCTGTACATCATTTTTTGTAAATTTTCTCGGAGTCCAACACATGCTGTAAATTTCATGTCCTTGTTCCAGAGTTTCTCCCACCTATCAAATTCTAAGTTATATCCAAGGTCCATGGCCCACTTGATCATAACTTCCTTCACTTCTTCATCCTTGGTGTCCCAATCTAATAGTAGTTTATACATTTTAGATAGGAGTTTTGACTCCCCTTCTATTATTTCCATCTGATATCTGGACTTTCTCTCGCTCATCCCTATTTTTTTATGCTCAGTCCAAACCGCATTAATCTGATAGTATTGCAGCCAGGTCGTTAATTTGTCTTTTATTTCCTCATAAGGTTTGAGTCTCCACCCTTTATCTGATCTTGTCAATATTTCCTCATAAGTCCATCTTTGCCCTTCCATGTTGGTTTTTTTAGTTGTAATAATATCAATTGGCGATAGCCACCAAGGGGTGTCTTTTTCCAAAAGTCTCTTATTTCTGTTCCATACCTCGAATAGCGCTCCCCTAAAAACATGGTTGGTAAATCCTTTATGTGCCCTCTCCTTACCCTGCCACAGGTACACGTGCCAGCCAAATCTAGCATTGAATCCCTCCAGATCCAACAGGTCAGTATTTTTCAACACAATCCAATCCCTAATCCAACACAAACATGCGGCCTCATAGTACAATTTCAGGTTTGGAACCGCGAACCCTCCTCTATCTTTTCGGTCTGTGAGCACTTTGAATTTAATTCTTGCTCTTTTTCCCTGCCAAATAAATCTGGACAGGGTTTTCTGCCAGTCTTTAAACAACTTCGTGCCCCTAATTACCGGGATGTTTTGGAATAAGAACAGCAGCCTTGGAAGGATGCTCATCTTGGTTACTGCCATCCTCCCTGACCAGGAGAGCTTTAACCGGCTCCAGATCTCCAAATCCTTTTTTATTTCCTTCCAGGTCTTTATATAATTATCTTCCACTAAATTTATGTTTTTCGTAGTAATCCAAATACCTAAATACTTCACCTTTTTCACTACTTTAATTCCATTTTTTGCTCAATCTGGTTTCTTTGATCTTCCGATATATTTTTTGTTAACATCTTGGTTTTAGCTTTATTCAGTTTAAAGCCAGCCAGCTTCCCAAATTCTTCCAGCAACTCCATAAGTTTATCCAAATGCTCTACTGGGTCTTTTAATGTTACTACCAAATCATCTGCGTAGGCTTTTAGTTTGTATTCTTTCTCTCCGATACTAATTCCTTTTATTTCCGGGGTTTCCCTTATATTATTTGTGATTGTTTCTAACACCATAATAAACAAGAGGGAAGACAGGGGGCAACCCTGTCTTGTGCCCTTCGAGATCTCAAACAAGTTAGTTAAGTTGTTATTAATAATCATCTTGGCTTTCTGTCCCGAGTAAATTGCCCTTATGCCTTCCATAAATGGCCCCTCCATTCCGACTCCCTGCATGCACTTTAGTAGGAAACACCAAGATACGTTGTCAAATGCCTTTTCGGCATCAATAAAAATTAAGGCTGCAGGGGTATCACTCTTAAATTCCAGGTACTCAGAAAATTAGTTTAAAACTACTGTAGGGTGATCTTAATCAGGTTCAATCAGATGTAAATCTCATTTAGTTCCAAGTCGTTTTCCTTATAATTGGAGCCTTGAAAACATCACTCCCTTCCCTTTAGCAAAAACATAAGATTAAGCCAAATATTATCATGTCCAATTTGCCTTTCACAACTTTCTGCTCATCTGATTTAGGGTTTTATGTCTCCCATAAGAATTATGGAGCTAGCTTAGCACTTGGCAGTCAGTAATGGACTCAGGTTCGGACCAGAATTTACCTCACGGGCATTGATTCCAGTGCACCACCAGGCATACATCCATCTACCACCAGAACCACAATAGGCGACTATCAACTGCCGTAAGTGGGCTGCTGAAGCCTTTGTGAGAGTCGTGAAAACAGGCTTTGAAATAAAAGGATTATAAAAAATATATGCTTGCACAACTCCCAACCCACCAAGCCAAGCACAACCCAGCTATGTTGTGGGTCTAGCAAGACCTACCGTATTTTTCGCTCTGTAAGACGTACCAGACCATAAGACACACCTAGTTTTTAGAGGAGGAAAACAAGAAAAAAAAATCTGAATACAATGTTGTTGAAGAGGCTTTGCGCAGCTATCCCTGAAGCCAGAACACCATAAGACGCACACACATTTTCCCTTACTTTTTAGGAGGGAAAAAGTACGTCTTATAGAGCGAAAAATACGGTAAATGATGCAGGCCCCAAGTATCCTTTTTTTTTTGCGTGGGGGGGGGCACATGGAGTACAAACTGGTAACATGGTCCCCCTCCCACAAGCATGCCATGATTCTGTCTCTTACATATGCTAACACAAGTTATGAAAGGAAAGTTTCTATTTTAATTCTGAAATTTCATTTCTAAAATTACACTAATGTCCAAACTGTGGCTTTTCGACCATGCTGCTTTGGGCTACTTTTGTTTAAAGCTTGCTGACTATTTTACAACTTTACGGTTGGTCCTCATCTGTCAGTGTTTTGATTCTCCTCATTATAATGGATCAACACAGCTGCATACATTTCAAAATAAAATAAAATAGAGCTTTTAAGCTTTATTTTTTCTGCCCCCCCCCAACTGAAAAATCATGAATTGTCTCCACAAAGTCCATTTCTCTTGCAAGTTCACACTCAGTGGACAAAATTATTCTGTGTGCTTCCTTTGAAATTCTCACATGGATAAACACACCCCCTGCCCCAGGAAAAAAATGCTTCAGATTTTAATTTAGGCAAGGGGGGGCGGAGGAAATGCCTCCCAAACCCATTGGTAGGTCTGGGTTCAATGGCCCTCCAATTTTGGCTGCCTTCCTGCCTCCAGTTCTGGGACAGTAAAACCAGGATGGCTGTTAAATACTCTTGGCAAGCTGCAATCATATATACCCGGTGGGCTGTGTTAAATTTGCTGGGTCACAATTCATCCAGGCCTGCTTTAAAATATAACCTGATGGGGAGGGGTGTGTGAGAGGGATTAAATCCCTCTGTCCCTTTGGCAAATCACCTCTAAGTAATCTCAGTTTTAATAAGCGTGTCTACTGGCATAGGAAGCTATTCAGATTCATTAACAGGGAGCCTACAGATATGAGAGCCAGCCGATAGGCAGCATGTGAAACCATGCCAGGAAGTCAGTTCTGCTCTGCTACACCTTATGCTAGACAAAAATCTTAGAAGCAGCGAGAATCCTAGCTGTAATCAGTTAAGCATGCTGGGATTAGAGGGGAAAAGTGGGGAGGGCAGAATGGAAATTAAAATATTCAATAAAGGCTTGCCTGCCACAGATGGATATGGCAAATGCCAAGGCAAAAAAAAAGGGGGTAGAGATCTGCTTAAAGGAGCTGCAGAATAAACATCATCACGGAAAGTAAAGAATCAGAAGCTGAAACCAGCAAAAAAGGAAGAAGAATAGCAAATCATAAAGATTTGTGTGGAGGGTGGTTGTAGGCAAATGAGAAGGGCCTGTCTAATGACACAAGTGGCTAGATTCTGATTTATTCTTACCATTGATGCTCTTGCTGCAATTTTTATCTGCTCCCTGTATTTTTCAGTTTATAATCATATTGGTTTGTTTTAATTTGCATTACCATCCTAGTATCACATCGCTTTGAAGTGGAGGGGTTATAAAAAGGAGATTCTGACTAAACATCAGGAAGAACTGTCTGACAGTAAGAGCTGTCTGACAGATTCCCACGAGAGGTTGTGGATTCTCCTTCCTTGGAGGTTTTTAAGCAGAGGTTGGGTGACCATCTGTCATGGATCCTTTAGAGTTTCCCGCATTGCAGGAGGTTGCTCTGAACAGCCCTTGAGGTCCCTCCCAATTCTACAATTCTATGATTCTTTGAATTTCAGTTTCTAATGTTTCGAATATTAAGTTCAGTTCTCCACATCAGTTTGCAAAAAAAAATTAACCCCTCATGAAAATTCACCAGTATTTTAGTGTCAATTTCCCCTCTCACACACGTTTTCATATACTCTTAAGCCTAATGTACAGGTTTTTTTTGGGGGGGGGGGTTACAAAACAGTGTCCCCTAATAAAATGCATTTGTGTATGTTATTTTTACTTCAGTACACATTTCTATGCACGCTTTACCCTAGTATGCACATTTTTGTACCTGTTAGCTGGCTGGTGGGTGGCATTGCAAAATTTGGAGAAAAACAAATTTCAAGGGGGGGGGGCTGTGGTTTGGTTCGCAGGTTGCAAATTAGATGGGGTTCACATTCAGATGCAAACGGAATAAAATTTCTTCCCCATCCCTAGTTCTAAGGTATATGAGGCTGGTGAGGTTTGTTTTGTTTGTTTTATTCTTTGAGGTTGATGGCATTTGGGTTTTCTTCTGTCACTTATATGTTCATTGTGAATTCATTGTGAATAGTCTCTTCCTTTAAATTCCTAGGAGTTTATCTCAGTGAAGACCTTACTTGGAAAATAAATACAACCCAGGTGGTTAAGAAAGCCCAACAGAGACTCCATTTCCTCAGAGTATTGCGAAAGAATGATGTCAATCAACATTTGATGATCTCCTTCTACCGGTCCACAACAGAAAGTGTCCTTTCATACTGCATCACGGTGTGGTACGCTCGTTTGACATCAACTAATAGGAAGTGCCTACAGAGGGTGGTGAATACAGCACAAGATATTATGGGCTGTCCCATGAATCCGCTGGATGAAATAGCGGAAGAACGTTGCCTCAGGAGAGAGAGGAAAATTCTCAGGGATGATTCACACCCTGGCCAGCACTTTCTTGATCTCCTGCCCTCAGGCAGAAGATATAGAAGCATGATTAGTTGCACCAAAAGAGTAAAGAACAGCTTCTATCCGTGGGCTGTTAGGCTGCTGAATGAAAAGATAACAACAGGGCAACTGACTTTCGGATTTGGTGGGTGTGCGTCAGTAAACAAGGGGAGGGGAATTAAGGCTAAGAGAGCTGAGTGGGGGGTGCTCGTGTAATCTCACTGTATAGAAATTATACAAGTGACAATAAAGTATTTCAATTTCAATTCCTGTAAGAGCCCAATAGGGCTAATTTTGGCTCTTTGGGCTCTGGACGTCCTGTTCTTCAGGTGATAGAGACGCGCTTGGATGGAAATACTATTACTTCTTTAATTTAAAAATGTGGTACACCAGCTATGTTGTGTTTCGGGGGGCCTTTCTGTTAATCTGCCCCCCAATCCTGCCTTGAAGGCATCACTGGGTTGAAGTGGAGTGTTAATTTAAAACACACACACACATAACATTTAAAAAATCCCTCTTATCTGTATACGATGCTGTCCACATAGTTTAGCTCTGAGAAAATGTGCTGTTTGACAGGGGAAAGCTTGTTATGACAAATCTAGTTTACTTTATAATGCTTTCAGAAAACCACACAGAAATGGTGGTGGTGGGGACTGTGTTGATCTCCAGCACTGCCACGCTGACGCTGAGGGCCGACTGAATGATCGAAACAAGTGTCCAATTGCCCTCTAGCCTTTCGCACAGGGACCATAACCACGCAGACTAATAACAGAGGCCCTTTTCACATGCAAGTGTACAATACAGATCCTAAAGGTCTGGAGGGGCGACTATGAGGTCATGCAGTCTCCCCCCCCCCCGGCCTCTTGCATGTTGAAGGATAACTTCTGAAGCAGTGAGCCTTTTCTCTTCAAAGGGGCTCCCTGTACCATTTGGAAACGTGAAAGATTTCTACAATTCTATGATTGCACAGAGAGTCTATAGAAATAGAAAAGGCCCCCAACTTGTGAGGTTATCCCTCAACACTTGAGTGGCCGGGAGAAGCCACATGAGCCGGGGGGGGGGGGGCTTAAATGTACACCATATGGTACTTTAGTATCCACATTTTCATTTTGTGCATGAAGGGAGCTTCTGTCATTGGTCTATTTAGTTACATCCCTTGTCAAGCAGTTGCGAAACCAACCCTGCTAGGGTAGCTAATGGGCTAATGGGTGGAAAGAAGGGGAAATTTGGCAAAGGTCAGTCACCGAATACCTCATCTATACCAGGATGCTAGAAGCCAGGGTAAAACACAGAATTTCTATAGTCTGGTGCTGCTGTTTTCAACACCTACATAACTGGGGTAGCTGTGTAGAGCAGTAAAGCTAGAAATGAGTCCCAAATGGACTCTGTCTCTGCATCCTTCTTATTACTGTTATTATTAAATAAATGTCTATACCTCATTTCATCTGAAAGGCAATAATAACACAAAAATGCATGCCACGGGGGGGGGGGACCAAGGCTAGCAGGCCTTAGGTCCCATATTGAGAAGAGAGCGTGTGGTTGGGGGGCGTGGAAGAGGAGGGGGTGTCTGGGGAAATGGCCACATCCTCACGCCAACTTAAACAAACTTTATATGCAAGGACAGGTAGGGTTTTATAATGCAAAGCCCTGAAAAGAAACAATTGGCAGGACCTCCACAGAATCCCCTGCTTATATTTAAAATGTTCCATTTTTAAGATGTAAAGCTTTGGCTTTGTTTGGTTTAGAAGAATTTGATCAAGCTTACACGGAGCATTCTCTAGCAACCACAATGTTTTCATTTATTGATTAACAGACTAGACTAGAGTTAATGCTGATCTAAGGCATTCAAACCGCACATCTATGTTGCATTAATAGCTTTTGAAATCTATTCCTTATGTGGAGTGGAGGAGATCCAGGGGCAACCTTAGGACTAAGAACACCACCAGCCCCGGCCTGAGCATCTGCAACTTATTATCCATGATTGTTTTTCTTCTGGCTTAGTAGCTCCAATTAAGACCAACTCATCTTCCTTTGTCTCATTTGCTGAAGATAATGTAATGCCTGCCAACAGACAGCTACACCAATAAATGCAGAAACCTTCAGCTTCTACATGAAGCCACTGGGAATAATCATCTGGAGGGAGCTGTTGCCAATATGCTGATGACACCCAATTCCATTTGTCTTCTCCCCCAAATCCATTCAGAAGAAGAAGCTCTGTTGATTAACCCAGAGCATGGCCTGGAAGCCCTTGGTAGTTGGTCGAAAACAAACAATTTCTCGGAGAGATGGAGGGAATAAGGGCTGGAGTCTGGAAAGGAGGGAATTAGCTGGTGCTGGTTTCTCCAAAGCTGAAAACAAAAGTGTTAATTTCTAACAATGTTTCAGGATTCTTTGTTGCTTTTGCAACAAAGGTAGGTAGCCGTGTTGGTCTGCCGTAGTCGAAACAAAATAAAAAAATTCCTTCCAGTAGCACCTTAGAGACCAACTAAGTGTGTTATTGCATGCACACTTAAGGACCCCTGACCATTAGGTCCAGTCTTGGCCGACTCTGGGGTTGTGGCGCTCATCTTGCTTTATTGGCCGAGGGAGCCGCGTACAGCTTCCAGGTCATGTGGCCAGCATGACTAAGCCACTTCTGGTGAACCGGAGCAGCACACGGAAACACGGTTTACCTTCCCGCTGGAGTGGTACCTATTTATCTACTTGCACTTTGACGTGCTTTCGAACTGCTAGGTTGGCAGGAGCAGGGACTGAGCAACGGGAGCTCACCCCGTCGCAGGGATTCGAACCGCCAACCTTCTGATCAGCAAGTCCTAGGCTCTGTGGTTTAACCCACAGCGCCACCTGCGTCCTTAGCATGCACACTTAGCTCATACCAATAACAAACTTAGTAGTTGGTCTCTAAGGTACCACTGGAAGGAATTTTTTTATTTTGTTTCTACTATAGATTAATAAGGCTACCCTTTTGGAATTTATCCCTCGCTTTGGTTGAATATTTCTGAGTTGCCTTTTGCCGCCGCCTCCTTTTTTCCTTTTATATCATGTATTTTAGGTTTCTAAGCCGATAGACAGAGGCCCTCTTGCTTTTAATCAACTGTATGCAAGCTGCCCTCCAGTCTTTTTAGCAGGAATGCTGGACTAATTTTCCCCCCCAAAAATAAAGTGTGATAGGTTTACAGCTTGGAAGAGAGTAAAGAATTACAGGGAGTACTTTGGGCTAAAGATGTTTTGCCATTTGCACCTTATTCACTGGTGGCCATCTTGTCAGAAAAGATAGGAAAGGTAGAAGCTTTCGTGGTTGTTATTTTTTTAATTTAAAAAACTCACTTCAAGGCCTGGCTGCTGCAATGTTGCTTATACAGTATGGGATGGCTTTTGGAGTTCAGCTGCTACAGAATGCTGCACCTTGCTTTCTAAAGGCTGTTGGAAACTGAGGACGTTACAGTGACGTATGTCATGGATGGGTTGGACGCAGAGGAATGGTGAGAGGAAGAAGGCTCAGAGCCCAGGGATTGGTGGTGAGACAATGATGAGTGGTCTGAGGGAGCAGGTGGCAGATGCTGGCCTTAGGGAGCAGAGACAGTCTGTGGCAGAGAGAAATCCAGAAGCAGAAGCAGGAGAGGAGGGAGGCCAAGAAGCAGAGATGAGTCTGGCTTGTGAAGAGGCATGGCAAGCCATGACAAGCTCCCCTCCATCCTGGTCTCCCAGAACCAGGAAGGGCATGAACTGGGAGGAGCAAAGACACACACACAGGCCCAGTCTCTTATTGCTTGGGAAACATCCTGGAGAGGAGGAGATGTAGTCGGCTGTGGGGAGCCCCATTAGTCTTGTCTTGGGGACAAGATCCTTCACAGATCCTTTTTTGCTAATAAAGAGTTAACTTCAGCTTGCCCTGTGTGATTTACTGCTGGCTCACTCCTGTCAGCATAGCAGTAAAGTCTGACTAGGAGGAGCTCCTCTTGAGAGCTCTCCTACCACCATCAGTCCACTAAGGAGAGTCTATAGCCCAGGAGCAGTGTGTCACTGCTCTCTCAACCTGCATGAGGATGGGGCCAGGCAGGTCAATGGTGAGGCTGTGGTGTGCGGTTGCCCCAGTGAGAGGGATGGATTGGCGGTACAATCACATGACCCCAACACTGCCACAACCCCATCCTGATCTGTCCAGGTAAACAGGAGCAATACCGCTATCAGGAAGGTGGCGTCTACATCCTCACCCTGCCACATGTGTTGGTCCTGCCACAGCCATAATACACAGTTATTTAGACTCAGTGCAACTGTAATCCTGTGCCTTGTTTCCTGGGAATGAGTCTACCATTGCCAGCATGGGTCCAGCTTGTAAATCACACTGAACTTCAATGAAAGAATTCCGGCCAACTGAAACGAGCTTTGGCGAAAGATCAGCCGAAACACAACCTTAAGATGTCCAATTAGAAATGCAAATTAAAACTGCGCAGAAGTGTTATCATTTAAACTGCTAGCGTGAACTCGGAATTCCATCAAAGGACAAAACTATCCCGCCTCTGCTTGATTATTTCCCTCCTTATCTGACTTCCTCCAAGCTAATCTGTTACAAACAAACTTAAAAGCCTCGTTATCACCTCATTCCAGGCAAAGGAGAGTCCACCAGTTGTTCTGGTGCGCCAGCAGATGATGTCATCGCTTCTGCTTTGAAAATGTCCTGTGCTTGTGCACTCCCGCATGCTGTCCTCCACTATACCACTGATGTAATCAGATAACTTCCCTTCCGCTGCATTGACTTCCAGGCTCAAGATGCTGGTGCTTATCTTTAAAACCCTGTGTTGCCTGGAAACAATCTGATTTAAGAGAAGCCACTATCCTATCATCACAGTTTAAGGGCTTGGTGTAGTTTAGCAACATAGCTTATTCATCGTGACCCAGTCCTAGCTTTTGGAAGATTGCCAACATTATTCTTATTACTTAGACATGGCTTTGGGAAAGAATAGTGTTTTAAAATCTGATTTTAATACTGATGTACTTAACTGGAACATTTTGCATTTTTATTGTTCTGCATTTTACAGGCCATTTTCTGACAGCAAATTGTTTTTAGTTGCCTTGGTCGCATATGTGGAAAGGCTGGGTTGAAATTTGGTAAATGAATAAATGAAGAGCCATATGTTGTGGAAGTGCTCAAATCAGTATATCGGAGATTTAGGCCAAGGAAGCTCCTAAGGCTGCCAGAGATCTGAAGATCAACTGCCTGATTCCGTGACCTGAGGAAGAATTTTGCGGTACATTTTGCCAACTACACCTTGGAATCCTTTTTTATATTTAACAAATATTTGTTTCCACATTTTCTCAACCTTATCCAACAGCAAGAGCAGTCTTTCCTCTAAATCCACACATTTGTTTCTTATTTTATAGATTAGGTATGGGGAACCTTTGGTCTTCCAAGTGTTGTTGAACCAAAACTCCCATCATCCCCAGCAAGCATGGCCAATGGCCAAGGGATGATGAGAGTGGTAGTTTCAACATTAGAAAAAACCAAAGGTTCCCCACCCAGTATAAATAGATCTCTTTCAGCTTAGGGTACAAGTCACCTTACCACAAACTGGTACCATTTTGGCAGGTGTGCTGATACATCTGGTCCAGTTTCAGCATCAACCCAATAATTCTTAAAGACCTCAAATGTGAAATTGCTTGTTTCTTAACAAAAAATATGTAATGTGTCCCAAGGAACAACCTGGAAAGTGGCCAATGTAACACCAATTTTTAGAAAGGAATCCAGGGGGAATCCTGGAAATGACACTAGAAAACTAATGGGAATTACCGTTAATGGTTAAACAACCAAGCATATAGAAGAACAAGCCATGCTTGAAGCAAAACCAGCATGGCTTCTGCAATGGTATGTCCTGCCTCACTAACTTTTTAGATTTCTCTGAGAGTGTCATCAAGCATATAGACAGAGGCAATCCAGTTGACATAGACTACTTGGACTTTAAAAAAAGCTTTCAATAAAGCACCTCATCGAAGATTCCTGACGAAGCAGTTGTGGAATATGAGGTGAGGTTCTTCTTGTGCAGGATATTGTTACACTGGGGATGTGGGAAATGTGGCCCTCTAAATGTTGCTGGAGTTCAACACCCATTATCCCTGGCTATTGGCCATGCTGGCTGGGAAGATGGGAGTTTGAGTCCAACGTTTAAAGGGCCACAAGTTAGCCACACCATACAAAAGTTTTGCTAATGCCTCATTTTTGCATAAGATGTTATCAAAAAGGGGGTGGAGATGGACATCTGTGAATTGACAGAACGACCACTGTGTTCAGACAGAGAAAGTTGCACCACAGAGTGGTGTAGTAGACAGACACACAACTTTTAATGCACAAATGGGTCATCATCACAACCCGGCTCCTCTTTCCCATCAGCCCTTCCTCTGAGCAAAGCTTAGCAGAGTCAGCACACATTGGAACAAAAGGGGGACTTTGTATGCAGTGGCTGTTGAGTAAATTGCAAGTAGTGTGGTTCCATTTTATTTTATGCAAATATGGGACGCGGGTGGCGCTGTGGGTTAAACCACAGAGCCTAGGACTTGCCAATCAGAAGGTCGGCGGTTCGTAGCCCCGCAACGGGGTGAGCTCCCGTTGCTCGGTCCCTGCTCCTGCCAACCTAGCAGTTCGAAAGCAAGTCAAAGTGCAAGTAGATAAATAGGTACCACTCCAGTGGGAAGGTAAACGGCGTTTCCGTTTGCTGCTCTGGTTCGCCAGAAGCGGCTTAGTCATGCTGGCCACATGACCCGGAAGCTGTACGCTGGCTCCCTCGGCCAATAAAGCGAGATGAGCGCCGCAACCTCAGAGTCGGTCACAACTGGTCCAAATGGTCAGGGGTCCCTTTACCTTTTTATAGCCCTGCAATACTATAACAAAAAAGGCACTCCATAACATTAACGAATTCTATCCCCCCCCCCCCATTATTTCAGTTGGAAGTCCCTTTTAATACATAGAGCCATTTAATTTCCACTCTGTCCTAACTCTTTGGGATAAATCTAACTTAGGGGTTGCCATTGTTGTGCCCTTCAAATGTTGCTGGATTCCAGCTCCCATGAGTAATGTCCCGGACCACTGGCCATGTTGGCTGGGTTTGATGGGAGTTGGAGTCAAAACATCTGGGACACACCACATTGGTACCCCCTGATCTAACTGCTCAATTCTGTGCTCAAAATCATTCCTATCACTCTCCAAATGCGTCGTGGCTTTTGGGATTGTTTCCAATGTGAAGAAAGAACAGAAAGTTTGGCACAAATTCTTTCCAGAATTAAATGCGAATCCATCATGCTGGAGTTTGCTTCTCTACAAGTATGAGCATTTTGTGCTTTCGTATAAGGTCCCTTCACAAAACAAAAGGATAAAGAGAAGAGAAACTAGGAGGAAAGCACGAAAGCTGATGATAGATGCTAAGCTACAAAGCCAAAGTTAAGGCAGAAAGCAAGGCAGTGCGACAAACTCTCCACTGCACTATTAGATGATAAAACAAGGACTATGGAATAAGAATCCAAACTGAACACCACAGTGCAACCAACACACTTTTATAGACAAGACCCCACTGCCTTCAAATAATGACTCAGACCCAGGTGGATCTGAGCCCAAACACCTGTGTCTTTTTCTAACTCATGCGGGATAACCCCTTTACTTCCAAAAATGGAAAATGGCAACATGCCATCTCATAGCTCCTATCTTAGTCTAGTCACACAAGCGCATTTTGTATAAGAATTTTTTTTTAATAAAACAACAATAACCCTAAAAAAACAACAACCACAACCCAGCTGCTGGCATATCATTGGAACAGGTTTTTATAACAATTTATTCCTTAGAATGCTAGGTGCAGCTTTTCAATAAAATTGAAGTACCTACATTTTCCTACTTATGCCAAATGGGAGGCTGGTTACTCCACAAAGAATCTGTTTAAAGGTAAAGGTAAAGGTACCCCTGCCCGTACGGGCCAGTCTTGCCAGACTCTGGGGTTGTGCGCCCATCTCACTCAAGAGGCCAGGGGCCAGCGCTGTCCGAAGAGACTTCCGGGTCACGTGGCCAGCGTGACATCGCTGCTCTGGCAAGCCAGAGCTGCACACGGAAACGCCGTTTACCTTCCCGCTAGAAAGCGGTCCCTATTTATCTACTTGCACCCGAGGGTGCTTTCGAACTGCTAGGTTGGCAGGCGCTGGGACCGAGCAACGGGAGCGCACCCCGCCGCGGGGATTCGAACCGCCGACCTTTCGATCGGCAAGCCCTAGGCGCTGAGGCTTTTACCCATAGCGCCACCCGCGTTTAGCGTTTAGAATCTGTTTAGCAGGGTTTAAAACTTGGGGAGGAGGGAAAGAGGGTCCTGGATAAAATGTTCATCTGTTGTCCCCTCACCTCTGTCAGTGGTCCTCAAGGTGTTTTCCTGGTTGTGGTGGTAGTGCTGCAATCAGAACCAGGCAGCTGGGTCTAGATACCATTTTAATTCCACATAATCCCCTGGGGTGATACTAGGTCAGAGGCATTGTGGGAAATTAAAAGGGTGTCTAGACCCAAAGTACTGGACCGACGGTGAGGGACGCACGGCAGGCATCAGAAGTGGACCTGCTTCTCAGCTGCACTGAGACCATGGCAGCTGCCTAAGGATGCCTAGTTGTTGTTGTTATTAAACATAATATTTATTTTAAAAATTCCAATTGAACCAAATTATATATTCCAAATTATACAAATTATCCAATAATCAAACAATCCTAATGTTATGCCTAATTATAAATTATTATTTTTTTTTAGCTTCGAGATCAGAGGGAATCCTAATCATCTCATAGTTCTACTGCATTTCAAAATATTACAATAATTCCCTTAATACATTCTGCTGTTAATCCTTCATTATTTTCAACAGCCTCTGCGTTCATTCTGCCAGTGAGTTTAAGTCCATATAAAATGTTTCTGTGTGGATTTTATGTCTTTACTCTTCTTCTTTATAGCCCAAATCTGTAGTCCTAGATTCCCCTCTGTAAATTCACATCCTCTCTTCACAAACTGGTGTTTCTGCCGAATCAGTCCAGGAGCCTTCCACTGCAGGTAGCTGCCTTATCGACACACAGTCCCGATAAAATCAAATCATGGTGTCTGCCCAATGTTGTTCCTTAACCAGCTGCTATTCAAACATTAGCTTTTCCCAGGGAGGGAGGGTTCTTACAAAGTAAACTGGAAGTATCAAAAAGTAAAATGTTAGAGGTTTATTCCCCCCCCCCCCATAGCAATATAATTTGATTCAGCTAGCTGGTCAGTCTACTTTTGGTTTCACTCCTGGCTCCTTGCTATTATTATTATTATTAATTATTAATAATAATAATACCCCACCCACATAGCTGGGTTTCCCCAACCAATCTGGGCAGTTTACAGCAGCCGTGCAGTTTAAGGAACTCAAATTTGCAGCAAGGTTTAGTAAGCACAAAATCCAGGGTAAATCTCAGGCCTGCTTCAGAACCACGTTCAGCATGCATCTGCAATGAGACCTGCCTTTTGGATCTGACCTCACTTCCTTGCACAAGGCCCACTGGCATGTAGCAAAGCAAATCTAAACATGCTGCAAGATTCACTGAAGCAGCCGAAAAGAAATTTGCCCCACTTTCAGCCTCTCTTCAGAATTGTTTCTCAATAACAGCAACAAGTCCTTGGCTCCAGAGTCCTCCTCAGCAATAGCCTTCAAGAATCCCCATCTAACTTGAAAACAGAGGTCAGCCTGACTTGCCCATTTTAGAAAGCTGGAGTAGAAGGGAGCTTAACCCGCACCAGCGAAGACTGGGGCAGCGTGCTGACGAAAAGATAAAATGAAATTGCAGAGCAGGCCTTTCACCAATCCCCTTTGTAACAACAAACTGAGTAGTAACCTTGCCAGCTTCTGTCTCCTCTCCTCAAATTTCTTATCAAGCAATGGCTTCTGCATTCTCATCGTCTGCTGTGTGAATTATTTGGTATCTGTATCTGTGCAGGACGATACAAGTTGTCCTTCTCTTCGCAAAACCCAGTCCCTAGTTTGGTCTGGAGTTGTTCTCATCCTTATCTGCCTTCTTGTTAGGCATCAAAATAATAAATGGATCTATTGCTCCACAGTTCTTTTTTCTCTTTCTTTTTAACTCCCATGTTAAATGTATATTAACGTGAATGGTGTTGAAGCTGGCGCTGGCACAAGGCCTGCTGTTTTAGGCCAATCCAATTGGCAGTAAGGCCTAGTAATCACACACCGCAGGCTGGAACTGAAGCCTTACTGAAAAGCCCTCTCTGGCTGGCAATGGCTCGCCAAATTCATGCTGAGTTCCTTTAGTTAGGATTGCTTGCTGACTTTCACAGGCATCTGGCTGGCTACTATGAGAACAGGATGCTGGACTAGATCGGCCATTGGCCTCATTCAGCAAGTTCTTCTAATGCCCTCTCCTTATGTTCCTACCAGGGACCGAATCTGTGGAAAGGGCCTGCCCAAGACATTTTGCTCCCTGAGGTTCAATAGCAAATGTTACCCGCTCCCTCCCCAAGTCAGGGTATGTGGCATTCAAGGCTAGCCAAGTTGTTTTGGTACTAAGGCAACATCTGCAGCATACACGTAAAACACTTTAACAGTCACTGCTTCCCTCAGGAATCCTGGGATTGTTTTGGTTTGTTCTTGTTTTTTATTATGTATTTTGTCTCTTTATTTTGTATTTCTATGCTGCAAACCACTATGAGATCTTCGGATGAAGGGTGGTATACAGATTTAAGTTGTTGTTGTTGTTGGGGCACCATTCCTCTCACAGACTTGCAATTCTCAGAGTTCCCTGGGAAGAAGGATAGATTGTTAAACCACCATGGTAATTGTAGCTCTGTGTGTGTGTGTGTGTGTGTGTGTGTGTGTGTGTTTGTTTGTGTGTGTCTGTCCTAACAACACTCAGAACCTTAACAAACTAAACTTCCCAGAATTACTTGGGGGAAGAAGCCATGACAGTTTAACATGGTGTGATACTGCTTAAAGTATATGGTGCTGATCGGGATTCAAAGTAGACGAATACACCCAGTCTAAATGTTACCAGTAATGTTAAGATTTAGGATGGACACCAGGAACCTGTGGCCTTCCAGACGTTGCTGGAGCCATTGGTCATAATGGCTCAAGGTGACGGGAGTTGGATTCTAGCAGCTTCCTGGGGACCACAGGTACCCCATCCCTGATTTAGGACAATGGCTGAGGTCCCTATACCCACCCTAACAAATAGCATTGGACTACCAAATAATACAAAACACAGCTATATATGCTTCTGCCTTTGGAAAGATGCAATAGTCAACTGATTAGCCTTACGTATCACAAAGTGGGGGAAGAAATGCAGCTTCTTTGAGAAAATTGGTTGTATCCTTTGGATGCATCTGCTCTCATTATCATGGACACCATACTTGCCCCCAGCTGAAGAGGTTTATGTTTTTCTATAGCCCCTCTCTACGGATTGATTAAAAATGTGTCCCATCTATCACAGTCTAAACAAATCTTGTGCCTCTGAAGATATTATTAGTTCCTCTGTGATTATTTGGTTTACTCTACTTCCTTAAGCTATTTCCAGATTTAAGCCATTGTTAATCGGTGTGTTGAATTATTGTTATTTTAATTTATTTTAATCTTTATTTTTTTTACTCTCCAGAACTGTACTATATCATCATTGTAGAAGTGGAACTAAATAAGTGAAGTTTATCTTGGCTTGACTTTTTACAACTGTGGCTGGTTCTCTGGCACCTATCCCTTGTGGAAATGTATTTATGCAACTGTCAGTCCTCATAGTTGCTGAAGATTAGATGGGAGCCCTTTTGTTACCAGAGCTTTTGTACCTGATGCGTGATAAAACCTCATTGCTACCTGCTCAGTGTAACAACAAGCACACACTTGGCATTTATATGGCACTTTGGAATGTTCTGAGAGTTGTGTTGCATTTTCTCAGTATCTTTGCAACGAGGGTCAATGGCAGCTTGTGGGTTGTATGATCCAGTGGTGTCTGTTGAACTGCCAAAAGTATCTTTTGATCCAGCAGAGGCTTTTGTCAATAGTACTGTATGGGGAGCGGTTCAAAATTGGGAAAGGAATACGACAAGGCTGTATATTGTCTCCCTACTTATTTAACTTATATGCAGAATTCATAATGCGAAAGGCTGGACTGGAAGAGTCCCAAGCCAGAATTAAGATTGCTGGAAGAAATATCAACAACCCCAGATATGCAGATGACGCATCCTTGATGGCAGAAAGTAAGGAGGAATTGTTGTTGTTTAGTCATTTAGTCGTGTCCGACTCTTTGTGACCCCATGGACCAGAGCATGCCAGGCACTCCTGTCTTCCACTGCCTCCCGCAGTTTGGCCAGACTCATACTGGTAGCTTCGAGAACACTATTCAACCATCTCGTCCTCTGTCGTCCCCTTCTCCTTGTGCCCTCCATCTTTCCCAACATCAGGGTCTTTTCCAGGGAGTCTTCTCTTCTCATGAGGTGGCCAAAGTATTGGAGCCTCAGCTTCACAATCTGTCCTTCTAGTGAGCACTTAGGGCTGATTTCCTTAAGAATGGAGAGGTATGATCTTCTTGCAGTCCATGGGACTCTCCAGAGTCTCCTCCAGCACCATAATTCAAAAGCATCAATTCTTCGGCGATCATGAGGGTGAAAGAGGAGGGAGCAAAATTTGGTCTGAAGGTCAACATAAAAAAAACTAAGATCGTGGCCACTGGTCCCATCACCTCCTGGTAAATAGAAGGGGAAGAAATAGAGGCTGTGAGAGATTTTACTTTCTTGGGCTCCATGATCACTGCAGATGGTGACAGCAGTCACGAAATTAAAAGACGCCTGCTTCTTGGGAGAAAAGCGACGACAAACCTAGACAGCATCTTAAAAAGCAGAGATATCACCTTGCCAACAAAGGTCCGTATAGTTAAAGCTATGGTTTTCCCAGTAGTGATGTACGGAAGTGAGAGCTGGACCATAAAGAAGGCAGATCGCCGAGGAATTGATGCTTTTGAATTATGGTGCTGGAGGAGACTCTTGAGAGTCTCATGGACTGCAAGAAGATCAAACCTATCCGTTCTTAAGAAAATCACCCCTGAGTGCTCACTGGAAGGACAGATTGTGAAGCTGATGCTGCAATACTTTGGCCACCTCATGAGAAGAGAAGACTCCCTGGAAAAGACCCTGATGTTGGGAAAGATGGAGGGCACAAGGAGAAGGGGACGACAGAGAACAAGATGGTTGGACAGTGTTCTCAAAGTTACCAGCATGAGTCTGACCAAGCTGTGGGAGGCAGTGGAAGACAGGAGTGCCTGGCATGCTCTGGTCCATGGGTCGGACACGACTAAACTACTAAACAACAACAACAACAATGGGGAGGGGGGCAATGTCTTCTGATTCCCCTGCCCCCCGGGTCAAACTGTCCCAAAAGGTTCATCTGGAACTGATTTGGTGTGGGAAGGCTACAGGGGAGAAGGGGAACCGACAAAAATGGCCTCATTCCTCATTTCACTGACAAAAATCTTCATTGGATCGAAAAGCCCTCTGGGCCTATGAGAGATACCACTGAATCCAACCTAAGGGAATGGGCAGGTGTGGTCTGGTGTGTATTGTATATGTGTATGTTTATATATGTATCAGTAGATCCTAGTGCTGCATATGCACCATACATTTTAAGCACACACACCCAAAAAGAATTCCAGGAACTGCAATTTACCCTTCACAGAGTCACAGTTTTCAGAATTCTTAGACTATAGTTCCCAATATTTTTGAGTGGGTGGGTTTTAAATCTTGAGGGTATGAATCCTATGTCCCTGGGTTTGTTTAATGTGGGATGTTACTCCTTTGAAAGTGTTCTGCATCAAACCTTGTTCCTTCAAGAGGCACAGGTTCTTTTCCAGGTACATTTCGTCATGCGGCACACACAGTTTTTCTCTGGAGGGTCCTTTCAAGCAAGTGGCTGCCCCTGGGGGACAGTATCCTGCGGTATTAGAAAGTGACTGTTTGAACTAGGAGTCTCTTCTAAATGTTATCGGTTTTGTGAACTTAACAGGAGGCACAAACCATTTGAGCTCCGCACAGTTGTCTCTTTGTCTTCAGAGGAAAGGGGGCAGACAGCAAGCCCCTTCCTTACCAGCCGACCTTTTTTATATTTAGAAAATGCCCTGGTTCTGTTGTGTTTCCCTTTTTATTAGCCAGCTCATATTTTTATAGTGACTAGAACTGACGATATGGACAAATTTTGCCTCGAAAGAAATGCTCTGTTATAAATATAAACACAACCCCTAGATGAATTTAGGCATGCCAGGAGAACTTGTCTTCTGTTTAATATTCTTCCAAAACCATCTGGTATCTTACATTCGTGGCCAAGAAACACAGTCATTTTATTTCTTTTAGAAGAAGATTCTGCTTCTAATCTTAGACTCTCTTGGGTACTAGTTCAGACAGAATATTTCAAGCAGTACAACAGAGCCTAACTAGAACTGGTGGGTGGTTTGTGTTAGTCTCTTAGTGATCCCAACAAAAGCAGTTGTGGTCTTGCTGACCACTAGCCAAAATGCTCTCTCTTTCTTCTTTTTCCTTTCTTTAAGAAATTAGGCTGTGTTTGGGTGGGGTGCTGTAATGTTCCATTTGCTTTCCACACCCATTATTTTAAGGGTTAGCACTCCTACTTCATTAGCGTTCCACAGGAAGCCACAGCAGTGAACTCAACATCTCAAAATGGTGCCTATTGTTGTGCTCATGTTGCTTGGTTGTGAAGAATGTAACTATGCAGTGGGATAGGGAATTAAAAGGTTTATGAAGGCAGGAAAAGGCACCCATAGCCTATCTCAGAATGTGGCATTTTTCACTATACAGCAATAAGTGAGAGCTACAACAAAAATGCTACATTGCAAGTGCTCCTGTTCAGAGTTCTGGCCAGCCATGTCTTGGTCGACGGTGTGCCAGCACACATCCAGCCATCCATTTTCCATCCTCCCCCATCAGTATTCCATGCCCATGCAATATGCTCAGTTGTCAATGGGCTACTTCATACCCTCTGTGTGTTTGGAAAGAGTCTTTGTACTCCTGCAAATCTTCAAATTCCCCCAAGCAGATACCTTCTGCTCATGTCCAACTGGTGCCATTTTGGCTTTCTAAGGATCCACACTCAGAGAAAGAGTTTGTTGTGAACATATGAGTTTGTGTTTAGCATATACAGTGGTACCTCAGGTTACATATGCTTCAGGTTACAAACTCCACTAACCCAGAAATAGTGCTTCAGGTTAAGAACTTTGCTTCAGGGTGAGAACAGAAATTGTGCTCCGGCGGCATGGCAGCAGTAAGAGGCCCCATTAACTAAAGTGGTGCTTCAGGTTAAGAAACAGTTTCAGGTTAAGTACGGACCTCTGGAACGAATTATTTAGCCTGAGGTACCACTGTACCACGCTGTATAAACCCCATCATACTCAGATCCTGGTAGCTGCAACCTAGAGAACTCCATTGTCTCTTTGTCAACAATCTGAAGGAAAATGTGTAGCCAAGGTTATCTTACCCCTGTCCTGTCATTCTTCCTTCTCTCCACCTGCTGGACCTGGTAGAGTTCTCATTTAGTGGCCCAGCATATGTGATGGGAGCAGACAATAGCTCCCTCTTCCTTCGTGGCTCCAGAATTACTAAAGGGACAGAGGAGCTTCTCCAATCTGGTAACCCTTTGGAAAGGGAATTCTCTAAGGCAGGAGTGGCAGAATGTAGATCGGAATATTGACAGATTCCAGGTGAGCTGAAGTAGATTGGCAAAGATGCCTGAGGTATAACAATAAAGTTACCTCCAATAATATCCTGCTGAAATAGGGTGTTTTCAGAGACTTTCCATTTAAAAATGTATTTCTAGAGTGCCTCCATCGCATTACAGCAGTGTACTCCATTCACTTTTGGTACTCAAAACAAATTCCTGCACTCAGAATTTCATTCTGTGTAGTTTTTGCAACAGGCTTCAGTTGGTGGATTAAAAAACAAAACACCAAGGTAGATCCTGCAAGCCTGAAATCTGCCTTCCTCTGCTCTAAAGTATGTTCTTTAACCGTTCAAGGCGTCATAGGTTAAAATAGAATTACTCCATCACTGACCTGGCTGGAATAGTAAGTTATTGCATGCTGTAAGGAGTGTTTTATGTAGGTAGGTGTGGCTTATTTCGTCAACTGAGGCATCAGTCCTCTGCTATGCAGGAAGCCTGCACCACAGGGTTCCTCGCTGACAAGGAAGAGATGACATCCTACGGGAAAGCTTCAAGTTGTTTTCTTCCACAGTGACAATCTTTGAGATATAATACAACTAACACGTGCCAAACTACAAGAGCAAGTGTGTGGGAAGGAAGCAACTTGTCGGGGTTTCTGAGGTCTTATGGTGTTAATAATTCAATGGGAACGCATCAGGTTTGTCCATACTTTATGCAGGTGCAAAGGTATTGAACACACAGTGTCGGCCCATTTTCAAAGAAAGGAAAAACATGTGTATTTAGAAGTCTGGTCCTCTTGGGCTCCATTGCTGATGGATTGTGTGCCTTTGGATAAAAAATCTGATTGCTGCAGGTTTTCCAGCTGAAAGACAAAAACAAAACAGAAAACCAACCCGCCTTTCCTTATGGGCTTGCTTGAGTAATTACTATTACTGCATGCTTTATGAAATATTTGCTGTAAGAATATATAGCAATAGGGCTGAAAGCTCTCTGGTTTTGTATATAACCTCTACATTTCACAAGTCCTTTTCTGGCTTTCATTTTTTTTTTAAAGAATTTTATTAAGTTTTTCAATAATTGTATAAAAGCAAAATAAAACAGTAATAAAACACAGACAAAGAAAAACAAACCAAAAAAGAACAGGTATAATTTCATTCCCTATTTTTCTTATACCTTACTTTCCCGACTTCCCCATACCTCCCCTCTCTGTATTCCAATTTCTATTATGTTAATTCAGCAAATCCTTCCCCTTAATTTCATTTAAATTTTTAACCGTTCTTTTCTTGTTCTTTTTCTTATCCAATTCAGCTGGAAACCATGCAATTTCTAAGCCAACGCCATTCTAACACTCATTAATTTTACAGTATTTCTTAAGATAGTCCTTAAATTTCTTCCAATCTTCTTCCGCTGTCTCTCTCCCCTGGTCTCAGATTCTGCCCGTCATTTCTGCCAGTCCCATATAGTCTATCACCTTCATCTGCCATTCTTCCAAGGTGGGTAGATCTTGTGTCTTCCAATACTTTGCCATGAGTATCCTTGCTGCTGTTGTAGCATACAAAAAAATGTTCTATCCTTCTTTGACGCCGTTTGGCCGACAATACCCAAGAGAAAGGCCTCTGGTTTCTTCAGAAAGGTATATTTAAATACCTTTTTCAATTCATTATATATCATTTCCCAGAACGCCTTAATCTTAGGGCACGTCCACCAAAGGTGAAAGAATGTACCTTCATTTTCTTTACATTTCCAACATTTATTATCAGGCAAGTGGTAAATTTTTGCAAGCTTGACTGGGGTCATGTACCACCTGTAAATCATTTTCATAATATTTTCTCTTAAGGCATTACATGCCGTAAATTTCATACCGGTGGTCCACAACTTTTCCCAGTCAGCAAACATAATGTTATGACCAATGTCTTCTGCCTACTTAATCATAGCTGATTTCACTGTTTCATCCTGCGTATTCCATTTCAACAGCAAATTATACATTTTTGACAAATTTTTAGTATTGGATTCTAACAATCCTGTTTCCAATTTTGATTTTTCCACCTGGAAGCCAATTTTCCTGTCCATCTTATAAACCTCCATTATCTGATAATAATGAAGCCAGTCTCGCACTTTATCTTTTAATTTCTCAAAACTCTGCAATTTCAATTTGTCCCCTTTTTGTTCCAAAATTTCCCAATATTTCGGCCATTTGGCTTTCAGACAAGAAGCATCTGTTGTTTTTGCTCTTAGAATCATAGAGTTGGAAGAGACCACAAGGGCCATCGAGTCCAACCCCCTGCCAAGCAGGAAACACCATCAGAGCACTCCTGACACATGGTTGTCAAGCCTCTGCTTAAAGACCTCCAAAGAAGGAGACTCCACCACACTCCTTGGCAGCAAATTCCACTGTCGAACAGCTCTTACTGTCAGGAAGTTCTTCCTAATGTTTAGGTGGAATCTTCTTTCTTGTAGTTTAGAACCATTGCTCCGTGTCCGCTTCTCTGGAGCAGCAGAAAACAACCTTTCTCCCTCCTCTATGTGACATCCTTTTATATATTTGAACATGGCTATCATATCCTCCTCTTCTTAACCTCCTCTTCTCCAGGCTAAACATGCCTAGCTCCCTTAGCCATTCCTCATAAGGCATCGTTTCCAGGCCTTTGACCATTTTGGTTGCCCTCCTCTGGACACGTTCCAGTTTGTCAGTGTCCTTCTTGAACTGTGGTGCCCAGAACTGGGCACAGTACTCCAGGTGAGGTCTGACCAGAGCAGAATACAGTGGCACTATTACTTCCCTTGATCTAGATGCTATACTCCTATTGATGCAGCCCAGAATTGCATTGGCTTCTTTAGCTGCCGCGTCACACTGTTGGCTCATGTCAAGTTTGTGGTCAACCAAGACTTCTAGATCCTTTTCACATGTACTGCTCTCAAGCCAGGTGTCACCCATCTTGTATTTGTGCCTCTCATTTTTTTTGCCCAAGTGCAATACTTTACATTTCTCCCTGTTAAAATTCATCTTGTTTGTTTTGGCCCAGTTCTCTAATCTGTCAAGGTCGTTTTGAAGTGTGATCCTGTCCTCTGGGGTGTTAGCCACCCCTCCCAGTTTGGTGTCATCTGCAAATTTGATCAGGATGCCCTTGAGTCCATCATCCAAGTCGTTGATAAAGATGTTGAATAAGACCGGGCCCAAGACAGAACCCTGTGGCACCCCACTAGTCACTCTTCTCCAGGATGAAGAGGAACCATTGATGAGCACCCTTTGGGTTCGGTCAGTCAGCCAGTTACAAATACACTGAGTGGTAGCATAGTCAAGACCGCATTTTCCCAGCTTCTTTACAATAATATCATGGGGCACCTTGTCAAATGCCTTGCTGAAATCAAGGTAGGCTACATCCACTGCGTTCCCTTCATCTACCAGGCTTGTAATTCTGTCAAAAAACGAGATCAGGTTAGTCTGACATGACTTATTTTTCAGAAATCCATGCTGACTATTGGTGATCACAGCATTTCTTTCTAGGTGCTCACAGACTGTTTGCTTAATGATCTGCTCCAAAATCTTCCCTGGTATTGATGTCAGACTGACTGGGCGGTAATTATTTGGGTCCTCTCTTTTCCACTTTTTGAAAATAGGGACAACATTTGCCCTCCTCCAGTCTGCTGGGACTTCGCCTGTTCTCCAGGAATTCTCAAAGATGACTGCCAGTGGTTCTGAGATCACATCTGCCAGTTCTTTTAATACTCTTGGATGCAGTTCATCTGGCCCTGGAGACTTGAATACATCTAAACTAGCCAAGTATTCTTGTACTATCTCCTTAGTTATTCTGGGCTGTGTTTCCTCTGCTGAATCATTTGCTCCAAATTCTTCAGGTCAGGCATTGTTTTCTTTATCGGAGAATACTGAGGCAAAGAAGGCATTGAGGAGTTCAGCCCTTTCTGTGTCCCCTGTTTGCATTTCACCATCTTCTCCTCTGAGTGACCCCACTGTTTCTTTGTTCTTCCTTTTGCTATGAACATACCCATAAAAGCCTTTTTTTGTTGCTTTTAACCTCTCTAGCAAGCCTGAGTTCATTCTGTGCTTTAGCTTTTCTGACTTTGTGTCTACACATGCTGGCTATTTGTTTGAATTCCTCTTTGGTGGTTTCCCCCCTTTTCCATTTTTTGTACACATCCTTTTTTTAATCTTAACTCAGTTAAAAGTTCTTTAGATAGCCACCCTGGCTTCTTTAGGCACCTTCCATGTTTCCGTCTCATTGGTATTGCCTGAAGTTGTGCTTTTACTATCTCCCTCTTAACAAACTCCCAGCCATCATGAACTCCCTTTCCTTTTAGTATTACTGTCCATGGAATCTCACCCAGCACTTCCCTAAGTTTTATGAAGTCCGCTCTTAAAGTCAAGGAATTGAGTCCTAGTATGCTTGGCTGCGCGGGACGCGGGTGGCGCTGTGGGTAAAAGCCTCAGCGCCTAGGGCTTGCCGATCGAAAGGTTGGCGGTTCGAATCCCCGCGGCGGGGTGTGCTCCCGTTGCTCGGTCCCAGCGCCTGCCAACCTAGCAGTTCGAAAGCACCCCCGGGTGCAAGTAGATAAATAGGGACCGCTTACTAGCGGGAAGGTAAACGGCGTTTCCGTGTGCAGCTCTGGCTCGCCAGAGCAGCGATGTCACGCTGGCCACGTGACCCGGAAGTGTCTCCGGACAGCGCTGGCCCCTGGCCTCTTAAGTGAGATGGGCGCACAATCCCAGAGTCTGTCAAGACTGGCCCGTACGGGCAGGGGTACCTTTACCTTTACTATGCTTGGCTGCTCCTTTCCGCTATATAGTAAACTTCAGAAGAGCATGATCACTCGTGCCTAATGATCCTTCCACTTCTACCCCACTAACCAGGTCATCAACATTGGTTAGGACCAGATCTAAAATGGCTGTTCCTCTTGTTGCTTCTCCCACTTTCTGGACAATGAAGTTGTCTGCAAGGCCAGTGAGGAATCTGTTTGACCTTTCTTGTCTGGTCTGTTTCTCTGAAATAGATTGTATCCCTCCATTATTACATTCCAATCGTGGGACTTATCCCACCAGGTTTCAGTGATGCCTATTATGTCATATTTAGTTTGCTGTACCAAGAACTCAAGCTCATCTTGTTTATTTCCCATGCTTTGCGCATTAGTGTACAGACATTGAAGTCCATTAATCATTCCCCCGTGTCTCTTATTTAAGGATTTTTTCCTCCCACCACTAGGTGTGCGTGCTGTTTGCTCCATTTGGTCTATGACATTTGGATGATCATCTTCATCAATTGATAGGCTCCTACCTTCAGGAGCACTGTCTCCCTCCCCCACATTAGTCAGTTTAAAGCCCTCCTGATGAGGTTTCTGAGATTTTTGGCAAAAACATTCCTCCCAACCATTGTGAGGTGCAGCCCATCGCTTGCCAGAAGTCCATCTTCAAGAAACTGCAGTCCGTGATCTTAGAATCCAAACCGTTCCTGTTTACACCATTTGCGAAGCCAGCTGTTCACTTCCACTATTTTTCCCTCTCTCCCTGGGCCACGTCGTTCAACTGGGAGGACAGATGAGATGACAATTTGTGCATTTAATTGCTTCAATTTCCTGCCCAGAGCCTCGTATTCTCTTTTGATCTTCTGGAGGCTATTGCTTGTAGTGTCATTGGTTCCCACATGAACCAAGAGGAAGGGGTATTTGTCAGTGGGTTTTATGATTCCTTGCAGTCGTTCAGTTACATCTTGGATCTTAGCCCCGGGGAGACAGCACACTTCCCGAGACATCTTGTCAGGCACACAGATTACTGCTTCTGTTCCCCTCAGTAGGGAATTCCCTATCACCACTACACGCCTCCTCTTAGGTCTGGTCGGGGTTCTTTCATGAGCTGTCCGTTCCAAGATCGCCTGCACATTCCCTGAGGACTGACTTTGCTGCTCGTCTTCATATACCTGATCGACTGTAATGAGGGAGAGATCCTCAAATGGAGTCTGCTCTTCGTCTTCCATGCTAGGGGAGAGGACCTCAAAGCGATTGTGTATTTCTAAACAATCAGAGCGAACCCTGGGCCTCCTACTTCTTTGAGTCACCTTTCTCCATATATCTGGCTCCTGTGTTGGTGAACTAGACTCCTTCTCAGGGGAGTCCCCTGTCTCCTCCTTGGTGGAGACGGTGTGCTCTGTTGCTTCCAAGAAGAGCTCCAGCTCTCTAATTCTTTGGAGCGTAGCTACACGTTTCTCCAGTTGCTGGACTTTGTCTTCTAAGAGGGCAATCAACATGCAATTGCTGCAGGTAAAGCTGCCTGCAACCTTGGCAAACATTGCGCAGGAACCGCAGGCGACTGCAGCTGTTCCCTCACCCTCCATCTTGAGAACGTGTCGTTGGGGGTGGCTACAGCGGTCCTCCATCATAAAAAGTGTGAAGACAGGACAAATAACTCCCCCCAAAAAAACCCTAGGTCTCCCCCAACAAACGTTTGAGACTAGCTCCCCTAAATCTAAAAGATGGATCAAACTGCGCGCGTAGATGGATCTTCAGCTGCTGCCCTGCAAGCTCTGATAAGCTCCTCCCACAGCTAATCACCTGCCTCAACAGAAACCCTGCCCCCTCTGACCTTTGCACAGGGAGAGCAGCTACCATATTTTTCTCTCTATAACACACAGATTTTTTCTCCTACAAAGGAAGGGGAAAGGTCTGTGCGTGTTATTGAGCAAATGTGTGGTCCCTGGAGCCAAATGGCAAAAAAAATCAGGCAAAAATCAAATCGCGCATCTCGGAGAAGGGAAACCTGAAAAGAGGAAGCGGCTGCTTTCCTGCATTCTGCCTCAGGGTCTTACTGCCCACCCTCCTTTGTTTCCTTGCTGTGTTTGCTCAAACGGAACAAAGAGCAGGGAAAGCCCCTTCCCTCCAGGCAAGCAGAGGGGAAAGCAGAGTGTCGTCTCTGTGCTCCGGTGCTGCTGAAAACATGCAGGAGGGAGGGAGGGAGGGAGGGAGGGAGGGAGCTGGCTGGCTTGGGTGGGTAGGTGAGGGAAAACTTTTGCCTTCCTTTCCTCCCTCCCGTTATACCCCTCTCCTGCATTCTTAGCCAGCTGCTTCTCTGCACACCCCTCTCGTGCTCCTTGTCCATTCTGTGTTTTTCCTTCCCTCCCCACTTAAAATGTGGTTAAAAAGCATGGATCCACATGGATCCTCAGGATCTTTGCATTGGGTCACCCCAAATTCACCATCAGATCACATAGCATGTCCATGGCTACAGCCTGCCCCCCAAAAATCACGCACCCAGTTGCCTGGGGCTGCAATGGTGCAAAAACGTGGTTAAAAAGCATGGATCTACATGGATCCTCAGGATCTTTGCATTGGGTCACCCCAAATTCACCATCAGATCACATGTCTGTGGCCACAGCATGAAGCACAAAAATGATACATCCACTGTTTCATTTGGAATGTTTTTTCCCTTGTTTTCCTCCTCTAAAAACGATGTGCATGTTATGGTCAGGTGCGTGTTATAGAGCGAAAAATACGGTAATCAGCCACAAAGAAACACACACACAAGAAAACCCTTTTTGCTCCTTCTTCAGCTGCTGCCCTGCAAGCTCTGATAAGCTCCTCCCATAGCTTATCTTAATTGGGTACTCTTTATAAATTTATTGGCAAGGACACCTGGGTCACACTCCCAAGTGCACTTGTTCCTGCAGCTTCATTACCGGGTCATGGTATAATAAGCCCATGCTTGCTTACTTGTGAGGAAACCACACTGATTTCAGAGGGACTGAACAAGCATGGTAAAAACTCCTCCTGAGATAACAATAAGGGTGTTTGTTTGTGTGTGTGTGTGTGTGTGTGTGTGTGTGTGTACACACACATACCAGGCAGTGTTTCTCAAGCTTGGGCCCCCAGCAGCTGTTCTATTACAGCTCCCATCATCCCTGACCACTGGTCCTGCTTTGGGGCATGATGACGTTCTTACATTGTTGTTATATAGAGGGATATAACAACACTGAAGAAGTATTTGAAATGAGTTTGGCTAGGGTCTCCAAGGGTTGCTGCACACCAGGCAAAAAATACCGCTCAGTGAAATATGAGCTGAAAAATGTGAAATTGCTGAAAAGGCAGAAATAAACTGGGAAGCATCCATAAGCCATTGCAATTCCTCCTCTGTAAGATTCTTTCTCAATAAGGCTGCAGTCCCACAGTCCATCCACACCACTGAAATCTATGGGCCTTCCACATTAGTGTTCATTTTAGTATTTATATAGTATGTCAGAGCTGAGACGGGCAAATGTTTCAGCCTGAGGGCCACATCTGAGTACAAAAATCGTACGGTATTCCACGAAAAGTATCACTGTCATCTGCAAGAAGGCTGGTACTGTGAATTATGAAGGGAGGAGAGCGACAGGAAGTGAATGGACATTTGTTTGTTTGTTTGCTTGCTTGTTTTACTGCAAAAGCCTTTTCTGTATTTCAGATAACATGAAATCTTTCTTTAGCATGTCAAACTGTTATGCTTTAAAAAGCGGACACAAACATATACATGAATCTCTGCAACAACCCCCAAATGCAATATTTAATCAAGCATTTTCTTCAAGCTGCAGACCATACTACATTTCCAACTTTGGTTGCCACATCTGTGTCATTGGCACAGAAACACACTCTCCTCTGACTGCATACATGAGGCTCCTGGATGCAGAGCGATTGCAAGGGTTGTCTCCCCTTGGCCTCTCATCTTTGGCAGGCAGCATAGTCCTGCAAGAGGCAGCTGGTCTCCAAAGAAGCATCTGGATTGCGCCTCCATCACCTTGGCAACATGCCAGCTTCCTTGGGCCTGGCAACTACATCAGTGCATCCAGAAGAAAGCCTCTGGATTATCCTGTCCGAGGTGGTTTGCTGCATCAGGCCAGAGGCCTATCCGATTAGTCCAGCAGCATCTTCTCACAGTGGCCAACCAAATGGCTATGGAAAGCTTGCACACAGCAGCCATCCTCCCACTTGTTATTCCCAGCAGCTGGAATTCCGACACAAGGTGTCTCTGATAGTGGAGGTAGTAGAGCTACCTGCCTTTCAAGGAAGCATGTTAACTTTTCGTGATCTTCTCACTGAGGAACCATGATAATATTCCAGAGGATGGTATGCAGCTAAGGCCACATCCACACCATACATTTAAGACCGAGACCACATAACACCGGTCTTGAAAGACCTACATTGGCTCCCAGTACGTTTCTGGGCACTATTCAAGGTGTTGGTGCTGACCTTTAAAGCCCTAACAGCCTCAGCCCAGTATACCTGAAGGAGCGTCTCCACCCACATTGTTCTGCACGGACACTGAGGTCCAGCGCCAAGGGCCTTCTGGCGGTTCCCTCACCGTGAGAAGTGAGGTTACAGGGAACCAGGCAGAGGGCCTTCTGGGTAGTAGCACCCGCCCTGTGGAATGCCCTCCCACCAGATGTCAAGGAAATAAACAACTATCTGACTTTTAGAAGACATCTGAAGGCAGCCCTGTTTAGGGAAGCTTTTAATATTTGATGAATTATTGTAGTTTAATATTTTGCTGGAAGCCACCCAGAGTGGCTGGGGAAACTCAGCAGGATGGGCATGGTATTTTTTTAATTTATTATTATTATTATTATTATTATTATTGCACTATGGTACCACTCTATATCATCATGGCTTTGTGCTAACAATTCAGGGAGGTACAGTTTTGTTTAGGGAGAGTTGTTAGGAGACCCCCCTATTCCCCACACAGAGATACAATTTCCAGAGTTCCCTGCAAAAATGGATTATTTATTAATCCAGGGAGAAGGGAAGGGTTAGGGTTAGGGTTAGTCCCATCATGCTAGTGGGGCCCCTTGCGCTGGCCGGATGTGGTAGGAATATCGCCTTTTGAATGATGACCATCGCAACTTTCAGATACTGTGAAAAATATAATACATCTTTTTTTAAAAAAAAATGAAAGACCTGACAACGTCAGCATCTCTAGAATTCAGCATCTAGAGATTCAGCATTCATTCAGCATCTCTAGAATTGGCAGGATGGAAATAGATGTTCTTTCCCCTCAGTTTTATAAGAGTGAACCGCAATTCGTAAATTGTGTAACAAGCTTTCCAAGCCTCCAAATTTCAATACTGTAATAAAATAAATAAATAAGTGTTTCGCTTGTTCCGATTAGTTTCTGCTCTGCTACAAGGAGCCATTTCCCACCATATAATGTAAAACAAGTACACCTAGTTTTGTCTGGCAAATATTGGAGGGCACTGAGTTATAACTTGTCTCCAGCATTCTGCAGACACTCGCTCAAACACATGCACTGCCCCAAATCCCTGAGCTCTATGTGGGGCCAATGAGATATGGGGGGAACGGGGAAGTGGAAGCCAGAGGCAGAAGAACTAGCTACTGGGTAAGAGTTTGGTCATAAATTAAAAACCCTTCAACCAGTGCATGATCAAAAGCTTTTGCTTGGCAGGCAGACTTTTGAAAATTAAATGTATGCCAAGAACCTGCAGGTTTTTGGCTTCCTGACTAGGGTTGAAAATCTTGGATGCTGTAGGGTTTACAGCAAACGCTCTGACATAATAACTGAAAATATATTTGTAAGAGATAACCCTTCCTGTAAAGATAAGACTCACTAAATTCAGAAAATAGTAGAACCTCGGAAGAAAGGGGCAAAATCTCTGTCGAATATATGATAACTAAAAGGTGTAATGCCAAGAAAATCTGGATTGTGCCCATAATTTAATAGTGCAATGCTATACATGTCCACTCAGATTTAAGTACTCCCAAATAAGGGAGGATAAGATTGCACCCTCAAATGACCAATCCAGAGGTTAAGGGGGAAACACCTTTCTGTAGATTATTTTCATTGGCAGAGAGTCTGAAACAGTTCTTTTTTTTTTAATAAATTTTTATTAGGTTTTACACAGTTTTTATAGACACACACCATACACACTAATATACAGACAAACATGTATACTTTCCAATCCCTTATTTCTTAACTACTTTTCCTGACTTCCCCATCCCTCCCCTTCTTGTATCCCAATTCCCATGGTTAGTTCAGCAAGTTCTTACTAATATGACTTATATACTTAACTTTATGAGCTTATATATACTCAACTTATAGATTTAACTTATATACTTGCACATTCTTACCCCTTTTTCTAAGGTCGACCCAAGTTCCCTTCCACAAAATTCCCAATTTTATATTGATTCCAAACCAAATGACAATAAAAAACAGAAAAAACAACTTATAGTTTAAATTCTAAAATTCTCCTCCTCCCCCCCTCTCCCGGTTTTGATCCCAAAAAATGCCCATCAACCAGTCAATTCTCATCCTGGATCCCTCACGTCCGAGGCTCTTAAGTCTCTCTCAGGCCCTCTCAGCCGGTTTTGGTGGTAGTCCTTTATGTTGAACATCATGTCGCGGAGAAGCTCAGTCCCAAAAGGATCAGTATTTCTTCCAACCTGGCCTCCATGCTCAAAAGTGGAACCCAAATCATATTCCACATTTCTTTTAAATCCAAATGTCCCAAATGGTCCAAAGGCTCCATCTTTCACCTTATACAGATTTATAATCCTTAAATCTTCCGATCTCCGCATTGGAAGGTCTCTGCAATCTTCCTTCTCAGTTTCAAACCAAATTTTGGTCATCCAAATCTTAATTTCCTTGTAATCCATTTTTGGAGGCCTCTGGTTATTCTTTTCCACCAAAAACTTTTCAGCTCCTCCTTCTGGCCCTTCTGAAACAACACATTTCTCTTCTTGTTCAGCTGCAAGATTTTCTTGAGTCAAATCCGTGGTACAGTCTACAAGTTTGTTTACATTGAGATTCAAGGTCCTAACTTCTGCAGCCAAAGCTTCACTCTGTTCCTGTAACTTTCCCACGATAGAAAATATTCTCTCTAGTTCAGCCAGTACTTTTCCATCTGCAGCCATTGTAATGTCTCCGAACCCCTCTAGAGGGATTCTAGTTACTTAGTGTTCTTTCTCCAACAATCAAGTTACTTTGTTCTTTTTTCTTTATTTTCAACAACTTAAAATCAAATGTAGCGGAAAAAACTCAGCAAAAGTAGCAACAGACAGATACTTCTAACTTTGACAGCTCATTTGACAGCTGTCAAAATCCTTATGTCTCCAGCCAGTTCTTTCACGGTTCACTCCCGGGTCTCGTGGGTTGCAATTCTTCTAACACAATACTTATATATCCAAATCGTGAAATTAATAACTTTCATTCACAAAAAGAGAGAAAGTAGTCTCTCAACCTTAGTTATCCAATTCTTGCTTTAAGTTCACTACAATACTGGGGGGGGGGGGGGGACTTCCTTTTGACACCTCCCCCGGTCGTTACAAAATTCAAAGGGAAAAGAAATTTTTCGTTCCAATTTCCGTATTACTCACGGGTTATTTCTTTGCAGTCCAAATTTCAAGGAAGAAAGTCAGCGCTCTCTGGCCATGGCTTGCGGCTTCGCTCCGTAGAAGTAGCGGTCTACTCTCAGCACCGCGCCACTCTCCGTCCCCCGCTCCGGAGCCTTTAAAAAGGCTTCTTCGCGAGTTGGGGGGGCGCAAATGGTGCCCACCGAGTCACCAAGTCCACAGGCTTCCGCGCCTGCGGTTTTTAAG
The DNA here is from genome assembly GCF_964106915.1 of Podarcis gaigeae. Lineage (NCBI taxonomy): Eukaryota > Metazoa > Chordata > Lepidosauria > Squamata > Lacertidae > Podarcis > Podarcis gaigeae. The sequence goes on from NC_139679.1 coordinate 101,588,910, forward strand.
GGTCCCCGCGTTGCCTGCGCGGCAGGACCCGTCTTCCACGGAGTCGATTCCCTCCTGAGCTCGGAGGGAATCCGCCATTAGCCTTTCGCGCTAACCCGGAAGTCCTGAAACAGTTCTGACTCTGTAGAGACAAAGACATTTTGCCTAGTATAACATTTCAGATACTATATTTGCTCTCTGAAATGTACTGGGTATGTTCAGTGGTTGATGGTTAAGAGTCAGTTAGCTTGAGGGCCAAATTCTGTTCTGGACAACCTCCCTAGGGCCACATGCCAGAGGCAAAAGTCGGTGGAGCAAGGAATGGAAATTTTGCCTTTGTACAGAGGGCAAGTTTCTATAAACACACCTATATAGGTGTCTATCCTCTATATAGGCAAGCAAGGGGTATTACCAGTGTTCATGGACACATTCCCACTGAGCCAGTGAGGGGTAGGGCCTGGGTTGACTTACGTTAGCCCATTAATTTCAGTGGGATTTTGGGCAGGTATAAATGATGTTTAGATCCACAAGCTGTAGAACAAATTTGTTCATTTAGATATCAAGGTACAGTGGTACCTCGAGTTACAGATGCGTCAGATTAAAGATGCTTCAGGTTACAGACTCCACTAACCCAGAAATAGTACCTTGGGTTAAGAACTTTGCTTCAGGATGGGAACAGAAATCGTGTGGCGGCAGCGGGAGGCCCCATTAGCTAAAGTGGTACCTCAGGTTAGGAACAGTTTCAGGTTAAGAACAGACCTCCAGAACGAAATAAATTCTTAACCCGAGGTACCACTGTATACTCTTTAGTGAAGTGCCATATGGAGCCCATGAAAGTCAAAGCAAAGAAAACCATAGGGGCATTGATGAAGTTCTATTACAGCAAAGGAGCATTTGTTCCTGGTATTTAGGCGCTTGTTTAAAGGATTGAATCCATGCCCTCCCCAGTCTGAGGTTTTACAGAACATGGGCTGCAGCTGTATTCATGGTGCTCATTAAATTCACTGGCTCTGATCTAGCTGGCTCCAATTTGAAAGCTGAGGGACTCACCAGCTCATTGCAACCTAACATTTTTCACCAGTTCTTTTCGCCACACCTAATGTTGGGAGGACAGCATTGCAAATTTCGGAAAAGTACAAATTCCACACGACAGCTGTCTTCAGTTCGCTTACTGATTCGCGAAGTGAAAATTACCCGATGAATTTCTCCCCATCTCTGCCTGGGACTGGCTCTCAGGGGACCTGTTCACATGCAGATCCGTTAATATATTGAACCAGGTCTAAACGCTGGTGAAAATCATCAGGCAAGTTAGCTGTTACTAGCTTAAGTCTCCCTGATTTGGTGAATTTTGTCAGAATAAAAATGACAAAAGGCTGGGCCAATACGCCCAAATATTTTGAATGAATATTCAAGCACATAGATTCGGGCTGCTCACTCAGTAATTAATCCAATCCTATAGCGTGGGAAAGGGATGCGGGTGGCGCTGTGGGTTAAACCAGAGCCTAGGGCTTGCCGATCATAAGGTCGGTGGTTCGAATCCCCGTGACGGGGTGAGCTCCCATTGTTTGGTCCCTGCTCCTGCCAACCTAACAGTTCGAAAGCACGTCAAAGTGCAAGTAGATAAATAGGTACCACTCCAGTGGGAAGGTGAACGGCATTTCCGTGCGCTGCTCTGGTTTGCCAGAAGTGGCTTAGTCATGTTGTACGCCAGCTCCCTCGGCCAATAAAGCGAGTTGAGCGCCGCAACCCCAGAGTCAGCCACGACTGGACTTAATGGTCAGGGGTCCCTTTACCTTTATCTTATAGAGTGGGAAGGATCTGGATTTCAGACCTACATAAACGAAACATTCCTCTCTTTCTGTGTGTGTGCATAGTGTAATGTTTGCACTAATATTATATCCAGAGCTGTCTGTAAGTAAAAACAGATCCTTCATGATAGGGAAGCTATTTGCTGAGTTGGTATTTAGGATTACGGCTCCATTCCTTCAGATGTTGCATATCTATTCACTTAGGCTGTGATTTTCCTCCGGGCGTCCCATCTGCAAAGATTCACAACGCCGAGCTGTACGAGACTTGTCTGTATATCATCCAAACTGCCAATAAAAAGTCATTCAAACCCTATACCACCCAGGAACTGGTGGCCACAGCAGGGGCTGATCTATAATACCATTCCTCAGTTGATGGCTCTTTTAAGTGTTAGCATAAAAGTATGTTGATTAAGCCTGGAAATACAAACAACAGCAAAAGCATTTATTGTTTGACCTTTTAGCATTGAGATTGGAGCTGGTTTTAAAGAATACAGAAGAAAAAAGCTAAGGGATTCAGATGGCCATCATTACCCTCAAAGGATGTATCTTTCCCCTCTTAACCACAGTGAAAGGACTGGGTTTGCCAATATAGTCTTGTCACACGGCATAATATTATTTCAAAGGATTTAATGCCAAATACTGTTCCTTAAAGAAACCATCCCACTATCAAAACAAAAAAAATTCCTTCCAGTAGCACCTTAAAGACCAACTAAGTTAGTTCTTGGTATGAGCTTTCGTGTGCATGCACACTTCTTCAGATACACATGTATCTGAAGAAGTGTGCATGCACACGAAAGCTCATACCAAGAACTAACTTAGTTGGTCTTTAAGGTGCTACTGGAAGGAATTTTTTTTGTTTTGACTATGGCAGACCAACACGGCTACCTATCTGTAACATCCCACTATCATATCCTTTCTCAAAAACATTGATGCAATCCTAAAGACTTCAGTCCTAGACACTTACATGGTGGGGGAGCTCCAAGTCAACACAGCGGAAATTGTTTCTGAGTAAGCAGATAGGATTGTGCTATAAAAGTCACCATTCGCTTTACAGGCTTGGGATGAAATATTTTGGTTAGATCCTGGGGTTTCTTTTGCATGATTCTTTTTAGGTTGTCCAGGTTTCCTGTGTACTCTTCAGAATCTGGAACAATCTGAGGATATGACCCCATTGGCCCTCTTTAATGCAATTTACAGACAATCATGCCATTATGTTTTACATCTTACTTGCATTCAAATTATTTCTTTCTTGTTTAATTTGAGCCATCCAGAGAACTTTGTGTTATGGGGCAGAATGCCATGAATGAATGGATCCTAGCCATGTCTACTCAGAAGTAAGTCCCATTGGGTCTAGTGTGATTTACTATCAGATAAGTGTGCATACTATAGAATTGCAGCTTTACTCAAATAGATACCACCAGTAATGTGTGCAGCCTGATCATAACACTATGACCTGCTTGTGTTCAGTGTTTTGAGAGCTAGAATTAGTACCTCACGGAAGGCAGCAACTTTACAGTATTTCCAGCGTCTTTTCAGATACATCATATTTCAGTTTTTCCTGCCACATACTTCAGTTTTTTGTGGCTAGAATAAATGCAAAGTTTTCACTTGGCCCTTGCAATTTCATAGGCTGTGAGTCATGTGATTGCCATGGGTGCCTATTGGCTAGTGCCTGTGGCATCACTGGTGAAGAACAACCATATACTCTGTTCTCATGCATGCAATGTTCTGAGAATACCAAAAGTATTTTGATTTCCTTTTAGGGGTTGCACTGATCCAACAGAAGCCCTTAAACAGCCTTCTAAAATAAAACAAAGCACACACATAAAACCTAAGCTGCTGGATACCAGCAACTATCCCTCCCTCTCATCCCACCGGCAGTTTCCTCCCATTTCACAAACAGATTTTCTTTTCTTAGTCTCTTTAATTATTTGACATGCTGTTTTTCTTTCCAGTGCTATAGCACACTTTGGCCATGTTTGATTTTTTTTTAAAAGGAAGGGGAACCTGTGATGAGGTCATTATTCTGCAGCAAAACAGAACACTGCTCTAGCATGAATGGTGAAGGTGATGTGAAGAGGTCCTAATGTTAGTAATATTTATTTGGACAAACATTTGTGGGCTCCTTCTGGCCTGCACATTGACCCAAACCACATCTGCACCTGATTGTGCAGATGTTCACCTATCCATCCTCTCTCCACAGTAGGAGGCACTGTCCAGCCTTGTGTTCTTTCCCCAACTAATTTCCCACAGGCTCACCTATTTTCTGCAGTCCCTTACCCAGAGCAGGTAACGTCAGAGCTCCACCACCGTAGACGTGGTTGACCTCCCTCAGCCTTCAAAGGCCTGCTTTCATCCCGAGCCAGGACAGAACGCAAGAACAATGGCTTTTCAGGGAAAGTGTGCCCAACAGACTGAAGTAATTTTAAGAACGGATTGGCCTCTTTTGTATTCCCGGGGTTTATTTTAACTTGTTTGGACATGTATATTACATTAGTTACTAATAGGCTGATGTGGTTTACAAAAATTGGACCTTGCAGGGTAGCGCTAGCTAGTGGCTGCAAAGCATGTTGAGAAACATCCTGACATGCATCCAGGAACATACCTAATTCTGCCAAACATGCTTCTCGCACTCAGCTTCCAGCTGGTCTGGGCTTGTTGCTGGGGGTGGGGTGGGGGGTTAACCACACTTTGCCACATAATGACCATATGCGCAAAATATAATAGAGTTTCTCTACCAGTATTTGCACTAAGGCCTGCAACTCAGTGGTAAAGCATCCGTTTTGCATGCTGGAGGGCTCAGGATCAACCCCCCTCCCCCAGTGGAGCTCGAAATATTCTTTATCTGAAATCCTGGAGAAGTGCTGCCAGTCAATGTAGGCAAAATTGCATTTCCCAGGGTTTTTGCTCTCTGGGATGTCTCACACTGTATTGTTTTTAATATTTGGTTGGAAGCCGCCCAGAGTGGCTGGGGAAACCCAGCCAGATGGGCGGGGTATAAATAAATTATTATTATTATTATTATTATTATTATTATTATGCAAATTTTAAGGCACCAGGGAAGGAAGTTGGTGATTGTTTTAATTTGTAGCCAGAAAACAACTTTTGAGGAACATGCAGCGGTATTTGCAATGCATCTGAACAGTGGCGGAGCTTCATGCTCCAGCACCGGGGGCGGAAAGCAGGTGGGGGCAGGGCTGGTGTGTGTCCCTGGAGTGGGGCGCACCGCCCAAAGGGGCGGGGTGCAAGTCCTGGGGGTGGGGGGCCCCGTCTGAGGGGAAGGGGCACCCAGCATGGGTGGGGGGACAGCTGCAATGGAACCCCACCAGGATCGCACTGCTGAGGGCAGTGTGCTCCCCTGGCCCCCTCTTCCTCTGCCCGTGCATCTGAACCCTGAAAGTTGTACAAGCCCATGTTCTTCAGAGCCTATAAACTTTGGTGATGTCTCTTCTTTTAAATACACAAACCCATCAGTCCTCAAGGTTCTTAAATTAATCAGCTTAAACAAGATTGTTTCCTTCATTTCACATGCTTGAAACCTTTCTCTCTCTCCCTCCCTTACATTGTCCCCACTCTGCATGTCTGTAAATGTTGTTTTATTCACAAAGAGGTTTCCCTTATTTGTGATGAACTGAAATATTTCAATAGGGAAAGATGGCTAAAGTATTGCATATCAAAACAGTACCAAGGGGTTCTGTGGGTTGATTGAATAAAACAACAAACTTTCTTATATAGACTTGTTAAAAACAAAAAAGTCCATATACACCTTTTTAAAATATATCATAATTCTATTAGCCAAAGACAGACACAAACTGAGATAGAATAAATTTAACAAAATCCCTTTCCCTAGTCTTTGCTGCAGAAATGAGAATTCTAGCAATTATTTCCATTATTATTTTGTGTCAGCCAATAAGAAACGGGGGGTTATTAAGAGAAAGTAGAAAACAGAATCAGGCATACATGAAATTTCCAAAAAAAAAATAAAAATGGCAAGGTGATTCATATTCCACCCCCCATCATTCTGCCCAGACGCTGAGGTCCAACGCCGAGGGCCTTCTGGCAGTTCCCTCATTGCGAGAAGCAAAGCTAGAGGGAACCAGGCAGAGGGCCTTCTCGGTAGTGACGCCCAACCTGTGGAACGCCCTTCCAGCAGATGTCAAAGCGATAAACAACTACCTGACATTCAGAAGACATCTTAAGGCAGCCCTGTTCAGGGAAGTTTTTAACGTGTGATATTTTACTGTATTTTTGGTTTTTATGGAAGCCGCCCAGAGTGGCTGGGGAGGCCCAGCCAGATGGGCGGGGTATAAATAATAAATTATTATTATTGTTGTTGTTGTTGTTGTTGTTGTTGTTGTTGTTGTTGTTGTTGTTGTTATATATTAAACTCTGATTTTACAACCATTGTTTTGATTCCTGCAAGAAAAAAAAATCAGTTCCCGGGATTGTTGATTTGGAATCATCAGGTGGCTTTTCAGTACAATTTTCAGACCTGTGGATTGTTTTGTGGATTTATTCTGCACTGCATCATGGGACTTGCAGTGCCCGAGTTACTGAGCACATATAGGGTTCATAGGCTGCGCTGGTCTTATTAATTTCTCTTCCATCCCTTCAGACTTCCTCAAACATTTCAGCTGAGGTTTACGGCTAAAATCCAGTAAATCTAGGTAGCATCCGTTCTGCCAAAGTAATATTGCTTAGTAATGATCCTATCCGGCTGAGAAGACATAATTTGAGCATACAATTGTAATGAAAGGGATAGGAAGAGTATCTCAATAATGGCGTCCTTCATACAAACCTGCTCAAAGTGCTTTATTCAACATTCAGTGCCCCTGCCTTTGGTCCACCCACCATCAGATATATGGTTGGAGGATTCTTGGAAGAACCAGACTTTGGGAGGCCCTCAGCTCAGTGCTACCAATGGGCTCCCCAACACACACACACACACACACACACACACACACACACACACACTATAAGGCCATGCAGTCAAGCATGGATCCCATTTGAAAGTGGCCTCATTGGCCACCCATTGCTAAAATGGTGACCTGGGGGCAGGCTGAGGAGTGGCAGCATAGTTGGGTTGAGTCAATATGAGGTAGTAGACACAGAGCGCCAGTTGGATCTAGCCAGGACTCCAAATTTTACTGCCAAGGAATCCACCTTGCCTCCCCTATGGCATATCTTACTAAAATCGAAGTCCCTAAACACAGAAGGGCTTTCACCCTGGCTCAATGTCATGCCCTCCCCTCAGCTGTTATTGAAGGCCGATACCGGAAGATTGACTACCCAGAAGACAATGCTCCTGTGACTTGGGACAAATAGAAACGTTAGAGCATGTCCTTCTCTAGTGCCTGTACAGTGGTACCTCGGGTTACATACGCTTCAGGTTACAGACTCCGCTAACCCAGAAATAGTACCTTGGGTTAAGAACTTTGCTTCAGGATGAGAACAGAAATCGTGCTCTGACGGCGTGGCGGCAGCAGGAGGTCCCATTAGCTAAAAAAGTGGTACCTCAGGTTAAGAAGTTTCGGGTTAAGAACGCATCCCCGGAATGAATTAAGTACTTAACCTGAGATACCACTGTATTCCAGAGACATCCTTACTAGTCTGATTTCCCCATTACTTCATAAGTACCGAGGGTGCACAGGACAATTTCACACCTCCCTTTTGCTCTTGGATACCGATCCTGCTGCAACGTATAGTTTTGCTAGGTTCTGCACAGCAGCGCTCGAGATTCGTAGGAGGATGACCTGTGCCACAAATCAGCTTTAATGAACATATCAGAGTGCTCTGTAAATGATAGTTAAAGCCTTTATATATCAAGCTTTTGTGCTCTTCCACACTCGCCCAATGTTCCTGACCCTTCTTTTGGATTCTTTTAGCTTCTTTTAAATTCTTATAGACTTTTATATTCACCTTGTCTAAACGCTTTTTAGATTTTAAATCCAAACGCTTTTTAGATTTTAAATGCTGGTCTATGACCGTAATAAAGATTTGCATTGAGTCAGTGTGAGAGGTAATGCAGTGCCAGCCTGACTACTGGTGCTGAGCCTGGTACTTGGGTCAGGGCCTTTTCATCTTAAATCTGAAATAACCTTTCTAAGGAGGTCTATTTGGCACACAGCTGTTTGCTTTTAGACAGGCAGGGAATACAATTGTACAAGCTTTCCCTGAGAACTGCTCTTAAAAGTGTCATTTTGATTGCTGCTGCTGCCTTTTAACCTGCTTTTAGTTTTAATTATGTGGCTTTATTGTGCTGCTGTTTTATACATTATTGTAAGCCTCCTTGTGTATATTTATGAAGATGGGAAAGGAGTGCAGAAATAATTAAAAAAAAATTTTAAGATAGGAATATTTTCATGTGGGTGAACAAGGGATTATTTCAATGGCTGATTTCTTTCTGCACCACTTGAAAATACATTGTTAATTTAACAACAACAACATCAGCATTTTGCTTATTAATGTAAATGCTTGCTCTAAGCTTTCAGCAAGCTAAAAAGCCCAAGGAAGCATAGCTAATACATAGCACACATCTTTCGAAATAATCTGGATATAAGATCACAATGGATTATGATGGCGCGCTATTAGATTTTATTGCGCTTTTTCACATGGAGTGCCTTATGTGCCAATAGACAAGAGAAGCTATAAAAACAATATCATTACTATTATTGTTTGAACTATCCAGGCAAACTAAGGCACTTTAAAATCCTGCTCTTCTTCAGAGCATTGTATTGTCCTCGTCATCACCAAAAGTTAATTCAGTCTAGGTTAATTCTGTATCAATATATAAACCATGTGGGATTTGCGATGGGTTGTGGAAAGTCAAAGGCGCATTCACTGGGCATGTTGGCAGTGCCAGTCAATCGTCCCTGTACAAGAATGACCCTGTGAATTGCATGTCCTTCTAGTTTTTTGTGGCATGACTATTCTGTAGCAATAAGGTCAACTGAAATCAACCACAATTACAGTAGTACCTCAGGTTACATACGCTTTAGGTTACAGATGCTTCAGGTTACAGACTCCGCTAACCCAGAAATAGTACCTCGGGTTAAGAACTTTGCTTCAGGATGAGAACAGAAATCGTGCTCCGGCGGTGTGGCGGCAGCAGGAGGCCCCATTAGCTAAAGTGGTGCTTGAGGTTAAGAACAGTTTCAGGTTAAGAACAGACCTCCAGAACAAATTAAGTACTTAACCCAGGGTACCACTGTACTTACCGCATTAGTAAACTAGTTACAATGGTAACGTACCATGCAGGGAGGGGTCAATCAATATCATTTTCACGGCTTTGGCTGGCGAGGGCGGGATATAAATAAAAATTTATTATTTATTATTATTATTTGTAAGAGCTCAGTCATTTAGTATGGCAGCACTTGAACTTTGGAACTCCCTGCCTATTAAGATCTAGCAGGCGCCATCACTTTACTTTTTGATGTCTGCTAAAAACATTCTCATTTAGACAAGCCTACTTAGATTCTTAGAAAGTTGAGATAATTTTAATCCGTTTTAGTATTTTCACCTTGGTGTGTTTCAAAGTATGGCTGTGAATTTTTCTTGATTTTCTTGTTTTGTCTTTTTGTAAACTGAGGTTGTTGGGGTGTTTTTTTACAGTCAAGTGGAGTATAAAGGTAAAGGGACCCCTGACCATTAGGTCCAGTCGTGGCCGACTCTGGGGTTGTGGTGTTCATCTCGCTTTATTGGCCGAGGGAGCCGGCATACAGCTTCCGGGTCATGTGGCCAGCATGACTAAGCTGCTTCTGGTGAACCAGAGCAGCGCATGGAAACGCCGTTTACCTTCCCGCTGGAGCGGTACCTATTTATCTACTTGCACTTTGACGTGCTTTTGAACTGCTAGGTTGGCAGGAGCAGGGACGGGGATTCGAACTGCCGACCTTCTGATCAGCAAGTCCTAGGCTCTGTGGTTTAACCCACAGCGCCACCCATGTCCCTTCAAGTGGAGTATAAATTTTATGAAATAGATTATGGTTTCTCCATGTTTCTCATGTTTCCAGTCTTCAGTTCTCCATATTTCCACACCAGTCACATTTTTAAAAGTCCTCTAGAAAATTCATCAAACTTTTGTCGCTATTTTTCCTAATACACACATTTTCCAATGCTAGTTCCCCTAACATAAATTCACTAATGTATGCATTCTAATGCAATCCTTGCCCTACATGCATTATTGCGCACGTTACCTAGCAGGAGAACTGCACTGTAAAATTCAAAGTGCAAATTTTGAAAGGTACAGTAGCTGTGTTATGGTTCCCATATTGTCTTGCAGATTTGGTAGCTTCTCCTTGAATTGAAATGAATTTCTCCACTATCCCCAATGGCTTTTTTCAGCCAGAACTCAAGGGAACTCAGTTCCAACACTTCTCAGGTTGGCTCCATTGCCACAGTGGCGTAGCGTGGGTTGTCAGCACCCGGGGCAAGGCAAGTAATTTGCGCCCCCTAACCCCTGGATTTTAGCACTCGAGTGCGAGCGCGCCCCCCCCAGATGTTGTGGCCGGCCCCCCCTGCACCCCCCACGCTACACCACTGGGGCTGGGGGCGAGCGAAGGAGCCAAGGACCCCCCCTTAAGGCTCAGCAGGAATTTATTAAATTTATTATCTGCGGCGCCCCCGCGGGCCGAGGCAGCCGAAGCCCCCTCCCCTCCGGGCGCCTCCCCGCCCCCTCCTCTCCTTGGGCTGTAGGTGGAGCCCACGCTCCGAGGCGCTCCAGATCGGGGCTTGGCGAGCGCCTCTCCTCCCCCCGGCCTGGTCCGGGGGCTTCCAGCCGCGCTCCGTCCTCGCCCGACACCCCCCCCCCGCGGCTGAGAGTTGCGTGAGAGCCGGAGCCAGCGGCGCTCCCTTCCACCGGGAGACCCTCGTCCGCCCGCCGGCTTCCTCTCGGAGGGTTTTGGGGAGCGCAGGGCACGGCGAGGCCCCTCGGAGCTCTCCTCCCTCCCAGTCGGCAGAAGCAGCCGCCGCCTGTGGCTGGGCCGAGGGGATGGCGGCGGGTGCAGGTGCGAAGGCTGCTCGTGCCCGGCCAGGCGTTGGTGGCGGTGGCGGCGCTGCTGCAGCGGCTGCTCCTCCTGCGAGCAGTGAGTGGAGCGCTGCCGCAGCGGCGGCGACGGGGGGCACGCGCGCACTTGGGCGCAAGGCTGGCGGTGGCGGCGGGGAGCCCGGCGGAGGAAGGAACTTGTCCCTTCCCTCTGGACTCGCGCCCCCCCAGAAGTTGCGCCCGGTGCGGCCGGCACCCCTGGCACCCCCCATGCTACGCCACTGCATTGCCATTTTAAGAGAACAAGGGAGGTGTTCATGGTGAGTTCTGGCACCTCTTTTTCTAGAGAAATAGCACTGTAGTGTGTGTGTTTGTGTGTGTGTGTCATAAAAATATAGATAAAAAACCTTGTTACATTAATTTACTGACCTAACTTCACCCTAAAAACAGATTTACCTAAACTCTGCGTAGTGCAACTTGGATTATTTACTAAAAAAACAAATACCCTAGCCTGGAACTGCATACTGCTTGTTCTCATTGTATATTAATCACTGCTTTTATTTTCTTCCATTTACTGCCCCCCACCCCCCGCATTAAGTTTACCACAGAGAGCAGAGGGTCAAATACCCTTGCTTGAAATGGCTGGTGGAAACCATTTCCCAGAAAGGCAAATTTCAGCAAGTGAGGTTTTCTCCCCTCAGGCCTGCTCTACAAGATGAGAAACGGCACCTATGAATAGGACCCTTGTCCTGCATTGAAGCTGAAAACCTTATCAAACCACACCTGCTCAACTTGTGACCTATACGCAACACACCAGAATTGTGTTGGCGGGCTATGGGGTCTGTCTAGTGCTTGATGACCCTATTGCTGTTGTTTTTCCAGTTTAGGCGGGGAGAGAAAGCAAGCCATTGACTGGGTCTGTAATATTAGGGTATTTAGATCCCTGTTCACCCATTACTTGCCTGAGAAGGCAATGTGGGGTTTTTGGTTTTTTTAGGGGTTTAGCCTGTCACCAAGGTTACATGGCTCCACCCAACCTCTCCCATGTTGAGGCTTAACTTTTTGAGGGTACCTTTTCTATCCACATGGGTTCCCCATGTGATTTAGGACTCTGATCTTTCAAGGGTCCAAATCACACAGGGAATCTGTTAAAATAGCAAAAACAAGTTCTAATAAGTGTTGGAAATGTAAAGAGAAAGAAGGCACGTTTTTCCACATGTAGTGGAATTGTAAAGTAATCAAAAGCTATTGGGAAATGATTTATAATGAAATGAAAAAAAATGTTTAAGATAACTTTTGGGAAAAGACCAGAAGTTTTTCTGTTAGGCATTACAGGCCAAGACTTGGCAAAAGAATGGAAGAAACTCTTTATGTATGCTACAACAGCGGCTAGGATGCTACTAACTAGCCCCCAGATGGAAAGACGACAAGATAACAACAAAATAAGAATGGCAAGAAAAGCTGATGGAATATGCTGAAATGGTGAAACTTACTGGAAAACTAAGAGACAAGGACAATAAGAGACTTTAAAAAGGACTGGGAACCGTTTATGGTGTATCTACAGAAACATTGCAAAGAAGTGGACTCACAAGCAGGGTAAACACTTACAATTAAGAAAATAAACAAAAAAAGTTAAGAGACAATAAAGGAGTAAATAATAAAACGTAAGATGTGACTTGGGAAATAGGGCATAAAATGGTAAGAATATAACAATATTTAATTAAAAGATGACAAAATTTAGGTACAACAAATTAGGCAGGACAAGCAATATTTAAAGAATGAGAAGGGGCAACTGAAGGAACTGAGGGGGATCTATATATGCTATATGTGATAATGATTTTGTTGAAGATAAAATTGTATTTATATATATATCACACAGGGAATCTACACAGAGAGGAAGGTTCCCCACCTCGGAAGTTAACCCTCAACAATGTGAGGTGGGCAGAGGAGCTGCACAGCCTTAGGGGTGGGACTAAACACGAGGCCACACCACAGCCATTTTGTGTCCATGTTGCCCCTTCACACAAGTAACACACGAAGAGGGTTTTTAAGAAGCCAAACTCCTGGTCCTGTTCACACCATGCATTTTAAAGCACTCTACTGTTTCCCCCAAAGGATTCTGCGAGCTGTAGGTGGTTAAAGGTGCCGGGACTTGCTAGAAGGACCCCCCCCCCCCACCATTCCCCTCAGAGTTACAATCCTCAGAATGGTTTCAACAGACAATCTCTTTTCACAGGGAACTCTGGGAATTACAGCACTGCGGGGGCGGGGGGGATTGGGGTCTCCAAACAACTCTCAGCGTGTTTAACAAACTACAGTTCCCAGGATTCCTTGGGGGAAGCAATGGCTGTTTAATTCAGGCATAGGCAAACTCGGCCCTCCAGATGTTTTGGGACTACAACTCCCATCACCCCTAGCTAACAGGACCAGTGGTCAGGGATGATGGGAGTTGTAGTCCCAACACATCTGGAGGGCCAAGTTTGTCTATGCCTGCTTTAATTCATCATTAACTACCATTCTGTATTATTCTGGTTTGAGTGGCATCACCTTGATGTTCCTCTGGTGCCATATGTTGATTGGCCAGTGGGAGCTGTCGCCAGCTTTTGATTGGTGCCGCATATGTATTGGTATTGTAGTGGCAGCACCTAGCTGGGCCATAGGATCACCCTATCAAGCGTGAACTTTGGCTTCCTTTGAATTAGGCAACTCATGTTGTGGAAGTTTACTCCGGAGTAAATCACAATGAATGGGGCTTACTTCCAAGGAAGTATATCTTGTTCTAAATACTTTGCAAGAGGTCCGGCGGTTTCACTAAGAAAAACTAACAACAACAAAATCCAAATAAGCACAGAATAAACAAAAAACCAAGGGAGAAAGGTAAGATTCTTGTGGCTGGTGACCTCTCTCTCTCCCCCCCCCCCTTCTTTCTCTCTCAGTATCAAAGGAAGCGACAAAGGGTTTTTCCACACTCCATAAAGTGTTAATAATACGCGCGATTGTTCCAGATTAACTCTCAGTCCAAGGAACGATAAATAGGTGCGAACCTTGCCTGCCGCCGCCTATACTTTTCAAAGTAGCTTCCTTCTTCTTCTTTTTGGAAGAAAACAAATTATAGAGAAGGGGAGTAATTCAAGCGGGCAGTTTTGGCTTTCAGCAGACAGGGGTGGAGAGAGTGAGTGAGTGACGAAGGAGGAGTGCAAAAAGGAAACCGAAGAGCCGGCCACTAAAAACTTTTTGTGGAAATGATTATATTGTGCCACATTTATTGGCAGCCCAGGCTGCATAATTCAACCACCACCACCCCCAACCCCGGCCCTGATTGCTCTTCCAAAAGCTTAAGATCTCGGATCTCTCGTGCCTTTTGGGCTCGGTTTCGGAAGGAGGCCCAGCCCTTTCGATTTCCACCCGAACCTGCAAGAACCAACATTTCATTTGGAAAGGCGAATCCCAGAGCCTCGCTGCGGGACACCCTTCTCGCAAGTAACGCGGGGGACACGGACGCACGCACGCAACCAACTCCTTCTCTCTCAATCCCCTCCTTAAAGGGAGGCGGGATCTCCGGGCATTTGATCTCTGCGATCCCGCCCCTACTCCGGTATCCTAAAGTGGTTCCCAAGCACTCTCTAGTCCGGCAGGCAAACGGGGGGGAGAGGGAGAGAGGGGTGGGTGGGAGAGCAAAGGAGGCAGCCCACCAAAAGTGCAGCGGCGTCTTTCCCGCCCCCCCCCCCGCACACCAGTCTCTCTTCCCTGCACTATGGTGCACCCGATCCACCGCGCTCGAGTCTTTCCGCTCCTGCCGATCAACAACTCTCCAGAGCGGGCAGTGGTGGCCACAGCAGAAAGCGACTCGGATCGGAGGGATCCCCACGTTTAATAAAAGTGAAGTTGCGGGAGGTGGAGGAGGAGGGAGGGAGGGAGGGAAGAAGGAGAGAGGGAGGGAGGAGGGGAGGCAGCCAAGGAGAGTGGGGGAAAAAGCTCTCTCTGAAGTTTTGGCTCCAACTACCCCCCCCCCCGCTCTCCTCGCTCCCCCCACCCCACCTCCAAGCAGCAAGAAGGCGAAAGAAGGGGACGAAACGGGGGTGTGGAAAGGCTGACCCGCTGCAACGGAGCGGCACAAACCACCATGCAGCTTGTGTTATGGGCAGTGGGATTAAGCACGCTCTTCCTGCAAGACTTCTTGAATGTAGCCGGTGCAGCAGCAAGGAAGGAAAGGTTGCATCTGAGACAAGGTAAGAAACAGCAGCGCCTGAAATATTTCTTTTTTTAAAAAATAAAAATAATTGTCTTTTTCTTTTTAAGTTTGGCATTGCTTTGCTCGTGGCGGGGTGGGGTGAAAGGGGTGTCACGCTTTTCTTTTCAACGCAAATCTGCAAAGCGCAGAAAGCGTTCCTAAGCAATTGGAGCTCCAGACGTATCCAGTCTGCTAGCAGCTCCGCCTACAAATATATGTATGCTGTGCTTAAGATTTCGAAACACTTGCAGCCCCGCAACATTGCTGTCGATAGTTCAGCCTGCTTTGCTTTTCTCTTTCGCTGCCTGTGGCTGGAAAGCAGCCTCCCTAAACATTTTTTTTAATTAAAAAAAACAACACAAAACCTAGAACTCCAGCACTTGTGCCATGTGTACTTCTGCTGCAAACAGCTGGACATTTCGGTTGGCTCTTTTTGTGCTCAGTGTTTAAAGGCAAAAGTTTTGCATTGGGGAGGGCGGGGGGAAGGGAGCTCCTGTTAGCAAACCTGTTAATTCGTTCACCTCCCGAACGTTTCCTTGGGCTGAACTGAACTGCTTGGCTCAGCCTCAGAAGGATGCTGTTTGCAGTGGCCCAGAACTAAGTGCTTTCTTTCCAGAGCCGCATAGGGTTTTAGGAGATGTCAACCTTCCGGTGCACATACATTCATATATACCTGTGTGCATTTTGCGGTGGTTAAGGAATTTTACATCCCGTTTTTGCAATTGCTGCTGAGTGCATGTGCTGTTCGCAGTGCTTAGCGTGGTTACATAAGAGCGGAAAGTTTTCCCCCCCCCTCACAGGCAGCCTCTGCCCTATTGCTCTAAACCGCCAGCCTCCTTTACCTTTGTGAGCGTTTGCAGAATGCACATCAAATATTTCAAGTGAATGAGGCAAGGGAGAAAGATGGGCAGTGTTCAGAAAAAGCACCTTCCACAGTCACTCACTGTGTCTTTCCCACAGATAAGGAAATGGCCCCTCTATGGAGCAGTTGCTGGTTTCCCTTGGTACTGGATTTCTCACAGTCCCATGGGGTGGAAATAATATTGTATAGTGCACAGACGCACACACTCGCATCCGCTCACAGGGGATCTGTTTTGTTCCCTCTCGACAGCTAAACTGCTGGAGACTCTGAGTGAGTACGAGATAGTGACCCCCACCCGGGTGAATGAGTTTGGAGAGCCCTTCCCTCCCAAGGTCCACTTTCGAAGGAAGAAGCGGAGTCTCCATTTGGACGCTGAGGCCTGGGGCCCGGATGCTACCTCCTCCCCCTCCCCATCTTCCAGCGCCGTTCAAGCGCACTATAGGCTCACAGCCTTTGGGCAACACTTCTTTTTCAACCTTACAGCCTATTCGGGATTTATTGCTCCTCTCTTCACTGTCAGCCTCCTGGGAGTACCTGAGGTTAACCAAACAAACTTTTACACCGAGGAGGAGGAAAGTGACATTAAGCACTGTTTCTACAAAGGACATGTCAATACCGAGCCCCAGCACACAGCAGTCATCAGCCTCTGCTCTGGGATGGTAAGTTAAGTGGCCTTCCTTTGCTGGTCTTGGCTGTGGATGGAGTTTTGTTGTCACAAGATGGACAGCCCCTCTTGTTGTTTATAGGGGCAGGGGTGGGGTGGGGTGAGAGGAATTCATTCTCAGCCCTTGATTCTGAACCACAATTGGGGGTGCTTGGGATTATGTTAAACTTTTTTTAAACATCCTTGCCCCTTGGTGCTATTGGAACCTGTCTGCATGTAGGAGGAGTGCTGAAGTTAAAGATAAGACTTTTAAACAAAGCAAAACTCCTGTTTGTTAAAAGTTGTTTGCTGATGGATATCAGAACTGGCTGCTTTCCTTCCTTCAGCATCTCCCCCCCCCCCCCCCGCCTTATTTACAAAGCACTCTTTTTTAAAAAAAAAGCGATACAAAAGTTAAGGAATTGCCATTGTGTTCCGAGGCTAGAGCAGTAGATCAAAAATCAAAGGATTCACTTTTGAGGAGAGCTCGTTTTGATTGATGGGGAAGAGGGAAAAGCAATGTGGGGAGGGAGAAAGGAGGGGGGGGGCAAGGATCTGCCAGGAACAAGCAGTGATCATTAGCAAATTCTGGTTTTTTTTCTCCCAAAGGTCATTAGAGCCAAGTCCTTCTCTCCCTCCTATTCCCATTGACAAACACATGAGCAGTGTCCAGCCAAGGAGACTTAACAGGGGAACTGCAGGGCTCTGACGTGAGGCTGGGATTGCGATGGGAGAGGAAGCTGGGAGGTGGGGTTACCCCAGGCAGCTTTTTGGAGGAAGGGGCAGATGGGTGGGTTTGGTGGGAGGAGGATTCGCAGTCAGAAGAACCCCAAACAAGGGTGGTGCTCTGAGCCCAGAGCCATTTAAGGTGGAAGGAGACAAATAGAAGCAGCGTGTGTTTTCCCCTTTTCTTCCCCCCTCGCTCCCCCTAGGGACGAAAGTTTACTGCTCTACAGCTCTGCAACTTGGAAGTTTCTTGAAAAGTGTCCTTAAAGCCGGCAGGGCTCCTCTCTAGTTTAACAGGTTTTAAGTTGAAAAGCATGGCATGGTGTCAGACAGTGTGCGCAGTTCTTGCTAAGGAAGCCTGCCCAAGGATGGGGGTATATAGTCAGGATAGATACTGCTACTTTGATCCAGGAGGTGGGTTTGCGGGAAGAGTGGTACGGTTCCCAGCTTTCAGAGCACCAAAAGAGCAATTTGATTAAGCGGTCATTTCCCCACTTGGAAGAAGTCCTGTTTTAAGAAGTTGTAAGAAAGCTTTGGCTCCTGCTGTCAAAACCTGACGCAAATCAGCTTTCTGTCCCAGTTGCAAGGGGAAGAAAAAAGACGAGAGGTTTTGCTTTTCTCCCCCCTCCCCAACCCCCCCTCTGTTCCAGAGAGAGAGAGAGAGGTGCAAGCAGCTAAGTTTTCGCCATACTTACCAGGCAGAACTGTCCTGGTGTTGGGGTTGCCTGGGGCAGTGCCCCACAGGTGTACATCAGAGGTGGGAAAGGGATGCAGTGACAGGTAGCCCGTTTTCTCCCCCCGCAAAACCATGCTCCTTTCCTCCAAGATTCTGCTTGCGCAGTTGTAGTAAACCTCTGTGCCATTGTTGTTGTTGTGATGTTCTGATGCTTAGGGGGCGGAGGCAGTGGAGGGGAGGGAGGGCCCAGGGTTCTGCGGAAAGAGCCACCAGGGGGTGGGAGTGTGTTCTGCCAGCCCTCTAGATAAGCATGGCTTACCAGAAGAGGAGGGGAAATAACACTCATTTTCCTAACTGAGCTCAGGCACTGCGCCTTCCTACTGGGATCGACCTTAAGGGAGTCCAGGAACTTCCCAGCCTCTTCAGCCTGCTGGGAACTTAAGGTGGAAAGGCAAGGAAGACATCAAGAGAGATCTTCCCTCCACAAGCCCCTGTGGGGAATGGTGGGAATGGGACCGAGCAGGGCCCTGTTTGTAATTTGATTGGATCCGTAAGAGGGGCCACCTCTGCAGCAGCGAGTGTCTTTAAGTGTTCCTGAGATGTGATCTCTTGTGCCACCTCCAATCTTGATCGTGTTTGAGAGATCCAGGATGATAAGACGTCCGACAAAGCTGCAGGTTGAAAGGTTTGGGACTGATGAAGCAAAGTGCTTCTTCACTCAGTGCATATGGAACTCCCTCCAGAAGGAGGCAGTGATGATGACCACCAACCTGGATGGCTTTAAAAGAGGTTTCTTTTAGATGAATTCATGGAGAAGAGGGCTCTGCTGAGCCTCCACGGATGGGGGCAGTAGTTCCACTTGCTGGAAACCGCAGGAGGGGAGAGTGCTCTTGTGTTCGAATCCTGGCTTCCCACAGGCATCCAGTTGGCCACTGTGAGAACAGGATGCTTGGACTGGATGATCCAACAGGCTCTTCTTGGCTCTTTTTTAGCTTCTTATAGAAATCCAGCCTGAGAAAAGAGAAGTTTCTCTCTCAGTTCACTGATCCATGCCCAGTGCTGCCGGTTAGTCCAGAAAAAGTGGTAGTCCCCACCTCCGTCCAAGAATACATAAATACCTCAAGGTGCAGCTTGTGGCCGGGGAGAACTCTGTGAAAAAGCAGAACATCTGAGAAATTCCCCCCTGCTGGCTTGCTCATTTGATTGCACCCCAGTGGTAGAGTTAGTGTGTGGTTTGCACAGTTTTTTAAACAGTTCAAGGAGTCAAAGAGCAGGACAAAGTCATTTGCTTACTACTTCATTGTGGTACCTAAGATTCTTTCTGGCCATTGAGTTTATATTCAAGGAGCTGCAAGTGGATGTTGTTCCTCTGCGGCCGGGGTGGGGAACTGGTGTGGTCTCCAGATGCTGGTGGACTCCAACTCCCATCAACCCCAGCTAGCATGACCAGTTGTTGGGGATGATGGGAGTTGCAGTTCAGCAATGTCCAGAGGCATGCAGTTTCATCATCCCTGCTCTGCAGGCCTTCAAACATGTCACGTAGTATTCACCTTATGGAATCTTGGGAAAGAGCCGACGATGCAAAGCAAATACTGTACATGCCATGTGTACCAAAGCCACCCAAATGTCATGCAAATGCAGCCTTTGCGCAAATTCCCATTCTTAGCAGGAGTTTAGAAACAGAGTGGCCAGATGTTTGCATATGTTTTGGAAGCCACCCAGAGTGGCAGGGGCAACCCAGCCAGATGGGTGGGTTATAAATAATAAAATGATGACGACGATGATGATGAGGCAAGCCTTGCCTGTTGGAATCCCTTCTTCTGCAAACCTCTGAAAGGTAAGGAGTCCTGTTCTCTTTTGCCCCCTTCTGCCCTGTTTCAGAGTCTTTGAATGAATCTTCTCCCACCTCGGCACAGCTCTGTCGGAAGCTTCATGGTATTATTTTCATTCCTTCTCAGCTCGGCACGTTCAGGTCTCATGATGGAGAGTATTTTGTAGAGCCACTGATACCGCCTGACCAGCAGGAGTATGCAGAAGAGCACAAAAAGCCACACGTGGTCTACAGACACAGCATACCTCCGACAGCCGTGCCAAGGGACAAGCAGACTTGCGACACTTCAGGTAATCCCATATTTTGCTTTCCCCTGACCTTTAGCATTGAGTTTGCAGGAGGTAAGAATAATTTTGAAACCATCCAAGATAGCCCACGAGGATTGGAATCCTAAATCGGGGATGAAGAACTGATGGATGTGGGCTGCTTACTTTCTAAGAATATCTCCCTGGAATGGATAACCTAGTCCCGTTGCTCATTTGAGTTTGCTTTGGGCTCTAGCTTTATTGATTCCCCCAAGGCAAAGCTCAGCTCCTTTCAGGTCTGCCTTTCATCTCTTGTGCTTGAATTTTCCCTTTTTTGTTTCGCACTGCTTGTGGAGCTGTGCCCCTTTTCTCCTTCAAACTACAAGGGCACAATATTGCATGAAACTCAGTCCATAATGCCCTGAGGCAGGAGGGAAGGGGAGAGCTCCTTCGGCCTTCTCTCTCATAGTGTTTGTGCACAAATACATTTACTTATAATGCAAGTAAGGGATGCGGGTGGCGCTGTGGTCTAAACCACTGAGCCTCATGGGCTTGCCGACAGAAGGTTGGCGGTTCAAATCCGCACAACAGGGTGAGCTCCCCTTGCTCTGTCCAGGCTCCTGCCTACCTAGCAGTTTGAAAGCACATCGGTGCAAGTAGATAAATAGGTACCGCTCCGGCAGGAAGGTAAACGGTGTTTCCATGTGCTCTGGTTTCTGTCACGGTGTTCTGTTGTGCCAGAAGCGGTTTCGTCACGCTGGCCACATGAACCGGAAAGCTGTCTGTGGACAAACGCCGGCTCCCTCTGCCTGAAAGCAAAATGAGCGCCACAACCCCATAGTTGCCTTTAACTGGACTTAACCGTCCAGGGGTCCTTTACCTTTATGTTACATTTACTTATAAGAATAAATACATAAATAAATTTATTTATGACCCTTGGTGTCCCTTCCAAGTTTCCAACTCTATGATACATGCTTAAAACTGAAGATACAGTTAATGCAATGCAGGCTGGTGTTGCTACTTTCATTAACATAAGAACGTAAGGAGAGCCCTGATCGCCTTACTTTCTTTTGCCTTTTGTTCTTACATCTGTGCTGGCTCTTCCAAGATTTAGCTTCACTGGATGACACTGAGTTCTAGTATTAGAGAAAGGTCCACTTTCTTCACACCATGCACAATCTTATACACTGATTTGGAAGACAAGAGCTGGGAGTAAGATTACCACTTAACGATACAGGCCTATAGAACCTTGCAAAACATTTCAGATGAGACCTCTTGGTCTCAGGCTGATGTTGACCACTAAAACGACACTCCAGGAGAAAGGCCCTGCTCCACTCCCATCTCACACGCTTCCCCAGCATCCGGCGTAAATATCCGTAGCGGGTTTGCATAGGGGGAACCATCCATCGCTGTGCCAGGAGACAACTACAATGTTCCCGCCAGTTGCCTCATTGCAATACATCCGCGCATTTATGAGAGAGGCATAAAGAGCCATATTTGCCTAAAACACATGTATGGACTTGTGTGTGTGTGTCCACATATATTTGGGGAGCAGGGATGCCATTGACTTACGTTGCGCTTTGCTGTTATTACAGAATCCTTGAACCCCTTCAATACAGGAATATGCAACTGTCTCATACAAGGGTTGAACCATGGCATGATCAGCACAAACACTCTCTGTCTATAACTAGATTCCCCCTGCCCCAACTTCAACACAACATGTCTTTTTCTCTCTGCGTGTCTGTTTGCATCCAGTACAGTGGTACCTCGGGTTACATACGCTTCAGGTTACATACGCTTCAGGTTACAGACTCTGCTAACCCAGAAATAGTACCTCAGGTTAAGAACTTTGCTTCAGGATGAGAACAGAAATCGTGCTCCGGCGGCGCGGTGGCAGCAGGAGGCCCCATTAGCTAAAGTAGTGCTTCAGGTTAAGAATAGTTTCAGGTTAAGAACGGACCTCCAGAACGAATTAAGTACTTAACCCGAGATACCACTGAAATTTACTTTTTACTGTCCCTGTATTCCAACTGCCTGGGCGCATTCCGGCCTAGTTCAACGGCAGCCACACATTCTAGTGTAGCTGTTGTTTGTTTTCTCGGGTTGTGTGCCGTCCATGCCACGCAGGAGAGAGGCAACCCGGAACAGGAGAGATTTGGGAGCTGTGAGGTGTTTGGAGACACAAACTACAGTTGCTGGGATTATTTGGCGAGGAAGCCATGACTCTCAATGCGGAATAAGCGCTTTAAATGTGGGCTTCTGCAGAATGAATATTGAACCTGAAACCCCCAGTGCTGGTCCTCACACTGAGTAGGATTGTGTCAGAATTTTGCCTGTGAAATAACTTAAGTCTCTCTTGTTCCAGGTCCCCTCTCTTCTGCTCCAGGTGCCATCTTTGATTGCTATTCGTAACATGATTCCAGCTTGTCAAATACCATGCTGGGGGTGGTCAGGCAAACCTCTCACATATTTAAATGCCACATGGAGGGGGTGGCTGTTCCCTGAGACTGCTCACCACACCTGCCTGTAGCAGCATGTTTGGCGAGCGGGTAAAGAGGTCCCCTGCGCGTGTACTAGCTATGCACATAAAACAACCTTTTGCAATGGTCTTTCTGGGTCCTACAGAAGAAGCCCTGTTTGCATACATCAGTACATGTCTCAGGTCCTTTGTACTCACTGAGCATGGAAGTGAATAGCATGACTGGCAGATGAATCAGTGGCCAGGGAGGGGGCTATCCCTTGACCTCAAACATGTTTAAGATGCGCAAAGGGGTTTGTTTATATGCAACCATACTACCGTATTGGCCCAAATATAAGCCACACTTCCCCCCAAAAATTCTGACAGTGAAAAGTTAAAGTGCGACTTATATTCGCGGCCTTATGATATCACTGCTGAAACAGCCTAGGATGCCACCACAAGGGCTGTTGGGGGTGCGGGACAATGGTGCCTGCCTCGTCCGCCGCTCCCAAGCCTCCCCTGAGCCGTCAGAGCGAAGGGGGGGAGGCCGCTGGCAAAGTGGGCAGGAGCATGGGGCAATGGCGCACAGCCTGCCCGCTGCTCCCAAGCCTTGTAACTGCTGCTGGAGCCCTAGCAAACGGGGTGGCAGATTGCTGGTGGCCGGCCACCAGTGCCGCCGGTTCCCGCTGTGGGCCTCTGCTGTTGGGTGGGGTGCCCGCCCAGTGCCAGGAGCGGTGAGATGGCGAGTGCCGGCGGGGGCTGCCATGCTGCCACTGCCATGCGACCCCCCTCTGCCTGTCCCGCCGCTGTTAACGTAGCAGGGGACGCCTACCTGGTGCTGTGTGAGGCGAGCTGTGCCCTCCACAGAATGTCTCTTCTTGCCCAGTCGGCTCCCACTGCTGCTGTTAGGGCCCACCCAGCATGGAGGGGGCAGCTGGCTGCGGGTGCCCGGCTGGGCCACCTCCCCCAGCTGCACTGTGTAAGGCTGGCACTTTGGAGGAGTGTGGGGGCCTCTTCCGCAGGCCCCCTTCATTTCCCAGTGAGCCATGTTGGCCCTATAGTGCCACAATTTTTTGCTTGGACCATGTGGTCGCCGCCATGTGGTCATCTTATATTCAAGTATTGTCTTTTTCTCTCCCCCGCCCCCCGAATTTTAAAGGTTTGGTTTATCTTTGGTTGCGGCTTATATTTTGGCCAATACAGTATGTGAGAATATCACTAAGGCATAATGAAGCTGATCGTTTGCCTTCACTATGAATTTTCGTGTTGCGGGGGGGGGGGGGGGCTGGAGACGTTTCCACCTTTTTTCTAATGCAGCTTGGTCACTTCTTTCTTACTTCCCATATTGTGCTGTATTTGCATCCCCAGTCATTGAATTCAGCACCAGTCCTTTTAAAAATCAAACCTAGCTCAATACATAGTTCAAGTTCAAGCTGATTGACAATTCTGAAAATGATTTAATTATTATCGATTTTATATGGTTGTACCCAGGAGATATACTCCAGGAGATATGTACCTCTGGAAGCTGTGGGCATTTATAGATAATTTCAAATGAAGATAGACTTTTTAAAAAATAACTTTTGGTTTTTAATCCGTTGTTACCCATTCCAATACTCAAGTGGAATATTCTGGCATACAATTCCCCCCTTAGCAATTACTAGGGGGGGATGGGGGTTGGAGAGAACAGTTTGCCAATACACAGTAAATAATGAAATAATGCAAAATTTGAAAACAAATCTATACTTGCACACGTCTTTGTAATCGCATAAACAGAGAAAATAAAGTACACGATGTTCCTATACTACAGGAAAAGGGTTAACAGCTGCCTCCACCGCTCTTGCAATTCTTATGAAACACTATCTTAATAATAAACATTGCTTTGATTCCTAAACCACTCTCAATACCTCTTTTCCAATATTTTTATATAGAACTTTACAAACCTGTAGCGGGATCTATTTATGCCAACATCGTAAAGAGACTTCTCTCCCCCCCCCCCATTACCATAGTTGCTTTCCACAGTTTCTCTTGTGATATTTTATGTATTAATATCCTGTGCCAGATATCTGTGTACTATTCCCCTTAGAGATGACGTTCATTGTTTTGATGTGCTTTTAAACGGTATTTGGCTCTCAAGGTCCAGGCATCTGCCACAGCACTCATCCCGAGCTAATTCTCTTTGTGTTATGAGCAGGTAGTCTTTTGCCCAGGCCATCACCTTAATCATAGCTGCTTTGTTGTGGTTTTTCTTTATCGTTAATCTTTCATGTTGTGTTGATTTGAAGCAGGAATTCATTTGATTCCAGTTTACTTAGCCGTGTTGACTGGAACTAGTGGTGCAAAAATTAGTATTAGGGGTAAAGCGAGTGGGTGAGGCAAAACCCCTTGCCAGGAGTTGCGCTAACATGTGAGAAGGCTGTGGGGAGTAAGCTTGCCAGCTCTGCTGTCCACCACTCGTTCCGATGGCCTGCCATGAGTTGGAAGCCGAAATCCTGGAGCAGGGATCTGCATAACGAAAGCCCTGCAGGATCAGACCACAGGCCCATCTAGTCTAGCTTCCTGTTCTCACAGCAGCCAAAGGAAGCTGACATGCTGGAGATGAGGGCAACAACATTCTCCCCACTTGGGATTCCACTGCCCTCAACAGCAGAGGAGGCTCCTCATGTTAGCATCCTGATTTTCCAATGTGGGGACCTTCTACAAGTACATGGGGCTCCCCACTTCAGTCAACGCTCCTTCAGTTCATGGGGGAGGTAGGTGGAATAGTAGTGGGGGTGGTAGTAGTGGGGGTGGAGTTAACACTCACCCCTCCCATGGAGCACCCACCCCATGTTACCGTATTTTTGCTCTATAAGACTCACTTTTCCCCTCCTAAAAAGTAAGGGGAAATGTGTGTGCGTCTTATGGAGCGAATGCAGGCTGTGCAGCTATCCCAGAAGCCAGAACAGCAAGAGGGTTCACTGCACAGCAATTCCCTTCGCTGTTCTGGCTTCTGGGATTCAAAATATTTTTTTCTTGTTTTCCTCTTCCAAAAACTAGGTGCGTCTTGTGGTCTGGTGCGTCTTATAGAGCGAAAAATATGGTAATTTAATACAGTGGTACCTTGGGTTACATACGCTTCAGGTTACACACACTTCAGGTTACAGACTCTGCTAACCCAGAAATATTACCTCGGGTTAAGAACTTTACTTCAGGATGAGAACAGAAATCGTGCTCCGGCGGCAGTGGGAGGCCCCATTATCTAAAGTGGTGCTTCAGGTTAAGAACAGTTTCAGGTTAAGAACGGACCTCCAGAACGACTTAAGTTCTTAACCTGAGGTACCAGTGTACAGGAAAATTATGGCTGAAGAGAACTAGAGAAAGCATGAGAGGTGTCTTAATGGCAATCAGTAGGGCTGGGCGATATGTCAATACAGTCATACCTGGGGTAGAAGTAGCTTTGGGATAAGTATTTTCAGGTTGCGCGTTGCGGCGACCCGGAAGTAACGGAGCGCGTTACTTCTGGGTTTCGCCGCATGCGCAGACGGTCAAAATTACGTCGCGCATGTGCAGAAGCGGCAAATTGCAACACGGGGGCGCAGGTTGTGTTCGCTTCTGGATGCGAACAGGGCTCCGGAACGGATCCCGTTCGCATCCAGAGGTACCACTGTAAATCGTCCAAAACCGGTCCATATTGTGATACCAGTTTCGTAATTTGGCAATATATCATGAATCGTGGTATGTGTGCTATGCAAAAATCACAATGTGGGGAAAACTGTGAAGCCAGCCAGTGCTTCTCTTGATTCCTGCAGCCCCTTTTATCTCTGCCAGCTCAGCTCTCCCCTGACAGGAAAAATCACGATGTGGGGAAAAACATCAAGCCAGCCATTGACTCTGCATAGCGCCATGCTTATTTCAGACATTGTGATATATCAATGTATTACAGTGTTGGAAACCAGATATCGCCCAGCCAGGGCTGGATTTAGGTTTGATGAGACTCTAAGCTACTGAAGGTAATGGGGCCCTTTATATGTCCAGCTGTCCTTTGTCAACAACAAATTGTCGCTAGTTTTTGTGTTGAATATATGCTATATGGACCATGCAAGCAGTCCATGCAGAATGTAGGCACCCTATATATAGAAATGAGCAAACCAGTGATATTTTAGGGAGCAGGCTAGCAGGCAGGGCCCATTACTTACATCATAAGTAAGTATACCTGAAGGAGCGTCTCCACCCCCATCGTTCAGCCCTGATACTGAGATCCAGCGCCGACGGCCTTCTGGCGGTTCCCTCATTGCGAGAAGTGAGTTACAAGGAACCAGACAGAGGGCCTTCTCAGTAGTGCCGACCCTGTGGAACACTCTCCCTTCAGATGTGAAGGAAATAAGCAGCTATCCTATCATTAAAAGACATCTGAAGGCAGCTCTGTTTAGGGAAGTTTTTAATATTTAATACGGTACTGTTTTTAACACTTGATTGGGAGCTGCCCAGAGTGGCTGGGGAGACTCAGCCAGATGGGTGGGGTATAAATAAATTATTATCATTATCATTGCCTACACAACACAAAACACTTGCTGTATGTGGGTTTTATTTTATTTGTTTTTTATCTTATATTTTGGAAATGTACATACAGGTGTCCCCCCCCCTTAAAAATTTTATTGGGGCCCCAATTAGCAACACTCACCTAGAGGTGTAAGAAGGGCTGACCTCTCAAGAGAACGGTACCTCTGACAAGGCTTTTTATTGTTTGTTCTTCCAAAGGTTGCTGCTGGACTATGCCCCTCTGGTTTCTCTCTTCCAGCTGTCTCTGCTCCCTTCTTGGAGATCAGATGCTGGAGACTCAGAACAGTTGGAAAGAACCATGGGATCTGGCACATTTGATCAGCAACCCTTGGGAGAGTGGATCAGCAGAGCATGGATTCCACTGAATCAAAGGTAGTTGGAGGGACCCTGGAAAAACAACAACTTGTTTGGGCATCCTCCTGTTAATCTCCCTCCATTCATTCACTGATCCAGTAGTCCACACATCTGGGGAGGATAATGAGGGCCATCTTCTAACTAGCCTCACATTGCTTGGCTTTCTTTAGTAACTCAACCAAGGAAGACTCCACCATTTTGTTTGTTACTTGATTGAAGATTCAGTAGGACAAGGTTCAGATCCATAGCTCAGTGGTAGTGCATCTGTTTTGCATGCAGAAGGTCCCAGATCTCCAGAGAGAATGCCTGAATCCATGGAGTGTAGGCAGTGCTGAGCTAGGACAGTGGTCTGACTTGGTACAAGGCAGCTTCCTATGTTCTTACGTTCCCTCTTCTCCAGAAGATGCCTGCATTGCCATTCATCATTTCCTATGATCATCACAGTGTATCTTCTTGTGCTGGTGTCAACCGCCTTGAAGATGTATGGGAGGCAGTGTGCTCCTTTGCTCATACTCCCCTGCTCTGACCTTTCTATTTGGAGAGAGTGGCTTGCCATCAAAAGAGGAGTGGGGGGCTGGCGGGGGCTATTGTCAGCTTCATCATTGCAACTTGGCTCGCCCCGGTCCTTTTGTGCGGGCCGACTCCATCAGTCACAGTTGCCAGCCAACCAGAGAGAAAAGAAATAATCTCGTGGAGTCTTTGAAGCTCAGCTGTATTCCAGTGGGATGCTTGGGTTAGCTTTTACAGCATTACTGGAGCAAACAGTTGCATAAACGCCACAACTTTTGCAGCAAAGGGGTGAAGTGGCTCAAGGATAAAAACGGCAAAACTTGCGGAGAGATCTGCAAGCTGCATTCTTAATAGCTAAGCTCTGTGAGACAGGGAAGAGCTTAGTGTAGCTTAACTGGAAATGAGGGTTTCTGAGTACCAGTATCCAGTAAATATTTCTTAAACACGATGATTATTTAGATGGCGTATAAGAACCGGGACCTCGCAAGGGAAATTAGTCTTTGTTTGGAACACCACCTACACTCAATAAGTTATTTCTCTTTGCCTCTTCTTCCAAGGTGCTACGAAACACCACGTCCTGGTGAATTTCCCATGACTCACACAAAATCACTGATCACATTCCCAATCCTCCCCTCTGAAACTCCCCCCTTCCTTCCTCTCCTCTCATGCATGGCTTAACAGGCCATTTCCTGATTCCTTCCAACACGTGTCTCAGTGGAACACTTCATCCATCCCTCCTCCCCAATGTTGTCAGAGTCCCAGGTATGCCACACAGCAAGCCTGGGAGGGGGCTGGGCAATTGGGACATAGAGGGAATGAGCAGGAGACGTCGCAGAACTTCTGATCTCCTGCTGCGTTGGGAGATCTAAAGGCACGTATATGTTCTCTGTCTTTCAGCCCAGCAACCCTGATTTGGGAGAAAGCTTATACACAAGTTGTTGTTGTTGTTGTTTAGTCGTTTAGTCGTGTCCGACTCTTCGTGACCCCATGGACCAGAGAACGCCAGGCACCTCTGTCCTCCACTGCCTCCCGCAGTTTGCTCAAACTCATGCTGGTAACCTCGAAAACACTATCCAACCATCTCGTCCTCTGCCGTCCCCTTCTCCTTGTGCCCTCCATCTTTCCCAACATCAGGGTCTTCTCCAGGGAGTCTTCTCTTCTCATGAGGTGGCCAAAGTACTGGAGCCTCAGCTTCACAATCTGTCCTTCCAGTGAGCACTCAGGGTTGATTTCCTTCAGTATGGAGAGGTTTGATCTTCTTGCAGTCCATGGGACTCTCAAGAGTCTCCTCCAGCACCATAATTCAAAAGCATCAATTCTTCGGCGATCAGCCTTCTTTATGGTCCAGCTCTCACTTCCATACATCACTACTGGGAAAACCATAGCTTTAACTATACGAACCTTTGTTGGCAAGGTGATGTCTCTACTTCTCAAGATGCTGTCTAGGCCTGTCATTGCCCTTCTCCCAAGAAGCAGGCGTCTTTTAATTTCGTGGCTGCTGTCACCATCTGCAGTGATCATTGAGCCCAAGAAAGTAAAATCTCTCACTACCTCCATTTCTTCCCCTTCTATTTGCCAGGAGGTGATGGGACCCTTGGCCATGATCTTCGTTTTTTTGATGTTGAGCTTCAGGCCATATTTTGCGCTCTCCTCTTTCACCCTCATTAAAAGGTTCTTTAATTCCTCCTCACTTTCTGCCATCAAGGTTGTGTCATCTGCATATCTGAGGTTGTTGATATTTCTTCCGGCAATCTTAATTCCGGCTAGGGATTCATCCAGCCCAGCCTTTCGCATGATGAATTCTGCATATAAGTTAAATAAGCAGGGAGACAAAATACAGCCTTGTCGTACTCCTTTCCCAATTTTGAACCAATCAGTTGTTCCATATCCAGTTCTAACTGTAGCTTCTTGTCCCACATAGAGATTTCTCAGGAGACATATGAGGTGATCTGGCACTCCCATTTCTTTAAGAACTTGCCATAGTTTGCCGTGGTCGACACAGTCAAAAGCTTTTGCATAGTCAATGAAGCAGAAGTAGATGTCTTTCTGGAACTCTCTAGCTTTCTCCATAATCCAGCGCATGTTTGCAATTTGGTCTCTGGTTCCTCTGCCTCTTCTAAATCCAGCTTGCACTTCTGGGAGTTCTCGGTCCACATACTGCTTGAGCCTTCCTTGTAGAATTTTAAGCATAACCTTGCTAGCATGTGAAATGAGTGCAATTGTGCGGTAGTTGGAGCATTCTTTGGCACTGCCCTTCTTTGGGATTGGGATGTAGACTGATCTTCTCCAATCCTCTGGCCACTGCTGAGTTTTCCAAACTTGCTGGCATATTGAGTGTAGCACCTTAACAGCATCATCTTTTAAAATTTTAAATAGTTCAGCTGGAATGCCATCACTTCCACTGGCCTTGTTATTTGCAGTGCTTTCTAAGGCCCATTTGACTTCACTTTCCAGGATGTCTGGCTCAAGGTCAGCAACCACACTACCTGGGGTATACGAGACATCCATTTCTTTCTGGTATAATTCCTCTGTGTATTCTTGCCACCTCTTCTTGATGTCTTCTGCTTCTGTTAGGTCCTTTCCACTTTTGTCCTTTATTGTGGAAATCTTTGTACGAAATGTTCCTTTCATATCTCCAATTTTCTTGAACAGATCTCTGGTTCTTCCCATTCTATTGCTTTCCTCTATTTCTTTGCATTGCTCGTTTAAGAAGGTCTTCTTGTCTCTCCTTGCTATTCTTTGGAAATCTGCATTCAATTTCCTGTATCTTTCACCATCTCCCTCGCATTTTGCTTGCCTTCTCTCCCCCGCTATTTGTAAGGCCTCATTGGACAGCCACTTTGCTTTCTTGCATTTCCTTTTCATTGGGATGGTTTTCGTTGCTGCCTCCTGTATAATGTTACGAGCCTCCATCCATAGTTCTTCAGGCATTCTGTCCACCAAATCTAAATCCTTAAACCTGTTCCTCACTTCCACTGTGTATTCATAAGGGATTTGACTTAGATTGTATCTTACCGGCCCAGTGGTTTTTCCTACTTTCTTCAGTTTAAGCTTGAATTTTGCTATAAGAAGCTGATGATCTGAGCCACAGTCAGCTCCAGGTCTTGTTTTTGCTGACTGTATAGAGCTTCTCCATCTTTGGCTGCAGAGAATATAATCAATCTGATTTCGATGCTGCCCATCTGGTGATGTCCATGTGTAGAGTCGTCTCTTGTGTTGCTGGAAAAGCGTGTTTGTGATGACCAGCTTGTTCTCTTGACAGAACTCTATTAGCCTTTGCCCTGCTTCGTTTTGATCTCCAAGGCCAAACTTGCCAGTTGTTCCTTTTATCTCTTGACTCCCTACTTTAGCATTCCAATCCCCTATAATGAGAAGAACATCCTTATTTGGTGTCACTTCTATAAGGTCTTGTAAGTCTTCATAGAATTGGTCAATTTCAGTTTCTTCAGCACAAGTAGTTGGTGCATAAACTTGGATTACTGTGATGTTAAAAGGTCTGCCTTGGATTCGTATCGAGATCATTCTATCATTTTTGAGATTGCATCCCAGTACAGCTTTCACCACTCTTTTGTTGACTATGAGGGCCACTCCATTTCTTTTATGGGTTTCTTGCCCACAGTAGTAGATATGATGGTCATCCGAACTGAATTCACCCATTCCCGTCCATTTTAGTTCACTGATGCCCAGGATGTCAATATTTATTCTTGCCATCTCATTTTTGACCACCTCCAACTTACCCAGGTTCATGGTTCTTACATTCCAGGTTCCTATGCAATATTTTTCTTTACAGCATTGGACTTTCCTTTCGCTTCCAGGCATATCCGCAACTGAGCGTCCTTTCGGCTTTGGCCCAGCCGCTTCATCAGCTCTGGATCTACTTGTACTTGCCCTCCGCTCTTCCCCAGTAGCATGTTGGACGCCTTCCGACCTGAGGGGCTCATCTTCCAGCGTCATATCTTTTATATGCCTGTTGTCTTTGTCCATGGAGTTTTCTTGGCAGGGATACTGGAGTGGCTTGCCGGTTCCTCCTCCAGGTGGATCACGTTTGGTCAAAACTCTCCACTATGACCTGTTCATCTTGGGTGCCCTGCTCGGCATAGTTCATAGCTTCTCTGAGTTCTTCAAGCCCCTTCGCCACGGCAAGGCAGTGATCCATGAAGGGGTTATACACAAGAGAGCTGGCCAAACATTGAAATGAATGGTTAAAATCACTTGTGTGAGATCTCCATCTGTGTATCACAGTGATTGTGGAGCTTGAGATTGGGCTAAGGGGCCAAGGTCCAGAGAAACCAATAGTGTACATGCCAGATATAGGGAGCTTTTCTTTACCAGAGTCAGGGCGTTGGCTCAGTACTGTCTACAACACTGACTGGCCAACCAGCTCCCTGTTGTTTCATAGGGACTTAGTCTTAGACTAAATTGGACAGATTGGCCTTTCAAGCTTAGCAGTAGCTCTCCAGAGTTTTAGACAGGAGTGCTTCCCAGCCTGGGGAGACCTGGTATTCAACCGAGGACGCCCTAACATTGAGCTACAGCCTCATCCTGAAAGGTGTGCTTTCCTAGCTTGTCCTCAGAATGCCAGAGATTGAATCTGAGGCCTTGTGGATGCTCTGCCACTGAACCACAACTCTTGCCAGATTTAAAAAAATTGTGTGGTGTTCAGCTTCAGCAGGTCTTGCTGAAATGTTAAGCAGTTTTCCCTCCCCCAGTTCCATGCACCTTCAACCTTGACCGAAAAGGATAGGCTATTTAAACGGGATTGTGATGCAGAAGGGTCAAGACAGCAGCACCAGTGTGCAGGGTTTTGTGTCGCTTAGCGCTCCTCTAATCAGAGGCAACTTCGAGTGCTTTCTCTGCTGGTGTGTGCCAGCATCCCTGTTGAGTTGGCCTTTCAGATCCCAGCTTCAAATAACATTTGATCTAAACATTTCCAGTTATTGTGGGGAGGGGATGTGGGCAGGGAAGCGAAGGAAGAAGGAGGGACTGGGAACTTAAAAATAATCTTTAATAAAGAAAGGAAGCACTGCAGAACTCGGGAGCCTCGTCTTTCCTGTGAGCCACGGAGGAGGGTGGGCTTGAGAACGAGACGGAGGAAAAAAAGAGATTGGCTCAATAGTTCGGATGCTCGCTTGACTTGTGGGAGAGGAGGAGGAGGTGGAGAATAGTTTTAAGGGCAGGAGGTGTGACCCTTCAGAGCGGAAAAGGTCATAAAATGCTACCGAGTCATGCTGTTGTAAAATGCCGGATGCTCATTTCATAACACTCTCATCGTTCCTGGTTAAGAGTTCTGCACGTATTTTCTTACAATGTGTCTCAAGTATTCCATGCTGGGAAAGCGACATCACTCATCTGTTCTGCATACAGAGGGACCCTGGCACTTCCAGGTAGGGCTGTGGAGGAACCCTGCCTCATATCTTGGGGAGCCACTGCCAGTCAGCATAGACTAGATGGCCTGAGGCAGCATCCATTGTTCCTAGATTTTTATACTACAGGTGGGGTTTCCCCCCTCCAAATCTACCTATAGGAAAGACATTATGGCCTGGTGCACCCTTGGCTTTCTCGTTCCTGGTAGATGATAACTGTTGTCATTATGGTCCAACTGTTTTCCAGAATGGCAGGATGCCCTAAAATCTAGCATATACTGTCCAAATTTGGGCCACAAAATCTGAGTTTGATAAGTCTAGCTGCCGCATTCTGGATTAGTTGTAGTTTCCGGGTCACCTTCAAAGGTAGCCCCACGTAGAGCGCATTGCAGTAGTCCAACTGCAGTAGTCCAACAACAATGAACTGCAGCAAGTCCACAACTTATGCACATTTAACTGGTGTGCATTCAGCTTTATGTGCTTGGCAAAGAATAAAAATAACATTTTTTCCAGGAAAAATGACTTGGGCAATCCCAACCACCATTGAACCCGATGGGTTTTGACTGTGCACGATTTTGGCTTTAGGTGCAAACCCCAGAATGTAACCCTCACATTTTGCGGCTTACTGTACAAAGTGGAAAAGATCAAACAATTAGAAAAGGGGGGCAATCCCACATAAATAACAACAATACAGAACTCGCCACACACCCAAAATTAAAAACAGATTTGCTATGTTTACGATATAGCAACACTGAAGAGTTAGAATCCAGAATAAAACCCAGTTGAAATGAAATGAAATAATGTACTGGGACTAAGCAGCAAAGGCTTGGGAACATAAATGTCACCTTAATAGTCGCTGAATGTTAATAATGATGGAGTTTGGCTAAGCTCAGAAGGGGTCATATCCCCGCAATAAGTGTTCCATCACAGACAAGGTCCTCCCTGTCGCTGCCACCAACCAAACTTCCAAAGGTTGTGGCACAATCAAGAAGGCCTCATAAACTTTGTAATATTCATACAAGGCAATTGGAGAAAAAAGAGCTCCTTCAGGTTTGTTTGTTTTTTTAAAAAAGAACAGAGGCCCACGTTACCTAAATTATTTAAAAGGACTAAGTGAACAAATAGCTCTTCATTAATGCCAGTAGGGTCACAAATATGGCTCCAGGAGAGCCTTCCCAGGAAGGCTATTTTATAACAGGTGCCGCCACTGAAAAGTCCCTGTCCCTGGTGGTTACCTGCCTTGCTTAAGCCGTAAAGGGCATCCAAAGAGGATTTTAAGGTTCTGGTAGTCCAAGGACCTTGCTGTAGAGACGTTTGGGGGAAATAAAATGGACTAGTGGGTGGCACAGGATCAGTATGCTGTAAGCAGTATTTAAATTTGTTGTGGAAGCGCTGAGGAAGGAACCCACAAGCTACTGAGTACAGTTACACCCCCCCTTACTTCTGAGGTAACTTTAGTGGTAGGTATTCCCCTTTCTCAGGGGTTTCTCTAGTACAGCCATAGGCAAACGTGGCCCTCCAGATGTTTTGGGGCTACAATTCCCATCATCCCTGACCAGTGGTCCTGTTAGCTAGGGATCATGGGAGTTGTAGTCCAAAAACGTCTGGAGGGCCGAGTTTGCCTATGCCTGCTCTAGTAGAAGAGGAGGGTCATAGGTCAGTAGAGTGCTACACATCCTTTGTATGTATGATGCCCCTTGTTGAAGCCCCAGATATCTCTAGTCAGTAATACTGGACTTACATGTGAGATACAAGACACAGAAAGTCCTGCTCAGCTCCTGATTACAAAACCTATGGCTGGTGTTCAGAAACTTGTAGATTGCGAATGAGTCAGCCAGTGTCAAGGGGGGGAAAGTGTCAGAGAAAACCAGCTTTAAGAACAATTCTGTGCTGGCCTTCCTTACCAAATGAAGTGCGTAATACCTATGGAATACCTTCATATGTGATTGTTGTCACGTTTGCAAGTAGCTTGCAGTCTCAGGCTGCTTCTCTGTCTTGATCAATTGATTTTATTTTCCAATTTTGCATTCTGTCTTCCTTTTTTTAAAAAAAATTGCATTCAGAGGCTGTATTTTTAATTAGCTGTTTCTGGTATTTCCTTCTCAATGTCATGAATGGTTTTAAACTCTTGTTTTCTTATCAGTTGACCTTTCCTTGGGCTTACTCGGTTTCCTTCCTGGCCTCACCTTAACGATCCCCCCCCCCCCAAAAAAAGAAATGTAATCCAAGTTGCCCTCATCGTGCACCACGCCACTTCCCCCTTGACCTTTGTTTTTGGATTGCAGCGGGGTCTGCCTCTGGCTGCAGCAACTGATAAGGGTGGATTTGATATGTCAAAATGGGAAATGAAAGCAGTTGTCCGGGGCCAACTTTTTCTCCTTTTTTCCAAGTGGAATGTGAGGCGCCTTGCACTTCTTGTGCCTTTTAAAGCATCTGTGGTGAGGGCAGGGATTGCAACAGATTAGATCTGAGGTCAATTTCAATCCTGATGTGTCATAGTTCCACAAAGGCTTGACCGCTCCAGCGACCTAAACCTGCACATTTCGTTTGTGGCTAGGAAAGGTGACCAGAGACCTCGCCTCCTTGAGAAGAGGTAAAGGGGTTGTAATCAAGGAAGGAAAGGACTTCCGCCGATTCTCACCGTGGTGGCAAGAAGCTGAAATGGTTCTCAGCACAGTGCCAGCCTCTGGGAGAACATATAGGATCTGACGCCAAAGTCTTTCTTCGCCTCTCAGCAGTGGCTGATAAGGTGGAGGGGAGACCAAAAGTAAGGGCTTGGTCTGAGATCCTTTTTCTCTTCTGCACTTCCAAGAACCCTCCTCACTGAGGCTTAACTGCAGGAGAAATAGCTGGCAGATTTCAGGATATGTGTGTGTGTCGGATGTGGTTTGCAATTCAAATGACATTTGATTGAAAGAAGCAAGAATCGGGGGAGGTGGAGCAGTAAAGATGTAATTCCACTTAGGGTTCCACCTAAGTGATATTTTGTTAAGTCACCTCTCTCTTTTTCATAATTTTTTATTTGATTTTAAATAATGTAAAGAAATTACAAACAACTCTGAATCTTCTGACTTCCCATCCCTTCCATGGGTCCTAATGATAATATTTACAACTGCATATCAATATTTATCCAATTTTTTATTCTTATAACTTATCCATCCTTTCTGTTACTTTACAAGTGTGATTAAAATCCCGCCGAAGTTTTAACTTGCTTGCAGTGGTCTCGTAAGTAAATCACAAGCTTTTCCCATTCTTTTTAAAAGTTTTTGTCTTCTTGATTTCTGAGTATCCCAGTTAATTTTGCCATTTCGGCATAGTCCATCAACTTGGTTTGCCGTTCTTCTCTAGTCAGGGTTGTTTCTTCCTTCCATCTCTATGCTAGTAGCATCTGTGTGGCTGTTGTTGTGTCCACGAATTTTCTGGTCCTTTGGTATCTGTAATTCCAAATAAAAAGGCTTCTGGTTGTTTTTTTAGCAAAGGTTATTTTAAACATTTTTTTTCAATTCATTATATATCATCTCCCAGAAATTTTTAATTACTCTACACGTCCACTGTTTAGTCACCGCTCTCTTTCCTCCCCCAATATAAACTTGGATGCCGTGGGGGGGGGGGGGGAGTAGGCTGTATTCAGAGACTCCTCTAATTCCTGGATCCAGCAAGTGTTACAATCTAATCAAGGCTTCCGATTCTTGGAATAGGCAGGCTAGCCTGCTGTTGAGGTGTAAGGGGAACCAAGGAAGGGGCTATGAGGGAGATGGCAAATGGGTGGGGCCTCTCCCTCAACTCGCAGATATTCAGAAGGGCAAAAGCCAGAGTTTGGAGTGGAGAGTTTGCACTGGTGTGACGTAGAAGCAAAGCAGCAGGCAGAGAGAGAGAGAGAGCGCCATGTCAGATTTCTGTTTGAATCCAATGAGAAACAAGACCCTTTTGGGGTGTTCATGCTGTGAACCCCTCCATCGTGGGTTCACGATTTATATAGGTGTAAATAAACCATATATCCTAAAGACACCGCAGTCTCCGCTATGCCTCGTTCCAAAAGGAAACATGAACTCCAGGGTAAATGCTTGGAGCCCCTGGAATCTCACACTCCTCTGAGATGGGGTGGCGTGCAACACAAACGCTACCGCTTAGCGTCTTTGAGCGCATCCCCATAGAAAGGATTTGGTGTAAATGCTTGAAATAAAGAAATAACTGCGAGAAGCGTGCTTGAGTGGAATCCTTCGAAAAGGACGGGGGGGTGTAGCGGGGAGCGCTGGCATATTTCTTTCCAGCCTTGCCTTCGTGAAATGCTATCAGTTTCAGAGTCCACTTTGAGAAAGCATCGACCTGAGTTGGCTGTGTGCACTTGACTGGGCATAAGAAATGGAACTCTTCGTAAAAGCCCCCCATGAAGTCAAGGTTGAAACACATTAGCAGAATATGAGGAGCTTGGGTTACTGCAACTCGTACTATGTAGCTGGGAGCAATTTTTCCCTCTCTTTTTAAATGCCAGTGGCAATAGAGCTTTGGTTTCCACTATCTCCAGCCATAGCAGCTTTCATTAGTTTTAATCAAAGGGTCTTTTGAAATCATGGAAACTTATTTATAATGGGTGCATTTAGAGATAAGCTGAACTGAAAAGACACCTTTGTTGTTATGGGTGATCTAGGACTAGTTCCACCTAGCCAGGATTTTCAGAGTTGTGTGCCATGGTGCTGTCACCTCCTATAGTGCCCTTGAGTGACAGGAAGCGGGAAAATGCACTTCTTCCTTCCCTGATAAATCCATTTTGTGGCCTTCTGGCTTATACTGGTGCTGCATCCTCACCTTCAGGGAATAGCTACAACTTGACATGATCTGAAGCATTGAGTTAGGCTACAGCCTTCACACTTCCTGTAGAGCCCCCAGATTAGGGAGAAATTCGACATTTGAAGGCAAACCTTCCTAATTTGCCTTTTCCAGTACAGTGGTACCTCGGGTTACAGACGCTTCAGGTTACATATGCTTCAGGTTACAGACTCCGCTAACCCAGAAATAGTACCTCGGGTTAAGAACTTTGCTTCAGAATGAGAACAGAAATCATGCGGCAGCGGCACAGTTGCAGCAGGAGGCCCCATTAGCTAAAGTGGTGCTTCAGGTTAAGAACAGCTTCAGGTTAAGAACGGACCTCCAGAACAAATTAAGTTCTTAACCCAAGGTACCACTGTACAGTAACACACATTGGAATACAGCTGTCCTTCAGAATTCATACTTATCCAGGTTTTGCGGTGCAGTTCTCCAGCTAACTATTGTTTACAAAACTGCAGATACTGGTGTGCCTATAAATGTGTATATTTGTGGAAATTAACGTACAAAAATGCATTCTGATAGGGGAAACTGCATATAAAAAATTGTTTATTTATTTTATTGAATTTATATACTGCCCTATACCTGAGGGTCTCAGGGCGATTCACAGAATAAAATCAAGATATAAAACCACAAAAATACCTAATGAAAATAAAAACAACAACCAATACCCCCCCCCATACCCACATTTTAAAAGGGCATAGGATATAAATCGCACCAACCAAATGCCTGGTTAAAGAGAAACGATTTTGCCTCGCGCCTTAAGGTGTATAATCAAGGTGCCAGGCAAACTTCCCTGGGAAGAGAATTCCACAGATGGGGAGCCACTGCAGAGAAGGCCCCTTCTCATGTTGCCACCCTCCAGAACTCTCAAGGAGGAAGAACATGAAGGAGAGTCTCAGAAGATGATCTCAGGGTCCGGGTAGGTTCATATGGAAAGAGGCGGTCCTTGAAGTATTGTGGTCCTGAGCTAATGTGTATAGTGGGAATAATTCATGGGATAATGCTGATGGATTTTCATGAGAACATCCTTTCCCATGGAAATGGAGCCCTCAAAACCCTGAAAAGGTTGACCACACCTGCTCTCATTCATCTTCTTCTCTTGCCTGCTGTTGCTGTCCAGACTCAGGTAGACGGAGGAAGGTAAATGTGTTGACCATTGGAGGAAAGGGTCGCAAAGTGCACAATACCCTGGGGCAGTTTTAACCTTTATGTCCTCAAATTGGGTGATGAAGCTGCAACGAGCCTTTAGGATTTCCAGATTTTTACTGGACCTCCTGTTGTGCCATAGCAGTACTAACCAAACATTTTGTCTGTGTTTCCACTGTGCCTTTGACTCTTAATTTTTTTGTATGTCGCTTAGAGACTTTTTTCTTTGGTATTAGGTAACTAACAAGTTACATTAAAATTACGATCATCATTAATTAATAGCAATAATAATTAATACTCTGGCATGCAGAATATTGCAGGTGAGGACTTTTGTCTGGCATGGAGATGAAACGGTAGCAAAAGTTTCAGTGTTGGGTTTTTCTGTAATGTCATTTTTATTTCGCCCTCAAACCATTTAACACGCTTGCACTGCGATATACCGTTGTTGACATTAGAGCATGTGACATGCGATAGTTACCGTACATAAAAAAATAAAACAACAAACGCTCGGACAAACATTTCTGAATATACTAAGAATGTTGTGTCGAAGTTCAGTGTTTGTAATTCTTGGTGGGGCAGGCTGCTTGGTTGAGAGCATAGAAGCAGATCCAGGAAGAGGGTGGAAATCTTCCTTGCTTAGACTTCAGGAGCAATACAGGCTTTTCCTACCAAACAGTCTGTTCTATGACATCTGATATCAATGTGACTTCTTCCGGGAAGTTGAAGTACAGAGGCATCTCGGGTTAAGTACTTAATTCGTTCCGGAGGTCCGTTCTTAACCTGAAACTGTTCATAACCTGAAGCACCACTTTAGCTAATAGGGCCTCCTGCTGCTGCTGCTGCGCCGCCGGAGCACAATTTCTGTTTTCATCCTGAAGCAAAGTTCTTTCTTTCCTTCTTTCATGGCTGCACAGACTATTTGTAAAGTAGGGAGATGCCATTAGAGAAATAAGCGGAAGAGCATAGCAATTTTCAAGTAGCACCTGCCTACGGTCAAACTCACACCAAGAGATGCATCTTTCAGTGCAGCGAACGTCTTGCAAAATTGACAAGGAGTGTGTTATGACAGGCTTCACCTAAGCGAGAGCGGGTGGTGCTGTGGTCTAAACCCCTGAGCCTCTTGGGCTTGCTGATCGGAAGGTCAGCGGTTTGAATTCGCGTGACGGGGTGAGCTCCTGTTGCTCTGCCCCAGTTTCTGCCAATGTAGCAGTTCAAAAGCATGCCAGTGCAAGTAGATAAATAGGTACCACTGTGGCGGGAAGGTAAACGGCATTTCCGTGTGCTCTGGCTTCCATCACGGTGTCCCGTTGCACTAGAAGCAGTTTAGTCCTGCTGGCCACATGACCCGGAAAGCTGTCTGTGGACAAACGCCAGCTCCCTCGGCCTGAAAGCGAGATGAGCGCCGCAAGCCCGTAGTCACCTTTGACTGGACTTAACCCTCCAGGGGTCTTTTACCTTTACCTCACCTACATGGTACCCTCCAGGAGATATTGGACTCCATCCAACTCCCATCACCCCCAGCCAGTGTGGTCAGGGACAGAGGGAGTTGGAGTGCACTGGTCAGAGAAATGCTGTGCTATGACAAGATACTTTCTACAGAAATACAAGATGCTTTCTACAGAGATGCAGACAAAGTTCTAATGGACATCTGTTTGGGTCATCCATGCAGTATATACAGTAACAGCTCGCTGAGAGAACAGGGCCGATGTGGCAGAGAGAAAGATGAGGCACAGAAACACTGGCACCCTCTCCCTGCACCAACCTCCCCAATGCGTCGCCTTTCTCCCTGATAGTAAGCACCAGCGATCCACTTGCTAGAAAGCCAACACAGCTTCCCTGCTAGATAGCAAGGGTAAAATTCCCCTTTCCAGTTTAGGTTTGCCTCCATTGACAGCTCTAGAGATGTGCAGCTCTGTGGCAGGAACCCCATGTTGCTGCCTTGCACCCTCGCTTATGACAGAATGTCTTGTATCGTGAGGTAAAATCTATTTTTGCTGTAGTCATACATAGCACCAACCAACACCGTTTCGGATTGTGCCAATTGCTTAAAACAACAACAACAAACAAACCTTTGTTTTTAGTTCATAACATGTGTATCTGCCTGAAGGTATATTGGTTAACATTTGATCAGCTCTGCAAAGGCCTGTGAAATAATTAACTTCCTAGTTACTGCAAGGCTGGCTGAGAGTAGCTATAGAAACTGACCCCCCCCCCCCCCAATCTGTCATGAGCCTGAACTGGACTTGCGTCCATTGTCACATGTCCCATTAAATAGTGCAAAATGGTGTCTCTTCTGAAGGACACGTTATTGTGGAAACGAAGGGGATTAGAGTGACTCACCATAAGTGGTTGCCCTCTTTCAATTTCTCAGTTTAGCATAACAATGCTTGTGGACACAGCGATTATGCATCGTGTAGCGTTGCCATATTGCCCGGAGAGCCAAATTTTTGCTGGGATTCTAGGCCTGCCACCTTGTGCCTGTTTGAGGCATTAGCTGCCTGAACTGGATTCACGTTTTCTTTTGTTACAAAATACATTTCTGTTTCAATGGTTTTTATGGAATTGTTATGTATTTTGAGTATGTCTGCTTATATTTTTTGAAATCGGGTTTTATAATTGCAAATGACTTAGAAGTCACTTGGGCAATTAAGCAGTATATAAATCTGTTGTTGTTATCATTATAATTATTATTGGAACGTAAATAAATTTATAATGTTAGATATATATATATATATATATATATATATATATAAAACTAACATTATAAATTTATATATATATATATACACACACACACACACCCATATTTTTCGCTCTATAAGACGCAACTAGTTTTTGGAGGAGGAAGACAAGAAAAAAAAAATTCTGAATCCCAGAAGCCAGAACAGCAAGAGGGATCACTGCGCAGCGAAAGCAGTGATCCCTCTTGCTGTTCTGGCTTCTGGGATAGCTGCACAGCCTTCATTCGCTCCATAAGACGCACACACATTTCCCCTTACTTTTTAGGAGGGAAAAAGTGAGTCTTATAGAGCAAAAAATACGGTATATATAGAGGGAGAGAAAGTGCCTGAGATATAAGGGGACCTTACAGGCAATATTCTGCTCAATTGTTTAGTAAAGAAACAAGGCTGTGTTCTGCGTTCCACTGTTGTAACTAACAAGGAAATTCACTGCTAAGATTGACAGAAGGTCATTGGAACAACTGCACATAAAGAAAGTGACAAGATTTCTGTACTCCTCTCTTCGGTTACAGCTTTTGTGTGTGTGCTCAAGGTTTCTGCCTTTTGTTTGGCATGTAGGTATGAGTGTATAGAGTTCATCCTCCCTTTCTTCCAAACAAGGGCCTTACGAGTAAGGTGCCCTGGAGCATATATAAATGATGCTTTTTCCTTTGCAAGGGAATGGCCCAGGGTTTGGTGTGAAGGCAGTTAGACCACCATTTTGCTGAAGCTAAGCGGGCCGGGTCAGTGTGATTTTTGTCACAGCTCACATCAGAGGGCAGAGTTTAAAGGTGCATGGTTGGCCGAGCTTAAATGTCAAGATCACAAAAGTGGGGAGCGTAAAGTTTAAGTTGTGCTTAGTTTGGAAAGTGCTTCTTTTTTTAAATTCTAAAGTTTGCAAAATAATACTAGCGTGAAT
This sequence comes from Podarcis gaigeae, assembly GCF_964106915.1. Lineage (NCBI taxonomy): Eukaryota > Metazoa > Chordata > Lepidosauria > Squamata > Lacertidae > Podarcis > Podarcis gaigeae. The sequence goes on from NC_139679.1 coordinate 101,631,730, forward strand.
CTTGATGCACGCTTCTGTATTTTTAATATCTGAATTTCTGAGAACTCCTCACAGGAAAGGCACTCTAGCTCTTGTTAGATGTTGTGCCAGCTTATGGGATTTCTTAATTCCATTATATGACTTTGCATGTATTCTTCTCTGTGGACCCAGTAGGGTGCTGAATATTTTCAGCCAGCATGATGTAAATTAAAGCAAATCTTCAAAACAAAAAGGGACTGAGATTCTAAAGATTAAGCCCTTGATCTAGAGCGACCTAGATACTCAAAGGCATAGGTGGAACGCTTGTGTGAGCATTTCAGTACCTGTGGAACGTCAATACTTTAGAAATGGGAAAAGAGAAAAACCCCTGTATGCGTTGAAGCTCTGTGGCATGGAAGGAAATTCTGGCTTCAGGAAGAAACAGTCACAGTCTGAGAGAGAGTTTGCTCGATGAAACTGCTGGCAGGTTGCTGCCGGATGTTAGAAGGGAGAGGAAAATTCCTAGCCTTGGGTACTGGGAGGCAGCAGTGGAGGTGAAGATTCTTGCAGAAAATCCCCTTGTAAGTTCTCAACTGGATAGTTGCCTAGAGGCCCTCTAGATGTTGTAGGAATACTGCCCCCATCAACCCTAACCACTGGCTGTTGGCTGGGGCTGATGAGAATTGTTGTCCAATGACATATGGAGAGAAACACTGTTAGAGAGAAACTCCAGACAAAGGAGTCTGCAAGGAACCTCTAGATACCATTGCATTGTCCTCAATTTCACAGGGTGTTCTCTTAAAATAAATAAAAGAAATTGTGTGCTGGGAATTTAGTGACTGGTGTACCTGCAGCAGCACAACTGGGCACCTTCACCTGCCCCAGCTGCAACAAAACATGTCTCTCCCATATCGGTCTCTGGATCCAGAGCAAGCCCTACAACCTTCCAACAATTTGACTTCCCCACCCAGAGGTGCATTCCTCCATTGACTCCTGAGACAGACAGATGCCAACAAGTAAGCATTGAGTCCAGGGACTGGCCTTAATAACCAAACCAAAAACAGTGTTTGCCAAGCCCATGCCCCTTCCTGGTTTGGCTGTGAAAGCCACTTCTGGAAATCTAGCACAACCCAGCAGACGTTTCATGTTCATTTCCTTGCTAATGGTTTCCAGAAGAAAAAAAATGTTGGCAAACTTGGGGGGGGGGGTTGTTGTGTTGTGTTGCAGTTTACCTTTGTTTTGCATTTATCGTGCTGCCCCTGTTCATGTGATGAAATTCAGGGTGCTTTTCTGGCACACAGTTCTTCCTTGCTGTTTAAAATTTAGCACGGCATGGCCGATATATGTCGCTCAAAAAGCCACGGTTCCATAACGTAACAGGTACTGCAGTGTAAAAGGAACATTAGAAATGCTAGCATTATAACTAGGAAAACTTAACCCAATATACCCCCACCTCTGAATGGAGCCACAGTGATCTGGGCTGCAGTCCTAGCCCTGGCTGTTGCCAGGGAAATTTTTAATGTCTGATGTTTTAATGTATTTTTAATCTTTTGTTAGAAGCTGCCCAGAGTGGCTGGGGAAACCCAGCCAGATGGGCGGGGTATGAATGAATGAATGAATGAATGAATGAATGAATGAATGAAAAATACTGGTCTCATCCAGGCATATTTTCAAGAATGTCTCTTGTCTTCCTGCCTTCTTTAAAACTGCAGGGCATGAAAAAAGCCACAGAAAGTTTAAGAGGCGGAGCAAGACGGGACAGTGGCCCACGGCGAGCATATTGTCTGACGTGGAGGCCTTGAAACGTGGCCTAGCCTCAGCGCAGTCTCCTGCATCCAGTAAAAACAAGACTAGCAGCGTGAGGAGGAAAAGCACGCGCCGAAGAACCAAGCGGTTCCTCTCCTACCCTCGATACGTGGAGGTCATGGTGGTGGCAGACAGTCGGATGGTTGCTTACCATGGAGCAAATCTACAGCACTACATTTTGACCTTAATGTCCATAGTAGGTATTAAAATCCCACTGTAGGGATTTTAAGTATGCCAGATCTGTGCAATTTAATGCTTGCCTGGGGAACAAGCTGTTGCAGTGCTCCTGCTCAGAGTTCCAGACAGCCCAGATGGAGACTTGGAGTACTCCTGGGCATTTCAGAGGGCACTTTCTTCCCCCTCCCCCCATGGCACTTGCACACAACGAACCCGAGTGTTTCGTTGCTGTGTGGTGGCAGAGATGAGGAACCTCCAACCTGGAGTCCAAAGATGTGACTCTTGGCTTTGTACAACAGGCCAGTGGTTTCTCTGCAAACATACACCTCTCCATCCTCCATCCAGGCAACAAGAGGAGTTATGGGGGTTCAAGGGTACACCCTAGTCAGGCAGAAGATATTGAGGAAGGTGTGGTGCTCAGCAGGGCCCAGGAAGACCTCTAAGGGCCAGATAAGGATACCCGCCGGGCTGCATTTGGCCTTTAGGTATGAGGTCTCCCACCCCTTCCTTGCTCTCAGAATCTGTCGCTAACAGAATGTACTTCCTGAGGTCAGGATTTAATCAGCTTTTTGTACTGCAGGTGTGTGTTTGTTGTTGTTTTTTAAAAAAGAGTCAAGTATTTGCTTGCTTGTATAGTGTTAACATTAACTTTTCAAAATTTATCCTTTTTTAATGCAGGTAGCTTCTATATATAAAGACCCAAGTATTGGAAATTTAATTAATATTGTTATCGTGAGATTAGAGGTCATACAAAATGAGCAGGTAATTACTCCTTCCCTCGTTCTTCTCTCTCACTCTCTTTCTCGCCTAGACATATTTCTAGGAATGTCTTATTCTTGGTCATTTAAATGCTCTAAAACTGAGAAAAAAACATGATATGTCCTTCCCAAAAGCTCACTGAGATTTGTATTGCTGAAAGTTGGGTGTATGGGGCAGGCAGTATGAGGCAAGCTTGTCTCAGCTTCAGAGGCCCACAGATTTGTGTACATGGACCAGCAGTGGCTTTCTAGAGTTCCGAACAGGAGTCTCTACTAGATGTTCTACCACTGAGCAATCGCCCTTCCCTAACGATGTAATCCACACTTGTGTGATTGGGATAATACTAGGAGATTTATCCATATCCATGGGTGCGGGAAGGGGTTAACGCTTTGCCACTGCTGCAATATCAATCAGAATCGGGGGGCCTTGCCCCCACTATTTGCAATGGCAGAAACATTCCCACTTATTTATTACCAGCAGCCTTGTGTACAACGTAGCTCAGAATTCTGAGAAGCCAAAACTTCAGGGCAGTTTTGAAATCGGTGGTTGAAATCAGTGTGGTTTTGAAATATTGACTCTTGATTTTCAAAATTGTGCATCCAAGCATAGATAGAAACCTACTCCTTGGTCACAGGAGCCATTGTGCGCAATTTGGTTAAGATCATTGTGAGGTTTTGAAAGGTTCAGTTCAGCCATCTTGATTCAAAATGGCGTCCAACAGAATCCAAACATCTCCTCGCCGTCTGCAGGAGAGTGACAAAGAACCATCCGTGCCGTGTATGCTGGAAGGTGCTCTTCAAACAACAGCACCACATGGAAGATCCTCAACACTCCTCATGAGCTTGGAGTCAGGGAGCTCCCTCCCCAACACAGCTCCTCTGCCATTGTAGATCAGGCCAAATGCCCTAGTATTCCAGCATCCTGTTCTCAGGGGCCAATTGAAATAGGGATAACAAATATTTAATATATAAATATCAATGATAGATGCTACAGAATAACATGTATGCACGAAGGGTACCATTTCCTCAATTAATCACCCACCTGGAAGCACCCCCAATCGGGCAAACCAATGCTTCCCTACTAAACAAGCTGTTGCAGTGTTTTCCCGTTTCCTAGCAAAGCAGTTCCTGCTCAGGGACCATACAACCTAGGCAGAGCTTCGTATTCTTGCTGAGGATTTCAGAAGGAACGTTTCCCCCCCTTTCTCACTGCACTTGCCATGTTTTTTTGTTGTTATATTACTGAGCAAATGGGAATATCATGGGGAGAAGAGGGCTTTTTATTTAAATTTTACAGCACCCATCAGTCTCACAATAGCGTTAATGTGTTTATGGAGGAGGGGAGAGTGGAAAAAACAACAGCAACACTGCTACCTTATTGAAAGTCATTAGGAATTTGAAAGTAATCCACAAGTAGAATGCCGGTGCTGAATGCTTTTGAGCAGAGAGAGATGGTTTACTGTTTTTCTGATGACTACGTTCAGTGTTCTTTCCTGCGGCCGTCCATCTCTGAGACATGTTATCAGGTAGAAAGGTGGCCCATAAATGTAAAATAAAATGGTCAATAAATAAAAGGCACCGCAGACAGAGGGATGGGAACTGGGGAGGATAGGGAGTCCTAATCCTTCGACACGTTTGCTTTATTCCTAGGATGGCCCTTCCATATCTTACAATGCTCAGACGACACTAAAAAATTTCTGTCAATGGCAGCAGACCCAGAACCACCCTAACGAAGATCATCCAGAAAAGCATGACACAGCTGTATTGGTGACAAGGTATGTCATGGGCAGATTAATTTATTTTTTGGCCTCACCGTAATTGCCCTTAGAATGCAATGTTACAGATCACAACTGAACGACAATGCATGTTATCATCAAGGATAATTGAAATGTTGAGGCATGATGGGGAAAGGTATTATATTGCTGTCTAATTTTGGGCAGTGATGAGAACAGGAGCTCTAAGGGCTACGGATAGGGCCATCAGGAATTCATTTCTATTTGCAATTAAAGGCGGATCTACTGAATTCCCCCCTTTTGGAAACGATAATGCAAACAAAGCACAGAATGTGCAGCGCAGTTCGCCAGCCAAATAACATGCTGCATACATGAATGGTAGTGGGTGCATAAAAATGCATATATTAGTGAAATCAAAACACAAATGTGTGTTACATCGGGGAAGTTGCTTGCAAATATTACAAATTTGCACTAGAATTTTGTTGAATTTTCATGAGGGCTTTAAAAATATATGTTTAAAAACTGGTATGGAAATGTGGAAAACTGAACAAAAGGCAAGAAACTGAGAGGAACTGAAATTAGCCCATCCCTACCAGGGGATCAATATTTTTTATTATTATTTTTGGAGTGAGAGTATACAATCCTATTACTCAGCCATATGGTCATTGGCTGAACCCAAAGTGAGGCTTTCTGGGGTTTTGGTGCTAAGTTTGCAATGTATGGGAGTTTCTTATTAAGCCACACCAGTTAGCAATAAAGACAATGCTTTCTCCTTTTCAGAAAAGGAGAGGTATTGAGGAAGGGATTTCAAGCTGGGGCGGAAGTGGCTTTATGAATACATAAGCATTTGCACTACAGCTGTGGCTGGAGGCCGTGATCTGACATGTACACATCTTCATTTCATTGTTGCTCTCACAGCCTCCCTGTTGCACACTATGTTTTAGATGTGTAGGGTTCTAAAACAGTTTGTCAGCTGGGGGGTAGGGCAGGTAGGGACAAGCAACTGGACCAGAAATGAAAAAAGAAATAAAATCTACTTTCACAAGTGGTCATGTATTTCAAGTGGGGACCTAATTGAGCCTTGGCAAAGTGGGGGAAATTGCAGTAAGTGTTTGCCTTTGTAAAAATGTTCTAATAAAGCACCACAGCCTATCCGGTGTTTCCCAAACGTGGGTCTCTAGCTGTTTTCAGACTACAATTCCCATCATCCCTGACCACTGGTCTTTCTAGCTAGGGATGATGGGAGTTGTAGTCCAAAAAACCAGCTGGAGACCAAATTTGGGAAACACTGGCCTGTACTAGTGACATAAGATAGTAAAAACATCGGCTGTTTTTAGTAGGCACTTATTTCTAGTCCTGCTTGCTCCAACCAATGCCATCTAGAGGTTTTGGCCTACAACTTGCATCATTGGCTATGCTGACTAGGGGGCAGTGATGGGAATTGTATTTCAAAACGTCTGGAGGGCACCAGGTTGGGGAAGATTGCTCTTACTCAATATTATGAGCCACCTCTGGGTTAGAGGATACTAGCAGCTGCCTCCATGACTTCAAATCTGGCTAGATGCCAAGTGGATGGGGAGCATTGCCTGCTACCTTCAGAACATTGGACAGTTTGAATTTTACTCCAGAGCGCATAAAAAAAAAAGTGAATAGAAAGACCCATTTGGTTTCTTCTTCATTTCTGCTATTAGTTTAAAATAGCTACCGGTTATGAGCAATGCACAGCACTCAGTCAAGGCAGGGCCTTGGATTTTTGCATTGAAATTTTCATTAAAGTGAGCGCTCATGTCTCTTATTTATAATGCCGCAAAATATTTTAATGTGAGATTATCAGGCCTTAATGATAGTCCTTTGAAAAATCAAATTGGATTTTTATTCCTGCTTTTTTAATCTACTATTATCCCCGTCTTGAACATTTGGAATTGGGCAGGCTACATATTGAAATTAATGCCAAGCAAGAAACCCAAAGCCATATAATTAAATGGTGTTATGTTTATTATTGTGTGTTCTGAATGCTAACTTGCATGGAAATTAAAAGCATCAAGTCTGTTTTGCTTTCAGACAGGATATTTGTAGAGCTCACGACAAATGTGATACTTTAGGTAAGCCTAATCTCCTTTTTCTTTTACTCTTTAAGGTGTCAATGTTAACATGTTTTTGACAGAACGTTTTGCGTGCCTTTATTTAGAGAGCAAACTCTCTCTCTTGTTCTGCTTTTGATTTTCCAGGTCTGGCTGAATTGGGTACAGTCTGTGATCCATACCGGAGCTGCTCAATTAGTGAAGACAGTGGACTAAGTACTGCTTTTACGATTGCACATGAACTTGGCCATGTGTATGTTCTATAAAAACATAGATATATTTAAAAATAACAGCATTGAGAGAGATATGTAAACTATAAAGCTTACATGGGGATGCAAGTGATTGTTCTGGTTTACGAATATTCTTTTGGAACCCGAACGTCTGATGGGGCTTCTGTGGTTTCTGATTGGCTGCAAGAGTTTCCTGCAGCCAATCAGAAGCCGTGATTTGGTTTTCGAACATTTTGTAAGTCGAACGGACTTTTGGAATGGATTCTGTTCGACTTTCAAGATACAACTGTAAATGCCAATATTGGCTTGGGTCCAGACTTTCCCATTGTAAACTGAAGAGTTATAGAACAGGGCCTTCCCCTCCCCTCTGCATCCCCCTGACCTCTCCAAAAATCTGATTAAGGGAGTTGGGGTGTGATAATGGTGTGTGATATGGCACTGGGGACTGTAAATAGACGGGAGAGTTGATTTGATTATTTAATTTCTATACCACTTAATTTAATAAAACATCTGTAAGTGGTGTACAGAAAACTGAAGCAAAACTAGACAACTTCAACAGAATATTACAAAAATAAACAGTTACATATAATAATGTTAGATTAATACAGAGTTACTAATATATATAAATCAATATGAATTCATTTCCCTTCTGAGACACCCTCCCTCTCAGCCACCAGGTTTGAAACAAACTCTCCACTCAACCTGCCACATGGCAGAAATCAATCCGCTGCTCCCTTACGTGAATGGAGGAGCGAGCTAGGCTTCAGGGCAATGTTTTCTCAATGTTTGAAATTGTGGTATGAGCATTAAATACTGTAGTGGGAAATATTTTGAAAAGTGAGAAAATGAATACTAATTTTTTTGGTGTTGGGTGACTGTAGACTATCATTTACTACACTATTGATGCTGCTAGGCTTATTAGCAGAGCATGTTGCCATATGGAAAGTTGGTGACACTGTCCTGCTATAAGGTGGGAGATTTTTGTGCAAATTTTTTGCTTTTCTGGATTTCTGATTGGGTAATACAATAAACAACATTTCCCCTTGTGGTTGTTTTGGTAAAGCATGCAAAATGCCTTCCTTTCTCCACCGCCCCAGATCATTAGTTACGTGTCCTGACAATGCTTCATCAAGAATTTTATATATATATATATATATATATATATATATATATATATATATATGGGTTTTGGTGTCCTCGGGTGTCTTCCCGTGTAAAAGTTGGGGTGTCTAGGCGACGTTTCGACGAGGTCTCACTCGTCATCTTCAGGCTGGTGCTTTCGGCTTCTTGTTACTGTTACTTCTTGTTCCAGTAACAAGAAGCCGAAAGCACCAGCCTGAAGATGACGAGTGAGACCTCGTCGAAACGTCGCCTAGACACCCCAACTTTTACACGGGAAGACACCCGAGGACACCAAAACCTGCATTCCTGTACCCGTGAAAATCTACGAAAAAATCTACGAAAATCTACGAAAATCTACGAAAGCATATATATATATATATATATATTCATGTGCATAGCTTGCTTTACTACTTAAAAACCTATGGAGTGCCTACGCACTCTGTTAGGCATATAGTCACCCTTTGATTTCCAAAGCAGAAAGTCCAAAACATCTGAAATACTATTGCTTGCTTGCCAATGGAGAGCTGGGAATTGTTGTTTTGGAGATGAGGCAGGAGACCCCTCACATGGGCCGTAATTTCTGAACACAGCCCTAGGACAAACCCCTGTTTATGTAGGAATTCTGTAAACCTTTGCTCCATAATTCCTACCCAGAGCACTCTGAATGAAATGCTTTTAATAGATGACCCCTTTCAATTCTAACATTCTATGACTCTAAGTAGGGACACAGGTGGCGCTGTGGGTTAAACCACAGAGCTTAGGACTTGCCAATCAGAAGGTTGGCGGTTTGAATCCCCATGACGGGGTTAGCTCCCATTGCTCTGTCCCTGCTCCTGCCAACCTAGCAGTTCGAAAGCATGTCAAAGTGCAAGTAGATAAATAGGTACCACTCCAGCGGGAAGGTAAATGGCGTTTCAGTGTGCTGCTCTGGTTCGCCAGAAGCGGCTTAGTCATGCTGGCCACATGACCCGGAAGCTGTCTGCGGACAAAGGCCGGCTCCCTTGGCCAATAAAGCGAGATGAGTGCCACAACCCCAGAGTCAGTCACAGCTGGACCTAATGGTCAGGGGTCCCTTTACCTTTACCTTATGACTCTAAGTAGGGGAGTTGACGAGGTGCTTGGCTCACTTCCACTGAAATCCCCTATGTTTGCAGGTGTTTTTAACTTTGCCTCCTTTTCAAAATTCACGCTAAACACATTGGCCACTGTATGCTGTCTCTTGTAGATTTAACATGCCTCACGACGACAACAATAAGTGCAAAGAAGACGGAGGGAAAAACCAGCAGCACGTGATGGCTCCCACCCTGAACTACAACACCAACCCTTGGATGTGGTCAAAATGTAGCCGGAAATATATCACAGAATTTCTAGAGTAAAGCCTTAATGACTACTTCATAGATTCCTGAGTTTGTGTGAAATTGCCTGGATATGAATGCATGCTTAGCAGAGGGGGCGGAGCAGCAGGGGGGGAGGTTTGGAATGCAAATATACATTGCATGCACACTGTGGATTCGTTTGCTCATATTACGCGTTGGTGAATCAAAAGGTCCGGGCGCTTGGTCCATTCATACCTCATTCTTGCAACTTTTCCTTGGCAAAAGCGTAAGAATACAAGAGGAGGGCTGGGCTGGATCAACTAATCTAGCACCCTGTTCTCACCATAGCCTGAAAGATGCCCGTGAGAAGCCTACAAACAGGACCCAAGAACTCCCCCCCCCCCCCAGTTGCGATTCCTAGCAAATGGTATACAGAGGTAGACTGTATCTGACATCATGGCCAGCAGCAATTGATATCAGTGCTGCTCTCCATGATGAGCAGAACAAAAGAAAGGGAGGGTGTTAAAGGTACAAGCAAAGTGTACCAGCCACAAAAGAGAAAAATCTGGTGATTGCAAGCAAAAAACCTTGGAGTGTATCCTCAAATCCTAAAGAAAGTGTTCCTGTTCAAGGTTACCGCTCTCCTCCATCAGGCCATTCAATCGCTGCCTCCCTTTCTGTTTTTCTTTTCCATCTGATACTCGACATTCCACAACTGTTGAGCATACTCAGTCCTTAATTGGGCCTTTCCTAGTTCTTATTGGTGTTTTTCAAGTTAAGGCTTTCTTATAGCTTTCTTGCACTTCTACAGCCTCTGGGGTTCCCTTGAGCATGCAGATACCTCCCTCCCTCTTGGTTTTTCCCCCAGTGTCCTTATTTCGGCTATAATCCTGTCAATGCTTGAGTTTGCGGTTAGAAGGAGTGATAAAGAGGTTCAGTGGTTTGTGATGCAAAACACTCTTAATTGTAGAAGTGGGCAATAAAAAGACAATCACCGTGAGTGATGGCGAAAGTGCAAAACCCACATGAGTGTTGTATCCAGCAACTCACCAAAGGAAAATGAACTACTGGGTTGTATTACTGGGTTATCATCTGATCCTCTTTCTTCACATGTGTACAGCACTCTTCCAAGAGTGCCACATGGGGGTGCTTTTCCAACATGATTCCATATGTGAAAATTTGGCGGGTGGGAAACAGGCCAAAATTATGTCCTGAGGCTACGCACACAACATACTTTTAAAGCACACACACATATCTCACCCAAGAATCCTGGGGACTAGTTTACCCCTTCACAGAGCTACAATTCCCTTAACACACTACAGTTCCCACAATTCCTTTGCAGGGAGGAAAATGTGCTTTAAATGTATGGGGTGTATGCAGCTTCCCCCCCCCCCCCGCCCTGCCCCCAGTTTTCCAAGCCCTACTGTGCACATTACTAAGATGCATTTGAGAACAGCTGTTTGCTTTCTGCCAGTCTAAAAGCAATATTCTCCAACCCTAAAAGGCGAACTCTGCAACTATACATTAATTTATATAATAAAGAAATCAGAGTTTCTTTCTCGGGCAGAGTTTCTCATCAGTCTAAGAGGGTGACAGGTGATTTGAGGCAGCTTGCACTGCCTTTAGGTTCTCTGTTTTAATTGTGGAATGATGCAGTGCTAGATGGGAGGGTTGGCCTCATAGTGTATGTCTGATGTCTATTGTTTTTAATATTCAGTTGGAAGTCGCCCATAGTGGCTGGGGAAACACACCCAGATGGGCGGGGTATAAATAATGAATTATTATTTTATTATTATTATTATTATTATTATTGGCAGCGGGGGGGGGGGAATGAGAAGAGTAGGATGTTATTTTTACCTTCCACTCTCACTTAACTTTTGGCTCCAGCCTTGTGCACCTCTTAAACCCCTCTCTACTGCTATAACTTACAGTGGTACCTCGGGTTACAGACGCTTCAGGTTACATATGCTTCAGGTTACAGACTCCGCTAACCCAGAAATATTACCTTGAGTTAAGAACTTTGCTTCAGGATGAGAACAAAAATCGTGCTGCGGCAGCGCAGCGGCAGCAGGAGGCCCCATTAGCTAAAGTGGTGCTTCAGGTTAAGAATTAAGTACTTAACCCGAGATACCACTGTACAGAAATATTATGTGAAAATTAATTTTTTGTTGGTCTTTGTGAGCAAGTGGTTATCATGCAGTGAAGCAACTTTATGGCACAACTGTGGTCCTTTAGTAGATTACTCTTTTTATAAATGGGCTTTTTGAGGGTTGGTAAGCTTAAGTGGCCTTATGCTGTATGTTACTATTCCGTGCTTATAATACTCTATTCACTAACCATTGAGAGATTTTTAGAATGATCTTAACCGTCTTCTCAAGTGCAGCCGTGGATATAAATGTCACGCTTTTCATTCTAGCACTGGTTATGGGGAGTGTTTGCTTGATGAACCTTCACCGAGAAAGTATGCGTTGCCTCAACAACTTCCAGGATACATATATGATGTCAATAAGCAGTGTGAGTTAATTTTTGGGCCTGGAGCTAAGGTTTGCCCCTACATGGTAAGAACACTTTTTTTAAAAAAAAGCAACCAAACTTGCTTTGAGTATGAAATACCGATAGCCACATTTCGAATAAGATGCATGCATGTGTTTTGTATGTGAGATTCCTAAATGAGTCAAATCTTTGTTGTTGAAAAAGATTGCAGCCTTTCAGTCATTTTGGATTTGAATCTTTACAATGTGAGTCTTACACACACACACACACACACACACACACAGGAAAACCACTTCCCCAGGTCCTCTCACATGGCTGTGGTATTATTATTAGTAGTAGTAATAGTAGTATTAATACTTACAGATCGCCCTTCATGAAATGGCTCCAGGGATGTTACAAGGATATCACATTTCGAATTTGAATATACTAACATTAAAATAATAAAATTGTAGCAAGAAATCCAATAGCAAATACTGTATGTGTTTGAATACCACAATGAATGGGTCAGGTTAATCTCATGGACCTTTCTTACCCAGTCAATACCCTACTTCCTTACAGAGTGCTGATCAGATTTGGGAAATCCATGCAGTCTGCCCAGTCCATATATTTTGGTTGTTCATGTTCATTACACAGCCATGTGAGAGATGCCTCTGGGTAGGTGTGTGAATGGGGCCTGCTTGAGCAGCAACATTTAAGCTTACAGGCAATGTTAGGTAACTTCAGTCTACAAGCACAATATGTGGTAAAACTTGTGCCCAATTTTAAATTTGCCAGGTGAGGAAACATGATAGGATTTGGAAGGGCTGATGTCGCAGAAATCCCTGTTTATATCACTAAATTCTCACCTAGAGCAGGTTCTGTATGCTTCTACAGGAAGAACTTAAAATTTTATATAACTCTTCCAAATTAGGAATCACAGAGGGGAAATGGCTTATCCACATGTTTTAATAGTAATAGAGTTGGAATGTAAGGCAGTCTCATTGGAAACTGTGATTGCCAACCTGATTTTCTTTCTACACTTCAGAGGCTCCATACTGCAAATGATATGGCTGATTTTAAAAAAACACAATGCTTCAGACAAGGCTAATAATTTGGGGACCATTTTGTTTTCATGATGCAGCCACGTTTCTGGACAATCAGAAATATTCCTGGGTTGTCCAGGTTTTTATGTTTACTCTTATTTGGCAGGGTGTCCCACCAGCTTTCCATAGTCTGACTTTCAGGCTGCTCTGTGTGAATACAAACTAACAGAGCAATTCTGTGTTTGGAAATCCAAGGCATAGTCTAGTGTAAATTGCGCTGACTTAAGGGCTGTTGTTTTTGTAAGCAGCGGCTTAAGTTAACTGTATTCCAGAATCTGTTCAGGAAAAATCTGGGGGAATGTGTCTTACACCACCCTTTTTGCAAACTTGAGTTCTGCTGGGTTGCCAGGTCACGTAACCAATCACAACAATACAAAAACAACACGTAGGCTAATAGTTAGTAGAGAATATAGAATAGAATGATGATATCATTCAAATTATAGGAGTAAGCCAAGATTTGTATGCCTTGTGTCTTATTTCCAGCTGACAAAGACTATTAGTAGTATCATTTCGGAGACACTGTCCTTTTGAGGCTTTTGAGACCTCTTCCGCTGAAACTTTTGAAAGCCTATTGAGAGACTTTACTTTTGAAACTTTTGAGATGTCTTCTGTTGAAATTTTTGAAAGACTATTGTGAGACTGTCCTTAGACATCTGTTTTGAACACACAGTCCTCTGTTATATTGTACATATGAATTTTGATTGGCTTGTTCCTATAATTTGAATGGTATCATTATTCTATTATATATTCTCTACTATTAGCCTACATGTTGTGTTTGTATTGTTGTGATTGGTTCTTATTGCAACACAGGGGTTTGTTTTAGGTTACGTAACCAAGCTGAAAGGGGTTTTGAAGGGGTGTAAGTCTCTCCTTGCTCTCTCCTGCCCCCAGAATACTCCCTTTTTGATGTTTTAATGCTTTAAGTTCCCCTGGCTGAGCCTCGGCTGAGCCAGGGTGAGTGTCTTACACAGAAAGCCCCAGCTGAGCCAGGAAACCAAAGATCCACTAAATCCAAATTCTCCCGCCCCAATGGATCTTCGGTTTGGACTGAGCTGTTGGCTACTAACCTGGCCGCTGAAATCCATGGTTAAGGCACTTGAGCAGAAAGCTTCTACATTTGCAACTAGAGCCCGAGTCATCTTCCCCTGCTTTATTGCGTTCGTTGTTTACACACGATGGTAACAACACCAGGGAGATAATCTAAACTATGTCTCTGGGCTATGATGTATGTTGGGTTGGCTGTTCAGTAATGCTGAGACTTTTTGAACTCACTTAAGCAGAAGCAGTGCAGGAGACTCTGGTGCATCAATGCTGATGGAGCACATAAAGGATGTCGGACTCAACACACGCCATGGGCTGATGGGACGGAATGTGGCCAGGGCAAGGTTTGTTGCAGCTCCTTGACTCTTTCTTGCTAACCCCAAACACGTGAGCCGTAATGCCTCCAAGCATGGCCATGGAACATTGCTAGCCGTTTCCTCCATGAATTTGCCTAATCCTCTTTTAGAGGCATTAGATGATGATGGGAATTGTAGTCCAAAAGCAGCTGGAGACCTAAGTTTGGGAAACCCCAATCTAAACTAAAAAGGCCCAAATGTCGTAACCTTTGGGGAGTTGCTCCATCTCCTTGACCATATTTGGTTCCCATTTTCCGAAGCTTTCTCAACTCTACGATACCCTTTTTAAGGGGAGGCAACCGGAACTGTACACAATATTTCAAGCGTGGTCATGCCATGGTTGTTGTTGTTTAGTCGTTTAGTGGTGTCCGACCCTTTTTGACCCCATGGACCAGAGCACGCCAGGCACTCCTGTCTTCCACTGCCTCCCGCAGCTTGGTCAAACTCATGTTCGTAGCTTCGAGAACACTGTCCAACCATCTCGTCCTCTGTCGTCCCCTTCTCCTTGTCCCCTCCATTTTCCCAACATCAGGGTCTTTTCCAGGGAGTCTTCTTTTCTCATGAGGTGGCCAAAGTATTGGAGTCTCAGCTTCAGGATCTGTCCTTCCAGTGAGCACTCAGGGCTGATTTCCTTCAGAATTGATAGGTTTGATCTTTTTGCAGCCCATGGGACTCTCAAGAGTCTTCTCCAGCCCCCTAATTCAAAAGCATCGATTCTTCGGCGATCAGCCTTCTTTATGGTCCAGCTCTCACTTCCATACATCACTACTGGGAAAACCATAGCTTTAACTATACGAACCTTTGTTGGCAAGGTGATGTCTCTGCTTTTGTTTTTAAATCAGCATTATTTCAGATTCATCTGATTCACACAACTAGATGTAGCACTCACCTGCAGTTGCCATCATTGGATTACACCAGTTTCTCTAGTGAGGCTTCCGCCTTTCACTGCTGGCTCAAACATGCGTAAAACATGCCGCGTCGTGTGAGTTCTAGGCGCTCCTGAGCCAAATTGGTCTGTTCTGCGCGGAGCGCGATTGCTATTCAGTATTTTCACTGCACATGGCAGCTGTTCTGCAAGATGTTCCTCTTTGGGGATAGCGCTGTCTATATTGATGCCATGTGTATCTTTATTTTGACAGCTGCAGAACCTCTGTGCTCTTGCAGAAGGTTAGCGTAGGAATTGATGCTGCCGTTCTTAAATTCTCCGAGCTTCCCCTTCGCTGGGAGTGATGTGGTTGCACATAAGTGGTGCAGGATCTTTTCAGAAGGGGAACATATTGTGCCTAGGGCATCCAGCTTGACAGGGCAGAGACATGAATCCACTCTCTCCTTCCTCCCCACCCCTGTTATTTACATCATCTTTTTTTTTTTAGCCTTCAGTATTTGAGAGGTTCTTTCAACATGCCTGATCTGCAGATGCATCTTTTCTTTCTACACACTGTGACATCTAACCTGTGATCAGAAAATCAGCCAGGCTGCTTTCCTCAGAAGCTGTTACAGCTTGTGCTACTTGTCCTGGATCAGCAAATGAGCAGGACTCAATGGCTTGGGGAGTTGCCACTCCACTGTCCTCAGCAGATTGATTGCCCTTCATTGTTCAGAGATTCAAACCTCATTCATATCTGCAGTAGAATTTGATGGGAGTGGAAGCTTCTTAATCCATAACTAAAAACTGATTATAAATTCACTGCCCTGGTTCAGATACAATGGGAAACTGTAGTTTCCTGCTACACATACATCAAGATTGTGCCCTCCCCTCTCCTCTTACATGCACCAGACAGAGAACATTGAAAGCATCCACTTCTGTTTTTAAGCAAACTTTGGTTCCTTGTGATGCTTGAAGTTGAAAAACTGTGGCTTGTATAAACTATGTGTTTTTGAACAAGTCGGCACCTGAAACTATGTCTTTATCTTGGCTTATCCTCACTAACCATAGTTTAATCAACCCCCTCAATAAAATAATGAGTAGAAGAATTTCATTTTAGTAGGATGGAAAATACCAGTTTATCATAGTGTTACAACCAGATTTTGAGCAGCAGCAAAATGCAAATGCAGCTCCCCACCTCACAGTAAACAGGAAAATGCCTCCTGCGCAACTTGGGTTAGGAGAGAAGGTTGATCTCTAATATTGTGTTCTGACGGGTGCAATTTCTTTTCCTGCTAAGTTTGACAACACCACATTCAGGGGTAAAGCTAGACTGGTGACTGGGAGTAGCCGCCGAGACCACATAACACCAGTCTTGAAAGACCTACATTGGCTCTCAGTATGTTTCCGAGCACAATTCAAAGTGCTGGTGCTGACCTTTAAAGCCCTAAACGGCCTCGGCCCAGTATACCTGAAGGAGCATCTTCACCCCCATCATCCGACCTGGACACCAAGGTCCAACTCCGAGGGCCTTCTGGCGGTTCCCTCACTGCGAGACGCCAAGTTACAGGGAACCAGGCAGAGGGCCTTCTCGGTAGTGGCAGCTGCCCTGTGGAACGCCTTCCCATCAGATGTCAAAGAAATAAACAACTATCTGATGTTTAGAAGACATCTGAAGGCAGCCTTGTTTAGGGAAGTTTTTAATGACTGAGGTTTTAATGTATTTTTAGTCTTTTGTTGGGAGCCACCCAGAGTGGCTGGGGAAACCCAGCCAGATGGGTGGGGCATAAATAATAAAGTAGTAGTAGTATCTCGGGTTCATTTTAGAATGCTTGGATCCAGATCATAGAAATGAAACAATGTTGTGAAACTCTTTCTTTTTCTGTTGCCCTTTCTGGAGTGTAGCACTGCAAATATGGCCACTGTGTTCCCAGAGAGCGAGAGATATCCATGACGGATGGAGCATGGGGCACATGGAGTCCCTTTGGCGCATGCTCACGAACATGTGGTGGGGGCATAAAAAATGCTGTTCGAGAATGCAACAGGCCTGAGTAAGTACAGGAGTGCTAACCAACTGTCAAGCTTACTGATGAAGTAACAGCCATTGTTGGCCTCCCTCCCAAATGAAAATAATGTTGCTAAAATGCTGATATCTCTAGTGCTGTAGAAACCATATATCACCTGCGAGGATGTCTTGTTCTTATATCACAAGGAAGTATTTCATCTAAGGATGGATGGATCAACCTATTTCTTAGCCCTCAGTTATATGTACTCCATCCTCGTTTTGCATTTAAATTATATTCATTTTATATATTAAATTATATTCATTTTATATATATTCTTACTCTGAAATACACGTTTTGTATGTTTTTCAATATTCTCCAGTAAAACATGCATCTGTATACACATCTTTTTCTTTAAAATATTCATTTTTGGCGTATTTTTTTGAAGGAAAGCTACATCACCCAATTTGGAGAAGTGCATAGTCTGATTTGTAGCTGCATTATGACCAGCTTATGAAACTGAAACTGGCCAATTAGGTCACTTAGCTTTAAAACAAATTTCTTTTGTGTTGCGAATTTCAGCCCTCAGTTTCCAGCTGTGGAAGTCATACAATTGACGATGAAGATTTTTAATCAGTACTGATCTCAAATAAGCAGAATGAGAAGAAGTAATGCGTCAATTGTTGAATGTTCTTCCACAAGAGAGGGTCACATGGTGTCTGATCTAATTTTGGCATCAGTCAAATACCTTGTTTGAACTTTCTCAAGCCTTTTAATTCAGTTTGCTGTTGTGGTTTAATTTTTGTGTTACTCCTTTTAAATTTACTGACATTGTGCGTGTGTGTGTGTGTGTGTGTGTGTGTGTGTGTAATCAGAAGCCACTTCAGGAATTCTCCAGAGTGCAAATTTCTTTTAAAATGCTGTTTGTTTTTAATGTCATATTCATTTTGGGCCAAATAGTACTTCTGAATACTTGTAAGTGATTTTGTCTCACAAGGCAACCATAGACTGCTCTCATTCTCATACGTCAGTAGATTTCTTAAAGAGCTTGGGGTGTGGTGTAGCAGTAGGCATGAGGGAGAAATAGGACTCCATTCACAAATACAAGACAAACGTAGCAAATTCTCACTTTCAGAATCAACATGCTAACTGAACCACAGCCATCTATAAATGTTCACACATCTCTGAATGTGCGGTTGTCTAGCCAAGTTAAGTATGCAGAAATGCGCAAATGCATAATGAGTGTGCATAAATATGCATATTTTAGTGGGGAAACAAGTTATATTGGGGATGCTTTGTAAGAAATATGCATAATTACATACAACAATGTGTAAAGGTAAAGGGACCCCTGACCGTTAGGTCCAGTCGTGGCCGACTCTGGGGTTGCAGTGCTCATCTTGCTTTATTGGCCGAGGGAGCCGGTGTACAGCTTCTGGGTCATGTGGCCAGCATGACTAAGCCGCTTCTGGCGAACCAGAGCAGCACACGGAAACGCCATTTACCTTCCCGCCAGAGTGGTACCTATTTATCTACTTGTACTTTGACATGCTTTTGAACTGCTAGGTTGGCAGGAGCTGGGACCGAGCAACAGGAGCTCACCCCATCGCGGGGATTCGAACCGCCGACCTTCTGATCGGCAAGCCCTAGGCTCTGTGGTTTAACCCACAGCGCCACCCACTTCCCTCAACAATGTGTACATTAGGAGAAATTCTCTCCCTAAACTGCAGGTGGTTTTTCATGAAGACTTATTTTTTAAAAAGAAAAAGGAGTTGCAAACTGGTGATGAAATATTGGGAACTGAACTTAAGATTGGAAAAACGAGAAAGGGGACGAAATAGAAATTGGCAGATTTCACTCATCCCGAGTTGGCCGTGTTGAAGGACAATGGTACGAAGAGTGAGCTGGGAGAAGAAAGGGAGGAGGAGGCCATGTGAAGCCTCTTTTCCCTGGCTTAGTGCTGCCTCCCCATTAAACTTGATGGTGCTTGAAAAGCCCAAGACACTCACTGCCTTATCCTGAGCTTTTGCTGCCAGTCGTTCTTTTTTTATTTTATTTAAAATGAATTTATTCTGACACATACACGGACCAGCTCTTTCTAAGAAGATGTAAGTGGCTTTGCAAGCAGACTATGCTTTCATAGCAATCAAAGCAATGAGCAGAGCAGACCCCGTCTCCTCGCGAAGCTCTGCTGAGTCCCCAAGGTAGAAAAAAGGCTTAAGATAAGCCACTGATGGATGGGATTGGTGTACTTACTGGATGCCACATGGGGAAGACACTTTCAGCAAAGCAAGACTGGCCTCAACCACTGTTTGCAAATCTATGTTGACAATCATATACACATCGTATATGCTTAAAAATGTTTGTATCCCATCTCTTCGACATAACTGATTTACAAGCTGGCAAGTGGGATAGCGTCACAGCAAAACAATAAAAAGCAGCAATTAAAAGAATGGTCATAATTTCAACAGTAAAAGTAAAATTGGAGTAAATATGGCAGAAGTATAAACTCACTTTAACAGCTGAGACGTCTGTTGTGTTGGACTTTTTTATATGGCATTCTTTCATCCTTTTAATATTTTTTGCTCTCCGTGTTTTTAGCTATAGATATTTTTTGTTTTTGTTTTGTTTTTAAATAAAATTAAGGGAACAATCTTGTATTTACTTGGAAACGCCGCCAGGCTAGGGTTTTCCCAAACTTGGGTCTCCAGCTGTTGTTGGACCACAATCCCCATTATCCCTGACCACTGGTCCTGCTAGCTAGGGATGATGGGAGTTGTAGTCCAAGAACAGCTGGAGACCCAAGTTTGGGAAACCCTGCTCTTTACGTTCTTAAGGTAAAGGTAAAGGGACCCCTGACCATTAGGTCCAGTCGTGGCGGACTCTGGGGTTGTGGTGCTCATCTCGCTTTATTGGCCGAGGGAGCTGGCGTACAGCTTCTGGGTCATGTGGCCAGCATGACTAAGCCGCTTCTGGCGAACCAGACCAGCGCACGGAAACGCTGTTTACCTTCCCACCATTTATCTACTTGCACCTCATGCTTTCAAACTGCTTGGTTGGCAGGAGCAGGGACTGAGCAACAGGAGCTCACCCCGTCGTGGGGATTCGAACCACCAACCTTCTGATCGGCAAGTCCTAGGCTCTGTGGTTTAACCCACAGTGCCACCACTGGCACAAAGGCCATTCTACTGACCGAGGGAGGACCACCAGTAAACGCCCCCAGAGGTCCCCTAGTATGCAAAATGGGAATGCCCGCTAGCACTGGTGTTCCGGCCACAGGAGTGGGAGCAGGAACAGGTTGTGCCAGGGCTGTACATGGGCACACTTACTTCCACGCCCCCCTGCTCTTTCTCTGATGCAAACAATCAGAACTCTGTGTCACCTCCTGTCCCTTCATGTTGCTCTCATGCCAGGTCCCTTAGCTTAAGATGAGTCTAGAAAACCTTCTGACTACAGCTGCCTATATTTTCCTGCTGTAGAGCAGAAAGTTTGGGTTGATAGCCCAAGAGTCTTTCCAACTGTCTGAATGCATAAAAAGATTTCATTTCGTATATCTACTGAAAAAACAGAATGGAATTTGATTGTATAAGAATAGGAAATGTCCCAAATGGCAGTTGTGAACAAGGCATGGCAATATTGGAGACAGTACTTAATTGGGAACATACCCTCTCTGCCAGTGGGTACTTCTTCCGCTTCAAAGTACATCGAGCCAGGTTTAGATCTGTCTCTGCTTGCTGCTGACAAAGCTGGTATGAAGCCTTAAAGGCTTCAAAGTTGTCATAAAATTTGTTAGGGTGGTTAAGGGCTAGTTTAGAAAAGAAAAAAAATCAATTTCAGAGCTGTAAGTATGTTTTAACCCCAACATCCTGATTGAAAGGAAGTTTCATTATGGGACTGTGAAGCTGATGAATGATAGCTTGGCAGCAAAGCCCAGCTTCCTGCGGCTTGTGACAGTACCATATGTGCAGTGTGTTGCCTCTGACATCAAAAATTGCACAGGAAAATGGTATTGCCTTGAAAACTTATTGTGAGCAACCTTCAAACCCAGTTTCGTGTGGATTGGAATCCATACATTGTTGCTTGCTCTCTTCAAATAATAAAAGTTCCATCCTCATAAAAACTTGTTTTTGGTGTCATGGTTTGAAAAAAATCTGTACATGCCTTGTTGTTTAGTTGTGTCCATATTGGATCCTCAGCTTCGGGATCTGTCCTTCCAGTGAGCACTCAGGGCTGATTTCCTTCAGAATGGAGAGGTTTGATCTTCTTGCAGTCCATGGGACTCTCAAGAGTCTCCTCCAGCACCATAATTCAAAAGCATCAATTCTTCGGCGATCAACCTTCTTTATGGTCCAGCTCTCACTTCCATACATCACTACTGGGGAAACCATAGCTTTAACTATATGGACCTTTGTACATGCCTACTCAGAAGTAAATCCCACTGAGTTCATCATAGCTTACTCTTAGGAAAGTGGGCATAAGATTGCAGCCTAATTTTCTTTCAAACAATTGTGGATTAATTTATTAGCTTTTCACAACAAAGGGGGGGGGGTATTTCCTGTCACGTAATTAGCTCTTAAATGGATCCTGCAGTATCTTGTTGAGAACCAAGATAGTCCAGTAGAGTGTGTACTGTTTTCAATCCAGATTTTCATATTAAGTGACTGGTATGTCTTGGCTCTTGGTCTCAACACGGCTTTATTTGTGACATTTTATTCTGCACAGATCATCTCCACTGGGGGAATGGTATGTAAGTGCTGTCACATATGAAATGCAGTGTGCAAACTTGTTTTGCAAGGAGAACACCCACGTGCTTGACAATTCTTACCTCATCAATCCTTATAACAATACTGGAAGGTCATGTTAGTGATTCATAATCAGAATGAAGCAGCGCTCTCTAATTCTGTTCAGAAACAAGGAAGCCAGCCTGCACAGTGTGTGACTCTTCACTCTAAATGAAGCCCACCACCCGTATATTGTGGCCTGCCTGGTAATCTTATATCAGTCCAGGCAAGCATTGAAATACTAGCTTCTGCAGGCATGTCATACAAGGCTGGTGGGTTGTGTTTGCCATGAGTGGCAAAAATATTTTGGAGAACTGAAGTCAGTTCAGATTCCTCATCTTCTCCTTCTGTGCTGAGAAATCCTGACCATACAACACCAGTTCAGACATAATGATCTCAATCCAATGGACTATTACAGGTGTTCTTAAACTGGTCCACAGACCACCAGTAGTCCGTGAGCTTTGTTTAAGTGGTCTGCGGATTTGTGGCTGAAGGGGAGAGATGGCACATCCATTGCATTAAATATTCATATTGATTTTTAATTGGATTTTTCTTGCTGCTTTCATTTCATGCATTCATTTTATTGGGTTATAATTTGAATTATATGGGATTCAAATCACCATATATATGAAATAAAAGAAGCAATAAAAATACAATTTAAAATTATACAGTACCTAGCACAATGCATTGTAAGTGCTACAACAGGCAGAAAAGCTGCTAAGTGTTCCTCTAAGACTCTCAGTGATTTTCAAGCAGTCCATAGGGAGAGGTTTAGGAACCACTGGTCTATTAGACTGAGAAAAAGTGTTGTGCTCTGGCGGGGTTGAGAGAAGCCCCAGAACAGCACATGGGGGGAAGAGAGGGGGTACTGTTCCGTCTGGCAAGCTGAAATGCTCGCTGCGATAGAAAGATTATGATAATGTTACCCTGAATTTCTTCCTATGTTACAAACCTGGTTTGATTTTTGTTTGCAAGCCAGGATTTTAGAAAGAGCTTAAAACACAGTTTCCTGGTTTGGACGTAACAAGAAACTCTGGTTTGACAAACCCTGGAAGTATGGCATTAGGCACACAAGAGAAGGAAGCAAGGAGTGAGTGGGCGCAACGCTTCTTCTTTGTCTCTTAAACCACGTGGCACAAAGTACCACCACAGCTATCAGTATGTCTGATGTGACCAAGATTGTGGTAGGGCTTTAAAAGTTGGAAAGAAGTGAAAGGATCAAAGAACTAGTCAAGGCTTCAAAAAATGGATGAGAGAGGGTTGGGTTTTATTAATTAATGTTATAATTTGTAACTGTATACTTATCCCATCTCTTTTTTTCAAGACCCAAAAATGGTGGAAAATACTGTGTGGGACGACGAATGAAATTTAAATCCTGCAACACTGAACCATGTTCAAAGCAAAAGAAAGATTTCCGCGATGAGCAATGTGCAGTCTTCGATGGGAAGCATTTTAACATTAACGGTCTACCTCCTAATGTGCGCTGGGTTCCAAAATACAGCGGAAGTAAGTATATCGAAACAATCTAGCAATTAGATCAGGGTGGGTAAGCCCAAGTCCAGGAGCTGAGAAGTTGCCATGAAGGAAATGAAGCCCTTGAGTTTAATGGGTCCCTCATCTGTGGACTAGATGCAAGGAACATGCACCTTGCAGCTTAATTCTGTGTATTATTCCTAGCCCCAGGGTTGATTTGCGCCACCATTTTTAAGAGCAAAGCCCTAACTTGAGGCATCTCTGCCCCCACAGAAAAGATATTCATGGGACTAGTTTGGTCTGACAAAAGCTCCCTTACATTATTTAAATAGCAAGTTACAATATTGGGAGTGAGGGGCTGTTGAATGTAGGCAAGATCTCTAGAGATTTTCAGGATAAAGTGATTTCAACCTTGCAAAACTACAGTCTAAGGAGGAATTTGTGGGGAGCTGCCTCATGATGATTTCCTACCACTCTTCTTCACTGGAGCCCTGCCTCTGCTGTCCAGTTTACTTTTACCACCTGGCCTAGTAGAATCAGTCGCCTGCCTGCAGCCATAGGCCGCTCCACCACCGCCACCAACCTTCTGCTGCCATGGCAACTGAGCTGAGAGCAACCCAGCTGGGCAAATGAGTGCCTCATTTGGTCAAGGAGGTGCTGGCATCTGATTCTTGGCCTGTGAGGGAAGGGATATTAGCTCAGAGTTGTGGGAGAGTGAATAAGAGTGTTCTCTCACCATACAAAGTAAACAACCAGCACTAAGTTAACTTGGTTTTCTCCTCTCTCTCTCTCTCTCTCCTTTCTTTCTCTTGGCAGTTTTAATGAAAGATAGGTGCAAGCTCTTCTGCAGAGTGGCAGGAAACACGGCGTATTATCAGCTCAGGGACAGAGTTATTGATGGCACTCCTTGTGGCCCAGACACAAATGACATCTGTGTACAAGGACTTTGTCGGGTAAATACAGCCTCCTTCGGTTTAACTGGCTAACTCTCTTTGAGGAACCAGCTCATTCCTCTTCCATGAGCGCCTTCCTCCAGGTTTCACAGGTGGGCGCGGCACCAGTCAGTCACCTGTCTTCACGATGACCAGTTTCTGCATAGTGCTCTGCAAATATGACATCAGATATAGGGCATGTGGGCATGACTTGGCCTAAATGGCTTTGTGGGGCAAATGGGAAGGCCTGGAGGCCCTAATCAGGACTAAAGACTCCCCACTTCTGCTCTATTCCATACTCTTTATCTTAAATTAAACCCAAGAGCCTTGTTATCTGCTTTAGACTGTAATATATTCCCTTTAGGGTTCTGTTTTGTATTACCCAGCTGCCTTAACAACCGCATTTGGTGTATCTTGCCAAAGCCCCAAATCACAAAATAATGAGGGGTTTTAAGTGTATGAGGAGTGAGGTTTCATTCCCCACATAATAGCCATGATAGGGATGGATTCTGTGGGGCCCTGGTGCATGCCTGTGTGTTGGCTATGTGCCAGAACCTGGAGGCTTCATACAGTCCAGACAGAATCCACTTTGGATGGGACAAACAGGCCAGTCAGTTCCCAAAATGGTTCTGTGGGATATGAACTCCACAGAACCTCCGGCATCTAAATCGTATAACAGATTTTGCTGCTTCCTCTACCATTAATACAAAGGAGTAAAGGATTGTAGTTCCTGTGCCAAAATCCAAACTAACCCCAGACTGAAATGGATCTAGAAAATCAGTTTCCCTGAGAGTGCCTGCCTTCTTCGCTCTCTTCACTGGCACTAGGTAGTCTCGATGATGAACCCTCACCAGTCTTTGATTGCATTTGACTGGCGTTTTCCTCCACCACAGCAACTCCCCATCCCCGACCCTCAAGTGTGCCCTGAAGCTACACCAAGTTCCCAGGTGGGCGCAAGTTGCGCTGTGGTCTAAACCACTGGACCTCTTGGGCTTGCCGATCAGAAGGTTTGAATCCCTGCGACGGGGTGCGCCCCTGTTGCTCTGTCCCAGCTCCTGCCAACCTCGTAGTTTGAAAGCACACCAGTGCAAGTAGATAAATAGATACCGCTATTGCGGGAAGGTAAACGGCGTTTCCGTGCGCTCTGGCTTTCATCACGGTGTTCCATTGTGCCAGAAGCAGTTTAGTCATGCTAGCCACATGATTTGGAAAGCTGTCTGTGGACAAACGCCAGCTCCTCAGCCTGAAAGCGAGATGAGCGCCGCAACCCCATAGTCGCCTTTGACTGGACTTGACCGTCCAGGAGTCCTTTACCTTTACCTTACAGCTGGGTGAGACCAACTCCACCCTGCTCACCCATCCAGGTCTCAGTGATACAGACCAGACCAGCCTCCTCATCCACAATCAGATCGTGGCCAACCTCAGAGCCAACCTGGCATTCAGCAACAGCAGCTGCAGACCCGAGGGCTGGTTGACAGGACAACCACAATTCCTCAGGTCTGGCACATGGCTAAGTCACTAGCCACCTGTGCCACGTCCCCCTCCTTACCCAGCCTGCCCCACCCCCCACCCCACAGTCAAAACAATTTAAAACAGGGGGGGGAAATTGTTAAAATACAAAGCCTGGAAAAAAGTAACTTCACATTAAGGAGCACCTGACTTCTGATGGCCCTACAACTGATGCTTTCCCACTTCTCTCAGGTTTAGCTGGCCTTCACTGGGAACCAAGACTATAGTGTGGCAGGTTCAGGCCTTGCCAATGGTGTTTCCACAGGAACCACCCCTGCCTTCTTTTAGGCATTTCCACTTCACTGTGTGGTTTACGCAGGCCTTCACAACATGAATTTCCCCCTTTAACCAACCGGTATCTACTTACTGTTTTATTGATATTTTAATTATGTCTTAATGGACGGTTTTGCTCGTTTTATTATAACTTTGCATGCTGTGCTCCCTCCTCAGTATGCTTTTATGAAAAGAGCAGTTTACAAATACTTAATAAATACACCAATGCCATTTTGATAATGACCCTATCCCACGTCCGTGTGACTTTTAACCACGGTGTAATCCTGCCCCCCACAGCTCCTTAGCTCTCCCCCCACCTTTTCTCCCCGCCACGCTGAGTGGTTTTGCTCTTCACATGGCGGGCCTGGAAGAGACTCGTTTTTCAAGTCCTAATTGGAAGATGGCTATAATTATAGCTTCAGCAGAGCACGTTGGAAAAGAAACGAATGAGCGAGGCAGTCGGAGGCCTTCGGTGGCAGATGCATGTTTTCAATTTGGAGCCCTGCTAAACGCTATCCTGTTTTCCGTATTTGTTGAATCTAGTTCTGAACTTTTCTTTCTCTAAAGCAAGCTGGATGTGATCACGTGCTCAATTCGAAAGCCAGGAGAGATAAGTGCGGTGTGTGTGGCGGTGACAATTCCTCGTGCAAAACCATTGCAGGGACATTCAACACGGTGCACTATGGTAAGAATTGGTCACAGAAAACTTTACTCGGGCAGAACACCAGGATGGAAAACCCATTAACCATGCATGATGCGCTCAAACACTTATAACACTTATAATAAGGAGGAATTCACTTTAGCTACCAGAAATGTGAGTTTCTTGCTACTTTGTGATCACACCAAACAACTAATTTAATTGACATAACTGCAAATTTTTACGTTGGTTTCCTGCCCTCTTTACTAAGATGATTTAGAAAGAAAAGCAGAGGATACAAATGCATGGCAAGCTTGACTTTCTAGTTTATTTCCCCAGGTTATAACACTGTGATACGCATACCGGCTGGTGCTACAAATATCGATGTGCGGCAGCATAGTTACTCAGGGAAACCAGAAGATGATAACTACCTTGGTAAGACATGGCACTTGTTAGCAGTGGCAAAACCATGCTGTTTTCTTGACGTGCTTATATTTCCATCGGGCTAACACGGGACTTCTAGTATGGAAAGAACTCAAAGGTCATCTGATGCAGAGTTCCTCTGTGCTGGATATTTAGTCCTGATGGTTCTGTAGCAAAAATGTGTATTAGCCCATTCTCAATCAAAACCTAGCATGGAGCAAAAGAAGGAAACTCACCCAGAGCTGCCTTCAGAAGTATTTAATAAAATGCATTATTATTATTATTATTATTATTATTATTATTATTATTATTATTAAGAGTTATATACTGCCATTCGTCAAAAGATCTCAGGACAGCTCACAAGGTAAAAATATAAGATAAAGACAAAAATAAGTAGGTAAAACAAAACCAACAAAACAATAGCCCCCTGCTCCCAGAAGCACATTTAAAAGGCTGTAGAATATTAATCAGCCAAAGGCCTGGTTGAAGAGGAATGTTTTCGCCTGGCTCCTAAAAATGGACCTCACCGGGGAAAGCATTCCACAAATGGGGAGCCACTAATATACCTTATGCTAGCCTTCGCCAACCTTGTGCCCTCCAGATGCTTTGTGCTACAACTCCCATCAGCCTTGTGCTGGCTGGGACTGATGGGAGTTGTAGTCAAAAGCATCTGTTGGGTAACAACTTAGCAAAGGCTTCCTTGCACAAATAAGATGGCGGAGCGACTCTCACCTGATCCAGTGTGTCTTACTTGAAGCTAGTGTTTTATTTCCTCTCGCCCTGAGAACTTTTCATTTCCTCTTATGGTGGCCTGTTTGTGTCAAAGGTGACATTCATGCTTTAGTAAGTATCCAACCACATCTTCAACTGAGAGGTGTACCTTTTTTGTCTCACTACTTCACCCTCCCGCGAGAGGAAGGACTCAGATTTGTTGTGGGTTTCAGTGTCGTTTGGCACCGTAAGAGCCCACCCCAGCGTGAAAAGCAACAGTGGCTGGATTCTGTGTGCTTTGAAAGTTCCCCTTCCTTGTCCCTTTGCAGTGTGATAGCTTTTTATCTCTTGCAGGCCTTTTCAGAGAACACCTTCCTTTCTGTGCAACTCGAGTACTCCTTTAGGGCTAATATAGTAGCTGTGATGGGTGAAATGGTGGGGAAACTAACTTAGGAAATTAACTACATAATCGCATTAGTGTGAATTTGTGCAGCAGACTGCTGTTTTCAGGAAACCGTCCCTTTTAGAGAAAGCTTTTAGACTTTTAAGCTTTTTGACATTTTTGTGTGTTGCTCATGTTTGGCATGAAGCAAAACGCAAAATACGGTGCTGGCCAAACACCTCTGAATCTCCCATTTGGACGGTCAGCTTTAGATGTTTTGACTAGATCCTCTTGTTTTAGTATTTCTTTACAGCTAAATCAAGGTGTTGTGTGGTGGAGTTAACTTCCATCCTACAAGTGTGTTCTGTGTAGGAAGATAAGAGAGAATGAACTGATACAGGTGTGGGATGTTCACGTTTGCATTAGGGAGAGTGTTGAAGTGTCTCTGTACTGGTTGTGTGAAAGGTTGGGTTGATGTGAGAGGATATAGACATTTGTGTCCATGAGCATTTGTGTCTTGGGTTTTGGTATGCTGCATGCTTGTAGACTCCAGATTTTGTACATGAGCACGTGCGTGTTTGCTGATTTGTGTATATTTGATACATGTATTTGAATCTGAAGCAAGCACAATCCAGGGAAATTTGAAAAAAGAGGCCAAATGGATGCCTCTGTTGCATTTCTTAAATGTAGTATTTGGGTAAAGGTAAAAGGTAAAGGGACCCCTGACCATTAGGTCCAGTCGTCGCCGACTCTGGGGTTGTAGCACTCATCTCGCTTTATTGGCCGAGCGAGCCGGCTTAGAGCTTCCGGGTCTTGTGGCCAGCATGACTATGTCGCTTCTGGCGAACCAGAGCAGCGCACGTAAATGCCGTTTACCTTCCTGCTGGAGCGGTACCTATTTATCTACTTGCACTTCAATGTGCTTTTGAACTGCTAGGTTGGCAAGAGCAGGGACCAAGCAATGGGAGCTCACCCCATTGCGGGGATTCGAACTGCCGACCTTCTGATCGGCAAGCCCTAGGCTCCGTGGTTTAACCCACAGTGCCACCTGCGTCCCAGTATTTGGGTAGAGTAAGGTAAAAGGTAAAGGACCCCTGGAAAACTTTCACCTTTGTCATCCCACTTCCTCTTCTGCTGCTGCTGGTCTTCCTCTTCCTGAGACAGGTGTTTCTACAGCACCCACCACTTGGAAGTGTGAGGGCTGTAGCCAATCACGCCACGTCTGGTATCAGGGTCCAGCAGGAACGTGAAGGAGGAATCAGGCACCTTTTTATGGTTGCTGGTTCTCCTGACTTCACTGAGGAGCTTCACATATCCCTCCATATTTGCACCCTTTCAAATTTGCACCATTCCAGAATTGTCTTTTTTTTTTTTAATAACTCCCTCTCTGCAAGCTTGAGATGCATGTCCTTCACAGTATTGATACAGAAAACCTTTTACTTTAGAGCTTGCAACACAGACAGCTGCCTTGTGCAGAGTCAAACAATTGATCATCTAGCTCCGCATTGCCTATGCAGCAGCTCTCCAGGGTTTCTGACAGGGCTTTCTCCCATCCCAACTTGGGAGGAGCTTGGGATTGAACATAGAACCTTCTGAATGCAAAGTGGCTGCTCTACCGCTGAGCCAGGGTTCTTCCTTATACCACTGAGCTACAACCCTGGCTGGAGATGCAGGAGATCAAACCTGGAATCTTTCCAAGCAGAGCATGTGCAAGCGCTATGCTGTGCCCCTGCAGTGCAGCGTTGCAGCATCTGCATCTTGCATTCAGGGACTTCAGTAGCTCCTTAACAAACAGGGCCAGCCGGTGCCCACACCAACCCTTTGACAACTACTTGGTTGCAGCAGCCAAAAAAAAAAGTGTGATGCAATCACCATTGCCTTGCCTGAGTTCCAGTGACTGACTGAATTGGTCTCTACTGTTGCTTACCTGAAGAACAGCCTTTAGTAGGGGCTAATTATTCCTGGATTTCCAACTATTTGGTGGATTTGTGTTGATTTTCCAAGTCATTGTTCAGGGGTAGTAGGGAAGCCTTTTTGAACTTTGGGCTGTATTGCCAAGGTGGAAAGCTGTCAGGGGTTAGGCTGCAGTAGTGGGAGAACTAGACACACACACACACACAGACACAGACAGTGGGATCACAACATGGAGAAGCAGCTCCCATCATTGTACAAATGAGGTCAAGAATGGGAGCATGGGGACACCGGCGCTGCAAGGAATTCAACTTGAATTTGAGTTTGACTTGGTTTATGTTTTCCTGTCCGCCAGTGTTTCATTATATTGAGAGCCTGATGCTTTTGTATTAATCTAGTTGCTTTTGGTTTTGCTACTGGCTGCTTTGGGCTTCTGTCAGGAAGGGACAGTGAGACAGAAGCAATAAAGGGAACAAAATGAATAAGGAGTACATAAATCAGTGCAGGCGGTCTCTGGTTCCCTCCCAGTCTTGTTCTGTCTTGGTTGCTTCTGGAGATAGACATCCCCGAGTTCATTTTGAGCATTATGTAAATCAGATGGCTTCCGAATAACGTCCTTTCTTATCTAGGCAAGCAGATTACACTGATTCTGTGTCCCTGCTTGTTGTTGTTTCTATCTGCACAGCATTGTCGAGTAACGAAGGGTTCATATTAAACGGAGACTACGTTGTCAGCATGTTTAAGAAGGAAATCAAAGTTGGAAATGCAGTGATAGAATACAGTGGCTCAGACACCCCTGTGGAAAGGATCAATTCTACATACCGTATTGACCAAGAAATAGTTCTTCAGGTTAGAAACATCTCGCTTTAAAATGAAAACCTCATAAATACTGTTCTTCTAAATTGTAATAGCTGAGATAATTCTTTTCACCTTATGCTTTTTCCCTCCCTCTTAGGTTTTATCAGTGGGTAATTTATATAACCCTGATGTTCGATACACATTCAATATCCCCATTGAAGATAAACCTCAGCAGTTTTATTGGAATATCTATGGCCCTTGGCAGCACTGCAGTAAACTATGCCAAGGTATGTGGTCTTAGGGGGTTTTTTATTTTAAAAAATCATTATCATTATCACCATCGTTTTCTCATGTCTGCTTTTAGCTTCTGATAAAATTCAAGTGTTTTGTTTTCCGAGAACTGTCATAGTGGAATGATGCATACTATCTGCAAGTCACGTGATAATGCTGAGGCCCCCCCTTAACGCTTCAGATTTCCTGCTTCCTCCACAGACTAATGGCTGACCATTCTGCTGGCAGGTGGCTTCTTACCTTGCCCTGCTCAAGGCAAAGCCATAGCGTAAATGGTTAAGTATGTGCAAGTAGACACTGCAGTTTTGCTTGCAGAAATCTGAGCCCCCTTTTGGAAGGTGCTGTCCAAAGGCAGCTCGGGCTGCTAAGTGAAGCGTATGGAACGGAACGTGTTTAGTGCATCCTGGTGTCCACCTGTCTTTAGAGCATCATGCAGACTGTTCTGATATTGGAGATTACACAGTTGATCGTAAGAGTGGGGTGGAAGAAGTGAAAGCAGGAGCAGGAAGGAGTTGCTTCTCCTTGAACAACATCCCAAATGACGTATGAATCAGTCCCAACTCCTACAACATCTGAACAATGCAACTACTGCCCATAGCCATCATAGGTTTCACTACGGTTTGAACCTATGTTGTATACTTCCTACTGATCTTTAAAGGTTTAGAAATGTTTTTAAATGAATGAATTCCCCCTGCCCCTACAATTAATTTAGATAGCACTTGGATAGCTCAGTGGGTAGAGTGTGATTCTCCCAATCTCAGGGTTGTGGGTTTGAGCCCCATGTTGGGCAAAAGATTATTGCTTTGTTTGTGACCTCGTGGTCACTTTCAACTCTATGATCCCATGATTCTAATTTGCAAAGTGGAACATAGGCTCATATAGTTACTGGCAGTGGCTCTCCAAGGGGTTCAGAAAGGGGTCTTCCCCAGACCTACCTACAGATGACAGAGATTGAACCTGCACAGCAAGAGTGGGGAACCTTTGGCCCTCTAGATGTTTGCTAAACTACAACTCCCATAAGCCCTAGCAAGCACGGCCAAAGGCCAGGGATGATGGGAGTTGAAGTTCAGCACACATCCGGTGGTCCAGAGGTTCCCCCTCTGCCCCAGTGTATAGAAAAACCCTTTGAGGAAGTGTCAAGGCTGAGCCTTAGGCAACTGTTAGAAATGAACCAAAGCTGGGGAAACAAAGGGCAGCAAGTCAGAACTGAGGATCATGCAGAAAAAGAGCCAGGAAAACCTCATCACTCAGGAGAGATCCAAGTCCCTATAGGAAGTCTTTTACAGCACTTCCTGTCCAAGAGGCCAGCCTGGATTGGCAGAGCCAGTCCAGAGCCACGTTCCTGCTATGACAGGCTGCAGTTCAGATAACTCACAACCCAGAGTGCGCAGTTCTGGTCCTGAAAGCTCCTGACAAGAAAGTCTTCATTATTCTAGTTTTTCAGCTAGGAAACTGAAACTGAGAGATAGCGACTTGCCCAAAGGCATGCAATGAGTCCATGACAAGTTTCCCAAACAAGGCTAGTACTCTATTTCCTGGACCACTCTGGCTCTCACTGTGAAGTCAGAAATCCTGCTTCCTTGGTTAGTGGCATTGGAGGGGAGGGTAAGTGCCTGTATTGAAAGAACTGCTAATGAGCAGCTCAGCAGGGCGGCAAACAATTTGGCAAAGAAACACTTGTTGAATTGTGAAGGACCCTGCTTGTCTTGATAGCCTACTTGCCTTTTCCAGCATTGTGGTTCTCTAAACCCCATATTGAAGGCTGTAAATTCATTGTCAGCACCACAAATTGGACCTGCTCACAGAAAAGTCTACTCCCCTGGTTACCATATTTTCGACAGTGCTTTTTCACAGGTTCTGGCTGTTCCTCTTTAGCTGGAAGCACAAGTTCTTCCCAGGATACCATGCAAAGTCACCCCAACCTCTTCTGGCCTAGCAGAATCAGCCATTAGCTGAATCCTCTTTTCACAGCCAGGTACACAGCAGCTGCATCCTGGGAAGAGCACTGAATACCCCTGGGCTCAGGATGCATAAACAAAACGGCCTGCAGTTTACTGAGAATGAAAGATCTAAATCTTGGTAGTCAGGATAACTAGATGTCACAAATGTATACACAGCAAGTAGAATGAATTATGGACACTGGCCGAAGTATTCTTTTCCATTTCCTTCACTAGGCAGAAACTCCAGCATTGGTGCAACCATTCACTATTACAGATTGGCCATTTGGGCCTTAATGAGATGTGGAACAGGATCTATCTTAACAAAGAGAGGCCTGTCACACCCAGGCCTCTCTTTGCCATTAACCAAGCCTCAAAGCATAGTACTGTACACAGAATCCTGCTTCTTGAAGGCAGCATTTGAGCATTTGAGGATAGCCACCAAGGCAGATATCAAGGTCTCCAATACACTCAGTCTTTAACAACCAAAATAAGTCTTGAAGCCATTGCCCTACTTTTTAGCAAGGGTGGAGAACCTATGTCATTCCAGATGTTGTTGGATTCCAGCTCCCATTCATGGCCAGTGCAGAGGGATTATGGAAGTCGTGGTCCAGTAATGTAAAGGACAACAGGAAAGGAGTAATGTGATGCCCTAACAAAGGATAAAAAGAAGGAGGAGTTAAAACTACAGCTGAACCAAAGTTTGTCAGACATCTTTCTGAGAAAATGTCTGAGGTTTTTGTTATCCTCACCCACCACAACCAAATAAAAGACTACTTATGTAATAGAATATTTCTCTGGATATTCTCTACAGCTGCCATCCTCCTGTCCTCCCTGCACGCACACACCACCCGCAGTTATGCGAAACAGACACATTGTGGAGCATGTAAAATGATGTCCTGGCTGCCAACATAGTTGCTCCTGCTGTCACGTCCCTTCCTAACCTTGGGGGGGGGGGGGTTAGAAAGCAGTGGTGCTTACTGCCATTGGTAATGGAGAGCATCGTCCCCCCGAACCTGGTCCTCCCAATTTCTCTGCCCACAAACAGGGAGGAGGCTTTTGAGAGACAATTTGCACACATATATTAAAAAAAAAACTATATATAGGGCTTCGTAGAAGCGAGGCCTGTGTGCAGCCTGATGCAAGGACGTGTAAACCAGTTTGTGGAAGATGAGAGGTGAAGTTTTGAGAAATAAGGGGTATGTATCTCTTTCTATAGGCCTCATAAAACTACGCTTTTCTATTGTAGGGGAACGAAAAAGGAAACTTGTTTGCACCCGAGAATCTGACCAGCTCACGGTATCTGACCAAAGATGTGATCGGATTCCCCAGCCGGACCCAGTAACTGAGTTGTGTAATACAAACTGTGAATTAAGGTATTGACACCCTTCTCCCCTACTGCTGCCCCAAAAATAGTCTGTACATATGGTGCATCATATATATCAGGCCTTTCCTAACATCTGTGTTTTCATGGCGGATTTTTGCTAAAAATCAAAGTGCAGTGTTGAGGTTTTCCTTGGTTTCTGGAGTACAGGGCCAACTGATTATAGCTTGGACCCCATCCTCCGGCAGCAAAACAGAGACTAAGGAAGAGGAAGCTGACAGCTAGGGTCACCCCCTGGACTGGTTGTAGGTAAGAAGGCAGGCAAGTGTAGCCTGACTGGGGAAAGACTTAAGGTGGTGGAGCAATTGCCCATTCACTCTAATGGCCCAACCTCCACTGTGTTTACAGTATTCTCTTTTTTTCCTTCAGAGCATCATAGTCCCATAGAACACAAATGATTCCTCCGGTTTCAGAACACTTAAGCTCC
Source organism: Podarcis gaigeae (assembly GCF_964106915.1). NCBI lineage: Eukaryota > Metazoa > Chordata > Lepidosauria > Squamata > Lacertidae > Podarcis > Podarcis gaigeae. The sequence goes on from NC_139679.1 coordinate 101,666,617, forward strand.
ACAAAACAAATGACAACAGTCTTTCTCTGTTTCGCTCCCCACTCCATTTTTTCTCTCCCTTAGTTCTGCATCCATCTGGCAACCAGAATTGCATACACTCGAAAAAATCCCTATTTGTCATGGGACAGTCCCTTTTTTTTCTGGCACTTGTCCTTGGCAGATCACACACACACACACACACACACACAGACACAAACGTTTTGGCTTTGGGGAGAAGACTTAGGGGATGCCTTTTAAAGCATTGTGTTAACACGAACGCATCTGCATTCGCTCCTCTTTCTCGTCACGTGCCTCCCTTCATAGTGGTCCACCCAGATAGTAAATGTTGCTGAATGTGCATTCATTCTAGAACAAGCACAACCAGATCTTTTATGAGATTAAAATTCTGCTATGTATTCTTTGGTTGTTGTTTTAAAGAAACTTGTTATTACAAGTTTACTAACCTTCTTTAAAAGCCAGTGCAGGGGCAGAGTTATCCTTGGTATAGGAAATGGGCAGAACATTATTATTATTATTATCATCTTCATCATTATCATCATCATTATATTACCTGCCCATCTGGCTGGGTTGCCAGCTTACGTAAGTCACCCTGTAGCATACTCCATTCAGGAGCAGTGCTACTGCCGGAGGAGCTGGCCCAGTCCTGGCAGAGGGAAAACAAGGCTTTAAAATAGCATTGTGAGATTTACTCTACTCTGGAGTGTTTCATTCCATGCTTTCTTTACACAGTTCCGTCTGCCAGCCACTTACTTGTTAATGCAGTGGACACGAGAGCCTGTTGATGGAAAAAAGTCTTGTCTATCCAACAGCAACTGTTCCTTATTTCGTGGAAAGTTCTGTTCTTTAAGGAGCATCTTCCATTGTCTATCCAACAGCAACTGTTCCTTATTTCGTGGAAAGTTCTGTTCTTTAAGGAGCATCTTCCAGTGAAAAGTAGCCCCACCTTCCTCTGTGTTCTGCACTTGCAGCTGGGGGGGCGTTAAAATGTTTCCGAATGTGTTGCAGATGGCAGCGTAGAGGCCTGGAATGGCTGCTCCCTGTGGTGTCAGAGTGTTCCTTCCGCTGGAGCATTGCATGCCATGCTGTGGTTTTGCCAAGGAGAGGAAGCTAGCAAAAGCTTCCAAACTTTGTGACTGCCACACTTCCAGGGCAATGTCCAGTGGCTCCTGGCACTCTTCGTTGTTCGTGTGCTCTTTAGGCGCCTTCCCGAGGATTGTGAGATTACAGCGCTAAGGTTGTTCTCTCCATGTGTCCGTAAAACACCAGCTCCTTACTGGAGAGGCTGCAATATGAAGCAGTTCCATGGTTCAAAACTTTGTCCCACTGTATCAAACACTTTGTGTTTTTGCTCTGCTCCATTCTTTTGTATTTTTTGCAGTCTTCTACTCAGGCTTAAAGGGGACGCGGGTGGCACTGTGGTCTAAACCACAGAGCCTAGAGCTTGCTGATCAGAAGGTCAGCAGTTCGAATCCCCGCGACAAGGTGAGCTCCCGTTGTTCGGTCCCTGCTCCTGCCAACCTAGCAGTTCGAAAGCATGTCAAGTGCAAGTAGATAAATAGGTACCGCTCCAGCGGGAAGGTAAACGGTGGTTCTGTGCACTGCTCTGGTTTGCCAGAAGCGGCTTAGTCATGCTGGCCACATGACCCGGAAGCTGTCTGCGGGCAAACACCGGCTCCCTCGGCCTATAGAGCGAGATGAGCGTGCAACCCCAGAGTCGTCCGTGACTGGACCTAATGGTCGGGGTACCTTTACCTTTACTCACGCTTAAGGACAGGTTAATATGCAGTTGAAGGTGATGGATGAAGGACCCTGTGTGTGATAGGCAGGGAAGGGATACTTTCCCAGGGTGGGAGGCTGGGAGAAGAAAGGGAAGCTCCCAGGTGAGTGCTGGAAGGGCTCACCTTTCTCTGTGTGGGACAGGTTAAGATTTAACTGCAAAAGAGAACTTTGCATTCTTCCTTTCTTCTTCCTTTGCTTTTGTTCAGGTTTTTTAAAAATTGTAATATGTTATGAAAGGTCTTAATAAAATATTGTTTAAGTAAAAATAAGGGGGGAATGAGGGAGCGTAGCCCTCGATGGGGAAAAATGGTTGCTTGCTCCTGGAGTAGGCAATTACCAAGGCCCAAGGTGGGAATCTTTCCCAGCCTGAGGGGCACATTCCCTTCTGAACAATCTTCAGGGCCCGTATGCCAGTGTTGGGTGAAGACTGGCAAAAGTGGGTGGAGCAAGATACATAAATTTTGCATGGTAGACTAGTTTCTATGCGCCCACGTCTCTGCCCTCTAATCCAGGCAAACAAGAGGCGTTAAAATAGCGCAAGGGCACATTCTAGTCAGGCAGAAACACTCCAGGAGGGGGTGAGACAAGACTGTCGAAAGCTGTGACTTTGGAAGAGTTCCAACAGCTAGGCAGAGAGGCCTGGAGGGCTGCATTTGGCCCCCAGGTCTGAGGTTCCCCGTGTCTGTCCTAAGCTCAAAACACCTATTAAAAAATCCAAGGTCTAAAGGAAGTTCAGTGAGGTTCTATAGATTAGTGGTAAAAAGCACGTGGTTTGCGTGCAGAAGGTTCCAGCCTCAGACTCTGGCATTTCCATTTAGCGAAAAGTTCAGGTAGCAGGTGATGTGAAAGGTCTCCACCTAAGTCCCCCAAGAGCCACTGGCAGTCAGAGCAGGCAGTACCAGGCTATATGGACAATTAGTCTGCAGCTTCATATAGGATTTTTTGCTTTTTGAGAATATAGTCATGTTTAAGATTGGACTGTAAGTCTTCTTTGGTTGAGGCTCAGTGGGAGAGTGTCTGCTTGCATGCAGAAGGGCCCAGGTTCAAATTGTGACATCTCATAGAATCACAGAACTGTAATGTTGGAAAGAACCCTGAGTTTCATCTAGCCCAGCCCTCTCCAGGAATTGAATCTCCAGGTAGGGCTGGGAATGTTACGTGACTGAAACCTTGGAGAGCTGCTGCCAGTCAGTGCCAAGGAAATACTGAGCTGCGTGGACTCGTCTGACTTGGGTGTAAGGCAGCTTCCTGTATTTCTGCTTCTCTTCTCTGTTTCAGGCTCATTTGTCACTGTCTTGTCAGTGTTTTTTCTAACATGGTGCCCTTGATTGTCCCTAGGTGGCACGTTGCGAGAAAGAGCGAATGCACTGCTCAGTGCGGATTGGGGTACCAGACACTGGAGATATCCTGCACCAAGTACAGCAAGCTGGAAGGGAAAATCGAGAAATTTGATGACCGGTACTGCAGCGGCATCCCCAAGCCAAGCTCTAGAGAAAAATGTTCAGCAGAATGTAACACTGGGGGGTGGCGCTATTCTGCCTGGACAGAAGTAAGTGCTGCCACTTACTGTGGCTCCTTCCACTGATGCTTTTTTGTACTGAATGTGTCTGGGTGTGTACACACACACACACACACACACACACAGACATATATGAAAAGGACAGGGCCTTCTCAGTTGTGGTTCCCTGTCTGTGGAATGCTCTCTCCAGTGCAGTCCGCCTGGCTCCCAAACTGACATCTTTTTTGGCACCAGGTAAAGACTTACCCCCCACCCCCAGCTTTTGATGAACTGAGATGGTGTTGTTTTGTTGCCAGTGTGCCGCTAAACATTCTTGTAGCTGCTGGTGTGTGTGTGTGTGTTTGCACGACTCTGCTAATGAGGAAATGTTTTTGATTTTAAACATGTTGTTAGTCAACTGGAGGCTAGCAAGCCAAATAGCAATAATTGAATATTGTAAGTTTGTTGGGTTACATACCATGTACAGAAGTGAAAGGGGCTCATCATTTTCACCGTTTCCTAGAATGGATAAATTGGGTCAGCAACCTTTTTTCAACCATGGGCCGGTCCACAATCCCTCAGACCATGTGGTGGGCCGGACTATATTTTGAAAAATAATAATGAGCAAATTCCTATGCCCCACAAATAACCCAGAGATGCATTTTAAATAAAAGGACACCTTCTACTCATGTAAAAACACACTGATTCCTGGACCGTCTGTGGGCTGGATTTAGAAGGTGATTGGGCCGCATCCAGCCCCTGGGCCTTAGGTTGCCTACCCCTGTGATAAAACCTTTTGAAGACCAAACTTAAGAACATTCCCCCAGTTCCTTAAAATTAGGGGAGAACTATTCATTATAGATAGGATTTTCTGAAACGAGATTCCTACCTCGTTTTTTTCTGAACTACCTCCTGTCACTCTTTGACGAATGGGAGCTCATCACTCCTGACCTGGGGCAAGCAGGGAGTGGGCCTTTCTGCTGCTGTTGCTGACTCTGCTTTTCTTCCTTCCAGTGCTCCAAGAGCTGTGGGGCGGGCACAAAGAGGCGCAGAGCTGTCTGCATGAACACCTTCAACGACGTCCTGGAGGACAGTAAATGCAGCCAGCAGGAGAAGGTGACCGTGCAGCGATGCAACGAACTCTCGTGCCCGCAGTGGAAGACCGGCGACTGGTCAGAAGTAAGGAGCTTTTTGCATTAAAGGTGTAAACAGCACTGTAGATTTTGCTCACAGGAAAGCTGCAGTGCAGTGATGTCAGAAGCACCCTGAATCAGTTTGCCACCATCATTAGGAAAATATGTGCATGCTTCTTTCTCCCTTTTCCTTTCCTTCTCAGCAAGTCTTAGATTTACTTTGCTCACACTCTCCTCCTTGATTAGTGAGGGATGGTAGCTAAGTTGCACTCCTTAATTCCAGGTTGGAATTATCCCTCACCACCTAGAGATAATGCCTTAGAATCTGAAGCCCAGTGGAAAGCCCGTTGAACCTTTTCCTGAATGGTAGCTGCTGCCATTTTGTGTTACATGTTTGCAGGTCCAACTAAAACGTCATATCTTGTGGACCTTTATGATTTTCAAGGTTTGTGGGATCAATATTTGCACTCACAGACAAAAAAAAATATCGAGTTGGATTGCAAACGTCTTCATACATGTCTTCAGTGAGACTTAGTGCCAGGTAAGCGCTGAGGATTATAGCCTAAATTAGTTGCGCTTTAGTCAAGCATTGAGAAACTTCTGACCCAGGGGCCTAATTAGGGCTGTGAGACCTCTAAATTTAGTCTGTGTGGCCATTTTGGGCAAACCACTGCTATCAGTTGTGAGACATGAGTTACAGAGACCTGTTATCTCCAATATAAGCTCTAAAATCGGAGATAAAAAAATCTCTTATCTGTAATCTTGGAGCTAAGCACCATTGCAATAAGATAAGCCTCTATCCGATCTTAATGGTGTCAGACTACAGCGCTAAGATCGGAGATCAGCCACTGCCTGTTGTTTGAAAGGCAGCAAGGAGGAGAAAAGGGCAGGAGGCAGGAAAAACCTCTGCCTGCTCATTGAAGGGCAGCAGAAAAGGGGTTTTCCCTGGTGTTAGAACTGCAGTGCTATATCAGGTTAAATTCAGACCAAGTTAATCAGGCTTTTAACTCAATGATACAAGTTAGTCGTGATTTCAATGGGACTAAAGCAGGGGTGAGATCTGGAAGTGGCCCACCTTCCTTTTTGACATGTGGGAGAGGCTTTAATTCCATTGAAGTCACAACTAACTTGAACGGTTGTCTTTTTAGGATGAAGGCAGTGCAGATGTGGGTTTGTGAAGGGAGTGGCTGTGGAGGACAGAGACAAGTCCCACTGCTTTGCTCTGGGGAAAACTGCTCTTTAGCGCACATTCGGAGCAAACAGCAAACAGGCTTTGAGCTAAAGAGTACGCTTTTCAATTCAATTCAAAATCCTTTATTAGGCATAGCACACCACACATTAACAAACAGACATCTTATACAAACTGTATAAAATATGGGTACAGCAAACACAATTTATCCTAGCCCTATTCTTAACTCCCAGAAATTAAACGGTGTACATGAATAACATAATACAATATAATATAAAATAATAAGCTTTTCCTGGGAAAGGGACAAGGGGAAACCACTCGGAAGCATGCTTTCTAGGCATGGGACAAGTGGAAGTTTGGGTGTGTCCTCCCTGTGCTGCAGGTCCATCCATTTTGCAACCAGTCCTGCATATTTGGCAGCTCTTCCTTGGTCCCCTAAAGCTGTCTGCAGACAAACGCCAGCTCCCTCGCCCCCTGGGTATTAGCAGAGGCCAGAGTTTGCTGTCCTTCGGTTCCAATGTCCCAGGGCAACTCCATAAAAATCTTACCAATCTTAATTAGCTTTTCAGTGATTGTTTCACTGGCTTTGGATGAGCAGCTGCTTATGCATGCCTAAAGCTTGCCGTTTCCTTCTTTTAGTGCTTGGTAACCTGCGGGAAAGGGCACAAACACCGCCAGATCTGGTGCCAGTTTGGAGGAGACCGATTGAACGACAGGCTTTGCCATCCCGAGAGCAAACCAGTTTCCGTGCAAAGTTGTCAGCAACAGGAGTGTGCCGCGTGGCAAGTAGGACCCTGGGGCCAGGTATTTGAAGCCATTCTTCTCATTTTTACTGCTATGGGGCTTTTCATGGACTCCAGCAGATGTTGTTTTGGGGTGGTGTTTTAAAAAAAATATGCAGGCTCTTTGTCATGACTTCTGTCCCAGCACCCAAAAGAGAGGCTCAAGGCTTCCAATGGTGGAGCCACAGGTGCAGCTGCAGAAGACAACTTTTTGTTACTTGGACAAATAGCCTATGGATGAACACAGATATAATGTTCATAGAGCAACCTGGCTGGTTTGGAAGTACCCTGACCACCTTGGATAACTTCCCTGGCCTCACCCAGATTCCTCCCTTCCATCTCTGGACCACTTTTGCAGTTGCTTTGGAAATATTTGTGTTTCTTTAAAATAAGGTGATGTATATATAAACCAATGAATGTTTCTTTGGGTGGGCTTTTGCATTCTTTACGTCTGGGAGTCTCCAGGAGGAGGAACAAGACTTTGAGCTTACTGAGCTTACTGAGTTATTTCATTTATATCCTGCTTTTACTTGGGGGAGTTCAAGGCAACGTTCATGGCTCCAGTTCCCATTTTACCTTCACAATTACCCTAGGTTAAGCAAAGAACGAGAGTGAGTGACCCAGCGAGCGGTGATTTCGAGCCACATCTAGCCCAGTCTCCAAACTGCTCCACCACAATTACTCATAATGTAAACCAGAGGGGAGCCAGCCTCATGCCGCTGTTGAAGTGCTGCGCCTTCTCTTTAAATATTTACATCCATTGCCGTCTTATGTTTATCACAGAAATGGAGGCTCTTGGCCTTAGCTCGCTTGCTGACCATAATAATAAAGTGTTCTTGGACTTCCAAAGAACTCATCCCTTCTGCTGAATCAGACTGTGGGTATTTTAGACCAGCGTTGTTAGCGCAGACTTGCAGTCCACCACTTAATGTGCTCTCCGGGAGAGGTGGTTCCCAGCCTGGATACCAGTTGGCAAGGATCCCTATACAGTGGTACCTCGGATTACACACGCTTCAGGTTACATACGCTTCAGGTTACATACTCTGCTAACCCAGAAATAGTACCTCAGGTTAAGAACTTTGCTTCAGGATGAGAACAGAAATTGTGTTCCGGCGGCGCTGCAGCAGGAGGCCCCATTAGCTAAAGTGGTGCTTCAGGTTAAGAACAGTTTCAGTTTAAGTACGGACCTCCGGAACGAATTAAGTACTTAACTTGAGGTACCATTGTACATGCAAAGCATACAGTAGTGGTGGCACAGAGCAGCAGCACTCATTTCCCAGAAGGCGTGCCAGTGCTTCTTACTGGTGGGGAGAGAGGGGTGAGGTGGCGGGTAGGATGGCATGGTGCAGGTGCGTCTGCAGAACCACCGGTGTGCTTGCACCGCACCAACCTCCCTGCTGCATCAGACCTCCCTGGAAACCAGCACTGAAGCTGCACCCCACCTTGTGAGCCACTGCTGAAAGTCCATTACTCTTCAATGCAGCTGTGATCCTGAAAGCAAGTAACTTAGCTAAGAATAAGCACTGGAAAGGAAAGGCAGGTTTTGATAAAGTCTGCTTTAGAGTTGGCTTTAAGGATCCTTTAAAAAAAACAACCCACACGGACACAACTTTTTGTGTTGACCTTTTCCTTTTTAACAATACATCATACACAGAATGAGAACTTCCAAGCAATCTGTCAGAGAGACTTCATTTGCCGTCTCCAGTGCAGTAACAGCTCTCATCTAATTATACTTTCAAAACAAGTAAATGAATAAACCTGTCCAGACCACACAAACTTCTCTTCAGCCGGTCATGCCTTCCTGTCATGATCGTGTTCTATTAAGGTTGTTGCAGGAATCAATTGGTAAAGAAATGTGACAGAGATTATGCGAGGCTCGTAATCCACAGTATGGTAAATGATTTAAACACTTGCACATGTATATTTGAAGGGAATAAATGAAGCATGGAAGATTCCAGCGGAAGCAGCGCATTTTAACCGTTTGACCTAATTTTAAATGGAAGCGACTGAAGAAGGAGAAAGGGCTCCTTTTTTATATTTTAAATCACTCTGGATTTGGCCAAAGAAGTTAGGTGCTTTGAACTTCCTTGCCTCTTTTTAATGCATTTAGAACTAAGGCAGGTGCATTATGAAGCCTGGGACATAGGGCATATATTTGAACTGGTTTGATATTAATTCCCTCTCTGTGGGAAACTATAGAGGCAGGCTGGGGTTTTCTGTGTCCTATAAAAACAATAGTTCCCATCTTTTGGCAATCACAAAAGCACGTTCCTCCTGCTATAGCTGTTTAGTTGACCACTGTGAAACAGGATGCTGGACCAGATTGGCTTTTGGCCTGATTCAGTGGAAGCTGCCTTCTCGCATCCTTAGGCTTGCTTGCCGTATAGCTATCCCCACAGCTTTCTTTCCTTCCCCACAGTGCACTGCAACATGTGGGCAGGGCTATCAGATGAGAGCGGTGAAATGCGTGGTTGGTGCCTACGTGTCTGTGGTAGATGACAACGAGTGCAATGCTGCTACGAAGCCAACAGATGTACAGGTAAGTGCGTTGATGTGGCAGCCACACAAGAATCTCCATTAATATATATATATATATCAGGGTGAAAGGGGGTGGGTGCAGTGTGTTGTCAGTCAAGAAAAGTGGAAGGGCATGCAGCCACCAACGTTGCCTCGACTGGGAGGGGGTGAATTAAGCTTGCTGGGAAATGATTGAAACACACATGGTGTGATGAAGGGGTCATGGAGAAGTATGGTCCATGGTGGCATGCTCTCGCAAGCATTCGCTCCCAATGAAAAATGAGCATGTTAGGGGCAAGGATTTCAGCTTAGCCTAATAATAATAATAATAATGGTAGTAATTTATTTATACCCCAGCCACTCTGGGCGGCTTCCAACAAAATACTAAAAATATATTAAAACATCAGTCATTAAAAACTTCCCTAAACAGGGCTGCCTTCAGATGTCTTCTAAAAGTCAGATAGTTGTTTATTTCCTTGACATCTGATGGGAGGGCGTTCCACAAGGTGGGTGCCACTACCGAGAAGGCCCTCTGCCTGGTTGCCTGTAACTTTGCTTCTCACAGTGAGGGAACCGCCAGAAAGCCCTCGGAGCTAGACCATAGTGTCTGGTCTGAACAATGGGAGTAGAGATACTCCTTCAGGTATACTGGGCCAAGGCCATTTAGGGCTTTAAAGGTCAGCACCAATGCTTTGAATTGTGCTCAGAAATGTACTGGGAGCCAATGTAGTTCTTTCAGGACCGGTGTTATGTGGTCTCGGCAGCCACTCCCAGTCACCAGTCTAGCCTGGTGGGGCACAGGTTTCCTATCTCTCATCTAAAACTTTCCCCTCTGAGCCCTTCTATTTATTTGCCAGCACTTAATCTGTCAGGTTCAGAGCATCATGCCAGGAACCAACCTTTTTCTCCTCCCCCCCCCCCCGGGCTCATGTGCCCCACTCCTCCTCTCCCATGGCCACAAGGAGGAGCTCAAAAGCAGCTTGTCATTTGGTCTGAACTTGTCAAAGTGTGCTCAGTCTGATTTCTTTGAAACAAGCCCTCTTCGAAGCAGTAAAAAGCAGCAGCAACAACAAACATGATTTACAAAGCTGGCTTGTTTTTAACAAACCATCGTTAAGATTAGCCACAATCCGTGGTTTAGATGTAATACAGTGGTACCCTGGGTTACAGATGCTTCAGTTACAGACGCTTCAGGTTACAGACTCCACTAACCCTCGGGTTAGTGAACTTAACCTCGGGTTAAGAACTTTGCTTCAGGATAGGAACAGAAATTGTGCTCCGGCGGCATGGCAGCAGCGGGAGGTGCCATTAGCTAAAGTGGTGCTTTAGGTTAAGAACAGTTTCAGGTTAAGAACAGACCTCCGGAACAAATTAAGTAAACCCAAGGTACCACTGTACTAACATGCATTTAACTGACGTTGGAAGCGAAAGATTCTGATCTCCTCGTGAGCACACTGGCGGAGAGGAGGGGGAAGCATGTGACCTTGAGGGGAGGGACATTCCCTTCACATTAAATCATGGTTTAGTGTGACATTCAAAGAGTCCCCGCTAATTGCAGTCTTCTCTTCAGATTAATTTTGGGCCTCATCCCAGTGGCACGGGTTGTAAGCCCTTTGTGATTTATACAGGACATGGTGCAATTTGGTGCTATATAAGTCATTTTCATAGTAATGATGGGTGCTTCTGTAAATTAGCATGCTTGTGAGGGCTGGCATTTTGTTGGTGGGAGGGAATGCATCTAGAGCAAAATAATCGAGGTGACAGCCTTCAGGCATGTATATTCTCAGCTTGGCAGATGCTCCAGGAGCATCCGCCTTTAGGGTTAAGATGAGCCATTTGTATCAAACAAAAGATGTGATGACGAATGTAATGGGGGAGGGGTTTCCTCCCTCCACTGCCCCCTCCCGCTTCCATCACTGCATTGCTATAACCATCTAACCTACGCTGAAACCCCTGTGAATTGCTGATAGCTTGCTTTTTCCGATAAAATAGGACTGTGAAACAGCGCCATGCCGCCTCCGCCCAGGAAGCCCGGAAACGAAGCAAAGCAGCCACAGAACCCAGTGGAGATTTGGATCCTGGACTCCCGTACGTTAAACTGGTCAGCGTAGATTACAAGGAGATCCCTTGATAAACTCCCCCACAGTCCTGCGACTCGGGGGGGGGGGCTTCCCCCCTATTGTCAAAAAGGGGTCAGCTGCTCCCCCCTCCAACCCCCATTGTCACTCCTTGTCCATCTTCCCTAGTGCTCGACTACATGCGGGAAAGGCACCAGGATGAGATACGTCAGCTGCCGCGACGACCAAGGCTCTGTGGCTGACGAGGCCGCCTGCTTCCACCTCCCAAGGCCATCGGCGACAGAAGCCTGCTCTGTGACCCCGTGTGGACAGTGGAAGGCCATGGAGTGGAGCCCAGTAAGCAGCTTCCTCTTGTTTAGGTGTAGTCTCTCCCAGGTGCCTGTTGCTTATTCAACATTTATCAGGCCTTCTGAAGATAACGCTTGGTTCAAATGGAGGCAGCAGAATTTCCTGTAATCGGGAACCAGTAGAAGTAGTTGTCGGAGCAGAAGTGATAATAGTGTAGTGGTGGCAGCAGCAGTAGCAGCAGAACTTTTCTTTTTTTCCCTTTTTTTCTTTAATTGATTTTCAAAATTTCAAAACAAACACACAGACAAACAGACATACATAAATCTTGGTAATAAATCTGTTTAAATCTTGGTAACATTATTAAGTGACTTTCTCAAATCCCCTTGGTTGAATGTCATTATATATCATTATAACAGTTTTCCAAAATCTATTTTCTCAAAAAATTAACTTGATCACTTAACATCTTTCATTCTTTCTAATTTGTCTTTAAACATCTTAAATCTTATCCTTACATATTTGAATCCTAAGCCTATCTATTATTTGCAAGCTTTTCCAATTAAGTTATCTTAACATATTTAGCTAAATAGTCTTTAAATTTCATCCATTCTTCCTGATACTCCTTCTCCTTCTGGTCGCGGACTCTTCCAGTCAGGTTGGCCAGCTCCGAAAAGTCCATGATCTTCATCGGCCAATCATCCACTGTTGGTATTTCTTGTGTTTTCCAATTCTTCACTAACAAAATTCTTGCTGCAGTTGTGGCATACAAAAATAATTTAACATCTTTTGGGGGCAATTCCAAACCTGTTATTCCAAGAAGAAAGGCCTCTGGTTTCTTAATAAATGTATATTTCAAGATTTTTTTTCAATTCGTTATAAATCTTCTCCTAGAAGTCTTTCACCTTGGGGCAGGTCCACCACATATGATAGAAGGTACCCTCTTTTTCTTCACATTTCCAACATAAATGATCACTGTTGTGGTATATCTTTGCTAATTTTACAGGAGTCAAATACCATCTATACATCATTTACATTATATTCTCCTTTAGCACCGTACATTCTGTCATTGCAGTTCACAAGAGCTTTTCTTTGAACAGCAAGCTGGGGACGAAGAGGATCAGTTTATACCAGCTGACACAAGTTAAGGAAGGGGCTGGAGCTCGGTGCATCCACAAAGTCCTGAGTCCGGCCCCTGCCATCTCCAGCTAGATGAATCGCCTCTGCCTGAAATCTTGGAAAGTGGGAGTGAGCAGTGGGGAGGGCCTCCACCGCCATGCACCCAACCTCCTGGCACTAGCATTGCTGCTACACGGCCAGGATGGTGAGGGACCAGGCCTAGCGGCAGGAGTACTGGATTGCCTCCACCAGTGCTCCCAAACCACCCCAACTGTTCCCCTCCCCACACACCATCCTGCACTCTCACAGCAGTGACACTGCTTCCTGGGGGACAAGTCTGCTGTACCGTCCCTCCCCTCTGGTTGTTCCTGCTTGAGAACTAGACGAGCGAATGGGATCGGGCAGCTTCCCGTCTTCCTAATCATGTGAAATCAACAACCACATGAGATTCGCATACATAAAAAAAATAGTTTTACGTAAATATGTTTCGTTCTGCGATTCTTAACACTTGTGCCTTGTTGCCAAGGGCGTTGATCTCCCCGTTTCCCCCTCTTATCGACGCAGTGCTCTGTAACCTGTGGGCAAGGCAAGGTGACCCGGCAAGTCGTCTGCATCGATTACAGCGACCAGATGGTTGACAGGAGTGAGTGCGATGCTGAGGATGTCCCTGCAACGGAGCAAGATTGCTCCATGCCGTCGTGCCAGCAGATCAGCCCTGAGTACAACAGACCAATCCCTTCCTTCCCTTACCCTGACTATCGCCAAAAGAACAACCAGGGTGGAAGCGTGAACCGAAACCAAGGCCGTGCGCATGTGCACGGAGGCAACCAGTGGAGAACTGGCCCATGGGGAGCGGTGAGTAGCTGGTGGAGATACTCTTAATCCATTGTGAGTTGGGTTACAGCCTCCTCCACCCCTAAGGGTTGTATCTGATGTTAGTCCTCGTCAGAGTAGACCCACTGAAGTTAATGGGCAGGACTAACTTAGGTTCATTAATTCTGTTCTAGAACTAGGATGGATACAACCCCAAGACTCCGCCAAGGCATTTTACTATATATAAATATTATCAATGAGGATGGGAAGAGTTGAAGGGGCCTAGTTACACAATCACTAGGATTAGAGCAGTGTTTCCCAACCTTGGGCCTCCAGCTGTTTTTGGACTACAACTCCCATCATCCCTAGCTACAAGACCAGTGGTCAGGGATGATGGGAATTGTAGTTCAAAAACAGCTGGAGGCCCAAGGTTGGGAAACACTGGATTAGAGGGGCAAGGAATAGTAACCATGGGGTGGTGGTGGTGATAGGAACCTATCATCTGCCCTCCCAATGTTGAGAAGCCCTGTTCCGGCACTGTCCTAATTTTTTAGGCTTTGCAAAGTTGCCAAGATTGTCCTTGTCATTACAGGGACTAGCAACTTGCCTCTTTAAAAAGAAAGAAAGAAATTCTGGTGTGTCTACATCCTTTGTCTCTTCTCAGACAAAATGCACTGATTTAAATGCAATGGCAATGTGTTTCTTCTCTGAAATCTCCCACTGGACTTCCCCTCGTTAGTACCTACATTGATAAAAGTGGACAGGGTACTCTCTGCCTAAAACGCCTTTGATGTCAAAGAGAAAAAATTTAGCGGCTGTGCTAATGCTACCTCAAACTGAATTTTTAATGCCAAGAGTCTGATCTTACAGTTTTAAGGAACGGCACTGGGGCTCCATCAAGAAGACGACTTTTCGATTATGGCTGCAGGTTTCATAGCCATTGGGACTCCTCACTTTACTAGGCTATATCGCTTAAGTTAGTTGTGCGCTAAGCTCGGTGGAGCCTCCTCAGTCATATGAAACCATGTTTTGTAGTGTTCCAGTACATGCGCTGGTGGATTCCAACGGCGGGCTGTCGTGTGCCAGGATGAAAATGGATACACTGCCAGTAACTGTGATGTAAGAATGAAACCAGATGAGCAAAGATCATGTGAATCAGGGCCCTGCCCACAATGGGCCTATGGCAGCTGGGGTGAGGTGAGCAAATGCTACTTCATTTGGGGTTGTTGTTGTTGTTGTTTTAACTAACCCGTTCCCAAGGCAAAGCATTCTTGACTGTAGATTTTAAAGATGTGGCTGTATTTGAATTTCCTTGAAACCTTTTTTTAAAAAATCAACAAAATAGCATAAGCCAATAGGTTTCGACAGAAAGTCCGTTATCCAGATGTTCTAATTATCCTGCTTGTTTACCTTTCCTCGTTGGAAATAATAACACTTATTTATCCAGTAGTGCTGAAAGGACTGTTGAGACATAGTTTAGACTTACTGTTGTTCGTCTGGATAAACTATGGTTATTAGACCAGGAGCAAACCATGTTTCCGTGGGCTTCCTCCTGGCTGTATGTCCTCTCACCTCTTGTGCGCCATAATTCAAGGTTTCCAAGATTTTGCTAAAGCTACCATTTCACAATCCATCCAAATTGGGAAACTGGTTTAATCTCTGTTTACTGTTCACAGGAAGTAAAAACAAAATCCCAGTTCCATGGCCTGGTTTGCAAAGGTATATTAAACCACAGTTTCCCCATTAGGCTATAAAAGGAAACTGTGGTTTAATAAACCATAATAGAAGCCCCAGATTTGGGTATGCAAAGAGCAGGTAGTCTGGTACATGTGGAGCCTGGTTTTCGCTCTAATCAGCAGTTCGTAAGACCAAGACATTACACCTGAATCAGCCATAAAACTAAGAAGTGTAGATAAAACCAGATTTTAGCAACCTTTGTGTTTTCCTTTGGGATGGCTCTCCAACATTGGGGAAGAGTCCCAGAAACTATGCATAGGTTTTATTATTCCCTGCTCTACCTTCCCACCCACAAAAAGACCTAATCTGGAACCTGCTCCCCAGTTTATTTTGAAACAAATAACAAAGGTGTCATTCACTTCACTCATGAGAGCAAATTTAGATGCTTTCTCTTTCCCAGATTGTACAGTTGTGGGAGTCCCTCACACATCCACAGTCCCAGGGGGAAAATAAAGGCATGTGAAAAGTAGCAATACATTGAAGTCAGATCAGGACGCTCTCATACACATCTTAACATACAGATCTCACAATAGCTCAATGGTAGGGCATCTGCTTTGCATTCAGAAAGTCCCAGGTTCAGTTCCCCGCATCTTCAGGTAGGGCTGGAAAAGAGTCCCTGCCTGAGACCCTGGAGAGTCACTGCCAGGTACTTTAGACCAGGGTTCCCAAACATGGGTCTCCAGCTGTTTTTGGACTGCAACTCCCATCATCCCTGACCACTGGTCTTGCCAGCTAGGGATGATGGGAGTTGTAGTCTACAACCGGACTGTAGACAATACTGAGCTAGATGGACCAATGGGTGCAGCTTGGTATAAGGCATATGTTTGTATTTTTTTCCCCTGGAGTCTAGAGTTTTGAGTCTCTCACATCAGAAGGAAAGCAGCATCTAAACTGGTTGTGAGTCAGATCAAAGAAGACAAAAGTAGCAATCATGAAGTATAAATGAACCTAGCCGTTGCTAATGTGATCTCCACCTACTGCCTTCCTCCCCCCCAGTGTACAAAGCCATGCGGTGGAGGAACCAGAACAAGACTGGTTGTGTGCCAGCATCCCAATGGGGAGAGATTTACTGATCTGAGCTGCGAAATCCTTGACAAGCCACCAGACCGTGAGCAGTGCAATATGCAGGACTGCCTTCGAGATACCGCCTGGAATACTGGTCCTTGGAGCTCGGTACGGCCATAACATACTTCTGTTGTTGTTGTTGCTTTTTGTTAGTCATTTTCACAGATGTTTCATAGGAACGGAATGAGTGTCCTTAATGTCAAGGTGCTAATACTTGGTGCATGTGCCCGTGTTTTTAAAAAAGGAAACTGCACTTAAAGGTGTTTAAAAAACAAAAACAAAATGATGCATTCCAAATAAATAGGCATTCAGGAAGAGCATCAGCTAGGAAATCTGTTCGTTTTAAAAGGCACTTTCTGCTTGTTAATGAAGCTTGTACATTTTATTAGCCCATGACAAGTGCTGCACGATACTGATCTTCACTATGAAGGAAACCCATTGCAAGCAAATGAGAGTCGTCGAAGTATTCGACTGTTTCCAAAACCTTTCCTTCTGTCTTCGTAGATCTGTTTTAAGCTCCTGTTTTAACACTTAACAAGCCACCTTCAAAGCTACTATAGTTACGGGATAATTCCAGTGCTAAGCTGCTGTCATCCATGTAGCTCTTTCTGTGTATTTAGAACTGTATAATACAGACTTACTTGTTCAGATGAAGGAACATCCTTTTTAGCAACAACAACAACAAAAACACAACCCACAACAATAAGTAAGAATGACACAGAAAGATGCTGCCTTTGGGCTCCATCAAAGGATAGCTAATATTTTTAATAGCAACGTATTGCATAGTTGTTTATCTGGGTGTCTGTGTTGTATGTCAATGATGAAGACCAAAGGGGGATGCTTTTAACAGTGGCTTCTTGCATTTCAGAGTAACCTTACAACAGCAGATGGTTTTGATTTAAAAGTTCTGTGTTACTTGTCCCAAGCCCTTTTGATTGGACGGCATAAACATATTCATAAGCTCATTGCGCAATGCTTCTTAACCTCCAGCAGAAAGATGGGGGGAGGGGGAAACCCCCAACATTAACCACCCCTAAGAGATTGTCAAAATACCTAAAATCCCTCCCAATCACAAACCCACAAGTGGGTAACAAAATAGAGATCTGGAGCATTTTTGTTTCCATAGGTCAGTGTTGCCATGTTGGTGTGATAAGCTACATGAACACAATCTGTTGCCAGGATGGGGGAACCTGTGGCCATCAATATGTTATTGGACTACAGTTCCCATCATCCCTGATGATCAGCTGTGCTCATGGAAGTTGGAGTCCAGCAGCGATTTTGAGAGCCACAGGTTCCCCACCCCTGATCTTCAGAAATTCAGGTATGCCTGAGAATAGTTGCTCACTTTAGAATTCCTCACTTACATCACTGTCCGAAGAATCAAACCGTAGCATCCATCTTATATCCATAGTTTGGAAACTCTTGGACAAGATGCTCAAAAGGACCACTTCTCCTTAAGTTTCCCCGTCTGCTCCTCATTGCTGCTGCCTATCCACTTGCCTTGTCCCTCTGAACGCTGCCATAAAATGGTTGCACAGATATTTTTTAGGTACATTTCCCAGGCCCATTGTGGAGAGGAGAGGGAAGGGGAAGATAGACCTTTATTACAGCTGCCCTTGTCTCACAGGTTCCACCAAAGGGGTTAGGCAGTCTTTTGTTTCCTTCTTCTTCCACAATGAACTTCCCCGCAACAGAGATTCTGCTTCTTCACAAGCATCCCATGGGTGCCGATTCTCAAGAAACCACTGCAGCTTGGAATGTAGGCATGGGTGAATGTGAGTTGACAGAAGGAACTTATCCCACCTTCTCCTGGGCTCTTGAAGCCCATATAAGTTTAAGACGGTGGAAAATAATGGCTGGATAGGAAACCATAAGTGTGCCCGTTTCAAAGCCTCATGCAAATCAGCCTCCAAATACCATTATTGTGGTATAATGTAATTTAAAGGGTTTGGGTTTTTTTAAAGTCCTAATCTGACTCTAAAGCACTTTATATAAAAGAAGCTCCTTTTCATCCAATATATGAACTTCCAAAACTGCCATAGTCTTATTGCTGGAATAGTCCTTCCTTTGTTCCGTCCTTCCCTGCTGTTTCTATGGAGAGTTCTGTGACCATTTTTCACTTTCATACCTCAGCAAACAATGTCAATAGCCGCACATTTGCTCAAGTTGTATGTCTATGGTGCTTTTTATCATTACAAGGGACAGTGCTATAAAACACTTTCATCCAAGGTGCTGCTGTAGCCCTTTCTATGTTGAGGGGGCAGAGTTGGTGCTAAATGCAAATGTGCTCTGTGTGGCTAGGCATCTGCATGCCTTGGACTTTCTCCCCAAACCAGGGTTGGCCAACATGACGGTCCTCCAGATGTTGACTGCATCTCCCATCGTGCCTCTCTCCATTGACCATGCTGGCCTGGGCTGATGGGAGTTGTAGTCCACAGCTTCTGGAGGCACAGTGTGGGCCACTCTAGCCCAAAACTATGTACCAAAGACTTCTGTTGACACTGGATTACACTTGCTTTGAACATTAACAGCAACAAAAACAAAGGTATGACATTGAGACTGTTTTGATGTATGATTCATATGCATTCTGGCAATTTCCTCCTTCAGCAGCAGGCCCTGCAGAAACTTCTAGACCATTCCATTGGAGTTCTTTCTCACCATAGTAAGACTTCCCACTGAATTTATAATACAGGCTTCAGTCAACCTCCTTCACTGGTGGTATTTAAGAAGAGGTTGGATGGCCATCTGTCAAGGATGAGTTAGCTGAGACTCCTGCATTGCAGGGGGTTGGTCTTAGATGACCCTTTGGGTCTCTTCCAGCTCTACAGTTCTATGATTCTCTGATTCCTTAACTAGGCAGGCCACAGTTCCCATTATGTTGTTTTAAAAAGAATCAGGGAAGCACTTCCAAAAGTAAGCATACTTCTATCTCTCTCTCTCTGTGTGTGTGTGTGTGTGTGTGTGTTTGTGTGTATAGGATAAACCCAAATGATATTTTCATCTTTTTTATATATAAACAGCTCTGAGAACTAGACATCTAAACATCTAAATTGTTGGTACAAAGTGTAGTTAAATGTAGTGCTGCCGTTTTTTTTAAACAACAACACAAATGTCTGCTAGCTTGCCATGAAAATGTAATCAACGTAGTTTATAAAGTCTCGTGCACAGCGCATGGCTTAATGTGCACAAATGAAAGCTTGCCAGATCCTGAAATGGACAAGACTCTGTGGTGCAGAAGTAACATGTGCCCTAAGTTGCATATCTGTGTCCTCTTGCTCTATCTTGCCACGCACACGGAGCACAGTACAACTGCAATCTCTTGGCCCATTCTCTTCTGCTGCCCACTCAACATGCAAGGTTCGAAGGTGAAAGGGCAGGTAGTATCAGAACTGAACTACGTTCTGGGTGTGCTGCTCAATGCAAAAGTAGTTCCAGGTTCAGATCCCCCCCCCCACTCTTTTGAAATGATGCATGGAACACTAAACTGTCCTCCTGTTCTTAACACAAATGGTCTTTGGCTCTTCAGTGGGGAGTCTTGTGATCCAAGCATTCAGAGTTCCTTATTAAATTCCAGCCATCCATCCAGATGAAAAATTTCCCCAGAGAAAAAGTCTGCAGGGCTGAGCCACTTTATTTGCAAATCATGATTTATTTTTTTTAAAGAGAGAGAGAGAGAGAGAGTGTGAAAAAAGTACATAAATTTCACACAAACTTACTTTAAGCTGCTTACAGTTTAGATGGCCGATGATACAAATGGTGCTGAATGAAGACAGAACTAAAACACTGATAAATGAGCTTAAACTAAGATTTCTCGCTTCACCTGAAAAATTCAACCAATGATGTTTGTCTACCTCGTTTTGAGACCATGTGCTACTGCTGTAGGTAGTAGAGGACAAAAAGAAGTTGTCTTTTTGTTTCATGTCGCCACACACTTTCTCCTGGCTCTGACATTTATCACCACCTTTCTGCTGTAAATGTTTCTACTTCATCTGCCCCAGATGGAGTGTTGCTTCCATGTTTTTGGACACTTTTGAAACAAGAGTATAGTATTGACTGAAGCTTTTTTTTCTTCAGCAGAATGGATCTCTTTATGTATTTATGTTAATGAAGTGTATTTATTTTTCAACTATTGTTATTTAATTTTATAAAAACGTCGCATTGCATTTACAATGTTTGAATGCTGGGCAAAGGAGACAGAGAAATTAAAAGTAGAATGTAATCATCAATACGTTTCGCAGAATGATTTCTTGGCTTTGATAATCATAGAGTCATGAGGCGTATTTATTTACAGAACACAAGATCGATAGGCCTGCTGGAGCGGAACTGATCCGTTATATAATGAAGTAATATAAACATGAATTTGCATGCAAAGGCTAAGTGTTCAAAAGACCACTATACTGTATAGCCTCGTGGCAGGTTCATTCAAGCTGACAGAATGCAGAGCTAGTGTGGTGCCATGGTTAAAAAACTGAGGGCCGGATTCAGCTAAGTAGGTGCCAGTGACAGCCGACACAACAAGTCCCGTTGCACAATGGGACCTCTTCCTCTCTTTCTGCCCTCTCACTCCCCCACAATCCGCTCTGGGAGTTTGGAGGAGCCCCCAGAACCTTGTGTGAGGGGAAGATAGTGGAGAGCGTTCCCTCTGGCCGAAATATTTGTGCTGGCATAACAATCAGATTTTTTAAATTTTTTTTTATTATTTATTGAATTTATATACCGCCCTATACCTGGAGGGAGGTACAACGTTTAATTTCTCTCCAAACTTTGGGCTTCAGATTCTGTCTCGTCAATGAAGGCACTTACACAAACCACTGTCTCTCCTCCATTTGTGGTAATAGTACTGACCCCCCCACTGGGTTGTTGCGCCGATTACTGTTCTAACATATGTGCTAATGTCAAAGGCTGTGAACACTCAAAAATGGCGGCACAAGTCGCGTCCATGTGCCCCACCCCAAACCTCTCCATCCATTTTGGCATGAACAGGAAGGTCGGAAGAGGGCTTCTAAGTGCGTTCATCTGGGTGTGCTTAGAAGCTTTCCTCCAATTGTCAAGAGAATCTTGTGTTATCAGACCTCTATTTGTGTTCAGCTGAACATGCATAGAGATCTCCTTCCAGGTGAATGGAGAAAAACTCAAAGTTGGCAGATGGGGGCATCTTCATGGCCTCTATTCATGTTCGCATTCCCATAACACTCGAAAAAGACTATGTTTGTGTTAAAAGTATTATCAGTTCATTCCAGCCAATGGACATTGTTTGCATGGGAATGCAAACAATCCACACAATCCACATTGATCCAAAAGGTTTCTGGCCTGGTTTTTTGGCAAGTGCTTTAGCAGCCAGGGTATGCCTTTTGAGACCCAATAAATTGAACGTAGGCTATGGGCTGTGTATTGTGGCCCATTTGCGGGTATGAACACCATCTGGTTTTGCTGGCTATGATTAACACAGGAGCTGCAGCAGGAAGACAGACCCCCCAGGCCATTTCTGGCAGGCTGTGTGCAACTTGATGGGTCGCAAATTGTGCATGCCTGAGATCACAGCTTGAGTAGAGGCACTTATACTAGCTCTTGTACAGTTGTACCTTGGCTCCCAAACGCCTTGGGAGTCGAACATTCTGGCTCCCAAATGACTGAAAACCGGGAGTGAGTGTTCCAGTTTTCAAACTTCCAACAGGGCTTCCGCGACTTCCGATTGGCTGCAGGAGCTTCCTGCACCCAATCAGAAGCCGCGCTTTGGAAATCAAATGTTTCGGAAGTTGAATGGGCTTCCAGAACGGATTCTGTTCGACTTCTGAGGTACGACTGTATTGTTGATCCTTATTCCTTTCCCAGAAAGTAAAAAATAGAGATCCACAGTAGCTAACAGGACCAGTGATAAGGGATAATGGGAATTGTAGTCCCAAAACAGCTGGAGGGCCAAGTTTGGCCACCACTGCACTACTGAATAGGAGTTGCTGGAAACAACTCCACAGGAGTGTAGAGTGTTTGAGGGCTTCCTGCTTGAAGGATTCCCACAGGTGTCTGGGGTGGCCACTGTGAGAACAGGACTAGATGGACCCCTGTCCTGATCAAGCAAACTCTTCTTAGTTCTTAAATATATGTCTATTGCTCCATCTCCGTGTCTGTGCTTAAAGGATATAGGATGAGCAAGTTCCCACCAGCCCCATATATTTGTATCTGTTTTAATTGATCCATGGAACAGAGTATAGATCTGATCTTTGAGCAGCATTGCCAGTGAATATCTTGCAAATAACCGAGTATACCTTCCTGCATAAATTGATGGGACTGGGGCGAGGTTTCAATTTTGATTATGGTGCTTTTAATGTTTTTTTGGCTTCCCTGTTATCTCTCCTGTGGGATATGAGTCAAAAGCACAGAGACTGTTGTGTCAGACATGGTAATGTTTGAAGGATCCCAGAGCAGCCATGCAGAGAGCCCTGCAAATATTCTTCATATTTCTGTTTGGGTGACTTAAAATAAGGTGTCGCTGGTAGAACTTAATCTGTAATAGACGGAGGCAATTTTTTCTTCAGTGTGTTGCTCATAAATTTGTCAATGCTGGCTGAAGACCCAGAGGGCATACCTTAAGTGGCAGGTAATTGACATACACTGCATATCATTCACAGTAGCTTGGCAGGAACCAAACTTCAACTGAGAGATAAACCGAACTGACTGAATCATGTTCTCACTTGGAAAACTGTTAACTTGAGTCAGCTCTTGGTATACTGAACATCCTTATCAGGAAGTGACTTCCTTTAAAAGCTGTTGGACTTCTTCGCAGTTAAACCATGTTTAGCATTGACTCTTAAACTGACAGTGCTGAACATATTCACTTGGTAGCATTCAACTAAATCAGTGGGAATTAGAGACACTTTGTACTAGAGATTAAAAGGACTAAAAACAGAAATGGAAAAAAACCATGGGTTTTCCCTGGGTCATCCTTCCACCCCCGTTCTTTATATCTCTATTTGTACATGACCATTGTTGATCAGTTTACGTGGCCAGGTCCCATCTGCACCAGAAAGCAGCAGGGACCAAATGCCATGAGCAAAAGCTCATAGTTATTTACCACAACACTGCCTCCTGAGGAACTGAAAAGTACCAACATTATCAAACCATTCCACATCATTCCCTTACACAAACATTACCCTGTAGGGCCTGATCACATAGAAGCAGTGACAAATCTATATTTAGTAATTTATTCTTATTTTGATGAAATTAGTCCATCGGGCATGCCTGATTCGTTTAGAACAATATGTGTTCTATGCAATATGTGTTCATGCGCATAGCACTGAGTGTCACAGCTGCTTTCAGCATGCTAAATCGAACTTGTGTGTCAGCCCTTACTTCCTGTATGCGTAGGATTATAGTCTTAACACTCAACCAGAAAAGACAGGACGGAATTCGTTTTATTTACTTGCTTCTTTGTTAGGAAGAACATAGGAAGCGGTCTTAGGCCCTTTAAGACCATTGGTCCTTCTAAATCATTACTGTGCACATCGGTTGGCAACATCTTTCACACGCGACTCTTTCCTAACTCTGCCTGGAAATGCTGGGGGGGGGGGAGTCTAATTTGGGACTTTCGCTCCTGCTGAAAACTGCTCTGTAGCTAAGCTGTGGTTCTCATTCGGCCTCATTACACCCAAGATGCAATGGCTGTTAGCACAGAGTTGTTGCTTTTTCCTGTTCTAGTGAGCAAAGCACTGCCGTCTGTTTTTCTTTTGCTACATTCTTTTGCTGAGAATCTTAACTTATTCCACAGTCCGATTTTTATCTCCAAAAATGCATCCAAGCATGCATTTCCCATCTACCACAATTTTTATTTTATTTTTTGCAAGCAAAAAAAAGCAATGTATACATATGGTTGCCATTTATCAAGACACATTTCACTGAGGAATTGGCTCCCAGATACAAAGTATTCCACATGACACAGCTTTAAATAATTTATTGAATGCTTAAACGAATCAGAAATTTGAAGTGAGTTCACATATTGTTTCTACCTGAGGGCCTATGAGTGGTGCTTGATTCCCTGTGCCACTCAGGTTCCTTCCATCTCACATTATTCCTTTGTACATCTGTGGCATCAGCAAGGATTTACAAATGTCATCCTTTGTCTCTTGCCCAAGCTTAACATAGTAACATTAGTCATATTCAACATTTTAAGCCTTTATGGACCATCAATGGACTTGGTACTTAAGTATTTCTACTCTGTGGCTCTTTTCTGATTATGACTTTGTTGTATATTGCCCTCGTTGAATATATTTGTTTATGAACCCATTTTCCATTTAGGGAAGAGCAAGTAAATGCAATTACTGTTAACAAAAGTTCTGTACATCAAAGGTTACAGCCTGGGAGAGATTCGTGTTTGTCCTTAACATGCTTGAACTCCACATTTCTTTGCCCAGGCAGAGGGCCTTCTCAGTAGTGGCACCCTCCTTGTGGAATGCCCCCCCCCCTTCAGATGTCAAGGTGATAAAGAATTACACAATTTTTAAAAGACATCTAAAGTATTGGGAGGTTTTTAACGCTTGATGTTTCTATTGTGTTTTTAGATATGCTGTAAGCCACCCAGAGTGGCTGGGGAAACCCAGCCAGATGGACAGGGTATTATTATCATTACTATTATATAATGGATGCCTCTGTCCCTCTAATCAGCTGTGGGTGTACATCTGAATAGGTCATGTAAGTTAGCCCATATGGACAGTGCTTTTTTTCTTTTTCTTTTTGTAAAAAGTGAGGTGCTTGTACTCATTGATACAAGTGTTGTGGATGCCAGCACAAAATGGCCGCCACGGGCAGCAAAAGAAAAAAAGAAGTGCCAGTACTCTGTATTGGTGAGTAATGTCACACGCAAAAAAACCTCCTATGTATAGAGATAAGTAGTCCCTGGGAACCAGGACTGGGAATGAAACTCTCGCTTGTAGACTTTTATAGACTGTGGCAAATATCACATGCTTGGGCTTCAGTGTTTTAAGTTAACATGCAGATCTAGGACTGGGATTGCCCATGAGTTGGCCTAAGGCAGCTGGCTCAGGTGTCAGAATCCTATGAGGTGGCAGCCCGCCCGCCGCCACCAGAGAAGTGAGGAGAAGCTTCCGGCGAAATCTTGTGGAACTCTTGTGATAGCTCCGTGAGATCTCATGAGAGATCCACAGAGTATTGCCAGAAGATGCAACAGGCTTGTGACCCTGGAAAGTGTGGCTTTGGTAGGGGTGGCACCTCCCCGTTTCTCCTCAGGTGGCGAGACAGGACAGGCTGCCCCAGTGCAGATCCACTCTGAAGCATTGGCAAGAGAGAGAGAGAGTCCTGACGCATAGTGGAGGTTCTTGTGGCATGGGCCTGAGCAGCCCCAGTGAAATTAGAATGTTGGGACTATATATTTCCAATGGTTATATGACGCCCGCAGAGGTCATAGCTATACCTACCAATAGATTTGCAATTCTTTTTCTAACACTGGCAAATAGGAAGCTGTCTTTATTGAATCGGGCCATTGCTCCATTGAGCTCTGAATTTTCCAATCTTCCTGGCAGCGGCTCTAGTTGGGTCTCAAGCATTCCTGGCTTTGCAATCCGATATCCTTCAATTGCAAATGCCAGGGGCTGGATCTAAAGATTTTAACCTGCCTCTTTTTAAAAGCCGTTTGCCCTAGTGAGCCCTACAGCTTGGTAGTTTATCCTCACTAGCAGTTTAGTGAACAACCTCAAGTGTTTGTATGGGGACATAAATTGCCCTTTACCTTTTATATTCAGTTCCTTTCCTAATAATTCTGCACACCATGTTTTGAATTTCTCAGTGCCGTAAACCGAGGGCCTGATCCAAGAACAGAAGCAGTCTGCAGCTGCCGTCCTTGGGCGTAATGATGGCTGCATATACAGTGGTACCTCGGGTTACATACGCTTCAGGTTACAGACTCTGCTAACCCAGAAATAGTGCTTCAGGTTAAGAACTTTGCTTCAGGATGACAACAGAAATCGGGTTCCGGCGGTAGCAGCAGGAGGCCCCATTAGCTAAAGTGGTGCTTCAGGTTACGAACAGTTTTATGTTAAGAATGGACCTCCGGAACGAATTAAATACTTAACCCGAGATACCACTGTATGCAAGAAATACCTGAATATGCTAGAGTGCTGCAGACATGGACTGGCAAGCCCTGAAGGGGCCACTCTGATGATTGCCCTCTTCCCAGGGGACCAGAAAGAGAGCAGGAACAAAATTATTTTCTAACACTACTTCATAAGCTGAAACTCCTTTACTCCCTAGGTAATTTTTTCATTCTACAATAGCGCCAGTGTCTGGAGGCATTGCTTACACATTCTTTCAACACATTGCTCTTGGTCTCTCTTCATTGTTATTTCTGTATGGGTTTCCTGCACTAAAATGCCCATGGGAATTAGACAATTTTCTCTTTCCTTCTTCCAGAGAGCTCCTAAGTCTGCAATCTAACCCTGTTACTGGTGCCTAGTAATTTGGTGCATAACTACCCAGTTTCTCTTCTACTTCGAAATGCATTAGGGAGAGAGTCCTCAAGCGAGGAAGGCATAATTGCTGAGTGCGTTTAACTTCGATTTAGCTGAAACCTATAAAGTAAGTGCTTTACCGGTTTGCTTTTTAAAAAAATAATAAATCTTGATATCCCTTTTCCTAACAAGATGGGCATCCTGCGGAAGTATGGGACTAGTACTTGTCAGACCTTCATGAATATCTGTTATAAAGATCTTCAGCTGGTTTGCAAAATGCGGAAGTGTATGCAATTTTTCCAAAGGGTCTGGCTGTCATCAAACATACTGGGAAATTTGAAGTTTGCATAAGTAGCAGTGTTAGTTACGCAAATCTGGAGGAGAAGGGAGAATAGCAGATACAAATTGGAGTGTGATGTTGCCTAGAAGAATGTTATTTAAGTTATTCCATTGACGCCATGCAATGTCTTGACTCCATAAAGATCCTGCTACCAGAGAATGTGAGGGGATAGCAAAGAAAACGTGGCCATGGCAACTTCTGTTTAAGGATACAAAAGGATGCCATGTTGTTTCGTTGGAAGAAATCCAAAAGCCGCAGTAGGATACTTAATAGCATGTGGCTCTACTGTGGCTTTTCTAGTTAAGGAAACATCTGTCTTCTCCCAAAGTACTGATTCTACAGGTAGTGATTTAATAACATGTTCCCTTATAGGAGCCCTACATGGTTGATGAAATGTCTAGTCTTTGAGCTGGAATGGCTACAGCAAATTCTAAAAACCTGTCCAGATTTTTACCCCCGTTAAGGATTGAATATGTACGTATGATGGGTGGAATTCAATGTCGCACTGTGTCAGACCTTCCGTCTGCACAAGCATTGCAGCTTCTCAAATGAAACAATCCCCTCTGGGGTTTCTCCCACCCCCCCCCCCCAATTTCAGGGAGAAGGGTAAGGAAGTGGGAGGGAGGGTTTGGTTGTTGTTTTAGCTATTCATTTGTGCTTTTACCTTGTATTTTTATCCTGTATTTTACCCTGAGACCTTGTGGTGAAGGGTGCTATAAAAATAAAATAAAATAGTCCTATGGTGCAAGTGGGAGCACTGTCAGGGTCCATTAAATGAATTGTGTCTTATGTCTTTAAACGTATAGGACTCTGTGATGTAGAAGTATATGTGCTCCAAGCTCATGAATTTTCACAGTGCACTATTGGAAGTAGATTCTTTTTAACTGATACACTATAAATAATGCACCAGAAGCAAATTCTTCAGAAATGAATGTTGAGCTAGCTGCTATTGAGGGGAAACTACAACTAATGATCCGTCCTGTTCAGCAAACTTGCTGTCTGATTCCGGCACCCCGTGACCCAGATTATAATAGCAGGAAGAAGAAGGTCCTGATGAATGAGTTGAACAATACGACTCTTAAGGCTTGTAATATTGTCCAACTCTACAATCTATGATTCTTTAACAGTGCACAATTCTCTGTTTTGTGATTAGGGCAAAGTACTTAACCTAATATGGGTATCATAATCTCCAGTAAACAGCTATCACTTCTGTTGGTAAGAACAGAATTCGGTTTATGATGTAATGTGCAATATTTGATTTATTTAAAACCAAATAAATATTTGTATGGTTTTACATGGTTTATTCTGTCCTCAGAGCACTTGATAGAATTTGGCTTACTGATTTATTTTGCTGGCTTCTTTTCCCCCTGATCGGGTGCCAGAACATGGAGCTGTTCCATGTCTGAGAGCACAACTAATGCAGATAAGCAAATAAGTTGCTAACAGTTGGTCCAATTTGTACAGGAGCAAATGGTTTCAGACAATACAAAGCTGCTTGGTATTTAGCTAGACATGAAGGGGCAGCTAACACAGGTGGAGTTTTTGGTAAGTTGGACTCGTGTGGTCCAGCTGGGACATATTCACTCGCATCCCAATCTTGGTTTGCAGCCAGTGAAGTCAGTCCCCAGAGCGGATTTGGAAGGGGGAAGAGGGGAAGGGGAAGTTCCATTGCATGAACAGAAGTTATTCCACTCATTCAATGAGTTCATTGGGCTCAGCCCTTTGTATACAGTTCCACTTGTATTCAAAATTCAGGCCAGCTTTGCCCACGTATCTTTAAAAACCAAGGTCAAAATGCAGGTCTTCCAGTCAAAATGCTTGTTAAATTATCTCTAAGGCAGCACTGTATGCAGAGCTCTTCCATAGTTTTTAAAAGTTGCTTTGTTTTATTTGGAGGGGGGGGGGGAGTTCATGTGAACAGATCTTCAGAAGCTGCACTCTTAAGGGATCTCAGCATAATGTTAGAAAGCTGATTTGTTCAACACCATTGTGCGTTCAAACCAGGATGCTTTGTTTGAATGCAATATTAAGTCAAAACCTTTCAAAGGTGAAACTAAATTCTATCAAAATCCTCTTTCCAGCGATGCGGGAGGAGGAGAGGGAAGCAAATGAACCCAAGACTATTCTTGAGCTTGTTGGGACTCATCCAAAATCATGGTTTTGAATTTCTCATGAATACAACCACAGGCTTCATGTTAGGAGTAGCGCAGTTGTAGCAGAAAGATCACTTAATATCTGTCACCATAGTTAACTTGGACTAATATTATGTTTTCAAGGTACAGCGGTGGGGATCCTTTTTTTGGCCTGGTGAAACCAATCCTTATTTCTCCGTCCTCCTCGGACCCATTTTGATAGCTGGCTGGGACAACCCGCTGGTAAATTATCTGACACCACATAACGGGAGGTGATTGACACATTTCAAAGTGCCAAGCATAGGGCTTGTAAAGGAAAGAGCAGTGGCTGGAGTAAACAAGGCTATCTAGAAATGAATTAGAAATGCCTTTGAAAAAAATAAAATAGAAATAGGTTGCAAAAGCTAGGTGAATGTTAAAAATGTGGGGGGAAATAGCAGACCTGAAAAATGCAGTGCTCTTTAAATTTGCAAGTCAAATGTGTGAACACTCTTTCCATGTCATCAACATGAATTTAAGTACATGGAAGAACTTAAATTGGCATTCGTGTGACTGTTCCCTTGTTTTCAGAGGTTGCTAAAGAGACCCTGTGAATGGGGCCCACATGACTGGTGAATGAACGAAATATATCCTGGGAAATAGCAACTCATTTAGGAGCAAGCAAAAATCTGGTGTATATCAAAACTGATTTAAGTCTCACAGGGTTGTGATTCTAACCAAAAGAGCTCTAGCAATATAACAAGCTGCCTTGGGATGTTAAGAAAAAAATTAGACTAGCATAGTTCAAACATGCTTTTGAATATAAACTAACTTAGAACAGAATTCTGCTGCTCATGACTTCCTTCTAGCGCCCAACAACTAGGAGTGTTCCTGGATCCAGCTTGCATTTTGCAGGGCAAGGAATGCGTATTTTTAATTGCCTTGACAGGACAGCTAAACTCCACCAAATTTCTGGCACGTATTATTCATGAATTGACTACTGCACATACTATAAATTATTTACTAAAATTAACACCTGCCCCCCTCTCCGTAAATGGTACCTGGGAACCTGTCACACTGATGCCCCAGCATTATAGTATTCCAGGTTAAATTCAACTTTCTGGTTTTTGAGCTGTGATCTCTATTTGGCTTGAGTCCAGCATCCATACCTTGTCACTTATCGCAGGGGTGAGGAACCTCTGCTCTGCGGACCAGTCTTGGGACTGCCAGGCCTTTCCTGCCAAACCACACCCTCCTGCCCATCAGCTGGCATCATGGAGACATCAGCTGATGGGCAGGACGACAATGCTTAATCCGCACTTGACTGCATGCCTGCTCTCAGCAGGGAACAGAACCACACAGCCATGGCAACAGGATTTAATCTCAGCTGATGGTCAGTGATTAAATCCTGCTCAGGTGCACTGTAGCTCATTTGCTTCTGTTGCAACCAGGTGGCAGAAGAGTCTCTTCCACCCCCCACCCCCGCTGCCTCCTGTGTTCTTGCACAGGAGGAGCACACAAGCTGCTTCAGACAATGCTTCTGAGAAGCAGTCTAAGGCATCTCCCAACCCTGGGGGATGTTTGAGGAGCTTCTCAAAAGCACTCTTTGAAGCCGCTGATGCAACAGGACAGCCATCCTGCTAAGCACTGGGCTCTCCTGCACAACCAAACTCATCTCTTAGCTGGACCCCGTCCCCAAATCAGCTAAAGAGAAGGGAGAGTGATGCTGCTTCCTTCATCCGGGTGTTCACAAGCAACAGCAACAAGCAAAGCTTCTCCACTTGGCTGCTTATGCTTGCAAAAGATAGCTTTTTCTCCCCTCTGTGTAAGTGGTGAGGAGGGGGGAAGCAAGTAGCTTGCCAGAACTATGCTCGATGAGCTCCCCAGTCTGCTGCACGTGAGGTTGGCAACGGACCCCTCCCAAGTAGGAACACCCCCTCCCCCACGAGGGGCTGCCCCACCCACCAGCAAATATGTGATGTTGTGATTGACAGCCAGCGCTGTCCACCTTCCAAATTTGGTCCACAGCGCTCATTCGGATAAGAATCAGGCTTGTGGAACTCCAGAAGTTTTGCCACCCCTATTCTGTTGCAATGTTTGTTTTAGGCTGCAGCCTATATGAACTTACCTCTGAGTAAATTCCATTGTACTCAGTGTTGGATACTTCTGAGTAGGCATGTATAAGGTGATGCTGTTAAACTCGCTAAATCTTTAGGACTGGACAGGCTAAGACTATTAATGAGTTAAAGTGTTTTTTTGTTGTTTTTTTCAAGCCTTTCTGTGTTATCCAAAACCAGGGTAGTAATTTTGAATATAAATCCAGAGGTGATGCTGATAGTATTAATTAGCATTCTGACAGTATTTACAGTACATTGCAATCCTTACCCATTTATCATCACGGGAACGGAAAGAAAGTAATGGTATTAATAACGATGGTGGTGTTGAAATTAGCACATTTTTATGAGTTGTTGCCTGAGGACTACACTGACTTGCCCCAGGCTGTAAATGAATACAGATTAAAAAAGAAATTCTTAGATCCATATGTAAAATTCATCTGTCCAAGGGGCCATGCTGGCTATAACTACTCTGTCTTAATTAACTCTGATGACAAGAAAATGACCTTGAATGAATACCTGTAGACTTAGCTCCACTCAGTTCATAACATTTTGCTGAGAGTGGCAATGAAATAGCACAGTGGAGAATCAGCGTGATACTCTTCACTCGACCACGCAGAGCCTCCAGCATGCAGGCAGGCCCTCTGCATAAAGCAGCTGTGCAAAGAGTTGGTTCAATTTGCAAAGAGGAAATCGAATAATTCAGGCCTCTGCAGTCAGGCACTTGTGTGTGGAGAGTAATATTTAGACCAGTCCTACCACAAAATATTTCTCTTCCAGTGATCTCATAGTTCATATGACAGCTCCGATTGCATTGGTAGACCTGCAGGTTTAAAAGATCGTGAAATATTTGGAGTTCAGTTTTAATCCTAAGAAATGAAATCGTTTTGAGGGTCTGGGGTTTTGTGTGTGTTTCTCTTGCCATATTGTAATTTTCATCACAGCTTTCCATGCCTCTGTGGGTCCTTCAGTCTTGGTCTCTCTGCTTTGTTGTATATATTGCCCATTCCTAAATCTATGACTAAAAAAAGGAAAGCAAGTATTACTAATTACCTAATACTAATTACTAATAACTACCAATTACCATATACTACCATTGTTGAACCCACAAAAATCTCACAATCAAATACATATATATTAACTTGATAAAAGTAAATGTGCCTAATCTGATAAATTTAGTAACCAGAACTTGTTTAGCACAGAATTCCAAAGCTTCTGCTGTCATTATTTTTTTCATGTTCCTCTTCTTTGGAGTCATCATTTCCAGTATAGGAATATCAAGAAATCAGCATGTGCACCACTGTTGCTTTGCATCCATCATAATAATAGCATATGCAAAACATACAATTACTAAAACATGCAGAGGAGTTATAGCTTTCTGCAGCTCATAATGTATTTTACAATTCAGTGCACAGTGTAAATGAGGTTGTCTACTCCAATTGGAGAAGTTTGTGTCATCACTGTTCAAAAGGCACACTTTAAAACTTGAATGGGGTTGGGTTTTTCTTTTACTTTGAATGGTTGAATTTGACTTTGAACTTAATTTGAAATTAATTGTCCATGGCAGGTGTGTTGATTCTTAAGTGAGTTAATGATTTGTATGGCATTTTTCAGTTTTTAATGTGTTGTGCAGTTGTTTTATACCCACATTAATTTTGATAGGCGAGTTAGATTGTGTGATATTGTTTTAGTATCGACTTTGAGGCTCTATAGAGATTTGGATCTTCATTTTCTTTACTCTAAGACAGTTGGCTGTCAGTGCTAATACATTCAGCTGATAATTGTTTTACTACTTATTTAATCCTCACTATCAATGTTGAGAGTTTGGCTTGCTTTGTTTTCCTTCTTCAAAGTCTCTACCACATATTCCTAGGACAGGGGCACTTGGGGGATGTTAATTTTCATATATACTTGTCATGGCCATTCAGAAGTTATTTTTGCAACTCATATTTCATGAGTAAGTAGAGTTGAAATTGACCTTTAATATCTATACCAACTAACTGGCATAAGGAAGAGGTCAGTGGAGTGACTTACTTGAGTTCCTCAAATGAAATTGATAGAGAACCTTTCTCTCAAGTTCATAGAGCTTAGAGCAAGGCAGTTGAGTATCAGAAAGAGATTGTAAACCCTTCAGTTCAAACAGATATAACCAGAGAGGCAATTGCTCTGTTCTTCTTTTCTGTGTATTCAAGAAGCCTAGGGTCAAATCTTGCCTCACTGTGGAATTGTTAGAGATGGAAGTTACAAACAGGACGTGTAGTTTGCAGCTGTAAAAACAGGACTTAGAGTCAGCCAGTGACATGAGAAGTTCATGAAAGAAAAATATAACATCAAGAGGAGATTGTTTGGCCTCTTTGTATGACCCATGCAAAGTCAACCACATGCTATAGCAATCTGAACTCTACAACTGCCTTCTGTATCTGAACGTGGCTCATACATTTCTGTCAGGATGGAACTCACTGTGTATGAGTATGCCAGAATAAAAATTGTGGGGGAAGTAGGTGAAATTTCTAGTCTCTGCATAGAGAACTCAAAACGTGGTTTCACCACTATGGCTCTGGCACCTGTATGTGTATGTGGTAGATGTGGCATAACTGAGTTCCTTATTATTGATGTTATTTGCTTTAATTTCATTATTTATTCTGTGGTTCCGTAGATTAATAAACATAGTTCACAAACAGAACAATGGGCTAATTGCTATGGAGTGATCCATAGGTAGGTATGAAAGCAAGATTTTGCTGGTGGCTCTTCCCCTCATAATTATTTCTTTTTTAAAGAAAATTGAGTTGTTGTTTTTTTAATGTATGTGTTGTTTTGTTGTCTGTCTTTTTATAATTAGGAAAATAATGTTGTGTTGAAAATGGTATGAACATTTTATAAAAATAAAAATCTGGTCCTGTCTTTAGGTTGAACGGTCAGATCAGGGTTGGGGAATTTTTTTTCTCTTAGGGCACATCCCCATGGGGGTAATGTGTTGGGGGCAGCATGACAGCAGGTAGGTAAGGCTGGAGTCAAAATGAGCAGGACTGCCCCACAGTGATTTGCACCCTTATCCATAGTGCAACCCATCCATCAGATGATTCATAATCCCTGACAGTCCACCTGAAATTTGCATTGCAAAAAAAACAACCCTCCAATGCAAAGGGTCCTGGCATGGTAGTGGGACGACTTTAACCCTTTGCAAACTACTGGGGGCAGACACACCCTCCATTCTCTCCAATGGGAGTTCCCCTCTGCAATGCAAATTGTAGGAAGCAGGGGTCCAGTGCAGATGTGGACCATAGTGTGAAGAACAAGAGGGCTTTAAACCAGTGTTCAAAACCCCCATTGTCCTAGGCACATTTTGCAACAGGGCATTTCATTAGCGTGAGCTCTGGACCTAAAATTTCAGATTAAAACTGCAGAGTGGAAGGAAAGGAGGACCTTTTTCTGCCTCCCCACTTCCAGCTACTCTCTGAAGATTGGAGAAGAGAGGCTCTTAAGAATATTAGCAGGTGGGCAGGGGAAGGACTAGACCGTGTGAAAAATGAACATAATATTTTAGCTGCAGTTCATTCATTTTCAGCTTTGTATTCTTGTTATTAAAAAAAAGTGTGCCTGTAGACATTCTGTTGTTGTGCCCATAAGGTGCCATTTAGCTCCTAGCTTTCTTATCTCAGTTTTTAACACTGCTTTAACACTGCTGGGACCCCTGTTGTGGTCCCAAGGTAGAATGGGGTCCCAGCAGATAAAATTGGATGCACAAAAGCCAAGGAGGAGAGGCTAGATGGAAGTCTCCTGAGAGCCACATTTGAAGTGCAGGCCGCGATGGCCTCTCCCAGTTCCCTGCTTTTGTGTTTCATGAACCTTATATCAAGTAAAATATCTACAATGCGTGTTTCTGCTTCTGCAACTTGTTTTGTGCAATAATCCCTTATCCAAATTGCTATTAATTCCACATTGCAGAAGCAGAGCCCTATTAATATCATCCCACCAGTAGCAAATGAGCATTTAGACCGGGAGCAAAGCAAGAGGAGAGCTACTCTGCCAACCCTACAATACTTATAGCCGAAGGTCATGACATCACTTTGTCGTGCAATTTGGCAGGGCTTCTTGTGGAAAGTGGGTGAGCATGTGTAGCAGAAATATATGCCAGTGAAGGGCAGTTGCCAGGTTTTTTTTGTGAATGGAAATGTTTAATGTGTTGGCGTTAATGGCATTGTAATTATAAGAGGTGGCTAAGGTGCAGTTAATAGTATGATAAATAGATAATCTGAAGATTTCCTAAATCCCCAGACAAAATGATGGATTCTCTCAACTCCTGTATCCACCTCTTTCTAGCTACCTTAAATCTTTGGGGGTGGGGTGGGGGTATAGAATCAAAGAATTGTAGAGTTGGAAGGAACCCCAAGGGTCATCTAGTCCAACCCCCTGCAATGCAGGAATCTAAATGCTTGGGGGCACGCACATAATTGCAATTTAAAGCCCTGCACAGAACGAGGCTTCTGTAAATCAAAAGAAGAGCTGAGAGGCCTGTTAGATGTTAGTGGTCTGCATTCTCCTGCATCGATTCAGCTCTGAAAAGAAAACAGGAGAGTGTTACTTTCGAAAGATCACCACAGAATGTGTTTGTGCTAAAGGATTAAGCTGACATTGTGTGTGATATAACATGTAATGACTTGTTTAACATGTAATGAAGAAATCGAAATTGAATCTCTCCCTGCGTCATGCTGAGTAAGAGGCCCGTTCGGCAAGGAACTGTCATATTAAATTCTTGTTGTGCTTCCAGACCCCTTTTGATTCCTAAATCTTTTGGTGGAGACTAATCTAAAATCAAAATGGTTCAGGGGCCCACATGCCAGAAGTGGTCACATTTGTAAAAGTTCAATGAACCTGCAGAAGGAGGTTGAAATTTGTTGCTTTACTACAAAGCTTGCAGCCAACACACCTGCTGGTTTGCTTTTTGCTTGGGCTTGTAATGTCCTGTTGTGACCGCTTTGCCTTCTTTGGAGCTGGCTACATAAAGTGTAAAAAATACTGAACCCCTTCTGGTTAAATACACGTGTAGTTAACAAGCAGCAGCAAGTCACCAACCCACACTTTAAAAGGCAGCACTAGTAACATTTTCAATATTAAATATTTGTAGTTGTCCTTCCTTCTGTTGTTACGGTCCTTAAAAGACAGGTTTCTGCAAAACAGAAGGTGAAAATTATGTGCCAAGATATGTCAGGCTAGTTATCCAACTAATTTTATTCCATGACCTGCTATTCAGGACTGTTTGTACTTCCAACAAAGTTCTGCAGCTCTTTACTATTTATATAATCCAGCACCTTTGAATTGCCACTGCAGGAGATCTTTACAGTTTCCACGATGATGCCCGCTTGTATAACAAAACGATATACTTAAGTAACACAGAATCAATTCCTTGTTTACTTTTCATTCAGTTCATACATCTCACTCTGTTAACATCTAATCTTCCTGCTTCTGACACATTTCTCCATCACTGCTGGAGGCAGCAGTGACCACTGAGGCTGCTGGCAGAAGCATCTGTCATTGTGTTGCTATCAAGTCAACTGTTTGTACGGAACTGACTGAGGCATTTCTACCCTCAACACTGTCTCCTAGCATGTGTTGCGGTAAATCGTGGTACAGAGGAGGAAAAGGGGGCAAACATTCTTATCCCACTGGATCAGTTGCATTCCCGATGTTTGCCATGAATTGGAAGGTGATCATCTGTAGTGGGGAGCCAGCTTAGTTAGGTAGATTTCCCCACAAGATTTAGAAAATGCAGAGGGAGCCTACACAGCAGCCACCCTCCAATGGGTGTAGACCAGAAATGCAGTAAAAGCTGGGGAGCGAGTGTGTTACTCCCCATTTCTGCCTGTCACACATGATTGACAGTGTTTGGAGGAACATAGTTAGGATTGCACTGTTAATCCTCCCTGTGTTCTGTCCAATTGCTTTTCATGTTTGACCAAACTGCGGGAGGCAGTGGGAGACAGGAGTGCCTGGCGTGCTCTGGTCCATGGGATCACGAAGAGTCGGACACGACTAAACGACTAAACAACAACAAAATTTGGACTTCTGGAGCTCCTGCCTCCCCAACACCCCGATTCTATCATAATATAGAAGTGTAAAGAACTGATTCCTGTCACCGCTGATAGTGAGAGGTGGCAGATACTTGCCCCAGATATTTTTTCCTACCTTCTCCACCACCACCGTTCCTCAGTATATTTCAGACTTCTTTCTCATGCTATGTTTGCATTTAACATGTACAGCAAAGCTCTTGCTCCCCTAATAACAATCTTTGCTTCACCAAACTTTTTTTCAGAGTCACTCCTTAGTCCTAGCTACTCACAAATCCATGCAGGTCAGTTGTGTTCCCTCATCATTGATCCTTTGCTAATCTTAGATATTCAAAATAAAAATAAAAATGTTGCATTTCAGAACTTTCTAGAGAATATCGAAATGCCCGTTAAGTTTGACACAAAATGTTTATATTCACAGCAGTAATTTTGGTAAAAGACCTACAACCAGGGCTTTTTTCAGGTGGAACTCACTGGAACTCAATTCTGGCACCTCTCAGGTAGGCGCCATTGCCATTATATGAGAACAAGGGAGGCATTCGTGGTGAGTTCCAGGACCTCTTTTTCTAGAAAAATAGCACTGCCTACAAAAGATCTGAAAATATAGTGTGGAAGAGGCAGGTTTTTTTCACCAAATCTCCTCAGTTGCCACTTCTCTCTCCTCCTTTGCTATGCTTTGGGATAATGACCTGTGCCGTATTTATGGGAAGTTAGAGGTTGAGGGACAGCTATTGCTTATTATTATTGCTAAGCAGCCTCAGGGTACTCTGTTCTTTCTAGTTCTCTGAGTGGGGGACATGAAATCCACTTCCTTGCTCACTTAACACCCAAATAGTCTTATGCTGTATTTTTCGCTAAACATGTGGAAGGCCGTAAAACTAGCTGTATAAGATATATTTGTCTTTACCTTTACATTTCAGTGTTCTGTCTCTTGTGGACGAGGGCAGAAGTATCGAGAAGTTTATTGCTTGTCGAAGGATGGGACACATTTAGAAAACAATCTTTGCAAACACCTGGCTAAACCGAATGTGCAAAGAAAGTGTAGAGGTGGCAGGTGCCCAAAATGGAAAACAGGAGACTGGGGACAGGTAAGGTGTGACATCCTACTTTTTGCGCCAACAGCTATGGCTGTTAATAAACATCTGGGTGTTGTGGTTGTTTTAAGGGAGGGGAATCATAGCTCAGTGGTAGGACACGTGCATTGCCTTCAGAAGGCACCAGTTCAATTATCACCCTCTCCAAGTAACAAAACTGAGATTGACCTCTGCAAGAGGCCTTGTATAGTTGTCACCTGAAAGTACTGAGCTTGATGGATAAGGGGGTTGATCTATATTTTATTTTCCAGTTTATTAAAGCTGCTCCTCCTGGATATATGGTGTCATTGTTCAAGATGGAAGGGGCACGTAGACTTCCCTTCCCACCCTACACCTCTATATGTTTTTCTTTTTGAACACATGGAGGGAGCAGGATCATGCCTGCCCTCTCTCCCTGCCCCTCTTCCCACTTCTCATTTGTTCAGCATTTACGTGAAAAGTATTGTGTGCGCATAAATTTCCACGCTAATGTTGAATGAGCAACAAGGTCCAAGCAACAATGTTGAGAGACAAGGTCCAAGGGCATGATCCTGCTTCCCCCCCCCCCCCACGTTCATCATGCAGGCATGGGATGAGAGATGTCTGCGTACCCCTGGGTTGCAAATCTTCCTTGGTTTCCCAGCAGATGGCTTCATTCAGTCCAATCTCTCTAAATGGGACAGTCAAAGGCAGATGGATCTAACATTGGCTGTAGGAATCCTCCACTGTGGCATGTAAATTCAAGCTTTAACCTTCCTCTGTAGCTTGACATAGAATTTTGCCTTTTTAATGTATTTTACAGTACTATATATATTTGTCAGGCTTTTCAGTAGTGGTTCCCTGTCTATGGAACATTGGACCAATGCTGGCATTTTGTTTGCTTGGTCGTTCGCCCCCCCCCCATCAGTCGCCTTTTATTTCTCCAGGCATTTTTGAGTATTAATTTTCTGCAGCAGTTGAATTTTTTTTTTTGGGGGGGGGGAGGAATCAGTGTTCGAAACTCCCATTGCTCTAGGCACATTTTGCGACAAGGAATTTCATTAACGTGAGCAGTTTCTGAGCTCTGAGTGCAGTACTGCACCTAAGATTTCAGTTTCTGCAGAGTGGAAGGAAAGGGGGACCCTTTTCTGCCTCCCCACTTCCATCCACTCTCTGAAGACTGGAAAAGAGACCCTCTTAAAAACATTAGGTGGGTGGGCAGGGGAAGGACTAGAGCACGTGAAAAATGAACAGTTCATTCATTTTCAGCTTTGTATTCTTGTTATTTAAAAAGTGTGCATAGACACTCCATTGCTGTACCCATAACCTAGGATTAAGGTGCCATTTAGCTCTTAGCTTTCATATCTTGGTTTCTATCACTGGGGGGGATATTTGGTAGTCGAGTCTGTGGGGGGACATAGACGGATGTGCTTTATTGTGTGACCCCCTTAGTACTGTTTTCAACATTTTGCTTTGTGTTGGATTTTTAATTTTTGTAAGTTCCTTTGAATCTTTTGTGGGAACACAGGAAACTGCTTTCTCCCAACTCAGACCATTGTCCATCTAGCACAGCATTGTCCACACTGGCTGTCAGCAGGTCTCCAGGGTTGCAGGAAGGAGTCTCTCCCACCTGGAGATACTGGGAATTGAACCTGAGATGTTCTGCATGCAAAGCAGATGCGCTACCACTGAACTATAGCTCTTCTCCAACAACTCACAAACTGAGATGATGATGAGGAGGAGGAGGAGGAGGAGGAGGAGGATGATAATAATAATAATAATAATAATAATAATAATAATAATAATAATTCTATTTATACCCCGCCCTCCCCAGCCAGAGCCAGGCTCCGGGTGGCTAACACCAGTAAAATTACAATAAAATCATAATAGGGGAAAAACCCAATTTAAAATACAGGTTAAAATGCAATTTAAAATACAGCCTCATTTTAAAAGTAGCCCATAGATCAAAACTGTAAGGAAAGGGAAACATAAGGGTCAGACTGAGTCCAAACCAAAGGCCAGGTGGAACAGCTCTGTCTTGCAGGCCCTGCGGAAATTTGTCAAGTCCCGCAGGGCCCTAGTCTCTTGTGACAGAACGTTCTACCAAGTCGGGGTCAGTACTGAAAAGGCCCTGGCCCTAGTTGAGACCAATCTAACCACCTTGCAACTTGGGACCTCCAAAGTGTTGTCATTTTGGGGCCTTAAGGTCCTCCGCGGGGCATACCAGGAGAGGCGGTCCCGTAGGTATGTGGGTCCTAGGCTGCATGAAAATGATACTCAGAAGTAAGCTCCCAGCAGAGGGCATTAGAATTGCACAGCTAAT
The DNA here is from genome assembly GCF_964106915.1 of Podarcis gaigeae. Lineage (NCBI taxonomy): Eukaryota > Metazoa > Chordata > Lepidosauria > Squamata > Lacertidae > Podarcis > Podarcis gaigeae. The sequence goes on from NC_139679.1 coordinate 101,707,068, forward strand.
AGCTTCCTTGGATACATTTCACTACCCCTCTTGTAAAGCCTATTGTGGAAGGTTCCATTAGTTAACGGAAAGAGAGACGGAAGGGAGGATGTAAGAAATCATATGTCAAATTCCTGTCACTCTGGATCAGTGATCTCCTCCTGTCCTAGACCTTCACTTTTATCTATGCTGTGGCCATTCCAGTTAGCATACTTCCAGCTAATACAGTACAGCTCCTTTTGTAAACAAAAGTAGAGGAGATCGGCCCTTGCGGTTGCTAAGCAACTGTGGGCTGCTGTCAGGGCTGGTGTCATACATAAGCAACCTGGGCCATGCAAAATATCCGGGCCTGTGCTTCAGCAGTTGCTGCTGGGGCTAACTGAGGGAAAGGCGAGGGAATAAAATGAGGTTGTGCAAGGAGCGGGCAGGGGGTATGGTTGAAGGACATGCAGAGGGAGATGACAAGACTTGAGACTCTTCAGGCAGCCATCAACCTGCCACAGCTTCTTACCTTACAAATCGTTGGCCGCCCCAAAGGGAAGAGTAACAGTGTCAGAGAGAAAGTGTTGCGCCTACCTTCAGTACAGACAGGAGTGCTTTTGCTTGCTGTCAAACCTTGCCATTTCTGCATCAGTTTGCTATTAAAAGAAAAAGTCTGCACACACAAAAAATTCCTCAGCATTTTAGTGCATGTTTCTCCTAATACGGTATACACATCCAACGCGGAGAAGTGGGAATTTTGAAAGACAGTTGAATTTCAAAACAAAAAAAATTCCTTCCAGTAGCACCTTAAAGACCAACTAAGTCAGTTCTTGGTATGAGCTTTCGTGTGCATGCACACTTCTTCAGATACACTGAAACAGAAGTTTCCAGACCCTTCTATATAGTGAGAAGGTGGGGAGGGGTATTACTCAGAAGGCTGGTGGGAATGGGTGATTGGCAGATAGCTGTGATGAGCCTGTTGACGACTCTTAACGACTGCAATAGGTCTTACAGGAAGAAGCAAGGGGTGAAAAGGTGAAAAATGGCTTTGTCATGTATAATGAGATAAGAATCCAAGGTCTTTGTTCAGGCCAGGTTTCTCCATGGTTTTAAGTTTGGTGATAAGTTGTAATTCAGCAGCTTCTCTTTCCAGTCTATTTCTGAAATTCCTTTGTAGTAAAACAGCTACTTTGAGATCTTGTATAGAATGTCCTGGGAGATTGAAGTGTTCTCCTACTGGTTTCTCTGTCTTGTGATTCCTGATGTCCGATTTATGTCCGTTTATTCTTTGGCGTAAGGTCTGGCCTGTTTGTCCAATATAGAGAGCTGAAGGACACTGTTGGCATTTGATGGCATACACAATGTTAGACGATGAGCAATTAAATAGTCCCGAGATGGTATGTGTGATGTTGTTGGGGCCAGTAATGGTGTTGTCCGGGTGTATGTGGCAGCAAAGTTGGCATCTGGGTTTATTGCAGGCTCTGGTGCCAGTGTCCGTGTTAGGTCTGGTTGTAGTATTATTGTGGGTTAGGAGTTGTTTAAGACTGGGTGGCTGTCTGTAGGCAATGAAAGGTCTTCCTCCCAGAGCTTGAGAAAGAGAACTGTCATTGTCCAGGAGAGGTTGTAGATCTCTGATGATGTGTTGTACTGTTTTAACTTGGGAGCTGTATGTGATGACTAGAGGTGTTCTGTTATTTTCTTTTTGGGGTCTGTCTTGCAGCAAGTTCTCTCTGGGTATCAGTCTGGCTCTGTTGATCTGTTGTCTAACTTCATCTGTTGGGTATTTTAGTTCTAAAAAGGTTTGCTGTAGATCTCTTAGGTGAGAGTCTCTGTCTGTAGAATTGGAACAGATGCGGCTGTAACGTAGTGCCTGGCTATATACAATGGACTGTTTGGTATGTTTGGGATGGTAGCTAGAGGCATGTAGATATGTTTGTCGGTCAGTTGGTTTACGGTATAAGGTGGTGTCTATGTGCCCATCCTGTATTTTTATAGTAGTGTCCAAAAAATGTATTTCTTGCATAGATTGATTCATAGTTAGGTTGATTGTGGGGTGAAAATCATTGAATTTCTGGTGGAAGGTGTTCAGGGTCTGTTGACCATGTGTCCAGATGATAAAAATATCGTCAATGTATCGCAGGTACAAGAGAGGTTTGAGTGGGTAGGAGTTTAGGAAACGTTGTTCTAAATCTGCCATGAAGATGTTGGCATACTGTGGGGCCATGCGGGTGCCCATTGCTGTGCCGCTGATCTGAAGGAACAGGTCATCACCGAATTTGAAGTTGTTGTGGGTAAGGACAAATTGGCAGAGTTTGGTGGCAAAGTCCGCTGTGGTTTTATCTGAAATGGTGTTCCTTATAGCTTGTAAACCATCGTTGTGTGGGATGTTGGTATACAGAGATTCCACATCCATAGTAGCTAGTATAGTATTGTTGGGAAGATTATTTAAAGATTGTATTTTCCTCAGAAAATCTGTGGTGTCACGTACATAGCTGGGAGCACTGATGGCATATGGTTTCAGAACAGAGTCCATATAACCGGAGACACCCACTGTAATAGTGCCAATACCTGAAATGATGGGGCGTCCTGGATTTCCTGGTTTGTTTTCACCCCTTGCTTCTTCCTGTAAGACCTATTGCAGTCGTCATCACAGCTATCTGCCAATCACCCATTCCCACCAGCCTTCTGAGTAATACCCCTCCCCACCTTCTCACTATATAGAAGGGTCTGGAAACTTCTGTTTCAGTGTATCTGAAGAAGTGTGCATGCACACGAAAGAACTGACTTAGTTCATACCAAGAACTGACTTAGTTGGTCTTTAAGGTGCTACTGGAAGGAATTTTTTTTGTTTTGATTATGGCAGACCAACACGGCTACCTATCTGTAGTTGAATTTCAGTTTGCGTATTGATCTGTAATATGCAAATCGGGTATGTTCACATTAAAATGCAAACCATATTTCTTCCTATCTCTCTGGCTGGACTAGGAAAGCAGGTAATTTCTCTCCTTCAGGGCCCCAAGAACCTGCTCTTAATCATAATGCAAATAGGCAGAGGGCCTAAAGACCATGAGAATCTTAACATGGAAGGACTTCTAAAATACAAATTCATATATACGCACACTCACAGTCTCTTCAGCTTTCCTAGAGCCAAGCTGCTGAGTTGAGTCACTCGCCATCGCTGGTTAGGGGCAGGCAGCTTTAGTTCAGCTTTAGTCGAATGTATAATTTGGTTACTCCCTTAACATGCTGTCGCTGGTCACAGACTTTTAACTTAAGCAGACAGCTCTCTGTGGAACTCATATGATTATTGGCAGATTGAGGAGAACGGCCTTTGTAAGTGTGGGAACATCATTTTTAAGAGGCAGTGAGTTTGCCATACTATTTTTGGGCCCAGGCTTTTCTTTTTTCTTTTTTGCACCTCTGCTTTTGAAATCACATCTTGCCCTGAAAGCAATCTTTGTGGCTAATGAAGGCATGCCAGCCGACGCACGACGGCCTGTCAGATGCTTGAACTTATATAAAAACAGACGTTCTGAAATTTCCAAGTATTATCTCAGATTATTGGGGCCCAATTCAGAAAGGACGCAAATTAATAAGGATATAGTATGATTTATAGCCTGCGATAATCTGTTGTGACTTGGCAATTAAAGGCTATGATTGCAATGCTCTGCCTGGTTGCCTGTGCTTCGCCCCATTGAAAAGAGTGGGGTAAACAGCTAATCTGTATGCTAATGGTTAGCCCATGAACAGGCCATTGAGATCTAGACTTTGTTCTTCAGATGGTGTAAACCGAAATGTCTGTCACCTTAGTATAGTGAGTGGTACCAATCTAAGCCATCTGGACGTCAAGCTGTGGTGATAGTGATTTGTTTTTTGGTTTTTATTTTCATTTACAAATATATATCTAATGACACCCACAGAGAACTTTTAAAAATCTGCTGTCAGTGTTCCAACAGTAGTTCCTTATATAGTTGGTCTAGAAAGGGCTATCATTCATCACCATGCCGTGCAATGACACATTTTGTCTAGCTTTGCTGTAGGAAAACCAAGAGTACAAGGAGGCTTGAATAATGCCTCATTGGAATGTCATGGCTCTTTCTGCTAGATGCCGACATATATATTTTTTTTGGGGGGGGTGGATTTATTAGCTGCTTCAATGTATTCTTCATACAGTATTTTCATTGGACGTCAGAGAATATAAAAGGGATTTCAGTGCACCCAAGGTTTTGTGGGCTCCTCTTACGTCAAGGGGAAGGAACTTGGGTGTAAGATAAGAAAAAAAAAAGATGTGGATGGTGCCTTGCACTTTAATCTCAGGGAAGGAGATATGCAGCCTTGTTGTGTTCTTTAAGGTGCCTGGAGGCAGGACTTGTGGGAGGGGGAAGTGCCTGCAGAAAGTATGATTTGCCCCATAGGTTTCCAGAATTGTCAGCCTATGGAAGAAGGGGAGAGACAGGCAAAAACTCACGACCATGAGTTACGAATGACTCAAGTTCTCACTCTCTGTGGTTTTGGTCAGCAACAAATTTTCTTGAAGGGTCACAATGGCCTAGTTTGCACAATCATATCTTGGGCTACGTAAGTCAGGATATGCATAAGCTGCGTGCCCTGAGTTGTATATCGCAGTCACCAGCCAGATGCTTATGGAAAGCCCACAAACAGGACTGCTTTGGTTCCCTGGTGGCTGGTACACAGAGGCAGGCGGCTTCTCATCCTGGAAGTGGCAAATAATTATTAGGACAATGAGTGACTTTCCAGGGTCCCATCCTGGTTTCCTAAGCCATGATGTAAAGGAGAGGTATGCGGTCATATACAACCATTCCCCGATGCTTTGCTTTGCCCAGTGAGTGAGTTCCTAAAGCACTGTTAACCACAGCTTCCTGTTACGTGTGAACCCAGAAATTACTGCTAGTAACCTATGCCAGAAGGAGCTGCCATGGTGCCATCCAGCTGTATTTCACTACAACTCCCATCAAGATAATGGGAGTTATAGTCCACAACAGCTGGTGTTAGCTAAACTGACCCATGATATTAAGCCATGGTTTAATTATGGCATAATATCCTGACTCATCTGTCAACATTTTTTTTTTAATTAGGGGTAAAGCACATTTTAAATTAAGTTTTGGTTGTTGTTTTTTAAAAAAGGGCAAAGCAACATTTTTCACAATACTGATTTCTACCAGGTAAATACTAAAGGTAATGCCGTATTGCATTTTCTTCTTTCAGGTAAAGTAGTTATTTGCTAGAATTGTGACAGATCTCACAAATATCAGTTATGTACATTGAGATCTGAACAGCAAGATTGCTTTCACATGATAAGTACTACTAACATCTGCCTCTAAGGAGCTATTACTATCTCGCTAGGATATTGACTCATTACTAATAGGGAGAAGTCCTCCAGTTCAATTTAGCTTAACTCGTTTTGTATCAGTCTTCTATATTATCACAGCATTCCTGAAAATGAACGCCCGTAAGTATGAGAAACAAGGGATAAACTCCTTTTTGAAATACATTAAAGGGAACGGTTTTGTATAGATTCCTCTGGCTGTGATTCTGCTATTCAACTATTCCATAAGGATTGCAGAGGATAAGCAGTGTTATTAATCACAATGCAAGGCACCACACCACATTTGGGTACAGATCAAGCTCTCACTTGCTGTATCCTCACCTTGTCATGGTGAGTGGGCTTGCACGTTCCTATGACCCTTGTGAGCGAAGCCGTCAGGAATCTCGTACTCCCAGCAGGGTTACCCAAGGCGGCAAGGTCAAAGGGAAGTGCGCTGCACATATCGTCAAAAGTAAGATTCCGTTCTGGTTGCTGTTGCCAGTTCCTTCTTTCCCAATAGTCCCAGGCCACAGATTGAAATCTCGCCCAACTCTTGCATTAAAATAACCAAGGAGGATAATTTTATCTTCCTTAGGCGTCTCTGATAGGACGGTATCCAGCTGAGAGTAAAATTTTCTTTAATGTCTTCATCGGCATCCAGTGTTGGTGCATAAGGGCTTATAATAGTAGCCTGCTGGTTTTTGGTGAGTGTTATTCGAAGGGTTGAGAGTCGTTCATTAATGCTGGTAGGGACTTCTGACAGGAGCTTCACAAGATCGTTTTTGAGAGCGAAGCCTACCCCATGTATTTGACGTTCTTTTTCAGATAGACCTTTCCAGAAGAATTTGTAGCCTCCTTTTTCTTCCTTCGGTTGTCCCTCACCTGCTCTTTGAGTCTCTTGAAGTGCTGCAATATCAATGTTAAAACATCGCAGCTCTCTTGCAATGATGGCAGTTCTGCATTCAGGACACTCATTATCTGACAAGGTCCATATATTCCATGTTCCAAAGTTTGATTGTCTTTTACAACTGCTGGGTGGTGACCCCACTTTGCGCAGTAATGCAGTCAAAGGAAAGGGAGGCAGACTATGTTTAGGGCACCTTTTCTAGCCCCTCCCCCTTTTGGGGGTGAGCAGTGGATCCTAAAAAAGCGCTCCAATTGGAGAACCGCCTTTACCAAAGGTTTCATGGGCTTTGAAGACATTCAAACGCAAGACGCAAGGGAGAAATGAGCTAAGAGGAAGGCATGCTTGGCAAGACCACACCATGATCAACTCCCGCCTGGAAACCAATGTCCCCACTGTGGAAGGACATGTGGATCCAGAATTGGCCTCCACAGTCACTTATGGAATCATTGTTAAAACCATATTTATGGAAGATAATCTTACCCGGCTACGAGTGATCACCAAAGAAGAACAGATAAAGCTGCATTGTGCTCCCCTTTTTCAACTTATAAAACTACCCTTTCATAACTGTTTATAACCCCCCCCAATATATATATATATATATATATATATATATATATATATATATATATATGCAGGTTTTGGTGTCCTCGGGTGTCTTCCCGTGTAAAAGTTGGGGTGTCTAGGCGACGTTTCGACGAGGTCTCACTCGTCATCTTCAGGCTGGTGCTTTCGGCTTCTTGTTACTGGAACTGGCTCTGTTCCAGTAACAAGAAGCCGAAAGCACCAGCCTGAAGATGACGAGTGAGACCTCGTCGAAACGTCGCCTAGACACCCCAACTTTTACACGGGAAGACACCCGAGGACACCAAAACCTGCATTCCTGTACCCGTGAAAATCTACGAAAGCATATATATATATATATATATATATATATATATATATATATATATAAATATATATATGTCTGAAGTCCATTTGCTCTTTGGGTCTCTTCACTTTACAGGGCATACCACCACTAAAGCGTGCAACACTGAAGAAGCCCTTTTTAAAGTTGTTTACTCAATAAAGAATGGTGATTTGCCAGGGGGCGCATTGTAATTGACAACTAGCTGTAAATGTAAGAAAATGATATGAAATTGTTATTTGCAGGAAAATGATAATTTGTGTTGAATTCAAGGACATTTTGCTTTGATAGATACGACATTATTGGGTTTATAAAGTTGCTTTTAATAACTCTTATATTAACAAATGCTCTAAAACTTGTTAAACTAATACTTGCAAATGTTATTCATGTTCTCTGTATTTCAAGTATCTTATAAGTTCAAGGAAGCTTAAAGATACTACATTACTGGATTCTAAAGTGTTGCTTAATGGTCCTTGCATTATTAGCAAAAGCCAATCTTCAAAAATGCTAAATGTCAGCCATAATATCTGTGTTTTAGCTACAAACCTTCTTGACTTTTAAACTTTTTTCTTCGTAAAATTAATTATCCTCTTCTGCACACACTCAAACTGCCTTTCAGGATCTACTAATGAGCAAAAAAGGGACACGGGTGGCGCTGTGGTCTAAACCACTGAGCCCAGGGCTTGCCAATCGAAAGGTTGGCGGTTCAAATCCCCGCCACGGGGTGAGCTCCCGTTGTTCGGTCCCAGTTCCTGCCAACCTAGCAGTTTGAAAGCACATCAAAGTGCAGGTAGATAAATAGGTACCGCTCCGGCAGGAAGGTAAACGATGTTTCCATGCACTGCTCTGGTTCGCCAGAAGCGGCTTAGTCATACTGGCGACATGACTTGGAAAAACTGTCTTCAGACAAACACCAGCTCCTTTGGCCAGTAAAGCGAGATGAGCGCCGCAACCCCAGAGTCGTTCGTGACTGGACTTATCTGCCAGGGGTCCTTTACCTTTACTTTCAATGAGCAATAATATCCATTTGCCATATTCAGGCAGCAATTCCATGTATACTTGCCAGGTAGAAAGTCCAGTTGAGTTGTGGGACTTACTTCCGTGTAAACAATGTGTAGGATTGGACTGAAGTACTTTCAGTATGTCGTTGGTAACACATTCCCTGTGAATAAGTGAGCTCAGTGAGACTGACTCACAAATATAAGATTGTTCACGTACTCCAGACATTATTATTGCTTACTTTTATATGATTTTAATGAATCTTCTAAAAACAAGGACAAATGAAACTATTTTTCCTAACCTTCATTAGGATTAGCTTTAGACTGAATATGTTAAAATAATTCCAAAAATAATAGTAAATTAGGATGGGGGGAGAGAAATAACGTGGAAAGATAGTTAGCTATGGAATTAGACATATGCTCAAGTCTGCTTTAGTACCTGTGGGGAAGCTTGTAGCATGATGTGGGAAGAGGGACATATCCAGCAACCTGATAATGATCCTGTTACTCCATAGTTTTCAACAATGGCAACCTTTCTGCCTCTCTGCTTTGTTTATCTGCAAGTGCCACCTTTTGCCACCCTTGCAATTTTCTAGATCAGCTCCATTCTTCATTTTTCTATGGAGCTGTTGGAACCAGTTGTGACATTCAATAAGTTGATAATTTCACACAGGTCTTCTCTATGTGACTGTGATCTGTCATTTACCTCACACAATGGAAGGAGAAAAACGTTTGCACAAGGAGTTCTGTACGTGTAGCTGTGCACTGAATAATTCTGCTAGAATCCCGTAGCTGGAAATGTTTCTTCTTGTTTCTGTAAGGCCCTGTGGCCCTGCAACATGTTTCCTTACAAAAAGATGAATTCGGTGGCTTAAAAGCTTGGCTGGCCCTAATGTGATACAGAATTGAGGTGGCTGCCTCAGTCAACAGATTCTCGACAGCACTAAACGGTAGCTTTATTGTCAGTTATAATCTTCTTTTAGTAGCTGAGTTGGAAAAGTGATCTTGTGTATGTGCTATTACCCTCTGTCCTGTAGAAAGTAATGCACACTGATTTTGAGTGTGTTACCCTAATGGAAAAGGTGTGAAACAACTGAGATTACTTCAGTCATACTGTATCAGTTATCAACACAGCATAAGAATTTACATGCATTTATGCTATATACAGGGATGTGGGTGGCGCTGTGGGTTCAACCACAGGTACTGCTCCGGCGGGAAGGTAAACAGTGTTTCCGTGCGCTGCTCTGGTTCGCTGGAAGCGGCTTAGTCATGCTGGCCACATGACCCGGAAGCTGTACGCCGGCTCCCTCGGCCAATAAAGCGAGATGAGCGCCGCAACCCCAGAGTCGGCCACGACTGGACCTAATGGTCAGGGGTCCCTTTACCTTTATGTTATATACACTGCCCTGAGATGGTTTATATCTTTAAAGATAGCATGAAAACATTTTTAAATAAATACTGCATATGTGGAAGTGAGGTACCACTCAGGTCCACAAGGGTCTTGGACTAGTCCTGCTGAAAACCACTGGCATGTAGCATTTCAGCATTTCCTACAAAACAGCAATAGGAACTACCTTTCTTAGGATTCGGACTGTTGCTGTTTCGCTGGTGAGATTCAGTCTGCTCACGTCAAAGTGTGATTGGCACTCTGGCACAACAAACTTTTTTTTTTTAAGGCCTTTGTGACAAGGAAAGCACTGGGGGGAAATGCAGTGTGAAGTGTGGGGTAACAGTTGCATTATGCAATATCATATACAGGGCCAGATTTAGGTTTGATGAGGCCCTAAGCTAACTGAAGGTAATGGGGCACTTTATACGCCCAGCTGTCCTTTCTCAACAACAAATTGTCACTGTTTTTTGTGTTGAATATATACTACAGTATGTGGTGATTTATTGACCCAATAGGTATCTAAAGCCATTTGCACATGTTGCCCTGCAACCAGTCCATGTAGAATGTAGGCACCCTATATATAGAAATGAGCAAACCAGTGATATTTCAGGGAGCAGGCTAGCAGGTGGGGCCCATTACTTACATCATAGGAGCCTACACAACACCAAACACTGTTGCTGTATGTAGGTTTTATTTTATTTGGTTTTTTTCTTATATGTTGGAGATGTTCATCCAGGTGTTTTTTTTTCCCTTTAAATTTTTTTGGGGCCCCCAAGAGAGTGGGGCCCTAAGCTATAGCTTGTTTAGCTTATACATAAATCCGGCACTGATATTATAACCTCCACACAAGCAAATCATAATAAAAGCTCAATAAAGTGCAGGGCTTGTGTAACCTTCACACAAACTTGTGAAAACAGATCAGAGTGAACGCTCAATGAACATGTTGCCTGGAGGAGACCTCACAACTTCTTCTTTTTTAATATCTGAACTAAAAACTTTCAATGTTGAAGAGAGACTGGGGGTGAAAATAGGCAAAACTTTTGAGCCTTACTTTTTGTGCCTCTTCAGTGCTCAGTGTCCTGTGGGAGAGGAGTTCAGCAGAGAAGCGTTGTCTGCCACCTTGGTACTCACAAAACAACTAGCGACACCGAATGCAGTCAGTCCAGCAGGCCAGCTTCTGAACAAGAATGCCAAATGGCAGGATGTGCCTCTTACAGCTGGAAAACAGAGGATTGGCAAGATGTAAGTAGATAATTTATTGATTTATTCGTTAGTTAGTTAGTTTATAAAGTTATTCATTACGCTTTGCCTTTAATATTTATATATTATTAAGGTGATTTCAGCTAAAAGAAATAGAGTGATACAGAAAAAAAGAAGGAAAAGTGAGAAGGAGAAAAACAACAACAACTAAGATACATATAAAAGTGAAAATATAGGGGAGGGGCAGTATTCTATATTCCCATATAAAGGTAAAGGGGCACCTGACCAGTCCAGTCGCAGATGACTCTGGGGTTGCGGTGCTCATCTTGCTTCATTGGCCGAGGGAGCTGGCGTACAGCTTCCGGGTCATGTGGCCAGCATGACTAAGCTGCTTCTCGAGAACCAGAGCACGGAAACGCCATTTACCTTCCCACCGGAGCGGTACCTATTTATGCACTTTCACGTGCTTTCGAACTGCTAGGTTGGCAGGAGATGGGACCAAACAACAGGAGCTCACCCCGTCGCGGGGATTCAAACCGCCGACCTTCTGATCAGCAAGCCCTAGGCTCTGTGGTTTAGACCACAGCGCTACCCGTGTCCCGGATATTCCCATATATTCTTGTATAAATTGGTACAGTATAGTGTTATTGTCCTAGTGTTTATGTAAACACTAATAGCCTACTACATTTTCTGTTGTGCCATTGATAATTTCCATAAAAATATTCTCCTCTGAAAGATTTAACTTTTTCTGCCTAGTCATAGTTACACAGTCCAGCACATTCTCCCCAAACTTGTTAAGTAAAGAACACTGTACAAACATGTGTTTCAGAGAGGCATTGTCCTTGCCACATCTCCAACACTGAGCTATCTTAGCTAACCCTTTTTTATACAACCGTACAGGAGTCCAATAAACTCTAAATATTGTTTTCTGTTGTATTAATATTAATTTAAAATCTAATGACACCTTAGGCATTGAAGCTAATACATTTTCCCAGTAGCTGGGTAATAATGTAAGGTCCAATTCTTTATTCCAATCATCTCTTACAGTCTGCATATTAAACTTGTGTATTGTTAATAGATACGTATAAAAAGTAATTGCTGGCTTTTTATTTTTGAATGAGTTGTCCAATTGCTCCAAAATCTCAGGTATCTCGGAAGCTGAAAGGGCTGACGGCCCAAACAACCTTGTTAGGAGATGTTGTAATTGAAGATATTTCCATTGGGCTGCATCTGATAGGTGATATTTTTGTCTTAAAACAGCAAAAGTATAAAAGTCACCTTCCCTATCTATATCAGTTTTTCCAATGTCAATACACCTGCTTCCATCCAGTTTTCCCATATCACCATCTATTTTTGCAATTCTTCGTGTGCAGTTTCCCCACAGTGTAATATAGCATGTGAAAATGGATCAAATTTGTTTTTATTAGCCAGTATGTTCCATATTCTTCTAAGTGATTTAATTGTTTCCAGATGTAAGCAGACTATAATGTGGTGGAACTATGCTAACATTGAATCAGAGCAAAGGTGTTCCTGATACTCTTTGCCATCACATTTGTCTTTGTGGGGAGTTAGACGGCACAGAGAGATGATGGGATAGTTGGCCGGTTAAAAACACACTGTCACCATGCTTCATGTATCAGGTCATTGCAAAGGTTGAATCCTTGAGTGGGGGGGGGGACACTGAGATCCCCAAAGAACAAGTGAGGTACAAAAATACACAAATAAGTAGCACTGAACAAATTAGCCACCAATTATATGTATAATAAGGGACGTGGGTGGCATTGTGGGCTAAACTACAGAGCCTCTTGGCTTGCCGATCAGAAGGTCGGCAGTTTGGATCCCCGCGACGGGGTGAGCTCCCGTCGCTCGATCCCTGCTCCTGCCAACCTAGCAGTTTGAAAGCATGTCAAAAGTAAGGTAAAGGTAAAGGTACCCCTGCCCGTACGGGCCAGTCTTGACAGACTCTGGGGTTGTGCGCCCATCTCACTTAAGAAGCCAGGGGCCAGCGCTGTCCGGAGACACTTCCGGGTCACGTGGCCAGCGTGACATCGCTGCTCTGGCGAGCCAGAGCCGCACACGGAAACGCCGTTTACCTTCCCGCTGGTAAGCGGTCCCTATTTATCTACTTGCACCCGGAGGTGCTTTCGAACTGCTAGGTTGGCAGGCGCTGGGACCGAGCAGCGGGAGTGCACCCCGCCGCAGGGATTCGAACCGCCGACCTTTCGATCGGCAAGTCCTAGGCACTGAGGCTTTAACCCACAGCGCCACCTGCAAAAAGTACACCTGCAAAAGTACAAGTAGATAAATAGGTACCGCTCCGGCAGGAAGGTAAACGGCATTTCCATGCGCTGCTCTGGTTCTCCAGAAGCGGCTTAGTCATGCTGGCCACATGTCCCAGAAGCTGTATGTCGGCTCCCTCGGCCAATAAAGCGAGATGAGCTCCGCAACCCCAGGGTCGGTCACGACTGGACCTAATGGTCAGGGGTCCCTTTATCTTTACCTATAGGTATAATAAGATCTCCCTCCGAGTTCCCGCACCAGTGTGATGGCTTTCTCCTTTCTCTAGAAACCTTGTTTATGCTTTCTACATGACCAAGTCTGGAGATACGCTTTGCAAAATACCCCCTTTTTAATGCTTACCAAGTGTTCAGTGCTACAGCACGAGCCAGTAGGAACACATGTGGCAGATTTATTACAGAAGCACTGACACACACCTGTTGGACCTAGTGTGCAGTAAGAAAGTTTATCAGTTCTGCTGTGCTAGCTAAATCCTGCATTACCGCTTTTCATTTGGCAAGCAGGCATAGAGTAGACATGCTGCTGTGGGCAAGAGTCGGCTCGATCATCGGAATGTTAGTTCAGGCAAATGCGAAGCATTAAGTTCTTAAGGAAACACCAGGACATGTTCACAAACCTATTAATGCTGGTGACTTGGTTTGTTAATTAAAGCAGGAAGCTTAATTTTCAGAAGGTAAAAGGCAGAGCTTTTTAAATGAGAAGTGTTTGATCTACCCCACATAAGAAGTGGACGGCATAAGCAGATTTAATTACCACTATGCATGGCATATGATTACCAGGGTTGTTGTTCTTTTCATCAATGTAATCTACTGAGCTGATACAGGATAATTGAAGAAAGCAAGTTTGTTCTATTAAAAAAACGCGCCTCTTTAAATAATTTTAAATGTAAGATCACCTTCCTTTGAATACAATTACCGGTACTTTGTTTTTATTTTTGCTATTCTAGAAACAGATTTCAATACTGTCCCCATTGGTAGTGAATAGCTATTGTAATGCCAGGTATTTTGTGGGGTTTTTTTAATAATAATTTTTATTGATTTTAACATATAAATTATAAAATGTACCACGAAACTTATCACTTATACAATCTTTTTAGACTTCCATCAGCACCTCTGATAATCCACCATTTTGTCCACTTCTTATACATTTCTTAACTTTATATTGCCCTTAAATCTCCTAACAAATTATCCTTTCCTTTATCTATTTTTGCAATACTTCCAATAATACTCCTCACAGAACTTCTTGTAAACCTACAAACGTCGTCTGGTCTTCACAGATACTTTTCAAATAATCCGTAAATTTACTCCAGTCTTCTGTGAATTTCTGGTCGTAATGCCAGATATTTTGGTCCACCCCTCCCATCCGCACTGGCCAGGGGCCACACTGGCTGGAGCTGATAGGAATTGTAATCTAAAACATCTGGAGAACAACATATTAGGAAAAGGCAATAGTGTATATATTTCCGATATATGCTAAACCTAGGATACATCTGGATGTGTCTGGGCAGAATCTAGAAATGGTCATTCTCTTTGAGTGTGTCTCGCACTGGCTGACTGGAGGCATGGTTCTGGGCAGTAAACCAGCTCTAGAAATGACTACTTAGATCCCCAAATTGTTCATGACAGGCTGGCCCTTTTGAATCCAATGTTTGCTGGAACTTAAGCTACATTCACACGACAGTTTCTTCAAAGTTTCCCTAATTTTCTGCATCATTGTTCAGCTTTCAAATGACATAAAAGCCACTTCCAGAAATACAGCAGAATGTGGCACAAATTTAGTGCTTATTTCCCTTTTACTTGGTCCAGAAAGACACCGGTTTGCAAAAAACCCCCAACATAAATGAGTTTGGGTTTGATATCCCGCTTTATCACTACCCGAAGGAGTCTCAAAGCGGCTAACATTCTCCTTTCCCTTCCTCCCCCACAACAAACACTCTGTGAGGTGAGTGAGGTTGAGAGACTTCAAAGAAGTGTGACTGGCCCAAGGTCACCCAGCAGCTGCATGTGGAGGAGCGGAGACGCGAACCCGGTTCACCAGATTACGAGTCTTATCACTCTTAACCACTACACCACACTGGCTCTCTATGATGAGAGACTAAATGAGCACTAAATATCCTCTATTTACTCCACTATATTTTCAGAAGTGGTTTTTGTGTGGTATGAAAGCTCAGATATAATGGCGGGAATGGAATAAGCTGCTGTGTGAATGCAACCTTGGTCTATTCACTTGTGTCTGAGCATATCCTGATGTACCCAAGTGCTTGGAATTCACCTGGAGAATTCACCTGTAGCTCATCTTTTGCAAACAGGGTCAGGCATCTTTGGATGTGAATACGCACCATCTAGTACAAAACAGTGGCGTACCAGCACATTTGCTGACACATGTAGTTATAAATGAATCTAGAAACAAATGTCTGCCTTAAACGTTTTGTTGTGGTGCTTTTAAAAATGTTTCTCCAGAGCCTGCTAAAAATGGATCTGATTATGGAAAAGGTTATAAGGTGGAGAATAACTTGTCATTATTCAGAAGCAAGGAAAAGGGATGTACCAGAAAGTTCTGGGTGTCTGTGGCTTTATAGCAGCCGGCATTTGTTAATCTTGCCCTACACAGTCAAGATTTCACAGCAGATTAGTAAAAGAAAGAAAAAGCAAAAAGAAACCTCTGCTAGCTTATATAAATAGAGAGCTCTCCTTCTTGCCCCTCTCTTGTCTTCCCATTCCTTTGTTTCGTAAACATTTTCTAGACAGGTAGATCAGATTATGAGGCATGTATGAGAAAAGGAAAGCAAGAAACAGAATATATATTTTTTTAAATCAAACAGCCTGAAAAGGAGAAGAAACAGTGTGTGAGAGAGCGTACATTGTGGGCGTATAGTGGTATTTGTTTCAAAAGGTGTGCAGCTCTTAACAGATTAAAAGTATACATTTGTAATACATACTTGAGTTATGCAAACACAGAATAAAGTTGTAAGTGAGCCTGAGGGATTGTTTGCCTAACACACTCTCACACAAATATATTTACAGTATATTGTGTGTGTAAAATGTTAGCACCATGAGGGCACTTTTGCATTAACTGGTAGCTGGCATGGTCTGCTCAGGTTGTTGAATTCCATGTTCAGTATATCTTTCCTTCTAGCACATTCACCGTTGCATAAAACACTTTCTTCCTCCCCCTTTACTTGGGAGAGAAAGGAAGAATAAAAAGCAACTCCCAGTTCTTCAGATTCTGAAGGAACAAACTTTCCTCAGAGAGCAGAGAGAATGTTCAAGGTGAAGTCAACAGCTCTCTCCTTCAGATTTGCTTGTCCTCGAATTCCCACAAAATGTTGCATTAACAGCATACATGGCAGAGTTCCTTACCCTCAGCTAACTCCCACGTCAATTGTGGGCCCCAGGGATGGTTTTTATATATAGAAAAGATACTCCTTCTGACATTCTGCTGCTGTCTTAAGGTCCAGAGATACTCTAATCCTGTGCAGTGACAAGTGAGGATCTATAGAAGCTCCAAGGAAACACTTACTTCAAGTGGTGTAAAAATGTTGTGGCTTGAGCTTCACTACAATGGCTCACAGCCTAGTCCTTTCTGTAAGCAAGAAACAAAGGAGGACTCAGCCTTGAGCTGTTGTCTCCTGCAGAACTGCTTGTAAAAAAATGGTGTGGAAGATTGTAGGAAGCACAGTGTGAACAGAACACATTGAAACAGGTCCAGGTAGCACATTTAAAGATCACCAAATAGCATGCACTGGCGGAACTTACCCAAATCGGAGTAACTTTGTTCCCAAAGCAACTGCTCCTTTCTCTCCCCAGTCCCTCACTCTCTTCTTTCTTTCTCCTTCTGTCTGTTTCTCGCAAATTTTGTTATAACTTCTACACAACTGGAAAGCATTAAGGACCCCTCCCCCACTCTCACTGCCGGCCCTTTTTGTGGGAGGTGAATGTTTGATGGGTCACGCTGGTTTTCTAACGCTTTCCAGGCTCCCCGTGTGCTGGTTTTGTGTGAGCGTGTGTGTGTGCGTCTGTGCTCTGTAAATCTCTACCATGTGACAGAACAGACTTCAAGGAATGCTTAAAAAAAACAACCCACCAACCTTTAAATCCCTGACATCTTCCTCATAAGAAATCATGAATGACAGTCCAGATCTTGCATACATTAAACACTTGGTCCTTCGGATATCTTTTTTCCAGCAGTCCTGCACCCCTCACACCACTTCCAACCCGCAACCCCCTCTTTTTCAAACTGATAAACTGCCAAAAACGGCACCTTGTCTGCCATAGAACTAGTTTTCATGTTATTTATTGAGGGATGAGGTGCAAGCTGAATTAAGCCATCTGGTAGTAAATCCAAACTGACACGTAAAACCTGTTGGAAACAAGGTTACAACCTCATTAAGGCCTGCATTTGAACCTCCATCCCTGACTGGTTCAATTTTCCGCAGTCCTGTTTACAATTCTCATTGAGTTCCAG
This sequence comes from Podarcis gaigeae, assembly GCF_964106915.1. NCBI lineage: Eukaryota > Metazoa > Chordata > Lepidosauria > Squamata > Lacertidae > Podarcis > Podarcis gaigeae. The sequence continues at coordinate 101,724,516 of NC_139679.1, forward strand.
TGAGCTTATTCTACTGTTATTTAATTGTTTGCAATGCCGTTCTACGTGGAGCAGCCCTTGAAGATGGTCTGGCAAATAGGGACTTCCTATAGGGACAACATCTTGCCAGTGCTGAAAAAGTTGTACTGGCTGTCAGGTTGTCTTTGGGCCTAATTCAAAGTGCAAATTCTGGCCTTTGCCCACCTAGGGCCTAGTCCTTACTACCTTAAAGTTGTGGTGTGGAGCCATTTGCCCTGCCTAAATTCTCTTAGCATCCTTGAGGTATATACGAAGCCGGCTGGCTCATCGGTAGCATTCAGATGCAGTGCAATTCACTGTCGCTTTTTCCAGTGCAGACTGTGGATCTTGTTCTTCCTTCGTTGTCTGTATTTTTAATCTGCTGTGCTTTATGATTATATTTGCTTTGTTTCATTGCGTTTTAAATCGTGGGGTATTTTTTTCCAACGTCAAAAAAATAACTCGAAGGCTGAACGATGGGTTACACATTTCAATTAATTAAATAAACGAATGAAACACAAACCCATTTTCTTCCCCACTGCTTGCTCAGAAGGATCTTGTCAAGTAAGAAACACACCATATATCACAGGCAGTGCTTATATATCATAGGGCTGCTTCCACCTCCTTGGTCCACAGAACTTTATTTTGTTTCTGCCACCGTGGTTCTAATATATCTACCTAAACGTGACAGCTATAGAGGCTTGCAGAAGGAAGAGTGACACGGGACCATGTGTTGGTGTGAAGTCATATAGTAGACTTACCAGCATATTCCTATTAATTTGGTAATTGTATGCTTCAAATTGGGACACGGGTGGCACTGTGGGTTAAACCACAGAGCCTAGGACTTGCTGATCAGAAGGTCAGTGGTTCGAATCCCCGCGATGGGGTGAGCTCCCGTTGCTCGGTCCCTGCTCCTGCCCACCTAGTAGTTTGAAAGCACCTCAAAGTGCAAGTAGATAAATAGGTACCACTCTGGTGGGAAGGTAAACGGCGTTTCCGTGCACTGCTCTGGTTCACCAGAAGCGGCTTGGTCATGACCCAGAAACTGTACGCCGGCTCCCTCGGCCAGTAAAACGAGATGAGCGCCACAATCCCAGAGTCGGTCATGACTGGATCTAACGGTTAGGGGTACCTTTACCTTTACTATGCTTCAAATTAGGCCTCTCTCCTTTTGGCTGTCCCTCAGGTATGTTCCACTCCAAGCCCCAATCATGGGGCACATGGTGGTGCAAGGTGGAGCCATTGTCAAGTGGGCAGCTTCCCAGTTCCACCCCATGGCATGCGCCACTAGTGTTCTAAGCCTCCGTCCTAGATCCAGCACAGAAGGAGGGAAGTGGGAAGCAGCTGAAGCTTTTCCAAAACTTGAAAAAGCAATGAGAGGACATCTCCCTCAACAGCCAACACCAGTCCTTCCGTCCACCATATTTCTCCCTCGCTGCATCAGTTCTGCCACACGGTCACCAACCTCTCTTTTCGATCTCTTCTTTCAACAGTGTAGCAAAACATGTGGCGAAGGCTCTAGATATCGCAAGGTGACCTGTGTGGATCAAGATATGCAAAAGGCCGACAGCCTTCACTGCGATTCAAGCAAGAGGCCGTCTGATATTGAGGCCTGCAACCTGGCACCGTGTGAATACATTTGGATTACAGGGGACTGGTCAGAGGTAAGTCTGCAGGAAGGCAAAAAGGGGGAGACTCTGCTTTTGTGCTCTGATTAATTGCATCCACCCAGAATGCCAAGAATAATATATGCAAATCATATATTATAATGCTCCTTGATTTTCTCCAAGAGCTGATGAGTGATGTTCTGCAAAATAGCACTTTACATTGGTTGATTTGTTTGTCAAAAAGTGAGTCAGGATGGGGAATGATAGCAGGAGAGGTTACTATTCAGTCCCTATATTTTATACCCGGCAGAGGTGCCCACTGTTGGTCCAGTTGTTGAGGAAACAAAAAGAAAATTAGGCTGGGAGGGAGAAGGCTAAGGAATTACCTGACAACTTTGAAAATAACAATTCGTTCTCGTAAATACAAAGATCAGATTTCTACTTCTTGAGCAAATCTGGGCTGGCAGTTCTACCCCCACAACACTGAGCACACCTGTCAAGAGAAATCAGCTGCTTCCCATGTATGCCCAAGCTCAGCACAGAAGGAAACAGACGGATCCTGGCCTGTTCCTTCTGCATCATATGAAGAAGCGTTTCGCGCCGGGAAAAAGCCCCGTCGAGAAATGGCAGTGCTATTGCTCACCTAGCAGAAAAAGGAATTTGTTTAGAGCAGAATGGAGTTGAAGCATGAAAAGAAAATGCATGTGGATGTCTGGTGCAAGAAGGAGCTAAGAGGTTCAGCTGATCCCCCCATTCCACATTTCTTTGGGCCCGCCTATATCCCAAATCTAGATTATTGAGGGAGGTGATGGTTCTTGGTACCATCCTTAAATGGGTAGAAGAGAAACCTGGCTATGTTTCTGTACTACTAATCTAAATGATGCTGCCATAATAAATTAATAAATTATCCAGAGCAGGTGGATTTTGCATAATATTCCCTAATTACTCTATAGTTTCAGATTCTGGGTGGGCAGGGAATGGAGTGATAAAAGAGAATGAATAAATGGAGAAGATGACAGAATGAGCTACAGGAGTTGGTAAAGAGTAGTGATGTATGGAAGTGAGAGCTGGACCATAAAGAAGGCTGATCGCTGAAGAATAGATGCTTTGAATTATGGTGCTGGAGGAGACTCTTGAGAGTCCCATGGACTGAAAGAAGATCAAACCTATCCATTCTGAAGGAAATCAGCCCTGAGTGCTCACTGGAAGGACAGATCCTGAAGCTGAGACTCCAATACTTTGGCCACCTCATGAGAAGAGAAGACTCCCTGGAAAAGACCCTGATGTTGGGAAAGGTGGAGGGCACAAGGAGAAGGGGACGACAGAGGACGAGATGGTTGGATAGTGTTCTCGAAGCTACCAGCATGAATTTGACTAAACTGCGGGAGGCAGTGGAAGACAGAAGTGCCTGGCATGCTCTGGTCCATGGGGTCACGAAGAGTTGGACACGACTAAACAACAACAAAGGGAATGGGATTGGTTAGTCAACAGAGATTGTGCCTTTGCCACTGGAAGTGCCTCCATTTTGTTTTCTGGCCCTTTACCAGAAATGGTGCTGTTCCCAAATGGCCTCAAAGCAAATTTCCATAGCATATTCTTTCTTTAAATTGTCATAGTTCTAGTCATGCTTCAGTTAGGTTCATGAGGCCTTGCCATCTATATATGAAACTCTTCTTCGAATATATGATTCAAGCTCTTCTTAGGCGCTGATGCTGAAGGAGGGGGGGTGTATAAAGGCAAAGAACTTCTATTCTTTTCTCTTTTTTTAGAATTGCAGGCAAATATTCATCTGCTTCTTTTGCAACCACCTTGTTTTACTTTGGTTTGACATCCCGTGGTAACATTTCCTGTGTAGAATTGTTTGCAGATTACAGTGTGTGGCCCATAGACTCCCTGATATTACGCTACAGGGAAACCACAGGATATTCAATCCAGCAGTAACTTGTAATATATTCCTCACCACGGGAGTGTGGGGAAATGCACTCTCTTCAATGGCAGCACATAATAGTTTATTCCCCCCATACCATGTAAAAACAATGTGATTGTGTGTGCATTAGTAGATTATAACAGCAAATTATAGCAAAATTCCGATAAAAAAGTCTTCTGCAGAATCTCTGTATTAATTTGTTTTAAGTCTTTATGTGCATGCTGCAATGATCGTCTGCAAGGGAATTCCCCACATTTGTTCATATTTTGATGGACTAGTTCCCTTAAAGTGGGTTGTGCTAAGCTGTGCTCATGTGGGGAGCAAACCGAAGGAGGAATGTGGTGATAGAGACCACACATCGAAATGTAATCCTACTTGTTGCAAACCACTCACTGAAACATTGTGCTAACAATCTTCCACACCAGCAGTGTTATTTTTACCTAATAATATATATATTTTTTGCAGTAAGAGGAAATCCAGACTAAACGTTTGAAAAGGGCTGGCATTTAGATGACAGTAACGTCATTTGGGCAGTGCGGGGAGGAAATTGCATGTGGGGGCAGCTTTACTCATTTTCATCTCCTTGGCACACTCTGAATTTTCGGACTGTGTCACAGAGACAGAATACTAGGAATCCTGCCTGGGAATAAGAAGGGAATAGCAAATTTGGTGGCCAGCTTCCTTGGTTATAGAGGACAATCTGTTTCCGATCCTTTACTATCTCATTTTTGGTGCCTGCTCCAAAAGGGTTCCTTTTGGATCACAGATTAAGTGGAGGTGCTGACTAGGGTATAAGGTAGAGGCCTTAAATATCAGAGGTAGGAGTGGTTAAGTGCAGGAAGAGAATAATGGGAAACACCAGATCCCACCTGCACTTGGTGGGCTTTGGCTGGTAAGTATTACCAAGGGGTAGTAGTAGTAGTAATAATAATAATAATAATAATAATAATAATAATAATAATAATAATATACCTGGTTTCCCCAGCCACTCTGGGCGGCTTCCAACAAAACACCAAAATACAATAGTCTATTAAACATTAAAAGCTTCCCTAAACAGGGCTGTCTTCAGATGTCTTCTAAAAGTCCAGTAGTTGTTGTTCTCTTTGACATCTGATGGGAGGGTATTCCACAGGGCTGGTGCCACTACCAAGAAGGCCCTCTGCCTGGTTCCCTGTAACTTGGCTTCTCGCAGCGAGGGAACCGTCAGAAGGCCCTCGGTGCTGGACCTCAGTGTCCGGGTTGAACGATGGGGGTGGAGACGCTCCTTCAGGTATACTGGACCGAGGCCGTTTAGGGCTTTAAAGGCTAGGTCATTTATTCTTTTTCAAAAGCTTACTTTGAGCGTCCCTAATGTTACCAAAACAAATTGATTTTCTTTCTTCCTATAGTGCTCCGTGACATGTGGCAAAGGCTACAAGCAAAGGCTGGTTTCCTGCAGCGAAATTTACACAGGGAAGGATCATTATGAGTATGGTTATCAGAACACAGTCAACTGTCCAGGAACACAACCACCAAACGTGCAGTCATGCTATCTAGGCGAGTGCCCAGTTTTGGCATCATGGAGAGTTGGAAATTGGGGAAGTGTATGTTTCTAATCTTACTCCTTTTTTATTATTTGTTGTTTAATATTAATGTGTAGCCCACTCTGCTCTAAGAACAGGAAAACATAGGGGGTGGGGAATATTATCTGCCTTAAAGGAAAGGTACCTTGAAGAACCAATAGGAAATGAGGTTTGGGGGAAATCACATTAATCTGCCACAGTCAATCACATCTGAATTTACTCATTTTTCCCTGACTTGGAAGGAGGGGTGGGAGAAATCCATGATTTTTCATCCCCTGCTCAGCCTGCATTGATTGGGTGGCTTAACAAAATTGCAAATTTTGCTGATGAGCTGTGAGTTGAGCAACCAGTTGCTATGAACAGGAAGTAGCAGCCAATGCACAGAATATGCTCTGGGTTTGAGTGTAGCTACAGGGAGATTCTCCTTCCATCGCATAGGTGATCTCTCTTTGCCAATAATCCCCATCCTCAAGGAGAACCAGTGCAATCCTTTGGCAGCTATGGGGCTAAATCAGGCACAATTTTTTTTCCCCACTCCAAGATGGACCGCAAGCTCCCCCACCTCTGATGGGTGGCTGGGATAGGTGGGCAGGACTGCTCACCTGTAAAACACCTGGCATCACCATGATGATCCATCATTTAGTTCAGTGGTGGGAAACCCATTTTTCTCATATGGTGTGGTTTGAGCTGATAGTTGACTGGAAACTGGAATGTACCCAGTCCCAACAGCGCTTGAAGTCATTCCTGAGCACCACTTGAAGTTAGGTGAGCAGCACTGACTTCAAGCCTCACTTTTAGCAGGGATTGGCTTCACTCATTTGCTCTGATTGTCTTGCATTTGGTGCCAAATTTATAAGCAACAAGTCCAAAGCTTTTTTTTAAGGCCCCCACTTGTTCCTTCGCATTCAGGTCCCACACTTGATGTATATGGCTGGGCATGGCTTGGATAAAACAGCCTCACAGGCCAAATGAGACTAAATGAAGAGAGGAGGCTGTCAGGGCACCATTAAATGAACTACTGTAAATTAAAATGTTCTCAGACCCAAATGCATTGTTGTGTGGTCCTCGTGTGTCTCGGAACTATGGAATTTTGCTACTAGGAAATCCACTTACAGGATCACATACAAATCTTTCCTTTTAACACAAACCCTTTGCAATCAGAGAGCTTCTGGCATTTGTTTGGAGTTCAGACGGATCTAATCTGACTGTAACCAACCGTTTGTACGCTTGGATACAAAAATAAAATCCAGCCCATATGACTTTAGACAGAAGCGTTTCCAGCCAGAGTGAGTGAGTTTCATATTTCTAAGATAGATGTTCACCTGGCTTCAGAAATTGCATTGTGCATGGCCTTTTATTGCACATTTTTGCTGATGGCCAGGGGAGGAGGGGAGTTAATCCATTGTATTGAACAAGTGGAATAATAGACCATAGTTCTTTCCTTGCAGTGATTATTATTGCCTTAAGATGCGGGAATTGTGGGCTTCAGAATAAAGTATATTTCCACTAGAGCAAAATAGCATTGCCGTACTTCTGGTCTCTTTGCACCCATAACCTGGGAATAAGAATGGAGGCTGCTTGAGGTCTTACCTACTTTCGGGTGTTTTCAGCAGTTGAACTGAACTTACTTCCTTTGCTTTCCAGTGTTCGGTGACTTGTGGAAATGGAGTAATGCACCGGTCAGTTCAGTGCCTTACAAACAATGACCAAGTGAGCCCTTTGTGTCTTGATGAACTGAAACCTGAAGAAAGGAGGACATGCCACAATATTCATGACTGTAAGGGCCTTTTGCAAATTGTTTGTTTTTTAAAGAACCTGAACTTTCCCTTTAATGCTATAACCATCCCTGGCAACAATCAAGCGCCTCTCATTCTGTATTCCTGTCCCCACTGAATTGATGTCATGAAGCTTTACACAGGTGGGTAGCCATATGCCCCATTAGATGCTGCTGCTGGGTTGTGTGTGTGTGTGTCATTCTGTTTTTCAGTTAGGGGAGTTGTCATTGGCTGGCAATAGGAGCACATAGCCTTCCAATAACTAAACACCACATTTTTAAAATTACCAGGCCACTGCTGAAAGGAAATGGGACCAGTATTACTGGTGTTCATCTCATAGATAGATGATAGATAGATAGATAGATAGATAGATAGATAGATAGATAGATAGATAGATTATAGATAGATACAGATTAGGGCTGCCTATGTTCAGATTTTTCCGGGCATTACCAGGGGGGATTTCTGTCCTGGATCTTAGGCAAGTCAATCAAAAAATCAGCTGTTTAGAGCTTGCATTCTGAAATTTTGTATTAATATTATTTACTAATAATTCTTTAATTTAGGTGAATTACCAACAAGCTGCAAAGAAGTAAAAAGGCTCAAAGTCACCACTGAAGATGGAGAATATTACCTTCAAGTTAAAGGAAAGCTCCTCAAGGTATGGCTCAGCCACTTCTGCATCGTTTCTGTGTGTGCATTTCATTGAATTTCCAGGGCTGCATGAGTTCTCAGAGATCAGATGACTTTGGAGAATGACTGTCCATGGTACATTTCTAGAAGAACTAAAACTTGGTTGCTTATAATGTTATAATCCCTCTTTTGGAAATATTACATTCCACATTTGGCCTCATGGTCAATAGAACTCCCTGGTTCATCCAGTACATTCAACCTCTTGATTTTAACTGGGGGGTGGGAAGTACACAATCCCTTTGTGTCCATGTGAGGGTGTTTGCATGTGCTATTAATCCTTTGAATTTTAATTATGTGCATGCATGTTGAGGCCAATTTGCATTTTGATACACACACACACACACAGTGTCATACCTTGGGTTACAGCCGCTTCAGGTTGCTTTTTTTCGGGTTACGCACCCGCCGAAACCCGGAAGTACCGGAACAGGTTACTTCCGAGTTTCAGCGGTTGTGCATGTGCAGAAACGCCGAATCACAACCCGCACGTGTGCAGACACACCGCTCCAGGTTGCGAACGTGCATCCCGCATGGATCACGTTCGCAACCCGAGTGTCCACTGTGCATGTGTGTGTGTATGAAAAACTAATAATTCATATTCATTTCAGTTCTCTTGTGACTTGTACCTGTGTGTTTTCCATCCTTTGGTTTCCTAGTCATTCATTTAACACCTAACATTAGATGTTTGATTAAACTGAAGGCCTGTTTCTCTCAGATTTATTGTACTGGCATGGAATCTGACAGACCAAAAGAATATGTGACTCTGGCAAATGGCGAAGCGGAGAACTTCTCGGAAGTATACAGCTACAGGTAAGAGCATCAAGGCACTCTGCATTTGGCAGTGCTTTGTTTTCTCTTCCTGGTGTTATGTTTCTTGTCATGAGTAGAAAAGGGCTTTTCTTTTGATTCAGATTACATAACCCGACCGAATGTCCATATAATGGAAGCAGAAGAGAAGACTGCCAGTGTCGGAAAGATTACACAGCAGCTGGGTTTTCCGCCTTCAGCAAAGTTAGGCTGGACCTGAACACTATGCAGATAATAAGTGAGTAACAATAGGGCTTTACCCTCAAAATGCTCTGTGGTGTGTGTGTGTGTGTGTGTGTGTGTGTGTGTGTGTGTCTGTGCATGCACGTGTGCACAATTTTCAATTTAAAGCTAGGGTAAGGTCCTTACAATACCTAGGCTAACATTTTATACTACAGCACTTTGTACTTGAATGGTCGTGTAGTTTAAAACCACCAAAAAATGGATTTCTCTTCAGTTCACTTGAAGCAAGAAAAAACAACTCTTCCTTTTAGTCTGAATTTGTTCACTTTGTTGCACATTCAGGTTGTTCCCTTCTCCTCCTCCTCCTCCTGAGCTCAGAACCAGAATTTAAATCATAAACGTTTGGCCTGCAAGTTATGTTTCATATATGACTCCCCTGCCTTTTCTCCAGTGGCATGATAGACCCTCAGGATAAAAGGTCTATAGTCTCCCCAGAGCTCCCTTCAGATTTGAGTCCCTCTGGAAATCATAGAAATTCCACTGAAGCAAGGTGGTAGCTTATTTTTCATTTCTACCACAGTTGGAACTGGACACAATTCCTACTGATTGAAGTGGAATTTGAGCCAGGCCAAAGGAAATTAGATTCTTTACACATGGTAGGGCCCTATCCAAAGCCTGTTCATGCCATTCCCAGAAGAACTCGAGAAGCATTTCTGAATTCAAGTCCTCTGCTTTACGCCCAGGACAATCCTAAGGTGTCAAGCGTGATGCAAAACATAATAAAGGAATAAGCCCAAAGGTGGTGGTGGTGGTCAGATACACCATCAGCGCCCCTGTGGTCCTGAGCATATTTTCTCTATGTAAAAAAAATATTGTTAAAAGACTGGCATCCTGCATATTTAGAATGCCTCCACCCTTAAAGATAAATGAGTTGTTCCTCAATTTTAACATGCACACGTGTTATGCCAAGTGTCGCATTTAATGGCCAACCTTATTGTTTAGGGAGGATCCCAGCGGGTTCACAAGATTAATGTGTAAAGGCAGGTGTGCCATATTAAATGGGGATCAGATAATGCATTCGGTTTTCCTTTCCCTTTCCCTGCTGTTCCATTCCCTTTGTCTCTCTGGTTCTTACTGAATATTTTTCACAGCAACCGATTTGCAGTTTGCGCAGACGCTTGATGGACGACCTGTACCTTTCGCCACTGCTGGGGACTGCTACAGTGCAGCTAAGTGCCCACAGGTATCTCCACAACAATATTTCTCAAACCATGATTCCATTTGTTATATTCTAGCGTTATATTCCAGCCGCTGCCCCTCCAAATCTAGCACTTCCTTTGTCAGCATGACAGGCATTGGTTTTGTATACTTACGTTCCACCCTTTGACCACAAAGGATTTTCAGGACAGCAGACAATTAGAACAATAATTTACTGTTCAAACAACATGAACATTAAAAAGGACAAAGAGATTAAACATTAGAGAGACAGAAAAGAGACACTGGTGTAAAAACACATGCCTAGAGAGCTGGGACATGGGTGGCGCTGTGGTTTAAACTTGCCAATCAGAAGGTCAGCGGTTTGAATCCCCGTGACGGGGTGAGCTCCCGTTGCTCAGTCCCAGCTCCTGCCAACCTAGCAGTTCGAAAGCACGTCAAAGGGCAAGTAGATAAATAGGTACCGCTCTGGCAGGAAGGTAAACGGTGTTTCCATGCGCTGCTCTGGTTCGCCAGAAGTGGCTTAGTCATGCTGGCCACATGACCCGGAAGCTGTACGCCAGCTCCCTCGGCCAATAAAGCGAGATTAGCGCCACAACCCCAGAGTTGCTTACGACTGGACCTAATGGTCAGGGGTTCCTTTAGAGAGCTGTTGTTGGCAACCATCTCTCTTGGGAGATGGTTGAAGGAGGGAAAAGTCAGACCGTTGGAAGGTTGCAGCACCTGCTGTGACTATAGAGAGCGATATGGGAGTGACATGTTTTGTTGCAGCCGGAACAGATGAAGGCGTTTGGTTGTGCTGCTGCAGATGCACCATGGCATTTTTTCTTTCTACTGTATGCTTCTTCCAGTGGTCATTCCTCCTTTGGTCACCGCTATGGATACACAACCTGACTGTCTGTCTCCAGGCACTGCTGTCGTCTGCGAGGGATTCCCTCATGGCAGGGTTGACGTTGTCATGTCACTTCATGTCATGTTTGCAGACATCTTTGTAACGCAGAGTTGGTCTGCCAACAGGCCTACTGTCTGAAGCCAGCTCCCTGTAGAGCACGGGGCAAACAAAAAAAGGTTTTCACAGGTATCTGAAAAGATATCAAAATCAGTTGCTAGGTAAACCTTTATTGGGTGTTAACTCCAAAGACTGACCACAGGGAAATCCCTGCTTTTGGCCCTACTCCTACCCTCAGCTCAGATGCCAGTGAAACTCAGAAAAGGGTGATGGAGTAAGGTTTTGTGGATCCCTGGGGAGGTGTGTGTGGGAGCAAGCAGTCCTTGAGGCACAGTGGTCCTAAGCCATTTAGTTGTACGTGTGATTACATTGTTTCCTAAAGATATTGAGAGTCCTGCACAAAGACCCATTTCTTTTGTTGCAAGCGTGGGGAGGGGAACCAAGGATGATTGGCGTTCCAGTGAGCAAACAAGAGTGTGGCAGATGCTACAATTTATTTATGTTTTAAATCGAATTTCCCCCATCCAGGTTTAAAAAAAGGGGGGGGGGGAATGATGTCTCTTCAAAAGTGGAAAGTTGACTTTCTCCAGTGAGCAACAGAGATTACTAGGGAAAGGGCAAGGATGCCCTCAGCTGGCCATCTGCAGCAAAAACAGCCTTTCCTCAGGAAGCTGCAGAGGGGAAGAAATGCTTAATCTCACTCCTGCTGTGATTTGTACAGTATGTGCTAATCGCTATGAGGGCTTGGAACAATTGAAAACATAGCCGGGGATATCTTGTTAGAATAACGACACAATGGCTTGTTGTTGCAGGGTTGTGGCAGTGGAGACCGGCACCGTTCAGAATTAGGTTTTCTTTCTTTTCCTTCATTTCAGCAAATTTTATTACTCAGCTGTCATTTCAGACCTGATGCATATCCTTTTCCATTTTCAAGGGCCGCTTTAGCATCAACCTCTCTGGAACCGGCCTGTCCGTGACACAAACGTCAAAATGGCTTTCCCAAGGGAATTACGCGGTTTCTGAAATTATAAAATCACCAGTAAGGAAAATGTTTTACCTTGCAGCTAATTGTGACATCGTACCTGTTAACCTATCAAATCATATTGTAATGTACCTTTGTAAATTGTGCCTTGTACATATGGGGCGGTGGGGGGGGGAGTTTAAAATAACCTCTTGAAATCTAATGTGAAGCATAAGAACTGTGAAGCATGGTTTGTAATTGGTGGGTTTAGAGCCACAGACTGGAGTAAATTCAACTTGATCTGTATTATTGCAATTAATTAGTGGGTCTGCTTAACCGTGAAGCTAAAAACACTGAGCACAGTGGTGCAGACACTTCTTTAATTAGTTGTCTGAGTCCTCAGGAAGCATGCAGTTGGGAGCCTGCTCTAACAGTGCTACTGAGCATAATAAAGTACCAAAGAGATTACTTTCCAGTGCCTGCGGTTCTTCACCTCCCTCCTCCTATCCTTGTGGATCCAGGTACAACAATAGCACCGTAAAGCCTCTATTTAGCATCGGTTATGTGTTAGCATGTTTGCCACATCTGTGGCACTTTTCAGCACACAAAATGCAATAATTGTAAAGGGGGAAATGTCCTTACATTGCCCACTGGACAAGGGTAGGCTGAGGGGGTTTCTCCTTCCCCAAACCCACCCAGCGAATGCTATCGATAAGCAGGAAGTTGGGAACCACAAGGCCTCTTGTCAAAACAAGGACCTTCATTTTTCCAGAATACCAAACTGGCCTTCGTTCCTCATACCTAGGGCCATTTCGAACACGTCAAACCGATTAACGTGAATACTGGGCTTGATATTTTCGAGAATCAAATGGGTTTGCCACACACTAGCAGGCTCCATACAGAGTCCCAGGCATGCAAGGCCGCAGAAGATGGAATGGCCCAGAGAATGTATGTGTCTACCTTGCTGTTAGTGGCTGGCTGCACTGCGTTGGCATCTGAAGCAAGAGAGCTGTTGGCCCGTTTGAGCCATTTGCCATCTCAGCTGCTGCAATTAAAATGGCAAAAGACAAGTGAAAAATAAAAGACGTTAGGCTCATCTGGAAAGGGACAGCGCAGAGAGGGACCTTTCGACAGGAAATCTGAAGCACAAAGACCGAGGGAGTCCCGACTGACCAAATTAAAGCCGAACCTAAGAGGCAATCGATGTAGGGCACATCACGTTACCTGGCTCACCTGTGAGGCACAGCTCTTGAAGCGTAGGTGGCAGGAGAATATGAGAACAAAGATGCTCTTAGGAGGTGGTAGCAGCATCAACAGATCAATAGTATCAAGCGCAGAAGCTTCAGACACCACAGCGTAACAACAACAAAAAGGCTTGGAAAGTCGTCCATTGAGCTTGGTCGAGCTTTGATATATTTTGCTGCTTCTGAGTGTAAAACCATACGAAGGTAGAACAAGCTATCAACCACACAACGGGGTGCGGAAGGCTTTGCTGTGGTTTTATGTATGCTAGCATAGATTACGCTGGCCAGAATTTGATATTCGCTGAACTGTGGAAGGGAGAGGCTGTGTTACTTTGTATATATTAAAATTTCATTAATATTCACAGTATTTTAAAACGTTGGCACGGGGATCAGTTTAGGATGGGCTGGCGGTTTTTCTTGCATGTCCTTTTTGTCTTCAGTGTCAGGTGATTGCTTCCCACCCTTCTCATTGCAAAATAAACACATATTTTAAAAGCAGATATTTCCCACGTTGGGCATGCGTTGGGGAAATACCAGTAACCAATACCCTGTGGGTTCAGCCTGGACGGCCAGTTAGAGCCTGACTCCAGTTGTCAATCAAGGAGGATGTTTGTTTAGCCACTGCAAGGCCAGTGTGACTCAACCTTAAGCAAAAAGTCCTTGAGTGGTGGCACACCAAGTACGAAAATAGCACAAGCATTTATACACTTAAAATCAAAGGGGGAGTTAGGACCACATATGGCAGTGCTTCCTTCTACTAGCTTCTCTTGGTTTAACCACAAGGCAAAGCAACTTTCCCTCCTTCTTTTGTCCTCAGCAGTTATAAGCAATAGCTCCTGCATTCGTGTTGTTCCAGCCTTGTGTCATAGTCCTCTTGCAAACACAATGTTCACGTTCCAACCTTCGCTCGCTCAACCTTTCTCACACACATTTCAGTTTTTAATTGTATTTCTATTTTTTTAACGCAGGCTTACTCAAAAGTTAAGTTCCATTGTCTCTAAAAGGACTTGCTCCCCAGTTAACGTGTTTACGGTCACAGCTCTAGTCTTACTTGATACAGATTTTGGTTGCTTTCTCCTGAGATCTGCTTTGTGATTTTACTTACAGGATGGTACCAAAGTAATAGGGAAATGTGGCGGCTACTGCGGAAAGTGTACTCCATCATCTGGAACTGGCCTCGACGTACAAGTGTTGTAGCAATGGTAAGTTCAGATTTGTGCATTTTACTATAAAGCCCTACATTTGAATAGCAGTGGTAGTAACCTGGCACCAAATCAGGTAAACATTTACTTCAAGGGAAACTTCATTCCACGTATTCAGGCTTTGCATCATAACCCCACAGCTCAAAACTATGGTGCATTGAGCGAGCAGCTAAGCTTTAGGCAGTTGGGTATAAGGCTCCCAACTGATTCAAGCTTAATGACATAATTGAACTAGCACAGCGGGATAGCAACCACCAACTACCGCATTGCCCACATAGGAGGGATGGGGAATGCAATTTTCTCTGCATTGTTGGAGAGAGGAAATGCAGTAGGTTAGCAACACCATAGCACAGTGCCCTGGGAACTGAAAAGAAAGCTGGTACAACCCTGTGTTTTCCCCCTTGTCCACTGCTGGGACCTTACTTTAGCTTTAATTATACAGTGGTACCTCGTGTTAAGTACTTAATTCGTTCCGGAGGTCCATACTTAACCTGAAACTGTTCTTAACCTGAAGCACCACTTTAGTTAATGGGGTCTCCTGCTGCTGCCGCACCGCCAGAGCACGATTTCTGTTCTCATCCTGAAGCAAAGTTCTTAACCCGAGGTACTATTTCTGGGTTAGTGGAGTCTGTAACCTGAAGCGTACGTAACCTGAAGCGTATGTAACCCGAGATACCACTGTAGTGTGTCCATTGCTAATTTAGCCCTCAGCATGTGCAGAAAGTAGTAAGACTGAACTTTCATGCAATAGCCGTTGGGCTTCTTCATGACTCAGCCAGGTGGAAATAGTCCCAGACATGAGATGGCAGCCATTCCCGCCATCTTGGCAGCTCCCAAAGTTTGCACCGAGCTTGTGGGAATGGCTGCCAGTCACCTGAATATTACGCATTGCTGGGGGCGGTTGGACTAGGTGACCCTCGGGATCCCTTCCAACTTTGCAACTCTTGTGTGCAGCCCATGGAGAATAATCAGCATTACAGATCCCAAGCGAAATGGCACAACGGTGATTTGGTAACATCAGGGCTTACGCTTGAGGACATTACTGTTCGAATGGAAATCAAAAGCATCTGGCCCTGATTCAGCTGTGCAACAAAGAGTAGAGGGAAACAGTGAGCCCTTTTCATATTCCTTGCTGTGCAGATATCTGCCTCTGTGAAGGGCTGGATTGCGCTTTTCTTTTAAATGCATTAATAGTGCTGAAAGTAGAGATGAGAACTCTCCATTATGCTTTTAATTCCCAGGGTTTCTGATCACCGGGAGCTGAAGCAAGACAGATGAAGGACAATGAAGCAATACCTCTGCCTTCCTTTTTGTACTTCTTCCTGTGTGTGTGTGCACATCCAAATATGTGTGTGTGTGTGTGTACCTGTGTGTGCAAGTGTGTGCGTGTATGTGTGTGTGTGTGTGTGTGTATATATATATATATATATTGTATATTCTTAATGTTGTAAAGTATAATATTTATGTCTCGAATTATTTATTTTTGATTTAATATTTTTGTACGTAAAATGTTTATATTAAGGCTGCTTATCCTGTGTGTTTTTTAATTTTTTTAAAAAAATCTTGCAGTCACACCACTGCATTTTACGTACTCTACATTATATGTAGCATTATGACAAAAGTGATACTTTTACTGTCACTGTACTCAATTGTTTACTTTCAATCAGTAATTTCTCTTCCTGTTACAGGCTGCACTGATATTTGCAAGGTGCTAAACGGTTTGCATTGGGGTATTTTTGGCATTTTTTTCTTATGAGCAAAAGAATACAATGATGATTGTGATTATTATTTTTTAAACTCACAAGGCAATCAGCACTACACAGGGACTCAGTGAACACACATTATGATACAATGGTTTTATCAACAATTGTTTCTTAGGTGTGTTTTTTTAATGGCATGTGACCTCTTTTGGCCAGTGCTAACAGCTACTGGTTTGGTGCTAACATGGTAATATTTATTAGTATCCTGTAGGCTTTAAAAGCTGAATCCCATACCATACGATATAGCCATGGAGAACGAGTAAGTACTATAGGTAAAATTGAGGGTGTGTTCAAATATTTAATCTGAGGCAGCATTTAATAAAACAACCTGTTCTAGGGAATCCTAGTATTCTCAGTCCTTCAAAAAGAGCTCCTTCCCCAAAGGAAAGATAAATAACATTTGACTGCCACTATTAAGCTTGCGTTGTGCATCCACAGGAGACTACTTGTGTAATTCTAGGGTGTACTTGCAGTTTGGATGGGGCAACAGGCCCTAGTCCTGTGACCAGCACCCCATTGTGAACTGTCTGTACGCCCTTCCTTTGTCTTGGGATCCTGTGGCAGTCACAGTGGTATAGAAACAGATCTCTCCTCAAGTGGAGGAGGCCATCAAGACTGGGAAATGTCCTGTCTTCCAGGCCTCAGATGTGACCACCTTGCATTCTTCTGGATGAGTTTCATCCCCAGTTGACTTCCTGCATCATAACTGAGAGGCAGGCTCCGTTGAGGCTCCAGGAGAACCAAGAAAGAAATCTACAGATGGGGAAAGAAGCAGCAGCACCAAAGATGATTACAAACAAGTAGCCAAAGCTTGTAGGGAGAATGTCAGGAAGGCTAAACCTCAGAAGGAACTTGACCTTGTGACAGATGTTAAAAATAGTTATAGGGGGTTATATTTTTGCTCTGTTTGGAGCAATAGGAAGAGTAAGGGAGTGGTAGATCAGCTGAGTAGAGAAGATGGAGAAATGTTAGTGAGTGAAAGAGAAGGCAGAGATGTCCACCCCCAACTTGGCCTCACCTTTGTATTCTGTTCCTCCAGATGGTAGGGCATGAACCAGTGGGTTCAAATTGCAGCAAAAACAGTTCCTGTTCATCCTGGCCCAGCATATTGAGGGACACTTTGGAAAGACACAGGCTACAGCTTCTCAAGCCTCCCCCCTACCCCATGCCCTTCTGCAGTAAAGATGCCCACCCCAATCCACTCATGCACAAGGGAGAGCGGAAGCTGGGTGGGGAAACACTGCTGAGATGGGGACTGACTGCCCCCATCCATCCAGGCTACAGGATCTCGACCAAAGACTCTCCTGCAGGAGGATATAGCAATGCCTGGCAGAAGCCTCCAATATTGCTCCCATGGAGCAAAAGAGTAGAGATGTTTGCCAGCTGGTCTGCTCCCCCGATGGAGTGTCACACCCTGGCACACAATGGAAGGTCCCTTTTCCTAATCGTAGCAGAAGGAGAAGGCCTCCACCACCAAATTGATGAGGTGGCGTAAGGTCACAGTCAAGTGCTGTCTTGGTCAAGCTCATACTAGAAGCAAGGGCTGCAGATCATTATTTCCCTCAGTTACAGGGGTGAGTGCTACACCTGCAGCAAGTCCAGGCTAAGGCCTAAGGCATAGGGAGTGTTCCAGAAAAAACTGAAATGGTTGCTGCATGGGATCAGTGTTAGGTTAATCCCACACATTACAGTTGAAGCCGAATAATTAACCCTGGGTTTGGTTCCCAAAATGAATCCTGTTTTCTTTTTAGTGAATGTTTCAAGGTTTGAGAAATGAACGTACTTCTAAAAAAATGTTGATTATCAAGAACCCCAGCACTCCCTGAAAGCATAACACACATTTCAAATGTCTACATAGAAATTCATATTTTTTTAAATGGTATCAAAATTTGATGTTTTTTATGCAGAGTGAACTGTGTGTTTCCTCTTCCGTGTCAGAAATTCAGTTTTAGCCGATTTCTTTTGGAAACCCAAAGAATGCTTGACTGTTCTTAAATATCTTGACTCCAGTCAAACTCTATTCGTGCCTCACTAGTAGCATGCAAGATCAAATGACCCAGCATACTGATTCATATCCCCACCCCTGTCAAAAGGAGAACCTAGCACTAATGAGTATAGATGGGGTCTTACAGGTGGATAATATGGATTCATATATGCCTCTGTATGCATGCTATGGCTGTTTCTGTGGAAGGTTTCTCCCATGTCTTGGATCTTCTAGCTGTATTACCATCTAATCTCTGTCAAATTGGGTGTGGGAAACGCCCTCCCATTCTCAAAATTTTAAGTTTACATGTAGAAATACAGATGTCTTTCATTTCTTAGATTTAAATCATGCAGAATATAATTTCCACTCTAGATAAAGCCATCTGTTCAGTTCAGTTGGTTGCATAGGAATGGGGAAAATTATTGGATTTCTCTCCAGAAATAGGACTGTGGTTTCCCCCGAATCAAACTCTTAGCAAGGCTTAAGCATGGTATCCAGTTGGCAGAACAAAATAGGCATCATATGTTGAGAAGGTGCCTTCAAAATGTGCTTCGTTGTCTGCAAAATTAATATCTCTATTTCCCCCCTTTTTTTATACTAATTTTACACACCTTTTTTGGCTTCATGGTGCCCCACGATGGTCACTAGTTGTGCACAATTGCTTCCACACAATTACAGTTGGATCAAGGCCAGTGTGTGGACAACTCGTGTGGAAGATCCATAGCTGTCAACTTTTCCCTTTTCTTGTGAGGGATCCTATTCGGAATAAGGGAATTTCCCTTTAAAAAAGGGAAACGTTGACAGCTATGGGAAGATCTGGGGGACAGTTTCATGTCCCCTCTGAAACAGCTCTTGAGTAGCAACAGTAGCATAAAACTGGCCTTAGGAGAATTGCTGTCTGTCTAAGTCAGGGGTCAGCAACCCGCGGCTCCGGAGCCGCATGTGGCTCTTTTACACCTTTGCCGCGGCTCCGGGGTGGATACTAGCAAGGGGAGGAGGCGCATTGTGCGCCCCGACACTCCCCACTGTGGTGGGCGCTGTACTGGCTGTGACGTCGCATGGGGGCGGTGTGTGCATTAGTCACGCACCGTCCCAACGTCACCTTCCCGCCCACTGTCAGATCGCAGCTCCGGAGATATATTTGTTTTAAATGTCGCAATGGTTTTGCGGCTCCCAGTTTTTTTTTCTTCGGAAATGGGTCCAAGTGGCTCTTTTTGTCTTAAAGTTTGCAGACCCCTGGTCTAAGTAAATAATATTGAGCACAAGGCAGTTTTGTATGTTCACTCCACTGATCTAAACTTCCAACTAAATGTTTTTGCTTTCTGCTGTTCAGATGAAGGAGGCTGCACTTCATTTAGCTCCACAGGTAGTAAAACTATTCTCTGCATAATTCATGTTAGCATAAGTCTCGCAAGAACTGAATAAATCCATATCTCAGGCAAGCTAAGCTCTTCAGATACATGGTTTTTTTATTGTTTTAACAAATGCATGGTGGTAATGTTTGTGTACTACTTTGAGAAAATGCCAAAAATACCATTTCAAAGTACATTCTAGGAAAACCACGAGTAGTTTAAAGGAGTAGTGATTTTTTTTAAGCCCACCACTTATCCTTAAAGATCTTCTTTCTATAGGGAAAAGGGGAAATTGCACTATAAGCATTAGGACAGAAACAATGGTGCTTAATTGATATTTAGAAAATTGCAATCTGCTTTTTATTTTCAGTAATGAAGTGACTGAGTATTTATACAAAGAAATATTATTAAGGGGGGGAAATCTATACATTCCTTTATACTATGTAGTATCATAATGGCTATCAACAACAGTGCAAAGAGGAAGCCTTAAAATTATAAAATGAAAGGAAACTGTTGATAGATATTAATTTGTAGTGTGCCTGATGGGGTTGGTTTGTTTTGCAAAAGGAGGACCACTGAATGATTAGACACTTCCTGTAAAGCAAATATATAATTATTTTTCTCTTGTTGTACCAATGCCATTTTTTAAAATGAAAATAACTTTTGCAAGCACTTTCGTTATTTTGCTTCCTTTCTACCTTTTCTGTTCCTTCTCTCGTTTGGACTACCAGAAAGAAAACAAAAATTGTGTTTTTAAGTTTGTGTGGTCTTCCTTTGTTCACCAGCATAATCACTTGCGTGGTATCCTAGACACAAAACACACTGCACACATGGGATTAATAACATGGTTTTTTAAAAAAAGAATACTGTCAGATCTTGCAATGGCTGTATTCGTTCCTGAGGAAGAGAAAGAAGATCAGGCGACACTGGCTGATGCGAGCAGACTTTTCAGGAGAAGATTCAGGGCTGGCATCAAAGGTGGTTATAGCTGGGCACCTGCCCAGCTATCAATGTTCCAATAGGAAATCCCCACAAATCTCTGGAGCTGCCTAGCCAAATGCTTCCAGACTTCTTTGGCCCTTGAGACTCTTCTAGGCCATGAGCTGTGCCATGTTCTCTTTTGGAACGTGAATTGCAATAATGCCTGGATAAAAGCTGGTGGGTACTTATCTGACTTTCGCAAGGCTGGAATGCAGGCTAATTTGCATCTGTTGCTCCACCTACTTTTGCCTTACCCTGCCTCTAATGTGCCCTTTAGAAACTGCAGCCCACAAGCTGATAAACGTTGCCAATCCTTAGAAGCTTTTTGAGTCTGTGTTTCTGTTTTGTCGCTGGCAGTAGTGGCCGGTGTGGTTGTACCAGGGCAGCATGGATGAGCCATGCCTGTGCATCTGCACAGCCCCAAATTCACCACTGGCTTGCCTCAGCACCATCCATGTAAGCTGTGGCAATGCTGGTGTCTGGAGGGTGGCTCTGCACTAGCTCTTCCTGGTCACTGAGGTGTTCCCCCATTGTCCAAAGTAGATGTTCATCATATCCCTTCTCTGGAAATGGATGTACCACATTCAAAGGGATCCAATTAACAGTGGCTGTGGTTATCTCTAGAGCTATCCTAAGGGCGGGCCTTTGGGTTAAACCACAGAGCCTAGGACTTGCCGATCAGAAGGTTGGCGGTTCAAATCCCCACAACGGGGTGAGCTCCTGTTGCTCAGTCCCTGCTCCTGCCAACCTAGCAGTTCGAAAGCACGTCAAAGTGCAAGTAGATAAATAGGTACCGCTCCGACGGGAAGGTAAACGGCATTTCCGTGCGCTGCTCTGGTTCGCCAGAAGTGGCTTAGTCCTGCTGGCCACATGACCCAGAAGCTGTACGCCAGCTCCCTCGGCTGATAAAGCGAGATGAGCGTCGCAACCCCAGAGTCGGTTACAACTGGACCTATTTGTCAGGGGTCCCTTTACCTTTACCATCCTAAGGGTATCTGCAGCAGATCCTTCCCCCTTTTGAACAGCAAGTCCCCCATGTAATGCCACAAACCACTTTGGGAACAAAAGAAGAAGCAAGAGCTTCCTTGGGCATGCAGAACAAGTCGTTCCATCTATTGGACCCAGGCTTACGCGTTCCAAATGATTTGGGCGCTTCAAAAAACCGCATGCAACCCACATTATGAAGTTCTTTTATTTTCCAGATGTTGTAACGATTTTCTGCTTGAATAAAGTCCATTATTTTCTTCCTTAGTTTGGAAGCCTGGTCTTCCATTCACCATCAATTTAAACCAGAATGAATAATATAGACCACAAGATTTCCATTCATTCATTCATCTTTATTTGACAAAGCCTTGGTGCCAGAGCAAAACCACTAGAGTGGTCAAGTACAAAGGCAGACAAGGCTTCGGCAAAAGGGGGAAAGGTCATAACCTTGCCATACATTAGGGGAAACCTGTACATGCTGCAAGTCCTATCTTCTACACCAGTCATGTAGAGGAGGCAGAATACAGGGGGTTGCAGCTCCAGGACTTCTTTTCAGTGATGCCTTCTGCTGGAGCATGAGGAAAATTGGCAGATCCCCCTTGGCAAGCAAATGAAGTGATAGGCTTTCGAGTTCTTCAATATACAGTCGTACCTTGGAAGCCGAACGGAATCTGTTCCAGAAGTCCGTTTGACTTCCAAAACGTTTGAAAACCAAATCACAGCTTCTGATTGGTTGCAGGAAGCTCCTGCAGCCAATCAGAAGCCACGGAAGCCCCATCGGATGTTCAGGTTCCAAAAGAACATTCGCAAACTGGAACAATCACTTCTGGGTTTGCAGCATTTGGGAGCCAAAACCTCCAAGTTCCAGGGAGTTTGGCAACCAAGGTACGACTGTATATAATTATTATCATTATCATCATTTATTAAATTTGTATACCACCTTTCATCCAAAGATCACAGGACAATTTACAATAGGAAAATACAAAATGAGAACAACATACATAATAAAAGCAAAGCAAAGCAATAACCCCTCTCACAAACACATTTAAAAGGCCATAAAGTGTGTGTGCAATTTAGGTAGTAGTACCTCTGCAAGATGGTTTGCTTTTCAATTTAAAAACTTCAATTTAAAATCACAAAGCAATGTGGAGAAGTAAACATAAGAATAGAAAAAAGAATCTGAGAAACGGAAAGAAACCGAAATGGATGGATTCGCTGATCACTACTTGCATATGAAAATTTACCACTACACAACCATTCTATGTAATCCTGTACAGGTGCTCAGATCTACTTTCCTGCTTCTGCTCATTTCTAATAAACTGCCAGTACTTCCATAATAGCAAACTCCAAAACAAGCTCTCTTGCGGGAACGAAACCTGAGACTGGGATTGCAGAGAGCTGATAGATACTGGAGCCAAGCTATAAGGAAAGGAGTATCTAGCAGAAACATTTGCAAAGTATGATGATAATAATCACTGAAGAAATTCAAAGGGGGGCAGTTTAAAAGAAATGAGTCAAAGGAAGATAAAAAGTTTTGGCAAATGCTTCACACATTTCGGCTGGATTGCAGAAACGATTACGAATTTCCACGTACGGATTTATAAAGGAAGTTAATGAGATGAATGTAAAAATAGCCTTCCCAACCCCCCCAAATTCTGGAACCCCCAAATGGCCTTTGTGGTCAATTTCCTGCAACACATGGATTAACTATTTCCTGCTCCCGTCCCCTCATCTCCCGTTATGAACCTCCACAGTGTTTATTGGTCAGGCTGAATGTGTTCAGGGATGGGTAATCCCAATGATCATAATAAATCAGGGCAAGCAAAGCAAGGCGACTGCAGCCACAAGTCCCTGGATGTTCTCGCAGCAATCCCTGACTCCTGGATAACCTCCTTGGCTGTTTCCTCAGCACACTGTCACGGTTTCGCTCTCTTTCAAGTTAGTTAGTGTCTCTGTTAACCTTTCCTGATATATCCCTTCGGCGATAGCAAAGCGTCTGGAGGCGGGTGATGTATTGGCGATAATGCCAAGTGTGTGAACTTTGTATTCTGCAAATTGCTTAAATGCACTGAAGACATTAAGCACATGCCTTGTAGGAACCTTGAGGAATTGCATTTATTTATTTATTTATTAATATTTTTATTACTTTTGAGAAATACAGAAAAAAGAATAAAGAATAGTTATAAGAAAATAGAATAGAAGAATAACAAATTTCCATGTTCTTTTTCCATCCAATCTAAAGGACTTCCCCACATCCTCCAAGCCCTACGTTCCCTGTCTTATAAAGCATCAGCAATTTGTTAACTTATTTCAAAACTTATTGTATCTTCCATTTTATCATGTTCCCTAATTTCAATTTTACTGTAACCCAATTCTTATATGCTTTGTATTAAACACAATAAAGTTGTTTCATTATTTTACCTCTAAATTCTTGTGTCTTAATTTTCATTTCATTAACTTACATTTGCTGAAGCTAGAGTTTCCTGAAAGGTGCATTTTTTTAACATTCATACAGCTTATAGTGTTTTTTCAAATAGTCCTTAAACTTTTCCCAGTCCTCCTCAATTGTTTCTTCTCCCACGTCTCGGATTCTGCCAGTCATTTCAGCCAATTCCATGTAGTCCATCAACTGTGATTGCCATTCCTCCAGCGTGGGTAAATCTTGTGTCTTCCAGTGTTTTGCAATCAGAGGAATTGCATTTAATCAGCTGAAGATTAGACCTACCTTGTGGTCAGGAGATGTATGTTGTGATAAGGCTGCTTCTCGAGGGAAACAGAGATGCGTTCGTGAAAGGTGGTGCTCATTATTCATCACTCACCCCCTCCCCTTCCTCTGTATCAAAACTTAGAATATAACCTCCTCGTGGGCAGAAACCTATGTGTGGGAGAGAGGCGTGCTTGTAAAATCAAGAAAAGAAAAACCCCATACTCTGCTGTTCCTGCAATGGGTGCAGAAGTCAATAAATTGCTACTGCCTGCAAAAAAATACCACTTATAGAATGATAGAGTTGGAAGGACCATCTAGTCCAACCCCCTTCGATACAGGAACTTCAGCTAAAGTACTGTATCCAAGACTTCTCTTACTTCCTTCAAATCCCTCCTCAAAAGTCATCTTTTCTGTGAAACTTTTGACTTTATACATGCACATATACACATCCACCCTGTTCTCATGTCCTACTATAGGGATCAACAGTGTGGTCTCGTGTGTGTGTGCATGCGTGCATGCATGCATGCATGAGTGAGTGTACAATGCCATGCTCAGATTTCTCCCTATTAACATTTAGGGATCTTCCTCTGTCTGCTTCACCCCAGACAGAACACATCGGTGCACACCATCCTCAGCAGTAGAAAGAAACCTTTCAACAGCCATTCTCCTGACACACACAGAGAAAAGAACAGAAAACAGTTAAAAACGACAGTTACTAGAATAACAGTCACAACAGAATGGAATGCCGCTCTTATGTGACTCACAGTCAGCCAATCACATGAGAGAGATTCTGCCCAAGGAAAACCCTATGCTAAAAAACAAAAAATACACTGCAATTCAACACAAGCAAACATTCCCATTTCAGTACATTAAACCATTATCCTTAACAGTTCCCACTCCTCCCTCCCCCCTTTGCAAATGTTGAGGCGTGTAACACCCATCACCCCAGACAGCATAGCCAATGGTTGGGAATCATGGGAATGGTAGTTTAGCAATATTTGAAAGGCACTACATTAGCCACCTCTACTCTGCTCCAGTTAACCCAGTTGTAAGCCAAAGCATGTGTAACTAAAACAGTCCTACCAACTTTCCCTGCCTCTATTTCCCTTATTCATCCATGTGTTTTTAGATTGTACAACAACAACAACAACAACAACAACAACAACAACAACAACTTATTATTTCTACCCTGCCCATCTGGCTGGGTTTGCCCAGCCACTCTGGGCAGCTTTCAACAAAAGATTAAAAATACATTAAAACATCAGTCATTAAAAACTTCTCTAAACAGGGCTGCCTTCAGATGTCTTCTAAATGTCAGATAGTTGTTTATTTCCTTGACATCTGGTCGGAGGGCATTCCACAGGGCAGGCACCACTACTGAGAAGGCCCTCTGCCTGGTTCCCTGTAACCTCACATCTCGCAGGGAGGGAACCACCAGAAGGCCCTTGGTGCTGGACCGCAGTGTCCAGACTGAATGATGTGGATGGAGAAGCTCCTTCAGGTATACTGGGCTGAGGCTGTTTAGGGCTTTAAAGGTCAGCACTAACACTTTGAATTGTGCTTGGAAACGTACTGGAGGCAGGGTAGGTCTTTCAAGGGATCTGTTGGTTGTTGTTTTTTTGCACCTGCACACTGAGCTGATCAAACTGTTTCTACATCTTCTCTGTTAGCAATGGTCCACCTTTCCCTAAGTTTTCAGTGATGTCCATAGGCATTAAGATGCAACAGGGAACACCTGTATGTGAAAATGCTTCTTAGCTTTGAAAACAATCCTGCGAGTGGTTTTTAACTTTCGCGATACCCCTTTCTACCTGCTCACCATGGGGAGCAGCTATTTAAAAACAACGTTAAAATATTCTCACCAAACCCAGGGACACCAAGAGGGTGTGCATTAGCTCATGCACCACAAGCGCCCCGGGGGGAAAAAGGACATCCTGTTTTCTTGTGAAGGAGCATGGGAAGCAAGACCCACATCCCGGTTTGGGGACTCATGATGTCAGAGGGTATGGTAGGTGCAAAGAGCTTCTCTCTCTGAGTGAGCCTGGTGGGGGCTGGTGCCTTTTATCCCTTTTGATGGAACTGATGTGGGGTGATGATCATTTCCTTCTCTCTCAATTCTGGCAGCCATTTTGTGTTGTGCCAAACACACCCACACACCTACACTGCAGACCCGCCATTGTGTGTTAAGCTGCACACCTCATGGCTGCCATTTTGTGCCTGGCACTCATAGCACTTTCTCAGAGTCCCAAATACCGTATACCCAGTGGTCCAAAAATCTGTGTGACCTCTGCAGGAACCAAAAGAAGGCTCGCCTCTGACAGCAAATGTTTCTTGAGAATAATGGGACCGTGTGATATTTGGCTAGAATTTAATTTTGATCTAAACTCAGATCATCTCTATTTCATTCTTCAATGTTATGTTAGAAAAGTAGGCATTATCCATAAAATAAATATTACTTTAGAGCTGTTAAATAGTAATGGTAAATGCACTGACTGACATGTAAAGGAGACTAAAATATTCCTCGCATTACAAAATTATTATTCTGTTAATAGCCTAGTGAAATTTCTAATCACAGATTCCACTTAGAGGCCTAGAAAAAAACACCAGTCAGCTCCTTTATAAGAATTTAACTAAAATCATGCATTAAAAATAATACTTTGGCCTTTTTTCTCCATTTCTGAGGCTTTAATACATAATTTCTAGCTCTTTTTCTCTGGGATCATGAGGGCTAGAAAAAAAATGTGCTTAAAATGAAAGCAGTTATTAGCATAGGTTTCTTGAAAAAAGACACAGTAATTCAGCCAGAACACTTAAATGTTTAATGCTGCACATTAAATGCTAAAGGGTGCAATCTTATACACGCCTAGGAGTCAGCCCCATTGAACGCTGTGGAACTTGATTCCAAACAAATGTCCACAGCGCTGTTCATGTAAGTGTTTTGAGTTAGATCTAGGAGCCTTGAGAAAACAATTGACACTTTTTCTTCCAAGTGGAAAAGCATGTTCTAACAATCTTGGAAGCCCGCTCCTCAGTAATTCAGAGCAGGGCTTTTTGTGTGGTTGCCCCTTGTTCTGTGATACGACAGGCACTCGCTATCAGCCTGAAATATACTCAGAGTCGCAAAGTGATTTCATGCTCTTTATTCAGCTCATAGCGGTGAGGAGGAATGAATGCAAGTCCCCTCAAAGTATCTGCTTTATATACATTATTTACACAATGGGCTGCACATGACTGGCTAATTCCGGAATTCTACTGTAAGCCAATCAGGTTGTGGATTCACTTCTATCTGGAGCATGATTGGTTGGTTCCTGCCAACCAATCATACTGCTGCATTGTTCTAGGACCAATCAGACTGCTGCCTTTTGGATCCTATTGTTCTAGGACCAATCAGACTGCTGCAGTTTGGATCCTATTCAACTCAGTACATAACACAGCCCTTTCTGGAAACTATTGAAGACATTCATTTGTTTCCCACAGGCATTCTCCGTTGGATAAATGGTTCTTTACCACAAGTATCTACTTTGTTAGGGTTTGAGTCTTGTTTTAAATGTATTTGGTGTTTTTAACTGTTTTTAATTACCTTACGTAAGGGAGGAGGAACCACAATCTGGAGATCCAGGCACATGATCCACGAGTCATGCTGCCCCAATATCACTCAAGCACCACTACCTGCATACTGGCACAACCTGGAGCAAAACACTCTGCCAAACAGGGATGCAATCCAAGAATCCGAAAGTCTGCTCACAGTCTGATCAGCTCACTTTGGGCTTGGCCACACTTTTGCTTGTCCTCTGCCTAGAAAGTGTGCGTCTGAGAGGTTTCCTGCCTGCCCTGTTCTTTCCAGGCACTGTTTTCTGTTTGCCCCGCCACTTTCCCCCGGGGAAAACCTGCTCTTTACTGCTGAATCGGAGCAAATGTCAATTCACCGAAAACCTGGTTGACATTTGCTCTGATTCAGTGGTAAAGAAGGGAGTTTTCCCAGAGGGAAAGCAGTGGCACAAGAGGAAATGTGAGAAAGCCCTCAGATGCAGAATCACAGATCACATAATCACGGGGAGTCATGCATTTCATGGTTTTGTTTATTGGTTGTTTTAGATTGTATGCCCTTTGGGGTACATCTTTTAATTGTGTGCAGAGCCATGTACATTGATGGCAGTGTATAAAGGCAAACAACAGAAATCACACCCACTCCAGACATTTGAAGCACTTTGCACTGCCACAGAGAATCCTGGGAACCGTAACTTGTTAAGGATGCTGGGAATTGTACTTCTGTGAGGTCAGCACCTTAACTACAGTTCTAATGGTTCATTGTGGGGAGAAGCCATGACTCTTAACGTTGGATAAGAGAGCTTTAAATGTACAGTGTGGATTTGACCATAATTAATAATTACAATGATGCTTTTCATTGAACAGGTACATCTTTTCATTGAACAGGTAGCAGCTGTTGGTTAACACACTGATGGATCAGCATGTTATGTATTCTGCAATGTCATTCTTTTGTTTACACACACACACACACACACACACACACACACACACACCGGTTTTAAATTGCATTTAGGTGTTGCATTTTATTTCGCCAAGTTGCATAAAAGCAACTGATAAATTATTATTGTGATTACGATGATTGTGCTGTTAGCCTCCCTAACAATCGGGAGTCCAGATTACATTTCCACATGCCCAGAGGATGTGCAAGGAATTCATTCGGCTTCCCTGGATTATTTTTGGAGAACCGGGGAGGAGGCAATCTCTATGATGCACAAAGGCAAAGCGTTAATGCAGCCCTGGTTATGAATTAACTGCATGACATGCAACCCATTGGAACATTTTGAGAGTGGTGTAATAAGCATATTAATTGTTGGCTGAAACAAAGCGGCTGAACACACTGATGTTTAATCCTTGCCTGCAAAGCTTCCGTAAGGTTATCTACCCGCCTTCTCCCTTACATAAAAGTGATTATTACTCAACTCCTTTCATATGTTGATCGTTTTCATCATCCGCTTCCTCTCCTTAACTACCGTGCACAAGAACAATTCAATTAATCAGCGCATTGTGACTTGGTCCCAGAGTAATCCATTCTTTCCAGCGGCTGGTGACCTTCTCATTTGACACCTCCATCTACTGCACTGGGGAAAAAGTATCATAAGTAAAATTCTTTGGCTGCTCTTCCCCATTGTAGTAGACAATGATGGCTGGCTTCAAGGGGTTTAACAAGCAACAGAGAAGTGCACATGTTTATGTAGACAGACTTTGTCACGTGGAATAAGTTAGAAATTGCTCTCTCCCCCTTGGCTTTGAAGGACCTCTCACGCATCAAAATCAACATGAAAAAATTATTTTTTAAAATTTGTTTTACCAATCCCACACATTATAAAGCAAAACCATTTCTCGGCATTATTTTTTATTGGGTTGTAGCCATTCATAGTCCTATCCAGAGTTGACCAAGTGAAGTTAATGGACATGACTAATTTAGGTATTGTTAAAGCTATGGTTTTCCCAGTAGTGATGTATGGAAGTGAGAGCTGGACCATAAAGAAGGCTGATTGCCGAAGAATTGATGCTTTTGAATTATGGTGCTGGAGGAGACTCTTGAGAGTCCCATGGACTGCAAGAAGATCAAACCTCTCCATTTTGAAGGAAATCAGCCCTGAGTGCTCACTGGAAGGACAGATCCTGAAGCTGAGGCTCCAATACTTTGGGCACCTCATGAGAAGAGAAAACTCCCTGGAAAAGACCCTGGAGTTGGGAAAGATTGAGGGCACAAGGAGAAGGGGTGACAGAGGACGAGGTGGTTGGACAGTGTTCTCGAAGCTACCAGCATGAGTTAGACCAAACTGCGGGAGGCAGTGGAAGACAGGAGTGCCTGGTGTGCTCTGGTCCATGAGGTCACGAAGAGTCAGACACAACTAAAGACTAAACAACAACAACAACAATTTAGGTTCATCAGTTTCAACAGATGCCCTCCAGGTGGGACTGGCACTGAGCTAAAGAAATCCTCTACATCTGCTGGTTTCTTCAGCTGTAACCCACTGAGTGGTGTTCAACAAAGTGTTACTTAGAATAGGCCCATTGAAGCTAATGAACATGGCTACAATCGGTCCATGGATTTCAACAGGTCTATTCAAAGCGATACGTAGTTGAATGCCACCCGCTGTGTTTTAAAATTATTATTAAATGTATTGCTTACTAGCTACACGAAGAGTCTTTGACTTTACCTAAAAACGTAAAGTGTAACATAAAATAAAGTATGTGTATGTGTAGAAAACAATACATTCCGTGCTGCTTTTAAAACTTACAGGAGACTTGTTAAGCATTGCCTCTGGTCACCTTATTAAGCAGCTGTTACTTCCTCGGCATATTTCTGTGCAAGAAGCCAAGAGGTTGCAATTTGTTAACACACTCAAACAACCCTCCAGCAGCGAGAAGAAGAAGAAAGCTGGTCGGCCCTGATCAGCTCCAACAGTAAAAAAATATATATTCAGATTTGAAGAGAAGGATGGAGTGGCCCCAGCCACTGAGCAAGGGCTATATCAGAGCAGTGGCGTAGCGTGTGGGGTGCAGGGGGGGCCGGCCGCACCGGGCGCAACATCTGGGGGTTAGGGTTAGGGGGTGCAAATCCACGGGTTAGGGGGCGCAAATCCACGGGTTAGGGGGCGCAAATTACTTGCCTTGCCCCGGGTGCTGACAACCCACGCTATGCCACTGTATCAGAGGCTGAAGCCCCTAACCTTTCAGGCAGCACATCATGGCAAAGGGAAAACCAGCCCAAATCCATGGCACTTTAGTGGAGGAAGGAGGAAGAGAGACCTTTCTGACTCACTGCTGCTGCTGGGTAAATTTGGGCGGAGGCCAGGTAAGGGATGGGAAATGAAACAGTTCATAGGCGAGCAGAAGGGATTGTCTAATCCACTTGCTGCTTTTTTTTCCCTTGGAAGAGTTGGGAAGGCCAAAGTAGTGAGTGTGTTTTAACATCCACAAGGGTTTCCCCCTCCTTTTCTTTTTTAAGCCAGTGACAGTTTGCTCATCGCTAGTCCTTGTCGTAAAAGACATGCTCAAAACGATTCATTATTTTAAAGGCATCTTCTTGTTGTTTTTCATAAGTTTCTAGTGGGAGCTATTATCCCGTTTCTTTGGCAAGTACAAACTTTTGACTTACAGACTTTGCATGCACAGAGGTAAAATCGAATCTTGACATTGGTCAAGTGATTCCGTGTAGGATGTAGAACTCTGCCACGCTGGGAGAATACTCTGAAATTCTAAAAACAAACATTTATCTGAAGTGGCACCAGGGGGCGCAAAAGAGCTGCTTTTGAAATGCTGCAACTTTTTCTTTTCTAAAAGAAGAAGCCTTGCAAATGTTCTGCTCTGAATGTTCCGCTAGAAGAGTTCGGGGTACATTTTGCTCCTTGTCGTTCTTCCAAATTGGGTTTCCGGGTCTTTTATCTCAATGTGATGAAACTAGCTAGGAGGTTTTATGGCATGCTGTCCTCTTCCAAATGCTTTTATTTATTTATTTATTTATTTATTAACAGCCATAGCAAAGACCAGCCTTTCCAAATTAACAATAGATGACTATAAATCTTGCTCAGTTCCCTAGCAACTAACACAATAAAAAAAAAAAACCAATCCCCAAAGCTTAGGAGGGAGTTTGTTTAGAAATACCTCGGTGTGTACATAAGGGAGAGGGAGAAAGAGAGGTGGACGTCTGTGATAGATAGCAGAATTTTGCCCTGACTTAGTTGCAGCAGATGATTCAGACATACGAAAGCATTGCTCATATGTTAGTCAGATGGCTGGGGTAACTTTCGTCAGTTGAATGCAGAGCGCCGCACAGCAATTTCAGCACAGTGATGAACACGTGAGAGACTGGCAGGCCGGCCTGCTGGTTTGATTTGGTATCTGGCCGAGCTATTCTGAGATATATTTTTTACCCATCGCAAAACCTTTACAAATGGCACCAAGACGCGGCTAATGACAGGGACACCTCAGAAGGCCAGACGAAGTCAGTTAGTCCTATGGCCCTCAGCTCCCTGCCCTCCCTCGCCTCTCTGACAAACAGCGGAGAGCTTCGCAAATAAAACAGAGGCATCAGATTGCACTTTCGTATAAAGGGCCTGATGGGGAAGATTGTGAATAAGGGGGGGGGGGGGAGAGAAGCAATGTTGTGGAGTATATACCTCCATTTTATTAGACTCGGTCTTTCAACTGGAGCGTTGGCTGACATTTAAAGGGTTTGTGCCAGGTCTCCTTTCATCACTGAAAGGGCTAGATGAGAGAAGCTGTGTTTTCCAGAGGATAGTTGTCTGCAGGGCAAATATAGGCCTACACTACTTCCAAGCCAAGGATACACAACCTGCGGCCCGCTGGATGTTGTGGACTTCAACTCCCATCAGCCTCAGCCAGCACTGCCCATGGCCATGGGTGATGGGAGCTGTAGTCTGAGGTCCAGCGCTGAGGGCCTTCTGGCGGTTCCTTTCCTGAGAGAAGTGAGGTTGCAGGGAACCAGGCAGAGAGCCTTCTTGGTGGTGGTGCCCTCCCATCAGATGTCAAGGAAATAAAGAACTGAGTTTTAGAAGACATCTGAAGGCAGCCCTGTTTAGGGAGGTTTTTTAATGTTTGCAGTTTTATTCTGTTTTTAGTGTTCTGTTGGGAGCCGCTTAGAGTGGTTGGGGAAACTCAGCCAGATGGGCAAGGTATAAATAAATTGTTGTTGTTGTTGTTGTTGTTGTTGTTGTTGTTGTTGTTGTTGTTGTTGTTTCTGTTGCAGAAATTATATTCAGTGAGTTACTCCTCTTTCCTCCCAGCTTCCTTCAAGCACTGCTTCTAGTTTTTTAGTAAATCAGACCATGTGGTACTTAAACATGGTTCAGTGGGTTGCATCAAAAGCTGCTGCTGTCGCCTGTCAGAGATTCTTTAGTTGTTATTCCTGCATTGCAGGTGGTTGAGCCAGGTGATACTTGGGGTCCCTTCCATGATTCCATGACTCATAATAATAATAATAATCGTGGTTGCTATTGGCATCTGTCTCGAGAGACAATGGAGTGTGCCTCTGGGGGTGAAGTCAAACTGCTGAAGTGACCTTCCCCAGGGCATAAGCCTGGGCAGTGCGTCTGGAGGTCCTAGACGACCCTCTCAGCCTCGCCGATGTGGTCCAAAGGAAAGCAGAGCAAGACGTTTGGCACCAGCCTGGCTGCAGGAGTATAATAATAACAGTAGTAATAATCACCCTGAGGCCACACCTATGAGTGAAAATACATAAAACCGCACTTTTTGTGGGATATTAAAACGGAAAAAGCAGCTTATTAACACATGCTGTGAATACATCATTAAAATCTGGGAAGGGGGGGGGGGACTCTGCAAAAGTCCCACAAAAGAGCTTGCCTTTTTATCAGTTACATTTTGGAACAAGTTATCATCAAGAATCTGAAACAAGAATGGATACTGGGAAATCATTCAAAAGCCATTAATTCTGTCAGAATTGTTCAAAGCCGCCACACCATTAACAACCCGAATGAGAAAGAAAACTGTTTAAAGAGGAAACAATAAAACTATATTGCCTCATCTTCATATTCCGCTACCCAGATTTCCCCACTGTATTTTTCATAAAACTCTGTCCTAAGAGACGACTTGTATTTCTTTCGCTTCCTCCCAGATCCCAGAGCTCATGCTGAGTAGATGAGGCTGCAATCCTCAGTGCGCTTTCTAGTAAGTTTCACTGAACATAATGGAATTTGCTTCTGATTAAATCTGATCAGGATTGCGTTGTTTGTTGCTTGTTTAGGTTTTTAAAAAAACTTATCTAACATGTGTTAGGACAGATGAGTTACAGCACCATAAATGTTAAAGGTAAAGGTAAAGGGACCCCTGACCATCAGGTTCAGTTGTGACCGACTCTGGGGTTGCGGCGCTCATCTCGCTTTATTGGCCGAGGGAGCCGGCGTACAGCTTCCGGGTCATGTGGCCAGCATGACTAAGCCTCTTCTGGTGAATCAGAGCAGTGCATGGAAACGCCGTTTATCTTCCCACTGGAGTGGTACCTATTTATCGACTTGCACTTTGACGTGCTTTCGAACTGCTAGGTTGGCAGGAGCAGGGACCGAGCAACGGGAGCTCACCCCGTCGTGGGGATTCAAACTGCCCACCTTCTGATCGGCAAGTCCTAGGCTCAGTGGTTTAACCTACAGCACCACCTGCGTCAGAGGTATAATTGTTGTCATCCATCTGTCTCTAGAGACAATGGAGTGTGGCTTCTGCCTGAGGTGCAAGCCTTGGCAGTGTATATAGAAGTCCTGGGCTGCCCAGACGTCAAGATCTGCTTCTTGGCCTCGCTGATGTGGTCCAAAGCAAAGCAGAGCAAGATGTTTGGTACAAGCTTGGCTGCAGGAATTGCTGGAAGGAGGTGTACAAGGCACCACCAAACCGCCTTAGGGACTCTGCTCTGAATTTGTGTAGGGTTTACTCCTTAGCCGTTTCTTATTCCAGAGATGTCCTGCAAGGCAGTGTGCAGAGAGGTATAATATGGATTGTTAAATATCAAAACATAATATCAGTCTATTTCTGATGCTTTGGCTGTGCACTCTAATTGCTAGTGTAATGAGAGAAGTGCCACCCTATAAATACGAGAGTGACTGGCTTTGAGGAGAGATCTTGAGATTTGCAGAAGTATATTTTTTTTTATTCCCCCCAAAACAAAAGTGTTTAAAAGGGGGGAAGAGTCCTAAAAGTAGCAAAAAGCCCCGTGGCACAGCAGTGCAAACTTCCTGATCTCTTTCCCCAGCTTTTTCATGTAGATATTAAAAGCACAGGAATTTTATGGGTCACAGTCAGCATCTTGAATTTAGCCAGTTACTAAGAAATCAGTTACTTGGACTATTGCTGTTAATACAGGCTTTGTCAACCTGGTGTTAGACCATGGGTAGGCAAACTAAGGCCCGGGGGCTGGATCCGGCCCAGTCGCCTTCTCAATCCAGCCTGTGGACAGTCCGGGAATCAGCATGTTTTTACATGAGTAGAACGTGTGCTTTTATTTAAAATGCATCTCTGGGTTATTTGTGGGGCATAGGAATTCATTCATCCCCCCCCCAAAAAAAATATCTAGTCTGGCCCCCCACAAGATCTGAGGGACAGTGGACTGGCCCCCTGCTGAAAAGGTTTGCTGACCCCTGGGCCTTAGACTACAACTCCCACTGGGGCTGGCTGGGGCTGACAGGAGTTGTAGTCTAAGCTATCTGAAGGCCAGCTTCTCATTCTTCAAGAATGTCCCAACACCAAGAACCCTGAGCAGGTCCATTGCATTGCATGCCACATAGAGCATGAGACTCTTAATCTTGGGGCTGTGGGTTTGAGCCCCACATGGGCAAAAGTTTCCTGCGTTTCAGGGGGTTGGACTACATGGCCCTTGAGTTCCCTTCCAGCTCTACAATTCTATGTGACTCTACATTGTGAGCTGTCCATCCCTGTTTAGCTGTTCATTTTAGCCCAGTGGTTCTCAAACCTTTTTCTCTGCGCCACACCTTCAGAATAAAAATTTGCCCAGAACACACTGGATCTTTTATTGACAAGAAATGCATTGGAAAACAAAAAGAAACGATTCCAACATTGCTTGATTCATGATATAGAACGCAACTACTTTATAATATGATCACGGGACATCCAGAAAGTAGAAAAACAAGGCAGCTACATGAGAACATAAATCATTCCCAAAATATAATGATAAACGAGCCTCTTACATATGTACCTTAAGCATATACACAAACTCAATGAGAGGCATGAGCTTGCTTTTGCCAGGCAATCTCATTTACGGTGGTACCTCGGGTTACAGACGCATCAGGTTACAGACGCTTTAGGTTACAGATTCTGCTAACCCAGAAATAGTACCTCGGGTTAAGAACTTTGCTTCAGGATGAGAACAGAAATCGTGCGGCGGTGGCAGCAGGAGGCCCCATTAGCTAAAGTGGTATCTCAAGTTAAGAACAGTTTCAGGTTAAGAACGGACTTCCAGAACGAATTAAGTTCTTAACCCGAGATACCACTGTACATTAGGTCTCATTTGAGACAGTCCAACTCTCATCTCCTCAATAACACAAAGAAGCCTTTCTCTTTTCCGATCTTTCATATTTGTCGGCGTTGAAAATCCCTGTTCACTACAGGATGTCATGGGCAACTGTAGAAGAAGACCTGGTGCTCATAGACTCAAAGAAGAGTCGGAAGGGACCCCAAAGCAGAAAATTATATGAAAATGATATATTGATGGTATCTAACACAGAGTAAATTGACAAAAATGTATAAATCTAAATCAAAGAAATGTTGGAAATGTAAAGAGAAAGAAGATTCTTTTTATCGTATGTGGTGGTCTTGTAGTAAGGTTAAAACTTACTGGGAAAGGATGTTTAAAACAACATTTGTTTTTTTAAAAAACCTCAGAAGCTTTTCTTTTGGGAATTATAGGAACAGAACTACTGAAACGGGATGGAAACTTATTCATTTATGCTATTACAGTGGCAAGAATGTTACTCGCCCAAAAATGGAAAGAAGCAGATGTTCCAGCAAAGGAAGAATGGATACAAAAACTTATGGAATATGCAGAAATGGCGAAATTTACTGGAAGAATAAGAAATCAAGATAACAAACTTTTTATAAAAGAATGGAAATGGTTTATTGAATGTTGACAGATAAATTGTAAACAGTTAAGAACATTGGCAGGATTATTGTAATAAGCTGCAGGTTTATAAGAGTATATATTTAAAGTAGATGAATAAATGAGCAAATTAAGTGCATTTGGATATGCAGAAGTTATTAAAAATAAATTTAAGGAATCACAGAAAGAGGGGAAAGGAATTCAAGTTTTGAAATGTTAAAATGATTGTAAAATTAGTGAAATGTATAAACCTAAAAAGCAGGGTGTTGTTTTTTTTAAAAAAGGCATTCTAGGAAAGGATCCCAAGCACCATCGAGTCCAACCTTGTTTTATAAGACACCCTTGTTTAGCTTTGCAAACATACTAACAGTTTTCTTGCTGCACCACTCTTGAAGAGAGGCGTGGATACTGTTTCTGGCTGCATATCCATACCACACTGAAATGTTAAAATGTATGGTTATCCTTCAGTCTTCACACTTGCCACCGTCTCCTGCCACAAAGGTGTGCCACGCAGCACCCTTTGAGAACCACCGCACGGATTTTTCCATCTTTGGTTCCTTGGCATCTTTCAGGTCTGCATCTCTCTGCAACCGCGCTGTAGAATTGCCAAGCACAGTAGAATTGCCCCCATATAAGATCTATTAAAACAGAACAACCACTATAATTTCGTGTGGAGAGAGGAACTGAGCACCTGAGCGTCTGGCCGTGAGGGACTAATACAGAAGCCCTCTTGAAAGTTGCCTTCCTCTTATGGCTGCTTCCAAGTTATTAGTTCCGTAAAATAATGAGAATCGTAAGGCTACGGCAGCAGCTGAAAGGAAGCGTGCTCTCCATTACAGACAGGCTTAAGAAAATACTCACATTCCGAAGACAGCCATATGGGAGGAATTAATAGCTGGAGGAAAATCATGTCTTTATATACAGTATGAGTTTTTATTGTTGTTACAAGCATTTGTCCTCCAGCTCTTCATTCCTAGGATGTCATAATTCCTTGTTTAAATGAGGGGTGAGCAACCTCAGGAGACAGCACGATGATGGCACTACCAGGACAAGACTTTGGGGCAGAAGTGCTAGGTTCGACTTACCAGAATGATCAGGAGGGAGCCCCTCACCACATCCCCAAATGCAGCAGACATGGTTCACCACATTCTGAAAAAAGTGAAAAAAATACCATCTAAAGAGCAGCTTCTACCATAACAGTCTAAAATTATCTAACTGCACTGCTGGTGAATGATCCCAAGCTTCATTCACATAGCACTAAACAATGCTTCAGTGTGATGTCTGATTAGAAACATTTTCTTTAAAAAAATCTTTCTAAAGATAGTTCCCCCTTGTTCATCTTTTTAAGCAGCAGCATATTCCAGCAGCAACAGCATCCCACAAAATACATTCAGGTGGTCCACAGCATGCCCACATTAAAATATTCATATTTATTTTTAACTGTGTTTTTATTGCTTCTTTTATTTCCTGTGTTGTTTTCTGTTGTATGACCCTCTGAATTCTATGGAAAGCAAATTGTAATGCAATATAAGGAATAAAAGCAGCAATACAAACATAATTAAAAACCATACAGGATCTACCACGGTGCATTACAATTAGTACAGCAGGCAGAAAAATCCTTACACGGTCGGCCAGGGCACTCAGCAATTTTCAAGTGGGCAGGGGGAGTGTGAGGATCGCTGATCATGATACATTTAAAAGCCCTTTAAGTACAGTACTAAGAGTCACTAAAAGAAGGTTTGAACACTGTAAAAAGCTCTCCCAACACCACTTCTGGAACTGATAAGTGAGAAAGGCGCCTCAGGAAACGATGGTTGATGGTCTCAGAAACCACTGAGACACCCAGGAGAACGAACAGGGGTTTTTTTGGTCTGTTACATTTGGTTAGATTTGTTATGTCCCTCCATGGTTCTCTCCTCACCTATTTTTAGAGGAAGGGAGGGGGTATAAATTTAAGAAAATATTTTATACTCACAACAACCCTGTGAGGTAGGTTAGGCTGAAAGATAGTACTGGCCTGAGGTCTCCCAGTGAGCTTTATGGCTGAGTGTGGATTACTTTACCCTGTATATTGTGTCGGAGATACATACAGATTGTTATGCGTGGCACACAGCAATCCTAGAGCCATAGAATTGTAGAGCTGGAACAGACTCCTGTCATCTAGTCCATCCCCTGCAATGCAGGAATCACAGCTGAATAATTCCTGGCAGATGGCCACCTGACATCTGCTTAAAAACTTCCACTGGTAGAGAGTCAAGCACCTTCAGTGACGATCAGCAGGAATTGAGTAGGTCAAAGTTGTCTGAAAGAGTCCGACATGCACAACTGGACTCCGTGACTATCATATACATTGGTACCTTGGGTTAAGTACTTAATTAGTTCTGGAGATCCGTACTTAACCTGAAACTGTTCTTAACCTGAAGCACCACTTTAGCTAATGGGGCCTCCTGCTGCTGCCACGCCGCCAGAGCATGATTTCTGTTCTCATCCTGAAGCAAAGTTCTTAACCTGAAGCACTATTTCTGGGTTGCGGCGTCTGTAACCTGAAGCATATGTAACCTGAAGCGTATGTAACCTGAGGTACCTGGGCAAGCAAGATTTTGGAACTTGTCCACAGTATGGGGTACAGCTGTCAAGATTCGCTCCTAATTCCACTTCACCTCTAACATTTGGAATATATCTCCATAATTATGCCTGAGAGAAAGCACGGCTGCCTGAATCCGTCCTGCGAGGGTGCAATTCCTGACCCTGTGATCATGATTAAGGTAAAGGTAAAGGACCCCTGACAGTTAAGTTCAGTCGCGAACGACTCTAGGGTTGCGGCGCTCATCTTGCTTTACTGGCCGAGGGAGCCGACGTTTGTCCGCAGACAGTTTTTGCAGGTCATGTGGCCAGCATGACTAAGCTGCTTCTGGCGAAACCAGAGCAGTGCACGGAAATGCCATTTACCTTCCCGCCGGAGCGATACCTATTTATCTACTTGCACTTTGACATGCTTTCGAACTGCTAGGTTGGCAGGAGCAGGGACCAAGGAACGGGAGCTCACCCCGTCGCAGGGATTCAAACTGCCAACCTTCCGATCGGCAAGTCCTAGGCTCAGTGGTTTAGACCACAGCACCATCCGCGTCTCTCTTAAATTTCCTTCAGAACCAATGCCAGCTGTGAAAAATAACATTTAAGGCACTTACTACATTCACTGGGAGATGGAAGCTTCAAACAAAAGCAAAGAAGAAGACAGATGGGAGAGGAAAGGGGTCTGCCATTTCACCCTAAATCAGGGCCAGATATAGGTTTGATGAGGTTAAACTACTGAAGGTAATGGTGCCCTTTATACAGTGGTATCTCGGGTTACAGACGCTTCAGCATACAGACTCCACTAACCCAGAAATAGTACTTGGGGTTAAGAACTTTGCTTCAGGATGAGAACAGAAATCACATGGCGGCTGCAGGAGGCCCCATTAGCTAAAGTGGTGCTTCGGGTTAAGAACAGTTTCAGGTTAAGAATGGACCTCCAGAACAAATTAAGTACTTAACCCCAGGTACCACTGTATGTCCAGCTGTCCTCTGTCAACAACAAATTCTCACTGTTTTTCGTGTATTATATGCTATATGGTAATTTCTGGACCTAATAGGTATCTAAAGCCATTTGTACATAACAAATAGGAGCCTACACAACACAAAACAAAACACTGTTGCTGTATGTAGGTTTTCTTTTATTTGTTTTTTATCATAAATTTTTGGAAATGTACATCCAGTTTTTTTCCCTTTAATTTTTTTTTGGGGGGCCCCCAAGAGAGTGAGGCCCTAAGCTATAGCTTGTTTAGCTTATACGTAAATCCGGCACTGTCCTGAATAGAGATAAACTTAGCAAAAGAAAGTAATGAGATGTAGCGTGTGTAGCCTCTTTCAAGTCTCTCTAGTTCTAAGAGCTCAGGATTTGGTACATAGGAATGAAGTTTCCCTGGCTACTAATTTGTCTCTGGAGGTATTACAGAATGCTAACAAACATTCTAAAATGCACAGAAGTTTAGATTCAGACAAGGTGGTGGGAAAGTGCAGCCCCCTCCCTTCATGCACACAATTTGCCTTTGGTGGGAAAGGGTTGAAGATGCACTCCTTCGTCTTTCTTCCACTGAACACTGTCTCCCAGAGCTACAGATCTCCCTTATGAACTAGGATCCTCCCAAATACAGTCACTGTCTCTTTCCTGCAAAATCTGGAAAGGTGATTGTCTGCCCCTCCCCATATGAATTGACCCAGACCCTGTGATTGCCATCTGAGGCCTTCTTCATGTTCCTCCTCCACAATAGGTCTTGAGGGTGGCAACACGAGAATGGGCCTTTTCTGCGATGGCTTCCCATTTCTGGAATGCTCTCCCTAAGGAGGCTCATTATGTATCTTGATCATTTCTCTTCTCACAGGCCTTTGGCCAGTTAAGCAATCTATGGACATTTAAACTAGGGAGAGGTGTTGTTTTTGTTTGTTATTATGGGGTGTCTTTTTGTGCATGTGTTTTATGTTGTAGA
The DNA here is from genome assembly GCF_964106915.1 of Podarcis gaigeae. Classification (NCBI taxonomy): domain Eukaryota; kingdom Metazoa; phylum Chordata; class Lepidosauria; order Squamata; family Lacertidae; genus Podarcis; species Podarcis gaigeae. The sequence goes on from NC_139679.1 coordinate 101,765,563, forward strand.
CAGCCCTGTGCACTTCACATGAAGGGCTGCCTGGAAATTTAATAAATAATAATGGTAATAATAATAATTATTATTGTTATTCAGTGACCACAATCACCAAGGTTATTCCTGAGAAGATGCTGCAGCCATGGAGAGCCCAGCCCATACCAGACATTCTCTACTCTCCAGATGTTGCTGGACTCCAATTCCCATCAGCCTTGACTATTGGCAGTGCTGGCTGGGGGGTGGGGTGGCAGATGTAGTTCAGCAACAACTGGAAGGCCAAAGGTTCCCCACCCCTGGAGATGGCATTTCTCAGTCTGGCTGATTACTTGGGGCAAAAATGGCCTTGGGAACCATCAGCCTGGTGCTGTACAGATGCAATGTACTATAATGGTAGTACTATCATGCAATGTACTGTCTAATGTAGTTAGGAACCATCCGAGAAAATGAAGACAGGTAACGCTTTCTGCAGATGCACGACCTGCATTTTATGACGCCATAATTTTAGGATGTTTTCGTGACTTTATGGCATGCGGCCATTACTGTTACTCCATGATTTGTGAATAAATCAATGTATTCCTACAGATTGAACGGGCCTTACTGTTTATAGAAGCATTACCTGCGTATAGCACATCTATCTCATTTTCTCGCCTCTCTCACGCCCCCACCCCCAATTCGGATCGAAGCTGGCTTTGGACACATAAAAATGCAATATTTCCTAAGACGGTGCAGGATCGATACGGGACAGAGACGGATGGTGCGTGCGGCTACCAACGCCGTGCGCAAACCCGGCTTCCCTAGCCGGCGGCGGGAGCGGAGTCAATGTGGGAGCGAGTGTTGCAGGGCAGGTGGGCGACCCCCCCCCCCAATCCCACGTGGGCCGCGTGCGCGCAACCCGCAAGTGAGTGAAAGTGGCACCTGGAGAAAGCGAAGGTAGAAGGGGGAGAGGACCGGGGGAGGGGACACTGGAGGCGCCAGGTGCCAACTAGCCAGAGCGCAGGAACGCGCTAAAGCGCAACGCAGGCGAGGTGGTGGTGGCCCCCTAAGGAGATGCCAGAGGAGGAGCAGGCAGGCGGCAGGACGCGTAGGGAAGCATCAAGGCGCTAGAGCGCATTGAGGAGCAGGCGGCGGTGACGGCACGCCCGGCCCCAAAGGGCGCCCGAGACACGTGAGGGGAAGCAGCCGGGGGCCGAGTGGGAGGCAAGCAGGCAGGCAGGGCTGCGAGGGGAGGGGACAGCCTGCCGGGGGGGGGGGGGAGGCGAGGAAGCAAAAGCGGAGCGCCAGCAGCTGCGCCGCGGCCCCTCGCTCGGAAGGCGCAGCAGCCTCGGCTCGCCCTGTGCGCAACGCGCGCGGCCACCCTAGCCAAGCCGAAGCGCGCCCAGGCCGGCCGGACAGCCCCCTCTCGCTGCTGCCATGTTCAGCCGGAGCGCGCGGAAGCGCCTCTCCAGCCGATCGGTGAGTCCGCGGAGGATCGCGTGGTCTGGGAGACCCGGTGGATGGGGGAGAGAGGGGGGTGGGAATCTGCCGCGTGTGTCTAAGATTATTTCGTTGTCTGGGCGGGGGAAAAGAAATGGGTCCCGGAGAGAGAGCCCACCCTGGCAAGCAAGAGACCCCCCCCCCTTCGTGCGCCCTGGGCAGGGCATCGCGCCTCACTGGGCACCTCCTCTCCACCCTTTGAACAGGTTGGTCCGGGACCCCCCGCCCCACTGTGGCGCCCACCCGCTTCCAAAGGCAAAGCTCCAGCCATGGCTGGGTCAAAGCACCTTGACTCGCTGCTCCCTTTGTCCAAGGCGCGGGGAGAACCGGGTCAGTATCCCACCAGCTGGACCTTTTCAGATGCTAATCATCTCCTTCCACCACCCAGCGCTACTCTTCCGTGGAGGGAGATGCCGTTTCCCGATGGAGCGATTTGTTAAATTTGTCTTTAGATAATTAAAAAAAAAATGTTTGCAAACAGATCTACTCCTCATTTTATCAATGGGCGAGCAATCAGCTGGTGCGTCTTTAACAAGGTTGGGTCTGTTCCCCCCCCACCCCCGCCATTCTTTCCAGGGAGGTGGGAGAGGGAGACACAGAGCATGTTGTTTGTATTCATGGGGTTCCTTCTTTTTCTTCAATGAAGTTGACCGCCTTGGGTGAGCTGGAACGAGAGCGGCCTTGCAACAACTGCGGTGACCAGTGTCCGGGCTTTGCGCTTCATAAATGGAGGTAAGGAGACAAACGTTTCTCTCTCTCTCTCTCTCTCTCTCTCTCTCTCTCTCTCACACACACACACACACACACACACTCCCCAAGGAGTTGTGAAAACAATGAGAGGCAGAGTGCAAGCTCGCTGGAAAGCCTTACGCCCTATGTGTGTTTGTGTGCTTTAAATGTGATCTCTGGACGTGTAATAAAACTTGGTGGTTGGTGCTGTTGATTCCTCCCTGTCATATCGGTGTGCTGTTCTGTTGGGTTTGTTCAAGACTTCTTTCCGGCTTGTGATCATCCTTTCCAGCAGTCGTTCTCTGTGGCATTATCTGCGCTAGGTCTCACCACAAAGTTCCATTATTATTACTCCTGTTGCTTCAGTTTTGACGAACAACATTGGGTGGCATTTCTCTAAGTGCTTCATTTGTGAGCAGGACCTGCCCTTTGTTTGTAGGTTTTTATGTAGTGACAGGTGCCTCTGATTTTAAGAAAAGCAACAACTCTGAAATCCACAGTCGGGCAATACTGACCAAAATGTCACTAAAGAGTGTGCAATCTTTTGAATTTTCCAGAAGTCATCTTCAAGATACCGGTAGATGGTCTACAAAGCAGAGGTTGAGAATTGCAGGGTTGGGGGGGTGTTGTTACAGAAAAATTGGTAGGCTCTTGAAGCCTTGAGGTCTATATTTTGTCGCAATCTGAAGATGGTTACCTGACTTAACCATTAACCAAGAAACAAAAACAAAACTTCCTTGCATTAGTGATTTATTGTCTTCCTAGCGATAGTGTGATGTAGTGGTTAGGGTGCTGAACTAGGACTTGGGAGACTAAGGTTCAAATCTCCACTCAGCTATGAAACTCACTGATCTTGGAGATCAGTCCCTATTTCTCAGCCTAACCTACCTCACAGGGTTGTTGTGAGGACAATATGGAGAGCGGGGAGAGAGGCTTGGATGTTACCTTGAGCTCCTTGGAGGAGAGGAGGGATAGACTAGCAAAATCAGCCAGTAAAAATAAAATGAGTGCTGAAGAGGCACTGGAACTGTAAACCAAGAAAATCTTTAATAAAAATACATTTAAAAAGAAAGAAAGAAAGAAAGAAAGAAAGAAAGAAAGAAAGAAAGAAAGAAAGAATTCACACAGATGCAAGCTGTCTCTACATATGTAGAAGTGTAGAGAAGCAGTGGCAGACCTTGGGCGTCTCAAATTTCAGCGACACTAAAATTCGCCCCCTGCCTCTCCCCCTTCCATTCTGCCTCATAGTTCTGGTGCCCCTTGTGGCACCCTCAAGGCTCTGTGCCCAGTGTGACTGAACTGGTTGTTGTTTAGTCGTTTAGTCCTGTCTGACTCTTCGTGACCCCATGGACCAGAGCACACCAGGCACTCCTGTCTTCCACTGCCTCCCACAGTTTTGTCAAACTCATGCTGGTAGCTTCGAGAACACTGTCCAACCATCTCACCCTCTGTCGTCCCCTTCTCCTTGTGCCCTCCATCTTTCCCAACATCAGGGTCTTTTCCAGGGAGTCTTCTCTTCTCATGAGGTGGCCAAAGTATTGGAGCCTCAGCTTCAGGATCTGCCCTTCCAGTGAGCATTCAGGGCTGATTTCCTTCAGAATGGAGAGGTTTGATCTTCTTGCAGTCCAGGGGACTCTCAGGAGTCTCCTCCAGCACCAGAATTCAAAAGCATCAATTCACACTCCCCTAAATCTGCTTCTGGGAGGAGGGTACACTTGTTGACTTGTACAGCTCAGTTATTGTGCACAGAGGCTGGACACCTGCTGAATACAACGTGTGAACCCCTCTGTGGCCACTTGAGAGGAAAGTGAATTCCTAAAACCGCTACAGTTGCCAGGTGAGCTTTCTTTTCTCTTCATCTGCTGGGAAAGGCAGTGGTACTCTCGAAGCACCAGCACAGTTCTGGACTCTGCTACAGACTTTTTGGATGCACTGAGAGTCCTTCACTGTTGCGCTGTTCAAATGCGCTTGCTTTACTGTATTTTTAAATAACGTGGATGCCTATTTTAATGTTTCAATGAAATGGTTTGATTGGGCATTTTTATTTCCATGCTTTTACATTGTTTTGCAATTGGTTTTTATACATGCAAGCTGCTTAGAGGCCGGCTTTGGCAGCTAAGCACCATATAAATTCATGAAGGTCAATAAGAATACACCAGCCTTCCCCAAGCTGGTAACCCTGCCTGCCCAATATGTGTTTGGACTAGAGCAGTTAATAGTCAGGACTGATGAGTGCTGAATTCCAACATCTGGAGAAAACCATGTTGCCTACCCCTGTCATATACCTTAAGGATTCTGACCATGGTTGCCTTTTCCTTAACTGTGACCCAGAACCGTAAGATGGCAACAACAGCTTTTGTTACAGGGAACCAGGCAGAGGGCCTTCTCAGTAGTGGCGCCCTCCCTGTGGAACGCCCTCCCACCAGATGTCAAAGGAAAAAACAACTACCAGACTTTTAGAAGATATCTGAAGGCAGCCCTGTTTAGGGAAGCTTTTAATGTTTGACGCACTATTGTATTTTAATATTTGGTGGGAAGCTGCCCAGAGTGGCTGGTGAAACCTGGCCAGATGGGCGGGCTATAAATTATTATTATGATTATTATTATTCCTACCCAGATGCATAGTGTGTGTGGAGGGGGGGGGGAGAGGCCTAACAGGGCAATTGCTTGGGGTACAAAAAAATTTAGGGACTCATATAATTGTAGAGTTGGAAGGGGCCACAATTGCCATCTGGTCCAACCCCCCTGTAATGCCAGAATCTTTTGTCCAACGTGGGGCTTGAACCCACAGCTTTTAGATTTAGAGTCTCATGCTCTACTGACTTGAGCTATAGAGCCAAGTGCCATTGGTTAGTTGGTTTGTTTTAATTTAGTTTTATTGTATGACGTTGCATAAGAAAGTATATTATTGAAAACCGTAAGGCATCGTGCAATTATCCGCAAGCTGATTTATTACTACTTTATTCTTTGAGAGGTGGTCATACACTCTACATTTATAAAACCCGTTTTGAAAAACAGTACTGTACATAAACATTTAACACGATGAGCCATTGGTTTTGTGTGGCACCTTTGTGTGGTGAGCCATCAGAACCAGAGCTTGGGACATCTTATCAGTGAAGTATTTTCAACTCCCCACCCCACTGGGCCCTTTTGGACAGGAACGCTTCTTGCGTGAATAACTTCTTTCTGGCTCTGCTTCGGTCCTTTAACTCTGACTCACCTCTGACAGCTGCCTGCAGCTCAGCCCTCACATCTTTTTGCAAGATCTGCATGTTTCTGTGCAAGAACGTCTTGCAATCGCCTTACCGTAGGGTGAGAAACTCCTGCAACCCCATGGTACAGCCTGTCTCATTACATGATTCACTGTGGGTTGAGTGGGTGCATTTGCAGTTTGCTGTAATAGGACATTTTCTACTGCTGGCTGCAAGCCCTGCTTAGATGGAGGAGCCATTATAGTTCGAAAGCACGTCAAAGTGCAAGTAGATAAATAGTACCACTCCGGCGGAAAGGTAAACGGTGTTTCTGTGCACTGCTCTGGTTCGCCAGAAGCGGCTTAGCCATGCTGGTCACATGACCCAGAAGCTGTACGCCGGCTCCCTCGGCCAATAAAGTGAGATGAGCGCCACAACCCCAGAGGAGTCCATGACTGGACCTAATGGTCAGGAGTACCTTTCCCTTTTTATCCTGGCAATGCTGTTGAGAAATCTTAGGGAGAAAAGCTACCATAGACCTGCTGGTGGCGGGGGCGGGGGGAAGTATCAGATTGGTGGGCCCAAGAGACAGAGCCTTTTCTGTGGTGGCTCCATCCTGACAGGATGCCCTTATGCAGGAGGGATTACTGGCAACCTCCCTATTTTTATTTTTTATTATAATTGTTATTATTTATTGAATTTATATACCACCCTATACCAGGAGGTTTCAGGGCAGTTCACAGAAACAATCAACATAAAGACCACTAGATAGGTAGGTAGGTAGGTAGGTAGGTAGGTAAGTAGGTAGATAGCCAGCCAGCCAGACAGGCATAGACATAGACATAAAGATATAATCAAAAATATATAATTTTAATTGGTGCTGATTTTATCATTATGGCTTTATGGCATACTATTGTAATGCTATTGTTTTAGTTAAGTGATATGGTATGTATAAAGATAGTGGTTTTTTCTGTTTCCCCTTTTATTTGGTAGACGATCTTGAGGACAGGTTTTTTTTAAACTCATGCTATTTAAAAATAAATATAAACAGTGCATGGTTTCAAGCTTTTCTTCCAGTTCTCCCACTCATATTTGATGGCATAGCTGCCCATGGGTAGCCAAGTTGATGCCCTCTAGATTTTTTTAAAAAAATATATTATTCCTTAGATTTATTCATGCCAACTCTTAATCGCTCTCATGGTCCGAGAGACCATGGTTGGACTACAGCACCCATCACCCCTGGCCCCTGACCATGATGGAGGGGGCTGCTGTGCATTATAGTCCAACATCATATGCAGGCCACCAGGCTGCACCCAAGAAGCGTATAGTCCTGTTCAGAAGTTCCCCTCCCTGTGTATAGGGCTAATATGTGATAAAGGGGAGCCACACTAGGGTGAAGGTGTTGTTACAAACAAACCACACTGCAGCCAACCGAATGCAACCAATGAAGCTCTGGAACCCTCCAATCTCTTGCAATGCCAAAAATAATATATATATAAACAAATAAAGGACCTACTCACTTGATGCTGACACAGAATCTTTGCACAAACACTATGCAGTAGAATGAAATATCATGATCCACCTTCTCTCTCTCTCCTCTTACCAAATGTAAACGAACAGTGAAAAAGACTCTATGAATCAAAAGGAGACATGCTCTATGCACTTTTCCATGTTTATTTGTGTTTTGTTAACCCAAGGGCTAATATTTGAAGAGGGGATGGGCAGTAGGGTGACCTCAGGCTGATGCCTAATTCTCCTATGGTCCAGGGCTGAGGCTGTGCACATGGAAGGGCTTAAGAGACCTCACAGGGTCTCTTCTGGCTGTTGCCCTTGTTCTCATCCACGGAGCTGACCAAAGGCATTTCCCATCTCCAAAAAAAGCCACACAGAGGAGACCTTTTCCAATATGCAGTGTGGAGGTATCAGAGCTGCACGGATGTGAGAAGATCTATTTGCATCTCGTTTCGTAGCAGTGCTGCAGTTCTGTTGGGCTGTCTCTGCCTCTGCAGGTGAAGACAAGCTGGTGTGGCGCAGTGGTTCAAAGTGTTGGACCAGCACCTGGCAGACCAGGGTTCAAATCCCCACTCAACCATGAACCCCAGGAGATCAAGGTTCAAACCACTCACTCACCAGGTGACCTTGGGGGCCAGCCACTGCCTCTCTCAGCCTAACCTTTTTTTGGGGGGTAAATGAGGAGGGGACCTTCCAAGACACCCTTTCTTTAACCATATTAATGACCCAAACCAAGACCTTGTTATGCCAAGCGCCATCACCCAACTGAGCTTCATCTCTTCCATCCAAGATGACATCTATGCCTAACCTACGTGAACGTGTGCTGGTTCGTTTTTGAAAGCCACCTAAACCCACAGTATTAAATTGGAGGGTTTTAAGCAGAGGTCGGATGGCCATCTGTCATGGATGCTTTAGTTGAGATTCTTGCAATGCTACTCTACAATTCTATGAATTTTGTGTGTTAATTATGCATTTTATGAAGTCCCTGGATCAACAGCCAACTAGTTTCACTGTGAACCCTTGAGATACGATTCCCTCACCCCCTTGCTTCCCCCCACCCCCACCTCGAGAACCAGCCAAAATATGCCATCGCCATGAACCAATACCCTCTCCTAAGAGGCAGAACATCATCTCCTATATTACACTGGGCTCCAGAGGCCTTTGGGACACCCCAAAGCCCAGCATCTCTGCAGGGGACACCCCTTCTTCCCAGTAAAGAGGATGGGGACTTGCTTTTGTGGTCGCTAGAGGAGATAGGGACACTCTTTGCGGATTCCCTGTTTATTTACTTCTGTCATGGGCACCTGACTGGCCACTGTGAGAACAGAATGTTGGACTTGATGAGCCATTTGCCTGACCCAGCAGGGCTCCTTGTATGTTCTTAGGATGACTCATGGCCTGGAGGCCTGATTGAATCCCTCCAGCAATTTTTTCTAATCAACTAAGGAGGGGATGCAGACTGTGGGCGGGTGGCCACTCCCAGCATGTGGACTTTAGCTGGTTGGCCAAGGTTGAATGCTGCCTCTGGGCCATAGAAGGCAGCCTTAGTCAGAATCAAGTTCTTTACTTATTTATTTATTGAGCAATTACACTCTCATTCACCCTTAGAAATATATGTGCTGAAGGAAATCTGATATTGGGATCATTTGCCCCCATTGGTGACTAGTTATTCCAGTGTGAATGGCTTTATACTTTCTGTGCATCTAATCTATAATTTGCCATCTTGCTCACTTACCTTGCCTGAAAAGATTTTTTTTTTGAGGGGGGGGGGAGTTCTTCACAGCCTGTTCTGGTGTTCAGAACAGCCCCGAATAATTTGGCTTTTGTGATTTTGTACACAGAGGGAAAAGCTACAAGCCTGTTTCAGCCACATTAAAATGCTTGATAAAGCTAAAAGAAAACAATAGGTTTCAAGGGAATGTACAGCTTAAGGAAACAAGGCTAGATCAATTAACCACTGGGGTTCTTAAGCTTCTTTCTCGTAATCTTTTAACTGTACAGTTTTTGCTGTTAAATGTAAATTGGACTTGGGGCTTCAAAGATGGGAATTTACAAGATACCTCGGGGAGGCTAGAGTTCTAAGCCTGTGATACATTCAGAAAGCAAATTGTCCCAATTGCTGATGCAAGCGTTGTGCATTTATTATCATTATGTGGAACCTTATGCTTCCTAATTAGCCATGATTTCTTTTTCGCCATGATCTGTGCTGCCGTTTTATTAACCCGGGCAAAAATTGCTGTGGCTAGAAGATCAAAGGGGATGTTTAAAAGTCCTTCGTGAAAGGAGGAGAATGTCTTGACTGACGATTGAAAAATATTCCTGGATCTATCTTTCTCTCTTCCTCCTCTGTAGGATGCATCACTTAAAAAGGAAAAAGAAAAATGTAATTCCAAATGTTCTCTTTGGAGACACACATTTCATTTTATGTGATTTCATTCCTCTCCCTTTAAGAGCTAATTTGCACCGTACTTCTAGTTCGTTATTTTAATTTACAGGATGTGGCCTGTTTTACAATCTGTCCTTTCCTTAAATTGCTTTCAGAAACATTCTCCTGAAAGTACAGTTTCAATTAGAGCAATTATCCATACAAGTGGGGGGGGGGGGAGAGAAAAGAGTACCATCTTATAGTCCAGCCAATTGGCAGCAACAGGAAGTTGCCCTGGGGGCCTATCAGCACCCCCTCATCAATTCTGACTCCTCCTTTCCACCTGCCCCTGCCATCATTGCCTCTTCCTCCTCTGTGTCTGTGTTGGCATCCACCTCTTCTCCCTCCCTGCTGTTTGCTAGGAGATCCCACTGGCCTGCCGATCTTCCCAAAGCTGGCTTTTAATAGAGTGGAGAGGAGAGAAGATGGGAGAGGGGCTGGAGCCATACTGATGTTGACAGAAAGAGGGGACATGCTGCAGGCCTTACAAAAGATGTAAGGCCCTCTAATTATACAGCAGATACCAAGACTGAAACATAATACATACTCAACCCCCAATCTTAAATGAGATTAAATACAAAATACAGTCGTACCTTGGAAGTACAGTGGTACCTCGGGTTAAGTACTTAATTCGTTCCGGAGGTCGGTTCTTAACCTTAAACTGTTCTTAACCTGAAGCACCACTTTAGCTAATGGGGCCTGCTGCGCTGCCGCCGCATGATTTCTGTTCTCATCCTAAAGCAAAGTTCTTAATCCGAGGTACTATTTCTGGGTTAGCGGAGTCTGTAACCTGAAGCCTATGTAACCTGAAGCCTATGTAACCTGAGGTACCACTGTATATATATTGGGAAAGCCCCGTCGGGTGTTTGGCTTCCAAAAATAGTTCGTAAACTGGAACAGTCACTTCTGGGTTTGTGGCATTCGGGACCCAAAACGTTCGAAAACTAAGCTTTTCGAAAACCAAGGTACAACTGTATGTATATTGGAAAAGCTTCCATAAAACTTTTGGCCTTAAGCTTTGTGGGGAGGAGGGAACTCTTCAATGATATTTTGCTGAGCATAAATGGTATTCTTAAGTGGGCACTTGCTGCTGACTTTGGAGCACAATGGGAAATGACCTCTTATTAAGGTTACCAGATGTCCCTGTTTCCCGGGTACAGTCCCCCGATTTACAAATCACAAAAAATCCATTGAAGTTGAAAAGTGTCCCTGGATTCATTGAAAAAAATCTGGTAACCTTATCGTAGGCATGTAAGTCCAGACCAAACCATTTCTTTACAGTCCCACTCAAAGACATACTCAGGCTCCCTTGTACCCTTGAAGAGTTTGGATTTGATATCCCGCTTTATCACTACCCTAAGGAGTCTCAAAGCAGCTAACATTCTCCTTTCCCTTCCTCCCCCACAACAAACACTTTGTGAGGTGAGTGAGGCTGAGAGACTTCTGAGAAGTGTGACTGGCCCAAGGTCAGCAGCCAGTAGCTGCATGTGGAGGAGCGGAGACGCGAACCCGGTTCCCCAGATTACGAGTCTACCGCTCTTAACCACTACACCACACTGGCTCCCTTGGCAAGGAGATGTATTGGTGCCCCGGACTGTCAGAGGAACCAAACCGGAGTGGAGAGGCATGATTTTGGCATCCCCTTGGGTGACCTCACTGACCCCTAGGTACACCCCTTGACCCTCTTTGGAATATGGGGGTTCAGATAGTTCCATCAGGGAGCCCAAACGCTGTGCTAAAAATGGACCATTTCACAAAACTGTCTTGTTTTGACTCGTAGAAGCTCTCTGGGGTCTCAGGCTGAGTTCTTTCTGAGCTTTGAGACTGAGCTTTTAGGGGAAATGCCAGTTATTGAGTTCCTACTATAGTGGTACCTTGCTTGTCAAACTTAATCTGTTCCAGGAATCCGTTTGACTCCTGGAACGGTTTGAAAGCCAAGGCCAGGCTTCTGATTGGCTGCAGGAGCTTTTTGAACTCAACCAGAAGCGGCGGAAGCCCCATTGGACATTTGGCTTCCAAAAAATGTTCGCAAACCCAAACATTCACTCCCGGGTTAGTGGCGTTAGGGAGCCAAAATGTCCGAGTACCAAGGCAACCAAGGCATGACTGTACCTCAATGCAGATGCTCCACTTCTGAGCAATAGGCCCTTCCAATAGCTCTGAACTGCGACACTCACAATGTTTTTGCAAACCTCCAGGCTAACGTTATGCCCCCTTTTTCTGATGTCCAGGCTATGTGTGGCGTTGCTTATGTAGCTGGAATGGCACCAAGAGCGAAGAACAGAAGCAGGCTGGCGGAACTGCAAAGTTTGCAGAAATACAAATATATATATATATAAAAATATGGGGAGTGGGACTTTAAATGGAGGGGGAGCCTCAGAAAGCATATAATGGGGACTGAGCATGCTCAGTAGCCATGGAACACTGGGGCAACAAAAATGGGGTTGGAGAGAGGATTGAGAACAGCCGCTGGAATCGTAAACTTGTAATGCTTCTCGCTGCAACATTCTGTTGCAGTTCCTTCTTGTTGGACTAGCTAGTGTTCATTGTGGGTGTTGCTGAAGCTCCTGTTCGATTTGTTGTTGTTGTTGGGCATGCTGAATCCATAATTTGAAAAGAAAAGAAAGATCACCTGGAATTGCCCCTAATTTCTCTGTGCTTGCTCTGAATCTCTGGAGATGTTTCTCTAGTGTGTGTGTGTGTGTGTGTGTGTGTGTGTATTTGTATATGTCAGAATATCTGAATACCTGTCCGCGCCATAGCAGTTGACTTGCGATGATTAGATTTCACAGCTAACCAAAGTGCTTTCTTATTTTAAATACCTGAGAATTTTCCACACAGAAAATCATCTGCAAACCAACTGAGATCTGAAATATTCATCTGCGTATGTTGTGGAAAGTCCCAGGGATGTCCTTATATCCCCCCCCCCCCTTTTAAACAGATGAGGAGAAGTAGCTGTGGTGGCACTTGGAGAAGGTGGCATTGTGTGTGCAAGTGAAATCCTGCTAACTCCTAGGGAGTCAGGTTGCTGTTTCCTAATCAGATCTGCTTTGCCTTAATCTGCCTTCCATTCAGCTTGTTAACAAGCTTTGGGCCTTGAATAAAGCTGTCATTGGAGCTGGGTGGCTGAATGGCTATTAGGAGTGCCTTTTGCATAATGCTCTCTCTCTCTCTCCACAAAAAAAGGCCCAGGGAAAAAAGCGGTGGTCTGCAGAGAGAATAGGGCAGGGAATTTACAGCCTGTCCCTAATGCAATTAGGATGAATATCTAAACCTTTAAGGGCAACAAATGGTTACTAGCTAGAGATGAATGAGGCAAGCTGCATTTGCCATCCTGAGGCCTTTTGAGGATGATAATAAATGGCCTATTCAGATGGACATGATTTGAAGTTAAATGCGCCACTGCCTTTTGTTGCAGGCCGTAAAATATTCTGGTTGGGGCCTGGTATTTTCTGATCAATGTGTGTGCAGGCACCTCATGGATCTTTATTTCATTCTTGTGTGGGAGGAGGGTGCTGCCGCTAAAACTCTCCCGACTGGAAATGTTGTTGCCATAGTTATGTTTCCTTTTTTGCAGTAGCTTAAAATATCAGGGTGAGAGTGCGGAAGACTCTTGACTGGCACGTGTAACAATCACATTAGAGCTCCACTTTCCTGAGTCCTTGCACACTTGGCGGAGGGAGCGCTGGGATCTGCCTCTCGCTGCCATCCCATCATCTTGGACTGTCAAGAATTCACCACGCCAGGTGTCTCCTATTGTGTCATGCAACTTTCCCCTTGTCTTCTCAGGTCCAATCCAGCATGCTTAGTTGTTACAATGCGTGGCATCCAATTTAGGCTGCAATCCGAACTCTGTTTACAAAGAAGTAAACCCCATTGAATTAAATGAGACTTCCTTCTGAATAGACATGGTTAGGACTGCAGCCATAGTTACTAAGTTGTTGTTGTTATATTCAGTGCTTTTTTTCTTGGGGGACGCATGGGTACGCATACCCCTAAACATTTTGTGAATCTAAGTTTGGCCTCATTGAGGGGCAGTATTTCAATATGAGTAGAAAAATGAGAGTACCCCTAAACATTATTTTTTTTAGGAAAAAAGCACTGATTATATTTATACCCCGCCCATCTGACTGGGTTTCCCCAGCCACTCCAAGCAGCTTCCAGCAGAATATAAAAACATAAAATGTTAAATGTTCCAATCAGAATATCAATGGATTTAAGTTACCTAAATCAAAAATTGGATATTGCTGTGTAGCACTTAAGAAAGCTAACTTTCTCTTGACCAGGGGTCATGAAATTTTTCAGGGGGGGCAGTCCACTTCCCCTCAGACCTTGTGGTGGGCCGGACTATATTTTGAAGGGAAAAAATGAATGAATTCTTATGCCCCAGAAATAACCCAGAGATGCATTTTAAATAAAAGCACACATTCTACTCATGTAAAAACACACTGATTCCCAGACCATCCGTGGCCCGGATTTAGAAGATAGGGATGGTGGAGGTTGTAGTGTAGCAACATCTTGTGGGTTCAAGGTTCCCCAGCCTTCCATAGGCATTTGGTTGGCCATTGCGTGTAGGGAAAGGGTGCTGGGATTAGATTGGTCTGATCCAGCAAGGCACTTAGCACTTTCAAACCTCAACATCCAGGACTGCAAGGACACCATTTTGAATTCATGCAGAAATCTCATTTTAATTAGCCGATTTATTCAGTCTTCCCGAGCGCTGCACGAACAGACCGTTCAGTTATTATTCTGCCTGTTGTGATCTACTGGTGCGGCCATTTCTGGCACACTATTCTGCGACCTGTCTGGCAGTGGCATGGCTCGTATCTGCGTGAGAGCATTGTTTGTGGTGGTTATTACTTTTCCTGCCACCGTGGCTCCAGGAGGCTGCTCGCTGCCTTGCTCTCACCAAGATTTATGCGTGGTCCAGGCCCTACAAAAGAGCCGGGGTCTTAGATGCTCCTGTTCTTAGACATTCAATTAATAACTGAAGCCTTTAAGTGCTAATTCTTCTTTGCAGAATTTCAGGAATATTCCGACTCCTAGCTAACTGGGTTTATTTTCGGTCTTTGCTTTGACTACTGGCACAGATTTTCAAAGGGCAAAAAGAGAGAGAGGGGGTGTTAAAAGTGTCTGTTCAAAGTAGCAATGGAATGAATAACAGTGAATGATGAAGCAATTGTTTCTGGTGGAAGAAAACACACCCCCCCCCAAAATTGCCTGAATTATTGCTCCCATATGCGTCAAGTATTTTTGTAATTTTTCACACCCACATTTGCACTTCGTTCCTCTCATGAGTAACATGCTTTGGAACAGTCTGCTCAGCTTCGCTGGATTTGATTTATAAAACAGCTTTTAATCTTAAGAGGAGGCCCCTGGATGTTGGCTAATGCAATGCACTTCTGTTTCGAGCACTTAACCTCTGCTGCTGAAATAGGGGGGAACCTACTGAGGCTATGATCCAAATGGATAGTTGCAACTCAGTCAGGGCCGGCCCAAGATATTTTGACAACTGAGGCAAACCATGAATTGGCACCCTGCTCCCTGCCAGGGAAGAAGGGGTGAGTGAGGATCCAAAAGTGTGTGGGAGGGTTAAGAGCGATATCGTGATCTGCTGTCCCTGTGGATTTTGCTGCCTGAGGCAGTCGCCTCACCTTGCCTCATGGGTGGGCCGGCCTGAGCTCAGTGCAGTTTTGGATGTGGTATCTAATATTAGGACAGAACTATACCTGATCTCCTGCCAACCTAACAGTTCGAAAGCACATCATGTGCAAGTAGATAAATAGGGACCACTCCAGTGGGAAGGTAAACGGCGTTTCCATGCACTGCTCTGGTTGTGGTGTTCCATTGCGCCAGAAGCACCTTAGTCATGCTGGCCACATGACCCGGAAGCTGTCTGCGGACAAACGGCGGCTCCCTTGGCCTATAGAGCAAGATGAGTGCACAACCCCAGAGTTGGTCACGACTGGACCTAATGGTCAGGGGTCCCTTTACCTTTACCTTACACCTGATATTTGGTGAAATGCAGCTTTCCCTGGTACATTCGTAAAGTAACAATAAAAATCAGCCACTGGAACTTCAGTCTATAGTTCCTTGCTTCACTTTCCTAAGCACATTTTTTGTGAAATGAGAAAGCTTTGCTGAAGTATTATTATTATCTAGTCACTTTACACAAGAGTTGAAAAGCAGCTTACAAATAATGCTAAAATTCACAGTGCAAAATCATTCAAAGCAAAGTGCAGTATGATACAATACTCAAGCCTGAAATACGACTGCATTCCCTAACATGGGTCTCACCACCACAGATAGCCAAAGCAGAAGGAGGGAGGGATATACTTCCAACTGCTGGAAAGAAAAACGCTCAAATAAATGCCTGAGAGAGAAGAAATGTCTTTGCCCATCAATGCAAAACCAAAGGAAACTGATCCCTGGAATAAAACCATGTTGAATATTGCCTCTGTGTAAGAAGAGAGGTTCACCTGCTGTTGCTGTCCAGTAGAGTTCTTCAACAGTGTGACCAATATCACTTTGAAATGGACTTTGCAAGGAGGTGGCAAAGCCTGATTTGCACTCCATTGAGTTTCATCCCCTCCCTAGAGTTTCCCAATACTGGGCAATTCTTAAAGGCACAGAGATTGGTTACGTAGGAAGCCTGTCTCAGTTGCTTGGTTTCTATAGCCTTTATTTTTTTAAAAAAGTGGTGGGCAACTCTCTTTCTTATGTATTGCATTTTTTTCCACCAAGGGCTCAGAGACTGGTTTATTTTATTTTATTATTTATTAAAGTGTTGTGTGTGCGTGCGTGTGCGTGTGAGGGAGAGAGAAAGAGACAAAGGAGCAGGTGTAGCGTACACTTTGTGCTTGGCAAATACAAGGCGACTCTGTCTAAAATATTTGACTTCTTACAAGTTACTCTGGATTACATTTCAAGGGTTTAAAGGGGCTTTGAAAAGCTGCCTGATTGAATTACTTTTCAGATCAATTGTGCAAATCCACAGCTGGCGTAACGGGCGCTGGAGCTGAGAGTATGACGTTGACAGCCGCCAGTAAACATTTGGTGCCTTGGGCTTCACCTGGTACTTAAATTAGGGAATAGGATTCTTTGTCCGTATTGGATGTCAAAGGGGTGTTCCGTCGTTTACACATGCTCTATATCTTGGGATGTGGTTTAACAAAAAAATAAACGGTGTTTTGGGGGACCGGCAGCTTACACTGTGTGTATGAACACGTTGATTGGCATGGAATGACCGCCCCAAATCTGATCAGTTCTGATGTCATCTATCCCTTCCCTGCTAGACTAAACAAAATGTCGTCCTCCCCATTTCATACTTGAGGAAATGTGCCAGTTTCCTACTGTCTATGATCAAACTGATAACAGTGACAAGTTGTCTGAACTGCACACA
Source organism: Podarcis gaigeae (assembly GCF_964106915.1). Classification (NCBI taxonomy): domain Eukaryota; kingdom Metazoa; phylum Chordata; class Lepidosauria; order Squamata; family Lacertidae; genus Podarcis; species Podarcis gaigeae. The sequence continues at coordinate 101,782,280 of NC_139679.1, forward strand.
CATTGTTTTATAATGTAAATGAACATTTGCCATTCCTGCTCTGGCCTCGGCAACAGAGATGCCCCATCATTTATTTTAAGGAGATCTGTCAGGAATATGGGTTTGCTGGAGGACAGTGGGATCTGCTGTTGCATCTCTGGTTTAGACGCTTCCTTATTGACACCCACCACTGTTTTTCCACTAAGAGGGGAGATGCAGTGATGGTTCTGCAACCCATCAAGAGGAAAGTGGGAGAGGGACGGGCAAGGAATTTGTGGGAGACAAGAAGCCATTACTTCTTTAGGAAAAAGAACCAGGCTGACGAGAAGTAGAAGAACGTAGACTGACATGAGAGCCATAAACACATCTGAAAGGAGTTCATAAATACAGTGGTACCTCGAGTTACAGACGCTTCAGGTTACATATGCTTCAGGTTACAGACTCCACTAACACAGAAATAGTACCTCAGGTTAAGAGCTTTGCTTCAGGATGAGAACAGAAATTGCATGGTGGCAGCAGGAGGCCCCATTAGCTAAATTGATACCTCAGGTTAAGAACAGTTTCAGGTTAAGAATGGACCTCCAGAACAAATTAAGTTCTTAGCCCGAGGTATCACTGTAGTGTCAATTCCACTTAGCCTTTGACTTCACTTTCTCACTTTTGACATGACTTTCTTGTACCAACTAGAGAGTGTGGATTGGATCTAGGGAAGCAGGAGGTCTCACTGATTATGCAATCTCCTACTTGCTTTTCACGAGAGCCAGTGTGGTGTAGTGGTTAAGAGCGGTAGTCTCGTAATCTGGAGAACTGGGTTCGAGTCTCCGCTCCTCCACATGCAGCTGCTGGGTGACCTTGGGCCAGTCACACTTCTTTGAAGTCTCTCAGCCCCACTCACGTCACAGAGTGTTTGTTGTGGGGGAGGAAGGGAAAGGAGAATGTTAGCCGCTTTGAGACTCCTTAAAGGGAGTGAAAGGCGGGATATCAAATCCAAACTCTTCTTCTTCTTCTTCTTCTTCTTCTTCTTGTACCCCCGCTCCCCCAGATAGTGTGGGAGATGGTCAGCGGCTCCGAGTTGCACCCAACATTTTTTTGGGACGGGTCAATTTTGCATTCATAACATCACACACCTGATGCCCCTCCCCAACCCAGCCAGGACAACTCACCCCCCACCCCCACCGCCAGCCAACGTACCTTGTTTAAAGGGACACTTGGGTCAAAGATACTTCGCTCTGCAATGTCCCTGGCATTCCACAAAAGGAAGTGTCAGGGCCAAATGTCTATGTCCTGACTCATCCTTTTGAGGATCGCCTTGGAATGGGGGGGGGAGCTTCTTGAAAATATTGGGGGGCCCTGGCCCCCTTGGCCCCCATAGGTGCTGCCCCTGCATATGGTGAATGGGACTGTGGAGTTAAAGGTGTTGCTCAGTGAAAGCACCTTTCACATAACTGGATTTCTGGACCAAGTGATGTTCAAGCTTTGCTCTGGAAGCATTGGAGGTGAATTCTGGCTCCCCAGAATGGAACAGAACTATTTCCATTAAAATTCTGTCTCAAAGATGCTTGCCATTCCCTTTGTCACTGATGGAGAACAATTGGCTTTAAAGGGGAATACATTAATCAGTTTGCATCAATAAAATTTGCTAAAAGCAAAATGAGGAAAGTAGCATGCATATTTTCACCCCATTTTTTTTATTGTGTGTGTGTGTGCATATACCAATACTATATATTCATATTCACTGCCTACCACAATGGGGTCTTGAAACCTTCCTGAATATTCAGCATTGTTTAGATCTTGGTAAACCGCTGAGGGCTTCCTGAATTAGCAGAACATAAAATCCAGCAAATCTAATCCAAGGAGGATCCACAGACTAGAGAAAGGAACAATGAGCACTGCCAATGACGATAGAGCCATATTGTTACTCACAGTCTCTGAACATCCTTTTTAAATACCAGCAAGGAAACCTATTAGAAGTAGCAGGAACAGGAAGATCAAGTGACTCCCTGTTCCATCCTGCCCTCAGCATATGGGAGCCAGGTTATCCGAAGGCGTCTGTAATTTGCTGCGGAAGGATATGAAATGGCATTTGAGGCTGACAAGGATCTGCTGCAGCCTCCGAATGCCGGGCTCTGTCACTCGCTGTTCAGCTTCTGAGCTAAGGTGGCATTTTCACTCAACACGGGGAAAGTACATATACATATGTGCTTGTTCTTGGGATGAATCTCTTCCCATTGACCCAATTATCTGTGCCTATAATAATAGTCTTCACAGGACTAAACTCTATGCGGCCTCCAGATCTGATGATGGTTTCCTGGAGGCATAAATGGAGGAAGGGATAGCAATATAGGAAAGTGGTTGGAACTGCTGGCCTGTGGCCCTGATTAGTCCCTCCAGGTCACCGTAGCGTAAACCACACACACACCTTTCCTTCAAAGCGCACTCCTGGTTCTTCATCTGCAGCCATAGCTTGAAGTTTCATGCAGTTGATGTCGTATGACATCAGGTGATTGACAGGTGGGTGGCCCTATAGGGGGTCATCCGCTTCCAGGTCCAGCCCTCCATTGGGAAGTCATTCTCCATCCCTGCTAATGGAAGTCATTACATCTTACCCTGATCACACCTGCTTGCCCCATGCTTTAATTCCCTAAGGGTAGTCAACCTGGTCCAACTCCCAGCATTGATGGTCCAACTCCCAGTGACCATGCTGGCTGAGGCTCTGGGGAGTAGTAGTCCAATAACACCTGGAGGGCAGCCCATCCCACTAAAAATGCACAGAGCTTATATTGCGAAAGATTCACTTCCTCATTTGTTCATAATTTTATTTGTATGCTGGTTTTCCAGAAAGAGAATCGTGCTCAAAGCTCCTTACGACAAAGAAAACAGGGCCACATCTCAAACTCAACAATTTCATAATAACACGATAAAACATCATAATAGCAAATATAACATTATAACAATAGACATTTCTGTAAACACTGCAAGGTTACAGCAAAAATAACAAGGGAGCTTGACGGTGTCACCTTGGACCTAGAAACAAACACCTCTCCCTTGCTCACAATCCCTCTTCTGCAACAACTCATTATAAGAGGCAGTAAGTTGGGTAGCTGCAAACTTCCTTCTCGTGATGTTGTTCTCTCCTGAAGTTGTAGCCTGTCAATAAATAACTTAGTAGAGCTGAGCCAAAATCTCTCAGAAGATTCTCACCCCCACTAATAAAAGAAGGCCGCTTTGCAAAATAAGAAGAAACATATCCTCCACCATTTTTCTCACGAGGAGGCCCCCACTATCTCCTCTCCAACAGTGCCCTGGCATGACACAAGAAATGGCGCTCAATGGAGAATGCACCATGGCATCTAGGCTGTTGACGCAGTTGCCTCTGCTGCTGCCTCTTGCAACAACAGAAAAGAATGAGGCTGTGTAGAGCATACAAGGTCATGGGTTTGAGCCCCACATCGGGCAAAAAAGATTCCTTTATCACAAGAGGTTGGATTCGATGACCCTCAGCATCCCTTCAACTGTATGATTCTACAACTCTATGATCCTTTGAACAGGAACACAGCAAGCTGTCTTCCACCGAAGAGGCACCAGAAATTCAACCTGGGATGTTCTGTGTGAAAAGCAGGTGCTTTGCCTTCACATTTGCCCTGCCCCTGTAAAAATGTTAGAGATTTACCCTTCTCCTTGGATAAATTTGTTGAGATGGTCTCCCAATTTCTCCGTCCACAAAGAGGAGGAGGGGGGGATTTTGAGAGACCCTTCGCACACAGCTCTGCTCAGTTCAGCCAAGTGTCACGTGAAGGCTGCTTCTGAGGCCATAAATGAGCTACGGGGAAGAGGCACTTTCAGGCCCAAACAATAACAGCATGTCTTGTACAGTATATTTGTTCTGCTCAGTACAAAATTCCAGGGGTCTGCCGGAATGATATGTGGAAACTCACAATAGGCTCACACAGAAATCTGTGTTGATTAGTTTGATATGTCAGGGCCCAGGTCATTTGACTTGAGTATACAATTTCTGAAGACTTTACTGTGGGGACCGAAATGCATGTTCTCATGTAGGGTCTCTAAACCAACCTTAGATGAGGTCCTCCAGATGTTTTTGGAGCACATCTCCCTTCACCCTTGACCATTGGCCTTGCTGACTGGAGCTGGTCTGAAGACTCACAGCACATGGAGTGCCACAGGTTAACCACCCCTCCACATTCCCCTTCTGTAAAATGGAAACAATACTGTTCCCCTTTCAAAGCTTAGGGTGCCACTAACCACGAACCGGGAGATCTGTGAATGCAACATTCCACAATTTTTAAAACAATTTAATAGAATCTGTGGGTTGGGCCAGCAATGCAGTGCTAGTGGGAGGGAGGCTAATTCCCCACCTCCCACACCATTTTTTCTTCTTAAACTCTCCCAAAGCTGCTATTTGATCCACAGGAAGAATTGTGAAGGTAACTGATGCTAATAGGGGAAACAGCAATTTTGATCAGGGTTAAACTCCCTTCTCCATCACCATGGTCCTGCTTCAAATCAGAGATCCCTGCAGTTGCTAGTCAACTTTTTAAAGACGTAGGAAAACCTATAGCTCAGTCAGTGGAACGTGAGACTCTTAATCTCAAGTTTGTAGGTTTGAGCCCCACATTGGGCAAAAAGATTCCATTGCAGGGGGTCAGACTAGATGGCCGTTATGGTCCCCTCCAGCTCTACAGTTCTACGATTCTATATGGATTTCCCACATTTGCACACCCAATTTACCCCAAAAGAGAAAGGCGTCAGAAATACCCTTTGTGTTGGTGCAGTGCCTAGCAGGCCCCCTAGGTGGCGTTAGAACAATAATGAATAGCTGCCACTGTCTTATCTGGTGGTCTTCAAGACATAAATACTTCAGTGTTTTGTTTTTTACATAGAGCTTGTTTTTGTTCATCCCAATCTTAAACATGTTCCGTGAGGCATCAGTCACAGCGAGTCCAACGGGGCCGGAATTGTTTGCCAAGAGGCATGCGCAGGGATCGCAGCCTCACAGGAACAGTGGTCAGTGACATCTGCAGATCTGCTGCTTGACATTTTATGGGTCTATGAAAAACCTTTTGGAATATTGAAAACAGAGACGGTCTCGCCTGCAGGCTGGCCTTTTCAGAAAAAGAGAAGACGAAGTATTAAGGATATGGAGTGAGGTAAATGGCGAAGGAAAGATGTTTGAGGAGAACATCTAGGAGATGTTCCAGATGTTCTTCGACTCAGACTTCCACCAGCCGCGAGCTGTGGAGGCTGGTCCATCAGGGTGAGTGGAGCACTGTTCCACCTATCCCAATCTGTCCTCATCCAGGCCCCACCTGCAGCCAATCAGGGTCTGGCTCTGCTTGTCATCCACCTATTGGGGGTCTCCCTGCGTTCCGCACTTCCAGTCCTGCTGAGCACCAACCGCCACTGGGATTCTTTGTTAAGCTTTGCCAGCAAAGGGGGAAAAAACCTGCAGATCCCCAGTCTCCTTCCTTCTTGACTCTGAGATGTTCTTTGTTTCTGGCTACACCGACAATGTGCAGTAGTGATGTGTGGCTGTGTGTGCGCGAGGACACACCCTGAGTATACATCTCTTGTTTAATGTCCAATGTGGGTTTCCCATGCCACCAGTAAACTCTGCAGCCGAACGATCGAACGGATTATGTTCTCTCTTAGGAAAACAAAAGAGAAACATGGAGCTTAAGCGGAAGTTTGGAGGTGGGCAAGAGGAGTAAGGGAGAAGCAAGGCTGGCAGAACAGAAGCTGGGGAGAAAGGGCGATAGATCATATCTGCCTTGCATGCAGGTTCAGCCCTCAACATGGTCTCCTAGTGGAGCTGGCAGAGACTTCCTGCCCGAAAGCTTAGTACAGAGCTACTGTAGATGGACCAGTGATCTGACTTGGTGCAAAGTAACTTCCTATGCTTTCAGTGCTTTTGAGTTCTTAAGCAAACAGGGAATTCAGAGAGGAATATGCGCATGCGCGCACACAAACACACTATTGCAAGTAACAATTAGTATAAAACATTGTGAAAGCCAGCACGATTAGCTTGTTAGAGCACTAGGAGCTGGGAGACCAGGGTTCAAATTTAGCCCTGAAGCTCACTGGGTGACCTTGGACCTCTCAGCCTAACCTACTTCACACGGCTGTTGTGGGGATTAAATGGGAAGGGGGGGGGGAGAACTACGTACGCCCCCTTGAGCTCCTTGGAGAAAAAGGTGGGGTGTAAATGCAGTTAATCATTATTCTAATACTGTGGTACCTCGGGTTACAGACGGTTCAGGTTACAGACTCTGCTAACCCAGAAATAGTACCTCGGGTTAAGAACTTTACCTCAAGATGAGAACCGAAATCGCACGGTGACAGTGTGGCGGCAGTGGGAGGCCCCATTAGCTAAAGTGGTACCTCAGGTTAAGAACAGTTTCAGGTTAAGAACGGACCTCCAGAACGAATTAAGTTCTTAACCCGAAGTAACACTGTATTAGATGCTTCTAGAAAATTAGTAACAGCTAATTCTGGAGAGGGGGCATCTCCCAACACTACACCAGCCCTTGGTCAGCAAAGGCAAGATATGCCCTTTCCAATAGGAGAGACAGGCCACCCTGGCCTGGCTTTTCCTGCACATCACTTCCATGACATGCAACTACTGCATAAGCTTAGGAAGGGCTTAAAAGGCCGTTCTTTCCTAACCTCCCTCCCTCCAACACACACAAGACACACACACTCCAGCTGGTAAGCAAAAGTGGGGCTGTGTAGTCACAGCTGCAAGCAATTAACTCAAGCAAAGATCTCTCCCCACCCCACTCCTGCTTTCTTCCCGTTTCTTGACACCAAGCCTCTGTGACTTATGAAAGACTGCCTAGCAACTCTCCAAGAGCAAGATTAAAATGTTCAAGCCCAGCCACAGGCAAGTCACATTACAGAGGCTTTTTAAAAAAATAAATAAATTGCTTTTTAAAATTTATTTTGCAAAGAGAGGATCTGTTCCACAAAGTGAGTGGAGGAAAATCTGCCAGCCGTGGCGCAAGATGCTGCAGATATCCCCATGTGCGCACCACTGATTTACGGCTGCCAGATTGCAACTCAGATACCCTTCCCAAGCCTTTGGAAGGGTCCCAAAGCAGCAGGCGAGGAGGGAGCGCTCTGTTCCTGCACAAATCACTTCGCCCATCGACCCCACTCGCTGCAATGCACAAGGCGGCTTTAGGACTTGGTTGGGTGGGGTGGTCCTAGCAGAGGCATGTTTAAAACCATAAATGAGTTAGGCCCCAAACATCTGAAAGACTGCCCCCTTCCCTACAGGAAGGGCCGAGTTTTCGAAACACAGATTTGCTCTGCGAGGGACCACACGTTTTGACTGGCCTTTATAATTGACTCGGAAAACGTCTTCATCGTTTTAGATTCACAAGCCTCTCTGAACGATGCACAAAACGGAACTCGCTACAAATCGAAACAGAAAATCAAGGCAATAAAATATTTTGTTGTTGTTGTTTAGTCGTTTAGTCGTGTCCGACTCTTCGTGACCCCATGGGGCAGAACACGCTAGGCACTCCTGTCTGCCTGTCTGTAATATATAAAATATATTACGAATCAAATACTAGTTGCCGGTTATTTCCAGGCCCAATTCAAGGTGCTCACATTAGCGTTGGATGCACAGTTCTCTGTGCGTTTGTACAGTTGTGTGTTTGTACAGCTGTGGCCATTCCTTGAGATGCCTGATTTGACCACAGTGACACATGCCTGCTTTGCATCCTGCTCCGAGTCCTGTAATAAGCTCTGCCTTTGAAAAGTACTCTGAAACTTCAGCTGGCTCAAAGAGCTGCAGCCAGACTGCTGACGGGATCTGGTTATAGGGTCAGATGAATCCCTTGTTAGAACAGCTGCGCTGGCTGCCAGTCTGTTTCCGGGTACAATTCAAAGTACTGGTTATGACCCATAAAGCCCTACGCAGCTTAGGCTACCTGAAAGACCATATTCCCTCGCATGAACCTGCCTGGGTTTTGAGGACTTCAGGAGAGGGCCTTCTCTTCATGCTGCCACCCTCACAGGGACACTGGGTAGAGATATCAGAAAGGGCCTTCAGACTTTGGAACTCCCTTCCTAGGGAAGCTAGATGTTTAATTGTTGGTTAATGATTGTTTTCTCTATGCTTTTAGTGGTTGTTGTTTTCATCTTGTTTTTCCCATCAGGGAAAAAGCCAGGATATATATATATATCATGATGATGATGATAATGTTTAAAACCATAAATGAGTTAGGCCCCAAACATCTGAAAGACTGCCCCCTTCCCTACAGACTCTCTCAGAGGTAAACTTGGCCCTCCAGATGTTGTGGGACTACAACTCCCATCATCCCTAGCTAACAGGACCAGTGGTCAGGGATGATGGGAGTTGTAGTCCCACAACATCTGGAGGGCCGAGCTTGCCTATGCCTGCTCTCAGAAGTTAAGATCAGCAGAGGGTGGTGGCCTGGGAAATCACATTCTTTGTGACAGAGGACTGTGGAGGAGAAGAGGGAAATGTTTTGTTCCACTAGTGCATATCCCTTGTGCTAGTGGAACAGGAGCTTTGCATACAGCCCATGATGTAGAAGCAGAGCCTATTGGAAGGTAGACGACTCCCCAAAACAGGCACCAGAATTATTGATCCCACTTCAAGATTTCACAAGCAACATCGGGGACCCTGTAGCCATCAAGCCCGCTTCTCATTCAGCTAAATCCTCTTTAGGTCTCTGTCCAAATTCAAAGCTGCAACGCTGGCCTCAGCTGATAAATTGCACATTCAGGAAGACATTTTCCTCGTCATTAGCTCCCATTCAGGACACCCCAACCAACCACAGTCCCTTACTATTAGCAAGCAATCAGCTTAATAAAAGAATTTCCTTCACCCAACAGAACAGCAGTGCCACCTTCCCCCTCCCCTGAGAAACAGTTGTGCCTGAATGTAGGTGTAATTTTTCCCCTTTTACATTTTCCCCACTTTGTGCTTCGTTTTGAAAGGGCGACTTGAGAACACATGATTTGGTTTCTTTCTGAAACAATGTCAGAAGAATAATATCCATGGTAGCAGTAACCACGGGGAGCATTCACAATATGTCCCCCCCCACACACTTTGTCTTCTTTTAATTTCTGCCTCCTGAATTTTAACTGTTTACTTTGTGCACAGGAATGGCAGGCTTTATGAGTCTTCTGTGAGCTCTGCTAAAAGGAGAACAGAAAAGGATGTTTGCTGTGTTCCTTAGGTGACGTGAACGTTTAAAATGTGACATTCCTTCAAGAGTGCGGGAAATCTCTGATTCCCTGCTGGTTGGAGGATGAAGGAAGAAAATGCTATAGTCTCTCTATTTGGCCATTTTTGGTCCTTAATTGTGGTAACCCAAGAAAGCGATGGTTTCTGTCCCAGGCCTCACTCACTGCAACCTTCTATAGATTAGCCCCCAAGGAAATGAGGCCCTGGAGGTTTCTGGGAATGGCTGTAGAAAACAGTGGGGGTTTTTTTACCAGCCATTTGGTTGGCAAGAGGCCCATAGGTCAATGTGGAGAACATGCTCTGCATACAGAAAGTCCCGCCATCTGATGCAAACAGGCCAACATTTGCAGTACAGTGGTACCTCGGGTTAAGTACTTAATTCGTTCTGGAAGTCCGTTCTTAACCTGAAACTGTTCTTAACCTGAAGCACCACTTTAGCTAATGGGGCCGCCCGCTGCTGCTGCGCTGCCGCCATGCGATTTCTGGTCTCATCCTGAAGCAAAGTTCTTAACCCGAGGTAATATTTCTGAGTTTGCGGAGTCTGTAACTTGATGCGTCTGTAACCTGAAGCATCTGTAACCCGAGGTACTACTGTACAGATTTCGGCTCCACAATGCAATGTTTGGTTTCTGCAGAAGGTCTTTGACGGCAAACCTGTACCAACTTACCTGGAAGCAAGTGCCACTGAGGTCAGTGGGACTTGTTTCTGAGTAAACATACATAGACAGGTATCTGAAGAAGTGTGCATGCACACGAAAGCTTACACCCAGAACAAACTTATTTGGTCTCTAAGGTGCCACTGGACAATTTTTTTATTTATTTCGACTGTGTCGGACCAGCACGGCTACCTACCCGAATCTAGATGCATAGACAGGGTCAGCCTAACTGTTAGGCAGAGGGATGCAATTGCCTCAGGTGGCAACTACTGTGAAGCAGGAAGCAATGGCAACCAAGGTGTTGGAGGACAGAGCAGTATGTGCCCCATTGTCATGGACTGGCTGGAAGCTGAGGAGTGGTGGGAGGCATAAGCTGGGGAACCCCCAAGGGAAGATGGCTCAGAGCCAGGGGATTGGTGCTGGGATGACAATGAGTGATCAGAGGGAGAAGAGGTTGAAGACAAGGAGGAGGAGCTGTCAGAAGCTGAAGAGGCATCAGGGTTTAGTGAGCAGGAAGAGGCTGTGGCAGAAAGCAGTCCAGATTCAGAGGCAGAGGAGAGGAGGAGGGCCAGGAGACAGAGATCAGGCAGGCTGTTGAAAAAGCCAGGGAAGCTCTCCCTCCTGCTGCAACCAGCTCCCATCCTTCCAGTCTCCCAGAACCTGCAGAGGTCTGAAGAGGGTGGAGCAAAGGCAGACCAGGTGAAGAGGAGACTTAGGGAGCTGTGGGAAGGTGGGAACCTTCAGTCCTTGCAACTGCCCCATTGGGGCAAGATTTACTGGGAAGAGTTGCTGTGCTTGCTAGGCCTGAGCTGTTTTGTTTCTTTGAATAAAGAGTTAACTTCACTGGCACCTTGTGAGTTATTGCTGACCTGCGCCCAACTCTCGTCTTGACACTTGTGGCCTGCCCTATATCCCCTAAGCAACAATGGTGCCCTCAGGCTCTGTGGAAGACACACTCCCATTGCCAGTGTGGAAATAAGATTCAGGTGGAAATCCAGTCAGCTTTAGGCCTGGAATGTGAGGGACCGCCATCTTGCCTTTTGCCTCAGGCTGCAAAATGTCTTGGGTTGTCTCCATACATAGAATTATGAGTCATCACTCGCATTTCAAAGGCTACCACCACATAAAAGATTCGTGCTTCTAAACGTCAAAATTACACAACAGAGAACAAGCAGCTACCTAGAAATAATGCAGTGCTGAGGTGCAGGATAATTCTTTTTTTCTTTCTCTCCACATGGGGAATTCATTATAACATTTTATTGCAAGCGTGCGCTCCTGCTGTATTAAATCTATGTTCCAAGCTTTATCTTTAAAGTGGGGGAAATTGCATTGTCTCTAAATGTCACATTTTCAAAAGTCAAACTTATAGGAGGAGAAAATGTGAACGCAATAATATCCTTGTTCCCCACACCCATGACAACAACAAAAAGGTGTTATGGGCTTAGCACACTGCCCCCACCTACACACACATATGCCCCTGGAATTATCATGATGTACAACCTATCATAAACATTTAAATTTGAATGTATTCAGTGTTGCGGCTCTTTTCCTTTGCTCTGTTAGACTGAAATGTGCATTTTAGTGAAAACAAATTAGGCCTGCACAACAATTTTAGGGATGGGTGAATCTATTTCCAGCCCATATCACCTTCTCATTTTTTAAACCCATAATTCAGTTCTGCCTGTGTAGTAAGCTGCTGTTCTTTTCCCCCAATCCCCTCAAAATACATATTTTGGTCATTTCAACAGCTGAGAAGTGTGTTGCAACATTCAGAAGTATGAGATCTGGTAGGCACCCATTGGTCCAAGAGATGCTGATTAGGTCATTTCCGATAGCAATTCACAAGGACTGCATTCCTCATTACTCCCAAGTAATCTTCTGCTAAATACCAGTTGTTTGGAGATAACTGATAGGAAGGGCTATTGCTTTCATGCTAGGGTGGTTGTGTGTGCTCTGTTTTGAAAGGCTGTCAGAGAACAATCCTCTGTTCGATGGCATTCTCTGTTTTCTTCATATTGGTGCTCTTTTCTGTCCTCTTCCCACAGCTGAAACAGAATGCTTTCAAATGGCTAACAACAATGTGCTCCCACATCTATACAGTGGTACCTCAGGTTACATACGCTTCAGGTTACATACGCTTCAGGTTACAGACTCCGCTAATCCAGAAATATTACCTTGGTTTAAGAACTTTGCTTCAGGATAAGGACAGAAATCGTGCTTCGGCGGCATGGCAGCAGCAGGAGGCCCCATTAGCTAAAGTGGTGCTTCAGGTTAAGAACAGTTTCAGGTTAAGAACGGACCTCCGGAACGAATTAAGTGTCCACTGTATGTGTCATGGACTGGCTGGGCACAGAGGAATAGTGGGAGGCACCAGCTGGGGAACCCGCAAGGGAAGAAGGCTCAGAGCCTGGGAATTGGTGTTGGAATGACAATGGGTGGTCAGAGGGAGAAGAGGGAGAAGACTGGGAGGAGCAAGGGTGGGAAAATGAAGAGGCAGCAGGACGTAATGAGCAGGGAGAGTCTGTGGCAGAGAGAAGTCCAGAATCAGAGGCAGAAGTGGAAGCAGAGGAGGACGGAGGCCAAGAAGCAGAGTGGAGTCAGGCTGGTGTAGGAGCCAAGGGTGTCTCCCACTTCTACAACAAGCTCCCCCCTCCCCTGGTCCCCCAGAACCAGAAATGGTATAAAGAGGGAGAAGCAGAGACAGGCGCACCAGCTGAATCTCAGACTGCTTGGGAAAGACCCAGGGGAGGAAAAGGCTTAGTCAGGTGTGGGAAGGCGGGGACCTGCTGTCTCCACAACTGCCTCATAGAGGCAAGACCTACCAGGAAGAGTTGCTGTGCTCACTAGGCCTGGCACTACTGAGCAGCCTGTTTTGTCTAATAAAGAGTTAACTTCACTTACTCGGTGTGATTTATTGCTGACTCACTCCTGACAAATTATTTACATGGCCAATGGTTGGCTTGAGAGGGTCCAGCCAGCAAGAGGGATTTTCTTACATTCCTAGTTTCTATATATATATTGGAAAATACATCTTGAGAGAGCGATAGGTAACCTCAAATGTGGCCCTCTGGTCGTCTGTCTGGCCCTCTGAACTCTCCCAGCCTACACTCGTTATTGGCCTTTCTTCATACTGATTTTGCCTGGCTGGGATTGGTCCTAGAACTCTGATAATGCTTCTTGCTTTTACAGATGGAGGACAAAGGGGAATGTTTGAATGTGTGCAGAAAGTACCCTGTTGGCTACATTTACAAATAATAATAATATAATAATAATAATAATAATAATAATAATAATAATAATAATAGTTGTTCTTTCCACTTTTGCCTCTGTCTCCACCCACCACTGGTTTCAGTTCCTTTTGGTTTTTCAGTATAAACAAGAGAACCTTTAAGATACATACACACACAGAGTCAACCCTGCCACGGGTCACATGATAGTCAGAAGAGGGCAAATTTATCTTTCTTAGAGAGGTGAAGCGGAACGTAGGGTGTATGAAACATAAATATTAAACAGTCTGCCTTCAGGCACCAACACCTCTCCGTATCTGAATCTCGCAACCGTTGTTTTAATAAAGATTCCCCCTCCTAAAAGATTGCTATAAATATTAATATTTCATGAAAAAAGAACATTTATGTCAGCAAGCACCAGATGGCAGCCTATGTTGCTAAGCTGCACCTTTTAAATGTGCCCCCCCCCATATTATGAAAACTATATGAATTTGGATTGTTTGATTTCTTTTCCCCACACCTCACTGGGGGAGGATAAAGTACCGGTAATTTCTGCAGGCAATTTTGTGACCTGTTGTGTTGGTTATTGTTTACCTTTTTTTTCTACTGGTAGATTTGAAGCTAACTGATAATTTGGTGTATAAGGAGCTGGTTTTAAGAACAGAGGGAAAAGTAATTGGAATCCTACACTTGGAACCATATGCCATCTAGGCAGGATCATAACCACCCACCCAACTCACATATGGAAGCAATACAGTCAAGGCCTGCCAGGGAGCTGCCTGCAGAACAAACAGTTCCATCTTATGTTGGTTTCACAACATAAAAAGAGTCTCCTGGATAAGGTCAAAGGCCCATTTGGGTCAGCATCCTCTTCTCCCAGTGGCCAACCACAAGAAACCCGCAAGCAGGGACCACCTGAGCACAGCAGCAATCTTGCTTACCTGCGATGAGTCATCCTCAGAGTTGACCCATTGATAATACTGTATTTTCTCCCATTCACATTTGTTACCTTATTTGCATAGAAGCAGCGGGATGACAATGTCAGAGAATGAGCCACTGAAGTAACATGGCCAGAGGTAACCAAAACAATTCCAAAACAAAGGCTTTCTGATAAACCAGCAAGCTAATATTTTACTCGTTCCATATCTCAGTAAGTAATTAACCTGTAGTAAATGCTCGCAGCGTGTTGCTCAGAGGAGTGCAACCTGTAGACAGGATACGCTTTAAAAGCAATTTATTGCCATTCAGAATCCTGGGGCAGGGGGAGGAACCCACTTAATTTATATCTTTGAAAACCATGAGCAGTTGAGCAATTAAATAAATAAGCTGTTGAGAGAGCAGAGCAGAGCAAGTTGCTCTTAGCGGCATTTATAACTTCAGGTCACAAATTAACATCACCCAGGTCACACTGTTGCATATACTTCAGCAAATATATGTAAATTCTGAAGCTGACATTTTCTTTATTTGACCTAGAAGAGGTAAAAAGTTGCTGTGAAATTTTGTGATTTCTCAATTGTTTGTACAGTCCATGAACTTAAGACGACACAGGGTTGGTTCTTACTAAAGTTTGCACTTGTCGTGTGAAGCAAGAACAGAGACTGGGATTTGATTGTAGTTTTTTTCATTCCTGGTTTCTAATTCCCCAATTTTTTTGAGGGGGGACGGACAAGAAACTATTATTTGCCACAAACTGGGAAGGGAATCCTTGGGGCGTGAGTGGAGAAGGAGGGAACTGGTTGTCCTTTAAGGCTTATTCACATAGTGGCAAGTCACTATTCGCCATTGCGTCTGATCCAGACCTCAGTGTCCCGCCATCTCCTTGCTTTCTTGCAGCAAAGCATCTCGTGTTGAGAGCACACAGTTTTCTCTCTGCATGAGAAATGGTTCTTGGCTTTGACTTCTGAACAGGTTTTGTTTCTTATATGAAGATGGAAATTAAGTGCACGTGGGTGTTTTGAGCCTGAGATGGTTATGCCAGATTAACACCAGCCCTATTCAGACATGCATCGTGCATGTAAAGCGTGAGCAGAGCAAGCAGGGATGAATGCACGAAGTTCTCCCACACACCACTCTGCCCGTTGTTCTCCACAAGTCAGAAGCAAAGTCTGAAGTGGGGAGGCTCCATTCGTGATTTAGAATCCTGCGGAATCACTATGTGGGGAGCCTGTAGTAATAGAACAGGGGTCACCAATATAGCACCCCTGAAGACTTTCATTGGTGCTCCCAGAAGCCAGTGCTCTAGAAAGAAAGTTACAAAACAAAATGTGCCAGTACCGTTCTAAGCAGTTTATGTGAAATCAGTCAGCTTGGCTGTTCCCTCCTATCAGTGCTTTTAGCCAAAAAGTGAAGCCCAGATTGTAATTGATAAGCGAGTTGTTTGGACACCAGGCAACAGGAATCCTTGCAGTGCTAAGCAGCTGCTGTTTTCCAATTGTGATATTGTGTGTGTGAGGGGTGCCACCTGGGAGGGGGCATTTTTATTTAACCTTTATCCCTGCACTATTTTTCTGACTGAAATTCTCACACCTCCTGCTGAAGCTGCTCTTTGTTCTGGAAAGGAAGTTAGTTTTTGCATTGATAGCAACTTTCCTCCTCGGTCAAATATCACTGAGGGGAAGGGGGATTTTTGCATGGAACACTGCACAAGGGAAAGGAAGGGTCATCCCTTGTGCTTCAGGCTCAATTTGTGACTGCTATTTGTTTGATTACTTTAGAGTAGACATGGATAGAAGGAATGCATTCTTAGAATCATAGAATCATAGAGTTGTAAGAGACCACAAGGGCCATCGAGTCCATAGGCGCCGACTCCATGGGGCCTGAGGGGGCCCGAGCCCCCTCAAAAATTCGTTTGGGGGGGCTCTGCCCCCCAATAATTTAAGAAAATTATTAGTTATATTATGCTTTCTAAAATCACAAAATTATGTTGGTATTTTTTATTTTCCTTGTTTGACGATAGTTACCTTTTAAAATACATTCAGTAATGAGTTAAAACAAAGCCACTCCCGATCTAGAGAGGGGGTGGGGTTGCGGGCTCTCGACCCATCAACAATCTTGCGGGACTGGCGTCAGCCCCGCAAGAAGCGGGGATTCTCCCTAGCTCATTAATATTCACCGCCCACGGCGGCAGCCAATCGGCTGCCACAAAGGGCGGGCCCTCACAGGTTCACTTAAGGTTGCCCCCCCCAATATTTTTTATAAGTCGGTATAGGCCCTCGCCCCCCCCCCAATATTTTTTATAAGTCGGCGCCCCTGATCGAGTCCAACCCCCTGCCAAGCAGGAAACACCATCAGAGCACTCCTGACATATGGTTGTCAAGCCTCTGCTTAAAGACCTCCAAGGAAGGAGACTCCATCACACTCCTTGGCAGCAAATTTCACTGTCAAACAGCTCTTACTGTCAGGAAGTTTTTCCTAAAGAACTTCTTGGTAAAACTGTACAAACAATTGCAGCTATGATCCAAGGAGCCTTCTTAAGGCCTGAATACGCTCGCTGGAGTTTTCACCACTTTTCTCTTCTGGATGCCTTTGAAACTGCTCCTGATGTTGCCTTGGGTTTTGGGAGGTGCTTTGTGTTCTTCTGCAGATGGTGGCTTCGGAAGTTGTATTGCGAGCGTGAAATTTGCCAGGCAGCCTTTTGGATCTGGGCCTACAACTCTGATCCCAAACTTGGCAGGACCGCAGGGTACACATGGAGATTATGTGTGAACAGCAATTGAATGTCAAAGCGTGTTACACTCCTGATGGTGTGTATCTGTTCTGCTCATTGCACATTCTCCACTCATGGAAAGAATGTTCTTCTTCACGCAGAGTTCACGTATGCATAAGGGAGCTGTTGGGTCAGTACAATTATCCTGGATCTGTGGAAGCTGACAGGAATTCTACCATTAGCTTCTGTGTTGCTGGGATCACCTCCAACGGATTCTTTCCCTTAAAAAACAAACCTTGCATTTTATATAGGAGAAGGGAGCTTGGAGGTTGGCACTTGTTCCACAAGTAGCTGTGTAACGGTGAAAATGCCAAGTCTGTGTTCAATTTAAACTTTTGCTTTCCCGCAGCGATACAAAACTACTCAGAGCAGCTGGGGTTCCAGTATTACACTCTCGGCCATGCATTTTATGGCGGAACCATAAAATGCTTTGCTGAATTTTAGAATATTAGCCACTAATTTGAAATGAATTCAACATTCAAGGCACCCAGACCTCCTCCTTCCCCCCTGCCGTTGAAGCCAAGCTTTTATGAATGACCAGCATCAACTCGCTGTGTTGATAAGATGTGTCAAAAGTATGAAACTAATGATCTTAGAGATGATGCAGGGGGAGGGAAAAGGATGCAATCCACTTTGACCTGGGATAAAACCCCATTTGAACTCAATGAGCTATTTATTAACAGAATTTGTGTAACAACTTTCATTACAAAAAGAAATACCAGTATGGTTCACAACCAGATAAAACAACAACCACAGTATTGCAATATAGTGGTTCCTTGGTGCTTGAACGGCTTGGCTCCTGAACAAATCGGCTCCCAAACGCCGCAAACCCGGAAGTGAGTGTTCCAGTTTGCGAACATTTTTCGGAAGCTGAACGTCCAATCGGAAGCTGTGCCTTGGTTTTTGAACCGTTTCAGGAGTCAAACCGACTCCCAGAACGGATTACGTTCAAAAACCAAGGTACCACTGTATAACTGGTAACAACACACACAACGTAACAGGCTGTTTTTGACTATGTAACTTCTATTTCAAACACAATTCAACATATAATCTCTCACAAAGTGTCATTCCATAGACCAACACATAATGCAAACAGAACATATCAAGAGAAATTAAAGTCCAATGGGTGGTCAGGGGATAAAGTCCATTCGGTTCGTAAATTGGCATATTCGCAGTAACCACAATATGGTGTGCTTATTTTATGATGTTCCACATATCGCTGTATGTAGATATCGGATCAGATGGCACGACAAGGATTCCGGGATAATACCTTGTTTCGCCCAACCGGGCTTTGTCAGCCGTGCATACTCTAAATTAAACAAACATGATGTAACATAATCCTTATACAAACTAAGTAACATAACAAAGAAATTAAACAACAAGTTTACATACCATATTCTTGTATGACGGAAACATGGAACCACTGTATAACTAGCTCAATAGAACAAAGTAAAAAAATCCAATTACAGAACCTGGGATTAATGGCCAGGGAACGCCTTCATGGTCAGCAGAAACATCCCACAGTCAGAGCCCACTTGATTTCCAGAATTACTTTGAAGGTGGCATGAACAGGATTGTAGCTGGTCTCAGCTTTCTTGTTGGCACTTTTCTCTCTCTCTATTACTATCATGTTGGTGTCCAGCTTTTGGGCTTCTCACAGGCATCTGGTTGGCCAGTGTGCCAACAAGACGCTGGACTAGATGGGCCCCTGGTCTGATCTAGCAGGGCTCTTCCTATGGTGTGGTAGGTTGCCACTTCTACAGCACCACCTAGGTATCTGGCTCTCTACTCAGAAAGGGGATGACAGGTCCCCGTGCCAAGAAACCTACAATCAAAACAAGAAAAATCCAGTATTAACAAAATTAATATAGGAGGTAGAGCTGTGGAAAATCCTAAATAAATAAGAGATCAATTTGTGAGGTTTTATACAGAACTATATCGAGCCAAATGGGGCAATATAGAAGAAATGCAAAAATATCTAGAAGACAGTGGACTATAAGATACCAAAAGATAAAATGGCTATTTTGAATGGACTGATGAGAATGATGGAATTACAGCAAGCAGTCTCACAGGCAAAAGTAGGAAACGCACCTGGACTTGATGGACTTTCAGCAATATATTATAAGAAGTTACAAGATTACCTAATGGAACCATTAAAAGACATTATGAATATGACCTTAAATACAAAGGTATTGCCAGAATCTTGGAAGAGTGTGCATATAACTTTGATCCCTAAACAAGATAGAGATCCAGAGCAGGTTAAGAATTATCAACCTATATCTTTGATGAATAATGATTATAAACTTTTTGCAGATATATTAGCAAATAGGTTGAAAACTGTAATCCATCATGATCACGAGGTAATCCATCATGATCAGGCCGGATTCTTGCCAAGAAGACAAATGAAGGACAATACTAGGAATATAATTGATATAATAGAATATTTACAAGTGAGAAATGAAAAACAAGCAGCCTTAATGTTTTAGATGCAGAGAAAGCATTTGACAATGTCTTCTGGGATTTTATGTTTAAAGTTTTAGAATATATGAACTATGGGAACACTTTTATTAAAAAAGTCAAGGCAATATATACTGAACAGTCAGCAAAATTGATAGTAAACAAAGTGTTGACTGAGAATTGTAAAATAACTAAAGGAATGAGACAAGGCTGCTCGTTGTCACCCTTGTTGTTTATATTAGTTTTAGAAGTTTTGGTGCAAAGAATAAGATGTAATCAAGAAATTAAAGGTATAAGAGTGGGACAGAGACAATATAAACTAAAAGCATTTGCAGACGATGCAGTGATATCTGTAGAAGAACCAATAGTGTCGATCCCAAAAGCACTAAAAGAGATTAAATTTTATTGGAGAAGTAGCAGGTCTTAAAATTAATAAAGAAAAAACCAAACTCCTGGTAAAAAATATGAACGATGAGAGTAAAATAATGTTACTTGCCCAGTAATGGAAAGAAGAAGTCCTGATGAGAGATGAATGGATACAAAAACTTATGGAGTATGCAGAAATTGTGAAACTTACTGGAAGAATAAGAAATCAAGATAATAAATAAATATATTTTATAAAAGAATGGAAATGGTTTATTGAATATCTACAAATGAATTATAAACAGAAAAAGCCATTGGCAGGATTATTGTAATAACCTGCAGTTTTAAAAGAATATATAGTCAAAATAGATGAATAACAGAATAAGTTAATTTAGAATATGCAGGAAAATCATAAAATAAATTTAAGAAGAAAGAAGAGGAAGGAAGTTGAGGTTTGAAATGATAGAACTAATTTTAAACTATTGAAATGTATAGAAATTAAAACTATAAATGAAAATTATATATAAAAAAGAATTTTACAACCAAAAAACAGTGGAATGTAGGTACTCAGGAAAGAACTTGGAAAACTCCTTGTATTGAGTCAGCCCATTGGTCTTCCTAGCTCACTATATTACCTTGCAGTAGATCTCTAGGGTTTAAGGCAGAGGGGTCTCCAAGGCCTATCTGGATATGCCAGGGATTGAACTGTCAACCTTCAGCATGCAAAGCAAATGCTCTGCCACTGAGCTAGCAGTGGCGGACCTTGGCACCTCTGCCTCTTGCCTTCTGTTGGATGTCATTGCTGCGGTACCCCAGAAACTCATCACCCTTGCATCCAAGCCCATTGTGCTCCCCTAGACTTGCCTTTGGAGCTAGACCATTTCACCATCTAGAAGGGGAAGGTAATGTCGGCACGGAGAATTGGGGAAGAATTATACAAAAGCAATTTGTACTTAGGTAAAGGTAAAGGGACCCCTGACCATTAGGTCCAGTCGTGGCTGACTCTGGGGTTGTGGCGCTCATCTCGCTTTATTGGCTGAGGGAGCCGGCGTACAGCTTCCGGGTCATGTGGCCAGCATGATTAAGCCGCTTCTGGAGAACCAGAGCAGCGTACAGAAACGCCGTTTACCTTCCTGCCGGAGTGGTACCTATTTATCTACTTGCACTTTTGACGTGCTTTCAAACTGCTAGGTTGGCAGGAGCAGGGACCGAGCAACGGGAGCTCACCCCGTTGAGGGGATTCAAACAGCTGACCTTGTGATCGGCAAGTCCAAGGCTCAGTGGTTTAGACTACAGCGCCACCCGCGTTTGTACTTACTTTGTACAAATACAGTTTTAAACTGATAGTAAATTTAAACACAACGTGTAAGTGCGACAGTTTTAAGATAATAGTAAATTTAAATACAACGTTTAAGTGCAGAAATAATGTAGTTTCAAATATGCAGTGATATAGTATAAAGGTACATAAAATACCAGTACACAACAATTGTTTTATACAAGTCTCAATGGCAGTCAAAAAGAGTCCATATTATATACAATCAGAATAAAGAATAAAGAATCAAATAGGGCCAAAAAGAAGTATCCGGAGTGTGAATCAGATGTACGACTCAGTAGTGGTGACCAGGACAGGGCCCTGTTTCGGAGTAAACGCCTTCTTCAGCTCGGTTTTTTGAGGACTATAAATCTGTTGGAAGTCTATATCATTCAATTCTTTTTCAACATGCGTCTTAGATAATTGAATCCAAATTTTCTTGCGTTTCTCTGTTGTATTTAAATTTACTATTATCTTAAAACTGTCGCACTTACACGTTATGTTTAAATTTACTATCAGTTTAAAACTGTTATTCTTAGCAGAATATACACGTTTTCTTTTCCAAGGTCACCCAGCAGCTGCATGTGGAGGAGCGGGGGACGCGAACCCGGTTACTCAGATTACGAGACTACCGCTCTTAACCACTACACCACACTGGCCCTGGAGAGTTTTGGAGGCAAGGACAAGAAGCCTGCGCAGGGTCCGGGAGCAGACAAGAAGGTAGCGCAGGACTTGAAGAGAGGAGTCAGCATAAGCAGCTTACTGTAACTGCAGTCTAATGGTATCCCTTGCAAGATCAGGATCAGTGTAGTTTCTGAATCAGCTTATAGGGCAAGATGTCAGTGTTAGAAGAGCAAGCTGACCCCACCATTCAGCAGTTTGAGCTAAAGCAGTCTTTTCTAGGGCAGATGAGTTGACGTTCTGTGGCCTGGCAAGCATTTTTTGGCCCCCTGCCCTCCATCGCCACGTCTCTGGATTCTTATTTACTTACTTATTTATTATATTTCTATCTCACCTTTCTTCCAAGGAGCTCAAGCTGGCGCCCACTGTTTCCCCCATCCTCATTTAATCACCACAACAACCCTGTGAGGTAGGTCAGGCTGACTTGCCCAAGGTCACCCAGTAAGCTCCATGGATGAGTGGGGATTCGAACTCTGGTTTCCCAGGTCCTGCTTCAACACTCTAACCACTGCACCACCCATGGCTCTCTTGCACCAAAGAACATCTCTAATATTGCTTTGTTGTGCTCCTCTGCTGTAGCAATGCTCTAGGAAGAACAAAAGGTGCCAGCTGCCCTGGAATGAGGGCACCTTCGTACTCTGGCCATTTGAGAAGGTGCAGTCACAGGAGGTGTTCATCACGAATACGCCTGCATTTGTTTGTAAAAAAAATTCATAACACCAATTTACTCTCGTAACAACTGAGCCAATGGAAGCCCACATTGTTCCGCAGCATTAAAAACCTGCCTGTGCCAATGTCAATAAATGGGAACTACTTAAACACACAGTTAAAATGCTTTATGATATTGCATTGTAGACCTCCGTGCAAAACTGCAGCTTAATTGGATAACCGTGGGAGGGCCCAGGCAAGCAATGGGGCTTAAAACTGGGAAGCATCAAACAAGCAATAATAAGCTCATGCAAGGCTAGAGAGGCCAGATCATGCATGGAGTGGGATGATGGGAATGGACCACTTCTTGGTGGGTGGGTGGAAGGAATGTTGGCTAAACTGCAGGTGATTCTTAAGGATGCTTAGGCAGACACTCCCCCCTTCCCCCCGTTTCTCCATGGAATGTCCAGATATTGTAGGATCGTTTGAGATTTTGCTGGATCCAGCCAGGAGCAGTGATAGAAGAACAGAAGAAGCTAGTACATTGGGGGGTTTTTTGGAGGGGGGTGCCATCTTGTCCTTTGCCTCAGACAGCAAAACGTCATAAAGTGCTAAGTTGCCCAGTAAAATTCTAACTGGTTGGTGAAACTTTGTGCCAACATCTGGTAAATATAGCTTGCATCTGGACTAGCAACAAAGCTCATTCTATTTGTTTCTTTGGCTTAGAGACAGGAAACCCCTCTCTGCTACTGACAGTCAGGAATAGTTTGCTGCAGTAAAAACATTTCTGCTTATTTATGTTCATTTGTTCGTATCTTAGCCTAATAAGTTCAGACACAAGAAAGACTTTTGCCCACTCATGTAACCCCTTCCCTATCTATAGCTAAATATAGTTCGGAACAAGCCAGATCCACAAAGCATTCTTTAAAATCCTGATTTCCTTTTTGAAGCTGGTAACCATAGTTTACTGGTTTGAGTGAAACAGTAAACTATGGTCAATTACTCCTCCCCTTTTTTTCTTACTGAGGTGCATTGCGAAGGGACCGAGTGAGCAGGCAAAAGCCTTGGGCATATCTTGGCTTTTGTAGCTGCGATACGATCAACCGAACAGGTCCAGTATGTGAAACCAGAAGCCCAGCAATGGTGGCAGCCTTGAGAAAATATACAAGATATAACAGCAATGCTTGGAATTCATAGTTGCTTTTAGCATCTGATGAAGAATTCAGCAACTAGCTGCATGACAAAGCTAGAAAGGAAGTCTGGCTTGTTATTGAAAATAAATAAAACTAAATGAAAAAAGACAGCCAAAACAAATACCTGAAATGTAACAGAAGAGTTAAAGTGAATAACGGGTCCCATTTCTGTACTGCTAAGAAATTGAGAGAGGGTCCCCTCCCCCAATGAATTGGGCTGCATGCCAATAGAAAGAAAACATTTCTCCAGCACCTAATGGGGGGGGGGAGCAATGCAGCCCTCTTAAATGAACTGCAAAAGAATGGAATTGCAGAAAGAATACATTTTCTGTGCACCAGCGCTATACATGGAACAGATTTTGACTGTACTTGACCTTTACGGTGTGTAGGCAGATAAATATGTTGACGAAACTCTAGTAAGGTATTAAATGCGAAAGTTGAATATTCAGTTTGTTGCCACCCATTTAAAGTGATTTTTGTTTTGGTGGAAGGCAGAGGCTCACAAGCGCCAGCAATTTGGCCATTTCCTCTGAACAATGCCCAGCTGCCCCCACCTTTACCTTCCTTCTCCCAATTGCCGCCGATTCTAAAAAATGTGATTTGCGTTCCAAGGATTTTGACGACACCCACTGAACATATTTGCTGCCGTTTCAAAAGAAAGAGAAGGGAAAATCAACCTTTACACCATACTGTTGCTAAGGGATTTTTTCCTTTTTTAAAAAATCTAGGCGTTCTTAGCATCTGCAGCTTATAGTGCTATGAGGACATTGTATGAAGGGAGACAAAAAGTTCCTCTTTGATTTCTTTGGGGAGCCTGGTGATATTTACTGAGAGACTGCTCTGTTGGTTTTTTCCAGCTGTGTTCTGGTGGACCCTAAAGGCACGAGCTTATCAAGGTTCATTTGTAAGAACAGTAAGGGCAGGCGAGCTTTCCCTAAAGCAGCCTTCTCCATCTTTGGGTCTCCGGATGTTGTTGGACCACAACACACACACACACACACACACACCATCCTCAGTCAGCATGGCCTCTAGTCAGAGGTTATGGAAGCTGTAACCTGACAACATCCTCAAGGCTGGGATGGTTAAGCAGCTGCTGTTTGGGAGCCAGCATATTCACACATTCACACTGTTAATTTGTGGGTGAACATATCAGACGACACAGCGATTCTTCAAACAGCTCTTGTTTATTCACAGGCCAGAACAGAACTGAACTGAAGGCTTCAGCCAGCCTGCTTATATAGAGCTCCACTAGAACGCAACAGTAACCACTTTCTGTAACTATCCAATCACTGAACGTCATTTTCAATCCCTTATTTGCATATGTGGACCTGAGTGAAAACTATCTACAGTATCCCCCTGTTGGCCCAGGGTGAGAACTTCAGTACGTAACACCCACTAAACTGTGGTTTGTGCTAAACACAATTAAGAACCTGTGTTTGAGCAGCTAGATATATGGCAGGCAACCCACATCTGTGAGCTGCTTGGCCTGTTTTTCGCCTCCATCTGTTCAGGACTCATCCATCTCCACTGTTGGAGGCAGGATGCCTCTGAATACCAGTTCTGCAAGGTGAGAAGAAAGCTGTTGTGCTCAGGTCCTGTTTGTGTGCTTCCCACAGCCACCTTGTCACTGTGAGAACACTGGATTAGATGGGCCCTTGGCCTGGTCCAGCAGGGCTCTTTTTTATTCTTTGGTTCACATGTTCTGCCCTTTTTTCATGGTGCAGCAGCCTTTAAGGCGGAGAAATGTCCTTCCCTGTGGTTTGTCAGCTGTCTGTAAATTAACAGAAACTGTGCTTTGTGGAGCATCTTCAAACTGTGGTTTCCAGTTCTGCTTTATCAGCCCCAAACAAACTATCATTTGCGCACAAGCGTTACAGCAAACCATAGTTTTTGCCAGCTATTGTCACGAAGCTATAAACTGACCAGCTCGCTTTAAATAAATCTAGTATCCCTGCACTTCCCAGCTGCTTTTCACTCTTCTGATGTCTTGCTTTTAATTCCAGTTGTCTCACTTATGCTTCCGGCTGTTGCCTGTGCTAGTCTCAAAATCTCAGCTCCTTTCCCAACTCCTACAAAGAGCAATGCAGCCTAAAATGAAGAATGAGCCATTTTAGGGTGTGTGTGTGTGTGTGTGTGTGTGTGTGTGTGTGTGTCTAAATGGGTTTTGCTAGCTGCTTGAGTTTTCTTTTGTAGAGAAAGGTCAGATAGAAATGATTTCTTCCCCCTCGCGTATTTTTAACTTCACTTTCTGCTACAGACGCCTGGCCAAATGTATTATTGCTTTAGAAACAGAACGTAGACATCCACACATGATTCATGCGCGCTGCTGCCAGAGATATGTCATATCTTCTGTAGCCCGCTCGGCTCACGGTAGGTGTGGCTTGTTTCTCGTTTCCTGACACCCGCACCAGATCATTATTAAAGTAAAAGAAAGAAGAAGAAGAAGAAGAAGAAGAAGAAGAAGAAGAAGAAGAAGAAGCTTTCCAGATTACTTTTCTGTGGCTGTCTTATACTGCATGGTGCTTTCATAGGCTCTCACCTGTGAATTCATTGCTGGAGTCAGAGCTGTTGCAATGACATTGGTAGCTTGATTTCCCCCCCCCCCCCCGCCGCCTGATACCAGACGCCGGCCTTTGCTGCTTGTAGTTTTCAAAAGGGCAGGGATGGGGAACAGTCCTCTGACTGTTGTCAGAGTACAACTCCCCATCACCCTTAACCATGGGAAATGTTGAGACAATGCCAGAACTGGGGAATACTAAGGCAAGTGGGTGACAGAGAGACATCCTTAAAGCAGGCGTCTTCCAGGCCTTGGGCCTTCAGTTGTTAAGGTTTCCCAGACTGAACTTCAGCAGTACTGAGTAGGATTGCTTTTATTCCTTGCCTAGTCTTGTGGTGATTTTTTAAAAGAACTTAGAGAGTACACTGGAATTTTGCACCATAGCATCAGATTCTTGACTTGTGACTTGTTATTCACTATAACCTGTGTATGATACCCTCCAACATTCTTAGGGCCCAAAGCGGGGTGCTCCTTTTCTCGTCCCGAGCTCTCGCGCATGTGCAAGAACGCGAGACCAAGGCGCTCATTTTTTGGTCTTGCGAGACAAGAAACGAGCATCTTTTGGCTGGGTGCTCTGGTGTGACCCTGCTGACTTATGCCAGAGCAGGACATTACAGGATCCAATCAGAAGCCAGGATTGGTGTGATGTTAACATATGAGAGTACTGGAGGTGAAATAGTTAAACAGGCTACCCAATCAGAGCCCAGGGGGTGGAGTCAGATGGACTATAAAACCAGCTCTGGGAGGGGCGAAGGGAGGAGTTCGTTGGGAGTTTGGTGGTTGGTTGGAGTGGGAGTGAATTGGGATAGAGTCTGTGGGTAGGTTGAGTTAGTGTAGCGAAATAAGCTGAGTCAGGGACAGTTAGGGGCTAGGAAGACAAGTAAATATCTGAGAGCTGGTTTAGTGAGTGAGAGCAGGTAGCGGAAGTTATAGGTCTGGATAGGCACTCCATGATTGTAATTGACTGATAACGTTCATGAAACACGCTTGTTAAATTGCAATAAATAAACAGAAGTTTATGTTCCAATTTAACCCTGACTGGACTCAGTATTGTACCAGGTAGGGCCTGGGTGGTGGCAGCGAGAAATAAAGTGGTGGCACAGGGATCAATAGACGGTGAAACGTCCAGGGACCCTATGTGATCGCCACAATTGTCTTCTGTGATTCCAGGATGTTCTGCTTAACATGGGACCGTTGAAGGGTATGGTATATCCTGCTTGATGGAGGTTCCCATCCAATGCCACTTGCCCTTTTATTTCTTCTATTTTGTTTCGGTTGCTTACAGTTAGCAGAAGTTCATACGTGTTGAATATGTTGCTCGAATCCTCCGTTCAGTGCTTTTTTTTATCACTTAGCAGCGAGGTTTGCTGAGCAGCTCTGTCCCAAGGGTTGTGACACCTGTAGAACTTCATTTGATCTGTTTTCTAGTTGGATTGTTATCTGCTGTTACTCTTTGGCTGCTGTTTTGTCCACCACGCTTTTGCAGAGAGTTTTTTTTTGCCTCCATTTCTTAAAGTGGGAGGGAGGGGGCCACTTAGCAAAGCCTTACTAAAGTCAAGCAATCTTATTTTTTTATCACTAACCAGGTTTTGACATTAGGATTTTTAGGTACATAAGGAGAGACCTGCAAGGATATTACTAGAGACTATGAGTCTAGTGTTCTGTTTCTCAGTGGCCAGTCAGAAGCTTCTGGAAAGAAGCAGTGGTCCTCTCCCAATGTTGGACCCCAACAACTGGCCCATTTCTTCTGATCATGGAGGTAGAACATAGTCCTCATGGCTAACAGTCCCCCTTATCCACCATGACTTTGCCTATTCCTCTTTCAAAACCATGTCAGTTGATGGCCGTGTACCACATCATGTGGCAGTGAGTCCCACAGTTTAACGATGCAAAGAAGCCTTTTGTTTTTGTTCATACTCAAGAACTCTTGCAGTCAGCTTCACTGGATAGCCCTGAGTTCTAGTGGAGAAAAATGACCATCTATGTTTTCTTCTTCACACCATGCACAATTCTATAAACCTCTATCATATCCTTTTTCAACTGCTATTTTTTTTATAAAAAAAACAGCAAACCAAAAATGCCCCAAAGCATTCTTTTGATAAAGGAGTTGCTGGATACATTTTGGTTGTCACTTTCTGCAGGTAGCTCCGCATTCTTCGGCCCTAGTCTGACCTCATGTGGAATGCCGTGTCCACTTTGAGAAAGATGCAGACCAACTGGAATGTCTTCAGAAGAGCTTTGGAAAACAAGTCCCGTAAGGAAAGAATGAAGGAACCTGGTTTGTTTAGACTGGAAGAGGAAAGGTTGATGATGATCTTCAAAAACCTGAAGGGTCATCACATTGAAAAGGGCAAAACTTGTTTGCTGCTGCCCCAGAAGGCAGAATTAGGGATGCATTGAGATGTGGGGAATATTGCATTAGTTTCCCTGATTATAATGCTAACACACCTGTCCTGTTTTCAAATGTTCCTTTCGCATTGCAGTACTTGTCACAACTGTGACTTCTCGGCCGATACCAGCATGTCAAACTCAATTTCATTCTCACCGACGGCTGTGTTGTGACACAACAATGAATGACATTGGACAACGTCCCTATTCTCTCCCCATTCCCCCTGGAAAATGACAGGAAAGAACAGCATGCTGGCACACAGTCCCAAATTCTATCACTTTACTCCCACAGTTTTCCGACTTAAGGAGACTGTAAACGGATTTCCCCCTCCCCCCCATAATCAAATAACCCATAACCTCCCCCCCCATAATCAAATAACATAGAAGCATGATATATTACATTAGCTTTACAGAACAAAAAAAATTCCTTCCAGTAGCACCTTAAAGACCAACTAAGTTAGTTCTTGGTATGAGCTTTCGTGTGCATGCACACTTCTTCAGATGCATGCACACGAAAGCTCATACCAAGAACTAACTTAGTTGGTCTTTAAGGTACTACTGGAAGGAATTTTTTTTGTTTTGACTATGGCAGACCAACACGGCTACCTATCTGTAACTAGCTTTACAGAAGAAGCTTTCACATCATGTGAAAACTCAAATATAATATTGGAACTTAACAGTTGGGGAAACGTCAGGGAAATGGAATAAACGCCTGTGTGGATGCAGCCAAGATCTAACGGCGTTATGTTTTAGGAGGACAGATTTCACGTGAATGTTGCAGCAAAATTTTTTGCTGATAACAGTAGCCTGACAACGAGATAGTTGTGGGATGGTGGTGTCTCTCTTGGTGTTGGTCTTCAGACAGAGGCTGGGGCAGGCTTCCTCAACCTCAGCCCTCCAAATGTTTTGAGACTACAATTCCCAGCATCCCTGATCATTGGTCCTGCTAGCTAGGGATCATGGGAGTTGTAGGCCAAAAACAGCTGGAAGGCTGAGGTTGAGGAAGCCTGGGCTAGGCAGTTTAGGATACCATACTCTGGATTTCCTGGACTTAATGGCTTATAGCCCCCCCCCAACTCAGGTCATGCAGTCATTGGGGCAATGCCAGTTGTCAGTGTGGAGTGGAGAGTGGAATTGACGTAGAGTAGGTGACAGATTTTTTGTGGCGGGGGGAGATCTGATGTGGCCCCTCTTTCCATGCCCAGGCACAAAGCAGTGATAGCTTTACATTGCCACCACCCTCTGGTGAGTTCTGAAATATCGAGTTCCCTATCTCTTGCTTAGTGCCTCCTCCTGGCTTCCCGGACGTGTTTCACCACTGAGTGAAGCTGCGACATCCATGCCTTGTTTGATGCACTCCTTTGCAAGCACTTATTTCCCCACCTGCTTATCGTCTCATCATAACTTATCCTCTCCCCGTGAAGACTCAGAAGAAGCAGGCGCTGAGCAGTTCTGCCTTCTTAACATCGTCTGTCTTCGCCGCTCCCGCTCAAAGTTGGGGGCTGGGAGGAGGTGATCTGACTGGATCGCCAAGGGTGGCTTTCTTTAGCGCCTCAGGTGTCACTCTCCTTCTCCCACCACCAGCTCCTTCTTGGGTGCAGCAATTGCACGACACGGGCATTGTTTAACTCTTGCCACAATTATGAAGGGAAAAACCTCTCCTTCCCCTCTTTGGCTCATCACCCCCCCGCCCTCATCGCTCTGGAGAGCTGTGGCACTGTGATGCTACTACTTTAAAATATCACTGTTGCTGTTTCTTATTAAAACAGAGCTGGCA
Source organism: Podarcis gaigeae (assembly GCF_964106915.1). Lineage (NCBI taxonomy): Eukaryota > Metazoa > Chordata > Lepidosauria > Squamata > Lacertidae > Podarcis > Podarcis gaigeae. The sequence goes on from NC_139679.1 coordinate 101,812,462, forward strand.
TCTGTTGCCATGGAAACTGGCAAACTAATTATAAGGAGTTTTTGAGTCAGCGGAGGTAACAAGTCATCCCACCCGTATAAAAGATATATGAGAGAGAACAGGCATGGGTTGCAACAGTGATGAACCAGGGATCGGACTGAATTAATTCCAGGAGCTCGTTGTGTGACTGCAGCACACTTGGAGGAAGACGCAATTAGCACTTGCTCTGGAAGCAGGAGCTAGGGTAGCCTCGGCCAACCTGGTGCCTGCCAGATGTTGTCAGACTACAACTCCCATGTTCCTTTACTATTGGCAGCGCTAGCAGTGACTGCTCACTGGAAGGACAGATCGTGAAGCTGAGGCTCCAATACTTTGGCCACCTCATGAGAAGAGAAGACCCTGATGTTGGGAAAGATGGAGGGCACAAGGAGAAGGGGACGACAGAGAACGAGATGGTTGGACAGTGTTCTCGAAGCTACCAACATGAGTCTGACCAAACTGCGGGAGGCAGTGGAAGACAGGAGTGCCTGGTGTGCTCTAGTCCATGGGGTCACGAAGAGCCGGACACGACTAAATCACTAAACAACAACAAGCAGTGACTGATGGGTGTTGTAGTCTAGCAACACCCAGGGGAAGCTGAGCTGGAGGATCATAGAATTGGGATATTGAAGGCCCTGCTGAATGCAACCCAGCAGAAAGCCCACCACCACCTTCCAACACAGTCTGTTTCATTGTGAAATGGCTCTGACTGTTTGGAAGTTTCTCCTAAGGTTTAGCCCCAATCTGCTTCCCTGCATTTCCTGCTGACTCTAGTCCTCGAGCAACGGAGAACAAGTCTGGCCCATCTTCTGCACGACAGACCTAGCTCAGTGTAACGCTGAGCAGCAGGCAAGTTGCTGCTGTAAGTGTGTATTCTGCTGCGTTTGGGGAACAGCAGATACAATCTGAAACACACCCGCACTCAACAAGGAACTGTGATAAACTTGGTATGGTCTGACTTGCATGTCATGCCAAGCCATTGTTTAGTGTGAGCACACAGGCACTGGGAGAGGAGATAGCGATTGCTTACCTTCTCCCCAGTTGTTCTGCTGCTGCTTGCCTAGGGTCACTTGTGACATTCCGGACAATGCTGGACTCCAACTCCCATCATCCTTTGCCAATGGCCGTGCTAGCAGTGGCTGATGGGAACGGGAATCTAGCAGCATCTTGAGGGCCACAATAAAGTACGGTAATAAAGCAAATCAAGTACAATAACAGAACCCACAGAAAGCCACAAAAAGCTCAAGCAAACAAACAATAAACCACATGTGATTCTTAAAAACATTCTTCAGAAATGGGTTTGGGGTTTTTTGAAACTCAGAACCAGAAATGCTCTGCCATGGGTCCCTACCAGCCTAATACTGATGAAAGAGGGAAGTGATGGTTAAAGAAAATGACTGTCCATACAAGGAAACCGTGGTAGAGATAGGCAGGTTTCTTAAAGGGGAACCTGTGGCCTTTCAGAGGTCAGCATGATCAGTTGTCACAAAGGGATGGGAGAGAGATTTGATTCAGTTCCCACTTAAAGGCGAATCTATCAAATCCAGAATTTCCAAAAAAAGAGCTACCCTTTAACATTTGCACTTACCCACTTTTTGCAATGCGGTTCTCCAGCCAAGTAGTGTTTCCAAAATTGCATCTCTCAAAGGAAAGTGTACATAAAAATACATATATAGGTGAAAATAATATAATACAGAGATGCATTATATCAGAGAAGATTGCTCTAAAAGACGTGCGCGTTAGTCAAAACTGTGTATAAAATGGGTTCATTAGGGGAAATACACACTAAAATGCTGATGAATATTCATGATTTGAAAACAAAAATGCAAATTGCTGGGAAAGGCGGGGAACTAAATCTAAGATTGCAAAATCGAGAAACTCAGAGAACTGAAATTGACAGATTTGCCAGGCATGATGGGAGTTGTAGTACAACAACAGTGGGAGGGCTGCAGGTTCTCCACACCTGTCCTAAAGCAAACCATCACGTGATTGAACATACTGGCTGTGTAAAACCATGAGCTGTCTCATGTCTAACACTGGATTCTAGTTGAAGTCATGTGTGTGTAGGATGGCTAAAGACTCGCAAACCAAATTGTACTTCAAGAACAGGCTCAAACTGTTGATCTGACTTTCCTGTTACTTGGCAGCAAATCTGTGTGGCTGGTGAAGAGGCCGGAATGAGAATTAAGTATACACGATGTACCCCACCCAAACAGTCTCTGAGTTATTCCTTTGTGCCTGCCACTTTTTCTTCTGATTCATCTTGGCTGCAACAACACACAAATCTGGAGTAATCTTGATTCTTTCCTTGACCTGTGCTCATATTTCTCCTCTTGAGAGTTTTATGACATTAATTGGCCACTGCATCAGTTTCAATTTGCATGAATCAACCAGGTACTGAGTCACAGATTTGCTGCATGGCACTAATTTTGTTCCAGCTATTCAGCATGTGTTTTACAAGGCAAGTATGTGCTGTAGTAGGGACGCAGGTGGCGCTGTGGGTTAAAGCCTCAGCGCCTAGGACTTGCCGATCGAAAGGTCGGCAGTTCGAATCCCTGCAGCGGGGTGCGCTCCCGCTGCTCGGTCCCAGCGCCTGTCAACCTAGCAGTTCGAAAGCACCTCCGGGTGCAAGTAGATAAATAGGGACCGCTTACCAGCGGGAAGGTAAACGGCGTTTCCGTGTGCGGCTCTGGCTCGCCAGATGCAGCTTTGTCACGCTGGCCACGTGACCCGGAAGTGTCTTCGGACAGCGCTGGCCCCTGGCCTCTTAAGTGAGATGGGCGCACAACCCCAGAGTCTGGCAAGACTGGCCCGTACGGGCAGGGGTACCTTTACCTTTACCTTATGTGCTGTAGTATGGAGATGGTCCTTGTCCAGTCTTCCCCAACTTGGTATCCTCCAGATGTTGTTGGATTGCAGCTTCCATTGCATCTGTTCTGGAATTTAAACTAGAGGAGGAAGGCTGTTACGGGAGGAACCCTGTAACAGCTATTTTTCACATGCATTTTCCATCTTCTCTGACAGAACTCAGGTTCACCTACATGGGGTTCCCAGGAGACCCCCATCCAAGGACTAAGCAGACCCAGACCTGCTTACTTTCACAAGGTTCCTTCATCATGTTCCTTCAGTTCACAGGAGGGAAGCCTGTGGCCCTCTAGATGTTCTTGGATCACAACTCCCATAATCCCTGACCGTTGGTCATGCTGATTGAGGCTGGTGGAACTTAAGAACATAAGAAGAGTCATGCTGGATTAGGCCATTGGCTCATGTAGTCCAGCATCCCATTCTCACAGTGGAAAACCAGATGCCTTCAGGAAGCCCGCAAGCATAACTTGAGTGCAACAGCCTTTTCTCCCCAGTTGTGACTTCCAGCAACTGGTCTTCAGAGACACATTGCCTCCAACAGTAGAGGCAGAACTTTGAGCCCAGCAACATCTGGCCACCACAAATTCAAATCTTTCCGGAGTCTGCCCTGCTTCTAAACTGCATGAAGTGTGGCTTTGTTTTAATCATCAAAGAAGCAAGTACAGTGGTACCTCTGGTTATGAACTTAATTCGTTCTGGAGGTGCGTTCTTAACCTGAAACTGTTCTTAACCTGAAGCACCACTTTAGCTGATGGGGCCGCCTGCTGCCGCCGCACCGCCGAAGCACGATTTCTGTCCTTATCCTGAAGCAAAGTTCTTAACCCGAGGTAATATTTCTGGATTAGCGGAGTCTGTAACCTGAAGCGTATGTAACCTGAAACTGTTCATAACCTGAGGTACCACTTTAGCTAATGGGGCCTCCCGCTGCTGGCACGCCGGCAGCGCACAATTTCTGTTCTCATCCTGAGGTAAAGTTCTTAACCCGAGGTACTACTTCCGGGTTAGCGGAGTCTGTAACCCGAAGTGTTTGTAACCCGAGGTGTTTGTAACCCGAGGTACCACTGTACAGTGTAACCTCGGTTTATGAACTTAATCCATTCCTGAAGTCCATTCTTAAACTGAATCCGTTCTTAAACCAAGACTCGGTTTCCATTTGTAGACCGAGGTAAAGTTCGCAAACTACTTCTGGTTTTGCGGAGTTTGTAAACCGAATCGTTCGTAAACAGGAGTGTTCTTAAACTGAGGTACCACTGTAGATATATCGAGCCAAGCTAGATATGATGGATCCAGCCATGGTCGTTGCCTGTGGGTCTTCCCTAAGTTAAGATCTTATTTTAACCTGAAAAGGAGTACATTAGCCTTCCCTTGCCCTATTCCATTATAAATTACGAATTCATTCACTGTCGTCTGTGATTGTGGCACACGGACAGGTGAATAAACAAATGTGACTGCCTCCATCATCCGTCAGTTTGCAGCCTAAGACGAGGAAGTCACTTAATAAATCCCCATGAAATATTAACGTAAGGTAATGCACGAGCAGCTTATGCCTAAAGCTTGAGAAGGAAAGAGGCAAGAGGCAAGACTGTTAGATTGGAATTCAATTATGTATGAACAGTCCTTTTCAGCGAGAGATTTTGTCCCCTCCACAATAGGCTGGAATGGCTGTGAAACCGACACTCATCTTCCATCTGGCTCCCTGAAATACTGTTTAGTGGGAGCCACCTCTTTCGCTGAATTCATATTGTTCTGTTCTATTTGGAATGGTCTGGAGGCATTTTATCCTTGTATTGATTTTATCTGTTTTTATAATTGTGTTTTCCATTACGGTAACCTGCCCTGGGAGCATGTGGTGAGTAAGGAATTGTATAAATAAAATTAATAAATAGTAAATAGTGTGTACTTTGTGCACATGGGAAGAAATGGAAGCCCTATTAGTTGGTACTCTTGCATTTGCCACATGTGAACATATGCATTGGAACATATTGAGTGGCTTCTTTTCTGTTGAATTTCATATAGATGTTAGACATGGACTCCTGATGTTGAGCTGGAGCCACTAGCAATGAGTAGGTACAGTGGTATCTTGGGTTACATACGCTTCAGGTTACATACGCTTCAGGTTACAGACTCCGCTAACCCAGAAATAGTACCTCGGGTTAAGAACTTTGCTTAAGGATAAGAACAGAAATCGTGCTCTGGCGGCGTAGCGGGAGGGGGAGGCCCCATTAGCTAAAGTGGTGCTTCAGGTTAAGAACAGTTTCAGATTAAAAACAGACCTCCGGAACAAATTAAGTACTTAACCTGAGGTACCACTGTATAGCCAATACGGTGCACTCTGGGCATTGCTGAACTACAACTCCCATCATCCATGACCATTGGCCATGTTGGCTGGGACTAATGGGCGTTGTAGTCCAACAATACCCCGAGGGTACCACGTTGGATATGCTAATGCTACTACATCTTCCCCACAACTACTTGCCTGCACGTCAACGTCCTTTTGTCATTTCTGTACAAATAGCCATGCCAGCAGCCCATCTCTTCTCTGAACACCACTTCTCCTCTGTTATCGCACATGTACCTCTGGCAGCCATTAGCAAAACATCAGCCATGATGGCGCGAACACCATTTATGAAACCACAAATTACCTCTCACCCACACTGGAAATTAAAACGCTGCTGACATTTTTGGACCAATACAAAGCCTGTTTTCATTTATCAAATAACCATATGACTGGTGTTACTTTATAAAAGTTTATACATTTGGAACTCATAAATATTATGGCGTGTGTGTGTGTGTCCGTAACGCGCCCATTATGCAAAGAGTAGTCCTGGTTTTTCTTGTGTGTTGTAAAAAAAAAAAAAAAGTTTTTTTACATGTTTTCCTTGGGCTGAGTCAGCCACATGTTAGAATAAATTTTGCCAATAGTAACATTTCTCTCTGGAGGCTTACTACATCTTAATAAAGCAGTGTGTGGGTGGCAAACACAAGCAGGTAAGTGACCACACGGGTGTTGGTGCTAAGGATACTTTCACTTATGTTTATCCAAACTGATAGCCGTGGCACAGGGCATGTTCATGGTTTGGCCGGCTTGGGTTTCTCATGTGGTTTGCTCCAGCTGCAGAGTGAGTTCCTGGACCTGGGTTTGCGGGTTCCTCTTCCATGCAACCAAAGCATTCTGTGCCCACCCAGTGAACCTTTTCTGTCTGAGAGGCTGCAGCAGGTGATGGAGCAGACTTGTTCAAGGCTGCAAGGAAGCAGATTCAAGGCTGCAAGGAAGCTGAGCATTAGGAGAAACTCCCCAATAGCAAGAACTGCATGACAGTAGAACAGACTACCATGGGAATGTTCATAGTCAGGTGGTAGAATGTCCACTTTTACATGCAATGCGCTGTACGTGGGGCTACCTTTGAAGGTGACCTGGAAACTGCAATTAATCCAGAATGCGGCAGCTAGACTGGTGACTGGGAGTGGCCGCCGGGACCACATAACATCGGTCCTGAGAGATCTGCATTGGCTCCCAGTATGTTTCCAAGCACAATTCAAAGTGTTGGTGCTGACCTTTAAAGCCCTAAACGGCCTCGGTCCTGTATACCTGAAGGAGCATCTCCACCCCCATCGTTCAGCCCGGACACTGAGATCCAGCACCGAGGGCCTTCTGGCGGTTCCCTCATTGCAAGAAGTGAGGTTACAGGGAACCAGACAGAGGGCCTAACCCTGTGGAACACCCTCCCTTCAGATGTGAAGGAAATAAGCAGCTAACTTCTCTTTAAAAGACATCTGAAGGCAGCACTGTTTAGGGAAGTTTTTAATACTGAATGCTGTATTGTTTTTAACACTCGATTGGGAGCCACCCAGAGTGGCTGGGGAAACTCAGCCATATGGGCAGGGTATAAATAATAATAATAATAATAATAATAATAATAATAATAATAATAATAATAATAATAATTATGCAGAAGGTCCCATGTTCACCCCCTGTGAGAGACTCCCTGGCTGAGCTCGAGAGCTTCTAGCAGTCTGTGTAGATAATACTAAGCTAGATGGATCAATGAACTGACTCCGTATTAGGCAGTTTCCTGCATCTTGTGTGGCCCTGCTTTGCTGGAAGCATTGGAGCAAAGGCTGGGTGGCCATCTCTCAGAGATGCTCCATTGAACAGATCCTTCACTGACCTCCAAAGCCACTTCAAACTGTGAATGAATCTGTTTCTGCAGGAAAACTTGAGATGGTACTGCCGTTGGAATGCTATGAGGTCAGCAGCAGCTGCCCATTACTAGATATTAAATGTATCTCTTCAGCTGGCAACAACCAAATCATCATGACCTCAGCAAAGAGTAATGCTATGGCCAAATATCCAACTAGCTACTCCAGTGTTTGGCTTTGATGTGATATCAGTTATGAAAGTAAAAAGAGCCTTGCTAGATCAGACTGACGGCCCACTGGGTCTGGCATCGACCATAGGCAGCAGGTGACACTGGGAAGTTCAGAAGCAAAGCATGGAGGCAACAGAGATACACTGTCTCTGAACATGGATGGTCAATTACCCTATTGCCCCTAACAGCTGTTCATAGATTTATCATGGCTAATAATCCCTGAGCAGGTTGGCTGTATAGTTGTGTTCCTCATGAGGAACCTGGATTGTGGCTGTGCAGGGATTGTCCATGCAGATTTTCAGCTGATCCAGCCATATGTCTCCCCAACCAACACCTGATATCACAAAGGATGATTTTGGGTGCATTTGGTTCGGGGATATTGACCTCGTAGCCCAAATTAAGAGCCATGCTGGGCCACATCTGGCTCGTGTGACAGAAGTTCCCTGGCTCTGCCCAGAGTGACTGGGGCAACCCAGACCAATGCGTGGGTTACAAATAATAACATTATTAATATTGATATTATTATTATTACTACAATGTATTCCCTGCTCCTTCACCCATCTTACTTGCTGTAGAGACTGATGGAAGGAATCCATTTGACTTCTCTGAAGTCTCCCTGTTTTGCTTCAGTCCACCTTTCACACCTTTGCTGTCTGAAGTCCCCTCAGGTTCCTGACTGATTTCCCCTTCTCTCCATGTATTTAAAGAAATGTCATTGTTTGCTTTTAATGCCTTGAGGAATTTGCTGCCACAGCACCATAAACCACCTAATATTCTTGCCTGTCCTTTGCACGGGGGCTATAGCGCATAAAGCAGCCTTTTGGAAACCTTTCCTGATTATACACATAGGTATTGATTGCTTCTCAGTCACAAGTTATGAACACAATAGTATGTGTGTTGCCCTTACTCCTGAAAAGTCCTCGCTAATTACTAACACTTGTCACACTGGGAGATTTCCCTGAATATAAAACATAAAGCAGGGAGGGCCAGTCTCACATTTTGGACCAATTAGCCGTGTTTTGGAACTGTTTCATTAGAAATTTCATAGGGCTTCCACCCCCCCCCCCTGCTTCTCATTTCCCCCCTTCTTGTAAAACAAGTTCTTGCAGATCCACTCCACATTGTTCGGGTTGCTTTTTGGACTGCGTTTCTCGTTCGCAAATTGGATTGATTTTCACAAAGGCAGTGAAACAACCATTTATCAGCCCTAAAGCACACAGGTCCTGGCTGCCTTATCACTTCCGTGCTTCTCTTGCAAACCCTCACCCACTGTCAATTAACAACAGTTTTTAAAAAAATATATTATATTTGATGTTGAGGTGCTGTCTTTCTGTGGGCATGATGCTCATTTTCATCTAAATCAGGTGAGGGCTTTGGGAGAGCTCTCCTGTGCCTGGAATTGAGGATGGACTGGGTGAGGGAACAGAAAGCTGGCCTGAGACACAGCTGTGATTAAATGGAGCTGATGTGTTTGGATATCCATTTGCTGAGGGAGAAGATTTTCAGCCAATGCTAGATGAAGTTTATTCTCTACGTATTTATTTTATTTTGAAAATTTGCATACAATTTAAACACAGTTGTCTCTAAGTGAAACTAAAAATGAGCCAAAATAATAAAGTAAGAATTCAGTTTTAAAGCTATTGGAGTTTCTAAAAAGTATTTAGTAAGTGCCAGAAAGTTCTACATGGAGAGGACTGGTCTGGCCTCAACTGGAAAAGAGTTCCATAAAATTGGGCCCACAATAACAAATGCACAGTTCCTGGTATATATGAGTTGTCCATCCAAGTTATTGGGGGCCACTAATGGTACCTCCCCTGAAGACTTTGTTGATCAGGCAGAAAAATAATTGACCTGGTGATTTTGCTGATATTCATATACTGCTGTCGCATGGATGGGACATCCATCTATAAAAGTGGATAGGTTCTCTTTTGCAAACAGGATCTGCATTGTTCTTGCACATTGCATTTGTGTCGTTATATGCAATCGTTCTAAAAAGCAGGCCTGAATCATATTTGCACATCATCTTGCAGTCCATTCAAAAGCAAGGACAGCTGTTCAAATTACATGATAAACCAGCCACATGTACAGTTAAGCCGCTGCTTTGTATTTGCAGATAGGATGGTGATAAAGTGCATGTTTCTCATTTCTGGAGCAGAGAAATCACAGATATCCAAAGCTGCCATGATATTGAAATATTGGTGATTCTTATTAAACCCCCCCTTTCTTCCCCCAGTACTGTCTCCTCCTCACTGTCCAATATATTCCACCATACCCTTACCCCTCTCCACCCGGGTCTACTTATCTGCATCCCAACCTCTTACAGCGTTGAATTTATCCAGGCTTCAACTTGAGCAGATTGTTTTAATTGCTCTCATTGCCATGTTGTTGTGCTAAACTCAAGACAGATGGCGCTTAAAAACAGACCACACAGGGAGACAAGCCACCTTGTGCTCTCTTGCCAAGCTCCACAGCCCCTGTGCGGAGCAAAGAGGGACCTGCTTCCTTTTCGGAAGATGGCAGCTAGTGGAAATTTAAAAAGAAAAAGAAAGCAGAAGTAGCAGCAGCAGCAGCCAGGGATTGGCAGCGATCCAGCGAAATCTCTCCTTGCCTGTTTGAGGATTAAGATTTTTTCGCAACAGGCAAGGAGACGACAAAGAGGCCTGTGCTGAAAGCAGACAAGGCTCCTGGGTGCCCCTTTTTGACCTGTTGGTTTTGTGTCTACGACTGTCAGTAGAGCTCTGCTGAGAAAGCCACGGAACGCCCTCTAATTCCCAAGCAGTTGAGCTTGCCCTTGTTTGTTATCGGAGGAGTCCTTTTCGGGCTGAAAGTGGTGTGTGATGAATTTGGTACACACATCTGCAGAAAGGGAGCAGTGGTAGGTTCATGATTTCACCTCTGTTGCACAGCTCAGTGGCAGAGCACGTGGCCTGCATGCCAGGGGTCCCAAATTCAATCCTTGGCATTTCCAAACAGCCTGAACGATGATGCTGAGTTAAATGAACCAAGGATCTGGCTCAGGACATCCTGTGTTCCTGAAGATGACCATATGGATGTTCAGTCAAAAGCAAGGCCTTCCTGCCCAATGGTGTACACAGGACTGCAGTCTTAATGGGCTGAACAGCTGCTTCTCAATTGCCAGGATTAGGATTAGCTGTTTATCTGGGACATTCCTCTGAGGTCCAGCACCGAGGGCCTTCTGGCAGTTCCCTCGCTGCGAGAAGCCAAGTTACAGGGAACCAGGCAGAGGGCCTTCTCGGTAGTGGCACCCGCCCTGTGGAACGCCCTCCCACCAGATGTCAAAGAGAACAACAACTACCAGACTTTTAGAAGACACCTGAAGGCAGCCCTGTTTAGGGAAGCTTTTAATGTTTAATAGACTATTGTATTTTAATATTCTGTGGGAAACCCAGCCAAATGGGCAGGGTATAAATAATAAATTATTATTATTAGTCACCTCTCACCAAGGTCTCGAGGTGGTGCTTGTAGTGAAAAGGAAATGCAAGCAAATAAGATGCAGCTACGCAGAAATAATTTTAAACTTCACCCCAAAATGGAATTGCTCATCAGCAAAAGCCTGGCTAGAGGAATATGTGTTAAGGAGGTGCTGGAATGCCATCCAGGATGGCAATTCCACATAGAGGGTGCCACTACCCAAAAGGCTCACTCCCTAGGAGCTGCCAATTGAACCTCCATTGTAATGGTTGCATTAGGTGCTAGGGAAGAAGGTCCCAAGTTGTACAGGTGTCAGGGACTGGGCAGAGGAAGAATGGTGGAGACCACCTCCCCATCCTGACCCTTCTAGGGAGGAGGAAAAGGAAGACAGTATAGATTTGCAACAGGGGTTTGAGGGAGGTCACAGCTCAGAGGCAGATGAGGGGGGAAAGCTGGGAAATTGTGGGAAAGCAGAACAGCTGGCTGACATGTTGTCATCAGAAAGTATTCCAGATCCTCCATCTCCCAGAACCCGGCGAGCCTTAAAAGTAGGAGCTCAAAGGCAGAGGGCACATTGCAGCACCCGTAGAAGTGATGAGAGACGGGGAAGTGGAGGAAGTGGAGGAAGTGGGAGAGACGGGGTGGGGGTGGAGATTCACTCAGCACAACGCCATTATCCAAGAGGCTGGATTCCATAGCCTCTCTCTGTAAAGAATGAAATAAAAAAGGACTATAAGAAACTTTTCCTTGTCTTTATAATTCCTGGGCAACCAGCCGGGAGCCGCTGACAGCATCCTGACAATAGGGTTTTACAGATCGAAACCAAAATATTGACCCCAGCTCAGTAGTTTATTGACAGCCAGTTTAATTCTTTTAGAAATGGCACAATGTAAGATACCCCACTGAGCAATCTAGTGATTGCTCCTACTACTCCTGCTGCAATTAAATAATTCATCGCCTCCCAAACCACCGTCTCAAGGCAATTTAAACATAAAATAGCTAAAAACACAAAAGCAACACTAAACGAAAACCCTAGCAAATGAGCACATGTAGCAAAGACCCATTTATCCAGCTGGAAAAACCTGCCAGAACAAAAATGCTTCAACTGTTTCCGGAAAGTGCCGGTAGTGAGCACCTGCTGTACCTCAACAGCAGTGTTCAAGAATAGTTGCAGCTGGCTCCCTGGCTGAAGCTGGTAATGGCACACAAGGCACTTCTGCTACCTGAGTTTCTGGGGCAGATACGGATTTAGGAATAACTCCAGACTGTGTGCCTGCTCCTTCAGGAGAATAACCCAATCTGAGACAAGCATATCGCCCAGTTCCAGGGCCCAGGAATGAACCTCCTCCATCTTGTCTGGTTATTTATTAGCCCTCACCCACCCTGTTGTTGCATCCAGGCAGCAGCTCAGAACATGCACAGCCTCACCCTGTTCAGATGTCATAGAGCTAGGCATTATCAGCGTACTTTTTAACGGCTGTTGTGCAAACTCTTGGCAGCTCTGCTGCAGCTAGAGCGGCCGCTTGGGATCAGCTCGCCAGACTTAATTTAAAACGATTCGAAACCATGATCCTATCTTAATCCACGTATTTATGAGTCACTCTCAGCTCCTGCACAGAAGTAGAACAGAGGTAGCCAATGTGGTGCTTTCCATATGCAGTCGGACACCGACTCCCATCAGCCCCAGCCAGCACGGCCAATGGTCAGGAATGATGGGAGGTGGAGTCATAGCTGTCAAGCATCCCTTATTTGGCGGGACAGTCCCTTATCCCAGCACCATGTCCCGCTGCTGTCCCTTATTGATGATGTCCCTTAAATTTCCCGGGTTTCAAAGGAAGCAGCTCCTCTCCCTCCCTCCCTCCCTGCCAGCCAGGGAGGAGGGAGGCTCCAACTGTGTTGCTTGGCTGCGTTGCTCACCCAATAAGGAGTCTAAGAATGACTGGGGGGTGGAGCTTCCATGCCTTGTGCTGATCAAATCGGCTGCGTTGCCTAGGGACACACCTTTGCTCAGCGCTTCCCAGCGGAGAGGTTACGGTGGTTTTCCTTGAGGCTTGAGGCTTTGTTTGGCTGCTGGCTAGGCTTTCTGCCTTTGGCTCAGAGGGGCTCAGAAGTTGAGCATACCTGTGCCTGGAAAATCCCTTTTTTTGGCTGCTGATCCCTTATTTTTGAGGCTGCTGGTCCCTTATTTTCAAATCTGTAAGTTGACAGCTATGGGTGGAGTCCTACAGGATCTTGGACTGGGGAAGAGAAAGGCCTCAAACATTCTATGTTCTTGCCATTTATGATGGAAAACACAGGTGAGCAGCATTTGATGGGTTACATAACCCAATCAATTTCCTCTAAACTAGCTGCGGTAGGCACTTCAGATTTCCCATTTTCAGATTTATCACTGCAATTTATTGCTCTCCAACATGCATACTTTTCACGAAAGCAGCTGTGAATTCATTTGTGAGATCTCAATTCTTTCAAAAGGGGTGGTCTGATGGTCCAGCTAGTCTCCAGCAGGTTCCTGCTTCTGTTATAATTTTGCAATTTCCTGTGACGTGACTTTTGTATTATCAGCAAAGTGCCCTTCAAATTCTTTCTCAGCCTGCCCTATCCTGCTTTGTTTAATTTAAACAGCGGCAATAAACACTGACTTCAATATTCCTCATTAGGACTACCTTCTCTTACACTTCCCCACCTTTCTCCCCATCATCCAAGTTGCCATTTCAACATTGATGGCATTTTATTTGCATTTCTTTTCACTTTTATATGTGTCAACTCTGCGTCTTTACTGTGATTGTTTTATTTTTAAAGGAGTGCAATGTGCAGACATTAAATTATCCTGACTTTTAATCTCAGTTGAGCTGGTACCTTTTCTTTGGCAAAGCTTCCCTTTCTGAAGCTAAATGTGATAACTATTTCTTTTTCCTTGGCTTTTCTCCCCCTTCTGAAAAGACATTGGCTTTATTGTCCTTGCTGTTCCCTAGTGACTAAGCCAGTGAGTCTCATTTTTCTTTTCAAACCATACTCCAAGGAACCCTGGGATTGCTCAGAAGCTTAGCAGAAGTTCCTCAGCGAGAAGCTCAGCAATGATAGACAAACTTTCCAGAAATAGAGCCTGTCTCCCAGCACTGGTACCTTTCCCTGGAATGGGCCATTGCAGGGGAGCAGGGAGGGTGTTCCAAAGCATGAGCTCATTCTCACAATTTGCACAGAACAGGGCGAAGCCTTGAATTCCTCCTGACCAGCGCCCCATGTGTCTTGAGAACATCCACAAAGCGTGTCATTTAAACTATCCAATTTGCTGTCATAAGATGTGGTGATGGCTACCAACCTGGATGCCTTTAAAGGGGGATTGGACAAGCTTTCTTGGAAGATAAGATTATCAATGGTTACTAGTCACAGTTAGCGGTCACTGTGGGATCAGGGTGCTGATCTAGATGGGCCTATGGCCTGTCCCAGGGCCCTCACAGTCAACAAAGTTTCTGCGGCTGATGTGAAGGAAATTGCTCAGTTGACGTCCATATACAAAAGGATGTGGGTAAATTGCCTAAGCAGCAGCTGCTTTTTGGACCACACCATCCTTTCCACTTGGGCTCCCTCCAAGCCACCAATGACAACACATGTTTGCCCTGCTTTGACCTGTGATAGCAAGAAGAAGAAGAAGAAGAAGAGGAGGAGGAGGAGGAGGAGTTTGGATTTGATATCCTGCCTGGGGTGCTCTGGTCCATGGGGTCACGAAGAGTCAGACACGACTAAATGACTAAACAACAACATCCTGCTTTATCACTACCCTAGGGAGTCTCAAAGCGGCTAACATTCTCCTTTCTCTTCCTCCCCCACAACAAACACTCTGTGAGGTGAGTGGGGCTGAGAGACTTCAAAGAAGTGTGACTAGCCCAAGGTCACCCAGCAGCTGCATGTGGAGGAGCGGAGAAGCGAACACTGTTCACCAGATTACGAGTCTACCTCTCTTAACCACTACACCACACTGGCTCTGCCTTACATCAGGCGAGACCATTTAGCTCAGTTGTCTACACTGCCTGGCACTGTCTACCCTGACTCTTCCATGTTTCAGGCATTGTGCCCACCCCCAGCTCTGCCAAGAGATGCCAGGGATTTAATCTGGAACCTTCCATTTCCAAGACAGGTGCTCAGCCCTTGAGGCACAGAACTAGGAGGCCTCTGAACTCAGGAGGGTTCTCTCTAGGTGCTGCTCTCATGAGCTCTTTTGAGACTCCACGGAGGGAAGTGTCAGCTCTGTGTGAAAAAGCTCAGGGAACGGGAGTGAGGGAGATGGATAAAGGCAGGCAGAAGAAGCTGTCAGTCACAGAAAGATGTGGGTGAGGGAGGAATTCCATCTTACCTTCCTCGTGTATTTCTCTCACCCTCTGGCCCTCTCAGAGAAGCTCTGAGGATGGGATTTGAAACATGCGGTGGGGGACGGATGGACGGACGGACTCTGACGCAACTTGCCAAGCACTCTTTTGTAGGTTGAGGAAGCCATTTTGTAGGATGTTGAAGGACATCTGTTTCTAAACTCCAGTTGCTGGAAACAGCAGGAGGGGGAGAGTGCGGTTGTGCTCAGGTCCTGCTAGCTTGCGGGCTTCCCTGGGTCATCTAGTTGGCCTTTGTGACAACAGGATGCTAGACCCGATGGGCCTCTGACCCAGAGTTTATTCTAAGTTCTTAAGCGAAAGATGCATGTTTGACAGTTAACACTTAAAACGAAAGCAAGCTTGCATCTAACCCAACCAAAATGCATCTAACCCTGACCTTATCCATCAGAGTCTATTCTAAGTTCTTAAGCGGGGGATGCATGTTTGATGGTTAACACTTAAAACAAAAGCAACCCAACCAAAATGGTGACCCACAGAAAAATACCGGTCCCAGCCCTACCGCTTATAGGTCTCCCCTTCAAGAGCAAACTTTGTATGGGCTGAATAATCCATCTTTTAGATGTTTACCATCTAAACTAAAGGTTAACTAAATGTTCTGAAGCATGTTATCAAGCAATGTCTAATCTCTCAGGGTTGCTTTCAGTGTGATTTTCCAAAATCAGTTTATCTCATAATTGCCCCTCTTAGCGTCTTCTTTTTATTAAAAAACAACAACCCCACCATGAATTTATCCAAGCTTCAAAAGCAGCCAGTTCTCCCTCCTTCCCTCTCTCATTTTGCACTGCATTCAATTATTACTCCAGACTAAAGGGAATGAAATCCAGTCAACTACCTCATTTGGATTAGTGTAATAAAACGCTTTCTGCTGAATGTTTACATGTGGAGATGCTTCATCCATTTTAATCATTGCACACAAGCACAATAGTGAAGATGTAATATCTTTTCTCCTGCTAGGAGAATTTCTGTTTAGTTTTGGTTTAAAATAAGAAGAAATGTGAATCAAACGTATTTTGCAACTGTTTGATATAAGTAGTCTTTTTCTCTCCTCTTCTGTCATATTTTGGATGTGTAAGACAGTTTCTTGTATTTCAAATATATAAGAGCATAGCTGAGTGTCTCTATAATAAATGTTTGCATTGTGAAATGTATGCTTCAAAATGATGCAGCATAAGGTGAACGCTGTGGCACAGGTTTAAAAATCAAGACTAGAAAGATCACTGGGTGGGTTTTGGTTTTTTTACCATCCATGTAAAAGTTTGATTAGTTTTTCAAAACACCTGAAAATAATTGTACTGTTGTGTGCTGCATACGACCAGTATCCAATATGGAACAGAATGGAAGAGGGAAAATGCCAGTTTAAAAAGGGGCTGAGAAAGGACTCGAGATAAAGTTGGCTTTGCTCATAGGTCACAATTGCATTATCTAATTTATCTGACTTCCATATGTTTTTCAAACTTCTATGTTAAAACAGAAAAAAATGTGTGCTTCTTCAGTCTGGTGCAATTTTAAGTGCAGCGATACTGATATCAACACAACTTTCCAGATGTCTTCCGTCCCTGCGAGATGCATGTTAAAAGGTCCACAGGTTTGAATTGATGGGATAATTAACTTCTACAGACAATGCATCTTAGGCTGATGTTTTGAAAGTGCTAGGCAGGTCTCCGTCTGGATGCGCAAACAGTTGCTTGGGAAGGTGTTAGACCCTTAATACACACAAAGATAAACCCCAGATGTCTTGAATAATGCAGGATGTTGAGTGTGAACTGGTGTTTCTTTCCCCATCAAGTAGCATTGAAACATACTGCTTATGTCATTTGATGCTAGGGGCATTTTTATTTTATTTTTGAGGGTAGAAGCCTCCTTTTTGGCCCTAGTGCCACTGCATTTCTTAACTAGCTGCTAAGTCGGTGAGAAGCAAACAGGCTCACAATTAAGTGAAAAAGGTCAAGGGGAAGACCAAGGCTGAGAAGCCTCTTCACAGCAACACATAGCAAGTAGCCATTTTGCACAGGAGTCTTTTCCTTGGGGAACTCGAAGTGTGCTGTGAGCCTCTTTGCCACAGCACTCCTTTCCCTTTGCACCCTTCTACCTGGCTCATTGCTTGTGACAAGAAGGGGCAGCGAACTAGCCTCAAATGGCATTTGCAGAGGCTCAATTAGTGCGTTCTTTGTGAATCCTCACTATGTCGAAGCACGGAGAAGCTTTGCTCCGACGAATTGTAATGCATAATGAACCAATTAAGAGCACAGCATTTGGGAGTCCAGAAGGTCATTTTGCTAACTCTGTACATTCCGGCAGGATAGCACAAGACTCAGCTTCCTTGGGATACTGGCTCAAATCGCTGAGGTTCTGAAGTTGACTCTTCTTGCCATTTCATTTCAGAGAGCTGACAAATGTAGTCTTGGATTTGACTTGAAATGGGGGAATTGGAGTCTTCTGAGAGCTTGAGAAATGTTCCCTGCGCTATAGACCAGGAGGTTATGAGCCAGAACCATATATTTCCCCCCCCCTCCATTCTTGTTCCCAAGTGGGGGTTTTTTGGTTCATGTTACAAATGAATGAATAGAGAGGTTTTATCACAATGGGAGTTATAACTCAGGACACCAGCGCACCAGAACAAAGGGTCAGCCGTGCCTGCACTCTTAACACAGCTCCATCTTCTAGATAGAAGGAAGTCCGGTTCAGTACAATAGACTTCCTACCAACCAGGTAAGTAGGTATAAGGATTGCAGCTTAAGTGGCTGGAGGCAGGTGTGTGTGTGAGCATGCTGGCTTTGGAAAGAGAGGAGGAAAGGAGATGCACACGGGTTTCTTTCCTTTTCTCTTCCAGCAGCTGTAACAAAACAAAGCAAGAAATCGCTTCTCTGGATTATCATGCAATTAAAACAGCACTTGAGAAGCAAAGAGTTGGGCCTGGCTTGTGAAGGAGAATGATAAATTCACATGCACTGCTCAGATTTTCTTTTTTTTTAAAAAAAAACGTTGCTGCTGTTGTTAGGGAATTCTTCTTTTACTCAGCCTGTTTTTGAATGCTAACAAAATGCTGCCCTTCTGGCATGCAAGTTGAGAGGGCTTGTGTACATTTGGAGAACCCTAGAGGATGAAGGATGGTGCTATGCACTTGTTGGGCAGATGGGCATTGCTGTAAGGGCTGGGCCACATGCGCCAGGCACAGAGAGCACAGAAAAGTGGTCGCCATCACCCCAGCAGCCGCTTCCTCCCCTCACACACATACAGTGGTACCTCGGGTTACATACGCTTCAGGTTACATACGCTTCAGGTTACATATGCCTCAGGTTACACACTCCGCTAACCTAGAAATAGTGCTTCAGGTTAAGAACTTTGCTTCAGGATAAGAACAGAAATTGGGCTCTGGTGGCGCGGAGGCAGCAGGAGGCCCCATTAGCTAAAGTGGTGCTTCAGGTTAAGAACAGTTTCAGGTTAAGTACGGACCTCCGGAACGAATTAAGTACTTAACCCGAGGTACCACTGTACACTGCAACACATACTTCTCCAGAGCATTTTTGTTTTCGTTTTTTTCATAAACAACAATTTCTCAGGATCTTATGTTAAATAATAATAATAATGAAATACTTCAGCCATTGCTGCTCATACGGTCTGTCCTTCACCTGGAAGTCATTTGCTGAAGGATATACATCCTATACAATAGATCACCCCTGTGTGTGTTTCTAATATGCCTCTTGCTCCCTAGGGTGTATCCAAGATGAGTTTCCTTTAATTTAGTTTGCCTGCTCACTGGCCCAGCAAGAATATATCTCTCCAGTCTACCAAGAACTGTACAGTACAGTGCAATATTATCCTGGTGATAAAGGAGAAATGTGTGTCGGGTTCCTAAGACCGAAAAAACCCAACAACAAAAAGCTTATACGTGAAACAGTTTCTGCACTGTCTCCTCTCAATTTGATTTCAGAGAAAAATTAGTACAGGTGCTGCTATAGATTATTTTGGGGGTTTTTTAAGAAAAGAAATCCCTTAAATGGAGTGGAGCAAACAGAGAACCCAGAGGGAAGATAAATTAATCAACGTGGTTGCTGAACCCTCTTTGGTATCTGAAGAAGTATGCATGCACACAAAAGCTTATACAGTGGTACCTCTGGTTAAGAACTTAATTCATTCTGGAGGTCTGCTCTTAAGCTGAAACTGTTCTTAACCTGAGGTACCACTTTAGCTAATGGGGCCTCCTGCTGCCGCCATGCCGTCGGAGCACGATTTCTGTTCTCATCCTGAAGCAAAGTTCTGAACCCGAGGTACTATTCCTTGGTTAGTGGAGTATGTAACCTGAAGCGTCTGTAACCCGAGGTACCACTATACCAAGAACAAACTTAGTTGGTCTCTAAAGTGCCACTGGACAATTACACACACACACACACACACACACACACACACCCTCTTTGTTCATGTCATAGATATTGAGCATCCTCAAATGAGGGCTGTCTGGCCTCTGCTAGAAGACCTCCAAGAAAAGGGAGCATTCCACCACAGGTTTCACTTCAGACCAGTTGCCAATTTTACACTAGACAAAATGTACATGCTGACGTGTTGTTTGGAGCCATGGTGTCTCTATAGCAGGATTGGGTGGGCTAACTTAAAAACAGGTGCCCTATTTCAGCAAGAAAATGTTTGCGTGTGTGAGTAGCCTTCTCTGCATATGTGGTGCTGATGCCATGAGGTGTATCACTGAGGGCAGAGACCATAGCTCAAGGCAGGGGTCACAGCTCAGTGGTAGGGAACATACTCTGGTGTGCAGAAGTTCCCAGCTCGAATCTCTGGCATACCTAGTGAACAAAGAATTAATGTAGCAGGTGATGGGAAGGACCTCTCTGAAGCTCTGAAGAGCTGCTCCTAGCCAGAGTAGTCATCAATAATGGACTAGATGGGCAAATGACATGGCTGGGTGGTTCCTCTGATACTTTGGTCGCCAGATAGGCACATCTGGACAATTGTGGGCACAGAATGAAGCAGCTGTAAAAGTAGTTCCACACTTTGCACAGGAAGATAGTGGGCTCTCCTTCCTGCCCAACTGAGGGTGCCATTAACAAGGAGCTGCCACTAATCCCAATTCCAAATCTGCCTGTCCGAAAGGTGTGTTGTCAGTAGGGATGACAGAGAGTTCTGATGCAGCTGGAAAAGGAAGTGGAAATAGCTTTTGCATGTTCATATGTGGTCAGGAACAGAGAAAAGCCAAGCAAATGCAATCAATATTTGTTCATAGAACTGTTTGTTTTTTTACATCCACAGGTGATATACAATTAATAGTGGTGTGGTTTTGTTACACTCTTTTGACCTTGAAATGTAATTGAAATGAGCACAAGTTCCATAAGTTACAGAAATAGCCATGTAACTCACCTAACTTATTTTAAGCAGCAAACAGCAAGGCAAAAGATGTAGCATTTGGCAAAAACCAAACTGCAGCAAAATGGAAATGGCGCTGATTGCAACAGATTCTGGTTGGAAGGGAAAATGCTTCCTTCTTACATCCTGAGTTGTCAGACACTTGCTTGTTGCATTCGGATTTTATATATTTAGGTGCAAAATTAGATGTACCTCTGTAACTAGGGGAGTAACAGGGGCAGAAATGTACCTCCTACAAGTGGCTGTGGGATTCTTGCTCTGTTAGAGATTCCTTCACCTGGGAGAATCCTTGAAACAGTGGCTTCAGAATATGAATACCTAGGCTGTTTAAGAACACAGAGCAGAATAGGAGCCCAGTATCAGGTCGCGGTTGGTGCTGTGGGTTAAACCACAGAGCCTAGGACTTGCTGATCAGAAGGTCAGCAGTTCAAATCCCCGCGATGGGGTGAGCTCCCATTGCTTGGACCCAGCTCCTGCCAACCTAGCAGTTTGAAAGCACATCAAAGTGCAAGTAGATAAATAGGTACTGCTCTGGCGGGAAGGTAAACAGTGTTTCCGTGCGCTGCTCTGGTTCGCCAGAAGCGGCTTAGTCATGCTGGCCACATGACCTGGAAGCTGCACGACGGCTCCCTCGCCCAATAAAGCGAGATGAGTGCCGCAACCCCAGAGTCGGACACGACTGGACCTAATGGTCAGGGGTCCCTTTACCTTTATCTGGTCATTGTTAACCAGACACAGATGTGGTCATAAAAACAAACAAGGGAGAGAATGCTTAATGTACCTTAAGAAATAGGTGCAATTTGAGGGTACTTAGCCTACTCAAGTCTCATTAGTCAAGAATCCTTACTTGTGCTCAGAAGGCTAGGAGAGGTTCTGTGAGAAGCATCCTTGAAGACCCGTTGCAGTGCAAAAGCAAGAGATTGTGTCACTGTGTGGACTGTTTGAATCAGCTTTCCTGTTCGTCCTCCCACATCACAAAGTGAGGACCAGTTCAGGAGCAAAGCACATGGCTTCCTATTTCTGGCAACTTCTTTCTCTTCCATAGCAACTTCCTGCTTATGGTGGATGAGTCACTTAATTAATTCTTTTCTGAAAGCAAAAGCTTCCAGGAACTCTTGGTGCAGTACATGAAAGCACACAAGAATTACCCCATTTTATTATTAGGATGTTTCTGTGTATAGCATTAGGCCAGAGATAGTGACTGATTCAAGAGTGTCTAGTATTTTTTATTTTATTTTTAATGTAAATAATTTTATTTTCATTTTTCTGTTACAAACCTGTAATTTTTTATGTAAATCATAAAATATGACGTAACTGGATTATTATTATTTTGTTACTGGAGGGTAAAATACTAAACATATTATTTTACAGTAAATAACAATGAAGTGATTAGAGTAAACCCCTTCAATGAACTCTTCAGTAAATCAAGTTGGCAAACACAGACTAACAGGAGTGAGCTATTGAGCAGTGCCTCCTTATTGACACCATATTGTGAGATATAGGCATGTGATTTGGTCCTGAATCTTATTAAAATAGTGCAGAGAGTCATCAGCCTTGCATGCAGGGGGTTCCAGGTTCAATTCCCAGCATCTCCTGAAGACTCCTTCTCTGAAACCCATCAGTGTGGACAATATTGAGTTAGATGGACCAACGGCCTGGTTCAGGGGAAAGGTGGCGTACTGTGTTCATAGTCCAAAAGTTATAAGTCGCTTCTGCTTCTGACTTGGGGACTTTGCTTTTCATAGAATCAGAGAGTTGGAAGGGACCCTGAGGATCTTCTGGTCCAACCCGTATGGGCAGCTGTCTCATGCAGGGATCAAACCTGCAACGTTGGCATTATCAGCATCAAGCTCTACCATGCCAGCTTCTAAGCAGCTCTTCAAATTTGTGACTCTTCAAATATAAAACCAAAATTGTGGTTTTATAATTGTTGGAAGCCGCCCAGAATGGCTGGGGCAACCGAGTCAGATGAATGGCGTATAACAACAACAACAACATCAACAACAAAGATTGGGTGAGTGTCTTCAGAACAGAGAACCACACTGCAGCAATAACCAATAATGCTTTATTGACAGAAGAAAAGAGGGGGAGGGACAGAAGATTGGACCTAAAGCAGGTGTGCATGTGAACGACACTAATAAATCTTCTTCTTCTTCTTCTTCTTCTTCTTCTTCTTCTTCTTCTTCTTCTTCTTCTTCTTTGGCGATCACTTGTTGCTGAGTAAGATTGTCTTCCATAAACACGGTTTTAACAATGAGTCCGTAAGTGACTGTGGAGGCCAATTCTGGATCCACACGTCCTTTCACAGTGGGGACATTGATTTCCGGGTGGGAGTTGATCATGGTGTGGATTTGCCAAGCGTGCCTTCCTCTTAGCACGTTTCTCCCTTGTGTCCCGAGTTTGAGTGTCTTCAAAGCCCGTGACACCTTTGGTAAAGACTGTTCTCCAACTGGAGCGCTCGCAGGCCAGTGTTTTCCAGTTGTTATTGTTTATACTACATTTTTAAAAAATTGCCTTGAGACAGTCTTTAAACCTCTTTTGTTGACCACCAGCATTACGCTTTCCATTTTAAAGTTAGGAATAGAGTAGTTGCTTTGGAACATGATCATCAGGCATCCGCAGAACATGACCAGTCCAACGAAGTTGATGTTGAAGAATCATTGCTTCAACACTGGTGATCTTTGCTTCTTCCAGTACATTGATAATAGTTCGCCTGTCTTCCCAAGTGATGTGTAAAATTTTTCGGAGACAGTGTTGGTGGAATCTTTCAAGGAGTTGGAGATGGCATTTATAAGTGGTGCATGTTTCACAAGCATATAGTACGGTTGGTAGTACAATAGCTTTGTAAACAAGCATTTTGGTTTCTCTGAGACTGTCCCAGTCCTTAAACACTCTGCATTTCAATCAGAAGAAAGCTGCACTCACAGAGCTCAGGCGATACTGGATTTCAGCATCAATGTTGGCCCTTGTGGAAAGATAACTGTCTAGGTAGGAGGTGATCGACATTTCCCAATGTTACACCATTGAGTTGGATTTGTGGCACTGCAGAGGGGTTATTTTGTACTTGCTGGTGCAACACTTTGGTTTTTTTGGATGTTGAGTGATAGGCCAAGCTTTTCGTAAACTTCTGCAAAGATATTTAGGATAGTTTGGAGGTCATCCTCTGAGCGTTCGCACACTACGTTGTCATCAGCATACTGAAGCTCTATGACGGAAGTTACAGTAACCTTACTCTTTGCTTTCAGCCTGCTCAGACTGTTCGATATATGATTTCTGCTTCAGTGGGGAGTTTCCCTTTGACAAAGTGTAGGATAATGGCAATGAAAATAATGAATAAAGTTGGGGCAATAACACAACCCTGTGTAACACCTGATCCCACTGTGAATGGTTCACTTTGAGAGCCATTGTTATCTGCGATTGTTGCTTGTCTTCACATGTTTATCCATGTTTACATGAAAGTAAGTCCTGCTGTTTTCAGTGGGACGTACAGTGGTACCTCAGGTTAAGTACTTAATTCGTTCCGGAGGTCCGTTCTTAACCTGAAACTGTTCTTAACCTGAAGCACCACTTTAGCTATTGGGGCCTCCTGCTGCTGCTGCGCCGCCGGAGCACAATTTCTGCTTTCATCCTGAATCAAAGTTCTTAACCCGAGGTAGTATTTCTGGGTTAGCGGAGTCTGTAACCTGAAGCGTATGTAACCCAAGGTACCACTGTTTTGCCCCATAAATGTGCCCATGACTGCTGTGCAGAAACTCCAAACAGCAAAAATTCCCCCAAGCTTATTTCGTGCGCATGTGGAGACTTTATTTTACACTTTATTTATGGACGGCCAAATTCTTCTACCTCCCTTTGTGTAGCCGCAGCGACATTTGGGCCCTCGCTTTGCTTTCCCAACCTTACACAGTCAATTACGAGTCTCCCATTACAGCCACTCACCCATGTGCCTCTTGAAAAGCATCAGCTGACAAAGAATCCAAGGCGCTGTAATTGAAACGATCCATCTTCCTTCGCGACCCAGCACTCGTCTCTGGCCCCTCGTATGCCGAGATAGATGGCAAGCCGGATACTGGAGAGAACGTTTCTTTCCATAGGGTTTTGAAGGCCACTTTCTGTTTGGCGAAAAGAATGCACCGCCTGCCAGCGTTCCATCAGAGGAGCTCGATGTATGCTCTTCTTTCACTTCTCCCTCGTTTGATTTCCTCCTTGTGTTGCTTTAAGGAGGGTGAGAATGCTGCCCTCTTAGGATCCATGAAAATGCAGTGTGCGAAGCATTACACCACCTTTTCCAAGAGAAGGCGGTTGACCTCTGGTTCTGCTTCAGGAATGCTTATCTGCATTCATCTGCTCTTGGACAAATACATATATATCTGAAATGTTACATTTCCTACAGTTTTACAGATGTTTCCAGGCAGGGAGTGTGCAGCCCCATGTGTCATCTAAAAGCAACAAGTAAAGTGGTGCCTCAACCTGAGGGCCATGTTGTATTCGTTTTTGGCTTTTCTTCCTAAAAATAAACACTGCCCTGCATTCCTTGAACTGCCTTCTTTGCATGCAAAGGCAATCTTTCTCACATCATCAGCAAAGTGGGAGCGTACGCACATTTCTGTAAAAGTTGCTCAGGGCCGTGTGCCTTGCTTTTGTATCTGCGAACTTATACATATGAAGGTGTTGTTTACTACCAGGCTGCTCTGAAGGTCCCCGGTTCCTTACCTGGCATCACCAGGCAGGGCGGGCAAAGAGTCCTGCCTGAAACCTTAGAAAGCTACTGCCAGTCATTGTACAATGCAGTTGTACCTTGGAAGCCGGACAGAAACCATCCCGGAAGTCCATACGACTTCCAAAACAGGAGGTTACTGCAGCCAATCGGAAGCAGTGGTAGGCCCACCGGATGTTTGGCTTCCAAAGAACGTTCACAAACCGGAACACTTCCAGGTTTGCGGTGTTTGGTAGCCAAAATGTTTGACAGCTAAGGCGTTTGTGAACCAAGGTATGACTGTATTAAGCTATATGAACCTATGGTCTGACTCAGTATACAGCAGCATACTATGTAACCTAGGAAACTGCCTTGTACTCAAGCACATGGGGCAATCTACCTTAGCATTGTCCACAAGGACTAGAGTTTCAGAGAGAGTACTCTCCCAGCCACTGCCAGGATAAGACGGGTATTGAACCCATACCCCACAAGTGTCCTGGAAAAACGGGACATCCCATTTTGTTTCATGAGAGCAATTTTTGTTGCTGTGATCTTGTGCGATTTCGTGGCGCGATCTTGTGCAGAGAGCCAGTGTGGTGTAGTGGTTAAGAGCGGTAGTCTCGTAATCTGGGGAACCGGGTTCGTGTCTCCGCTCCTCCACATGCAGCTGCTGGGTGACCTTGGGCCAGTCACACTTCTCTGAAGTCTCTCAGCCTCACTCACCTCACAGAGTGTTTGTTGTGGGGGAGGAAGGGAAAGGAGAATGTTAGCTGCTTTGAGACTCCTGAAGGGGAGTGATAAAGTGTGATATCAAATCCAAACTACTCTTCTTCTTCTTCTTCTTCTTCTTCTTCTTCTTCTTCTTCTTCTTCTTCCTCCTCCTCCCAAAAAAGTGCTTGGTGGTGGGGGTGAAGCACAGTGCAAAAGCATGTGAGATCACAGCAACCAAAATGGCTGCTGTGCTCTCTTGATAAAAAATGGGAAGATGGCACCGGTAAGATGGTGTCCCAGATTTTTGCTTCAAAACTTTGGAGGGTATGTGAACTGGGGACCTTCTACATGCGGAATATACATAATCCTAAACCCACCTTACACCAAGTCTGACCATTGCTCCATCTACCGGTAGGTCAGTATAGTCTAGGGCGACTTGGCAATGGTTCTCCAGAGTTTCAGAGTCTTTCTGAGCCCTGTAGGGGATGCCATGGACTGAAACCAGGTTCTTTTGCAAGGCTGTTCTACATCACTGAACTGCAGCCTATCCCCACTAAAAGGCTGAAAGGCTGGACCCCAACAGATTGGCGTTCTGTGACCTTGTGAGGCCCAGCCCAACAAACATATCATACTTATCCCACTGAGCCATGCTTTCTAAACTTAGTTGATGCGGAGCAGTACATTTCTTAGGGTTACTGACATACTTCAGTTTGGAATATGGATCATAGCTGTCAACTTTTCCCTTTTCTTGCAAGGAATCCTATTTGGAATAAGGGAATTTCCCTTAAAAAAGGGAAATGTTGACAGCTATGATATGGATATAATATTTTGCTTTATTAATTTTTAAAAAATTCCCCTACAACGTTTACAATATTTCTCTCCCATGCTAAAATGGTTTGGGTCTTTCAATAGTTTGATGTTTTGGCTTGAAGCATGAATAATAAAAGTGCTTGCGTTGCACATCCTAATACCTAAGATGAAATTCGTCTGTGCCTGAAAATTGATGGCATCATTTCCTTTGCACAAATGGACTACTGTCGCTGTCCTAATTCATTAATGATATACACAGGAATAGTAAGGAATAAATCTAGAATCACCCACAAAATACCCTTGACCGATGTACCATCTTGCAAATTTTTGTTTTTATTTCGAATGGCAATGTAAGAAATGTAAGAAGTGGCATAATCATGTTTCCTTGGAAGTCATGGGAAGAAATAATGTTGGGGTAACGATAAGTTTGAAGGTTTAAGATATATGATAAAGATAAAATATCTCCATGCTCACACAGGCAAAGTACACACCATACAGTCAAAAGCTCAAGTTTCCCTAAAACACACATTTTAATGCACAGAATCCAAATGCATTCCATGAAAGAATGTGCTCTTGCATGTTTTTAGGTCCATGTATATAGATATATATAAAATCTCCTACTCCTACATGAGAATCCCAGTGATCTTCTCATCAAAGACACTGATCAAGGCCAGATGTCCTTAAATTTTAACAGTGGTACAGCATGACTATTCACTGGAGAAAATTCAGCTTTGCTCGGCGATCTATTTTAGCCCCTCCAAGACCTGAATTGAAAGAATCTGTCTTACTCTGTTGCTCAGCCAGGGGATCATTATGGCATCTTAGCTTGTGGTCACTTTATAAGAGGTCTCTGAGGCTCTGATTAGAGTTATAGAGCAAAATATCTCCAGCACTTTTAATATTTCATAAAGTACTGACAAAGTGAGGCACTAAACTATAAAGCCAATTAGTGACATTTTGAGCACTAAGGTAAGAAATGAAATAATTAATTCTTGATTAAAATGAATAAATGTTACTGGGATTTGCTTTTAGCTAAAGCTTTTCTCTTCTCCACCCACAAACACAAAGGAGCTCATCCTTTAGTCTTAACTAACATATCTCTTGTGTTATATATATTACAGCAGAAGAGATATTTAACACTATAGATATAGGGACACACTGACACTTGAAAGTTGTGTTTTTTCATAGTGAAAACAGTTTCTTTTTTCGTATGTAAGCCCTTCTGAGTATTCTAGGGGGTAGAAAAAACCAGGGGGAAATTGTATTATTATTTTTATTATTACTTAGCACCATAAAAAGAGAGTGTGTGTGTTTCCGTATAAAGAGAGAGGGAGAGAATGAGAGAAAACTACTGCTTTCCAGTGTATATTTTTCATAATATTGCAGGATCTCATCTTAAAAATTCACAAGATACACCATTCCAGAACTCTAAATTCAAAAATCTAGGATCAAAATCCAATCAAAAATAAATTCCCAGCTTCTCCAGGTAGGGTTAGGATAGGCCTCTGCCTGAAGCCCTGGAGAGATGCTGCCAGTTTACTGCACTGCACAACATTTTAATAAATAAATGCACGCTAGTAAATGTCAGGTTAGGACGTGGGTGGGTTAAACCACAGAACCTAGGACTTGCCGATCAGAAAGAAGACCATTTGGGCGCCTTTGGGAGGAAGGGTGGGATATAAGGTAAAGGTAAAGGTACCCCTGCCTGTACGGGCCAGTCTTGCCAGACTCTAGGGTTGGGCGCTCATCTCACTCTATAGGCAGGGAGCCAGCGCTGTCCGCAGACACTTCCGGGTCACGTGGCCAGCGTGAGAAGCTGCATCTGGTGAGCCAGCGCAGCACACGGAACGCCGTTTACCTTCCCGCTGGTAAGCGGTCCCTATTTATCTACTTGCACCCGGGGGTGCTTTCGAACTGCTAGGTTGGCAGGCGCTGGGACCGAACGACAGGAGCGCACCCCGCCGTGGGGATTCGAACCGCCGACCATGCGATCGGCAAGTCCTAGGCACTGAGGGTTTACCCACAGCGCCACCTGCGTCCCCTTTGGGTGGGATATATATTCTAGTAATAAGTAGTAGTAGTAGTCCTAGGGACGTGGGTGGCGCTGTGGTCTAAACCACAGAGCCTAGGGCTTGCCGATCAGAAGGTTGGCGGTTCGAATCCCCGCCACGGGGTGAGCTCCCATTGCTCGGTCACTGCTCCTGCCAACCTAGCAGTTCAAAAGCACGTCAAAGTGCAAGTAGATAAATAGGTACCATTCTGGGGGGAAGGTAAACGGCGTTTCCGTGCGCTGCTCTGGTTCTCCAGAAGCGGCTTAGTCATGCTGGCCACGTGACCCAGAAGCTGAACCCTGGCTCCCTCGGCCAATAACACGAGATGAGCGCCGCAACCCCAGAGTCGGCCACGACTGGACCTAATGGTTAGGGGTCCCTTTACCTTTAAATGTCAGGTTGGGAAGTGTGATCGTCCATCTATCAAGACCAGGCTAGCTAGCACTGGTTGGCAGCTGGGCCCAGATGTTACTGATGTTATGGCCCAACTGCACTGGATGCTATTTAGTTTTTGGGCCCAATTCAATGTGCTGGTTTTGACCTATAAAGCCTTAAACAGCTCAGGACCGCAATACCTCAAGGACCACCTCTCCCCATAGGAACTGACCTGCACTCTGTGGTAATCATCTGAGACCCTTCTTAATGTGCCTTCCCCACAAGGTCCGAGCCTTTTTTTTTTTTTTTCCAGTGTTGTGTAGTGGTTCAGAGCGGTGGACTCGTAATCTGGTGAACCGGGTTCGCTTCCCCGCCACTCCACATGCAGCTGCTGGATGACCTTGGGTTAGTCACACTTCTCTGAAGTCTCTCAGCCCCACAGAGTGTTTGTTGTGGGGGAGGAAGGGAAAGGAGACTGTTAGCCGCTTTGAGACTCCTTCGGGTAGTGATAAAGCGGGATATCAAATCCAAACTCGTCTTCTTCTCCTCCTCCTCCTCCCCCTCCCAGGCCTTTGGTTAATTAAACAATCTGTGGCCTTTTCAAACTGGCGGGTGGGTGTTGTTTTTGTTTGTTACTATGGTATTATCATGTTTGTATACTGTAAACCAACCCACGGTCCTCGGGTGATTGGCGGCATAGAAATTTAATAAATAAAATAAATAATTTAGTAAAATATAGACAGTTGATATAAATAAATAAATAAATAAATAAATGCAATTAATTAATTAATTGTTGGGAAAGTCCAAGCAACCAAGAGGAGCTGGGCTCAAATTCTGCCCATCCAGAAAGCTCAATGGGTGACTTTGGGTCAGTGACTCTTTTGATCTAACCTGCTTTATAGGGCATTTATGAGGATAAAATGTGTGGGTGGGTTGGTTATGAAGAACCTTGGGTGTGCCAAGATTGGGGAACCTGTTTCCTTCCAGATGTTGATGGAGTATGGTGCTCATCATCCCTGCTGGCTGGGGCTGATGGGATTCCAGCAACATTTGGAGGGCCACAGGAGGTACCCCATCCGTAAGTTACCACTGGAACTGCTTCCTTTTTCATTCGTCTGAAATGTGATTGATCTAGCCTCTTGTTTCATGGATTAAAATGATTTCCTCATATATCTGGGCCATGTCACCTTGATTCAAACTATTAATGCCTCTACAGTATATGCAAGAAACAAAATGAAACACCACCCTAGTTTTGGTCTTCTCCTTCCCATTTTTTAAAGGCCCCAGTTTTGGAAAAACAAAAAGCTAATCGTGATAACTATGTTAACAGCATCACACTTACGTCACCTGAATGTTTACGGGAAGGTTAATGTTTCATAGGAGATTAAGTGCCCCTTGTCATCATTTAGTTTCATCTGCACAGCAATAAGTGGAGCGCACACTTAGATCTTAAAGCCAGGGCATATGTTGCTGATGCAGATACATGCCTCTCAGTTCCCTGTTGCATCTCTGTAGTTGGCAACATGCATGATTTGAACAGAGTTTTTTCCCTTTCTGAGAGGGCCCAGTGTGGGTGGGTGAAGCCAGTCCATTTTTGGTTGCAGGGCTGACCGGTCAGCGCAAGGGGCAGCAGAACATAGAACGAAATATTTCTGGTTCTAGCCTTGGTGGCGCCTGAGAAGCCCTCCCCCTGCCTGCTTTTGGTGCAGACTTCCAAGTAGGATGATGTTGATAAATGAGCAATTCCCTTTTTCTTCAGGAAGGAGCGAGATTAACGCAACACCCTGCTTTAAGTATATTTCCAGCTTCAAAATATGACATGGCCAAATGCTAAGGCTACAGGGTAGCTTTGATTACATTTAGCAACCTTAGTTTGCATTACTTAGTGATCCTTTTTCTTTTCATTCTCACTCACCCCACCAACTCAAGTTGCATCCCCACAACATGTTGGGATATTTTCCTCTCTGTAGCTGATATCATCCCTCCTCACGGCATTGTGTGTGTGTTTCCTTCAGCAACAGGTATCCAGGTAACTAGCCGTGTCCCAGTGTTGTTCTGTGAGTCAGCTGACTAAAGTACTTTGGTTATCCAGTTACCGGGGAAAATGCTTCAGAAATTAGTTGTCACATTCTTTTCTCTCAAGTTGACTCTTGATGTTTGCCTTTCTGTTCTGATCCCTTCTGAAACTGCACACCATTCCTGGACTTCTGGAGACATAGGCTACTTTTCTTATTTACAGGTAAATTTAGTGCATGCTGGGATACACACACACACACACACACACACACACACACACACACGTAAAGGTAAAGGACCCCTGGATGCTTAAGTTCAGTCAAAGGTAACGATGGACTTGCGGTGCTCATCTCACTTTCAGGTTAAGGAAGCCAGTGTTTGCCTGCAGGCAACTTTCCGGGTCATGTGGCCAGCATGACTAAACTGCTTCTGGCACAACGGAACACCATGACGGAAACCAGAGCGCACAGATACGCCGTTTACCTGTCCGCCACAGCAGTACCTATTTATCTACTTGCACTGGCATGCTTTCGAACTGCTAGGTTGGCAGGAGCCGGGACCGAGCAACGGGAGCTCACTGTGTCATGGGGATTAGAACTGCCGACCTTCTGATCACCAAGCCCAAGAGGCACAGTGGTTTAGACCACAGTATACACACACACACACACACACACACATATATACAAGAGAGACCATCATGTATTTGTGAAAAGTTTTTAAAATATATATATTAATAAGCTCTTGTTTAAAAACTGTTATTAAGCACCAGGGCTGATAAAGTTTGATTAATCCAGGGACCAGGATTATGCCAATTTTTATACTGCAGTACATGCAGGGGCATAGTGGGGTGTGGGGGGGGCTGGCCCTGGGTGCACAATTTTTTTGGGGGGTGAACTAGGCGCTTCCATGCAGGCACCCCCCGTGTGGCCTGACTTGGTTCTCCTATCTGCCTGCCAAGGGCCGTGTTGGCCAACTGGGCTTCCCCCTGCATGGGCAGGCAGGTGGCTCAGTGTGGCCTGGCTTTTCCAGTGGGGGTGAGGTTATTCCGGTGGCGTAGGCGGTAAGAGCTGGGCTAGGGCCACCTACCCGACATGTGCCCCCCAACCCATGCGCACGCGCACGCGCGCGCGCGCGCACACACACACACACACACACACCCATCCGGGCATCAGCAACTGATGCTACACCACTGAGAACATTTTACAGCACAATCCTCATCCCAGTTAAACTGGAGATGCCCTTGTGTAACTCCTTCAACCTCAGGTGGCAGAACTTTCTCTGGTTTCCTGTGATTAGAATAGCCCTGCCCATCTTTGAAGTGCCATGAAATTCTGTAGGCTCCACCAGACAACGTATGTATGTATGTATACAGTATTCATCCCTGATTTACTTACACAGTTTTTACATAGAGACTAACCATATTGGTTGTTGCGGAGTATTCATTCTGATCTGTTTGTGGGGCAAACTGTATTTGTTCTGATTTGTTATTTGAGAATGTGCATTCATCCTGCATTCTTTCTGATTTGCTTGTAGAGGACTGATGTCTTCCCATTAAAGCATTCATTCACGCCCCACCTTGGAATGCATTTCCCTATCACTTTCCTAACTGTAAAAAATCTGGTTCTTTTAAAAAGTGTAACTTGTTGCACTAGGGTGACAGAGTATTTTAACCCACTGGAATTGCATACGTCTAATTTCACAGAAGGTGCTTGAATCCTTCATGCAAAATAGTAACTGTCTAGACCAGGGCTGTCCAACTTCCAAGAGACTGTGATCTGCTCCTACTATTTAAAAAATGGCCAATGATCTACCCATTGGATTGACCAGAGTTGCTGAGCTTTTTTTTTGGGAAACTTAATCAAAGTTGTGGAGCTTTTGTTTGGAGAGGATGAGCCAAAGTTGTGAGCTTCCGCCCCCCCCCTTTATTGGGGGGGTGGGGCATCAGGATCACGCGACTGACCAGGATCGACCAGGGACATCCCATAATTGACCTGCTGGACATCCCTGGTCTAGATTTTAGGGGCACGCTGTGTGTGCACATTCCTCCTGGGGTGCATCTCTAGCCAACAACCCGATGCCAATGTGCTTGTACTCTTTTAAGGGATATTGTTGTTGTTTAGTTGTTTAGTCATGTCTGACTCTTCGTGACCCCATGGACCAGAGCACGCCAGGCACTTCTGTCTTCCACTGCCTCCCGCAGTTTGGTCAAACTCATGTTTGTATCTTCAAGAACACTGTCCAACCATCTGGTCCTCTGTCGTCCCCTTCTCCTTGTGCTCTCCATCTTTTCCAACATCAGGGTCTTTTCCAGGGAGTCTTCTCTTTTCATGAGGTGGCCAAAGTACTGGAGCCTCAGCTTCACAATCTGTCCTCCCAGTGGGCACTCAGGGCTGATTTCCTTAAGAATGGATAGGTTTGATCTTCTTGCAGTCCATGGGACTCTCAAGAGTCTCCTCCAGCACCATAATTCAAAAGCATCAAATCTTCGGCGATCAGCCTTCTTTATGGTCCAGCTCTCACTTCCATACATCACAACTGGGAAAACCACAGCTTTAACTATATGGACCTTTGTTGGCAATATTAGGGATATTGTTAGGGATATTAAGGGATATTAAGTTTATGAATATTGGGGATATTAGGTCTATTGAAGTTTATGGCACAGCATCAGCTAGGCCATATTGCACCACACACTTGGGAGATTATAGAGGCCATAGCTCAATGGCAAAGTTTATGCATTTCATACAGAAGGTCCCAGGTTCTGTTCCTGGAATCTTCTGTTAAAAAGAGCAGTGATTGGAAAAATATATTTCTGAGAACTTAGAAAGCAGCCATCAGTCATAGTAGACAATACAATACTAGAAAGACCAATGATAGGTACAGGATTTTTTTTTTGTTTCTTTGCCACCAAATAAAATAAACTTCATCATGGTCCATTCACAATATGAATTCAGTGGGAGCATTTAAATTGATGGAACCTCTATTGAAGGCATAACTGTGTGGAATAGTCCTAATGGAACACAGGATTCTTCCTTCATTCTGCTGCCCTTGTATCACACTGCTTCCCTGCTCACTTTTTACCCTACCAACTATGAGCACAAAGGTATCGCTTCATGGGCATCATTGCCCCGCTTCCGACAACAACATAGCATGGTGCCCTGCTGCCATAAGAAGGTGTAAGAATGAGTGCAGTTCAAGCATAGCGTCACTTTGTAAGCGAGCAATATGAACGCTTTATCGCTGTGAATGTTTTGCTAATCATCTTCCTCCTATTACATTGTGTGTTAAATCAATGAGGCGATTCTTGTACAATATGTTTGCGGGAAGGGAATGTTTTTGAAAGACCACTTGCCTTTTTAAGGGCCTGAGAATTGATTGTATCAGCAAAGCTAGAAAAAAAGAACGAAAAAAGCACCCCAGTACAGTATTGTTATCCATAATAAATATGGGACACGCAACCTGTTACAAACAGCCCAGCCTTTGTTTGCTGGCTGACCTTTTATGCCGCCTGCGAAAGGATAACAGGGTCTATTTCCCAAGGTGATATTTGTGTGCTGAATCAAAGATCTACAAACTTTCATTGCTTGGGTTCAGGGACGGAGGATGATCAAGGGAGGGCAGGTTTTATTACTTGTCTCATTGAGCCTCCTTTTTATGTAGGCACCTTCACCACTGGGTCTCTAGACAACCAGCTGCTTTTGAAACATGCAAGACCATATTTCCCAGTGTGTTTAGCTGATGGGCTGGGTCATGTGTGGCCATCCAGGAGGGTCTTACTGGGATCAGAGCCAGTAAGAAGAACATTAACCTATGATTGGGATAAGCTAGGAGTCGTTGGGTGAGCATATTATCAAGCAAGCCAAGTTGATATGTGGCAGGAGGTTAGTTTAGTTTGATATCTATATTCAACTTGTACAACAGAAAATTCACCAGAGCAAAAATATAAACAGAATTCAAAATAACAAACCAGTACTTTTAAAAAGGATTAACCAGTAGCTGTGCAAAGGTAAACACTCCGAACAGCATTACATCTTAGGTATAGCAGACTATATATGGAGACAATACTCTGAAGCAAATATCTAGGTTATGGGATCAAAAACACCATAGGCGTTTCTCATGAAAATAGGGCAAGCTTGGAAGTCAATGGAAATCTAATCTACAAAGTTAAGGTGAGGAGGAAGAGAAGGAGCTAGTACTAACGATCAATGATCAGAGTCAATGGATGACGATGGATTGCTGGTTTGACACAAGCTTTTAAAAGATGGCCAGGTTCCTTTTCATTCCTGTTCCCTTTCTGAGATCTTAGCAACAGCTCAGGTTGCTCATGAGCGGCATAGGAAAACAGGAATCTGCCCTATACAAGAGTCAGGCCATTGGTCCATTTAGCCCAGTATTTTCTACAAACTGGCTGGCAGTGTGGTTTTTGTGAATTTCAGAGGAGCTTCTCTCCCGATTCATTGGTGGACTTCCCCAAAGAATCCTGGGAACTGTAGTTTCTTCAGGGTGCTGCGAATGGTAGTTTTGTGGAAGGGGAAGTCTATTTCCCAGGATTCTTTGGGGGAAGTCATGGGATAGCTCAGTTGGTAGAGTATGAGACTCTCAGTCTCAGAGTTGTGGGTTTGAGCCCCACATTGGACAAAATGATTCCTGCATCGCAGGGGGTTGGACTAGATGACTCTCTTGGTCCCCTCCAGCTCTACAACTCTAGGATTCCATGTGCTTTAAATGTACACTGAATATAAAGTGGTACCTCGGGTCACATACGCTTCAGGTTACAGATTCCACTAATCCAGAAATAGTGCCTCAGGTTAAGAACTTTGCTTCAGGATGAGAACAGAAATTGTGCTCCGGCAGCACAGCGGCAGCAGGAGGCCCCATTAGCTAAAGTGGTGCTTCAGGTTAAGAACAGTTTCAGGTTAAGTACGGACCTCCGGAACGAATTAAGTACTTAACCCGAGGTACCACTGTACTTTAAATGTATAGGGTGGATCTGCCGTCAGTTGCTGAAAAATATGACTTGGGAAGAAAGTCAGGAATTGAGCCATCAATTGTGCTGATTAAAATGAGTTGAAGCTGGGGGGTGGAGGGTGCGTAGAAAACATTGTTCAGTTCGTTTGACCCAGTTTGGACAACACTTTGCTATGAATACCTGAAAGCATTTTTGGCCTTCATCCTTTGAGCTTCAGAATAACTGCCTTTAAAATAACTTTTTAAGTCATGAGGATTTTATATAGCATTCATTTTCATTCAGAGATACTGCTTTTGTCCAATGTAGGGAAATGGCTGGAGTACTGAAGCTGTTGGACCTTGAAGCTTACCCCTTATTTTTCACAGAGAACAAAATGGAAGGGGGGTGGGGTGGATTCTTCAAAACGAAGCATTCCCCCCCCCCCCCAAATACATACATATATATCCCTTCCAGAGGAAAATCAGGCCTCTGCATCTTAAGTTGTTCTGAACATTATTTCCCATGACGCATCTCACTCTGGCCCCAGACCAGCTGAAATTAAATCCAAGAAGTTTCATTTCAATGGAAATCTTTCACAGGGAGGTAATCCCCTTTTTGTTCGCTGTTTTAATAATAATCAGCCTGAAACCCAAAGCACAGTCTTGGGGAAATCTGTTTACATATCCTAGGCGTATCCACACAAGAAGAAACAGAGTGGTTTTTTGGCAACTCTTTTTTTGGTCACTGTGGCCTCTTGCTGAAAGTTTATAGTCCTGACCAGACGGTTGAATTTAAAACCCTTAAGTCCCTTGGGTTCTACCCAAAACTGCATGCTTAAAATCAAGCCTCTGTAGCAGAACTCTTCAGGCTTTCAGGTAAAAACTAATGCATGTGTGAGAAAATCAACTTAAATGCTACTTTGGGTTATCCAGGTCTCTTCCCATAATACTTGTGGTTATCAAAGATATGACTAAGAAACCTGTGAAAATACTGGAACTCAGCCAGCAATTTTGGAAGAACTGAAGTTCCCAAGTCATCTTCAAGGGCAGCCCCACATAGAGTGCTTTGCAGTGGTTCAATATGGAAGTTACCAGAACAATGGAATATGTGCCCTAGAGGGGCCACAGCTGGCAAAGCAGTCACAGCTGGAAAAAGCCATTCCTAGCCACCAAGGCCACCTGAGCCTCCAGTAAAAGGGTTGAATCCAGGAGCACCCCAAGTTACGGAAGCAGAACCCTGCCCAGGAGAAACTGTCTCCCCGCTTCCCATGTGTGAGAAATTGGTGCACTTGCCATATTGATCTATGTCGTAGGGCTTTCTTCTTATTGCAAATAGCAGCTGTGGAGGGGGATTCCAACCATGTTTGCAGAGTGGAGGGATGGGTTAATGCCCCTCCCCACATGCCATGGTTTGAATTCCCACACCTCCCGCCAACTATCCAAGAGAGAAAAAGCAATTACTAAGCACCAAACTATACCAAATGTCAGATTTAGCATGGCCTTTAGACCTGCCTCTTAACAATGGACAATGTGGTTTACATTTAAGAGTACTAATTTGTGACATTCCTTTGAGAAAGTGGCCCTAGTAGTTAACTGAAGAATTCTAAGCATTCTCTCCCAGCTCCGTATCATATTCTTTGTACTGCAAAATTTCGAAAGTGACCACAACTCATGAGTGAAAATCCAATTGGTTCTCGAAGCTAATGTAATTAATTTTCCATCGAAGAAGCTGCCTTTCACCAATGCCTAGAGTAAGGACTATAATCAGAAAATTGGTGACTAATTGTACCAGTTAGCTATATTAAAGGAACCCATGTTTGGTGGTGTCCATAAAATTCATATAAATTGTGTTAAGTCTCAAATTGGTGAAGGGACAGTAAAAAAAGAGAAGAGAAGAAAAGAAAAGAAAAGAAAAGAAAAGAAAAGAAAAGGAGAGAGAGCGAGAGAGCGCTAACATGAGGCTGCCTAAGGATTTCAGCTTTTTGTTCCCAGCTTTAGGCCTATCATTATTACTCATGTCTTGCTATAAATTGCTTTTCCACATGCAGTAGAAATTCTCAGCTGGTTTTCATATATTGTATTTCACTAATTAGTATATTTTGGATACTGTATTGGAACTTTTCAACAAGGACACTATTCAA
Source organism: Podarcis gaigeae (assembly GCF_964106915.1). NCBI lineage: Eukaryota > Metazoa > Chordata > Lepidosauria > Squamata > Lacertidae > Podarcis > Podarcis gaigeae. Next base: position 101,850,646 of record NC_139679.1, read on the forward strand.
AATTCAGTTGTTGCTTTATTCTCCAAGTTACACGATATGGGAAGACAGGTTTTACAACAGTTTAATAGATGGATTTATTTTTAGGCTTCGTTCAGATACAGCAGTATTATTTTTCTTTCAAACTGGGAAATGTTAATGCCCTGTTTTTATTCCCTCAAATAATATCAGCCAAAAATGAAATATTTTCCTTTCTTTGGTGCCAGTTAAAATGGATTCCCAATCTGTAAAGAGCACCTGGCCAGCCAAGTGGTATACATATGTACTTAAGAACATTCAAGGTGCATTAAAGCTGTGTATGGTGGTGTCCCCAGAGGGACTGTTAGCTATAATTGCATTATTTTCCAAAGATTTAGGAAAATCTGAGTTTGTGACAGATGGAGAAATATGAAATGATGGCACTGTTTGTTTAGCAATAAGTAAGTATCTTTCTCTTAACAGAGTATTGCAATATCTTAGAAAATAATGGATCTCAAGCTATAGAAGAGTTTTTAAAAGTAATCCTGATTTGGACAAATATTAGGGCTGTGTATCAACTGTGTGTGTCTTCCAAAGCAACTACTCTAGTACAAGCTTAAGAATGGAGCGTATAATACTGGTGGGCAACAAAAGAGATTTTAAAATGCTCCCAAGGCAAATCTTTTAAAAATGTAATATAAACAGTGACAATTGGGAAACACTGGCCTGCAAGTGCCCCAATTGGAGAATAGCCTCTACTAAAGGCACTGTGGATTTTGAAGAAGCACAAATTCAGGATGAAAGGGAGAAATGAGCTAAGAGGAAGGCATGTTTGGCAAATCCTCACCATGATCAGCTCCCACCCAGAAACCTATCTCCCCACTGTGGAAGGATGTGCAGATCCAGAATTGGCCTCCACAGTCACTTATGGACTCACTGTTAAACCTGTGTTCATGGAAGACAATCTTACTTGGCCACGAATGATCACCAAGAGAGAGAGAGAGAAAGTGCTCACTAAATAATGAGGTGCATCAGAGTAGGCTCTGAGATTACTCCATTAACAAGGCGTATCAAAGCAGATCAGTGAGTTTCCAACCATTCTTTACTTCCCCCCACAAAAAAGGTTTAATGGATTTTTGTAACAATGGCAGAGACTTTAACCTACGCTTGAGAACGAACAAGACAGCACTCTAAGCAGAAGATTGCCAGTTATGTACTGAAGTTCTCACCCTGGGCCAGCAGGGGGATACTGTAGATAGTTTTCACTCAGGTCCACATATGCAAATAAGGAATTGAAAGTGACGTTCAGTGATTGGATAGTTACAGAAAGTTGTTACTGTTGCTTTGTAGTTGAGCTCTACATAAACAGGTTGGCTGAACCCTTCAGCCCAGTTCTGTTCTGGGCCTGTGAATAAACAAGAGCTGTCTGAAGAATCGCGCTGTCGTCTGATATGTTCACCCACAACTTAACACTGCCCTCTTGCAGGCTTTCAAACAGAGGAGGGTCCACTGTAAATGAGGGTGCATGGCCATTCTAGGTGCATGAGGCAATGTAGAGGGTTGCAAAAATTTGCACTTTATCCAGGACGTTTGTGTGTCCTGGCTCTTTTGCAGTTCCCGCAAAGCAGAATAGGAGTTAGGGGGTTGGGTGTGGAGAGGGGGGAGTGAGCCCTGAGGGCAGTTTTACAGGTAGAAGTGTGTGTGTGTGTGTGTGTGTGTGTTGGCTTAACAGGCATAAGGTGACGAACTAACAGCATGAAGAGAGGCAGCGAGAGTAGCAAGAGCAGGTACCGCTAGCATCCGAATCCTCCCTTTGCAAGCAGGATTTGGAGCTGCTTGACTGCAGGCCGTGATTCAGTTCATGCCCATGCTGTTAGCGACGCTGTTACTAAGAAATTTCAGCAGGCCCTCTCTTTCCACGGGCACATTCACCCTCTAAGGTGCCATCATTCTTCTGCACAGATAGCTGGGAATAAGGAGAGAGGAGATAAGGGAGAGGGGCGGGGGGAGCATGTCTGCTGCGCGTGCCTCATGCTCACCAATGGAGAAATCGCACTTCTGCGTGAGGCCCAGGGATGTCTGACAGAATCGGATGTTTCCTGGGGGAAGCAACGCCATTATCTTGCCTGGGATCTCTTTTTCGCCTGTGGAACTGGCAGTGGGTTGCTGTGTCGAGAGGTACGGAGCCATTGGTGTGAAGAATAGAAGCTCCAGGCTTATGCAGAGTCTGGCGGGGGAAAGGGAGAGACAGAGATACAATTGCAGTGTGAGGGAGAGAAGGGTTTTTATCAGAAATGACCAGAGTATGGCATAAAGACACACTCCGAGTTAGCATCTCAAGTGCAGCTGATGTCTCTTGCTGCTTCCTAAAGGACGGGCAGGTCATAAGGCTTTTTTATTTATTTTATTTAATTTTTTACTCTTCAGCCCCCTAGCAATCCAAGATTCACCGACCCCTAGTCTTAAGACACCAAAGGATTTGAAAACAAACACACCAGCACCATGTGGAGCAGATCGGGAGCTGTTTGCTGTCCACAGTGGTACCATTAGGCTTGTATGGATGCAAGCTATTTTATTTTTAAACAAGTACATTAGGAAGCGTTAAAGATCTCATTAGCGTGCCAATCACAACTCCCCCACTGTTCAAAAACATTTAGATGTTTGGAAGCTGCCTGTGAATGCCTAATGGAGACTGGTAATTAAGCATGATTTGCACCAAGCAACCAATTGGTTTCTCAATTTTAATTTCTCATTTTGAGGTGGCTTGGAGCAAATAAAGTAAGAAGTGCAGGGATAGGCAGTCTCTGTACTCCTGCATTGTCAGTATTATCTCACTTCTAGCTGTCTCCACCTACCCCTTTCCCGCAAATTATAAGACTATGTACTTTATGACTATAGCCTCTCTACTGTGGCCGCATTCACCCCATACATTTAGAGCCAGTGTGGTGTAGTGGTTAAGAGCGGTGGACTCATAATCTGGGGAACCGGGTTTGCGTCCCTGCTCCTCCACATGCAGCTGCTGGGTGTCCTTGAGCTAGCCACACTTCTCTGAAGTCTCTCAGCCCCACTCATCTCACAGAGTGTTTGTTATGGGGGAGGAAGGGAAATGAGAATGTTAACCACTTTGAGACTCCTTCAGGTAGTGATAAAGCGGGATATCAAATCCAAAGCACTAGGGTTCCACTTTAAACACTTGTGACTTCCCCCAAAGAATCCTGGGAATTGTAGTTTGTTAAGGGTGCCAAGAGTTGTTAAGAGACCCCTATTCCCTCACAGAGCTACAATTCCTAGAGTTCCCCATGAAGAAGAATTGGTTGTTGAACCACTCTGAATTGTAGCTCATGTGATTTAAAGGTACGATGTGTACATAGCCATCCATTCCTCATTGTTGAAGAAAGATTCAAGTCCCAATCGGACAATCCCTGGAATGGAAGGGAGGGGCGCCATTTTGTCCTTCAACTCAGGCAGCGAAATGTGTTTCGCTAGGCCCAGCAGGGAGAACATGGTTTCCCCATTTCTATTTCTGCAACCAAGAGGAAGAGGTCAGTCAGTCTGCAATCCTGTGCGTGTTTACTCAGAAGTAAGTTGCAGTGTGTCTTGTAGCAGGGTGTGCTTTGGATTGCAGCCTGGATCCCACAAAACAACCAAGGAACAACTACTAAAAAAGCAAAGCCAACCCCTCCGGTCTAGGAAAAAAAACCCATGTACACAAACATCCCATTTAAAATGAACTCTCTGTGGTATGTTTAGTCCTTGTGTTTCTTTGGCGATGTTTCTTTTTGCAATAACAACTATGCTTTCACATCCACTGCTACATGAAAAAATGATCAAACGACAAGAGTGGCTTTGCATGAAACAGCCAACTGCAGCAGCACTCTGAGGCCATGTCTATCAAGATAAAAAAAAAGAAACATTCCTCCTTCCAATCTTGATCTCTCTTCCCCCTACAACCACTTGTAATGTTTACATTGGGTGCCAGAGGCCCTCATGCATTTTGCATAAAGTATGTACATAATAGTGTCTGAGTTCTTTTTTTTTTTACAACCCAAATATACTGAAGGTTTTGCTTAGCCTGCTGGGCTTAAGGTGTGGAATAAAGCAGTTTATTATCAAAGGGATATCTGCTGAGGGAGTACAAGAATAGGGATCAGCCTTGTGAGCAGATGGGGAGAGTGCATATTTTAATAAAGGGCTCTGAAAACACCTTCCTGTCAGCAAGAGAGCTGGAAGATGAGGATCCTGCCTCGTCCCAAAAGATTGCAGTGGCACAGGTACAAAATTCCTATAAATGCCTCAATGCACCTTAGGGTTCCTGCTGTTGGAGCAAGTATATAGGCAGGTGGTGTGGTTGGCTGGGAATTGTGGACAGAAAGGGTTATAGCTCTGGGGCGGAAGCGTCCGGTATTTAATTGATTATTTCAATGATATTTATGGCATTTCCTCACTTTTCCTTCAGAGGAGACCAAGGGAGTGTGTCCAGTTTGAACCCAGGTATCTCAGGCCCTTAGCCGTTGTACCACAATGGATGCCAATATATCCATCAACTGACCTATCCTATGCATTCAGTGATTCACTTCTCTACAGCTTGCCTCTTGGATTCAACAGAAATATTTTCCACATTTCTGCTGAACACTAGAGCTGAGGCTTACAGCTTAAAGTGAGAAAACAGGGCGGAGGCTCTGCAGACGTTACAGAAAGCCTACATGGAAAACATCTGGTTGCCGGAAATTGTGCAACTGTCACATGTAGATTGTTACCGTGAAATGATCCTGTGTGTGTGCTTGTGTGTGCGCATGCAGACAGTGGGAGGCTGTGACCTCAGTGTATGTACATGGCAGACTATATGTGACAGGTTTCATGCACCGCAACAGAGAGGCTGTTATTTCTAAAACATGTTCCAATAATCCCAACAAACCGAGAGTGGGTCAATATTTCATTTTCGGCAGGCTCTAATTCAAGCCGCAGCTCCTGTCAGCGCAAGCTCCCAGTCAATTGAAATAACTGAGGGGAGGAGGGAGGCAGAAAGAAAGAGAAAGAGAGAGAGAGAGAGAGAGAGAGAGAGAGAGAGAGAGAGAGAAGTAATGTGTGCCCTGTTCTGGAATGCCGACAGTAATACATTTGGTAATTTGATGCTTCATAAATGCAATCTTCTCGTTGCGTATGTGACAGCGCTAGCTGTCTAATTTATCTGTCTGTGTGTTCGCACTGCAGGATATACTGTATGCGAACGCATGGCTTGGTGGGGGCGAGGTGTGAAAAATAAAAATAACAGCAAGTAGAAGGGGAGTGCAGCGCCATTAAAGCGAAACGGTTCTCTCTCTCTCTCTTGCTTGAGTTGGAGGGAGAATGCTTGGATACCGAAGGGAGAAAAGGCTCCCATGCGCAGATTAATGTGCCTTCGGAAGCCCCTCCATACTGTATCGAGTGCAAGCAGAAAACAGTGGCATAGTTAATCAACGCAACTCAGCGGATCCTCTCCCTTGGTAACCGCATTTTAGACAATATGCAGCAAAACTTGCTGAGTGCTGGGAAGCTATCAAGCCGCCTCACTGGTCAGGCTGATTTCTGATATCTGCGCGAAGAAGTTTTCATGAAAAGCTGGCCTCAGCCTTGGAAACTGATTTGAATTGGTAGAGTTCAGCCCTGCGATGCGTGAAATAGATGACACAGAGACAAACGGTGGATCAGCAGAATGCTGTGGGTGTAGCGTATCTTGATTTCAGCAGGGTTTTCGGCAAAGTCCCCCATGGTATCCTTTCAGAGAACCTGGTAAAATGTGGGCTGGACAATGGTACTACTGTGAGGTGGATTTGTAGCTGGCTGGCTGACTGAACCCAAAGAGTTCTTGCCAATGGTTCCTCGCCATCTCGGGAAAAGGTGACAAGTAGGGTTGTCACAGGGTTCTGTCCTGGGCCCAATGTTGTCCAAAATCTTTATAAATGATTTAGATGAAAGAATTGAGGGGATGCTTATCAGATTTGCAGATGGCACCAAACTGGGAAGGGAAGCTAATGCCTCAGAAGACTAAATCAGGATTCAAGATGGCCTTAACAGGTTGGAGAACTGGGCCAAAACTGTTTATTCATTTAATAAAATGTATACACTGCTTCTGCAGATGACACAACCTTGATGGCAGAGAGTGAGGGGGGATTAAAGAACCTTTTATTGAGGGTGAAAGAGAAGAGCGCAAAATATGGTCTGAAGCTCAACATCAAAAAAAATGAAGATCATGGCCACTGGTCCCATCACCTCCTGGCAAATAGAAGGGGAAGAAATGGAGGCAGTGAGATATTTTACTTTCTTGGGCTCCATGATCACTGCAGATGGTGACAGCAGCCACAAAATTAAAAGACACCTGCTTCTTGGGAGGAAAGCAATGACAAACCTAGACAGCATCTTAAAAAGTAGAGACATCACCTTGCCAACAAAGGTCTGCATAGTCAAAGCTATGGTTTTCCCAGTAGTGATGTATGGAAGTGAGAGCTGGACCATAAAGAAGGCTGATTGCCGAAGAATTGATGCTTTTGAATTATGGTGCTGGAGGAGACTCTTGAGAGTCCCATGGACTGCAAGAAGATCAAACCTATCCATTCTTAAGGAAATCAGCCCTGAGTGCTCACTGGAAGGACAGGTCGTGAAGCTGAGACTCCAATACTTTGGCCACCTCATGAGAAGAGAAGACTCCCTGGAAAAGACCCTGATGTTGGGAAAGATGGAGGGCACAAGGAGAAGGGGACGACAGAGGACAAGATGGTTGGATGGTGTTCTTGAAGCTACCAGCATGAGTTTGACCAAACTGTGGGAGGCAGTGGAAGACAGGAGTGCCTGGCGTGCTCTGGTCCATGGCGTCACGAAGAGTCGGACACAACTAAACAACAACAAGACGTCCAGTGCTCTAACCACTAAACAACACTGGATTGTCACACCTTGGGTAACAGGCCTAGACGAGGCCTCCTCAACCTGAGACCTTGGAGAGCTGCTGCCAGTCAGAGTGGACAGTTCTAGGCTAGCTGGCACAATAATCCATCTCAGGATGAGACCATTTCCATATGTGCCAATTATATTATGTGCCGCTTTGCATCATGACAACAAAAATCATTTTCTAGGAGCGGGCTGCTGACAGTTTCTCATTTACACAATAACTCGGATTGGTGCTTTGGCATAAAACTTGCTGTTTTTGCTAGTTGGGTGCCTAGGACATTCAAATGAAACCATTCTGGTAACGAAGTTACCACTGAATCTCGTGGCAAATATCTTCCTGATGCTAATGTTGACGAATTAGGAGCTCATAAACCCGAAGAAACGCTGGAATAGATTTTATCTGCAGTAGCTTGTTTTGTCTTTTGACTGCCCCATTTATTTTGCTTATCCACCAGTGACTTGCCCTGTAGAACAATGATGCAGTTGGGTATCTCCGTAAACATATGCAGCAGATAACTTTTTTAAAAAAGAAAAAGGAAAAGAAAGAAACCTTCTCAAAGACAAATGAAAAGACCAAATGTAGGAAAGCTGGAGATAGCTTCAAAGGAATTAAGATCTTAAGCATTTTGATGAGTATTTTATGACTGTTCCTGGCTACCTTTTATCTCCATCTGCCTCTCCAGGGTTAGTACCGTTGATTAATGATACCTATTAAAGCGAGCAGAGGTGATGCACGGTCATTTTGAGGTTTTGAGACGCCCCAAGCACAGAAGTTATATAACCCCCCCTACTCTTGCCCCTATTCCCCCATCTCCTTTGCCACGTTTATCCTGATTACTCTGTTAAGCATCTGTAAGAGGACAATGTTAACGAGCAGCACAATCCCAGGGACATTTCCTTAGAGGATAAGTACCACTGGGTCAAATGGGACTTACTAAGGGCTTAGGAATGTGGCATAAAACAGTAAGGACCAAACAAGGATTCTTTGCAACTGTGCAAAGTCATTGGAGGGTGAAAAAGAACAGAAACTCTCAACAGCATTATGCACAAGTGCGCACAGAAGACAAATGGTGGGTTGTTGCTTTAAAGAGAGAGGTTGGGGGTAGGGGAGAGAAAGAGTCTATTTTAAGATGCTTTTCATCATAGGTTCAGCATCCAACCAGCAGAAGAAGGGAATGAAGAAGTGCTTTCCAAACTGCTCCACAATACTGTTCTGTAGGCAGACCTGTAAAGAACAGTGAGCAAATAGGTGAGAGCATCTCTTGCTTATGCTGCATAGTGAAGAGCCCAGTGGGAGGGGGGGAATAAGGAATGCTGCCTTTGCCCTAGCTCAGTCTGCTGGCTGGGGTTGATAGGAGTTCTAGTCTAAAACACTGGAAGGGTGCCACGTTGGCAAACACTCCTCTAACCCAAGATAGATAGATAGATAGATAGATAGATAGGATCTGAAATAAATTCAGTTTTGGTAATGCTTGTAAGCAAATGATAAATGCCTAGCAACAGAAAAGAATCCTGTTCAAAGCTGGACGAAATATACAGTGGTACCTCTGGTTAAGAACTTAATTCGTTCTGGAGGTCCGTTCTTAACCTGAAACTGTTCTTAACCCGAGGTACCACTTTAGCTAATAGGGCCTCCTGCTCCCACCGTGCAATTTCTGTTCTCATCCTGAGGCAAAGTTCTTAACCCGAGGTACTATTTCTGGGTTAGCGGCGTCTGTAACCTGAAGCGTTTGTAACCCGAGGTACCACTGTAATCAGAAACTAAATCTTAGCTGAGGCATCCATTTTATAGCAGGGCCATCTTAATATAAGGAGGCCTCCTGGACATGTAAACATCACATGGATTTTTCAAGAGCTTATTTACATACAATTTATCCTGTGATGACAACCCTTCTGCTTACTTTAAACCTTTAACATGTTTAGATGTTCAAATGGTAAATAAAACTCTCACAGTCAGTGGAAAGGAGCCCTTGGTGAAATCTGGGTTTCTTGACTCTCCAGCCTAGGATCAGCGATCATGTAAACAAAAGCAGGTTTGCACATTCTCTCTCTCTGGTATGCTGCAGAAGATGGAATTTCCCCTCAAATCTACTGCAGACCATGAGTAACTTAAGAGAGTGGGGCGTGCAGATGAAACATCTGGCCATTCCTTGGTCAAGTCAACAGGGGTTGATAGCCCAAACAACCGTCACAAGCTAGCATTGTCAGATACCCTTGATCATGCAAACAGGCATCAAGTGTCCTGATCGTTTGGCAACTCCCCATTTTACTTTATTTTTCTCACCTACACTTCTCCTTTACTGCTGATATAAGAAGCTGGTGTGTGTGTGTGTGATTGTGTGTGTGTTGCTTTCCAATGCTGCTTCAACCTCCTTGCCTCCTAGATCTGTTGTGAGCCATGCAAATTGCATCTCCAACCCCAAGGGAGGCAATTGTATTGGGGAGGCTTGGGAGAGTTCCTCTAACTTTGCCTTCCTGCTCCCGACCTTGAAGTGGCTGCCCCTGCAGGTTTCTAATCAGCGTCTTGCCCGCTGTCGTGAAGGAAGCATCTGTCTATCTCTGGATACAGGGCGGCATGGAGCAATCAGGCTTAGGGCCAGTGCTGTGCAATCTTCTCGTTCTCCCGATCTCTTAAGCAACAACAGGAAAAAAAGCCAGCAGCGGCCCAGGGTAGAGAGCTGATAAGTCTTGGCAAGACTTGCTTTTGCATAATTACTCCCTCTTTGGTTTGCATAGATAATTTTTGACATGGTTGCACTTCTGAACTCTGCCTGCTGGCAATGTTGGGAGACTTGACCTGATAATCAAAATAGGAATTAATGGGATGTTGAAGTAGCCAAAACCCAGGAGTCTCTGAAGAGCTAATTGAAGGGAGAACCCACCGGGGGGGGGGGTGTCTTCTGAAAAAAGTTACAGATGTTGCCCTTGCAAATGTAGATTAAAAAAGTGTTCCACTGCCCACTCACCACAAGGGGAGTTGCAAAAAGTAGGGAGGAGATAAAACTACAGGGATTTGGTTTGTATTTAAATGTGCCTTCTTTGTTTGGCGCAAGGAAGGAAAACCCATTTCAGGGGAAAAGACTTAAAGAAATAGTGCGTTTGTACAGGAAGTCTGCAGTCAGACAGCTCTGCTGTGTTGGGTAGGCAAAACCAGAGCTGAGTTCAGGATTTGAGGGGACTTTGGGCGTGATGGCACCCTCAGATGGATCCCCTAATTTGGAACATGCAAACAGAATTATTTGATGGCTGCACCCAGCCTTCTTGGGCACTCTTTGAGCTTCATTAGCTACAAACCCCCAAAATTTAGGGTCCCAAACTGGTGCCAACATTTTGCAGTTGTTTTGTAACACAAACCCCATGTATTGTAGGAACATGGTGGTCAGGGTAGGGGGGTTCACTGGTTAGGGTGGTGGCTCACCCGGTGAGATTCATTGCTGAGTGAGGATTTGAATCCTAGTATCCCAGGGTTTCTTTATCCAACACTAACCACTGCAAAATACTCAAACCAGGCAGGGTTTTTGCCACGAAACCTCCCCTTTACTCACTTTGACAATACATATACGAAAACGTGAATGTCACACAAAAGATTAGAATGGCCCCTGAGCAGTTTGCATCTGGTGTACTCGATTTGGTCCTGAAAGCCACACCCCTGAAATTAGGATAGGTCACTGCCGTAAATTTAAAGGTGTTTTGTATACATTCCCAACACACACACACTCCTAATGTCTAGTTAAGGTTGTCACTGGGGCTCTGCTGCTGCGATGTATGTGCTAAGCTATCCCTCTAAGTGCCAATGGTTTCAGTCTCTGAAAAGATGCTTCTCCACCTTTTACTGCATACCGCAGAGGGCTTCAGTAAGCATTTGCTCCTTTGCTTCAGTCACCACACTTTTCTCATTAAGATCTTCCAGAGACTTTTCACCCCATCTCCTTCATCTAATCTCCCTGCCCCAAATGCTGATACCACCCCTGTTGGTGCCCAGGGAGGTGTTCAGTGTGTGTGTGTGTGTGTGTGTGTGTGTGTTGCATGGCTACCCCGTTCCCGTTCCCTGCCTGTCAAATTAAATCCTAATTTAGCATAGGTAAGTACAGTGTGCCTCGGGTTACATACGCTTCAGGTTACATACGCTTCAGGTTACAGACCCCGCTAACCCAGAAATATTGTTTCAGGTTAAGAACTTTGCTTCAGGATGAGAACAGAAATTGTGCTCCGGCAGCGCAGCAGCAGCAGGAGGCCCCATTAGCTAAAGTGGTGCTTCAGGTTAAGAACAGTTTCAGGTTAAGTACGGACCTCCGGAACGAATTAGAATTTTGATTTTCCTGGGAAACAGGGAGTCAAATACCTTGCAAAAAGAAAAGTATGCAGATTGTAATCCTCTTTTTAATACTGTTTCCAAATGACAGGGTAGAAGGAGGCATTTTATTCACCACAAGGGAGTAATGGTGGCAGCCATATTACAGCCTGGGGTGATATGGTGTTGATTTGTGACTCCTGTATTAAGCCTTATGCAGTATATGTCAGTCTGTAAGATACCTCTTTATGTGGTGGTGGGTGAAATCTTTTATCCATCAAAAATCTTTCTGTACCATCTTAAAAATTTGGGCCTCTGAAGCTTCTCTCATTCTTGGGCCTCTGATTTCAAAAAAAGGAAGGGGAAAAAGGCAGCCCTTGTCATCTCAGCTGCTGTGGGGATTTCTGTGGAATGACAGACCTCAAGCCTCATTGAACCTTTTGACAGCTGCTTCTCATGTGGGCAAAAAATGTTTTCTTGAATTCCTTAATAATTAAAATCAGCATTGCTTCCAAAGGTTGCTGTAATGTGTTATGTGTCTTTTATTTAAATAAGTATTTGCTATCTTTATTATTATTATTAATTCAAGTTATATCTCACCTCTCCTCCCAAAGGAACCCAGGCTGAAAGTAGCACTAGTGATATTCGTTTACATGCAATAGGTTTAAAATCATTACATATTTTAAGGGCACATTTCAGAAGTTAGAAATAAGCAACACATTTGGGTTGGGGGTGAGGGGAAGAAGTTTCAAGCCAATTACAAACCACCATTTAATTTACAAAGAACGAGCATCTCTATGTTTTCACTTGTTGACTTGGCGTGACACCACCCTTGGTTTGTAAATAACTTATATGCCTAGACATTCCTTTTTTATCGGAAAACAGATGTTTTGATTTCTGCAACTGCAGTGAGCAGAGTGGCCATATGTCCACAGACTTAGTAAACTGTAACTTTTAGGGATATGCTAGGGGGAAGAAAGAGTTTTAATGTTTTCTCTTACCATAATTTATTGGAGGTACATGGGGGCATGGTGCAGATGTCATGTGAGTCGAGACAGGTTGTTTGTTTATTTATAAATTTCTAATTGTTTTTAAGTATGCCGCAAGCTATTTCTTATTGGGCAGTTTTAGAAAGTTTAGGGGGAAGAGGTTTTAGAAATCTTTAACAAAGTTGGCAGATATTGGGACCAGGGGGTAGGCTCCACCTTTTGCCTCAGCCGGTTGTTTTCCTCTTCTTCATTCAAGAGTGGGAGGTGGGGGCGGGCTGCTTTCCCCCAGTCCATCCCCATATTCCCCTGAAACTTATATATCATTGGCGTCTTCAGATCCCATTACCTACAAAGATAAATAGATATGGATTGGTTGATTGACTTAGTAGCTGTGTGAGCGACTGATGTTGTGGGGGTCGCCAGACCGTGAGCATGGTGCCCACTAGTGGCGATCATGTTCTTTCAGCTTAGCCTAGGCCAGAATGTCTGAAGGGAGTATTACTCCTGTTGCATTGCTGTGTACAATATTTACTATTCCTTAATGCCCAGTAGTGATGTATGGAAGTGAGAGCTGGACCATAAAGAAGGCTGATCGCCAAAGAATTGATGCTTTTCGATTATGGTGCTGGAGGAGACTCTTGAGAGTCCCATGGACTGCAAGAAGAGCAAACCTATCCATTCTTAAGAAAATCAGCCCTGAGTGCTCACTGGAAGGACAGATCCTGAAGCTGAGTCTCCAATACTTTGGGCACCTCATGGGAAGAGAAGACTCCCTAGAAAAGACCCTGATGTTGGGAAAGATTGAGGGCACAAGGAGAAGGGGACGACAGAGGACGAGATGGTTGGACAGTGTTCTCAAAGCTACCAGCATGAATTTGACCAAACTGCGGGATGCAGTGGAAGACAGAAGTGCCTGGCATGCTCTGGTCCATGGGGTCATGAAGAGTCGGACACGACTAAACGACTAAACAACAACAACAATGCCTTTTAACCAACTTGCTTTGCCGATTGTTAAGGCGGCTAAGGAATATTTGGATCAGTTTTTGCTCTGGCGCTTATGGATTTAGAAAGCATCATCTGAACTGGTAGTTATCAATTAGGGAGGCAGGTATGCTAGTTATTCTGAATTATCACAGAGGACAAGTGAGACAGAGAGACTGAAAAATGAGCTCATGTTCTCAAGAGAGCATCTTGTATACACAGGCTTAATCAAATAATCTAGAATCACAGCTAGTCTTCAATTTTCATAGTCACAACCACCAACACATTTTATATGCCCCACTCATAAACAATCACAGAAAGGATGGGGGAAACCGAAATTTTTCAACCATTGTGATTGCATGTATGAGGATAAAGGGTGATTCAAGATAAGCCATTCTCATTAAGAGATGCTGAATATGTGTGCTGCAAGCCGCCCAGAGTGTCTGGGGAAACCCAGCCAGATGGGCGGGGTTTAAATAATAACAATTTTGTTATCTATGTTTAATACAAGGTTGTTAGATCCAAGGACTATGGTTATGTATGCTGTCACAAGCCTGCAACTTCCAAAATGCACCTTGCTGAAATGACGACAGTGGTTAGGAAGTTCTGTTCCCAGTAAGGGGCATGTCTCACAGAGTAGTCTTCAAGATGATTCTTAGCTACAGCTGTAGATGTGTCCACAGATAATTCATGCAGACCACAGGTGTGACTTCCTATTATATGGAGAAACAGCAAAGGCCACAGAACACAATGAGTTGCAGACCACGCTTCTCCCTCCTATTGCTACATCACATTTTGTTGTACCCAAGCTATAGGACAGAGGTCAAATGTCGTCGTCCCTGCCAAAAAAGGAGCCCAGAATGCTATCTTATGTTGAGTCAGGGACCATTGGTCCATCTAACTGACATATAGCAGCTCTCAAGGGTTCCAAACAGGGGACATTCCCAGTTCTACCTGCAGATGCCATGAATTGAACCTGGGCATAGCTGTCAACTTACAGATTTGAAAATAAGGGACCAGCAGCCTCGAAAATAAGGGATCAGCAGCCAAAATAAGGGATTTTAGTCACAGTGCAGCAACCTGGCAAAGCGGATGCAGCAAGGAAAACCACCATCACCTCTCCACTGGGAAGCGCTGAGCAAAGACGAGTCACCAGGCAGCACGGCCGATTTGATCGGCACAAGGCATGCAAGCTCCACGCCCCAGTCATTCTTAGACTCCTTATTGGGTGAGCAACACAGCCAAGCAACACAGTTGGAGCCTCCTTCCTCCCTGGCCGGCAGGGAGGGAGGGAGAAGAGCTACTTCCTTTGAAACCCAGGAAATTTAAGGGACATCATCAATAAGGGATAGCAGCGGGAAACGCCGCTGGGATAAGGGACTTTTCCGCCAAATAAGGGACAGTTGGCAGCTATGAACCTGGGAGCTTCTGCATGCAATGTAGATGCTCTGCAGATGCCTTGCTCCTCCACCATCTTACCAGGAGCAGGTAAAATGAAATGTCTTGCAGTCAGACTTGCAGGACCAATAAGGTGGGGCTACCTCTCAACACCCCTTCACTATGTACCAGTCAGTTCCTGAACAATTCGAAGTCCAGGTACTTATCTATTAGAACCTTAGACAGCTTGGGACCAAGAGCTGTGCCCACATCATCTTGCCAAGATCATCTTCAGAGGTTCTCCTTCCAGGGACTGTTCCATCAGAAGCAAGACAGTTAAAACTGGGAAGGGGCTTCTCAATGGTGGCACCCAGTTTGTGGAATTTCCTCCACACCTTCTTTGCTATTTTTATAGTGCTAGGCAAGACCTCTCTTTTTATTTTCCCAGTTTTTTTGCTAAACCTTTGTGATTTCAGTGCACTTGGATTTTTTTTTAACCTGGTGTGCGTGTGTCTATATAGTTTTTGCTGTAATATTCATTTTATCTTTCATTGTGTAAGCAGTCCTGAGGATATTTATATTGAAGGGGGATAGGATTGCAAAATAAGAAGCCGGTGTAGCTGTGATTGATAAAATATGGGATCTGCACTATATCTTACGGAACTACGAAGTGCTCGAGTACGAGATACCTGTTGGGATCTATAGGACAAAGACAAAAAAGAGACCTCCATTTTAGAATGACACCCTTTTAAATGCATGTGGTTTGGCAAAGTTAAGTTGCCTGTGGCCCCAGTAATGGGGGAAAGCTGGCTAAAAAAAACGACTTCACTGTAGGAATGCCAAAAAAAGAAACCTGCCTGGCCATAGGATTATATGTTTTGCAATCACAAAAGAGTCACTGGCGTCCTTAAGACCAGGGAGAAGTGTTCTTGTCTCAAAGCAAAAATTCCTTTGAAAGTGTGAATCACTGACTCGGATTTTTGCGGTGTGGGCTTGGGGATGATTAAATGCTCTGTCTGCAGGAAATTACCAGGAGGAGATTTCAGCATTTTCCTGAATCAGCCTCAGCTGGCACACAGCTTTCTGGTGTATTACAAGAAAGCTCTGTTACGAAGCAATCTGTCTGCGCTTTGCTGGCTATAGACAAACCAGGCCTTCCTCTGCTTTTTGGTTATGCAAACAGATTTCTTAACTTCTTGCTGCAACTTTCTAATTTTCCCCTAATGATGTTTATCAAGTGATCAAGTTGTTTCCTTAAATAGCTGCCTGATTGAACTATATATCTTCAATGAGCTTATTTTATTGGTGTATGGGAAGAAAAGGCACTCATTCTAAACTTCTGGCCCCCCTTTTTTTTCCTTTTTGAGAAGTCGACCTCCTCCTTACTCAAGTAAACAAGAGCAATTTAAAGGGCTCCCATATTACCCAGCAAACACACAGGGGGTTCTGTTTGGAGCGTTTATAGTATTTGCATTAGGAGAGCGTTGGGCAGCAAAGGGAATAATGCCGGTATTGTTTACTGGTCTCCTTGCTCCTAGTGGGTGTATCATTAGCAAAATGAAAACGAGGGAGGATTTTCAACAGAAAACTGGGCAAGGGAAACCATAGGGTTCAGCATCTTTCCACGCCACTACATTGTGCCACTGTTTTGGCATTGCCTTGTATCACTCAAAAGCAGCTTCTCCATTCAGTTTGGGGTGGTTAACTTGTGGCCTGCTAGATTTTGTTGGAGCACAACTCCCATGACCCCTGAGCATTAGCCATACTGGCTGGAGCTGTTGGACATTGGGAGTTCCACAGGTCAGCCATCCCTAATATAAATGACGCACCAGCAAAGTAGGTTGACAGTGCAAACACAATGTACCAACTAAACTGTGCACAAGTCTAGTAAACACCAATGTCAGCAATGGCAGAACGCCTCGTGCCTATTCCCCCTAGCGCTTCATAGAATCATAAGATTTTGAGTTGGAAGGGACGCCAAGAGTCATCCAGTCCAATGCAGGAATCTCAACTAACTATACTCCCCTCTGTACTGTCAGTGTCAAAATGGGAATGACAATGGTCACTTTTGACCCACCTCTGGAAGACTGTAAGGCAAAGTAGGTGTCAGACGGTAGACCTGAGCATTGGAACTTAGCTTGCTATTGAACGGAGGGAGGGAAGAATTTGCGACAGATTCAGAGCAGGCAGCAGTGGGTGTGTAACTCACACTCTCCTTCTCAGCCTCTTTTAATCTATTCTGGGTGGTTGGGGCAACTCCCAGAACAGGTTTAGGTTGCAAATGGTGGGGAGGAAAGGGGGTGAAATCCCATTTTGCGAGTGGACCCCATGCACAAAGTCCAGTTAGACCACATTGAATTCTATCCATGCCTGTCCAGCCGAGAACCTGACTGTGTGAAAATCCATGTGTTGCAAAACGGGAGGTGGTGAACTTTCCTTTGTTAGAAGTTTTTAGCAGAGGCCAGATGGCCATGTGTCAAGAATGGTGTAACAGAGGGTTGTCCTTTGGCAATTTTTACAAAACTTTAGTTTATGGTTGCCATCAATTTTGATTTTAATTAATTTTTATAATGTTTTTATAATGTTGCACTGTTTTAGTGTTGTTAGCTGCCCTGAGCCCGGCTTCGGCTGGGGAGGGCGGGATATAAATAAAATTTATTATTATTATTATTATTATTATTATTATTTTCCTAAATTGACATGGGGTTGGACTACATGACCTTGGATGTTCGTTCTAACCTGGCGGTTCTCTCCTTGCACAGAAAGGCATGCAGCCACTTCAGTGCATGTATGCAAGGTATCCAGAAACAAAGACCTAACTGTGGTCTTTGTTGTATATTTTTCAGCAAGCCGGTTTGTTTGGGCCCAGATGTCACCATATTTGTGGATGGTATACATTGTGATGCCTAGGAAACCATGCACAAGAGCACCCCAGGAACTGTGTATTTGCACTTGTAGGTGATGCCTGAAGAGTCGCAGCTGCCCCGCTTAGCTTCCCGTTCTGAAAAAAGGACTTGCTGATTTAATTATTCAAGATGGAGGGAGAGGCCGTGAACTTGAGGCCTCTCCGGATTGTCTTGGAAGGATACAAAAGGAGCATGAAGCACGACTGCAGATGATTGGAGAAAAGTTATGCAAAAGCGAGGGGAGGCAAGGATGGCCAGCCGCTCACTTTGAAAGACTTTTGGCCTACCAGATGGCACGGGAAAAGGCTCATCTCTTTTGTTGTTTTCCAGTTATGTCTCACATTGTGTGCCAAAGGGTCCTAGATAGCCAAGAGGTGGAACATTCATTGCTGCATTAGAGGATGTGTTCTAATGTCAACACACCCTCCAACATTTCTCCGTTGAAAATAGGGATGTCCTAACAACAACAACAACAACAAAAGTTTTACTATTTATACCCTGCCCATCTGACTGGGTTGCCCCAGCCACTCTGGGTGGCTTCTAACATATACAAGAACGTAATAAAACATTAAACATTCAAAAAAGCCTTCCCTATACTGGGCTGCCTTCAGATGTCTTCTAAAGGTTGTATAGTTACTTATCTCCTTGGCTCGGGGGTCACATAACTCTATACCCACCAACATTTCCCCAATGAATATAGGGACGTGCTAAGGAAAAGTGGGACATTCTGGGATCAAATCATTCTGTGAATCCCCGGAAGTGTCCCTGGAAAATAGGGTCAGTGTCAGGAAGACTTTAATTGGCCTCACTCCACTTGTAGGACATCAGTGAGCAGCTGTCCTCAGGATGGAGGTCCAGCCTCCCAGAAACAGTAGGCAATACAGCCCTCTTTTACAATGCTAGGAGCTAACTGCTCTAACATTGCTGGCACAATAGAGGCTTTCGGTCTAAAACCCAGGGGTTTAAGGTGAAACTGAACATCTGTTCTGAAGTATCGTAGAACTGTATTTGAACACACATTCACTGGCCTGGTTTGTACATCATGGTTAAACTAAACGATGAGTGCTCACAGAGAGGCGCTTGCAGTTGTTTGCTCTCCATCCCCACCAGGTCCATCTTACTGCCACCTGCGTCATCCAAAATGGGGCTTATGATTAAACTCTTTCCCTGCTAAGCATGAGTTATCGCCAAGTATTGTTTTTGGCTAGAGCTCATGGTTCGTGGAAAGACAGCTTCATCATGACTCCTGGTTCGGACCACATGCTTATTTAAACCATGGCTCAGCAAAATGCTGTGCAGAAGCAAAATGGCTTGGGGAAGAGCAAAGGTCCGGCAAGAGCATCCCATAGATTCATGTGATCTACATTCTCCTGCTTGATTTTTTGTTGTTGTTTTAGCATCCCCTAGTGTTTATCTCCATTGTCAGTCAGTTTGGAATAGCTGAGGCCAGGCCTCAGCCACTGTGGTGCCAAGGAGCTGTTTTTAGGAAGCTGGTGAATAATCCGGGCTGCAAAGAGCCAGAAGCAGAGAACAGAAAGTACTTACAAAGGCAAAGAGTTTGAGATGACTCATGCAAATGAGCCAAGCCGCAGTCTTCGGGGGAGGGGGAAAGCAAACACACAACCCCACCCCTTTTGAGAGACCTGAGCTTGCCGAACCAGTGAGAAAATTATTTCCCCACACTGAATGCACCGGTGAACAAAGCCATCATATCTTCCTAAGTGATTGAGGGGAGTCTCTCTACATTTTTCATCATTCTATCTAGCGTTTTAGAAGTTCCTGACGCCCCAGAAGAAGTGTGATGTGGAAGGAGAGAAATTGCAAGGTAGAAAGACTGTGTGTTAAGAACATAAGAGTGTGCTTGGTCAGGCCAATGGCCTGCCTTGTCCAGCATCTTCTTCTCACAGTGGCCACCCAGATGCCTCTGGACGTTTGAATTTGTCCTCTATGAAGCCACTGCAAACTGGTGGCTAACATAAAGACAGTACCCCACCCCCTTCACTGAATGCAGGAGGAGGGAAGCAGAACTGGCTGGACACCGCAAACTTGGATGCACCAGCTCATGTGACCCCCAGCCCAAAATCCATGTATTTCACAATAATGAGAAAAAGCCCTATCGGCATACAACTATTCCTAGTGCTCTGGAATCCTGGACCAATCAGAGTTTCAGATTGCCAGAAAGAGCCTTACATGGCAAAAGTTGACTGCCAGAAACAGAAATATGCCTGGGATGTGTGGTCAGCAGGCCAGTCATAGGGGAATACACTTGCCGAATATTTCATTCCATTGCTGCTGCTGCTACAACTCTTGTGATTCCCCAGTGGCAACTAAAGCAAGCTGTCGTTCCACAGGAGTTCAGGAAAACCTCAGGAACACAGCACTGAGTTCAGGATTCAGCTTCCTTTACAACCTTGGCATTCATTCTAAAAAAACCTTCTAGCTTTTATTGTAGTTATGAAGATGATCTTGAATGTGTTCAGGCTGGGCCTGCTGAATAAGGAGTTGCTGAATGAGATCTCCAGTACAGTGGTACCTCTGGTTATGAACTTAATTCGTTCCGGAGGTACATTCTTAACCTGAAACTGTTCTTAACCAGAGGTACCACTTTAGCTAATGGGGCCTCTTGTAGCCGCCACGTGATTTCTGTTCTCATCCTGAAGCAAAGTTCTTAACCCCAGGTACTATTTCTAAGTTAGCGGAGACTGTAACCTGAAGCGCCCGTAACCTTAAGCATCTGTAAGCTGAGGTACCACTGTAGTTAAAGGTGGAGCACAGAGCATGGCCAAGAACAGCCTAACCAGTTGTTTCATTTTTAGACCAGTTGCCAGATAAGGAGGCAGCCAGGCAAGTGGCCCCACTCAAATACTATTTAGGTAAAGGTAAAGGGACCCCTGACCATTAGGTCCAGTCGTGACCAACTCTGGGGTTGCGGCACTCATCTCGCTTTACTGGCCGAGGGAGCCGGCGTACAGCTTCCGGATCATGTGCCCAGCATGACTAAGCCACTTCTGGCAAACCAGAGCAGCACAGGGAAACGCCGTTTACCTTCCCACCTATTGATCTACTTGCACTTTGACATGCTTTCGAACTGCTAGGTGGGCAGGAGCAGGGATCGAGCAACAGGAGCTCACCCTGTCACGGGGATTCAAACAGCTGACCTTCTGATCGGCAAGTCCTAGGCTCTGTGGCTTAACCCTCAGGGGTTAAATTGAGGTAGGCAATTGATCCAATATCCAGTACCCTCCAGGCCGCAAGGCAGCCCTGGTACCCAAGGATGTGCCAGAATTGATCATGGGATCTTCTGCATGCAGGAGCGGCCACAGCTGTGTGCCAATGCCTTCACCCTCCTGGCAGCCATATTATTTCCATTACCAGCACAGGATGTAACCCCAGAAGCGCCGTACCTGGTGCGACCACACTGGTTACGCTCCCCTGGATCTGCACTTAATAATGGTGCTACGACTGGTGCACCTGCACAGCCCCGAACCCGCCGCCCTGCCCTGCCTCTGTACCATCCCAGAATGCAGCAGCAATGCTGCGGTCAGGAAGGCAGTTTCATGGCAGTGCTGCTCCGCGCCAGCCGCTCCTGTCTCGCGTGTCCAGCATGAGCTCTGCCTCTGAGACTTTAGTGGCGTGTTGGCTCCTTCCTCCTATGAAGAAAGCGGAATAAGTTATCCAAACCAAGAGAAGTCCTGCAAATTTGCTCCATTTGCGTAATTCATAGTGGTTGCAAAATCCAGCATTTTGTGGCACAGAAAGAATCTAGACTGCTGCAACTGACCATAGGTAGGCGCTTTCTCTTACCGATCGTTCATTTACAGTGGTACCTCGGGTTAAGCAATTAATTTGTTCTGAGAGCCAGTGTGGTGTAGTGGTTAAGAGCGATAGACTCGTAATCTGATGAACCGGGTTTGGGTCTCCGCTCCTCCACATGCAGCTGCTGGGTGACCTTGGGCCAGTCACACTTCTTTGAAGTCTCTCAGCCCCACTGACCTCCCAGAGTGAGTGTTTGTTGTGGGGGAGGAAGGGAAAGGAGATTGTTAGCCGCTTTGAGACTCCTTCGGGTAGTGATAAAGCAGATCCAAACTACTCCTCTTCTTCTTCTTCTTCTTCTTCTTCTTCTTCTTCTTCTTCTTCTTCTTCTTCTTCTTCGTTCTGGAGGTCCGGTCTTAACCTGAAACTGTTCGTAACCTGAGGTACCACTTTAGCTAATGGGGCCTCCTGCTGCCGCTGCACCGCCACCGTGCGATTTCTGTTCTCACCCTGAAGCAAAGTTCTTAACCCGAGGTACTATTTCTGGGTTAGCAGAGTCTGTAACCTGAAGCATTTGTAACCCAAGGTACCACTGTACTGAAGTTTGGGGGTTTGGGATAGTTTCATCCTGTGTACATTTTTCTGCCTCTGGACAGTACCGAAATGTGAAGAAGTAAAGATAGGCTATACTACAGCGAGTTTACTACTAAATCACATCGGATCTGCTTCAAGGAAGCATTCATACATTAGACATTTATTGAATTGCATTCGTTACTGTTTTCATTGTGCTTCCAATGGCCAAGGAAAGCTGTTTGGATCATTGATGCCCTTGTCACGTAGCTGCGTAGATGAAAAGCATGTTCGATCAGGAAGCTCAGAATGAGCTCTGATATATGACTTCTACCCTGTAATACTTTGATTTCAATTATTTATGGACTATGAATGATGGCACGGTGGTGTGTTCTATTTATGTAATATAGACTTGCTTATTATGGACACCTGTTCGGGGATGCCTTTGAGAACAATTGACTTTCAGGAGATGAGGGATTGAATATGCATGAAGCATGCGCGGGATAAGTCAGGTGCATGTTTTATGGAGTTTTCGAGAAGCATCTCACGGGCACATTAGCCACTTAAGATCCTCAATCACCAGGTGAAAATACTCTGGGCCCATTAATGCTGCTAGGTTCTGAAAGCTAAGCAAGCCTAAACCTGCTTGTTTCCTGGATCGGAAGCTTCTTGAGAGTCCCACTTAAGTAGTTTTGACATCCCCCCAAAGCACAGAACACAAGGGGAGCAATCCCAATAAGCAAGGATCTAAGATGCAACGTTGTGATGGAATTTCCCAATTATTGGAGCGACTTCTCCCGCACAACTTTGGTGCTAAAACCCCAAAACAGATGGAACAGGAAATTCTTTTGCAAATACATGCCAGTCGCATCGCTGAATTGGTGTATCTGTTTTATATGCTGCTAGCACAGCTCATACTGTACACCACTAAGGGACTTTAACTTAGCGCTACATTGAATTCCTATCTAAGTGTGTTAGGCAAAAATATTTCACATGGTTTTGGGTGGGGTTTTATTTTAGTATTTTAAAGACTATGTTGATTTGATTTGATTTTTTTTTTTTTTGCAATCTACTGTTTTGATTTTTACAGTTCTATTGTTTTTGTTGTTTCTTATTGTTTTAATGAAAAGTGGTTTAAAAATCCCTTCAGTGAATTTTGAGGGTGCACAGGGCCAGGAGAAGACGAGGAAGTTCTGTTGCACGGAAATCTGTTATGCGATCGGAGGTGCAGGGTTGGATATGACCCCCATGTGCATAGGCAGAGTTTAGTGGCAGCAGTCATTAAAAACCATTAAAAACATGAAGTTTAATGTCATGGCAAACAATGTTAATCTCTTGCAGATTATATCGCCTTAGTTAGTACTTGGAAGACCACGGTGGGGGTACACTCAGAACGGATTAGTGCATGGCGCAAGAATATGTAGTGCAATGGCACAAAAATATGACTTGAAATGCATTCTACATAACATGCATAAATAGTAAAGCATCAATAATAATTGGTACTGCCAACCTAGCAGTTCGAAAGCACATCAAAGTACAAGTAGATAAATAGGTACCACTCCGGTGGGAAGGTAAACGGCATTTCCGTGCGCTGCTCTGGTTCACCAGAAGCGGCTTAGTCATGCTGGCCACATGACCCGGAAGCTGTACGCCAGCTCCCTCAGCCACTAAAGCGTAATGAGCGCCGCAACCCCAGAGTTGGTCACGACTGGACCTAATGGCCAGGGGTCCCTTTAGCTTTACCTTTTACTGTTCAATAAAAGAATCCCTGGCCTCTCCAGCTGCCAGACTCACTTCCTGCGTATGCATCTGTCTAGCCTGAAATGTCCTACTCCAACTGTCTATCTGCTGTTCTTGATCTCAGATAAATCTTTTGCATCACCTGCTAGCTGATCCTTCAGACCCTGTGTATGCAAATCATGCCCCGCTCTGCCAATTTGGGTATAGGAGAAATCCTATTTGCAGCAGTCCTTCATTACCTCCAAGCTGGGCCTGCACAGAAAAGCCCTTCAAGCAACATACCACAGCCAAGCCTTTGGAACGTCTAATTCATTGGCATACATCCCCCCCCAGTAGTGCATGGAAAAAGCATCTCTGTGCTCCCATTAATGCTAATGAAAATTGCATGGCTCATTCTTCGCACACCGAACACAGAAGATTTCCCCTAGACGTCAACTTCTGTTGTGTCATGTTTTGTCATTTTTATTTTTTTATTTTGTAAACTGACACTGCATAATACGATACTGAGCAGGGTTTGATGAACGTGCCTCCCCTCCCCTGTTTGCTAACCTTCCTGTGGCAAATCAACAGTGACAGCAGCATGCATGCTAGATTTGGAAGCAGGAGCTCATCTGTCTTTGAGATGGTTGGGATTTCTTGGTTGGAGAGCTCTTGCACTGGATTTAGCAAGGAGATTGGAAACGAGGAAAGAGCAAGCCTAGACTCACGTCCGTGGAGAGGGCTGTTGCACTCAGGTTATGCTTGCAGGATTCTCATAGGCATCTGACTGGCTTCTGTGAGACTGGGATGTTTGACTAAATGATCCAGCAGGGATCTTATGTTCCATGTTCTTTTTTTAAGAAAACGCACAAACACACTGCAGATTTTTGTCTGTTCTGATTTCCACCTGCTTTTCGTTTCCTTTTCATAAACAACAAAAATAATATGTGTATTTTTATTACTTATTTATTTGAGAGCATTTATAGCCTGCTTAATGTTGAAGATACATTTCCAAATGGTCTGCAAAACTCGATGTACAGTGGTACCTCGAGTTAAGAACTTAATTTGTTCTGGAGGTCCATTCTTAACCTGAAACTTTTCTTAACCTGAGGTACCACTTTAGCTAATGGGGCCTCCCGCCGCTGCTGCACAATTTCTGTTCTCATCCTGAAGCAAAGTTCTTAACCCGAGGTACTATTTCTGGGTTAGCGGAGTCTGTAACCTGAAGCGTCTGTAACCTGAGGTACCACTGTATTAAAACAATATTATTGCTATTACTACTCTAACAATTTACTGCCTGCTCTTCACTCTAAGGCAGGCTTCCTCAAACTCGGTCCTCCAGTTGTTTTGAGACTACATTTCCCATCATCCCTGACCACTGGTCATGCTAGCTAGGGATCATGGAAGTTGTAGGCCAAAAACATCTGGAGGGCCGAATTTGAGGAAGCC
The DNA here is from genome assembly GCF_964106915.1 of Podarcis gaigeae. NCBI lineage: Eukaryota > Metazoa > Chordata > Lepidosauria > Squamata > Lacertidae > Podarcis > Podarcis gaigeae. The sequence continues at coordinate 101,875,557 of NC_139679.1, forward strand.
TGCTCTAAGGTCCCAGGGCAGGCTACAAAAATATACCCCCCCCCCCACCATCACTATAACAAATAAAACGACAAGTCAAAGTTGTCAGTTGCAGGGTCCACCTTGAAAAACCAAATCGAACGGTCCCAGAAAACCTGAGCCAGTATAGGCCCTTTAAAAGATGCTCATTGTCCCTTTGAAGAACAGCCTAGAATCTTCCTTGAACCACCCCAATGGCTGAGCCACCTAAACAGTGCAATAGAAATAAGTCCTTGGGTGTTTGTTTGCAGTTTATACAACCTGCAAATATTGAGCAACTATGTTTGACTTACTTATCCTTTGAAGATAGTGGCAGACTTCAGATCAGCAGGATGAGAAGGATGAAAGGAGGAGGTGGCTTTCATCGTTTTTCGGGAATAATGGTACATTCAAGCAAATGTAACATGCTTCTCACTTCCATGAGCAGCGGAAAATTTCCTATGGAAATTATTGCAGGGTGTAGCACTGGGGGCCAATGGTCAAGCAGCCTGTTAAAGCTGGGGAGGGGGATTGTTATTATGATTATTTTATTGTTATGCTTTCTGTTATTACGCTGTTTCTGTTACTATGTTTTGATTTTTGATGCTCCATAAAACGTGTCCTTAACATTGTACACTGCCCTGGAACCTTTTGAGAAAGGGTGGTACATAAGTCGAATATAATTAATAATAATAATAATAATAATAATAATAATCAGCAGCAGCAGCAGCAGCAGGGAGGACCTCCAGGTATTAGGCAAAATAACAGTGGTGTTGCACATGAAGTTCCTTGCTGCTCACTCTCACTTCCAAGTCCATCTTCTTCCCTTGCCTCCTGCCTACCTCCCTGCAAAGAAGAAGAAGAAGAAGAGAAGAAGAAGAAGAAGAAGAAGAATTGTACCCCCCGCCCTCCCTGGCCAGAGCCGGGCTCAGGGCAGCTAACATCGTAAAACTAACACAGTATACAAAGAACATAAGAACATAAAATCAATCAATCAATCAATCAATCAATTAAAATACATCTTAAAATTAGTTCAGAGCAAATTAAAATCTGGACAGATGGCAGTCCACAGGTAAATTTGAGAGTGGTTAATATTCTCCATGGCCAACTGTTACCACTGGTCTTATAAAGGACCTCTGAGCGGACTGGGAAGCCTCTTCAATGCTTGTTCTTATACTGAAAGAAAAGAATCAGACTGAACCCTGACCAAAGGCCTGACGGAACAGCTCCATCTTGCAGGCGCACATGGGTGGCGGAGGGAATAAAAATTATTTGTATTCAGTAGGGTGGCCCGATGTCCTGTTTTGCACCTGACAGATCTAGTATGCTCAGCTCTATCTGGCCTGGTCTTTTCTTTTGCTGTTTTCCTCCCCCGCTCACATGTTATTAGATGTGCCCAGCAAATGATATGTCTCATAATTTGGGGAGTGGCTGGCAGCAGCACGGCTGTGTCATCACCACTGTCCTTCCCTCATTCCCTAAGTCAGTTGCTCAGTAGTGTCTGAGGGAGGTAGGCAAGAAGATGGAGTTGGGAGTCGAGAGTGAGAGCAGGCAGCAAGGAACCACATCTGCAACACCGCTGTTATTCTGCCTAATGCCTTTGCTAATTACTTAAAAACTACAAACGCTCCACTGAAATTTGCAGCAGGAGCAACCGTGTGTGGCCCAGCGGGCTTTTCTTACACTCTTTATGAGAGAGAATGCAGGGCACAGGTAGACATGGATATACAGGTATATATACAGTTCAGTCAAATATACATTAATTCCACTGATTTCAGTTGAAAAGGAAACCATGTACCTCAGCCTCTCCCCCTGAAATCAATGGGACTTAAAAGTGCTTAGCTTTGATTGGTTCAGGTCCTGGTTTTTCATTTTAGGGGAGTACAATGAGTGCAGCATTCATTTTATCTAAGCTGCATCACTTTACTTTCGTTATTATCCTTTTATCCACCCCCATGATCCTGCATGATCTTCCTTGGTTATCATAATAGTCTCCGGCATAATTTCCCCTGTATCTCTTCTTTATAGAACAAACACTTTCCTGTATTTTGTGATGGGGAAAGCTGGATTTGCAACTGACACTGAGAAGGCGGATGCATTATAAAACGATATTTGGATTTCCAGCAGAGCTGTCCTATTGATTTCCCCTTAGTCACATTTGAACAGTTTGATTGATCTGTATGCTGAGGGTACAGGCTTCTGACAGATGAAAACGCTGACCTTTTCTCAATTGCTAGAAAGATTTAATGATTGTGATATGGACCGGCCATTTGAGTGTATTTATACTGGGCTCCAGATGAAGCTTTCAGAAAGAGCCATGATTGGCAGCGTTTTCACCAATTAAACCCTGCAAGGCAGCGAGATATTTCTCTTCTTTCAACACGAATGTATTTTGCCTGATTATTGGTAAATGACGCCTGGAAAAAAAAGTTCTGCTGTTAAAACTTATTCTTTTCTCTAATATTCAGATTAAAAATAGCAAGCTACCTACAGATCATATTACCAAGAAAGCGTTCCCCCTCCCTTCCCAGATTATGCAATTGGAATAATTAATATTTAGCACATTATTTTTACCCCGCATATAATATGCATCCTGCCTAAGAAGTTTAAAAACAATAGAATCGTTTTTGTGGCTGAGTATTTTTAGAAGGCTTCGCTTTTATTGGTCTTTCAGGGAATGTTTAAACGGTTCCTGTCCCCCTTCCCCCCCCCCCCAAACCTCAATTCTCATTTCTTAGAATCCAATTCCAAATGCGCTGAGGTGCCATTGGCATTTCTCATGGGCTCTGCGCTGCAAAAATAGTGAACTTCATCATCGCCTGGCTGCAACTGCAGATGTAGATTTGCGAGGCTTAATTAAACCTCAAAAATAATAAATCCAGGAGTCAATTTAGTTCCAAATATTAAAATGTCAAGCAAATATAGCAATTTGTTATTTCTAATTAAAACATGGGTGGAAATAGTAGGCATGTAAAGCAATTTTAAAAGCGGAACTGGTTTCCTCCGGATAAGACACCAGAGGCCAGTTTGGCCATAGCAATGTTGTAAACGTTGGTCAATACTGTTCAGCAATAATGGACCTTTGAGGCTCAGGGGAGGCTTAGAAACTTCTCCACTTAATTCCCTCTCTATAGAGACGTGTTTAGTAATACAGCAATACGGAAGAACTTGGAGGATACATTTTTGGACTAACTCTTGGAGTTATTCCCAGTATTTTCTGGTACAGTTCGCACAGAGCCCGTTGAGACAACTTAACTACTGTGAGCTGGCTTTCTTGCACCTGCCCGTATTCAATCCCTCGTCAGAGATTGCCAAAGACAGACTGCGTATACAGCACATTTCAAGTACATATAAATTTAATAAATAATAATAGGAAGAAGAAGAACATTGGTTGCCTAAAAGAATTCTGGGCCCTGTAGTTTACCCCTCACAGTTAACATTCCCAGAAACCCTTTCTATTATGTATTTTGTGTTTTTATATTGTATTTTTATGCTGTGAACCTCCCTGAGATCTAAGGGCAGTGTACAAACTTAATTAATAATAATAATAATAATAATAATAATAATAATAATAATACAGTGCCCAGAGGCGGAGGTGCTTTGAATGTGCTTTAAAGGCACAGCTTGTATGTAGCTTTTGTTGCCTGAGGAAAAAAAGCAAATGGTACTCACCCTCCACCTGAGTCCAAGTAAAGGTTGTTTTGTTTCAAGTTGTTTTGGTACCTAACCCTTGCTGCCTTTTCCTGACCTCCAAAATCAGCAACAGGAGGCAGCCACTTCACTCTGCCTCCTGGTAGAGCCAGCCCTCCCTGTTGCGCTTCCTTCTTCCCCACCCTAAATTGCAACTTTGGAATTTACTTTGGAAGCTGCCCTGAACAATGTTCTATTTCTTCCTTATGTTAGTCAATAAAGCACATTGATTTTGCAGATATATCTCACACACATACGCCTGGTGCAGAAATATGATAAAAGCACTGCTGATATCAACCCACACTCACTATGGTTCCATCGTGCACTTCCAAAAATAAGGAACTGCTCTGCACCCAAAATGGGCATTTCCCCTGTGCTCATGGAACATTTCCTGATATAGATCAGGACTTGGGAGAGAGCCTGCATACAAGAAGTGGAATATGTTCACTTGAGTCCTGAAGTGCTTTGGATTGGCTCTGTGAGACATATTGGATGCCTTGAGAGTTCTTGAGTAGGACATTTCCCCCTGAACTGCTCAGCTGCCACTGCTGCTGAGAGAAAGGCGAATGGGAAGTCTAGTTGCATATTCAGTGCTAGCAGCATAAATCTCTGGATCATGTTCACAAAAGCTTATACCATACAGTGGAACCTCGGGTTACAGACGCTTCAGGTTACAGACTCTGCTAACCCAGAAATAGTACCTCGGGTTAAGAACTTTGCTTCAGGGTGAGAACAGAAATTGTGCAGTGGCGGCAGGGGGAGGCCCCATTAGCTAAAGTTGTACCTCAGGTTAAGAACAGTTTCAAGTTGAGAACGGCCCTCCAGAACGAATTAAGTTTTTAACCAGAGGTACCATTGTATTAGAATTTGTTAGCTTTCAGTGCTCCTCAGTATTTTTTTGTTGGTTTTAGGGTTGTGGTCTGCATCTTTACTGTGGAAATTACTGATACCGTTGATCTAATGATGAATCTTATTGCACCGATTCATCACTTTTATTATGGGAATCGGGTTGGCCACGATGTGTAGCTCCTATTACAACAGGAGCACATCCAATGGCGAACCTTTAATAAACTACCATTGCCAACAGAGCAATGTCTTCCTTCAGTGAACAAGTCAAAGGCAAGCTTGATCGTTCTGTGTAGCCACTGTGAATTAACAGCCTTTTGCTGTACTGTGCATATGTTTTCTGATTATATAAACAGTAACTGCTGGGTGCCATTCTTATATTGTATGAAATCAAGCCTTCTCAACTTGCCCATCTCTCAAGTACCTCCCATTTGAAATTAGCATGAAATCTTGAAGGGTTTTCAGATCTAGCCATATACGCACATGTATTCCATCCATGGTGGCTAGTCCTCATTGGGGCATGTAGGGCAGAAGACAGGGAGCCCAAACAGGAGGTGGAGACAGAGTTAATGACAGGCAGAGCCACCAACTAATTCTAGTTTGGTCTCCATCTTTTTCTCTGCCGAGTTCCACAAGGGCAACACTGAGATTAAGTGCTGCCCTTAGACTGGTTGTAAGGAAGTCAGCAAGCAGTGTGGACTGGCTGAGGGCTGAATCATATTGCTGGGGCAGTGACTCCTTTGTAATAATAATAATAATAATAATAATAATAATAATAATAATAATAATAATAATAATAATAATTTATACCCTGCCCATTGCCCATGCGGCTGGGTTTCCCCAGCCACTCTGGGCGGCTTCCAACAAAAGATTAAAAATACATTAAAGCATCAGTCATTAAAAACTTCCCTAAACAGGGCTGCCTTCAGATGTCTTCTAAACGTCAGATGGTTGTTTATTTCTTTGACATCTGATGGGAGGGCGTTCCACAAGGTGGGCACCACTACCGAGAAGGCCCTCTGCCTGGTTCCCTGTAACTTCGCTTCTTGCAGTGAGGGAACCGCCAGAAGGCCCTCGGCACTGGACCTCAGTGTCTGGCCTGAACAATGGGGTGGAGACGCTCCTTCAGGTACACTGGACCGAAGCCGTTTAGGGCTTTAAAGATCAGCACCAACACTTCGAATTGTATTTGGAAATGTACTGGGAGCCAATGTAGGTCTTTCAAGAGCTATCTTCACATGCAGCTGCCTTCGCTGATTGCTTCCCCTTTCCTCTGCCAGCAGTTCCTTCCTCAGGATAAGATGGGGCCACAGCTCAGTGGTGCAGCTCATGCCTTGTATGAACCAGACATCAAGTTCAGTCCTTGGGTTCCATCATTAGTAAAGGAGCTCAGAAAAGTAGCAGTGAAACCATCTGCCTAATACCTTGCGTAGCTGCTTCCAGTCAGAGTAAACATCACTGGCCCAACGGACCAATGGTATGACTCGGGGAAACTGAGAGCGTAAAGAAGAGTGCCACTCCCTGTTCTCTCTTACCTTGAGCTAGACGTCTGCATCATGCACCAGTTGGTGAGATCAGTCCTCTGTTTCCCTAACTCTGCCTTTAAGATGAAAGAGATATTTGGCAATCAAATCAGTTCTTTTATATCTGCCATGGGAACAGTTGTACCCCTGTGATCCAAAAATGCAGACACAGTTCAAAACCTGGTCTTCAGATTTGCTTGTTGTGTTCTCAAGGCACAGTGGCTATTGGCTCATCTCTCGGCTCAAAGTGACAAGAGAAATTAATGTGCTTTGTTATTGAAATGTCCCATACTTTTTCCCGGCTGGAGGCAGCAATGTGGAAACTACTGTACTAATGTCAAACGGTATGAATGAGGGGCTCCATTATACAAGGAAGGTTAAGATTTATAGTGACACTTTCTGTCTTTCTTCATTTAGGAACATGTGGCATGCACATGGGGGAGAAATCCTCCCCTGGTTTGAATTGTGTTATGTTCCTGGAGTCAGAGGCTTGTTCTTCCTTCGATATTTACCATGTCTCCAGACAATCACAGCAGGCCATTTCTCCCCTTTGAGAGTCACGGTGGCCTTTGGTTTATACCTCGTTCTCTTCTCATCAAAGTGAAGAAGTCGATACATTTTTGTCATTTTATTTCATGCGCGGTGTTTCCCATTAAAGGCCGCTTCTGAGAAAGCTGAGCTTTGTGATGCTTGTGGGTTTTCCCATTTGTAAATGGAAGCCATTTCCATTTATAAATTGTGCATCGTGATAATTAAGTACTACTTAGTCCATTTATTTCAGTGAAACCTTTGGGCTTGTCCAATGAGTTAATGGAAAAGCACAACAGAAGATGAGATGGATATGGGGAGTTATCTGCCAGAAGGGCAGGGGGCTGCCACTTGAGACATCTCAGTTGGACCAACTATTGACTTAGAAGGGTATTTATTGTTGAACTGTTTGCTTAACCTCCAGGCTAAGACAGCTGCAAAGTGCTCCATGTGAGGTTGCCCTTGATCTGCTCACCCCTGGATGCCTTTGGAATGAGGCTCTCAGACAGCCACTTGCAAAGCAGATTATGGGTGTTTCCTTTTACATAACCCATGCGCAGCTCTGTTTGTGTTTTCAGGCCACTTTCCCCACCCCAAAGGCCTCTTAAGTTGCTTGAAAGTTTTTTAAAAAACCAACAACACAAACATAAAATCCAAAATCAAAACCATCAACAACACAGCGCAGAGCAACCTGTACGCTTAAACAGTTTTAAAGTATAAACAACAGTAGTGGAGTGGGGCATACAAATCTCATAGGGTGACAGTGTTCCCCAGAATGGGTGCTGCTACTGGAAAGGCCCTGCATTGTCCCATGTGACTGCATCTCTGATTATGACAGAACACAAAGCAAGGTTGTATGCATGCACACACCTTTGCCATGTGAATATCAGTGTGAATGCAAGAATAGAAGGATTTTCACAGAGTGTCTCTTTCTCTCCTCTCCCTCCCCCCGGGGGGGTCATACACAGTTCCTCTTGTCGTGCTGCTCAATCGCTCAATAAGAGAAAATGGAAATTTGGGTTTTCGTCGAACTGACGTTTGCTCCAGTTTAGCACTAAAGAGCAGGTTTTTCCTAGGAAAGAAGTGCATACCTCCCAATATTTCACCAATGAAAATAGGGACGTCCTGTGCCATTGTTGTTGTTGTTGTTATATTTATACCCTGCCCATCTGACTGGGTTGCCCCAGCCACTCTGGGCAGCTTCCAACATATATAAATACATTAAAAAATTAAACATTTTTAAAAAAATCCCTCTATAGGCCATGCTTCAGGTGTCTTCTAAAGGTTGTACAGTTACTCACCTCCCTGGCTCAGGGATCGCACAACTCCATACCTTCCAACATTTCTCCGATGAAAATAGGGGTGTCCTAAGGAGAAGCAAGACATTCAAATCAGAAACCAGGACAGCTTCTGTAAATCTGGGACTGACCCTGGAAAATAGGGACACTTGGAGGATCTGGAAGCAGGGCAAGGGAAAACCACTCAAGCCCCTTTTTTTCTACCCACGGGGTAAGCAGAAGGGTGGGCGACCCCATCTGCTGCCCCAGTGCATCCAATGTGAAAGCAAAGTGTTAACAGTCCTTTTCTCTACTCCTCTCCATTCTCCAGCAGCGATCAGATTTCTTTCAAAGATTTCAGAAATGGAGCAGATATTTTTGGGTGACGGGTGAATTATAAACACTTTTAATAAATAATACAACACAATATTATTATTATTTTTTTTAAAAAAAGAAAGCATGAGAGAGAGAAATTACATTTGGACAAGAAGCTTTTAAAACACAGCTGATGCATTTTGCAGCAAAGAATCATGCTTTTGAGGTGGTAAAATGTCTCTGCTTCCAGACTAGGCCACTTCAGAAATTAAACATCGAATTGGCCCATTCTTTCTCTCTGACACGCACATTTGAGAAATATCCTTGTCTTTCTAGATAGCATGGGATCATAGTTAAAGGGCATACAGCTTGAGGAAACATTATATATAATATGACATTTCTCAGGGCATAGCGTTACTGACCCAAAACACTCTTTCTAACATGTTTGACGCCAAACCTTTCCGATGCAGCCCTGACCCAGACAATGGTAGGTAGCTGGGAACTTTGGCTACAAATTAAAGATTCTTGAACTGGTGCCAGGATCCCATGTTAAAAGGATCTTTCAAGGGTAGTTAATTTCACTGTAAATACATTTTCTGTTTTGTGTAAATTAAAAATTAATCTGAGTAACTGATCAAAGGGTGAGATCTTTGGGGGGAAAATACACCGCAAGATAAGCCCGAAGATTAATGAATTTCCTTCATAGCCTACTTTTGGGTAAATGCTTTATTGGTCATGGAGTGGCCCCAAGACAAATATTTAATTAGAAATATACAGAGCTGGGTTTATTTAACTTCAATTGGGATACACTGCTTTAACTAGACTTTGGGAGATGCTATGAACAAGATCCCATCTTCCTTCTAAGAAGGGCCTATTATGAAGCTTAAACAACCCCTCATTGTTCTAATAATGTTGGAAGCCTGACTTAAATGTACAAACAAATGCAAAATAAGGAAAGGCAGGAGGTCAGCAGTATAGCTGAAGGCTAAGAAAAGGACTTATTATGTGAAAACATTGTTTGTAGCTATGAGTACGTTGCCAGTGTGGAGTGACTTGACTGACGGATTGTTAAATTGTCCAGTTGTGCCAAACCAAATCCATGATCTTGAAGATCGGATTGCGTTTAGAAGCTGCTGACATTGCTTGGCACAGCATGGCAGGCCAGTGATGGAATTACTGGCGCTAATGTCCTCTAGTCAGCGCTGGCTCCGGGTCTGAGGGCGCCATTTACAAAATAGCTCCCTCTTCTGTCAGTGGGACTCTGGTTTTGTCATCTGCTGTTGGATCTTCCTACCAAAGTAGCACCTGGTTCCTGAGCTTTGTCAATTTCCCACAGTTCTTCAATGTTTTCTAGGGCACTGTGGGATATCCAAAATGGTGGCTCGACCCATTTGATGGATGCTGCTTGGAGTGACAGGCCAACTTTTCCTTTTTTTTTTCTGAGGGGGACCCAACAGCTGTCAAGGATGCGAGGTATGAACACTGGTCCTGCCTCTAGCAACACTTTCTTCCCCTTGCAATAGAACTGAAAAAGAAAACTTGATTGCTTAATATTATATGGAAATAAGAGCCTTTGTGTTATGGTGTGACATTATAGGGTTGTGTGCTGTATATGGAATCCAGGGAGTTCCTCTCTCCTGCTGCTGATACAATAATTCAGGACCCCCTTCAGATATTGCCACTTTGGAAAGAAGTTCTTATGCTTCCTATTGTTCTCTGCCAGACAGTTACCTTTCCTTTGCTCTTCCCAGGCAAGCTCTGCCCTTTATGGCTCCATGTCTGAGCACCTTTTCTTTGTTATGTAGCTTTCCCTGCAAGAACCCACTCTTTAAAGCTGAATCGGAGCAAAAAGCAATCCATGGAAAATCCAAAATGATATTTGCTAAAGAGCAGGAGCGCTAAAGAGCAGGTTTTCATGGGAAAGCTCTGGGGCAACAACAACACAAACACGCTTGAACTTTAAAGTGCAGAGCCATGCCTGGAAAGAGCAGGGGAAGAGGTAAATGTGGATATGCCCACAATCAGTATAGTCAAAAGACACAGTTAAAACTTCTATGAAGTATACATAGGATATCCTTTAGTACATATTTAGTAGACTCCAAACATGTTAGACATGCTCTTAATGTCATCATCTGCAATAGCATAGAAGGGCCAGTCTCTTTGAAGAACATCATGAGCTGTTCCTGCTTCACATTCTGTGTTCATGAACCACAAGCTGAACTTCTGTTTATAAGCTTTAGAATTTCAAGTCTGGGGACTGATTATACAATGCAACAATCACTTACGGACATCAGGAACTTGCCTGTAGAAAGTTGGTATCGGGCATTTCTTTTTAAAATGACCACGTTTAAATGGCAAGAACTGGAGTCTCTCTTGGACGAAAATTGTTAGGTTCCCCCTGCCACCTTAAAATAAAAATAAAAAGTGGTCATTTCTGCAGAGGTCTAAAAAAAAAAAAAAAGAGTAAAGAGTTGGAATGAATTGGAACACCCCCTAAGCTGCCTATTTGATGTGGGTTGATCCATTCAGTGCCCTTATAAATTAAAATTACCAACTCCCACTAGCCCCTGTGTAAAGTCCTAAATTAGGATGGTGCTCAGCAGTTTAGCACTCAGGACACTTTTACAACACCGGCCTGCGTTAATGCAATCGGTATTTTACAACAGCATGAGCTCGTTTGGTGTGGGTGGTTCCTGGAGTAGGTGCTCATTGACCCTTCTAGCGATTTTCTTTGCAAGATGGCTGGTGACCAGGTATGGAAGCATTACTCATGCTGTTAATTGTTGAGCAGCTTTATTAATCAAAAGGTATAGAGAGAGAAGGCTGGTGTCGTAGGACTCCTGGGTAGTTATGGGCTCAGTCATACAATTGCAGTGATTGCCTAAAGCCTCATTTACGATGATGGCAAGAAGTTGGCAATCACTACTCTGCAGTCTGAGAACCAGGGCTATGTTGCAAGCTGAGCTTTGCCTTCCCCGACCTCCCATAGAAAATGATTTATGTCATTGCTACTCAACGTATACCTGGTTTCCTGGAAATAACGCTTTGTGTACAAAGGTTCTGTGGTATTAGGTGGTCACATGGAGAACTTTCCCATGGCTGAGAGGAGATGGTGTCATCCTCAAATACTGTATTTCTTCAGTTGTGTGTGTTGTCCAGGGAGAATACAATAGGAGTCAAGGTCTCTTCAGCCCTCCCCCAAAAAATATCTGAGGGGGCTGGTCTCCCCAAAGTTGATGGGCATTGCCATTCAACTGGTGTGTGTGTGTCAGCTGGGCGGGGTATAAATGATAAAATTATTGTTATAATCAGTTATATGGGACAAGGCTTACCTCCCCCCTCCCCCCATTTTTTATTCAAGTTGGCACTTCTGCAAGGAAGGCGACCTTGGAACAAAGCACATTGGCCTGAGTTCCATAGTGGAAGAAAGGGGGGTGGGAAATATAAATGTAAAAAGTTAAACAAGGAATAAATGATAGATAAACATGGGTTGGGAACATGGTGCCCAGGGGTGTCAATGTGCCAAACAGTACCTCCTGAAGGGCCCATTAAAGGTCTCAGTAGGTTTCCCCTCAAAAACCCACAACACAGGATAGGTTGTATTAGGGTTGCCATATTTCAAGGCGCTAAAAGTTGCTGAGCTTTTTTTGGGGGGGGGGAGTAGATGAGCTTTTTTGGTTCTGAACACACCATTGGTAGGGAAGGGGCATGTCTGCACCATTTTTGTGTACCTGCCTCTTTTCCTGCTCTTTTTGATGTGGCAGTCATTATATCACCCCCTCCCCAAGTCAGCCATTTTGTGACTGGCACCCACAGCTCTCTCTATTAAATGTGCCCACTGGTGACCCAACATCGATCTAGATCCCTGTTCTGCCTTCAAATGCAAGCTGAGTTTGTCAAAGAGCCATCCGTAACTCACACTTCGGTACTCTTTGCACAGCTGCGTCATGTTTCACACTTAAGAGCCATGATTGCACATTAAGAATCGGTGACATCGGCCGCAACCTTGTACAGAAACCTCACCTGAGGAATCCATTAAGCCCGCGGCAGCAATTACAGCAACAGGAGAAATGGATGTATCTTTCCACAAGGTCAGGCACTAACCAGCACATAAATGTTAAAAAGTTTTGCTTCTAAGCACTGGAGCTTTAAGTTTCACCTCTCTCCCATCTCCTGTGTGGCTTTGATTTGGGGGGGGGGGGGAGACAACACACCGAGTTCCATTCTCTTGTGCACCAAAGACCCTGGAGAATATGGGCTGCTTTGAATGAAGTCTAGCAGGACAGGTTTTAAAAAATAAAATGAATCAGGTACTTGATCCTTGTAAAAAGCATTCATGGCCTGCCCAAACTCTCCCATTATTCTCACAAAGAAAGACATGTAGTGAGGCAAAGATGAAAAAGGGGGGGGGGGACGGGTCAGAGAATCCTCCTCTTCTTAGTCATCTTTTCCTCCTCTTGAATCTTATAAGAAGCTTTCTTTAGGGGTCCAATAATAATTTTTCAGTAACCTGAATGTTAATGAGCATTGAATTAGGTGCTTTTAAAATAGGGATTAGATAAATACATGGTGGGCTACATACATTGGCTGCATATGTTTTACCTCCACTTAGCCACGAGTCTTTGGCTAAGAGGGGAGGATGGAAATATTTCAACAAATAAATAATGTCAATATAAATTTAAGAAATGCGTAATTTAAATAATAACTACGGATGATTTACGGAAAAGCTGAAGGAAGTTCAGAAAAGGAATAAGTTGTGAAAAATTTGATGTGAAACTAATATGTTTTTGTTTTTGATGTAAACTAATAAAAATTTATTTTTAAAAAAGGAAATATTTCAACAAATAAATAGGCAGATCTGCTTCTGAAGGAGGCTAGAAGTCAGGGGTGGTCCTTGGACTCCAGTTGCCATCAGCCCCCGGACTTCATGGTCAGGGATGATGGGAGTTAGGAGTCCAACAGTATTTGGAAGATGCTGGTGTAATGGTTAAGAGCGGTGGCCTTGTAATCTGGTGAACCAGGTTCGCTTCCCCACTCCTCCACCTGCAGCTGCTGGGTGACCTTGGGTTAGCCACACCTCTTTGAAGTCTCTCAGCCCCACTCACCTCACAGAGTGTTTGTTGTGGGGGAGGAAGGGAAAGGAGAATGTTAGCCGCTTTGAGACTCCTTAAGGGGGAGTGAAAGGCGGAATATCAAATCCAAACTCCTCCTCCTCCTCCTCCTCCTCCTCCTCTTCTTCTTCTACATTAGCTATCCCTGATTTATGGTATTTCTATATGTGGAGGTAACAGAGGCAGAAGGGGGAAAATGCTTTTGCATATGGTAAACAAATTTTAAAAATCTCTGCTGGAGTTCAGTTGGGGAGAAGGGGAAGCTCTGAAGTATCAACCGCAAGCCCTCCTGCAGAAGCATCCCATAATCGTCATCGTTTTGCAGGTTTAGGACTCTTGCTTTCTTTTCTTATCCATTTGAGGCGTTTTAACATTAAAAGTCTGTTGCTGCAAATTACCTAGCCTACATTTATTCTGGAAGGTATGCAAAAGCAGCTGGAATTGTTGTTGTTGTTGTTTGCCTTGAAGTGGCACAGTGTTCTCTCTGCCTTCCTGAGGAGTGCAGCAAGTAGGTCTCTATTGTGTTTTGTCTCTCCAAAGCCCTTTTTGCTGATTCCAGGGCTGCGAGGCAACATTTGGACAGGCTGTGGTTTCACTTGATCTAATGGGAATCCACTGAGCAAGTGTCAAGTACTCAGTTCACGAGCTGTCACTTAAAGCGCTGTTTACGGAGCTTCTAGAAACTGTGCGGTCAGCCCTTTGCCGAAGAATCCTATGACCAGAGAGAGCATCCTTTCTCTGTGATGTTGTCATGACCAGCTCCATCTGTCTCCATAAAGGATGTTCACTAAATAATTCAGCAAGGCAACTTGATATGCCATCCATCTCCCTTATTACCCCAGTGACCTGATGATAAGGCTCTGCTTGTTGTTGTAACTGCTCGGCGATGTCACATAAGCTGCTACAGTCTGAAAAATAAACACAGCAATGCAATCTGGTCCATCCCCCCCCCCCCATCGCCCAGTAAGGGTTGCTGGATCACCGAGTTTGATGTGAATTTGCAGGGCTTTAGCTTCTTTCTCAGATAAAGAAGTGCCATCTTAAGATACAGAGGTTGGCTGTTGTTCCTCAAGGCTCAACGCTCTGTATCCTCCCTGTTCTAAAGAATCAGATTTGTATAAAGCAGATGTCACCTGTGTCAGCCTTGGGGTTGGGATGCCAAATCATCTGGCAACTTTGCCCCTTTGTGGCGAGACCCTTTGCAGATAATATCAGATGCTTCAAAGGATGGTATTTGTGATAGCTTGAATTGCTGGAACCGACCGAGTTGGTAAAGTAAATCTATTTATTTATTTAGATTTATTTATTAAATTTATTTTGGAACTTCACAAACATATGCGTACACACCCCTCAGCTTAATGAAAGCACAAAACCTGAAATACACTGCATTGCATTCATCAGGGGTGTGCAGTACGATGCCCTACAGAGATCGTTGGGCACCCACAAACAGCATGGTGAATGGTTACGTTTGAAGAGAGCTGTAATCCAGTAACATCTGGAGAGCATCGCGTTGGCGTAGATCAAGAACGGACAATGCCTGTGTTCTCAAGGATCCCTCTGTTTCCTTGCCAGTTGTGGACTGGGAGCAGGAAGTGTACTTTGGCATGCAAACAGACCCCCTCATGAGTAGTCAGGCTCCATAACTACGATGGTGCCTTCAAACAGTGAGAGCTTCACACTTGAAAAGCATAACTGCTTCGATAGAGTGTGGCTATTGCATAGAAAATTCAAACGAGAAATGTGAAATTAAAACACGGGGTGCCTCTGTTTCTTACAACTTTCACTCATCACTAGGAGTGAATGTGTGAGCAACTATTTTACCATCTCTTGGTTAAAACTGGGTCGGATTGCCGGGAATTAGATAAAGTCTAATCTAACCGCTTGGGAACTGCCAGTTGCCCGTTCATTCCCTAGTCTTAGATCGTAACTGATGTGCATTCCAAATGTTCGTGAATGCAACTCTTGGATTTCTGATTTTAGCTTCCTGGTTTCTTTTCTTACTAGAAAAGCTCATCTCTTGAGTTTTAACAGCATCCATCTTCCTGGCTGTGAAAGTCATTAGAGCAACCTTTGTGAAGTGTGTTCCCCTGGCTCACCCTACACCTTGTCTCTTAATGAAACACCCTCTTAAAGTGTGCAGCACACGGCAGCCCTGAGGAATGAAGGTTGCCCTCCGGAGTTAGTCGAGCCGAGCCGCCTGCAGGAGAAAGAGGAATTAATATATACAAGGGATCCGAAACAGTCCAGTAGACACTACTCTTGACGAAGTTGAGATCTGTAGTATGGAACCCATTCGAACATAGGAAGTTGCCATTGGTCTATCTAGCTCACTATTCTACACTGACCTCAGGTGGGCACCACTGGCATTGTAAGGGAACAAGGGGGGCATTCTTGGTGAGTTGTGGCACCACTTTTTTCTAGAAAAATAGCATTGATGATGACCATCTTCAAATTGGGCTGTCAGGTAGAAAATGAGCAAATTTGGTCTTTCTTGCACCCATGCGTTTCCAATTACAAGGTAAAGGATTTGGACTAAATGTTAGGCAGAACTTCCTGATGGCATAATCTGTTCAACAGTGAACAGTCAGACTGCCTTGGCTAGTGACTGAGTCTTTAATTGGAGGTTTCTAAGTAGATGCTGGATGGTCACCTATTAGGGATACTGTAGAAGTACACACCTTGCACCAACAGACAATTGGGCCAGACGACCTTTAAGGTCCCTTCCTGGTCTGTGGGTTGTATTTGATGTGCTGCCGCCAAATTGTTGATGGGGACAGATGTAACTCCAGTGATCCAAAGCTTGCACTGGCTGCCCAGTCTCGAGGTTCTTGCATGAATTCACAATGTTCTTAACAACTTGGGTCCATGATATCTCAGGTACTGTCTAATCCTTTATATCCCTGCCTTTGTCTCCAGCATTCCATATAGTTCAGCTTTCTCGAATTCTGTTTAGTGTTCCTTCTGTATTTCTGATGTCCTGCAATCTCCTCATTTCTAAAGACCATTTGAGTCCTAGTGGCGGGTCAGGAGTTATCAAGCAAATAAATGTAGCTTGTAAGGATGGAAAATTCCTCATCTGGAGACCCTGAAATAAGAGGAATTGATTTTGAAAAATTGATCCGGCATCCAGGTACAAATATATTATCTGAAATATTTAGAACACAGGTTCTAAATATAATGCAGGTTTAGAATATCACTGCCAGCCAGAATGAGAAAAGGACTGTAAAACCTCTAGGACAGGGGTCAGCAAACGTTTTCAGCAGGGGGCCGGTCCACTGTCCCTCAGACCTTGTGGAGGGCCGGACACCTTCTACTCATGTAGAAGGACCGTCTGTGGACTGGATTTAGAAGGCAATTGGGCCGGATCTGGCACTCGGGCCTTAGTTTGCTTATCCATGCTCTAGGAAATATCTCCTGAAATTTGGTCTTCGAAGTCAATTTACCACGAGCTCAACATTATCGGTATAGAAATGACAACGCAAAGGCATTTAACACCTCAGATATTAAATGAGATGTAGAAAGTTGGAAATGGCAACTGTTTGTACTGAGCCAAAAACAGAGCAGACTTCTTCCACATATGGTGGACAAAACTCATGTATTTTGGGAAATTATGTCCAAGCAATACCGTATTTTAATAACATTAATGTACCTGTGGAGCCTCCTGTTTTGCGTTCTCTGTTTCATACCAGATGGGTAGTCTTTAGAAAGAAACATGAGGTAGCATTGAATATGTGGTCGTCATTGGAAACATAAGCAGATACCTTTGAAATGGGGGGGGGGCAGGGTTCTCTTTTACTGGTAAAGTTGACTGCGTACTGTAAACCTCCCAATGTATTTGATTAGGAACATAGGAAGTGGCCTTATGCAGAGTCAGACCATGGGTTCATCTACCTCAGTATTGTCTACACTGACTGGCAGCAGGTCTCTAGGGTTTCAGGCAGGGGCCATTCCCAGCTGTACCTGGAAATGCCAGGGATTGAACTCAGGGCCTTCTGCATGCAGAGCAGATGTTCCACCACTGAGCCACAGCTCTTCCTCACTGTGCTAATGAAATACAGAGTCCAGTAGTTGTGTATCTTGAAGCACAAATCAATTGAATGGTTCCCCAAATAAGGGTTAATTCTCTGCCCATTGTAAATTGCTCCTGATGGCCACTGCCTGGCAGCTGCCATATGTTTCATATAATGTTCCTCCAAGACGTATGATATATGTAGTGTTATAGCACTACTTGGAAGAATTTGTGGGCAATAACTGCCTTCTTCCTTACAGACTTTTGCAGGTGTTAAGGTGAGCAGAGGAGCTCCTCTTCGTAGCTCCATCCCTCCTTGGAAGTTTAGGGGTGTGTGGCCTGAGGGCAGGCCCGGCTCACGCATGAGGTGGGGTGAAGCAGCTGCCTCAGGTGGTGGAAATACCCGAGCCAGCCTTCCCTCAAGTTGTGGAACTCCCTCCTCGCAGAGGTGTGCCTGGCACCTTCGCAATATATCTTTAATCATAAGCTGAAGATGCATCTTTTTATCCTGACCTTTGACCGCACACACACACACACACACTTTAATATTGTATTTTTACATTGTTATGACCCACCTTGGCCCTTATGGAAGAAATCTAATTACGGTAATCATAATACATTGGTGTCTCCTTCCCGTCACCAATTTCTTTTTCTTTAGCAATGTCTCTCTCATGCAAAGCAAAGCAGTAAAAAAGTGATGAGGCAAACACATGTTCCCAGCAGTAGATAGCCCCTCAAGAGTTGTATTCTGGCCGACACACAAACACATACACACATTCTTATATTCCAGAGGAAACTCTCTCAGTAACTTCCATGGTAACAATCAGCATTTTGATATCGTTTGCTAACAATTTCAGACCATTTGCTTTGAATTCTGTATGGGCAACCCAATCCACATTTAAGCAGAAAATGATATAGGAATGGGACAACTATGATGGTAGGCAGTGATAAGGAACAGGTGCCATCTTGTGACACCAGCACAATCCATTGTTCCCTGAGAATCCTTTCAGTTGCCTGGCTCATAAAGATTGTTACAAGAGAACAGGCCCTGTGGTTTCATGGCACAGTGGTACCTCTATTTGTGAATGCCTCTGGTTGCGCACGCCATGGGTTACGAGCTCCGGTAACCCAGAAGTAGCCATTCCCAGTTGCAAACTTTGCCCCGGGATGTGAGTGGAAATTGCGCGTCAGAGGCGCGTATGCAGCGGGAGGCGCACTTTCGCTAATGGCCCCTCATGTTATGAGCGGTTTCCGGTTACGAACGGGCCTCCAGAACGGATTCCATTCGTAGCCAGAAGTACCACTGTGCCCAGTGTGTGTTTAAATGGTAGCTAAAAATCCTTGGAACCTTTTACACAATTATTTGTCCCGTTAGCAACATGAGTATTCTGCAGACAGACCTAGAAGTGTTGCAGAAAAGAAAATAGGCCTCAGAAGGTACCCTTGACAGGTTGTGAGGCTTGACTCTGAGCTCTAAATCAGTTCAAGCTGTAAGAACACAGGCCTCAGAAACGCTCTGGTTCCAGTCTCTGAAGGTAAACTGGATGACAGCTACACCATGCCACTTTTTCTCTGGGCAGTGAAATCTGTTTTGCGTAGGTAGTTTTCCACTGAAGGTTGTTATCTGCTAAAGAGGGAATTCCCCCACTTCTTTAACAAGTTCTCCAAGGACACATTCCCTAGGTTTGGCTGTGGAGAATCCACCGTCTCTCCTTACCTCCAGTGATACCAGCCTGCCTTCAGCTCACTTTGCAATTGAAATGTCAACCCTAATTTTGTGAAGGAAAATGGATGGAAATGTTGGTGTTTTAAAAAAATGCTTTATTGACTAAATCCCAAAGGATTTATTAGTCTTTTGCACCGGAAACAACAAAGTCTTGTGGCACCTTCAAGAATAGATCGATCATGGCATCAGCTTTGGTAGACCATAGTCAATTTCTCTGTTTGTGTTAATTGGTGTCCCATTGGCAAGATGACTGTGTCATCTAGAACTGTTTTGTGAATTATAATGACATGGAATGCAGAAAAATACAGACGGTGATAATTAGGTACTCCTCAATGTCTACTTAATTTCTCCAACATTTCACTTTTTACAGTTCTTTTCCCCAATGTATATATGAACCTGCAACTCAGGATAACAATTCATGCATCTGGCGAAGTGGACTGTAGTCTACGGTAGTTTATGCCATAATAAATATGTTAGTCTTTAACATAGACTCTTTGTTGCTATTGAATAAAATTACCCAAATCAGATGCTTCATACGAAATATTCCCCTTCAAAAAGCAACAGTGCAGCCAGCAGTTGAGAGAGCCACTCATCACATACAGTTCATTCCATTTTGGTAGCCTAAAAATTTGTTCTCCGGTTCAAAGGCAGGAGTAGAACCAAATAGCTGGAAGCAGATTTTGTCTAAACATTAGAAGAACATGTCTAATAGCAAGAGCTACTTGGCAGTAGAACAGACCATCTTGTTTCTTTATTCCTTAAGGAGCTCACGGTGGGGCAAACGATTCCCCCTCTTTCTATTTTATCTTCACAACAACCTTGTGAGGTAGATGAGGCTGAGAGATGGTGATTGGCCCAAGATCACCCAGGGAGCTTTGCGACCAAGTAAAGATTTGAATTCATGTCTCCCAGGCCCTAGTCCAACCCTTTAAACACTGTGCCACACTGGCTGTCCCCTTGGGAGGTGATGGACCATCCTTCATTGGAGGCATATAAGCAGATCCTGGACAGCCCTCTGTCAGGACTCATGCAGTTGTACCTGCATTACAGATCCTGCCTTGAGCCGGAGGCTGGACTACATGACTTCCATAGCCCTTTCTGTTTCTGTGGCTCTGTGCATGCACTATGTTGTTGTTTAGTCATGCCCGACTTTTCATGACCCCATGGCCCAGAGCACGCCAGGCACTTCTGTCTTCCACTGCCTCCCACAGTTTGGTCAAACTCATGCTGGTAGCTTCGAGAACACTGTCCAGCCATCTCGTCCTCTGTCATCCCCTTCTCCTTGTGCCCTCCATCTTTCTCAACATCAGGGTCTTTTCCAGGGAGTCTTCTCTTCTCATGAGGTGGCCAAAGTATTGGAGCCTCAGCTTCAGGATCTGTCCTTCCAGTGAGCACTCAGGGTTGATTTCCTTAAGAATGGAGAGGTTTGATCTTCTTGTAGTCCATGAGACTCTCAAGAGTCTCCTCCAGCACCATAATTCAAAAGCATCATTTCTTTGGCGATCAGCCTTCTTTATGGTCCAGCTCTCACTTCCATACATCACTACTGGGAAAACCATAGCTTTAACTATACGGACCTTTGTCGGCAAGGTGATGTCTCTGCTTTTTAAGAAGTGCATACTTTCCCTCGAAATAATTCCAGGCACTAGTTTAAGCCTTAGAGTGATACAGTTCCTAGCAACCCTCAGCAAAGCACAGTGCCCAAAATGGTCTGAGGGGGAGGATGTGTTTCAAATCTACTTTAAAGGTATAGTGTGTATGCAACCCAAGTTCCTATGAAGTGAGACAAGCTAAGGAAGATACATGAAGGGTTGCCTTGGAGACAAAGCAAATGCACTTGAGGAGAATCACTAGGCAATTATCCATATGTGTTCTCTCCTCCCTCTTCCCTCTTCTTTCAGATAAGATCAGACCAAAGGTTCACCCCATGCTTCGGCATCCTGCTTCCCACAACACACAACCCTGTGGATCTGAGAAGCCCTTATGCAGGGTTTGAAGTCCATAGTCCTCCATGTTGCTTCTGGTGTCTAGCAGCTCTGAACATGGAGCCAATCATGACTGAAAACCATTGATAGCCCACTCCTCCATGAATTTGTCTAATCCCCTTTTAAGGAACTAAAGGAAGCTCAGTGATAGCTCAGGTGGTAGATCACGAGACTGTTAATCTTAAGGTCATGGGTTCAAGCCCCAAAAGATTCCTGCACTGCAGGGGTTTGGAGTAGATGTCCCTTCTGGTCCTTTCCAATTCTGTGAATCTGTGGGTCAGTCCATTGGTCCATCTAGCTCCAGCACTGCATGCACTGACTAGCAGTGGCTCTCCAGGGTTCCGGACAGGGGACATTCCCAGCTTTACCTATAAATGCCAGGGTTTGAAGCTGGGATCTTTTGCATGCAGAACACGTGCTTTATCACAAGGCTGAAGGCATAAGGTACTGCCCATCACATCTTGTGGCTGCAGTTCTATGAAGTAAATTGCGGGCTGTGTGAAGATGTTATTTTGTCTGTCCTGAATCTTCCATCAGTCGTTTTCACGGGGTGACCCTGAATTATAGTAGTAGTAGTAGTAGAAGAAGTAGTGTGTGTGTGTGTGTGTGTGTGTGAGAGAGAGAGAGAGAGAGAGAGAGAGAGAGAGAGAATATTAATATCTACCCACTTCCTACATATGAGGCATAATTTTATAAACCTCTGCCATATCCCCTTTAGTTGCCTTTTGTACTGAATCAAAAAGCCCCAAATGCTGCAGAAATAGACTTTAGACTGATGTGAGTCCTCCCTCTGCATTTGCTGTACGTCAGGGATGGGGAAGCAGTGCCCCACCCCCTAATGTTATAGGGCTTCCATCAGCCCCAACAAGAATTGTCAGGGATGATGGAAGCTGTGGTCCAGCACCTGCTGGAGGGTCACAGGTTCCCCATCCCCGCTGTAAACAACCGAGATGATGCTCAGCTTCTATGTCAGCTGTTGGCCTTTTCCCCAGTTGGTTCAGATCACCCAGCATCTGCCCTTGGATTTAGGAATACCTTAAACAAATAAATAGCTGCATCTGCTGGCTGGCTGTTCTTCATGAATTTGTCTCATGATTTTGTGAACCCTGTAATCTATTCTGGCTTTCAATGCATATTTCCTAATGAGCTCCAGAGTCTAAGTTCTTGTGTTATGAAAAAATCAAATAATTGCTTCCTGTTCCTCCCCCTCACCCAGTGCAACTCATGACCTTACGTAACTCTGTGGTTGTTACACGCCAGTAATTCCTTTCCAGTGTTACGGAGCTCTAAACTGCTGTAGAGAACTTGATTCATACTCTTTCTCTGTTCGCTATTTTTTGCTTCTTTTTCTTGTTTGCCTTTTCTTGTTTGTTCTCTGTTTCTATTTTCTTCATTGCTTTCTGGCCCTTTCCTGGTAGCTCCTAGTGATGTGGGACTGGCTACAGATGCAAGCAGACAATCAAACAAGCCAGCGTTGAAGTGAAATGGCTGAGCAAACTCCGCGTGCCAAATTCAGAATCTGAATATTTAAAAATGGAGAACATGAAATTCGGAATCTGAAATACTCCTGAGTCTGAAATTCATCAGTATCCGAACATGATTGGCAGATTTTCAATACGGACACTTTCCTCTATCAAAACCTGAAATTCACCCCCCAAAACTGAAAATGCATGAATCTGAATTTGGGTGGCAAATTTGCTTGCCCTGTAGCAAGAACAAAACAAAACAAAACATATACACATTCCGTAATGACCCAAACCAACCAATGTGTACAACTGAAGTTGGTTGGAAACTGAGAACTTTTTCTGCTCCCACTTGTTGCTGAATGCCTTCCTTATTCTGTGCTGCCCATTCAGATCCAACACCATAATTTAACACTATCCACATCCATTTATAATATGAACATTTCATCAATTGGCCCATTTTCATGGCTTGGCAATACAGAGAAGTCCCTTGCATTTACTTGGCTGTTTACAAGTAGTCCTGACAAGAAGTTGTCCTATCAAATGGCTGTTAGCCATTGTCTGAGGCGATGCCTGTGGTTTCAGCAACGTTTCCAAGGAAAATTGTTGCACTAAACAAGTTATATTTGTTTCTGTTTTGAATTATGATTTTGAAAAACATAAAGTCCTTGTTTGCTTTTGCCTGGTTGAGTTTGGGTCCATTTCCTCCATACTTTAATTAATGTTCGCTGAGTTGACTATAAAATACTTCATTTTGGGGTTTTGGCAGGCAGGCTTAGCAAGGATGTATCAAAATTCTTGTGCTATGTCCAGATTAAGCACAACAGCCTGGGTTTCTAAAGCAGTCTCCTTTCCCCGACAGACTGCAATGAAGAAAGCCAGGATTCATGCAAAGACATGTATGTGTGAGAGTGTGGGTTTGTGCAATAGATGAATAACTACAAATTACTGTTACTTTATGGGGTGCAGTTCACCTCCCATTGAACCCCTGCATTTTAAAGAGATTGACATGCAACATTTGCATGGCAGTTTGATTAGTAATAGTTGTTTACAGTCTTTGTCCTCACAGTACCCCATGTCAGTGGTGAAATCCCGTGGTGTTAACCTGTAGTCATGGCAGACATGTTGCCAGTGGTGGACCTAAATTTCTGGAGCCCTGAAGCTTGAATTGCCCTTGGCCCCTTCATAACCAGCACGGAGGTCTGGGTGATCACTGTTATCTTCAGTGGGGCTGTTCCATAACAGATCTCCACACCTTTACAACATCTGTGCTACTGACGATCAAACTTTGGGATTGTTGACATGTTTACCCAAAAAATCAATAAAAAATCAATCAATTTGAGCAGTGCTACTCAAATTAGGTCTGCTAGACTCCAAAATTTGAAGCAGTAGGGACTGAAGTTGCTTCTGGGGCCCTCCTCTGGGATTAAGCCTTTTAAAGCCCTTCACGGCCTAGGACCCTCATACCTACGGGACCGGCTCTCCCAGTATGCCCCACGGAGAGCCTCAAGGTCCATAAATAGCAACACCCTAGTGATCCCAGGCCCTATGGAAGTCAGAATAGCCTCAACTAGAGCCAGGGCCTTTTCAACTCTGGCTCCAGCCTGGTGGGACGCTCTGCCTCATGAGACCAGGGCCCTGCAGGATCTGATTTCTTTCCACAGGGCCTGTAAGACAGAGTTGTTCCGCCTGGCCTCTGGCATGGAGCCAATTTGATTCCCTCCCCCTCTTTCTTTTTCCTTTTTCCCTTCTCCTCCTGTGATGAGGCTGCATTTTAATATTTTAATGTTTCAATATTTTAATCTTGTTTTTAAGTTGTATTCATTCAACTTGTTTTTATTATTGCTTGTTAGCTGCCCTGAGTCCGGCCTTGGCTGGGGAGGGGGGGTATAGATAAAAATTATTATTATCAGTTTCATAGTAGATCTGCCTCTTCATTGCATCTCTGAAACTGCCCCCTGTGCTTAGCAAGTAAGTTCTAGCCTACTTGCCAAACAACGACCCATTCCAGAGTCCAACTGCAACTTGATGCAAGCATGTAATTAAACCTACATTAGCACAATCAGATCCCACTGGATCCTGCATAAATGGGTCCTTTCTGGCCCCACTGCTTCCCCCTCTTTCTCCTTTCTCCCGTGCACACCCACTGATCACATTGTGCTTTCCTTGGCAACTGCTGCTCTGGCACTCAGAGCAGGGTTGGGTTTGCTCCAGCTGCCTTTATAGACATTTGCCAGATTCTGCAGTTTTAAGACTCGTTTTGTGGGTTTCATGGCTGCTGCTGTATCAGACCATAGGATTTGTGCCACCCAGCTGGGCTATCACCTGACTTACCAGATCTCCCTTGCCACACAACTCAGACCTTCCAAGTGTCCCTATTTTCCAGGGACAGTCCCAGATTTCTGATTTGACCCCAGAATTCCCCACTTTTCCTTAGGATGTCCCTATTTTCATTGGAGAAATATTGGGGGGCATGGAGTTATGCGTCACCCCCTCCTCCCGAGCCAAGGAGATAAGCAACTATACAACCTTTAGAAGACACCTGAAGTCAGCCCTGTATAGGGAAGTTTTAAAATGTTTAATGTTTTATTATGTTTTTCTATATGCCGGAAGCTGTCCAGAGTGGCTGGGGCAACCTATTCAGATGGGTGGGGTATAAATTAATTTTTTGTTGTTGTTGTTGTACGTCCCTATTTTCATCAGAGAAGTATGACAACTATCCCCTCCGCCTCCAATCAAGCAACATCATCAGCCAGTGAACAAATACTATATGTGAATATGTTTTAAATATTAATATGCAAATTAAAGAAGGGATAAATGGAAATGAGCAGCAACCTGACCACCATCTAAACATGGACAGCTATAAAGACTGATTGGCTAGTTCTTTGCAAGCTTGTGATTCTGGAGCGGACATGTCAATGGAAAATCCCGTTTATATTTACTACAGGCAAAAAGCAATTCCAAACCCAAACAAGGCCTTATTGGGTTGCCTGTTAATGTTATAGTCCAGAATTTTGGCAGATGTGCTTAACTTCCCTTCCACTGGCTTTAGAAAAAGTTCTGCTGAATAACATCACCTGAAGATTTGGCCCTGCGCCTTCTAGGCTTAAGGTTGTGGTCATAAACACACAGCCAGGGAGAAAACCTCCTAGTGCAACTTGCACTGTAAATCCATATAATCTTTTCTCATCGTGACATCAGAAACTTTTATCATAGCTCAATATTGAACGTTTTGATGATGAATTTTTCACTATGTAGTTTTATAACGCCTTGTGGTTTACAAAAAAAGAAAAAGAAGAAAAGGATTAAGTATTTATTAGTCTTCCACCACTGTCTACTGAGTGTATTTGTCCAATTTGTGATATGAACCCATGTAGGCAACACAGCCAGATGGGCAGGGAATAATAATAATAATAATAATAATAATAATAATAATAATAATGGCTGGTGTTATAATTTGGCCAACTAGGCAGCCATTTAGGGTGCAGACCTCAGAGGGGCACAGTACTGACTCTTGAGAAGCACCACTTTATACGGATTAGTTTTTGTTACATTTTATTAATTTCTGATAATCTTTTATTTTATTTTATATTTTGAAGAGTTCTCGCAGCTTACATACACTCAGCAATGTTGCAAAAGAGACTGGTTGGCTTGGCAACTATATCAACTGAAGATGCCCAAGCACCAGCACATAGAATCACAGAAACATGAGACTTGTAGAGATGGAATGCATCACAAAGGTCATCTGCAATGCAGGAATCTTCCAGCCAACGTGGGACTTGAATCCAGGACCCTGAGATTAAGAGTCTCATTCTCTGCTGAATGAGCTACAAAGGCAGGAATGAACTGGTGACAAAGCTTGCAAAGGGAAAAGGCATGCAAAGTGAGATTTTGATATGTCTGAAATTGAAACAATTCAGAGACTTAAATTTTAACATCAAAATTCACAAGATTATTCGAAATGATTTGTGTGCTAAAACATTTTCTTCCGTATTTGAGAAAGATTGTTGTATTACTTACTATTGCGATTTAAAACAAACTTAGCAGCTTTCATTTTTTCTACAAGGCATCTGTTTTTGAAAATTGAAATTAGCAAATCTTTTTTTTTAGGGGGGGGGGAGTTCAAATGGTTAGGCTTGCCTAGGGCTTAAAAAAGCTCTGCATGTAGGTCAACCCTTAAAAAATCAGTATCCCCAAATTTCCAGGGCTAGTTTATGAAAAAGGTAATGAACATAGCTGTGAGCAAGCAAAACGCCACAGTAATAAGTAACGGCTATCCCACAGCACACCACATTTTCTGGCTTCTGACCTGACTGGCTTCTGAAGGCCAGAGAGGAATAAATAATGGAGAAGGAAATTGTACTCAGTGTCCTTGGAATTGGAAAATTTATGTGGAGAAAGTCCATTTCTTCTCAAATGTTGGAATCTTCTGTGGGCTTTGCTAAACTGGAGCCTGTTTTCCCAATGTTTCGCGGAGTCCTGCTCAGAGATGGCCTGTTCTTTCTCCTTGCCGTTTTGGAGGAGGACGCTTAACTGTTCCAGCCTGCAGGGTACAATGCTGTTGCCTGCTGAGCCGCCATCTGCCTTAGGTTTCCCTGCCTGTCACAGTGGGTGTCTCCTTGGCCCTTTGGCCGGCACGCTGGTAGCTGCCTCTGTGGCACCGTAAGTGGGGCAGCCGACTGCTGTTTTCCCCTAGTCAGCACTCAAGCCACACCATTAGCTGGTTCTCCTTTCTGCCATTTCTTCCCACTGGGAACATTTAGCAAACCTTTTATAGGAGCATTGGTTTCCATACTTCAATTTAACAAGGACCAGCAATGTGATGATGTCTGTCCTGCCCTGGCTTCCAAACCCAGCGTTCATTCTCAAAGTCCTTGATGCCATTGCTGAGAAATCCTGAACTGGAGCCCTAAACTGTTGCGCATGATAATCTCCATACTGCCTATAGCAGTTCTGTGATATATTTGTTGCTGGTGCAAACTAACAAGGTTAGCAACTGTGGCACAAAAACCAGGGAGTTTTGAGGCTGCCCATACTTAGAGGCCTACCTACTGTAGGCTCCAGTGTACCCTTGGCAAGGAGACATATCAGAGTCTCTGAAGCTGGGAGAGTATGTGCACCAGAAA